>NW_028288752.1:2494693-4989386 GCF_059628265.1 Tinamus guttatus
GAAAGTTAAGCACAGAAAGTCAAGAATGGGTGAAAGGTGTCTGTTAATAGTCTAAACCAAAGCTCTTCTATGGACGCCAGCCTGTTCTGTCTTTTAATTTGCTCAACTTTCCTTTATTTTGCCCACAAGTATATTTTGTGGCTCAATAGACCCAGCTGGATATGCAAATTTGAAGACTAAATTATGAAGGACACCAAAATTACTTAGGATGCTTGGTAAACTCAGAGCTAAATATTTTGAACTAAGCCCCATAAACCATATAAATGGTCTTGAAAAAATGTGATGACAGAGTTTGTTTTCTCAGGATCTGGCCAAAGGCTGACCTATTGAAACTAGTGACTATTGCTACAATTTCATACTATCAGTATTTAAGCAACTAACTCAAGTATGTTACATTCCAGTTTGATTTTAAGGTTCTTTTTAAAAAGTCAATACCTTCAGAGAATGAACAAGCTGTATGTAATATTTATATATTTTTAAGCTAACCTAGATATTAGTACCTGGATAAAGAGTAGCTCAGGAATGAACTGCACTGTTTTTATCACAATAGCCAGTTGTCATTTTGTACAAAGCATACCTGAAGGCATAGCACATTTCTGGTAGATTTGTGATCTATGACAAAGGATTGCAGCATATTTTATATCAGCTGGGTAAATCTGTATCTCTGATTCACTTAGAGCTAAATAATTATATCTCTCTCTGACATATGCTAGTGTTGAAATTCACATCTTTGGTGCTAATATTGCAGGGGAGCTTGCTACCTATATGAGCTTACAAGTCTAAGTCACCCCATACTGAAGAAATATTTGCATGGTGCATGAACAGAGGTGTGAGGAGGTCCTCACAGAGAATGCTGAAGAGGTCTGAAGTGTGTATTGCCCCATGGGGCAAGAAAGGGCAGCTTATGGGGCGAGGGCCCTTTTGCTTGTGAGAGCATTGGAAGAGTTGCATATCCACTACTGAAAACATATCTTATATAGTGAACTAGTAAATTTTAATCTTGGTGGTTTAGGAACAGGTAACTATTCTCAGGTCAACACAAAAACCTGGATGCACTACATCTGCAGATCATATGAATATGTTCATTCTTTGTTCAAGAAACAAACATATTCAGTCAGGACTTAAGCTAGCAACTGATGACACCACAGAATACAATCTTCAGGATGCTCAAGGTGACCAAATTTCAGTGTCTTTATGCATAAATGAAGGTAGATGTATTCCAGGTTAATGTCAGGGGATAAAAAAGAGTGGGGAGCAAGGTGACAATGCCTGTACTGCAGCTGTCAAGCAATCTTACAGACATTTCTGAAAAACACAGTGTCTTAGAAATAGAGCAGTAGGAAATGGTCAAGGAGGAGTGACCTTCCGTGGTTATGTGCTATTTGCTGTAGCTGGCCATGCAGGCTATAGTAAAGTGGACCTACAACCCCCCATATGAAAGTGTAAGTATTTTGCATTTTTTCCCAAGATTTCTTCTTCCTGCAGCTTATTCCAGAATATCATCCCAAAACTCTCTGGTGCACAATGCTCAAAATTTGGGTTGGTTTTATTTATTTAAGGTAAATTCCCTCATCATCACCATGACATCTTTTTGTCAAGCTTTTGCTTCCCTGTTTTCCCTGGGGATTGATAAGTAAATCTAACTTGATACTAAAGCCAGCTTCCTAGAATTATGCTTTCATTATTTTTTTTCTCTTTTTTCTTTTGGTGGTTTGTAGTATTTGATTTCTTTTGCTAAAACTTGTGACCTCCTAAGGTTACAAGAGTGAAAAGAGATATTCAGGGAGGCATTAATTTCAGAGGATTTCACATTCCCTTGCCTATTTCAGCTAAAAATTAGCAAAGACAAATGTGGATTCAAGTTCAGTACAGTTTTGTGTTGTACCTGCCCCTGAAACATTTGACTAGGTGAACATGCACATGCAGGGTGGTTGGACTAGATCTCTAGAGGTCCCTTCCAACCTTAACAATGCTATGATTCTGTGACTTATTTCTACTACATGTCCTAAACCTAAAGTAGATTCAACACATATGCATCCTTCAGGGAAAGATGTTTGGAAATATAAATTCTTGGAAGTATAAATTCAGTCATCTAAAAACAGTATGTTAATTACTTGTACAAAGGAAATCAACTCAGTCTCTTCATCAGTCATCAGCAGCTATGGCTCTCCAGGGAATTGCGATTCAGTGGAAGATGATTTGTTACAGGTTTCCCTAAGGTTGCAAACTCTGTTAAGGAGAACAAGACAGTTCTCCTTTTATGAAGTGCTAGCACAGATATATAAACTCTGGTAAGCAGTGTAAAGCTTCCTCATCCTGTCTTTAATGTCATATTCACATTTTTCTCCTATTAGCATGTGCATCACAACCTGCAGCTAGTATTTCCCACATATCCTTACAACTCTTCGTTATTAGCTAGGTCGGTATTTTGCAATTCCTATGCAAACTTTCAATCTGTTGCTTTATAGGACACACTTAACAAAACCTATTTGTTTTGCCTATGCTGATATATATTTCAACACAGTCATATATATCACAAAGTTTTCTCCCATAATAATTCAGCAGGTCCCTATCCAAAGCAGTCTATTCCAACCACATGTTCCAATACAAAACAGGTAAGTTGGAGGCAATTATTTGTCCCTTCTGAGCTTCTTAATCCTGTTCCAAACATTCTTGATGAATGATCAAGAAAGCAGCTATAAGGATTAGAGGATAATGCTCTTTCCTTTCCTGATGAAGAAACCTTCCGAGAAGGCTCTCTGTATCTGATATCTGATCTCAAAACTTCTACAAAGAGTGAAAAAGTGCTAAGTTTCAGTATAAGGTATAAACAAGGTATGACAGAATAGAGACCAAAAGGCTCTGCCCCGGACAACTATATTTTCAAGATTCGAAATGTTTCAAGTTAATAGAAAGCAGTCAGGCAGGTGAAAGAAAGACAGGAAGACAAACATTATCAAAACACATGCAACCCACACCATCCATGAATTTTAAAAATTATTGTAGATAGAAGATTCCTAACAATCACTGCAGATACTCTTTGTATAATCAGTGAGAGAAGTCTTTGATATTTCAAATATTTTCCAGTGCTCAAAAGAGACCAGACAGCTGTCAAGCAAAAATAGGAGGAAAAGATGATTCTGTAATGAAAGGTGTTTTACTTGTATTAAGTAACCCAGTGACAGCATAAACTAGTTTGAAGACTTTAGCAAGGGAAGGAAACATAAATCAAAGGCTAACACTCTATGAAGGATGTGATAAAGTCCCTGACTAGATGGAAAAAAATAGCTTTGCCTAATACTGAGTCAGTTATTCAAAGTGGCTGATGAAGTACAGGAGAGGTGAGAAAAATGAAAGAAACTTTCGACCTGACAACCACAAGAAACAGCATATCAAGGAAAAACACAAGGTCACAAGAGCATCATGAGAATCCAGACTCCTTTACAACATAACATAAAGTCTCCTCCAACCTCACTGTGAACCATAGCTTTGCTTATTTGTAGTAGGAGTAAAAGCAATTTAATGAACCCTATAGCTGTCATACATTAGGTGACTGGTGAAACAGTGTCACCCAGCTTGCTCTCGAAGTGTCAAAGTGAGACAGAGCAGCTATTTGCTCTCACAAGAGGGATTCCTTTGCCCACCTCCTTCAGGAAACAACTGGTGAATGGGTCGACAGCATTATCTTCATTGACTTTTCAAACTGGTGAACAGCAGCAACCATTAGTCAATGTGCAAAATCAGTAGTAAAGGAGGAATTTGCACATAGATTACAGTGTAATTAGCCATTAGAGATGATTTTGATTTTAGAAGCCTTCAGGGCTGCTCCAAAGCTTTACCAATATTAGCTGCAAGTGTTTAGAATCTCTAAAACTTGGGAGATGGACTGTGCAACTCAAGGAGCAAACTATTTACAAAGACATAAACTATTAGGAAGAGTATTCTGGGTAGATGCTTTGACTCACTCAGACAGTGCAAATCAGCCATAAGTCTCTTTTTACAGATAGTGCTGTTTTTTACCATCATAGTAAAACAGCTGCAGTGTATTGATGCATCTAGCCCATTTCTGCAGATATTTTATAACCATCATCTAGTCCATCTGCTTTCACAGAAAGAAAATTTATATCATATACTTTCAAGGTCTTTATTTGATTTTTAGACTGCTTTCCATTCTATGTGCTTCCAGCCTAGGAGAGGTGGTTTTTTCCTTTCCTTATATATATATTTCAAGCTGTTTGCATTTGTCATTTGCTAAATGTATTATGACAAACCATGGCTTCAATTCCCTGAACAATTCCACATATGATACGGTGATATGGATAGCAGCTGATGAAGGCACTAGGCTTATTAAGTTCCTGGTAATGGCTAAATCCATACACTTCAGTAAGGTAACAGCAGATGTTAAAATGTGTTATTACCACTGGATAAGTACAGTTTGCAAAAATAATTTCCAGTAACAGGCTTCCAGTTTTCAACTGCCAGCACATTTATGCTGGTTATAAGATATATACAGGATACTTTCTAGAGATAGGTTGGGTAAATATGCAGCCCTCTCAGAGTGCCTTGATCACTGTGTTGCTATCACAAGGAACTTCTGCTTAGTCTCACTTCCAGACTCTCCTGAGATTGTCTGAAGTACAGTGAAGCATGTCTTCATCTTTAAAGAACCTAATTTCAAATAAGGAGACATCAGTGGTAATAATTCTGCTCCATGACTTAATAGCGCTTTTCCATTTACAGCTTCTACAATTAAGTCTCTTCTACTGACAATCAAACTCTGCTATCCAGTATCACTCCAGGGTGAACCCAAATGAGCTCCAAAGTTAACACAAACTACTGCCAAACAGTTCTTGTATTGGAAAATTAATTAAACCTCAAATACGGACAAGGATTTATGTACCATGATATTCAATATTAGAATAGCTAATTTGAGGAAACTTCACCTCCATTAGCTACACATGGTTTGTACCAGGAAATATTGGTGCCACGTAGTTTTTGTGGCCATTATCACCTATGCATGCTGCTCCTTGAGGCAACATTTTTGGTATGTTCACCAAGAAGTGCTTAAAGGAAAGAGAGCAAAGGAATCACAGAAATGAGGCTCAGCTGCTTACTGGGTGTCTCTAAAGAACAAATAGAGTTGCATGCCATGTCACCAATATTTTATTATCAAAGACTACAGAATACAGTACATTTACTTAGCTACTACACTGTAAATCAGTTAAGCTATAATTTAATGAGATACTTGAGATGCTATGGCTCACCACAGGGGTCTTTTTGTGTTATTGATGTCATTAGGTCAGGACCTACTTTCCCTGTTTTCTTCTTCATTTTCCATGCTAATTATTAATTTGTTATGCACTCATAGTTGCAATATGGAACTTTTTTTTTTTTTTTCTGTTGAACAGAGGCACTTTCACTCCACCTTAAAAACCTTTATTTCTCACTTCTTGTGGTTTTGGCTGTCACATTTTAGCTGGAAACCTAGGAATTAGCTTGCAACTGCAGTCTAGAGAATAGGAGGCTTTCTATACCTTTCTCTACCTGTTGAAGCTATTCTATCCTACATGAAATGAGAAAGACAAGTTTCCTCTTTAGGAAAAGATGCTCACCATTAAGATGCTCACCTGTGTGGATGGGAGAGTTGATTTCCAGTCTTTGCCCCAGAGACACAAGAGGGAAGACAGCATTGGAAGTTAAAGAGCACTTAAGGGCATCTGGGGTAAAGTGGCAGCTGAATGGAAAGGTTTTCAGGATTGTAGTTTTGCTTTCAGATATCTAAAAACGGAGGTGGGCTGGAACTTATGAATGAAAGAAAGATAGTAGGAGGAAAATTAAATATATAGTATTTATATATGTATGTGACATTTTATAATTACAGCAAATATAGTAAGCCAATTTTATCCATCTGTCCCACCAGTTACCACTGGCTGATAGACTTCTTGTTAAGTCCAACACATACTAAAAGTGGGTGTTGAGAGGGTTGTTTTTTTCCTCTTTTTTTTCCCTTTCCCTTATGGATCACACTAATGAATCACTATTTTTCCAGCTACTATCCTCCAAAGTTGCACCTCATATTTCTTAATTCAAATGTTAATTATCTTCTAAAAGTAAGAGGTTTTCACCGTATGTGATTTAATGTATACAGGAACTAAAAAGTGGGCACTCAAAGTCCATTACTTAATTCTTTCCTATTACATTTTCTGTACTATGAATTGCAAAGTGGAAAGTGAAAGCTGATAAGAACAGTCTTACAATACATGCAAATTTGGTGCCAGTCTTTGCTTTTAATGTAAAGAATGACTGTGGCTTTGTGAAAGAATAAGTCAAAAGAATAAATTATCTGCCATAATTGCTGAAAACTAAAGTAATACACTGATAGACAAAGTACATATGCATATGCAAATTGAAAATATAGTAAATCCCTCTCACTCCTCTATTTCTACAACAAAATTATTTCAAGGACAGAAATATATATGTATATATATGGATAACTCATTGCTGATCTTTTGCATCCAATGGATATTAGAATGAAATATTAAATAGCTGTTCTATTGTTTAGATTACTTTTTTTCCAAGCAAGTTCAGATTTTATATAGAAAATAAAGTCATGATTGTTACACAAATAATTATAATAAAAAAAAAACTCAGAAAAATATGGAAATGATGGGACTCTGCAGTAAGCCGTATATTTTCTATCTCTTCAAAATACAGCAACTACATATTTATGCCATGTGTTGATCCAGGCAGAGGTGATCATCTGACTATTTGACTATGAGAATACCTTTTTCACCCTTTCATCTGTAAATGTACACTACTTAGCCACTTCATTGACATTGTTTTGAACTTTTACTAAAGATTTTCTCCAAGCTCTTCCTGCATCAAAATCAAAAACTTCCACTTGACCTAGACTGTCTTTTAGAAAGTCATTAAGTTTCAGTTCAAAGAAGAGAAATGATAAGGTGGTTGTTGTAATGAGTAATGATATTAATTGTTAAAATCCTCCCTGTTACGACTTCTTCTGGCTTTTTCTGATGAAGTGCCCTTTATTTTCAGCAGTCCTTTATATTCAGAAGTCCTCTGAATGTGGGTGAGTTTATGCTGAACATGAGCAAGTCATCTCTTAATCTTTGTTTGCAAAATTAAATACTTCAAAGGTTTATCTATTAATTTATTACTGTTAAGCTGATTTTCCAGAACTATTATAATTTTTCCTTGTGAATCTTTTTGAATTCATCCATGTTCATTTTAAAATATGAGAATAGGAATTGAACCAGTCTTTACCTGCAAGTAATAATATTCACTGGTCAACACTGCTTTGATTTTTCGTGCAGTACACTTCCTCCTGTATCCATTCACAATTTGAATGAGGTTTTCTGAAATTTTGAAATTCCCGACTGTAGAGTAATAGTCGTATATATTAAGTAAATGAAGAGTGGAATTCTACTTACAGATTAATATGCTTAAATTTATCCCTATGGTAGAATTGATGGATACAATGTAGGATTTTGAAAATTTGCATGTTCCTTTGGATTAGTAACTGAAGGTCAGCCAGGACATCCTAGGGTGTTTCTAATGGCATTAGCAACCTATATGTAGGAAAGTGAATTAAGACCTCAGTGAACTCCAAAAAGCTTTAAATTCACCAAAGATACATGTCTATTGTGGAACATTTGAAGACCTGCACTGAATGCCATGGTTAGTAATGTAATACTTCTACTGTAATATACTAATATACTATATTTCTAATATACTATATTTCTAATATACTGTAATTCTACTTCTACTGTAATATGAGCTTAGGTAAACAGACTAAACAGGAAGATATCATGCAGGTTTCTAATTTAAGTGTCTAAATCTTGAAACTGAAACCCGTATGAAATGGATAAATTGTGATGGCTTACATGTGAGAAAGAGGTATTTCCACGCCGCTGTGCAATGGAAAATAACTAAGGCATTTGAAAGCACCATAAGTGTTAGACATTACTACAGCTTCTTCAAAACTTCCTAGACAGAACTAGCTCTCATGTCCTTTATGACAAACTACAACCTCAGATATGGATGCAGTCCATCCAGTATTGATGGTACAAGCAACAATTATTAAAAAAAAATAGTCGCCTGCAAGTTTGCCTTCCAAATAGGACACCTGCACCTAGAATAGGAGTTATGTAAAGCAGTCCTCTCCTCTTCTGTATGTTAGAGTTATTGTTATCAAAATAAACCAAAAGAAGATGGAGGATGTGGGATAACTATCAAACCTTTTTACACCATTGCTCAGAATCAGAGTCCAGGACCTGACAGAAATTAATTTCATCAAAGTCTGAGCACCATAAGTGCCCCAAAATGTGTAACCTGAACTTTGGTGAGCACGGAGGTCTCTACCAGCTCATACCAGAACTTAAACATGTTGCATCTGATAGTATCTCACCATTTCAAACTTCAAAGGAATGGCAAAGGCATCAGTGAGCAAAATATTGATTTGGTGATAGTTGGAACATTGGAATGGTACAATACATCAGGCCTTGGAGCTCCTGACAGCTTGTTTCCACGTATACTGGTTGCAACCAGGTGTGTAATTGCCAATAGGCCACCAAACCTGTTAAGAGGATGAATCGATAGTCCCCTATTCACTCCATTTATCATCTCAACAGCATGTAAAATGTTGAAACCCTGAATGACTTTTAGCTCCAAACTCAATTTTAACAAAATTCCAGATCATAGGTAAAAAAGTAAAATGATATAGGAAACATATGGGAGGATCTGGCCAACAGAATCAGTGAGGTGTCATGCTGTGTGAAAGAATGATGATGATTCTTTCTTGGCATTTTCCTCAATTCTCCCACAAATCCATGGGGAACCTAGGGTTATAAGGATTGTTTTAGTTTTTGCAATATCTCTAAGCATCTTTGAAAAAAATACAGAAAACCCAGACCACTGTGATTCAAACAGTTAATAAAGGCCATAAAATAATAAAATATCATGCAGATGAGTGATCATAAAATCTACAATGTTAACAATCCATCCAGAATGAATCACAGTCAGGGTCACCAAACTGTAAGATATGGCTACTTTAAGTACAGAAGCTAAACTTCATACCTGAAGTTCATTAATGGAATATGCAAAAAAAAAAAAATCACCTTATAAAATGTTTCACAAAGTGTGAAAGCACGGTTTTCTGAGCAGAGTTGCACTGCAATGAAAAAAGCTTCAATTAAAAAAGAACGGGGAAAGGAAGGGAAGGGAAGGGAAGGGAAGGGAAGGGAAGGGAAGGGAAGGAAAGGGAAGGAAAGGGAAGGGAACTGTTACCTACTTTGAAGACACATGATATGGAAGCTCCAGTCACAAATTGAAAAACTTTCCAATAGGCCAGGTTTCCTACTGAAATTCTGAAATTCATTAAATCATGAAAAAAGTAGCAATTTAAATCTTACTGAGTGCCAAATCCGCATATATTCATTGATTCTGAAGAAGGTATGGAATAAGTAAACCTACTAAAAATTTGATAGATACACTTTATGAAAAAATATCTCAACTGTTTGATCTTTTTTGCAGGTTCAGCTGGGCAACCATTAGTGAAATTAAATATCTGGAGTAATACAGGATTGGAGGTGTAACTAATATCAGTATCAGCCCTTGGAAGTTGTAGTTGAATGGAGGAATCTCTTTTAAGTAGTTTCATATTGATTCAAATTCAATATATACTGAGATGACATTATGGTCACTCTGAGTGTTCGCAAAGCCAAGCTGTACCCTCACTTTGCCTTGCTCAAGTTCTGTCTCTGAGATACCAGGTGTTAAGATGCTTTTGCTGCTATTCCAAAGATTCCTCTAGTGTCAGATATCCTCTCACTTGTGTTATGTCTTAAACATCCTCAATGAATAACTTTTAATGGTTGCTTTAGTAAGCTAAATATACTGCTATTTATAAACTCCCCCTTCAAGTAACTTTTTTGTATCTCTTTTTCAGGAAATCTTCAAATATGTACTGTTATCAGGTATGGATACCATAAATTTAGTTTTAGGGTGCATCATCAGAAAAGATATGGGCAGAACGAGGGTAGAAACTGATTAGTGGAGGACTGCAGTGGCCACACCACCACTAATACAGGATAATGCACCACTATCTTTACAGTTACTTTTTGAGATGCCATATTCAGAAAACTTTTAATCCACATTATGTCATGGTGAAATGAATTGTCCTAAGTAAGTTCACATTTTTTAAAAAAAGTGTGTATTTCTCTGAAAAAAAATATCACTGGGCAGAAGGGGAAAGAAACTGCAGAGTATTTCATAGGGGGAGGGTTGCAAAGACTAATTCAGCTAGTAGCCTCCAAAATATTTCATCTAATACAGCCATTGAAATTTGTAACTTTCACAAAGAGAATACCAGGTTATAAATGGTATCGTGAAGCCCCTCATTTAAGAGGAAACCAGCTTTCTAATAATTAGTTTGCATCTCACTTCAAACACAAATACCACTGGATGTGTATGTTACATTTAAGTGCTAAGAGCAACCTTTTATTCACAATTTCATTTTTAGTGACAGAATCACTGTAGCCACATTTCTCAGGTCTGTCATACAAAGCGTTCAAAGATCACACTCTCAGCACTCAAGAATAAATTTCTCTGGAGCTCAAGATAAGTCATCTTACAAAGTTGACATAGATAAACTATTCAAGCAGGGAAAACAGAGAAAAAAGGGGCATACATCATTTGTGGCCAAGCACCCACAGACCTGCAAGAAGCTGCTTCAAGACACAAAAGTGGTGGCTGTCTTCTCAGGTAGGTCCCTGACACTGTAGGTAGTGCTCACAGAACTGTAAATACCGACACAGACAAATTGAGTGACTATGTTGCAACACTTCAGCCATTAAACTGATAGGAAGCATCATGTAAATATATGTATATACAAAATCTGCAATATAAACAAGGGAAAAAAAAAGACCCAAAAATATTCCAGTTTAACAGATTTAACCCTGCTGCCTGGGTTAATTAATTAACACTTTCCTAGCATTGTTGTGATAGAACCCGGAAAGACAACTCGTACTTTCCTGTCATGCAGCAACACACAGATGTCTAAAGCAAGACCAGGGCTTTATTATGAAAACGCTGTTTAGGAAGAGTGTCTAAATATGCAAAGGCCTAAATATACAAAACAAACAAAGCTGAGAGTGTTGTTATCTCCATTTTACTTACACGGAATGTATAGCTAGAAACTTGATGTACTTTCCCAAGGCTACACAGGTAAGACATTAGTAAGTGTAGCAGTGTAGCATTCATTTAGTAAATACAAGTAGATGAGCCCAGATTCCTGCATCCTGCAAGTACCAATGGACTGTGGTGGGCTGATTCTTACACACCTTGTTTGAAGTGCTTGAGAGGAAGATCAAGACAAGGAAATGCAATTTACAACTTCTGTGACAGAATATGGAGCAAATTCTCATTTTTTCTGTTTGACAGACAAATGAATTTCCTTTTTTTCTCTTTATCACAGCAGCATTACATGCTATCAACTGTGCAACACATATGCTATTTCTGAGCAACTTCAAAACTTAGGGAAAATAATTGACATCCAGTTTCCAGTATCTGGAGGCCAATCTGTGGCCCACAGTTATCCAAAGGAAACAAGAAATCTTTGCACTTTTATATTGCATTCACCTCCCAGTAGTTCCCAGCTTTTGCCCATTTCCTTAGTCATACAAAAACCACACCCATGAACAATAAAATAAAACAATTTACAGACACTTATTATTCCTATACACAGTCTGTGTTATTGTCTTGGAAAGGGACACCCAGAGGCATTTGTTGATTACACTAAAGTGGATAATTTAGTTACTGTGAATTACAATACACAGATCAGGCATAATGCTGGACAAGATAAGACAAACAGCAGTCAAAATAACAGCAACACCAGTGAGGAGCAGTGATGAGGAACACTGTTTGTTTGTTTGGTTTGGTTTGTTTTTTTCACTTTACCATCGAAGGATGTCAAAACTCTTAAAAATATTTATGAAATATTGCAGTACTCCTGGGAGGCAAATTATTATGAGTTGCCACTTTCAGGAGTGGTAAACTAAAATTAAAAGCCAACTCAGCACTGCCATTAGAAAAAGAACTTCACACATCCGACATCTTGCCTTCAGTTTTGAATAAAAACATCCCAAGTTGCTTGTACCACTAGTACTCAGAGACACTCTGGCAGCTCTGAGAAGATATGTTCATGTTGCCTATTAAAGTATAAAAATAGATGTTTTGCATTAGTTCTTTATTACTACCCCTTCTCTAGTCTAAACAACCAATTGTTACAGATCTCTGAACAGAACAGATTCAGTTTCCATCCCTTTCCATCCTACTGAATGTCTTCTCTCAAGTAGGATTTTTCAGAAGACATTCACAGAAGTAATAGATGAGTTTGCTGTGAAGTTGCATTTAGATAATCTTGAAAATCCTGCTGAAAAAATGATTATCAAGAACAACATATGCCCTAATTTTTGTAACCAATGTGCACTCAAATCAGATTGATTTTAACACTAATTTCTGTGCTGAGGTTGTTTGAATGTTCAGTGTCAGAGGACAATAATACTTTCTTAAGCATCACAGTGCCTCTAGAACAAAATGTATAAATGAGCTGATTATGTTCACTGAAATGAATGGAACTGCGATAAATTTACTGTATCTCCACTGATCTGAGTGAAGGCACTTCGTATTAGTTGAGTGTAATGAGCAGAATTTGGCTGCAAACCCTTGAAGAATTGAAAACTCAAACCCAACAAAACAGAATTCCCGTGAGAAAGATGGAATGTACTACATTATGGGCAATAATAAACTCAATGTGAGTGGTTGATTACAAAATAACAGAACTGAGAGATGAGTAAATGTTATAACCTTATTTTTCGGTCATTTTTTGTCTTTCTTGCCTAATGAGAAAGTAATTCCTCAGGAAAAGTACGATCTTTTCATGTATTTTCAAAATGCACCACACTGATGTCCAGGTCACTAAGAGGAACTGTAACATTAATAACAAGACTCAGCCTTACTTGTGGTTAAAATAGTAAAAACATTTTCCAGCCTTCAATATGTGTAATGCCTCTGAGGGAAATTTTCACAAGTCTGCAAAGGTGTGCTTTTTATCTATTCTTTGCACAGAGAAATGAATGCAACAAAGTGTTTATATTCATTAACCAAACCAAAATATAAAGTGAAGAAAAATTGCAATGTGTTGATCTACTGTTTGCTTGTGATATTTTTAGGTGTGAGCAGTGTATAACTCAGAACTAGCTAAGGTAAGTATAAATTATGTGACTATGCTTTAATCTATTCCTCGGGTTCAGAAGGAAGAAAGTGAAAATGAAGGATTTACTTCCCATGAAGTAAATTTTTGTTTTGTTTTGTTTTGTTTTGTTTTTTTGTTTTGCGTGCCCACAGATGAGATACCGACACTCTTAATGGATACAAGAAATACATGTACCTTGTCATACTTTAGCACCAACTGGAATTCAGTAAGATGTGTAAAATTGCTGGATACAGATTATGCAGCTTGCTGATTTAAGAGATAGTGAAAGCTGAGATCAAAAGATTGTGAAGGGGTAAGGAGAATGGGCTTTATCCTTTTTTTTTTTTCTCCAGGATTTCTTTCTCCATCTTTCACATTTAAAACTTACCAAACTTACTTTCCCAATTGCAACAGATGTAACTCCCCAACACGCTTCTGTATGCTGTCCTTGAAGCTGCATATATGTTCAGAGAGTTGTCCCTATTACTTATATATATATATACACATAATATCTGGGAGGAATGAAAGACTTATTACAATTTTTAGGTCACAACCAGTGGGGTTAACTGTCCAGTCATTTGCTGACAATCCCAATCAATTTCTAAGAAACAACTACATGTTCAAAAAAAAACAAACAAACAAACAAAAAAAATTGAGAATTTTTCAGTCATTATTTTCAGTACTTTGGACTCTGTTGCACCCCTCACTGACAAAGCCAAGGCTCAGACTTAAGTCAGAATTTCAGGCTTTCGGATATTTACTCTTGTGTCAGTAAATGTAATAACAAGGCATGACTACCAAGATAGCCTATAGCTCTGCCACAAGTCCAGTTTCATTAGATTTACAAGCTAAGCAAAGTCAGTGCCTGCTAATATTTAGACAAGAATCTTCCAGTTGATAGTTTGAATATCACTAAGTGCAAGGGATACTGAGTTTTTGGAACTGCTTGCAGGCCTACTGCAAAACATGGCTTTTGCACCACTACAAAGAAATGATGTTTGATCTGTGTCCCTAAGTATCCTCTTGCTCATTGCTGCACACCAGGGGCAATTTTAATCACAGATTAGTTAGCAAATCAGAAATGCATCACCCCACTGCACTTTCTGTGTTAGCTTGTAAAAATATATAAAAAGGACAGATGGACTGAAGCCACGTAATGGAAGACGTCCAGGTACACAGGCATCTGAAAGGATGACTACATGATACAGGAGAAGGGCCACTAGGAGCTGAACCTAAGATTTTGGCCCACACCAAACTCTTCCAAATGTCAAATGTATTTGTAAGCCTTGTGTTGTTTTGAAGTCATTTAGAGCCAAAGAAGACATCAGAAGCTTGTTCTGTTCAATGTCTATATTCCAGTTCATTGGCTTTGCTTAGCAAGTGTCTTTCCATAACAGATAGCTGCATCTCGCTCATACTGATCTTTCTTAAATGATATATCTACCAAGCAAAGGTGGAAGAGCACTCAGTGGTGGACTTCTCTGACTGAAATGGAAAGAACTGCCACCATGTTTGGATCTTCATCAGCTTTTTCTGATAACATCACACTATTATGATTCCTATTGCAGAGCACCGGCGTATTGTGCACTTTGGCTTCTGCGGAAGAGCAGCACAGAGGCTGCTGCAGCCCTCTGAAACCATATGCCAGACCACCCAGAGTTATCCAGTGTACAGAGCTTCTGGCCATCTGTTGCAAAGACACAGATGCTTGTCACTTAAATTAAGGAGACATTTGTTCACTACATCAATATTAAGCTACCCCTACTTAATGCTGACATGCCTAATGGTCTCCTCAGAGAGGTGCATCCATACACAAGTCAGGAGTAATGTCAATCAGAAAACACTTTTGGTTAAACCCCAGAAGGTGGCAGAGGAGCCCAGCTTCCCATGCCATCACAGAATGGGAAGGGAAAAATGGAAAAGCATCATCAGGCATCCCTTGTTGTTGCCCCTGTGAATCCTTAGCAAAATCATGTTGTCATATTAATAAGGAGAAATTGTTTAATTTATTGACTCATCTATACAAATGATGGGTGATGTTGTGCACCTTGTCATGACATCTTTTTAAAATTTGATTCATGAAGCAATGTTATATTCAGTTTCATTAAATGATCTCCCTTAATTATGACAATGGGTAACGATGGTCATTAAAGTAATGACATTTGTCACCATCAGCAATGGCAGGGATAATGAATATTGAACAAGGCAAAATTTGCACTGAGTCTTTATAGTTTCGTATTCCACTCAACAGTGGGCAAGAAAAACAGAGAAATTGGATAT
The DNA here is from genome assembly GCF_059628265.1 of Tinamus guttatus. Taxonomy (NCBI): domain Eukaryota; kingdom Metazoa; phylum Chordata; class Aves; order Tinamiformes; family Tinamidae; genus Tinamus; species Tinamus guttatus. The sequence continues at coordinate 2,510,247 of NW_028288752.1, forward strand.
TTCTCCAGGGAAAATAAAAAGGTCAAAGTAGCCAGTGCTCAACCTTCTTTTCTAAAATACTAAAATACACTGATGAATGAAAATATGGATAAATGATAACAAAAAAAACCCTTATATTAAAAAAAAAATTCAGCAAATACATCTTATTACCTTTCCAATACTCTTTTACTACGCAGTCTTTCCACAGGCAATACATAAAGAAGCACAAATCAGGTTACAGTTTGTTTGATAGTGCAAAAGCAGCAGATCATTGTGTATTCTGCTCTCGAAAGGTAAGCAAGAGAAACAAGCTCAGTAACAGCCATCTATGAAAAACAAACATAGCAAAACATATAGTAAGACTGTTTGCTTTTTGGCAAGATTACCACCTCCTGTTCATGTGACCTAGTACCAAAGGAAACTTAGCCTAAAAGATGGATTATAAACTAGATCTCTTGGGGATATCAAAACAGCATTACTGAGAACATCAGGGACCATGTCTGCTTGAAGTTGTGTCTCCACATAGTCTGTTCTTGATTTGCTGATTGTAGCGTTAAAGAAAAGGTTGCAAAATTCTATGCTGGTGGAGTACGCAGCTGACATTCAATCTCAGGAGAAAGGAGGTAGTGAGGACTCCAAAGAGCTTGATCATGTAGTCACAGTCTACCAAAATGGGTATTAGTACAGGAAGATGCCGAATAAGGCACTTGGGAAGCAGCCAATTCAGGTAATACTTGCAAAATTCAAAACACTGTTTCAGAAAACAGTGAATCAGAGGAGAAATTAGGGGTTATCACAGATAATGATCCCCTCAGCCTGCACTCTTACTAAAGGCAAAAAGGACTTATAAGATTCTAGGAGGTATAAGAGGGGAAATGCTGCTAGAACTGAAATATGTTTTCCTTTTTATTGCAAAACTGTCACCTCAGCCTTGCCTTTAGTGCCTCTGGCACTATCCACATCTGGGAAGAAAAAAAAAAAAAAAAAAGAGTGTTGTTAATGCAAATTTTAAGGGGAAAGAAAAGGCAGGTTTTCCTCATATGGGTAGCTATAGTGCAAAATTCAGGAAATTCAGGATAGCTTACAGTGAAGGGAATTTCGTTTTTCTAAAGATCCAGCCAAAGACTAGTGCTAGAAATGGAATCTGGAAAAATTCAGACGGAGATAATGGGTCACCTCCCAAGCTGCAAGTATAACCAAACACTGGAACACCTTTGCCAGCAGATGTGAAAAGTGCATTATCCTGAGGAATCATTAAACACAATTAGATTTCTCCCCAGATTAACATCCAGAACTAGGAAAAAAATGTATGCATAGGTGGTCAGGTAAGATAAAAATAATAGTCCCCCCCGGCCTTAAAGTCTACACATTCATCTGAACAGCTGAACAAAGTCTCAACTGCTATTTGCTAAACCAAAATCTCAGCAAGAAGGAAAACTACCTGCTTCAGGAAAGCAAGATAGCATAAACATATTGACTCTTACTGTCATATTTTACTGTAATGATTTTACAGAGAATCCCTAAGGCTGTTTAAATCCTAATCTTGAGCAAAAGAAGAACAGAGTAAGGAATACAGGAATGTATTTAGAGACTCAGAAGAAAGATATGCTTTTATATACCTACAGAATTAATGGGCTCAGTCCTCTAGTTAATATATCTCTGTGTTATGTCTTGATCATTTCTGTGTAGAAATATAATGGACTCCAAATATAACAGCTTTTTTTGTTAAATGAATATTGACTACATATGCAAAGTGGTATAGTTCATCCATGTCTTGCACTTATATGTGAAACTGTTCCCTGAAAAGGGATGTTTTGTTGCATAGCGTGTGTTCCTGTTGAGAAGCATGAGGATTCCTGTTCAGAAGTAACAGTCTGCTTAGTAATATTTTAGATGCTTTTCTTCCCAGATATTCTCTGTAACTGTTAAGGTAACTTCTTCAAAGTTTGAGTGTGGATTTCTGCATGGCCAGACAAGGACCATCCTAAGGACTAGGTTGAAGCACAAGTCTACAGTGCACTTCATACTGAAATCCACCACTGACCCTGGCTGCACAGATCATTTTTCTCAAACAAAAGGGGAACCAAGCACTTTATCAGCGTTCTTTATCCAGCTATATTACAAGACTTGAAGGATATCTAAGCTGAACAAAACCAGCAATTCCAACTTAACTGTCATTATGCGCAAACCTGTCTGTTACGTGCCAGCCCTTCTTCCCAATTTAAAAATTGGCAAGGAAAACATTTAATGCTGCTCTGACACGTGCTCTTCTAGGACACGAGTTAGCTCTGCTGACTTAAAATGAAAGTGCATTTTATAATAAATTCCTTGCTAGTTTTTAATCATTATTATTAGCAAAGATTAAAAGAACTAATTATGTAGAGCACAGTTGAATGATGGCTAGGGGAGAAATGATAACTATCTCCGAGTATTTGAAAACTAAGCATCATATAAGGAAAGGACTTTTAATTTCTAAGGCAGCAGAGAGGGGTTAGATCTTGCAAAGGAAAACAGGAGGAAAGTCAGTAAGAGCAACTTTGGGTCGGATATCTAATAGCAAGGGCTATTGGATTGCAGACTAAACTCTCAGAAGGGTGGCCAAATCTCTGCATGTTTGGCTATTAAGAATTTGATAAGAAAAAAAAAATTTGAAAAGAAACAAAAGACTATTTGCTGTGTAGAAGGACTGGAGAACGTTGGTACAATTTGCGCATAATAGACAGCTGTGCCAGGATGCAAGCTCAGATGTTGGGCAGTAAGAACCAGTAGAACTTCTGCTACTCTCGTACGGGTGAGATTTAGCTGTAATGATTGAGTTTATACAGACTATGGTATGAACAGAATACATAAGAAAATTATAACACTGTTGTCATGACATACAAATCTATGAACCTCAGGCTTTAAATATACGTGGTCTACAAATGACCATATCATCTTTATATTAAATATACTATAGCCATACTTTATATTAAATGTACTATAATATATATTAAAGTATGCAAATGTACATACTTTATATTAAATGTACTATAGCCATACCAGAGGTCTGTTTGACTAAATGATGATAGTATAAAAACTATTCTTTTAATCAAATTAAATAGCATAAATCTTATGTTTATGAGAAACCTAAATACACTGGTGTGGGATTACACAGGTGTGGGATGCACACTTCCAGAATGGAGCTTGCTAATTTTATGAATGTTAGCCTGTGAAAGAAGGCAATTTGTCCCTGAAAATCTTTGCCTGTCTGATGTCTCAATGAAATAAAGAAAACTCTTCATGAATGGACCCCTCAAAAGCAAAGATATTGAAAAAATATCAACTAACAATTTCTTCTTGAAGTATCTTGTATACCCCCACTGATCATCATAGGGAAAAGCTGAAATAACATTTCAGGAAAAGACCTATTCTCCTTATGGAAAGCAGGCCAGCATTTTCATTCACTGTCTCTTTTTTTTTCTTATCCTTAGGCTATTGATAGAGTCAGACATGACCTAACACTGCTATTCTGCCCCTGCCACTCCCCTCCAAAGAGCCAGAATATAAGGAAAATGGCAGTTGCTATCTCTCCCAAAGCAGGCTCAGTCCATCAGGAAATCAAAATCAAGACTATGATTAATAGAATTAACTTGAGAAAAAAAAGAAAAAAAGAAAGAAAAGAAAAAAAAAAGAAAAAAAAAATCCTTTAGCTTCAAGAAAACCTTTTTCTTTTCCCATTAGGAATATCTTATTCAGCTGAAAACAGAAAACAGTCTTATTCAGTGACAGATGGACTGGAAATGTGATGAGCTATCCAGTGCTCTCCAACAGGGACTATCGGAAGCGCTGGAGTGAAACGCTGAGAAATGGCAAGCAACCAGCCCAGATTTATGAGCAATCCAGAGGATAGAAAATATGGAATGAGATCAAGAACATAAAATATCTGAAATTCTTTAAAATATTGAGCTTTAAAAACATTATGCTCACTAAATAAGACTTAGTTGACAAAAAATGAACAGATATGAACACTATACAGATTAGTTTGGAGTTTGATTTAGAGGCTGGGTGAAGGGTCCAGAGTACAACATCTTTCCTGGTCGTTTGGCTTTGTTCCTGCTTTCAAAGGAACAAAACAGGAGAAATAGGAGAATGAATTAGACTAGAATTACCACTTGATATGATATAAAAAAGTTAAGAATCTGGACTGAAGTTAAGTCAGAAATCCCCATAAGATAAACAAGCAAATCAACAATTTTGTTGGATGCTGTGGAAAAGGAGAAATCCTGGAGGGCTGGTAACACTCTCAGAGCAATGAGTTGGGAAGAGCATCTTCTAGGAGTCTTTCATAAAAATCGCAGGAACACAAAAGCGGTTGTGAAGGGCATTAGAAGAGGAAGCTGCAGTAATGAAGATGCAAGATAATGAGGTTTGTGAATACTGTTTGTCATTTTCAACCAGTTCTAATACAAATCCTACGACCTATACGGAGAACATAAGTGATTAAATTTGTAAGTGTATTCTCTTTCATCTTACGTGGTATGAGTACGTTTTTTCTTCTAATATAAGCTTAGAGAGTGGAATATGACACATTTGCTTTATTTCCTTACTGTAATGTCCTCTTTTCCCATTCAGAAAACAAACCACAAAAATAAAACTAAAGTCAGCTACTTTACAGTTGATCACCCACACTGAGAAATCACCACATCTGCTTACTTTACCACCACAGTGCTTCCAAAGCTGAGAAGCGAAAAATCTTACTCTAATCTGAACTGTTTTCATTCTAAAGCCCCAAATCAAATACACTCCAACCCCAGAATTTTTGTTATATTACCAATAGTTCACTAATCTTTCAGAACCCCTGCATCAATATATCAATTTTCAGATGCTACCTAAAACCCACAGTTTGATTAAAACTTTTAAAAGCTGAGCTTGACAGTTGTAGATGATTTTTTGCAACTGTCTAAGCAAGAATGGATGAACAAAAGGATTCTGAATTGAGAATGAATTTCAAAATGTATTTTACAAAGTCTTTTAGGCTAAAACAACAAGTATTTATCTGATCCTGGACAAGATTGCTTTCTGATGTGTATCACAATAGCTTCAGAGGTCAATGGAACCATTCATCTTTACCCTTGGCTCTAGCACTAATGAATATGAAACAGTAAACCCAGAATGGTTCATTTTCAAATGAGAATTCACAAAAACATATAAAATTCCATTTCATACAATGAGCATATTTCATTCTGGTCTGATTTTGATAGACAGAGCCTTATTAAATGCTGATTGTTTAGAATAAAGTGAGAATTTATTCTAGAAGTATTAAAAAAAAAAGAAAAAGAAAAAGAAAACAATGGAAAAGAAATGACCAATGCAACTAAAAATTATGAATGAAGAAACAGAAAACAAAACTGACAAAGGGAAAATTCATGGCTGGTATAATTCCCCAGAAGATAAAAATAGTAGCTAAGGACAGGGAAATACAGGTGCAAATATTTCACATAGTGCTGTACAACATTGTGGCATTCATATCATTTGTTTTTAATGATGAATGCGGACAGGCTCTTTAGCATATACTTTTTCCTGCAAAGAATGAAGCAGGTGGGACTATCAGGGCTTTATCAAGTCCAAAATTAGAGGTGAGGATTTCCTCTTCTCTGTTTGCAATCATTCTACCAAAGAGGAGGGCTGAAAGCAGGCAGAATTGCTGCCATTTCTTTGATCATATCAATTTACGATTCTGTATGAGTTCCAAATGAAGTCTGACTGGTTTTGTTTTTGTTTTTTTTTTTTCTTTTTCTTCTCTTTTCTCAATATCATTTGAGAATCAGAGATAAACATCCTTTGCACAAAATCTTCCTGAAAAAAAGGAGTTCTGAAGGGAGTTAGGATTCAGGTTCCTGCTCTCCCAAGGAAGCAATCTGGTGATTCAGTCCACTCTAAGTCTCTTTTTCAAGATGACATTGTTCGGCATCACTTGAATAGGACAGAAATTTAGCCTTAGCAGCCTTTCTTAATTAAAAGGAAAGGATCAGACCCTGCAGCAGATTTAGGCAGAGGCTTGAGCCCTGAGATGTCCAGACCTACCCGATCTAAACACTAAGCTTTGATTATTTGATTTGAAGATGCTAAGTAGACAGAGCCCCTAACTATCACCATCCAGAATTTGACATCATACAGTTACTTCAACACAAATTTAAATAATAATTCAGAGATTCTAGTGAGCTAAAACTAATTAAATCATTCTGGGATTATTAAGGGAACACTTTATTGTAATTAGAAGGCTTTCCTGGACACTATCTATTTAATCCCATATCCCTCTACTTGATTAGATAATTGAATCCACTGAACTATTTTTCCACTGTCCTCCACCCCATTCCTTTTTTTCTGAACATAACAGATTTTAAACACTTCCCTCACTCCAGATTTCAAACAAGAATTGAATAAAATCATATCCAAAACCATTCTGATAGAAATTATCTCAATGAAACACTCAATACAAAATTAGAAAGAAATGAGAATTTATTCACACTTCCCACACAAAAAAAAAGAAAGAAAAGAAAGAGTGAAGATTTTAATATCAGCATGAGAAGTTAAATAAAGAGTTAAAAAACACTTCTTAAATATACCTGTCTTCAGTACTTGCCAGCTTGCCAGTATGTTATAAGAAAAAGAGAGACTGCTATCAGAGTATAAACCTCTAATACGATGAGAGACTTCTACTAAGCCACTCATGCTTGGAGTCTATTGAAAGATAATCTTTGGTACAGTACTTCCAGAAAAGCAGTGAACTGAAATCAATATTCAGTAAAAAACAGATTAAGAGACCAAACTAAAGAAATCAGAATTTGCTCAGAAGGAGAGACATACACCTTAAAGATTATTATTCATCACAAAAACAGAGGTGTTTTTAGCTCTTGGGAGAGTGAAATTTCTAAAGACAAAACCCTGTGTTCTTTTCTCTTACATTGAGATACAAGCATGTGTATTAAAATAATTTTTCATCTTCCACTTTCTAATTTAAAAACACTGGGAAAGACAGATAGTTCAGAGATCTGTTGATTACAGGGAGAAAATCTATTTTCATGCAAAAGAGAAGCTTTTTCTTGCCCTTCACATTTGAATATGACCGAGGACCTTCTTTTCCTGTATAGAAGGAGATTTTTTTATTCTTAAGATTAAAGATGTTGCTGTGGCTGGGAAGCCAGATGGAGATTCAGCAAAGGTGAACTTAATGCTGACTTCTTCTGAGCCCTCAGAGCAGTCTAACTGCTCCAACATCGAATCTTCCCTGCAAAATGGGAACATACTTCCAACTCAGCCATCTCTTTGTAGCTTCCATGCTTTTTCAAGACCCAGTACATTGTCTCTTTGGGTATCTCCTTCTAGGATGACACACTCAAAGAAGTTCCAGAAAAATAGGACTGCTTTCAGATAGACTTGCATGACAGGTCCTTGTCCATTGAGCAGACTGAAGCGAAGTTGAATGCCTGCACCATCTTAATGACTTAATACGAGGAAGGTTATACACAAGGAATTTGCCTAAATCAGCTTCATGGTGTAGGTGCTCAGCAATGGCATAGCACAGCCTTGCTGCTCAAACCCAGGTAACAGTCAATTAAAATATTTTTGCTAGGAAAACATACCTTAAAATAAAGTTAAAGTTGTTGTTTATTAAATTCATTTTAGTAATATCATTGGAAATCTAAGTACTCTATTGATTGCAAGCATAAATTACCAATCCTCTGGTCTGTAGCTGCCCGTCAGTCAGGGCAGTTTGAGTGAAGTAAAAACAGCATGAGGGAGCTGACTACAGAAAGTGTTGAAGAGAAAAGATAGATAGGAGGGAACATTCTTACATTTAATGGGATCATTAGCCTCCCTACAGTACAGCTCTTTGTGTGGCAGCTGATAAAGATCCATTCCCTGTAGCCTATTCATTTTGACGTAAAGCTTGGATGAGACCACCCTCTCATTTCTTACTAGGAGAGAGCAGGATATGCTGGGTTATGGGAGACAGGTCCTCAGGGAGCAATATCTACACACATCTACACACCTTTTCCCACACCTCTCACTAAGAAATTAAAGAGGGAAATAATCAACAGATGTATAAAGACCTTAACTCAATCAGCTTCATTTACATAGGAAATTAATCTAGCTCACCCACCCTCCCCTCAATTTTACTATTAAAAAAATCATTTCAAAATGAATTATATCTGGCAAGAGTCATAATTGTGCTCCAGACAAGTGTAAATAAAGGATTAAACTGCATAAAATTTCTAATGCTGAAAAAAAATTCACAGATAAAGAAAAAGCAGGATGTTAGGTGCGCAATAGCCAGGCTAAGTATGCTGCAAAAAATACCTGAAGTCTCAAAATGTCAAGTGACAAATTATTCCATAAATTAATATTTAAGTCAAGTAGTAGTTGACTTGATTTTTGGTAAAAACTGTAATTGAAGTACTTCTCTTTTTTTGCTGCTGCCTATATAAAATAAAATAATTGCATAATTAGCACATAATTGCTTTCAGGAGTGACTAATTTTAGATTCTATTAAGTATGTATTAATTACTATGCTGACAACTGCAAAAAAAAAGTCAAAATGTAAAAGCCTTCCCTTATCAAGGTCAGCATCTGCATTACAAGATGATCAAAATAGTACTAAATCAATTAAATAGTCCAATATTCAGTGACATGCAAAGCAACAGGCAGTGAAAAAAGGGACAGAACAATTGGATTTATAGTGAATTGTTGGCAGAATTCAGGTGGACCTCAGGCTCAAAGGTCTGATGTTCTTCCTATGAGAACAATGCTTCCATTTACTCCACTGGCACAGGATATAGTCCATAAATGCGTTACCTATTGATTGCTATTCACTGTCTATAAAGAGTCCAATTCTAAATCTCTCTCTCATGCTTCATCATAGATAAGCTCAGTCTCAGTAGTTGTGTAGAGATAATTAAATGTCCAGTGTTTGAGTTTGCTTGTCTCCATTCATTTGTTAATAGGAGCACTTACTTGGGAAGTGCAGCATGAATAACAATTGAAGAACAATTGAAGAACTTCTTGGTCTTTGTATTTATTTCGTGAAATCAGGAGGAATTTCTTCACCTTTTCTGTTAGCAATCACTTATCTTCGTTAATGAGATGTGCTGACTAGCACACAGAGTTGAATGAGGAAGAGAAGAGCCAGTATCCTGACTCTGCATGATAAACTGTCCCAGCAGAGACAAGAAACTAAGAAATGTAGTCTCCCTCCATATGATATTACTCAGCCTCCAGTTCTACAGAACAGAACAAGTGATATTAGAGAAACAGATGAAAATATTAGGACTGCTCTTTCTTTAAGGAAAAGAAGGGCTCTAGAAAAAGTTAAAGCTACCTGAAGATTAGATTTTCATTTGGGCAAACCTTTTTTCTTACTCTAAAGTAGGCCCTTGTTTACAAGGCTGAGTAATTGCATTCCAGACCAGATGAGGCAAACCTTCTCATCAACCATCAGAGTTTATTCGGAATGTGAACGTTGCAATTTCCTAGTGGTGCAAGATACCACAAAGGCAACAGGCATCCTTGTTCAGCTCCCAAGATACTCATGATACCATTAAAGAGATTATATAACATACACGCACACACACACATATATATATATATATACACACACACACACACATATACACACACACACACACACACACACACATGCACGCACACACTTTCTTACCTAGGAAGTGCTCATCACTGACTTAGCTCTCTTCAAAGTCAGAGCTAAATTAGTTTTCAAGAAGATCATTACTTGAGCTCCTTTAAAAATCCCATCTGAAATATCAGGCATGTCCCACATATTCTAGTTCACAAAGTGGAGTAATGCATTGGAGTGGAGTACATACATTATTTTCACATGGTCCTGAATCTGAAAACCTTGAAATGAGAAAATCCCATCAGACCAGTTTTTCAATATTGCTTGAAACTCGTGGGTATAATTCCATTTATAATCAGGGATGTGTAAAATAGATTCCTGACCATTTATATATGTATATACACACATAATACATATATATGTATATAAATACATACACACACACACAAAATATGCGTGTATAAGTATACAAAAATTTTGCACCTCATCTTTTCTACTGGACTGGAGAATTCTTTGTGCCAGTAATAATTATTTTTCAATCACATCTGTAATGATCATTTTGAAGGGAGGGATATTTCCCCTAAAGATAAGAATATAATTCGAACATAATTATTATACTAATTCAGCAATAATTATTCTTATTGAAATTCAGAAATATGCCTTTAAACAAAAATACAGAAGCTGAGCAGGGAGAATTTGAGAAGGGTGAGGGAGAGTATTTCTTTAAAGACACTTGCAAGAGACTTTCTCTCCATTATGAAAACCGACATGTATATTTTCCTTTTTCACAGCAAGAAAGAAAAAAAAAAAAAAAAAGATTAGATGCACAGAAAGTAGTAGATTGAAGCGGGGAAGCAGATCGCACACCCAAAAGAAATCAGTGATTCCTTCACCCTATGCTGAGGTTACTATATCATATACTTCAGTAACTACTTTTGCCTTACATAAGAGCGTGTGTTGACTGTAATTAAGAAAAGAGGTGCTATGAGAAGAGGTGAATGAGAAAAGACTTTTAAAAGTATCCTCTCATCTTCCTCAAGCTCCAGTGGAGTTGGATATTTCAGTTTGTTATGCAAAGTAGACTCTGTCACTTCCAAAACCATGCCTGAAACATTTATGAATTATATTTTCAGAATAAAATGGAGGTTTAAAAAATGTAACATGATGAAGTAAACATGAATGGATAATAATGAGCTCTCCTTTTATCAGTGGGAATATATATATATATATATATATATATATATATCAGCAGGAATATATATATTTAACTGACAACTATTTTATTTTGGCCTAAAGTAATTCAATTCAAAATGATATGGAAGCATAAACAATTTGGGTTGATTTTTGAAGACATTGAAGAAAACAGGACATTTATTCATAATTATTGTAGCTACTGAAAAACCTCGTTCTTATGTTTATATTTAAGAGAAAAGAGAAGATATCTGATTTGCATGAGTGGGGAGCATGTTTTACTTTGTAATATTAGTGGAGACAGAGTCTGACAGACCCTTTATACTTATTTCTTGTTTTGATGTCCATGTTTTGATTTCACTAAACTCATAATTTGCTAATTTAAAGTAGGGGTATTTGAAAATACAGAAAACATTGTTCCAATAAATGCTACTTACCAAATTATCTTGATGTCCATGGTATAATGTCACTGTGTCCTTGCCACATATCATGATCATGAATTATGACCTTAGCACTACTAGCTAAAATAGGAGAAACATCTGGACCGGTGTGTCCTAACATGACAAATATAAGTAGGCCTTGCCATTTGGAATTAAACTTGGTGAGATATAGTTTGGTGCAAGTCATTTGAGCTTAGGAAGCATGATGAAGAACCAAGTGAAGCACTGAGGAGGTTATCACGGCTCTCATTAGTTATCACGGATCTCAAGAGCAGGGTCAGTCTGGATGGACACAGCTCTCAAACAACAAAACAGACTCTGAAAAGCTGTTACTGGAAGGAAAAAATCTTTCACAGCACAGATGCAAGACCTCATGTGCAGCAGTTAGGGTTTAGATGATAACTTTTCACTTACTAAAGGAAAAGATAGTCAGGGGGTGAGACTTTCAGTTCGGTTTCTCAGTGTGTCACTGTTGCAGTTAGTGTTTAATAGGAGGAACCTTGTTGTCTTAGAACTCCTCAGGAAGCATCTATTTGAGCTGAGAATTAATAGCACCTTCCCTGTCTTATATGTCTTGGATCTTTTCTGAATCAACATTTTGGAGAAAAACCTCAAAACCTAGAGCTAAGTACAGACTAAAAGAACAACTCAGCCTATTTCACATTTTATACTAATTTTTCAGGCCCCTTTTCCATCTTATTTAGGCATATGTATCTGCTGCATATACAGTATAAACCCATATGAAATAGAATATGCTCAATATGGAAGAGATATTTCTATTCTGTTACTGTCCATCCCTTATCACTTTATGCATCACTGTTGAACTGTAAGGTTTCTGGTAAGTCCAGGCTCCCAGGACGCTTGCCTACAAACACTGCTCCTCACAGATAAGCTCTGTCCTGTCATCCTTCAGTTAAAGGAGATTTTCCTGTGCATTGCCTTGATCACAAAGCAAGCTAGAATAGTTTTGTGTGTTTTTTTTTTTTTTTTGTTTGTTAATCCAGGGCTCCATTCACTGAGCCACACAGATTTTTGGATTGCCATGCTGCTAGAACATTTTTTGATTGAATTTCTTCAAAGTAAAATAAGAAAAAAGAAAAAATCTTCATTTACATACCATTTTTATATCCCAGGACATCATGAAAACTTAACATGTTCCTACAGACAAATAAATGTAATAGCACTGCTTATAGTTCTGACAAGACCTTCTTTAACATGAGGTCAAACCCCACTTGGCCTTGGAAACTTGTTCATTTTCATTTGTTACAACGTGCATAACAACTCCTCTCCTATGTTCCTGAAGTCATTCAGATAGTTGAGGCTGACAGTATCAGACATCATGTTTTAGTAATCTCATGACTATTTCGGAAAAAAAAAAAAAAAGACCAAGTTACTTTTTTTTTCAGTTATAGTACAATTTCCACAGCATCTGTCCTCTGTAAATTCCTTAAAAAGGAATATATATATATATATATATATATATATATGGATATTAGCAGGTCTTTTTGTGAGTTTTATGCTGCATCCTGCTCACGTTATCATCGGTCTATCAATGTTAGCATTTCTTCTGTTCCTACACTTTGTGCTCTGCATCCCACGTATTTCAAGTTAATGTAAGTGGTAATTAACTGTACTGATCAGTGGTCAGGCTTACCTGTAAGTGCACTGCAAATCACATAACTGGCTGCAGAATATTTGGAGTATCTCAAAGAACCTGAACAAAAGGTCACTGCTAAAGAAGTTCAATCAACCTTCAGACACCAGCAATAGAAAGAAACAGCAAGAGTGAAAAGCGATCCTGCTTTTTGCAAACCTTTCATGTAGGGTGAACTTCAATCTACTCAGTCTGTGCAAGAGAAGGCAGCTCCTGCCAACAAGATTAAATTGTCAAAGCAAATGAATTTAAAATCTTGGTTTTAACTTTCTACTTATTTACATATCACATGGAGTTTAACGATTAGCAAATTAGACACAAATCATGTGCAAATCAATGCAAATTACTGGTTCACACACACAACGTAAACTTAATTTTTCACATTGGGATGTAGCCAGCTCCTAGTTAACAAGAATATGGATTTCAAATCTGGGGTAAATGATCTTCTCTGTCACAAGCCAAAGATTTGCCTCTCTTCCGTTCCTCCTTCCTATTGCTCCATCCTCTATCTGGCACAAAATCCACCAGAGGTTTCATTCAATCCACACGATTCAGTCAATACTTGCATTATATCAGGCTTAGTGGAGTCAGGTAATAACTCCCAGAGTCACTAAATTAGACTCTGCTTTCTCTAATTTGTGCACTTTGGCTAGTGTTCTGTGGTCACTTACACTAATTAGAAATGCTTTGTTTATTAACCGAAGATATATATAGTTTGAACAACACCTTGCGATCACCCAAGTATTTATAGATCTCTGCAACTTTTATTTTCTTAACTTTTGTGCTGCACGGTGTGCAGCATCTCTGAACTGAGTTGACATAAGCCCTCTGAGCTCGCCATGAGAATTAAAAGACATTGCATTTACTGCTTCTCCAACGCTACCTTTTCTTTCAGTAAAGTTTCCTGTACACCAGGAGAGACTATGTACAACTATAATCCCAGACCTGTGTAATAGTTGTGTTTGGAAAGTTCCTCTGGAGATCTCTCACCAGAGCTCCTAAGCAAAGCAGGGTCATCTTCAAAGGTCAGCAAGGTTCCCTGGCAAAAGGTGCAAGGTCTCCAAGGATGGAGATTCTCCCCCACCTCACTAGACTTCTCTTCCTGTGTGGAAGCACTGTCATCGGGAATTTTTTCCCCCCAAATCTTCTCTATACACTCCCGAGGCAGTGGGACATTTTTATTAATTGCTCTTGTTACTTCTTCTTCTCCCAAGGCAGATTGAATGCCGTGCTCTCATCCGTTCCATACAGGTCATCCCCTCCAGCCCCCAGCCACCTCTGGTCCTCCACCACCTCCTCAGCATGGGGGAACCATACAAGGTTTTCTGTAACACCTCTAATGTCTGTAACAGTTAAAATATGCAGTCTCCATTTGCATGTTGCTATCAGTGAGGTGAGGGTTGAATATTAAACTTATGTGCTTACCAGCCTCATTTTCTCTCCCTCTCAGCAAAGCTATGTAACAAAGTTCTTCCTGAAAGGCCAGATAAAGAGAAGGATGCCTGAAACGCCACCAGTTTCTTTCACCCTCAAACTAACTTTGAAGTCTTTCAGATAGGGAAGATCAAAACAGACAAATCAAGGAAACGTGTCCACCAATACTGTCCAACCCTTCCAACTCCAATGTATCTCACAAAAAAATCTGCCCAATACATGCGGGCAGCAAAAGTTAAACTCTAACCATTGCTGAAGTCACAGCACAATATTCACTTAGACACTGCAGCCTGAGGCATTTTAACTGATCATGAGTGATTTTAATCACTGTCAAATGTGAATAACAAACAATCAAAGAAATACATCTTCGCTGGCATGACCCTTAATCACAAGAAATAAAAGTTACTGACCTTGATTAACATTGTGCTTCTGAATTTGATGTCTGAGAGACCCCATTGATCATAGTTTCAAACAACCTGGGACATGCAGAGCCTTTATTTTCCTCCTTTCATTCACTACCTATAGAATTAAAGGTAAGATCGAAATAAAGGAGAACATTATACTGCTGCATCTATAATTTTCTGCTCCCTGCTGAATATGAAGCTCTTACATTTTTATATGGAATAACAAAGAAATACTTGTATAACCAGGGCTCAAGAGCAAGCACCAAAGTTAATGCTGCTTGCAGAGCTACCTGAATAAGTTTAACTCTGTCCTCCATTGCATGCGTTTTCATAGAAACTTTTATTGATTGTTGCCTACCTAACATCTACAACAAATAAATGTAAGTAATTGTATTTTGGGGAGGATTTTTGAGCATTAGGAAGAATCAACCTTTAACCAGAAAGGTATTTTCACCATTCCACAGTAATTTTTTGTTCAAATCATCCTCAAAATTGTGGATTTTATTATTTTTTTTCAATTGTCAGTATAAATGCTTTCCCAAATTTCAAAAACAATTTCCTAGTTTGGGTTTTTGTTTGTTTGTTTTTATAGCTTGCTCACTTTGCAGCTCATTTTCCCTCATTCTGAGCTGCTCTTCTCTTTGCCCCTTACCTTGATGTTTATAGAATTAATTCCACTACAGCCATGGCTATGTATGTTTAAAACATCTATTTCCACAGATTTCTGTGAGGATTTTGACCTTCCCATTCTTTCACAAGCCTGTTCATTATTCAGACAACCGAGTTTAGTACTATCCATATTTCTTAGACTTCATGAGCATCCATCTGCTGTGCCAAATGAGAGGCTAACCTGGTAAACACGCAGCAAGCTGAAATTTGCAGAAAGCAATTATAAATTGACACCCAACAACTATCAATAAGACCTCTGCAAATAATAATTACGCGCTTCCTAGTGATCCTGTTGACAAGCCGCAAGCATATTCCAAAAGACTGTGGTTAAATCTATATGCTAAATTCAGCATTCCCAAGAGTATTTATGGTGTTTAAACATTATGAATGTTCTGGCTCTCAAATCATGCTCTGACTTTGCTTCCCATGTCAGGGTCCAGTCAGACGACTTAACATAACAGGTGACTATGCTCCTTGGCATGGACCTGTTCCTGGCACTATTCAATTCACCTGTGCAGATGTGCAGATTTCTTAAGTTCTGGAGACAGCAGGAGTTAAGTACACAATGGCTAATGATTTCAATAACCATTAGAAAACCTTTTACCTACAAGGAAAGTCCTACAGGGAGATAATTGCAGCTTTAGGTACTTAGCTTTAGAAACCTTGCTTTCTGAGGATACATCACTTCTGAAAACACTTTGGTGATTTGAGCTTAGGAATTAACATGCACCAGGACTGCAGTAACAGCATTCCTTCTACAGCCACAAGAGCTTTATATTTACAGTCCTGAACTTGAGAACTTGCCCCTGTTGCAGTACATAAAAGTAACTCATTAAACGAGCTGTCTGTGTGCCACTTACTTTGTATCTAAAAATAAAATCCATGCCTTATTTCCACTGCGCGATCAATCCAAGAGGGAGATGTTTTTGTTGGGAAATCAAAACGTACTATCATGCGCACAACATGCTTGTACCTTGGAAACCATATGGATTCACAGGGCAAATGAATTTTTTTTTCTTGCCCCCTCTTCATCTAGTTTTCTTTAACCTCTTAAGTTTGCCAGTTATAAAAGAAGGATGAGCACTAAACTGCCTCCAGTAGAGGCAGTAGGTAGAGCATAAAACACTGTTCATGCCTCTCTGCAACTCTTCTGTTCAATCTGAATAAGGCAATGCGAGCTCTGCAAGGGGATGGCTGGCTTTGTGCTGTGATAGCTTTTAAACTGCTGTAGAACTCAGGTTGGAATCAGACTGAAGTTTAACAAAATAAAGAAAGAGGAAAAAAGAAAGCCCTCCTGAAACATCTCACACTGTCTTTGAAAGAACATTCTTTTCCACAGCAAACTTAGGCTTTGCTTCTTTTTATTCATTCAGTATACTTTATCTACTTCCAGGATTGCTTTGTTGAAAAGATGAAGGCAAGTATGATCCTGCTCTGAGCCATAGCTCCTTTGGGAGGAGGTATCAGGCAGCTTCATAGAAAATGGATTCCAAATATATATCGCATATTAAACCTTTTTGCTTTTAAGTACTATTCTCTCTTTCCAAAGCAAACCAAGCTTCTATCATGGCTCAGATGAGATGTGAACCTGAGATCTGAAGTGGGGCAAATCATGACCATACTTTATGGGATATGGTGATTTCGAGTGTGGTCACTATGCTAGATTCTTTGTTTTTCCTTCCTTTAGTTTGCTAAAGGATCACTCCGAAAAGTGTATCAGCTGTCTGGAGTATCCTTGAACGCTCTCTTTCACCTGATTTGGGTATTCATTAACAATATGATACTGATATGATACTCAGATGTACAAGCTGTTCTATTTGTACCCCAAGTCTCCAGCATGTCATCTATTTGCCAGTCCAGGCATTGTAACTCTAAGGATTTTTTCTCCCCACCCTCAGGCTGTTTCTCTCCCCTCCCTCAGTGATGGAGGAACAAGGAGGAAATTTTATCTCACTCTCATCATGACTTTGGGAAATGTCAGCAGGTTCCAGGATAAAACAAAACTGGGGAAAGTCCGATTAGCAAGGTAGCATGTTAACCGTGTAAAGTAGTATGTTGACAGGAGTGACAAGACTGAACGTTATGAGCCTTGGATGAAATAAACTTCTGTAACAGCACAGGCTGAGGGTTGAGTGGCTAGAAAATATAAAAACAAAAACAACAACAACAACCACTTGAGCCAGATGCCTGATGACAAACTTACACTAGAAAGAGTCCAGCAAGAAGGTCAGGGAAAGTGATTACTCTCCTCCCCTCAACATTTCTGAGACTGCGCCTGAAACATGCTGTGCAGCTTTGGAACTCAGCACTAGAAAAAAAAATAGACTGAAAAACTAGAGTCACATACAGAGAAAGATGAGGAAGCTGGGCCTGTTCAGCAATCCAGGCAATAACCAGCAGCCAAAATTTTGAGGGGATATAAGAAGAAATGTTTTCACTGTGGTTAAGTGATGACCAGGAGTCCAAAGGGATAGCTTTAGCCTTCATCCTTAGAGGTTTTCAGAAAATCATATGGATAAAGTTCTGACAAACTTGCTCTGCCTTCAAGGTCGGCTGTGCTTTGAGCAGATGATTAGACTAGAGACCTCCATAGCTCCCTCCTTATTCTCCTGTGATTACCGTGCCTTGACTATATAAAGTGTCAAATAACATGACTAAGTATGTATAAATTAAAACAAGATTGTTTAGAACAGTGTCCTTATACATTGAGTTAACTCCATAGACCATTCTTACTCATTGGCCTCATACGTTTCTAAACAGCAAGGTGGACTGAGATTCAGGCCAGTGTCTGCAGGTGGTAGCATTTGCTTGCGGTATTGTTATTTAGCAGGAAGGAGGAGCTGATGACATTGATTTAGGGTTTGTGATTTTAAATAACTGACAAGCCAGAGAGAATCTGTGGATGCGTGTTTTCTATCATGCTCAAATCAAAACAAATAATATAGTTAACAGGCCACACAAACTGTTTTGATTATTCTCATATCATTATGAGGTTTCTATTTCTGACAAACGTAACTTAAATTTCAAAAAAAAATTGCCAGCTTTCCATATGTCAGCTGCTTTCAAAGTATACTACTAGGAGTTGCAGAGAAGAACTAAAATTGTTATTTTTCTAGTCTCTGCTCTTTAGATACTCGGATAAAACATACTCTACAGACTGCTCCAAATGCTGTCCAACTCTACCCACAACTCCAGGATTGCTGTATTGACACCAAGAATTGTCAGAATGCCGAAGGACTGCGGCCTTAGAGCTCTAGCAAACATCAAAATCATGCAGTCATTCAATATATACAAAAAATGTGTAACTTGATCCAAGGCCAGAACACAACTGATAAATACACCAGTCTCTTTGGAGAGAAAAAGATGTTTTAGTGTCACTCTGCAGCCTTAAAAAGTTGAAATTAAAAAGAGCAGTGAACCATGATATACAAAGTAAAGCAATGGGACAATTTAGAATAAAAGAGTCCTATAGACCCTGTGTATTGCCAAATTAAGAAGAGATCAGTCACCCTCTGGATATTCCTGTGTCTTCCCCTGTTGACTGTAGACACCCTAAAGAGCATATCAGCCTTTAGGTCTAATATTTTAGGATCAAAAGTGAGTTAAAAACCTCTATCTCTAATTCTTCTTGAACTACGATGAAACATTATCTTGCATTTTTCCCAATCACTGTAACAAATGATTTGTTTTAGTGCTCCTTGCAGAAGACTTCCACTGTTCACACATCAAGGTCCTCTAAAAGCATCTCTTGGCAAATCAAATAGGACTATTGATCATTCCCTTGGCAGTGTACCATGAAAATACCAAAAAGGAACAATTTATTTAATTTCAAAGAGTACATACTATTTTCATTACAGTTATGCAATACCTGACAAATGATTTTTAATGAAATACAGTACTATATATGCAGTGTATGGCAGCATGTTCAAAGAGTTTCTTTTGAAGGGGATAATACATAGTATAAATGATTATTTTGAGAAGTTGTGTGCAGTTATTCACATACGGTCTTTAAAGTTTCAAAAGGATGAGGAAGAATTCCTCCTAAATGGAGGTTTAAAGCCAATTTCAGGTCATAAGGAAGAAGGCATCTGTCCACTGCACTTCTGTTTCATCTGAAAAAATCAAACTCCAGGGAACATGAACAAACAAAAAGGAAAAGTAGTAAACTACCCCAGTTTTAAAGAAAATACTATTTTTACATTAGCAGAAAGGATATTATTCTAGACTCCTCTTCACCTATTATGGAAAAAGGTATCTGAAAATTCAGAAAAGTGGTAGGTAGTCTAGTGGGTATAGAGCTAGGGAAAAGAAATTGCTCACTGTAATTAGCAATATAAATGCAGATTTCAATAGGCAAGTGACAATCAATTGCTGAAGTTAGCTGTACTTTCAGTTTTAAATTCAGGTAGTAATATGAGACTATGATACATCTAGAGCATGTTAATATAAAAAACTATTCAAAAAGTTAAGATGAAGGTTAAAACTTACTTTGAGCATCTACGCTTTGGTTGTCCACTTCATTATTCGGCACAAAAATATCTAATTCCAAGCAGACAATATAAAAATGTTAGCTTTATTGTCCCTGATCTCATAAATAGGAAATAAAAATATTTATGCCAACCTCATGTGAGTAGATTGCAGAGAAACAAAAGCAGAACAGTGTTTTACTTTGCTAAGAGTCGCAGGGTTCAATAGCTGTGGGAAATTCCTTTTAGACAGATCTAAAGTCAATAAAGCTCATTCTCAGCAATACTATGCAAGCGTGAGTTTAAGATGAAAAAAATAGTTTTAACCTTAGATTTGTCACTATTTTCCTCCATGACTTAGTTTACTCACATCTACCTAGTGTAGCATAATACCGCAACCCACACTTAAAAGTCACTTATACCATAAGGTGAAGAATACTATTCTAGTTATTGACTTGCTGTCAGAAAGTTTTATCAGTGTCTAACCTGGTTCTTCACTGCTGAAATTTAAACTTTTTTTTCTTTACCATTTTCCACCCTCTTCCTTCTCCTCAGTAGGAGAGGGAAAACCCCTCCACAGTGTTGTTTCTGCACCAGATAGCCCAAATTCCTCCAGGTTTCCTAAACCTCCTTTTTGTTTAGTCTTATGGTTACTATTGTTTTTTTTCCCCTAAATTGATCCACATCATGATAGATTGTTTCTACCCAAGTACGGAATTTTTAACTTATCCCTGCTGAATCTCAGTTCAGATTCACAGACCAAATCTCCCCTTTACCAAGATCATTCTGGATGCTCACCCCATCTTCCCATGTACCTGCAGCTTTTCCTAGTTTGGTGCAGCCTGAAATTTGATAAGTAAATTTTCTATTCCATCACCTGAATCTTAACTAAAATATTTAATAGCACTACAGTAGCTCCCTGATCAGCCTGCTGTTCTTTGTGCTTCCTTTTCTGTCTGTGAAAGATTTTAAGTACTCTCTGAAAACAGGTCTTAAACCAGCTTTGTCCTTGCAAATTGCAACTTGGCAAGCAGCATTGAAACAATTAAAAGCGACTTTAAACCATTTGATTCAGCCAATCTATTCTGGACAAAGCAGCATAGTACCATCAGTGTTAATGGTATATGTTTAATTACCTAGGCAATTATATTGACCTCAGCATAAAATTCCCTTCAACCTCCCACTTTCCCTGGGCTAAAACACCTGATATAACTGTCAAATATTAATTCTCTACCCAATACATTCCTCTCCTCTACTTTGGCTTTTACAGTTACCTCTTTTAAAAAAGTTACACCCATGCAGCCAAATGGAGGCATCTAGTGGCCTCATGCTAGAAACAAAATCCAAGAAAATAGAGATTTGTAATTCACCAGGTTTTTCTGAGAGCTACAGCTTTAAATATAAACATATATATGCATATAACTACAGCTGACCTTGAAACTTTTTCTTAGATTTGAGGCATGAGCGATAGTTGCTGAAGTGTTGACAGACTAACTAGTGTTCGGGGATATGAATCTTTGCTGTGATTACCCCCCATAGCAGTCTATCATTCCATAACTTCAGTATTACTTATTCTAGCACTCTTACCTCTGTCAGCACTATGAGTGGTTATCACCCTCCATATTGTTAAGGAACCAAAATCCTGTAGAGTGGCAGGAAACAATTTGCACTTTGGGGCAAGAAAAGGAAGATAACAATTCAAGAGCAAGCCATAGGCTCTGTCACAGCAAGAAGAGTCTATAGTCTAACTGAAAAAAAAAAAAAAAAAAAAAAAGTCTGTTGTTACTTTACTGCTGCTAGAGATTGTTTTAGCCTTGAAATGCTCCAGAAGGAAGCAAGAAATAACACCCCCCCCTTTTTTTTTTTAATTTAGAAAGAATTCAAAATGGATAGTGATTACTCATTTTGGTGAAAGAAGAAAATAAGGTTCAGAAAACATTCCCTAATATATTAATATGGGTTATTCCAGTGACAGCTGATGTGCCTTCTCAAATTATGCAACTTTTAAAAATACTTTTCTTTTTTAAAATTAAACAAATACATAAAATCTCTATATTCAGGGAATCAACTGCTTACACCAGAGTACCAAGGCTCAATACAAAGTTCCTTCCCATCTGACCATGTCAGCAGTTACTTAAGAAACATTGGAAAATAAAGTGTCACTTCTGGATGGTTATAAGGCACTAGGGATACTGGATTGGAGAGTAAATTTCTTTTTAGTCATCCAATTGGGAAGGACATGGGCACACTCCACCAATGCAAAGTTGCTGCCATGTCTGAGCTCTGGCCTAGAGAAAGCATTTCTCAAGTGATGAAGTCCATTGGTGTTCATTGGCATGCAAACCTTGGTATCTCTGACAGGACAAATAGCACAGGACCATTAATTTCCAATCCTCCATTTTTTTTTGTGATATATTCATCAGCTGGAGATCACTGACACATTGCAGCCTTCTATGAGAAGCAACAGCTCTACTACGGTCAGGCAAGAAATCTCTGTGATTACATGTCTTCTGTGGCCATACCACAATCTAAAGAGCTCTCTGGATTAACCTGACATCATTTGTGTTTCTTTGAAGGGAAGGAACGCTTTACTGAGGTAATCTTAAGTAATCCTAAGTATCATTTAAGCAGAAAGTTGATGACACTAGGAAAAACAGACAGAGAAGCCAAACCTGCAACTTAAGCCTGCAGCAAAATTGCAGTTATTTCCAAATGAATAGACTGTAAAAGAAAATTAAGTCCCCAAAACCAAGAAAAAGTCTATGAAATGACAAATTTGTCAGTACAATGGTCATCTTTCAGGGACCATATGATCTGGTCACAGCTTTTCCAAAAATATAGGCAGCTTGACTTGCCACAGGCTAATCCTTGCATGTGTCATTCTAGCATAACCTTAACTAAAACCATCATTTCTTTTAGATAAAAAAAATCAGAACTTTTGTTAACTCTTCCACACACTATAGGGTACAGTTATGCCTCTGGTCAGGCTCCATGTGATTTCAGTTGCTCAATATTAATCTCTTCTAGTATATACTGTGTGGTACTTATTTGAAGAAACATTGAAACAAAATAAAAAGCTGTAATAAAACATAGAAAAGACATTGCAAATTGCATATCAAGACAACTAACCAGGATAATTTTAAAGCTACCAGTTTTCACATGAAAATAGGTGAGCCAAGGGAACATGCTTTTAATCAATAAGCCTGCCTGACATGCTGACAGAGTTATGCTTTAGACTAACACAACTCTGAGAATGAATTGCAAACACTTTGCTATTGAGAATTATGTATCTTTAAATAATCAAATCTAAATATAGGGGTAGAAAAAGGAACAGGTAAAATATTTAAAAAAAAAAATAAAAGGTGGAAAGTGTGTTTATTCTCTGCATTTGAAGCTTTGTGCAGCTATCCAGGAAACTGCTTCTTTCAGCACATGAGTAGCAGAGACAGTGCTTGATAGCAGCTGTTAAAGATGTTAATGACTTCATGACGCTGATATGAAAAAAAGAAAAGGTGACCTCTAAAAAAAACCATGTGAAGTTATAACTCTGGAAGGATAGTGGAGAGCATGAGAATGGAGTGAGGAATATGCCAGACTTTTCACATGCTTAATATTATACTCACGATATTACAACCTTTTTTGAGGACTGGGTTGTTTTCTGACTATGTATACACGGCTAAATTTAGGTGAACCAAATTTCATCCTACCTGTAAACTCAATCTAATTCCAGCAGGCCCATAAGGCTCCAAATATTTCAGAGCACAGATTTTACCTATACTGTATCATAACTAATTGGACAAGATCAAGGGAAGGAAAAGAAATTATATTCTGAGGACACAAGGCTGCTTGGTCAGCAAATAGCCTGTTGAGCTGCAACCCAAGAGTAGTTTTAGTCTTTTCTCTGTGGGATAGCCTTGGAGAATTACTCTGGGGGAGTGACTTTTCCCTCAGTGACTATTCCCCCTGTCTGTTAAGGAAAGTGATCTGCTTCTCACACGAGCTAGAAGATGCACAGATTATCTTTAGGAATCTTGCTACAAGATTCCGATAGTTACTTAACCGACCTGTAACTCCCAAAACAAATATTCTCTTTCCATCAAAAAAATAATAACCTGGAATATTCACCAGCAGAGAGGTTTTAATTAAGATTATGTTCCTCCAAGCTTGTCAAAAGTAACATTCTTCCAACTGGAGAATACAAAATTAAGTTACACAGCAATGAAATCTTCACTCTGTGCTCACCGGGATTCCTGAACACTTGTGCTCTGTGTTTGCAGGTGATGCATTCCACATGGAGAAGAGGGTCTGTGACAGTTTTTACTCAATAATTGCATGGCTTCTGCCTTTTTAAAGGGAAAGTTGTCTAGCTCAAATGTGCTAGAGAAAATCTATCCTTTACTGAAACCCTGCATTTTCTCCCAGGGTCAATCTCACACCTCTTTTGCAACCTATTCTCTGTTACTCCATACTGTGTTCTCCCACCTACCACTGCAGCCACAGATCTTACAAGAACAGTTACAGCTAAAGGCATCTATGTCAATAATGATGAAACCAGTTTGGAATCACCCAACTGAAACAAGCATCTTCAACCGTGCAGAAAACCAACATGGATAACTCTTGTCTCAGCTTTCCTTATCTCACATGCTGTTGTGCAAGGCTGGCTAATGGGACTCACTCCATCAGCCTGCAAAGTGAGCCCCATTTTCCCTTCTCCCACACAGGGAAAAATACAAAATATAGGGCAATCTTCTTTCTAATTAACTTAATGAATGAAATAAGTGGACCCTGTTGTCTGCTCTTAAATTTAGCTTTTTAATATTTCCCCCCACACCAATAACTGCAGTGGTATTAAAACAGTCTCTTTGAATTGAGAAACTGGAATTAATAGACATAATCATAAATGTACTTTTTTTTTTGGTAAGCCAAAAAGAAAAGAGTCCATAATATAATCAGTGTGCTTCCACATTTACAGCTTAATTATTTCCCATGAGCCTGGCATTTATTTTCATCAGTTTAAAAAAAAAAAAAAAAAAAAAAAAAAAAAAGGGAGTAAGTCGCCCTTAATCTTTCAGGTCATACTAAGTGTCCATATTGAGGATTTTTGATAGTCTCATTTATACAATTCCTCCACAAATGCAGTTCAAAAACTGTATCCTATACCTATCAGTCAGGAACTGCCCAGACATGCAAGAACTTATCCCACATGCAACCTACTTCTTTTAAAAATACAGAATTAGAAAGTTTTTTCTGAAAAAAACAAAGGACATCCTTTTTTTTTTTTTTTTTTTAAAAAAAAAAAAACACTAAAAAGTCAAGTATTGACCTCTACCATAATTTAGTGCATCTTACGCCTGTTGCAGCCTGATCAGATGATCCTGGAGAGATTTATATGAAAACCTGTACATAAACATTAGCAATTTCTCTTCAGATATCAAGGTACCCGCAAGTCTGAATCCGCCTCAAGGATTAGCTCTCTGACTCTGTCTACACAGCGGACAATTGTCAAGCCAATTTTCAAGAGCATAAAGACTTTGCTGATCCTGTATCTAAACAATTCACACATTTCTGCATTCGCAGAATGTTTACTGGAAAATATTTTTGCCAACATAAAGCAACTGTATGAAGTCTGGGATCCATTTGGATTTCTGAGTGAGACCAACACTTTATAGTAGTATCTGAAAGCCTCAGCATGTCCGATGAAGTTTAATCAGACTTGCGCCATACAATATAATGGAAACAAGTGTCAAAAGCATTAAAATATAGCCTAGTACCTTTCTTTTTTTTTGGAAACCTGACTGATCATATGATAGCATAGAATATAACTTTGTACTTCATTTGTTTCCTTTTTCTTATTGAAGGGTTGCCATCGGGGTGTTTGAGTGGATTGATAAGATAGTGAAACATGAAAATTAGATATAACTGAATAAGTTTCTGGTATGTGTAGCTATGCAAGTTGAAAGGATGGAAATCTGCTGCAGGAATAAAGTGGAAAAAAAATACAGTTCATGAGAGTCTGTTGAGATTATTTCATTACCCTCCAGCACAGAAGAGATAGAGATCTGATGTAAAGTAAATCCAAATCCATTTGAACTCCAGAATAGTTTGGAATTATCTGTTTTGCTTAGCTCTGCTAGGAGAGCTCATTTTAAACACATACCATAAGTGATAGGGCTGCAGAGGTGCACTAAATCTCATCCATTGAGCTACCATTTTTCTGGGCTGAATCAAGTGCCCCTAAACCAGACCTGATAGGACTCATCAGCACTGAAAAGACAAAGTGATGTAAATCATTGGCAAGTCATTCAGAGCTCACTTATTTATCATATGGGCTAGAGGAACACCAAATAGAGCATATGCTACCCATGATTAACAAGATGGGACAACACTCTAGCCTTTAAGCTCAGAACATATTGCCACAGGTTAGATACTGCACTCCTGTAGAGCACACCTCATGGGACTCATGGATATTTATAGAGGGTAATGGTGACTTGATCACTTAAAGGCTTTAGAAAGTGTTAGACAAGTTTAACCAAAACATAAATGAAAACCCAGAGATCTTCAATTAAAGCATCCCAAAATGCACATGTTAACCTGCATTTCCTGCCAAATTCAATCATGTTTAATTACTAGCTTTCACCCAATTAGATTTTTCTTTCATATCTCATTTTCCCCTCTCTTCAGTCCCCAGATCCTGGACCAGAGTTCTGTCAAGTGGTTAACAGTTGATATGTTTTCAACTAGAGAAAGATATGCCAGGCAGGAATTGCTGATCCGTATACAGAATTCACCCATCTGCTGGCTTTTTAAAGAGTACTTCAAAAGGAAGGTTCACTTGCATTTCCTAAGAGGAAGTTATATTAATATAAGATTGACTGCTGAGCTGAATGCAGCATCACAGCAGAAAAACAAGTAACCAAAACAATAATCTGCTGCCCACCTTAAGATACACTGCACTCTGCTGAAACCATCCCTGCTGAATTATTGCTTGTCCTGAGAGGTTCACAAAGAACAGGTTTTGTTCCCTACAATCACAAGTGGCAAGGTAGTTTTCAGGCTCCATCTTGCCAGCAAGATCATTTTCCTCTAGGGATTCAGCACTTCTTTGCTTGCTGGGTTTAATGCTGAGAGAGAAAGGGTCTGGAAGCATTTGTACATACAAATTTTAAGAGACAAAATGGAGAGGAGCAGGACCAGATGCTTCTTTGTGGATGAAGGAAATGATTAGAATAAATGGTTGCCCTATTTAGATGTAGCCCAGATAGTACCCGGATAGTAATTCCCCCAGTAGAAATATCTTGCTCTTACTTGCATTCACTTCTGAAAAGCTTTTCTTAATTACCAGCAGAGCAAAAGCTTCAAGCAGAGAGAGGAGTGAGTAACAGCTACTGACCTTGAACAGTTGTGATTAATGCTTGCAGCATATTCTGTCCAACAATAAACCAGAATCAAGATTGTGATTATTAATATCCTAGATGCCAAGGAATATTTTTACTGGCCAAACTGATCTACGTTTGCAGGAGATCTGAAAATTTTATTTTTAATGGATGAGTTTGAGGCAGTCAAAGGGAAGAGGCAGTCAAATAACTGATCTTTGATTCAATGTCTGGGATGAAAATAGGTTAGATAAGTATATTTGGTGTGGAGACAGAAGTTTCCCCTCATGCAATGAAATCTAAGTAATTAAATAAAATTTACTTATATTTTCCAATCATAATTGAAAAGATTAGTATTTTTCCTGTTGGAGAATAGACAAGAAGGACAACTGGATGTTTTCCTCCTTTAAAAAAGATTTAGAAAGATCACTACCTTTTTTCTTTCTTTTTAAAAAAGAAAAAAAAAAGTTCTGTTGTCTTTTTAGTGAGCTTTTTCCCTCCAAATCTAAGAGTGAAGCAATTTTGATTAGAAGTACCAAAATTAAAAAAAAACTCCAGGATCAAGGTCCTACTGGCCTATCCTGCTCTCCCTCCCTCCTCTGGAGAGGAAAAAAAAAAAAAAAAAAAAAAAAAAAAACCACCCACACCACAACACAACACCCTAATTCATTAGCCTCATGGACGTAGCATCAGTCCCTATGCTGAACTATAGGCACTTAAGAGCATATGCAAACTGTACAGACACTCACAAGTTTTGCCCCTCTCCACCTTATTTCTATCAAAAAAAGCCATTTAGGTGACTTTCAAAAGTAGGTGCTAGTGCTTTGTGATATCTACACCACTGTTATCAAAAATGATATTTTTCCAGAGTTGCATGAGAAAAATTTGCATTTAATTCCCAGAATAGCCATAAAAAGTTTACATGTCCTTGAGCACATCACTTAAAGTAGGGTTCATCTAAACTTAACTTATAGTCTCGCTTTTCAATGGCTTTAAGGAAGTCGACAGAAAGAAATTGAATTGCCCTCTGCTGGCACTACTGTCTCCCCTGTAACTAGAGATGGAAGCTGGATGACAAGGTTAGACTAGATGCATAAAGCTGCAGGACCTGGACCTCCATCTGTCTCATTCTCTATATCTTTAATTTGGTAATGGCAGCAATTCCCAGGGCTACCATATCTTCATTAACATTTTAAGTCCTGCTACTAATGACAAGTGCAGGTGAAATATTTAAGGGAATGATACCCTGACTTCTTGGCTGATTTTACAGTGCTGATATTTGTAGCTTCTTAAATCTGCTTATTGCAGCAGGCTCCTGTGAAGTGCTTTCCCTTCTACCCCAGTAATTTGGGTATTAGTCTTCTGCTCTAGCTAAGGCACATTTTCCTTTGATATAGTTGTTATAACTACTTTCTTTTCATTTAAATGTATGCTTTCAGATTTCAATACAATCAGATATTCCAGTATTTCTTATTATATTTTATTTTAAGATCACAATACAAATAGTAATACCTGTGATTCAGGTATCAAGACAGAAGTGTAAATCGCTTTGATTTAGCTTCATATGACAGTCTGCTTTGTCAATTATACCATTACCCCAGCAACCTTCATACAAAAGCTTATCAGGAATAGACTACAGTACAGTTAACTTAGGTTTCCAAATCTCCCCACACTTGCATTTCAAGCTTTGATTAAATCTGAGCTACTCCCCAAGTTTTAAGCTGCCAGCAGGAAGCAGGTTGAGGGAGGAAGAAAGTAGCAGCTCAGGAGAGCATTTGTCAGCAGCTTTGGGGGTCAGGCAATATAACACAAGAGACACCGAGAAAATTCAAGAGTCAGCTCATGATATATTGCATTCCCTACCGCCTCTGAAATGGGGCTATGTCACAAGTAGAGCAGTGATATATGGATGCTGCATCTTCCTCATCCACCCCAGCAGCACCCACTCCAGATCTGACATGGTTCTTGATAAAAATCAGTCTCTTTACTTTTCTAAAGTAGTTTCTCATCACCTGGTTGTCCATTCCACCTTTATTTTCGTGCCAGCCTACTACCAAAGGCTCAAATTAGGACATTTAGCTGTTTGTCCTCACAGAATTTTAAGCCAATGCTACATTCAAAACAGATGGCTTAAAGGGTGTCTGTGGGAACAACACTTCTGTTGCTGGCGGCTGTCTCCGGTCTCAGCTCATAGCCATCTCCGGGCTCCAGCAACAAACATGTTCACCCAGAGGTCGGGCTCTCCGGGGCCATCCTACCCCACTAGGAGACAAACCACGTAACACTAATATGGTTGAAGTGGAGTACCATTTATTCTTTACTGCTCACTACATTCATACTCCTTTCAAATGCGGAAGCTTGCTCTGCCACCCCACATGGCTAGGTGCTGACTCTTCAAAGAAAGACAGCTGACTCGCCTTAATTTCTGTTAACCCTTTGCTTTCCGTAACATCGCGAGAACTTCCGAGCGCCAGGCCCTAAGCCTAAGTCAGGCCAAGTCAGCTTATGTCAAGCATGAAGCCATATTGCTATATCTACATAACCGAACACACACTTTCAAGTTTTTATGAGCAGCTGCCTCAATAGAAGATACCGAAACCACACATTTCCCCCTGTGCTTTCTGGTGCAAGAAACCGTGCCAAACAATGACACAGTCCTCCCCATTTTCTTCAAAAGCTGCCCCTTAGACACTAATAACAGAAGTAAATGTTTCACAGAAGCATTGCTGTGGGCAACCAAACAGGAAACAAAAAATAAAAATAAAAGAGTTGTTTAAAAAATAGCTCTCTAATAAGCATCATTTCAGAAGTGATATTCATTACTTCAAGTTGTAGTAGGACTTCAAGTCAGAGTAGTTCAAGTACTTCAAGTAACAGTCTTCCAGTTTGGCATTTCACATTAGTCAGAGTTTAGAATTAAGCAGAATGTGTTTACATATAGACATGCACACACACACTCTCCCCATAGCTCATTATCCATGAAGAGAGCCAACCACACAGAATACACATAACCAGTGAGTTAGAAGAACAACTCAAATATGGGCAAGAACATTCAAGGGAAAGAAGAACTCAAATCTCTCTGCAACTAGTTCTTTCCTTCATGGTATAGAATTTTATTTCCAAGACAGAAAGCTATAAAGAACCTTTACAAAATGAAGAAATCCAAACTTGCATCCACAGAATGAAAGTAGTATAGTCCTATAATTTAACTTTAAACATGGAATAGCATTTCAAGAAGCAGCTTGGCAAGCAGTAGAACTCCTAAAGCTTCATCTCCTCTCTCTTTGACCTAACTGCTGAACAGCAATAGTTACAGCTACCTACCTCTCTTCTGTTCTCTCTTACAGAGATCTTCTTCCTCAGCCCACTGACTTGCCATCTCTTCCCCCTGCCTTTTGCTAGGGGACAGAACAGGCTGGAACTATTTACAGCCACGCACATGCTGATTGCTTGATGAGCTATTTTCTCCCAGCTAAAAGTAGCTGTTACATAATGTGGTTATGAGCAATATAACACACCTGTTGTAACTGCCTCACCAACTTCTTGCGGTTTCTGCAAACTTGTGGATTCAGTTCTGGCTCAGTTTTATATTGTTTTATAGAATTTATAGGTTTGTAGAAGAGACCACAAAAATGAAGACACCTAATAATGGCTGGCTTCTTGGAGGAGGGAGTCAGGAGTTTTCCCAATAGTAGCTATCGGGAAGGCAGAAGAAGCTATAGGGAAGACTTGCTAAACTCAGACACAAAATGATGATTTGCTGTTGACAATGGTAATTAAATCAGTGCCCTAATTAACCATTTCCCAGCCTGGATTCAATTCTTATTTGGAGATGGTAGTATCCATATCACCGCGGACAAAACTACAGCTGTAATAGCGAAGCATCTCTTGGTTTCCTATGTAATAGGCAACTTCCCTCCCCATCTCCACCTAACACTTGGAGTCCTATTTATTTATATCTGTGTCCCCAAAAAGTCCTTTCTCCACCAGTATCCCTAAGCTACTCTTCTATTTGTAGAGAAAAGCAAATCTATCCATAACACTTTAGGATTCTTTTTCTGTGAAGTTTCTGTAGTGACTTTTTGTCCTTATCTCATCTGTCCTGAGCTTCTCGCTCTCTAACGTCTATGACAGTTCTTTTAAAAAACTTATTATATTCCCATCAATACCTACCTTCAATGTGACACCCTGTAGCCACTGTAACAAACACAGTACAAATGACCAGGCTCCAGAGAACAAATTCACAGAAAATGTTTCTTGTGTTTTATTAGAAGAGGGATGTAAACCAAACAAGAATAAAAAACGGAGCCTTCTAAACCAAACAGGAATAAAAAGTGGAGACTTGTAAGCTGAGATTGTCAAAATTATTCCATGACTGCTGGCCTCCAACTTGCCATTGAAATTAGTGAGATTTAAACATTTGGTTACAGGGAATTTATTTTTCATATTCTTATCCTTATCGAGAAGTAGCAGTTCAGGGAAGGAAACACCTTTCTAGTTTGGATTTGCACAGGACCTAACACAGTAAAGTCTAGAACTGATCTCCCTCTGCGCCACAGATGATAATTAGAGTTTCTCTAGGAGTATATTATTTATATTTTTCTGAATTATCATTAGTGAAACTTTATCGAACCCATCAAAAAGGAATGAAAGACATATTGCCTTCCACTAATCAATAGATAGAGGCAGACCTATTCTTTTTGTATCTATCTCCCATTCCTATAAGGAATTTACTGAGATTCTTTTTAAGTTTGATTTAATTCCACATGAAATCAAATTAATTTTACTTGCAATCTACATGCTAGCATATATATCCATGCCCTATGAACTGAGAAAAGAAGAAAAATAAAGGGATTATGTTAAGTAAGAATGCATCGCTAGAAGTAAAGCCTTTAACAGGATACTCTAATAACCTGGATTAGCCTGAATCTTAGAGCTACTCAAAATTTTCAAGAGCTACTGAAATTTCAGTGTTCAAAAACTCACTCTTTTACATAGGCAGAAAAGAGCTTGATGATATTTTTTAAAAAAATCATTTTGTCTTTTTTTTTTTCTCAGCTACCTACAGGCTTGTCTAAAAATTTTCACATTTTAGAAGGAGGAAGGTAGACAAGCATTTTTAAATAGGTGAAATTTCTCCTCCGTTTTCTTTGATGAGCTCTGCAATATATAATCCCAAAGAAAAGAAAAAGGAATTTAAAAAACGCTCCATCATAAGATGGACACTGCTATGTGCTATCAAATTAGAAAGACTGAAAACACTCATCATGGCAGAAAAATGCAAAAGAACCTTATAACACTGGAAGAAATGCTTAAATGCCAGCACTGCAAATCTATCTTTTTTTTTTTTATCACAGTTGAAGAGGACATTTTGCAAAGTCCTTTTCTAGTAATTTATCTGCCACCACTGAATTGGTGTAACATGAGGAATTCTCCTTTACACCTCATTTTGCACACTTTGATGTAATGTCAACCACATTTAACTGACCTTTGCAATCAAACCAGGATGAACTCTGTCCAAATGCATGAACAATTTACTCTTTATAACCAAATTAAGGAGGAGGAAGAGGAAAGGATCACTTGAAGGACTCCAGTCTTTTGGGATAATTAATGATACCAAAGAGACAGGACAAAAATTGTGGACTTTAGCTATTCCTGCTTCTAATAACAGATTTTTTTTTTTCATCTGAATCAGTTATACCAATATTCTTTTATATTCTCTTTTATATTCAAGGAGGTATATTATCACTATTGAGCTTCTTTCATGGCACTATCTTATCATAGTCAGGCTGCCTGCTGGTGTTGTTTCTTGTAACCTAACTTTCCTCAAAAGCTCACCACTTTTCAGTTTTTTTCCATCTATCAGTGTAATTTTATTTCAGAAATTCTCCCTGATTGTTCCAGTTCACCAGCTTCATGGAATTTTTTTTTGCCTTCCTGAATACCTCTTGCAGCCTTTTCCCCACAGATGCAGATTAGAAATAACTCATAAGTTTAGCCTCTTCCCCACAAAACAAAATAATATATTTTCTCAGCTTTTCAAATATCTTCTTAATCACTCAGGTCTTTTTCATAAATCATCTTGAAAACACAATTAGCAAATCATCCTGCCCAACTGAAGCTTAGCCAGGATAGTCTATCATAGAGAAGAAGTTAGCCCAAAGCATATTTATGCACACAGACAAACCTTATCAGGTTTAATTCCATAAGCCACACACATCAGCTGCTCCTGGGAAGTCACTTTTCACTTTTGGGGTCTGTTCTCAAAAGAATTTAAGTGCATCAGGAGCTTTCATGTCAGTGTTCACATTTCCCCATAAATTACCAGTTATGGATAATAATGTGCAGTCCTGACACTGATTCTCTTCTCTCTTGAATTGTTAGGAATCAGTTTAGCTCAGTGCAATTGTATTAGTGTGAAATTAGATGCTGGTCCTAACAGAATAGTGTGTCATTTGTTTGCTTTTCATCTGGTGCTTGTCCCACCAGAGTTAGCCAGCCTTTAATATATCCCAGAATAACAATGCTTTTTAGAAAAAAAGAGATTGTAATATAAATCTTTTTGACCTGCATATATCCAACCTAACCTAATACAGAACTACCTCATACAGAACTGCAAGTTTATAATTTAGAAACTTACACTCTCCTTATAACCAGGGAGGGAGAGAGGGAGAAAAAGAGAAAGATTTAATATGAATAACCTTATTGATGTGCATATTTTAGAGGTCTGTCTCAGGAATGAAGTTCCTTTATGAAAAATGGCCATAACTCTAACGCGTGTCAAAGAGGCAGCATTGAGAAAGAACACTTAATAATCCCAGGCTGCCATTGCGCTTCTGTGCTCCTTTGTGTTTGTAAATCACAAAATGTATCAGAAATCACAAACAACAAAAAAATTTGCAAGATTAACATTTGACCAATATTTCAAAATTTTGGCTTGTAATATATATTTCTGTATGTCTTATATGTCCTGGATTTGGATATATGATTGACAGACTCTCTACAAAGTTTTCCAGAGCAAGACTTCAAATGATACTGATAAAAAAAACAAACCTAAAGCCATACTCTCCTATGTATGCCCATTGATAGAAGCAGAACTGTGACCATTATAAGTCTAGTTCAGACTGTCATTACATGCTATGCAGCTCGTGAAGGCAGCAGAACATGAAATACGACCACCATCTTCTAGATACTTGTTCTGTACATCTTCTTGAAGGAAAAAAGGAACTTCAGCAGCTGAATATTCAAAGTTTCCTTGGCAAGGCTAGAGAGTAAGTTTACATTTTCTGTGAACTAGTCATATTAGCTCAGCTATATGATGCAGAGGTGACAGTCCAGGTCTTGAAAGCCCCTGTTGTCTTGCAACAGAGCTATGAGCACCCAAAAAAGCACAGTTTGCTATGTTTTCCTCCAGGACTTTCTGAAAAGTTCTGCTATATATTGTGGAAACTTCCTCAGGAGGAGACTAACACTCATAATAAAAGGGAAATTGTTATCCAAAATCTCTGATGTTATACTCTTTTAGGACAAAACAGATCACTCAAAGTTGAGAGAGCTGTGTAGTCATAGATTGGCTAGATGAGAAGTGAATTACCATGAAATGCTGATAATCTAAAGTTCTGTTTTCCCATCGGTTGCATTCATTCAAAAGTACTCACAGCTGGAGCTGAACCTGGTATTTGAAGGTTACTTTCCTCCAAGCCCATCTGGATTCGTCTTAACCCACACTGAAAATATGCCACCACTGAACTTCTGAAAACATACTTGGTTAAGAAGAAAATATACATAATGTATAGAAGGCAGTGAAGTAAATAGCACAAATAGAACAGTGGAAAACCAATTGTTGGGATCATTTTTAGAATGCCTAAGTAGAAGCAGCGCTGCTCTATGAAAATATTACACATTAGGAGTATGACTGGGCCACACATTTAGGAAAACACATTCTACTTTCACCTCATCTGATTAAATCCAGCTCTCAGTTACCTCAGTTCAAATCCAGAATACCCCAACTAATTGAGCAATCCAGAGCAGGCATTAGAAGCTGAAGAATGTCACCATTTTCATCAGTTATACTTGACCAATGCTGTCTGTAAAAATTCCCCAAATTCCTCTAGCTAACTGATAAATTAGAACCCCCACAATACAGGAGCGTGCTTCCAGAGTAATTGGTTTGTCTTATAAAACAAGACTCACAGTAAGTCGGTGCAATGTTCAAGTCACAAAAACAGAACTGCATTTTAAGCCTTATTGGGCATACACGGGTGATTGACTGCATAACCTTTGTAAATGTTAAGAAAATGATAAATTGGCAGTGATTTACAGAGGTGCTCAAATAATGGGAAATAATCAAGCAGAGATTAGAATTATGTAACACATTTACTGTTTATCATGAATATATGTTATTACCAAATTAACATAAAAAGGTTTTGATTGGACACTGCTACTGAGACTTCATCTGCTTTGAAAATCATGATTGTTGAACCATACTAGCGGAAGAAAATTTGTGGTGCATCTCGGAAAAGATAAGCACACACACACACAAAATCAAGAGATTGTAAAGGAAGATGCAAGATTTTCAGGTCTCTTCTTACAACACGGAAAACTCAAACTGTTACTAGAAAATGGGCTGATTTACAAGTTAACTCCCACGTCTTTCCTGAACCTACAGCCTTCACAAACAACAGGTAATACTAAAAAGTGCAATTGAGACTTTACTAGGCTTTAAACTTCTTTAAAACAGATGAAGGATGATTGGGACATTGCATCACAGCTTTTGAGACAGAATATCTTCTCTGCTCCTCCATAGACTTATCCTATGACTTTGATTAAGTCCTTATCGCTCCTTAAGCCTCTGTTCCCTATGCCTAAAAAGCATTTTTCTGCCTCTCAGGAGATTGGGGTGGATCGATATATTAAAGATGCGAGGCATTCAGATATTGTAGTGATGTGAGCTGTAAGTCTTCTAGACGGATGGCTGCTGTGCGGAAGCCAAAGAAAGAGTTTTCAGAATATCAGAGAGATTTATTATTCTGGTTCTTAAAGAGTGTAGAGCTGCATGAAGAAAATGTGACCTTGAGATTTTGCAACTTCTATTTTGATTGCCTTGATGCCCAGAAAACACTGTAAATTAACCTAGACCCCCTGAATCTTCTGCTTCATTTGGAATTCCCATTAAGTGTCCATCCACCCACATTGGCAATTACCATCTTATTTAAGAAAGAAGAATAAGTATCATCCTCTTAATACATTCATATTTCTTGTCACGATTTAGTGCTAGAGCCTGTTACACCAAGTAAAATCTGGTGATACTCTTATTCTATGAAAAATTTAACATCCCCACAGGGGGAATGTGTGCCACCTACATAATGAAGTGTCATTCTCCCTATAACAGCAAGTGCCCCTTTTGCTGCTCAGTTCCCCGTGAGCTACAATAAACACTCTCTTTCAATGTTCTTTCTTTTCTCCTGTCCCTCGTTCCTGATTCATTGAGATAGAAAGATTTTGGTGGAAAGCAAATCTACTGCAAATGTGGAGAAGTGGAATCAGTTTGTCATAAAGGGAGTTGGATATGGTCCTCCTTGATTTAACTCTCTCAAAGCACTTCAGAATATTAAGGCAAGTCTACAAGCATAACCTATTAAGCCAAATCAGTGTGGGATGCTGGACAAAATGTACTCGTAGAGTCGGGGAAGTGTTATAGCTGAGTAAGGATTCAGTTTGGGGTCACGCAACCAAAATCAGGTGGTTGTATTCTAAAAAGATGAAGTGGAGGGTAGGGATGTAAACATCCAGACTGGGAAATCCAGAATATGTGGCTAGAAACAGCAAGTAAAATCAGTGTCCGAAAGCTCAAGGTGCTAGAAATTTGAGTTGTATATTCCTCTTTTTGACATAAAAGTGAATAGGAAAGTGTTATTAGTTTCCTTAGATTCATTCACACAACACTGCTAAAATAGGAATAATTTTTTTTTTCACTCTGACCAAACAGAGGCTACAAAAATTAAAGAAAGAGATTTGAGTTTTTTTGATCCTAATTAAGTAGTTTCCTGACACATCCTCAGGACAAAGTTCCTCTTCTGTCACAGAAATATACCACACATACAAAAGGAAAAAGGAATGAATTAAGGGTCAGAGACCCTCAGTAATATGGCATGAATGGTTACTACCTTAATAGTCTTATTATAACAACTTATATACAACTTATATAACTACTTATATAACAAATAAGGTATCTGGGAAAGCAGTTTATCATTGTCTGCTATTTATGCATAGGCGCTCCAAGAATTCTCACAATACCTTAAACAAATATAAGGTAACTTAAGCACCGGTACAATAAAACTATTTTACAACCGGGGATTAAAGGCTTGGCCATGAATGCATTTTTTACACAAATACAGAAATTTCACCAAAGGTTTACAAAGGTTACAAAATCTAAAACACAAAAATCAGCCAATGTACTCCAGTGTGCATTATAATATACTTTTTAATTATATGAGCTCAACTTAATTTATTTTTGTGGCTGCTGCACAGAATGGATAGTGTTCAATTTCCTCCTGGGTTTTTCTGTGATGCTCATTACTATAGTAACCAAGTGTTCCATAAACATTAATTAATTTTCAAAACATTTCTGTGGAAAGAAAAATACTATTTTTCCTACTTTACTAAATGAGAATGGAGGTAGAGACAAATTAAGACCACTATGTTTGGCTTTCCTTTAATACATCTTGGTATAATTTTTTAGGCATATCTGTGTTTGCATCTTCAAAGAACAGCCCTCATCATCTTTAGCTTTGTATTTCTGCAGATAAGATACAGAACTTTTCCTTGAGTATCAACGAACTGATCATCCCACAACTAAACTAGCACTCAGAGGGGCAGCAGCAAAGTTTATTAACTTTGTTAGTACTATGTGAAAAGTCCTTAAAAGTGTCTCAGGTTGACTTCACTCCCTGAGGAGTTCCTAATCTTTTAAATCATAAAACCATGTAGACAATCCCACATTTTATTTAGTAAATCCATCCAGTAACAGCTTTTGCTTAACTCCGCATGTTCCAGGTAAGTCTTCTCCATGTCATGAATAACAGTCCCAAGCAGATAGGATGTGGCACCTGTATATTTACATATTATAGTTGCAGGTCATGCATGCCCTTGAACTAGTTTAAGCTTGCACAGGCAATCCCTGTGCTGGCAGTTTCTGACCTTTAGTGCTTGAATTTAGCCATAGGATAGTTATTTTAAAATAATCTAAAGTTTGTAGTTTTCTAGCATTTTCAAAACAGTCAACGTTAGTGCATCAAATTCCAGTAAAATAAATTATACTGACAACCACATATAGTTCATTAGTGAGACTGGTAAATAATTTCCGCCATACTGTCCTCTGCTAGCTAAGCTAACAAAGTTCCTGATAGCCATAGTGGGTAATCATCCTCTATATGAAGCAAGAGAGGAGCAGAATGGAAACACTGAATTTCTCAGGTGTTTGCTGAAAACAGAGCATATGGAGCTTGGAACGAAACCCAAGATGCCCTGCAATCCTGATTGAAGATCTTTCTTTTCCCAAACTTCAGTTCTTCTTCTATGAGCTCCCTTTTCTTGAATCTTACTATTTACCCATCATGTTTCCTGACATTCTACTAGGTGATGAGATCATCCACTCCTGCTTTCCCTGTTTTCATCCTCAGTTTCATTTTCACTGACTGACTTTCTTCCCTTTTTCTATCTAGCCCCTGCTTTCAACTGCCCATCCCTAGCTCTTCATCTGATATCAATTTCCGTTCTTGATCCAGCTAGTCAGTCTCCAGTCCTAATTTACAATCCTATACTCCTAATTTTATGTGACAGGTCTCCAAGCATCAAGAAATTCATCCTAATCTATTGATCCCTATGCTTTAGGATGTAATCCTCTTAAGGCTTTTTTACAGTTTTCTTCCCATTCTAAATTAACATACCTATATCTTGTTTTTGCTGCAAGTAAAAAAATTAAATAAATAAATAAATATGGCTGAGACTTCTGAGAGCATTCTTCCTTCCCTATTTTTTTCCTCCCCAAAATTCAGCATAAGGTAGTCATAAAAAATGAAAAATTTCAGCTCAGAAAAAAAGAGTAAATCTGTCAGAGTTACTAACAGCTGAAGACAGTCTTACAATAGGGAGAATCAGGAAACATTTTCAAGTCCTATGTGATTAGGCCAATAATTATCCAACTCAGCCTCTACTTGTGTATTAAAGCACACATTGCTCGACAGTAGTACTTGCACATAGAATCATACATTCTATAGTAAAACAGATTTTCTCTGCCTTTTTTTTTCCCCCCTCAGATGTGTAGATCCCAGCTGAAGGAGGCTGGCTCCTCCAAACCGTACCAACACCATCATGTCAACATGTCCCAGCAATCTATCACAGTTGAACCGTGGATCACTGACTCAGATGCTGTAAAAGAGAAAACGGCCAAAGACACAGAAAAACTTTAAAAAGGAAAAACAACTCTCAAAAATAAGTATATAAAAATTAGATAGACGGAAAATGTTTAATTCACACATTTTTAGCTACAGCAACATCATTTTCATCTGCCCTTCTGATAGATGAAAACTACTCTTAGTATGGGATTTTGTACCAGCTGAGATTCTACGCTAAATAGAAGGTTTGGAGTAGCAATTGTTGTCTAAAGCTTTGATACTCTAGGTGGAATTTGAAGAGCTAAGAAACTTTGTTTTGCCTGAGACCTCAGCTAAGACAAAATCTTTGACTGGAATCAAGTCATTTCAGTGACTTCTATAGATTCCTTTTTGAGACACATTTGCAGTCAAGGCTCAGAATTACAAAGCTAGCAGAACCAGCACAGATAATCTCCAGTGGTCTGATAAGTTCTTTGAATCTAGGCAAAGTGCTCCAGCCATTTTGCAGGCAGCAAACTACTTCACCAAATTAGTCCCTTTGAGTCCAATCATTAAACAAACCTGCAAAAACAGCAAGAGATTTTAACTATCACATACTTCAAATTTTATCAGTTTTATCAACAACAATATCTAAACAACCATCTCCTTGGGAGCCAACTTCTAATAAATAGGCACGCTCCCGTGATACTTTCATAGATATGCTGGTACCGGATTAAAAATATAGTTATAGCAAACAAAAGTAGTTCTTTTGCTTATTTGTTTACCTTTCCCTTTTTAAGTTACTATTACTCTTTTGAGGTCTTTCCAATAGTTTTCTGGTTTTTATTCAGCATCTCCCTTTGGTGAAGTGACTGGCCACTATGTCGTCTTCCAGCTAGCCCACATTCCATGGTAGGAAGTCTTAATTCTCCCCATATACTCTCTCCTATCTAGAAATTTTACAAGCTGAATAAATCATCACCATTTCCCACATAATGGATCAGCACGAGAGCAGGAGATTTTCCATTGTGGAACTTTCCTGTCCCAGAAAGAAATATTTCTACTCTCCTTCTCCACCTTCTGCTTGGGATGTAGTCATATGAAAATACACTATCCTATTACTTCTCCATTGTCCCTGCTGTAACTCTTTCCTCAACTTTTCCCAAATCTCCAGCTGCCCTGGGGTATAAAAAGCATTTCTATCTATTCAACGCTTCTCTTCACACAAAGCGTACAGCTAGGTTAAACTGGTAATGTCTGTGCAAACAATCTGGTAGCATTTAGCAGCTAAAGCAGAAACAGCATTCAAAGCTGATGAGATCCTCAATATTTTCTCAGAGAGCTGATGACAAGCTCACACATTTGAGAGAGAATGCTACCAGGTAAACGTTGGTTACATCCTGAGAAGCAGGATCAGGTAAAATAGGTCCTATCCTACTGGGAGAAGCAGATTCTACTAAAGTAGATTTTACTTTAGTAGGTTACTTCCAGGTTCTTGTACCCCAGACTGCATGGACCACATGCATTAATGACAGGGGAGCCTTTATATTATCTTTTCTTTCTGCAACATAAAAGTGGAACAAAAACGTGAAGAGCAGGAATAATAAAGGGAGATGGGCACAAAAACTGTTAAAAACAGGCAACTTTTATTCTTTTATGGTATTCTACCTACTGTTTTGCCTGGAAATTCTGTTTTTGATGTTAATTGGCTATTTGTGCCATGCCATCAAGGTCACTCCCCTCCTGCCTTTCTTATAGCCCTCATGACATCTCCTCCAGGTCATATTTCCTTTTTTTTTTTCTTAGAGCTATTAAAATTTTTCTTAAAGTTATTCCTCCTTATGTCATTACTGCTTACAATGATCAGAGGCTTGATATGCTCTTTAACATTACCTTTGTTCGTGCAAGTGTTAGGTCCCATAACCTCTGCCCAGTTTGTTTATTTAGATGATAACTCAGCAAGACAAGCTTCGTGTCTAGGTTTTCACAAAATTTATCAGTTTTTTGCCATATTTTTAATCATAATTATAAGAATAACAAAACATTACAAAAAATAGAGAGAACACTTCATGATGGAAAATAAGAGCAGTCCTAAAAGAAAAGTCCTCGCATCTGTTTGATCTTGAAATTAAATGTAGAATTTGTGGCATTGTTTAAAGCAACAATAAAACATGTGCAGTAAGACTCTATATCATTTTAATTTCCTTGGACTAGCCATGACTATATAAAAATAATGCTGGGGTAAGTTAGCATCTGGATAAACCCAAACTAAATCTATTTGCCTTGCAGTAGAGTAATATGGTGATACTGCTGTTAAATCAGATTCCTGGGGCTGTGAACTTCTCTAAAAGCTAGAAAATTTTGGAAAAGGCTTGGAAGCTGATTGCGGGCTATGGCAACAGTTAAATATTGCAATGATATAGGTTAATTTACAGAACTGATTTGCACCATGGCCATGTAGTATCTGTATTATATGGGTCCATTGTAAAACCTCTTTTTGACCTAGATAAACTTTATTATTTTCATTTTATAGATGGAACTGAGATACAGAAAGAAGACCATATGTTACTTGTCTGCAATTGTACTTATAACTTGCAACAGAGTCAAAAGTTAAAACTATAGTACTGTTTTCACCACAGGATGATGCTTCCAATACAAATTGCCAGGTCATAAACATTTTTATGAAGTACTAATTGATTATACAGTACTGCTGGATGCTGCTGTTAATGTACCACAGATGCCCAGAAATCTTACAAACTAGATTTCAAATCTTTCATAAAATGGATGACCAGGTGCACAAAACCTCATAAGACTGTTTAATGCCTGAGCCATAATGTTTTTCAGTGTTGTTTCATACAGTGAAGCTAATGATAACAACATATTTAATATTCTTCTCTCATTTACGTGTTTTATAAATTATTGAACTGCGTAAACATATACATTGAAAATATAACTTACATGCATGGAAAAAAAAGCTCTAAGGCCTCATAGAACAATAATATACACTGCAGCTTTCGGATTACTAAACTACAGCCAGTGTCTAGGGAGGCACTGAGATTACTGATGTGGAAAGAGCATTTCCTCAAGATGGATCTTTTTGTTTTAATAACCAAATAATAGGTGTTTGTCCCCTTTATGTTAGTATTTTCTTCTTAGACAAAGTGTCTATGCTGCTCTTTTACAAACAATAAAGGATTAATCCCATTTGGGGCTTTGCATTGTTGCCAAACCTGTGTCCAAAACCCAGAACAGGGAACTATACAGATGACCAGATTGCTCTGGCGCTGGCCTTCTAGATGACTAGTTATTTCATGTATGTTTGCCTATTTAACATTCTCGAATAAATCTCTGTAAAACATCAGATGACCTGTTACACCTTTTTTTGGGGTAGGAAATTTCTGGAATATTTGTGCAAACTGGAATGGAAGAGTTTGAGACAGACAATCCTTTTCTCATCCTGTTACCATCATCAAAAGTGACAGAAGACAAAATCAGAGGATTTATCAACCCGTATGTGTGCAATTTACACGTGTTTCTCAGATATGCTGAAGTTTTATGACGAACTTGGCTTGGTGATATATATGCTGAGCGTTTTCTAGATTTGCACATGGAAAGGCGAAATATCAGTTCTGATGTTTGGCAGAGAACAAAGGACAAACACTGGCAAAAGGAGGAAAGTTAGCAAAACTGAAGAAGAGGAGAGGTGGTGCAGTGATTTATCTCATTTATATATTTTTAACCTGTTTTGATGCTGCACAGCAACAAGGATCACACCTAGAATAATTTCCTCCTTCAGGAGATGGGGAAGGGACCTTGAGGTCTGCAGCTAGGCATGTATTCTACAAACTTCATTTATTACCTAAAATAGCATATAGGAACAACGTAGCAACTCTGCGTGTGAAATTTTAAGTGGATCATAAGTGCCCTTAAGAACTGTAAGAAAACAAACATTTAAGTCTTAAGACTTATAAATAGCATATGTAGATAAGGATTAGAGAACGAACAGAAATCCTCCACAGTTGCCTAAGAAGCTTTCCTTGATGCAGTGTATGCAATAACTGCCTACTGTATAGTATTTTGTATTATCCACCAGTCACCAGCAAGCTCAAGATGCTGAGCTAAATGAAACATCTGCCTAAGCCTGATGGCAATTTGTATGAATAGCCTAATGGAAAGGTCTCCTCTACCACAAACTAGCCAAACAATGAAATTCTTGTTCAATCCCAATCAATACTATTGTAATATCCATATTTTGGGATATAGGGCCAAACTAGATGAAGAGCGATGATGATTTTGTTTATATTAAATAATATTGTTTTCTGAAGGTTTTTAAAAAAGAAGAAAAAGTATATCTAGCTAAGTCTTAAGCTAAGAAATCATTATCCCATTCAAATAATCTAAATGGGAATAATTTTAATTATTATAACAGGATGCATTTGTGACTAAATTGAGAAGTTAATTATTCACAAAATAATTGTGCCATTCTTTTACAAACAAAATGAGACAAAACGTTGTGTGGTTCGGAGGTTTAGCTAATACTAATGCAGTCACTATATTTACTGATGTGAATCTTATTCAATAGTCAAATGAATTCAAATCAATTTTTCTCATATAAACTGCATGTACGAATTTTAACTGGCAAATTAGATAGATGTCATCCACTGGCTCTTTTGGGAAATAAGAAATCCCTGTACAAGATCATCAAATTAGTTTTCACCAATTGTATGAAATGACATTAAGTAATACCAGACTATGTTTTATTTATTCAAAAGTCTGCATCAGGAATTGATAAGTCAAACCTAGTAAAACAATCCCAAGTGTAAATTTTATGAAAATGCCTATTTGAAACCATAGAGGAAATGTGACAATTTCTAATTACTTGTGCGCATATATCATTCATATGGCCCCTCTAACAGATTTAGAGACAGAACTAGATTTGCGTCAGTGATCTGAAGTTATAACCGGTCAGAATCTGTTCCACTTTGAGGAAAAAACACAACAGATGATTATGTTGTTGTTTAAGACCATCTAATGAGTGAGTTATTAAGGAATAACTAACTAAACGCTATTAAGGAATAAAACATAGATGCCATAGATCCTCTCGGTAAAATTTTGTATCATACAGAATTACTTCTAAAATTCTTGAATACTTTACTGGCCTGTGTGAAGGGGA
The DNA here is from genome assembly GCF_059628265.1 of Tinamus guttatus. Classification (NCBI taxonomy): domain Eukaryota; kingdom Metazoa; phylum Chordata; class Aves; order Tinamiformes; family Tinamidae; genus Tinamus; species Tinamus guttatus. The sequence goes on from NW_028288752.1 coordinate 2,555,017, forward strand.
CAAAAATTGTCATCTTCACAATTTCAGCCAGAATCCTTGGCCTGCTGAACTAAACCAAAAGCTTTCAAATCACATGGAGAAAGCAAATATATTTTGCTAAATTAAATTAAATTACTGTAAGATGTGATCACGTGTTAAATCAAAGCATACCTCCTCCAGAAGAACTTAAGTGACATTAAAGGATATTTTTGTCTGTGCAGAAATGGAGTGGCCTTTGAGAGATAAGAACCCCAGGCAGAAATTACAAATGAAAAGGAAGCTCCTCCAATAAAGACACCTAAATTGAACCAGGTAAAAGACTTATGTTCCAGTTTTATGCCTAAAACATTTGAGAGTAAATAGTATAGCCTTGTTTTGCAACAAATTATTGATAATTAAATATGGTGAGCTATCTTTCTAGCAGTAAAAACAAAACGACTTGCAGCTTGTCAATAAAATAAAAATGAAAGGGAAGTATAAGGGAAAAAATATACAGCTTCTTCTACAAAGAGTGTATAAGATCAACCTCATCAAAAAAAAGAAGGAAAATAGAGGAAACTATCCCTCTTGTATCTTGGCTTATAAACCCACCATGCATTGATCTAAGAATACACAACCAGGCTATAGCTTTTCAAGGTTCGAAAAGGATCTCCATTTATATCGTCAGTGTTGATAGATCATTTCAGTATCTGGCACCATTTAAATTCTTCTCAGCCTTACACAGTGCCAAAGAATAGCAAGGCCTTTTGAAACATGCATAAAGAGACACGGTTCCCACTGGATTTTCAGATGAGGCACCCAGGCTTGCAAGCACACTTCCAGAAGATCCCGAATGCAAGTAACCACCTAGAGAACTGGGTTCAAAGGGGACAGGGAGGATAGGAGGATTAGGGAGAGTCAATTGGTGAAGCAAGAGAAGTATCCAGTGGCCTATGTTCCTCTTTGAAGGCATCGGTTAACTTGTTCTACATCTATTTTACACTATTCCCACACAGAAAAATGATATGCACTGTGAACATAATGAATGTATATTGAGAGCTAAGTTTAAGTAAATATGTAAGTGTTTTATAAAGAAAAAATAAAAATTACACAAACAGTGAAATACATTGGAAAATAGGAATTACAAGAGGAAATTGTGAAATACAGTTGACTCAAATAAATTTTGTGTTATTGGGTGTAAAGCAAACAACATGAATGCCTCAGGTAGATAACATATCCTGTCCCACAAGAATGTTCTGAAGGGGGTTGAAAAATAAATCATCTATAATAGAGTATTTATCTGGGGCAACAGACAATAAATAGCTACAATCACAAGTCTTCATGCTACTAAATTATGTCACAGTAGCCTCAATTAGTCATTGAGATTTAACCACTGAAAATGAATGTCTTGTATTAAAACGTCTTGTCTTCGTAGACAGTTATGGATTCAAATACATGAAATGAAGTATTTATACTGACCATATATTCAATAATTAATGACATATAAAGCACAGATAATAAAGAATACACAGTGAAATAAATCACAAAACTTTCGCTAACTTTGAGGAAGCTATGCATATATATGTGAAAAAAAAAACTTTTATAAATATCCAAAGATATTTATAAAAGTAAGTATTTACTAAATAGGGATCTGCTTACTAAATAGACATCTGGTTCAGAGACAGCTTTGACTGATATGTCAGTCTTGTCCTCCTTCCTGAGGCTTAGAAAGATAAATTTGATGCCACCTTCAGCTAGATTTAAAAAGACTCAAGGATGTTTTTCTGGCATCACCCTTAAAGCTTACCTTCACGTAACAGCTTCATAGTCTTCTCTTTGGCAAAATTTACCTTTGCTTCCATGGCTATGGTATTGACACAGGCTTTAATACAGTGACTTTAATGTTGGTGAAGTCTTCTGCTTGTGTAGAGATCCAGCATTTCAGAGTGAAAGTCTGTCTACACTGAAGTCAGAAGGTATTTTGCAGCGGATTTAAATGGAGCCAAGATTTCCTCCTTATATTTCAATGTTAGGACTGCAGGCAAATGACTCAGCTGTTGGATGGGCCGTGATTTGAAGTTAAGGAGAAAGGGTGGTACAAGAGTAGCAGAAATTAGAAAAACGAGAATAAGGTATGGTGGCTGTTCTTGGATACCACTCTCCCAGTATTGCTATGTCGATGCCTGTTCCGGATGCGATAGCACTGAGAACCGCTTCATGATGTTGCATACAAAATATAGAATGAAATAATGGTTTCTCATGATGGTCCTTCCAGATCATTCTTGAAACATACACAGAAGCTTTTACTGCTGTCAGCTGTGCAGTACTTGCCTGCTTTGTCATTAAATGACTGAATGCCAGTGGAGCTGTGCCAGGATGGGAAAAAAAAAAAAAGAAAGAAAGAAAGAAAGGTCCATCGACGACTTCTTGTTGTGATGAAGGGAAATGTTCTTGCAGTAGCTAGCAGAATTGACAGCCCTTTCCTGTTGATTATAAATGTCAAAAGTTTGAAGAAATAATGATGCAGCAATTGGATTGCAGCTTTGCTAAAGACCCTGATTTCTTTGAATTGTCATCTGCACTGGGGCCTTTGCTCTGGTTTATGGTGACAGTAACAGTGAAATTCACTAACCACTTTCTCTTTGATGTATTTATCCAAATTGTTAATAACTACTATAATATCTTAATAGTGCTTATTCAACGCTTGTTACAAGCAGGACACTAGATTTTAGAGACTTCACATGATCTGTTGCATCAGAAAAACATTAAGGATTTGTCACCATGTATCAGCATGGAAATACAGCAACTACATGTAATGAAAAGCACAGTGTACACAGAGTCTACCCCAAAGTATCTCCGTGTGCATGTATTTTTCTCAGGTCATTTTGGATGGTCTCCTGTTGCTTGACTCAGATGAGGCATGAATGATCATTCTTTCCCTTTACAAGGCAAACCAACAACACATTTGGGATGGATTACGGCTTTCTTCTCCAGTACTGCAGTAGGAAGGATGCTGAGCTCATGTGTCTTCCAGCTTATTTTTCATCACCCTCACTACTGTAGTTTTGTTCTCTTTTTTGCCCAACAATCCAACCCATCACAACAGTTGCAGTCCAGAATTCCATTGCTGCCTCAGTGGTCATGCTCTGCTCTTCTCTTTCCTGAATGTAGGAGTGAATGGTGCCATATCCTGACATTCCTCCACTCAAAGCAATATTTCCCGCACTAGCCCTTGGGCTTCCTGAACTCGTGTGACTGTGTCCTGCCTGGAGCAAGAATCACAGTAGGCAGCTGGGAAAACTTATTTGCACTGGTCTCCCTTTCCCCCAGCACCTGCACGAGGTCAAACACAAACAAACACTCTGTGTTTGAACAACTATTCATTTTTTCTCCCAAGGGGAGTTTGCAGCTTGAGTAAAAGTATCTTTTATGTGAATGAAAAGAATACCAGTTGAATTTAGCAGCTTTTCTTTACACTAGGGGGTCTGATCCAAAACCTGCTGCAGTTCTTCCAGTTATTTCAAAGCAGGAGATTTGGATTGTGCTTTTAGCAACAGGATTCCCTTCCAGAGAGGCAGGGGACATACATACAGACCCACTGTCCCAGACAGGGTAGTGGTCACCATTCAAAAGTGAAGCTGGTACATCTAAAAGAAACATAAATGTCTAAGGCGACATTTATCCTAGTGCTTTGATTGCTACCACAAGTATAAAGCTATTCGCTTTATGCTGGTAGAAGAGCAAGCCACTGATTCAGAAATTTCTTTCCGTATCTTCTTGATTTCGGTGCCATACAAGAGACCAATAAAGAGAAATGAAGGATTCTTTAAGCATGTTCGTTTAGCACATGCCATTCACCATCCGAAAATATAGTAATCAATCTGTGTGTGCTAACCTGGAGATGATGCACTCATAAGAGTTACTCCAGATTGAACAGGTAAGTCTGGGTTCAATGACAGGTTTTTAAGGGTAGATTTATACACTCAAATATTCCCTGGTTTACATGAGAAATTTTTAGGAAGATCAGAGGATGGCTGATTTGCTTTGCATATACAATAGAATAGAGGTAGATGCCTACAGAATGGCATTCATTCTTAACAGCTGAATGTTTCCCCCTACAGCTCTGTACGTACCAACCTTTTGTGAATTACTTCTGTAATTCACAACAATGATTTCTGACAATATTGTAAATAAGCATTTCAGCATGAGTTAAAATAAAAGGAGCTAGTAAATAAATATAAGGTGTTTTTAGCAGCAACTGCTTTTTTCTTTTCTAAAAACTTAAATGTGCTAAAGATCTTATCATTTAGCATGCTGTGATTAAGAGATCAAAACCCCTTTTATTCAACACCAGACACAGTTAAAATTTCATGTATTTTATAACCTCTTGAGAACATATAGAGAATTAACAAATTCTTAAGGACTGATGGTCAATATTTCCATTATTATCTCATATTAATCTTCTCTAGTTCTGCATACTTTTTAAAATACTTATGATAAAGCTATTTCACTGAACCCAATATAAACCACAATCACACATACAGAGTTCTCTCATCTTAGTTTCCACACACCTTATTTGACTGCATGTAGGGATTGTCATGCAGTTGAACCAGGCATCCTCCTACCTCCTGCAGATGTATTTTTCAGTTGTCTCAGAATCTATTAACCTTTCTTGTGCAAATAATCCCTTGTTATGTACTCACAACTTTTCTAGACCTGAAATATTTGCTGAAATCAGTCTGCTTTTCACCAACATCTAACATCTATGCCAGTATCACTTGTAGTAGCTTCATCTTTTAGGGATGATATGGCATTTTGCAACATGTTTTAAAAAAATAAATTACAAGAAAGGCCTTGGAAAATTTTGACTCCTCTAAATTCTTTCATACCTGTAATCCACTTTGAGGAGGACCTGTAACCAATGAGAGAAATGAAGAACATGGATTGACTCTACCACTCCTTACTGGGAAAGAATAATATCAGTCTGTTGTCATATTAATTCATTCAACAAGTGTGATAAGGAGATTGTAAACAAAAGAGGAACTATAGTGTTTTCATGCTGGAGAAAAGCTTAAAATTCTGAAGGAATCTGAAAATCAGATTTCACAGACCACTTTCAAAGCAGTTTTGTAAGATTCCCATAATTCATTCTTTCCTTATCTTTAAGAGTCATAGAGCCCACTGTGGCATTTTCACCTGGTTTTTAATTGTCTAATGAGGCACACAAGTATCTAAAGAGATTTTTTCAGAAGCATCTGGCTCTGTAACTTCATGAGAAGGCCAATCACATCAATAGTATTAAGGTAACTGACTACCTCTGGCACCTACCAACTTTTGGCAGTCTTTCTAGATCCCTATTTGCGTCTCCAGACATCTAAATATGTCTACAGTTCAGATCCTCTGTCATTGTTAACAGGTAACTGTATATTAAATATCATTATGTAATTGTACCAGTACCATCCACAAAGATAATTTCCATTTTCTCTGATTTTTAGTAAACATGGACCAAGCAGGGCAGGAATTTCCTGATATAAACAGTGCTATCCCAGTTAACCTGGGATGCAGAACCTAAAATCTATTCTGCTCTCTAGACCAAGGCAAGAAAGAAATCCACGAAGTAGAAAGAGACACCACTCTTTCAAAAGTATACAGTATGCCATACTAAATGCGGGCAGTGTTGAAGACAAATTGCTCTGGAAGGCATCAATCAAGACTCATGACCTTAGGAATTGGACATACTATTCTCCTCCAAGCAAGAATAGTTTTGTTTGGTTGGTTGGTTTTTTCAGATTTCTGCCTTGTACTTCTTGTCTCTGTCACCAGTGTGTTCTTGTGGGAAGGTAGCTTTTACAGCAGGTGGACAACATATAAAATGCTGATTCTGCCTATCCAATACATCAGCTAATGGAGCTGAGCCAGCTTGAGTGAGCAAGCAAGAGGAACTTACCCATGCCAAGTAGAGAGTTGGCACAGTTTCCTCTTCTCCAGAGCAATGATGAAGCAAGGACCAAGTTTTTGAACTCCTGAAGTTCACAGTTTGGATACAGCTCTGCTTGCAAGGCAGCAAAACAGTTTGTAGTCCTTCAGGAAGGGCTCCATTAGTGGTTTCCATGGTTTGATTTGCAGCCTTTAAATACAATTTGTACTTTTTTGCAGGCCAGCAGGTAATTTCATCAAGAATATGTATTTTATTGTCAAATATAATATATGTTATAATATAATGCAATAGAATATGTATTATATTGTCAAATCAGGATGAAAATGACACATGAACACCAGAAGGTTTAAGTTTCCAACACACTTTCACCTTACATTGCCAAGACTAGGGACTAAAGGTTATGTCGATTAACAAAGGGCTCTAAAAACTGAAGCACTTTAGTCTTGCAGATGCTCAGATCTGATGCCAGAAACATCTATCATGCACTTCCAACTACATTAATAAACAGATACCGATGCTTCTATATTCATCAAATACACATCATTTTGTGATAAAATTTCAAGTTGCTCGTCAGGAAGCCAGACTATGCAGGAGTGGGACAGAAGGGTGAATTACAGAACAACAGTTACTAACCATTGCAGAAGAGAAATGTTTCACCTTGCACAGGAGTACCTCCTGATTTTAGAGCAGGCCAAAGTGAACCACAGTTGCTAGTGAGGCAAATTAATAAGATGATGAATAAGTAAATAGGTTGACTTACTTGTCAGAATGAATGCTTCAAAAGATTAAACGGTCTCATCCTCGCTAAAGGCATAAACTTTATTATAAGTTACAGAGAGTACATGAGATCCATTTAATTTTAATATAATACTCCCTTAATTCAAAAGGAGGAATACAGTGGCTATGCACATATTTCAGCTATTGGTGTGCTGTTAAACATTATCTACTGCTGTTGTTCATTTCTTTTGTTGGGCAAAGAATAAACCCTGCATATCTGCCTAACCCTGCTCCCCTTTCTAGTCTTTTCACATTTTTTCCCACAATCACATATAATTAGTGATTAGTCAAAAAGTCATCACACTTTTCCTTACTTCTTTTCAATGCTTTCATTTGCTCTCATATGACTATCTGTTTCCTTTCTTTCATTAACATCAAACAGCTCATCTGTGAAGACAGTCGCTCATCAAAATCAGTTGGAGTAATTTCAATTTCACACTGATCATGCAGATCTGAAGCTTCTCCAAGCAGAGATTTTCATCACAGGAAAAAATTTGGTCTCCTGTCGGAATTGTTGGTATTTTAGTTCTGTCTCTTGTTAGCTCTTGGAACAGATGTGTCATGGGAGCCTACCTACAAAATTGAATTAATTGCAACAATGATTCAGGATTAAACAAGATTTCTTTCCAAGGAACATATGTGTTGCATCTTCTTTTTATTTTCCTTTTTTCTTTTTGAAGTAGGGCCATCCACATCAGTGAAAAAAGTTTTTCCTTTTCATGTCCTACCTTCGTATTGCTTCTTTTGATGCTATTCTTATTTAGCTTTTATGTTATTAATTATGTTGCTGTAGCACCTGTAGCTCTCTCGCAAGACCAGAAAAGCAGTGCTGACAGGTACTGCACAGATAGTGAAAAATTATCCCTCTTCAGATTGTTTTCAAAATGCATGAAAAAAGACAAAGAGGACCTAAAAAACAAAACGTATTTCTTATCATGATACACTAGCTTGAAGAATTTTCTGCCCTTGCTCTGTCTCCCTTTTTGTTATTGTCTCCTTTTACGCTAGTGGCCATACCTAGAATTACAACTGGTTTCCATAGACTGTGAAGTTGGTGCTGATGATACCTGGTTTATGCATGCCTACAGGCCATTAAATGCATGCAAGTCATTATTTATCCATAAAATACAATAAAATACAGTGACTACATTTCATCATAAGATAATATTTACTCCTTCCAAGCTACCTTTTAAAATTAGCCCAAACCACATACAAAATGTGCATTCTTCACAAATTCTTCTAAATCATAGAATCCATGTAGAAATTTTTATTAACTATTAACCATTATCTAACCTGAACCTCACCTGGCACAACTTGAAGTCATTCCCTCTAGTCTTATCAGTAAGTAGAATAATATTATGTCCTTTTGGAATTATCCTAATGAATTCAATGCTTCCTTTGATTTTTCAAATATATATATATATATATATAACCTTGAGATAGATGCATGGATGGAAATCTAATGCAGTAGAGGAATAGAAGGTGAGAAAGGGAATGAGAAAATAAGTAAGAAATTTATGTGAAAAGGTAAACATAATTGGCTCCTAGTGCTTACACCGGTATCATCGGAAAATACAGTTTTATTAATTTGTTTTCCAATGTATTGAGATACATTGTTTAAAGGTGTTTATTTTCTTTTAAATACCACAACTTAAGACATTTGGGACATATGCTAGAAGAGGATTCTGTGAGATAATTAAGATAATAAATCAACTGAAAAAGACACTGATGATTAAGTCACTGGAAAACTGAATTTGTGAAGCAATCTCAACAACATTGCTTTTAAAGAAATGGATCCTGGAGGGAAACGATGAATGCTAATTTCTCCTCAAAAATCATCAAACGAAGATTAAAGATAAATAGCATATCAATACATCCCACTTCTTTTGACTTTGAATCTAGCCTTAGTGGAGTTCAAAAGCATGGACGTTTATTTAAGCTCATCCAATTTAATGAAGATTTTCAAGGCTCTTCATACAGCTACTTATTTCAAAAGGGAGATCTTCTTCTATATTCCAAGGAGGTGGTCCTGGTAAATCTCTTTGTTTTACTTTTTTTTTTGTTTTGCTTTTGGTAAAAGTCTTCCCTGGAGACAGAGTTGCCCAAAAACAAATTTGAAGAGTTTATTTTCTAGGATTCACTCAGACTACAGATTTTGCCCCTTATGCATTCGAGAGAACCCTGATGGATGTCAACAACACTTGGTGAATTTTGTGTACCTGCATCAAGTGATTTGAAACAACTGGTCTGTAAACCATAGACACATAGTAGTATGTATGTCTAAGGATCTGTATTATTACTATTATTATCACTACTATTTGTTGTAAACCCTTCTTTGGAAATAAGGGTCCATGGTGCTTTGGTCTGCTGCTATACACTTTGCATTCTGGTATTTTTCACGCCCTTTAAAAGTCCATCAAATACCACCTTAAATAGCTTAAATCCATATCTACATTTATTTCATCTGATTCCCATTTGGCATTTTGACAGCACTTTGAATCTGCACTGATTCCAAAGAGAAAATATTGAAAATTTCTGTGATCATGGTAAATACATGCTGTCGACAGATAAGTCTCATAGATTACAAGATCAGAGGATATGGCATACTGCTGGACCCAGATGGTGTGCCACATAGCAAGTTTGTACTCAAAAGGTCCTACAGCTAGGCGTATTGTCATTACATGGCTTTGAGCATTATGACTGAGCATTGATCATATTACTTGAGGCACGCAGTAGATGTATCTCTTCATCAAAACACAACTTCAAGGGAGCTTCACGTGTTTGGAGAGTAAATTGCAAAGCCTGTAAGTGGTTGTTTCCTGTCTTATAAGTGAGAAATCATCATATGCATCCATACAAGTACGTTCAAAGCTATAGACTAATGACCACTAATTGAAACAAGGGAAATTCTAGTTAAATATAAGAAAGCACGTTACCCATAAGGATATTCAAACGCAGGAACGAATATTTCAGAGAAGTTATGGAATGTCCTTTGCTGACAAAATCCCAGGACAAGGCCCTGAAAAACTGCGCTAGTTTAGACTTCAGATCAGACTTTGACTTCAACCCTGGTCTAAACAGAAGGCAGGTATCGATAACCTTCATATGAATTTATGAGTCTTTGATTCATTAACTCTTGCTACTATCCAAGTTCACATGGAGGGTTTAGGAACCAACCCATAGGGGATCCTGCTGCGACAGACTCTTTTGATATACAGTGTTAAGTGGCCTCTACTGTTAAACCTTACAATGCTTGCATGCACAGTAAAAACAGAGTTACAGGAGGGATATACACATCAGCAGAAGAAATAGGATGTGGGCAGCGAGCAACAATTATTATTTCAGGAAATATTTTTGGAGAGGAGATGCCGAAGAAGAGGGAAAGTTCAGTGTCGCACTAGGCTTGATTTTGCAATAGGTTTTAGCAAGTTTTCCTTCTGGATAACTGGATAACCCTGAAGACGTTCTTTAATGTTTGCTGTGACCTTGATATCTCAGAACATGCTTATCTGACCAGGTCCATAACAAAGTAAACCACATGCTAAAAAAAAAAAAAAAAAAGGAATAAAGAAAACATAATTGTCTCCATTTTCTTTAACAGATCAGGAGTTAGTGCAGTCAGCCAAGATGTGGAACACATGCCTGATTTATTCTTTCCCTGAGAGGATTCAAAACCGCATCTTTTTCCAGGAGACTGCACTAACCAGCAGATTACAACTATTTCAGAGTGAAAAGAAGGAAAGAAATCCTTGACCCCTTCCTTTTGAATCTGTTTCATTTCATATAAAACAATTAAAGATTCATTAGGTTAGAGGGAAAGATAGAGTTTATTCTCCAGCCTAGAGGGTGGCAAGTCCATCTGGGAAAGTTCTGAGCTGAGCTTTCTGCTACAAGGACTTTTACAGTATTTTATACAGCAACTATTTTTCTGAGAAGACAGAAGTAGTTGTTGGAAAATGGTTTAGAATATACTTTCCTCTTCCTGTTAGCGACCTAAAAAATAAAAATCTACAGTATTTATTTCTTACAGGGCTTAGGCACTAGGTTTTTTAGTGGTCAATAGTAGAGTCAAAGTGACTGAGACCACTTGACAGCAGGAGAGCTCCTACAGCAAGAATTTTAATTGTTTAAAATAGGTTATTCATTCAGAATATAGGGAAACAGATGGTTCGGGCCTTACAGGGGTCAGTTTTAGATACAAGTCCTGAAATCTTTTTGCAGACTGAGCACTGGCTGATGACCTTGCTTGAGACAAATGAAGCAGAGTTCTGTATCTCCTCTTAGCTCTATAATATCTGTCTATCAATATTCTGGTTTAGCGTAATTTGCTAATCCACAGTCTGCTTCTTCTCCATATGGACACAGTAATCTTCTAGTAGTGATAATTTTAGCAAATAATCCATCCTAAAAATGACATGCACCAGAATATTGTCTCACTTCCAATTGAGATGTTATTCTTATACAGTTGTATAACATGCACAGGATTTATATCTATATGTGTGTGTGTCTGAGTGTCTATATCTACATATAGATATATTTGTTATGTATGTCAGGAAACATTTGATCTTCCTATTGTTTAAATATTAAAGAAAGAATAGCTACAATCAGAAAAAGAAAAAGCAGTATTAACTAACACTGCCAGATGCAAGATATTTGTGAATAGACCTCCTGTTTTTTTAATTTTTGCCACTCGTATGATCTCTTAGAGAGAAGGAGCATGAGGAAAATCTGGTCTTAAAACAAAAAAAAAAATGCAGTGCCATAGTGTTAATCCTACTGTCCTCAGTTGTAGAAAGGCCTGAAAAAGCTGAACTCTCCTTGCAAGACAGCCCATACTTTACCTATCTGTGTCCTGAACAGACTTAATTTATCCTTCAATGAAAGAGCTGATAAAAAAATCATTTCTGTCTCAAAACAACCTCAGCAGGTTGGTGGTAGAAGCACAATAAAGAAATATTTGAAACAGCTCATATTTTAAGATAAGGCATTCTGATTGTCTTTTCATTTTCAGCAATAAAACAGTGCAAGTCCCCCAGCTGTCTACACATCCTCTGATAGGATAATCATCCTCTGATAATATTTTTTGTCCTCTGTTGTCAAAGAACAGAAATAGATAAACTGTGATTCATCTGACCAAGTGTAAGTGCTTACTTTAAGATGAACAATGTCCTACAGTTATTCATTTGTTTTCTTTCCTTATAAAAGAAATCTGTGCCACTGAAATCTCCATGTAGTACAAAAACTTTGGAGACTATATCTGATGTTATTACTAGTTTCTTTCTCCCAAATGACCAGGTCTTATTCTAGGAAATAGACAAAGACTTATTTCAGGAAGAAAATAAATCCTCTACAGACTACTGCCAGTGACGCCAGCACTTGCCCCTCTCCCAAGAACAAGAGATGGGAGAAGCAGCTGAGTGTCCAGCGCATGCAACATCATATAATCACCAAAACTTTTCACAAGAGGAAATATGGATTCCTTGTCACCAGAGCTGGCCATGAGCATTGCAAAGGGAAGCTGTCCTCTACAAAACCTCTCCATTTCTTAGGGGAAATTCCTATTTGCTACTCCTCACTGTACAGCAACTTTGTTAAAAAGTGTAGTTCCACCACTTTATTTTCATATGCTTGTAATTCATTTTCACTGACTCTCACAAAATAACATTAAAAATACATTAAAAAAAAAACAAAAATTCTCACGTGGGCTGTGTCTAAAACCCTATCTGTGAGAAGATGGGTTTTTCTTCCTAGAGAATTCAGATTCCCTGTGTGCTCCCCATTTCCACTGAAAAGCTGAGCAGAACTGTTTATGTTCCTAAAGGCTCGGCACTGCTTTGTTTTTGCTGGCAAGTGTAAATTTTCATGATTGCGTAGTAGGGAAATAGCATCAAAAAAAAGAGCCCTTTCGGAGGTCAAAGTACGAGCTACAGACTGCAGGAGAATTCAAGGAGGGACCATTTAATGGAAACATAAAACTGTAATAGCATGTCATAAACTTTCTTTTAGCATAACTAGAATGAGAATTTTGTTGGCACACGAAATTGCATAAACAATTATGACACCGTCAAGGGAAACGATATTGTTAAAGTAGGTTTGAAAAATGGAACCCTTAGTGGTTTCTTACTTTTCCACTCATATCAGACTCATTGATTTCTTTCCTCTTATTGGTTTTTCTCCAGCTGACGTATTTATTAGGTAAGCAAGATTGTTTTTGTTTTCGTTTTCTTTTTAATTGCCTGTGATTGTTAGAAGGCCTCTCATTTTCAATCACTGCTCTAGCTCTCTCCCAGCTAAGGACTATGGTTAACACACTTTATGTTGCAGTAATTTTACACACACATCCGAAATGTCAATAAAATAAAAACAGGTGTTTGAGGCTTCCTTTGGTTTTATCACATACTGTATCCATGCACAGTAAAAGGTGTTTTTCCTTGTAAGAGCTGGAAACTGATAAGTCGCTGACATTTAGTAGGAGGCTTTGTGGTCTGGAAGAGATGTGCTTTCAGTCTAGAAACACGGGTAATGGAGACCTCTGAGGCTACACAGGGAGGGTTTTTAATACGTTCACAGATTGTCAATCCCTATTAGAAAAGCATCTGAGTACATCTAAAAGCATCTGAATCCGACAGATTATTCCATCAAAATCGCATCTGAAAGATCCATTCTGTCTTCAAGCCAGCAAAACTATTATCAAATTTATGGACTTAAAACTGCTATCTTAGGTGATTTACATGTCTTTGTGAGTATCATTCCTTAAAATTAAATCTTCTGATAGCTTAAATAGTCAGATGACCTGCAAAAAGCAGTGAAGACAGGGATTGCAGAAGGAGAATATCTATTGGCAGAAAGTGAAAGTCTAAGAGGTCTTAGTGAAGACTTCAGGTTGCGTATTCAGATCCTGGCCATAGACACTATTATTTTAAATTGGCAGAGAAAAAGAGCAACAGCGAAAACGATCCAAATTCTATTACGTGGGGGTAGATCTGGTCTGAAAGGACAGCCCTATGTCCCAGCCATTCCCCTTCAAAGTGCATCTGGACGGTGGCATTTTACTCCAGTCATTACAAATGGATTAAAAATTCTGCACATAGGAAACGTAAAGCAGCATGACTGAAATGGGATTCCCTTAAGAAACTTTCCCACCAAAACACCCATGCCACCACTAGCGCTGACAGACAACAGCATAACAGCCTAGAAAAAGCAGTAGATTAGATTGAATTGGTGAGTTGAAGCTAACAGAAGTTGGAATCACTGTTTTGCTCACAGAGGGCTTCAGCAGTTTGAGGATTCAACATAGAACTCATATCAATTCCTTAAAATGAAAACCAATAATAAAAATTAAATCATGCAAGCAATCAGACAGGATAGGAAGCGGAGGTGGAGCAGATGGGGGATAGGGTGAAAAGAGACCATCTTGAGCAAGAACAAGCAGTTCTGAGGAAGGGGAATGCTAAATTATACATCTTCAGATAGTCTGTGATGTCTGAGAGATGTTTCCTGCGAGTTATGTAACACAGTAACTTCTGTTATTTTTTCCTACCACACCGATTTTATTAAGCCATTCAGCAAATGCTAATTTCAGAGTAGCTTTTCCAATTAGTCATGACATTTCATGGGTATCTCTACTAGTGAGCATATCTTCCACCTTTGCTCCTACTGAGCAATGTTTTACCCTCTTAAATAATGCCGTATGCTTCTCAGTGTAAGGATAATAGAGCATGTATGTGGATAGATTTTTCAATACAAGTCATTCAGTTAGTTTAAGGCTTGATAGAAAAGATAAAACTATAGAAAATGTCATTCACAGTCAATATGAAAGTTTTTTATATATATATCTCTTCATAAAAGAAATGGTTTTGTTTAAAAAGAGTTTAAAATTTTTTGATGCTTTCAGGGAAAGGGAAATCAGAAATTAGTACTTGCCTACATACTAGTGAGTTTAGATGAGACTCTAACCAATAGGTAGATTTATTTTGAAAACTTTAAAAAATAATTCTCCTTAGGAAGTAAGTTTTAGAACTTTTGTCAGATTATTCAAAACAAATCCTTTTCTTAAAAAAAGTCTTTCTTTAAAAAGTGTTCAATAAAACATTTTCAAACAGTTCTATTAGGTATTACAGTGTCATTTAGTCTTTTTTGCAGGTAGATATTACGCTGCAAGATGATGACTATTATCTGCCACAAAGAGAATGTCTGACCTGTTGCACATCTTAAACAATTTTTAATTTATTCAGTTAATTAAATAATGATTATTAAGGTGTATGAAACTGTAGAAATGATGTTTTACAATACTTTCTATAGTCTATAATGTAACTAACATCAATTTTCTGTCTGCAAAATAGGGACAATGAGACAATCTTTTTTCTCTCTCCTCTCTCTCTCCCTCTAAATTAAGCTCACTGATAAGAAGAATTATTAAAGAATTAAAGATGTTTTTCATCTATTCTCTCCACTGCTTTCCTTAAGATTTACCTCCTTTACCGCTCTAACAAATGCAGCTGCTGAAAGCACTTATATGTGTCACCGAAGGGTAACCAGAGCTTGCACATACCCCTGAAGCATTTTCACTTGCATTTTGTTTTAAAAAATAGCATTCATAATGACCATATATAACAGATATAAGACAAGGTAATTTTCAATAGCACATTTAAAATGTGAAATAGTAGGAAGCCAGAGTACTTCTTCCTTTATAACATTCCCCAAAGAAGCTTCCAATAGTTTTGCTACATTTAGACTTCAGTTTGCTATTGATTCAACAACTAAATCTTATGTCTTCATTATTCGCTGACCCAAACTCATTCCATACCAATGATCTGACTAAGCAACTGTACACTTTAAGGATGGACAGGCAGGTGGCCAGCATCACATTTCCAGTGCCTGCACAAAGCCATGTTGTCTGTCTGCACTGATGTTCTGCTTGGAGATTTCATGGAGCTGTGCACAATAAAATACAGAAAAAAAAAATACTTGAAATTTTGTTACTGCTTCTGTTTCCACTGCTCCAAAAGTTTAAAATAGTTTCTCAAGCAAAATGCTTTGCTGATTTTTTTTCTCCTCTATTCCAGCTGAAAGGAGGCGAACTGTGGATGATTTTCAAATGATTTTAATATGAAAGAAAGCCCCTTTAATTTTACAGACTAACAGAATGATCTGAAAACAGGAGGGAAGAAACACAACACCTTTCATGATAAAACTCTATAGAAAATGTGGTCCAATTTTGCTCTTATCTGACTCAGGGCTCAGGCTAGATAGAAAACTAATTCTATTTGTTTCACGCTTTATTCCATGTACAGGATGGACAACACTCTGTCAATCAGCAACCACTTGATACTTTTGTCTTTTAGTTTATTGGCCTTTCCTTTATTTACTGTGCCCTAGTCAACTCCAGCTTCAGAAACAAAATTATTCATTTCTTCCTCAATCTTTTAGGGTGTTCATCACTATAGAAACTAAGTGCTTCATAAATATTAATTAACTTACTCTTGCTGTGAGGCAACAGTATCTCCGTTCTACCAAAAGGGAGCTGAAGCACAAAGAGATTGATATCAAATCCATACACTATTTGGGAGTGTCCTGAAACACCTGGAAAGGTATTTTTTTCAGGGTACTTATCCTTATGTCATCATGCAAGCACCGTGACTTCAGCTCTAGAGCAGACTCCTGCCTGTCATGACCCAAGGTCTCAGGGTGAGAGACCAGAGAAAGAGGCACACTCAATTAACAGCCATTTGTGCGAAGGTTGGTTAAAGAGGCTTCCTGGGTAGCATGAGTATGAGGCAGAGGTTGAACTATAATTAACTCCCTAGAGCAGTATTCAGCTGGTTTACCAGTGAGACCGCTTCATCTTCCTACGGTCCTCGGACTTGTGCAGCGCAGGGCTGAATGGAAGGTGAGGCAGAAGGAAGGAATGGAAGGTGAGCCATCCCCCTCCTATCTACATCCAGTGATGTGGATCCCAGCTGCACCTGGAGGTGTCATCTCTAAGTGCAAGATTTACACATCTACATTAGGCCAGACTAAGTGTGCAATTTCAATCCTTTGAAAAAAATAAAACTAAACACTGCAAATCTATCTGCCCTACATCCACCCTCTTCAAATGGATATTAGAATCATAGAATCATTATGGTTGGAAAAGACCATAACCATAAACCCATCACCATCATGCCTACTAAACTGTGTCCCTAAGTGCCTCATCTACACATTTCTATATACTACTAGTATTTAAACAAACCAAGGAATTATCGTCACAGACTGATGCTGACTTGGAGAAGAATAATGGTTGACACAGGATATAAGAGATAAAGACCTAAAGGCAGGTAATATAATCCACATTTTCTTCTGAAAGCAGATCTTATCCAACCAATACCTTCTTTCATGAGATTATGCATTGTAAGAGTTTATAATGTCAGTTTGCTTAGATTGCTACAAGGTGTTTTTCCATGATATCACAAATAATTTTGGTTATAAATGCAGAATAACTAATTCACAAGAAGAACATTTAATAGGTTGAACACTGGGTAGCCAATGGGCTACTATTGCAATAACATGTAACTTCAAATGAAGAATCATCACTGTGAGGATGTGCTGCAGTCGTCATGCTGGATGCCAGTGTAAATCAGATCAGGAACTGCTTTGGGGAAAAATCCCTGATTCACTTCAAAACCGAAGTGGTGAGAAATATATTGTTTATTTTTCCTTCAACAGAAATCTCTTTATTCACAGAAAGCTTTGTTTCATTTAAAATTTGACAGTAGGAAGATCTGTTGCTTGCTATAATCCTTCAGTATAGTTTTTGCTTACTGAGAATGGAAATAGATTTGGTATTTGAGGAAAAAGCAGTTATTAGATTTTCTCCCCTCCCCAAATGAAATATTCAGGAAATATTTATTCAAATGATATAATAAATATTTATTCTCAAAGTACTGACTGTTTCCTCATAAGACCTACTTGAAAAGGACAGCATCCAAAGCAAGAAGCGATATCTTTTTAAATGTTTGTCTCTTCTTGTATATATTTTTTAGAGGGAGCTGACAGAAGAGAAGGGGATTACTGTCAAAATGAAGTTTATTCTTTATTCACAGCATTTCTCTTTCTATGAGGTAGATGTGAACACAGAAATCTTCCAAACCATGAATATATTTTATAAATTAAACCATCACTAGTGGCTCTTAGTATCTTATCACAAAATTATTCCTCCTTGCTGTGGCAGAGTTGGTGACACAACACATTATTTGATTAATATCCTATTTCTCGTCTTCCTCTGGGAAGATGAACAGCCAGGCTCTGCCCAGTATGTGCCAGAATTTATTAGAGAGAAACAGGGCCTGTCAAAGCTTGGTTCTTGCATGGTGACTTGTGAATATTTGCCAACTGCTCGGGAGGCAAAACTGCGGCAAGAGGCTCCCCAAATTGCTCAAAATAGTCTAAAATATAGAAAGCGTATTGTTTCCAAAGCATATGTTTTTACTAGCAACAGGGGCTACCTTTCTACTACTTGATATTTAGCACTGGTGATGCCAGTTGCATTTTGGAATTATTCTTAAATACCCATCATTAACCCAGATCCAGATTTATTTACAAAATGGTTTGTGGGTTTCCTTTTTAATTTTAGGATCAAACTGAAGCAATGCTGTGCCCTATGCCAGTGGTATGTTTTCAAGGAAGTTTTAAATGCTTGTAGCAAAATCTCTTGGAATAAAAAGCAAAAGTCATGGGGAAGCCACAGTGCAATAAAAAAATAATAAAATGAAAAGAGATACATGCATGGGGATAGCTGTAGTCTATTAAACCTTGAGCCATAAATTATTAATGCAATATGCTCCTCATGTTCATGTGAGCTTAGTCTTTATTTCTTTCTCTCTTTTTAGAATACTTGGTGAGATGCTACCAAATAAGTATTGCTTCCTGTCATGCGAATACCTTGGAAGTTTACTATAATCTTTAGGCACTTTAACGTTTGGTGTCTTCCCAGTTTTGGAACCAAAGCACTCTAAAATATGAAACCACCTTCTGCTCCCATCTAGGTAAATCTCCCATAAACTTGGCAAAACTCTGTAGACAAACCTGGGCCAGATTCTGCTTTGACCAGCATTAAACCAGGTAGTTTTTGCTAATTAACCTACCCCTCTAGTAAAGCAGAGGAGCTAAGCAACAGGGCTAAGCCCCTTTCCCAGTTGTTTTACATATTGAGGAATTCAAAAGGAACAAAACTCATGGAGCTGGAGATTACTTTAAGCTATCTTTGCCAGGCAAAAGGACATGCATTTTGAATAGGATCTGCATGCCAGGGATCCCTGCCATGTTGTGCAGAAGTCCTCCGGCTACTCCTACACAGCAGCTTCCCTCCTCCTTATACTGGTGCCTTTTTGGCTTCTTGAATGTTACAGATTAGTCACCAGGTCACTTGAATGTATTAACCGAGCTCCCAACCCAGGGAGGACAAGCAGCCAAATTTAGCAGACAAGAATTCCCAGAGCTTGCAAAAAAAAAAAAAAAAAAAAAAAAAAGCAGGCTAGTGTTCTGAATCTCTCCAAGAAATGCCAATACCATTGCAAGAGGACCCAAACTTCAAATATTTTTTTTCCCCTTTCTTTAACTGCTTGTGGAGAAAGATAGCCTCACTAATGCAAATTTAACTCTGGGTCAACTCTCTACTAGTAGAGAAAAACAGATGCGTAAGAAGAAGCCCATTCAGTACCAACATATTATAGGCTCTGTTGTTACTGAAGGGTCTTGTCTAATATATTAATAACTAATTAAGTACAATGCCTAATAAAATAAATAACAATGCATGCCAAAGAGGATGTTTTGAATTATTTCCAGCACAAGTTCTACACATAAGGTTTATTAGGTCACTTCAGTGCTGCTGCATAGGACAGAAGTCGACGTTTATGAAGTGTTTATATTACAGAATGATGCATGAGCTTTTTAACAGAACCTCAGGGAAAGATAATAAGAATAAAGGATGTTTGTGACAGCTTGAAATAAGATTAATCTGATCTCCTGAAAAAATTCCCTATATGGAGCTGCAGCATTGGTAGTATGTCTCACTCCTTTATTATTACCCCTTCTTTACCGGTACCTAATCTGTCCATGTATAGCATTTAATTTAGGATTAATCATGACTAGAAGACTTCTGAGTTTTCAGTTTATTCAGTGATTATTCTATCTTGATAGACGCATGTATTATTTCAAGCAGTTTCTTGATCACTTAGTGTTCAACTTGAATTGGTTTCTGACCCTTCCTCATGCTGACAGCTTCTGAGCTTGAGTGGCCCCACACGTGCATGCATTAAGAGCACAGAGCTTAATGAGACAGGCAGACAGAGGCAAGAAGAGCAGCAGAGCAAGCGAGTTAAACAAACCTGCAGGTAGGCTGCCCCACATTCAATCACAAAGAAAACAACACGACAACAACAAAAGATAACACACCCCAGCTTAAAAAAAGAAGACAATTTGCCAAGTATTTTCAAGAGATCAAATAAACTCATCACCCCCAACCTGACCTTCTGTGATGGTCTGTTTTGGTGTTTCCTCCCAACCCTCCTCCTGTATCTGGCAGACTTCCGTTCACTCATGTTGCAAGAAGTGAGAAAAAGACCAAAAGCTTAAAAATTAAGAAGCAAGGTATACTGCATGATTTAATTAATAATGAAAGACTGCCTTCTTTAATAAGAAACACCTATCCTGAAAGGAAAACAAAACTTCACTGCAATCTAAAATAGTGCATCAACAATGAATGAAACTCACTTTCATTAGGTCATGATTTCCTATAGGAAGGCTGCAAATAGGGGAAACCTACCCCAAACACCTCTAGCACATCATAAAGGATGGACTTGCAGATCAGCTATAGCTCACCATACTCATGCAAACCTTTGAAGCCCTTACCACCACTTTTGGAATAACAAAGTTCACATACAAAGCAGCTTAAAATGAAGCACTCTCTCTCTCTCTCTCTCTCTCTCTCTCTTTCCAAGACCCATAGCTCTACCACTTGCATCTAACCAGACACCCTCTCACTCAGTTAAATGGGCTTTTACCAAAACAGCCTCGAGGGAAGCAATTAAATTTAACGAGAGGTGTTAATCCTAATGAAGTCATCTGGTAGCCAAAACATGAGGAAGAAAAGGCTATCTCACCCTTTACAGTGTGCAAAGGATTTGGAGACGCTCCCACATCAACTCGAGCATTTTTATTTCTCTTTTCAAGTTTAATTTATGCCCTCATTTCCTAATGAGCTGCACTAAAGCAATAAGCCTGATGAGGAAGGCATTATCATGAGACAACTTAGCATGCCCAACACATGATGCTCTGCAGGTCAATTATAAGGTCAATTAACAAACCATATTCTCAGTAAGATTTTTTTCTTGTAGTAAGAGCAATATAAATTAAAAGGTTTGGAACTGCCCCCCTTTTTTTTTTTTTTAAGTCTGAAAAGTCTTTGAGAAGAGGATTAAGAAAAAAAAGTTACATGAGCCATTTAAGCAGCAATTTCTTAACATCTTCATTAAAACAAAGCAGTAGCTTTGCAAATGGAGACAAACATCAGTCTTCAGCAGTTATGTTTGAGTCTGGAATAAACTTTCTACTTTATCTTTCTACAGCTATATGAAATAACTAAAAAAAAAAAAAAAAAAAAAAAAAAAGTAACTACCTATACATAGCTATATGACATAGAAACACAGGTAAGGATCTAGTCTAATTTATAATATTTTGGTTAAAACCGGTCAAAACAAGCCCAAATGTGATATTCTTTGTCCATGAAGTCAGTTGTGTATAAGAGGTATTCTGAGGTCAGGATTTGAAAATCTCCCTCATCTAAAATGGTTTGGTGATGAAAGCTAGTCATCTGCTGATGACTGCTGAAAGAGTTGAGCCTTTTAAAGAGATGAGTTGAAGGTGCTGCGTGTTGAATTACAGTATAATATCTGCTGTTTGGATACTTAGAAAAATTAAGAGACATTTTATTTACCAGAGTGTGACAGTGGGGTTGGTCTCCATCCTTCTTGCTTACATATGCATCAGCCATGATTTTTGGTCTTGTGCTTATTAAATGTAAGTAATAAAACATCCAGTTTCTCTTCAAAATTAAACATCAAGTTCCAAAATAAACACTTTTATTTAAAGTCATAATTATTTTAACCATTTTTTATAGAAGAAGACCTTCTTTACTGTGGGAGTGACAGAGCCCTGGAACTGGCTGCCCAGAGAGGCTGTGGAGTCTCCTCTGGAGATCTTCCAAACCCGCCTGGATGCCACCCTGTGCCATGTGCTCCAGGTGTCCCTGCTGGAGCAGGGGGGTTGGACAGATGATCTCTAGAGGTCCTTCAAACCTCAGCCATTCTGGGATTCTGTGATTCTTTATTTTTCCACAAGGAAATAGGCATTTTTGATAAGACCTTCAGACAGTCCATGGTTTTATACAAATCTACCATTTCCTATTTTGTCTCAGGATTTGGGTTTTTCAGTGTTGTTTCAGAGCATCTTTTCAGAGGCGCTGAACAAAACTAGAGCATAATACTTTTTCTTCTCAAATGACATTACTCACTTGAAAGTTTTCAAGGTTCAGTGTACCAAGGCTTTCATAGACTGTCCTTCAGAAATGGAACATAAAATCCTTTTTATGTTCCTTTTGAAAGTAAAGAAGTCAGAAAATTGATTGCTTTGGTTGCGCAAAGCTCAAATGCCAGCCCTAAAATTTTAATAGATGAAGTGGGTATCCAAGCTCTTTTCAGTCATGAGACTTTCCCCTGTTACCCGTGCTTAAGACAAGCACTCCTCTCCATAACACTTGTATTTACATTTGCACTGCAAACTGCTTCGTGCTGATGTGCTAAAGGGTTAGACAGCCCCTGCAAAGCAAAAGAAGAGGTAAAAGATGGATCAGACAAGGCAGGGATAAAAAACTGTAGAGAAAGAAGGAGAAAAAGCAACCAGGGGGGTCTTATCTAACACAGTTTGTTTTGTGTGTTGGGAAAACGCCTATGATTTGTGAACTTACAGCCTTCCTTCCTCTGCCTATAGATAGTTCTTTAACTTTGGGTACCTGTGAAACAGTCACTGGGTTGTAGGTTATTATTTCTTTCCTTCAATCATTTGACAAGTTGCTGCTGAAATTAAAAAGGAATATGTCAGATGATTTCTATAAGAAAAGAAACACTTAAAAGCACACACACTGGGAAAGGTTAAAAACCTCTTTCTATGGGGTGTTTACCGTGGGCACGATAAGCAATGTGGATAGGATGCAAGAAACATGGACCACGCTCCACGATCTCATTTGGAGAATGCTTTGTCTGAGCCACATGAATAAATATCTGTAGTTTAAACTATTTCCAGTAAAAGATTTCTGCCATAGCTGTTGAGATACACTTACTTGATTTCTAAATACCAATGTCAGTGAAAAGACAAGAGATCACAGCTGCCCCCATCCACTCCTTTACAATTATCCAAGTCCCAAATCAGCTTCAATCAAGGCCCTAGGGAAAAGCTTTTCTTTGTAGGATGAAAAAATGGCTCACTGAAATACAATATAGTTTCTGTGACCTGTTGGCTGTGCATACTGCAGATTTAAAAACCTGTCTTAAGGGACAAATGAAACAGGGAGGCACATAAGTATTCACACAGCTCGGTGACAAAGTCTAGTGATCTAATTTATTCCCCAGTCTGGGCCCCAATAATGGATCTTCCTTAAGGTCTCAGCTGTAGGCTAGGTTCTAATTGATCATAAAAATTGTATATGACAAGCAGCAGAGTCTCTGCTAGCTCCTGCAGGTTGCCTACGCAGGTCTGCGTAACACTGAAAAATGCTGGACCATAGAGCTGCTGACAGGGTAATGAAAACAAGGAGCCTGTGGTTGTGCTGAAGCAAGCTTGACTTGCATGTGGCCAAAAATATATACTCCACAGTTCAAGAGGTTACTTGCAAGCCAGAGCAGTGACAGAAGGCTATTGAGCAGTATTGAGTAGTAAGCACACTTCTGGGTGGAATAGGTAAATAAGCTTTGTCACCCCTTGTCTGCTGATGAATGTTGGTTTCCAGCTGCTCGATGGTTAATGCTTAGTTAGGGGCATGTCGACCTCGAGGTATGTGTGCTGCTCCAGTGATCATCATACCAGTCAAATGACAGAAATTCAGATGGAGATCCCGTTAATAGTATTAAAATATATATATAGTAAAATATATAGTATAGTGGGGAGATGTAATTTAATTTGACCTAGTGAAAATGCATGCCAAAAATCTCTCAGTATTTTTTAATAATTTCTGCTTGAAAAGTTTCAAAGCAAAAGACCAGATGAAACACGTCCTTCTAGCAAAGTAATTACCTCTGAATATAACATCAGCATTAGGAAACATCACTTTATGTCTCTTTCTTCTTTTTCTTTAATTTTTAGCAAGGTGTGATGAAGCAACTAAGTGAAAAAAAAATAAAAAAAAATATTCTGCATGGATACATCTCTTTTAAAATCCATTATTACTCAGAAATTACCAAAATAACATTGGAGTTTTGAAATCTTACCCAAAGGGAGGGGCCAATATTGAGTGGTATCTACTTACCTCTGACATCCCACCTGACATTATCAAGGAAAGGAAGCAGTGCTCAAGCAATTATATATTTATTCCACTAAAGGTATAACTGGAGCAGGAAAATACGACGTTTCTACCTCCCACAGCTTTTATCAAGCTGTCAAGTTCTCCCAAGCTTAACACCAGTTAACTGAGTCATAAAAGGAAAAAATATCAAAAGAAGGAAAAAATGTGAGAACCTTCACTTGAAGATGTCACTGGTCATTCAGTGAGAAAGCAGAAAATCCCGGAGGCTATTCCTGATATCTGCAGGTGCCGTTCAGCAGCAAGCATCAGCATGTGCTTACTTGCCAAATAAATGCTTCAGTTTGCTACTGTTTTTGAATGCTCATATTCAGGTGCTTAAGTGGTGGAAACAAAGGGTAGAAGTGAAAAAAAAAAAAAATTAAAATCCTTCTAAAGTTGCTTGAAAAACTGAAGTAAAGTTAATGTAAGAAAAATCATCTAGCATTTGCAAGAGTGCTATCTTTGGCTTAGAAATTGTTGAAAAAAAGTTGGAACTTTTCATCACTAACAGGACATAGGATAATCTGCTCATTGCTGGATGAAGTTTCATCCTTGAGTGTCCTCTTCTAGACAAATTCCCAACAAAGGTTTAACAGGAAATCTTCTCCCCTTTTCTGGGCCAGCTTCTTTACTTCCTCATGCTTATGTTCATTTTCTGCCTTGCTAAAATAATTAAACAACAAAGTCTTCCTTTGAAAGATTGTTTGAAGGGTTTTTTATAAGTAGAGTGAAAGGAAATGAATTGCCTTATTTCAGTAATAAACATTTAATTTAGATTCGTATGGGGAAGTCGATTAAAAATCCATTCTTGCTTGAAAATATAATTCAAATACACAGTTTTATATATAGATGTGTCAGGGGATTATATATATAGACCTTCTCTATTAAACTCAAGTTTCATAAACACAGAAAACTTGTTTTGGTCAACTTTATTGGGGCGGATATAAGACAACAGATATAAAAACATTTACTCAGTAGTTTTGTTTATGGGGGTTGTTTCCTGTACTGTGTTTCCACTTGGTTCATCTCTTTTTAAAATGTAAAAGAACTAAACTACTGATCAACACTGTAGCAAGAAAATACTGGATCAGAAGTAATCTGTGCTAAGTTTTATCCGCTACTTCCTCATTATCAAAGCATTTGTTCAACTTCAGGCATATGAATGCTGTCATTTATATGCAGCATAGCACTTTAACGATGTCAAGGAGATCACTGGGGATTAAGGAGGAGAAAATGCTATGTAAGAATAATGTCCTTTTATACCACCATATGCAGGTTTCATTTCTTTGACCCACCGGAAACCCGTATTTCTTTGTAGCAGTATGTTTTGTCTGGCAGCTGGTTGACCTAGAATTCATAGTTCCCTATTTTAATACTTCTTTTAACTTTCTATTTCTTAATTTAATAAATAAACCAGTAAGGACAAATAATTTTAAGAAAAAGATTCTGCTAATGTATCTAAGTTCTCAGGCTTTCTATGTTTTCTCTGACTTCTTAATTCAGAATTCAGCTATTGCATTTGCTGAAGAATAAAATTGTAAAACTGGAACATGATCAAATTATATGATCAAGAAACACATAACTGGACTTTCTAGAAATAGAAAACAATTACATCTCTTCACTGAATCACAGAATCAATAATAGTCAAAGTTGAGAGGGATCTCTGGATATGCACCGACCCTGCTCCAGCAGGGTCACCTACAGCAGGCTGCCCAGGACCCTGTGCACTCAGGGTTTGAATATGTCCAAAGATACTCCACAACCTCTCGGGGCAACCAATTTCAATGCTTTGTAACCCACACAGCTGTTTAATAATTTATTGTGTCACACAACATTCCTGAGTTGTAAGGACTAGTGATTATTTGCTCTTTATATATCGTGCAGACTCACCACTGAAGAAATTCCAGACTCACCTTGAAGAAAATTTACGTCCTAAATGTAGTGTCTCCTTATATGAAAGTTTTTCCAGACTTTTAACCTTCCCTCTCATTTTTCCCTGTATGTTTCTATGCTCCATTTCTTTTTTTCAGTTGAGTTGAAAAAACTGCATGAAGCATTCAAATACATGTACATCCTTAATACACAGTGTCAAGTAATGATATTTTCTTCTTTTCAAATCTTTTCTCACAGTCTTAACATAGCTTTGACATTATTACATGTTCTTAACACTTAATTGATATAGTCTGAAGTGGTTTTGGTTCTTATTTTCATGTACATTCAACACTAAATTCTATTTACCACAAAGAAACTTAGGGCAAAGACGGTCCCTTCACAAGGCAAAGAATCCATCCTTGAGTCAAATTCAAATGAATTCAGTTGATAATATTATTTTGGGTTTTACCTTCATGGACTTTAATCTTCCTTAGCATTTTGCAGACAATGCCACTATTTTGGTTGAAAGACTGCTAATGGATTCCTTGTATTACAATCTTCATCCTTGGCCAGGGAGCTATAATCAGTGGAGATTCTATAGCACACATTAATAGATTGCCTTGTCTATACTGTTTCCCCTAAACACTCTGAGATACCTGTATAGTAAAAACTATAAACTATAGTAAAACTATATAGTTTTAAAACAGTGAGTTAGTTCATCACAGTTCTATACTCAAAGCACTCATATAGAAGCATTAATGCTTTTATTTGGGGTTAGTTCCCAGTTTTAATATGCCATTTTTAACTGAGACATTTCTAATTGGCTTTTATTTGCTATTTTTACTTTAAATTTTGTCATCCATCCTCTGACTCCGTGATTTTATTCTGTAAAGATCTTAATTAGTTTTAGGGAGTTTTTTGGTACAACACATAAGGCAAATCAATTTCAGACTACGATGTAGTATCAGGAAAGTTCTTCAAGGTCTTCTGATGTGTTTCAATTACATAGAATCATAGAATTGTTAAGGTTGGAAGGGACCTTTAGAGATCATCTAGTCCAACCCCGCTGCACACGCAGGGTCACCTAGAGCACGTGGCTCACAAGGCCATTTCCTCTAGTCCTATCAGTGGCCACGACTGGGAAGAGCCCGGCCCCATCCTCCTCACTCCCTCCTTTTAGGTATTTATATACACTGATCATGAGAACAAAGAATCTCCAATTCTGTTTGAGATACCATTATATCATTCAATATAACCAAATGAAGCAAAAAGCATAATTTGCTAAAAAGCTTTTGAGAGTACATTTCTTCATATGGATTTGTTGGAATGGAGACAGTATTTTATTTGGTATGTTGCTGTTCTGAGGAATAATCAGCATAAGATGAGCATACAACCACTGCTCTTAAAAATACTCTGTGGGATATATGTGTCATTTATGACATTTCTCACTGTTTCTCGCACTGTTTCAAATCACTTATGAGGTCATGGATGCTCACTTAAGCTGTTATTATTTAGTTGCTACAAAAATAAATACATACTCATTGCTTTATGTTCAAATATACCACAACCTTTTCATAACAATGATACAATCTATGCTGTTCAGACAATTGCTGGGGCTAAAAGCAAGGAAAAGTAGATATTGCATTCTTCTATGCAATGTTTTTTATACAGTGCTGTACCACACAGCACAGGGAGATTATTTCAGAGGTTCTTAGATATCAAGCTTGCAAACTTAATAAATCAAACTATCTTGATATTATTTCTAAGGCATTGTTTCATTCTTTTCTGACACATCTTATGGTAGGCTATTCAATGGCAATTTTTTTCTTAGTTATCTATGAAATGAGTAAGTATGCAGACTAAGAATTTCATTGCATATTTCATATGTATGTCTCAGGTACAGATTTAAGCTCTTTTTCATCCAGTGACCATGTTTTGTTATCTTGGCTGTAAAAAATGAGAAAATGAGTGTAATATTTGTTTTTCCTTCACAAAAAGAAAAGGGAAGCATAAGACAAAATTAATCACTGTCTACCTCGCAACTCTGATGCAGGACACGCATACACACCTTAAAAGAGACAAACCATATTGAGGATTCCAAGGTTAAATGAGTTTATTGAGTTAGTGGTTACAATGGTATGTCAGATACCTGTAATCCAAACTACACCTACATATTCGCCTCTAAATTCTCACATTTTCCGTGTCTCTACACATTTCACCACCAGATCTTCTATTACTAGTATAATAATCATAATCATAATAATCATAATATAAAAGGCAATGTCAATCACCATATTGTGCTTCATACTCCACCATAAGGAATTCAATTGGCAAAAGTAAACCTCTGTTCATATTAATGGGATTAATTGAAATGTGAGCAATCATAACACTACTAGAATATAAAGAACAAAATATCGTCTAAAAGAATCATTTTTAAGATGAGTTTTTTTTAACCATTTTAAAAATTCACATACTATAATGAAGATGACTTAAAAGTTATATCATTCAATTATTGGGCCACACATTTAAGCATATTGGCTAGTACATTTTTGCACTGGAACAGAAGCAATACAAGCTTTATGGTCTACCATTACAATTCCATTTTTTCACTTAATACACCTGCCAACCTAATGTTTCTTGCATGCATACAGATTTCTGGGTTTAGACTTGAATTTACTACTTAACCCATATACACCCTTGTGATGCAAATTCTTTGGCCAATTTAATGCTATAGCTTAGTTTAAAAAGTCAGCTTGGAATAGCTCCATTTAACATCAGAAGAGAATGCCCTAAATTTTGGTGTCGCAGAAAGTTAGTTAGCTACATTAATAGAGGTTGCATGCAAATTGACACTGCTTCGTTAGTCCCCCCCCACCCCATGCCAGACGCATACAAGTCGGCAGGTATGCATACAAAAAGAATATAAAACCCTCCTGCTAAAGCTTGGTGTTTTAGAATGAATCCATCGCTTTAAATTCACTTAAGGCCTGTACAGGGGAAATATGTTTCTTCTGGGACCCTCTTCTCACTCTTGTCTGATATTCTTCTGGTTTTTCTCTCTTTACTAGAGGTTTCTTCTCAGGGGCCTTCATCTTCCAAGACACAACTGGTGAGTTCACGGCTGCAGTGCCATAGACCTTCTGATACTTAGTAGAAGCCACATAGGATGCTTTCACTGTAAGGACCACAGCGTTCATCAGATTTTTAGCTGCCTGGATGAGGGAGGTGGCACTGTCCAGCTGTGAATAGAAAACAAAATGAAATACAGCAGGGTTACTCCTTTGCTAGATCACTACAGCACCCCCTGACTGAACCCAGATGCTCTCAGATCTCATTAAAGATGAAATGAGCGCTCCCCCTGAGGAATAATCAAGGGGGCTTGTAGGAACAAGAAACAGGAACAACATGCATTGGGCGGTAAAGGGAAGACTGTAGGGCCTCACATCAGCTTTTTAAATAATTAAAAGGAAAAACTTGGGCTGACATTTATTTATTTATTTTTTCGTGTGGATTCGTCTGTGGATGAATATTCAGCTGGATTTTTTTTTCCATTAAAAAAAAAAAGTGACTCCTTCCTTAAACTTTCAAAGATTTTAACTGTCAGAAACAGCAAAATAGGTCAACAGGGATTTTCCCGTGTGCTCAGGTTTGTTCTAATTATTCCCAGTAAGCCCAAGATAACACACCCAATGATGTCTACAAGAACAGTGTGAGGCCAATGCTGAGCTTGTTAGAGAATCCCATCTGAAAAGATGAAAGAAAATTCTGAAACCCCTAAAGAGCTAAAAAGATGAAACAGTTAACTGCACATTATTCTGGTTATAGTAGTATGAGATATACTTGTTCATGACAAATTTTACCTAGTGATTAGTAGGCTTTTTGCAAATATATCCTTGTGTTTTCTCTCGTGCTCAAGTCTGCCTTAGATGCCTGCCCCAAAGGGAGGTAATGGGTCTCGGGCACTTGAACTTCAAACCTTTAGGACCTCCAGTCAATAGACTTTCATTATATCATCAAAATTTTCAAAAAGATTTAAGAAGATAAAGGGTCATCCAAAACAAGGTCTCCGTATTCCCCCCAAAAAAAGAATTAAGCAAGCACTTGAAAAATTCAGCTAGGCACCATCTAATCAGTAGGTGCTAAAGTAGGTACTAAAAAACATGGCCCGAAGTACGGTAGCAACCTAGCATGTTCAAATATTCTTTCTGAAGAATATGAAAAAATAGGATATACTTTTTGTGAAAAAGCCTTTCAGTTCTTCAGTTCCAGAAGATGTCTTAATTTTCTGCAAGTCTTTCTTAATTGTAGTAACTATTTTAGGTGCAATACTATTTTAGCTCTTTAATTCCACTACACTCCCCTAGTAATCTCTAAGCTATTTTCAATCAGTATAAAAGGCCTCATCTCCTTCCAAAACTTTCCCACTCCATCTTTTGGAAACATATGATTTTTTAACATGAAATTTAATCAATATAACCAGGCCAAGTAGTCATGAAGCAATAACAAAACTTGTTTGTTAGCAGCTGTACTTCACTTCAAGTATACTGGATCATTAGCAGAGAGTTCAGAAAATAATTTAAAGAAAAACTTCTGAAAAGTAGGTGTCATATGAGAAGAGAACAAGCTTCACAAAAAGATTATACCTGGAGGCACATTTATCCATAGGCTTACCTGTTGTTGCTGAGTTCCTGTTGAGTGCCTTTATACTCATTATTATTTATTAAATACAAAAAGTTAGATGCAGAGAAGTGAGGAACAGAAAAAAAAAAGTTATAATGATTTTCACATACTTGGTGCCACTCCCTGAAATGCTTAGTTAATTGCCTGCCCCCAGTAAATATTTTTCCTCGGGACTAATTTGTATTTTCTGTTAGTGAAAGAAACAAAGTTAAAAGATGGAAAATTACATTATGTGGCAGAAACATGCCTGTTCAATAGGCAGTAATGAAATATAATTCAGCATAGTGTTATTCTATAACCACCCTACTGAATGATTTATAATGCAATCTGTATATTTGTTGGCAAATAAGAGATCATACTCTATTAAATTAGGATATTTTAATTTACCGCAGAGATCTACAATCAAACATTATTCCTTGTTAAATGATTCTTTTTGAAACACTGGAGCATTGATATTGAAAATAAAGGGACACCGTCAAGCATTTTACTTTGTTATCAGTGTGGATGAACAGACTGGATCAAGCATATATTGCATATTTCTATGAATTTCCCTTTTCAAAAGGCTTCTAATAGCCTGATATTTCACAGTGTCTTTTTGTGGAAATTGTTTTGATAGACATTTTACATATGGCATATACTAAGGAACAGATTAAAGGAAGAATTCTGACACGAAGAGGCACCTATAGATTCTTAAATCGATACAGAGAAGGCAATCCGCATATTTAAACACATTAGTAATTTTATACAGCTTATTGAGAAGGATGTGTGTATACGTGTGTACTTTTGCAAGATCAGATATGGATTGCAATGATGCCTTTTATGAAAACATTAAGTATTTTGATGCCACTTTAATTACTTCTAGTTTCAATCTCAATTGAGCTCCCTGTCTTCCCTATTGCTAATATAGTCTTAACATGCAGATATTTGTCCTTGTTCCCAATATTCATTCATACTCTTACATGCTTTCAAGTCTTGGAATCAGAAAAGAGAGATAAAAAACCCATATTCATATCAGAAGATGAGTGTTCTCCAAAATTTGCTGGTAACTATCCCACATACCCAATTTGTCTACCTAAGCACTTCCACTGATTTCCTAATAGCCTCCGGCTCCTTGCTCTTATTCTGGCTTTGTAAAGAGGAATTAAACTCAATGAGCACCATTTCAATTAAGATTTAGATCTTAACGACTGCACGGTGCTCCCTGGCTTTTAAGCTGTGTTTTGCAATCAGCACAACTACGGTGGCATAAAGCTGTGATGAGGCAGCAGTGAATCAAACCCTTGGTGGGCTAATTCGTTACCAGATCTGGGCACAGAAACATAGAGGCTCTTCCAAACATACAAGGTTAATACCAATAATAGTAATAATAATAAAAAAAAAGAGAAATAAAAATATATCTAGGAAATTACTGCATAGGATGGAAGGCAAACTTTGCTCCCTAGCAATGGTTAGGGAATTATGAATATCACAATAGCTTTTTTGTGCTAATAGCCAACAAAGCCTTTGACTAGCTATGCAAGTAATAGTATTCTGCTCCTGAGATCTGTTCACAAGTAAGTTTGCCTGCATTTAGGAAGAAAGCCTTCTTAAACATGAGATGCATTTCAGTTATTAGGCCATAAAATGTCATGAAGAAAACTGGACACAAATCCAGCATCCTTAAAGAACCTGAGAATCTTTGCCCTGGTCACTTCAACTGGTTAAAACTGCCATTCACCAAGGGAAGCCATAAATCATTCAGAAAAACATTAAAAAGATTTTGCTACAAGCTAACTCTGCCATTAAAGAATGCAAGGTTAGAACACGCGAGTAGTAGAGCTTATTATCTGCCAAGAAAATAATTTCAGGTTATTCTTTTTCTCTCAAAAAAGTCCATAAGGCTTTGAGGTTTTGATCTGCTTATAAGCCATGCAGTGTTTTTCCTGCAGTATATACTGAATTTTCCAGAGTCTTGTTGGAATAAGAATTTCTTTCTTCTTTTGCATACACATTTAATCTGAATAAAATAACAAACAATTGCAATACCAAGACAGCTGGAGAAACAAGAGAGAATAAAGCAGGAAAATGTTTTCCTTAACAGTGGAGCAAATTAAGAGAGGCTTTCCCTACATGGCCACACAACTGCAATGGGGAAGAATTATACTATAGTTTTTAGAAAGAGGCAAATTTAATTTCCAGATATTATTCCTGTGTTTATTCAGAAATAAAAAGGGGAATAATAGACATAAGTATTCTCCACTTCCAGTAAGCAAAGGCATAAAAGAGCTGGCTAAGTGATGCTTAGCATCACAATTGTAGATTTCAATAAACTTTTGAATATGGGAACAAACTTCAGAAGAATTATAGATAGATGCTATTCTCAAATACTTGAGAAGGTCAAAGAGAATGACCTGCTCAAATACAGGCCAGTTCAGCTGACAGAGCTCCAGAGTAAAATAATGCAATGTCGATGAGGGACTCCATAAATAAAGAAAAAAGGAAAAGAAATAGAGTTAATGGTAATCAAACAACTGTATGAGAAAAAGTATTTTCAAAGTAACCCACATCATATTTGGATATGTTAAACTTTTGGCTGCTTAAAATAATATTGTTGATATAAGTGGACCTTTGAAACGCTTGGTACTGCATGAGAGTTTGATTAAAAACTGAAAGGATAAAAAAATTAACATGGTATTCACAGAATGATTCTAAATTCTCTAACAGCTAAGTTTCCAAAATTATATACGTTCCAAAAAAAAAAATCACTGCTGAACAGCTACTTTTTCTGTGGACTCCTGGAGAAATGAGTTCTCAGCTTTACTATCTGAACATTTCGGTTAACATCTCACAGAAAAGTCAGTCAGAACTGGTAACATTTGCAGATAACAACTGGGAAAGCAGCAAGTAATCAAGAAGACAAGTGACTGATCCGTAAAAAGCTGGTAGAAGTCAGAAATGCAGACTTCTTTTCAACCAAGTTTATAGAAGATGCTACCTGCTTACAGGTTCAGAAACTTTATCCTGGGCAAATGAGATTCGAAAAGGTATTAGGTATAGGTGTAGACCTCCCTAAATAGCAATGTGAAAAAGGACTAGTATGAGCTTTGGGCAATTAATGAAATAGGAGATTAAATTGCCTTATTCAGGATGCCTTGTCCATACAAGAGATACTGAGATACCAAGACCTCTTCTTAATGAAAGGAGAAGACAGAGAATCTGGACAGAATTTAAAGAGCCTCAAGAACAGAAGGCATGTCTTAAAGGAAAGATTCAGGCAGCTCAGTGTTTTCCATTAATAAAGTGAATGACTGAAAACTGAGTTGATCGCAATCAGCAAGTGCTTGATAACAGAAAGCTGATAATATTTCAAGTTCAACAGATCGGCAAGCATGTAACACAACCTCACAGCTGGAAGGTGAAGCAGGTAATTTAAGTTATTGATTAGCTGCAAATCTTTAGGACTGATAGTTATCAAACACAGAATTTGTGAAGGATAGTGATTCTTTCTCTAGAAATTGTGAAATCAATATTGCAGGTTTTTGTTTCATATGTATACAGGCTTTTGTGGATAGGTGCTGTTGAGGTCACTATAACTAAAAGTCAATTAATAGTCCTTGAAGAAACTACGGCTTTGTGAGGCAATTACAACTCTGGAAGGTGATTCAGAAATAATATTTTCCCAGATTACATTTTTGGATATGTATTTTATACAACAAAACCTTTTCCTCCCAGCTGTGCTGAAGAGTAAATCCAGTCCTACATATGTATGTCAAATGTATGTAATATAAATCACCATAATAGTAATGTCCTACATTTCTGTAGCATATTTCATGCATGAAACATGATAGTACTAGTGACAGCCAATGCAAGAATGGCTTATTCACTATTCCGATGCACTCATCCCTGCAGTGAAAGATATCTGATATTTATCAGTAACACTACCCAATGGCTGAAACTGTAGTTCAGCCAGTCATTGGAAAATATGCATAAGGATTTTGCTAAACTGGGGTGTGACATGAGAAAAGGGAGCTACCACATACACCTGAAAGTCTGCCACAAACAAAATGTCATTACTTAGAAAGTAATGTAGTCACAACGGTGTTAGAAAGGGATCTGTGGCTACATAGAGAAAATGGGATTATATTTCTCTTTTCCTAGCTATTTTTTCCCCATTTGACTATAATTAACTTACTCCTTTTGATGTGCTGAATTCTTAATTGCTTCAGGTGATAGTTGTGTTTTACAGCTGGCCAATTCGCTGATTAATTGCCATCATCTGTATTTTTTCAATTATCGGTAAGTAAACCACAGGGATTCCCATGCCCACTTGGCTATATTTAATCAAGGCTGAATTTTTATATGTCTCATAGAATCATGTCTCGTGCTTACCACAACAGAAATCATACAAAGAATGATAGGCACTTTCTGTCTTCTATGGAGTACTGCCATTTTAAATACCGTTTTATTTTATAAGGTCAGCTTGTAACAAGTACATGGGAATTTAATGATGGAAAGTTGTTTGAAAATAATGTTAGAAAAATAGATGCCTAATTATGCTGGATTTTGAGGGTTGCAGTTCAAAGATAAGATGCCCATTACGAGTGTTAGGTAGGGCTCAGACATATATTTTTATCAGTGGCTGATGTCCCAAATTTTCAGTGTTATTATAAGGAGAAGGATGAAAGTCAGGGTTTATCCTTTGAATGTGCTGGGATGAAAGCACATATTTTAACAAATGAAATAGTAAAACATAACATAAGGCAAATGGAAACAATTGAAAGTTAATGTTCAAATGGAAACAATTTAAAGTTAATGTTGTCTGATTCTTTTTGTGAAAAAAAAAAGATTATTACTGACTTCTTTCCACCCTGATAGGTACCGAATGTTAAAAATATGTTTTTTTCCATGTGTCTGCCATAAAGAGGGTATATAATTATTTTGGAACTTCTGATAGATGTTAAGGCTTTTATATTCATCACCTGTACTTACAGTCAACAAATCAAGTATCCAATATGGCAGTATTACTCCTATATTACATGATTTCCAATTTGCCTTGCAGACATCAGGTAAAATGTAAGCTAATTCTTAATTAATTAATGTTAGTTTAATGTTAGTTTAATGTTAGTTTAATGTTAGTTTAATATATTGTTTCACCCATTTTTACAATTTTATGGAAAAAAGTATTTTGATGTAAAATGAAAAATGTATTGGACCCAACTCTTGCTCCTCTGCTCTATATTTGTCACTGCCCAGCAGGGGAAAGATGCTATAACAATCCACTTTGTACACCAGAAGCACTATAAAGACCAGCAATCATATCCAGGATCAAATTCTTTAAATCAGCCTTCACTATCAGTCATTTTCATACCACAATACCATTTAAAATCTGTCAGACTCCATTACTCAGTTAGGATATTTAGGATCAGTCTGAACACTTAATATCTGGAACAGTTCCACGGACCAAGGAAAAAATTCTGAGTCCATAAAGTCAATGGAGTTCTGCAGATTAGTTCAACAAGAACACGTTCCCATATCAGGACTTTGCCAGCACTTTGGGTGAGTATACAGTACTTTGTCCTTTGCTAGGGTTGAACACAGAAGAAAAAATACTTTCTATACCACCCTATCACTGACAAACATCCTCCAGGGTGACCTTAGGTTTCCTTCTTCTAAATCTTCTGGTTCACTTTGCATAGAAGTTTTACCTGGAAGACGATGCCTACAATAATATTGTCCTCAGAAAAATCATGGACAAAAAACATGACTCTCTAATGGCTATCACAGTTGCATTACTAGCTGTAGCAAAATCAGTTCAAACACATTTAAATCTTTGAAATCTTTCTGTTGCACACAACAATTTAGTTTGTATTTTTGGATAATTAACAGGAAATAAGTTCTGTTATGATGGATTAGAAGACAGGCTCCTACATATCTTCAATGAGCAGATCCACTATAACAAAGACGAAGCGCAAACTGTATATGACAGGACAGGCCAAGTCAAATCATAACTAAGATTTTGTGATACTGATAGGAAAGTTGCCGAATAAGCCTAGAATAAAAAGTCCACTGCAACTCAGTATCTGGTTCAATTTACAAAACAAAATCATTAATGCAGAAATTAAGGTTTGTGTATGACCAAAATTGTGAACATCATTTTATGCTGGGGTCCACACTCCTGAGGTCTATACAACATATGACATTGTTGGTACCCAATGTCATAAAATGAATAGGGCAGCCAGGATTCTGTCAAATTTGTTTCTAGACAGATTTCCCCTTTTATAGTTAATTGAAAGAGGAAACACAAGATATTTAACTGGTGTGTGCTATTGACCTCACTCCTCTTGACTTGTATATAATTTAAAAACATGTATCATTTTTGAAAGCCCATAAAAATCTAGTGCTCCTTCCACTGGAGTTCTGAAAAGCAACAAGTGTAATTGTAAGAACAGTTTTACCTGAAGGGTAAGTATTTTTCCTTATATCTATTTTCAATTTTCCTTGCTCAAATATATATATATTTATATATCCTCCTACTAGATACCTGTAGACAACAGTATGAGCTCCTCTTAGCCTTCTCTTCTGAATACATGGAAATTAATAGCGTAGATGATGCAGGTGATCTTAATTTCACTGTTACAAGAGCAAATAGTTTATCCAAAGGAATGAAGTGTGTATCTGTAGAAGTTATTTAAGAAGGGAAGAAAAATTAATCAGTTATTTAGAGATATTTAATAGTTTGCTCAAGTTTAGTTCTGTACCACTGTCTTTAGAAAATACTCATGTTACATTTTAGGAAATCATAATTTACTCAGCCTGTGTTTTCTTTTGAGACTCAGTGCTCTAAATAGCATTTTATCTGAACAACAAATGCAGAAGCATTTATATATTCAATGATTCACATAGCCCAGCCATTTCTGTGTTTTCCACCTCACAACAATCATTCCTACACAAAAAGACATTAATCCAGTCTCTTCTCCAAACACTCATGATAAGTTAGAAGATATTTAAAAGACATGAAGGAATAATTTCAACTGTTGTTTAAACGAAAGGTGAAATGAAAAAGCATCCACAATGACTTTTTTCTTTTTTTTAAAAAAAAGAAGACAGTTCTTGCCAGCTTAAAATTGTGCCTTACTCACAATAATCTACAGAGTTGTCTGCAATTCCTACTTGACAACAGGAAAATTATTGCCAAATGTCTTTTAGCTTTAGTCAGAACCCAAGAACAGTTCATGACACTAGAACCTCCAGAAGCATTTTCTCAGATGTACTGACTGATTTCCTTTCTAGGAATGCAAACAAGTACTGGATGAATGGGGCTGCTCATAAAAATTAATGAGTTGATGTGTTCAGTGACCCAGGCAAGCTTTTCAGAATTTCCATTTATAAAAGGAAATTCCTAACTTGAGTTCATCCTAACATCAGCTAGTGGACCAACGCGTTCCAAGCTCTTTCTGTGCTTGGTGAAGAAGACAGAGAATCATGGTGTGCTTAAGATCCTCCATGAGTTCTCTCTTTGATTTCTACACCAGACTACCTCAACTCTTTTATAATATTAGAAATTAAAAAAAACTTATTAGAAATCTTAAACTGCATTAGGAATTCAAAGAACAGTGCAATGAATCTAAAGCAGATGCTCAACATCTCTGAAAAAATATATTTGGCTTTTAACTCAGTAGCCCAAAAATTCAAATAAACTTAATGAATGCTTTTGAGACTCTTTTCCTTAATACTTCTCTTTTTCTCCCAAAAAGTGTAGAGGGGAAAACACACTCTCCAAATCATGTCTACCACTCCAGACCGCAGAAACTAATGAAATAGTGGCCCCAGAGAGCTATGGTATTGAGATAAATATCCCTTATAAAACAAATGGAATATTTTATCCAGAAACAAATAGGTTTTCTTCCTTTCTCCTGGAGCTCAACACCATTCATAAATTCACAGAAAGTTTACGTTATTTTCTTGTAAATATACACCTTGAAAAAGACTGCAAATCTAACCCCCTGCCTTGTCTGAACGCATGCTTCAGTTCACCTGCCTATGTCTCTGCCACGTTTTAGGTCTCACTAATCTAGCCAGTTGTCAGCATCTACCTGCGATGAGAATATTTGCTCTCTAGAAATGTGTATTGATCTCCAGAAATTATGAAGGAAGTCTACAGTGGATAGCTTAGATACAGACATTTGGCTAGATTAATCGTCTCTACATAACAGGAGCAGGAAAGTAAAAACTCTTTATAATTTAAGCAGATACTTTTTGCATAATGCTCGGTTTTCATGACACCACAGATCTCTCAGTTTTTTTGTACGATTTTTGTCCCATTTTTGTTATTGCAAGATCTTTTTCCTCTAATTTTCAAACTGCAGTTCTTACTAAATTCTGCTAGGATTTTTTTTCTTTTTTTTTTTTTCTCCATTGAAGGTAGAAATCAGAATGTAGAATGAGAAAGATTGAGACACAGAAAGGTTGATCTGGAAAAGGTCTGGGTCTTGGAGAAGGACACAGTGTTTAAAACACATCATGATTCTATACATCCTTTCTGCCCTGATCTGTCTGGCCTTCACATGGCCCAATATTATCATTCACAGAAACAGCAGAATGACAATATTTGCTTCTGGTTTCAGTTTTATGAGGGTATACCAGAATGTTTGCATTCAGATGCATAAAATTCCAAAAGGATTGAACCGGCTCCTGTTTAAAGTCTTTCTAATGGAATTTTCCTCAAAACAAAAAGTCTGAGGTGTTGATGCAGTCCTGCTTTCCTCTGGCCACTGAGTTCAGATCAAGTGTCACCAAGCATTTTTGTTGACAATTCAAATGAGCGGGGGTCAGAGTTTAAAAGGATGTCAATTTATACCAACCCAGGGTCCCGTAAAACATTGTGTGCTGCAATTGCAGTTTCTTTCGCTTAAATAAGATTAAATCAAAAGTAATTTATCCAGAGTCAGTGGTGTTATACCAGCCTAAAACTGCAATAAGAGAGGGCAGGGTGATGAGCATCTATCTGCCAGCTGACATGGTTTGTGAACAGATGGTGCATTTCATAACTCTCCCTCACTTCTTATATAGAAAAAGGAGAAGGTAAGAGCCAGCCCACAAAGTTTGAATTCAACTTGCAGGAGAAATCAGCCTGGAGAACACAGAGAATTTGGAAATTATATGTAGCTGTCTTAATCATGCTGATAAAATGGTTCACATACAACATCTTACATCATTAAAATATTGCACACATTTTGCCACTATGACTGAGGGAAACTGAGTCTTTATATTTAGGCTGATCTGCCTAAATATATAGGTATAAATATGCTTGAGTTACTCGATTTGATTTGAGTGTGCAATATGAAATGCGCTTGCAAATTTAACTGCATATGTTTCTAAAATGC
This sequence comes from Tinamus guttatus, assembly GCF_059628265.1. Taxonomy (NCBI): domain Eukaryota; kingdom Metazoa; phylum Chordata; class Aves; order Tinamiformes; family Tinamidae; genus Tinamus; species Tinamus guttatus. The sequence goes on from NW_028288752.1 coordinate 2,595,194, forward strand.
CTTATTTTTGTAAATAAGCTACATCATAAAATAACTTTCAGTTTCTAAAACACTTTTAAGAAAAGTTAACTCATTTTAATAGCATATACTGAAACAAGCTGCTCAGGTATTTGCTTTCACAAGTTTTCATATTACACACTGAAAGAAACCTGCTGAATGACTATATCATATTTTACTTCAAGTTATGTATATGTAAATAACAAAGGTAAAAGAAACAATGCGGTTGAAATAATACATATTTTATCCAAAGACGTACAAAGTACGGGAACTTGAACCCTTTTTCTTTTTCTTTTTTTATTATAGCTGCCAGTGAAATTATTTAAGAGGAGATGTTTATGGATTAGCTCAGTAAATGTAAAACTAGGCTATTCACTTTTCCAATGCCGAGTTACTCAGTCAAACCCACAACCTACGGCGGTATGGCCAAAAATTTATTAGATATGGCACAGGCAGATTCCAGGTTTATTATCACAACAGTTTATATCATTTTGAATATCCCCCCCCCCTACAGTCTTTTCTCTATATATATGCCAGCCCACTACTGATTTGCCCATCTTATAAGATAAATTTAGAGAGCAAATTGCTCAGGATTTCAAGTAACACACTAATATCTCTGTTCCATATTATTCCCCCAGTGATGATCTGTATCTCTAATTCACCTCAATTACTGAATGATACCAATTCTGAATTCCCCTTCCTGGCCTTGTACCACTCTAAAAAAAAATTAAAAAAAAATAAAAGAAATCCTCTTCTGCACAACTAATATGCTTTTACTTCACCAAAGTAAGGTTAGGAGCACTGGACAGTTGGTCCCTATGCCTTGCCAGTTCTGTGCAAAAACTAAAGGCTCCTGCATTACGTGGGAATAATTATGGACAAAATAATAATTTTGTAAACTCATGAGCAAAGGATGTGCTTAAATCTAAATTAAATTTTACATCAAAGCATTTGCCTCTGAAAAGAACAAACCTCAAACATACTTAGCAGAAGCAATTCTGATAAAGTTTTCCCACAAAAGGATTTAAAATTGACTTTTCTGCTTTCCTTTCTTTTTCCTGAAAAGATCAAATTTGGCTAAGGAAGCTAAATTTGCTACGTGAGTTCTTGGCTTTGCAAAGGTAGATTTGGAGACCTAACGTGATTCACTAAAGGAACAGGCGGTTTTAGTAAAACCCCTTGCACGTGTTATTCAAGAGCCACCAGTTGGGGAGCCAATGTTTTATCCCTCAGTCTTTTTTATTTGTTAGTTTTATGACTCTGATGAGAAGGGAACCAATAATTAGTAAAAGTATTGATAGCTGTAAACCAAAGCTTCATCCTCCCAGAATTTTGTTAGGGGCCTCCTATGCAGTGTTGTAAGGAGCATCCCTGAGTCATCAGAGGGGAATGTTCATCTGTCTCCACCAACCCAAACCCAACATGTGCCCATGGCCAGAAAACGAAAGGCTCTGCATCCTCCACCCTGTTCCTCAAAGCCCTCTAGTCATCTGAAAATAGAAGCGTGCCATCAATCAGACTACTCAACGCTTCTGCTGAAAAGGCTGTGATTGCACTCCCTTCCTCTCTGATTTATATAGTACCTGTTCCTGCCTTTTAGCACCTTCCCCTATGCTCTGACAAGGCCCCACACAGAGCTGGTAAAAGAGCTTTGAATGAATAAGAACAGCGAAATCCGTGCTCTCCTCAGGGGCCAAAATCTTCATATGACCCTTCTTCTGCCCTCATGTATGAGAGCTCTGACATCTTGACAGCTTTAATAGATATCCGAAAGGCAGAACAAGCAAGGAAGATCCCTGCAGTCCATCTTGTCTTCTTCCTTTTTTTTTTTTTTTTTTCGTTTTTTAATGCTGAGGGATATCAAAACAGTGAAGCAGTAATACTTGAATCCAAGAAACACAGGCAAAAACTGGAGGGCTTTAAAGTAAAATAGTAAATCTAGACAGCAATAACCCTGCCTGCTTCAAGTTCATATCAGAGAAAACAACAAAAGTGTTGTTACATAATTTCAAAGGTTAAATCTCAGCCACCTCTATTCAATTCTCTGGCTAATTTCCCATCTTTCATAATCTATTTTTTATCTTTATTTGGTTTATAAAATAAGTTGTAGTGTTGGCCCATTGTCAACACGTCACTTCGGGAACCTTGTGCATTGAGTAAATAAAACCAGTTAGCGAGAATATAGAAAATAAAAGGTCTGTCTTGCAAAAACAGGCATTATTATCCACATATTATACCCAGCTGACAATGATAAATGTATAAGTAATGCCATCTTTCCTTAATCACAAGACAGTTTAGAGAGTGGATGGCCCAACCCTGCTGCAATGAAGTCAATGCAAAGTCAACAACTGAGATCAAGGGGATTGGAGCCTGGCTTGTCCCAGTGTAACATAAATGATATTCAAAGATCTGTTTAACTCTCAGGGAAGATAATCACTTTTGGAAAGCAACATGACCACTGTTTTATGCAGTGCAATAACTCTAGCAGATCCAACAGGAAAGGAAAGCAAAGAAACCCCATTCACAGGACTATAACATTGCATGCAATTCATTCCGCCAGCCCAGGAACTGATTAAAAATAAATGAATGTATTAATAAAATACTTAATCAATCCCACCTTCTTGGGCATTTTCCCACCACCCACAGAAGGAGCCCGAGCGCTAACGACAGAGATTGGCAAGGAGGCTACTCACCGTCGAGGAGTCACCGCTTCCGTTCTCAAGCGTAGCTCCCTCAGCACAGGTGGGTAGGTGGGTAGAAAGTTGACTAGCCCTGCCCCCATCTATGACATCACACTCTACCTCATAAAAGGTAGTGAAAGTGCTCTGAATTCCAGTCTGATTTCCGAGAGATACAGAAAAGAGAGAGTGAGAGAGAGAGCAAGCGAAATACTGTGCCGTCGCGGATTGGTGAGCACAGAGGAAAGCGGGTGCTGAAGGAGCTATGCTTGGTCAAGAAGCAGGGGCTCGTCCACGCTGAGTAGCCCCGCTACCTGGTTGTTCCTCTCGCTTGCTCCCCCAGCACAGCCTGGACGGCCAAAGTCAAAATTACCCAATTAAGGCTCTTTTGATGAAAACCAGAAAGGATAGAAAACTCTATCCCCACTACATGCTGATTGACATTAGGTAGGGTCCAAATTTGACTGATGGGCTTTGGAGTGGCATTTTTGGTGGGCCTTTTTGGAGAGCAGGATGGCATGTTAAAAAGCTAAACACAGATTGCTAGCAGTTGATATCCCAGTGGATAGCACTGGAATTACAACTGTGTCCATCAGTATTGAATTTGATCCATAAATATCAAAATACAATCCAGTCCTCCGGACACATGCTTGAAAAAAGTCAGCGAGGTCACCTTCGTCACTGTTTGAAGAAGGTCAGGAGAAAATTACATTTTTCTCACACTGAAAAAGGGAAACTGGCAGACTGTGCTGAAAGAACAAGTGAGGGAAGTATAAAGTTTCTGGGCATACATTTATTTTCAGAGTACACTTTCAAGTTCCAGAAAATATCAACAAAATTGCAAAGAGGTGATAGTTTTAAAGATTGTACATTTTCAGTCTTGTAGTTACACAAGGACAACTTCAGAGGCTGAAGCCTTTTTTTTTTTTTTTTTTTTTTTTTCTCCAGACAAATTCCTAGGAACCCAAACTAGAAATAAGATATTTGTTGTGGTTTACTGGAAATAGAGATTTATCATACAAATTTAGGAAAAAGCAGGTTTGAGAATAAACAGAATTACTCATATTATACAATGGGATTTTGATTGTTTTCTTAAAAAAGTAGCTGTGTACTAAAATTTATAAAATCGTATATGCTGCTAAACTTGACTTCATTAAATAAAACTGCTTAGAGAATAGGGGACTACTCAGGATCTGTAAAGAACGGCAGCATAAGATCCTGTGCTTTGGAAGATGAAAAGTGAATGCTCCTTAAATCTCTCTTAAGAGTATGGATTATAAACATACAGAGTTAACATTGACATTTTCGCTTAGGCTTTTTGTTGCTAGAAGGATTATGTAAATTGTAATCTCATCACAAGCACTTTTCAGTCTTACTAATGATTAATGTGTATTCCCTGCTCTGTTTGTGTACTCTTTTTTTTTTCCCTCTCATTTCTTGCTATGAAAAGCAAGAGTGTCTGACTAAAGTCTAGTACCAGCCACTTCACCTAAGAACAGAGGTCAATATTTTCTTCTTAACTTTTGTAAAGTCTACAGTATCTAAAGATACTGCTTTCACCCAGCATTTTTGTGTTTTTAAAAACTCAAAGAACATTTTGGCTAGCCTGGTTAACGAAATGAAGAGCTATGGTGGCTGTTAGAGATGAAATACAACTTCAGGAACACAATGCAAAACTAGGCTGCATCTGCATATGCAAAGCTACGATGGTGCTGTGAATTTCAGTTCATAATTGAATTAAACATGTCCAGCTGATTTCTCACTATTTAATCTTGGATTCAAGTTATTTGCATGTATGAAGACAGAAGGGAGGAAAAACATCTTTGGTGCCTTTTGTATTAAAGATTAGATTGTGATATGCTCTTCTAAAATTCATGACCTGCTGTCAAAAGACTTTCCATAGTATGGCCCAATTTCCAATTATTTATTGGCAGCTGTGTAAACACTATTCCTTATTAATATGCATTTCTATTACTCTGCCAAAGAGATGAGAAAAAATTGAACATTTAAAGGCTTTTATGGTAAAATGCACTAGATGGAATTCAGTTAATTCACAAATTGGGTATCCTATGACTTGACTTTTGCACCACACTTGTTTTTGCCAAATGAAGTAGGAACGTATTTTGAACTCTCCTGTGACCACCATATCTTATGAAGTCGAACAAAGTTTGCTTAGTCTGATTAAGAGAATGTTTGTAGGATGCATCCTTAAATATGAAAGATATGAAAGTTCAGCTGTAGCAGCAGTTCTGAGATTTAGAGAAATAACTTGTCTTTTATTGGGACAGAAGTATATGGAAGTAGCACAGCTACATGGAAGACTAAGGATGACTAGCTATATTCTCTAGTAACAATACAAGATGAAAAATATGGTAGAGTCCATTATCATAATATGATAAGAACAGCTCAATAAATTGGGTAACAGATAGTACCCCAGAAGGTATTTTGGGCTAGCCCTACTCAAATCAGCAGGCTTGTTTTGACCCATTCATCATGGTCTTTGTAGATGATAAAAAGGAGTAAAAAAAAGGGAAGAGCAGAAAAAAGGCTGATTTGTCTACACACACACTAGAACATATTACTTGAAAGAAAAAATGTAACTAACTGAAAACTTTTAAAAACATATATACATTGAAGGTAAATCTTCCGAGTGCTCCAAAGAATATAACTAAAATTAATTAAATGAATATAAGCAAATGCATAGAGACAGTATATGAAGACTTCTATGCTCTGAAATAGTTCCTTAAATTACCTAAGCGAAGACTGATAGCACCAGAAAGGCACGTAAACCCAGAGCAGCTAGCTGATGTGGTCGCTTGCTCAGGCACTAGCCACCAAAGAAAAGAACGTGCCCACGTTCACATGGCCATGTTGACATCAAAGATCCCTCAGGATAAAACGCTGAAGTGCTTATGTGCTTAAAATGATGGACAGATGAGGGTGAATGAGCACATACTACTCGGGTACCAGTGACTTTATAAAAACAGAGAACTGCAAGACTGTGAAAGGCTGAGAAGAGCATCAGGCACACAGGAATAGTGAGTGTGTTACTGCTAAACCCAAGGAAGGTAGAAATGGGGCTACCTTAAGAATTTGAGAGAATAATTTGAAAAGAAATATCAAACTCAAGGCATGTCAAAATGCCAACGTGACACATATCATGAAAGTCAGAGAGGCTAACACACAAAGTCTAACACATTGACCCAAACATGTCCCACTGCTGCAGTAGATCAACAGGATGGAGGAAAGAGCAAAATCCTTTCTGCTCATTACCTGACATAGCCAAGGAATGGTGAAATAAATAACATCCCATTGGACTTGCAGTAAACGTGCAACTCCTCTGTTCTTTTTTGACATTAGGCATGTTGAATCTAGTTGCTGGTATGAAAAAAGGATGAAAATATTTCTGTGATCATTTTGGATCAGACATTGATGCTCCGCCTCTGCTCTAATGTGGTCTCTGATGAGATTTAGGACAAACCACTTGAATGCCTTGCTCCATTTTCTTCTCGTACTACTACTAATTACCTGGTAACCTAGTTCACAAGGTATTTTGATGGTGATTTAGTCAAAATCTTAAAATACAGCAGCAAGAAATCTAATACTGGATAATACCAGGGATTGATTTTTCTAAGGCTGAATATTATTTTACTTTGATTAATTCCCTATCAATGTCTTTGCTACAACATACAAAACATAATACTCTTGTTGATGCAGCTGCTTCAAGACTAATTACATCATGTAAGGACAGACACACTTTTCCTTTACTCTTACAAGGTTCATAGAAAATAAATTATACAATAATGATGATGATAATAATAATCCAGACATAAAAAATACAAGGCAATTTTGAACCTTCTTTATCCAGTCTGATCTCTTCCTCTAGGTTATTACCTCCTGCATTCAATGGAAATACATTCCTATTGTGAGCTTTATTAAATATTTCACTGTAAGCTCTTTTGTTGAGTATTTGCAATGGATTCAACTCAGTCTGGAAAAATTGTTGTTGTTTTCCCTTGAGGGTATGGCATTTTGCATGCATTTCTGTGTGTGTGTGTGTGTGTGTGTGCTACTCATCTGCAACTCAGGTTGTCAAGAAATACAATTAAAGTGAAATAAATTGATGAGTCTTAACTGAGGTTGTTTTAATATCAGTAAAAACATTATCCAATAGTACTTTAGAAGTGCTCACCACTATCAAGATCAGGAAGTGAAGTAATCGGGAGAACTAAAATATGAACTTCTGTGTAATAAACTCAGTCCCAAATCTCCTATTGTGTATTAAATCTGTCAGTATTTAACTTCAGTTTTCTACATTCCCATGCAAGAGAAGCAAATCTATTTTTATTTTTTAAAGTCCTGGGATATATTTATTAGTAAATGCTCTATGCTGTACACTAAGGATATAAGATGGGCAACTGAGACTGCCATGGTGGCAAGGAAAGGAATTCCTAATTAATACAAAATGTGGAAACTTGGTCCCAAACCACTCCTGTAAAGGAAGACAGGGAAAGAAGGGAATGCGAGTCATCTCCTTTGGGACTATGACCAGCCATTCCATATTAGAGGGGTCTCCAAGTCTTGCTAGTTATTGCAGAACTGGGGCAATTTAAGAGCCGAAAGCATTCATAAATACTACTCCCTTCCTTCTGTCCCCTCCTTCAGCCTGGCCTGAAATCACAGAATCACAGGCCATCCAGGCGGGTTTTGAAAACAGTTTCGACAGAAACCACAGTTACTGGAGGAGCTGGAAAGCTTTGAATTTAAAGTAGTTACTAGATTTAAAATAAGTAGAATATATAGTGAGGCACACACATTAGTATTTCCCTCAAATCTCAAACCTCTTATTATCATATTTGTTTCAAGACTCAATCTTGAAGCCATAACATATTTCTTTGTTCCCAAGTTAAATGGTTTAACTCTTTATCAAAAATTCCTTTATTTGCAGAATGCTCTTCTGAAGAGAAACTTCAGTAAGTGCAATCTGCAGAAATTCATGAATATTTGTTACCTGATAAAGCACAAAACACATTCCCTCAAGCCAAAAATACTTAATGAAGATAAAAGGCGGACCTGTCCAACTTTTAACCTACTAAATCTAGGCATGTGAAGGGGATGTGTGTTTCTTGTTTCCATGAATATATCCAAATAAAAACAAAAGTGTCACTTTGTTTTGCAAATGAAATTCTGGACAGCGTCTTTCGATTTTTGCAGTATCTATTTGTTTTATGTATGTGTGTGTTTATGTGTGTATATAAATATGAGTGAGATAGATCTCTTTAACTTGCATGTTCCTGTAAATAGTCTTGTAACAAAAACGTGCCTTCAGAAAAAAGTCAATACCTGAGCCTCCCCCCTGCCCAAAAAAATATCTGAAATTAAGTTTGATAGCAACACTAGCCCATTGAAATTTTCAGCTATATTTTACATGGCATTCATCTACTTTTGCTTACATAATATGCACTCTCTTCACCAACTAGTCCACTTTCACTGGCCAGATTTGAAGATCTAGTATCAAAAAACCTTTCCCAACTTTCCTTTGCTATTCTCCACCTCCAGCACCAGATGTCGATGGGTTTCTCCAATTGTCCAATCCAACAACCATTATAAAGTCAAAACCTTGTGTACTCACAAAACCTTGTGTAGAAATAGGATCCTGTGGTGATCCTTCACTTAGCTGAATCACAGTACTATTGAAATGGTGCTTGAAGGAGGTCTCTTTTACAGGACCTCTGGAGGTCTCTTGTAACTGCCTGCTAGAAGTGGGTTGGTTGCTTTGCCTAACAGGATCTTGAAAACTCCCATGGATGGAAATTCCACAACATCTCCAGGCTCATGTCCTGCACTACCATGCTTGGGAAAACTTCATATCCTGAAATATATCCTTGCTATATAAGTGGGAGAGCTGCGGTCAGTTAGCTTTAGAGTCATTGCACATGTATTTATTCCTTTTATTCCTTCTTGGATTGTTTCATAGACTAATTAGGAATTCCTCACTCTCTTGGCATTCAGAAAGGCCTAAGAAGGCTCCTATAAAATACATCATATATAATCAATATATTACCATTAAGAATTTTATCAGCACTCATTTTGATTAACGCACATAACTCAAAGATGCCTTTATCCTTTAGGAGCATTAAGCTGACCCAGTGTCAGGCTGCTAAATTTTTTATGGTACCACCTCACCAAACACTTTCTTTCTTGGACAGTGTATTGAAGGATGTATCTTGAGCCAGCATGAATGGGAGACTCCCATATTAGCCCCAAATGGAGAAGTACACTTTGTCTTGAATAAAGGCTTAATGAACCCTTTGTATTTCTGTCATGTGCACTGTGAAGTCACATATTTTGGAAGAAAAAGTACACTTACTATAACTTTATTTCTGCCTCACATATCGTTATAAATGTACATGTCTGCACACATCCAAAGATATATAGAGAGGTTATATAAATATACCCCCATTTCAAAAGCCGCAGTTGAGTTATCTGCCTGTATTTTTTACTTTAATTTCTTCCAAAGCAGATGATATAAGCTGTAGCCAAGTCTGCAATGTAAATCATGGAAATTCCATGCTTTCACATCTAGCCCCAACCTTTCTGCCCCAGAAGCTGCCTTTTTACTCTGGTAACTTCAAAGTCAAAATAAGGACTTTTTTCTGTCCTTGCTTGTTTTACTGTAACAGGGGATTGAGACTGTGACAGAATCCTGACAAAATTATGGTCCAGATTTTCTCCTAGTCTTTTCCCATCACTACAAGTCTTTGACTTCATATCCCCATCTTGATTTGGATTTTGGCTTTTACTTCATCGGAGCCCTTTATGTCTCATCTTTCAGGTTCCTTAGCTTAATTCCTTGGTATTTCCCTACTCCTTTCCTTCACCTAGTGTGTTGATTCCAAGCCTCAAAACAGAACTCCATACCAGCTACCGCATCTTGAACAAATCTTTTTCTACCACTTCCATCTCACATAACTTTATTTTCATGGTGCTCATGTAAGAATATTTTCATGTGTTTCCTTGCGTATACACATGAGCAGTTTCCTAGGTGCTTCCCTGGCATATAAGCTCTCCTAACACTGAGAATAAAAATAATTTTTTTTTTTTGCCGGTTTCTAGGAAACAACTGCATTTTTTAAAAAAAGGGCAGAAAGGAAACTCAAATTGCAATAAATAAATAAATAAATACCCGAATAAAAAAAAATCACATACTTCAAATAATACTCCTAAGCAATTTTCTGCTTAGCATCTGGTCCATCTTTCACCTCCCCTTTACGAATCTGAGTACATATCACTTAGGTTACACTCATTTACCATGTGTTATTGTAAAACAAAGCCTAGTCTTCCAAGGATGTAAAAGCTTAGATATAGCACTGTATCTTTTCTCTGTGGTTTGAAGCTATTTGAGCACTAACTGTCCAGGGAATATGAAAGAAAGCATTATTTAAAAATACCTGCTCCTCTTTGCAGCACAAAGCAAACTGAATTACTAACAGACGAAACATAAGACTTCTATTAGCAACATCTCTTAATCACTAAGTACAACCAGAAAAGCTGGTGCCGTTTAAAAGTTGATCATACATACATTTCTTTTCAAAACCCATTGTTTGAAAAAGTATGTGACTAAACTCTTCTTTTTTTTTTCCCCTTAAACATTATCATCCTGCCAATCTAGGCAGTTCAGCCCCATAACGTCTAAAAATCCTGCTTTATCAGGTTCTTTCCATGTGCTTACTTAATGCACCATTCTTCCACTTTGATTACAATTCAATAGTGAAGCCTCTACTCTTGCTAGCTGGATAACAGGAGTAACCTTTGGAACTCCTAAGGATCTCAGATAAAAGCAATCTGACAGTCCTGCCAATTTGCCAACTCCCTCTTCAGCAAATTTCCTTTTACATAATGTTAAATTCAGGAGGAAGTAGATCACATTATTTACCTGCATACATATATATTTAAAACCCACTATATCTTAAGAATTTAAAATGAAAAGGTACTCTCTGATTGGCTATTTCAAGCTAAGCAAAGCCAAGAAAAGCAGGGCTTCCTAATCCAAGGGAATGAAATACCACATCAGCTGTTCTTAAATGACTGCTAGTGTACAGGCCCTTATTGCAGATTCAGTGAGACAGTCTTACTTGTTTTTAATAACAGGTAAACTCCAAATTAGCTCACTTCATTAGAAGACTCTCTGATCACTTAAGAGTTCATAAGCAGTAACTCTATACTGGGCTGTCTGTACACATACTTTCCTTCACAGGCCACGTAGCTTAGTGTAATTCCACCTTAAATGAAAACATAAGTGTGCAATTGGAGAAAAAGAAAGGTGTGCCACTTAAGCCATTTTGTATTACCAGGTGTAGGAAGCAGGGACAGGACTGGTAAGGAAGCTGTCTGCTCACTTATGTGCAGCAGCTGCTAGTTGCACACTGTTATTCTGCGATAAATATCAAGAGATTCGTTCTTTTTTGGATGAGGACTAGCTCTTTCCCATTGCCTCACTTTAATCACAGGCAAAGAATAAGTATACAGAGAGCAATTTTGCAACATCTCATATATTTTACTCTTTTTACACATCCAACATCCCAGGCCATGGTTAATGGGAAGTTCAATTTTGGTACTTCCTCACACTCCAACTCATGCCACCTTGGACAAAGTTAGTGGGGTGGCCCCAGACATTTTACCCCCCCCCCATAGGCCCATAAGTCTACACTTAAATTAACCAAGAGTCCAATGTTAAGACAAAGTCTTAACTAAACTGTTGGCACATTCAAAATTACAAGAATCTTTCTCCTAGAATGATGGCAGTTGATATGACTGCACTAAGATAAATGGGTTTTTGAAAATAATTGAAAACGGAAAGGGTCAAAGCATATGTGTGGAGTTGGCTTGGGTAATCAATGCGACATTTTCAGGCTGTGTTCAAAGAAACATGGCTGCTACTCTGCTTGACATTGCATATCTGGCTGGTTTAGAAATTTAGGCCTCTTTGGACAAATCTGCTGTGAAAAGGGTTAAGTAGTTCTGAATCAAACCTGAAAATGGTAGGGGACTGCCTAAGTAAGGTATGGCCTTATTCTTGTTAATATAATCCTGCAGGAAACACTTGGGGAAAGCTCCTACCATAAACAACAATTTAAAAAAATGCAAGCTCACGGCCTGAATGGGCAGTAGGCAAATGCCCATCAGCTTCAGAGCAGCAACAAAGAGGATATTTACTCTAGGGCAAGAAATGAATATATAAACCTATTTTATTGTAATGGTTTTGCGAATGACAGTCAGACAGGAATGCTAAAAAATAGCAGAAGTCTGTTTTAGTTAGACTAACAGAAGTCTGAATTTTGCTCCAAATGCAGATGTCATGGTTCAAGCCAGCTCTTTTCAGCAAAAGTAACTACCAGAAAAAGACGACCTATTAGCATGTGCTAAGTATATGTAAATGGCATTTACTTCACGGGGAGTAGCATATGCTCAGCACTTCAGCAAATTCATTCCAATACAATGGTACAACTGACTATGGAGCAAATACACATTGCATTAAATAAACAAAGGCAAAAAAACAAAGAAAATGATTTTGGCGTGCTTTTAGTCTGTGATTATATTAGCTGAGGGTGTTTATTGTTAGCAGGGAATTAGAAATTGAATATTCAAATTTAAAATTATAGAAACATCTATGTTTATGGAGCAAGGTCAAAGACACATTACTAGGAACCAGGATATTGATCATACAGATTAGAAAGATTTAAGATCTTTTGTAGTTTTTTTTTTCTATTACTTCCTCCTATCACCTTTCATTTTACTTCCTTCCCTAAAGTCTTCTTCAAGTTTACAAGACTTCCCATACAGGGACATATATCATATGGATTTTCCTTCCTTTATTTTTCAAATCTCAAATGGAAGACAAAGATTGAATCTCACATTGCAACACATACAAAGGGTCAAAGCAACAGATTGTCTAAATTGGCCTTGCTCCATTGCTATTACTGAGGTTACGCTGACTTTCGCTAATCTCAGTTGCCAGATCTTAGTTATCTGGGGAAAATAATTTTATTAATTGCATGTAGGGAATTGGATGGGAAAGATCAAAGGAGAGAAAGTACAAGAGGAAAAATAATGGAAGAAAGAAAGGTAAAAAAAACCCAGCAGGTTGTCTTTTTTAATGCAATAATTTCCTCTTCAGGATTTCAAATTTTATTTTACTTTCTGACTTGTTTTCTATTTGCAGCAAAATCAATGATGCCAAAAAGAGCCTTTGCGTATGCTTATGTTAATGTCATATCAATCTATAGAGGAGAGAAGCAAAGATCAACTCTATGCTTATATTCAATGTTGAAGTATACTGAACTACTGAATCTTGCAGAAAACAAACAAACAGAAAGAGGAGGTTTAACCAAAAGATATTCACCACCACATTTTATGTTATACCCCAAATTTTTGAAGCTGTTGTAACACGTTTTTCTCTGACAGACTAGAACTATGGTTGTTGTGGAGTGACTTGCATCTGTCTTTTAGATTCTAATTCGTTTTATGTCTCTTTCCTTCATACATGAATATACATTTGTCCATACTTACATATATATACATACATACATTCAGAAATATGGATTAATGTTCTTAATAATGCAGAAATTCAAACAGAGGTTGTATTCCCCATAATAGTTCTGGATCATAACTGATCTTCTGGATGAGAATAGTCAGAATTATACTGCGGTTCTTCGTAAATAGAGAAATAAATTAAAGTAATAGTCATCCTAGTCCTTGATATCTACATCAAAACACTTTTAAACATAATGCGTTCACACAAGCTTACTTCAATAATTATAGCTTTGGAAGCTTGAATTCTGGATTTCTGTTGTACTTCTAACATTGTACTGTATGCAGGTTGCAAATAATGGTATTTCATTTTAATGCAAATAAAATACTGCTTATTTGTAACTGGCTATCCAAGAGAAAATGAAGAAGAAGATGGAAGCAGAAGCAGCAAGTAGACAAGCAGATGTAGACGTGCACTTGGATACCACATGTCTGGATAGCAAAGGAGCATACAGTACCCAGCACTTTGAAGATATACAGCTTGGGACACACTACCAGGAAAGCATTGCACTATTTGTGTTACACAAAGGTACAAGATAAAGGTCTCAGAAAGGGATGCATAATGGTTCAACTTTCAATATCATGTCCTTTAGCCAGCTCACGGTAACAGCAGAAGGAATTAGCTGGACAATCTTAAACTTTTCTAGATGGCAGTATTATCGAGCCTTTAGAATAGACTCAATTTCTAGGATTGAAGTCAGTTTTGCCTTTGGCTGTGTCTGAGCACAAGAAATCCAACCAAACAAAAACACAATGGTGATGAAGCCTGGGAAGCAGCAGATGCTAACAATGCCAGACTGGAAACGATGAAGTCAAGCGCTTCGGCCACTTAAATTTCACAACGGATGGTGATGTTCCAGTAACAAATAGATGCTAGAGATTCACAATGGCTTATTCAGCATCCACACACACTGAATAAAGAGACTTGAAAAAGAAATACACACAACCACAAAAGCCAAGCTGATAGAAGCACTGATTTGGTAACTGCTGTAGAGAGATGAATATGAAAACTCAATGGGTATGAAAAGCTGGGCCCAGATGGCAATAGATAAGAAAAGATCATAGCATTTACTATGTAGCACAGCTGTCAGCGATACAAGGACAGATCACTCCATTAATACCAGGAAAATGGAAGAGCACTTTTCATTGCTGTGGGAAGATCAAGGTGTTAAAATTATACAGGTACATATGTCAAGAAGTGAAGACCAATTGCAGGATAGATACAGGAACATTTAAGCCGCTCCTCCTACGATTGCATATGCAACTTCAGAATGTTTGATCTAAGAAAGCCTGGCAAATATTTAAGACCTTCTATTCCGCTGCACAAAAAAAAAAAAAATCCAAACATTATGTAGTTGAGAACATTTCCTCTATTTTCTGGTATGTCTGTGGAAGGCCAGTGATTTCACTGGGGGATGTTATGGATGAAATGGAGGGCACAAGTCGTCCTAACAAGTTTCGTACTTGATTGGGCTTAAACAATGAAAGGGTGCTTTTTCCAAATGGCATTTGCAAACAGTCTTGTTTCACATATCTTAGGTTTCTCATATCACTCTCATCTTGAAAATACAATCAGGAGAGTGAAACTATGATACTATGCATCAAATATGCATATGGTCTGCATGTAAGTTAGAAGATAACCAAGGTGTAATGGGGCTAATTCTAGGGTGATTAGTTAAATCATGAAAAGCAGCCATTGCTACTATGTGGTTCTAGTTATCTCCCAGAGGCACAGAGCCCAGCATTAGGAGAAGGGAAAAAAATAATTTTAAAATGCAAAAAAAAATCACTGCTTAGCATATGACTGCTGCTGCACATTCCTGCCTTTATTTCTTTAGGAAAAAAAAAAAAAAAAGGAATTGTGTGTAAAATGTTTGCAGTATTCATTGAAAATAACTGAAATAACTGAATGGGAATTATAGGAAATAATCACTGAGCTTGGCAATTGTATTTGGAAACAGCACGTGCACCAGAAATTAAAATATTTGGCTGGCCTTCCAGTGTTTTTGCTAAACCTAGTGTGCATTGGAACCTGAGTGAATGAAATCCCATTAGTCATCATCATCTTAACAATATACACTTCATACGGAGCTGGCTTCTGCATAGAGGAAGGAAATTACCAGTACTAACAAAAGAAAGAAGATTTATAATGAGCAAATATACAAAAGCTCCAAATAATTATAATATTCACCGCATGGCAACGGCTTTCTAGGCTATGAAATTACTTTTCTTTTAGGAGAATGAAGATTTTACAAGGTTAGTATAAACAAAGGGTAATTGGAAAATCAAATTGCACTACAAAAGTTATTGTAAGGTCTGGAATAATGGTGATAACATTTTAAAAAGCCTGCTTATGAATCGCTATATTTGTGTTTTGTACATTATTGTCATCAGAAATTCTCCCTTTCAAGTGCTACAATGGGAAACATAAACTGCTAAATACAAATACCAGCTTACCCCTGACACAATGAGTTCTCCTCCCAGGTTCTGAACTTCTGCCTTCACCTTACTGCAGATGTTGAGCTGGTGGCAATAGAGGGCAATGCGTTGCAGGTAGGCGAGCAGGTCCTGCTTGCAGGCTGAGTCGGGGCACTGCAAAGGAAAGACATATTTGACATAGGTACTTGAGCTTGCACACTTCTTATTATCCAGAGGAGATGGTGGCAGTATGTGAACCATCTTGGGTGATTTCAAGGCACCTGGTGAGCATCCAAGTTAAGATACAATACAAGCCACTTAAAGTCCAAATAGACCCAGTTCAAAATAGCTTCAGCAACAATCAGACCGGCTCTGCTGCCAACACCTGAATAGCACACCAGCTTCCCTGGCATTTGTGCAGACTTTTGGGCGACACAACCCTGCCTCAGACTTGGCAGAAGCCAGGCCCATAAAGATACATTAAAAACTCAAGACACAAAAGGGGAGGTTGCCTGGTTTTGATCCCCACAGGTTTGGCAGGCTTATTGTTGATATATAAATATGTTAGTCTGTGCTAGAAGGAAATTATTTACTGTAATATGAGTGACGTATTCCAGGGTCTTTCAGGAGATGCCATCAGTATTGAAACCCATCACAAGAACCCAGTGGTCTCTTTGCACGTCTAAGCAATGCTTCTTTGTCCTAGAGTGAAGTCTATCTATGGTCCTGTACCATTTTAAACACTTAATAGAAACTGTGTCATTAACAGTTATGTCCCAATTCTTGCCCCAGGAGAGCAAGACTCAATAACTCACTCTGACAAACCTCAGCTAACAGATTGCAGTGCTAACAGCACCTCTCTAGCAAGTGCTGGATAGCAAGTGCTATCCAACAAAGCATCACTGACAATGTTCTTTGAGTGTATTACAACAGAGACCAAAGATTTAGGGACTTCTAACTATGTCTTTTATGGATCTTAAAAAGTTTATGCTCTATTTTCATTGGTAGAGCAAAATATTATCAAAGGACTTAAACACATGAGTCAACAGTGCCCAAACCTTTGATGTGAAATGGCTGCTCTCACAGTGAAGGCAGGTAGGGAAGACATTTGTGGTGAAATATTGCATACACTGTCATCTATAACCCTGCAGACAGTCACTTTGCTTTTTCCTCTCCCTTTTAAACTAACAATAAACAAGGGCTGAAGGTTCACTGTGGCTGTTAGTTTAAGCTTTTCTTTACTTGTGACAGTGCCATAATGTCTATCTCAGACGGTTCCTGCATCTTTCGAGCATGAATCGCTAAAAGACCTCTTCTCTCTACCTCTGATAATTTAATACAGAAATATTTACCCTGCTCTTAAGCCTATGAATTGAAAGAAATGAACTATAAAGTAATACCTACAGGGAGTTGACAAGGCTTTAAATACAAGTACCTTGGAGGGAATTAAAATGTAGGATCTTTCTCACTGGAACAGTAATGAACAATGCAATGGTCCATAAAAAGTTTATATTGCATGAGTGTCTCCAAAGTTGTGCAAAAAATCATTGAAGCTGAAGCACTAAAACATACACTCTGTCCTTATAGTGATTTTACTGTTTATTATTCCTACCTCCAGCTAACTTTCTCCTGATGCCAGTGAAAGGAAAGAAACTGTAGAAAGGCAAGGATTGATGCTGATGAATAAATGATAAGAGAGGAACTCAGCACTGAAACCACTGTAAAACACTGTGCAATCAGTGGTGGATGATCCAAGGTCCCAAAGGCTGCACAGGAAGTATGTATAGAAACATTTTCTACATAAAGTCTGAAGTGAGGTCCCCACACTCACAGTTTGGGCTTGTTTTACCTCATGAGTTTTTACTCATATGTGATGCTTTCTCTTGCTCTCCAAATGGATAGGTAAGGTAGTCTGAAGTGCAGCCTAGGGCTGAATATGGCAAGTTCATCTTCCCCGTTGTGACCTGCACTTCTTAGTGGGAAAACTACCCAGGAGGAGACACAATCCAGTCATCTCTGTTAAGAAGAGGACTGTAAACAGCGGCAGGGGGTGATACAGAGGCGATACAGAGCACAGTACTACCCCATTCACAGGACAGGACAAGGAGCAGAAAATCCAGAAACGGAAAAGTGCAGTATCAAGGGAATCTGCCAGAAGAAAGAGCTAGTGAAGCATGAGGAGCCCTAGGTTTCCTGCAACAGCACATCAAACTCTCAGGTGCTCTCACACCTGCAGATCCCTCCACATAGTCCCATGGGTCGAGGAGCAAGAGTATGGCACAGGTCAAGAGGATCCAAGAGACTCACTTGGACTTTCTGAGCCCATCAAAAAAAAAAAAAAAAAACAAAACCCACAAATGGATTTATACAGAAGACACAACCTGTATGTAATAGGTGGATCAGAGCCAGGTAGTCTTCTATCAGCAGATATCCTTTTCTTGGGAAAATGGCTAGCAGGAATTGTATTCTCCTGCTGTTTCTTTTCACTGTTACCTGATCAGCTACAGCCCGAGCCAGTTTGTCCATCCTAGATCCTGCCTCTGCGATCTTCTTGGCTGCGTTAATGACGTCCGATGTATTCTTCAGCGGGCCTTTACCCCTGTGAAATACGATACGGTTATGCAAAATCTAATTAAATCACGCAAGGAAACAATTTTAGTGACCCTGCTAAGCACTTGATTTTAAAGCAGCAACACGAACACAGTCTTAATTTACTGCGACTTCACCTTTTAACTGCTTGTTATGGCACAGCTTGATTAAGAAATCGGTCTGCTGTATTTCCTCTCTCTTACAAAATGCCTCACTAGCAATTTAGTTTGATGGCACCTTCAAGTACATGAACTATATGTAATCGTATATGCATTTTTAAGTGCTCATTAAGCCAACATTCTTTCTGGATTACACAACTTTTGAAAAATTATGTTGTTCCCAGGCCAGTGCTTAGACAAAGCCCATCACGTCTACAGCAGGAATGTCACATTTTAGGAAACTCTGTCTTTTAGCTCTTTTAGCAACAAAGATAATTGAAGCATAATCCTGTTAGGCATAAACCCTGCATAATTAGCTTCAAGACTGATCTTTCACAATTACTTGTAAGATGATGCACAGAACTCTAATTTTAATCAATAAAGTTAACAAAATGTGTATTAAAAGGAAGCAAAAAGTCACTGCAGATTTTCCTGGGTTTCCTTCAGAATCAAAACTCCAACTCTAGTTCTAATACTTTTACCATTGCTCACAAGCACGTCCCAGTTGGAAGCATGATGATTTTTTTTCATATTTCTTGGAAAAAAAAAGGCATCTTCAGACAACTTGGAGGGAAAATAGAGAGCTGCCCAAACTTAGTCTTTTTTAACCTAAGCCTGAAGGCATTTTTCTAATGACAACAGTTTATGTTTGAAAGAGCATTGTTATTTCTTTCAGCTCTACTGCTACAAAGAATACATGTAAATGTATTTCCATTTGCTTCTTTTTTTTCCTCTCATTTCCACATCAAACAAAAGTATCCCACTTTTTCTGAACTTAAACTATAAGAGATATCCTTAATACTGACCTTACATGCCTTTACATTAATTATGTCAGCATATCAGCACATCCAACTGTTACAAATTCCATACATTTGAAAAACTATTCTATTCTGAGGTTACAGTTAGCCCAAAAGGTGGGAAGGGCTTTGTTCTGCTTTTAATGGAATATTTCTAATAAGTTTTTATTGAATCTGACATTGGCAGAGGTGCACTTTCTTTTTCTTTTAAACCCAAATGTGACAGTGGTTTTCTCTCATTCACATATTAGTACTGTTTTTTTAATGAAAGAAAATATAATTACAAAACTTTCCTTTCAAATCTTAATGTATCAAAGGTTGTCAAGGAGGTTGCAGAGAGTCTTGTATATCCTGTGATGGTACTTTAGGACATTATTTCCTACTTCTGTGAAATGATGACACTGGTTGGGCAATTTTTCACGGTTTTTGGATAGATAAGAGACACAAAGACTAGTCTATAAAGGTAAATAAGACTGTCTCTAAAACAGATCTCTGCGGGAAGTTGTGCACTGCTGTTCACTATACATGACCAATGATTCCACTGCTGAAAGAATAACTATAAAAGCAGAAACTGAGAAAAAATGAGTAAACTGAGAGACTAATTATCCAGAAATACCTGTAGCAGTAAAGTAAAAGCAAAGCTTCTTCCATTAACATTTAATTTATAAATGTATAAAACTGTTTGCAGTTTCCTATAGCAGTTTACTACCTATATAAGTGTAAATATTCAAGTTATTTGTAAATTAATGATATTTGTATACATTCATATTTTGTATATGCAAATTTGATATTATTAACGCAGAAATTTTCTCTGAGGTGAGTTGAAGGTTCCAGACACAAGATATGAGTATGTCTTATATTAATTCTGAAGAAAAATATGAAGATATTTGTCTAGTTTTATCTCTAATCATACTTTGATTTATATAATTAATACCATTAATACCAAAAATTATCTTTTTGAACCATTGTTAAAAATAAACACTAATTCAAAGAATCTTGTAAAATGTTCTTTCTAGTATGATTAACAGTACAAGTATATTTAAATAAAATAATTCTCTTTATATGATACCATTAATGAACTGCCTTTAGACACATTGCAATCAGAAGTGAGGACGGGATTAATAGAAAAAAAAAGATAGCAAAAATAATTAATTAATGACTTGAATCTAGTGTTAGATTAAACCAGTTTCATTTACTTTGAGATTTTTTTTGAAAGAAATTCAGTCTTCAAATATGATATAAATAGTTACGCCATTATTTTTGATTGACACAAATTGTGTTGAAATGTTGAAAGTTCAGAGAAGCACATGCATTTAGATGGGAACTAAATGAAATGTCAGCTAAGCATCTGTAAGGTCACAGACTATCTTTGCCACTAACGCTCCAGATGATAAGATGGATCTGCAAATAAAACAAAAACCTCTTAGACTTAATCCCACGTGGTGAAATATCCAGAGATATAGAGAGATATATCCCACGTGTAGAGAACCATACTAACCATCCCATTACATATGAAGTGGGATGTCTGGCTGTAGGTACCCCAAAACACAGCACATCACCTCATCAAGGTCTAACCTGCAACCTAATGGAAAGATGCAGGATGTCTGAAGCCCCCAGCATGGATTATTTTGTCCTTACCTAGTAAAATCTGTCATTTCCATCATAATCATGCACATCTGCTTTGCCAGCACAATGATGTCATTACCGCTGTCATCCCACTTGGCTACCTCGGCGTCCAGTTTGCTCTTTTCTTGATGGAATATCTCCACCTGCTCAGCAATTTTAGCCTTCTCCTCCTGGGGGAGCTGAGCCATGATAGCCTGGAGGAAAAATGGGAGAAGTTGGACATAAAGAAAGCTAGAAACTATAACCATTTACAACAGTCTAAACAGGTTGCCTCACTTCTAGTTTCTTTGGTGGGAGTTGAAGATGCCAAGGAAAAACTGTTAAATATTTGTCTTCTTTTGGGAGAGGGTGAATACCTTTACAGGTTTACAGGTCTTTTTATACCTTTTATAAATTAAAAGACTGTATGTATGATGCTTTGACATACAGGTTATTCACAGGTCCATACTGGATGACGGAGGAACAGCTCCTGTTACATCTTAGCCTTTAGGAAGAACAAAAAGAAAAAAATCTGAGGTAAAAGACAGAGACTGCCTCTGTCTGTCTCCCTATCTATCTCCCTCATCTTCATTATCTTTCAGAAATACCGAGATTTTCTGCTTAACCCAACACTAAAATAAATTATGACATGCTAAGTAATACATATGAAGTGGACATTTGTAATGCATGTACCTTCCCACAACATCCAGTGGTTGAGATATCTTTTGGAGGATATGCAAAAAGCCACTAAATAGGTCCATACTAATCTGCCTCGACATTACCAACAAGGCAGAAAGTTTCCCCCAAAATTTTTAAAAATTACAAAATTATAATAATTGCTTTTGAAGATCAAATGGACACTTCCAGTAATGATTTCCAAGTTGAGCTGCTATTTGGCTGTAGGGTTTTGAAGACCACATTATGTATTTAATGGGGTGTGACATATATTTAAGTGTCATTACAGTTTTCTTGTTTATGTCACTTTCAATCAACTGAAGCCTTACTCTACATATTCTTAAAATGCTCTTGGCTTTTAAAAATTTATAATTGACCTTTTCCAAAACTGAAATTAAAAAAGGTTATAAACAGCAGATCAGAAAATGAGAAGTTTTCAAGTTAATCAAATTAAAATTCAACACATGAGCTTTAATTAGGCCTTATCAATGTAACTCAGCAGTTTCAGATGTTAGCATATTAGTCTTTCCAAGGAAAACTGCAGTGTAAGTCAAGGTAATAAATAAATATATAAATATATGTATAAAACAGTAGAACAGATGAATTAACTGCAATTAAGAGGATATGATATGGAGTGCTTCAAAGGCTGATCTGTATGTCTTCTGTGTAGTTTCTCTTTAAGCTCCTGAAAGCTTAACCCACACACTTTATCCTATTTCTATTCCAGTTGCTCATGCCTTTTCAAAAAAGCTATATGCCTACAGCAAATGCAGCTCATATATTCAACTTTTATTTCTACTGAAGACCAACAGAAGCTCTTCAACTGAAATGCTAATAGCTTTAGGGAGTAGGCATATTAAACAAAGCCATTACAGTCCACAACTAAAAATCTAGCTTTTCTATAGAAAAGCTTCAAATAAGGCATTATTCTGCTTAGCAGACTCATTTCAATGAAACACTTAACACAGTGGAGTGTACAGTTTCTGCTTACCATGTTTTCATTTTTTGCTTTTATTTTATTTGGAGATGTTCATACAGTGTGTACATGATCAAAGCAGAAGTTTTTAAGTGCAGCAGTGATAATAACAACAACAAACATAATAGAATTTAAGACTCCTAAGGTCTGAGCTGAAATAATAGCTTAGTTAAAACATTATTGCAGTCCATAATTTGTTTTTTTTTTTCAGACCAAGAAAGAATGATTTGGTCTATCTCAAGCTTAGGTATATCTCAAAATTTTAGTATTTGAAATTTCCCTTGGTAGTCAATCCTTTAAATATATCAAACATGACTTTATATTCTTTAAAATATAAAAATGAAACAAAGATTTCCATTTGTATTCTGAATGTTCATCATAGTTCTCAAGGTAAAGTATCCAGGTATCATTTTACAATTCTCCTGGCATCGTGCTCTCAAGTATCGGTTCCACTTACACCCCTTTGGGAAGGGACCTGCAGTCCAGCTAGTCTTCACCTAGGTGACCAGTTCCTAGTCATGATTTCCAGCAAGCCCAATTGCGGGTGCTAAATTATTGGCCTTGGAATGCAGTAACAGAAAATGAGCTTTTCCAACACATGGTATGACCTGCTTGTCATCAATATTAAGGAAAATAGATTTACTATGGAAAGCAAGCGCTGCAAGTACAGTTTTACCCCTGTCTTATATTCCTTTCAGACCTATAAGGAAATCTGATTTAGGCTTCCATTGCTATACCCTTTCTTTTCAGAATCTAAAATGTTTGCTTCAAGGCTTAACGTACTGTGGGTCTTCCTGAAAAAAAGAAAAAAAGCAAACTTCCCCTTCTCTGTCCTCTAAATTCATCCTCCAAAGCGTCATTGCCTTTTTGTCTTCAAGTTCTAATCCTTGGATATTTTTTTCCTGGGATTAAAGGTAACATGTCACTTTTTCCCAGTTACCAGATTTTGCTGCTGTGTTTGAGCGTACAGGAGATTGTTTGTCATTTAACTGATCATTTCCCTTTACTCAGGCTGTCCCACTAGAAGAAACTAGAAGAAGCTTGCACTTATACAGGCATATGTGAAACTACCATCAAAATAACTCACATAATTCTCAGTGCCCCACCAATTCTCATCTGGATTATTTGTTTTTAACTCTCTCTTTCTAGTCAAACATATTTTCATATTGATGTTGTTTTCCAGCCAAATGGTATTCTGATTTTTTTTTTTTAATTTGAGCTAAGCAGCCTATTTAGTGAAAGGTAAACACTCATCAGAAGGTGGCATGATCCCATGTGCCAACAAACTTCACTTCCCCAGCACCTGTGACCCCTGCAGCATTTATCATCTTAATTTGCAATCCTCATGCATAAGCAAAGGTCACAAATCACAATGACTCCAGTTTATCATGATATAATTATCCTGGTAAAATCACATCAATTCGATAACAAATGTCTTCAATTATGATGAAATTACAGGGACTATTTGCCACCTTAAACAGCGCTCCTTGACAAGTTAGCACACACAAAAACATGACTAATATATGACTTCTCTGAATGCAACACACGGTGATGCGATTATTTGTGTTTTTCTTTTTCTGTTTGCTTTTTATCTTCTTTATATTTCCAAATACTCCTATAGATGCAGCACCTCTCAAACGTGCAAGGCCTTCTCCCCCAGCACTAGCTGGAGCAAACGGCTGACACATGGCCTCACATAAGCCTAAGGAAGTTCTTTCAATAAACTCCGGGCTTCTCAAGGAAGTGAGACACAAAAAAACCTTTAAACACCAAGGTTACTTTCTTATGTGACCCTGAGGATGTAAAATCATTATGTTTGCTTTCCGAGGCATCACTTTTCATTGCTGGCTCTACAGACAGTTAAAGTAGTACATGAATTTTATACTCACCCTTGCACTCTGTCCAGCAATAAGCTGGTCATCTTCAGTCTGAACACTTGTTCGGCTGCGAACATCATAATCTTCCTGCTCAAAGTCTGAATCATCCTCCAGCTCTTCAGGGGTCTGGGAAGAGAGACAGGGAGAGAAAGCAAAAGAGCAGAGATGACAAGCTTATAACAGATACGACCAAAGTCCAATGTACAGTAAGCTCTTATTTCATCGACTACCTTCCCAGGAAATGCTGTTTCTCTTTCCTTTTAAATTAACTTGTCTGCCCAAGCAGTCAAGAACTGAAATTGAATTGCCTTAAAAATTAAGTTGTTTCAACTCTGGTTTCCTTTACAAATGTCATTTATCATTACCTTTATGCAACTTTTCTTAACTCTGTTACTATGCCAAGCACAGTTCCCGGAACAAATATTCTTTGGAAACATTAACAACCGGAATACAGTGTTTTGAAATAATCTTATTCCATTTATAAACGGACACTAATTCTATTATACTACTGGAATCTCCACATAATCTTCAAGGAGAAAAGTCAGTATCTGGCAAAAGGTAACTCACATTTGGGAAAAAAAAAAGGATATGTTATCAAAGTGAATAAAATATCATCCCCCCGGAAAGGAAATGCAAATGATGTTGTTAACCTCTTTGGAAACAAATATAGAGTTTAAGAAAGATCCCTTTCTCCTGCTAGTTAGGAAAACACAGTTCTTCTCAGATCCAGATCCCTGGAACTTGTCTCAATCTATCTGAAGTCACTTTATGTTCATTGCTGGTGCTAGGAAGAATGTGAGGGTCTCTTGGCAGAGTGTTCAAATGCAGTTACGTACGTGCTGCCCTCCAGTTTGAAACCTGAGCTGTTTAAAAGGTTGCTTAAAAGGTTGGCAGGAAGGAGCAAGAAGATACCGCTGGATCTGTTTCATGAGGATTTTCACCTCCTAGCACTGAATAGGAGCAGAAAAGCTTTGGTATACATGGAGAGATAAAGAGTGTATTTTAAATCATTTTTTAGTACTGTATTACAAATAGAATGTGCAAGGACAGAAATACAGATTTTAGAAAGGAAGATGATATTTTAGGCTTGAATAGCACCTAGGACAATAGGGTCTGGCCATGAGTAACTTCAGAAAGTACCACATACAATAGTAGGAATAGAGAAAGGGGATCACAACAGCGGCTGTGAAATCCTCACCTTACTGCATGCCTGTACGCCTCAGCGTTAACCCAGTGGGGCTACCATTACGGAAGAAATCATCCATGCTGGCATCTCTCGCTTGGAGGCACTGTCAAGTTTCCTAGCTGAGGTGCTAATCATTGCCAGTTGTCATTACAGCTCTGTCTTGAGGATGCTCCGTCACTAGGAACTGGTCCAAAGCCTCTAAAGATATTTATATTACAGCCTGGCTTCCAACACGAAGTGCGCATCAACAGTTCTAGCAGCA
The DNA here is from genome assembly GCF_059628265.1 of Tinamus guttatus. Classification (NCBI taxonomy): domain Eukaryota; kingdom Metazoa; phylum Chordata; class Aves; order Tinamiformes; family Tinamidae; genus Tinamus; species Tinamus guttatus. The sequence continues at coordinate 2,621,002 of NW_028288752.1, forward strand.
AATCAGCTACATGGTGGGGTGCACAGGATGCAGAGATGAAAAACAGAGTCATCTTCATTGGGCTTGAGGAGCAAGACTGCAATATGTGCTCTGACGTTGAGCACTGAAGGAAGAAGTAACCAAGTATGACAGTGTGATAATGAAACTCAGGCAGAGTTTCTGCTGAGACACACGCACCAAGCGCATGTATAACAGGTAAGATGGGAGATTATGCTGAGATGAAAAAAATGAATTTGTCTTCTCTCGCCTGCCACAGGAAGTGATGACTGCTAGGTATCCATCATTATAATGTCCAATGCCTTTTCTGTCCAAATTTCTCTAATCACTTTATTCTCTGGTTTCAGTTGCCTGAGGGCAATCTGTGACTTTAAAATCTACCAGAAGCAAATCAGCAGCTAACAGAAGCATGCAACTCTGTGGCAAAACAGCCACATATTCCCAGCCATAGGTCCCAGCTCTTCATCTGCCCACCCTTAGCTCCAAAGAATAGGAACAGGATGGAGAGTTTCTCCACCCTCTTCATAAAACACCTGGCTCCTCCCCATCATCCAAAGCCCCATTCAACCCAATGGATGGTCATTATAAAGACAGTGCCCTAGCCCAAATCTACTTGTTTAATTTCTTCCGCTCCACATTTTTATATATATGAGACTACTGAGTATGCAGTCCAGTCCAGAGGATCATGGTCAGAGCTGCAGCACAGTAACAGCCTAACCTGAAGAGATCAGCCAGGGGTGACCTTAAAAGCTTCAGGTCCCAGCGGTGTAAACTGTGAGCAATGAAAGATAGCTTTTAGTGTGATTTGCTGCAAACACAGGACATAGGCCTTCCCAGTGCTAATTTTCTTCCAAATACAGCATCTCTACTACAAATACAGCATCTCTACTACTACTCTACTCTACTACTCCTTTATCCAGTTCTACTGAATTCTCCCAGTGAAGGAGAATCTTTCACAATAGCAGATAAATCAGTCATATAATCCATATCCATATTATAAAGTATATGCTTTCACTTTTAAGATGCATGCTTTTTTTCTAAGGTGAATTTGGTGAGTTTCAGCTTCCTGCGATTGGCTTTGTTACATCTCTGGTAGGCCACAGAGTTCACTGTAAACAACATATCTTCAATCAATTTAATTTTGTTCTATCCTTTGTACCTCCAGTATAAATATGGGAATTATGCAGACATAAGATGTAAAATGGCACAGATGTGCAGATTTGTAAATGCTTTTTGTTTCATATTTCACTTCAAATATACTTGATTCAAATATACTTGATAAAGATAAAAGACCCACTAGGCTCTGGTGCTCTATGCATTTAAACATTGTAACATGCAATTATAATAAATTCAGCACCGCAAACACGAAGTCCATAACCTCCCAAGATGAAAAAAAAAAGGAAGAGTGAATAGCTATGCCCCTATTCTTCACCAGTAAAGTGCTCCCTACCTCTAAAAGGTAAGGAGAAGAAAGGTTTTATAATAGGCTTTTATATTCAACTCTGGACTATTCCAGGCTGTTGTTTCTGCACAAAGGCAGTTGCAGCCTGAGTGACTCAGGTGCTGCAAACACACTCTGCCTGGCAAAGGCAGCGAGTCTCTCAAGCAGCAGGTCTCCAGCTATTTAATGATTTATAGTAAAAACTAACCCTCTAAATTCAACCTGAAAAGCAACAGGCAGTCAATGTAGATAACAGACCCTGCTTTAGTACACTTAGGAGACAGGCTATTTAAAAAGATGATTGGATTCTGCCCCGAGCCTCACTTTCCAGGAGATCCAGGATGGAGCACACCTTGGATTTCACGGCATTGATTTATTCCCAAGGGGATCATGGTTAAGGCTACATTAACCGGCAGTTTGAAAGAGCAGGAGAGGATTCATACATCAAAACAGCCGGTAAAGAGGACCCAGAATTTATGCTGTCCTCACTGCAGAGGCTTTTACATCAACTTCAGCCTAGTTCTAGTCTGCATGGCCTGAATGTCCCTTAGCAACTGGAGTGCATTTAACATGTCTTGCAATTTCATGCACAAAAGCCATGTTCATATGCCAAGGACTACTCCCCAACATGAACTAAATCATGACATATGAAAACACTTGGAGTTTTCCTGCAGAAAGGCATACTTGATCTCAAGAAATATGGTGGCCACACTAACCTAGATGTAACTACCAGTAAGGTTGTCAGTAGCAAAGAGGCAACCGCGACTCTTCCCAGCCATAGAGCAAGTTTTAGTCTAATAATCAAGGAAATTTTATAAGCAGCTTTGAGGAAAAATAAAGTAATTTGATTATTTGATTCCCACACAGTAACAGAAAAGATGAGGGAACTGAGTTATTATTTTCTATCTTATTTTTAGGTCCTGTAATTGTACTCCTAATTTTATACTACATCTTAAGATGTGAAAGAGGTTGTTTTTTGTTTTTTGCTTTTTTTTTCCTTCTGTATAGATTACATCAATAGTCCCCAAGGCAAAAATGAACCTCCTTTCTCTTCCAGAGCGACGTTTATATGTCCCCTTCCCAAGAGAAAAGAACAGGGATTTCCCCCTTTCTCCTGATGCCTTTCTTCAGCTTGCTAAAAGTAATAATACCACTGAAAATTAATTTAAAATGTGGGTTTATTTCCTCACAGAATGAGAAAAGCATCTCGGGCAAATTCAATTTTTTGTGGCGTGCACATGAACAATTACTGTCTGACAATAATTGTTTATGTCAGATGCACTGAGAAGTTTGCAAGCTTTTTTATACTTTTGCGAGAACTTTTACAGCCTGAAGGGGAAAAAAAAAAGTGCATGTGAGAATTAATGAACTACCAGACAAAAATAATCTAACACCTGTCTTTTGTAGCTTAATCCTCACCCTGTAATTTTACATTCCATTTTGGTGCAAAATAATTTTTTCTGCCTGTATCTCACTATTGTGTGCCTGCTTGGAACATGCCACCTGGATAGTTAGGAGGCAGAAAGACAAGACAAGAAAATCCTCCTTCCTCAACCAATAATTTTTCTGGCAATCTCAACACAAGATTGATGGGTAGATGATTAGGGGAGCATAGACCATTCTGCCCTACACTTCTTGAACCTCTGTGAAAATACTATTACCCAGAAGTTTTTGCAGAAGTCGGGCTCTGTTGCCCTAGAGATGTCCAATGGGTATGCTAAAAGGAGTGTGCCAAACTGAAACTCATATTATTTTCCAATGGTGTATAAAATAGAGTTCTGATTCAGCAAATACCAATCTATGTAAATTGATAGATAAGAATTTCCCCAATTAACTCATGAGGCTAACGACCACAGTCTGCTCATATGCTTTGGTACTTTGCCTGAGCAAGGAACACTAAATTTAGCTCCATGCATGAGTTAATTGTCTGAGTGCAAAAATACATCTTTCTCATCTGCCTAAGCAGAACTCATTAGCTCATATTGCATAAGGAGCTCAAAGTAGCAGTGATACAATTGCACAAATAACCTGGGATGCTTGGAGAAGCCTGTGAAGCCTGCATGCTGATCAGCTTTCCAAGCTAGTGGTTAACTATAGCAATAAGACAATAATGAAATAAGGGGAATGCACCTCCAGAATTTAAAACTGTGCTGTAGGCATAGCAGAAAAATCTCATTCACTATGGTGAATCTTACAGTAACTTCTCTGGGACAGCTCTGATGTCCAAGGGGGTGCTGGAAGCCAGAGCTCTGCGTAGAGGACAGTAAAAACGAGCTCCATAGCAAATTACAGCTCAGGCCAAAATATAGTTCATGACCAAGGCTACAAGGACTTTTGTGACTACAAAAGACTAAAATGTATCTAATATATGCAGAGGAAAGTCTATTCCTCTCTGAGTCACATTCGCCACATGTGCAGGACACATAGATACGCCAGCACTCACATAGGGATCTGAAGTGCAGCAGGAACTCTTGCCCTCAGAAAAGTTTGTTTTAAATTGCTGGGAAAAAAAGCTCCACAGTTATAAACTGTGGAACTAAGTAGACAAGGGAAAAATGAAGATCCTTATGAGGCAGATCTGTTCTTTCCTTTCTAATCTGGAAGAGCTGTATCTACTCCAATATTGAACCTCCCCCAATATCGCATCTACCCCAATATTATTGCCTAGCCAGACAAAAAAGGAAGATTGTACTCCCACAATGAGTCATGTTATAATTTAGGCTACCTGGGATTAGCATTGGACACCGGAAGGGAATTTATGTTCTGCAGATATAAAATTAAGTGTCTCAAAAGCTTTCTGGGTAAATGCTAACCCACAGTGACAGATGATTGAAATGAAGCTCTTTTGGAGCGTTCCAACTGCCTGAAGTCCTTCGTCAGTACCATACCATACTCACAAGCACAAGTGTGTGCTATCTCTTTGCTCCAAGGGATGAGCTGCTGTTTTAACATGGTTAGTTGTTTAATATGGGGCAGTTTTCCTTCAGTGATTTACCCCATAGCTATGTTTGTAGGCAGCTTTTGCAGGACAATTTCAATTTTGGTTTGGAATTTTGGTTTTGGATAAGTTAAACTTCCTGAAGGGATGTCCAAACCAGTTTTCTTTGCTATTTTTTTTTCTCTCTCTCTAATCTTTGGCTATGGAGTATGCTGAAAATCAAGATCGACTCACAATTATTATGCTGTTTAGCTTAAAAAAAAAAAAAAGCCTGAATCAGCTTCTTATTCAATGCTGAGATGACACGTTCTTTCCCCAGTAAACATACAAAATCATCCTATCAGACTCTCAGCAAAGCAGCACGATAATGTATTTATGCATTTAGGTTTTAACCAGACTTATATATCAGGCAGCATACATACATTAAGAGGAAGAAGAAAAAAAAAAGTGGAAACAGCTTTACCAGAATGAAGATTGTTTCTACAGGCAGTTGGAATCAAATCTTCTCCTAGCTAATTAACAACATAATTTGGTGCGTATCCTGGATTTATTTTATAGGGAAAGCCAGACTATCTAAATTAACAACATGCCAGTCTCTGAGCTGAGAGGCCTTGGGACAGAAAAATCAGGTGTGACAGATGACGATTAAGGTGGAAAGAGTTGTCTATGGAGCTTCTGTTAATGCTTCTTAAAATATGTTTCAGCTTCACTTACAAGTGACAAAATAGTACTCCCTCTACTTGCAAAACCTCTTCTGCTATGCATACTTTGGTTTTACACTTGGTTCCAAGTCAAGCTCTTCTAGCTTACTCTGAAGCAAGCCTGATCCCAAGCAGCTTTGTACGTGAAGCCCCAGCTCTTATTCCCCAGGTGCCTTACATACCCTTATCATCAGAACAGCTTTCCTGATGTCGCGAACTCCATCGTAAACCAAGCGGGAGGCATCTATGAATTCGTTCTCTTCAAATGGCTGTGGGACGTTGGCGCTCAAGGCTTCGATGGCAACCTCCACTTGCTCTGCAAAGCGCGGCATGACTAGATGGAACAAAATGAAAGGCAGTGGTGGGATTAGATGCCTCCCTTTGTGAACATTTCTCCCTTCCCTTTGGGCACGAATACTTTCCAGGAAGCCTGGAACATAGTTTTGCTATAATTTTGAGATGCAGGAAAGATCAAAACAGCTATCCTCATCTTCCCTCCTCTAATTGCGTGACAGAGAATGTGAAACTTCCTTTGAGAAGGGTGATTTATTAATCTTAAATGACTGCCAGCTATCTGAGATATCAGCAAAGTGCATTTAAAACTTTTACAATTTAGCAAGACAACAGTATGTGCTTTTATTTATACCAAATGACAAAAGCAAAATTCAGTCATATTGCCCATTTTATGCATCTCATTTTACAATAATATCTGACTTAAAATAAAGCCACAGAAACTATGATTCAAGATTAGTTCACTCTCTGAAGAAGACCTGACAGCAGCTACTAACTTGACTTTACTGTTTGAGGCATGTAGGTATTAGTCACTGGATACTGCTTCCTGAACAGGAACCCTTTTAAGTGATTAAATCAATTCAAACTTTACATTTTTTTTTATTCTGTCTATATATAGCTGTGTTCATGCATTCAAGAAAGAACAGAGTGGTATCTCTGATACACATATTGTTCAATAAGTGCAGTAAGACTTTAGCACAGGTTGAGGAAAGGTAATTTAGAGGAGATTTTAAAGAGAAAAGGATTTTAATAGATTTTAGAGAAATTCTGTGAACAGTGTTAATGAGTGCACACATCAAGTTATTTTGACTAACGGAGCCCTTCATAACAGGAGACCAATAAGGAGCTCTTTGACCTGAAAATCAAAAAGCAACCATTAACATAAATGAAAGTGAGTAAGTATTAAGAATAAAACTTAATTATTCAGAGGCATAGGGACAAAATAAGGATAGCTAAAGATAAAAAAAACAGATGGCAGTAGGGAAGGAGACAAAGAACCCTAACATTTGGCATTCCTACATTTCTGTCTTGTATTTCCTGACGTGATCAGATATTTTACATAATTAGTATGTATTGCAACAGTCCTGAATCAGGAAAGGGCTGTTTAGGGAACATTCACGTACATAAATTTGTCTATTAAATATATCTTCAAGTTAACAGAGCATAGTAAAATTTACCCTGCAGTGATTAAGAAAATAATCAAAGAAATTTCTGAAGCATCTTTGAGAACTCAAGAATAACAGTGAACATTCCAGGGCTCCAGAAAAAGTAGGAAAATGCATGTGTCTGGTTTTTAAATGTGGAGAAGGAAGGAAGGATCAGAGGATATTCAGACTAATTTCAGGACCCAGAAAGAAAATGAAAGACAATGTAAAACAATTAAGGTTTAATTATTCTGTAAATATCAAACAGATATTAGACAGACAGCATGAATTTGTCTTGAACAGGTCACCACAAAGTATTGAAACATTTTGCTTGACAGGATAGCCAGTCATTGGACAGGAGGAAGCAAGAGATGTGATACTGCTTGATTTTGCAAAGATTTTTGATGTGGATGCACATGACATTCTGAGAGATAAACAAGAGAAATACGAATTAAATTACTGTAAGGTGGATGTAGAATTCACAAGAAGAAGCATCTCAAAGAATAATTATTAGTGGTGCACTGTCAAACCAGGAAGATATGTCAAGTGGATTCTTGCAATGTGATACTGTCGTAAAAAGTGGCAAATGTCAATCTGGGATTATTACAATATACAGAAAAGGCTTGAGAAGATATACAATGACTGGAATCTGTGCTGGCAAGGCCTCAGTTGTAGGACTCTGTCCACTTTTAAGTATCTCAGTATATATAGGAATATTTACTATCTTGGTGTCTGACCCACTGGGTAGGAAAAGCTTCTTTCAACCATTTCAAATTTGCAGACCTGGATATAGTTCAGTCCTTAATTTACATTATTCCAGGTAAAGATCATCTGCCTTTTCAAAATGGAAATAGCTATTAAATTGTGTTATGAATCACTTGCTTGCCAATTGCATTTTTACATCAGTGCTTGTTTTGATTAGACAAGTATCAAAAAAAATCTTAGACTAATAAATTCCTATTACTGTTTTTTTCTAAGCATGCTGTCATTTAACACAATAATGTTTTTGGAAATTGGCTACCAATTTCAGGATCAGATATAGATCGGTGCTTTTGGGGAAAAATCAACTATTGTTTTCTTAGTTTGTGTTGTGGTCTTGAAAAAAGTTATACATATACTTAGATTGAAGAATGTGTCCCATTAACATCTCTAACTACATGCATTAGATTAGGCACTTCCAAAGGAATCATCCTTTTCAAGGTCCAGAGGCTCTTCATTGAAGCCTTCACTCAGAGAAATCAGATACTTGGCCTCCAGGAAAACGAGTCTTCTCAGACACCTTCTATATTCATCATCACTTGCTAGCTCCAGATAGTTCTCACTCATTTAAGAATTTGTAGATACCCTTCTTAACTACCTAATTTTCCCTAAGTCACAATTCATAGAGACAAGACACTTAACTCTAGATGCCAATCACCATGTAGAAGTAACCCTCAAGTGGCTGTGAAAATCTGGTCTAAATGATTTGGATAAAGTTATGCAAGAATCACATGTCAGACTAAAGCTTTGGACAATGACACTGCTGGAATTGAAAGGAAGAGTCCTTTGAAATCTTACATCAAGAATTCTTGCTTCTACTGAGCATCACAGTAGCATATGTCACACAAAGAGAATTATTCAGGATAATCAGAGTAGCATAAAGGAAAAGTCATCAGAAGAGACCAATAAAGCAAAAATCCATGAATGACCTACTATATATATATATAAATGCTCTTTTAAGAAAATCTCCTAGCCATTATTCAGATTTAAGAGCTTTTATTACAGCAAAGTCACAAAGCAATCACTTAGAAAATGCAAAAGTCAAGATGCAAATTCTTCTTTTTCTTATCTTTTCACACATTATTTTACTTACCTGAAGAAGGAGCAGACTCTACTAGGATAATTAAGTATTTTGAACAGCTATTTCAAAAATAATTTCTATGGGATGTGTAACCTACTCTGTAGAAGAGTGCATAGTTTCTCAATTTAGTTTGAGCGATGAATAAGGAATTGAACATGACACCTTATTTAGCTTGAAGTGTTTGTCAAAGTCTGCTTCTATGAGAACTGTAAATTCCTTATCAGAAGACTCTAAATATTTCATAAAAGGTTTATTAAACATAAGCCTCACAAAATATTTTAAGTTATAATATTTTCAATCCTGATTATTATATTGCTAACTTAAAAAGAAAAAAACTTTTTACATTATACTTAAATGTGTCTTTACTGTATTGCAGACATTATTTGACCAACTCATATTCAGATAGGCAGATTTGATTGAAATGTTTTCTAGTTTGGACTCAAGAATGCCTCTAGCCATGTATCTCTGTAAAATATGTTGTGTGGAGACATAGCATGCATTCACATACAAAAAGCAATATTTTATTGTCATGAATGAAGAAGTGCACCAATCAATCATGTCCTTGCTATATATCACTGGATTGGTTTTTCAGAATTTACCATCATGTCCTCTGAGAAGTGGTCAATGATTTCTGTTGCAGTTAGTATAAGTGTGACTCCTCATCAGCTCTAGACAGCAAATCCTACATGTCTCAAACTGGTCACTCAGAAGAGGAGCAGCAAAACTAGGGCAAAGTATGTAACATGCTGGTTTAAGTGTCATGGGAGAGAAGAGGAAAGAACATCACTGGTGTTCATCTCTTTTCTTCTTGCTAATCACTAATTCATCTTTCCCCTGATGAAACAATTAACGGACAGACATAAAAAAATGATGAATATGCCAACTATACAGCATTTTGTGGTAAACACAAACTTTCAGGAAACAACTGTCCTCACTGCTGACACCCTGCATCACCAGTTTAGCCACGTGGAGTAAAACAAATGTTCTGAGGGTGCCTTGAATCATGGCACAAGTGCTAGCCCTATGGCCCATATTTTTTTTTGTTGTTGTTGCTTGCAGATATACACAACCACATCGGGTAGACCCAGTAACCCAACACTGTGTTGAGAGAAATGTTGGACTTGCTCCTCATGTGCAGCATGAGTGTGTTACGCTCTAGAGGATTTAGTGGGATGTCTGGATAGATACGGTGGTTTGGTTGGAGTTATGCTACCTGACATTGCAAGATGTGGGCACGTATAAAAGAAGAAATAAATCTTCAAACTCTGTCCAGGTTTGTGATTCATAGAAAGAGGACATATCTGCGGAACCAGGTAAGTGAGGTCTGCAATAGGCAATTGGGTAATGCTGGAGCACCGTGTAAAGCATATAAGTAGGAATTACAAGTGATGGCTGCTGGAACATATGTGTCTCACCCATTTCAGTTGTCTCACTCATTCTCATGATTAATTGTGCCAATAAAAAATATATCAAGTGAGCACCCAAGCAATATTATTAACACTAAACGGAACTCCCTTTAAGTTAATACTGTAAATAAGAGCTAGCTGCAGCTCTTCAAAAGAATCTCTCAAGAATATAGTTGTATGGTGTTGGTTTATGTAATACAAGACTGAACAATATGTCATTTCTGGCTTTAATTCTAAGTTTGTGTATATCTGCATGTAGGTGTGTGTAGGCAAGGGGATGCACGGAAAGCCAGTGTTTTTGTTTTAAAAGATTATTGTACAATTCACACATTCGCAAAACATTCTGTTGGAGCTAGTCAGCCTTTGTCACATTTTTCCGCCTATATTTTCTAATGTGGGACAATTTTTTTTTCTCCCTCAACAATCATCTTTCCATTTGTCCATCTTGCAAAATATCTCTTGGGGGAGATACATTTTGAGAAAAGAATTGAACAGTAACTAAATAATAAAAATTTATGAAAATACACACTTCTTTAATACTATTCTATCCTTCCTTACCTTACAAGTCTGTCATGTCTTTTCCTTTTTCCTAGGTACTCCTAGTCTTTTTAAACTCTCCTGGATATAATTTGTTTCCAAACACTCACATGTTTTTAATCATTTTGTTATCTTTATCTTGATTTTCTTTCAGTTCTGGAAGATACTTTTGTTGTGATCCGAGCCGAAAGAACTGTTAAGGACATTCAGTGACTATCCTCCTTACTAGACCGGCTAATATCTTCTGCACTACTTTGCTTGCTGTTATGCACTGGAAAGATACCTGCGGCCAGCTGTCCATAGTGATGCCTCATATTTTTTTCTGAGATGTTGAATTAATGTAGAGCCTGTCAGTGGAGATATATGTAGTTTAAATTGTTCCCCTTACCTAGAGAAATTAAACAAAAGTACATTGTGTTGTTGCCTTGCTGATAAGAAAGCTCTACCCAGCCAAATTAAACAACAATTCCTTCTGGCAAATTCCGTCTGTTCACCTGTTAATTAATACATTACCCAATACCAACCACAGCACTGACCCCCAGAGCATCTCAGGATTTACCTTTCTGTGTGCTGAGAAATGGTCATTTATTCTTTGCTCTTGTCCTGGAATCAGTTCTTAATCCATTAAAGGCCTTAACATTCACTCCATGGTTACCCATTTCCCAAACAGCCGTGTGAGAAGGACTTTATCAAAAGCTTTTGAAAATTGACATCATTACATTATATTCTCCTTTAGAATTACATTCTATTTTAAAACTCTTTAAAAAATGGAGAGAAAAAGAAATATTACTTAAACTTTCAGACACCATGGTGATTTAATAATCTCTTATGTGTCTGATTTAATTGCTTTATGATTTTTTTTCATAGTTTCTCACTCTATTCCTCTGGGTATTGAAAGTGGCCTCTGGTTAAAAATTCTTTAGATCAGACCAAGCACTTCCTTGAAATCTGAATGCAATGTTAGGTATTCTCTGATTCTTTTGTAAAAGTATCATTTTTAATAATGTGTTAAATGTTTTGTTGGTGATATCTTTATCTTTGGGTTTCACTTTAGCAAAACCTTAAAGAAAATGCTGAAGTGCTTTGCAGAATAGTCCATAATCTCATCAAACTCCTGAATAAATGCTTTCTTGTTCTAAGGATGATGCTATCTGTAGGTTGTACTTTAACTACCTGGAACCCATATAAAACATGTATTAAATAGCATTCATTTTTGAATAGTCTCAATTCAAAAATATTTTGATCTCTTCCTCAAATGTAGTATCTTTTTTTTTTGGCTTATATTCATCTTGTTTTTGTCTACATTTTGTCTCTTTTTATATTTTTACTGAAACATCCCACTTTACCCCATACTAATATTAGCTTTAAGAACATATTTGAGCTGTTCTTTCCTAGCAATAACCTTTAAAATAACCCTACTCACATTGATATACCTCTCATAGACACGTTGGTGAATTGCTGCTGGTGCTGATTGTGAACCTTTGTGAACCTACATTCTGACAAGAGAGAACACAAAATTTGAGCCGGAACACAAGACAGAAGAGTGACCTACACTTACCGACTTGGTAACAGTTAGTTAAGCAAGTTATTAGGATATTTCTAAGACATGCTGAAGGCATCTGAATCAGAGAGTAGATGGTTTCAAATTTCAAATGTCCTTCAGAGACTGAGAATCCTAAATACTAAGATAGGGTCTGTTCCAGGATGGTTTCCAGAAACCACAAAATGAAAACTGAAGGAAGAAAAAACCTGGAAATCTGAAAGTTTTCAGTGCCCTCCCCAGTCAGTTCCATTAGTTCTGCTTTTTTTTTTTTTTTTTCACCTTCATTTCCCATTCATTCTCTTTCACCACAGCCCTGCAAAGTCTACTCCATTTTCCTCAATTTAAATTCAACCCTCTGACCTTTTAAGAATGTCACAGCCTTTCTTTTTTCCCTGCCAAAATCTCAGAAATCTTTGAAAATAATATTCAGTTTTGTTCTCTGCTACTTGATTGCTTTCTGCAGACATTTCTTTTTCTTTCTTTGGATAGCCATGCCTTTTCCTTTGAGGTGATCCTTCCTCTCTGCTCACCACCCACCAAAAGAGAGTTACCCCCAAGCGCTGATTATATTAATGACGTATTTATAATCAGCAGAAGTAAGGGAGCTCCAATTTCCAAGCCTCTACCTGGTGCACTTTGAGTATATCAGATCGAATAAGGTGGAAACTCAAGGGTTGTCCTGTAGTTGGGACACCTGTGTGACCTTCTCTCTCTTTCTTGTGTCTTTTCTGTGATCACATGAGAAGTGATATGCAGCTCAAGTCCTTCGCAAGGCTCTAATACGAATTAGATAATTAGATTAATATGCGAATATTTCCTCTACCCAGTGACCAGGAAGACCCTGAGAACTCAAAATGCCTCACTAGTCCTGCCCAGCATCCCCTTAGTGCCAAATCACTGAAGGATAGCTAAGTTAGTCCAACTATTCTTAATACCTGGTTGATTTCTCCTTTGTTATATTTATTTAACTCTGAATTCCTAATGCAAAGCCTACATTACTCAAAGCCTGGATATCATCACGGAATCTCCTGCAGGACAAAATAACAACATAAAAAGAATCCCTGAAGCTGTTTTGCAGCACACAATTAATATCTATACATTTTGCCTTTCTTTCCAGCAAGCCTCATAGACTCTGCGGTTTTATAGTTTTCATCTAGCTTTTGTGAGAATGTCAGCAGGAATCAAATTTTGAGTTTGTTTCTAAGGGAAAAAAAAAATTAAAAGCACACTAACCACCACATCACTAACTAACACTGCTATTGGAGATAATAAGCTAGCCCCCAAGACATACTGGGTAATAAATGCAGTGGGTCAGTCAAGCGCAACCAAAAAAAGCGCTTGAAATATATGTTTTTCTCCTCACATTTCAAGAGAAGCGTGGGCTCCAATTTATTTTATTTGATTTTTTTTAAAGAAAGTTTTAAGGTGCATTGCATTATTCAAGTAACACTTGCATCGATGCAGCTTTTCAAAAACAACTACTTTCATTGAACAGGAGATTTAAAAAAAAAAAAAAAAGGAAAGAAAAAAAGAGAAAGAAAACCATGATTAGAAAAGTATTTCTCTTTCCAAAAGAGAATTTCTTTCCAAAATGGAATTTCCAGAAGAGAATCCCTATTTCTATACTACCTGTGGATCAAACCCAGTACTCGCCCCACACTCTGAAATCCCAGGAAGGAAGGTTTATATGTTAACAGTCCCCTCTCCTGAGCTGACAGCTAAAAGAATAAATTATACTTGAAAGAGAAATGGCCTGTGCTTATTTCCCATCCATTGTTATTTAACTAAATTTTCTCCAGCTTTCTAAAGCTCTTCATTTAAAAAATGAACAAAGGTTGAATTAGCAATGAAGGGAAACAAAGAAGGCAAAGATAAGGTGTTTATCTCTGCTGTTCTTCCCTGGGAGCGACAGAAATCCTGAGGCTTCCACAGGCGGGGCCTGTGGGAGGAACCTGTCTCTAAATTAATCACCACCACCACTCTTTACTGCTCCAAAAGACCTGCTCAGGATCTCAAGGTGCATAGGAAATATTAAGGAAAACGCTTCTGGGAGTCTTTGAGAGATCTTACTACCACCTTTTTTTCCTTGGAAGAGATGAGGGACTTAACCACACAGCTAGTCTGCATCACAGTGAATAATAAAATGACTATATAAAAATATATTTTTTATAAGCATCTGTAGCTATATGGAGAGATATACATAGACCAAGACCACTGTGGGAATGAGGGCAGGGATATATATGGACAGGGTATACAATGGAGTAGGGTGGTCTAGACAACATTATCACCTCTTTGCTCATGCTGTGGCTCTAGGGAATAAAAAACAAAACCTTTTTTTTCTTTTAATCATCAGTCACAGAGAAGTAATAATCAATGCCTTTGTAAATGGCCTAAAAACCTGCTGATAGAAGTGTGCTGTAATATTATGAGCTACGTTCATGCCTGGCATAAATCATTTCAGCTTCAGTGACTGCAGAAAATTTGGACTCATGATGTCTTCAGAACTTCACTTGTACAAGTAGCAGTTTCCAACATTTAAAATGTGCATTTTCTTTCCTTTTTTTTTTCTTTTTTTTTTTAGTTTTATACTCCTTAGTTTACTTCTATTTTTAAAAGGACAAAAATATAACAACTTTGACACTGAGGAACAGGGACGCTGCTTTAAGCACTGCATCCCAGTATTAACAAGTTGATGTTGTCAAGACGCACTTAGTCCAGAGCTTCTAGGACATATTTATAATTCAAATTGTATTAAGGAGTGCATTAAATATGGAATGTATGATTTTAATGTGCTTACTGTTCATTCAGTTTACTGTGTCTTATCACTGCCAATTAGTCCTTTGAAAAATTAATAGGAAAATGTTTATGTAATAATAGGATAGAAATTTTAGCCTAATAAAAGGTCTGAAAATATGTGGGGTTTGTTTTGTTTAGTAAAGAAATTTTTTGACAGGAGGAATTCTTCAAAATCTCTCCTTTTTAAATAAAAAGAGTGCTTAAGAGAAGAGCACATCACGAAATGTGATGATATCAAACAGAACAGATTATTTTCTTTCTGTGAATTCGCATGAGTGGTGCAGGCAGTTTTTTTGCTATGCTAGAGGATGCATCCCCTGGATCTCTCACTGATTATACAAAAAAAAAAGGCGGGGAGGAGAATAATGATAACCATTTTCTGATCCACTTTTTGCTGCTAAAGTTAATTTCAGCAAGTGTTGAGTCCCCAGTGTGAATTTCCAACCATCATGTGTGTTCAAGGTGCAACATTCTGACCAGAAACACAATCGCAAGAACCTGCATTCAGCTATACCTTCCAGTACCTCACAATGGAAGGGCAGAAAAAGAATAAATTCCTGATGTTGTGAATCTTTAGGATTTACTTTGGGAAAAGAGAGCTTTGGGTTCCTATTAAGACCAATAGATATTATGCTGGGTGCAATAATCATACAACAACCAATATAAAATCTTTGCAACATATTTTAGTTCACTTTGCTGATTTCTGTTCTAAAACCTAAAACAGATGCTACCAATCCTAAGAGAGTTTTTGCTTTGCTACCTCATAGGGATCTGTCTGCCTTTTTTGACTTAATGTTACATTTATTCTGTATGTGCAAACAGGCTTGTTCGCACTTTTGATATCTGAAATAATCTCAGTGAGTATAAAGGCAAGATGAGCAAACTAGGTAAGGTAGGATCAGCTCATCACTTCTCAGGGGGTCTATGCTATGTGAGTCTACACTATAGCCAGTCACTCATACAATGAGTGGAGATCTAGCCCCAAAAGTCAATGAAATTTAAAGCATGATTCATCTAACCAAAGGTAGGCATCTACTTTAAAATGAGAGATTGCACTGAACAATTCAGCTACACATAGCAGAAGATAATACAGAGTATAAAGGAGGTCTAAAAAGTCCAGCTGAGATGTCACCAGCTACCTGTATTCAGATGAATCCAACCCTCTGTCTATGAAGGCAAAAAGAGGATTAAAACATCATTGGTTTTACCTAATCTAGCTGCCCATTTAATCTCACAGACTTTTGAATCCTTTTCAGCCAGGCAATTTATTTCCAGTCACTCAAATGTATTTTCAATGAAAATTTGTTTTGTTTTCTTTAGACATACAATTTCAGTTGCCAAGAAGTACATTCACGCGCACAAACCAAAGAGGAACGTTTACTTTTCTATAGGAATATTTTAGAAGAGCAGATGTTGACATGTGCCCATCCGCTCTCTGAAAAAGCATTTGCAATGATTTTCTAGAGACAGACATAAATCATAATGAACAAACTCAGAAGGAACCTGAAGAAAAGATTATGCACTTTTTACTTAAATGCACTGAACCTTTGATGAAGTAAACTATGCTCAATTATTGAATTTCTTTTCCTACTGCTCTTGTTAATATGAATTCAGCAGTAGCATTAAGCAGAGAATAAAGCAGCAGTTTATTCATTAATTAATTCACTAATTTGCCATTAAGTCATTAAATTGTTTATATCTCAGTCTTAAGCATGGATTTCCCTCTAAGTTACCAATTGCAGAAAACTAACTGCCAGTTACTGAGTGGCTTTTATTGAATAATATTTCAAATGAACTTACCAGTTTCAGAGAGCAGTTTGGTAGCTTCCAGCACCTTCTCCGTATAAACTCCTGTTTCATAGTTTTCCATCTCTGCATTGATGATGTGAATAACTCTGGCTGCACGGCCCCGGATGGCACCAGCAGTTCTGTCCAGTGTATCAACATCCCCCTCTTGGAGAGCAATCACACACTTATTCACATCTTCCAGAATATGGTTTTCTGGATAGTAGGGGAAAAAAAAAAAAAACCCACACATATAAGATTCGCTGCTTTTCATTCTATCTCAGAGCAAAGTTTACAGATTTGGGTAAATGACAAATGTCAATGCATTAAAAAATTGATAACTGTCCTCACTCCATTCTTAAATACCGCAAAACAAATATCATTCAGTGACACTGTGCCATTCAGCAGTAAAAATCCAAAGTATGATATTCACCCTTAGAAGGGCTTGGGTTGCATCGTCTCCCCTGTGCTATCGGGATCTATCCATTATTCTTTGCAAACCAGTCAGATTAATTTTTGGACTACGGTGTGAATTTTTCATGACAAAGTATAACCATATGCAATGCTGCATAGTCTGAAATAGCAGTGGACAATAGTGGGTCTCCTCAAATGGTTCAGTATTAAGCAGATTCATTGAAATCATGGCAAATAAATCAGTTTTGGCCACTCAGAATCCAGCCACCTAATCTTCTATACGCACTACAGTGTCATTGTCTAGTGACCATGGTCATTTTCTTTACCATACCACGGCCAAATTTGGCCTGGCAAGAAGTCCTTTCCAAATGTGAATAGGAAATACATTTTGAATATGAAGTAAATCATCAAAATTATGGTCAGTCTCCTTTTGGTAGCCACAGGGCTCAACAGAGGAGTGTGCTTAAACCAAAGTAAGCCAGTTCCTTGATACTAGCAACAATAGGATGCAACCAGACAAAACAGAAGGCAGCAAATAAAAATAAGGATTTTTAATAAATTTTTTTCCTTAAGATCTCTACATTTTATTAGGAAGTCAAGGAAAAATCAAGGGTAGGAACCTAAAACAAAACGCAGTAATGTTAAGGGAAAACAATCCCCTGCAGGTTGGCTCCCCGGTGAGCATAGCTCAGAGTTAACCTTAGCATGCTTGATGTCCTTACTCAGAGCAGTCAACCTCACCTCTCTAAAACTTTCACCAGGAAATTAATTTTCTGTACCAGACATTTATCCTGAGACAACCCAAACTTCGCACCTCCAGCATTCATGGCCAGTCACATCCTGACAGCACATGTGGGTAGGTCTCATATATGGCATCTGTCTACGGCCCTTCCTCCCATTCCTGGTCAGGGCCTGGTTGCCTGACCCAGATGAACAAGGGCACCAGGACATGGGGCAACACAACTGCCCCACTGTTCAGATGTAGCTGATCAGAGCAAGACTAAGCCAGATCGTAAGGAAAGTTGATCTTTCCTCCTTTTGCAAGCATGCTCAGCCTGTTGCAAGACAACAATACACTTTAAAAAGGTGGCCAAAATCCTACTTTGCATCTGACTTGAAACAAAATGTCTCTCCAGAAAGAATAGCTCATATAGCAGGCTATTTTCTGGAAGGCAAAAAGCTAATCTTCGCCTCTAGGTACTAATTGGTAGGGCTCAGTTGCTCTCACTGAGTATTGCAGATCAGCACTTGAACAGGATGGGCTAATGCACTGAGGATGCTTTAGGAACTGCATTTTTTTCCTGTTCCAATCCATTACTTCAATTTATTATTGTATTTTTTTTTCCAGACTCCTCTGTTCGTGGTACCTGAGACAGAGAGGAAATCATCCACCGAAGTAATGTCATCAACAGCTTCAGTGAGGACTCGCACTTGTTTCTCCCACTGGTCTTTGAAGACATCCATGTTGTCCTGTGCTACTTTGCTTTGGGGTCTGGCCGCCAGTGTGAGTGCAGCATTTATTACCTATTATTCAGAATCATTTGTTAGGAGGAATGGCAAAAATTTTCTCAAGGGAAAGAACAAATTGATTAAAGGCTGTGTTAAAAACCCCAGCTGTACACCCTGTTTATTACCCACGTCTCAAGACCTGAATGGATTTTTCACAGTTTGTGCAAAGCAGTCAACAACATAAAGACAAAAGCAAGGCTATAATCTTCACACAGGGTGGCTTTCTGTGTCAACTACCTTATGCTTTTTAATGCCATAAGTATTCTTGAAAACTTCTTAGCATGAACCTTACTTACCTGTGGGCATAGGCTATCAATCTGTGTTGCTGCCATACGGACTAGCTTCACACCTTCTTCATTATTAGAGATTGAACAGGCCAGATTTGCAACCTGCAAGAAAAAAAAGCAGAATGAGCATCAAGTTTTCAGGAAGTGGGCCATTTTATACTTGTTTTTCTCTCTTTGAGCCTTGATTGCATGTTGAGCCTTGTCTAGAACAAAGAGATTGTACACAAGGGCATGATACGGCATCTTTTGTGCTGGCAAACAGAGACTCATGTAGATTATTACCTTACTAGCAAACTGAACTAGTAATACTCACTATTAGATATTTTTCAAAATTTTCTATCACTGCTAGGTGTTTTATCTCCTCCTCCATAGATTGCAGATTGCACTCTCCATACAACTTCTAAGGAGATTTAATATCCAAACAATTAACTATACATTTCCTTTCCTCTCACTTTCTTTTCCCTTTTATTAGCCTTGCCCATGAGGAATAACTGTCATCAGGTTAATGAATATACTCTTTGTCAAATGAAGAACCTCTGAGGTCCTGACATGGATTTGTGATTTGCCATCCATAAACACGGATATCTTCAACAATACTGGGAATTTACATATTTCTCAAGTATCCCCATTACTTCAGATCTTAATGGCTTTATACATGCCAAAATTATCTTAATTTGCAAACAGACCTTTTTATTTCTATGGAACAGTTTGCCCTACAGTGAATCTGCATCAGTAAGACAGTCATAACTTGGTCACATGAAATGTCTCAATGAAATGTTTCCTTCTGTACTGGATGCCTAATCATCTCATTCAGAGATGTAAATATCTACAAGTACTCACTGTAGCACAGTTTTGGCAAGTCTGAACCTCAAAATATTGAGGATGGTTTGGGGAATATAAAGGCAGGGGTGATTTTGAGGGACACCTGAATGAATGAGATCTAGCAACCAAGCCATGATGCCAAGCACCACAAAGCTGCATCCCTGTAGTTGGGATGAGTGGTCTAATGGGTCTCCTAGCGCATACTATCCTTATTGCAAAAAATCCATTGCCCAAAGCTTTGCGTCAAGCCCACAAATCTATCCTGGGGTTTCAAAACAACAATTCATGTCACAGTGTATGTAATTATGCTAATCAGTGATATTTAAAACACAGAGGTACATTTTGGGAGGGGGGAATACAGGATTACATGTTTTTTAAATCAGTCAAAAATATGGCTCTTAAATCTAATCTACATTAAAACCAACTTATAAAATTTTAAATATGCTTCCTTGATATTATTCACTGTGCCCGAGGGCATAACTATCAGTTGAAAATGATTCATGAATTAGTTCAAATATCCCCATCTTTCCAGTTTTCCTCTGGTCTCCCCTCGTAGTATTAATCTGTTCTCGTCGCCAGTGCACATCACCACATTAGCCTTGATCCATCTGTTCTTCCTAGAACCTATTTCGCTTTGCAGTTATTTAGAACGTGGTTTGCATACATCACTGTGCCAAAGCCCAGTGAAGAAAAGGACCTTAGGCTCCAAGGAGTCTTACAGGCATTTCCATGTCGAGATTTTATTATAATGTTATGATTTTTATTTTAATTTCATGGTGAGACAAATGAGCTAGGGTGTTTGTTAACAGCCTACAGCATTTATGTCAAAAATGTTCTCCTAATTTGACATCTTCCAATTAATTTACTGTTTTCTGTAGCCAATTCTTTGCACACATCAAAAAAAAAAAACACTTTAATCTTCAGGAGAAACAAAAACTAAGCAGGATAATAATTAGAATCCAGTAACGTATATGGAAATTACAGACCTTAAAAACTAACAAATGGTATTAAGTTCAGTATTTAAAATATGTAGTCTTTTAGATTGCCCTTTCATTTTATGATTAGCAAGATGACAATCTGTCCTAAGGATCCAGATGCACCATATAGTTTACTTTCTTTCAAATAGCAGCAAGCTATGAGAGTGAAAGACTGGGTGTCACAAAATGGCAATCAAACTCTTAGGCAGCTCTATTTGTTTGAGTTCTCGAAATAGATCTTCTCAGAACAAAGTCAGAGAAAATCAAGCGTAATTTCTTCTCTGTCCGTTAATTTTTTTTTCAATAGAATTTGATGAGATGATAACTCGATATTGTAAAACATGCTGGTTTGTCAAGAGAGATAACCTGGAAAAGTTTTCTCCCTCTTGTAAAATACGTCAGAAGCCAGTATATTGTTTTGGATATAACTATCAACACTCAAGGAGTAAAAGTGTAATGCAGGGCTACGTTAAACATGCACCAAAAGAGCATTATAGTTATCTATTTCCAAAATAATAATCATAAAAATAAAATTAATGCCTCTCATATGTAAACCTAATCTAAATGTTTTCTGTGGTATATTTTAAATATCACTTAAATGCAGTCCTGTATAATCAACATCAGCACTAGTGTCACACTTCAGAGGTGATGATGCTGGCTTGTACCATGGGAAACTCTGATTATGTCAAATAAGCACAGAGATAAACAAATCCTGCAAATGTAGATGCAATGTGAATTAAATTGAATTTAGCACTAACAAATCAGGACTGTGACTTTACCTAAAACTTATTTTTGAAGAGTGGAAGGAAATAGACATAATTTTCTACCACCCACATTTTAGTGCCAGTGTTTAAACATGGATCAATGAAGCAGTACAAGTTTTAAGTGCACTCAATCATCAAATACCACACTGTTAAATTATTCTTATTGGCTTGTTATCAAATATACAATCAAGTTATCATAAACTAAGCCTTCTTGCAAGGCAAGGTCCATATACATTCTCTTAGTCCATACGACATGAGGTAATTCAACATGCTTTAGTCTACTGTAAAAGAAAATTAAACTAAAGTCATCAACCTCATCTATTTTTGCTGAAAAAAAAAAGAAAAAAAAAAAAAACTAGTTCCATCCCACTTAGCTTAGACCATTAAAATAAGACACTTTGGTTAGGAGTGGCCACCTCTTTTGATAGTGGCAAAGAGGGACAGGCACTTCGGTAGAATGTCTCAGATTCTCATTACAGTATCTCTCTCTCTAGATGTGTTCAGTAGATTAAAGCTAAACTTTTAAACAGCAATGTCTTACTATATATTTGATTCTAAGGATGTTGAAAATGTTCTTACTGAAATAAAAGCAGGAAAATTTTTAAAGCTATTTTTTAACATTTCATTATAACTTGTTTTACATAGGCATATGCAAGGACAGACTATCCAGGCAAATAAAATTCCTTATCAGCTTATGCTAAATATTATATTTAGCATATAGCTACTTAGCATATTCTAAATTGGACCTTCCAAGTATCCTTTCCAATACTGCGACCTGAGAGTGTGAAATGCCATATTGCTTTCCTCAAGTAACCTGTCACCTGAGATCTGTCAGGAAAGGGATGAAAGTTATGGGCTGCTCTGAAATCAGTGATAAAACTTTTACTGATTTCACAGAAACTGGTCTTTACCGTACCCTTCTGAAGGTGAATATTTTCCATTTGAATGTTTGCTGGAGCATTTTCAGAAGGGTCTGTGGCTTAAAATTTATTATCCCTGTTTTTTTTTTTTTTTTTCCTCTAAAATCTTGATTTGACAGCTTTTACATTTAGACTTAAAATATTCAGTTTCCACTGAAGCACTGAAAAAGAGAATTTCAGGAGATGTTGGATTTAGATGTAACTAGGTAATTCATTTTTCTTTTGTTCGTTTGTTTACTAAGCTCCATTAACAGCCTCAATTCACTGTTTGTCTAAACAGAGGTTTGTACTAAGATCAATGTGAACTGTCTGAAGAATATTTAAATGAATGAATACATTTTAAATACCAGAATCAATGAACTGCGAATCATCCTTGAAATGCATGGGGGACTCAATAACAGTGAATCCGGCTGCGCAGATAAACACTGTTGTCCAAAATTTCAGGTCTGCTGAGCTACTCTTACACCATCAAAACAATTGCTAAAGACCTTAAAACTGTCCTGTGAGTATGGAAAAGCAATGAGCAGGAAAATAAAGGCTCCAGCTGCAGCAATGCCATGTTTTCCCACAATCACTGAAGTCATTGAACCAATCCTAGAACTGGGGAAGTGGAAAGGTGCTTAGAAGTTCTCTGACGTAACTTGGTATCTTTGGCACTAGCAGCCCAAAAAGATAACTCTGCAGCCTGCTGGCATCTCTCTTCAATCATGTGAGTAATTCCATGAGCTTCGATTATTCAAAATATATGCAAGATCAATCCCAATAAAACGTATTTGATTGTATTTGAGCCTCCAGCATTTTCCTGCGTTAAATGAAACAAAACAGATGGCGGGGGAAGGATTTTGTTTCTAATGTGTGGTTTTATTACCATTGAAAGGACATACCAAGGACAGGAGACCCTGATTCTTATTTCATTGTAAAGGTACATCTACACAGCGATTGAAAAGGTAACTATTGCATGGGTAGGCAATGCCTACATTAGCTTTCTGTCATTTATTTATGCAATACAATAACTGATGTAAACATTAGGAAAAAATCACAAGTTATTCTTTTTTAGGAGACTATTTAAAGGCATCCAAGACAATGAAGATTATCTGTTTACACCATACTACTGAGAAACCAAAACTATTTACAATCATTTTCCATCTACTTAATAACTTATCCACATGGCATTACTGTCTCCAAACTATCAGAATTCTGACATATATTTAATTTGGTGTGGGTCCTACTGAGAGGCAGCCCAGTAACCTGTTCGCAAGGACAACTAAGAGATTCACTAGAGGAGAGCACAGAGTTGGAGCTAAGTGACCCAAGACTCACAACTTCCTTATTCTTATTCTGACCACTCATGCCCTGTTATTATGATCAAAATTTAACTCTTATTAGATAAGATGTATTTGCACATACACAAGTGCTACAAATCATAATGTCACTGAGAGTTCATATTGCAACTCCTCCTCACAGAACACACTACCATTTGTACTGCTATGAAAATATTAGATTTTGGTCTCTTCCTCAGCATCTATTCTATATGGCATGGGGGAAACTCATACCAAATAATGTTGTTGGGTACAACTTATTTATATTAACTAGTCACTTGGTTTTGCCTAAAAAAGATATATTTTTTAAAGTTATTAATTCAAGTATATCTAATAAAGTGTATGTATAAATGGCAGTAAATATGGAACTCAATTTGCAGTGTCTTTGGATCTAATTTACAGGATTTGACAGTTGCTGTGAATATTTTTGATATCAAACTCTGAAGAGATATAATGTAAACTGCTCAGACATTTACAATACACTACGCATCCAAGCTGCTTGGTAATACCAGAAAGTTAGAAAGTCACAGGCCATGTTGATAAGCACAAGATGAATGTATTATTTCATATTATACATACTGGTCAAGAGAGTAATGGCTCATACTTATTGTAGGACTAGGGCTTTGCCATGCATGTATACTCTTCTGAGGCTTCCTTCAAGTCAGATTTAGCTAAAAGACCCTTTAGAGATTTCTGCTTTTGGAAGAATCTGAAATAACTCTGATTCCCCAAAAATCATTAGTCTGTCTCAGATTTTCCAGAGAAATATGCAAGTGTTAGATGCCTAGTTCATACAGAAAGCTCAATACAAAACTCAAAAATCTCAGCTTTGGACAATTTCAGTGAAACATTACTAAGGCAAGCTCATCTGCTCTATTTTCTAGAACCATTCTGATACTAGATGTGATTACTGCCTATAGGACAGAACAGAAGGAAGATCAAAAATAAAACACCTTGAAAAACCATTCTCTTTTACTGTTTTGATAACTGAAAATAATTGTTCATGTTCATTTATACAGCTGCCAGTAATAGGCAGGGGAAAATCCTTTACTTTTAATATTAGACAATAATAATGATTTTAGATATGAATAAAACAAATTTTCATCAGAAATAAATACTGACTTTTTCCTCTTCCTTTCTTTTTGTAAAAGGAATTTGACCATCCAATTGCTTCTTCTTAAAACAGTCCCAACTGTGATGAATACATCTGATTGCCAGGTAATATGAAGAAGGCATCTCATCCCCAGGGATCCAGTCACTACCATGATGTCATTTCCAAAACTCTCTCTCTCTATCTCTCTGTGCATCCACTGCTGAAGAAATATCCAGCAAAAAGCTGTAGCTTCCCAGGATGTACGTAAGAGCAGGACTTAGTCTTGGGAATACTGTCAGAATCAGATTCCTGCTTTATTTTAACTGCTCATCTTGAGTAGTAAAGCACTGCACTGATGAAATGCAGTGAACAGTTTGTAAAACTATAAGTAATTTGTTTTCTGTTCTCTCTTTATCAAGATGGACCATAAAGAAGATGAATCTACAAAAACACACATCTAGCTTTACCATCAAGCTTAAACCTTCACACCATCACTGTATACTAAAGGATGCTCCCCTGATGAGTTTTGGTGGTATAACCAACACCAATTGATACTATACTGATCTTCTGAGTTATAGTTATAAATGCATTTATTTCCTTTCACAGAAGGGAAATGTAAAATGTCCAACTACAGGAATTCCTTCTGTGAAGGTCACAGGCAAATGACCCATCTCAATGTTCTTTCACCTCTGTTATCAGGCTCAGGTTATTTTTTCTATTTAATTTGACAGGTAAAGGATGTTTTTTTATCCCATTTTTATATACTTTTCTTACTGAAAAGGCAGACAATATAAAGGAACAACAAAAGCTGTAACAACATCTCTGCCATATCAGACAACAGGAACCTTAAGCAGCAGTAACTTTTCTGCTTCAAAGTATGTGAAAAGACCCTCAGAGCTTTTTGCTATAGTATGCCAATGAAAGAAGTTATATAGGGTGTTTTTGTATAAATACATTCTGGCCAAGCAACAATAAAGGCTATTGGCCTCAAAAACTTGCAATGAATTATTAACAGCATGCACTGAAATACACAGGGGAGTGAGGGGGCAAGGAAACAAGATTTACAAGACTGCAATGCCTACAAGTTGATCCTATAAAACAATTTTGACAACACACCAGTTGCATTGCTATAACTAATCGATATTAATAATAAGTAGCTACCAATCTATCTAACTAAGAGTGGCCCATTATTTTGGAAAATTGTTCAGTGACTCTACTACAAGGATGCATGCATGACTAGACTGTGTTAATTAAGCATCAGTTATACTACCAAGAAGGCAAATTTTGAAGGCTCTTGGAGAAAAAAAAAAATGGAACAAAAATAGGAGAAGTCCAAGACAAGTTGCATGGTAGCAAAAGCACTGGAAGCATCAGCAACAGTATGAGATCAGAGACCCAGAGTACAACCACAAAGTGCAAGTGGTCTGTATATAAATGTAACCTTGAGAGTTAGACAGAAAATAATTTTAGGACCTAACTCCAACACATACAGATGGAACTGTGAAACTATCTATTACAGCTGACTGTGATTGATAGCTTAAGTGGAGACATCTTTAATTTGTATATAGGGACTGCAACAAAAGCAACTAGTCGTTCAAGTGATTTGAAAATTCGGGTATGCAGAATTAATCACTTTCATACTCTGCACTGATATATAAGCAAATATTTATTATCATTAGGGCAATAAATATCTATATTGCTTGTGTTTTGCACCCTGCTCTTGAGGTAAAGTTATAACGTGGATGCAGCTGTTAGTCCTTCCCCAACTTTCACAAGAACTGACATTTGCATCAAGATGAGAACGTCTCAGTCAGA
Organism: Tinamus guttatus; assembly: GCF_059628265.1. NCBI lineage: Eukaryota > Metazoa > Chordata > Aves > Tinamiformes > Tinamidae > Tinamus > Tinamus guttatus. The sequence continues at coordinate 2,647,342 of NW_028288752.1, forward strand.
GAAGGACAAGGAGAATTTCGCTTTTCATTTTATTTGGCCCACTTGACAGCCTGGAAGCAGCAGCCAGCTCACCAGCCAGCACAAATCAGTTCTCAGTCAGCCACGACACATGCTGTATTTGTCTAGTCACCAGGGAAAGCATGCTCATAGACAAAACCTCCTAAAATATTGTGACTGCTCTCATAGGGGTGAGGGAAGAGGTTTTTATTTATAGTTATATTTTTATAGGCCTACAAAGTCACATTCAAAGATATGTTTTACGTTTATTTGATTTTTGTGCAATGTTATTGTATAAAATGGTTTTGCAATATTGGTTCAACAGTAATGCAGACTGATGTCACCTGTGCAGAACCAGCACATGAAGACCAGGCAGCATTAGTAGATGGTCCCATCTTCTTAATATGCTTAAACTCTGGCATGGAGAAAGAGCTAGAAGGGTGATTTACTTTACCTAGGTGTTAAACCACTCTTATTTACTTGCTAACACAGTATCTTTTTTCTTGGAAGAGTTGAATTTATGGCAATGGTTTTACTATACAAGCACCTGACATCAAGCCACAAAGCAAGACCCCACATATTTCATGGGAAAAAACACAGGCTGTAGTAATACAAAGTATTTTCTCATTTCTAATACGAAGAAAAACACGTAGTAGGTCAACTGCTCCTCTGTTTTTGTCCTATGGATGGCTGACATAACTGTTAAAAGACAGTAATTCCATTTACAACATCAGGACAATGCACAAAGCACAGACATGAGTACTGATGCACTCACCCAGCCTTTGCAGTTCTAAACATAGCCCCTAGCATGGTTCTTGTCTAAACTACCTAACACTCATTCATAGAACACATCATCTTTTCTTTATATCTATTAAAAAAAAAGTTGGGAAAAGTGATGGCATTGAGAAACTGGAGACACTGTCTTGGTTTGTCCTCATAGGAAAGTAAAAAGAAAAACAAGAATACTTGATTTGCTTTGTTCTTAGTCCACAAAAAATAAAAAAATGGGTTATCATTTCTAAGTGGCAAAGAAGATTAAATACTGGAGTGGAACTATCTCACATTTTTAAGATTAAAATAGTGTTAATTACTAAATATCCTGGACTCAATATCTTTAAATTATATTATCTCTAAATTAAAGACTATATTCTTCTGCTTTATTTTTTCCTCGAATATTTTTTTTATCATGCTACTAAAAAAAAATCTGGAAATATTAATCTTGGTTGCAAACTGAGCCATATGGTTTAGTTGATTAAAAACTATTACAGAGAATATTCCTATTGAGTCCCTCATTTTACCCCATTCCTCAAACATTTGCAGTTCTGTGCATGAGGGTTGATTGCCTTTTTAAAGGATCATCATTAGCTCATAAATACCTAAAATCATTTGAACAAAACTGGGCTCGTTTCTCATCAATTACAAAGTACTGTTTATCTATTTATTTGACTCCTCCAAAAACATAAATGTGGCATGAATGCAGCTCATATACAAATTGTTTTTAATAATGAGCTTTTATAGTGAGTTCTTTTAGTGTCTTTTTAGAATTAAACATAAAACAGGAACAAACATATAGCTAAGAAATAAAACCAATTAAAAATTCTGCACAGCACTCTAGATAGAGCTCTTTAATTCACTGTACTGTGATTCATGGTCCTCTTTGCATGCAGAGATCAGTATAAGATGACCAATATCCATGCTATTAGACTTAATAGCAATATCACTATCCTGTTGGTCTCCTTTACAAACTGCTAGTTCAAGGTCTGTGGCCAGGGGGTCCATGATAAAGCTACAGAGTGTCCCTCTATCAGTCCTCTTTAATCATTTTTTAAAGCATCTAATTAATTTAATTCAAATTAACAAAAGAGTGCCCATCTCCCTGGTAATTAAGCTCCTACCATTTTAATGCAAACGAGAAACTGGTTTGACTGGGTAGACTTCATTATCTTCTAAGTGCTTGACTAAGGAATGAGTTTACCTGATATCTCACACTGAGGAATTGAAGCAGGAGTGAGACTGTATAAATTCTGTGGGAAAAGCTTCAGTTGAGCCTGGCAGCTGACCACAAAATAAAAATCTCCAATAATCTAGCATTAATGAAGTCCAGTGCTTACAGAACTACTTGTCTAATAAAAGATATTACTTCTACCTACAAACTATAGCAAGAGATTCACATCTGAAGAACTTTCAACTAGGAAACAGGACAATTACTGTGATCCTGTGGTAGGTGGAAGATGGCTGGAAGATGACAAATTTGAAGTAAGGAGAAGTTCTGACATGCTTTTAGAGGGTTTCCTGCCTTTTGTGATACGTTGAAACCAACATATTGAGCCAGCTGTAGCTCTGACAAAGGCCAGCTGTGTTGGCCGTGTATTTTGTCAGCATTCTGGTGCATGGACGCTGTGCCTGGCCCTTCTACATTGCAACTTCTGATCTTTCTTGCTTGACTCAACCTGCCAGCTTGATGTAGAACCAGCACTAGCGCTTGGCCTGGTTGGCCCTGGGCAGTTGGCTCAACCTGCACCCCTTGCTGCCCCTGCTTGCAGCTCCCAAGCTCATCTCCCCATTCCCACTTTCTGACACCCTCGGGGTATCGTGGCAGTTAGAGATGGTCAAAACACACACACCCTATGACAATGCTGCATGTTTAAAAAATTACCATTCAGCATGCAATTTTAAGAGCCTATAACAGAAAAAAAAAACATTTTTCTTTCTTCCACATATTTCTCCTTTGCATCCTCACTATTATCTAAAATCGAAATGTGAGCTATTAGATTTTGTGACTGGCTAGAACAAGCCAAACCCATACATCTCATGCACAGCCATAAAGGTTATTTGCTTCCATGAGGACTGTCTTTACAGGCTTATAATAAATTCAGAGAACTTCAGTACTTTAAAACATCCAAACAAAAAGCCTTTCTACTGAGATGCCTCATACATCCACTCAAAAGACATTTTTCACCTAAAAAAAAGTTTTGACATCCCTTCATCTTGTCTTTTCTGTGCATTTCTGTGGTTGAAACACCACCACAGAGGATTATTGGTCAAGTCTTACCATTTTCCCCCTGCAAAGTAAATATTATATTTTGCTAGGCTTTTACAATGTCTTTTACAATATACATATTGCTAGGCTTTTACAATATCTTCATAGAGAACCAAAGCAAAAATATATTAAAATATATATTTGAAGGAGTTTTCGCCTTCTTAGAAGATACCTTAAGCAAAGGGACGTGCTAGTTCCTCTGTTTAATGGACTTAAACATGTGAACAGATTTCGAACGGATATTCTAGAAATCAGGTGCATAAGGGCTACCGTGTGTCTACGCACGCACGCACACACACATCAAGCATTTGCACCATGAAGAACTGCAGATCATAGTCAGCACTTCTTTGCTGACATAACTCTCAGTGATAAAACTCATCCAAACTAAGATAAAATGAGCAAGCCTCCTCGGTCAATCCAACCAATGAGAAAAAGCTACAGATTTCCAACTTCACTGATTTACTCAAGCTATGGATCTGAACCCACCTGGACAGATAGTTCATGTCAAATGCTCTTTGGTTAATAAATCCTAGCTTTGACATATGAGAGTAGAAAAGAATTCCCCAGTTAATCCCCAAAAGATGCACAAGCAGTAGCAAGCATTGCTCTTTTTCACTTCCCTATAGGTCTTACAGCCTTTCAGAAATATTTAGGGGAGGATAGCATCTCTTTAATATCAGTTCACCTATCAAAAGAGGAAAACAAAATAGCATTTTCTTAATCTGGTAACTGGTGATAGAAATTGTTTCCTCTTTGGCATGAAAAAGACAGGATTTGACCAAAGAAAGCATCACACAGTCTGCATTATATATATATGCATATGTATAAAATTGCTGCCAGAAACAATGAATATGACCATTAAAAAAAATATTGTTTCTACATTTTTTTTCTTCTAACCTTCCTGCTCTTAATGGTTAATGTACTGTCAACTCGCTGAAGAACTGTCAGCCTATATTTGCACTGTTACAAACTGGGATTTATTCATCTAGCTACACACGGGGATTTGTTTGTTTATCTGGGGTCACTGAAGGTGTAAACATAGCTTTACAAACTGATACAGGAAGAAGCTGCATTAAAATTAAGCCAGAAGTGCAGGAAGTCAAAATGGATATTTCTTGCTCTATTTTTTTTTTCTCTTTTTCTGTTGTCAGGAAGCTCATGCTCTTTTTTTCTAATCCTGCCTTCCCTTCTATTGCATTTTTTTTTCCTTTCTTTTTAGCCCTCCAACCCCCTTGGCAGCTGCCAGATAACAACCTGCTGCCAGCTAAGGGCAAACGAGCGCCCAGCCCAGTAGACAACGGCACTTTGTCCCCAAGACAGTGAGTCCCAAATGGCACTCAAAGTCCTGTGGTGCCTCTTTGCCTTGCTAACAGAGTTGCTACAAGTTGCTAAAATGCTGCTCTTTCCAGTCTGTCTGTCTTTAAAAAGCATCACTGCCTGCTCTCAAGTGTTTGATTCGCCTCTTTCCATACATTTAGCATTAAATGGTCAGTGGCTCCAGTCGAATTAGTGCTGATTAACATCAGCATGTGCGACGGGGGAAATGAGCTCAGTAGGTTTTGGATAACAGCTGCTAAACATATTTATCTGCATAAACATAAGGAAAACAATTCAATTTGAGGCAACAGACTCATTGGTTATTGTGCGTTCTTCCAGTTGGAGAAACGCCATTTTTGGAGAATGAAACCTGGTTACCCACATCCTATTGCCTGCAGCCTTAATTCACACTGTAATCTGAGGAAAGACCTCAAGAAACAACATAAAATCATCCAGAACTAGGTAGTAACACACGAGACACAAGAGACTCAGCTCACGAATAGGTTCATGTGGTGCCTGTTTGGTTAGATTTGCCCAAAATCGCACAAATGTACACATAGACATGCAGACAGACTGTTCAGGACTCTCTAGATTATGAAAAATTCAAAGAAAGAATATTTTTCTGGTCACCACTGGGAGCCGAAATTCCTACATTTTCCCTCTTTTGTGAGCAAAAGCCAAACATATAAATAGTGCTAGATGTACTTTTTGCTGAGGACGTTTGAAAAGAAAATAGGTTGAGAAAACACTGGTGTGTTTACAATCAACTTCATGCACTTACAAAGTGCACAGCAGAACGGCTGAATTTCAGGATGCTTTATTCCCATTTTAGGCAAGTATTCACTCTGAAAAGGGTGCACAGAAGTGATTTATGCTGAATATCTCGATCCCATTTCCCGCAAATGGCTTAAACACAAACACAGTCAAGTCGAAAGTCTTAATGTTCTCCTTGAATTCTCATGATTTATGGGGTGGCAGGGAGAGAAAGCTGCGCTGTTTCAACAGCCTGAGAAATGCTACCTTCCTCTCCACAGGTTAAAGGGCCTCAAAATCAGAGCTAAGCAACATTTAACACTCCAGCTAATGCCCAACCCTAACATTCAAACCAGCGTTCCCGCTTAGAATCAATCTTTGGAAAAATTCTAGATGCAAAATAGAAGAGACACTGCATTCATCCCTGTTTATGTAAGAAGATGTACTGGACTGAAGTCATGTTACCACTTGAGGTTTAGGCGCTGCAATTGGAGTCCTGCCCTTCTATTTTCCATCAAATGCCAAGTGCACCAAGAGTGCTTGGCTGACAGGTCCCTCTCCACAGGAGCCTCACACAAACTGCAACTAAGCAAAACACCCAGGGGAAGCTTGCTGTGTTATTGCAAGAGGCTTCAAAGTATTTTGAATCCTTTTTTCATCTATTTCCAGTGTCACTTTGGCCTTCAGCAAGCTGGTGTTCAAGAATTAAAATCTGAATTAGTTTGGTGTTCCCAAATGGCATGTAGAAAAGCCCTGTTTTTCCTCTTTTTTTATTTTTTTTGGTTAATATCGGCTCTGTTTTGCAAGGGATGGAAAAGTATTAAATAAGTACACAAGCTATATTTTTCTCCCATTTATTTGAGGGAAACTCTTACTTTTATAGTTGGATAAAGTCCATTAAAAAAAGAAATGCAACCCAATCCAACCAGCAATTATTCTCTCAAGGTTGAGAACAATTTGTGAATATTTGTGTAACCAGAGTTTTCTTCTCTACATTACTGGCACAGAGGCTATTTTCAAATTAACTAAGATAATCATCTTCCCAAACAAACACTGGTAGCACAGCTGCTACTATCAATGCATTCTCCTTAGCAAGTTAAGGCCTCAAGTCTAGGGTAAAAAGGTGCATAATGTATAATTAACAGGTCTCAGCTTGGAGAGGACTTTAACTTATCCGTGATGTTTCACCTCTGCTTTACAGAGGATTGGTCTTTAGTAAAAGGAAAACAAAATACTCGCAAAGATGAACCCGACAATTAGTATAATAGTTTACTATTGCCATGTTGGTTTTTCCCCCCAAGCTCATTTGACACATTATAGTGATTATAAAGCACTATGAAAGCTCCAAAGGAAGGAGAAAGGGTTCCAGTTTCACCTAAAAAATGAAAAAATGAAACTTACTTGCTATAGCTGATTAAATCCTTGCACACAAATTTATTTTTTTCCAGGTTTACAATTTTATTTAGTAGAATCTATAAACTTTTCCCATATCTGATCTTAGAATTTAGCTGGGCTACTATTGTTTTCCATAAAGAAAGGGATGCTTGGGATTTTTATTCACCATTAGAAGTGAAAAATGGGTTCAAGATTTCAGAGTAACTTGCAATGAACATCTCTACAAAAGTCCGAGGCTGGCATTGCTCTTATAGCACAGATGATTGGATCCAGGTAAAGAGAAGGTAATGCCACAATAGTGAGAAGAGTCTAAGAAATCTTAACATTCCTAAAAAAAAAAATGGAAAATTGGCTTTGTGTCCAAACAGAATTTATCTTCTTAGTAATGAGAAGGGACACCAAGAAGAAGTGTTGATATATTACCCTTTTTCCTACAACAGTGCAGTTGATGGAAATAGTCCTAAATCTCCCTTTGCCTGAAGACACTCAAACTTGCAGCTTTAACTTCTACAGAAAACAAACAAAATGACCAGGCTACAAAGCAGCTACACTATCTTCCTATTGCAGTTGTAACCCTACCCAGAAAAACCCTTTAAGATTCACTGAAGTCCAATGGAACCAATTACCTGTAATACAGAACCTCCTGTATACGAAGGTTTAAATCAAATACATTGTCTTTTGCTAAATAATAAGGCTGCAGAGGTTAACAAATATGCTAAGGCAAGGAAATTTTTGTTCTTGAAAATTGAAGCAATCCTACCGTTCATTTGCACCTCAAGAAAAAAAAGTATCAAAATTTGTTTATTACTACATTTCTCCAGCAGTTACTGAAACTGTTTTGGATTAAAGACCATAATTATACATAATATTTTCTCATATGATCCTGCAATTAAACTGATACAGGGATTAGAAATACTAGTTTATCCCATTTTTTTTCTGATAGTTATTACATGAGTTTACATATTTTAAAAATAAAAAATGAACTAATCTATTCTTTCAGTATATTAACATGTATTTTTAATACAAATTACCAATCTGGTATCTCAGTCTAGAAGCTGCCAAATAAAAAGACAAACACGGGAAAGGAAACTGTCTCCTTGCAATGTTTGGTTTACTCCTGGCCAACTGTGGCACTCTGAACACACTAAGAATTAGGTTACATCAAGAAATGATCAAGATCATATTATCCTTCTACAGTAATCTTATTCTCAAATGTGTGCATTGTAAACATTGCAAACATTTTTTTCTTTAATGTCCCTATGCTATTTCTCATAACTGAGATAGCTAACCATCTTTAGTCCTTGCAAAAACAGCTGGCAACTTATAAATTGAAATACATCAACTGTTTACAAAAAAAATGGCAATTTTACATTTCAAATTAAGGAAAAAGAAAAAATACATATTAAATAAGCAAAACTGAGGGGAATTGAGAAAAATAGTCCAAAACTAATCAGTCAGGGCATTATGTTTAATATTGTACATCACTGCAGAAGACACCATCAAGTTTTGAAAATAGATCCCACAATTTCAAATGATATTATCAATATTTTAATTTGTACTTCTGTCTTTCTTACCCATCACAGTTGTTGCCCAAGGAGAAATATACATGTATGAGAGTTGAATTTTATTATAAACATGTATGATGAATTCAGGAAAAGTCTTTCACAATAGGAAAATAAAAATATAGAAAGGCTGTCTGGCAGAGTTTCTGCATGTAAAACAGATGCCAAAACAGTCCTGTTTAAATAATATTTTTCTCTGTTCAGTGGCTGCAATGAAAAATACTCACAAAAAAATCCACGTCAGGTTGACAATAAGCATATTTTATAGCCTCTTCAATACATTCTCCTTTCTCTGCAGTTTTGAAGTGAAATATTGCAACCTTCCAACCTTTCCCATTCACTTTTAGCCCATTTCTATTCATTTTTGCTCATTGGTCAAACTCAGCCAACATTCACAAATGCTTTATGTTGACCTCAAACTTGTACATCTTGCAAGGAAAGCATTCCTGTGAAAAATTTAATCCAGCTAGTCCCCAGTTCTAGGTTTTCCTAGAATAGGTCAAACCTGTAAAAATACAGTATGTGTTTCTGTATTTAACATCCACTATGTATAATTGTTTAGAGGGATGAGTTCACCCCTGTGGATTCATATTTTTGGTTCTGACTTCAGTGGCTCCACTTGCTATCAGGCAAATGAAATTGTTACTTTTATTTTCCATCTCAGCGTTTTACCCTTTCTTATCAAGACTGCTCTCTTACCAAGGCTATTCTCTAAGAGTTTAGATTAGATGTTGACAACCAAATTTAATGACCTGTCTTATTTTTGAATGGAGAGCTCTCTTCACTGAAAATCTCCAACTATTTTCGGTAAACTGACATTTTGCGGCACTGTCCTGTCATTTTTCAGAGTTATATAGACACGCACTGTAGATACATGTATATTTACTGCACAATTATCATCAATTACCAGTGAGTTTAAGCTTTGCCGACATTTTATAAATTCTCGAGATTTTTCAGTTTAGTGACTTGCATGACAAAATAGATCTCAGTATGTTGTAAAATAGCTGAAAACAATCAAAAAGATGAAAAGGAAGAAGTTCAGATGAAGAACCACTTGCTGCTGCCAGGGTCATTATCATTCAGACTGTGCAGACTCTGACAAATAGTTTTCTGGGAAGGAGCTTTTGTTTTAAGACAGAAAACAGTCTCACGAGGGTCTTGGGGCACAAAGTGATTCCCACAAAAAATTAAACATTGTCTGTCCCTATAGTTCTATATATGCACCTTGATAGTTTCTCCTCGTCTCAAAATGCCAGCAACAAAAGTAACAAGAGATCTCCATGGTGATTTTAAGAATGATATTAAGGTTAAGTTCATACTGTTAACTAGAAGACACTGAACAATCTCCAGCCCCCAAGCTGAATGAGATGGCTTGGTTCATAGCACCTGGTTTACGGATGTCTTTCGCTCTAGCAGACATGGCTCCAGGAGGAGGTCCAGTGGTCCAAAGTCAGGAGTGTGCTAATCCTTAAGAACCTTGGACAAACAAGGGACCATCTCTTGCATTCACTCTGATTTCCCCCTGCCTCCTGGAGCTGCACATGTACCTACCAGCCCAAAAGGCTTAAACTTATTCTATGATGAGCTTCCAAAGCCATATGAGTTATCTTTATGTCTACCAGACCAAGAAACTGCAGAGCATGGAAAAGATTGAGCAAAACCAGAACTGCACTCTCTGATCAATCATGAAAAACTATAACAGTTCTGGCAGGTAACAAGTGCAGAGGATCATCTATCATAAGAACCATACATTCGGTAATCAATTTTAAAGACTAAACAGACCTGTTCAGACATAAAGCACTTGAGACATAGGGACAGATACTAAGGGGTTTGAAGGATAATCAGTAGTGATAATTTAAGAAAATAAATTAAATATATTAAATTGTTAGTATAAATCATTGCAAACCCTTGCTTGGAATACCATCAAATATTCAAAAAAGATGAGTGTAACCACACAGATACAAGGAAGAGCTTCATGGAAGACTGGAGAAATAGAAGGAGGACAAGATAATATTTTACAAATGTATTTGAGATTAGTGTTTAAGTGCCCAAAAGATTTTAACTGAGTGAGAACAACCTAAAAATGAATTTAGGTAAGACCTCATTAAGGGAGTAAAATTCTGGAACATTTGACAAGAAAATGTTTCCAAAACAGACCTTGAAAAATTCTGGAATTTACTGATTAAAATGAGAATTTGGTTTTGGATTCAAATTAGATTATGAAATATTTGGAGAAGTATGACAAGTATGACATGGTTGCAGAATAAGGTACAAACATTAAATTTAATTTGATTAGAAAATCTGATTATTTATATAGCATACATATCTATATACACACATACATTAATTGCAAAATAAAGTTTCTTATTATGATGGAAGAGAATCTCATATCACAATACTCTTCTCCCTTTATTTCTCTCCTGCAAGCCTTCTATAAATCATCTCAGAAAAGATTAAATAGCTCCCTCTTGTAAGATTCAGATTCCTATTATTTTATGCAGAGAAATAGAGGGGCTTTTCATTCAAATCAATATTACAACAACAACGTCATAATTACAATATGGAGTCTAAAAAACCCACACAGGAATTTGGTTTTATTATATTACTGAAGAAATGTGCAAGGAAGAAGAACAAAAACTAGAAGAAAAATTTGAGCAGAAAAATCTGTAGAGACAGTAAGCAAAAATATATATTATTGGCTCCTTACTGTAATAACTGATATGAAACATACTTTATTATTTAATTGCATAAAGTTTTTTTTTTCTTTTCCATTTAAAGAAGTGAAAAGACAAAATGAAGACCACTTACAAGCAGAGTTAAAGAGCTGCCTGCTCGCTTACACTCTGCAAAGCAAGATTAATTTCAAAATATTCTTTAGATAATAGCCCATTTAGGAATACATCTTTCACTACATGATGTAGCAATATTTGTAGCTTATATAATTGAAAAAGATCAGATAGTTTTTAGACAAAAAATACCACTTCCACACAGCACATGCTATATTCACCACAGTACAAAGGATTTGAGCACTCAAATGCTTTGCTGTATTGTATCACATTCCTTTTAGAACAAACATTCCATAGATATAGCTGTTTTGTCAAGAACGTGCCAAATATTTTTGCCTATACCTCCATTAGTATGATTGTGTCGTTTTCCGCAGTATTTGGGACTCCATCATCAGCGTTTGATGAAACTGAGAAGGGTTTATAGTATCAGACTTAAAGGGGAAAAAACCCTCTTATCTTAGTATTCTAATGGATACATAAACTTACACCATTTGCTTGATTTCTTTTTCCCTCCCCATCCCATCCTGGAAGAGAAGTAATTTTTATTTTTACAAATTCTTTCTTGAGTTCAAGGGAAGTCTCTGGCAGACAACAAAACTGTTAGGTGTGATAAAGACTTACATCTGGAAGCCCGCAGTGCTACCATTGAGCCTAAAAGCCAGGTAAGTAACAGGAGAAAAGTAGCCACAAGGAACAGAAAACAACAGGACAGTGGTACTAAGGTGGCTTTGCTCTTCTTGAATAAGAAAGGATGGAAGCGGGGGCCAGGGGCGGAACTAAATGAAAAACTTCCTGGTGAGAAAATACTGTTCCTGATATGAAACAAGCTGATATTTTTAGCACAATTTTTCAGTACCTCATTTTGCAAGCTCCGCTTACCCTCAGTATCTTGTCTCAAAAGTACTTTGAAAAATAACAGTGTGATTTTGGAAATACAAGCTAATGAACTCTGCATGTGCTACTGTCAATATGATTTTGGCTTCCTTGTCTTAGGGAGAGAAAACCATCAGTTTTCTAGGTATTTCATCTCCATGGTTCTCATTAAAGTCAATGGAAGTATCTTTCATTCTCATGAAACTTATGAAAACTGTAATTACAGGATTGCAACTAGCACTTGTCAACTGTTGAGTTCAGTCTACACGATCAAAAAATCTTGCAAGTTTATTTTATGATAATAAAATCAGCTTAGTTATCTAAATACTTAGAGGTCAGCCAAATTGCACTCTGTCCCATCTGTCGTTTTGAAGTTAGATGCCAAGATAGCTTTCAACACACAGAAGATGGAAAGGGGAAAACGGGAACATCTTTGACAGACACTGAAGACTAAAATAATCTCAGAGTTCAGGCAATCTAAGGTTAAGATTTAACCGACCACCAACAGTTGCTACAGGATATATTCCTTTGCAGGGAGAAACTCTTCACCCCAGAAATGACTTCCGTCATTATACATGAAGGTTCACCTTACAAAACCCAATATCAATAGTATTTAATTGCCACCTCACTGATTAAGCTCCTTCTAAAGACCCATCTCTCCTTTGGGTATCTGCAGAGGCAGATCCCTTTTAGCTAAGATCCCAACTTTGGGATAATATGAATCATCTTATAGAGATACCCACTTCTTCAGCAATAACCCAGACTATTGGCTTAAATTAGTCACCTAGCCTTTTAGAGTAAAGCCTTGCTTAAATTTAGGCAAGATGAATCTCCCCTCGTATATTAAAATAACGGCTATTTAAAAGTGATCTTGGAAGTTTACTATGTTTACTTTCACTGGTTTATATATAGCAAAGTGTGGGCCGGATCTAATGGAATCTAAATGTTTCAAGCTTTTTGCTCTCTTTATATCTAATTCACTATTTTGAGTGCTATGTAAATAACGAATCATCCAAACTCCATAACATAGCTCACTTAATAAAATGTGAAACCAGAGCAAGTGTGGTCAAAGTCTCAATGATATGAATTTCTGAACTCTTTCTGAAATCATCCACTAACACACTCAGGGCAAAACATTTAATGTTCCATGATATTACTTACAAAGTGTGAATGTTTGTGAGAAGTTTAACCATGGTAGAATCCATAGATTTATTTATGCTCAGTTGATGAAGACTGACAAGGCTCTTGAGAAGATGATAGGATTTTTTTTTTCTTTTACAGTTTATACCATCTGAGCATTAGATTTTATATGTTTAGTCATAGTATGATAAGTGCCAAGTTTTGTGTCAAAAATTCTATAAAATAAGAAAGAATAAAAGTTGCTATTCTTCAGTTCCAAAGATTAGGTAATTAAGTCTTCTATGAAGGAAACATCTTAAAGTTAGAGATCGGCAAAGACACGGAAAGGGACCATACATATTCATAAAGAATACTGTGAAGGGAGTTTTTGTATTATATTCTGATTTTAAATGCATATAATGAATCATTTCTAGGATTATTACCAAATTTCAGTTTAAGAACATTTGATTCATTTTCAAGTAGTAGTAATCATCAAATTAAAAAAATACCAAAAAGGTTTAAGTTTCTGCAGAATTCTAAATTTCATTAAAAATAAGATGAAGTGATGATTTTGGGATCAAAATATGGATAAAAGCATAACTTTTGCAGGGAAAAAAAAGGAATACAAAAAGATGTCAGATAAGATGAAACTATATTTGCACATTGCATGCCAAGATTCCCTGCTGTTTCCTGGCTTTGTGCCATCTCATTCTCTGTATGTCTTTTCTGATGGGAAAATTGCTATCAGTGACTTTCACAAATGAAAAATATATGGTGTGACTCAAATTTCTCTTTAATCTAAACAGGGATGAGAAGAGAGAAGAAAACTAACTTCTACCTGAGGGGGAAAAAATGAATTCTAGAACACTATAATACATTCAAAAGACTCATTAACCTCAATTTAATTGAGCAGACAGTAAATAAAAGACTAGCTGAAAAAAAATCAGATGAAATAAATGATTTATGGTATTAATATTTTAATCTGTTAGGCTTTTGAGAACCATGTGTCACAAATTAGTATAATTAATATTGCACTTATTTGGACCCTTTTGTCCAATGTTGCCAGTGATCTATTCATGCTCTTTATACTATGATAATTCAATGAAATAGGCCAGTAATTCAGTAATACTGAAATATGGATATATAACCCACAGTATAGAATTTGATCTCCCTTTAAATCCCTCTTACTTAGACCGTACATGAAACATGATTGCTCCCTTTGTCCTTTGAGTGTTTGACTGTCTTTTAACCAAGGAATTTCAAGCTAATACAGTGACTTGTTCCAACACTATGATTAGAATCTTAATACGTGCACTATTGTAATAACTAGTACCAGCATTTCCTGTGTCAGCTTCAATTTTTATACTTAAATCAACAAAATCACGAAATAGTCATTTGCAAAAACAATGTCGAAGGACATTCCTATTTTTAAGGCATGGAGAACCAAAAACCTCAGTTCTTCCTCTTCAATATGAACTATCCTTAGCTATACTGGCATCCCAGTAAACCAAAGTCTTCTATTAAGGAAGCTGTGCTCTCAGTCAAATCATAAGTCATTACTGCCTTTTTCTTATTTTCCCTCACCTATCTAAAAAAAAAAAATCCTATGCATGTTAGTTTCTTAGTTATTTTGTTAATGTTCATTGCTGATGCTCATCTTCCTCCTGACATCAGCATTTGTGCCAAAAATGGAGCTTTTGATTCACATCACAAGCAGTGATTCCAGATCTTATAGCAGCTTGGACTGTCTTCCTTGAGCTCAGGAGCATTTAGAAATCCCTTGAAATTGAAGAATGGTATGCATTTCGTCTTCAAATAGTAACAGGAGATCTGTACTCCTACACTCATGGGTATGTCTATGCATAAAAACTGTACTTTTCTTTGCATTACAAGGGGCAGAAAGCCTACAGGCATTTAATCATAACCTCAGAGGTTATAACTACAAATGATGTGCTGCAAGGAGACATGGAACAAAGACTGTAATATAACATGGCAGCCTCCAAGCCAACTATTCTTGGATTTCTATGATAAAATGTTCTCATTACATCTGAGCAAGAAAGTGAAGTCATTGCTATATAACGATAAGGATATCAGGGTGATATCAGGAGGTTGCAAGTCACTCATCTTTTAACAGTGGGCACAAATAACTTATATCATATATTCCTTCTGACTGCAAGTAGTATGGACATCGGTAATTCTTTACCTTCTGTGGCTTCACTATCTTGCGCTTTTAAACATAATGTATTGTAAAGAGATTAAGTCTTACAGAAAGTCTATTCCTCAACTTTTGAAGGCTTGGAACTACTTCAGGATCATCAAAACATAGTTCTAGTTGTAGTTTTATAACCATCCTACTGTCACACTACAAATACTGTTGAAATTACACTTTGTTCTAAAATTCTTTTCAACTACTTATAACTTTCAAGCAGGTGATGTTAGCCTGAAATTCCTCATGCTTGATCTTAGATTTTAGGAAAAAAAAACTTCCTGGAATTTTGAAGACAAACAAATCAATTTTTGTATTTGATATTCAGAATTCTAAATTTTAAAAAAGGCAAAATGAACAAGGAAACCAATGATATTTCATGATAAGCCATGAAGTCACACTTATTATCTTCAATATCCTATTAAGCTTCTCAACTGAAACTTGATGCACACCTTTATTAAAATGTTATTTTAGATGTGTACTAAACTTTCTTTTGCTTGGAAATCTACCTCCAAATTAAGATATGAAATATAGGGGTTATGACACTATAGGTTTTCTAATGCTTTTTTCCCTCCATTGCTGAACACAAGCTTTTAACTAGGAAGATTATGACAGAGATTTCTTGCCTCCTACATCTGCCTTACATTAAGTGTATTTTCATGTTTATGATCCATGGGCTACAAGTTAAAAAAAAAAAACATAAATTAATGGTTTAAAAAAAAAAAAAGAAAATCCACTCCCATACTTGCTTGACAGCACCAATATTATAATTGTGTATATAAAACGTCAATTAAAGTTTACCCTAAAATCTCTGCCCAATAGCCCTCCCTGATGCATTTCCCTCCAGGGTGCTTTACATGGATTTGTAGCCTCACTGTGATTTCTGTTACAATTCCCTGACTCAATTCTGTAGCAAAAGTCTCTAGCAAGAGAAGTAAAATTTCTCCAAACAACAACTATTTTAGCAGAAAACAAAGATGTGGTTTATCTCACTCTGCAGGTCATCTGAGAACCCATTTTTGCAGAAAAGTATTTTAGAACAACACAGATTTTTCTGATGCTTAGATTATGTAGGTGGAAAAACACCATAAAACAATTATTTAACTTTTGCAAAATGGCAAAGGATGCATCTTATGACTGACGCTACCAGGCATTCCAGGATTAATAAAAGAAATATTTGTGATGAAGTTTTTTTCTTCATTTGTTTAAAAGCACAAAACAGTATGCCTCAGGTACTACTTGCATGTGCTAAATGGTGAGAAAAAGTAAGAGAATTTATATTTAAGTAGCAATGTTTGTGAAGTTTCTGGAAAAAACCCACAGATGGTATAGAGATGAGTCACACAGGTAATTAAAATCTTGGAAAACATAGCTTATGAAAAAGAAACCAGAGGATCCCATTATGCACAGCTTAAAGTTAGGGAGTTCTTGGATGAAAATTTAAGTACCTATGTGGAAGAATTGTTTGAAAGCAGGAACTGAGAGGAAAACTAGGGCCTAACTGAAGTTTTGGCATTAGAGAGGCCTGCTTGGGGTGATACACAGTTGCCACTTCCGGGATCGCTGGTGTGCAGGGACTCTGCTCTTCCACGGTTCCCTGGGCAGCACAACCTGTCCTCCTCACAGCTGCAAAGGGGAGTAACGGAGGATGGAGCGGGGTGAAGACACCGCGGCCAAAGTCTGTTGCACTCCCTGTGCTGGGCTGCTGATGAGCTGCACAGTGGCTGTCTAATGGGAGATATACGATAACATGTCCAGCACTGAGCCTGCAAGAGTGGCAAATCACTCCTTTTGGATGAACTTTGCTCATTATAATGCCAAAATGCACCTCAGTCCCAAAAGTTACCTGCCTCCCAGGTACGAGCACTCCTCACTGAGCACATGCTTTAGATTTTGTTGACTGTACCCCTAAATGAAAGTGAGAGGCTTTTTCACCAGTTAATAACAAAAGTAAGTAGACTAGAGTCACTCAAGGTCCACCTAAATGTAAACAAAAAGGTGAACTAAGGAAGGAAGAGCTCATTGTAACTTCTGGGATTGATCAACAGGTTGATCCCCCTTTCCTCCCCTCAGGTTGAGACACCACCTGAAGAGACCCGAGACTGACAGCCCTCTCCCACCTTCTGGGAGGAGTGATGATTGCACATTTGTACATCGGAGCTAGCTAAAAAGAAGAAGAATTTCTTGTACTGACATCCGAAACCTGCTTTGTAAATGTTGCTTTTGAATAAACCATACTGTTTGTGAACTCAACTACTTGTTTGCAGGGAGGCGATCAGACCTACAGTTGACAGACTGTTCATGAATCCAATATTGCCAGAGTCGAGCTTACAGTTGATCACACTATTTGGGAACTCTATTCACTCCTAGGAAGGCGATCGGACCTACTGTCTACAGACCGTTTGTGAATCCAATACTCATTTGATATCTCCTCCCCTCTTCCTACCACCACTATGGCTTTGGAACTGCAACATTTCACAACCTACATGGAGAACAGAAAGGTCTTTAGTAATAAAGCAAAGATTGTAAGAATAAGAAACAGTGTAAGGCCTAAAAATTATAAAGCAGATAGATTCAGATAACAAATTTAAAAACCCAAGGTCATCTACTGCTGAAGTCACTGAGCATAACTGATTACGGGTTCATCATCAGTGACAATTTGCCAACCAAAAAATTAAGGTGGAAGAATCAATAGTTTTGGTTCACCTAAATTGTAAATAGACCCAGGTATGACTAGACAAATGTCTGGGTCTATATGTAAATAGACTCAGAAATGGCTAAGTCATGGATGACAGATTCCCTTTCTACATACTAGCTGGTTGCTTTATTTGACACTTAGCCATGATTTTGGAATACTAGTGTAGTATCTTGTATTTCATCCTTCCCCTTCCTTAATTCTAACCTAAATTTTATGCTATAAGAGAGTTTTGTAATCAAACTCAACTCACCTGAACATATAAAAGGGGTATATAAATAAACGGTTCATAAGGTTCTCTTCATGAAATATAAGCATGCTCACACAGAAGGGCAGAAAAGGGAGAATGTTAAATAGGAAACATGTTTGTATTATACAATATGCCCAAAGGCAACTCAAGGAAAAGAGAACTAAATGGAGGAAACAATTCTGATTCTTAAACAAGTTACAAAGACCACACAGCATTAAAGTTAGTATCTGAGGAACTGGCTGGATGGCAGGGCCCAGAGAGTGGTGATCAGCAGTGCAGAGTCTAATTGGAGGCCTGTAGCTAGAGGGGTCCCCCAGGGGTCAGTCCTTGGTCCAGTCCTGTTCAATTTATTCATCAGTGACCTGGATGAAGGCACAGAGTGCTCCCTCAGCAAGTTTGCTGATGACACGAAACTGGGAGGAGTAGCCGATACCCCAGAGGGCTGTGCTGCCATCCAGAGGGACCTGGACAGACTGGACAACTGGGCAGTGAAAAACCTCATGAAGTTCAACAAGGCCAAGTGCAAGGTCCTGCACCTGGGGAGAAATAACCCCAGACACCAGTACAGGCTGGGGACTGACCTTCTGGAGAGCAGCTCTGCAGAGAAAGACCTGGGCGTCATGGTGGACGACAAGTTGACCATGAGGCAGCAGGGTGCCCTCGTGGCCAAGAAGGCCAATGGGATCCTGGGGTGCATTAAGAAGAGCGTCTCCAGCAGGTCAAGGGAGGTGATCCTGCCCCTCTACTCAGCCCTAGTGAGGCCGCATCTGGAGTATTGTGTCCAGTTCTGGGCCCCCCAGTACAAGAGGGATGTGGAGCTGCTGGAGAGAGTCCAGCGCAGGGCTACAAGGATGATCAGGGGCCTGGAACATCTGCCCTATGAGGAGAGGCTGAGGGAGCTGGGCCTGTTCAGCCTGGAGAAGAGAAGGCTGAGAGGGGACCTAATCAGTGTCTATAAGTACCTCAAGGGAGGCAGTGAGGAGGATGGTGCTGGCCTCTTTTCAGTGGTGGCCACTGATAAGACTAGAGGTAACGGCCACAAACTGAAGCACCAAAAGTTCCACAGGAACTTAAGGAAAAATTTCTTAACAGTGAGGGTGAGAGAGCACTGGAACAGGCTGCCCAGAGAGGTTGTGGAGTCTCCTTCTCTGGAGATCTTCAAAACCCGCTTGGACGCAGTCCTGTGCCACGTGCTCTAGGTGACCCTGCGTGTGCAGGGGGGTTGGACTAGATGATCTCTAGAGGTCCCTTCCAACCCTAAGCATTCTATGATTCTATGATCTTGAAACACACAGATATCGGCTGAATAAAGCAAGAATGATTTCTTGAATCTTTTGCTTCTTCTGAGCAGCATTTACTTTAGCTATTTTCCCTCATTAAGAGAGTACTTATAGGGATATGAAGGCAGAGTTGCAGGCAATTTACAGCCATGAGAGGTATGAGTTTTACTCCAATGCTCTTACACACCTGTAAGTGTGGAGAACGGCTGGAACACCAACATAATTTAGCTGTGGCACTAGCTGTATTTCTAGTTCAAAGACACCCAACAACTTAAGTATGCTAGCCTAAAGGGCCAGCAGACTCAAATAAATCTTCATCCCTTTTTATGTTAACCACTGTAGCTTCTCAGGAACTGCCTTGAATCCTCTCACCAATTCTTCTTCCCCATCTTGGAAGGGACCATCAAGAGAAGAAAAAGGTTCTCAAGTGATTTCCAACATGAATGAAGGAAGGATCCTCTATGAAGGCCTACCAGACGATTAGGAAGTTGTCATTTTTTTAACCTCTCTCAAATTAATACTACTTTCACCTATTTTGCCAGAAAACTAATAGATTGGTCAGTGTAAGATGCTGGCAGCAAGTTTTACCCACTGACTACTAGATGAAGAGGTTTTCATACATCCTACCCTATGGAATAACCACAAGGAAAAAAAAAAATCATAGTAAAGGCAGGTAGACCACAGACCTGCCAGTACTGATTTAGAACTGCCAAACAGAGTGGGCAGAGCTGTCATAGTGCTGGGAATTTTACACCATGTCATCACACAAGTGTGATGGATTCATCCTGACAATTTGAGAGCAAAGCCTCCGCTAACAGCTAGTTTTACAAGTCTTCTTTAATTATTCTTCCATCAGTGAGAGAAGTAACTGTCTCATGAGCTTCCATTTACATTACTCACCCCGATGGAAGAGATGACATTTCTGTAAATAAGAAAAACAAGTCTATCAGAAGTGCTTAAGCTCACAGTAAAGAATACCTATGTTCCTCAAGACCATTTGCCATGAAAAGGTTCACACATTCAACCAATCCAGAGGAGTATTTTTGATGAAAGTATTAGGCGATAATTCCTGACTATGCTGAATAGCATCATAGAATACAATAAATGGCTGTAAGCCAACAACTGGTTAGAACAAATGGCCGTTATTACCATAATGTATAAAATTGATAATTTAAAACAATACAAACAATAGCTACAAATACTGTTAACAAGTTTTAAATCACCTATACCACTAGGTGATTGGATTATATTAGATAGTAGACATAGATGAATAGTAGAGTATGTGGGAGTCCGTTTAATTTTGGAACACAGTAGCACATGAATCACATCTACAGTAGTGTGATCAGACCAGAGAAGTGATTCTCTTTTGTTAAGCAGGTGTTATTCACTAGAGAAAAAAAGGAAAAGAGGCTGGCAATTAAAAAAGTAGTAATTAGAATTAGTCTCTTTTACAGAGGCAGGCGCTATACATGGTTACTTATTTTAAAGGCAGCTAACTGGAAAACATTGAGAAATTACTAGAAATACTTTTTTGTTCTTCTGCAGGAAGAAAGCATTTATCAGGAAAATAATTTTAATAGGTATTCAAAGAAAAGATGTTAAAGAATTGCAGCAAGAGAGTGAAGAACTGGTTGAAGTAAGCTTTAATTCAGAGAAACCTTCACAGCTATATATATATTTATACTTTAAATAAGAAAGTACTTTAAATATTTTAGTCATTCACTGCTGAATGGTGACCTTCAGTAAATTGGATAACAAGACCAGCACTGGATTTACAGCATCTACACAAAAGATACATACAGATTGGTATGGAGATCACAGAACAGTTGAGGTTAGAAGGGACCTCTAGAGATCATCTAGTCCAACTCCTCCTGCTCAAGCAGGGACACCCAGAGCACGTGGCACAGGCTGGCATCCAGGCAGATTTGGATTTTGGCAGATCTCCGGAGAAGCGGACTCCACAACCTCTCTGGGCAGCCTGTTCCAGGGCTCTGTCACCCTCACAGGAAAGAAGTTCTTCCTCACATGGAGGTGGAACTGCCTGTGTTTCAACTTGTACCCATTATCCCTTGTCCTGTCACTGGCCACCACCAAGAAGAGTTTGGCCCCATCCTCCCTACAATCAACCCTAAGGTACTTGCACATGTTGATCAGATCTCCTCTCAGTCATCTCTTCTCTAGGCTAAACAGGCCCAGCTTGCTTAGTCTTTCCTCAGAAGATAGATGCTCCAAGTGCCTTAATCATCTTTGTGGCCCTACGCTGGACCCTCTCTAGAGGCTCAACGTCCCTCTCGTTCTGGGAAGCCCAGAACTGTACCCAATACTCCAGGTGTGGCCTCACCAGAGCCGAGTAGAGGGGCAGGATCCCCTCCCTCGATCTACTGGCAATTCTCCTCCTGGTGCAGGACACAATCCCATTGGTCCTCTTGGCCATGAGGGCACATTGCTGCCTCATGGTTAATTTGTTGTCAACCAGAACTCCCAAATCCCTCTCCACAGAGCTACTTTCCAGCAGGTCAACCCCTAATCTGTACTGGTGTCTGGGGTTACTCCTCCCCAGGTGCAGGACCCTGCACTTGTCCTTGTACATGCTGCTGCATTTTTCTGCTCACTTCCCTTCCTTTTAGCCTGCTTCCAGGAAGAAAACCAGCTATCATTGCCCCCAGGTTGTCAAGTTTAAATAGCAGATACCATATACATACATATATATATATATATCACAGAAAGATTTGTGGGGGGGAAAAAAAAAAAAAAAGAAATGTATTCCCTTTAGCCCTTTGGATGTTGCTTTAACATGTGCAAGCTTACCAAGCTCATAAGTAGAAAAAGATTATTCAAAATAATGTTAAGTCACACAAACACGTTCACAAGAATGTGAATTATCAGTAGAAAGATACTGAAAAAAGAGCTGTGTC
This sequence comes from Tinamus guttatus, assembly GCF_059628265.1. Taxonomy (NCBI): domain Eukaryota; kingdom Metazoa; phylum Chordata; class Aves; order Tinamiformes; family Tinamidae; genus Tinamus; species Tinamus guttatus. Next base: position 2,669,530 of record NW_028288752.1, read on the forward strand.
ACAAGCTAGTTGAGTGAGGAAGTTATTCCTCTTGGAGACCTTCTGGTTTTATTTGGTCCTGAGGCACAGTCAGCATCTGCTATAGCCAAGCTGTCCATTTGTAAGATTAATTTTGCCCCCATTTCCAGGTTAAGGATGCAGCTAACAGATCATAGTTTCAGCCTGCAACAACTTCTTCCTATGGGAGACCTGTTAAGCTTGAGATGCAGCAACCATACTTGGAAAATAGAAGGAAAAAAATCTCTCCTGTAAGGCTTATAAGCTTCCATAATGCTTATCCTTCTATAGGGAAAAAAGGGCACTAGAGTCCCAAAATGAAGAAAACGGAGTCACTAGATCTGGCTGGAACAGGGTATAAGATGAAAAACTGCAGAGTGCCCAAGCTTTTCATATTGCAGATAATTAGATTTGGTATAGTTCTTATTAATCTTCAACACACCAATGATGTTTACTAGGAATTAAAAATATTTTTGCCCATGGGGTGGGAGGAAAGACCTGAGATAGAAATTCCAACTCACATGAGCAGATGAAACACTATGACAAAAGCAACCCACAGCTTTAATTTCAGATCAAAATTCTCAACTTGAATGACTTAAATTCAAATAATCTATGACTTTACCAATACTATTGGATTGGCATCATGGATTAGTACTTGCTAAATATTATTTATTATCTAGATGAGTTCTAATGTCAAGTAGACTGATCAGCTTTTAATTTGTAGAAGAGAAAACCCAGACATATGTATTTTTCTCATGATAGAAGTAGGATAAAAAAGTTGCAGAAGAGTGCTGACATCTTTTCTTCATTGCTTAGTAGAAAATAGCTAGTAAGATACTCCAATAATGCAGTGATGTACACTTAAATTGGAAAGAACAGAACATTTCAGGTACAGTCTGTATTTGTGAATTACATCATATAGGAACATTGCTTGTTTCCCTGAACAAAAATTTCAGAAAGAAGTGAATCAAGAATTTTCCTCTCGGGCTTGTTACTCTGGGTTTTATCTCTCTCAAATGACAATCTAATTAAGTTTTCTAAATTGATACTCGTGAACTTATGCAATATTTACAAAAGAACACAGCCTTTTTATACAATTCTTTATGATAATCACTGACAATAACTCAACTGTTTTCAATAAGTGTTTTGTAGATTTACACCTAATAAGAACCTGGCCCTATAAGTCCAAAACTTCAATGTAAGCTCTCCATTCCCTAAGACAAATTCTATCTTTAAATTTCTTACAGACTGAAAACCCAAGATGCACTTTCATGAGATGCTTCCAGAACCAAAATGATGGGATAGACATTAGCTCTGTTGCTGCAGATTTACATCTGCAGAAAATTTACTGACAGACAGGGCTTGGAAAATGGAAAGCAGCATTCATGGCATCTCACCAAGGAGTTAAACACGAATTCTTTTCCTTTGGCATTACAATAAAGACAAAAGCACCAAACACCCCAAAAGTGGCCCCAGTATTCTGCTCAAGAGGACAAATGCATGGCCAGGAGAAAGCTAAGATTCCTGTAAGCCTAGTATATAACATATATAAAACAGGAAAAAAAAAAGCTGTTTTAGGTTCCATTGGCCATAAATTACTATCCAACCTTGAGACTATTGATTTGCCCGCACTGTATCAAGTTTTAATATCCATAAACCATAGCATAAGGGTACTTGCTCATGGAAGAACTGTTATTAGATGACTGATTACTTTCAGCAGGTCTGGGAATGTTTGTTTGCATTAGCCAAAATTGCTAGATATACAAGTCCCACAAAAAAAATATTTCCTAGAATTAATTTAAAAAATCAGGACATTATCTTTTTGTGAAAGATTGTAGTTATCAGGAAGTGATACAGCACCAAACCTATAAAAAAGCTTAAAAGTCTTCTCTGCAGTAATACTGAAATTTACTTCTGAAAATTGTAAGGCAGAACACTAACAGATGCAACTGTTCTCCAATTACCAAATGGTAAACTTAAGAAAAATCAAATTTAAGGCTTAGTTTTTAGAAAACTTGGAAGTTCATGTTGTCATATGACTTATTTTAAAAGTCTCTCTCCTTAACATCTAAGGATAAGACCACTTCCAATGGACAATTGCAGCTTTGAACTTTTACTGGATAAGTCCTTTTACTTTCAAGATAGAGAATGAATGTAATTTCCTATCGCCTACTATCTTTCTTCTCTTACTTCCCATTGTGTCCTGCCAAAGAGCCAATTAAGCTAAACTTCGATGTTATTCAGACTTAGCAACGCTTTATTCTTTGTGTGGTGAGTCCCTTTGTTTTTGCCATATTAAAATTTCATATGCATCTTCACAGTAACTAGCTTTCATCAAGATGAGGAAGCATAAATACAGAACACTTCTTTCCTTAAGAGCAGTGACAGATTGCTTGTGAAGTTCTTCCTTTTCACAGGAAGCCTCGGCACAGTCTCCTTGAGTCAAGGACTTGTTTTGTTGTACTCAGCCCACTGGATTTTTATCCTTAACGATCTGAAGGACAAACAGCCAAATAGATCTGTAGAATGTATCTGTAACATGGTACAAAATCTGTAACATTCCAGTTATGGGTCAGTTGTCATTTCAATAGCACTTTTTTTGTAGGATTCTATAAGAGGAAAGGTTTGTATACCTGGTTTCTGCTCTCATACCACAAAACAGAGAACCTGCTGCAAGTCTTCCTCCTCACCCACCCAAGTATTCAGTGAGGTCTTTAGAAGAAGCAGCACTTTTTTTGAAACTTTACAAGCTCTTGTGCTGGATTTTTCTTTAAAGATTCAGAATGTAGATTCAGGAGTTGCTGTCAAATATTTTGGACAGAGATTTGCTTTATGATCACTGTAAATGATCATAGGGAAAATAATTAAAATTACTTCCATCAGGAAATAAAAAGTAAAGAAACAAAAAGCATAATTGAATTAAGCTTAGAAAAAAAAAATTATTCTTCAGTAGCTGTCTCATGCGCTTGTTCCCATCCTTGCTGTGAGGACAGAAATCCCAATCTACATCTGCTACAATCTGCATTTTCACAGTTATTAGTTAATAGTCACACATGCTGATATTTCATGCTGAAGGCAACTAAGCAGCTTACTATCCTGGATCTCTGGAGCCTACTGGCCACTGCACTTGATCTCCCAGGAGAAGCAGCTGCATTTGGTCATTTAATGAGTGCAATTTTGCAATACACAGTCCAGAGGACTGACAGTTAAATACAGAAAACAGCACCAAACATAGTAGTTAATTAGCTGCCATACATATAGTGCTTTGCTAGATGCCTAAATCTGAACTGATTTAGCATCAGAGTACCTTTGTGAGGTAGGTATTAGAATTACCTGTCATTAGCCTTATGCTATAAATGAAGAAACCTGGACGTGGAAGTTAAATTGCTTCAACATCAGACTTGAAGCTGGCAATGCAAGTTAAGCATTGACTGCCTTTCAGTCATGATAGATTAAAATTTTAAAAACATTAAGAAGATTATTATAAGATAAAGGTCATGATCTGGAAAGCACCAGTGCTCCTCTACCTTTAGTTTCAGAAAGCATAAAGATGGAGATGGCTGCTGGATGGTGGTTTGAATAAAAATGGTTTTAATGACGCCATAGACCTTCAGGTATGTTTTAAATGTCTGTACTGGTTTTGAGCCATTTTGGATGATTCATAAATAGGCTGATTCTTAGTCCTGCAAGCTCTGGAGGGAGCCTGAGCAAGAAGGCTTTAATAAAGGCACCACAGATAATGTGCCTCCAGTTTCATCAGATAACACTGGTTCCTAAACAGCCTACAGAGATACCCAAAATCCCTAGGAAATTGGGAATTCATCTTTGGGCTTATTCTCAAATGAGGCATATCATAGCAAATCAAGTGAAAAGCAAAAGACAAGTGTTATGAAAAGATGTAGGGAGGGAAGACAGAAATAGTTCAAGCATCTCACAAAACACAATTCTGCAACATTCACCTCATTCCTATAACATACATCTTTGTTAATGTATAACTTAGAAAGTTACGACTAACAGAGGTTCTTTCTCAGACCTTTATCTTCATAGACTTCCTATTGAGCTTGGTGAGACATCCAGGAAATCAAGATTCAGATTTTAGAATTAATGATTATTGCATTTTCATAGTATTGGATTTATATTGACAAATTCCTTTCACATAAGTAGGCGCAGCTCCCAATACTTCAGTGAAACTGTGTTTGCATATATTAGCAAGAATTCTGGCCCTCTGCCTGGGAAAGGATCTTTTGTTCTACAGTCACTTGATTAGGTTTCATCTTTAAACCACACTTCAAAATACTTGACCCACAAAACCAGAGAAGTCCATCTGCTAAAGATACCGTTGTGCATCTTCAAGTGAAAATGATGAAATTATTTTAAGTGAAAAAGCAAGGGCAGTAAGTCTATTCCAAACATTTTGCTTCTGTGCTCTGATGGACAAAACCTAGGTTTCAAATTCCCACTTGCACTAGAAATTGGTTTCTTCTAGAGATTTCATTACCCAGAAGAAATAAACAAGTATGAAGCTTAGAAGTAAACAACCAAGACCTAATTAAGAGAGTCCATCCTCATAAAGGAGTAAGGATAAAAACATGTCCTAACTTCAGCTATATATAGCTGAAGAATGAGTATAATTTTTTTAAAAATAATCTGAAACAGCTTAAACAGGAATATGAATGTATAGACACACACTATTATACTTCTCTCATCTTATACACATATTTGGACCAAGGCATCTATGTTACCATCACAACTTATTTTACAGTTAGGATCCTCTAAAAAGGATACCTAAAAGCTGTCATTTAAAGTTAAAAATAAAATAAATCAGTAATCAAATCCAATAATAATGTTAGATTTATAATCCCACAGTTAGATTAATGGAATCAGTATCTTGGTTTCTTCTAAAGCTGTTAGTTGAAATTATTTTAAACCTATATTCGGTAATTATTTTTCTTCCTTTCCTGCCACTACCTCTTATTATCTTGTAAAAGATAAGATCCATTTAGTTATTTTTAACTTTTTAATAATAAAGCTATTAGAACTATAATAGAAATACTTTCTTGCAGATCCATGGAGGAGAGGACTGCCCTAATACTAACCACATGTTCATTACATAGCAATTCAGAATTCTAGTCTTCTGAATAATACTACAATACGGTTGCAATGAAAATTTGTCTTTTTTCTTGAAAAACGTAGTAGCTATATCTCTTTGCAGTACTAATAGTTCAAAACAGCGTGCTGCCAACACTCCTCTGATCTTCCTGTACATAACAGTAGTAAACCTGGAAGTTCAGCAGTGTTCAGAATGCAGCTGGAGTTATTAAATCCCAGAAGCTGTGCCCAGATGCCTACACATGAAGTACTATAGCACTTGGAGAATAGCAGACAGCAACAGACACCCCAGAGGTGTGAAGTTGATGACTGCCTCTACTGCCAACGGGAAGAGCTACGCCTTCCCCAACAGCACCCTAATCAACAAAAGTTTCTTAGGAGTTTTTTGTTAAAGCATACACAGCAGGGCTGGTGAAGAACTTCATATTCTTCAGAATAACACCAGTATAGAGAAGTTAATGCTACAATAATAGCAAACATACATCACTGAACTGTATTTGTGTCTTGGAGAAATGCAAATATTTTTCCACAGTCCTTAATCTGTCACAGAGGGCAAATTGAGATGAGCAAACATTATCATTTGGTAAAAAACCTGTTCAGTAGGCAGCCAGGTTCAAGCCATTATGTTTGATTCTCCACATAGTTAAATAAATGCTTCTGTATCATCCTTGAAGCTAAAGACGGTGTGTTGACTTAACACAGCAAGTCCCTTCAGAAAAAACAGATACTAAGAACTTATCTAATGCATGCCCTTCAAGAGTAAACATTGTCTTCGGCTATGCCTTTATTACATACCCTTCCCCTACTTTAGTCTGGCACGATGAGCCTGCAAGTCTGGAGCGGCCTTCAGCCTGCACCAGATAAGATATTCTGGAGCACCCATTTAGTTTTTAACCTCCTGGAAAAAAAAAAAAAAAAAAAAAAAAAAAAAAAAACAATCTACTGTACCACTAGCAAAGCTCAGCTGACACTGACTTGTTGTAGCTCAAGGCTTGACAAAACACTGGAAATATTCAAAACACATTCAGCTTTAATGAGCTCCTGAAACACCTTCCTTTCTGCTAGTCATTGCTAAGTAGTCACCAAGGATGAAGTCCACCTAGACCTCTGTTATGGAAGCATTATATCTCTACCATTTGAGCTGAGCTGCCACTTTCTTTGCCTCTCCTGGAAGAGTGATTTGGAAACCTAGTTCTGTCCCTAGGATCCCTTACCTCCACGAGCTTGTTGGCGTGCTCACGGAAGACCTGCGCGTACTCCTTCACTTCCTTCTCGTTGCCGCTTTTCGCAGCCTCGATGAGGACCAGCAACGGGACGTTGGTCTCCAGGAATGAATCTGATATGTGATCCATCACTGCCTTCCGCAGCTGTGAGAAAACAGAGTAGAGCAGTAAATAAGAGAGTTATCAGCACACCATATATATGTATATAAATATACTTAAGCAATGATGTGTGAAATCTCATAGCACTGGACAGCTGTTTGAACTCTCCTCCAACTCTGTGTATGCAGCAAGCATGCAAAAACTATAACAAAAGTTAAGGGCCTAACTCTGCAAAACACTCAAGATTCACACTGACTCACATTTAATCCTATTGGTTTGAATGGCATCATCTAGGACAGTGATGATTACCCACACAACACATGGCAAATTGATGAAAACTGAAAGCGGAACAGTCCTTTAAAAAGCAGCCCAGACTTAAAAGCCAAATATGTATTGAGGAGCTTAACATCAAGCAAGCATGAAAACAAACAAAACCACACACACCGTAAATGCTTCTAGGGCTCCTCTTACTGCTGCACTGAATACTGTCCTATGCAATAACACACATTTCATTTAACATGTATGTTGTGCTTAATATTTTGTTCAAATCTCTCCAGTAGGTATAAACAGAAAACCTTTCTAAGCATATTTTTAAGGTAAGATTAGGAGACAAACCTACAATTTATTCCAAGGGGGAAAAGCCCTACAAGTTACTGAAGATTAAACACCTGTTATTTCAAAAAACATCTGTTTGAAGCAATGTTACTGTAAGACTCTGTCACCAATGTCTGCCCTACCTTGCTAGTAACCACTAATTAACGTCAAACTTGGCTAAGGTTTGAAAGGCAGCCAGAAAGATGACTAAAATCTTAAATAATTCTTCCTGGAAACTTAATTGAACTGCAAAAGTGGGAAACAGAAATGTTTTAGCATATTCACTTCAGCTTACAGGTCTAGCTGTTAAGAATGAAAAGCTGGACATTGAAACACAATGTGGATACATTGAAGACTTCCATTTTGGTAGATGCTGCAAATCCTTGATCATTGATCCATCTGATTTTCAGCAGCATGGGAGATGGGTGATATTTATTTATAAAAAAAAGTTAAATTGGACTATTTCAATTAAACCCCTTCATGGTACAGTAAAATCAAGCAGCAAAGCAAAATAAAGCATATGCATGTATATATAAATGCATATAGCATTCCCTTTATTTAAATTATAAAGGGTCTAACATGAAGAACAGTGATTCTTAATCCCCCTTGGAAACTAATTCTCAGATTTTGTTTGGAAAACACTTTTCCCTTCCTAGGAACTGCTATCACAATAATACATACAAAATAATAAAAGAATATATTAAAGAGACCTGGCAACACCTAGGAGGGTGGTGCATTGTAGCTACTATCACCCTGTCATTTTGCTTCGTTTTTTTCCTCCCAATTGCTTCCTTTCCATTTATTGCCTCTTCTTTCTTCCAATCTCTTAATTCCCATTTATCATCTCTTGTTTCATTCTTACATCAAGAGTCTTTCATAGTGTTCTTGAGTTTAGTTTGCAAAACATCTACAATAATGACATCCTACTCCATAGGTTTTGTGCCATACTGACAGAAATGGATATTTACGTTACTCCAGATACACCAAAATGTTGTAAAAATATTTAATTTTCAGAGAATGCCACATAGTTGCCGTTGCACTGTGAAACCCAAGCTGCACCACACAGTTAATATACAGTAGTGGCAGATTTATAGTGCCCTGAGTAAGGAATTTGTAGATGCATTGCACTTAAATGCCTCACTTTAAAATTTTTTGGAGTTTCTTTGGAAACCCTACAGTTTACTTACTCTCTAGGTACCCTAGACTTAGAAAAGCCTAAATGTAAGTATTAGAGAATCATGTGGGATCAATCCCACCCTCCAGGAAAACTCTTAAAACCCACTTGCACTGGCAGGTATCAATAAAACCCACCATCTGAATAAGTATTACATATTAAATGAATCTGAAACTTTTAAGTCCATCATCTTACATGGAGAGGAGGTGTTTCAAATAGTGGTGTTCACTGACTGAATAATTCACCTTTTAATTAAGGTTAAAGTTAACACACCACCAATCAGTGTGGGGGGTTAAATACACAGCTTATTTTCCTCAGTATTAAGCACCATAATTAAGCATTTAAAGCCACACATTCGAAATCAAAAAAAGACAATAACACCACCAGCTAAGCAGCAATTCGGGATTTACCACTGTAAATAGATAGCAGTTATATATGATTCAGAACAAGCAAATAACATATAACCTCTTTCTAATGGTAACTGTATACTGCACTGCAGAAGGCAGAGTCACAAGAGGCAAACAAAATCAAAAAACTGGCTGTCCCTGGCTTGCTAAGGAAAAATAATCAAATCTTCTTTTCCTATGTCAGTGTATTCATGCACCACAGCAGCATGCTTCCAAGCCCTCCTGCAAGCATTCATTGCAACTTCTTTAGAAACCATTAGCTGAGTTTTGGGACATCTTTATGATGAATTGAAAAGTGATAGTTAACAGGTTTTGGTAGATGGAGGAGAGCACAGATTTTTGCTCTCCATCACCACAGGCAATAAACACTGGCTTGGCAAAATCATCCATTAGCAGCTACAGGAGCAGGAATAGAAGATGTGCATCTGATAGTGCAAGGCACTACTACAGCAAGGTAGTATTAGCTGTACAAGGTGAGACATGCAAAAATATTAGCTCAGCATTACCAGTCTATTTAGTCCAATTAGGGCTGTTCATTAGTTTAACTCATTGTAGGAGAGGTTCTCATACACACCTGTGGACTGCAACAAATTCCAGCCAACACCCCCCTCCAAAAAAAAAAAAAAAAAAAAAAAAATCAAAGCAGATTGTTTCACACAGCTGACTCGTTTTCAGGGGGAAACTGAGAAACATGAGATTTGAATTTAAATGGTCACAAAAAATTACTTTTTTGTTGCATTTAAAATACCATACCCAAACTTATTATAGGCATATTAAATTAAGACAATATTGTCTTGTATTCTGACACAAATTAGCTTCTTTAGACAATGTTTTAACTTTTTTTCCTCCAAATTTTTAAATTACAGGTGGCCTCAACATATGGGGAGGCTCTATTGCATGAAGCTTTATTTGCCATAGCAGGCACTTAACTTCAGTTAACAGAATCCTTTACTTTTATCCACAGAAAAATTAAGTCCTAACTAAATGACCAATTAACATACCAGATCAGCACACCAATATGGAGATGAAGTATCAAGACCCATAAATAATATATGTTGTCTAAGTATGAGCAGTGTAGCACAAGGCAGATTTTATACCTTTCCAGTACAGCCAATTTATGCAGTTTATGGTGCACAGAGTCAACTGCTGTTTTTGATAGCGCCGTGTCCCCCCTTCCCAAGCCCTGTTTAGCTCTGCTTTATCACTGTCAATTCACAGCAATAATTGAGCTCCAAGAGGTTAAACTGCCCACCAAAATGAGTTTTTTTCATGGGCAGATAACAATTTTTTGAACGAAAATGTCTCAATAGTGCTTACAATCATGTAGAGAATTAAATGCCTAATCCTGACACTGGAAGGTAATGTCACAGCAGGAGATTAATGACTCCAGCAGATTGCCAAGCTTTGTCACAAATAAAGTGGTATAAAGCTATCTATAACAGGAGGCTACCAATGAGTGCAGGCCTTGGGCCTTGCCATCTTCCATTTAACCAGCATCTCAATCCCAACCCCGCTTCAAAACCCCAATTTGCCACAAGAAAGTATTCCCAATCAGGTCCTAACTTCGTCAGCAGAGGTTAAATTAGAAAGTGTCTCTTTTGCAGCTAAATAAGTAGCCTTCAAGTATGTTGCAAAACAGGCCTGGAGAAAAAGACAGTGACCATTAGAAAATATTGCCATACTTTTTTAGCCTAATATTTGATTGATTCTCTGTACTATCATCTGCGAATGTGATAGGTATCTGAACTCTGAAAGTAACTGAAAAAAGTAATAAACCACAGAAAAAAGATATTATTTTGAGGATAGTTATGATAACGCATTAGTTTTGCCTTAATGATAGCTTAAGCACGAAAGAACTGAGCAATAAGAGCTCAGAACTGAGCAATAAGGTTCGTAGACCTAAACCACAGTCCTCCAAAGTTTATTACGTAAAGATTTGAGGCTTAATTACAACTCTGAAGAAACGTTGTAGCAATTGATTATTCACCTTTTCTATGAATTTTCTCCCTAACTCCTTGTATGATCTTTTTTCTACTGAGGAGAAACTCAAACTTTCCTACACAAGAAGAAGCAAGGCCTGATTTTACTAAAGAAAAAAGACTTGAAGGAACAGGCTTTCCCAGAAATTTAAGAAGTGGGAGAGGTTCCTCCTGATATTAGATGACTATAAGGAAATCCTCAGAATTGTACATGGCCAGAATCACAGAAGAATTTAGTTACCAAGTGCTTATATACTTAATTCCCATTGATTTTTTTGTACTCTTGAGTACTTTAGAAGTTTATGTCAATTTTAGTGACTTAGAAGTTTATATTGCCTAAAGCTTTTTTTTTTTTTTTTTTTTTGGCATGGAAGAGCCTGAGACTCACTAACCACATCACTAGTTACATAAAAGCACAGAAGTTTTATATTTTATCACCAGGGAGAAAACTCATTAGAGATACGTATTAGAAGGCCACAACTCTGCCTTACCTTATGTCTATCTAGAACTGTAATATCCTAATATTATGAGAAAGAAAAATAAAAAAAATAGATTAAGCATCCTTTTATACTGACAGCTGCAATACATTAAATATCATTTGAACAGGACCCGAGACAAAATATTAAATCAAAGAGTTAGAGAAGCTGGGGACTGAGTTGTTTTGGGGAGGTTAACTACCTGTTTGGTCACAAATGCTAAAGACATGGCCAATAAAAACTCTTCATGAAGCTATTCTCACTGTACACTCATGAGCATGCATAGCAACTTCACTTAAATGTAGTTGCTTGCATCTACTAAGCTTTAAAGGAATAATAGTGCAACCATGCATCACACGTGTGTTTGGAACTACCCACCAACAGGCTGTCATGATAAATATTATCAGTGTTCATGAGACAGAGATTTAGCCCTGAATATGGCAGAATATGACCTGAGTATGGTCTTAGAATTTAGACCTGAATATGGTCTTTTGTAGACCCATCCCACTGAAGTTCTAAGAAAGTGGCTGAAACACAAGATTAAAAATTGTGTTCAGCAGAAATGGAATTATCACCATCCTTCCCCAGAGTCACTCAAAGTCAAGAGTTGATCCTATCTCATAGCTCCATCTATAAAGATCACTGATTTATGTCCGTTACCATCTATCTACATATATATAAAAGTTTAGTCTTATTACGTTGTTATTTCTCTACAGCAACAAAATCTAGAAAGCATAACTGGAGGTGGGGTAAGAAAAGCTTCTTGTATTTCTGATTGCATAACAAGTAACATTAAAGACTTCTTAAGAGTCCTTAAGAATTAATATTACTGAACAAAATAAATGTCAATTAGAAAACAAATGCAATATTAAAACTCCATTTGGAAATTAAATTCCATCTACTCTATCGCATTGCTTATAAATCCATTAGGAGGACAGCACCATAAGAGTCAGTGGAAAAGCACTATATTTTATTCTACGGTTATACTTGTCTGTAACTTGCTACTGCATTATTGATAGGCAACACCAAAATTTGAAAGCTACCTTGAGAAACTCAAGCTCCTGTAAATTAGTTAGGCTGTCAACAGGCCACTTGCAGGTTTGCACTACAAAACAAAGGCTTCTTTAAGGTAAACAATGCTGCATGAATTGAAATTTCTCAAGATGCATTTTTCTTTTTTAGCAGCAAAATTATATGCTGTCAACAAGCTTCTTCCCTCATGCTTATAGCATCCCTTATTAAAACAAGTTGAGAAGAATTTCATGCATGCTTCCCCACAGTGATCATAGGTACGCTCTAGACTTCCTTCCGCGTACACAAGGATCTGGTGAAGTCCATCTGAGCTACAGGACTTGAGGAATCACAGCCAAACTACATACAGCAACTTACTTGTGCGCAGTATATTTGCCACTATATTTTGGCTCATGATTTTTCAACCAAGTGATGCTGCAATCAGAGGGCTGGGTTTTTCATAGGGCTGATGGAGAAGAAAGATTCATACCAACATATCCTTATCAGATCCCTACTTCCAAAGGCAAAGACAGCTACTGCCCTAATGCTCTTTGCATTTCGCTAGAGAAATCCATCACAAGTACAGTGCTGCAGATGGAGATTTTCCTCATTTCATGAGTGTACTGCACTGTAGCCCTGCACAGAACCTGATATGGGCATCATTTCTTGAAATATGGTACCATATGTGCATCAGTAAACATTATGTGTAGGGTAAATTAAACTGAGTCTTATAATTAGGCAGTAAGGAAATTACTGCAGGCCTGGAAGAGTAAATCAGCAGTATTAAAGCACTCTCCATTTCCTCCGAAGCACTTCAGAGTACCATAAAAACCTCAATGTCACAGCAATAAAGATCTAGAAAAAAAATACATTTTGAGGGAGACAAAGAAGCATTCACTCTAGTAAATTCAACTCAAAAATCATCCATTTAAGTGTCATTAAAAAAAAAAAAAAAAAGGAGCCCATTGCACCTAGTACTGAGAACAGCTCTTTGGATGTTCCTCTAAACTAAAAATTTGTAAAGCAAATATCTCAACAAGTCTTTTAAGTGATAGCAGCCAAAACATGGCTGCAGGGCTGAAGGCCGTACCAAAGTGGCAGAATTCTTCCAGTTCACATGGATTAATGCCACATTCACCTACTTCTTGCTTTTAAGATCAACTATAAGAAAGAGCAGAGAGCTTTATCAGATGGAGCATTACTACTTGTGCTTTGCACAGCCTTGCACAAGATTCCTGCTGAACACCGTCATCCAAGCTGGTAGGTGGGGGGATAAAAAAGGGCTAACAGAGGCAACCGAGCCCATCAGTATTAAACATATAGAAGAAATAACCATGGAGTAAATTCGTGCAAGCGTTGATGGACTGCTCTTAGTGAGACAGCTTGCAGATCTCCCTGTGCCCTGAAGTCATTGCAGGTGAAGGCATGACCTATTAAGCAACAAGGCAAAGGTGATGAGTTTCTAATGAGCAGCAGCTGACGCTGCAGGTGGCCTGAGGTTAGACATTCAGATTGAGTTATGGTTGGCTCACTTTAGAAAATGCTAAATTGTTTCCAAGAAGCATTCCCATATCACAAAATGAGACAATATCACTATTCCACTGCAGGTTTCCTTGCTTATCTTCAGTAAAGTAACACAGTCCTAACAGGAGAGCCTCTAGGTCATCTATCTAAACATGATTTTACCTCAACTATGCCTTTACAAAAAAATCAATCTTTAGTAAGTCTTCATGTAAGACTAAGTGCTAAAGTTACAATTCTCTTTGATATTCTGCTGCTACTTCGCATTTTCAAAACACTGGATAAACTCTAACAGACTCTCAGAGGGCTATATGAGTTAAGCAAGGTTTATGACCACTCTGCTTTTAAATCTCCTTGATTTATACAGATCATGAATTAATAAAGCCACCACCATGATATTTAGTCTTAACCCTGCAATAAAAAGGGCATCAAAACCCACTTTTGTAGTAATAAGGGGAAGTTGCTTCCCCCAGCCCTCCTAGAAGTGAAGCTGTTTATGGGGTGTTGCTTTACCCTAAAGACCAGATACACAACCTACCTGCAGACTTCTATCTTAGGAGGTGCTTAAATTAGGAAAAAAATCTCCTCATATAGGCTCCCTATTTGTGAAGAAAGGGGTGTGTTTCCAAAGTATGTCTCTTACTCCAAACCACCCTTCCAAAGGGACATGCTCTGCTGAGGCAAGGCAGCTTTGTTAGATAACCAGCTAATTGACATCAGCTGGTGTGAATTTTCCCTTTACGATCTCTCTTCTTCTTTTTTTTTTTTTTTTTTTTTTTTTTTAATTTTTAATGGACTTTTATTTATCGGACGTTGTGTTGTGTTCACCTTCTCAAACAAGCTAAAAGTAATTGATTATCTAATACTTATTCAGTTTGATTTGAATGGGGCTTGCTGGTTTCCTCTTAGTTTTGTTTTCCCTCCTCCTGAGCACTCACACTTCCCTTGGGCCTTATCTGAATGTACAGATGCTGTGTGCCTCTTAAAGGTCATACAATGCAGAATATCTACATTGAGGCGGCTTCACCTTCACGGACAACTTCATCTCTCTGTGTTTCAGGTTATTCTGCAAACTGGACAGTAGCGTTTGCTTGTCTTTGTAAAGCATGTCAGAATGGAGAGAGGATGAATATATAGCTTAAGACGTTCATGATTCAAGAGTGGAAGATATCTTTTCTAGGTGACACTGACCCTCCCAACACCACTTGTCAAGTCATCTGGTCCACATATAAGAAAGTAGCTTGCCTCCAAAAGGATGGTGATAACGCTTCCTCTTTTGGAAAGAGTCCTGGCTTTCCTGCCAAATGCTCACATACTGCAAAATGATTTGACTCCACAGATTGAAAACATTATATAAGTGTCTATTCATATCACATTTTGCATTGTATGGGTTAAATGCCATAAAATCTTCTCCAATTGAACTTTTTTTTTTTTTTTTTTTCAGTTTTAGGTGTCCTGTTAGTCTAATTGCATGGCCTAATACTAGAAGTTTTTACTCTGACAGGCTCTCTAGAGTTTATGTGAATCTTCAGCAGACTCCAAAGTGCTAAATAATATCTGTTTGTTGTTGTTGTTGTTTTGTTGTTTTTTTTTTTTTTATCTTGAATAGTATTCATAAAGAGTAGCAATACAACTTTATCTAAGCAGAACTGACTGGCATAAAGAGCAAAATGAGATGCTGCCTCTCAAGAGGTAGAAAAAGAGATAGGACAGATAGGGGTAAGAACATTAAAAAGACTTATCTAATTCAAACTGTTGTTACGCATATAGAAGACATGGGAGAAGACAGGAAAAGACAGAGCAGCAGATCACAAATGTCTTGACCATGAAGAGTTTTGTGTCTAGACTGGTTTTCCGAGGAAATGACGCTCGTTACATTTGTATTGCCCATTCTTTCTGATACATGTTAATCTAGTGGTCCATTTCAAACAAATCTGACAGCCAGGAATACTCTTGAGAACATAAAATAGCTACAATTTTGACAAGAACTTCTGCGGGTAGGAGAAAGGTAACACCAGTCAGAGTCCTACGGAGGGAAATCTGCAGTGAAGATTCCACAGAATCCATGAACTCATGAGAAGAGTCATAGATATTTCATATCTAGAAAATTTTATTTTTATTCATATTGAAAATCATTATCCTCTCTACCAACAGGCCTTGGTAGCAACAGGCTACCAAGAGGATGTTGAAGACTTTTTTCCCTTTTATTTGTGGTTCCAAAAGGAACTAGATGAGACACAGGAACTCATTTCTTAAGAGGATTTAGCAGTAATCAGATGGCAGGCAATGCATAGATTTAGATGACAATGGCCTTAATTTAATTTCTATTAGACAGACACACAGCCCAGTGCATCGGTCCTATTCATGTATTTTATTATAAAATCATATTGCCTAATACTGCAAGGGGAACAAAAAATTTCATTTTAATATATATACATATATTTTTTAATTTTGCTTTGTTCTACTTTGGAATGAAACCTGGAAATTTCAAAATGCTTTATGACCAAAACATCTTAAAATGATTGATAATTTTCTTGATAATTCTTAAAATTTGTTTTTCATTTTATTTTTTATATTTATTTATATATACATATATGTCCATATTTGCACAGCTAAGCTAGAAAAAATATTAATGTTCAAAACCAAAAATTCAAGATATTGATAAAATTAAAAGTGGTTGTCTAAAGCAGAAATCTGTTTTATTTTCACAGCTATGTTTCTGGCTAAATAAACACAATTTATTAGTTTTTTTTTAAAAAGAAAATGAACATTTTATTTTAAATTTTTATTTCATGAGTTTTTATTCCATGAAAGATTTTTAACTAGCATTAGCAATGACATACTCCTAAATCTGCAGGAGGTTGATGTCTTCTCAACAGCTGCATGTGCGTGGCATGTGCAGCACAAGCTGGCAATTGCTGGTAAAAATTCTTCTATTCTATTCTAAAAATTCTATTTCCCTAGAATTCCTTCATTTGGTGGCACATGAAGTATTAGTCTGGCTTGAATTGGGCAGCAGGAGAAAGAGAGAGGAATCAAGGAATTATTTGATTTCATTCTCCTGCAGACAAGCTGCTCTGTTAAAATTAATAGCAATATCTGCTCTTTAGGAGAAAATGGGTGTTTTCACTACTTTTCCTTGTAGGGAAACTAGTTGATGCAGATGGAACAAGACCAACAGGACCAGAAAACACAGGAAAGGGACAGCGGTCACAGCAGTTGCACCACAAGCAGGTGTGACACCAGCGGTGGTGACAGCAGAAGAGCCAGCACCCCACCAGCACCCTAACCCCCACCAATTGGCATAGCTTGTTATCCAACACACAACTCTGCTTTTTCTAAATTGTTCAAGGTAAAGCAAGAAATGGCAGCAGGGAGCCACGGGCTGGTGAGACTCGCTTGCCTCTAAGAACTTGCTCAGTCTGACTTAGGTTAATGCTCTTACTGGCAATTTATATTAAGACATATAATAAGATCTCCATAATAGTTTTCCAGTGCCCAGGAGAGTTTAAATGATGAGTATAAAAAATGTAATTCCATCAGAATGGGAAATATTGATGTGGCTGTAAATTGCAAGATGAAATTTCGGCACCGTTGTGTCCCAGCCCAAATCATTCCCCTTGTCCACGTGTTCTTTCAGTAATCTAATAAAATCTCAGAAATAAAGAACTAAGTAACCTGTCCAGAGAAAGAAAAATCAGTCTTAGGTCGTTGACTACTGAAGCCTAGCAAAGATTCTTGGCTACTGAATGAAGTATATACACTTTCTTCATTACCACAATTCCTGATCATTTCTTCTTGAATTTCAACCTCCCAACCATTAAATTAAGACCTCAGTGACATCCATGTATCAGAAACTTGGCAGGGAGAGGGTCTAGGGGCAGATTTGGGTAGACTCTAGAATGGATGCTGTTGATTATATATACAATGAAAGAGGATGGAGGCTGTAATTCTAATGCATAATGATTTGAGGTCAGAAGAGAGATTGTGAAAACTCCATCTTCCTACAGACTTGCAAAATCTAGCACAATTGTTATATATTTTTTATCACTTTTCTAGCAACTTCCACAGCTTAAAAAAAAATTATTCCTATATGCTGTACCTGGACATAAAAAAAAAACAGAAATTCCATAAAAAGCTTCAGCTCCAAGCAGGAAAATATTTAAATGCATGTTTCGCTTTACCCACACACAGGGTTCCAACATTTCACAATTGAATTTGGCACCCATGGGGCTGAATATACCCTCAAAGTAGAGCGTTTATTAAGAAAGGTGCCACTTTTGTATCACGTTTCAGAGTAAATTTGGCTTTGGAGATGAGTAATTCAGGCAAGCGCGGCGAGCCTCGCGCAGCGCAGAGCCGCATGTGTTAGTCTGCTATTTCCTCTGAGCGGTGAGAACAGAGGTGGGAGGCAACACATGGTGCAAACGCCACTGCAGAAGCGAGGACGCCACAAATTTGGAGGTCGGAGCCGCAGAGCTCCTTCTTCTGCCGTTAGCCGAGTCGCAGATGTGATGCCAGGCTTCATCCATGGGAGCTGATGATTCGTGTAGGCTGCCAGCCCGTTGCAATAGTTTTATCATTTGGAGAAATAAACCCTGGGACTGCTCTCCTGGAGCGCATCCGTTGAGAGCTTGTCGACAAGTGAAATGGGCTGAATTTTGGAGGCACAGAGCATTGACTCCAAAATGTCCGTAGATGCCACTCTATCACCTCAATAGGTACCTGCAGGTACACTAAAGTCCTTGTTTGTTATTGCAGATTTGTGTGTTTGGGAGTATTTCTACAGAGTTAAACTTTTATTGGTCAGTGGTCTTTTTTTTTTTTTTTCATGGAAAATATGCAGAATTGGGATCATCTTAAAAGAGGAAAAAAGAGGCCCAAAAAAAGGGTAATACGAAGTAATTTTGAAAGTGAAACACATACTGCATTTCTCTCTCTGGTTTTCCAATATTCCTTCTGTTATTTTCCATCTCGAGCTTTGTGAACAAATCTTCTTGTCTTATTACCAAGTGCAAAGATAAAAGCAATATGAGAAAGCCAGCCTTTCTGGCTGAAACTATGCTTTACTGCTGTTTATCAATCTTATCCCTAGACTCACAGCACCTTCATTTAATAATGCACCTAGAAGTTTTTTGAAAATATTCTGTTCTTACAACCATTTTTATATGCTGCTTAGTGTCATTGCAATGTGAGTATTTGTATAAATACAAATAAGCACATATGCCACTGTTTTTAAGACTAGGGATACTTGGAAGCAAAGGTCTGGACAATCTGCTCACCTTCCCAGATATTGGGAGTGTTGGGGGTTGGATATGTAACTCACCCTAAGGAGAGATCCTTTGTTTAATGTCGAGTGCAATGCAAATAAATAAAGGCATGAATTCTTTATACTTTGATAAGTGACAAAATCAGCCTGAATTTGTAAAGCAGCAACTTTCCTGAAGAAGCATTACAAAATCCATAGATTACCTGTCTTCGAAGGTCTCGCGTTTTCTTGGTCATCTTGTCGATAGCAATGTTCAGTGGGTCCCCCTTCTCCTTCCGCCCAGTCTGTTTTAAAAGAAATTATGGAGTTAAAGGAGAACATCCTCCAAAACATGTATCTTTTTTTAACAGTACAGATATATGAAAAGAAATCTATGCATTGCTTTTTATTTGCTTCCATTAAGCCTTTATTTTCAATGCCATGTTTTAAACATGTTTATGCATGGGGGCACTGCAGATTATTTTAAAACAGCCCTAAAACGATAAGACGAAAGATTAAGGTGACTCACTGGAGAGTTCAGGACTTTTCCATCAATATATTATGTGCATATATTATAGCCCGTGCTCCAAAAATCTGGCGAGACCTTTCAGTATAAAACGAATATTAAGAGTCTCTAATCTCCAGCCTGCCAGGCACCAGGACTGTTAAACATGATAATAAGCAGCAACACAGCTTGAGGACAGAAGGAAAATGGTCCTTACGCCTGCGACAGGACACATAGCAGCAGATGTTAGGTGCAGTATAAAGATGACTTCCACTTAAAACACTTTCCTGCAGGAAGGCTCAAAGCAAAAATCCTCATGAAGACTAAAAAGGGTGGAAAAAAATAAGTTTTGTGGCTCACAATTTATGAAAAAATATAGTTTGTAGGTAGCACAGTGCGGAAAGCTTGAAGTGACTTTGTCAGCTACATGACAGAGAGGACTAAAGGTTCATAACATCTCTTTGCACATTGAACTCCCTTTGATTGCTCTTTAACCAGAATCACAATGTTCATCCATTCTTCCTGCAATGCCCGTTCTTGCCCAGTGCTTTTTAAAAACTCTTCCTATTTAGAATTGTTCTGTGCATCCGATTAAGAATGATTTGCTAATTCCAGCTGAGCTTAGTAGCCTATGCTGGGATCAATGGAGAACTCCCCTTTGGGTGGGGTGCCCGTTACACCTGCCCTATCACTAATGGTCTTGCAGTGCTCCACTTTAACCATTCATTTCAGTGAATGTAATTTTAATTACATGTGTAATTTTAATTACTATACGAGGCCTAGGCATTTATGAGCATTTGGATGAATGTAAAACCCCCTTTTTTTCTTTAGAAATTCAGACATAACAATACCAAATGCTCACAGCATTTAGTATAAACCATAAAATTCCCTCTTAGCTATCTAACAAGAACCTCTTACAAATTCACAGAAGTTAACGACGCAAACTGACACCGGAAAGCAGAGAGAAAAAAAATATTTTATGCAAGAAGATGCATCCCTGTAACCTGCTTATGCTCCCTCTTCTTGCGCTTATCCTTAAAGAGAGGTCTGCTGGTCCCCTGATAATAAACTATGGCTCTTCAGCCTACACACTTGCAGCACGTCCTTTTGGGTTTAGATGTCCTGAAATCAGTCCCTGGTATGTTGTCCAAGGCAGCAGCTGTCATACACACACACAGTCTATAGCTTTGCAGGCTGAAATGCCACAGTAAAAATGAGACAGCCTGGGGCAGCTACGTCGGGTATTGCAGGGCCATCCTCACTGTTGAAATGCTGCAGCAGATGAACTACTTTCAGCCAGGTTCCTGGTCTGCTTGGCTATAATGTTTTATTCTAAAAAAAATTCAATTACTCTGGCTGCGTGCTGTGGACTAGCTGCAGCAAGTATCCTTGGCAACATTAGCGTTTGAGGATGCTTCATTTCCCAGTCAAATAATTTAATTTCTGTAATATTGTTTAAATTCTTTCCTTCCTTCTCAGTATTTCAGCTTTGATCCATACACCTACAGGAAAATCTGCCACCACACAGAATATTTTAGGATATTTATTTCTGGGGCAAGGATGGCCTTTCTTTTTTCCCCTCAAAAAACAGAGTATGGTTTGACAAGAGGTGCAAATTACAGTGAATACTAACACAATGTGAATAATTAAAAAGCAAAACCCATGGCATTTAAGGTATTTTGGTTATAGTTATCAAACAAAATAACTAGCTAACAATTCTTCTCTGAGCTTGTGCAGGACAAATGTAACTTGCACTCACCACTTGCAAGATCAAGCACTTATACAACTCTTTGAAGGGTCATTGCTATGGGAAGCAATGCTAGTGAATAAATCAGGCACGTGATAAGTTTAGGAGCAAAGACTCCCTACCTTGCCTGAAAGGTAAATGGAGGAAGGACAGAAGTTTTGAGAGACTGAGTCAGAATATGGGAGTTAGGCTTTCAGCTTAGCCTTTTCTGAATTGGTCTTTGGCATTTGGAGGAAACTGATAGACAGAGCCAGCATCTTACATCTCAACCTCTTATATTTAGCATCAAAGCCCCTTTTCAAATTTATCCTATTGCTCTTTTGTCTAGTTTTAAATTGCATGAAGAGTGACCCATTAGGTACACCCTACTGCTCAATAAAAACAAACTGGGGACCACTTAGTGGCCCTTAGACCACCCAACACGTCCATCTAGCCAGACACTTTTCACTCCAAAGTAGAGAAAAGCCTCATCTATATTATTTATTGAAAAGCATCCCTACTCCATGCAATTGCCCAAACCATGCCTATGCCAAATCTGAGATGCTAACTGGTCTGAGCCAATGCTGGGGAACGAGCTGCCAAACAACGTGCACTCAGATCCAGCTCTTGAGCCTCTCCATAACAGTATTTTCTTGAATCGTTATGAATACAGCTGAAATCTTAGAGGCTGTGCTCCTGTGCTGCATGATTATTTGTTCTACAGGAATTTTTGGTGTCCTTTAGCTTGAATGCACATCACCTGTTACTTGTAAAGTGTTTTTTTGCTTTATATTCCTGTTGCAAAACCCTTCCTTCACTGTGTAATTTCTAAAAAGGAGAAATTTGTTTAGTAAATCACATTATTGGAAAATAAATAGCATGGCATGTGATGTTGCATAGCTTCAGGCAGGTCTGTCAAACACCATCTGCTCTGTGCTGAAAATATAAGTTTATTAAAGTTTATTTATTTAAGTCCTTAAATATGCTTATATTAATGTTGCTCAGTGCTAAATTTTCGGCCTCCATTCCTAGAAGAGATGGAAAGGATTTAGCAGTTTCCTGTGTTTTTGGAAAAAAAAAAAAAAAAAAAAAAAAAAAGCTTGCATTAAACCTCATGTAATTTCTCTGTTAAGCTTTTTGTATGATGGGAAGAAAGATTGGGGGCGGGATAAAAAGGAAGTAAAAAGGAGCTCCTGGCATTGGGACGATAGGAGAAGAAAGAAAAATACATTTCATTCCTCGAATGTGTTGGCCAAAATATCGGCATTCAGAGCTCCTACATCTACACTCGTGCCAACTCATGGCATAGGAAGGAGAACTTTTTTAATGGGAGAATAGCCTAATTATTGAATATCCTGACCGTGAGTGACTGCTAACAATGTTTGCATGCTGCTTTTTTTTTTTTTATTCAGCATATTTCCTGATAATTCTCCCAGGCCATGTTACTGCCTTCCTAGTTTCCTTAGAGCTTTTCCCTGCCTGCCTGATTTATTTTCAGCTTATCAGGAAGAGCTAATTTCAAAGGGCTGCTGGCCAGGGGCTGTGCTTCCTACGCAGTCTGCTAGGTCAAAAAGGGATTTCCATTACAGTTCTGCCCCAAGGCTGCAGCCTCATTCCCTGGGCCAGCAAAGTGAGATCCAGCTGCCTGGATTTATTTTTCAAGCATTTTTTTAAGCCCGATTTGCCACTTGCATTTAGAAGTTGAGTAACTTTTCAGCATACACATGTCCAGTTAATAAGGACCTGGAGAAATCAAATTACCATCATTTTGTTGTAAGAAATGCCTAGTCTCAATCACTGACACCTATATTTCCTAATCTATAGAACAAATAAAGAATATAAGCACTGTGCTCCCTATATTAAATGAAATCTAAAAAGCCCCAAAGAGAACCTGTGTAATATTAAGGCAAGTGCATAGTTAGATTAGGAACTCCAATCTCATTTAGTTTGGAAGGGAAATAAATAGAGTAATAACCAAGACCACATAATTATGTTAAGAAATTTCACCATCTGCCAGAATGATCTTTCCTAAGATAAAGCACTGTTTTCCCTTTTAAAAAAGATTTCTTTTTCTCCCTCCTCTTTTTCCTTTGCATGAGCTGTTCACAGCTTATATTGCTGCAGTAAAATAAAACTCTCTCCAATATTTTCACAACTATTGAGGACACGTATATACCCAAACTTGCTCATTAGGAAATTCTTTTGACCAGCATGAAGTACTTACAGGATTTTTGTTTTCAACCCTGGAGAGCATCCCAGAATCAGGAAAAGGCCAATCAGGCCAATCAGCCTAGAGACACAGTGACTTTGGGATGAGACACAGACACTGTGGAAAGAAGATGCTCTCAACCAGAACCCTCCTGCCAGTTTTGAATACTTCTAGATACCCTGAAATGGAAATCGTAAGAGTTCAGAAAACTTCTGAACTTTCAGCACATGGAATGCCTAAAATTGCTACCACTATTAGAGGGAGGGCTTAGTATTATGATAATGAATATTCTTACGTGCACAGAGGGATTTACAAGGATTAGCTACAGTCATATAAGATGCAAAACCATTGCTCTGAACACGTTGTTACGTTATTATGTTATTATGAACAGTTAATCTCCTTTTTCAGGAGATGGATGACCGGACTTGACAACAGTAACCTACAGGAGGAAGGGAATGGAGTGCAGAAATAACATCTCATGTACAAAGGCCATGTATATGAACCTAACGAGAGAGACTTGGGAACAGTTCGTAAGAAAATTAATTTCCTTTTCCTTTAAAATGCCTAGTGTAGAAGCTCAGTATGACTTGTCAATTATCACTGTTTTTGTTTGTTTGTTTTAAAAAAAAACTGTGCAGGACATTTTGGGACCACTGTTTTCACATGTTCCTCTGTCTTCCCATTGCTTAAGGTATAAGCCAAAATGCCTAGGAGAGCTCAGGGTGTATTACAAGTTGCATGTCCAAGACTTCCTCATTGTCATTTATAGAGTAATTTAGCCTCTAGGAGACAGGTAGAAAGATTATCTATTGATCCAAAAGCTACCGTGCTTTGAAATACTTTTATATTTTCATCATCCCCTAGGTAGATGGTTCCATTATTTACAGTTTATTCAGAATTCAATACCACAGTACTTTTTATTAAGGCGTAAATTGCCGCTCAAAAATATATCGGTCCTAATATTTTCTTTTAAATGCTCAGCACCATCACTCTTTAAAAGCTGTGCTCATGTTCAACAGCTCTTTTAAAAGTGATGAACGGAGGCTTAGTACTAAGAGGAGAACATTTTGGACGACAGACACAAGCTGCATCAATGCTTTCTAGCAGAAAGCTTAGTTGAAACATACCAATACATAGTCTTCTGCTGACAGGTTAAGAAGACTTATTTTGGGTCAGGAGAAGGCCACCTCACACATCCTGACAGACAAAGTAGAGGCAAAATTTTGCTGTTAGATGTCAGCAGGGGAGGTTGGTCAGCAAAACATATTTTAGAAAAGTTGTGAGGTCTCCCTATATATGAGCTGAAGAAAACATCCCAAAATTAATTTTTTAAAAAATGTTGAAATGGTAGGTAAAGCTCTTAAGAACATGGTGTGAATGTGAATTATATTCCACTCAAGTCAGTGGTTTCATCCATATTTTAAATTTGTACCTATAAATGATTTTCTTTTTTAGCATTTACTCCAAGACAGCAACTAGATAGGAGGCTCTGTAATTGCTTCTGTGCCATCTTAACACTGAATTTTAATTTGTCTGCTCCAGTTTCCTCTTAAGCATTCCTCCCCTCTTGGGGGGAAAGCAAGGGGGAATTTTGCATAAATGGGGGAAAGAAAAAAAACAAAGTAGTTTAGTCCACATCGCCACAAGGTCCCGAGTACCCTCCAGGGCTGAACCAAGTGGTGTGTTTAATATAAGCCACGTGTGCCTTGTTCTGCCTCCTGTCCACTCACAAAAAGGCAAATTTGTGAGAATTCGAGCACTTGACTGTGGTCAGTTTGTTGCTCCTGGTTTTGTTGCTTTGCCCAATTTGTGGTTATAATTATTACTTGTCTCACAGCAATGCCTAAGAGCTATCAGAAATGTTCTCAATGACAACAGTTTGCTTGAAAGAGCCCAGTTAAGATTAGGGCCTAACTGTTTTAACTCCTAAATAATATTTATTATAACTAAATTGATATTAACCCATTATTGTATATTGGTATCTCAGCTTCCTTAAAAAATGTTTTGAAAAATGAATAGTTAGATTAATATTAGAGATTGCTGAAAATGCAGACCATTTTCATTCTTGAGAATGTCATTATTATTATTATTTTCATTTATGTGTGGAATATTTTGGCATATTTATGAATTAGACTTACCAAGGTCACTGTGTTGTTTTTCCCTTAGCTACTAGCCAAAAGTGACTTTTTCAGTATATTGAGGTAACAAAAATGCTGCAAAAGCAGCCTATGTGATTTTCAGTTTGTGAGATTGTCTAGACAAGGGTAACATAAAAATCACAATGAGTTTGATTAGGTAAAAAAAAAAATCAACTCTTTTTTTTTTTTTTTTTTTGCAGGGCAGGGACAGGAAAGAAAACCAACATTAGAAGCTATAGTAAGGATAAATGGACACAGTGTTACGGTATCGAGTTGGTTAATTCTTAAGTGACTAAGTGACACGAGATGAAACCTTCTCTCACCAACTACAAGAAGATCCAGCCCTCCTGAAGTTCAGCCCAGAGATTGAATGTAGGGCCAATTGTACATGTTTTGGGTGATTTTCTCCCAGAGAACTTAAAAATATTACTGATGTAAGAGCATCTATTTTTTAACAAGCTCTCCCAAAAGTCTTTTCTGTTCCTCCAGGGCATGATATTTTTGCAGAGTTTTAGAGTAATTTACTTTCTTCCTACTGTATAATACGGAACACACTTTATAAATTTAAGA
This sequence comes from Tinamus guttatus, assembly GCF_059628265.1. NCBI lineage: Eukaryota > Metazoa > Chordata > Aves > Tinamiformes > Tinamidae > Tinamus > Tinamus guttatus. Next base: position 2,695,516 of record NW_028288752.1, read on the forward strand.
TCAGGCATTGAATCTTAGCAACCTTGCAAGTTTCTCTAGGCTCTCTCTCACTCTACAAAAAAGCCTTAGTATAAATACACATACAAACATAAAACTTCAATACTTTGGTCATCACTTTTGGTCATGGCCTTAGGACAACGTTGTGTTAAAGCTGTTTCTTGTCTTTGTGAAAAAAGGTGCAAATGTCACTCTAACAGTAAGACACAGCTAGTTGCAATCACAGAAATGTGGCAATTTGCTGGAGAAAAAAAAAGAAAGAGAAAAAAAAAAGAGATAAATAGTTACAGCTGAATTTCTCTAAACTCAGCTTCCTCAAATAAAAACCTATATAAAAACCTTCCTATATAAAAACCTAAAAACCTACCTTACCCTAATCTAGAATGATTTGCAGTATATCAACACCTTTTTATTTGGATTTTTTTAACAGAGAAGAAAATACCAATTTTTACACAGAATAAATGGCGTATTTCTAGTCAGATGATGTCTCTATCCCAAATTTATGCTGTTACACTTAAATGCATAAAAAAGACTAGACTTCTGGGGACAGAAATGTAGTCGAGGTAAATTGCTTTAAATCCATCAACTTCAGTGAAGCCACACTAATTCACTCCAGCTGAGAACCTTCCCCCTCATCAGTTAAATGAAACCTTGCAGCTGCTCCATTTAGAAGGTCAGAATTGTTTACTCTAGAATTTGAAATTGTTCTAATTTTTGTCACAGCCATCCACTTAGACAGTGTCCACTACAGGCTCCCGATTTAGCTACCAACTGCTTTCCAGCTGGAAATTGCAATCTGCTCTTAAAACACTTCTGGATGGCATTTCTTAAGCTGAAATAACTTAAGGAGCAGAAGACTATTTTTTTTTTCTTTCCCTGAAGACATGGAAGTCTGTAGTTACAGGTTATATGAATAAAAAGAATTAAAAATTTCCAAGGTTTATACAAGCTCTTGAAAATGCATATTCTATTACTCTAATTCATGTTTGTAAATGATAAAACAATAAATAATAACATCTTCTATCACATTTTCTACCCAAAACTTATCTGTTAAAAGCATTCAAGTATGACTGGATAGCGAAGAAAAGAGGAGTAGAAAAGTTCAGGGGAGGTCTTGCAATATTTAATGAGGACTACCATATGCTTTTAAAATCAAAGGAGAATTTATTGAATGTGTCCTAATACACAAAATCTAATCTCAGTTTTACAGCTCCAGCACTCTTCCTAGCTGGACTGAGATAAAAGGTTTTATTACATGTCACAGGGATGAGTGTTATTCCCTGAATTAGGTGTAGGACTTCCTGAAGCATCTCAGCATTCCTTGAACATCTTCTGCCAGGATTTATCAGATCTTCCTCTTAGGCTGAATAGGAGAACCACATAGTGTCATTTGTCTGCAAGCAAAGACATTTTATTTGTTTGCACATTTAAGCAAAAGACTCCATTTGACTCCAGTATGTGATTCAAGGTGCAATGTGGACCTTTACTGTTTTTTTTTTTTTTTTTTTTTTTTTTTTTTTTAGCAAAGAAATATTTGGACTAGATGGTCTCTAGAGGTCCCTTCCAACCTTAAGCATTCTGTGATTCTGTGATTCTGTGATTTTAAACGGACAGACATCTGTGATAAAAGACTGCACTCCTGGAAATACTGCAGATGTTTAGATGTTTAGAGATATTCAAAAGATTGCCTGATTTTGTTTTTGTTTTAATCATCACAATGCAGTTCCAACTGCATCTCTCTATACATGTCTAGAAATTTGGTTAATGTCCTAAAGCTGGGTGTTTCATAAGCTTAAAATTTAAAAGTCTCAGACCTAGCCTGTGTGGAGGAAATGTCCTGATTGTGCTTAGAGTGCTTTGAGTTCCTAACACAACTGAAAAATACGATTGCAACTAGTTGGTTGCATCTCTTGCTACCCAGCAGACCTTGTTATGGGTATCGCATCTGCATTACTTTCTTTTTAATCACATTGGGCTAATATTTCTTGGATAAGCCACAAGGAACTGCGCTTTTTTGCTTGCATCCAACAAACAAGAAAAAATGTTCATCGAAGTGTGCAGACTTAAGCCGATGCTAAGTGAAAAGAAACTCCGTATTTGTACTTTATAACAAAGAATTAAATGTCTCAAATTTATTGCCCTTTTTCTTCCCTTACCTTGCCATTTCCCTCCAGACTACATTTTTTCCCCTCTGTCCTCCAACCTGTTCTGAGCACTTGCAATCACCTCCTGCCCTGAAACAATATTTTAAATGGCTGGGGTGGGATTTCTTGCAGCCAGTGAAACCTCTGCTGTTTTCCAGCTTGGCAGCGTGCTGGGAAGTCTCTGGGATGCCAAATTAGTGCCAGGGTCAGATTTGCTGAGGGCAGCAACTGGGGTGCTTGGCCAGCTTGTGTGCTTGTGCATGGTGCCAAGCCAGCAAAAACCCCACCTGCAAGCAATGTGCCCAGGAATTAACTGGATGCATCTTGCAACACAAGCCAATGTTTTGGATTTTTGGAGATTTTTGACTCAACGTGCATTGCAGGAATCAATGGGTCACTTTGGCTTTGTTGTGACTTCGTGTTCCCTTTGGAGGACACCACAACTACAACCATAATGCAACCACAACACAACAAAACCAAACTAAGAGAACTTGTGTCTGCCTAAATGGCCGGGGACAAGCTCTTCCAATTCCTGCAGTGCAAAGCCAGAGTCCCTCCTCAGATCAATGTGTTAAGTGATATCCCTTGAAATTGCCTGTCACTTTAATCAGAGGACATGAAATGCGATTATAGGTCATTTGTGGAAAAAAACAACACAAAATAACAGCATGCCCATTTGCTACAGCTGAAGCAAAAAGCTGTTTAAAATAATTTTGTAACATGTTCATCAACAGTCTTTATTAGTTTTTTTTTTTAAAAAAAAGGAAAAGCCCTTTGCAAATGCTACTCTAAGCTAATTACGCATAAAACAATGCTTTAAAGCTCTCAGCTGATTAGAGTCCTTATTTCTCCTTTAGGATTTCTAAGTTTTTTTCCTCTCTTGTTCTTTTATTAGAAAAAAAATACACAGAAATAAAGCCCTTTGCTGAAATGATCTTTGGTGCATTTACAAAGTCCTTCCACGCTCCCTTCCAATTTGTCAAGAATTTTACAATTATATTTGGTTGACTCAAAATGGAAACATTTACATGTCCCTCATGCTGCAAATTTCTCTTTATTTGTAACTTTGGAATCCTCAAGAGGATGATTTAGACTAAATGGATGAAACGGGAGCCTGGAAGGAAGGGATTCCTGAAGGCAGGAATACAACACTACTGGAGACGAAAGGCCAAGCAAAAGCAAACTCAGGTCCACCTGCTCCCTTGCAAAGTGTACAAAGTCACATCATGTGGCACAGCTCTTTTCACCCCCATGGTGAAAAATATTCATATTCTAATTCCTAGCTTTCAGATGCATAGGCTTTAACAGGATTTGGTCTTTTATTGTCTATATTCATGGGACAGATTGACATTAATTTGACCATCTCTGCCTTATCCATCGAGTTATTGAATGAATAGCCCTGCATGTCCACAGAACTGCCTGCCAAAAGTTATTGATGAACATGCAATATGACAACTCCTCTGTCTTTGATAATAATAATATTGTACTGTTAAGGTCTCCTATCTCATGGAAAAGGAAGAAAATAAATGAATGTGCAGCATGCAAAACCACTGGGGCAAGGAACAGCTTACATTCTGCCAAGCCTTTCGAAATAAAAAAGATCAAGTTAATTCTATTTTTAAAATCTGCTTGACAGATCTTCCTCTCCTGGCAAAGTTAAAGTCACCAAAATATCTCCAGTGGGGCTAAATGCAAGATATTTCCTTTGGTAGACTGCCACAAAGACTTCTTGTAGGACATAAAGTGTAAACATTTTTAGAGACAGCGAAGAGATACTCCAGCAGACTGGAAGCTGTGGTTCCACGGCAAAACCTGAAATAGCTTTTACGTAGATTTGCTATTGCGGTGGCGTTAATGGGCACCGCCTCCATTCCAACCTTCATAAATGAAAGTTATAGAGCCTTCAAAAGCACCAAAGGGAGATTAGCAGTACAAAACAACATTAAAATGTGGTTGGATTTGATTTCTCAGCTCCAAAGTTATTTTGCTAAGTTATTGAGATGCTTTCAAAAAATCATGTGCTGAGACAAAGGTGTAACATTCCCAAAAGGGAATAACGACTGGAGGTCTGAGGGGATTTAAATTCTTAAATTTTCCTGGATATGCCTCCTTTATCAGCTACTATTGGCTGTTGGTTATTTTAGTGTTGAATAATGTGCGATTTGTACCAAGCCTTGCAAAGGTGGTAGATCAGCAGCTACCCACAGGCATCTACAGCTTTTCAGAATAAATAACTTTTAAAGCAAGACGCATATAGCAACTAACTCGGCTCGGTAAAAGCATCTGCTGACTTCCACACCTAGTTTCTTATTGCCCTCCTAAACAACTTAAACTTTGACGATCGGAATTAAACCTCCTTTTTATGGTGCTCAACTCTTAAATCGCCTTATTTTAAAGGTTTGCTATTTGATCCCGCCATAACTTCAATGGTAATTTTAGCAGTAATGTGGCATAACATTCCCCATCCTCTACCTTATCACTCTATTCTTTTATGCAATACGCTGCAATTTCATATGTTGAATAAATGTTTCGGTTAAGGTCTATGATTTCACTAAGATGGGAGCAATCACGGAGGTTGCACATCATGCCCAAGGTCAGGATTGAAGCCCCTGGGATTGCCGCTGAATCCACAATCCCTGGGAACTCGGCTCTGTTTCAGTGTCCCAGGACAATTCTCCTCCCAGGATCCTGTGTTTTAGGAAACTTTGCTGCAGCCTGGCAATTAGCATTAGGGGCGAGTGGATTCCATGATGATCAAATGCCTAAAGGAATTTTAGAAAATAATGCAAAGCCCTGCAGGGAAAGCTCTGCCGCTCTCCACACCGCATGATGCTTTTCATTTCAAAGCTACTAAGCAAATTACCGAGAAAAAAGTTACTGTGAATAAAATGGGCTGCACTGTGTTAAGTAATTATCTCTAAAGTGTGAAATGGGTAGGAAGTATCTCATCTTAAGCGGTGCCATGATGCATATTACCTCTCTAGTATAAAGTGAACAGTCTTTTTTTTTTTACCTTTTTTTTTTTTTTTTTTTTTTGATGCAGGAGCAAGCACAGAAACTCTTTTTTTTTTTTCTCCTAATGATCTTTTCTGTGGGAGAGCAGAGTAGACTCAACTTGCAAAACTATGCTGTATTCTGCTCTTTGGACTGCACTAATGTTCTCCAAAGAACCTTCTTGAGTGGTTTATCTTCAAGAAGGTGCAGGAAACCCTCAACATATTATCATTATATTGACGCTCCCAAGCTGGGTAGCATGGGATGGAGGCAGGATCTCAGGGATGCAGTACTGCTAAGAGGGGTTTGTGATACAGGGTAAATCACAACTTTAACATTGCAATCACTGTATGGGTTAGGAAAAGACTCTTAGATGCTTCTCAGAGAACAGGAGATTTTTGTAATGAATTAATAGCTAGATGCATAAAGATAAGCTATTTCCAAAATAGGTATATTGGTTTTGATGAACAGAGGAAAATGAAGAGGAAAACAAATAAGGATCAAAAAAGGGCTTCCTCTAAGAGAAAAAGTAACACAAGTATTGGTTGTAAAGAACTGCATTCCCTGGTTTGCTGATCTACTGCTGCCATTTTAAGGAGATCTTCAGGCACATTAAAATGTTTTTTGCAGAGTATACATAACATTCGGTCCTAGTTCAAAAAGAAGAGGTAGGAAACGGTTGCTACGAGAGTGCTAGCCTGGGCTGAACGGCCAACAGGCATGATTTAGAGAAAATACTTGCATTAATAATCTCTTTCAACACTGCAATGTCCAGCATGGAGTATAGACTTTGTCCTTTTTTTTTTTTTTTCCCCTAAAAGTAAGCGATTAATTCCAAAGAGGTCAGAAAGGGCTGTTTTTTCAGAATAAATACCATATGAATAATAGATTAACATTTTGGAAGGGGAAGAAGAGACGTCTTCTGCATGGGATCTCTGCAACACCCACAGCCATTTCATGACCTGCTCCTGAGCAAGAGCGAAAGGGTATCCACCAAGTGTAAACTCATTTTGGCCTCGGGCCTGAAAGCGTCTTTGAGGCTTGACCTTCAAAAGACTTTCTGTTCACGCCGAGTGCTTGGCTGGCCTTGGCCATGGAAAGGGTTTTAACAAGTTGATGCTGCAAAACCCTCTCCAGCGATGCAGAACAAGCCTCCAAGTGCAGCGAGTGACCTCTGCTTCTCCAGCGCAGTATCTCTATGTTAATAGCTGGTTGTGGGGGATCGGAAAGCGCTGCCTCGAGGAGGGCAGGGATGCAGCATAGCAATTGCCACGCTCCTATCATTATCTCAATTATATCAATGTTTGATTGATGCCATCCTTCCAAAGGCAGGAGGTTTAACAGTCATTGGTCTGGACTTGGAGCTAAGCACTGGGCGATGCCGAGGGTTTTGGAAAGCTTTCCTCTAAAGTAGAAAAAATAGACAATGGAGGCAATACTGCATCAGGGTGGGTTTTCTGGTCACCATTTACCTTCACTGAGGGATGTGGCCTCATTCTGCAGAGGACACGTCGGGAGCGGGCCAGGTCGTGTCGGAAGCCACATCATACAACCTGCAAACGCCTCTGCCAAGGCCACCACGTGCTTGTGCAGAACAGAAGCACCCGTGTTTACCAAATGAGCATTTCCTGGGCTTCTTTGGAGCCACAAGAGATCCATTTTTCCCCAAAGTACAATTTAAATTGCGTGCACCCATACACAGGCGCTTGCAGCCTCAAGGATGATGTTTTAATTTCTAGATAACTTCCTAAATCAAGATAAGAATAACCATCAGTTGTCAAACACAGGTAAAGAGTAGGAATTTGGGGTAGGATTTTTTTTTTTCTTTTTTAAATGAGCCCAGCAGTCACTGTCCACACTAGCAATCATTTTCACTGATGAATCCCAGGGGAGGTTAACACAGCAAATAGTTGCTGGTAGAGCTCTTTACTACTACTGTAGCTCTGCTCTCAGAAAAAAATCTAGTATTGACATCAGAAACAAACTTCAACAACAAGCAAAATAATGAGATTTTGCCTCATAGAGTTGTTGTTCATCAAGAAAATTCCAAATTTTGTCAGAAGGCAAAAAGAAAGTTGAGTGGCATATATTTATGCACTTATATGTGTGCAGTGCTTTTATCATTCAAATCCATTATAAGGTAACTTTTCATAAACAAAATAATAAAAAAGACACGGTTTACTGATTGACATACCTAATAATATTAGAGATAAGGAGGTAAATGTTCTGTATTATGTCTTATTTTAAATATTTTACCCTTTCTGATGCTCTATTTATAAGTTTCAGAACACTTGCAGAACCACACACAGGCAAAGAAGAAAAGTATTAGGACTGCCTGATCAGTCAGGATTTGCCTTGCCTTTATCCATGCAAATTATTGTATAGTCCTTAATTATATGAACGTGTATTTTTTTTTACAGTAGCACTGCTTATGCATGCATGATGATGATCCTCATTTGCTGTTCAGTTGTTAGTTTTGTAAATCCTGAATTTAGGTTACTATGGGCATGATTCTTTCCTTAGGAAATAAATACTAGTAATCCAGCCTGATTTATATCATCTTAAAAATTACTCCAAATTTTCACTCCTAATGGACTGAGAAATAATTTATAATTCTAAACAACAAATTCTGTATTTCTGAAATGTGTTCAGATTATTCTATGTATTCTCAAACAAAATATATGGAGTATTTGTGTGTTGCCATGAGGTCCCAGTTATGCTCTGCTGGGAGACAGTAAATAGCAGTGGTAGGATGTGAATTTGGACAAATACTATCTTTCCCCAGCAAACAAGTGATAGGTCCCCATGTCAATTGTACATGACAGGAAAAGCCACTTTGTGATTTCCTGTGCAGATACTCATCATAAAACGGATTGGTTTTGGGGAGAAAAAAAAGTATTGTATTTCATTGGGCACACTACTGAAAAATCAGTGTTTCAACACAATAATCTTTGTGAGAGACTGCACCGAAAATGAACACTTTTTTTTTTACTGCTTCCTAAAGAGGGTTAAATAATCTGTTTTGTAAATATGATCTGCAAATATTTATTTTAAAAAGTCAATAACCTAAATGTTCCTCTATCCAAGCATTTTTAAATGTCAGTTACTATAGCATCAGAGAGCGATCATACAGCTAAATATCCCCTTAACCAGTTTTCAGTGAAAAATGTGCTCTAGTTGCAACAAAACATTTATTAAATGTTTTCCGTTTGATCTTGTGATAGGATTTATGTTGAGCTGGCAATCCAGAAGAACAAACTCCTCGTACCAATTCCTGGAATTCATCATATTAATACATCAGAATAATTTCCACATGTGTGTGTATACATGCTGAACAAAAAGTTATGATCCTTAGACATAACAACAGTAGTCTAAAGATCTTACAGCCCCAGTGCAGGCTAGAAAAGCAAAAGAATGTTCCTTAAAATGCCCAGGCTTTTCAAAAATAGTATGTTTTTGTGTTATGTTCATTTGCCTTTTGGCGTTACGTCTTATGGGACTGTTTCAAACATTTCTTTGCAAGGCTTAGATTAAATGGTTAGATTAATAATTCCTTGCATGAAACAAGCATACAGGAATTTTAGAAAAAAAACAATAAATATATGGAGGTTTCAAAACAGAAGAGTACAGTGACTACAAATCATAAATAATGCTTGGAGTCTTAATTGTCATCCTACTCCCTCGTACCATCAAAGCCTTTCCGTTTTCTAGGGCACTAACCGCCTCCTCGCTCCGCATTGCTTCTGTGGAGCCTGCAAACGCTATCCAACCCTTATGCTCTGTTATGCAAACATATACAAATGGTGACCCGTATACATAGGTGGACACTTCCTGCAGAAAGCTCAAATCTCTCAGTCAAGGTCAGTGTCCTCAGTCTCATTAAGATACAGGTGGGCACAGGTCTCACCCCAAGGGCATGTGGTCTCATGAAAACAGCTTCCTGGTGAGTGGGGAAGAATATGGTGAAGGCAAATTAGTAATAAAAAATACTCTCATACAAGCACAAATGGTTTAGTCATTCATCTCCTCAGACCCTAGATTCCAATGTTGCATCTGTTTTTCCATTCTCACATCAGAAATATGACTCAAGGCTTTCTCCAAAGTCACTGGCACCCCTGAGATTGCTTGTTGAACTTGTCAACACCTAGAGAGCTTCCATGGAGACATCTCTTGTTCTGCTAAACCACTTTAATGAAAATGTAGTCTCTCAGAATATCTCAAGTAAAACCTCTCTCCTCTCTTATCCTTGCTGCTTCCATTGCTTCCATTTCTTCATATCAGTGGTCCCTCAACATTTTGGGTCAACGGATCATTGCCAGCCTTCACTCTTGCTTGTGGATCGCTACTCAGTGTGACCACCAAGCTTGCTATCAAAAGCACAGTGAACTATGGTGACTGTAGCCAACAAAAAAGTGCTTATCTTCTTCTCATGGACCATTTAGGAATTATTAATTTAGTCTGAAAATACTAGAAAAGTGCCTTCTGCATTTCTCTTGTATAACAGAGAAGGCAAGTGAGCAGTAGAAGGTAAAGAAAAAGCCTTGAGTTGAATGGCAGACTTCACTGCTGTTTAATGACTAGTATGGAGAGAAGTGAATGTCAGTTCAATCTACATTGAAAATAATAACTACAGGAGGACATTTTCACATCCAAAAAATCATTTAACATATTTAACTTTTACATGCCCTTTCGTTAGATATTCAGGTAATTAATATTAAAGTTACTTGTATTTATGTAAATATAATAAAAAAGAAACACAAAATGCTATAAAAATAAACAAAGAAATATCATCAGCAGTCTCTACAACATAATCCTACTTGAAAATACAGTAAAATACAAGCATACTGGACTTTCCTGGAAATTTCCCATACGCTTTTTAAGAGATATCTGTTCAAAGCAGAAATGTAGGGTAAATTTCTGGAGAAAAAAAGACAAAGCACAGCATCTGCCCTTTCTCCCCTATAGATTACACTGTTTAGAGCAATTTGTTTGGGGCATTTTATGACCTTTTCCGCTTGTATGAATTTCCCCTGGATTTTGGGAGTCTCGTGGAGAAGCACTGAATCAAGTCCAGGAAGCTTTTCCATGAAGAGCACAAATGGACTTTTAGCTTGGCTTTCTGCATCAACAGACACAGACCCATATTTAACTCGCTTGTCCCACTTAAATCAAGTGCTTATTATAAAGGGACATCCCCCACCACCCCCAGGAATCTGATGGTGAGTGAGCTGCAAACAAATTTGGTTTCCATGCTGACACAAGGAGAGCATATTGTACTGATCAAAACCACACGAAACACTGTCACATTTACAAATAGGGGCAGGATTTTAATTTAAATGTCATTTTTAATTTCCGCTATTAGACTTCCTCGCTATTATTCCTTTTTTTTCTCTCTCTCTTCTAATCCAAAGCTACTGAGTATTTTATGTTTTTATTTTAATTACATACTCAACTACTCCCAGTTATTAAGCAACATACCAAGGCTGTATCACCAAATTGGCACGATTCACATTTCTCTTTATGCTAAACAGGTCCAATTATATCACCCATATGCTATAGTGTATCTTTGCTGCAAGTAAATCCAGTGAATAAGGCCCTTGTGCTTTTATAATAGATTGCCATATTGCTTCAGCAGATCTTGAACTAATATGAGTGGTAGTATCAGTTTATAAATCAGCCGGATTGGACACATTTTTCTCCTGATTACCAATGCTATATCCCTAGAGATGTATATTCATACAACTTTTGTCTCTAAAAATGAACTGCTTCTACCAGTGCAAATTTCACATACTATTAGCACCTGCGAATACACATCTTTTCCCTTTGTATTTCTCCATATCAATAGCCCCCTGCTCTCAATCTTTCCCAATCAATTCCACTTCTGTTTTCACTCTCCTTTCATTACTCACAGCCTCCACCTCACAAATTGTCAGTCCTACTCTTCTGTCTTTTGTGGCTCGCTGCAATATCAGATGCTCAATATGTAAGCCTTCCTCTATCCCAGCTTCTTGTAGAAAGACAGCGAGCCTTGACCAGCCCAGGTTTATTCTGGCCATACAAACGTGATAGACACAGAAGCTCAAAATGACCAACTGCCACCCAGGAAGCGTCTGGACACCCAGGATACTGCCTTTTCCTAGGCCACTCAAGCAGGGCATGTGCAGGAGTGCTCCAAGCTACCTGTTTTAACAGATACAAAAAAAAAAAAAAAAAAGGCAACAGGATTGCCTGTGGGAGCTATGTGGAATGTGTGATGCTTGGGAAGATGCCACCTGACACACGTGGGGTCATCTCCAGGTGCAACTCCCAGAAATGAAGCCATGGGACAACCGTGTGTCCGACTGGATGGGGTAGCAGAAAGATTAAACAAGGAGAACAGCACAGCTAGTGGCAGAGCCGATAGATTGTACCATGAGGGAAAAGAAGATCCCGTACGCTTTTTATAGGGGGTATGGGATCTGAGACTGTGCTGGAAGTAATTTCATAACATGATGCAGTGAAATGTCTCTGTAGAGATTTAAAGCCTCTCGTGTCAAAGGGATTGAGAAGCTCTCAGTCCTGTGGTGCCAAACTTTTGCAGACCCCATGGTGGAAACTGAAGCCTCGAACACAGCATGACTGAAACTGGGCGTGCGAGTCTCAGCATGCTGGGACAGTAAGAGTAATAGGACACATAGGACAGTAAGCATCTTCCAAGATGCAGACTACAAATATTAAAAAAAGAAAAAAATAGTAAAAAGTAAAAATAGAAAATGCAAACCAGAAAAAAAAACTTAAAAATACAAAATACAAACCAGAAAGCAAAGCCTTCTGAAGTTTTGCTTTTTGTTTTGTCTTTGTCCTGTAAATACTTAACTAAAGTATCATGATCTTGTAGATGGGAAAACCACACCACTAGCTGGGGATGAGTTGAGGCAGATGAGCTTCAGTGTAGGCTTCCTGTGCAGTGTTTGTCATGCCAGTTTAGTCTCTTTCTACTTTTTCTATCTATCTGTTTTATAAGTGGGAATATTTCACAGAGACATTCTGAAGATAAACGACATAAAAAAAATTGAAAGTACAAAAATACCATTGTACTGAAAGCTATAGAAGTATTTGAGATAGATAGAAATGTCTAGAGTATTGGACAGGTGTCAAATAAATTGAAAGTAATAATGTAATAGATTATTCCACGAGAGCCAAAGTTTCATGGAAATGCTGTTAAGATAACAAAAAAAAAATTATATCAGCTTGTCATTTATTGCGTGTGTGTGGGCTTGTAAATAACCATCCCAACATACCAAAACAAAACTGCTTTGGTATATTCCTGGGAGAATATTGCCACTGAATAAATAACTAAAGCTCTATTTCAACACTACAAACCTAAGCTTTAAGGGAGAGTCTCCTAATCAAATATATTCTGCATATATGCTAGTGACTGAGCAGTGAGGGTGACCTTGAGGTGTTACAGTTTAAGGCAGGCAGGTGTAGGCACAACTTAATGGATATAATGTATGTCAGGACTTCTCCGAAAATAATTAATGCTTTTGAGACTCCTCAGGGCCATAGCTGTCCAGCTTCATGAATTTTTACAAATAATGCAGGTAATCAGTAATTCAAATGTTATGTCTGGCTTACAGGGACATGATACATGAATGTAATATGTCTTCTCACTGAGACTTTATGGCTACAGATGAGGAGACACGTGTCTGTTTCCACAGCAGAACACTGAAAACATTTTTTCAGAGTGTTTTCTCATATTAAAATAAAAGTTAAGGAAATACATAATTCAGCACAAAGCAGTTGTGTCACTTGCACCATTGAGCTCTGCGGGAAGGGATGTCACACGGCTGAACTGGCAAAGACCAGGGCCACGGGATGTGTAAACATCCATGGGATCAGAGTTCTTTCAAAATAGGAAGAAAAAAACTCTTTTATTTTAAGTCCTTGTAGGTTTTTTTTTTCATTTAAATTACAGAATTATTTTCTATTCCATGTATTGCCTGGGCAAGTGGAAGAATGAGGCATAGCTTACACTGCTTATGAAGATTACCTAAACACTCTTTCCTTCTCATTGCAGGACTTCTAAATTCCCAGCTCAGCCCTAGAGTGACAGGGAGATGATCTGTTTTTCCTCCTCTCTAAAGTCCATGTAAAGTCAAAGAACTACAACTTACACACACACACACAAAAAGGAAGTAGAAATGGTAATATTAGCGTAGGTGAGTTCTTTTTTTCTCCTTCCACCATCACTGCTAGATGTGGATGCTTCCTTCTGTCCCTTGGTTTCGTTAATGTAATATAATTATCTATGCCATATAACGAGCTTACTACGTAAAAGCAATCCTTTGACTCGCGTAGGAATGACAGAGAAAGGTCTGTTCTGGGTCCGTCAATGTTTCATACTGTCATTAATGACCTAGGTGATAGAATAACAACTACGTTTATTAGATTTGTAGGTGACACCAAGCTGAGAAGCACTGAAAGTACTCTGGAGGGCAGAATAAAAATTCAAAGGGATCCTGACGAATTGCAGCTATATCTTCAAAGAGGGAGAGGAAAAGAAAGATGCTGTTCAAGGGGGTCATGTTCAAGATGTGCGCTCAGTCAGGAATAACCAGCTATAAAATACTGAATAGGTAGTAACTAAGTGGTAAATCTGTAGGAAAGGTTCTCAGGGCTTTTGTGCGTCACAAGCTGAATGTGAGTCACACACCACCAGCTGCAGAAGAGGCAATTCGTTGGTGAGAAACCTATCTGCAGTTGGGGAGACACACGAGGATGCACTCTCCTCAGAGCTAGCAAGATCTCAGCTTGAATTTGGTGCTCTGTTTTGGCTTGTCAAGAAAGCATGGAGCATTTAGAAGGGATTCAAAAATCAGTCAGAGTTGGTTGAGTTCAAAGATCAACCAGAGCAACCACAGAGAAGAGTGTGGCTCCATCCTCCCTACGTTCTCCCCTCAGGTATTTGTACATGTTGATAAGATCCTCTCTGAATCTTCTCCAGGTTAAACAGGCCCAGCTCACTTAGTCTTTCTCAATATGCCAGATGTTTGAGTCCCATAACCATCTTTGTCGCTCTACACTGGACCCTCTCTAGAAGCTCCATGTCCCTCTTATAGTGGGGAGCCCAAAACTGCACACATTAAACAGATAGAAAAGTTTTCTCTCTTACTCACACAGCCTTTCTTTAAAGGGACTGATTAGATGGAAATCTCCAAGGAAAAGACAGACTAATCTTTTCTGGAGAAGCAAGTGAGTCTGCTCAAACAACACCAGGTTTGCTCACAGATGAGCAGGGAGACTGAAACCTGCAAAACCACCATGACGAACCACTAGTCAGGCTCAGGGAGGGTGATGAAAGCCCTTGGCAGGAGGAGGACCAGACAGGTTAGTGAAAGGAAGACCAGAGAGCCGACTTTTTAAGTTAGATGAGCTGCCTTTTTTAAGCTAAAAGCCTTCTCTTTTTTTGGTCTTCTTTGGGGAAGAGGCAATTTCATTTCAACTTTCCAACTACTTGCAAATAAGAATAAAGCCACTCTAAAAATGTGGCCCAGAACTCAAAGTTCTCCATAGGCAGAGAATGACTTACGGGGAGCTTCCAATATACTGTCAGAGGTTGAAATGTAATGTTTGAAATATCTGCAATCCATGGTTGTGGTGGGGTGGGAATCCATGTCAGCTTCTAAACATCTTTAAAATATCAGAAAAAGCAGCCTTACATTCTGGTTATTCTACATATTCTAAGAAACCAGATTAAAGACTAATTCATTTTAGATTTAAAGAAAACAAATGCAGAATATGACTAGGGAATATAGCCACAGAACTCCCCCTAAAACTGGTTGGTGAAATTCATTTGACCACCTTTGAAAATCTTTTCTCTGTAGCCTACTCCATTCTCCTCCCAGCTGAATGCCTAAAGTAATGGCTGTTATATTAGACTGGTATTGCTGAAAGCAGAAACTGAATGGAAAAAGTTTATGGAAAACCTGATTTCTCATATCTTGATCAAGTGAAACATAAAATAATAAAATCTACATTTTATTTCTAGGGATTGAATACAGCATAAGAGAAGTGGATCATATTTACTCTGTTAAACTATATACTTTTCTCTTTCTTGCTAATCTGACTGAATTACAAATTTCATACAAAGGCCATTTTTCTTTTACAATGTGGAATGTTGTTTCAGCCTTAGAAACTGTAATGAAAAAAAACTTATCTATACACAAAAATGTTCTCAATTAGCCTTGCCATGATGCTATTAAAATGGTATTTTCTAAAATTACAATACAGAATAAACACATTGCAAGAAAGCAAATACAATTTTACAGTCTACTGTGGCTGCTGAACTGGTCCAGTCTTTGCTTAATAGCAAAATATCTTGAAAAGCTACTCTATAATGAAAAAGGTGAAGCCACCTAATACCCCTAATTGATGTCTTTTTGATATCCAGCCCCTCTGCGTTTCAGCAGATGCTTCATCCTGCTGAAATACAGGAACAGCACAAATGCCTGTGGACTACTATATTTTGCAGACTCCATATGATCATTTTTAAAGACGCATTAGTGAAAGGAGAACTAGCAATTTGTTCTAGGATCATAAATCTGAGATCTTGACTAGGTTGATGTTTTAGCTTGCCATTAAAATGAACAGATTTTCCAAACTTGGAAAAAATAAAAATAAAAATCAACATAAACACCATGCTCGGACCATGACAAGAAGACATAAGATTTTGATATCTATTTGCAGTAGGAGTACTAAAGAAGTTAGCTTGATGCTCCGCTATTTTAATCAGGAATAACTGCCAAGAATCTCCCCACTGCAGGAAATTGCAGGGATGCGTTTCTAAAATGCATCCTGCAACGGAGCGCTTGGCAATTTAATGGCAAGTCGCATAGTTTGGGGTGGAGGGGAGAGACATTCAAACATGTGCTCTGCATTTACTAGTAGGCGCGCAAGGCCCTATTTCAAGGCTGCAATAGAAATTTTGATGAAGTGCCCTGCGGCGGATCTGAAATACTGGCCGGGGGGCCCCGATGAGACATAATTTACGCCAGCAGCTAGAACAACTCTAGCTTTCCCCATCCATTCCTCTAAAGTCATTATTGACCCAAGGGAAAACGCTGGCCTTAAGCAAGTTTTAATAAAGACTCTGGTGGAGCAGTTCCCGCAGCGCTAAATGCGTTAATGAGAAACCAGCCACTTAGCCGTGATGGACCCAGGATCTGGGTCTAACCCGCAAGGGGCTCCCTGAGCTTCTTGGGAGTCTTTCCAGAGACGAAACAGACGTCCAAAAGAGATTTAATTACCTTGCTTGTGAATTTGTTGTATAAAAATCAGTCAGGCTTAAATAGACCAATATTCTGCTTGTCCTATATGGGCATAATTTATTTTAAGGCTGGTTCTGCAAAATAAAAATGTCCACAGTATAATCAAGTCTGCACTGAAAAGCAAGGGTTTCACTAAGCCGAGACATGCGTGAACATATAAATCTGGTCCTAGGTATTGCAAGGGTGTATAACTTTTGCCATTTATTTTAAACAATTAATATTTATACCTATTGGTCCCTGAGCTGTATGATCTGGCACCATACTACAGATCGTGGCAATTCTAAAATTTGTTATGCAACTACTGCAACTTCTTGATAAATAAAATCAGGAAATCTGAGAATTCTAATAAGGAGCACATATTTGCTTGAATTTAGATGTGTACTTCATTTCAGAAAAAAAAAAAAAAAAAAAAAGAAAAGAAAAAGATTAACCATGCCTCTCTTGGCACATTTTTAACCACGAAGTGCAAAATAGGACTTTGTGGATGTGATTTAGTAAAATTAGACTGCAGTCTCGATACTGAAGAATAGAGCAGGGGCCCTTTGGTTGACTTGGGACTGTCAGCCTCCATCTGCGGATGGAATATAGGCTGAATATAGCAGCATTTTGAGCCAAAGAGGGGATCTGAGAAAATTCTCACTTCTAAGATGCTGATATACACCAGCTTGCTCTTCCTGTCTCCCAAGAGAATCCATACCCAGGTAGACAATGTATATGCAAGGACAGCCTTTTGATACCTCGCAACTTTTTAAAAGTTTAACCAAGCTTTTGCTGTACACAGAGAAAATAAATAACAATAAGGAAGGGAAGGTTTGTATGCTATGCTGTAAAGTGAATCCATCAAACACAAAGCCAGTATGTTGTATTTGCAGTCAATCGATTCACTTATTTCACATAAAAAAGTTGCCGGTGCTAATCCTTTTTATGAAATCTCCTAAAATATTTTTTTCTAAGTTATAGGGGAATCATTGTGTGCTTTATGACCCAGGAGGAGAGGTGTTTGTGGGCCTCTCTTTTATTTTCCTTTGGTACCTTTTGATTTCAAATCAGATGCTACGTGATGTTTCCAATAAAAGTGGAATTGAATCACAATTCTGTGAAGCTCGTAGCCATTTGTACAGGGGAGATGCCGTAGGTGTGTGTGGGGGGGCGGGTAGGAACAAAATATTATTAGCTTGAATGGAGATGAAATGTCATGAAGACTGGAGTTGCCATCTACTGGAGTGTGCAAAGAACGACAACTGACATGTAAAAAAAAAACATTCCAGAACTGAAAACATTAGTCAAAATAATAGTTCAGGTGCATCGCATATTGCTAGATGTCTAAAAAAACAGAGCTCTTCCTGGACAAGGAATTATTCACCAGGTTGAGCTGTTGAATAAGCTGGAAGATGCTCAAGGAGGCTATATTAAAACAATCTTGTTTGCCTTTTACCCACGTTCAGCACAAGACTGTTTATCACCTCTCATCACAACATAGATAATTCCACTTTCAAGCTCTGAAAACACAAACCAAGGTCAGAATCTGCAGTGAAGAGAATGGCACATTCTTCAAATATGGGCACCTAGTCTCGCACGGCTGCGTCTTTGAACCACTGCTCTGAACACACAAAAACATTATAAAATATCCTCAGCTGATGAAACGCTGACAGATATAACAACACTCTTCCCAGAGCTGCGTATCAGCGGAGACAGGTACCCAATACTCGCTGTGCGCTTCCAGTGACGGGCCATAAGCCCAGCTGCAAGCAAAAAGCTGTTCTGTCTTCTGCTTGCACAAAGTCTGAAGTAGAAATTTTATTTCCTCTGTACAGACTTTGCAAAAGATACTAACCCAAATATTTACACAAGGAAATGAATATAATAAAATTTCCAACCAGAGAGGCAAACCTGTCAAGGACAGTCTATAGGAGAAAACAACAACTACTATGTTTAAGTCTTTAAATACCCACAAAGCTGGCATTAAAGCTTTTGATATGGACATTTAAAATAGATGTAAGTGCTTTTAATGAAATCACACATAATCAGCAGGACACCATTTTCATTCTAGCTGCATCAAAACTCAGTGCATTTGTAGAGAGATACGCACCTTGCATGAACGTCCAGCTAAAAGCTATCCGTGTCCACTATTTTTTTTTTTGAAATAAATGTAACATTTTTTATATTTAATGAACTTGTTTGCTAGTGTCCTGTTAAATCTTTTACATGAAGTGTCTGGACAGAAGTCACTGACATGTGAACTATGTTATTATGATTAATGGAGTTCATACATAAAGGGTTATTTCTCTGCAAAACGTCAGATTGAATAATTACTGGAATTAATCCCAGAGGGCTTTAGAAAATTTTCTGCCCAGTTTCAAGTCACATTTTTATCACATTTTTCTTTTGACTAGAGGGCGATCTTTAATTGCAGTTTAAACTAAAACAAGTACTGTAAGCAATTCATCAAACATTATGAAAAATGATGTATTTCTCTCACAGTCCTTGAAAGTAGCTAAGTCACTTTTTACTCTCATCTTTAGGCAGAAGGAGAAAATCAAATCAATAAAATACTGCTTTTGTTCTCCCTCAGAAATAAAAAGAAAAACTTACTGTTCATATTTTTCATAGATCTAGAATGTCTAGAATATCCTAGAATTGCTGCAGTGGATTATTACTTGCAATATTGCTAAGTAAGGAATATATGGTGACATAAGCTGATCTCTTGGATTTGTTAAATCTAATCAGCATTTAATGGATACAATGGTGCCTGCCAGAAAATCCAGAAAGTCAGGGAATACTTTTCAAAAGACTCAGAGCTCAGCTTGTTGCAGGGAAACATCCAGGGTCAGGATTACTTAGACAGTAGGTAGCTCTTTCTGATAGATCCTTTTCTGTGATAGATCTTTTATAATTGCTGTTGATAGTATTTTATGTGGGCTAAAGGTGAAGGAGCAAATGCCTTCCAACAAGGTTTTATCCATCTGGCAATAGACAGGGTTCTTCTCCCTACATCTGCAACGTCTTCTGGGGCTTATTGCCTTCAACACCCGATAGGGACAGGAAAATGTGTAGAGGGGACTTCTGCTGCCCTAACCCCAGGGCACAGTCCAAGCTCAACAGAAAAACAGGCTGCAGAAAGACAACACGTCTAAACCTCTGCAGTACAGATTATGTCTCCAGGACTATTGCATTCACTAATTCTTGTCCAAAAACAATTGCCTTCAGCACCTGTGTTGTGTTCTTCATTGCTGTCCTCACTAGGACGTGGCGATAGGAACAGGAAAAGGACTGTCTTCACTTGGACATGATATGCTAGACACTATACAGGGGCATCTTTGAATGCTTCTCTGCTCGGCAACTGCTAGTTCCACTTTCATGAGCATGAAATTATGCCCACCTGCCCCGCTTGCTGCCCTTCTCATCTCAGCTGGCATATTCTGGGAGCAGGACACTTCTTGTCCCCAAATCTTGCAATTCCCCAAATGCGCCCAGAGTGAACAGCATGTGTGGTGAGGCTGGGTAGATCTGGGCTGTGGGGAAGAGCCAGGAGCTGCTGCCCATGGCCTGCTGGGCGGGCAGGAGAAGTGGAATTGCTGTGGGACGTGCTCCAAAGAGGTCCATAATTCAAGAGTTTCTGGAATAAGAGTTTCCCACCACTTATTCCCTATTTCCTTAAGATTCCTGCTTGGAACGTTCCTGATAAAATCATCAAAAACGGTTATTTTTCCACAGCCTCTGCTCAGGCATACATGAAGCAGACCCTATCTGTTTAAATTCATAAACACCTTTTCATAGATAAAAATCTTTGAATAATGGGGAAAGAACTACAATACATCTTGAACCACAGGCATTTCACAGATACTGACCTTTGATTTTGATTTAGAGGCTCTAACTAATAAAGCTTGGCTCTGCACCAAATCTGAAGAATAAAATCAAGCACTCTCTTGTCAAATTATAATTAATTTGCACTACAAAAAAAAAAAGAGTAAAGTAAGCCAAGTGTTCTTTAAAATGGTCTCTAGAATTCAAAACGCATACTAAAATGTCCTATATCTTGAAAAACAGGCAGATTCTTTCAGTCAATTATGCATCCTTCCACTAATTTAAAATATAAATTGAGTCCTAAAAAACAATAAGTTCTTCATTTTACATGAATATTAAAGACTCAAAATTAGCAATAAGAGAAGAAATATGATACTGGTTAAACATATGCTAAGCAAAGCCTAGAATTTTATTACTATTTGTACCCAATTCTGCTGTTTCATGTTGTATAACATATATAGTGTGTGATTATATATATATGTAAGTGTACGTATATGTTGCAAATGGGTCTATGCGCGTGCATGCATGAGTATATAGTTTATAACTTTGCAGGTAAGTTCCGAATCATCTTTGCACCTGTTTCCAGAACTGACTATCCATTTATCGAGAGCAATGCTGTATTTTTCTTGTATTTATCTTTCTTGTAATCTTCAGCATAGACACCTAAATATGTTGAAAACAAGCCCAAGCAAGAGTCAGGAAATCATAGTTCGGAGCCTGCCCGTATATTGGTTCTAACAAAAGGAAGTCAATGAGCAAAGCTAGGCTACCCAAAGCTAAGACTGCACGTAGGCCACGCATGGATCACCCCTGCCATATGAAAATTTAAGTCATTTAAGGAGAGGTCAGGTTGTTTTCCTTTTTTAGAAGGCATGACTCTCTGTTGTTATGCCTTTAAGTATGTCCTTCTGAGACTCCTGACCCGTCATTGCTGCTCTTAGACATTACATCAGTTGCAAATAATACGTAATTAAGCCATAAATATTTTAGGTAATCAACAAATTGTCTTCTTTAAGTTTGAAAAAGAACATCATGGTGTCTCCTATCTGAAATGTAAGTCTTCAGCCTGATTTCTGCATTGTTATTTCTATGTACTAGCTAACCCAGATTCCCTCTAATCTCCCAGTAAGATGCAATAAACAAAAAACTTAACCATGATTTCAAATTTTCATCCTAAGTTTTCCCTTCAGATCATATATATATACATATATATATATGTACATGCATATGTATGTGTGTATATATATATATACACACCATCATCAGAATAAAAGGATGGAGACATAAAAATGATGGTTCTCACACTGCCAAAATATACCAAAAAGCAGACATAGCTGCAAATAATATACTCTGCCAGACATCTCATTGCCTGCTTATCTATAGGTGCTGTGCTGTAGTTCAACATCTACTTCCGGACTACATAATTTGGTTAATATTGTGCAGATCTTCTGGAATTCTAGGAGATAGATCTAAAAACATTCCAAATTATATAACTTCCAAGGAACGTTACCAAAAGCACAGTTTGTCTGTAACAGTCGATTTGAATTCCTCTGTGATGAAAGAAAGCTCAGTAAAGGCTTTATTGCATTTCAAAATACTTATTCTTTATGAAAATCTATTTTCCCATAGCACCAACTGTGGCACCAACCTACTTTCCTGGTAATAATGTACCCATAGAGGTCAGAATAGTTTTGTTATCTTCTACATTTTTTCATTGTCCATTAAAATATGTTTGGAAAGAAGCCAAAAAAAAACAGATTAAGAAGAATTGATTGTCCAAGACTGAGAAGAAAAGATTTTCTTCTCTGGGAAAAAATTCCAAGAACAGTTCATCCATTTATGAAAAGACTTTTTAGGAGATTGCCAGGAACAGCTTTTAAGTTGTTCATTGCAGCTTTCAATAATTGATTTCATAAATTCCTCTCAATTCTCTCAGTTCCTGCACCTTAAAAGTCAGAAGTGTATGTACTGCTGTCTCATCAATAAAAAAGGCAAATTGCTTTACATCAAGAAGGTGATCCCGACACAGCAGGAACAACTGCTCTGCCGAAGGAGCATGTTGGTGTGGTTATACCCATAGTCCTAGGTCACTAGGTTCATCCTTAGCCAAAATGCTGCCACTATTGGTACCTTGTCAGTTTTGTGAATGACACGGGCTGCACCAGAAGGAGATGCTCTGCCAGTGCAAGTCACTTAGGCACAACAGGTCACAGGGAAGATTTTTCATGCTCCTAAATAGCTCTGCTATTCTGTCACTCTGTAGCATAGTTGTGGCTGATCCATCCTCTAGCCTGTCTTAGGCTTCCCTACTAATGCTTCCTCCAAGACTTCCCATGACTTTTGTAGGGTTATTAACAAGAAAGAGTTAACTGAAAAACAAGGTGAAAATTCCCACTTTGCCTCTAAACTAGGCGTTGCAACAAGCAGATAACCTGCTTGCAACGTGGCAGTCTTTGCTTAAGCAGGAGGCTACATGATCCTCCACAACTTGATTATTAATGAAAACAGAATGCCTTCTGTGCTTAGTAACACTACTTATTTTTCCAATACACTTGAACATTCACAGTCTATAAGACTGTCTAGAGCTTATACAGCCCATTCAGAAATTCATAGACAATTTCACAGGTATTTAGGAGAGTTAGAACTCTTTAGCTTATTATGCAAGTAACGAGTGGATAACAGAGACACTTCATTTTACCGCTAATAATATTGCTTCTAAAAAGTGATTTTTTCTCTAGTGCATTGACAACGCTACACACAGGCCACCATCATGAGTGACTATATATGATGACACATGATATACACTATTGAGTATGGCTGATGGTGGTAATGGAAGCGCTGGACAGGAAAACGAAGGTTTATTACATTGTTAAAAACAATAAGGCCATTTACATAAGAATATCTATTGTTCAAAGGCCGTAACACATTCACTGTGTCTATTCTGTGCTGATAATGAGGCAAGAAATGAATGGCAGTTATCGACATTACTTTGACATCTTGAGTGGCCAGGGATATTTTGGTCGAAAGCTTGTATTGCACAAAAGCAATGCATTTTTACAGTCACTTAAAGAGCCATATTATACATCTGATGGACTTGTCCAATAACATTCTAAATTCTCTCTAGTGGATACAGGTGGCCAAATGTTAGCGGTGTCCAGGATGTAAATATAAGAGAAATAACAGATTTAATTTGCTTTACTTGGAGACACATCTCTCTCTTCTCTTTTCTCTTTTTAAACTATTCCTTTATAAGAAATGCTATGGTTCAGTGCACTTGAAAATTAAAGACTACTGTGCAAGATCAAGGTTTGAGTCTGTCCATTCACGAAAGGAAATTAAAATCACCACTAAAATTCCCACTTCTTATTATACTTATAGAAACCACTCAGGAAATGCCAGAAGGAAGAAAACGTAGTCTCAGTATTTCGTATACACTAATAATAAACAAAATTAATTAAATGCTCTTTTGTTTTTCTATATTTTTGTTGGTTAACATTTGGTTAACCTTAAGTATTTGTATGTCCCTATACATACATTAGGGACCAGAATCTATTTTTATTCACTCTGGTCCAAAACCCCAGTGCTGGATTGCTAACTTAGACCTATTAAATATCTAGGCACCAGCAGTAATTCCAAGGAATACAGGGTATTATTAAGTGTGGAAAAAATCTGAGACCAGTAAAGTGATGTGACATTAATTTGAAGATTATATTAAAACGTGTAGACTAAATCATAGAATGCTTAAGGTTGGAAGGGACCTCTAGAGGTCATCTAGTCCAACCCCCCTGCATACGCAGGGTCACCTAGAGCGCGTGGCACAGGACTGCGTCCAAGAGGGTTTTGGAGATCTCCAGAGAAGGAGACTCCACAACCTCTCTGGGCAGCCTGTTCCAGTGCTCTGTCACCCTCACTGTTAAGAAATTTTTCCTTAAGTTCCTGTGGAGCTTTTGATGCTTCAGTTTCTGGCCATTTCCTCTAGTTCTATCAGTGGCCACCACTGTTTGAAAAACATTTTTCAACCTGTTCACTTTTGGGAATCACTGCAGGGTTATGCCATGAATCACGCTAGTGATGAAGCCAATAAATAGCTCCCACTTAAACTTTCTAAAACTTTACTTATATTGTTCTTCCATAACCTACTTTGCATCAATTTAATCAATCTCCCTTAAGTACATATAAACTTAGTCTGTGTGCCTTAAAATGTTTCATAATAGCACACTTAATAAAGCTAATTTAAATCTTCTCATTTATAGAGATTTGCCAGAGGCTTTGAAACTTCAGAAAATGTGTAAACTTAACAGTTTGGCTGTGATAACAGCTTAGTCTGTGGATGTTAAGCCCTTTGCATTACAATCATGCTCAAAGAGGATTCCTAGTTTTATTGCAACAAAAAGCACATTTTAAAAAAGCTTAGAAAATATACCAAAAAGACTGAATTTACAGAAAATACTGCAGATCTAAGACATATATCCACCCAATTTTGCCTTTGCAGACCCAGGTTCCTCAACTCTTGGATGTGGTCAATGACCTGTCTCACACTACAACCCTGTCCATGCATTGAGGTCTCTCATCTCTCACGTTCTTCAATTCTGTTTCACAAACACATTTTGGACAAATCGAAGTGGAGCCTTTCATGTCGTAGACACCTGACAGAGCTGAGAGCTAGTGTGCTTACAGGCACTGATTCTGGGTCCCTAATTCTGGTTGTCAGTCTTTCAGCTTGATGCAATAAAGGTTTTCTGCTGTCTGCTCAAATTTTTACCTCTTGTGACCAAAAGATAATAGATTATATGCCAGTGTGGGAGTGGGCAGATGGGTTAGGATCCAAGCTATACTGCAAGAAGCATCAGAGAGGAAAGTACTCAACTCTCTGCAGTGGCGTGTATCAAGGTGTTTCATCTCTGCTGGAGGAATTCTTTGCTTTACATATAGCATTTAGATGGTATTTACATGATCATCGCCCTCACCTGATTTGCAGAAAATGTCAACTTCCCTTGATGATGCAGCTGAAATTTTTAGGGCTATCTTTGCAGACCTGCCCCAAAATTGTTTTGTGGCAGAAGGCATCAAGATTTATGGCCAAGAAGACTGACAGGGTTGTAACTCTATGAGGGACGCACCTTCCTGCTGTGAAACAGTATCTGTCCAATTCAAGGCTGTTTTTCTTTTTCCTGATGATTACACCAAAATACTGGGAACACTAACATGGAATGCATTCTTGGAAAAGGATTCTGTAGTCTCTTCTCCTGCTTCTTTGCTCTCTTTCCTGCTTTTCTTCATTACCTTCTCCTGTGCTTTTGTGTACAGAGGGAGAGAATTCAGGTGTACTGCAACCAGTGGACGCTTGCACAAACAGCCTGCTTTGAATAAGACAGTGTGATCTCAGGAGAGGAAGAACATGCTCCGTTTTCCTTCCCAAATGATCAAACATGTAAGAGGTTTATATAGTATTAAAGCATCACATTTTCTCTCCTAGTCGTTACTCACACTGAAATACAAGGGCTACAGAGAGCAGAGGCATGTAAATAAACTGAAATGGGAGCATAAAAGCACATTCATTCCCATGTCCTGGAACTGCAGTCCAAATTGTTTTATATTTGTAATTCATTTAAGGAGACTGTTTTGAACAAATACATTCGTAATGAAGCTCTTTTGCACATTTTTTATGCATGAGAGCCTAAGTAAGTTTTCTGGGACTTTGGTAAAACAACTTTTACTGCATCAAATCACTGCATGCCTTGATCTATACCAGCACCGACTCAAAGCAGCCAGTCATGCTCAAATATAATGCACAGCTCTACAGTTTTGTACCAAATACTTCAAAAGCAAGGTTTTTTACATTAATATTTGCTGTTTAAAGAAAAGGAAAAAAAAAAAAAAGCAAATGTAATGTTTGCCCTGCCTCCAGCACTTCATAAGCTATGTTGGCTCAAAAAGAAAATTAGCATCATCTTCTGCAATACTTGTATTTCCATGTCAAACTTCGTCATAAGCGAATTCGTGCACAATCCCGAGGTGTCAGCTCTGATCACATTCACCAGCACCCAGGTTTTAGAGCCTTTTTCCTAATAGGAAAAGATGGCCAGCCTTTTCCTGACAGAAGTACTGTACATCTTGCAGTCAGTAAAAATTACAGAGATAGCTCTGCCGATGCGTTCCCCATAGCTAATGAGCACTGAAAATTATTAGGCAAGGATTTTTTTGGGGGGTGCGTGGAACAAAGAATGGCACAATCTGCAAAACTTACTAACTAATTGGGTTCCAAGCCCCCTCTTTTCATGCCACCAACACAGCCAGAGCAACCTATATGTTGAGCTTATTCCCTGAGCACAGTATCCTTTATGCTGCAAGAAGAATAGTTTTGTGTGCCATAGCCTGCACTGCAAAAAGAAAAAAAGGGGAAAAAAAAAAGCTTTTAGGAAAAGCATGTGCTGAACACACACAAAATATGCAGAATGGAAAAAGACCAAATGTAATTAAAGCTTATATGAAGCTGGACATCCCTATTTGCAGAGCTCTGCCTGCATTTCTATGAGAAAGAAGGCACAGAATTTCAAACGCTGCTCTTTAGAGACAGTGTCAGAATAAAACCGCATCTCCCCCCACCCGAACCCCCCCAAAAAAATTCCGAAAGGCAAATCTCATCATCAAAATTAGAGAGGAAAAAAGCACAAAAGCAATCCAAGGATACTGCTTTACACATCCGTCTCCGCCAGACACGAAACCAAGTGCCTCCCTCTAGCTCTCCTGTCTAACGCCCTGACGACTTCAGACTTTAGGAAGAAGAGGAGCCCTAACGCTACGGCTGCCGAGCCGGGCGGACGGACCGCCGGCTGCGGAGCCCTTGCCGTTCCCTCGGAGGGCATATATATTACTTTGCCGGCTGGCGCCCGCGGCTGCTTTTTTGCGCCCACCCCCTTTTCCGCCTGCCCCTGCCCGAGCTGCACGGTGCAGGCATGCAATCCTGAGCAGCTTACAACACTCAGTGAGCACTAGGTGCCTCTGCATGCTCGAGCAGCGCGCCGCTCCGCCGAAGGGACGGGTTCTGTCTCCTGCCTCGGCGCTGAGCAGCACCTAACGGGGGAAAAAGCCAATACAGAATGGGAAATAAAGCTGCCCTTTAGCCGCTCGGTGCGAGAACGGTCATCTCTCTCTCTATCTGGAGTAAAAAAAAGGTGGTGCTGGCTGGTGGTCGTGGCAAAACGATGGACCTTAAGCAGACGGCCAAAGCCGGCGGCGTCGCTGGGCGAGAGTTTGGAGGCTTTCTCGCGGCGCGGCGGTGACCGCAGAGCGGAAGGACAGAGGGAGAAGGAGAAGACTGGAGCTCATGCACCTAGTTCTGAAAACTTGCGTGTCCGAGGAGGCGGCTCGGGGAGCGAGCCGGGCGAGCCTCTAGCTCGGCGAGCAGAAGCAAAGTAAGACATTGTGAGCGTGCCAGCCTTGCACGCCGCTGAAAGGGACGGCACTGGTAGCACAGAGGGGTCTTTTTTAGCTCCGCATATAATTAGTGCAAACACAAAGGAAGCAACTGAATGGAGGTTGTCACTCTCTGGAAAAGGGTGGGTAAGACACTTTTTAATTAAATTCTCTCATGAAGAAAGAATTTTTTTTTCCCTCTGTCTCTCTCTCTCTCTCTCCTTTGCTGCAGCATTTAACATGAACAAAATCACTGTCGTTTTACCTTTGAATGTCTGTGAACTTTAACGCGGTGCAGCTCCTGCATGCTGTAAAGTGAAATATTTGGCTCTGTGTCTGTTGCGTTTGTTTGCCTTTTTCTGTTTTTTTTTTTTCCTTCCTCCCCACCATCCCCCCTCGTTTCCCCCCCTTCTCCTTTTTTTTTTTAATAAAATATGATGTAGAATTCGAAACGATTCAATGGACATTCTCGAGCGCACTTGGAAATATTCTTGCTAATGGATTTCCTTCTCATTGGTCTCTGCTTAAACTGGCTGCTGAGGAAGCCCCCGGGGTTGATTTTGTGTACGCTGGGTATCGTTTCTAAAATGCTGCCAGCCGTGAGTAGTGGGTGTCCGCAGCTCTGCCGCTGCGAGGGCAGGCTGCTGTACTGCGAATCACTGAATCTCACAGAGATGCCTCGCAACCTGTCGGGCATGATGGGCTTGTCTCTGCGGTACAACAGCCTCTCAGAGCTGCGTGACGGACAGTTCGTGGGGTTAATGCAGCTCACGTGGCTCTATCTGGATCACAATCACATCTGCTCGGTGGAGGGGGACGCCTTTCAAAAACTGCGGCGGGTTAAGGAGCTCACCCTAAGCTCCAACAAAATCACCCAGCTGCCCAACACCACCTTCCGCCCCATGCCCAACCTGCGCAGTGTGGATTTATCGTACAACAACCTTCAGGCTCTGGAGCCGGACCTCTTCCATGGGCTGCGGAAGCTCACCACCCTGCACATGCGGTCCAACGCCATCAAGTTTGTGCCCGTGAGAATTTTCCAGGACTGCCGCAGCCTCAAGTTTCTAGACATAGGATACAATCAGTTAAAGAGCCTGGCCCGAAACTCTTTTGCGGGCTTGTTCAAGCTCACCGAGCTCCATCTGGAGCATAACGACCTGGTGAAGGTGAATTTAGCCCATTTTCCCAGGCTCCTCTCACTGCACTCTCTCTGCCTACGGAGGAACAAGGTCACCATCGTGGTGAACACACTGGACTGGATATGGAAACTGGAAAAGATGGACCTCTCAGGCAACGAGATCGAGTACATGGAGCCGCACGTCTTCGAGAGCGTGCCCCACCTCAAGTCGCTGCAGCTGGACTCCAACCGCCTCACGTACGTGGACCCGCGCATCCTGGCCTCCTGGAAGGCCCTCACCAGCATCAGCCTGGCCGCCAACGCGTGGGACTGCGGCCGCAACGTCTGCGCCCTGGCCTCGTGGCTGAGCGATTTCAAGGGCCGCTACGACGGCAACCTGCTCTGCGCCACCCCTGAGTACGCGCAGGGCGAGGACCTCCTGGACGCCGTGTACGCCTTCCACCTGTGCGACGAGGCGGCCGAGCCCACGGGCAGCCCGGTGCCCGTGACCAACGGCAGCGAGCAAGCCTTCGGGCTGAGCTCGGCCACGGCGGGCTATGACGGGCGGGCTGTGGCTGGCGGTGGCGGTGACGGGCCCACCACGGACCCCTTTCCCATCACGCTGCCTGGTGAGCCTGCCGAGAACGCCGTGCAGATCCACAAGGTGGTGACGGGCACCATGGCGCTCATCTTCTCCTTCCTCATCGTGGTTTTGGTGCTCTACGTCTCATGGAAGTGCTTCCCAGCCAGCCTGCGGCACCTAAGACAGTGCTTCGTGACACAGCGCCGCAAGCAGAAGCAGAAACAGACCATGCACCAAATGGCTGCCATGTCAGCCCAGGAATATTACGTTGACTACAAACCCAACCACATTGAGGGCGCCCTGGTCATCATTAACGAGTACGGCTCGTGCTCCTGCCACCAGCAGCCAGCCAGGGAATGTGAGGTGTGAGGGACGGGCAGAGGTTTTTGGGGTGGGGGGAAAGGATTTCAGCCGCGTGCAACCAAATACTGGCGAGCAGCTGGCCCTCGGCGCGAGGGGCCGCCGGGCCGGGTCGGGGACTCCAGCCTCCGGCTGCCATCATGAGAGGCTCGGCCTAAACGACTTTGATATTTTAGCTTTATTGTGTCTTAAAAAGGAAAACAAAAACAAAAGCAACCTTCAGGACAGCCCCCCTTAAGGTTTCCTATGATGCTACTCCCTTGGAACACCTGTCGATATTCAGGAGTCTGAGAGTGTATTAAAAAAATGGGAAAAAAAAAAAGAAAAGAAAAAAAAGAAGGTACCGGTTATTGATCTTTTGTAAACAAAGAGAAACGTTTAAAATAATAATAATAATAATAATAATAAAAATAGCATTTACAGTTTTTACAGGCTGGTGTATGTTACCTGACTTGCTCCCTGTGTACCAAACGCAAGGGTTTTAACCTCTTTCCTCCTCCCACCGACCGCTGGAAAGTCGAGGAGCAAAGGAGCCCTGCAAAACGGCCGGATTTTTAAAAACCAGCTGGCTTCACTTTGTAATTATTGCACATTCACCTCCATTGTGTGCCTGGAGATATAAAGCATGGCGCTGGAGTTAGATTTTTGTTAATGTGCTGCCTGTATCTGGATGTCGCTGCGATGTGGAGCCCCTTCAGCTCAGAAAGGCAAAAGTTTTGAGTGTGGCCCTAGGACAGCATTTGTGAGGAATTATTTTTTTAAAGACAGCATATTGCTTTGAGATACATAAAAACTCCCCTTAACAATGATGTTGTATCAAAACTGGGCTGCAAAGTCTCAGTAAAAAAAAAAAAAAAAAAAAAAAAAAAAGAAAGAAAAATTTGAAACAATGCTGAAAAAGTGCTATCCGTCCTTTTCTTAAAAAAGGCAAAAGGAGGAAAAAAAGCTAAATTGAGGGGCTCATTTCCCTCCACCCTCCTTCCGTGCGGCACTGAGAGCTGCTGAAGGCAGGGAAGGAGCCTGCCCTGCAGAGCTGGTGTGGAAAAAGAGCCGGAGCAACGTGGTTTTTGGGGCTGAGGGGGTGAAATCTTGCGGTGCTGCCCATGTCAAACCCTGACTGCGGGCAAGTTATTGGGGCAGATTCCAGCAAGCGGTCTCGTGCCTGGCCCCTGCCACGCTGAAGACCCCATCAAACCAGCTGCAGAGGATGCAGGAGCACGAGCCCCTCGCTCCCAGTTCCCCACAGGGAATTTATGCAGCAGAGCAGCCGTTTCCTAATGAAGAGTGTTTTATTTGACTGCCCATCAATAAAGGTTTCCTTTCCTGCTCCTCTTTTCTTTATTTTTTTTTTTGCTTTTTTCCTTTCCCCCCCCTCCCCATTCCTGCACATGAACAACCTGCTGATGCATCTTTGGAGCAACTCCTTGCACATCGAGGAAAATCCCCTGCCCATTTATCAGCAAAAGCAGCTCGGAAATTTCTTCCTACAGCATCCCATCCTAATAAAATGCTACCAGTAAAGAATTGGATAATATCACTGTATTTTGTGCATATTTTTCCATCCTTGGGTTACCATAAGCAGAGGGAAAAGAACCAGAGCTTTAACACACAGTTTAATTTAGTGTAGGTTTGTTAGGTTTTAAAAAACTGCCACCTACTCTAAAAGAGGCATAAAACAGAGATTAGGCACCAATCAAGCCATTTTTTTCCTCTGCATAGCAGTTTTCTCAGCTATTACCCAGGAGGAGTGAATTTTGTATTTTTTTCTAACTGAGACTATTTTTTAAGGAGTACAAGCTTATTTTCCTCCTTTTGATTCATTGCATCCTGTTTAATATGAAGCATGAGATATAGTCTTCTAACTAGCATTTTTTTTTATTGAGACTATGTTATCAGTGAAAGCAATGAGCATATGGGCTGGGCGAGGACTTTCTTCATAGGAAATGTAATAGAAGTAAACTGGTTTTTTTATTATTATTATTACAAACATTCACAGCTCACCCACAGCTTCGAAGCAATCTGCCACTGTTAAGGCTAGACTTTTATATATGTAAGCAAATATATATTTCTGTCTCTGTGCCTCAAGTCCCCAAGGACCTGATGCCTCCTAAAACTCCCATTACCTGGAGAGATTGAATACCCATCCGTGAATTTAACGTGTTTGCTTCAGCAGGAAGGGAGCCCCTTGCTCGTTTGGGTGCCTGATCCTATTTTTAGGGAAGACGCTTTAGGTCATAAAAACTGAGGGCCAAGGTATATATGGGGTTTTTCGTTTGTTTTCCCACTGAAATCTCCTCTGACCCCAACAGCATTTTTAATCATGAGAAATAAAAAAATGTGGTTAACTTTGAACTCCATCTACATACAGCACTGCAGTCAGAAAGCCTGATCACACCTAGCACCCAGAAAACTCCCAAAAGCATCCAAGATTGCTAAAATTTTGTCTAAAGGTGGTTTGAAAAAAAATACATATATTTTCTTTTTTTAAAAAAAGCTTTACTGCTACAGTGATCCCCTGTTGCTATAAGGGGCCATATCAGCGTGGTCACGTTTCGGTCCCTGCAAACCTGATGCAAGAGTGACGTGGATGACCCCAGCATCCCACAGCTGTGCTTCTCCGGGTGCTCAGCATGTTTGGGGGCTGTATTTCAGCCACACCAGTGACTGACCCCTCGGGAATTATTCATGCTGTTTCCTGGTGCTAGCAATCTCCAGCAAACGTTTGTGAGACTCGAGCAATTCCGCCTGGGCAATTTATTCTCCTCTGTGCGTCTTGCAGCGACAGCTTAAGCAAACTGCACACCGCACTTCTTCTCTTTAAAGGTGCAGTGCCTTCGTCAGCCTCATTAGGGGCTAAAGCCCTATATGTGGCACTGCCTGTTCCCATCCACCTGGAGAGGGACAACAGCCACCAGTGACCTGCCTCCCCTGGCAGGATGACGGATGGATCCTCCCTACAGAGGACGGCACTTGTTAAACTTCAGGAAATGATGTCTTGCAAAAATCCTCATGGAGAAATCCTTTCTAAAAACACAGATAAGGATAATTATCCTCCTACTGATCTCCAGAGGATACCTGTAAATATCTACCGGTGGAAAGAGAGGGGGCCTTGGGTGTCACTGAAGCCCTTTGCTCTTAGCTGGCACAGAGGTCCTCTACAGGCTGCCCACAGCTGGCCTGAAAGTTTACATGGAAAATAAAGGGATAATAAAAAATAAAGGAGCAAGCATGTTGTTTCAATCCAGCTACTACAGATCCAGTTATTTCATCCTGCTCCAGGCTGCTTGCATTGGTATATTTGAACATTACTATATTTGTAGTGTATGTATAGCAATTGCAGGAATAAATTTTCACCCTCTCTTCCTTTCAAATTTCATGCTCACCAACTGTCCAGAGATATGTCATTCTTTCTATTTTGATCCCCTTATCCTAGCTTGAGATATGGATCCAAAAAAAAAAAAAAAAAAAAAAAAAAAAAGAGAGAGGAAAAGGAAAAAAAAAAAAGTGGTTTGGGTTAGTGACAGTTTCTTGTTCAAGAGATGCTCAGGGAATATCAAAAGAGAGAAAATATTTAAAATATTCCCCTGTTAATGTTCCACTTAAAAGGAGTGATCTCCCTTTCATAATTACGTTATTAGCATTATTTTTTAGTGGTTTTTTTTATGTACAAGAAAGGGTGATAGGCAAGCAAGGGAACTACGTTTTCTTGAGGATGTTAACACTATCAGGGCTTCGGATCTCTAGTATGCAATCCCTTGCTCCTAACATCAATACCCTCGCAGGGCTGGAGGAACTGTGGCTGTGTATGCCTGGAATGTATATAAGGGATGATTTATTTTCCTTTCTGTCTTTTCTCCTTCCTTTCTGTACTACATTAAAAAAGGAAAAAAAAAAATAAGTGATATGAAACCACAGATCAATGCAAATGTACCACATTCTGTTTCTGGCCTGAATGTATCAAATACAAAGAAATCCTGTGTTAAGGCAGCAAATTCCATCCTTTACCACTCTGTTTGTCTGCTGCAGGGGTCTAGATCAAGCGGATGATCTGGTTTTCCATGTGTGCAGCAATACCCAGATACTCTGTAACAGCCTAAAGATGCAACCCCATACCTTGTTCCTAATTACTTTGCATATGTGTGTCAGAGAAAATTGCTAATGATATCTAAGGAGATTTTTATATCATTTAATACATGCTATATGTTTTTTTATGGATGGAGCATTGAGGGGTATTTGAAATGCATATATTTGATCATTTTCTTTGGTGCTGATAAAAAGCCCATCATTTGCTTTTCTGATGGACTAAATTTGATTCTTTTTACGTCTCGCTCTGTATTAATAGCAAAAGGACACGATGAACAAGCCTCCCCCTTCCCCCAGCACCCCCAACGGTTTTCAGAATGGCAAAGGAGAAGGAGTATTTAGTCAGACAGATTATTACTGGTGCTTTAAAAATAATACAAATAATAAAGGAGACGAAGCATAAGAGGAAAAGATGAGAGGGGGGACTGGAGTAAGGATGACTAAACCGGGTTGTTGCTGGTTTCCTTTGCCTTTCCTTTTTTAAAGACAGATAAATCTAAAGGACTAGCAGAGATGAAAAACCCAAGGCTGATGTGGGTGGAGAAAGCAGCTCTAAAGACTGTGTAAGCAGAGATGAAACAGCTTCTGGAAAGGAGGGCAACAACATAAACCAGGTTTATTGAAGAAGAGAGACACTAGGGAAGGAGAGAGCACCTGAAGAAAGGCAAGGCAAGAGCAGGTGAGGAGCTCAGCTGGCCCCTATGCACACAAGGGAAATGAGATTTTTGTGTCTCCACCTCCCATGCTGGAAGTGGAGCAGGAACAACAACGGAGATTTAGGAGAGAAACCTAAGATCTCCTCCTCTCCATGTCTTCTCAAAGACAGACTTTTGTACCCAATATCTCATCTTCTCATCAGGTAGGACAGAAGAGTGATCCTGAGATGAGCAGGTCCCCACATTCACTATAACCACACTTCATATATACCTATATATCTTTCAGCCAGCTTCATATCCATAACTATGACAAACACACACAGGTATTTCTTTTTCTGAGACCAACCAAGGTTAGACTTTTCCTTGACCTCCTCTGCCCAGTGTAGTGGGAACAAATCGAGCATTTATATGGGTTCCTTCTCAAGCATGAAGTTGATTGGGAATTCAGGAAATGCTGGTGATTTAAAGATTAACCTTTCATATAATTAATGACATAAAACAGAGCTATTAAGGTATTAGAAACATCTATTCAGAGCATATTCTATATAAAAATGGAACATATGGCCCTATGGAGAAGAGACTTTCATTTGGAAAGGAATTTCATTTGACTTTCCATCTGAAATGATCAGCCAATTATATACATGAATATGTATATTTTACAACAGAAAAATAAGGTGAAAGTAAAGGAGTAAGTACAGCATATCTCTTAAGTTATCTAGAAGAAAGCAAGGCTACAAAAATATTACAGAAACCAAGCAACAATCTTATGCTGGCAAGACACAGCCTGTAATTGGGTGGGTGGCTGTACAGATCTGAGAGGAATGCTGCAGCGCTCTGTAATTTCATTGCAGTATGTCTGCTTTAAAGTGAGCACATTCGCAATGAAATCTGTATTTCTGTGTGGGCAAGGCAATACTTTTTATGATAAAGAAAACGTGACTTGTCACCATTCAGAAATAACTATTCAGTTTTTCACCCAACTTCTGTCCTTATTCCGTTGCGTGAGGGTACTAGCTCTGCAGGGCACCACAATGAAATGAATCCTGAGTTCAAAGCAGCCATATTTGTATAGCAAGAAAAAAAATCTAGTTTTAAATAAAAGTCCAGCACTGGCTTTCACCTTTTCTTCTACTTCTCTTCCCAAAACCACAAAACATGCACATCCCTTACAGAAATTAGGTAATTGGCAGTGGCGAAGAACAGTACCATGTGTACCTGTGCTTGGCAAACAGCACGTACTAGTCTGCTAAGGCACTTTTATTTCAAACCATCTCACTTCTCATTTATGGGCAGAAATGCAACCAATTCACTTCCATTTCTGGTTCACAAAACCTAACTCCAAGATTTCAAAGCAACAGGTAAATCTATAAAAATTGCCTGGATCACTGCAGCACCATTTTTAATGCAGTAGAACCTACCTGGCTGATCTGGTTGGAAACTAAGAATCATCTTTAATTAATTACAGATTTTGTTATGGTCTTTTTCTAGACGTGCTTTTCTCCCAGTAAGAAACTGGAGTGGGCTGGAGTAGTAGGAGAGGACTTAAAATGGTATTTTCAGCAAAATCTGAGATGACATGTATGGATGGATATATCACACTCATTAAAAGGGCTTTGCTAATTAAGGGTTGCAGACGGTCTACACCAAACCTCAGTGAAGCCGTAACCTCTGTGCCCTCATGGCTAGTAAAAGCCATGAGCAAACATCGTCCTAACAGCTGAGGAACTCAGACTGGAAACAGACTTCTGAATATATAAATATACAAGATATAGGCTTTCTCTCTAGCTTTTATTCCTCCTTTCTTTCCCATTTTTCATTCCCATAACATCACAAAAAATGGGACCCCTGGGTGCGCCTACAGTCAGTTTGGCTTGCTAAGAGGGATTAGTAAATAAGAAAAGATGTTAACAACAATGAAATAAACCCCCTAGGGATGTCTCCCCCTCATCTTTAAGCCAGGTTCAGTCCACAAGTTTATCTTGATGGAAAATGTACTTCTCTGATCCAGAATATTTCCTGGAGCAATTTTCTAACAGCAAACAGAAATCAGTGGGTGCTGCTGAAACGGTTTCTATCCTTGCACCAAAGAAGACAACAGATGTCCAGTGTTTACCGCCATTTCATGTAAATACCAGTCTGTATTGAACATATAGTACTTTTTTTCTATATGCACTAGCTTTTATCCCCTCAACCCATCGTGGGGAACCCTAAGGACCTCCACCAACCACACAGCATCGATGCCCTTGGCACTTCAAATGGCCCCACAAATTGATTGCAACTAATTTGCTACGCAAGCGCTGCCCAGCAAAGTGAACCCGAACTGTACGGCCTGAAACACTAAGAATAACGGCGATGGTAAATAGTAGGTACAGGAAATACACCTGAAATACCCTCTACTGGGGGTAAAGAAAAAAAAACACAACACAAAACCTGTTGCACATGATGATGCTCAAGTTAGCAAAAGCATGAAACAAAACCCTTACTGTTATTTTTCTTATGCATGTATTTCATTGATTACACAAGTGTCAGTGTCCTTCTCACTGATAGAAGAAAGATCTTCCACATAAAGTCTTCTTCATACCCTTAGTTATAGTCTATATCTTTCTAAAGAAAAAATGATTTGAAAAGTTCTCTCTTTTTTTTTTTTTTTCCCCCCTCCCTCTGGTTATATTTTCCTATTATGTAGAATAACCTAGCCCCAATCTGTCACTTCTCATTAGCAACGAAGCAGTCAAGCTATGGCTGTTAATGACAACTCCAAACGAGGATTTTGATGAGCAAGGTCTGAAAATTCGAACTTGAGAAAAATGCTAAAATCTGCCTCAAACTCACTGTTCCCAGGTAATAGAGACACTCGGACCTGAGGTATAAAAATGAGTGTTTAAAGCAACGCGGTGTGTTTAAAACAACAAAGCAGTAGGCTTAAATGTTGTGCATGGAGCAATTTTAAAAGGTGTGAAAATCAGTGGTGCAGCTGGTAAAAAAATGCAGATTTCTAGTAAAAGTAGCTGTTGCACCAGAAGGTGAATAACTAGAATGTGCTGAAACTTTAGAGCTAATTGGAAGTGCTCTTAGGAGCCCTTTTTGGAGCTGATTGGAAATGATCATAATACCTTATCTCAGTGGCTGTTAGGGTCATATCCAGATTACCTAAGGTCAGTCATGTGGTGTAATAGGGACAAACAGTCATGCGATCCTGAACTTTTAGGCCATCAGACTACTGTTAGTTCCTCAGGTGATCCTATCAGCCATTACCAGCAAATGCTTAAGTGGGAATACTCTATATGGGATCCAATTGTTATATTGTTTAATATAAGTCTAAGGAAAAAAGTGTAATTAGTGGCTTCCGTAATGCAAAACCTGGAAAATCTTGATAAAGTGGTATAATAAAACACAATTCTATCTTTTTCTATCTTTTTTTTTTCTTTTTTTTTTTCTTTTTTGACAAAATGCCATTAAAAGAGATTCAGAGAGTAAGATTAAAAAGACATGCTCTGTGGTCACAGAAGAGCAGCTCTGTGACCAGATCCACCGTGGCCTTTACTCAATACAGCAAAAGCTCGAGAGCAGGCGGCTCGCAGGACCAGGCTTGCTGAATCGTCCTAGCAACCATTCGGAAATGGGTGGCAATGCTTTTTTTGATTATTTATGTTGCAGAAGGTAGTGAAAACCATGCGTATGTGCAGAGGGACTTCCAAAAGGCTGAGGATTATGTAAACATTGATGGATGAAATTCAAAGCTGTCAAATACTAAGTGGAAAACAAAGTGCAAGGAAAATTGCTCATCCGTACCTTTGAGATGTAAATTATATGCAGTAACTGAGCAATTCTCATTACGGAGAGTTCCCTGAAAACTCTCTCAGGCTGTAGAGGGGAAATAAGGCTGGAGAGGGGTGAAAAAGAAAAGTGAAACAGCATTTAAAATGCATATGTAAGCGAATAAATAACTTAATAAAATTAAATAACTTGTTATAAATCATTATTATGCCATCAGCTGGAAAATGGTACCCAGTTCCGCTAAAGCAAAAATTAGGAAAGGATAGAATTGATAGGTAAAGTTACAGTAAAGATAAAGCAACAGAATGCAAGACTTGGAAAAGTTCATGTGCAATGTGAGAAACTGGACCTACAGCTGGAGCACAAGAGGAAAACGTGTATCCATCCCCCCTCTAGTGGCCAGTCCACATAGCGCTATTATAAAAAAAAAGAAAAATCGTAAAAGCGAAGCAATACAAGTGCCCCCTGCATCTTTATTCCCGTCCCAGTGCTCATCGGAGCCCATTTTTGTCCAAGCCCTATTTCCTCATTAAACCTCATTAAATCGTGTCTTGTGTCGTTATTTCTTGTCTTTTTTTTTTTTTTTTTTTTTTTTTTTTCATTTGAGAGCAATCTTTTTGCAGTCTGCAAGTACCCACCTGCAAGGCAGAGATCTGGAATAGGGCAAGGACCCATATGCACGTGCACAACTGCAGCGATCGTGATGCTGCGAAAGTTTATGGATGTAAAATACATCAGCAGCCCTAAGAAAGAAAGAGAGAGAGAGAAAGAAAGAGAGAGAGAGAGAGAGAAAGAGAAAGAGAAGGAGGAAGAGAAAGAGAAAGAGAAAGAGAAAGAGAAAGAGAAAGAGAAAGAGAAAGAGAAAGAGAAAGAGAAAGAGAGAGAAAGAAAGAGAAAGAAAGAGAGAGAAAGAGAAAGAGAGAAAGAAAGAGAGAGAGAATGAAAAAGAGAGAGAGAAAGAGAAAGAAAAAGAGAAAGAATGAGAGAAAGAAGGAAGGAAGGAAGGAAGGAAGGAAGGAAGGAAGGAAGGAAGGAAGGAAGGAAGGAAGGAAGGAAGGAAGGAAGGAAGGAAGGAAGGAAGGAAGGAAGGAAGGAAGGAAGGAAGGAAGGAAGGAAGGAAGGAAGGAAGGAAGGAAGGAAGGAAGGAAGGAAGGAAGGAAAAGATGGGGAACGTACAGAAATGGGAATTGTGCACACATACAGGCAGACAAAATTGTTGAGATTAAAGAAAATATGTGTGTGCATGGTGTTTACACTGCAAGGCTTGGCTATGAGGCAAATGCTCTCTGTGGGAGCTGGGAAAGCAGTAGGTGATGGTGGGGGTCCACAGCCATGGAGCATAAGCGTGAGGTCAAGTGACAGCCTTCCTGCAGACAGGAGGTACACCAGGTCTGGCCTAATCACTCTTCGAGATTTCATAACATGGTTGTTTCTGAAACAGAAGGTGGTTCTAGTATTCCTGACCAAAGACAAAAGCAAATAGACTCTCGTTAGGAAGCTGCAAGAGCCTTTGTGGGTCACATGCCACCAAGCGCAGCCTGTAATATTCAGGAAAAGCTACTCATTTTCTTCACAGCATCTACTTCCAGGGAGACAGGGAAATTCTGGAAAACACCTTCTTTTCCTGAATGCTGACTGTCTCAACCTCCTGAGAAAACTTCTGCACTTGGCGGGGAAGGTCCTCACAACTTGTGTGACACCAGCAGCCAGGCCAAGGAGTACCCTGGCAGGGACGTGATGCTTCTCATTGCCTACTTGTGGGCCAGTCAACACCAACGGATGTCTTTGAACTCCAAGAAACTGCCAAAGACGATGTCTCAAAATAATCTTATAACCCAACACACACTCTTGCATGTGTTTTAGTAAAGAAGGCAAGTGTGTGTGGTGAAATTGTGCCTTGAGTCATTCTGAAATCATCTAGGGAGGGTCTGGAGGCCTTGCCTTGCTCTCTCTCTCATGGCGGCTTTTGGCAAAGACTGAATGTTAGTTCAGATGGACTTCATAGCTGTCCCTTTTATGTTAACTTTCAAATGCTATTATTCAATTCTACCTTGAAATGAAAGGGTAACACCGTAAAAAGGCACACTGTGGCTTCTCATGCCTTAAATTAAAAAGCATGAGTCCATTTCCAATGTGTCTTAATAATATTGCCTTATTAAAAATACTTAGAAAACAGATTACTCAATTGACTTGTATAGGATAATGTGAGTAGTTCACTAATACAGCACAAAATGGATGAATTTCTATCCGCATTCAGCACAGGTTTGGCAGCCTATCCTTTACGGACACAGACAACACTTGTACTCATAACATCTACTGTCAAGACGGAGTTGGAAGAGTAAGAACACAAGGAACTGTACAGAAGATAAGCAAAGGAAAAGGCACTTGAGTACCATGATAATGGGTGTAAGATAAGAAATAAAAGCTTACAGAGAGACGTAGAGAAAACCGATCTCCGCTCACTGTGCAAAGAAGACATTGATCCACTAGGACATTTTTTTTCTCCACCAGGACTTACGCCTATTACTGGCAGCTCCCCATGTGACTTTTAAAGAGTGGCTTTGGGTATTTGTTTGGGCACATTGTACCGAGTGGGAAAGTTTTGCATAATGTTCCAGTGAAGCAATATGTACTTTCAACATAAGAAATATATATTTTCAAATATATAAATATATTTCTCTACCTTACAATATCATTTTTTCCCTAAATTTCTCCTCACAGTAGACCAAATTCAAATCAAGATTTTTAGCTGAAAATCCATAACTTTTTACAAATGTATGAAAGGGCTACTTCTTCAGAACCACAGCCTAATAAACCCAGATTTTCCTTGAATGCAATTACTGAGGTAAATTAAGTGTCAGGTTCCAGACTAATTCATCTCTTATTAATTAACAATATCAACAATCCTTTTTTATTCATTGCAGATAACATATTTTTACAGACTACCAGGATTTTTTTAGTACTAAACTTATCTCAAAGGCTCTTCCCTGATATCTGCCACAATAAAAGAAAAAAAAAAAGAATAAAGAAAAGAAAAAGCATTCAATTATTTTAATGATCAGTAATTTTTCCCTTCACTAAAATTAAAACTTAAAAGCCATTTAATTAAACTGAATGTTAGCTGAATGACTTTAACCACACAAAAATTAAAACAAAGGAGGCCTTCTCTCCAAACCCTACAGAACAGCAAGACAATACTTGACCATGAAGAAGTAAATGCAAACAAAACCACCAATTTTGAGCAGATGTTTCTAATTTGTATATAATCCCTTTGTGAAAATAACTTTTCTCTGTATTTTCTGTCACAAATTTGCACTTGTCCCCTTCTGTAACATGCAGAACAACTATAAAGATGGTTCTCTGAACCACTGCAACCTGTAGGACTTTATGACAAGCTTCAGATCCTGTTTCATGTTCCCATACATGTTACAATAAAAAAGGACTAAGCTTTTTGCCAGCTACCTGATAAAGTTTCTTGGTGACCCATATCTACACTATTGTCTTTAGCGCATTATGTCCTCTTCGCTCCAGCAGCAACTTTATCATATAGAACAAACATGCATTCCTCATGCAAATTTTCTTTGCTAATTCTACACTTTAAGACTATACGCAACCATATCTACCCCTCTTTTATTTTTTGTGCATCATTTTTCTGCTACTTCAGAAGTTTTATCTAATCTACAGCGAATACTGTACAAACTTTTTTCCCTCTCCAGGAATTAAAAGGAGAAAGTTTCCTTCTGCTTTGAAAATAATTTGCCAAGTTCTTTCTGCCTGTAGTCAGGGCTTCTGGAGGATTAAGGATGAAATTTAACCACTGAAAGGATGGGGAAATAGATTTGCAGATGTAGCAGTCTTGTAAAAACGGGGTGCTGAAAAATAGTCGTGTTGCTATCAAGCAGGAAAAATCATTCCCCAAACTGTCCCAAGCCTAAGGAGATTAAAAGGACAAGGATGCACCTCCCACGTGACTTCTTTCAACTGCTTCTAACAACAACCTTCTTCAATCCCATCCATGGCATCACACACTCAGGATTATTTCATGTCTCTCTCTCAATTCTTACATTCATCGATGTTAGACTTTATTTTCAAGGTGAACACAATTTATTTGGAGTTGTGAGGAAAAGCACCGCTCCTTGATGCATTACTCAGGTTTCCATCACTACAAAGAAAGCATCTACGCAGACTAAAACTCCAGAAATCTTTTTTTTGAAACTCTTGCCAACTACATAATTATGC
The DNA here is from genome assembly GCF_059628265.1 of Tinamus guttatus. Lineage (NCBI taxonomy): Eukaryota > Metazoa > Chordata > Aves > Tinamiformes > Tinamidae > Tinamus > Tinamus guttatus. The sequence goes on from NW_028288752.1 coordinate 2,737,995, forward strand.
CCCAAATTATTTTGTGCCAGGTGGCTTTGGTGAACAGATGGAATGGTATATTCGTTCGCTCTTCATAAACCAAGCTGCATTCCAAAAACTGTAAGCCAGAAGCATCTAAATTATTGACTGACAGTCACATATGCCTAATAATTAATTAAAATCTATGTACAAATTGCAGTGAGTCCTGTAAACACTTAAGGAAAAAAATCATACAGAAAAATATTTGCTACTATCTCTTTAGTAGCATTTTTAACTCATGACAACTATGAATAATTGTATGCTAAAAAGCATTACAGACAACAGAGCTTTGGTATGAAGTGTTTTAGAAATGTCTAAAATAGGATCCATTTATATAACATTTACAGTTGTTCATGTAAGATTATGTATCCAAATTCTGCATTTCAACAAATGCTTACTAAAATCAGAAAGGAGTTTTGGGCTGAACTAACAAATGTGGTCAGGTTCGAATTCAGGGGATGGTTCAGAAGACTCCTCCCAGACCCCACATGCATATATCAGTTGCCATTAATATTATGGATAGAGAAAATGGAAGAAATAAAATTGAGACCACCAAAAAGCTGAGACAGAAACACTGATTTAACAGGCACTCTGAAGCAATTCCTAGGCAAATAATATTAACCAGTATATATAGATTTTTCAAGTAAAGGCTTTGTTGTCTCTAGCATAGCACAGTAGTAGACACCAATCAGACTGGATAATTAAAAGATGTGTCTAAGTAACTGTCACTCTTAACATATGAAGCAATAATTCTCAGACTGGTCTGTTGGCCTGATGGCGATTTTGAAGTATGGATAATTTAGAAAGCCAACAAAGTGACAACTTAGACAACAAAAAGAGAGTACTGAAAAAATAAGAGGGAAAGATAGGCAGGAAAGTGTTCTTATTAGTGACATTAGCAAGGACAATCTGGGAGAATAATGTGGAAGATTTTAAGCAACTTTTTAGGATATATCAGTTTGTCATCCCTTATTCCTTTGCCTCTAGTCTTCATAGGAAACATTTTATTTCCAGTAACTAAGTCCACTGTTTTAAGTAATACATAGCCAGTTAGTTATAGCACAGGACTGGAAAATTGTCTAGATTTAGTGAAGTGTGAAACTACATATCTTCACTACATCACTTCATAACTTCATGAGTTGTCCTGCAATCTTCTATTCTCACACTGGTCTTTACCTAAATCTCCTAATTTATCTGCTTATCATTTCACTATCAGAAAATGGACTAAGAATTCACTTATCTCACACTAGAATGTTGTAACACTGCAAATATTTATTCTAGAGTGAATGGTCAAAATATGATGGTTCTTGTTCCTTCAGCCCAACATCATCTTGTCTAATCAAATGATCAAAGAGCAGATTTGGTTGTGTGCGTTATCTCCACCAGCAAAGCTGATTTAATTAAGATTTAAATTCCGTGCATACAGCAGACTCAATATTTTTTACGCTTCTTCAGTTGCAGCATGTTGATTAAGTAGTCAAAGTATAGAATATTTATCTTTGCTATGTCTCCCTCACCACCATCTAAAATTCATATGGTTCTTTCAATTAACATTCAAAATACTACAAAAATAGAAACACATTTCTCTGCATCTCGCAACAGGGAAAAAAATCAACACTAGCATGTGTTATGAAAGTTCTAAGTATTTTGGGGAGGAACAAAGGAAAACTACTTTCTAGTTAAACAGATGAATATACAAATATTGACATTGTTGTGCTCAAGATCGAGTACAGAGTGAATCTGTGATTTCATTTATGGAAATAGGTAAGCTGGGAAATGCAATTACTGCCTATAAATCATTTTGCTATAAACTTCTATTTCAATAACCCTAAATAGCAAAATGCAACTGAAGCTATTTTAGTTAAAGCCTGAACAAAATAAATCCTTGTGGCAACCCTCATCTGTCAGGGGATTTGATGTTCTCCAAAGTACTTTCTGGTACTAAGCAAGCAATCTCTCACTTCTTAGTTCCTTACTGATATGTATGAGTTAAGTAGTTTATTATTTATAGTTAAGTGTGAAGTGATATGTCGAAGAAAAACACAAAATTAGAGAAACTGCTTATTACAAGATCTAAAATATTTAATTCCCATGCAAAACTACTACTGCCAGTTGCGCACTCTGAGAGATTTTAACGTGGCTAACAATTTAATTATGTCTTCTAGTAAATATGGGCTAAGAAAGAATGCCACAGCCAAGTCAGTTATATCTGGGAAGATCTATGAAAATGATCTTATGTATGTACATACTTTTATGCAGGCCCAGAAGAAACCACATAGATCATTGGAAGGGCTAATAAAAATACTAGTAGTAAAATAAACAACTTTTACACAAAACTTTCAGACTCTTTGGGCTCTTAGTGGAAAACTCCTCAAATTGCTAGTACTCAGTTCATTAAAAGACTGAATCAAGAAGCAACGTTTTGGGGCAATGGTGAGGTCATTTGTAGTTTAGATTATGCACAAGCTCGGTTCTTGTTTCTGAATCCATCTTAATATAACTGAACAAGTATAAATGGCAGATATGCCTTCCTTGAAATAAATATGTTTCCTTAAATACTTCTTTATCTTTTTAATATTCCTTGCTTTTCAAGGATACAACTGCTGGTATGATAAGTGAATTAATACTTGAGTATTTTGCAATCCAAATCTGCTTCACTTCCTCTATGGTTCTTCAGTCCCAATGGCAGGAACAGATTTGGCATTGGCCATAAACCTACCTAAACATAAATCATGATGCATAGTCTCAGTTCTCTAGCTTTTCCAAGGACTGGGAGTAGTCATAGGCAAAGATTCCAGTTTAGACACAAGCTTTTAAATAAAATATTAGTAGTTAATACACAAACTATCTATACCTTAATTCAAAGGAATTCTTCAAAGCTTCCATGTATTTTCAACAATCAATAGACTATATTGAGGGATTGACTCTGTCGATCTTATTTCTGACTTTTTTATTTTGTTGTTCTTTTAACAAGAACCAAATGTCTTCAATAAGAAGCTGCCATTGTGCTGTTCTCTGCTCTCAACAGCAGGAAGCCTTGCTGTTCAAACATGGATCAAGTGTTGCGCTTTCCTGGCGACTGGAAGGTGGCCTAGTTATGCTGTGCCATTAACCTCCAAAATCACAAAGTCTGTAAGTAAGTGAGCTGATTACTTTCCTCACTCCAGGAGCTTTGTAAGATGTGAAGTTAATTGTACTCTGCAAATAAAGGGAGGTCAGTTGCAAATTTTTCTCTTCTGGTCAGGATTTCATAGCCTACAATTTAGCTCTGGACCTGTCCGGAGAAGTTGGTAGTTCAACTTGCACCATTAATTTTACAGTCTGATTTTATCATGGGCTGTTATAGGAACTTAAAAGATTGAAAATTACACCAGTACAAGGGAGAAAACAGAAGCTCATGAATTATGAAGCCTCCTGCCTTCACCTCTCTGGTGAGAATGTGCTTCATTTCTACAGATGCTGCTGATCACACTGGAGGAATTCTAGATAGATCCAAGGAACACATTTTTTTTTTGTTAGGCACTCCACCACATGAAAGGCATGATAAAATATTATACCAATCTTTAGTTCTCATCTATCCGTACACTGCTCCCTAAATAATGTTGTTGCCTGTTGTCTAGTTTCACTCACACTTGGTCTCACCTTTGTTGATCAGTGCCTGAAATATAATGTAAAGACAGAGGGTCACACCAGTCTTCTGCAAATCTCTGATAGAGGTTAGTTGTACCATAAAGAAATTTTAAACTACTACATCAAGCCCATCAGAGAAGTTATATATATATATATATATATATGTATATATATGTATATATACATTATTTTACTTCCATCAAAATAGCTAAAGGGTTTGATTTCTGAAATGACAGGATGATTAGCTGAACCAGAAGATTTTCACTTCTCTCATTTTACAGCCATCATTTTGCTCGAAGTTTCTCCTAAATTTATGTATTGAGACGGCTGGATTCAGATTTTTCAAAGACGAGTGATTTTTCTCCAGAATTATGCTGAAAAGAGTATCAGCTCATCCTAGACATTGGGAGCGTTCTTCGGAGGATGAAGCCAAGGCTATGGACAAGACTTTCCTCACACATATGCAAAATGGACTCCTATTTCTCAGTGGGAGGGGAAACTGTCTCCAAACCACATCAGGATAGGATATGTCCCATCCGAGAGCAGAGCAACTACAGAAAATGAGTTGAAAACAAAAATTCATGAAAATGAATTTTAACAACCATGGGACCAGCCACAATTTCCTCAGCATGTTCTGCTAAAAAAAATGGAATCAGTTCCAGTGTGGTCCTTTCCTTCTGACTGGTTGTGGAATACAAATTTCCACATTGCAACTCAATAGTTGTTGCACTCTATATTCACCCCCTACCTTAGAGCAATGTCTTGAAGTTGGTCAGTCCTATTTTTTTGAAAATATAGCCTTGCTTAATATGAGAAAAGATGAAAGAACTCCTTGTCATAAGATACTGTCACCACAGCGTCGTATCGCTGAATTAAGGCTAATCAAATACTTCCATTTTGGAGTAGCCTAAATGAGCAGCAGAATAAAATCAGAAGATATTAACAGGATCAGGAACTTTCTTTTAGGCAACAGCAGTACTGAAAAGAGAGACTCTGGGCTTTCAAATGTACTAGGACTGTGAGAGAAGAGGAATTGAGTTCGGTTCAACTGTGTTCAGTTGTTCTCTGCATCCACAACAGGTAATGTGAGAAGTGATCACTTTAGATTAAGAGAGATTGAGGTTACATTATAGGAAAACATTTTCTAGCTGTAAGCATAGTTCAGCACAAAAGCTGAAATACCTTTTACCTAGGCCAAAATTTTTGGCATTTAATTCTTTTTCTTGCACCTGAACCACAGTAGGAATCTTTCAAAAAACTGCCCATACTATATTGCTTTTTAAGAGCATTAAGAACACATTGTATTTTACATCACAAAATTAACACTTTTTCATATACTCTTTTCTTTGCACATAAATAGCTAATGGTACTTAGAAACCAGTGAAATATGTGTGCGTTCTGTCCATTCTGGTAAATAAATAAATAAATAAATAAATCAGGTATTTGATTTCACGCAAACTGACATGTAATGAAATCATTAAATTATATTAAGGTAATTTGCATGGGACAACTAAGCTACACCTAAAAGTTAGCATGTAGAAATCAGTAGCTTTTGATATGTATATATACACATGCCTGGATTATTTCCAACTGCTAAATTACCAAAAGGTCACCAAGGTTCAATCAGCTAATTAGACAGCTGAGTGCCTGATAGCAAGGTTTGGTCTAACAGGTATCAAGGATATAATCACAAATCCACATTTCTCATTCAGTACCTATTAATAAAATACAGTATCACCACTAATAAAATACATATTTTTGGGGGGCAGTCATGATATATATACTACTACTCATATTTGGGTCAATGGAAATTTATCTTAGTGAGCCCAGACAGGGCATAGTTTAGTGATTTTGAAAATAGAAGTGTAACGGCAGAACAGACAGCAGAAACAAGGACATACTTAAGAAGCTATTTCGTTTCTTTGTCTCCCACAAAAACCCGTTTGTATTGCTCCTGATAAATGTTTGTCCAATCTGTTAGCAAAGACCTCACTGAGAATGATTTTGCAACATCCTCAGGCAATATACATTAGTGCTGAAATATCTCTACTGCTAATACAAGCTCCATAATTCCAATGTGAATCTCACATGCTGCAATATCGTTCCTTAGCATTTTTGTCTGGTTCACCAGGAAAGTGAACCCTGTTCATTCCTGCCACTTTGCAGCCAACTTTGACATCATTCAGGACCAAGAGGAAAATGGGTGGCAATTACCCTTCTTCAGAAGAACCAACACCTTTGATCAAACTTCTCTCATCAGGCATATTTTTCTAGGCCTATGATCATTACTTTTACTTTCTTACTCAATCAGTCTTCATCTTTCTTGCAGTCTGTACCCCAAATTGACACCAGCAGGTATCTTATAAAGTGGTTAGGTAAAATAACCTGCTTACCCATGGTTGACCTATGAACAGATTACAATGTACTACAACCTACTTAAATCCTTTCTACAGATTCTCTATTTATTTAATAAATTGTTTCTTTTTATAAGATGCATATTCACGTATTTGATCATGTAAAGATATTTAAAGATAATTAAGAATTATGAGCAGAAGTTCAAAGAAACACAAGATATTTAGGATTTTTGTTTTCCTATGCAAGTATTATATATATAAGATCTTATATATATATATAAGTATCATTATTGTGTCATTATATGTTTACAAGTAATTACTAAAAAAAGTTATTAGTCTATCCTTTGTTCCATTATTTTCTTCACTTCAATCACATAGCTCATTTCTCTCAATATTGTATATACATCAAACTTCTCACAAAGCTTTATTCTTTTTAAGGATCCACTTTTCTTTTAATGAAGTGACTCATTTGCCTAAACTGACCAATCATAAATTAATTTGAACAAACAAGGATAGGATATTAATTTATTTCCCTTTTTCAGCAAGGCTCTCAACCATGTCCTCAACTATAGGTACACTTTACAGTGACCTCAACCCAGCAGTAAGACGGTTATTCAATATAAAGCAATAAATCTTTCCTCTGATTAACTGCAGTCTGGAAATATACTTTATTGAAAAGCACACATGTACTTTTTTAAGATGATATTAAGAATTCCAATGTGTCATTAGAATGAAGATGTACTGGAAAAGTCACTTGATCGCAACATTACTTTTAAAAGTATAATGAGAATTTTTTGCCATAGCAAGACCAGGGATTTCATTTTCATCTCTACGCTGGAGAACAGCAGCTCTAGGGAGAGCATTGCAGTGACTCTTCCGGATGGGACCCAACTAATCTGACATTTGAGAGACATTAGCTCAGAGAAACTCTATTCGATATTACATGTAGTCAAAGTTGTCTTCAGCATCTCCCAAACAAAATCATGAGATTTAGGATTGTAGAAAACATGTTTTGGTTAAGTTATACCCCAAATATTATTTTAATCAATGATTTTCATTGTATTTTTCTTTTTAATTAATGTAAAAAGGTATAATGCTTTCATGAGAATATTAATATTCTGAGAGCGGATGTGAATCTCTGCACATCCTCAAGCATTTTAATACTATGATTCAAAGCCCACAAATGAAAAGTCTGAAGATATTAATCAGCCCAGGATTAGGCTCAAAGGTAAATATACACAAAGGAAGTGCAGAAATTATGGCAAAAATACTTGCTACTTTAGGCTTCCTATTTTGTAATGATTTCTCCTTCTGAGGCTGGTTTGATCTCTTGTGCTTCTGCCCAGTCCTCTCCAATGCTCTACAGCCGAATAGAACATAGCAAAGCCTCAAAAAACTTGTCATCTTGGTCACCTGTGTGTCCAGCTCTTGCCTCCAGCTCTCACGACGCTGGGCTGCTCACCATCCTGCGCACCTTTCTACCCCCTGTAGAGTTTGCAAAGAAGCGCTGCTTTTCCTTTCTTTACAACGTTGGAGCAACTTCCATTTGCACAAATTTCCCGTGGTTGAAAACTTCTTTCATTCCTTGTTGCATGTTTTCCTGCTTTGTACTTACATCTCCTTGTAGACTCCCACATCTCTGCAACTTTTTGCCCTTCCACATTCCTATTAACAAAAACTTGGGCCCTTAGAAAGGACCCTTGACTGCGCCCTGATCTTAAGAATATTTTCTGACATCTAGCTACATCCCTGCTTTCTCATTTTATGTTATAACTCTTTCACTTTCTCCTCTTTTTGCTTTGCTGATGCTTCCACCTCCCAAAAATGTGTTGCTTGTGCAGAGCTCATTTTTAGTTGAAACATAAATTAAGCTAGAACCACTTCCAAAAATTTATGATTTCTAAGAACAGCACGATATTAGTTTCTCAGGTATTTGATACAGTTTCTTTTTACTTTGTAATTTCTTTGGGACATACTCAGTGTCTTATGTGCATTCTGTGTGAAATATCTGATAATTAAATATTTTTAAATAAAATTTTGTTGTCATTTTTCACTTTAGCAGTAAAGCCACGTCATAGCCAGTATCCAAAAAGTTCAATGTTTAGAAGGCTTCTATTCAGTCCTATCTGAGCAAAATTTCACTCAATTTAATGAAATTCCTGACTAAATCTCAGCTAATATGAGATTTAGATCTATGAACACTGTAAGTTTTTTATTACCTAGTGAGTCTAGAGAAATAATTTAGAGACACATTATAAACTGGAATACTTAATATATATGTAGGTAATTTAAAGGCAAAAAAACCTAATCGATCAGATATACATGTTTGTAAATCTATGCATGATTAATAGCAATATGATACTTTTCAAATGTTACTGCATTTTCCTCGCAATTATTACTGCAAATCATCCTTATATGGAAGCAGGTAGAAATGCTAATTACCATACATTAGAAATTTAATTTTGCGTATTCAGGATTAAATATATATTTTTATGAACATTATTTTTTAACCACTTCATTTGCAGACTTTGGGGTTGGGACTGCCAAAAGTCTGAATTTAATCAATTTATTTGAGCGTTCACACGAGTAATTTATAAAAAACACTTTTATATTTCACATAGACACTCCAAGATTCTTAACAGCAACAATTTATCTCTTAGCTGCAAGGTACTCATCAGCTGAATTAATGACCTGGTCTTGATACTTTAATATTTGGTTTAGCTCTAGCTGACTATGTAATATGTATCTCTCTGTCAGTCGTTCTCTAGCTGAATGTATATTCAGATATGGATATATACAGTTATGGTGACCAATATTTCTGTTCTATCAATTCTATTCTCTATTAGCCATAATAATCTTGAAGACTCTTCTGAATGATTTATATCACATTTACAATGATTTAATATTATCAAGGAGTTAGTGTTTATCAGCTCTCCTTGGAGCTTGCCAAGAGTCTACCCAACATGCTAAGAACACAGATGCAGTGGGGAAAGCAAGTCTTTAGCAGAAAAAGAGTCTCCAGTGTAAGAATAGAGGCAAAACATCCTTTAGTTTCTCAGTATTTCCCTATTTTTATTTACTGATGCTGCTGTTTTACCTTTTCCAAGCACATAACCTTACTGAAGGCCCAACATTGATATGGTAGTCAAAATTGGGCCCAAAGAGAGGTGCAGTCCTGCCTGATAACAATGCTCCTGCTAAAAGCAAGCATCCATTACCTTACTGGGATCTTCATATGGCTTCACTAAAGCCTTTTCTTTTGACATGCCAGTAGCCAAAATAGGAAGGCCCGAGTAACAAATGATACGCTTAAAACTCCAGGAAGGAATCCCAATCTGTTTTTCGGGATAGATTTCATTTTTAAGTTTTAAAGAACAGACAAAAGCACATGGCCTTTCAAGGAAAATAATGATGCAGCAACATTTGGGAAAGGATGTAATTCCACCTAAGCCTTTATGCCTTTTTGTTTTGATTGCTTGTGGGGAAGGAAGGATGCAGAATGTAACAAAAATCCAGTGGCTATATTGTCCTAAATTTCGGAGACGTTATTTCCCTAAGTCAGTAAGGCAGAGACAAATCTAGCTATTTCTTTTTAACTCCGAGAGAGAGAAAAATTGGAGAGTCTGGAACAGCCCCTACCCCTACAAATTTTAAGTGTCACTAATGAGCTGATGCAATGGCAGAAACACAGAGAATGGGGTTAGGAGAAACCTCCAGAAGCTGCTCAGTCCTTCTCTCTTATCCCTTGGTCATCGCTTCACGGACCTAAGCAAGCTGTTCAATTTTATTTCCAAATCCCAGAGTTTTACATAAAGGGGGTTTGCTCCATCACCTCAAGTGGGTTTGACATGCAAAGAAATACACAGGAAGGGACTCCGTAAAGACTTAGCAAGAGATGCCTTTCTGTGAGGGAGAACTGGCTAAAGCAGTTAATCTTCATGGATGCATAAAAACGGAATCAGGAGCTATCTGCAAGGTCATCTCCGTCTTCACTCAGCTCCCAGAGAAGACAGTAAGTATCTTGCTATTGATTTAAGCATAAAGTGTACTAATTCCATTATCAGGAAATTATTTTTGCCTCTGAGTAAACTCATCAATGGACTTCACTAATCACCTTTACTGCAACTTGAGCCATTCCGTATTTACCTTCACCTCTCCAAGTTACTGGAGCTCACAGTTACATAATCAGCTTCAACAATTTCTCATTTTTTTTCATATCCGTGCTTCTCAAACACCTACACACATATTACATCCCCCTCAGCTGCTCTAGATCCAATGTTTTAACTAATGCTTCATGACAGGATGTCAATGTCTAGTATTATTGAGCCTTAAAGAGACTCTGGGTCTGCCAAAGGTAATATCCTAGCATTGAGAACCATAGGCAGGGCTTGATTTGATTGCACTTACCTGAATTTATGAGAATGGTCTGTTAACCTTACTCTCCTGTAAGGTTTTATTTCTGCTTTTTCATTCTGAAGGGTGCAATAGTCCTTGTGGTTTGGGCTTATATGAAAACTATGTTCAATTTTCTCCATTGGAGTAGGAGGGGCAATGAAGACCAGACACAGCAAAGTACCTCTTGAGCAGTAATGCCTGGCCTGCTTTCCCCTTCCTTCCCAGACATAATGGGAGCAAGGGGATGGTGCCATTCTCTGAAACTTTTCATGGGCACTTAAAAATACATATGAAGCTTAAAATTTTCATTAAATTTTGATTAGCTCTATTTTAGCAATCACTGGTAAGGTGAATGATTCATAAATTGGCACTATTCCAGGAGCAGAAAAAAAATCTAAATTACAACAACAGAGTGGGTTTATTTTTAAAAAGTGCTGTGGTGTATGGTCATACTGTTTTTATATGAACATCTTAGGAAAACAATTACAAAGAACCAAGCACAAGTGGAAACCTATCATTGCTATTACTCTTGTCAATTGTGAATCTACCGTTTTCAATTTATAATCCAACTGAGCTGATGACAGATTTCCTTTCATTAGTGTTGAACTACGAGTTCATCTTATCAGCTTTTTCACCCTCCCCACTTCATTTACCCAAGCTGAGGCTGTTCTTTCCTTGTAAGAAACAATAGAGCTCCAAGAAATGCCATCAAACTGTGCAAATCGGTAGCTAGCTGTTGATAGTAAATAGACTTTGAATGCTATGGTTCAAGCACTACAATCCTAGGAGATAATCAGAAAGCAAAACTAACTAGGCACTGTAACACCAGAGTCCTATATGCTTTATTTATGTCACATGGCCTTGGAACAGACTCCCAGGTAGCCTCTGGCAAGATCCTGCTGTTCTGCCAGAACTGCTCTCACAACCTAGTGAAATCTAGTCTTGCCAGTGCGTCCTCCACAAACAATGTCATTAGGGCTGCTGTTTATTACTGTTTGTCTCTAACTTTGAAACATTGCCTGCTTAAACTGCCTTCTTCTCCCACTAAATTTTACTGTATTCCCTTTATTCAAGCCAAATGAAGTGCAAGAAGGAGAGATAAGAGGGCATCTGATTCTAAAAATTCAATCTTTCATGGTATGCAATATCTTTGTATATCTTTTCAGATGGAATAATTTATTCCTATCTTATTTTAGTATTTTTTTAATAAAGGATTTTTATGAAAAGCAAATGAGTGGTCAGGTCATTTATTACCATACCACTATTAAGCATATCTGTAATAAAATGAAAAATAATCCATCCATTATCCATATACATCCAAAAATAATCAGCATTTATCTTCTGTATGTATATAAAGATAGCTGGTAAAGAGATGTTTCACATTCCACATTAAAAAGGGAGATACTAAGTAGGAACTAAATTTAGAGATTTTAACCAGCACGTTTAACTGATTTGCATTCAAGAATCTGAAAAGAGATGGAGGGTCAATGCTCTGGACCGTTAGGGGACATTAACTGCAGAAGTTACAACCATGGATGAAAGGAAAAGGGGAGGACGAAGGGGAAGGAAAGCTCGTTTTTTTCTCCTTTAGCCTGTTTTCACACTCTGTCAGCACTTGACTCTTATCAGACTGCTAATTTGAATTTTTCAGGAAAAATGTCCATATGAAAGAAAATACTTGGTACGAGCTACTTCATACGAGTCAAAGCATGTACCTGATTTACGTAAAGTCTGTGACATACTGTTATTTTAAGGATAGATTTTCTCAAGCTTTACTCGTTAGGCAATGAAATTGTACTGAATGTCTGAACTTCTTTCCAAACTTTTCAAATCCCACCCTTCACAGCCATTCAAAATACTCAGAGTGGAATTTATTGCTCAGTTCTGACTGTCTGTCCTTCCATTTTATCCTTCCATTTATATAATTCTTCTGACCTTACACGTTCAAGGCTAAGCTTAAGAGTTGGAAGAAAGAATGCAGCCATGTAATTACTACACTTTTAATAGTAGCTAGTGCGTGTCCTTGTATGAAGTTGCGAAACAACAGCAGGTAAAACTGCCTTCCTGATTCTTTTGATTAGCTGAATAATCATGCTATTGTTTCCTGGAATGACCTTACCTGTTATGATATAGCTTATTATCAGCTTGCCTGCACTGCCTGTCCTCTAAATACTGTTCTCTCTATTGCAATTTTCTTTCTTGACTCAAGAGAATATATTTTCTCCTTTACTTTTCTTCCATTGAAATCGTCAGCATCTCCCACAGTACTTTCATTCAACTCTTTGACCTATTCGATCAAGGTAATTGAATGCTTATCTCTTATTTAAATGATACTATTTAAAGTCTCGCTTTAATGTCAGTCTTATTTCATACTGCATATAATATACGCAAGCTTCTATAACCAACCCTGTCAGTATATGAAATTTCTTCAAAAATACCAGGGCCAGCTAAGGCTTTCCATTCGCTTCTCAGGAATTATGCTGCTTCGTTTATCCTGAAATACATACAAGAGTTTTTTTAATTGTGTTCAGATGTTAGCTCTGCAAAAACCTGGTAAGAAGAATATTGTGTAACACTTTCCCAGGTGCATGGTCCAGGAACAATGTGGTGGAAAAGTCTAGTGTCCTTAAATAAGACTATATACAAGAGTATTTTGTATGAATAACTACAAGAGTTTTACAGAGAAAATTTAACTTGCCTGTGTCAGAATTCTGGAAAAAAATAAAAAGTGCAAATAGCTTCTGTTGGTGTAATTTATGGAGCTGGTTTAAAAAAAAAAACACATAATGTCAGCAAAGGGAACTATTTTTATCACAGTATATTGTTTAACAATCCTTCACGGTCATCAAATTTAGTGCACCTATAAAATGTGAGGCAGCTGCAGGGGATGAACCAGCAGTTTAAAAATACTAAAGAGCCCAAAATTACCCAGTCAGGCTCTTATTCCCCATCTCACTGATCCACTGACATTGTTAGTTCTGCATGTAAATGAAGAGATGCATGTAAAAAGGCAAAGTCATCAAGTCAAAGGTAGATAATGCATTGTATTTGCAAAAAGTTGTCAGAGTTTTAAAATGAGACAAATATAGGAAACAATTTAAGCAATGATTAAAATTATGAGAGAGGGAGCAACTATCCAGACTTACAATGTCCTGCAGAAATATTGTCTTTGGAATTCAGCAGGGATGTTCTTCCTCTATAAGCCTCAATTGGAAGAAACACTACTGAAGTTCCTAGAATACCTTGGCATCAAGGAGACAAGCAGATCAGATCCAGAGGACCAAATTCAGATGAGCTGCTGAATTTCACTAGCTTCTGAACATCTCCCATGTCAACTATTCTTATTTTGCAACTCCCATTCCTGCTGCTGTCAGGCCTATTTCCACTCTTCCTCCCATTCAAAATCTCCTTCATCAGCTCTGCCTTTCGCCCTTCCTACCTGCTCCTCTTGCCCATGGGGCTTTCCAGATGAACCCCTTACCAGCAGCACTGCAGCAGGGCCTCCTCTCCTTCCAAACAAGTGCGAAGTGGCAAACTGAGTTTTTATTTCTCTTCCCAAAATATTGCAGTTGTTGAGATGGCAACTGAGAGATTCACGTGGCAAAACACTGATGTGAAAAAGTGCCTCAAGGCCTACCTAAAAATATCAAGGATCTGGGAGCTGGTTCCAAAGTGCCATGAAGGGCAACCCTTCCACACCTGGCTAACAGCCTCCGAGGCAGCAGTAGGTGTCTCATCAAGGTGACCACATTAATGCTTACTGCAGGAGTATTTAGCATAACAATTTGCTGTGTGTACTACTCAATATTTTTTTGATTTGTACTCTAAAATTGTGTATATGTTTGCGGAATATCTTTGTGCATGGCAAAGGATGCCCAAGCAAAAGTCATCCGGAGAGGAAGGAACACACAGGAGTCAACCAGGATTTTTCTCTTGTTGGCATGGCTAAGTTTTGCTCGTGATTTTGCTAGTGATTAAGTTGATGACCCATGACCTTATGTCACACTCAGGATTATTGAATTGAAACCAAAACCCTGCTATTTCTGGGAAAAAATCACAGTCACTTTCAACGTTTTACAGTCTAACAATTCAATCTTATTTTATGAATGCTATTTTATATTCCTTTTCTTGTCGAAATCTTCAAAGTAGTAACAAACATTCCTGCGTCTAATGCAGCACTAGGAGCAGAAAGCAGTCAGGAGTCTGGAACATTGGTGATTTGTCATTCAAATGGCAACAGCCCAGCACAAAGACCTGGACACTGCCCAGGAGAAACAGCCCTGGCGGGTCACGTCCTAATCTGTCAGTTAAAGAGGGAGCAGTCAATATGCTTTTCCAGCTTATTTGGGAGTTTATTCAACAGACTTTTTCTTAGTGCCAGGACCGAGTACTACTTTTTGATATTATCCCCTATATTTATCTTCCCCTACTGAATTTTAAGTTCCAATAGGGTGTTTTAAAGTCATTTTTGAGCAGGTGACATGAATTCTCTCTCTGATTTTGAGGTCAGACAAAAGAATTGTTGCTTTCTTTTTTTTTTTTTTTTTTTTTTAAGGGTAGATCAGAATTAGGAAAGACCATCCAGCCAGAGGAAGAAGAAGAGAATATCTTAGATACTAGATTAGCTACCAGAACCTGATTTTGATGATCTCCATACAAAAGTCCAATTCTAATTAGTCATATATTATTTTTTTTTTCAGGAAAAGCATTTCAAAGTGACAAAATCTACTTAAAACTAGCAGGAAGTATAGAAGACATAAAATGTTAATGTGCAGTATAGTGAACTCTTCTCCTCAAGTCTTTCCTTTGGTTGTATGTGGAACTTCTACATAATGGTACTCATCATTACCTTTCTGAGACCTTAAATGACTCTTTTCACATTTTGAATTCTAGGCAAGGAAAAACTTTATTTTCAGCTCTTAGATGCACTCCATGATCAAGAAGTGACTATTGATAATCAGAAGCCAACACTGGTTTTGTGTCTCTGTGGACCTTTGTCTTGATAATGCCTACATAAAACTTGATGCAAAAGAAACAGCACAGCCTTTCACTGGGACTTCTCAGGTCATTCATCCAGATAACCTTGGCCAATTATAGTATAGATAAAGCAGATACAATGCTAATCAGAAGCGCTTTCAATTAATGAGTGCCAAATTTACACATACTATGTTATACAAGCTTTGGTCTTATCATCCCTAAACTATGAAGCCACCTCAATCTTTAAAAATATCTTTAAAAAGATTTTTCCATGTGTACCAAAACATTTGATTTAATAGCTCATATTAACAATTGCACATAAAGAGATGAAAAAAAAAATCCTGGAATGAGGGATTAGAATACATCATTTCCAAGATCCGTAGGCTGGTTGCTGAGAACAGCTGGGACACAATGAGAAAATCCTCTGAACATAGTGGCCTTACTAGGAAGATAAGATGAAATCAAATGGAAGAAAAGGTGGCTCCTTTACAGTTTTCTGCACTATAAAATAGTCAGTAGCTTCAAAACTTTCCTGAGCTAATTGCAGAGTTAGTTAGTGCTAAGAAACCATGTTCTGGGAACAGCTGTCTGAAATTCAACTAAATGAAATACGTTAAATCACTAAAATGGCCAAGAAGGTAATGGTATAAAACCATTTTTCTTAGCTTACCCACTAGCACCGATATTTCCTTTTTTTAGATCCATCCATGATATTCTGTCTCTGAAATAAGCAGATGACAAGAGAGCCTTTCCAGGAAGATAAATTGATCTATAGGCATATGTGTTTTCCATGCTAATCTTCTCCCTCTAAAAGACACATAAACAGCAATGCCAAGAACTCCTCCATAAATCACAGAACGCCGTAACTTTCCCATCTAAATATTTTTTAAATGTTATTTTAAAAGATGCTATGACCTTCAGTAACAGAAGAAATAAGCTCTTCATCCCTGGATATGATTTGAAAACAGTAAATAAAAACCACAGACATCTACAGAGTTAATGGCTGGGAAATTGTTGCTGTTATTATTATTATTATTTAATTAAAGAATCCTATTCATCCACACTTAACATTTTGTCAAGAATCATCTCTGTCTCCAGAATGCAATCTCTGGAGAGTGGAAGACGGACATAAAATCATTCAGACAGACAAAAGGCAGAATAAAAATATTAGTTCCTCTCTATGTAGATGAATGAATCTTGAATTTTGTATACAAACTAAAAGCAGAAATAAGACACACTGATTTGATAGTCTCGTGGTCATGGCAATTGCTTTGATTGGCAGGTTCAAACTTGTGTATCAACTCAGATATAGCAAAATCTGAAGTCTGAGTTTCCCACACTCCACGGTAATTCTGCATTAAAAGAGCAGTTAGGGTATATTTTCAGCATTTCAAATTTTTTTTGCATTGCATGTAGGTACTTCACAGAAAAACAACTTTTTTACCCTCTCTTTCTAGCAACTTGTTCTGTTATACATACCAAACATGCATGCACACACCCATAAACACATATAAAAGCAAAGGTATAACTGAAAGGCATAACAGAAAATACAGGAACGATGTACTAATTTTCAATCTATTTAAAGAAAATATTGTTTTCATTGCCATTAACAGAAACTATTAATGAAAACTTAAATAACAGTTGAAAATAATGCTTTACATCTATTATATTAAGGTTGAATCTGTGGATTTGGAGAAGATGCATATAAAGTCATATGACTATCTCCTAGAAGCTACTTCAAATGGTCACAGAAGGAATAAGTAAAGAGCAAGTCCAACTCATCTTTAGATTAATATTAGCCATAAAGTGTGCAAGGAATGCATATGCTTTCCCTGCACTGCCCTAACTTTTTAAAGTGGCTGTTGCCTATTCCAAAACAGAACTTAATCTCAACCTATCCCTTGGTGTTTTTGTAATATTAAAAAATAAGTAATATTAACTCCTGCCAAAAAAAAAAAAAAAAGAAATGATAAAGACAGGAGGATATAGGTGATTTAAGAGAATTAATACCTCCTAGTCACTCAGAGGATTAAAAACAAACAAACAAACATGAAGTACTAAAATACAGTGCAGGAATTCAAAATTTTGTTAGAGGATTTTCATATATTTTTTATTTTTTATTTTACATATTTTATTTCAGAGACCTAATAGTAAACCTGCATTTTAGAATGTCTTCTTAACAATGATTTTGTCCAGTTCTGGGCTCCACAGTACAAGAGGGATGTGGAGCTTCTGGAGAGGGTCCAGCGCAGGGCTACAAGGATGATCAGGGGCCTGGAACATCTGCCCTATGAGGAGAGGCTGAGGGAGCTGGGCCTGTTCAGCCTGGAGAAGAGAAGGCTGAGAGGGGATCTAATCAGTGTATATAAATACCTCAAGGGAGGGAGTGCAGAGGACGGTGATGGTCTCTTTTCAGTGGTGGCCACTGATAGGACTAGAGGAAATGGCCGGAAACTGAAACACCAAAAATTCCATAGGAACTTAAGGAAAAATTTCTTAACAGTGAGGGTGACAGAGCACTGGAACAGGCTGCCCAGAGAGGTTGTGGAGTCTCCTTCTCTGGAGATCTTCAAAACTCGCTTGGACGCAGTCCTGTGCCACGTGCTCTAGGTGACCCTGTGTGTGCAGGGGGGTTGGACTAGATGATCTCTAGAGGTCCCTTCCAACCCTAAGCATTCTGTGATTCTATGATTCTATGATTTTGGAAAGAAAGTGAATGTGATTTTTAGTGAAGAGGTTATAGAAAATAGTATATTAATATATTAAGCAATCACTAATCTAATAAATCGGCTTGCCCACTCATTGCATGTAAGGTAAACTGAACTTCACATTGCGAGTTAACAACCTGTTAGGAAGTCTGCAAAAATATTTTCCCGTTCTTATCATTATAAAAAAGTCATGACAGTCAGTCCATAACTTCTGAAAGTCAAATGCAAAATTCTTTTTGAAAAAAAATGACCTCCAATTCTTAATTGTTTAAGAAAGTTAAAAAGGGATCAATCACATGTTCCTCTATCCAGATACCACTAACTTTAAGAAACGCACACTTACCAAAAGTATCTACAGAAATGCAGACGAGTTTAATCCCTTGAAGTTTTGAACTCTAAAAGCTTGGATGAAGATGTAGCATATTTATAATAACTATATCATTATGCAAACTTACCGTTAAAATGCTTATTAAAATTCAATAACATCATTGCTAGAAGAAAATTTATTGCCAACTGTAACCTTTGGTAACTCATCAATATAACACTATAAATGTACACACAAATTTACCCAGCTATTATCAGTTGGAAACAATGGTTGTGACAATTTACAGCCTTCAGGCTGTCTCCAGGTAGACTGCAAAATGCCATCATATCAAGATCATTTCCCGCATGGAAATGGATGTATCAAGGCTTGAAATCAAATACCGGCCCTGTGGTCAAGTCACTGTTTCTCTTTCCAGAACCTCATTTGGTCCAAGCATAGAAAGGTGATTGTGAAGATTGAACCCCCTGAGCCATAGCTTTATTCCACACCTCTGCCAGCTAGTTAATCCAGTCCAGGATCATGAGGCAAAGGTGTCTGCTGCTATACAGATATATAAGTGCTTAGCCTAAACTGGGTGACCTTACAACATTGCTTTCTCTGACAGGAACACCATGAAATACCAATGTGAATGAAGCAAATTAAATGCAAACAATTAAATACCATAACTCTGTGTCAGATATTTTTTGCATAATGTACACAGTAAGTTAAAAAAGGAGGTGGTGTAAAATATCCCCTTGTATCAGGCTGCACAGTTTTCAAAACCTAAACAATCTTCTCAGTTAATGAATTCACAATAGGAAGTCAAAAATAAATTATTTTTCAGACATCAGTCGTGTAGAAAATCTGTTGCTCACATTTTAATTTTCTGTTTGGTTTAAGCCTATAAAAAAGCCTTTAATATATCCAAATATATGCCAAAGAGGGAATAGTTTGGAAGCACCCTGGCAGTAGTAATCCGGTTTCCTCCTTACTCTGTATTTCTGGTGTATTTTCAGAGGAGTCAGAGTGTGCTTTAAGTGCCAAGGACCTGGAATGCGAGATGGAGGGAGCCAGCCTTCGTTGGCATAACTGTCCCTTAGGACATCGTGGAGGAGGACAGCGGCCAGCAGGATTTTCATCTTCTGCTGCTGACTTCTCTGGCCCGTTGCCCACTCTCCCTCAAGCCCGGAGGAATGCCCACACACCACATTGCTTCCAACCACCAAGCAAAAGGGAAGCTGCCTTGGATTTCTAGAAACATGGGACACCAAAGTGATCCCAGGGGACCTGGCTGAAGTTCTCTGAATTTTGATACTCAAAAAAAGAAAAAAAGAAAAAAGAAAAAAAAAAAAAGGAAGAAAAAGTTTGCTAGGGCTGCAAATGCTGGCCTTGAAATCTGGGCTGCTTCAATGTGCTGCAGCCACCTTGCTGACAAGCAGGTATCAGCTTCACTGATGGAAGTCAAACCTACATTTTACAGATATAAACTATGAACTCCCTCTTCCCAACTTGATTGTGAGTTTTATAATAATACTACCTCAAACACCATATCCTTTACACTGAATAATTTCTCGACTGTACAATTAGACTGGTTCTTTACCAACATAAATACTGTCACATCCACAATGTAATATATGCCTAGATCTGCAACTACATTGCAATTATATGCACCCTAGTGGTTTCTTGGGCTTTTCTTGAGACCTCAATCAATTGGAACCATGTTCCATCCTCCTAGTTCTATGTATGTCATCACACCCTATCCACCACATACGTATAATATTCCTTTCACGGAAAGACTTTCTGACCTGATGGAGTCTGGGATTATTAGTACAGAGTTCAGCACAGAGATGCAGTATTGGTTGCCATCATATTTTAATTTGCTTGCTTTCAAGTGCACTCAAGTGGTTTTCAAAAAGAATTGATTCCAGGGTTGGTTTCAGTTCTTTGTGTTTCCTTTTTTCATGCTTAGAAAGGTCCTGACTGCAGGTCTCTGAATTGCTTATACCTAGTTCATTTGCCTTCCTTGCACTAAGCTTTTCTATATGTCCTTTTCTGGCATGCTGCTATACCGCTGCAGTTCCCTGCAATACCTAAAAGCCTCCTTTGGCTTCAACTGCACTGCTACCCTGAGTCTGTGATTGCTGCACTTGACTTCTGGCCCATCACAGTCTCAGCTGCTGCCTTGCCCAATCTGTGAGACTTTTCTGATGGCTGGACCATCAGTGCCTTGTCCTTCTCAATTAGTTGTCTCCTCTGCAGTGTTTGGTTGCCAGCCCAACATCATAACCTCTTACTTGGTCCATTTCCCTTTGGTTATGCAGAATTTGCCCTTTTTCTATTCTTCTGGATTTCCCATCTTTGAGGATATTCAAAATTTGCCCAGATGAGACTGCAGCAACCTGATCTAAGATGACCCTATAGAAGGTTAAACCAGAGACCTTCAAAAGCCTTTTCCAACCTTATTATTCTGTGAGTCTGAGATTCACTATACTGCAGTGGACAACTTCTTATTGCAATTGTAGATATTTTATTGATAGAGGACAATGCTCCACATTGTTTCTGTAATGTATTAGGTACAAGCAAGTCTTGAGTACTTTCACTTAAGAAAACTCAATTGCATCTTTCTACTGATTTATTTCCCTGTAATTCCATATAGATCACTCAGGAATAAACCAATTTGCTGTAACAGATTCTTTTTCTACATTTTCCTCGTAACACAACATGATCAAGGGAACACACTCTGTAATAGATTTTAATACTCTCACTATCTGACTATATCATTGTCGTTTTATAGGTAGGGCTCATTTTACAAGCAGCCAGGGAAATAATTCTTTTTTTTTCAACAATACTTAACAGCAGAAATGGAACAATCATCACCACTGCCCAGCTTACTTTTCCTTGTACTGATGAGGAAATAAAACCAAAAATCGGGCAAGAGGAACGAAAGCAGAGCTCAGTCATATGGCACACTAATATGAGCAGAATATTCCCAGAGCAGTCACTCAAGGTAAGTCTGCCCAGCTGAAATCACAGACTGAAACTATGACCGTTCAAAACATTTTCGACTTAAATGCCTTTGTGAGGATACCTCCTCTGTAAGTAAGAATCTCAAGATAAAAATGCAATTTTGTATGTAGAAAAGTTTTTTTATTTTCACTCATGGTGAAAGGTGGGAGAAACAAAAATGTAGGAAAAACAGAGCTTAAAAAAAACATAAATATAACTGGGTCTTAAAAGTTATATGCAACATCTTTTTTTTCTGCATTACTACTACATATTTTCTATGAGTGTTTCCTCCTTTTTCACTTATATACATCTACATATATAAGTCTATATATATAGATACATATCTGTCTTTCTCAAGCCTATGCTTTTCTTCTTCATATTCTGTTTTTCACTCTTTTGTCTCTCTTTTCATATTTCCTGGGAGATGATGGTATAGTTTTAATTGTGTGGCCCAACTTATATAGCACTGCTGCTATCCTGCTTCATCTAGTCGAACTACCGCAGACCATGCTCCAAAAATTTGTATTTGCTCGCAAAGAGAAGGACAGCATTGAAGTCAGCCTGATCTCTTAATACCAGTCAGCTTCCAAAGACTTATTACATGGTCAATTTAGCTCTGGAGTCTACAATGCATTTTATGAAACATGGTGCACATGACCAAACTAACACTCATTATCTGAAGACTACACCAAGTCTTACGCTCCTGAACAAGTCTGGATTTTACAGAACATTATGATCTTTTTTCTCCTGAACCAAAAATAAATGCAAAAACATTGGCCTAATCGCAACGCTACCAGTGCCAGCTCAGCTGAAAGATTGACGACTGAATATTATATGGGAAAGATTAATGGATGCAAGTCCTTCCTGGTTTTTGCAACACTCCAAACACCAATTTGGTCAATAAAGTACTTAAGCCCTCAGTGCTATGTGGGCTGTTGTAAGATTAATTTTTGAAAATCATTCACAGTGTAACAAGGCCATTAATTCATTTTAACTCCAGATATCACAGCCAGCACTTGCTTTCTAGTGTATTCTTTTAATAGCAGGGCTTTGGTAAAGTGGTGGACAAGGCTGAATGCACACTTATACCTTGTGTCTTGTGAAAAGTCACTATATGCTGAGTCCTGTGGTGACAAGGGAGGCCTGTCCTTAGGAAGCCAATACAGTGTACGGCCATACCTCAAGCGCGTGGCATTTTTGTTGTATGACAGCCACATCATAGTGAAGACGAAGGTCTTTTATCAGTATTACATGATACATGATGTACCACCACATCAGATGTACTGTTACATGGAACATATAAGGGGCTTTTCTTGGCAGCTAACTTCAGGCTTTTAGGTAGCTTGAGCTTCCTGTGTAGCTACAGGAGAAAGGCAGATGCTCTCACAGGCCATTCAGAGCAAAAAACTTAATTATTGTCTGAAACAAGTGCTTTAATTCTTCCCATGTCAGATACCTAAAGAAAGACTACATGCTCCACATGCTTTCATGCAACCTCTTCTTGTGCCCCCGAATACAAAACGAGCTGCCTTAGTGTCCAAGTGTCTCACTACCGCCAAGCAGCCCGTTTCCTCTGCATTCACACCCTACAGCACGGCAGTTTGGAGTTTGAACAAACTACCCCCGTGACGTGGCTGTGTGATCCAAACCAAGCACAACGCAGTTTGGTGAGGTTTGGGCACAGCATTCCTCAGGGACATTTTGATTAAACAACAGAAGTACCTGTTGAGGAGATAAAGCACATTATAATGCATGGAAACCAATGTGTATATTAAATCCTCTCCATTCTACTGCATCAGAATTACCTTTTTATTTCCTGAATGTCCATTTTCAATCAATGCTTCCAAGAAGCTTGAGTACAAGGCATGGGTGCAGAAACAACGACCTTCCCTCTGCTACACTTACACTTTGTGAAGCGAGCCAGCATTACTGACAAAACTCACTACACCACGTCTGCAGCACCCCCCTAACCGCCCCAGAAATACTTTACAAATCCTATCTGCTGGGAGGTCAAGGCTTCATAGCGCGACTAGTAAGCTAGACATTAAAATGGAGTCAGGCCAATTCAGCACATTCTGCCATGGGCCATCAACTCCTGCACTTCCACAAGAGATGGGCTATTAAAGAAAGTTGCTCCAGAGGCATGAAAGATACGGCAGGCACAGTAATGCCTTAACTGCCTTTCCCTGGGACAGCTCTTCCTCCTGATCCACCATCTCCATGAACATCCCAGGATATATTATAACCTTATACTCACTGCGGGGACTGTGGCCCTGTGGCTGTGCTTTTAAGAAGCAGACACATAACTTTACTGGCACAATGTCTACTCACGTTAAGATTAGACTTTTTGACAAAATTTTAATGATGAACATAAACAAGGGTGTGCAAGCAATCTGAACTAGATCTATACTACTACTACAAAAAAAAAAGAAAAGAAAGAAAAAAAAAAAGAATACCCCAAAATAGTGTAAGTTCCAACATGAATCCAAATTAACTTGCACATGTGTAATCATGGAGTAAATCATGCAAATCGAGATGCATCTACTAAGCTGCAGGACAAGCACATGAACACATGTGACTATCTGATCCTGAAAATGGTGGTTCTAGGACTATTTTTAAATGATTTTTATTGTTGCACCAGTAAAACAAGAGCAAACATTCCCTCTAACTTCACCACTCAAAACCACCTTCTCGAAAAATCTCCTAAGACTCATGTGAAAAAAAAAGAAAAAGTTTTATCGTATAATTAATTTTCTTTCTTTTGTGTAATGACAGTTCCTTGAGAAACGTCATGGGAATAGCCAACTACTGGATATACTCTGTGTCTGCTGTCAGAAATAGACGCTCTTATTTTTTCCCTAGCATTGTTTGCTTTAATAATTCTCATTTAAAAATGAGCATTATCATCTTATTTAAAGGCAAACCTAAAATTTGAAGCAGCAAATGTAGCCAAAAGCAGCTTACTCCTCATTCTGAATCCTGCAAGCTCAAGAAATTTGAAATAAATACCCAGCGGAAAGGCTGCAAAAAACTTTCCACCCCAGCTCTTCATAGTCCCATCACAATCATCATTTCTCAATAGAAAGAAGAATTCTGTTTTGATGAAAACTGTCACATCTGTGACTAGAACAAAGAGGAACTGGAACAAAGACAAGTTCAGCAGTTCTGAAAATAATTTTTCCTCCAAACTCCTATCCTGGAGAGTTTTACAGTGTTGGGCAGATTCTTGTAGTTAATTCTAAACCCCGCTAGGTGTCATCTATCACTGTGTTTCCACACGGTATCCTATGATGCCCCACGATAATATATATTATTCATTCCTCATGTTAAGCTCTCAAGGCCGTATATATAAATTATCATTCTACTGTGTATCTATGCATATATCGTAATATGATTACAAACACTGCTGCTTCTCTTAATTGAGATTATTTTTTAAAGAGAAAAAAATCAACAGACTTGGAGGCATGAAAAATGAAAATGAAAAAATATATTCCAGTAACTACATGCAGATGAGCTCCCAGGAAAAACAAACCCTGTCTCATGCATCTTCCTGCAACGGTCTTTACGTCTGAACAGTGCCAGTTGAGAATAAGCACCACATTTTTGAGATAGAGCTAGGAATCTGACAGTGTTGCAATACTGCTAGCCCTGATGCTACTGAAAGCTTATAGTGTGATGCGTGTCCTTGCAGTGTTATCAAAACTGTGTGGTTGACAGCCTGATACTCATCACACAAGGAGCTGGAGCAAAATAGCTGGAGCTACTGTAAACAGAAGATTAGTCCAGACAGAACAAACTATTTACTTTTAGTAGCCTGACTTCCTAAATTTTCTTTAAGACAGCCTTTACAACCACCATTGTATAATATTCTTCTATATCTGGTCATTATTAAGGCAAATGAAGTGTTCAGCTGGGTTATGAAGGAAGAATTAACAAGATAAATAAGGTTTGCTGATGTATCATGAAGTTCATGTACCACCCAGTAA
Organism: Tinamus guttatus; assembly: GCF_059628265.1. Taxonomy (NCBI): domain Eukaryota; kingdom Metazoa; phylum Chordata; class Aves; order Tinamiformes; family Tinamidae; genus Tinamus; species Tinamus guttatus. The sequence continues at coordinate 2,763,364 of NW_028288752.1, forward strand.
AGACTAGCATTATTAGTGCTGTTTAAGACTTCAATACCAAAACATGATGACAGATTCTGTTGCTTCTGTTCAAGAGCTATAAACTCAAAATGCAAGCAGTGAAAGAAAACGGCTGCTAGAGCAATCAAAAGGACAGGAGCCAAGGAAAGAGCCCTCGAGGAACTTGCTGTGTTAAGAAGAGCAAATAAAACCAGAAGGACATAATACCACGAACCACCATCTTCTAGGAGCAACTTCATAGAGTGGGAAAGAATGATTCAAACTTTTAGGGCAATATCTGCCCAAGAACAACTTTTACTAAAAAAAAAGCAATAAATTATCAATTATTATTTTTCAAACTATTTAGAAAAGATAAAAGATAATTAGCCATGAAAGCAATAACTGAAATGGTCTTGATTGCAAGCATCTGGCCATCTTAAGGTGGATATTGCTCAGTTTATCAAAGTTGCATAACACAATTTCTGTTGAAAGAGGATTTTCTGAAGAAACAAAGCCAAATACGACTCTTTTATTCATCTTGTTGACGTATGTCACAAATATATATTATATACTATATAAAATATGTAAACATTATAGATACACATATGTATATGCTCTGTCTATATGCTTGAACTGGGAGGTATCTTGAATCATGCTGTACAGTTTGCAGTCACTTAAAAAAATTCAGGCAAAAAGCAAATAGGAACTCCATCTTAAACATGAGCTTCAGAAAGTAATGAACAAAGCCAAGTAAGGAAGATGGAAAATATACTACAAAATTTAAGTAGACTTCCTCCTGCCTCTTCATAGATGGGAAGTTACCCAACATCAAGTGACTCGGCACCCAAGTTCCCACCACCTGACTTTGGTACTGTCAGGAAGGCAAGGCTCTTCTTCCCTTCCAGGATATGAATCCATCTGCTACCATATATGTGGATCAGAGCAATATCTGGACACCAGAGTCTCCAGAAAGCCCAAAGGGGATCTCTTCCCAAATTCCCAATTTGAAGGTGACCTTGTTGAACTGTATTTCACTAACTGCACCTCAAAGTAACTGGGTGAAGAAGCTGTCTATTTTTTGTAACTTCTGATGAATTTGTTATTCATCTATGCAACCAGATATTGTTTAACTCACTGTAAAATGTTTCCTTTATTGCTCACAAGGACAGTGCTGCCTAGGACATTTACTAAACAATTCTTTATTTTATCCCCATTCCTATAGTTTCTCTCCACTCTCTTCCAGCAATAACTTCCTACATTTCAGTCTTTGTATGAAGAAGGTCGATAAAATATTGGTTAGTCAAAAGAAAATAAAACACAGTTCCATCCCATTCATTTGTAATATTTGTACATATGCTAAATACGCATATGAGTTTTCAAATGGCTTCGCAAAACAGTCCCTTTGTGGAAATGGCCCACAGATACCTAAGCACCTGAATCACCTTAAATTCCCAGAACTGTGGAAAGTCTTCTTCTCCTCACCTCCCAAGAAGTTATTTGTATTATGTACATGCAGCAAGCGGTACTTTACAAAGGATGCAACACTTGGGGTGTTAAAAGCACCAGCCACCAAACAAAAAGCACTTTTACCAATTATTTCAGTAGAAGCAGTTACGTCAGCCTTAAAAGACTACTTATTTATTTATTCTGCATAAAGCCCTCACAATGAGGAAAATCTAGTCTTGCACAGTTCACCCCTTTCCCAGCTTCTCTACTTTTCTTTCCTTTTCCTTCTCAATTAGGTCACTATTAACATTAGACAGAGCTATCCCAATATGCCAAATAGCTTGTCTTTTCCCAGCTAACTCACATAATACAGGGCTTCCCTCTGCCTTTGGAGAGACATTTGGAAATTGTAAGAGAGAAAAGACCATGGAAAGCCTCAAAGGAGCTGGAGAAAGCACACAATAATCCTTGATCAATTTTGGTGAAATTTCAATGAAGAGATAAATCTAACTATCCCAAATGAAAGCCCAATGAAGGAGTAATTCTGTTTTCAGCCCAACTTTTCAGGTTGTGCCCCATATATATAGGAAGATTCCCACCATATCCATGATAGAGGTCACGTATTTTTGGACTGAAGAAAAGGCATGTCTAGTGCAGAATATTGCAGATTCGCTATAAAGCAGTGCAACTTGAAACTTGGTTTAATACAGAAATGTTTCCACAAATGCCTCATGTGAACCGGACGCTACAATATTTTAACAACTGTGTGACAGGTTTGTCTAACACTGAAGATAAAAGATTGAGCTTTATAAAAACAGAATATTATAAAAGAGAGAGACATTTGTCTTAGATGGTGAAGACCTGCTGGTGACTGATTTTCTGCACATATTGCACAGTCTGCACTCATGTAATTATTAAGCTATAAGAATGATATATGTCTCCTTCCTCTTCAAACCCAAATCCTTCCCTGATAAGAGTGAGACTAGAGGAGATACCTAGAACAACAGGGTAAAAACAAGAGAGAAAGAGGAGCAACAAAGTTATTTTTTGTAAATAAACCATACCTGTGTCTTTACAAGGTTAAAGCCCAGGTGTGTAATTACAGTGGGAATCTAAAGGAGCTTGGTTTCACATGAATGCTTTCCATATTCCCTGGAGGAACAAAATTGCAAAGCCTCTGTTTTGCCCTCAGCAGCCCATTCTGCCAGTGTTATGACCATCTTTGTCACAGTCCTGCCAGCTTTAGTCAAATAAGTAGTTGAAATAGTCATTACCTTTCAGACTCCATCTTACCTAATGATAGGCAGATTAGACCCAGGGAAGGATACAGGATACATCAAGAGATTCCAGACGGCCACTCTAATGCTCAGAAGAAAATGCCTGTATTATCTTTTGCATAAACACATGGCAAAGTTTGCAAAGTCTCAAATTATTTCATTTTCTTGCTAGAGAGAGCCTGTAATTGAGTAGGCTATGCAACCCCATTCACTGTGCTTCTGGGAAGCCATGGACATCTATCTTCCCGCACATAGCTCCACCAAACTTAATTCAGGCTGTACTGGATGTTTTGCTGTCTCCCTTTAATGGACTCACCAGACCACAAAGAGCTGCACAAAGCTATCGCTTCTCTTAATCGGTGTCATTGGGAGTCCTTCCTCATTTGGGATGGAAAGCACTAAGCATCTCCTAGCAGAAATGGAAGCCCTACACGTGTCCTGGCAGATCTGAAAGTAGAGGCCCTGATGGTCTGCATGGCCTCAGCACACTTTGTGAAAAAACACAGAGCAGCCTATTAAACTGCTGTTATATCAGACAGCTTCATAGGGCACTGAGCAACTGGAGACATTTCATTCTATCTGCACCTCTGCTGAAAACGTTGTCCCACCTCCACTGCTGCAGGATACAAATCGTTCTTCTCAGATACTCTGACTGCAAACCACAGCACGTACTCGAACTGATGAAACATACCGAGGACATTCATAAAACTGTGATCCGGGCCCTTGAGAAGGCATTTGACAACGATATTCTGCTGGGTGAACAACCAATAGTAAGGTCCTCTCTCCTTGCCTAGCTCTGCTGATGAGGCACACGTATGCTGGCTGGCTGGAGGCACTGAGGAGGCAGTCAGAATGACACAGCAAGAATGTGTGGCTGTGCTGGGAGGGGGAACAAGTCCTGATTGCTGTGGTTGGAGCCAGATGTGCTATCTGGGTAACCCTGGTAGCCCTGCTGTACGCACAGGGCAAAGAAGGCTGCAGCACGGCCAAGCCATGTGGTGGAAGGGGAAGCAAGAGCAAAGAAAGGAATCAGAGGTATCTGGTGCAGTGCTGGAAAGACCCAAGTATAAGGTAAATTGATGACTGCTGGGTGCATTTTGAAACATTCGGGTTTAGACTTACATTAGTGATCTTAGCATTTACCTTAGGGAGCAAAACGACAGACACAAAATCCCCTAATGTATTCAAGTACCTGAATTAAATTATACCATGTAACATTTCTGTTGGACTTTCTGCAGCTGATATCTGTTAATCAGACAGTTTATAGAATTCTTTCTTAGAAATGTACTGTTGCCTGACAACAGTAGGTGTCAACAGAACGATTTAGTAATTTCCATTCCATAGGTGATGGGCTCTGTAGTCTTAACGCTTTTCCGAAGTATATTAGGATCCTGTCTCCTGACTATCTTACTGATCTGTCTAATTTAAAACAAGCAACATCATATTTTTTGGCAACATTTGGAAAAAGAAAGCTTTCTCTTGGCTGCTAATGATGCAAATAATAAAAACAATCTTGGGTTTAATTTGCCCTCTGCACAAAACTCTTGAAGATGCCGAAATTGTACGCAGTGAGCTAACAGTGAAATTCCACTTGCAGTTAATAAATATACTTATATAACATAGCCAATGAAATAAACAGGTTGTTGCATTTCTGCAGCTTCAGATCCTACGTGTCGCAACATCTAAGAGTAAAGGAACATAAGAAATGCCCTAGGCAGGCATCTCTTCTATAGAAAGACTAGAAAACAGGGAGAACTCAAAGATACCAGGTTCACACGTTTCACATCTAGTCTTCCTAATAGGCACCTGCAGATGGTCATTTATCTCTTATCAGAGATATTTTCCATAACTGAAAAGAACAGTCCCGAAAGTATATGTTCTTTCTATTGATCAAACTGAAGGCTTGACCATTCTTAGGCCAAATGTTTCAGTTTATACGGTCAGCTGGAGTAAATGACATGAATTAGAATTAAGTTAATGCTGAGTTATATTGGGAGGGGGAGAAATGATAACAATTTCAAGGAAGGTTGCTGTGAAATGATAACAAACAAGGTCTTCAATGGAATATTTGGAGTATTTCTTTGGATGGAAATGACTCAAAAGCAAAAGCCTGCATACTCAACCCAGAAATCCTGCCAAGCTTCACATGACATACAAATAGTGTGCTTTTCTTCCAGTTGGGTTTCACCCTGTTTTATTCCCCTCCTCTTAAATGAAAAGCTTCTGACTTCACCCCTGTCTATGCTGGTTGATAGAGATCAGATTAAAGATTTAACATTTAATTATTGAAGCTAAACAAATTCAGGGTACAAATAATCAACCCAGAGGAAAGTTAATCAAGACCCAATAAAATCTTTAGATGAAAGCTGTATAGGAAGGCTTCCTACCAACTAATCCTTGATTTATGAATCCACGCTAAACTACAGCATAAGCTGAGGACAGGAACCCCCCAAGAAGCAACTCATTTCATTACGTTTGAAGTAACTGAAACATGTGGGTTGACTCTTCCTTAAAAAGGGGCTTCTCTCTTTCCCTTTACTTAAGAAAGCTGAGACCACAGGCTTATTTTCTACAGAGATGAGGTTAGGTGAGACTCATTACTCACTACTCTTCAGAGAAGCAGGGGCTCAATCATCAGGCCTAGTGCTGGTGGAATTTCATGTCGTATGTTTTGCCAGTGGTCAGATTACACATAATCAAAATGGCCCTTTTGACTTTAAAATCTATAATGGTTATAGATGAGGAGCAGCTCTCCCGATGACAACGCAGTTACAGCGATGGGGAGCTGATGTGAGATGAAAGTCATTCATGACAGCTCTGTTATATTCCTTTTTAATAATGGATGTCCATAAAGAACAGCTCAGTTTATTCTTAAATGACTGAACTTTTTGAAGCGATCCGCTAATGGCTCCAGTGACATTGAGAAAAGCTGAACAACATTTATCAGGTACATAAAGCTGAGAACATGGTCCTGCACCTTGCATCACAGGAGTTCATCCTCTGCTGTCCCATACTTGCTGACATCTTTAAAAATGCCCTTTTTTACCCCATAAATATTAATGATGTCTCAAAAGACAGATGAGATAAAACTTTCCTACTTCCCAACAAATCAATGTATTTTATCTATATGGAATATTGTTTTTTTTTTGATATGTGTCTGGGTGTAACATAAACAAGCATTTTAATAAACATAATAACTCATTTGAGTGTGTGGCAGGGGGAAAAGCTGAATAACCTCAAATTTATGTCCTTTTTGAATAAAGATCATCTGACAAGGTTGCAATATTTTACTCCATACAGCTTTCATTGGGATTTGCCTGATGAACACACCTAAATAAGCAAGAATACGTATGTGAAGAACTGAAATTTACTGGTAAAATAGATACATCACAATAGACTCACAAAATATATTTTTCTTCAAACATGTATCATAAAACCTTCATATTTCTGGCACTTTCATGACTGATGTTTAAATATGACTATCTTCCCTAGTCAGAACAATAACACAGATTTTCTCTCTATATATCTTTTTAAATGGAAAGAGTTGTCCATTGACAAAACAGAATGACATACTTTATTAATATACTGGCATTTTTATGAATACAGTGACATGACAGAAACAAACAGAAATGATTATTTAGCCTAGCTGTGAAAGGTAGAGATGTTTAGCAGATAGGAGAAAGCAGATTTTGTACCTATGAGTTTCTCGGAAGCATTGCTAATAGGAGACACTTCTCAGTAGTTAGTTTATTCACCTGAAAACTGTTAAGAAGTAACTAGAAGAAATATTTACCCTCTCAGAAGAACTTTGAAACTTAGAATTGAAATGGGCCACAGGGCAGCCTGCAACAAGTTGTCTCCCAAGAACCTGTAGCACAGGCCATAAGAAAATAGATTGTATATAAAACATAAAAAATGGCCAAATAAAGCACGCTAACAAAAAAAGACAATTTTGAGTTAAAAAACTGCAATTAAAATCGATAATTAGAGGAGAATGTAGCAGTTTACAACTATCTCTGCCTTCCTGGCTCCCTTTAACAGTAGAAATTCACGGAACAAAGCAGTCCCATAAAGCAGACCATTCCACACAACCCAGTCCAAAGGAAATCCCCGCCAATCTGCTACAAAAAAAGAAATAAACTCCTGCTGGCTCCAAATCTGCTGATGGCTGTATCTTTATGCATAAGAAACTAATGCGAGAAGGACCTGGCATTAGTCTGGATCACATCAGGTCTACATCACATCTTTAGATGCAATGAGTCTCCAGTAGTTCATGGGAAGGGAAGAAAATAAAAGTCTTCTAATTCTTATCCTCATAATATTTTCTAAGGAAACAGGAAAATATGGTCATCTTCAAATCTGTATATAATTTACTTGGAATTAGGTCCTGCTTCACGTCCACTTACTAGCTCAAAATATTCTTACTCAATTATGTGAAATGAAGCTTTTCAGTCTGTTCCCCTCTCTATATTGCTGTAATAAGTTAGAGATTGTAAGACAGATCTACTACATACAATGCAGTACCAAACAAAGACGGATGATCAAGGTATAATTAAGTTTTTTTAGGGCAATTCAGCAGTGCTATAATGTAGGATGACTCTGTTAATTCATCTTTCCCTAAGTCAAGGCTATTATTTAGGTTGGATTGAACACCACAAAGAGGCGTCTCTATTAAGGTAGTATTATGGAGAAAATTCAGTATTTCACAACTTTTGTTAGAGAAAGTTCAATATTTTGTGCTTTTTGAGGTTTAGTAAGAAGCTACACCAAAATCTCTTAAGGGAAGTAAGCTGTCATTGGAACAATGGGAAAACTCAGCTCATGGATTTGCATCCTGCTAAAAAGATCCTAGAAGGCCAGTTCTAGCAAGGAGAGAAAATTGCAGGCAGAATCACACAGAAATCTGCTGTGGTGCCTGGCTCATCAGTATGTTCATTAGTGATCTAGAGATGGTGAGGTAGCCAGATCTGCTTATGATATCAGAATATTCAAAACAATCAAAACTCATATCTTAGTGTGAAAGGTTGCTGTGGAAAAAAATATCAGTTTAAAATTGGTATGAAAAAGTGCTAGCAGAATCCCAATAATACTTTCTACTTTAGCAATTTGCTCAGGAAGGAAATCTTGTGTCAGTGTGGATTACTCTCTGAAAACATGACCTTATTGTTCTTGTGTGATTAGTAAATGAGCAAAATGAAAGGTACTAATTTGAAAGCGGTGGAGAACAACACAGAGAACATCATCATGAAACCATATAGACATGGGGTGTACCTGTGCCTTCAGTGCCGCCAGCAAACCGAAACCACAGTAATACAGAAAATACAGAAAAAAAGCAGTAAGCTATAAAAAATCTTCCCTTCAAAATGAGATTACACTCGTGAGAATCCTCTAACTTAGGGGGAAAAAATGAAAGGTAGAGCCTGATGCATTTATACACTTCATGGAAAAGGTGAATAGAGAATAATTATTCATTGCTCTCATTATACAAGACCTAGGAGAGAAAGGTACTGAATTATTAGGCAGAAGAAACAAAGTACTTTCTCACATAAAAACATTTGTCATGCATATTTTGGAGTCATATATAACAGGATTCAGAAAGCATTAGGAAAAAAAATCCAAGAGTTATTACACAACATGTCCCAGATGCAACTTCTAGCTCAAAAATTCCTTAAGTCATTGGCCAAAGGAGAACAATCACTCAGCACTTTTCCTGTTATGTCCTTAAGCACTTGTTACCAGCTACCATCTGAAACAGGATAGGGATCTAATTAGATCTTTAGTTTTTACTAGAATGGATATAATTATGTTTGTATCTTGACCCAACACTCTAACTTCTTCCCCCTCCTAAATCTCGAGTTCCCAACACTTCCTAACATCTCAAACCACGTTCATGAAAGGTTGTTTAGCCCTTCACCCTATGCTTGCCCCCAAATGCTCACTTTGACTTCGTCCTTTCCCACTCAAAACTCTCAACCCACAACAGAGACCATCTGCCCCAAGGCTTCTCATCTCACCCATGCTCCTGACTCAAATCTCCAGGCTCAAAGAGGCGCTCTCAGCGGTTTGCCTGCTACTGCTGTGGTTGCTGGGGACCCAAATGTGGCATCACCTGCCAGGGTTCTGGTGCCCACGTTCTGGGACTGAGTTCTCCTACCAGCCTTGCTGGCCTTGGAGAAATAAAGTTATTGCACTTGCTCTGATAAAGACCAAACACAACCGAAAAACCCCAGACAGAAAGCTGTTATCAAAAATCCACATGACTCTGGAAGTGGAAAAAGAGGGTGTAAAGGAAAACAAATAAACTAACAAAACAGGTAGAACTTGTTTGCAGGAAGAATAGGCTATGCTGGCTAATTGTCAGAACATTTGCCTTCCTCTCATTGCCCCCTTCATTTGGGGGGAAAACCATCCTGCGTCATTTAATAACACTGAACACTCTTCTGAAGTGTGAATGCTTAGTAACTTGAACAATCAGGCAATTAGCAATTCAAGTGTCTAAAAATGGATATAATAGAAAATGATTTCCCTTCTGTCAGCTAAAAAAAAAAAGAAAAAGTACAGTGAGAGTCTAAGGTTTCTCTATTTTTGTACCTCAACAGAAAGTCTGCAGACAGGTTAGACTTCTCTCCTCGATATGCTTCTTTTCCAGAAGGCTAAATAATTGCTGGGGGAATGAGTATAAGCATCTTGTTCAAAGTCAACAAGAAGATTTCTACTGACACCATCATGGCTGGACCAAGCCTAAGGTTTATACTGAAGTTTAATATATTTTTGTACAGGCCCTTTAATTCACTGCAATAAAAATAGAATTAAAATGTTAAAGTGGAAAAAAATATAGGATTTACTGCTAAATGTTGGCATATTTTGAAACAGATACGCTTCCTGCATGCACGGCATCGACTCTTCTATTCCTGTCTACAACAACATAGGAGTCCTTAGTAGGTGTAAAAATCTTCTCCTAATGCCGCCTCCTTTTTCAGTACGTACAAGAAAAATGCACTCGCTAAGCATATTTTCTTTCAGAAACTGTTAGTTAAATAAAATCTCCTCTCCCTCCTCACCCTGACTCCTGCATGCCCTTTCTACAGCCCTAAACCCCTTAACAAGCTTCACGCCACAAATGCCCACTCATTAAGCTTGCCAGGCAGTTTATTCCTTGGAGACATTTGAGGCATAATCTGTCAAAGAAGCTCTCGACACCTCAAAAACACAGACTTGGGGCTGCATGATCTCTTCTGCAGCTGACATAGAAGTTCTTCAGATCCCGATGTCTCAATGAGCCCGGGAGAGATCCAAGCCAGCAGAGCTAGAGTTCGTTGGGGAAGTTGCTCAGGGAAGGTAAGATAAACATTTTGATGAAAGTTTTCCCTATAGGCATAAACTACCACCAGATTGAAAAAACTAGTCTGCAGTGAAGGATGTGTCTCTAAGGAAAATCAGGGATTTCATATATATTGGGTCGCAAGCGGGGAGCGCATTTGCAGACATCAATAAAAACAAAAGAAAGCTTATGTAGGAAAATGGGATATTTTTTTTTCACCAGAGCAGATGCAGTGGCAAAATCTCAGGCTCTGGCAAATGTCAGGCCAGTTCTGCTCACAGACCTTAAATCTGAGGGGCTACATTTGTTTCTGTTTTTCCATTCGAGCAAAGAAATCATATTCTAAAAGTGTAAAAAAGTACTGAAAAATTACTGAACATACTACCAAGAAATATAACTACTTTTAGTGTCAATAAATTACTGTATTTTGATTTCAGGTGCCTCAATAAAATCATCTGAAATATCTATCCTTTCTTGAATATTTTATCTTGTAGATTTTTTTTTCTGCACTATTGCTGCCTTTTGCCTCATCTCTTATCACTGCTGCACGTATTTATCACATTTTTGATCAGCTCTGCTGTATAACATATAACAGCAGAGCTGATCAAAAGCTGCAGAGTAACCAAGGCCTAGCATAACCAAGAAGCTGTCATGGGATGTGGGAGCAATTAAGTTTATATTGGGGTATGCATTTTAGGCCTAGATCTAATAAAGCATTTTATAGCATGCACACTAAGACCATCTATAAGCATTTTATACCATGCACACGAAGACCATCTATATGTTTTGGGCAAATACATAATTTTCAATGTGTATTTTAATACTTTACTATATCTTTTAAAAATAATAATTTTAATACTTTTGGAAATATCCCCTCTTATTTGGAAATACTCCTTCTTTCTTGGAGCGGTGGGGACTGTCAGTCATGCCTGTTGCAGATGCCAACGCAATTTGGTTTTGCCGTCCTTCAGCTTAGCAGGATGTTTTCATTAGGCCTTTGATGGCAGGCATAAAAAATAGAGGGGTGCTTAGTGTGGCAGCAGAATTATAATGCATATTTCCCTTTGAAAATAAAGAAGGCCAAGTTCTCGGCTAATGCTATGAATGATTCCATTTTCTTTCTTTCCTTATTTATGGGCTGAAACAAAGGGCAATCAAGTTATCAATTTATCAAAGTTATAAAAACAGAACGTGCTCTGACCGTAGCCCCACGTACGTTCTGTATCAGGAGGATGAGGGCAGTTGACGGGATGTTTGCGTGAGCAGTTTCTGGTTGCTGTCACCGTGCAAACACTTAGAATAAAACTCTGTGCTCAAGTTCCTAATGAAGGAGGTATAAATTGTAGGGAAGCAAACACCCTAAACCAGTATTGGAGAATGATTAGATATTAGACAGAAGCCAATTTTCCACTAGAGCGGAGAATCTGTGAGGGTATTTCCACTGCAAAACAACACTCATCTGTAAATATTAATGCAGAACTGCAAGCTACAACTGTTTTGTGTATACCTTAATACTGCTTGCATATCCATAATAATTTATTACTACTATAGCTTATAAAATAAGCTATCTAGATTCATTTTAAGTAACAATATTATATAATTGACACACACACACACACACACACAAAAGCCAACCAACAAACAAAAACCCTCCATGTGCAATTAGACATAGGATGAAACTTGGGAATAATATGACATATATTTATAAATAAAAAAAAAAGCTGAACTTTAATAAGCAACATTATATTACTTCTAAAGATCCACATTCAAAGCACTGTTTAGGCAACCTTGGTGTAAAAGCTAGATTTTACTTAATTTTCCTCCCATCTTAGAGAGATGCATTTCACCTTGCTCCCAAAAGAACATAATTGTAGGCTGCTCCCTTTTCAGAGCGAAAAAACCTGAGAGTACCCTGAACACGTGGTTGTCTTGCTTTTGATCATGCATAACAGAAAACAAATGGAAGAAAGAGGTGCAGCATATTTTTCTAACTATATATGGTAGGAACTGAACTCGACAGGCATGCCTCCGAAGCTGACTCAAGCATCGCATTAACCGAGTTAAGAAAATGCTCTGAAATAGGCACTTGTTGATTTGTATTTGATGCAGTCAAATTAAAAAAGTGTAGGTTGCATGATCTAATTGCAAATATGCCATATAATTAAGGAAGATATTTGTTATGCCTTCGACTATGGACTGTGTTTGTCAAAAAAACAGCTTAAGGGGCTTAATGAAAAAATGAGGTACTGTTTTAAACCTGAAGTCCATCTGTCAACCTCGCTTTTGCAAACAGTTGCACAGATATGAAGCACATATGAATAAGACAACCATGACTTGGGATCAACCAACACACCGTGGACCAGCTCAAATAGAAGAGTATATTGCGTCTGGAAGAAAATTGAAATGGCACCACCTGCGTCTATGATTGGCACTAGTGTTCTAGAAGCACCGTGTCTTGCCACAGGTACCATTTATTTGCATGCAGATACTAACAAAAAAGCTTTTCCTCATCTATTCAGCCAATGGCTAAAATGACAAGAGAAATTTCAAGTCACAGTCTTAGCAATCATCCAAAAAGTTTTGATGATTCAAGCAATTCAAGTGAATAAATAACTGTGAAATAAATAGCAAGGTTTGATTAAAAAGTCCAAAAATGCAACAGCGGCAAATTGCATCTAATATTCTGCTTAGGAAAATACATAAATGAAGCTATTGCTTTAGGGCAAGAAATGCAATTTTCTTTGAGTGTAGAGCATTTAGCGTCATGGGATCCAAATCTGGCTGATAAACATGTCTATCCAAACACAGCAGTCTTTCTCAGTAAATCTGAATGCTTTTAATCAACCTCTTTATTACTACAGCTAAGTATTTATTTACTAATTAAAATCCTAAATGCAGGGTTTTTGAACTTAAGGGAGGTGAGCTGAGGAGGTTGAGTTTTGTTACCTATAAATCCAAAGTGTTTTGCAGCCTGGTTTCTCAAGCAACTGAGGTTTGTGACATAGAAATATTTATTTCCTTTCAATCCAGGCTAGGCTTATGGAGCAGAAAACCTATATTCTAGCCTACTCAGGCCAGGATGGAAAAAAAAATCTTAAAAATCAACTTATCTGATGAGTTTACATTGGGGAATGAAATCTTAGCAGTCCAATGAGACTGACACTTACCTGAAAAATTGAACTTAAGTACAGGGCTTGACCTAAATCCCATCAAAATCAACTAAAATGGGTTCCTTGGGTTCCTTTAAGGAACATTAGCTCTTTCTTCTTTAGCTCTACACTAACCACAATACTTTTCATTTTCCTTTTGTACTTGGTCACTGTGGATATTATAGGAGGTGGTTAAGCATTATAAATAGAGCAAAATTCTATTTTTTTTTTAACCTTTGTTCTTCTCGGTTTTGCAGCATTTTGAACTTGATCCTGCTCCCAGCTGTGAAAACCTTGGGTAATTTTGGTTTTTAACTGATTAAAGTTCTTAGGGTGAGAAGGGATTCTTAACTTAATTCATTTAATCCTCAGTTTACTTAGGATCTGTTTTCTTTGATAACTGCTGTTCTAAGCTCTAAGCTATGATAGAATACCTATTTTTGAATAATAAAAAACATAATCGGTAGTTTACAGAGCGGGAAAGAAGGGGATGGAGAAAGAGGCCCACCTGACTGTGAGCCACAGTACTGAGTACATGTATGCAACCCAGGGTCTTCCTAGCTCCATATGCTTTGGCTTCCTGAGGCACTAAGGTTGCTCAGTGCCTGAATATTTCCCTCACATGAATCCCACTGCTCATGAGTTTATGATGAGCACATAGGAAACACTTGGTTGAGTAGCAACAAACTAAAAATGCTTTTTGCATAGCAGACCCTTGCAACAGTTTCCACTATCTATTATGTACCTATAAATACATTCGTGCTTCCTATCCCTATATATTTATTTATACTCACACAGAAACACAAATAAATTTATCTAAATGTACATGCTGTTCTAGAGATCTGGATGCTGCTCAGCTCCATGTAGAGTCTGTGTGCAGCTGAAACGCATCCTGGTGCCTCCTGCTTTTGCTTGATGTTTCCTTGCTGTGTTCTTTCTCTGCCCCTTCACACCCCTGCCCTTACAGGTAAAACAACTCCCTATTCCCTTCCTAGTGCATCCGCTCTGTGTGTCCCACCACGGCCTCCTCTCTCCCCAGGCTCCTTCCCACGTCCCAGCTCTCACATGCACTTTTACCCGGGCAGAGCCGCTGTTCCCACATCTATTAACGGGGCTCGGGTTTCCTCCGGTTCTAAGGCAGCTGCAGAAAATAAAGAATACTACAAAGAAAAATCTCCCAATGCTCATGTTAGAGGGCAGGGCGAAATATGCTCAGAGCTACTGCCCAGTTTGTATACCTGCAATGGCAAACAATTTCAACCCGTGCAAGCTGCCGCACACACAAGAGCTCAGACACGAGTCTCCCTGAAAATAGCCCCGATAAGCGACAGCAAGAGCCCTGCTCGCTGCGGTGAATAAAACTTACCATAGGGAAAACAGTCTTGACAATCTGAATGCCTAGAACATAAATATTCAAAACACACATAATTTCAACCATGCAATTAAGGAGCAGGGGGCACTTCTCAGAATGATATTTGAAATAAATTTGTCTCCATGCTCAAATGGAAATGTATTAAGTTTGCAAAGGACTCTAATGAGACTTTTCATGCAGAGTCAGTGTCTGAAGGCACGTCCAGCTCAACAGGCTGCACCGGCAACACTTACTGATGTTTCCTACCTTTAATAATTCATTATCTTGACTTATATGTTATATGAGTTGTCTTATCTTAATGGTAGTAAATACAGCTGCAAAGCAATGAGAGATAGCAGCAGGATGATGACACTAATCATACTGTCTTGACTTGAATTGAAATTGCTGAACAGTAAATGAGATTACTAGCCTAAAGATAATCTTAATTTAACTGCATTTATCTCCTCTTAGCAGCAATTTTCCAAAATGCTTAAAAATAAAAAATAAAAGAAGACAGACATCTAATAGGAATCTTTCTTTCTGCAGGTTTTAAAGATAATTAAAAATGCCCTCATGTGTTTTGTTCCTTTGCCAAGTTTTATTACAAGCAGTAATTTGCAGGTCAGAACAGAAAAATCAGGTAGTATCTTAAATTGCCATAAATTTCCCTGTTTTTCATTCTGTCTTCTATAGAAGAAAAGAATAAGATCAAATGCTTGAAAGAGATGAAACTTCGCACATGTTGAGCTTGTCCATGATCTCTCCTGGATCATACAACTTTCTTGTGAGAGTTGTAAAACATTAAAAAAGCTTTGTGAAGATTATTTATATATATCTTACTTAGCCTACCAATTTTAAATAGCAGCTAATCATGCCAGGTGTCTTTCTATTTGCTGAAGGATTATGCCAACAAGCTTATTTAAGAGATTCACAAGCAAAAACTATGCTTTCATAGTATTTGCACATACAGCTGTTGCCAGAATATATAAGAAGCCTTTTTATATTGTTTTTTACATCAACATAAACAATATTTTCAAAACAGGCAATTAATAAGAGCTCCTTCACCCTGCCACATATTTGCAATCCACTTTTGATAGCAGCTACTGGAGTGAGGGGAAGGATTCCCAAAATCTCAAAATTAAAAAAAATAAATAAAAGGTCATCAGAAAGAGATCCTTGAGAACTGATGAAAAACTGTTTTTCATATTTTAAAATGCAGGTTTTTGCTGGATCAGAGTCAGCATCATTGTAAGAAAATACCTCAACCTTCTTCCCACTTGCTGTCAATCTTCCTACAGCCCTATCAATGACATTCATTACTACCCATGCTACTTTAGTGAGGGAGTATTTTCTGCACCCCAAAGTTCTCAGCAACTTCCTTTAAAGCGTAGATTAGTGTTGCATGTGACCCCATTTTAGCTGTCTTTTTGCCTCAAATAAATTCAAAACCAAATTGTACCTCTGTTCATACAATATTTTTGCTCACACAGTATCAGCTTGGTGAGCAATAAACAAGGAGCACTATAAGTAAAATAGGACAGTCTAAGAGGGGGGATATGGCAATAACTAAACTCAAATGAATGCAATGGTGTTTTAATTTAAGCATATGGAGGTATTTGCAAAAGAGTTTTCTACTCAGATCACTGTCTAGAGTTCCTAAGCAGTTAATAGCACCAGGGCACACTTCCAGCTGTGCCTCATCTTCAGACAGATATCTAAAACACACTGGTGGTCACTAAAAAATCCTATCTTTGCCCACCAACCACTTGAGGTTTACAACCACCTCAGATGTAGGCTTCTACACTGCAAAAGTTGAAAGCTGGAAGAGATGAATCACATTCCTTTACCAAACTACTAAGACTGCTGGCAGTGGATTTTTAGAAGCCTCTAGGAATGGTACCTACTCAGTGGCCAAGCGTGCTACAATCGACATTAATCTAGGGGACATCATCATGCCTTACGCCACCATCACACCCAATAGCCTCTTCTGATTGTATAGCTAGAAACCTCAAATATTCTGGTGAATATCTGCCTTTCTAGGAGGTGTCTATCTCACAACAGGCTACAACCCTATCTACATGGTGGCCTCCTTCATTCTGCTGCTGTTCGTGTTGCCAGGACACAGGTTTTCCTTCCATTTCCACATTTTAATGCTCATGCATGTAGCTCAGTTTCCCTCATTTGTATGAGGATTTGTATTGATCTTCATTTGAAACCCAAATCTTTTTTACAACTGATTGATGATCTTTTATGCCTTCAGAACTCTGGGCTGGCATTTAGCAGTGGGCTCCAGCAGACTGGCACTGCTCAAACGTAAAGGTCAAGGACAAAACTGAAGCTTTCATGAATTGCTGTTCTCATATCGTGTTCCTTACAAATGTGATTTTAGAATTTGCAAGATGTGTTGATGCTGAGAAGATGAAAGAAAGTGATCTTGGTTTGTCACCTGAATTTCATTAAATAAAACCTCATATTCCACATAGCTCAGCAGATGTTTTACTGTTCTGTCCATCCACAGGGCTAGCCTTGAATTTGCCACAGCTCCTAAGATGGGCACTCCAGTTCTGAAACACTCAATTAGGGCTAAGTAACAAAATAACAATCATCAACTATATTTCATATCATAATAAAATGTCTCAAGAGGGATGAATCTGAATTAAAAAAATTCTGATACCTTCTATTATTTTGGTGGTAACGGTGGATGGAGGTTGAATGAATGAAATTCCCTTTTCTTCTTCAAACATTTACAAACACCAAGGCAGACTTATCCTTTATTTAATTATAAATGACTCTAAAAAGCAGCAGTAAAAATCAATCTATCTTTGTCATTCCTCCTAGATGAACTCAGGTTCTTTCCACAAGGATTCATCAGTTTACAGACTGGATTTAATGTCTCTAAAACATTTTCCTCTCTAAGTAGATGAAATTACATATAGCTATAAGAAAGCAGCACACACACTTTTCCAGAGGAATCTTCAGTTATTAATACTTTTTTCCTTTGTCTTTTATTTTCCCAAACATTTATATTTATAAAGCATAACCATTAAATCTGTTACTAATATTACTAATACTGTAATTAATATTACTAATATTAATATGAGGATAATCAATGAAACATTCTAAATAAAAGTTGCTTAATTTATTACGATATTCAATGAAACATTCTAAATAAAAGTCTCTTAATTCAGCATATCTGTGCACTGTCAAATGATAATACTGGTGACATCACATTTTGTAAATTGTCCTATACTTACAATATTTCCTATTAAAGTTGCTTTGTTGTTTTAACAGATCTACTTGTTTAAAAGTAACATTTAATGTTTAAAAGCAATATAAGACTAAAGACATCATCTATGCCTGTGCACTACATTTCAGATCCATCATCGTGACAACTGCGTAACTCAATATAGGAAAGTTTGCATATATTCATAGTTTTCCTTATATCTTGATTTCTTTTACATATTTCTATAATCTATAATTTTCTGTCTCCCTCTTTTCCTTTCCTAATTCTTCACTGTTTAACATTATATACTGAGAATACTGTTTCCCTTCAGAGGTCTGACTTGATGCCTTTGCGTAATTCTTCCATGACTATTTGCAAAGATAAACTCTATGGTAAATGTGACTCATCTAATTAACAGGCATGAAGTGTCGTAACATAGAACTTACTTAATTCAAAACATAGGCTCTTTCAAACTGACCTTCATCTCTACCAGCCAAGTCCACAGTAATGTCAACATATGCCATACTTGGGAGTTGCTAGGAAAAAAAGATTAGCAAAAGGAAGGATGGAGGAGGAGAAACAAAACACAAACAAAATCAAAAACCCTTTCATTTCCTTTATTAATGATTTAAAATAAGTACATTGGATAGTTGATTACTATTTTCTTTTAGGAAATGATGGGGGCTATACTGAATACTTTCAGTCATTCTGATTTGTGAAGAGTAAAATGCAAAATATGATTATCTATATTGATACTATTCTTCTGTTCCACTAATCACATATCCCTTTTCTCTTCTTTATGACTCCTGAAGTGCTGTGTACTTGCATGTTCCAACATAATCAGCTCTCTGTCATACCTAATTATTGCCTCTGTGGGAAACAGCTGAAAATGAAACATTAATATCCTTAATTTGCATGTGATGATTACAGCACAGACAGATTAAGGGTTGGATTCATTTCATCTAACCATAGCCATGTAAAATTGAGGCACCCAGCCTGAGCTACTTATCTGTGCTGGAAGAGAGGAGGGCTTCTTCAGGAGAAGGCATAGCCCATCTACCACGGGCAGCTCTCTTAGAGAGATATCCACAGATATCCTGGGATCCTGGTGTTCTATGCGTGCAGACTCGCATTTAGCTGGTAGCATCCCACATTTCACATCTCCCATATCCAGTGGAAAAAGGACTCACTCTATAAATACCTAATAATTCTTTCCTTGCAACCCTGGTACCACTAAACTTCTTTTTACATTTTATTTATGATTTCTTTTCATGACTTCACAAGCTCATCTGTTGCTGGAATGTCTCTGAGCCAACTAGTCCTACAGAAAGCCATGAGATGGACAGAATGCTCCTGCACCACACCAAGGTCTCTAGCTCTTACAATAGTTCTCTTGCTGAACTTCACGTAAGAGTGAAATAGTCCATGAAAAGATATGACGTATTTCCCCTGCTGTCCCCTAAGCTTTGGGTGAATTCAGACCATCTCGTCTTCCCAACCTACTCTCATTCTTGTGTCCTACAAATGCCCTTTGCAAACCCATGCCAAAAATACTGAAAGGTCCTTCTTTTTTTTCTTATCCCTATTTCTATTTATAAAGACTGTGTTCCTATCCTGACAATTTCTGCGGATTCCTCCGCTGCTTTGCACACTAGAGCCACCTTATCTTCTTTTCTGCTGTGAATAAAGCAACTTGACCGATATTCATCTGTCCTTTGAGCAAATTTGTCACTACCTGCAACACTTGCCAGAAGACAGTAACCTTCATACTATAGACTCAGTTCTAAAGTCTCAGTCTACAGGGAATAATATCATTTCTTTTGGCAAATTTTATTTATGGACAATGATGAGCATTTAGAGAAAAAATGAAGAAGAAAATGCAGGATTACACTGAGATAACATGGAAGAAAAAACTGTTTCAAGACTTAAACTTTTTTGTGATTTTTCTGATCACTTTATCATCAGGAATTTGCTTGCATTCAGCCCTTTGGCTCACTTCAGTTCTGCTTGGGTTCACACTGAAACAATTTAAATACAAGTAGTGCATCCACACTTCCACACTCAGCACAGTACCTCTACGGTATTCAAATGCTCATAAGCACAGAAGGAAACACGTTCCGCACCTTCAGCTCTTGCCTAAAGCAGAGATTTGAGTGGGGCTTTGAGCATGCATAGAGCTGCTGAGCTGTGAGTGCTTGCACAGGAAGCCTCCAAGGAACAGACCAGAAGCAGTGGACCTGCTTCTCTGCACCACCACAGCAATCAAGGCCTCAGCGCAAAACTACAGCGCACCAGGAGATAGTTGAGTTGTCACATGTGCTGTTATCCCAGGATATAAAAGCAAAGTCTGAGCAAACAGAGGTCAGTAAAGACCACGGGACAAACATTGCAAGGAAAAAAACAGAAATTATGGTCTTGTAATTAACATGTTCAACTAAAGACCAGATGCTTTATGTCTCTTGGGACATGCCATGGGATATCTAACAAATTGGTGCTATGCAAATTAACCACAGTTCTACATGTTGAGACTGTTTGCGCAGTAAGAAGTGGTTTAATGGGACTATCACCATGAAGTCTTTTTTTCCTGTAGCTTTGTTCTTCACAATTAAATTTCGATTTATAAGACATCCATTGTTCATCGGCTGTTTAGAGTACATGTTCTTTAGAACAGAATCCTTCCTTAGCATGTTGCAATGCCTTCTGCAATGGGCCTTCAAAGTATTTCTGGTAATTTTAAGTTTTTTTTTTTATTATTTTCACTGAGTTCTAGTTTGTTTAATTATCTTTTCTCTATTCACACTTTCGCATTAATAACATACATATTCATCAATACTTCCATATCATTTTTTTTAATGCTGTTCTATCTTTTTTTTGGAAACTGCTACAGCATGTTCAAGATGGCTGCACTGTGGCAATAACGAAAAGAATTAGCACAAGTGATTTTTTTTTGCATCCTTTGAAGGGAAAAGGGATATAGGCAAATCATCATTATGAAAAAGTACATCTTAGGGAGTACATGGAGACACTCTGCTGCTTCTATTTTAAACCTAGGAAGAAAAGAGCGAAAAAAAAAAAAAAAAGGGGGGAAAGTTGAGTAAGATGATAACAAGGAGAAAGAAATGAAATAAATATCATGAAGGAGATGGAAAGTGGAAAGAAAATACTTGAATGTCTAAATATCACTTCTAAATGCAGTAGAGAGAGTCAGAGTTACTTTTGGGTATCTTCATGCTTTGTCCTTTTCTCTCCTTTTCTCTTTTTTTTTTTTTTTTTTACTTGCTTGTTTTGTGCCTGTGTTGTTTTTCTTCCCTTTAGATCTCATTACAGTATCACTTCAAAAAAGCAAAACAACAACAATAACAACAAATATCAATACATTTTCTTAGAATCCTAAAGCTTTCTCTTGTTTTAGAATATATGTTCTCATCACTTAGCATTTCAACCTTAGTTTTGCATGATGACCTAAATTTCTTTCCCAGCTCCTCTCCTCCTGAGAGTCGTCAGAATATATGAGGAAGCAGCATCAAACTCCTTATTATGGTTGTTTAACAATTCCCATGCTATTTATTTTCCTGGCTGTTTTCCTAAAAACTCTAGTACTTCTATAATTGGCAATGGTACCTGGAAATTTGTACAAGAGCTAGCAGCTACCATGGAGATGGCCTCAAGCTAACCTGTTTGAACTTGGCCAAATTATGGGTTTCAGATAGTCATTACTTGCACCCTTTGACCAGAAGAGCTTGCCCGACGCACGCTGATAAAATCTTTTGAATTTGTACCCGTGCTGAGCAATATCTCCAGAATTTTGTTTCAATCTGCCACAGACCAAGATGGACATAGAAAAAATGGATACTTTTCTCCTCCTGCTTTCCTTCCTGACCACAAGCTTTTGGCACAGGGAAAGTTGTACCTGCCTTGACACTGAGGAAACTATAAGATCTATCCTCTTCTAGCCTTATTTGACTACTGTCTTTCAGAACACTGGACCAAGTAGCTGTCTGGACTGAAGCCGCTCAGGCTCCTGAGCAAGGCTGCATGCAGGGAAAGCGCCACACACAAAGATCTTTAGGTACTGAGCATCAAAACTAAAGGCTAAACACAGAGACTTTAGCCACAACCTCTCTTCTTTTGCTGATGTTTTCCTGTAGTTAGCTGTAGTCTTCTGTAGTCTACTGTGTAGTCTACTACTACTGTAGTCTACTGCAGTCAAAGACTGCAGTCTGACAGTTTCTAAGGTTAAGGCAGTGAGGCTCCTGGAAAAGTAGACTCATCAATTCTATAACCCAGAATTATTTTACAATAATCAATCAGTGGTTATGCTCAAAGATTTAAATACTTATATATATAAAAGTATACATATATATAAACTTTGGCAGGGTAAAAGAATGAATCAAATCACTTCTGGAGGTCATTCCAGGTTTGGATTTCTTTATGTATTTTATCTGTTCAACACAATTGTATCAAAAGCATGACACTAGTCTGGAATCATAAAAGTAGAACTATTTGACTATTGCAAATCAAATATTTTTGGTTTACTTTGTTTAGTATATATTCTGCAAGCATTACTAGACAATTTGCAAAGGTAGAAAACTAAATGTAATTACACTGCAATTGCAACAACTCTGAAGTGGAGGATAGAAGTGAGATGGCTGCCATGTAACTACTAAATTCAGCTAAAATACAGACTAAACAGACATTATTATTATTATCTTTGGGCAGAGGGAAATATATCATTTGTAAAATACAGTTTCTCGGGCAAATGCTATACAAGTCTAACAGTTACATCCATTCTGTTAACAAAGGAAGAAAAACATGGAACACAACACAAAGCCAACTGTCCACTTCTATCGAGCACATGCATAGGGAAGAGAAGGATGATTTATAAACCTGAAATTCAAAACAGTGGGGACATTTTATATAGCAAATGTAGTACTTCACAAACTATTGTTTAGTCAATTCTTTCTCCTCCTGTGCACAATTTTTCAGCACTGAATCTTTTTTCACTTCCTTCCTCCCACACAATAAATCAGAAATATTTTCTGGCATTTTCCACAGACAAAAGATACAACACGTACGCTACCTCCTGATACTGCTGAAGAGCACCTTAAGCAGCAAATATCTAGCTCTCCTCCCACCCACTCTGTTTTTCTATTGAATTCTCTCTATAAAGACTTTATCTATATATATATATTTACAAGAATTATAAATTTTCACACATGCACACATACATTTAGGTAGAATTATAAATAAATATCTAATGAAGTGTAAGACCCCCCACTTTGAAACATTGATTTGCTGCACTTATAAAATGTTGATGCTTAAGAAAAAACACAAGTTTCATTAAAGGGATTTTAATTTTTGGCATAATGCAAATATATGGACTAGACATCTTTCCTCAAGCTCCCCCAATCAGTTTGATCTGGGCTGCCAATCTTCAGACTGCCACATCATTTCCCATTCCTTATGCAGTAAGAAATATAGCCAGAAATATTTCAGATAACGGTTTTCTGATGGAGCCCCAATCCTGTTTTCACTACTATTACAATGGCTAAGCTGTCAAATCTAACTTAAGAACTTATCAACTTGTAGAAAGTTATTTTTACTAACACAACTGGTGAACTTAAGAGTTATTGATCTTTTAGAGATCCCACATGTGTTTGACCAGTTTGAATTTCACGGATGTAGTGTATTTCCTAACAAATCAAAAGGTACTGGACAACGGTTGCGATTGGAGAGAATGAAAAATTCATAAATGGTCAAATGCAGGATACAGACTATCATAATTGTACAGCAAAGATTGGTTAGATGCTATACATGAATAAAGGCACATGAAGCACTGGTGGCAAGCGCAGAAGGTGCCAAGAGCTGCTGCTTCCTTTATTTCCTCCTGTGAGAATCAGAATGAAACAACCATCCTAAAACAGGGCAAGTAGAAGACATCCTCATGTTGGAGAAAGTCCTTTGCTGTTCATGACCTCTTTTAAACAGTGAATTAGATGTTAAAGCTGGTTCAAGCAAAATGTTATGGGTGGTAATGGAGATCCAGTATGGGTTGAAGAACTTTTTGGAAGCAGCGTGTTCTGACGGACGGAGCACTGGACATGATAAAAATAACCTGCAATATTACTGTATTCTTTGACTAAAATACCAGTGCTTAGTCTCCTTATCTGCAAAATGCAACAGTGATACTTCCATTCCTTTGCTGTGTATTTTGACTGCTCTGGATAACAGGCATAAAGATGGATAAGTAACATTAAATTCTGTAGTTGAGATAAACGCAATCATCTTCATCTGCACAATTTCCTATGGTGTTTAGCAGTAGCAGCTAGCAGTTTGGTACTATTTAGTCATGTATGCAGTTTCAAAATCAAACTTTATATTATGCCAGGTGTTATTATTTTAAGAAAAGGAAGACTAAAAGATTAATACCCTTGGCAATTCTGAGGCAATTCATTCCATCACAAATAGTTGTCTTGAACAGTCTATGCTTTTATTTTTTTTTCCCCAGAAGTGTGTGTCTCTTTTTTCCACTTAGTGCCTAAGGATGATTATTGTATGCCAGGTGCCTAACTTTTAACAGATGCAGCTAGCTGAGAAGAATCCAGCCCACACAGAAAATCACTATTTTGGGGTGAGATTGCCAAGCTTTTGGGTTGCAAGCTGCATGGAAAACACAGTATTTGTAGTGTGTAATTTGAAAGGTAAACACATTAACAAGTGGAAGCAAACAGTGCAAACCTTTCCTCTTCCAATAACATTAATATGATAGTCCATGGGGGTTGGGGTTTATTGCTGTTAGGTTATTAAATTATATTCTTCATTGGCGGAGGATAAAAGCCTACATGAGATAACGATGCAGGGCCTCTGCACGCTTGTAGAGTCTAACGCTGCCATTTCATTTTGGCCATGCACTGCCTCTTAGTTGTCCCCAGGAGCAGCTGATCATGGGGGCACCCAGGACTCCTTTTCCAGCATCTTTACTAGACACTTACAGATGTCCCTAAAACTATAACTAGGGCACTAGCAAAGTTTAACTTGAAAAAGAGGATTTAGTTCCATATCTGGATATAAAACTTGCATACAGATACATGCATATAAGCTGCTTATAAATAAACCATACTTTCCCACCCATTTACAAGGAAACCTCCTTGGTCAGGGTTAGAGTCAACTTCCCTTTGGAGCTGCTCAGCAACTGATATAAATAGTGCTGGTGGAGCAGCTCAAGAGGCTCGGAATAACCGACCTGGATAGAGCCAATGCTCCTGTGGTAGCAGCAGAAAATATTGTTTTCTTTCCTATGGTATTTTTACCTCTTAGAGAGACATCTCTAATGGATTTAAAATTAATTCAGTGTTTATATTCTAAACACGCCAGGCAAGACACAGAGATGTGAAGGCATACATCACTGTCCCAAAGATAAAAAGTGTAGCTATGTATCGGTCGGCACGCGTTGCGCTGTTGATACAGGGATAAAGGAAACAATATTGAGTATCTGGAATTAAAATTGCTAAGTTGAAGCTATTTTAGGCGGAAAGGAGGTAGCGAAGCCTCTCCTTAGTTGCACTCAAGATACTGGCACAAAACACGAAACCCAGAAAATTTAAGACACCCTGTTCATTGCCATCATCACCAGAAAGGTATTTAGTTATGTGTAAGAAATGGGGCAGTCTTCCGGAGAAGGGCTGGATGTAGCTGCACTATTCATCGTATTTAGCCACATCATTACACCAAAATGCACAAGCCAAAGACCCTTTCCAAGAGAAAATGGTAGAAGACCCTATAGCCAAACCGCTCTGTAGCCCAACAGAGTAATCACTGCTTGGCATAAATCCATTTTATGGCCAGAAAAGCCCTGGCAACCCTACTCTGCCCATCAGACAGCAGCATAAACCCCACCTCAGCCCAAGCAAACTCCTCCATGCTACCTAAAACCCTGCACTCTTCTCTGAGATGTTATTAATACATTTTATTTGCCAAATACTCCATGCCATCTGCATTTGGCCAAATATCTATATTGCTTGCACCACTGCATGCAATTTCTGATTTTGTATTTCTCATACAGTGGTAAACATTATGAACGCTTAAAAAAACTACATGTCTAAATCAATATATTTCAAGGAAAAGGTGTTTGGCTTATTATTACAATAAAACTGATAAAACTATTTAAAGTTATGCTCCAAACATAAACACGTCTTAGACTTTTTTAAGGCATGTTTTTTCTCCAAAGACTAAATTTTCACTATTCTTTTACACAGGTATATTTGAGAGTCATTTCAGAAATGGTACCATTGTCCTATTGGCTTCCGAGTTTTCCTTTGCTACAGAGGCATCCAAACTCACACGTTGCTGAAGGTCATGGATAGTTTCATCACTCAACCAGGCAAATAAGCGGACTGTGGCTGGGCAGTAAAATAAATAAAGAAATAAATAAAAAGTCATTTTTCAGGCTGTGCAGCTGAAAGCCCCACCGAGATGATCAGGCCTAGGGCCTTCATTTTAATTAGCCTCTTTTCCTCCTCCAGCTGATCTGTGCTTGTTCCAAAAAGCATCAAAAACTGACCTCATCCGTGACTACAGAGTTTGTTTGGAAAATTTAATATTAACTCACCTGAAGGTGAGATTAACTCCCTCAAATCTTCACAAATGCCAGCTGGATATTATGTGCTTGGTTAACACACACACACACAAACACAGCTTCACTTTTTTAGCTATGGAAATACTGAGTAGGAAGATTTTAAGAGACAAATAGCTCTAAATTCATGTGCTAAACTCTTGCTTCAGAAGGAATCTGCTTTTCAACAAGATGCTGTATATATGCTCCCTCAAATAATCACTTGTTTCTCAGTGCAGGCCATTTATAATATAGCATTTCATGCCAACACACACACATGTCTGCAAAATCATCTCCCTCCACCTGTTTCAAGCATTTGATTAGAAGCCTTAACGCAGGGGCTTTTCTTCATGTTTAATAATGCTCACAATTTCCAGAGAGTTAATGCAGCTCTGGCAAACAGGCTGCAAGGATTGCAGGCACAAGCAATGCTCCCTTACCAGAATAATCCTTTTCTAGCTCAAAACAAACAAATTATAAATGTAATTCAGCCCTGTGCTGACCGAATGAAACATCCCAAATTGATAGCTTTTCTTCCCCAAATCCATGTTAAATATTTCCAATTCCCAGCAAATCCTGAATAAGGTTTGACTTTTTATTAGCAGCTGGAACTGTAATTGAATCACGACAAGTATCTTAAAGCTATGTCGAAAGAGTCAATCTCATTAAACTTAAATAGGGAGAATTAATTTTCCAGGGGGATAGTCAACCTGAAACTCATGGCTAGATAGTAGCTCAGGAATTTAGAGTTATTTCTGTTTTTTAAAAAATCTTTAAACAACGCTACCTAGACCAGGAGGCCGTGGTGAGCAGGACTTCTAGGAGAATGAAACCTTAACAGCAGTGTTCACCTTACATCCCTAAACAGCCCTGAAACTGTTCTTATCACCAAAAGGACTAGCTAAGAATAGAGGTTTCATGGTATCGCTGAATAGACATCTGCAAAATACTCCACAACTCTGGCAGGGAGCTGGAATAAGATACCTGAGCTGGAATAAGATACTGATGAGCATAAAACAGAATTCCAGGTATTTGGACTGTCAAGAAAATTTAGTAACTGTTACATTTGGGCTCTTTAAGTCAACCCAATGTTTCAAATTTGGCTGTATATTTTACCCCAAAAAGATGCATTTGCCAGTGCAGTCATTGTAACTTAGTCTTAAATGCAACACAGCTATAAAGAATTATGAAGAACTACCCTCTTGAGGGAAAAACAAAACAAAACAAAACAACAACAAAAAGCTTTTAAAATGAGATATTAGCAATGCCAAGAGTGAAAGAAAATGGTTGGAAAAAATGTCTAAGTGAGAATATTTGAGCACAATCATTTCTGGTATCAGAGAAAGCTCTTCCTATAGGTTCCAATCCCATTCCCCTGTTCCTACCCATTCACCAGTCTGAGAAATAAGGGATTTGCATCTGGAGTCATGGGCCTTTCCCCACACTGGCCTTACAAGGATGTAAGGAAAGGTGTGAGATCTCCAAAACTGGTTCAGTGTTCACGGGTCACTGCTCTGTTGGAGTTCTTGCTCTACTAGAAACTATGATGTGCCTCACATCCACCACCTACTCACCATGCCACGGCCAGGACTACTTTGTTTGCAGAATTCTGGTTTCCTTGTAAACTGCTACATTTCCTTCCTCAAGAGAGAAGCTGAGTGCATTTGCAGGGGGAATAATTTTAGAACAGCCTTCCCCCGTTCACAACATTTTCATGTTTGCTGAGGTATTTTTATCAAATGAACGTGTAGCTTTCGTGTAGTCATCATTTCGCTGTCAGCTCTCCCAAGAGACTATTCATGGCAGAGTACAGGTGATAGCTTATGCATGCAAAGTATATTTTTCTCCAAAAAATCATCCTCCCACTAACATTTCAGGGTTTGTGATGTCATAGCAGCTACCTAAACTTCCAGGCAGCTTCATGCCTGTGAACCCATCTGTCCCAGCTCCTCGTCTAAAATTGTATTAGTGGCTCTCCAAAGAAAACAAGAGTGAACACAGAGATGGAGATGAGTTTTGCATCATTCAATAATCTTAGTTAACTGAAAGGTAACTGAAAGGGCGTTTGGGCAAAGCCATAGTGAAGGTGGAATGGGAATCTGAAACATCTACAGATGTTTCTAATAATTCTAGCAATTGGCAATTCTTGTCATAAATAGTTATCATGGTCAAAAATGCTGTTAACTATCACCTACCAAAACCTCCTGATACTACCTTAGACTTCAGCTTGATGGTTTTTAAAATGTATTTATCATTCTCCCTCAGAACTAAAAGGTTATTTTGTATACTACCAAACCGCCCTGAAGTAGTTGTAGGCACCTAATTGCTCTGGGGCCGCAGCAGCGCTTTGTGCAGCGGTCTCGCTAACAGATGCTGCCCAAGGGCTGCTGTTCTCTAGGTTTTACAGAATTACGTATTGCCTGGAGCTTTTGTTCTTAAATGATTTGCTGACAAAAACATGTTGTGTAGAAGAAAAAAAATGTCACTTCTGTTTTCACCTGTTTGTTCTTAAAATAGAAGTCGTTAAACTTTAATAAATGTGTTTATTACTGGAGTTTGTTCTTTTAAAAGTAGAAAGCTAAACCATAAAAATTCTTTGAAAAAATCTTAGCAGCTGTAGGATTTAGAGATCTTTCTTTACCTTTGGTGAGGTCCACCTACATGAAACCAAGATATATGGATAGGGTCTATGATGAGGAAAAAAGCCAAATGAACATCTTGTGATGGAAGAGGAACCAGTGCTACTCTTGCATTAAATCACAAGGTGGTTCTCCAAGTTACAATACATTAACAATGTAGATAAAAATGGCTTTTTTTTTTTATCTCAAGGATACTAAATAGTGTATGCATCTGAGTACACATACAAAAGCACAAATTGAGACTGGGAATTCAGGTGCTGAACAGCCCGTAGCTCTCTCTTCTGCTGCCTCATTTCACTTGCTGCAAAACGAGCCCTAGATGGATTGCCAACACATATGTGGAGGGAGCCGGCCCACATATTTCTACTGCTAAATGCTAAATGGACTCTTACGTAGCGGGGAAATGGGAAGCTGTTGAGGAGCAACACTGAGAAAAGGAAGTTCTTGGAAGCTTTTTCTTAAACAGAAAAGTGAATGGAGAAATTTAACATGAAAGGTAATTTACCAAAAAAAAAAGGATAAAATTTCATGAGCGGCTAGAAGGAAGTAACAGTCTCATGTGTGGATTAAAAGATTAACTGTTTTATCCAAATTGGAAGATGGAAAGCAGTGGATAAATACTTAATATGGTCCAAAGGAGCCAACGACTCCCACATTGCATCTTGCCAGCTAGGTTCCTGCCCCACTTTCCTACAGCAGTCACCCTCTGTTTTCAACTATGGAGATTATAAATCTTCTCTTCATCAAAGGAGGCAGGATTTGACCTGCATGGCTTTTAATTATCGCATTTAAGGGCTCGATTTTTCTGAAACAGGAGAGAAAACAGAATAGCAAGCATTAAATTTTATCCTGATGTCAACAGAGAAAATAGAGAAATAAATTTAAAATGTGAAATTGGGATTGAGGGGAAAAGAAACACCACAAACCATCTCTTTTAATATACTGGCACAACATTTTAGCCATCTGCAAAGCACCTTGTCACCTCCCACTGATCTGACTTTTCCACCATGCCGCAGGTTGACATCTATTGGTCTCTGGCTTTAAAAACACTTCAGTCGAGATCTGTATAATCCTCCAAATGAAAACGCCTTTGTTGTGTTTTGTGATCAAACATCGCTGAAAACACAGCTGCCACTCGCAGCAAGAACTCAAGACGTGAAAAAGAAGAGTAATCTGGCGAATCTCCGTTGCAAAGTGGTGATTATCACCACGCCTGCAGCCCCGTACACTACAAACAAACTGGCAGCCACTTCTGGCAGTTCACATGAGAAGGCTTGAACATAATTTTGAAAAGTTTAGAGATGCACCAAAAAAAAGCAATCAACAGCCTTAATAGGAAAAAAAAAATCAAGTGATTTGGTAAACATCAGTGATTGATAAGTCCTTCAGTGGGATGGAAAAAAAGGAGGAATTGAAGAAGCAGTAACCTTTCCTCCCCATTTTTTAAGTAGCAGTTTTTACAAACTTTTGTATTGCCCATAAAATTAGTTAGAAGATAAATCTCACTATGGTGATTTGCTCTTTACAAGTCTAAAACCAGTGTTGTGAGTTCTCACTGTATAATTACTTCAATATAGATAAAGCATGAGTCATCTCTCATAGGCTAACCTTTGCATTTAAATTTGAATTTTATTCCTGCTTATCTTTTCTCCGAAATTGATATTACTGCCGACTATGTTTATTAAAAACAACTTAAAGCCACAGTGCATGTCAAACCTTGCGCTGAGGCATCATTTGTTGTGTTATTTTAATTAACATGTCTCAGGGAGATTACAACTCTAATCATTTCTATTAAGGATGTCAAAGTCTTCTGTTTCCTAAATGTCAGATTTTGTTTCCAATTTCAAATTACGCCCTAATACCTAACAGGCTTTTTATACATGCTCTGCAGAGCCAGGTAGGGAAATCAGGGACACTCTTTTTTTCCTGTTAACTTCACACCAACTATTGCAGCATCTTTAGCAGGTTCCCAAACCTGCCTCCCAGATCTCCCCCTCCCCACCTATACTTCAGTGAAACAAAATTGTAATGATGTAGAATATAGAAAAAAAAAAATGGGAAAGCTCTAATTGGTAAGCATATTATCTTATAAAACCCAGCAAATACCTCATCCAACCCAGAATCAGATCAATCAGTGCCCCCTTTCCTGCCATTAATAAACTGTATTCATAGGAAAATTAAAAATTCACATCTCAAATACAAAAAAAATCAAATTTTAAGACTAAATATGTGGTTCTACCTGTACATTTTGGCTCATAACTTATCATCGATCTCATGACCACATCTCTGTAGTCCACAGGATCTCAAAACTCTTAAGCAGCTGCTGGAGTAGCTGCTATGCACTGAGAGAAGAGTCAACCAATACCTTGTTTAAGTGAATAAGCCAACTAACAGGTGCCGAGCGACTGAAATGGGAAGAAAATATCTGCCCAGTCTTTAGGACGCTGTGTTTTTTTTAAAAGATATACCTAGCCGAGAAAGCAGACAAAAGTTTGTCAATCTTAAAGACTGTTCCTCCCACACGCCGCACTAAGATACACACTGTATGAGTAACTATGGTTTTTTAAAGTTATGTCTTTCATTTTTTACAGCATGCATGGTCAAGCTCTTCACTTTCAGGCAACGTTCAGACATGAAAAACGTAGACCCTGCTAATTTGATTCAACATTGCTGTCTGGCTGTCCCTTTGGAAATCCAAATAAAATTAAGCTACTCTGGAATGACTTTTGTTTACTCAGTATTTGAAATGAACAAACAAACAAAAAAACTAGACGGGGTAGCTGCCAATATGCGAAAGCGGGCCTTTCTCTGCAAAATCGTGCTGGATCCATGTTCAAAAGAAAGGGTCAGGATCTTTAAATGGAAAAGATTAAAGCTGTTTTCTAGGAAGGCAAAATCCTGAATTCTTTACACAAGGTCTCTTGTGCTGTTATGACACGAGTACAGGAAAAAAAAATGCTATTGTGCCTGTAATTGCATCCTTCATATGCACTGAAAACAAAATGAAATCATTGCTAACATCCAGCTCATTTAATTCTCTCTTAAGAGCACGATATACAGTATACAGAGAAGAGAGGACATCTCCTGAACTGTGGTGTTTCTTTCTTTCTACTGAAATGCCCCTCAAAACGTGAGAAAAAAAAAAAAAAAAGAATGAAGAGCTTCATGTCTGATCAATATCAGTGATTTACAAAATTGGAGCACTTCCTGGTGCAGTATGTGCAAAAGAATAGAATACTAAGATTACGACTTGTTCTTAGATTATTAAGAACAAGTAGATGTTCTTCCTTGTCTGGCCCACAGGAGCTGCTGCCAACAGCTGGAGTGAGAAGCCTCTTATGAACCTTTATATTCAAAGATTACTCTACCTCATGCCCCAAAGAGTCATCTTGGACATTACTCCAACCCTAAGTAGGCCAGGACCCAGAGTCTTAGAATAGTGGTGCCAAATGATGTCATTGGGATTGCAGAGGGCCCTTCTAAACACACTGCAGAGAGAGGATTTCAGGCCACAGGAGACACACATCTTTCCTGTTCCTACTTGTCTCAAGTCACACTGGATTGAAGGAGACCAAAAAGGATCAGAGACGTAAGAACAGACAAGTTGCTCCTACTATGGCCTTGCCAAGGGCTCTTATCCCACCGAAGGGTGTGCTGGACTTGCAGTCGCACTCGCATCACCCATCTCACCCATTTCTCCTATGCACAGGAAAGCAAGTTGGCCATCAGTCCATACAACCCTTTATGAGAAGTATCACTTAAGGCACTTCATAGAATTTGACAGCTTTCCTCCAACAGCCTCTAGAATAATCGGAGAGATGGAAAAAATGGCTTTTTCAAAGAATTGGAGACTCACAGTTTTGGCCTCCAAGATGGTCTGAAAACAGTGGAAAGAGATTCTTCGTATCGGATCAAGAACAAAAGCTTTCACTTCAGAGGAGGTTGAGGTGAAAAAAATAGAAAGCTTTCAAATCTGAGCCCAGGAATGACCCTGAGCATTTGAGACAACTAACAAAAGAGGCAGAAAGCAAATACTGCCAAGGTTCTTGTTTCAGATTAGCAGCTGGCAGAAGAGCTGAATGGGAGCAGAGGAGAGTAAGAGGCTGAAGAATTGAACAAGGAAATCATTTTCAGCCCACACCTCTCTGTTTTGTGCTGCTGTAAGCGTATTTACCCTAGCTTGAAGTGGACCTTAACTGAACTATAGTGAGGTGAGTTTATACGTAAATAACTTGAATTTCTGTGTCACTGTCGATACCAAAGCACCTTCCAGACTGATGATGCTGATCAAGCATCATCTGTCAAGCCCATATAGATCTTGGCACTGTTTTAAAATTGAGGAAATTCTTGCAGAGTTAAGATGTCCTACTATGAGTTCAAGTTTGGCAGAGCTATATAATTCATAAAATGTTTTGGGGATGTGTTTTTGCTTCCTTTCTTTCTTCCTCCCTTCCTTCCTCTCTTCCTGTATTTTGTCAAAGTATTCAAAATAACATGCTATGAAATGAAGTATTTTTCTGTTTGGCAGCAAGGCAGCATTTAAACAGCAGGGTGGCTGCTGGGCTCAGGGTTGAATACTCCCAGCATATTATATTTGTACGATTTCATCTCTGTAATCAGGGAAGGGAATAATACAAAGTTCTTTAATATTCTGCTTTTATAGCTGCCATAAGCAGACAACTCCCTGGAACAGGGAATTGAGAATTTTGGTTGGGGATAAGCATTAAAATACTCTGAAAATTAGGGATATAATTGAAGCACTCAATTACATATTAATCAGTATTAGGCATCCTGGGCTGAAGCTCCTATCAGTCTTTTGCATCATCCGCCAGCAAGCAGAACACTGTAAACTGAGGAGCGAAATGCTCCTCAGTCAAAAAAAAAAAAAAAAAAGGCATTGAAATTTTGCAGGTTGGCAAAAGTGAAGAGCTGTATCTCTAAGCTCTGAAAGGTAGATGGGATGATCCTGGGGCTCTTCACCATCCAAACACAATGCTGTGCCTGTGATGGCAAAGGAAATGGAGTGGCCAGACACATTTTGCCATTTCTGGATCTGTTTATTTAAGGCTTTAATTGGCATACAAAACGAGGTTGACAATCAATAAAATCATCACGTGTATGCAGGTCTTTCTAAGTTTTACTCACAGATAGTGAGTAAATATCACTTTATAAGTAATAAAGAAGCAGGAGTCAATTAACTGGATTGAAAGGAATCACAAGCCTAGCAATTCTCTCTACTGTATTGAGTTACGAGTTTGCATACAAATGCCTCATATTCCTTTTCCTTCCTGGCAGGTTTGCTTTACAACATGGCAATTACATAAATTGCATCATTCTTTTTCAGTGGCTATTGGGAACAAGCAGGTATGAATTTTAAAGCAGTCTTCATTTTCTTGCTTTTGCAGGAGAGCTCCATATCTGTACAGCAAAGTATCACATTATTAAAGGAAGTAATGAAGGGAGATAGAGGCCATTTAAAATGGTTGTGGAAGTCAATTCAGATGTTTTGCAGAATTGGAAGAGTCAACAAAAATGACAGATCATGACACAGGACAGTGGCAGGGGAACAGATCCTCAAGTAAACATTGAGTCTAGTTAAAGCATCACATTTTTAGAAAACCACCAATGTTGAAGAGATGTAAGAACTGTCCTCTGAGGAATGATCATTAGGTTACTCAAAAAAAAAATTATTACACATTAATCAAGTGCAGTGTGAGTAATGCCAATCTCAGGAATGCCTCACCAGGCTTAAAAGGCATCATTTGGAGACAGCTTCTATTTTATCCTGCAATTAAATGAGAAGAAGGGACAGGGTGATTTCTTTGGGTGTCTTGCAGACTGCAATTCTATGATTCTTAAGAGAGATGATGAAAGGGCAACTCAGAAACTGAAAGAAAGCTTCAGTCATTTCATCTCTGTATTAAGACCTACAAAAGCTCATTCTAGGTCACAGAAACCACAATTTCCTACACGTTTGTTATACAATCACAAATTGCAAAAAGTATCTAAATCACGTGTGGCTGCAGGAGTCGCTCTGTTTCTCA
This sequence comes from Tinamus guttatus, assembly GCF_059628265.1. Taxonomy (NCBI): domain Eukaryota; kingdom Metazoa; phylum Chordata; class Aves; order Tinamiformes; family Tinamidae; genus Tinamus; species Tinamus guttatus. The sequence continues at coordinate 2,798,404 of NW_028288752.1, forward strand.
AGCACCTTGCTGCAAACTCTTAGCACACATCATAAATGTTTCCATACTAATGACCAAACTCACTGTTAGTATTACTTCTGCTATTCACTCGTTACGGTCCAATTTTGGAATATAAAATGTGCTTGATAAAGTAAGAGTTTTCATCAGTTACATATTGCCAGTTAGCAAAGCAGAAAATAGAGAAAATGGCTATTTCCATTTCATATTGCTTAATATCCATCACTTTAATGGAAATGAGATTAAGGTAGATAATGGTAATAAGAATAGTAATAGCAGCACACATACATCATATATTTCTCAGAGGTACCACTGTTGTACCGTTTGCATTGTTAATATTAAAATATCTCAAGCATCTCAGTCCAATGTAACCAAAACTATAAATATTACCTTTAATAAAATGAGTTGAATGAGATTTTAACCTTGAATTTGATGCAATGTTGAAAATAACTTTTATTCTTTTGTGATCTAGCTCATATGAATAGCTAAGCACTTGTTCCCTCAAATAAATCTTTCTTCAAAGTAAAACTTTCTTGGACTATTCTTAGTGTAATGTCTTTCACACACTAAGTGATTGTAGACCTTTGCTGTACTTCTTGTAAGTGTAAGTGAGATGCAGTAATGTAAATTTAGATGGAGCCTTTATAGCTAATATTAAATACACAGAAACATTTCAAGAAATGTCCCATCACTACAGCAGGCTCAAGTAATCTAAAAGGTTTCTCACAGGGTTATTTCACTAGAGAAAGGTGTTCAGAAAAGTTTTCTGCGTGTTCAAATATGATTCAAAACATATTATGATTAAAGGGAAAAAATAAAAGAGCTTGGATTTTAAAAAAAAAAAAACAACACAACAACAACAAACAATAGAAGCACAGAAACATAGCACAGCATAGAGACATTTAGGTTGGAAGAGACCTCAGTGGGTCTCCAGTCCAACCTACTGCTCAAGGCAGAATCACAGAACTACAGAATGATTGATGTTGGAAGGGACCTCTAGAGATCATCTAGTCCAACCCCCTGCTCCAGCAGGGACACCTAGAGCACGTGGCACAGGGTGGCATCCAGGCAGGTCTGGAAGATCTCCGGAGAAGGAGACTCCAAAGCCTCTCTGGGCAACCTGTTCCAGGGCTCTGTCACCTTCACAGGAAAGAAGTTCTTCCTCACATGGAGCTGAAACTTCCTGGGTTTCAACTTGCACCCCTTACCCCTTGTCCTATCACTGTCCACCACCGAGAAGAGTTTGGCCCTATCCTCCCTACATTCTCCCCTAAAGTATTTGCACATATTGATCAGATCCCTTCTCGATCTTCTCTTCCCCAGGTAAAACAGGCCCAGCTCGCTTAGTCTTTCCTCACAAGATAGATGGTCTAGTCCCTTAATTATCTTAGTTGCTCTACACTGCACCCTCTCTAGAAGTTCCACATCCCTCTTGTACTGGGGAGGTCAGAACAAGCAGGTCCAGCTCTGAGGTCAGACCAGGTCATGGCATTTGTTTATGCCAAAAAATTGGAAGAGATCTTCAACAAAGAATAGGATGAAAATACCACACATGAAGAACTAGATAGCCATGGGGGTTAAGAAGCAGACGTGGGTAGGAGATTAAGAACATAAAGCTCAAGTTCATACACTAGGTACAAATAAGAAAATTTTTCTCTAAGTCAAGGAATCATCAGCTGCAAATACTAGTGGAGGGAAGACCTATTACTCTAAATAAGTATAATCTACCAGTATAATGTGTCTGTGAATAAGGCAAATGCATATTAGGACTGTTGGGCAAAGTAGAGATGGGAGATATTAATGATACCGTGTAAGGCAAGGGTGAGTTTTCATCTGGAACACTGTGCAGTTCTAGTCATTTATGCTCAAGAAAGATGAATTTAAATGAGCAATGGAAAAAAAAAAGTGTTAGAGGATGCTCTGGGAGGCTATTACAGTAAAAGGATAAAACAGACGGGATTATTTAGTCTTAACTCTAGAAAGGCTGTAAGGGGACACTGGAAGGCTGCTCTATTGAAAGGTATGGAATGTAAATCATACAGAGCAGGAATTATATGAGATGATGCAGAAAATGAACCAGGTATGGACTGGCTGGGACTAAATGCAATCAGGAAATTACCAAGTTTATGAAACTATCAGAAGTGGGGTTTTGAGACAGTGCAAGCAAAAAGGATCCTGAATTTTAATGAGATCCTTCACAAATTCATGTGTGGGATTGAAAGACACATTTGTAGTCATGGGGGTCTGGCAACAGAGGTGCCAGAGGTTTTTTTTTGACCTGCCTGCATCCTGTTGGAGATTAATACACAGGCTATTCTGCAATACGGGGCTGTCATCTCATACACCAGGACACAGACTGCTCTCCCCACGGTGCAACATGAAGAGGGGAAAGGGCACTACGAAGAGCACAGTGAGCATTTTATTCATCATAAAGTGCTGACATGGAGCGATACAAGCAATGAGAAAAAAAAAATTAACTTCAAATCTCCCAAGAATGACAATAAAAAGTTAAGCAGCACTTAGTCTTCTTTAAAATGTCATTTCTGTTGAGTATAACTGTTAAAACACTTAATGCAGATAGATGGGCTAAGCAGACTCTATGAAGACAAAACTTTCTCCTTTACATCCACTCTAAAAGCTTTTAAAATCTCTCTGTCAGGAACAATTTGACTCCATATCAATTGCATTCCTCTACTACTGCAAAACTTATAATAAGGACACATCATAGGGAAGAAAAACACATTTTGATAACTCTGACAGTAAAATGAAACATTGTCAATCTAATTGGGTGGAAAGCTGGGACTCTACATTAACCTCCCTTTGCTCATTAAAGTTCTCATTCAATTAAAATAGCAGGCGGGACACGTCTCAGTGATACCACCTGGATGCTGCCAACAAGTTCCTTCCCGGTGTTTCTTCGCTGACTTCATGTGGAACCGACTCTCCATCTTCCAAGGTTTTCACGAAACTCACACGGATTATAATACGGATCAACTAACATGATATGAACTGCTTATATATACCCTTGCCAAAAAGGATGTGATGTACCTGTGCGTAACAAAATCACTCAGATATTTTCCTCTTATTTTCAATGTACTCAGGTTTTATGTATCTTTAATAAATAGAGTATTTGGATGGGTAAACTCATGTTCTGCTTTGAAAATGAAAGCTCTGGAATAAGAATGACTCTAGATTCTTTTTGATTTTATCTGTTGCTTTTCTTTCACAAATTAGAAAGAAATATAAAATTCAGAATTTATGCTAGAGTTTCCAAAATAAAAAATTCCATTTTATACAGGACTATGTATTTATCAATAGAAGCAACAGAACATTCCATAGATATGGGGCCCCCAGGGGGAGAATCATCATTTTGCAAATGCCTATAATGTACATATTAGTAAAATTATATTTCTCCTCATACCAGCCTCCATTTCAGCTCATATTTTTCATAATGTTCCTAATGAACAGCAGCAATATTGGATATTTTCAAAAAACAAACTGCTTGCTTGATTCTCGATTCACAATACTGCCTAGGCAGGCAAAAACAAAACTAAAACAAATGTCAGCCATTCAGGGAAACCTGGGAGAAGCCCCATTAAAGTCAATAGTTACTTATAAAAATACATAAAATGGGGGAAAGAATAACAACGAATGTCTTTAGATAATGTATGAGACTCACAGTATGAACCTTAGCAAAACTGCATCTACAAAGTTCAGTTAGTCAGGAGAACCAATTTTGAACTCACCATTTCAGGCTAAAGAGGAAAAGAATATAAATTTCACAGCATCATCATTTTCTGAAGAACTCCTTTATACTGAAATAGTATGTCCTGAATAATATGAAAGCTCAACATAGGGAAATTTGCATCACAACCTACTGCCTCTACTGTATGTATCTGTGAATGGAGGGTGATAGCTGGCAGGCATCTTCAGTAACCAATATAAGATAAAAAAAATAGAGGTTTTATTAGCCAAGGACTCCAGTATTTTACAAAACCATGAAAAAGAAAAGTTTTTGTGAGTATCTATGATTTTAGCCCACAAACCAACTGAATTTAATTGAAAGGAAACATGTTTTCTTTTGTCAAGACTGCATAACTTGAAATAAGTCCTACTGAAATACTGTAAATCTGTAAACAACCAGGACTAATAACACTTTCCTAGGAATATAAGAGACTTCATGAAGTTGATCGGAAAAGAAAGCCCTGAAAGCTGCTGGATAGGAAGGTTGGTCAGCAGGCAGGGACCTATCCCCAAGGACTCAGCAAGTGGGCAAACTTGTTTCCAAACTTATTCACCGCACCCTGCACCTATCCCTTTAGGGTCTTCTCACCTGCTGAAAGAGTTACACTATTCTAGTTTAGTATCTGGGGTTCTAAGAACAAAAACAGCATCAACAATAACAACAAAACTAAGGAGACTTGAAAGCTTCTGATATCTCTCAGCATTCTTCCTCCCAACAAGAGATAGTTAACGCACAGTTCTGGTCAGCTCAGCATCCTCTCAATTTTACTTCCTTATCTCGACAGAAAGTGGGCCTTCTCTAGCCAAACAGAGATGGAGACACTAGATACTAGCTGTCTACTGTGTTATAGCTAGTTGTCTAGCATCTCTTTGGAGATAATACGAGGAAATCTAAAGTTCAAGAGTATCATATTTATTTCCTCAAGAGAACTTACACTCTTCACCTACAAAGTGAGCCTAAGGTGAGCAGTGGCTCAGGAGAGAGAGATCTCACCCTTGGCATCCCGTAGAGATGCACTTTCATGCATATGTGAAAGCAGGTCCAGTGTCTGGCTCTCTCCCATTCTTCTCAACAACATCAGTGCAAGACACTGATGAAAACTGCACTGCCACAGAACATTCCTGTATCAATTTCCTGGATAATATCTAATTTAAATTGTTCCTGCTCTTCACCCTACATTTTTGGTGGAGTAGGAGGGAACTAAACCAGGCTGGTACCACACTATATTATAAACTTTCTCCTTGGGTCTTTAACAAGCACACTCAAACGCCATAAAACCTCATGAGGTGATAAGATGGAATAGCCAATCAGTTTAACACTAACAGATGTATTTTAGCTTCCTGATGAGGCAGATTCTTTCTTACTAAATACTGCGGTTGGCTCTCGGACAAGAGTTTTTTTTCAGCAATACATACACTGGATCAATAAAATGCCATCTCCCGGTCATTTTACCCAGCCATCATCTAGCAGCTAAAAATATTCAATAGCTTCATAATGAACTTCCCTGTGCCCAGCTGCGGTTTGTTTTCACATCCTTTCACACCTAACCCTCACCATCCACATGTTCCCGATTCGGCACGATCCCTAGCCACAGCTCAGTGGTTCAGATAAACTTGTCTCATCAGTTAACCCACCTCCCTTGCACCTACAACCACTTTGGGGCACTAGAATGATAAAGACACAGTCGAGTCAGAGAAAGACGCTGCTATTACTTTACAGTTTTTCAGTACCCAGGAGAATTATACTTTTAAGTTCCTCATAGACCATTAGCATATAGATGTTACAGGTCTTCAGGTATTTTAAAATTTTGATAATGAGATTTAGTGTCTGTTTATTTCCATAACAATACCTGCCTTCCTATTATACTAGATTTGGAACTTAAAAATAGAGGTTTTGACTGCTAGGAAACAATCTGGATGCAAAGTGTACACAAATATCCTTTAAAGGTCATTTCTAAGATGATAATTATGGTTTTGGCATTTTATATCTTTGCAATTATTTGAAAGCTTATTCCTAGAGCTATTTGCACAGAGAAGCGGGCAATACAGTTAGACAGATCTCAACACTGAAGACAGTTGGCTCCATAAAATTCACCTTTCACATCATTCAAACGAACTTCTACTGCTTCCATTAATCTTTCAAAATTACAATACTTCTGGCTACAAACCCTTTGAAATTATCAGTAACTTTGGCTTCAAAACAACAACAAAAGTAATATCACATCTACCATCTTATCAAATGATCTCTCTTTTGTTCTTTTATTTTTTCCAAAGAACAGATTTAATAGTTGTTTTTCATGAGAGAATTAAAGCAATGCTACTTCAGACCCAGGGGCTGACATAAATTTAGAATAGCATGACCAAGCCACTGTCACCAGAAATGATGACATCCTTGTAGCTGAAGCAGATACAGCACCTGCAGAATCCTTCAGTCTATTCGGTCTATGTTCTCCATTCCCATCTTCACAGAAATACTGAGGTTGGTAGGCACCTCTGGAGATCATCTAGTCTAAACACTGCTGCACAAGCAGAAGAACCTAGCGTTGGGGCTAGGAGAATGATTGGACCTTCTCAAGGACCCAAATTCAATCACATGGTCACATGAAGTCAGAGTAGAAGGTGAGTGAAAATGCCCAAATCTCATCCTGATACATAGCTAAGGAATAGCTATGATGTGACATGGATATGAGGGCTGCAAGCTCCTGAATCCTGTGGCTTAGACATATTTTTAGGTCTTAGTGCTTTCCATCATTTCCTATTTTTTGCAAGGGTGTTCTGTTTGCCTTGAATGGGATTTAAACCCAGTCTGCATTAAGAACAAGACACTAGTTAGTTAAGAAATTAAAAAAGAAATACACAAGATACAGAAGTTAATCTCCATTAAAGCGTAGAACTAATATTTTCAATTTAATTTAACAATTCATTTTCTCTCTACAAGTTTTGGTTTTCAGAGAATTTGAATCTATGGGAAATACCAATTCCACTTTGCTGCATTTTTCACAATAAATTAAATAGAAAAATAGTAAAAATAAAATAAAGCTATAACTTATGTCTTTAAAAAAAAATTCTGAAAAGAATTGAGGAAAGTTATCTTGAAGTGCAGGAATAATAGGTATAATGATGGCACTTGTGTTTAATATCATTTCACTTTTGCCCAGCTGGCTGAAACAGGCTTTATTCAATGAATTCAAACATCTGAACACCATACGCTTGAACCACTGCAGCAGCACCATTTAGCACCTCGAAACAATGCAAATGTATGTGGTTTAGATATCTGTGCTGCAAACTATGCTTGCGCCCTCCAATAAGAAAAAAAATCACAGCTTTTAAAACAAAATTAGCCTTTAGAAAAAATATTTTAAAACAGTCAGTGATCTCATACCGCTTGAGTAAATTCAATACAAAGTCTCCACTAATAAATTCTCTAATTACATCTTCCTGGCTTCAGTGATATTCCATGTATTTCCTCATTACTTATTTTACAATGCAGTGGTCTCATTCATCAATTTGTTCAGCATAAAAGAGGCATTCCTAAGAACATGAAACAGGACGTCAAAACCCTTGTCTATCAGACAGATTGATTCGCTCTGAGAAACAACCAAAGAAAAGCAATGAGCAGTGACCTGGAGCATGGAGCCGGCATTTAACACACTCAGAGTCATGAGCGCCAGCCATGGTTTTCTCTGAAAAGCTCTGTTTCCAGTCAGTCTCTGAGGAGAAGGAAGATGGACGACAGTGAGGGATGTCAAAGAGGAAAATGAGTTAGTTAAAAGAGGTGGCCGTTCGCAGTTGATGGCAAATGGAGGAGGCAGGGCCTCTGCAGGGATAACGGGCATCTCAGAGCATAATTAAATATTTATCATAATGAGCAGCCTCAAGGGAGCGACCATATGCAAAACTCATGTTTCCTTCCGAGTGCCTGGCCCTACAAACCTAAACAGGGCTCTCTCAAGAACAGAGGGGGGAACTTTAAATGTCATTACGTGCAAACACTTCAGACCCCACAGCAATTTTCATGTGTGAATATTAATATTCCTTACAAATTAATTTAGCTGAATGGGTCACCCACAATTAGTCTGCTAAGGTTTATTATTTTTATTTTACTACTGGGAAAAAGGCCCGGTGAGATTAAGTGCTTTATCAAAGTAAATGAATGGCTAAATTAAGGCAGAAACACAAAGCACTGTCCCTCCTTCCCAACTCTGAAGACTGTATGGACAGTCAGGAGAACAAATTTGTCTCCTTTTGATTTTGAATGCATCCTGTTCCACTTGAAATATATACACATACACACACACACACACACACATACATACATACATATATATATAAACAGTAATAATTGTGAACTTTTTCCTTAACAAAATTAAATCAGTCCTACATCTTTGAGCACTTTCTCACACGTTCTGAATGTTGTGGGTGCAGACGACTTGCAGCCACTCACAATCTATGATCACCTCTGCGAGTTCTGGGCGTACCGCCTTCACCAAGCTACTGGTCTAACTAATTGAAACACATTTGAAGATTGACAAATCCATTAGGCAAATTACAATTTCTTCCGTCTAGCTGTCTGATCAATTTAGACAGGAGCACACACAGATATTGATGCATCGTCTCATTATTTTTTTCACCTTCAGCAGTATAGGACTTGGTAAACAGCAGTGAGATTTTAGGGTATTATTCTTGTTTTAGAACACTAATTAACAATAATAAATAAAGGGCTGAAACAAGACCTCGAGGCGACCATCATTTTCAAAGGCTATTTCTAACATCCACAGGGTAAAATATGGGGGAGAATAATAGTTTAAATTTAGAAACAAAAATAGTTACAGGTACCACAAACTTCAGGAAGACAGAGGCACTGAAAAACGATTAGTCTAATCCAGGGTTGCAGGTCCTATATTCCTCATGAGAAAAAGTCATATAATAACCCACAGCTCAATACGTTAGTAAAATTAATGACCAGCTGGCCTCAAATCATTTTTTCTTATTCTCCAATTTGTAAACTTACGGAAAAATCGACATTTTAGATGGGTTATAGAATCAGTAGTAGTTACTTATAAAACCTCTCCTATGGAGCTGGCCCTACCTGGTCCGTTTGATGGGATATGATGGGAACTGCCACAGAACATGTCAACTTTCCTTTGCATGCAGTTTAAGAATTTGAAAGAAAACTAGACATCTGTCTTCCTGCCATCCCTTATTTTGATCCAAGGAGCACTAACTTACTTCATGGTGTGTTTGCTGTACAACAATAGTAACAGGGTTGTGTTCGCGTGCTGCTCTTTCAAGAAACACAACAAAACCAAGACAAGCTTCACTGGGCAATTATGTTCTGCAGATATGCTTGGAAAAGGTCAGGATTGTCAACTTGCACTTAAGAAAAGCTGAAATGAGTGATTCCCTACATCTGCACAAGAAAATTTGCTATTCTGATCTGGCACTTGATCAGTTCTGTCTGTAAAGAGGACTCTGCAGTTCTGTCTTCAAACTTCCTTTTGACTGAGTTCTCCTGCCTTTCTCTGTTCCATCTCTACGATATTCTTATCACATAAGCTGGTGGTGGCCCAGTCTGTATACTGCACAGAGGTCCAATATGCTAATGCTTAGAAAGACGGACTCTATCAATCCATCCAAAAAAAAAAAAAAAGAGAAAACTGAATTTCTGTGCTGCACAACTATATCAAAAAGCATTTTCCATTAAGTACAATCCTCTTTTCCCTGCTGCCAAAGCAGCTGGCACTCCATCGGCATTGCCTGCGTTGCTCTATCATTGCCCAGGTTGCATCTGTTGACTTACTGCTCTACTGCAAGGACACTCGGTTAGAGATGCCAACACAAGGGAGCGCAGGGAAGACCTCCATGAACAGCACGATGAAATAAATGAGTTTGTAAAGAGTGTCAGTAAGTGCAGAATTTAAACTGATTCTCAACTCAGTATCTGTTGTGTTTGACAAGTTAGAACAACAAAGAAAAAGCAAATATCAGGAAAAGAAGGAATATTTACAGCTCTACAACTTCTGAATTGAGGACAAATGCCTGCAAGTCCCAAAACTCTTTGGATGTCACCAAACCCATCTCAGATGTAGTTATCAACCTCTTCAGCTACCTGTTCCCTAGATTCTTGCTCTACTTCTGGCCCAATAAGAAAGGAAGAGGGTGGGTTAAATTTCAGGCATACATGCAAGAATAAAAAGTTGTCAAATGCTTAAAGTGCCAAATTCAGACAAGAAACGCTGTTAAATAATGAGGACAATTAGCAGTTACAAAAAAAGTTCACTAATGCTGATGCTGGATTGTTTCTCATGGGCCATTTTAAAATAAAGAAAGGATTTATTCCTGCAAGATATGTTCTACTTCGAATAGAAATTTAATGAGAGAAATTCTTTGCTCTACCTATATTTTCTGCTTGCCTGTTAATGTCTTTTGCTTCAAAATCTATTTATTTGTTTCTGAAGGACGATGGGAATGGAGGAGACCTCATTAAAATATTCTAGGAAATTTTACTTTTGTTGAAGTGCAGTCTATAATAATGACAGAAAAATAACTTCTTTTTTCTTTGCAGAAGAAACAAATTGTGCAAAGAATATATGCATTTACTGCATTTTCTATGCATATTCTAAGCATTCACTATTATGCAGAGACAATTAAAAGTAAATATACTCTAAATCTGGAAAGCTGAATTCAATGTACACCATACTCTGCTGGTAAATCCTTAGCTCAGTAGTTATTGCTGAAATAGCAAATGATAAATTGAACCTCATGTTGATGTGATAAGAAATGGTACATTAGATAACACAGTCACACCGCATATAGAAATATATAAACACTACATATAACCTAGTTATAGAGTAAATATATGGTCTGCTAATTAAAAAATGCATCATATCTTAATGATATCCATTGAACCTGTGCACAAGCTGGTATTTCATGCTTTGAACATAGTGTTGGTGCTGCCTTGAAGCTTTTTTTTTTCCCTGTATACTACCTATACGAGGCACTACTGTTCTCATTAGTTTTGTCCTTTATTCAGTTTTTAATGCAGCCTTATAGCATACAGAGAGATTATATTATTCATCTACCTTGTGATGCACTATTCATCCCTTTAAAATTTGTTTTTCATTGCTTTATATACTCTTACTGGAGAACAGCAGTGCCTTACAATATTTCTCTGCTTGCTAACAAACAGCCTTAGTTCTGAGCAAAATCCTGGGTATTGCTTTTTTTTTTTTTTTTTTTTTTTTTGGCACGTGAAACAAATAGCTACCATAATCCAGGTTTCCAAGCAATGCATATTTTTCTTACTTGCTCCCTCTTTGTTTTATTGTCCTTCTCATTTCCCCTTTCTAATATTTAATTTACTTGCATCATCTACATTTCTGGAGTACTGTGTCCAGTTCTGGGCTCCACAGTACAAGAGGGATGTGGAGCTGCTGGAGAGAGTCCAGCGCAGGGCTACAAGGATGATCAGGGGCCTGGAACATCTGACCTATGAGGAGAGGCTGAGGGAGCTGGGCCTGTTCAGCCTGGAGAAGAGAAGGCTGAGAGGGGATCTAATCAGTGTATATAAATACCTCAAGGGAGGGAGTGCAGAGGACGGGGATGGTCTCTTTTCAGTGGTGGCCACTGATAGGACTAGAGGAAATGGCCGGAAACTGAAACATCAAAAATTCCATAGGAACTTAAGGAAAAATTTCTTAACAGTGAGGGTGACAGACCACTGGAACAGGCTGCCCAGAGAGGTTGTGGAGTCTCCTTCTCTGGAGATCTTCAAAACCCGCTTGGATGCAGTCCTGTGCCACGTGTTTTAGGTGTCCCTGCGTATGCAGGGGGGTTGGACTAGATGATCTCTAGAGGTCCCTTCCAACCCTAAGCATTCTATGATTCTATGATTCTACATTTCTTTTATTCACCCACTTCCTTCTCCTTTCCACCCCGTCTTTTCCTATACTCCTCAGCAATCTCCGCTATCCAGCAGTCAGTGCTATGTTGATGGAGCAGCCAAACCTCTTGGTTAGATTTTATCAAGATGGACATAGGAGTTACTAGAAAAAAAGATAAAGAGAAAGCAACCATCCTTTAAAAAGGAATAGAAATAAAATGTTTGTAAGGATGAATAAGAATGTCCACAGCTAGAACACAAACACCGCAGCTCACAGAACTGAAGAAAAACAGAATTACAGGCCTTGAAATGCTGAAACCAACCAAGACCCTGAAGGATGAATATCTATTTGCGGATAGAAATGAAGCAAGAAAACAAGCTTCAACTGGAAGAAAATACATCAGTATTTAAATACTTGTAGATTGTCACAGTAACCCTTCCATTCACCACTCGGGGCTCTGGAATTCCTTGCACAAAAACTCAACTTCTCTTGGCATCTTCTCTCTCTCGTTCCACTTATCTCCCTGTTTGGTTGCGGTGGAATCAGCAGCTCCCAGTGTGAGCACGGGAACAAGTTGCTGGCCCCTCCTGCTCTGCACGACCCACATGCCAACCCAGCTCCTGCGGATCACACATGGGCACCTACCCGGTGAATTCATTCATCAGGGCACCACGTATGCCTCGAACGCTGGTAGTATGACCCAAGAATAAAATTCTCAGGAATAAGCAATGGAGAATTAAATAAGCAATAAATCAGGAATGAGTAATGGAGCACTAAAACCCAAAATGGACAATTCATATATCCTAATATTACAAAGCAGCCTCCCAGCAGTTTCATATTCATTATATGTTAAGTGCCCATGTTGAGGAGGAGAGGAACATTGTCTTTATCCTCAGATGCTTCTGATCCAAAAGACAGAAATCTGAACACACACAACGTGAAGAGACTGCTGACAACAGACATGGCTTATCAAATTGCCACTGCAAATAAGAGGGTAAAGGGAATTATCGTCATGCCAATTAGCCTTCCTGTCTACCAGGCAAAACCTGGTGCTCTGGACAAACAAAAGACCAGATCCACTGAGAAATTTCAGCGTATCTAATTCCTACGTAGTTACCTAACTTCAACATAATTGAGGATTTAAACGCCTTTGTAGACATGAGGTCAAATATCTATATTGTATGTTACTTATGTGAGTATGAAGAACTTCACATGAAACTTTCCCCTGCTATACTTGGCAATAGCAAATATCCGGGCACTTAGACATTAACCATGAGCATCTAATATCCTCAGTTGTTTCCCAGTTTAGTATAACTGGTTCACCTCTTTTTCTTTTTTTTTTTCCTTTTTTTTTCCATGCATGCCCATGCCGATGGCCAACAACCCTTTCCACACAGCTTTGGTCCTCCATCTGTTATCACTAACGACCTCTTTGCTTTCTGAAGATCAACGGTTAGGAAGGTACAGGAAATAAATATACCTATAAGTTTTAGAGAAGCTCACTGGGCGATACTGAAAAGCAGATGGAAAAAGAAGAGTTTGGCAGTTCATTTTTTCTATCTGGCAGAGCAAAAATAAATGAAGACAATAAAGGGAATCTTGTTTATGAAGACATGAAATGTGCATATGAAAGATGGAGTTCACAGTTACTGTTCTTGCCTCCTTATATTCCCCGGTAGTTCATTACCTGGGGGATAAGTTGGATTTGATCATTTAATTTTCCCTCTACCATCTAGTTAAAAGACAGACTCAGAAAACAGATCCACTGATTAATATATAGAAATTTTAATAGCTGCCAGAATAAGCACGCTAAATATAGACACTAAACTAGATGCTAATACATTAAATAGGCATTTTTCATCCTGCTTTTATTTTTATATTCACACATCCCTCTTGTGTATATATTTTTTTTTCTTCTTGTTTGCTTAATACTTTTGCACTATAATTCCCAGTCCAACAAATACACATATTTTTCCATGTTCCTACGTCAGAGAGTGGAGAAAGTTATAACCAATTTTAACATTCAAAGAGCTAATTCAGCAAGAGAAACACAATTCAGATGGCAATGAAAACCGTGAGCGAGGAGAGAAATCTGGCTAATGAATTCACAGCATGGTGTGGAGGGAACCTGCTGAAGGAAACCAGGACCCCGTCAGCATCACAGCATACGAAGTGCCCAGACAAAGTGTGACAACTCATGAAGAATTTAATTTCTGTCCTCAGAATGACAGTTGTCCAGGTGCTGCAAGCACAGACATCACACCACAGACCCCACACCAATATAGTCATTTCAGATTTTGAAGCTCTTTTCTTTAGCTTAGGATGGAGAAAATGTCTCAGTGTTGGAGTTTTGATAGTTCCCAGAAGAAACATTTCTCCCCATCCCTCAAAAAGATGTGAAGTCTCTCTGTCACTCGTGGCCATGTCACTACATATGACACCAATATTACTACTGTGAATATAAATTTTGGATTTCGGTAGTTTCCGAAGGGTGGAGGGGCCACAAGGGTTCAGGTTATTATATGCAACAGAAGAAATTTCAAATTAACAAGCAAAGCACTGTCTTCCTAGATAGGAAACTGGGGGTCATTGCCTGGGCATGCGCTCACTGTAGTCAATCCACGACACCTCCTTCCCTCTTGATGCGCCTGTAGGTAACAGGGAGCAGCACTGCTTGCAATGGTATGATAGTTTTCTCAGTTTTAGCTTAATGCAAGGGGTTTGGGCATTTTATTATTATTGAAGACAGAGGGAAAGTCGAGGAAACTTGCCAGGGCACCTTTTCTCCACACAGAACCAACTTCTGGCATCTCCATCGAGAGACCTTCAGCAAGTCTCCCTTCAGGAATCCACTCTCAGTATTTAGTAAAACTCTTGGGCAAGACAGTATTTCTGAGGATATCTCCATGAATTTGGAGATGAGAAACAGTGGTCTTTTGAAGTACAAAACCAAAATGACTCCTGGGCTGACACTGCTGTTGGCTCAGTCTCCGAAGTCCACACTTTGGCAAAAGAGTACAGCAAAAGACAGCTGGAATTAAATTGCTCAAGCACCAGAGATGGTTTTCAGCCCTTGCATGCTGCAGGAAGCTTCATTTCTCTTGATTCACACCTAAAACCAGGCTTTGTTTTTCTTATGCCTCCTCGAGATCCCTCAGGATGGGGTTTTGTTGCCATGTGCTTTTTCTCTTTCCATGTTTCTCTGATCTCTCAGGAAGACAGAGGTTGTTAAGATGGACAGCACTAGGTTTTCCTTCCAGACAAACCTTTATCACACAAAACCATGGTGCAGCTTTTGTTTATAATGCTTGACATGCAGTGGCATGAGACACACAAGCTAAACAGCCAGCCTGTCTCGCAGAAACTAAAAGATCTGATTTAAGATGCACTTTTAGAAATGCACCCAAAAGAGCTTTTCCTCCTACCACCCTAAGGGGGACCCGCACTGCTGTATTTTGCTGGTGGATTTGCCCAGAGGTGCTGACATGTCATGGTACCCACCTCCCTGAATTGACTCTTTCTTAATCCTTCATTTTTCTGTGGCAACAACAACAACAACTTAATCAGCTGGTGACCACCAGCGGATGCTACAGCTTTCTGGCAGGTTTAAGTTCTGCTCTAAGTTTGTTTCTCAAATGCAAAACCTGAAGATAGTTACAATGATATTGGTTTATGGGATATATCCAACTCTTAAATCCAGGTGATAACTCCAAATTAATCCCTCTCTCTTTCACTTTAAAATTGGGCAACAGCCTAATTTAAAAAAAAAAAAAAAAGAAAAAGAAAAGAAATGAATTCCTGGGTGCTCAGATATCAGTAATCAGCAGTTTTCACTGACTTCATCAGATCAGACAGTTTTATAATGCATTTTGTTCAAGCTCAACATCTGACGCATGGTTGCCTTTGATTCAAGGCATTCAAAATGACAAGGAAAAAGTTTACTGTTAGATATTAATCATGTTCCCTTTCTGTTCCCACTCGCCTTCTGCTCTTAGCTTTTAGGAGGATGTGCTGCACTCCCGCTTGATTTTCACGTTAGGAAATAATTTGTTTTAGCTTCCTTTTATCTGTATGTTATTCCTCCATATTCCCTCCGTATTTCATATTCAATAGGAATAAACAGGCTTTTTCCATGGAATAAACAACTGCTTCTTATATATGTATATATATGTAAAATATACTTACTTACATATATATATTTTGTACTTGGCTAATAAACTGCAACTCCTTCCATAAAGTGATATTATTTATTCATGGCTCCAAAAAAAAAACTGTTAAGTTGTCCTCTTTCTTCCTCTTTCCTCTCACCTTTAGGAGGTGGCATTAATTCCCAGTCTGGCATCCTTGACAAAATGTCCCCCCAAAGCTCTTGCACTCCATGCAGGTGCTTTAGGGCCTACCTGATAAGCTGCAGCTTCAAGACAATTTCCTCTTTAGCTTTGTCTGATTTTCTCCTTCTCTCCTGATGTCAAGCTTTAGCCCATGTAAAGACTATACTATATTAAGAGGAGAAGACATGTCACTCCCCAAACTGGCCATATGGTTATCAAATCACACACATTATGCATAAAAAAAAAAAAAAAAAAAAAAACTTTTTTTTTCCTCTTCAAAATATCTCGCATATTTGATCCTAAGCTTAACAAGGCCATATTTTCATGGCAGGTAGGAATGCTTCCCACATGATTCCCATCAATGTCTCCAGAATTCTAGCTTTTCTAAGAAATTATAGTAGAAAAGAGCTTCTGTCATTTATTGTTGCAAAGACAGTGACTGGAACCTGAAGGCAGGAATGCTCAATGTCGTGGCTGCCTCCGAACCCCAGCAGCTGTGGTGCTGCTGCTGCTTGGAAATTTGAAATGGAATTAAAGGAAAAAACCAAAAAATGCAAAAAACACAAAACAGAAAACAAAGCCAATCATTGTTGCTAGCTATAGAGGAAGGAAGGGCTCTGAGATCGATTTGTAGCCCTTTGATATCATGGTATTGGTGAGATAAGAGTGTTGAAACTCTGTAACCTTGAAAAAAATACCATACATCACATATCAGTGAAATGCTGATGGTCCAGGACTTAATTGAATTCAATACTAGAATGAAGCATATAAAAGTAAACACATTTTTATGGACAATTATTTGCAACTGTTTGCAAAATAAATGGATGTAGCATTTCACTTTCAATCAGCTAAATACTGGATACCATGTCACCAGTAATTAGACAATTTAGCTGTGTATTAAATAAATGAAATATCTATAATGGTATAAATTATACTCCCCATTTCAAAGCATGAAGAAACTTTATTTCTGACTGAAATAGGAAACAGTGGAATTAAACTGGGCAAATCTCAGTTATACAATTATTTTAGCAATTGCAGCAGCCCTCTGTAGTTAGTTATTGCCCTGTGATTGACTAAATCTTTCCATGGTAATGGGCAATGCATTCGGAGCTGAAAGATGATATTTTATAGACTGCTAGAGGCTTTTAATTCCTTTATAGCACATTAAAATACAGTCAGGGCTTGAGGCATTTTAACCTTGTTTAGCATAAACGGTTGAACTTGAAATTCATCGACTCATATGGTCCATGGAAGATGTCATTAAGAAGAGCTGTATTGGATTTTTTTTTCTTTTCCTGACTTGCAACATATTTAATTATTAATGTCCCTTTGTTGCTTATGGCCCATTGTTTTTTAGATATTCCATATCTTTCACCTTACCTGTTCCAAGAGTTACAGGAGCCATAATACAATATTCCAGATAAAGATATTTGCTGTTGTCCATGGACGCAACATTATTTAAAAGTGTTGATACTTTGAGGGCTGGAGATTATACAAATATCCAAGGTTAAAATGAGTAATGCCCTAAGGGCAGAGTTATGATATGCAAGACAGGTCATTTTGGAGACATTGCAGGCTCATATTCCATATGCATATACACATTTTTCATGTGTATACATACACATTATTTTAGTTTATCTTCCTTTAGAAAAAGATGACCTCTGAAAGAAATTTTATTTATATTTCCATGATCTGAAGTACGGACTCAGGAACCTGAGCCATGCAGGTTAACTTGCTCTTCTTCTGTAACAAGAGGCCCTGCAACAGGTTATTAATTTTCATACATCTGCCTGGACCAGCTCTACTCTTGTTAGTTTCTAATGTGCCACCTGTGAAAGACGATCTCCTCGTTGCAAAATTCAACAGCAAATTCATTTTTAGACAAAAGAAAAAAACAAAATCTCACAAAGACTACCAGCCTCAGTCTCCTCAAAAACATTCTTCTACTTCCATGCATGCTATAATAATGGGTGCTTTTGCAACATCTCTGCTGAACAAGTCTTGCTTCTATAGAATAAAATTGTTTAAAAAAAAGCTATAAAATTACCTCTTTGCCTTTTTTTGGTTCATCAGCTTTTGACCACTATTTTATAGTAAAACTATACCAGGGCTTCTAACCAACCTTCTCTTCTGATTGCTGGCACAGCCTTCCTCGTGTGCCGCTATCCACAGGGAATGGTTGGAGTCCACGGAGGATCTTGGGCAATGAAAGCGCTCAAGAAAGAAGCAACTGAGCTAAAACACTGGCCAGTTTTGGGAAACTTATGACTTGTAATAAGTGGTATATAAATTACAAATTTTAAATCATAAATTATAAACTGTGTTTGATAGCCCAATGAAACAAAGAGTTCATTCACTCTTGGAGAAGATAATCATGTGAATATGCTAAAAGCATCAAATGGGTGTAAAGATATGCTTTTTTCTTGCACAATTCGCTATTTTTATAACCAACACCTTTCAGCAAAGGCATTTATTTTTTACTGCAGGAAAGGCTGAGAAGACAGTAAGCCTAAAACTTCAGCAGTAACAAATCTGAACCTGCTTAAATTTGCCAAGCAACATGGTAAGTCATATATAACATATAGAGTATAGAGTATATAACGTATAGAGTGCGTGTATGCACTCTAATATCTACACAAGGAAGTACTGAAAATGAAATGATCACACTAATTTTTTAACATATATATAAAGAAACAGCAATATGCAATCCAGTGCAAGAAGGTCGGAAGAAATATATCCTCTATAGAAGAACAAAACAAAAACATACTCAATCTTCCCACAGCAATATAGCCCTAACATTCCTGCATACTGCAGAAGAAAAATCAAAGCTTTACGACACAAAATAAGAACACCTTTAACAGAGTACCTTCTTATACATTCAGTGGCAAAATCCATAAACATACAGCATCGAATAGCAAATCAACGATAAGTCTGCTAAGATCAGCTATTACAACTTTATAAGAAAATGTAAATCTTTAATCCTTCGTGTCCTCTGTGAAGAGGGAACAAAGAACGATAGATCTTACATTTTCAAACTACTGGTGTATACATAATGAGCCTTTTTTTTTTTTCTTCTAAACACACATTTCCATATGCCTAGAAATATGTGCATAGCAAGGACTGTGCTGGGATTTATTCAGTAAATAATCCACATTGAATTGAATGATCAACACTGAATGACACTAAAGGATATGTATACACGGACAGCATGGACAGAGCATGTCCTTCAATTTTTCATTTCTGAGGTGTCTTAACCGCTCTGTTCCCTTTAGTCATCTTTCCTCCTTATATCTAGTAAGTAATAAAAATGAAATTAGGAAGCTAACCATATCTGAAATTTAACATCTGTAACTAAAATCTCTGCTTATTCATTGCATTACCTAAGTGAAACATAGTATCACAAGTGACGAATCTGCAGTGAATGATTCCCAAGGGTTTTAAAACATTCCTGCCGAATGCATGTTATAAATGGAAAACTAATGAGGAAACTTGTTTAAAAATTGTCTCCAGAGTCCCATGGGCTTAAGAACAGCATTTTAAAAGTACGTGCAAACTCATTTTGATAAGTTGCAGTAATAGTTATTGCTGAGCAATAAATCATACTGTTTCTCAAAATTATTATTAATTTTCCAGTGTTGTTTACATTTGTAATATTACTGTGGCATCGCAACAGATGCTTATAGAGCAAATTCTGCCTCCCAGACCTTCTCTCCTTACACAAGAATCCCCTCAGCTTTTCCTGTTCAAGTCAGTAGGCCTAGGAACAGTTAACCCAGGAGGATTTAAATCGATAGCTTGTAAATCCTTCCCGTTTTTTGTTCCTGGCACTTCTGTACACCAGAAATTTTTCTTTTTATGTCCCGAAGACAGTAGGGATTTCATACGTGCTGACTTCTCCTGGCTTTCTGAAGTCAATTTTTGCCCAATTTTAAGTAAATTCAATTTCTTGTTACCTTTGGAAAATACAAAAAGCCAGAAGAGCAGGTTACCTGAACACTCATGTGCACCTACAAATTTCTCCCTCCTCCTAAACTTTCCCCTTGCTACTGAAATGTTTTGATGGGAGGGAAATCACATGCCTCTTCCCATCTTCTGGTCCAAACCTGATCCCAAGAGCCATTTCATTAACGTCTGTGGGATGACTTGGGGATAGAAAATGACTGCATTTGGTGTTCCAGCAATCTGAATCACTAGTCTACTGACCACACATGACAGTACAGCCCAAAGCACAGAACCTTAATTTGCTATCGCTTAATAATATCATCAAACAGAATTTTGGAAACCCAGCCACGCTCACAAGTGCTCTTGAGAACAAGGCACTGCACAGTGCGCACCGAGCAGCTCCTTCTGCTTCATTTGTCTCCAACGCCAAGCGAAGGATGAGTTTTTGTAAGACCTAATTTAATGAAGGTGTTTTAATCAAGCTCATTGTGTGTGCGCGAGTGGGAGGGGAGACAAGGAGCGCGCTCAGGCCTGAATGTATGTAGAGGAGAGCGAAGTTTTCCAGTGAAAGGCACTGTTGATAAATAGTAGTTAGCAGAAGAAAATTGGTTATTCAATGAACAAAGTGGTGTGTAATTTATTTTACTTCATTAGCGTCTGAATTCTTCAAACACTGCTAGGAATTAGAATGCTTTGAAACTAATTATTTGAGTATGTTTAATCATAGCTTTGAAGTTACTTTCAATGTAGCATGCTCTTTTAGATTAAATTATATCTTTCTGCCATTCCAGGGCAACCACCCTGTTCAAGGGCAAAAGAAGACGGGAGGAGGAAATGTGAAACATTGGAAGAAAATATAACAATAATGTTGCCTTGTTTTTTTTTTTTTTCCGAAATATTTCCATAACCTCCTATTGCCAGAAGTGCCCCAGCTCCATGCAGAAATTCAAGCACCATTCTGCAAACACAATCATCATCCCAAAATTAAGCAAGGAATAAATTATTACATCTAGTGTCGATAATTGCAAGCAGAGGAGTAGCACAGCAGGGAGCATGGAGATAAACGAAACGGGGTTTGTAAGCTGTGGGTTTGAAGGAGCAGCACTCGAAGGATTTAGCCTCCTCTGTCATTGCCGCTAGCCTGGGCTCCCTCACTTGCAGCCCCAGTAGTTTAAGTCCTTTCATGGCCTCAGTCGCATGATGCTTGTCTTTATCACAACCCATGACTGCCCAAAAGGAGCCTTTTGGGGTTTGGACCCATAATTGCTTGAAAGGAGATTTTGATTCAGGGACTTCTCCCAGAGACAGTGCCAGGAACCCCCTAATTTGGCTTTCACATTACCTGCAGGTGGCACAAGACAGTTGTCAGGACCCACTGCAACTCAAAAATCCACCCAACTCATAGAAGAAAATATCTCTTCCTCCTTCAAGTGAATAGAATAATATTAGATGAAGTCTATTCCCAAAATGTCACCTAACTGAACAGAAAATCCTAATGGCACAAAGCAGTGATTCGACTTGTTCCTTTTTCTTTTCTGCCTTTTTTTTTCCCCCCTTCATGGCATATTCTAGCCGTTCTGAACTTTTCAGAAACAGTGATTCTAGGTGGAGGAAAAAAAAAAAAAAGACCTCCTTTATTTGTTATCTTCTACATAAAAATTCAAATCAGCAGTGACAGCAAGTGGAGCTCAACCCTATCACAGTGAGCACTTTTTGTTGTATAGGACTGACACATTTATGCCTGTACACGGCACTCCTACTCGCAGGACTACCAAGGAAGCAGCATGTCCTGCAGCAGCTACTGCTGTTCTGACACTATCCAAGAGCTTCGGGGAGAACACACTGTCCCAAGAGCTGGAAAGTTGGGATGAAGAAAGAATATTCATTTTAACTGTCTGCATCAAGAGTGGGTAAAAAAAAAATGTCATGCATGCTTTAGATCCCATTGGTTTCATACATGCACACTGATATTTATTAATGGCAAACACTGGCCAACCAGTTCAACTCTACTTGTCCTACAGGGGATTTTCTGTTATGGATCTAAAGTTATCAGGGCTATATGTTTAGACCAAAATCCCACTTGTGAACCATATATTTCAACAAGGACATCTTAAAATAATTTAAATGACAACAAGCTCTCCCCATATAATAGGAGAACTTTGGGAAGAAGAATATGCCTTGGTGCTTTAAGTAAATTTTCACCACATACATTTTGTGTGAGCATCCATTCTGAATATATGCTGATTATTATTGCAATAAGATGTTAATATTGAGAAGCGTCAAAGCATGTAAAGCGAGACACTATATTTCTAAATATTTGAATCCTTATGATTTTTCAATATATCTTGAAGCAACATGCAGCAATGAAAATCTTCCATAAAGGAAAAGCAAAGAAAAAAAAAAGACAAAAAAGACAAAAAAAAAAGGAGAAAAATAAAAAGAAAAAAAATGAGATGCTGCTAACTTAGATTTATTCCCCACCACTTACCAACCACACAGTAAAATACAAGAAGAAGCATTGGGGCAAATACCAAAAAATAAGTTGCTAAATAAAAAGTAATCTCAAGTCTATTTGTTTTGGGTCATATAATTAGGGATACAATTTTAATAAGATTCTACTTCTTAAACCTCTGATACCCATATTGCTAAGTTCTATGACTGTTTAATACATTAATATACTGCTTTTTGCTTCCATAATCTGTTTTTAAAGAAGCAATAGTTATGTAAAATATGCTGTATTATATATGTCTACATTACATGGATCTCTGATTTATCCTATTTATATTTGTTTACCTACTTCTTAATTTCATTTTATACCAAAGCCAATTTCTCAATTTTATCGCATTTAGATACCTAGGTATAGCAATTATCTATTGCTAAATCACAGTCTGGTTAATGAAAATCATACTTTAGAAAATTTATGGTTTTATCTAGACTTTTTTTTCAAGTCCCTCTCAACATATTCAACTTTGCTTGCCTCGTGCCGCTGTGTAGGAAGGCGGGATGAGTTATCTGGCCAGACTTACTAGAGTGGCACTATCCAAGAGCTTGCAAACTTGCAGCATCAATCCCAAAATTTCTACATTAGATTATGAAAAGCTGTGCACAGTGCTGTAATTACGAGCCTTACTGCAAATACAAAAACCCAACGTGTTGCCTTTTTTTTTTTTTCCAGTACTATAAGCACATAGACAACAATCTTCAAACTACTTCAGAGAACGGCAGGAAGATAACAGCAGCAAACTGCAGTCATTTTTCAACCAATAACGAAGTAGATGAAAATAAATAAACAATCCAATGAGGTTTTTAAGAGCTGGGGTAATTTTCTATGTATGCATAGTTACTAAATATAATGAAATTTGGACATAAATTTTTAAAGGCATATGACCATAATTAATTGCAGTGCTCTACATAATTATGTTCAGCAGAATGGAAAGAATAAAAACAAAAAAACCAAGAACCTATCACCTCACTTTCACAGTTTTTTAAGTTAACGTCTTTGGGATTTTTTGCAAAATTCATTACTACTTAGCATTTATTCTTCAATATTTTCCAGATTCCATACTCAAACTTAATATTACAATCACTGCTGTTGTATCTAAAAGTTTTTGGTTGCTTGCTTGCTTGCTTGCTTGGTTTTTGCCATGATTATCATAGACTACTAGTCTGCTAAACAAATCTTGCAGAGAATTATCTGTAACAGAAGAGGAAGCAATAGAGATTTCCAATTAAAAAAATAGAGAGGAAACAAATGAAGAGAGTGTTTAATATGCTTGAATTGTAATTGCGAAAAGGAATTCATTTTAAATTCCAAGCTAATCATGTAGAATGATATTTCAATGGCTAAGAGCAGTACAAGACAGCAAGCAGCACATACTGTTCCTTAGGAAATACTCAAGATAGCAGCAGTGTTTTACTCACATTGAGTTGCCACTTGGTAATTTAAGAATACAAAACATATCTTTAAGAGACATGTTATCTTACCACCTATTCTAAAACCATTCCAGATATTTTATACCCTGACTTCACTGATAGCAGCAGTATGTTCTGACCATCACACTAACGACAAAAATAAGGATGGAAAGAACAACCAACAATAATGAACAGTTGCTAAAGGAGGAAGCAACAACAAAAATATTGTATATGGTAAAATGTTAATGTTCTATTTCTTTTAAATTATTAGTTTTATTTTTTACAAAACATGGTGCCATGGAAATTGAAAATATAATAGCGGAAAAAGAGTGATTAAAAACACAGTGGTACAAGGTTGCAAAATGGCTATCTGAAATAATCATAATTGAAATAGTCCCTCTCAGATGTGGCAGTAGCTTGAGGAAGTTAAGAAAACTGAAGAGAAGATAGTCTTATCAGAAAATAATAAAACCCACAGAAATGTCCTATTAAAGACTTATTAAAGAAAATAGCCATGGGAAAGACAATAAAAGAGAGAAAGAATTCATTCTACTGCTAATTTATCATTTGGGGGATGGGAAATGGACGATGACCACATGCTTAAAAATTATCTTGGATATTTTGATTCAAAAAATAAAAAGATTTCTGGGAAATCATAAGAAATACAAATATGTACCATTTGCCTATCCATTATGGCTTTACCAAATCTTATCTTACTTCAGTAGTACCAGAAAAGGAATGGGATTATTTAGAAGTGTTCAAACCTCTGAAGGTCAAATTTGTCAAAAAACTTGTTCCCCTGAGATTTTAGGGATGGTGCTTACGAGGCAATCTAAATCAAGAATCTTTAGCAGAAGGAGGCCAATATGCACTACGGTACTACTGCAAATCACGTGACCCATTTATATTACTATAAAAATAGTAATAACAATTATTCATATTTATTAATAATAATTAATAATAAATCCTTCATTCAATATCAAACCCTCCTTACTTCCCACCAAGGATGTTCTACAAACTGCTTATGGATTAGCAGTGTTCTAGTTAAACAAAACCCCAAGACCTAAAACACATAAATAATATTTGCACTTGTTATTAATGTTCTAAATTATTATGGTTGAGTTGGCAGTATAACTGTGCAGGGAGTATTTTCTTTTTACAAAAATAGTGAAATGCTTTCATTCTAATATCTAATTGTACCTCTTTAATAAAAATATTGAGTGTTCAAGGCAAGACTATAAAAGCAGACACTCAGCCAACAAGAAGAATCTGATTTGTCTGCCATGCTTATGTAAAAAAGGAATGAAATTGAAAAAGTTCAAGATCACCTGATGGTAGCAGATGGTTACTGACAGTTCTTGTCATGGGTTTTGCAATATTGTTCCCCAAAAGGGAAAATGAGAACTATGTCAATAGTTACTGTTCCCTGTTATCATCATTGATTACACTGATCTATCATTTTTCATCTCTCATGTGCAAGTGTGTGTGTGTGTATGTATATATATATGTGTGTGTGTGGGTGTATATATATACACACACACATACACACACACGCACACATATCCTTTACTACAGAGAATCAGTGCATTAAAGATTTATGACGGTCTCACATTTCCACTGAAAACATGAAAAACACTTCAGATACTGAAAGTTAAAATGCTGTCTACAAACTATGCGCTTTAACAGATGGGCCGTTTGTAGTACAGAAGCAGAGAAAGGAGGAAACAAATTACATCAAAACCCAAGTCACTGTGTTCCTCCACCAGGCTGTTTCGTGATGTGGCAGCTCGGATAGCATCCACATTAGCCCCACAGAGGCTCTGGAATATTCAATATTTTTCAGAAGGAATTTGTTAACACTTCTGGCAAGTGACTCTACGTGCTAAAGAATGACGGGAACAACTTCTACTCAACTGCTGTCAATGGTTTGTAAGCTCGGAGAGATGTGTTGAAGCCTACACTTTCAAATTCCTAACCAAGCCAGCAGCTAAACTACTATATCTAATAACCAGTTGCACCCAGTTTTCTCTTTTTTATCCAGAGTCATGATAGAGGGAAAAAAAAATAGACTTTGCAATGTAGATGTTGTAGATGCTGAATGTGTCTTAGTGGGCTGCATCTGCTGGTCCTGTGAGCCACAGCTACAGAGACTTCCTGGCTGCTGGTACCAAATATATATATATACATATATATGAGCCCAAAATATTTCCATCCTTCCCTCCAGCTATCACCCAGAGGTTCTTCCAGGCATGCCAGTTTTCTCACAAGCCCGTGCCATGAGCCCATGTGTTTTTACAGGGTTCACCTCTTGAGACTCACCATATTTGGGCCTGTCTATGTTTCCAGCACTAGCAGAGTGCTCTTTAGCCCTCACTCCTCTCACAAACTAGGCCAGCTCTTCCAAGTTGGATCAGGAAGAGACACTTGTAGAAGAAGTCCAAACACACCTCAGAGCAGTACAGATGAGCTCCTTCCCACAAGGGTAAAGTCAGAAGTGCCCAAAATCTGGAGAAAACCTCACTCATGGAAGAAAAAAAAAAAGATGTTATGTGTACATCTATGTTGATGGTAGGAGTTAAAGGCCTTTCCAAGGTTCGTGCATGGGGAGAGGTCTTTGATAATCTAGGAATGAGTCCTTTGGATTTCATTTCTGAGATGCTCTTAAAATGCTTTATGCCTTTTTAACAACAAGGCACCTCTGCACCTCTGCAAATCTCAGTGTACCAGCATTTTAAATAACAGAGCCTGAACCAGGTGCACCACATGTTGGACTAGGCCTTATCAGCACGAGTGAAACCCCTGAAGAAAACACTCTGAGTTTGCGTCCTTTGACCACAGTTGTCACTTGCACAGGACTAACTTCTCTCTCAAAGCTTCCAAAGGCCACCTGAAAGCAGATTGTGCCCTGCAAACTTCAGAGTTACGGCTTCATTTCCAGAACTCCTCAGCACCACATCACGCCAGCTGACAAACCATTCCAAGCCAACATAGTGAACGTATTAGAATTCAAAATTAAATGCCCCAAAAATTGGTGTGATCCACTGAAACAAACAGAAGAATGACAAAGTGCTCAAAGCTTGGTGGTTTAGTTTGGTTTTGTTTTCAGTTGCATCAGTATCTCTTTTCTATGGGCTCATAAAAGTACAGAAGAGCGCTGGGTCATTCTCCAGGCTTTGATATCATTCGGTATGAGGTTGTCAGATCATCAACAAGCTGTACTGTAGCAAATTACAATTCTTTAAAAGAGCAGCTCAAGGCAAAGCCTCAGATGCTGTCTGTTCTTCCAGAGCAAACAGCCCATGATAGCTTTTCTTCTGGCTTTATCTTACCTCATTAATGAGAAAACTGTGACAGTCTTGAAAGTCAAACTTCCCACCTGCTTTGTTTCATCTGCTTTCACTTCTAATGAATGTCTAGATTTTTTTAAAGAAAAACATTTCTATTTGCATCATTCCAAATGAAAAAAATAATAGTAATTTCTGTGACTAGGCAAGTGTCGTTCCTAATATACATAGGATGTGATAGCTCATAGCCTGACAATATTAGCAAGACAAGACCTGTTCATTTCTGCAAAGCTCTGGTTGTCCAAGAACTTGATTAGATTAAATGTTTCTGTGAAATTCAGCAATCTAATTAGCCTGTTTGATAATTTGAAATAAAATGAAGTCTGCAAAATTGTTACACCACTCTGCTCTTTTCCATCACATTAATCTGCTTCAAGCGGAGAAAAAAACTCAGTATTTCTCAGCGCGCCAAACGAATGACAAATCTATGAATCAGAAGCAAAAGCTCCACCGGTGTGTGCCACAGATGAAACTAGAGATTTTACAGACAACATATTTCAAATTGTAACTGATCCTGTGCACATTATACCCAAGTTACAACCCCTGACAGCTTGTGCTGAGCAGTCCATACCCTATTCACAGCAGTGGGGAAGGGCCACACACATTTAGTACCTACCTAATCCCTATGAAGATCCATCTACCTAATGGAGTTTTTTGGGTTTTTTTGTTGTTAATTTTTTTTTCTTCCTTTTTTTGTTATTTTTAATAACAGAAGAGGGATAAAAGACGTTATGTTCCAAATGAGCCCATTTTGCTCTTTCATATTAAGATTCCGTTAGACTTCCTCCTACTCTTGATTAATCTCATTATTCTTAAATTAATCTGGGAAGACCAGCAGCTCATTTTACACTACTATAATTATTTCTATAATGCTAGCAAAAGCAAATTATCTTAATACATTAAAAATTAACACATGATGGTCCACAATATTTTCTTTCCTCCCCTCTAAAAAGTATACATGGATTAAGGAAATCTAGGGAATATGACTAACACTGAAAATGAATCCAGACAAAAGGGAGAGGATGCATATCAAATCTGCAAACTCATTTTCCTCATCATATCTCACTAAACAGCTAGCAGTAACTTTATTACTTTCTCTTCTGTTTTTTTTTCCAAGAATCCCCTTCTCATTTTGACCCCTTGCTTGTTTTAAAATGGCAGTAATGTTTCACAGAAATAGCCTCAAATCAAGACATTGTGCTTATAGCTGCAAGTTTTCAGCTCCTTCTATGCTATTCTCTTCCCCCATTACAATCAAACCTCCCAAAAATCTAATTTTGGGAGCAATTAGCAGATTGTATTAAAAACAAATTAAATCGATCCCTTCCAATTTGTCAATATTATTCAGCTGTAGCAAACTGTCAGGCAGAGGTCACTCAAAGATAATCAGCTGTGTAACATCAGCAGAAACTTCTCCCACTGTATTTCAAGGAGCCATCAGCCCCTGTGAATACTGAAATCGCTACCCTCTCCTTTGGCAAAATGCTCCAGTTTAGCACCATTTTCTTACTGTCAGCGCAGCCAATTCTAAGCAAGCTTTAGTGAAAAGCAGCTTTTGTGGTTTTGGATTCGAGTTTGTCTTTCCTGATCCAGTGGAGATGCAAGGCAATCTGGTAGTTGTCCACCTAAGGTTGATAGGTTGCATGACTTACCACCACGTCCTTCTTGGAAGCATGTTATTCAGCTGAATCTTTTGCTTTCCTTTTTTTTTTTTTTAATTAAATTATTAGGACAGTAGTTAATTTATCTAGTGCCAAGTTATTAACCTTATATGGAAAAGCATAGATTATAGAGAGAATTGCATGCATGTTATAGGACCAGAGTATCATTCTTTTAACAATAAAATGGCAAAGCAAAATGTATTTTGAAGGCTTAGGAGGTCTTTAGAAACTAGGGGGTGCAAACAGCTCAGGTTTTAAACAAGCAGAATGGTTGCTAAGGCAGCAAAAGAGAGAAGGGGAAAGGCCATTTTGTAAGTTGGCCACTGACCGATAAATTAGGAGATGTAAAAAAGAAAAAAGTAATCAGGCAGGACATTCATACTGAACAGCAGTAATTACTATTTCATACAATACTTAATTAATTTCTGAAAATCCCTGTTGCCAGCAAGCTGTAGAGATCACACATAGGAGTGGGTTCAGTACCGCTCTAGAAAAGTGAGTGGATTACAGCTCCATTGACAGCTGTTACAATAGCAATTCAGATGCTAATTTCAGTATAGGAAGTTTCTAAAGCACAGATTAGTGCAAATTTGGAGGCTATTCTGGTGAACAGCTCACTGCAGGCTTGCAGTTTTTCTTGCACTGTTTGCTAAAAAAAAAAAAAAACTACTGGGGAATATCAACACCAGGACGCTGGGCTAATGGACTAGTCTGACCCACTATGGTGGTTGTGTTACGATCTCTTCTTCTTTGTTTCCCAAATCTTCTTTTTTTCTTCCCAAAACTTTTTTTCACTTGGGGTTGATGTGACTTTTATAGGGAAACAGAGAGATTTTATCATTTTCCAAGTATAACTCATACATTTTTCCTATGTAAGTGCCCAAGTTTCAACAGTAAAAGGCACATATGCATGATGCACACTTACCAACACTGAAATCTTTTGTTGGAGGGTTGGGGAAATTTTCGTGTATTTCCTCAGAATAAGTATGAAAATTAAATCCAAGACCAAAAATTCCTTTGGCATTTTTACCCTCTAACTCTCTTCTTCAAAGCTCCTTTGAACCTACCAACTTTGATACAAACTTCACAGCGATGCTGAAAATTTCTAGCACTTTTACATTGATCATGCAGTAGCATAATGCTGACCAAATGAGCAGAATAGGTTAAAGAAAATAAAAATAAATACATACATAAATAATATCAATCCCCATCATCCTTTCAGTCTAGAAATAATAACTGACGTATTGAATGGAAATGCTAATACTGACTGACTACTGAGTGAAAGAAGTCCACTAACCTCCATCTACCAAGGACAGTTCTTTTTACTTAAATACCAAATATTGGGCAGCCTGTGGTCATAAATTAACCCTAAACTCACTCCTGTTTAATAAGATCTTGCAGTGAACAAGAAAGAGAAATGAGGTCTTGACTGGAGTGAAATGGCAATTTTTATGTAAATATTTAAATCGATGTGGACATTAATGATACATGTAAAAGTTCTTGCAAAATCACGTAATTTATGAAACTACTTTATGATCAAAACATTTTTCCCCAAAATATCGAGCAAAGCAGTGTATTAAAAGTAAACCATTAATACTCCTAAAATTCCCATATTTGGTTGGTATGATTAGATTCTCTGGTTAAGTCAGGAAAATAATCGTGTGCCAGTCTCCTGAATGTGCTTTTTCTGCATGTATGTTCCTGTGACAAAGTATTTCATTTAATTTTGGAAAAGAAAACAACCTACCAGAAGAGGTACATAAAAAGCAATAAATCATATTATAAACAATAATACTGACTTCTTCAGTACTTTCATTTTTCATTTTAGTTTTGTACTAACAGCTTTCTAATGTAATCATGGTAGTTGAACCTATAAGAAACAGCACCTGGCCTTTAGAAATGCATATTATTTGGGAATGCTTTTGAAAATAACAATCATTCATGCCACATCAGGTGGAAACTACTAGTCACAACACAACAGCTAAAAGAATAATGTTTAAGTAGAGAGGAGCAAAGTTAGGCTACATAAATCCAAAGCCTGGGAGAGGGGATATCCATTCACCCATATGACACCTTACGGAAGAAAGTCCCTGGGAATCAATTTGGGAATTAAGGGTGTATCTACAGTGGCATTTTAGGGCACTGCTTCTGATTTAAATCCGTGTGTTTTTCCTGCTCTTTGGTTTGGATCATGGTGTGGTCCCTGCGTCTCTTGCAGATCAGAGTAAAGCAGAAGGTCTGTTCAGGGGGACACCCAACGCACTGCAGCCATTCTGCTAGTCCCGACCAGACCAAGCTCCAAACAAACCTTCTGACACGGGCACAATGTGCACATCCCATGGGGACACTATTTCACCACTTGTTCAGTACTGTCACTTTGTTATTTGAAAGTCATCAGGGAATTTTTTGCCTTTGACCCCATCATGCGAACTATTTTTTTAGTGTAAGTCTTGAGATGCCAAAAAAGTACTTTGAGACCTTACAGCTTATGTAAAGTTGATTTATACTAGTAAAACCACACACAGTTTACCCAAAGCCCATAAACAAGAAGGTTTAGTTGATGAATATTAAAAACCATAAGTAATTTATCTCTATAACATTAACCAAAATGTGTTACATTACTCCAGTGCTTAACCGCTAGGGCTCGAGTATTTTATTGCACTGTATTTTAAATAATTGCATGCTGCCTACTACCAATAAAACATATTTACAGCATTAGGGAAATAAAATAAATAGAATAACAGTACAGGAAAAAATGGGAATGAAGATTATTGTAGAATAAGGGTGGAGATTATATATACTGTATATCTATCAACTTCTCAGAATTATTAATAAAAGAATTTTGTTTCTTTAGAGTGTTCTTGCCTTTTTGGGGGAATCCAAAAGAGCCAGCACCTTTTGGTGCAAAACAGAAGTAGAGGAATCAAAACAGTTTAGGAGAGGAAAGTCTCCCTCAGATCTTTAGTTTAGGAAAGATGGTGCTTTCAAAGAACTTTCCTTTAGCAATATCAACATGTTTTCTACACTGGGGAGTGGTAAGAAGAGGGAGACCAAGGAAAAAGAAAGAGCCTCAGTGGAAAGGATGGAACAATGAGAGATTAAAGAAGAAAAAAAGAAAGTCAAAAAAAAGAAAATCTGTGCATTAGGTTTTGAAAATGAGAGGAAAGAAAAAAGAAGTAGGAAGCAAACAAAGCAAGTTGCTTGAGTGAAGAAAAAAGAACTAAGCTAGGAATTTTATTTGCAACGTGAACTAGAAAAAAATAATAAATTACATAACTTGATCTTTGAACAGTTTCAAAAAGCACTTGATTAAAACAACCTTGAAAGAGTTGCAAGTTATGTTTGAAAATTCCAGAGCTTCATTCTGAAGATGAAGCAAAGCCCAAAGCAGAGTCTGCTGAAATTACTCGTCCCCTTGTTAAAGGCTTCGGGATGGAGCTTGCATTGTCTTCCTGCACGTGGCATTGAGTTCATCAGCCTGCTGCCAGGTTTTCATCCCATAATGCACATTATTGAAGTGTAAAATTGCT
Organism: Tinamus guttatus; assembly: GCF_059628265.1. Lineage (NCBI taxonomy): Eukaryota > Metazoa > Chordata > Aves > Tinamiformes > Tinamidae > Tinamus > Tinamus guttatus. The sequence continues at coordinate 2,830,748 of NW_028288752.1, forward strand.
GAATGTGTTCCAGTGTGATTTTAATCATATTATAGAAAACGTTCCAGGCTGATGTAATCAAATGCTGTTAATTATGGCAATCAGATGTATTATAAGTTTACTATTGCTAACCCATAGTTAGCACACAAAAACCCTGAACTATAACACAAAATACTAAGGCTCACTATTGATTTATACATGGCTTAGTTCTATTTTATGGCAAAATGCCTATTTCAGACTGCACACAAATATTTTAGTCTCTCATTTATAACTGCCTTATAAAACATTCACTTAAATGGAATTGAACACTTTATATAATTTCATCAAAAAAAAGATGGTTCATTTTGTGGATAACACACAAAATAAACTTACTTATTCTTTTGCACAGGGCCTGATTGCCACAATACCTAGTTTTCACATGGACATCTCCATTGGGATGTCTCAAGCTGGTCTAAGAAAGAAGCCACCACCAGGATTGCCCTCTTGTACATTAGAGAGGGACACAAAGGGAATCGCTAAAAAAATGAAAACATGAAGCCAAAGATAGCAAGCCTGGGACTAGCATGTGCATTTATAAAAGCCTCTCCCAACCTGTGCCTATCACACTCCAGGAGGAAGCACTCCAGGAAGGGCAGGGACAGACCATTGAAGCAGAAGCACAGCCAGGCATCTCCCATACTCTAAATGAACTTCAGCCCGCTGTCAAGTCAGACTGATTAGATCTGTATCCATCTAAAGACTAAGATACAGTTAAATAAATTTGCCCAAAGAGACTGAGGTCTGTAGCATGTTCTAAATGAGCATATATATATACTCTAAATATGCCCAAACACGATCCTGGTCTAACAACTAGGTTGCCTTTGAAAGAGCAGGAGACTGATGCCTTCCAGCAGTTCCTTCAGCAGTTCCTACTCCCTGGTTCTACGTTACTGCAGTAATGACCGTCTACAAAGCACAATTCTGTGCATGCTCCTGTTGAGAAAGGGTCCAATCCACGTTAGACAGAAGACCATTCACCACAGAAACTTCTAAGAGCACACTAAGTTTCCTTGTTAACGAGACTGAGTATAATTTTTCAAATAAATCACAATTTCTGACTAATCAGACATTCTCGGCTGTGCAATATAGCACGAAGGCTGCCATAGTTACATGAGTGAATCAGTTTGCGTGGGCTGTGCAAGTTGTCATGATATTAGGAATTCTATTTAGAGAAATAATTATCCGTGCACAACGAAAATGATCAATCACCTCTGTGGCACTAACAAACGTGCAGTTTTATTTGGCTCATTAGTAGCCACGACGCAGATACAGAAAGCAGAAAGTTTCTTTGCCACCAAGAGTTGCATGCAGTGCAATGTATTTTTTTTTTTTTTTTCTTGACTGAAACAGATATGAGCTCTCTGGAAAAAAAACATCCTCTTATCTCAAAATCATGTCAGGGCTTTGGCACTCCTTGCAAAAGAAGCAATCTGATTCCTTGCGATTCATTCGGAATATCACGCGATATTGCGACAGTAACTACCCCCTCAAAGAAACACATGAATAATCAGCGCAGCTAGCAAGAAAAAGAAGTTCTTAGTAGAACTAAGTGCTCAAAAACACGAGCGCCGTAAGCACTGCAATGATCTCAACAGGCCAGGACCACTCTCTGTGGTTGGGTAATTTTAGCCCTTCTTCCATAGCAATGAGCTGCTTTGACAAGACTACCATGGACTAACTCCCTGACACCAAACAGATGGCTTTTACAAAGCCTTTTGCCAGCTGTATTATGCTCTAAAGTTGCAAAGTTTGGAAAAAACAGGTCGAGATCTGAATTTATGCAGGCTGGAATAAGTCTTGGGCTATCTGCAGTCAAACAAAAATTTAACATGTTTACTGGTGGCAGAAGCAGCGTTTATTTCTCTTAAGCATAGCCAAACTCACTTGTCTTTAAAAGCTATCTTGTTTGATACCCAAGTTATATTATTATGAAGATACAAATGTTTCTCTATGATGGCCCTAGTTATTCAGGATGCCAATTTCTCTCAGGCCAAAACTGATTTTTTTAAGGAGTGTGATATGGGTACCAAACCTACAGCAAAGGCAGGCAAATGCTATAGTGAACCAATCAGTAGGATCAAACACTGCTAATATCTCCGTTTGTAGTTTATGGAATATTCCAGTGTCACCAGAAACCTAGCCCCCCTATCACTTACGAGTTGAACATCACCAAATTGCTAGGAAAACACAGGACAAAGATTAGCATTTGCATGCAAACATCCTTTAAAGAAAACAAACTCAACCCCAAAGTCCTAAAAACAACCCAAAGTCTCACTATAGAGCCATGCTCACAGGTGGACACAATTTGGATTTGTAGGCTGGGAAAAATTAGATATTGATTCTGGATTTTTATTCTTACCTCCAAGGAGGAATATTGCTGAAGCTATTGCTTATTAGCAAATTGCAAAAGCAATATTGAAAGATAATAGCACTCCCCAAAAATTATGAGATCAAATTCTCACATCTAAACACACAGTTTCCAAGCAGGGTTATCATAAATTGAATCATTTTATGCCAGATGGTGTCAACAAGTCCAATTCAGATGTTTGGCATTTTAAAATGTAATATTTGGCAATATTTAATCCCTAGGTGACATTGTGGACCTCAAGATGTCGCGTACTTAAATGTCTTAATAAAAAGGATGAGATTATCTGACGAAGTACTTCGCAAAGCTAAAAACTGTCACAGATCTTTAGAGATACCACAAAAAAAATGAAACAGAAAATGCTGTTTAATAAATGGCTACATGAATTAAAGTCTCTGCAACCTAAAGACAGTCTATCTGAGGTTCTAAAGAGACTTTAGAAGAGACACTGAGCCAAAGAAAGCAGAGGCAAGAAATGAGCACCAGCCAGACTTGGAATATGCAAAAGCTTTGGACTATAAAACTGAGAGGAAAAAGTTGGGTAATATCTGAGAACTCACAATGTGTGCATTAGGTTTTCACTAAACATAATAAGGTCTGTGTTTCCTATTAGTGTGCCATTAAAGACTGCCATTATTTAAAGGATGATTTACTATGAAGATTTCATTTATTTAAAGGGAATGACTACAATGCCTCTGAAATAAAAGCCAAAATGCTAATTCCAAAGCCTTCGTTCCAGAGAAACATGGAACTAATGCAAAAATGTGTGTGGCTAAAGTATCCATAGGTTTCTCAGTTGTAATTAGTGCAAGATATTTGCCTAAGCTGCCATGGCCGGCTTTGGGCGAGACAGGTATCTAGAGCATGTATCACAAACCGTTATAAAGCTAATCTTGAAGTGAAGAGCATCTTCATTTCCAACAAAGAATGTAAGAACATACCACCTTAAAGCACACAAGCACGCGACACCTCTAAAACTGCATGGATATCTCTAAGAGCTGCTTCATGGAAGACATCGGCGCTGCCAGCGGGCAGAATCCCAAGAGCTCTTTTGGGAACTAAAAGGAAGCAGAAAGGGGCCATCGGATGTGTTTTGCCCAGGTCAGGTGGCCTCGTGCAGCAAGTTAATAATTTCTCCAGGCTGCTGGACAAGGGCACTCTGCCTAGCAAGTCTTCTGCTCTCTCCCCTCCCTCATTTATCAAGTCTGAGGAGCACTGTGGTATGAAATGTGCAGTAATGAGCATCATGTTCCTATAGGCGTGCTTCCTGCCCAGGTCCCCCCAGCAAGTTCTCACTGCTAACTCACTTGTTTCAATTCAGGCTTTTGTACTTTTAAAGGTTAAATTCCTAAGATAAAAACAAACAAACAAGCAAACAAACAAAAAGTCAGAGAAAAAACTGCGTGGAGCCAGTTCGGTAGTAAATCAAGCAGCATAGCCCAGAGGACTGTTAACAGGTACTCACTGCTTCCAAAACATCACTAAATGATTTGAATATTGCTTAGCAACGCCAACACTCTTTAAAGGGCTGCGACAGTAACATATGTATGAGCAGGTCCAGGAAATAATAACTTCGTGGCTCTTGCGCTGTAGCTTCTTGGGAAAGGACGTTTCCTCGGGCTGCTGTCCCTGTGCTCTTGCGGGAGCAGGTTCCCACCCCGGACCCCATGAAGCTTGGTGGGCTCCGCAGCAGTGACCGTGCCCTTGGGGCTTCCAAGCGCTTGAGAACATAGTGTTCATTGTTTAATTTGCTGTTTCTCCTTTGGCAGGAGATATTACTACATTACCAGGCAACATTCTGTGCTTAGAGATCCAAGAAGGTTTTTAAAAATGGATGAAATGAAGGTTCACTTAAAGGCAGGAAATAAATAGGGGAAGATCATGCAGTGTGACTCCCATTGCTCTTGGTAAGGGGAGCGTAGAGGAGATCTGGAGATGTTTGTGCCGGTCTCACTTTTCACAGCACTGCCTTGCAAAACTGGGCTACACACACACAGCATCAACTCCCCCAGCCGGCAGAAGGGTGGCAGCACCTTCGGCGATACCCGTTTATTAAAATCCCTCTCCCAGGATGGAGCGTTGCCCAGCCTAGCTCCATACTCTTGCTGTACTGCGATCGCTGCGTGGATTTCAGAATTAAAAACACAGGGAAGGCACATTTAGGTATGCTATTCTCTGGCAGTGGTAAATCACAGGCGTGAAAGGGTGGGGATCACCTCAGGATTATCGCAGAGCCGCGCGGGGAGCCATTTGCAAGGCACCCTAGGGGCTCTCGCCCACCAAGCGCGCTGCAGGGCTGCCATCTACCGGAACCTGCTAGGAGGGAACCAAGCAGCGGGTACGCAGAGAGAGCTGGTATGTCGGGAACTGCAGGGTGGAGGAGAAGGACAGGCAGGGACTGCTTGGGGAAACTGGTATTTCTAAGGATAAAACGGCATTAGAGTCACACAGCTGCCGAATGAACTAAACACTGGTCTCTCAAATCCCTGACACAAAAGGAGATGTTGGGGTACAGATTTCAGCAGCTTCTCAGCACTTCTCTGAGGTGTCTTTTCCAACAGGGCTTGGGCACTAATTCAAGACGTGCAAAAGAGAGAGGAGCAAAGTCAACGCGCATCCTACCCCGGGTACTGCTATGCATTCCTGATCCCGACAGCTATTCGAGCTGCAACACCTTGGGAAAGGCATTCATTGAAATTCCCAGTATTCCTACTGAATGGACGAGTGTCTCTTATTCTTACATTAACTGATCAAACTAACCTGGGTTAGAGGCCCAAGGGCAGTTTTTTCCAAATATGATCGAAATCCTGAACGAAAACAGTGTCCAAACACCGAATGTCTTCAACTTTCTGCACAGCTACATGCCTTACTCTTTTCTTTCCTTCTCTGTATCTATGTCTTTGTCTCCTTTCATCTTCTTCCTACAGTTCCTTTCACTTTTAATGTTTCCATGGCAATGACAGCAAAAGAAAAGATTAAATATCCTTTGTGCATTCCTTCCTTATTTTTTACATAAAATTTTAAAAGACAATGAAAGAAAAGAGTCACAAATTCCTCAGAGAATGATGTAAGAGACAATTTAGGACAATAAGTCATTATGTAATCATGTAGATTTAACAGCTAACAGCTATTTGTAAGCTCATCATCATAAACATTTAAACTGAGAATAACAGTTCTAAAGATATCATGTTAAAAAAAGAAAGTTCAAAAGCGGAATCAAACGGAGAGCAGAAGTTAAACTATTTAAGTGTGAAGTCTTAGAGCTTTTTGCATATGTGGAGATACTTTCAAGATGACTTCAAAAGTGTATTCTAAGTGTTTCTCACTTTACAATCTTTACATTATGGGAACTAATTGCAACTCCACATTTAAAAATAGAGTTTTGCATCTGAAGTTAAAAAGAATCAAGAAATTCCATCTGGAGGAACTTATTCAAAACGTGCATATATATTTTAAATAGACCTATGCTTTTAACAAAGTTCTCCTTCATTATCACATTATTCTAAAACGGGATGCCGCAAACAAGCTGCAGCCACCACGGCTCAGGAATCTTGTGGACGCACTAAAAAGAGAACTGAGCCGGTTTACATTATAAAGAAGGTATAATTTAACCAGAATTAATTCATTCGGCTTTTTTAATTTTTTTCTTCTGAAGTGCCCATGAAGCAACAGCAGGCAGTCCAAGCTCCTTCATGTTAACACAAATATACACCTATACACATGCAATATAAATCTTACAGATATGTACATTCAAAATTGTATTCCAATATAAAATAAGCAGAGGACGCAGTAGTTTCATAGCAGAGGAATTTGCTGTGAGAATCCTTCTTCTGTTTCTTGCTTTAGTTGTCAAATTGTGGCAACTTTGGAATATTACAGCAGTGATGCCGAGAAAACTGGCCTATTTTCAGAGGCACAAATTAGTAAAAATTCTCAATGATCTCACATAACAAATATAAGTACCCATAAGTAGTTGCCTTTAGTTATTGCAACAAGGTAAACTAACAGAAAAATGGGGCATTTATTCTGAAACATAGTTTAATCACATAATTGTATGTAAATGGAATATATACCATCTTGCAAAAATTCAGAGGGGTTTGAAATTAGAAGGGAAATGGGTTTTCTCCTGCCTGTGTGGAATATGCCTTGACTTAGAAGGCTCAAATACCATTTTGGGACTATTTTTTTCCTTAAAAGATCCAGACTGACCTTTAATACTGGTGAAGTGTTCTAGCTTCTTGCTCTTGCAAGAAACATTGTCCAAATAGCTGAGTTTTTTTTTTTGTTTGTCTGTTTGTTCATTTTTGTAGTTTTCTAGATTCCCACAAATTCTTGTATACATATTTGTTTTCAATGGAGAAAAGTGACAACTCTAAACACCTGCCTCATAACTAATTACCCCAGCTATTAGGGCTGAAGGACTTGCTTATGTTCACTTGTCTATAATCCCAGAATCGTTGAGACTGGAAGGGACCTCTAGAGACCATCTAGTCCAACCCTCCTGCTCCAGCAGGGACACCCAGAGCACAGGGTGGCATCCAGGCGGGTTTTGAAGATCTCCAGAGAAGGAGACCCCACAGCCTCTCTGGGCAGCCTGTTCCAGGGCTCTGAAATTGTGATATTGTTAAAGAAGGACAGAAACAGAACCTGTAAAATAAAAACTGGTGCGGAACTTTGGCACTATGATTGGTTGGAAAACACCTTTAACATACTCAGAAATAATAATACTGTTTCATTATCGGGGTACATAGACACAACGGCCCCCTTTGGCACAAAACCTTTAGAAATGAAGACACTGGTTCTAGCAGACAGCAATGAGCTTTGGTCTCAAGTGACGCTGAACTGTGGTGCGTTACAGAGAATTTCCCCAGGGCTGCACACGTGCTGGCACCGATGGCTCCATGCATGCACACTGGGTCTCCCCAGCTCAGGAGTCGGCAGTTCTAGGCACTTATGTCCAATTTCAGGACATAAGGCCAAGAGGTGGGCTTGTTTACTCAAGTCAGCATCACAAAGCCATCTTCATCTGAGATAATTTTGCCTTGGGAGTTTTCTGGAACATAGTCCTTTCCCCTGGCAAAAGGGAAGGGGAGAAAATGTTATATATTACGCAAAAATAGTACCCAAGTGTTCATATGAGTGCAGAGACCATGCATATCGACCTGTCTGTCTTTTCCAGATGATGCAGCACTGAGATGTGCTTGCACTGACAGATCCACTGTGTCACGGATGTCAGGAACCTGCAGTCAGAGCAACCTCAAGCACTTTCCCTCGTCACTGTGGGTAACTGTGAGGTTTTGATATCCACGGTTCTCTTATCTGCTTGGCTTTCATTCTTCTAATTAGGCAGGTCCATCACTTCTCTGCTCACTTCTTTAAGCGTTAATTTTAAAACAATATTTTAACATACAGTGGTTTATTACCCCATGTCTGCCACGCGTGATTATGTGACTTGCAAAGAAGCAAAGAGCAGGAATGTTGTTGGAGATGGTTGTAGCTGTTAGGACCACTTCTCAGAAAAAAAAAAAAAAAAAAAAAAGGCAGCTAAAGTAACTCAGCTAAAAGCAAGGGAAGAGTAAATATCAAGGCAAGAAGGGCCCGTTCTAGCAGCTGGGCAGCTGTTTAATTCCTATGTGGTACTTTATAACATCGACATGATGGTATCAGTGATGAGGATGGATGCAAGACTACCCGTGAAGATAATCACCATGTTGGCACTATTCCAACGCAGAAAGGCTGACGGGCTGGTAAGAGGGAACTCTTCAGAGTGGCAGTTATCATTCTGATCTGTCATATTCTCAGGCTACTTTAAGTCTGACTGATTTCCCATAGTTTTTTTAAGCAGGGAAATTACTATTTGTAACAACATGTTCAATATTGGACATGCAAATACAGCATCCTAAACTTTATAGTCTCATTCTCTTATATTTAATTGAGGTTAAAAAGAACGTAAAGAATGTGTCAGAGCTGGGAATATATAACAGTAAACTAATACAAAGAAAGCAAGGAAAACCAGTACTTACAGAAGCCCTGATCAAGCTTCCAAAAGGGACTTGTCAAGGAAAACGACACATATGGGCAGGTTTAAACCACTAATTTAGAAAATTGTGTGAAGGTTGTCTATTAAAAAATTATTCTTAATGGTGTCTGTGACAGCTTAATTTGCCTATTTAAAATAAACATATTCTGATTCCTTTTTTTCACTGTTCTCCCACTCTTAGATGATACAGGCTCATTAACAACTGGTAGTCAAGTACGTTCCAACAATAGCAAAGCAAACTGCTGAGGTTTATTACAGGCAAAAATAATTCTGCCATTCTAAAAAAAGTGGCAATTAGTGATTTCAGTTGGCCTTTTCCCCATAGTTTTTGGCAGAATGTTATATTTAAGCCTTATTGAAATGCTAGAGATTCTAAAATCTTATATATAGATTTCCTTGCTAACTCTATTTCAAAGTCAAATAGATAAAACAGTATCCATAAATGTGGCAACAATCTTAGTCAGAGAAATGGAAAAGTCATATTAGGCTGTCACAGTAATCCTTGCGTTAATGCACCTATATTGCCTGTATCACCCGTTCAGAGCTGTAGTTTTTGAACACTGAGGTTAGAACCTATTTTCATAGAGGAGCATTTTGAAATCCATTTAGTCAGTATATTCCTACGTATAAAACTTAAGCTGTGGGCTCCCCCTCTTGAGTTTAAAATCCTTTGCTTCCAATATCAGCAATCTTCTAGACATAACTCATCACGGTGCTTGAGGAAAATGGGGAGGAACTACTTGAGGCTCTTCAAACTATTTCTGCTTTAAACTATTTATCTGTACAATACCATGTTATTAAAAATATAGTTTTCCTGCTTTGTTTGTTCCTCAAGCAGACGTAGCATCTGATTTCCAATTTTGTTACTTATTTATAACAAGGCACAAGTGTACCACACAGTGTCACTTATTTGTCTATTTTTGTCAAAAAAACAAACAAAAAAACAGCTGAGGCATTAGTCTAGTTTTCCAAGATTTCTCTTTTACAAGAAGAATCAGCAGAGACCATAAAACTTCACAGCATCTTCAACACAACCTTTCGCTTCACACAAAGAAAGTTTTATCCGAATAAATAAGAGTTATGTCAATGACCCAGAGATATCTGGATAGGACCATGCACAACCAGCTAAAAGCTAGATGAATCTTCTGGGTGCTCTCCTGTTAGCTCTTCCTGTATAAGGAAAAATGAATAGAAACACTTTTTATGATGAAATTCATTTAGATTCTACAAGTTGCATCCTGAAGTTAAAAAAAAGAAAATAAAAAAAAAGGAAAAAAAAAATCAAAGGTCAAATCCAAGGGAGGGCTGAAGCACTAGCAGCAGGAGTGGATGTCGGTATATTTGATAAGGAGCCCGGCACTGAGTAATCTTATCATGAATAAGTGTTGAGAAATGCCAAAAGATAAAAAAAAAAATACAGACTACCAGCAGTAAACTGGGATGTTTACGCTTCTCTTTCTGGTGTACTAGACAAAATGTAAAAGGGGAAAATAGCCAATTCACAGCATTGATCACCATATAATATTTTAATATTTTTAGCTTTACCAGACACTGCAGCCAGGGCTGCTCTTTCCTCACCCTACGTAGGTCCTTCACATGCCCAGCCATCATGTCCCTGATGTTGGGAAGAGACCCAACCTTTCCCTTCTTTCGGCTTCAATAACTGCAAATTTCCATTGGTTCCACCCGCCAAGGTTAAACTCTTGCCTAAATATTCACTTAGAGAAAAGCACAGGCCAGAGAAAAAGTCCACACCATTGACCAGTGAAGAACAGATTATCCTCTGAAAGGGAAGACACGGGATCATTTTGGTGGCACACTAAGAGGAAGGAGTATTTTCCTGCGAGATTTGCCATTTGTAAGTGATGCATGACAAGAAGACTGTCTTATGTTTAATAGTTGAAGACAAAATTTTATAGAAGCGTAATAGTCAGTTCCCTGATACATGAGCAATCTCTGACTGACATCTGGGAAAAATTTCAAAAGATTTATTCTTATACTTTATACTTTAAAAAATCTTTAAAAATTACTCTTCAGATACTTAGAAAGATTTATGAAAAGATTACTTTTTCTAAAATAACATTTCATCCTTTGAATTATCTCAAATTGAACCATGAGATCCACTTGGACTGATACCAGTTCTCTCACTGACTATACAGCAAATGGACAAAATTAGAAACAGGGCAATCATAAAAAGTGGAATAAGAATATTAAAAATTAATGCAATTAACTATGAATATCTAACACAGGCATAATCATGTGCCTTTCAGAAAACCTGATACTAAAAGTTACATTAATACTCTTTCAGATTAAAACTTCATCCAGAAAGACTTTTTTTTTTTTTTTTTATAATAGTGTACTAGGTTGTATATATTGATATGCTAATATATATGGGAGGCAAGCCTGCAGGTTAGTGAGACGAAACTCATTACATAGAATGTAACATTAATAGTAGTTACTGACTTTCCAAATGTTTGCTGTGCATAAAGCTCCACCAAGAAAGATACTGGAGTATCTATTTTTAAGTATTGGGAACGTGATTGTGTGAGAAAATGACACATTAACAAATATCAGCCAGATGAAGTCAGAATTACATATACAGGCACAAAGTTTATGAGTCCCTGGGGACTAGAGTGTTTCTTATTTATAGGTGCATTGAACAAATACGTCATTATATTAAAATATAGTTTAAAGGCTACATTATAATAGAAGAGGTATAATGAAGACTAAGGGGACAGTACACCTAAAATACACTTATAGTGAGACAGGACAAAAGAAATACCATTTCTCATTGAAAAAGGAAAAAATGTACCATTTTTCTTTCTAAGAAGAACGAAGCGAAAGAACAAGTTCTGTGTGTATTAGAAATTATTCATGGATTTAAAGATATTAAGAGTGGAATTCTGCAATTCTTATGATTTTGGCTTTCAGGTCCTCCAAAAATAGTTAGTTAGGTAATTCCACTCAACATTCCAGAAGCAGAAAATTAGGCACCTACCTACCTGCATCTCCAGAATCAAGACCATCAAGAGTGTCCTGATGAAATAGATGTAACAGTTCAAACTATTACAACTAACCAGTGGGAAGGTCTTCTTCTAAAGCCATTCTTCTTCTAAATCGTTATCAGCAACAACCTGGTTGCTTTAACCTTGTGTGCTTCTCTTTTAGTCAGACCCAAGTATTTGCCTGTATTCCCCCGCACCATCCCCTCCTCCAGTCAAAACGACACCTACACTTTCAGGTATCTCTTCCAAGACCTCTGGACAGCTCATGGAGCACACACATGTTAACCAGCACCTGCTTGGTCCTCAGAAAGATTCTTCACTCAATCTTGATGCAAACATTCACATGGGGTCATCAAGCATGATGAGGAACATTGCAGAGACTACTTCATCATCATCTTTTTACTGCAATTCCACCCTCTGCTGCCCCAGCCACTATCATGATTTTGTGCTGAACTGCTCTCCAGTTAGCACTTGCTCCTTACTGATGCCACCACTGCTCTTGCTGTGTCTCCCATAACTTAAACTAGTCCATGCATGAACTTGCTGGACACACAATTTCCTACAGATCTCAGCCCTTGCATAGGCCACCAAAGGAGATCCTCTGCTGCTGAGGCTAGAAGGACATATCCTTGTAAGAAGACAGGAGGCATCAAAATCTTTCTTGATGCCACCACTACATCTTTTCTCTCTGTAGCAGCCTCCTTTTCCCAGTTCTCAACAAATGAATATAGTTTTCCTTTTCTCCAGAAGCCCAAGGAACTCACTCCTAAACTTTTAAAGCATAAAATACTACATTTTAACCTCCCAAATGCATGCATCGACGTTGATACCTGTATACTCTTTGGCATGTTCTCTATTAAATATTGTATTTCTACTTTTCTCTCCCCCAAGGCCAAATCTGCCTCTTGTAGCTTACAATATTTCGAGGCATATCTCCCTGTCATCAGATCCCTCCTCTTCCAACAGATGACAAAGTCTTCCTCCCACTTTACCAACCACAGCTCCATGTCACACATGATGTTCCCACTGTCCTCAGAGCAGCTCGGAGCTCCCACAGTCCCCAGCAGAGGGGACACCAAGCATTTCCAACAGCCTCGCTGGAAGACACGAGGGCCTCCTGTCAGCAGTTTTGAGAATTTGCCTGCTTTTTTCTCCCCAATACAAAGGCAGCTGCTGTTATTGGTTTAAGTAAAACTTCTCCTCCTGGATCCAGGTGAGGGAAATTTTAGCAAAGCATTACCAAAGTTAAGGACCTAATTAAACAGAATCGATTTCCTCTCAAATGTTTGTTCCAAGTTACGCTCTAGGAACTTCACTCAACCCTCGCTGCACAGGTGACTGATGAAGCAAGGAGGAAATCCTGAACAATAATATATTTGAGTGGCAATTATTTTGTATCCCCCAGCTGGTTCTAGCAGCTATTTCAAAATGTCAGAGCACTCATTGCATTTTGATGAAGGCACTTGTTATTTCTTAGTTGTGAACAAGACAGTCTGGGGCACAGCACAGAGCATTCAGGAAAGGCAATAAATGGGACGACACACAGATGCTACCGCAATCCAACAGCTCTGTCGAGGAGGAGGGTCACGAGTTTAATGTCGCACCATTTGGTGTAATGGCTCTGATTACCGCTCACTTGTTTTCATACCTATGGTAAAAGGTAATTAAAGTCATATCCTTTTATTTGTAATTAGGTTGCAGTACTGGTTTAAACTGAAACAGAAGCAATGGGAAGAACATAGGAGCAGAAAAAAAGAAGAAAATAGCAGATTTTAAGATCAGCAGGTCAGTAACTTTTTGAAGATCAATTTATGTCACAATTATTATTTTTTTAATTTAATAATGGCATGAGAATAATTAAAGACCTCTGCACTTTACTCTTTTTGCTCCAAACATCAGAAAGAGAAGTGTAATTTATAGATTTCTGAACAGAGCTTTCATATTTTACTCTTAGGGAAAAAAATAGTAAAAATGAAAGTAAAAAAAAAAAAAAGTATGTTTTTGGTGCCACTAAATATTTCAATCAGATTTTTTTTTTCCCTTGGAATAATACAGCAGTCATATAAGAACATACATAAAAACATACACAGGCACATACACACAAGGCTCTGACGCTGATAGTTTTTGATCACGGATAACGTCTTTGCAGGAAGTTTCCTCTAACTGTTGGGCTCTATTTTGTTACTGCTCTGGGCCTCTAAGGAGGTGAGAGCTGGCACTGAGAAAGGGAATCAGCAGGATTTGTCACACTATCTGATATATCGGCCTGTAACAAGTTTGGCATTGTGCCATTCTACCCTGTGAAAAAGGTCATAACCTAAAAAAGTGCTAAAAATGCAAAGAAGTGGCTACCAAAAACATCTGCAAGTCCAACTGAAAGATTTTTTAAAATGTTTCCACCAATGTTTGTAGCAAGGAAGTTTGTACAGAACTATGATCTTACTATTTTTCAACTGTAAGCAGCAATCATTTGCCATTTGGCACAACCCAAGATGTATGGAGCAATTTTTTCATACCAAAAGCCTTGCTCTCTGTCTTGAAAAGTTCCCTATCTAAAGCCATATGCTTGCTCAAACCTGCTTCTGAAAGCCTGCAAATGATTAACTGCTGCTTTCCAGCAGGATTAGTGCTGCAGAACCTGATTACTCTGCTCAGGAATGTTGCAAGGTTAACATTTTGGCTGGAGGTAGCAGTCAAAACATGAGGCAAGGCATGAGAAATAGTTTCAGAAACTGAACTTTTAAATCAAGTTGTTGTGTTTGCCTTTAAGGAGTAGTTTTAAAATGCAGTCCCCTCCCTAGGATACAGGTATGGTTGTGCTACAGAGAAACAGCAGGGAAACTACTTCATAAAATATTATTAAATAATATTGTTAAGGAATCTGTTTCAAAAATAGTAAATGTCAAAGCTGTGTAATAGCAAATGTCAAGGCTCTACGGTCTCACAGTTACCGGTAGCTTCTGCAAACATGATTTATTCCTTCTACTTCGCATGCTCCCACTTCTTGCCTGATTCCGCCTAAGGAAAGAGATTCACAAACTCTAGTAGCAGGTGAAATTACTGTCAATTCCCTAGAAAATGATGGCAAAACTAGGCCACTGAAATGATGATGAAGTTAAAAGGCAGGACAGAACTAGTCCATAAAAAAAGACTCTGTGTAAAGCAGAGTGGGATCCCTCAAAGAACCAACATGGTCCTGTCCTCCTTAGGATGGAGGATGGCAGTGGGGATATACAAGAAACCTTCCCTCCGAACATTTTGAAGGAAGAATTTAAGATTTTGGAGATATTCATAAGACAAGACCCTGGGAAACCTGCTCCAGCTGACCCTGCTCTGAGCAGGGTGAGATGATCACCAGAAGTTCCATCCGACCTCCAGTCTTCTGCCATATCAACAATACGTTTATATAAGGAATAACGCGCGCACACACACACACACACACACCAATGACTTATTCTATAAAGCCAACTCAAGGGCTGTTTTTGGAGTTAATGGGAGAAACACTGATCTCCAATGGGATTGTTTGGAAGAGAAAATCTTGATTAAAGCTTACAAAAATCTAAAATTGTTGAAAACCAGGAGATCATCTGCATTCTTATCATACACTAACACCGTTGAGATCTACTTGGGCAAACACTGCAGATTCCTTCCCTATTGAGAAACAGAGCCCTTAGCACTGAATTATCTGAACAGTCCTTGGTTTCCAAGCTAGTCTACAGCATGCAGTGTTTCTTCATGGGTTTGGAAGATTTGTTTTTCTTATCTATATAAATCCTATGATATAGGCTGAGGTTAGTATCTTTTTTTCCACTCCCAACATTTCTGTATTGGGAGATATATGCAGCTAGCTACCTATTCTTGCAGCTTTTGAAAGAAAATATGTTGGATTATTTTGAACTCTAGTTATGTTTTTTTACCCTAAAACATTTAACTATTAAAAACCAAAAAGATAAAACAAAACAAAAAAATCCACAGAAATATATATGTTCTAACAGACAGCCAAAGGAAAAAAAATCATTCTTTGTAACTATTACTCCTTATTCGATAAATGGTCTCATTCATCATTCATTAAAAACGGTTCATTTCCCTTGGCCTTTATTCACTGCTTAATATTCCTAATGAACTTAATGTAGCAAGTGATGTAATCAGACAAAGGAATGGCAAGAGCTCTTTCTGCCACTATAAGCACAATCATATTTAATTAGGAATTTAGTGTTAACTGAAGGCATTAGTTAACTATTAGAGACCCAAGGAGCAGCTTCTGCGTTAAGAAACAAGAGTGAGAATCTAATCGTTGCCTCTTCAACCTGCCACATGCATTAGCTACTCGTTCAATGAGCTTCACAGAACAAGATTTCTTTGATACTATTGGAAAGATTATCAAAAAGATAGTAAGTTCTTGGAGACCTTGTCCAAATTTTTTTTATGAAGGGATGGCTATAACTACTCATTAAATACAGCATATCTGAAAACAGTAAGTAAAATTACATTGCAATGAGTGAAATAGAGATAAAAGTTTTAGTTTTGAATTAATATTCATTATTTACCTGTATATTTGCCTTTCTAAAGTTGTTGTATACTGTATCTGAGCAACAGCATTCTCCACACTTTGAAGAAGTTGAGGATATTAATCAAATGTAATTAATAGAGATATAACATGCAAGTAAATACACATAGAACATTCCCTATATATGTATATGCCATAATATAAATGAATACATGAGAAAAAAAAAAGAATACGAGAAGCTCTATTTCTATAGACATTTATTATCTGGCTAAATCCTCTTCCACCCATTGCTTAGGGAAATGATGAGCAGCAATCTGTAGAACTCTACAAGACAAAGCACTAAAAGCCGATTTCTCTGCGCAACAGTAATAGAAAGTGTTCAGCTACTTGCTTGTTACTGTTTGATCCACTGTTATCGTTATATTTTAAATTCAGCAAATATAGAAAGAATGTTGAAGCAATTATATTTAGTGTGTCTTTCTTATATATAAATATATATATATATATAAACATATACATATGTGTATATATATAGTTTTAATTGATCCTTACAAACTCTTATAACCTTAATTGCTTGTTTCTGTCTGGAAATTATTAAACACTTGACAAGGATACAACACAAATTATAACATGGCATAAAAAAAGTCAATACTAGTTGCTCTTTTGGCCACATTAATTAAAAAAAAAAAAAAAGAAAAGAAAAAGAATGTTACTGGAAATTGCCACAGCTTACAAAAGTCAAACACACATCAAGGAAGAATAATGAGATAATAAGAGATGTATAGTACTCCCACACTGTTCATCAGTCAAAATATATAATATAATGTCCTGAAAAAAATGCAAGCTAAACGTGTATACATTACAAAAGCAGTTCTGGCTGACAAAAAATATTTTATAAAATATTTTTAAAAAATAAGTCTCAAAGCTATCAGTAATTCTTCAGAAATTATTTTTCATTTGTACTTATTTTCACTTGAGAATGTCAATAGATCAAAAATGCAAATACCATTTGAGTTTTTTCTATCACTGTGAAATGAATAATTTGATCCATTATGGTAGTCTGGAAAAAACATACCCATAGTACTTCATATTTAATGGAAATGCTGGTAAAGAGTTTCCATTTTTTAATGAAGCAGAGATAGACTCATTTTCCTTTCTACTTTCAAAAGATAATTATCCTATTTGGAGGCAAATTCTTTCCGAGGAAAGTCTAATAAAAATCATTGAGATTTTAGATTTATTTGCAAAACTAATCTTTTGTTTCTATTGTACATCTATATAGCCAATTCCATAGATATGGAATTCAGTTTGTTTACTGGACAGAACACACGAGAAAGCTCTAAACATCATCCAGGCTTCCAGATAATATTCAAATAGAACAGAAGATGTCAAAAGTTGGCCAGTGAAGCTCGGGGCACCGTTTGTTTTCATTACTTATAGATCCTCATTATCATAAGCAACCATTGCACTAGCATTGCATTGCAACCAATTGCACAATAAATGCCCTATGCAATAAATAAAAACCAATATTGCTGTGATAAATGAGTGCAATACACAATGGATGAATGCAATAAATTGCACAAGCTCCTTCATCATGCATAAACATCACAAAGACAGGGCTGTGTGTTGTCATACGTACGAAAGGCAAAATCGTTGCCTTGCTGTGGGCCATAACATTCTGCATGGGCTTCATGAGGTCTGTGCTCTCTGTCCCTGCTTCAGCTCCTCCAGGTTTGCTCTACCATCTTTTGCCCCTCACCTTGATTATTGCCATAACTCAGCCATTTGCTGTACTCCCTACTTACAGATGGTTTAACTGAAAACAAATTATTTTTTCTTTTTATCCCGGGTGATATTCTGCTTCTGCCAGTATAAGGAAGGTTCCCTCCTTCCCCTCCCCAAAAGGTACATACAGTCTCATCAAATGCTTTCCTATGAATTAAGCATCCTACTTGTAATTATTTCTGTAGCTAAGAGACCAAAAGAAAACCTGAGCACAGGAAAAAAAAATGCTAGGATACTGCAAAAACTGCATGCTCAATAATTTTTGTTTTCTATTAGCCATTAAAGAATCCTAAAAAATAACAACAATAATATAAAAAATACCATTATAAAATCTGCCTTAATCAGCCTTTTCCCCAAATCAGAAATGCTTTTTAAGATACACTAGCTGGCTCCGATGCAACTTTGGTGACACAGTCCCTGCTGAGGGTATTTCGGTTTATTTTCTGCAGGATGACCTGTCTTCTGAGTTACACTGATCTAAGCATTGGCTGTTCTGTACATACAAACAATACCAGACACTCACGTCCTGAAATAACCTCCAGAAGGTGTAGATCCCTGCTATCCTAAAACTGTGCCCCATTGGATCTCTCAAATACAATATATTACAACAAACAGTTGCATTGTAATTCTTTTATATATAGCATATCTATATTGCAAAATGCTTAAATGTATATTTTCTTTCAGAAAAAAAAAAAAATGTTCCTGTTTTCTTGGAAAAGGTGACATTTTGTTGTGATCTTCCCCCTCCTAATCTAGGGTTCTGGCAATTATACTCCAAATTAGACCCCATGGTATTTAAACACGAGTATTTTGTATTTTTAAATAATCCATTCTTTCAAATCAAGATTCGGTATCTTTCTTAAAAGCCCTAATGTTTAACATTAAAAGCACCCCTTAAGTATCTTGTTGGTATTGTTATAACATTCTTTGAAAGCTGGGATAGAAATTCACTTCTTGCAAGGCTGCAAGATTGCAATATTTTAATGGACAAGTTGCAATCCTTCAGATGTCATATTTTGGACTGTATGTAACTTTAATGGAGAAAATTCTTCAAGAGAAATAATTTTAATTTGTTTAGACAAATTCTAAGGAAATAACATAGATCCAAATTAGCAAGTTAATGAGTCAATGAGCTTTGCTTCCCTTTAAGGAAAAGCATCGAGTAATAAATATTTACACTGCAACCAAAAGATGTGCCCAAATAAAAGGACATACTATCTCTGTTCAGGAAATAATTAATTTCCTTTCCTCTTACCAGATAACTATGTTGCAGTTGCAGTGTTACATCTGAACAAGGAAAAATAGCAGAACACTAACTTTTTAAACACCAAGTTTTGTTTCCCAGATCGTAAGTGGGATCCAGGAGATACTGCTGCTAAATGCAAACAAGTTCTATGAATTATCAGATTTTTAAAAAGAAATACCATTAAATAAGCATTTTATGTTCCAAAACAGGATTTGCTGCACTTCCATGTTTACTCAGTCCAATATTAGTTATTGCAATTCAAAACAGATGCAAAATCCATGCAAACCAAGTATGCAGCATATAAGAATTTTGTATCATTTTGACACCATTAAATGATAGAAACCTCAGAATCCTGCACTACTTGCCACGTACATGAGCAACAACCATTATGAAATATGCTGAAATGTCAAAGATGATGCAAAGAATCTAAAAAGTTCAGCTAACTTAGCACATGTGCATATTATGTTTTGAAGAAGCAAAAAGCTTACACTGGAGATTTGTGAATATTTCCCATAATGGGCAGTGAATTACATGTCAGCTTGATGCTTAGAATTATTCTTTCCACCAACAACTTCATAACTACAGCTGGGGAAAAAACAGTACAGTGACCCCAAAAAATAACCCCCCCAAAATAAAGAAATTGGTACTTCGAATATTTGATTTATTACTTTTTTTTTTCTCCACGGCTAGAAGTGGGAAATTTTCATCCATATGCAACAGCATCCAAATTATATTTGGCACTTGCCATATCCAAGGTTAAATTCAATGTCAGTGCACTCAAACAGCTTTTTATTTACTGATATCCATAAGGACAAAATTTCACCTAGAAACTCAATTCAAAGTCATACAGGTTAAGATGATAAGGAACACACTAGGCCTTTTGGAGAGATATGTAATCAAAATATTCACAACTGAAAATAAATAAGGGGTTATGCTCAAGAGTCTGTTAGTTTATCAGATGTTAGCTAATTCATGGTAGGAATCAGAGATCCTGTTGGGAAAGGATTATGAAAATAAAATTCTCCTTGTATATATTCAATCATTTAATGGCTTGTCAGGGCAGTTTTACATAGGGAGAAAAAAAAAAAAAAGATGCAGCTTTCTCACAAGTGCCTTTATTTTATTTTATTCTATTCTATTCTATTTTATTAAGCAGTAAAAACTAATGTAGAGTTTGGTCCTGTGCATGTATATTTAGCAATTTTCATTAACTCCACCTGGCACCTCGGCAACACTAAATTTGTGGCCACTGAATTTTAACCAATTCTTTTCTGTTGAGT
This sequence comes from Tinamus guttatus, assembly GCF_059628265.1. Taxonomy (NCBI): domain Eukaryota; kingdom Metazoa; phylum Chordata; class Aves; order Tinamiformes; family Tinamidae; genus Tinamus; species Tinamus guttatus. The sequence continues at coordinate 2,850,994 of NW_028288752.1, forward strand.
CTTTCAGTACTGCACGATCCTTTTGCTATTACTTTTTAATCAACTTTCTGCATGGCTGTTCTAAAACAACCCTACCTGTAGGGTAGGGTTGCTACCTGTAAAGTTAAATACCTAATTACTTAGAACTTTTCCAAACCATTTATAGATATATTTATACACAATCATTTAGTCCGTGAGAAAGTCAGACTTGCTGGGCCTCAGTTCCATGACCTACTCTTCAGATTTCTTTTTAAAGATGAGTATTTTCCTTTCTTCTAAGCTGGCTCAATGCCAGCTTAGGTAAGAGGTACCAAACTACAGTGAGCAGCTTAACAATTTCATAACCAGGTGTTTAGAGACTTCTGTGTGTGCAGTTTAACTCAAGGCACTGTTTTTGTTTAACATATTGATGGTTTTTAAATTTGCCCTTAGCTGCACGGCTGTCTTAGTGTATTTTAAAGTTCTCCAAGCTGCTTGTAAACACGTAATCTGTTTAACTGCTCTTTCTGCATTTGTATTTTGGTTGCATATTTTAAGCTAAAGTGTGTGGTGGGGGATTTTTTAAGCCCTTAGAATACATTTTGATCACTATTATAAATCATTTCTTCAGCTCCAGTAGATAAACCGCTCTCTCTTCTCTTACTGATCTGCTCCAAGAACTAGTCATGTTGGTGTCCATCACCTCCACATGACTTCAAGACTTCACTTGGGCTAAATATTTCAAATATCGCCTGTACCTTACCCTCCCAAACAGTTTACACCAAAGTAAGAAGACTTATAGGTGACAGCAGTGACAGAATTAGAGAGATTCAACCGCCTGAGTTGTGAAAAGATTCAAATTCAGTCGCAGCTCCAGCAGCTGCCCCTGTCACAAGTTACATTAGCAGTGCTGGGTACCAAAGGCACATTATGATTACAGGACCCAACCAGCACATTTTAAGCATTTAGGAACAAAGTTTCTGACAGCTCATAAATTATAGCTGTTCCCAGATTCTTCACATCCCCTTCACCTGTACTCATTCCTTCTCCAAAACTCCACCAATGACATAGACCTCTAAAGTCACCTTTGTGACAAACAAGACAGAACAGGCAAACAAGGGAATGACATGAAAAACTTTGACATAATTCTGAAAGCACCATTGCTTTCGCTCTTTGAATAAAACTCAAGCCATTGCAGCAAAGCAGAATATTACCTATTCCTCTTGAGGATCCCCCTGATCTGGGGGTGGGAAAAAAACATGTTTGGACTTGGCTGCATGTTTGCAGCATAGCTTTTTTGTCCAGATGATTTAAACTGGTTTCTTTACCAGACTGGGGGAGAGGCAGTTAAAAGTGAGGAGAAAAGGCAGGCTCCTCATCAAGGTTGTGCAACAAGTGCCACATCACCATCCTGCACAGCAGAAGGGACCGAAAAGAGAGCAAATGGCTCAGCGAGCCCTTTCATCATTCCTGTTTTTCTCCTCCTCTGCCAAATTACTGATTAGCTTCTTTCAGACAAAAACAGGTGATTTTGCCGCCAAGGTGACCTTGAGAAACCAGACTTCTTCCAGGGTGACAGCGTTTCCATTCAATAGTACAGAAAAAATTAAAATCCTTCGATGCTAGTATTTATTTTAATCTGGGTACTGATCTATAATTCGTAAAAGAGAAGTTAGCTACACATTTAAAAAAAAAAAAAAAAGAAGTTAGCAGCTCATTAAGGATACAGTGAATCGTGCTGCCCCGCTAGATTTACAACGGGCAGATTTCCCAGACTGTCACAGAATAAACACAAAGCTGTGAGCAACAGATCAGTCACCTGCTCTACTCGCTGTCACCTCCTGGGACTGGAGAATGCCACTTAACTTGCCATCTCCGACACTGCCAAGAAACAAGGGAAGAATTCCTCTGTTTTCCCCACATTTCAACTTGCACGTTAGCATAATCCTTACTCCTCAAAGCCCTGCACTCTCTTGAAGTGCTTGCCATGCAAGATTTGCTAATAGCTATCGTCTTAAAGAGGAGCAAAAAATATTGTAAACCTGTTGAGATGCATACAAAATATCTTTTTTTTTCTTTTTTTTCCCACAAACAAGAGGAAAAAATAAGTAAAATGGAGGATTTCTGATTTGTTTTACCACTCTGAACACAGATTAAGAAGCCTCTTCCACAAGAAGCAGCTTTCTTTTTTCTTTTTTCTGTGAATCCTTTAACATCGTAAAAAGCAGCCTTTTTCTTAACAAGGAAATCAGCAACTAGAAGCTCAAGCCTACACACAGATGTAGGTTTCTCAGAGGACTGTCCTGCTTCCCCCTTTCCAATTTCCATTGTTATGTCCAAGATATCCTTAGGTACAAAAGTTCCACTTACCACGTAAAAAAGCATATAATATCTATGGATTGGTAAACTCATGTGCTTGTCCCTTAGTCACCTGGTACAATAACAGGAATGATTAAAACACATGCAGATCTTCTTTTCCACAGCAGTGCTGTCGTAATACAGATTTTTTTTTTTAACCATGAAAATGTTTTTAAATTTTAAAGAGCAAAGGAAGAAATCTGTTTCTACCAACAGCCACAACCAGCTTCTGCTCCTTTACTTATCTACCAAAACAAATACACCAGAATAGAAATGTCAAAATATCAAGGACCAAGAGGACAAAAAATAAAATAAAATAAAATAAAATAAAATAAAATAAAATAAAATAAAATAAAATAAAATAAAATAAAATAAAATAAAATAAAATAAAATAAAATCTCTTTAAATACAAAATTTAAGAAAATAAACATTCAGACCTTCTGCAAATCAAACTCTGACCAGTTTTAAACTCAACTGCACTCTCCACCATCTCCCTCAGAGAAATACGAATGCAGGTGCCAGGCACTCTTTAATATCATAAAGTGACAGGCAAAGGTTGCATTTCACATCCCAATGTCATCCTACTTCAGCTCCTTTTCAGCTGGGGTCTTCACACATTGTGTTCCAGGTGGATCTTGTCAGTTATGTGTCATAAAATTTTGAAAGGAGACAGAGGAAGGAAAATGACTCTACTAAGGGCAATACAGACATCAAGATCTAGATGAAAATGGTAAGAATTGCTCTGAATTCTTAATAACTCTTTCAAAAGGTCATTTAGTATCTCTGAGCTTTGGGTGCTCTTCAACAGAGATTTCAAACAACCAGAAAAGACAAGCATTATTTTTCCCTCCTCCTCCCCCCATCACTACTTTTTAGCTAAAATACTATATTTTACATTACATTCTTTGTAAGACACAACATCCATACAGAATTCAAGTACGATCATTTATCTTTCAACAACATCAATAAGAAAAATCTACTCTCAGTAGGGGAGTCGGTTAACAGCAAGCTACATAGAAATGCTGAGAACAGAGACCAAAGGATCTGGCTCTATAAACATCCGTAAATTTGAAAGCAAGTCCAATACTTCAGTATTTGGATACTTTGATCCACACTGCATTAGAATATGACGACCCCACAAAGGATGCAAGTTTCCCCTTTCTACAGATTGACAAAATCAAAATGATACTAACATAGCGATAAAAAAATACTTTTGTGAATGTTTTTGGTATCCAGCAAAGCAAAGCAAAATTTGCCTCACAAGTGATGATTTGGATGGCCAGTATAAAATAATAGTCATCTTTCACCTGGGGCTCTGGGAAAAGGTCAGTAAAGGCCCTCCCGGAGGGTTCTGCCCATGCAGGCTACCAGGAAGGTAAGGCTGTTAGTCATGGGCAGAAATTGCATATGAAGAGGTCCAAGTGAGGAGGGTCAATGATTCTATTTTCTTAGGGAAAACACAGAAACAAAAGAAGAACCATCAAGGCTCCTGTTGCCATTGCCTGGGGATTTATTTCAGACTGTTCAGATGTTGGGATATTGTATGAGGCTCGTCCATACAGGCAACCACTTCAGTCTCTAACTGTAGAGCCTGTGGTAAAAGCTTGTGTGAGTACTAAAATACGGGTATTTTACAGGCTTCATCGAGTACCTCTGACTCTGCCCACTCCGAGGCTGTCCAGGCTCTGACTGAGATGCTGACATACATATCAGAATGGATATGTTAATGTCAAGCTCCAATCTTGAGTCTGAGCTTTAAAAAAGTCACTGCATTTCTGAAATAGCCCTTGTATTTCCCACTGTCATGACAGTTACAGCAGGAAAGAGCTGATGGGAGTATGAGCTTTCTAGTTTGCAGGTTCTACCCTAAATGTAGATTTTTTTCAAGATAATGAGCAAACTCTCTACCTCTTTACAACCTTTACTGCTAATCCACTGCTAACTAAAGTAATTCCTTTATGTAAAGTGCAATAACATTCCTGTGCCAAGTTTCTGATCCTCACTAATTTTAGTCATCTTATCTGTTCATTTAACACGCATGTGTTGTTATTCTTTATACTTCTCTTTCTAGCCCCATCCTTTTTCATTTTCCATCCCTTCACATTACTAGGCCTCTCACACAAGTGAATATGTGCATTGGGTTCTGCAAATATGACGCTACTCTCTGTTCATATAGGAATAGATATCCCCAAATATTAAAATACAAAATGGTAAAAGTCAAGATGATACATGTAAGGAAAACATCTAGATTATTGATTATTTAAGAGCCCAGTTGTTTTCTGTATCCTGATATTTGTCCAGACAGTAATACTTTAGCCCTATTACTGCAAATTTGTAGGCAATTGTCTTTTTTTTTTTCCTCTCTTTTCTTTTAAACAAATTTGTTTTCTCATTCACTGAGATTAACGGAATGATTTTCCTAATCCAAAACAATTCCTGAAGATGCTTAAACATTTAATACTTCAAGAACTTGAAGACAGCTGAGTGAAAACTCCAAATTCACTATTAACAGTATACGCATCAAAGAAGAGACAGGTGCAGACTTTCCACACCATATAGTCTGTCAGTGGGAAAGGTGAAGATGTTTAAGACCCTTTGCTAAATTTTAGAGGAACACAAATTTCGAAATTTTGTCATCTTATATGAACAAGGGTAAATATGCATGTACTTGTATGCACATTTTTATGGAACATTTTGTTGGGATCTGAATAGAAATTAGGTTATCTGATTGTTAGCTGATACACAAGAAATGCTGGCACAATAAATATCTACTTTTATTTATAGCTTGTTGTAATTGAACCTTATAAAACTGGAAAACTGTTTTAGCTTCTAACTCCTGGTGGATGTCACTTCTTTATTATTGGAGATAGATTTAATTTCATTTCCATCAGCTGGTGTTGCACTCCAGTTATTATACTTCCAGTGGGTGTAATGAAATGTTGCTGTGTAGTAATGCCAGAGTCAGGAAAAAAACATTATAAAATCAATATGACACTTAGAATATTCCTTAGAATATTCATAATAGATATAGTTTATTTTTTAAAAAATAGTGAGTGACCTTTATTAAGGTCTCCCCTCCTTATAACCGCTAGTTTTTAATTTCTCGTATTTTTGACAAACTTCACCTGCTCAACAGAAATTCTCCATATTCAGCTCAACTTTGGGTTGAGTACCTACCATCATTTTAACATAGACAACAAAAGTAGAAAATAGCAGGTTTACCTCGATTTAATTGCTATATTATGCACCCTGAAAAGCACAGCTCTACTGATGGCCACACCACGTAGGCTGGGACGTGTTCGGGGCTTGCGAGAGGTGATGCACGGCTCAAGAAACACAGTCTGGTCACCACAAACCGCAGAAAAAAGTTAGACTGACTGAAGTAAACCAAGCAAAAAAGAACTGTGATTGTGTGTGTGCAGGAGGAACAACTGCAAAGCTGTGCCACCGCACAGGTCCCGCGCGGCCGCTCTGAGGAGAAGCAGCAGGTTATGAGTGTGACTGTTGCTCTCAGGTTCTCAACCCCGACAGTGACACATCTCCTATATTTTAAGGATGTTGCCATGATGAACAGACTGGAGTGGTTCATCAGGAAACTGGAAAAGATACAGGCATGTTTTGACACAACAGACAAGAAAAAAGGAGAAATTTTTTTGTTGTTGTTGTTCTGTTTTTGTTTTTTTTTTTTTTTTAAATTACTGTATTTTTTCTCCCCTAAGTACACCCTGTAACAAACATACAATTACAACCAAAGTATTAAATATGCATTTCTCCACTTCTCCCATGATAAAAACTAGCAAAGGGAGGGGTGAGAAATGATTTTCACGAGGGTAGTGCCAAGGGTCACCTAAATCTATCTCAGTGTGATCTGAGCAGCTCCTCCTCACCTGCACCTCGCTGGGGAGAGGACAGTGCAGAACCTTGTGTAGTCCCCATGGTCCCCCTTTGGTGACACCGTGCAGATCGCTACCGCAGCACCTGGGTAATGTCTTCTCTCCAAACCAGATTACCTTCCGTAGCTGAATTATTCAATGTCATTATGGGTATCAGCCATCTGCAAGCCGAATGCCCTTGTGCTTAAAAAGCCGGTGCGCCTGCTATATTATTTTTTCTTTCATTTTCCTGCATAAATCTGTTAAACTCAATATGCTACAGCAAATTCAACAAATCAAGTGCAATCTGCTGGCCTATAAAGCATCAGTTACTGAAAATCAAATGGTTTAATATAGAAATAATTTCAGAAGTCAGCAAACCATCTTTGTGGGCTGAAGGTCGAAACACATGCTACAGTAACGTGTTAGATAATCCATGCTGTAAAATAAGGTATGCGTTGGCTATACAGTTTGGCCTTGAACCCATTCATGTATTTCATATCTAATAAAAATCTGAACAGTTGGTCTGATTGGATTTTAAGTGATGCAAATTTGAAAAATCAAACAGGCAGCCTCCCTTTAGACTTGGTCTATTTAAACTATAATTGTAAAGACCTGCAAATTACATTTACAGTGCTATGGAATTCACCAGAGATTCAGTATGAATTTTACAAAAGAAGTATTCATCATTTTTGATTTTGTTATTAACAAATAAAAATGTACACAGCATAAGATGCTCTATCATTTTGTTATTACAAGTTTGCTTAGGTGGCAGGAAAGGTGTAACCACCCTTCACTGAGTGGAATGTGCCACAGCTCTCATAGTCATTTAAGTGCCTGGCTTGAGAAAAAACAGCTATATTATTGTTATTCTATCAGTCTGGCAACAGAAAGTAAAGAGAAAAATACCACTTACACCTCCTAGAATATAAATCAAGGTAAGATTTGGAGACCAGACTCACCTTGTAGAATTAGAAGTCTCAACTTGAAAAATAAATAGATCTTAAAAATAATGACTAGCTTGAAAGTAATTTTCTACCTACCACTTAATATTGCTTGAAATATTTCATTTGGCCTTGATCAAAGAGTGGCAGAAGCTAAAAATATGATACATGCACATACAAATATCCTGAAACATTGTGAAATGTGAACTCATAGAAACAAACACTCAAATCAAGATATGACTGAAAAATACTTTTTCACTGTGATGAGTATGGCCAGAAAATGACCTATGTACTCCTCACTCTTACAGAAAGGACATTTATGACAACTGGCAAATCACAACAGCCTTAAGAGCCTCCTGCACTTTCACACCTAAACGTCATTCCTTTTTCTGATGTTTTGACACTGCTTTTCTACTCTTTTCAGGAGGAAGTTATCACGTGCATTTTTGGCCAGATTTTCTTCTTTAGGATCCCAGCTTTTCAGCTCTCCCACTCCGCATCTGCACAGCTAATTTTGGCAGAGAGGCTCCCAAAGAGGAAAGCACATGGCTGTGGAAGCCCTAGAGATACCGAGACAGGTAGAGCAGCAGCCCCGTGAAGGTGGAAATTAAATGTGCAAATCTAAGTGTGATAGATTCAATGCATTTAAAGACATGATGCACTGTCTTCACTTCTGTTCCAGTATTGGAACAGTAAAAAAAAAAAAAAAAAAAAAAAAAAAAAAAAAAAAAAAAAACAGCCACAGTGGATGATGTCTACAAAACCTGGCTTGATAAACTATTGAAATATGAAATGTCAAAAAAGAACTATCAATTTGTAAAAGATTTTGCATTTCTCCTCTGTCCACTGGCTTTCAACACCTCCCTTCTGAATACATTTTGCATATATATCTGCAAAAATGGAGGAAAAAAAGGAAAAAAAAGGAAAGGGTTGAAATAATCTATGACAGTTATTCTGGAGACTAGTGTAAATCTCAAAAAAAAAAAAAAAAAAAAAAAAAAAAAGGGAGAGAGAGAGAGAGAAGAAATCTCAACACCCTGCAGACTGTTTAAACAAGGATTTTAAATTATTCATTTTTAAAGAAAAAAAAAGACCACCTTTGGTTTAAAGACTTAAAGACTCTGTGAACCATGAATTGCTTGAGGCTGAGATAAAAAACTTTGCATAGAATCACAGTCACAACGTGTTTGCCATGCTCTAATACTCCTCTTCCATCGCTCCCTCGTGACCACCTTCAGAGGTAAGATATTGGTTAGACAACCCTGTTACTCCTTCAAAGGTTTGAAGCTTTCCAGATAAAAGCAACTTTTGGCACTAATAACCTATATACTCTTATCTAACATCACTGTTACAAACTCCGCTAAGACACAAACCAATCGTCATAGGAAGTCATTGGCCGTAACAATTTGCTACATCAAAATATTATTTGCACGTGGCATTGCCCAAGGGACCAGAGGTGCCCGCACTGCAGACATTTCACAATCAGCTCTAGAAGACCCTTGCTCATTTTGTCCTTCACAAGATAACCTCCTTTTAAGTGTTCATCACTTTAGGCCTCTTTATGTAGATTTATATGTCCTATTTCCAACCTTTCTGTGTGCAGACCTTAGTTTGAGACATCTGTCATTCAGGACCATTTTCACCTCGCTGCTAGTCAATAGTGACAGAAAACCATCTACAGAAGCCAACTCAGGGCACTTAAAATATAGTCCTCTTGGACTATATTTTTGGTATTGGTACCAATATCTTTCAGCTGCCCAGAGGGAATCCACAATCTCTGGATTCCTCACTTATGCGTCAGGGAAGGTGATCTGGCCCCAAATGAGCCCTAAATACACGTAAAAACTCTAGAAGAAAATAGACACTTAGAACAAATAGTAATGTTCCTCTAAATCACCTATGTAGGATCATTCTTCTTTCACACTTTTAAGCTCTTTCATATGCACTTAGATATGAGGCAATAAGAACGGGTTTGATCAACTGTATATTGAAACTAAATCCAATACACCCTCCTCTTTTTTTTCCATCCAAATAACTTCCTGTCCAAAAGTTTGCAGGGTGGATCACTGCAAATTAGCAAATATACTAGAAATTGATATAAAGCTCTCTAAGAAGCACAGACTATTTATACTTTAAAGCAAAATACTTTGCTGTACACGGTTCTAGAAAGAGTTGTTGCTCAGCAGTGCCACCAGCTCCTTTCAATAAAAGAGGAAAGAAAAGCAATTTGCCTAAAAAACTAAATCACACTAATGCAGTCCGACTACTGTGGGGTTAGCCATCTGGCTGAGCGGCTCATTAGTAAAGAAATGACCCCTACACATAAAACACAGTTGGGTCATTCCAAGCTAATGAGCCTTCAAGTTTTATTGTTTGGTACATCTACAAGTAGTTGGAATTGGAATTTCCTTTTAAGTCCAGTTTCATGTACGAGCAATCGAGCACACCTTTTATATATCCATTCACTTGTGTATTTATCTAGAATTTCTACTTGTCTAAGGCCTGTGCAGATCTGTTTAAATAAAGCAGTTCCTTGTTAGCACATGACCAAAAAAATACAAAATAAATTAAAAATCTAGCTTCTTCTACGTTTTAGAACATACTTCGTCAGTTTATCCATGGTAAGAAAAGGTAAAACATTAATATCTTTACATTTTGCTTTTTAAGCATTTCATTCCATGAATTTACCATAACTTTGGATAAAATCCTTAAAATTGAATGCTTGTTTAATCATATAGTGGTAAACCACGTAGAATGTATTAGGACCAACAAGCTCCCACAAAAGCCAAGACCCAAATCAGTGAGGTACAAAAGGGAAGTTTTAAATCTTAAAAGTTACTGTTAATATCTTCCATGGGAATATCTATATACTGAAAGTGAGGCATTTCACATGGCTGTCTGACTCGAGGAAGGGCTTTTCTCTGATCAAATATTCACTGCAGTCTGTGGCATTTGGCTCTGGGGACCTTATCCTGCAGGCAGAAATCCAGAAGACCACACCAGGGTTTGCAAACACCTACCCGTTCGGAAGAATGAGGCAGAATTTTGTAATGAGTGAATGTATTTCTGAGTGACATAAAAAGCAAAGTTCCTCCCACCACTCTGTTTTTCTCACTTTATTTTCTCCTTTCTTCTCTATTTATCTAGAAATTGAAAGGCTTGAGGGTTACATTTTCGGCATGCTCCCTGCTATTATCGGGTCTTATTCATCACACAGAGCTCTGTTTTTATTTATTTACTAAAGTACTCATACTGAAGTTTGCATTATGAGGCCTTAGACATAAAATGTGCTGCCCACTTTTAGTTGATAATAGATGTATTTAAGGATAAAATAATAGAACAACAAATGAGTTCCAGTTCTGGAAATTTGTACCTTTGAATACATGTAAATATTCAGATATATAAATCTATACAGAACGCAAAGTGAGTTACTAGGAAAAAAGTCTTTTCTCATGAAAATTAAATTCTGCAGCCCCCAAAACATTACACAATAATTTAAAAGAGAAGAAACACACAAGCAAATGATATTTGCATTTCACAACACACAGTTTCTAACTTCTGTTTTGCCATTTGAGAAACGCAACAACCCACTCGGGCGCCCCAATAAAGTCTCTGGCTGAGTGGTCCCCATCTCTTTGGAAAAACTCGGTTTTAAGGTCTTTGCTTGCTTGTTTTCTTTCCAAATGCTATAATGAAATAAAACTGATGCAATTTTGTCTGCTTCCTTGGTTTTCCAGTGCTCCCGATAACGTGATTATATCAGAAACCAGCGTTTGTCCTACCTATCAATGTCAATCTCTTTCTATCCTACCATGACGTCTTTTATCAACAAAAGATTGTATGCTCTTTAATAGAATAGCTTAGATGAACCAAAGGTTTCATTACGTTAATATGTCTCTGGTTAATTCTACTTTATCTACTTATTCAGCTTAGCCTTAAAACCCAATTAAAATCTAATTTATCTGATCCCGGGATTCAAATACCATTTGGCAATGAATTTGACAGCCTTATAGTAACTACATTACTACACAACAAGCCCCAAGGTATTCTAGACCACGTCAAAAAGGATTTAGTCACTGTCTACGTAAAGCCGCAGAATGGTATTTTGGGGAATCTCTAACTTTGCATTGAAATATATAGATTTTATCACAAAGTAAAAAAATCCAGTCATGTTCTTAAATGCGAGCCAATCCTCAGTGTAAATTGGAAGAATTCCCTTAAAGTAAGAGGAAATTAGAGCTTAAATTACAGGTGGACTTAAGTCTTTAGCAAATGTCTGAGAAGCAGTTCAGCACTGTAATATATGATCATACATTCATCTGCATTGTCAGTCTCCTAAGGTTTTTTACAAATAATTTCTTACCAAATGAAAGAATTGGTCAAGACACCAGTTAATTGCTCTAGTGAACATTTGACAGATACATAAACAACCTGTATAACACAGGTGATCAGTTATCCTACACTTAATTGAAGATTATTTTAGAAAGTTACTGAGCATTAAGCTTTACGATAGAGAAATGAATTTCAGAAAATGTTTCATTTCATTCTGTTGAAGCCAAATATATGTTAAAGCATTTAAAAATAGTTGCTATAGCTATAAAAGCACTATGACATAGCTGCAAATGTTACCAAGCACCATGAAAGCTGGATCAATATTTAAAATCACAACAAAAAATCCAAACAAAACATGCAATTATTCTTCCTTTAATCCCATCATGTTAAAAAAAAAAAAAGGAACAACCCTCTTTCCACCTTGCTGTTTCACTAAGGAAACTGCAGGGAACTGACTATGGTGGAGATGCTTTTTCTCTCTTTCATTTCTCAAGTGAAAAAATAAAAATAAACCACACGTTCTCTCAGCGCCCGAATAAAACCAAGCCCTGGAAAATGTGACTCTAAGCCCCTCTGTCACGAGACACAATTTGTCCTCCTAATTCTACTGTATTTAGCAAGTCATAAGAAAATTAACAGATCCAATATCAAATCCCACTGAAGAAGAGGAATTGTATATGGTACTTCCTTGCCTCAAGCATTTGACTGCTGTAGAAAGCAAGCTTTATATTAGCTTATGTTAGATTGCATGTGTTCCTGAGATCATATTTCTACCTGGAAAGGGAGGTTTTCTATTCCTTGCATGCCAGATTCCACACTGAAATCAAAATATCGGTGCATTTCAAACTGCCAGTTGCACTTAACATCCATTTTCTCTTTGAGAGTTTATGCACATAACATTGATTTGATTTTAAAAAATATATACATTCCCCTAAACAACCTTTTGAATGTGGTGTGTTTTCTTTCTTTTTTTTTTTCCCTGAAGATTCTGTGACTAATAAAAACCTCTTCACTTTGTATAATATTAAATTTTCTTTGATTACAGCTATACAACATCTGAATGCAGATCTTCAGGGACGTGCTTGTGGTATGCAAGTGTGCCCTCTTCTGGGCATCTGAAATCACTATTTCAGAAGATACGATTCAAAATCATTCTAAATTCTTCTATCATTAAGGAATAGCTCAGAGTCATTTTTAAAACCCTTCATTGTGTTGGTTAAAAAGGTAGTAATACAAACCAAGGCAGTACAGACAAGGCTGAGGTTTACACATATTACACAGAACTTTGTAGTTTTGACTGCTAATAGGAGCTTAAATACAGAAATCCCATTATAACCTAAAAATAGTTTTGATTCTGTCCCTGGCTATGAAAATGCTGTCCTCACATATGAGCAGGAATTCTGAGGATGATTTTCATCTCTCTTCCTCTCCTCGTATTCTAGTTCCTACAGTTTTGTATGAGGCGCGAGGAAGCTTAATACAAACTGCCTGGTTTCCCTTTAATGCACATCATGATTTTAAGACAATATTCATTGTTAGATTTTGGCATTGCTCAAGAGCAGTGATATAGCCACAGTTGCTAAGTTGGGATAGATATTCACTTAATAAATTGATGTTATTTTTGCTCCCTTTGCTCCTATGGAGCCCCAGCCTGATGACACCTGCTCCCTCTCACGCTCACCTGCAGAATAACAGCAGCTGGGAGAAAAAAGTGTGCAGTTACAACTTACGTTTTCTTTGCTGCCTTCTGATTTTCCCATGTGATTACCAGAATTTGGACAACTAAGGTATTAAAAAAATCATTAAGCAAAGAGCTGTTATGGAGCCCCCAGGACATATAAAGTTTTGACAGGGATTTTGAAAAGCTCACTAATTTCAGCAGGCCCTCGCTTACTTTGATGCATTACCAATTACACTGAAATTATTCTAAATGTTTGGTTTTGCATCCAAAACACATCCAATAGGAAACAATGTAAATACAGACTGTAAAAATATGGAAATTCCTTCCCCAAAAAGAGAAGTATTTTAGGAAAAAAAATTGCTATTGATAAAATACTAAACGCATGAAAACTACTTTCACACTGATACTACCAAGGAAAAACAACAAATGAGTGATGTATAAATCTGAACTTCACTCCAAAGAAAAGTTATGAAAGTTACGAATCAGGCCATGTGTCAACAGGGATACAGGACATTTTTACAGGTGACCAAGCAACTTTAAGCAATTGGACAAATATGATAACATTACTGTATTTCCATAAGATTTTGCACTGTGCAAATGGAAAAGCACTTCTACTTTAATGATTTAAGCCTAAGTAACAGAGGTCTAGGAAGCCTAAACAGCAGACTAAATCCCACTGCCTTCCCTGGACATCACTTCTCTTGGATCTCCTATACATTTTATGTTCGTGCCCTATGGACACATATCCACATAAGACTTAAAGAAAGTTGAATCCTTTTGCATACGCCTATTTACACTGAGATACTTTTTTTTTTTTTCTCTCTCATTTCAATTCATAAAATGTAGTTTTCTGCGTGGAAAAAGAGAATAGAAACCACTGAGCACTGAGACTTCAGTGTATATAGTCCTTTTTTTTGCCCACACAAATAGAATATAAGCAGCTGCTGCTCCCTCACCTTTGGCAAATTCTGCTCTCTGTAATTCATGCATTTATTGTCCATACTCTGCCTACTGCACCTAGAAGACTTTGATGAGACTGGACTTGAACAGGCAAGCTGAAAATTCTGTTAGCTTCATGCCCCATCACCAACATCGATGTCTGGGCACAAAAGACTATAGTCCCTTTCCTTCTTTAATGTTTTAAATCCCGGGGCAATTCATCTCCACTCCTCAATTACAGAAATCCTAAAGGAACGATCTGCAGTAATCAGTATGGCTGGTACTAAATAGCGCAGCAGTGAACCCCTTGTCACTCAGCCCTGCTCCCTCATCCCAGACCCAGCACAGACATTTTGCAGCCTCATAAATGTCACTTACTGCTCACTGTCACCCAGATTAATGCAAAATGTATCAAAGAACTATTGTTTTTTCTTTTAAAATGAATTAAATATGAATTTAGATGGTGCTGTTGAACATCAAATCTGACAGTATCTTGAGAGTTCACCAATTTCCATTTGCTACCATGTTTTAATCAAGCACTATAACTTCAGCCCTCTGTTAAGGACACTTTCATGTACTGTGACACCACAGTTTTTCTTTGGTTGAATCAAATCTTTTTGCCAATATATTTGTGAGGAAAAACTGCCCAGAGACTCTGCTTTCTCTCTCTCTCTTTTCACACATTTTGCATCTTGAAAGTATGACGTTTTCTTCTACGTATAAATGAGAATGAGAACCCCTCAGTGCTTAAGTTATAGTGAACAAAGGCCAGGAACACGCAGGACCTTTACAGAAGATCAAGAAGAGCAACCACAATCACTAAGCACCGTTACTAGAACGCAGCGTTAGCAGTAAAATATCAATAAACACAAGCCTGGGCTGCAGGGCTCTGGACCCTAGATCTATCCATTAAAACATCACTAGTAATGGAAGAATTTCATGAAGGACTGCCCATTTCACAGGGAATTCAAACTAACCTTTTTTAAAAATATTTTTTCTTTCTTTCCCACCCTAATCAGACATCGGTGCAGCAGCAGCCTGAGGCTTCCAGGACAGGTGTCCGGAGCACGGTCGCATTTGAGTGAATGTGGCCACGTACTCCTCAGGCAGCAGTTTAAGCGTCGCAAGGAGCAGCTCTCTAGGACTTTTGCTCCCTGGCAGACAGCACACCAAGGATCCAGGAGAGTAAACCAGCAGCAAACCCCATCAGCACCACAGCTAAACAGCCTCTGAATCTTTCTTTTTTTCCATTTAGGCACAGGAAGAACAACTGTATTAAGAGCTGGCATGGAGCTGCATTTAGTTCTTCTCTGCAGGGCAGGAGTTTAGAAATCAATTTTATTTTAGAATAAATTATGAGGTTTACCATAGGTACATATGACTAAAAAAAAAAAGTCACTAATTTTCTGTGTTAGTTGGAATAAAACCATATGACCCAGCAGAGAGATTCCTCCCACCCCCACCCCCTGCCAAAAGCAAAGGTTGAGTTGGGCTTAGTACAGAAATAATAGATGCCATGTTAGGAAAATATTTTGGCACAGTTATTAGTTAGACATATGAAACTAATATATTTTATTAATACTAGATAGATGAACTATAATGAAGTAGTTTATATGTCATTTCCAAAAATGTTCTTGTAGAGCACTTACATACGCAAGTCTCCAGTGCTGACTACAGCCTTTCAATGTAATACACAAATATCTATTTATTCATAGAACTGGTGAAGATCCTAGGGACTAATTTTCCTGCTATAATAATCATTGAAAAATTCCTACAACAACAATTTCTTAAATAAACTCTGAAATGGGCCAAGAATAACTAAGTATTTGTGAAGAGAATACACCTGGAAAAAAAAAAAAAAAACCCTCATTCAACACTTTTGGGAAACAGCACAAACCAGCATTTAGCTGAGGGGGAGGAGGGAGGAAAGCAAAACACCTCCTTTCATATTCCCTGAAGAGTTTCTGTCACTTTTTCTAAAACTTTCCTAGCACAGAACATAATACAAATGCAACGGCAGCATTATTTTTATCCTTCTCAGTTGAAATCTTTATCCTCTTTACAGAATTTCTTTCCCCATCTTTTTGGTGCCTGCCAACAGCCTGAAAGTAGATACCTGCCTTCTATTTATTTATTTATTTTTTCTAAATCATATCCTCTGCCTCATAAACGGGAGTTTTATTTAACTGATCTTGTGTCTCCCTCACCAAGGGGACCATCACGTCTCTGATGGAAGTGCTTAAACCCAGCATGAGCATGAAACTAGGAGACATGCCTCTTCACAGGGGCATTTCTGAGAAAAACGTGGGCACCACAGCATGATCTGTATGTGGAGGAGCTTTTATTCTATACTAACCAAAGGGCTGAAGTTCCTGTCTTGTTCACTCGGATGCTAGGAATTCAAAAAGAATTTTAATCTAAAGAAGAATATCAACTATGCTGTAAACTGCCAATGCACTGCAATACATAGTCTATAATTCCAAAATATGACCAAATAGTATTTAAGTATTTAACCTGTTCCATGATCTCTGCATCTCATGCCAAGTACAAAATGAGCATGCACATCTGCTCAACCAGATCAGCCAGAAATGATGTGGAATTTCACAAATGGGTGAAATTCGGTCTCTGGGCAGATGCCCGACAGGAGGTATCTACACATGATCTTTGTATTCCCTTCGCAGGTGTTAAGGCAGCCACAGGAGCCTAGAGAGATATTTAGCTTATCCCAAATTAGATTACAACTTAGTTATCCGAATGATCCTGCAGACTCCTTGGCAGTATTGATCGCACCTCCATCGGTTGTAGGAGCGGCCTAAGTGACAGGTCGCTGCTGATTGAAGAAGTCCTTCCCTAGGGTGCACAGGGCACAGAGATGGGGCTGGCAGGGGGACAAGACTCAGGTGGATTCACAGGCCAGGAGAAGCTCAGAGGGACACGCGACTACCGCAAGTAGCAGTTGAACACAGCTGCACATCTATCCTGA
Source organism: Tinamus guttatus (assembly GCF_059628265.1). Lineage (NCBI taxonomy): Eukaryota > Metazoa > Chordata > Aves > Tinamiformes > Tinamidae > Tinamus > Tinamus guttatus. Next base: position 2,868,061 of record NW_028288752.1, read on the forward strand.
GGCAACCTAGCAGGGCACTTGGTTTTCCTGGTTTTCCTTCTAAACGGATGGAGCCACGGACAGACCCCTATGTTTAGGTGCCTTAAGGTGTAGTTGAATCCTATCCTTTATATCCAACAAGTTCAGGTTGGAAGGCAGAATGATTAATTCAGTGTCATTCTTAAATCCTGCCATCAGGCAGGTGTTGTAATTAGAACTACTAGGCTTTTCGTGAACTTAAGCATAAATTCAGGCCTTCAGATGTTCACTCAGCAGCTGTTAAAATAGGCCTAAGTCAGTAGCATTAAAAAAAAAAAAAAAAAAAAAAAAAAAAAAAACATAAAATGCGGAAAAGAGGCATTAATGAGATTTTATGGCTTAGGCTAATCAGAATATGAAACGAAAAAAAGAAAAAAGTAGTAAATGTACAGTGATAACAATAAAAAATAGACGCCCCCACCATTATGTGTTGAAGTAAAAACCACAAAACTGTTCTTCACCTGAAGCATTGCCATAAATGCCTGCAATCATTTAAAGCCCTCCCTTCTCTGTAAATGTCATTAGAAACAAGAGCAGTGCTCCAATGCAAGGACAAATTGCATTCTGCTACCCAAATCCTGCATGCACAAAAACAGGCACTACAAAAGAATAGAATGTCGGAATCCAGCCGCTCTGTAACTTTTTGGAAGGACCTTTAAAGATTAGACTGAACAGGAATAACTCTGCAAAGCAAGATGCCACGGGAAGCAACGCACCGGCATCCCTTCCATCACATTCCCATCACCTGCTCTTTAATGCACTCTCCTTAGGATTTCTAGCTTGCCATATAACAACATACACTTTGCTTTCATTCACAGTACAAGGATCTTTCAACTGTCAATTCATAAAAAGAAAGAAAATAATGTATGCTTTTAATTTCTAGAGCAACAGCAACAGCTATTCCTTAAAATGTCTCTATATATGGAACAGAAGCATAAAAAAGCATTAGTTATTTTGAGCTGTATAATAAAATAACTGAAGGACGAATTTTCCACACTCGATACCACATTGCGTCATTCTCCAAAACAACTACAATGGCACCAAAGAAGAGAGTAGAATGTTAGAAGCTAAATCTTTATCTTTTCAACACTATTTTGCTAATCGAAATGTGCTGATGCCTTACAGTCTTGTAGCAATGACAGATAAATGCGAAGTACACTTGATTTTTTTTGTTTTTCAGACATTTCAGAGCACATACTGCACATTCAAAAAGAAGTCTAAAATTACTAAATTGGGTCTTCAATCCCAGTGTCTACAGGGTCATGAAATGTCATTTGGGTGTGTAATTATTGCTTCAAATGACTACTATCATATTTTTAAAAGAAAAATAACGTCTCCTTCAGGAATTTCTCCAAAATTAATTACTATATAAATAAGAAAGGTGTTATCATTGCTCAGGACTTTCTCCTGCATGTATTATCCTCCAAAAGAGATATTGTACATTTTCCTATATGCATTGTTAGAGGAAGAGAAGAGTATGGGGGCAAGTTGAGCAGAGCAGAGGTTACAGGCCACAGTTTAACACCACATTGGGCAGCTTAACACCTCTTGAAACCCCACTCAGGCAGCTGCATTTAAGATAGGGAAGATACATTTCTTTGTGTGAACAGCAATACAGCTAAATATTACTCACCCATTTCAGGGAAACTGCAGGTTTAATAGCACCAATAGCAAGCAAATACCTGCAATGGTTTACGTCACATAGCAAAAACAAAGTCTCCCAGGAGTATCTATAGGTAACAACCTAAAAACTCAAGAGAATGACTACCATCCTATAACAGACAGCAGGTTGCTAATGATCTGTATTCCCATTCATTAAGAAAATATTTCTCAGATCATTTCCCACTTACATTGCTTGCCATTAGGCTTCATAAGAAAAGTATTTTATTTCAAGGGGAAGATTTTTTAGCTCTTCTTCTTTTGCACAAGAAGAAAGTTTAATAACAAAGCTCTAGCAAGTCAGGAGTTTCTTTGCAGGACAAAATACATCCCGAGAAACTCCTAATTGTAGCAAACTTCCCGGAGAAGTGTGCAAAACTTTTCAAGGTTGAATAATTCCAGCAACATTAGTTACATTCCTCTTTCTCCTTTTCCTCCTGCTATAAGGAGGCATTATTGTTGTTATTATTTATTATGGGCTGCGGAAGGGCTAGCGAGAAGGAAAGCGCCGCGAGGAGCGGGCGACTCACGTTGTTCATGTACTCGCTGAGCAGGTCCTGCAGCGCCTGCCGCACGGCGTTGCACTCGGCCACGATGCGCTCGCGGCGGTCGTCGCGCGTGCACGACGAGTCGGCCATGAGTGCCGCGCCGCTGATGATGCTCTCCAGCCGCTCCTCCAGCGACGGCCTGAAGCGCGCCTCGCTGAAGGTCATCGGGTCCAGGATGATCTTGTTCTAACCAAAAAAAAACACACACACACAAAAACAGAAAATGAGGGGAAGTTTAGGAATGTACACAAGTCTTTTTTTGTCTAAAAAAGTATATTTTGTTGCAGTGGTTTCACAGGGTTTATCATTTCCCAGCTGACTAAATGAACTAGTTATCTAGCAAATTCTTGAAAAATAATCAGGATTGCACAAGTATCTGCTAGCTAAGAAAGCCTAAGTCGCTACATAGTGTGTAAAATCCTTAGCAACAAGAAATTGTAAAAGTGCTGTACTTGACCGCAAGAACAACAGGTTCAAAAACATATTTGGGAGGCACAAAGGAAAACAAAGTCTTACATACACAGTATGTCTGTATCTCTCTGTGTATAGACTATGTACATTTGAATCAAGTAAAGTACGTTGACTAATATTTTTCCTTTGTGAACTTGCTGAAGAAGTTTTGGATTATCAGGAAATTAATATGCAATGTATAAACATGCAAACATTGCTTTGAACGTGTAAGCTATTTATGACGATACAGCAGCCCAAATATTCTCTGGGCTATTTTCTTCATTTTGACAATTTGTAAGGGTAGCCTCCACTGCAGCAATGCTACTACATTACCTCAATTTTAAAAGAAAAAAAAATGATGGAAATTTTCATTAGCACTGCAAGAAAATGGCACAACTGAGCAAACACAGAGGATGGGGTGAGCCTTGCAGGAAACCTCCTGACATCATCTTTACACCAAAACAGCTACTAGGAGCTACCAATGTATTATTACAGAGGGAAAGAAATTATTTTGCATGGTTTTCAGCAATTTTTGCACACTTTGTGAAAACCGACAGGGCACACGGCCTCGGCTCCCCTGGGCCTCCAAAGGAGCATCCGCAGCTTTCCCAGACCCATGATCCTCACACAAAAGCACAAAGGTCAGCTCCTTTGCATGTAACCTAGAATTTATAAGATTGTGTAAAACTTTTGTTTGTTTGTTTTAATCAGGAAAAAAAGTGCTGGGTTATCAAGTTAAGAAGCTCTTAGAGTGCACAAAGACGGTCTCAATCCCTCTTTAATTTGCCATACAGCATGCCAGCTAGCAAAATATTTTTAATCTGTCAAAAAATGTTTGTTTTGTTTTTGCTTCCTATTAAAGGCCTTTTTAGTGCTTAAATTAAGAATACTGCAAGATACTTGTGTATTTTATATACTGGTGTTTTATCAGATGTTCAATACTGCTAAACGGCATAAATCCCCCTAGCAGCACATTCAGCATGAAGCCATCTCGCAAGCATTGAGTCACCACTGGGTTATATTCCGACCTTCTTTTTCTTTACCTTGTAGTTCCAGGCAAAAAAATACGAAATAAATCACCTGCCCCCACTCGTGGGCACATTAGCAAAACCACGGCAAGCTGTAACCTTTTGCTGCAATCATGCAAATAGGTTTCATAATTGCAGATTGTCTAAAAGGGTTCTGCAGGCTGTGCGGGTCTTCTCTGCATTTTTAAATAAAGTAAATCAAGGTGAAAGAGGGAGATGTGGACAACTGAAAAGTGTTTTGATTTCTGAGAATAATCATGACTGCTTTATAGCGCACACAGTTCTTTCCTAATGAAACATTTGAATTCTGACAGCGCTTAGATAGCATTATGATTAGGCCAATTCCTGTGCAATCAAGAGCAAACCAAACCATGATACAGTTAATTTGAAGAAATAAAGTAACAATGGTGTATTAAAATGCTCATCAGAGTGTCGGGACATGATCCATAATCAACATCTTCCCTCAACATTCCCAGCAATGTCTGTTTTATTATAAATTGGAACACAAATCACCTAAGTCTTGGGATAATTCTGTCCCCAAATCTCAACACAGAGCATTTTCTTTAAATCAGTCAGATAAGGACTTTACAAAAAAAAAACTTAATTTTTTAATAAGAATTTTACAAAAATGCTTATTTCATAGCAGAACTTGCAGTTGACTCCTCCACAACCTCACAAAAAACCCAAGGCACATTAGAGAGAAAGAGCGGCAAGCCCTGAGAAGTTTATAATGTAACTGAATGCTGAAGTGATACACGGTATGAAACACAAGGGAAATTTATCACAATTCACTGTTAAGTAACAGAGAAAAACTGGAGGCTTTTAAACAGATACAAAATTGTTCCAGCTCCAGGAACTGCTGGCATGGCAGAACTAAAAGCAGCCTTAGCTACAGCATGGAATACTGTTTCACAGTGTTTTCTAGGGCCTGCGATTCCCAGCACTAGGCAGTGGCATTTTCACAGGCGTCTAAATGAGAAGCGGCTTCCCTGAGAGATGGCCCTGTTGAAACTTCATGCAGGGAGTTCATTGCCACACTTGGGAACAGTCTGGTTTGGGCTAGGATCATTGGAATTTTCAGCACAGTATTTGTATTGAATGCAGTGGTAGTAAGACTGAAATTGCATCCAATGAGCTATCCGCTTTCTAAGAGTTTGCACTCACAGTTTGCTATGGGCCTCAGGCCCTAACATCTCCTATGGAGGTATCCCTAGGCTATTTCCATCCCGAAGAAGTCTGTCCAATATTTGTTTCGGATCTTGAGTTAACAAAAATGTAGACTCATAGAATATTCGGGGCTGAACCAGACCTCTGGAGATCACCCGGTCTAAACCTGTCCTCAAAGCAGAGCCACCTTTGTCACCAGGCCAGACTGGCAGGTCCAAGGCTTTTTCCAGTCAGGGTGTGAGATCTCCATCCTCACAGATTTACAGAATTTCCTGGGGCCCTTTCCAGGGCTTGGAAATTTCAGCAAGGTGAAATTTTGCTCTTAATATCCAATCAGAATTTTCCTTGAATAAGCTGGTATCTGTTACCTCTCATCCCTCTACCATGGACCTGCAAGCTGGGCCTGGATCCATGTTCTCTACAGCCTCCTGCTAGGCTGTGAAGACACCAAAATGATGCTGAGACTCACAATGATGCCAAGAACCTGTGGAGTGACGGCTCTCCACGTGTCACTTCCAAAGAGACACTAGTCTTTGCTCACAAAATGCTCACACACCTTTGCAGAAGTTCGCTATCAAAATGTGACTTGAAAATATATTACTGGCACGTACATATATTAACATTATATTAAAAAGGAAATAATGTGTTCAAGGAAAAAAAAGTCATTTCCAGGAAATCTGACTAAATAAAATCCTTCAAAAATATTAAAAGGACAAGTGTCAAATTTCCATTATTTCCTGATAACCAGCTAATGGGTGAAGGATGGGAATAAATTGGAACATTATACATAATTAATTAACAAACATTGTAATTCTAATTATTTCTAGCTTCTTTAAGATTGCAGGTGAATATAAACAGATCGATATAGTCAGGTTAGTGCTGTGAATGATTTCCAGCTTCAATTCAACAAACAAAGTTCAAGTATATCAATTTAAAATCTTGAATTGGAGACTTACTTAAAGACTGTTAATATGGCGTTAATATCTTCTTTAAGTATCCTACAATTGCTGGATTAATTTTTCTTGTATTCACTGTTATTTAAAGTCTATAAAAAGGCAAGATTATAGAAGAGCTGCAATGCTCAAAGAATCGAAACTTTTAAAAAAAAAAAAAAAAAAAAAAACACTTTTTCACACAAAATGAGTATTACAAGCCATTTTCATCTTGCTCAGCTACCATGACCACTAATAAACTGCACTGTACTACTTTTGAAATTTAAAATATCAAATAGACTAAATATTCATACTTTAAATAAACATATTGAAAATAGCATGTGTCCTACATAAGTGCACTGTATGATCAGAGAGCTTGAAAATTTGGGGGGACTTATTTTATCTCACTGATTTGCATCTTTTGCTACAATACAAAATCATTAGTTTCAATTAAAAATATAAAGTCAAACAAAACTCTACATGTTAAATTGAACTAATCTTTTAGGGGAAAAAAAAAAATGCTATCATCCCAAGCTAAATTATTCAAACTCATTACTGCATTTCCCAAACTAAGCATCCCCCCTTGCAAATTATACGTATTGCCTACTTGACCTTAACTAAACAATTTACCTACTGGCTGAACAAGGATGAAGCCTACCCATTTTTCTTGTTTACACCTTTGCACACAAGTGTACAAAGGGAAAAGCATCCACTTACCTTCATACAGATACCTCTCTCCCAATTTCCCTGCATTCATTAGCCTCCCAGCCAATCTCAGATGCACAGAGAAAGCAATACAGGATTCGCTATTTCTTAGTGTTTCTTTAATTTTTTAATTGATGTAAAAGGATGATGATGAGAACAGGGAAGTTTATAGAACTTACTGTGTTCTCTTCTTTAAAATACACACTCATACACATCAATTAATAACAAAAAAGTAGTTATTTCTTCTCCTAATAGAGCAAGAATTAATTTAAAAAGAAACTATCAAACCACATAAACCTAGTGTAATATCAGCTTGTTTTGCTTTGATAGGAAATCACCTTCATATTTAAGAAGTGGCATAAAAGGGGTAAACTTGAAGTTGCAGTCGTGTCACTGCTTAACTATGAAAAGTGGAGGAAAAATCCTAGAAGGAAGAATCAGGCAAACTTCTCAAAACACTTTTTGTTACAATTTACATCCTGGACAATCCCAGTAAACTGAAGTGATAAGTGAAGTTATCAAACACCTTGGTAAGCAGCATGGTATAGGAGTAAAGACATTTAATGGAAATTAATGGCTTTGAGGCTGCTTTCCTGATTCATTAATCTGTTGTGTGACTTTGGATAAATGATATCCTTTTTCCTCTATTTCTCTTATTATTGATTTGTCTACTTAGAAAATGAAGCCTTCAGGGCAAGCGCGGTTTCATAAGAGTCTTCTCAGCAATTTAACACACTGAAAATACGCTTTTTACTGCCACTGCTACTCCAAGGCATGTCAAAAAAAGAAACAAAAACACAGTGACAAACGCCATTAAAAATCCAAATTGATAGATATCGTGGATAAACAATGTCACAGGCAGCAAGGCACTATGAAAAAATGTCTTTTTGTAGAGGTACACACAATAATAGACCGAGACACTCAGTTTTCCAGAACAACATGGGAGATGGTGCTGTATAAATGAAAACAGGCAATGTATTTCTTCCCTCAGAAAATTGTAAAGTGCTGGGTTTGAGATATCGCAAGCAATCTGACATCACGCACCTTTGATTTAACAGTTCAGATCTTATTTATTATTAATACAGTAAGCAACAAATAATATATTGAATAACTACCACAGAAAATCTATTTCTTTATGTTGATGATTTTCCTCAAAGGGTGTTTGATCTGTGTGCCCAAACAAATTTGTTTGCATAAGGCCTCACTCCAAAAGCTCCTCTGCAAATTAACCGACTACTGTCCTATTACCAAGAGCTGAAGCATATTTGATAGCAAAATACATAACTCAACAGGAGAACTGAAAAAAAGAATTTCAGGAGGAGAGAAAAATTAAGAACCCCACTAGATGGTGCTCTGATACAGGAAACAGAAATGAGAAGGCCCCCCCTTTTTTTTTTTTTTTTTTTTTTTTTTTTTTTTTTAAGTAGTCAAAGTTGAAAATGTATCTGGATCTAACTACTAGCAAGCAAAGTAATGGCCTATCCCGCTCTCCCCAGACACAGAAATGTTACAGAAGCTGCCTTTCTGCTACACCTGGGAAACCAAAATCCTATCATCTCCAGTTCAGCTATTGGAAATTTCCATTCCACAATAATAATATACTCATCTCTGTATACACCAGTAAAACAGAAGGAATAATAACCAAAAAATCTCTTAAACATCTTAAAGCCTGCTGCAATCGCTCCTCATTAAAAGCAGAATGAACTTCTGAAACAGACAGATAAAACCTGCGAGTTTCCTGCTGCTAAACCACTGCCATTCTGCATAGAAAATCCTGAATTAAGGACTTTGTCCCCTGTCCCAGCCACCTCGAATGCTAAAGGACAGGATAAAAGTTTTCATTAGTTTTGTGAAGTTTGGGGGTATTCTGTAAAATTCATCATTTCATTGCTGTTCAGTGTTTTCCTAACACATGAGGGACAGTCAGCCTGCAAGCTACAAACCAGTTCAGGCTCCAGGGGATGTCACATGCTGTAAACATGAGGCCACAAGTCTGAATGTGACGAGGTTCAGGACAGCGAGCGAGCAGGGTACGCAGGGCTGGCATCACGGGGACGCTTGCAGGTATCCGTGCAAACCCAGCCTACCTTCTCCTACTAATCCTTCCTCCACAGAGGATCTCCAAGAGCTGCAGAGCACAAAAAGGTTCCAAATACATTAAAGACTAGAAGCCCTTGAAGCACAGGGATGCTGCTGGGTACCCAAACTGAATATTCTTCCCTAGAAAATGCACCCAAAACTAAACTAAACTCCATTTCGATGAGATATTTTTATGACTTTTCTTGTGATTTCAGATCTGAAAAATGTTTCCGTTCTTATTTTAAACTTCATATTTAGTCAATTTATCTCGAGGATGACAACTCATTTTGCTGAAGAAGCTATTTACAAATAACTTGAGATTTCACAAGCCTCCTGAGATCCATCTTTAGGCTGCACATGTACTACTGTCGATTCTGTTTACAACACTTGGAAAATGTGGAACACTTGGAAAACACCTAATGACTGTAAGAAACTGCGTTGCTCCTGTTCCCTACCATTATTTCACATTTTGACTTCTCTCACTTTTATTAAACATAAACTCTAGTATCACCACACGAGTGCATTCTGGCTTTATAGTTCGGTATGCATTTTTTTCCATTACATGCATCTTGGATCTGTTGCTCCATTTAAGAAGCTTCGCAATCACTAGCCCTGGAAAATATGCTCAAAGCATTATTAATGTCTTCAAAAAATAGACTGTGTTTGCCCATTTATTTAGTGTGAACTTCCTTTTATGTCCAGTGACTACTCAGTTCAGCAGTCATTTTGTTTCTCCTAAAAAGCAGTCATTTCTCAAACAGCAAATTTGTGATTTGCACTGCTCAAAAGTTGTTAGTGACCAAGTCACTTAGGCCAAATGTCTGCTCTCCCAATCCTTCTCACAAAGGGACGCGTGGCAGATTTTCAGCTCCATCGGGACTTTCCCCAAATACAAAACTACCTCGTGTGGGAAAACCAAGATTAATTTTAACCACCTCTCCCAGTTCTCACCCTGATCTCTTTCACTAAAAACTAAATGACTTCCATACTCATGGAAGACTCGGACACCACATAGCAAAGGGGTGTCAGGTAGACATGTCCATTAAAGCCATTACAATATAATTTTATGTCATTCATAGATACAGAACTTGCTAATTTCATACATATGTAAATAAGTATATATTTATACCATAAAACTCAAGAAGAAAGTCAGCTAATTGGTGTCATCAGTTGTAGTATTTTCTCCTGCAGGAACACAAGAGCTGAGAGCTGTTTGCTTTTACCATGAGCAGAAAAAAGGAGGTAGGTCACAATGGGAAAAAGTGTCTTGTTTTCTAATCTGCATCTATAAACATGGCAAACACCACAGAGTCTTCAGAGTCAAATGACCAAGAAGCCAGTGAGCAGCTACAGCTTGATCCATGTGCACCTCGGGGGAGGATGTAGGGGGGATGAGACCAAACTCTTCTCGGTGGTCAGTGGCCAGTGATAGGACAAACTGAAACCCAGGCAGTTCCACCTCCATGTGAGGAAGAACTTCTTTCCTGTGAGGGTGCCAGAGCCCTGGCACAGGCTGCCCAGAGAGGTTGTGGAGTCTCCTTCTCTGGAGATCTTCCAGACTCGCCTGGATGCCACCCTGTGCCCCGTGCTCTGGGTGTCTCTGCTGGAGCAAGGGAGGTTGGACTAGATGATCTCTAGAGGTTCCTTCCAACATCAACCATTCTGGGATTCTGGGATGTTGCATAATGCCATGTTCCTGAGCCACCCGTGACATGAAAGGATCCATTTAAATTCCTAACTAATTGTATCTTTACAATCATATTCTTAGAGGAAATGTTACAGCTGCAAAGTCAAGTACCCAAAATGAGAAAATGTCAGAATAAGATGCAGCCCATCGTGCCTTGTGTTTTGGTGGAGGAAGGGAAGTGGTTGATTTTTTTGGTCACGCTTCCCCACCAGCTCCTTTTGGGCTGTTATTTTGCCCTTTCTTCAGCAATGACTTAATTTATCTATTTTATCCTTGGCATGTCATTTATTGCAGACTATCCAAGTCTTGATGCAAACAGAGAAATATTCTTTTTAAGGATTCCTATGGTGTGCTCATCACAAAAATGTAGATATATAGAAGACTTTGATAAACCTATTCTCATTGCCTCCTGCAAGAAAGATTACCCTCATTTTCTGCATCGAAAGCTAAAGCAAAACTGGTAGAATTTTGTTTTTGAGAACTTATGTATTTTAGCATGCCTTATCTTAAGCACCTAAAATTTGAATTTTATCAGTGTTTACTACTTCAAATGCGGTCAGCACATCTCGCTGACACAGCTCTGTTTCTAGAAAATAAAAAAAATCAGTCTGAAGCCCAGATTTAAAATAGAGGTAGGCTCCAGCTAGCTGGATTTTCCCAGTGCCCGACACAGTCTCACCCTGTCCCTGTCCTTCTCCATTCCCCTTTGCAGTCCATTGGCCTTGAATCTATTTCACTATCCGTTTTTTTTATTATTTTTTTTAAATCTCTTTCCCAGCTCCTCACTTAAGTGGAGTCACCATCTATCTCTGTGCCCATCTAGCAGGAATCTCGTGGTCCTTCTCACTACTGTTTGCTCAGTGCAAACATGACATTTTCACACTAAGCTCTTAACAAACACATTGGTTTCTTTATCCTCAAGAAAGAGTAATATAGACAGAAGATAAAGCATGCTCCATTAATCAAAGAAAAAAAAAAAAGAATTTTTAGCAAACATAAAATATACAATAAACTTTACTAATAAGTTATCCAGAAATATCTGGAGTTAAATGACCTAAAATTACTATGAGAGGATTTAAAGTGAGGCATTAAATCCTACTTGCTGTAATCTTCATCAATCTTCTCCAGACAATACGTCAAAGCAACAAAATCTGATTAGAAGCAGACTCATGAACTCTCTTCTTTTCTACATAAATTATCTCCAAGAGCACAGTATGTGATAACTTTTTGAACAGACTGCTGCTAAAACTCACAAGTGACTTTACAGCACAGAGCACTGCAGTAAAGAGTATGACAATTCACACAACATCTACTTAAAAGACAATATTGATGTATTTAAAACAGTAATATAAACTACCTCTGACAGTATTTTGACTCTTTTTTTTTTTTTTTTTTTTTTTTTTTTTTTAAGTGCTAAAGGCACAAAATGCTGATTCTGAAACTTTCAAAAACAAAGGTGAAGAGGTAAGCAAGCATTATGGCAAATCCGTGTGCTTATTTTAACACAGAAGAATTATCTTGTCCTCCAATACAAGGTTTACCACACACTCCATACCAAACACAAATTCACATCAAAAAATACGACTGCTAGTGTATAATAAACATACTGAAAAAATATGTTCACTGGAAAATATAATCTTCCTTCTTGAAGCAATCCTTTGCCACTAAAAAAATTTCTTCTGCATCATGTTTTTTTCAACCTATGGAGCCATTAACTACTCCAGCAATTCTGCATGCTTTCTGACTTGTTTACCAGAAATGTAATTTCAAAATCACCCTGCAATTGCAGAAATAAGTTTAAGCTCTCCCTGGAGTTTCAGGAATGATGATTCTCTTGTAAAATTAAATCCAAATAAACCTCATTCAATCACTAAGCAGGCAGGTAAATTAGGAAAAAATGATAGGAAGGAGATAAAACCGTATTTTAAATCTTTGTACTCTTATCAGAGAAGAAAACCTTAAAATTAGGAAAAGAAATTTATCAGAAACAGGGCATTTTTCCACAAGTAACTGTGAATAGAACATGATACTTCTCGCGTGTGTATGTATGATGCCTGCAACTTCATGGGAAGTGGAAGAGATTTTACCTGCAGGAAAAAAAAAATATGATGCTCCCACAAAGCAGCACAGACAGTGGTGTTCTTGCAAAGTCTTCACAGAGCCATGAGCCGATGAAGTGCAGGTTGCAAGAAAGCACCGTGACCCTCTGCACTGAGCAGCAGCAGTTTGAGACTGAAGAGTCGCATCCTTCCAGTTACTGTTTGCATGTTATGGACAGCAGAGGTTTCACAAAGTACCATAGAAAAGACCAACCAGACCAAGCAGAGAGATTATTTCAGGGTCTTATCAGTCAGGAACCTAAAACAGTGAGCTGAGAAGGCAATGGATGCAATAATGACCTCTCTAAATTTTGATCTACAAAAGCTTCCAAAGAAAAAATACAGACCTAGAACTATATATTGTAAAGCAAAGCAAAGCAAAACAAAACAAAACAAACTAGTCCATGCAGGCAGTTTCTTTTATTTGGAAAGAATGAGGTATTTGAAAAGCATGCTGAAAATCGACTCCATCTCTAGATCCTACAGTAGTTCCACTCACTGGTTTTACCAGCTTTTCACCTCCTGCAATTGCTTTTTATTCACCATATTTCATTCACTGTACTTCCTGGACCAGTGCAGATAGAAGTTTAAGAGTCTGCCTTCCTGCAAGCCTGACTCACCACATCACCCACAGCAGCAGACCACAGGCCCCCATCTCCACTTTGTGAGATGAACCATCCTCACTATTTCTGTTTTCATCCCTCAGTATAGCAGGAAAAGGCAGTTCTGTGTGAGAGATGCTTGGATTGCAACCTTGGGCATCAATTTAAAACAAAATACAAGAATCCTTTGCAAAAATCAGAATGCAAGGAAAGAGTAAAGTTAAAGTTTTCATTCTCTAAGAAAGGTCCTCAGCGAGGGATGTAGAAAAGCCACACGATAAGACTAGCAATGAAATTAGCCTTTAAAAAGTTAAGTGTTAACTGAGAAATAATTAACCAAAATTAGCTGTTGTGAAAATCATTAAAGCAAAGCTCTAGGTATTTGTTTAGATAGAGGCTGTAGCACCTCCCCTGCAGCTGAAGGGACTGGTATCAACTCCATTAGAAAGCTGCTTTACTCATAACTCTGTTGAACATGACTCCTGATTCAGCAAGCAAACTGAATGTTAATGCTCCCAGGATCTTTCCACCAGCATCTTTATCTTCCTGTTCTAACTTTCTTCCTGACAAGCCGGACAAATCTGATTCTACCATTCCACCAACTAGATCAAAAGAACATAGTTGGCCACAGAATTGGTCACAGAACTTAGTCACCAAATTACTCAGCCTTTGCATTATATAGAACTCTGTGGTTAGATTCTTTGAAGACACCAAAGGAGAAGAGGACTTGTCTCTCTCTGATAGCCATAGTACATGAGCAAGAATAACACCTTGCAACCTGAGCCCAAGAGTAGAAAAATGCTCCTCACATAAGAGACAAATGTCTGCAATTTTCTGCTACGGTCTAGGAAAATAAACCTGAATGAAAAAGAAAATTTAATTCCTGTTCAAAACCTGCCTAGTTAAAAGCAATGTTGATTTCGTGGCGAAACAGTGGATTTTCCATACACTTCCAATACTTACATCAAATTCGTTGAGGGCAGCAGCAAGTTCTCCTATGCCCGTGTGGCCCTTGTTCTCGTCGGTGGGCGACGTGGCCTGGGCGGCATTGGAGATGCCGGCGATGGCTTCTTGCACCTGCTTGAAGACGTAGTCTCTGTTGGCTCTCGTGGCGGCCACGTCGGGGTGGCGCAGGAAGGCCTGCGAGGCCGTGTACAACATGGTGGCGTTCTTCTTCAGGGCCCCTCGCGCCGCAGCCATTTCATCCCTGCAGTGAGGGTCTTTCAGTTCCTGTAGGGAAAAATCACAGCGATTTTTAGAAGTAAATTCAAGCTTCAGCATTAGAGTGCACTGCCTGTGCAGTTTAAACATCCCTGCAACTATTATAATGTCCTGGGATTTTGCAAAGATGGCATTTATGACAGAGTCTACCATAAACCCCAAAGAAAAGTTCCTCCTGTTCAAGAAAGGCCAGTCGTTTTGAGTAACTAAAGCTGTTGCATTCTGCTCAGAGCTTGTCATCTCAAGTCAGATGCTTCTCCCATCCAAAGGCCAGCAGCAAATTTAAATAACACACCCAAAATTGAACTCCCTGATTGACTGGATTCAGTCTGCTGATTTCATAAAAGCAAGGGGAGTGTAACACTACTGCTGCAGCAAGTGCCATATTTTTGTAAACACTTCAGCTATGTCCTCGTCAAAACATCACAAAACAAACCCTTAGAAATCCCGCTGAAAAACCACTTGTTGATGGGCTTGTTTCTAGTGTATAAAAGCAACATAAATACCTTCCTTGTTTTTTGTTTTATACATATATATATAATTATTTTTATTTTATTATCTTAATTTACAAAATATATTTTGATGATTTTTAAGGCTGCTGGATTTCCTGTGAGTTAGCTTCCTTCTAAAAGTTAATCACGTGTGCTTTCTCATTTCCCCTGACTAGGTACTCGGCATACCTTACGTCACCAGAATAAGATGACATTATTGCTAATTTACCCAAGACTTCCTTAATTTATAGGTTACATCACATTTTTCAGGAAAGCTTTTCAAATATTAGGTAGTCTAACAATATTCATAATGACCAAAGAAATAAAATTCTATTTTAACCTCTGTTTGAACACTGAATTTTGGAGATGTAAATGGTTTACTTATGTTCACCCCCACTATCTGCAGCAAAATTAAAAACAAAGCCAGATATTCTGCATTTAAAGGTTGGCCTTTCACTGGCCAAGTTCAACCACACGCAAAGAAGTAAAACTTATACATCTCCATTAATTTTACTATTTTTTCTTTCTTTATCCCTTGTTTTTAACTATACATCCACCACAGAAGTATCTGAACATACAGAACAACACTTTCATATAGTGACTTTATTTTTCATCTTTAATTTATTTATATTCCATATAACTGAAAATCTTACATTTTGTAAAAAATACTGCAATGATACAGAAGCAGATTGCAGAAAATAATGGAAAATAAAAGAAGAATAGGGAAAACCTGCTTCTAAACCAGCTACTAGATCTGAAACGCTACAGAACATAAGGACTATACACCTGAATAATTACTGTTAGCCACTCGCAAGTGAAAAGACCTTATACAGATCCACAATGACAGAACCTTTGAGGCTCTCAAGAACAGTGCTCAGGAGAAAGTTGTGTTTAATAGCAGGTTGTATAATTATGAGCATTGAAAAAATGTTATAATGACTTCTCATCTTTTTTTCTGTCTTCCTTAGTAATAAGTGAATGAAGAATTTGTCAAGTATCTGAAAGTTAAGAATGTTGTTTTTGAACATGAACTGGCTTTCTGTTCTTCCTCAATTTGAATTACACTGGACTACCCGAGAGCTCATCTTTTTCCAGCTGTCAGAGTGACCTCAAATCAGCATAGGTTAGAACTAAATTGGAATAATCATTACTTGAAAACTACCCATAACCTTCTGAATCACTCCCCTTCTCACCCTTGATTCCATTATTAATTGAAGCCACTCAAAATATATTCTTAAAAGAAATTAACTGCATTTTGAAAAATATAATCATATTCAGGAAAAATCAATATGATTAAATTATAGGCCATGGCCTGGCAGTTGCTTACTGTACATTCTAAACAGACAGATGGGAGAATAACAAAAACATAAGCTCTTTTCTAGCCACGACTCATTTTCCCAATCGCTGCTTTAAAACACACTCACCTGTTGCCGCCTGGCAGCCACATAGTTCAGTTTGACCATCTCTTTTCCAAACTCCTTGAAACGATTTGCCAGGTCTTGCTCGTTTGTCGCATTTTTCACTGCTTCTAGCGCTTCCTCTACCTAGGACGTAACAGAGGAGCAATGCTAGCACTTAAATCCAGCTGCCACAAACTATTCCAGACAGTATCCTTTGCTGCATGGGCCCAATTCAGGATATTTCCACTGACTTTAATTATGTATCATAATATAAAAACTGTCTGGATGCCATCATGCATTACTTTCCAATAACTGTATTTTGTTATTATGTATAATTAACATAAAAGACATAACTATACTCATTTCACCATTCTTATTTACAAGAGGAAACGTTTAATATTGTTTTAAAGCAAAAGTGATAAATAGGTTCTTAATGTCTTGTAGATGTTTGTGTGAAAGCAGAGTAGTTATTAACTGTAGAAGAAAAATAATTTTGAAAAAAGAGACTGAAATATACTGTTAGCATTTAAATGTACCCTGATATATCAATAATACTGAATCTTTGTAAGGAAAATAATAATAATAAAAAAATCAATACAGAATAAATTTGTAATTCTCTTTTTAACCTGTCAGCCTTATTTGGAACTTCTCATCAATTGCTTTCAGACTAAACAAAAGCTTTAGATAAAGTAGATAATCTGCCCAGATTATCTATTAAATCTATCATGGAACTTTAATTTATGTATGGAAGAATAAATAAATAAATGACTAAAATGCTTTTTTCACCAATTACTTTTTCCTGTTATTAGATAGGAATTTGAAGTTGTGTTTCTGTCCTGCACGATATAATAATGTAGTTTCAAGCAAAACATTTGAAAAGGGAAAATCATCCATTCTTCCTCCTTCCAAACACCTATTCCTGCTTTCTACAGGTCTATACAGAATATGTTCACAATTTAGGAGGCAGGAGAATAGCAACCAGCAGATTTCCATAGCAGAAGGTATGATTCACAAACCTAAACCCTTAGCTATTATGCTCGAAAAGTTCTACTAAGTCTGACAGCTGCAAGAAACACCTTATTCAAAATCTAATTACCTCAACTTTCAATGGAGAAAAAAGTAAGAAATCATTGTATTATCAAATGGGCTGTATTATCAAAATATCTTACTGACTTTCCTGCCACCTGAAATATTCCCCAAAGTGTTTAGGACATCAACACTATCCATAGCAGGAAAAACAACTGCTCTGACATACAAAAATCTATCATTTCTACCCTGCAAAACAACTTTCTGTTCCAAGGAATATTTTTTCTTCTTCTCTAAAAGTTATTTTCTTATTTCCTCAGTGGGTTCTGCACTCTAGCAAGAAGCACATGTCAAACCAGATAACTTTATGGTTTTAGACAGCCTATAGGTTACGGCTTCAGAATAAACAAGTATTTGAAAGGAAAAAGAATGCACTGAAATAAGAATATCTTCCTCTCAGATTGAGAGGCATTTATACTAAACTGCCTCAATCTTTCTTCTTTAATATATTGGTAATGACAGGCACAGGCATGACCGACTGATACACATTTTTGTACGTCTTGCCAGGCACTATTCAATCAAGTCGCTGGAGGATTTGTTAGACTGCAGTTTGACGACGTGATCTTGGAGATCATTCTCTACCATGGCAGCCTCAGCTCAAGCCTAGGAAATGCTGAAATGAATAAACTGGATAGGAAAAGCACATGAAAGTACATGAGCACAAAACCCTCATCCTAGATTTACAATTACAAAATTACATCATCACAGACTATATTGGCAGATGCTGACACAAGCTCCACTACATAAATATTAGTGTTAATTCTAGTAGAACAAAACACAATCTGAGTGAAATGAGGGTCCTTCTGAAAAGGAACTGCCTATATTCAACCTAACTTGTTGATGAAAAGGCCCCATGAAGTCTGAAGCATAGTTCACTTCCCTGACATAGGATCCCAACAGTATAAACAAAGCTTCATAACTTTGATATGCAGAATGATTTTAGTTCATTAATTTTAGTTTTTGCATGTTACCTTAGGTCATTGCTGCCCACTATGATTTAATGCTTATTGGCTTTACACTACTTTTCTTTATAAAGTGGTATGAAAATAATTTATATTGTCAATCCTCAGAAATACATTACCCTTTTTTACCTGCAAAACATAATCAAGCTTAAAGTCCTTAAATTGTTTTTTGATAAGGAGGACAACATGTGTGAATTTTCCAAAATAGGGGTATGTGGGGTACTAAGCTGGAACAAGAAAAATAAAAGCATTTTCGAGAGCCGCTGTGCTAACACTGCACACTGGCACAGCCCAACCGGCTGAGCAGGCGAGAACAGCTTTGTGTTCATTGCAGCAGAGCTCGCTAGAATCTGGGCAGAAAAGGATCTGCCTTTTCATAACAAAACCCCTTTTCAAACCTTTTTGTTCAACAGCACAATTTGTGAGTTGAGAGGTTCTCATCTCTTTGTAAGAATAGAGGATGGTTGTAAGGTTATACTGTTAAAGACAACAAAAAAAGGAAATGCATTCTGGACAGTCATAAAAAAATAGAAAAATATAATCCTCTATCTCTTCTGCCAAGCTCACACATGTAGTCTGCAGGTTTGACATACTTCATGAGCTTCATGTTGTTTTAGGGATTTTTATGTGCTTGTTTATGCAAGAAATAGTGCAAGAGTCCAATAAATAGCAAATAAATAAATGCATCTGTCCAAATGCAAAGCATTTTAACAGGCTTTCACCAATAGGTGAATTTTAGTAGCCAAAACTGAATACAAATCTATAGCAAACTATCTGGTAACCTGCAATTCCTCTTCATTATATTTTTACTCCTAACGGAGTTGATTAGGCTCCTGGACTACTGTCTCACTCCAAATTCCAGAGCCCCTCTTGCAGTTGTGCAAAGACATAGCGGGGGAAAACCAAAGTACAGCTGTAGTACTTGCCCGATGCCACAAGATAGCAGCACGTGACAAGTACCTGGCTACTAAAGCAGCGGGTAAAGCTGCAAGGTGAATTCAGCAAATGCAGCCTGCTTGCTGCTCAACAGCACTGAGAGCTTGGGCATTGGGCACTTCCGGTGAGCTTCCAAAAATTAAGTTTGGTGAGATCGGAAAATTAATGGGAAATGCCAACCTCTACTTCTTGTCCAACACTTTCTTAAAACACCAGAGGAATAGATTAAAACCAGAGCAGAACCACGACCAGGGGACCTGATTCGCTACATGTTCAACGCTGCTGATACAGAAGAGAAAATGCAAGAAAGGAGGCGAAAGGTGCGTACGATTTTCAGGTGCGACAGCAGCCTCATGACGTCAGCCATGTCGGCCAGGATGAGCAGGCGGGTGACGGCGGAGAGCAGGGCCCGCGCCGCCCGCACCATCGTGCCGCGTTTCACCGAGGAGCACGGGTCGTCGGCGAACTCCGAGGAGGCGATCCGCATCGTCTCGCCTGTGAGGCAAAAAGAGGCTTTAAGGAAAGGGCACATACTTATCTTTTTTCTGCATAATCACCACGGCAAGCAACATGCATCGCCCTGCAGATGCCCTTCTTCAGACAAACCAAAACACCCTCCTGTGCGTTAAGCTGAGCGTGGTGCTGCCTGGACATATTACTCCTGTTTAATTCAACAGCCAGGATCTTATTCAATGCAGTACTCAGTAACTAAATTACAATTTTAAGGACTTGCAATGTTTTTAAGACCATTATAATGACATTCCGAAAAATCCCAGATGGTTTAACTTCCCCTAAGTCAATACAATGAGCGCAGGAGAGCCTTAGACCATCACAGTGAAGAATTCCCATAAGAATCCTCCTCCTTGCTATACCCCCACTAGGACTAACTGTTTTTACTGTAATTTGTATACACATTACTGTAATTTGTGTGCACTGCATCCTGGTATGTTAATAGACACTTTCAGTAGAAAAATCCCATTTTTTTTTTTTTTCTTTCCTATGGCTGTACAGATTTCCTATAATTCCATAAGGTTGCCAAAACTCCAAATTTAAGTTTTTTTGTTGTTGTTGTTGCTGTTTTTAAAAACAAGGAATAGGCAATTCTTATTTAATAATAAAGAGACAACAAAACAAACCTATAAAGATATTCAAATGTTATATGGCTCAATGTTGCAGTATCAAAGTGTAAGTACTTGGTCTCTGCAAAGAACCATAATTTCTACAGTTTGTAGCACTTAATTTCCCGTGCATTTTACCTGTGTGCCAAAAATCACTTAATCTCACAGCAATGAACTCTGAGGTCAAAGACAATTTTCTGACATTCATTCCAAATTAAACAATCATTAGAAAAATCCATCGACAGCTCCTGGCTCTGAGTGTGCTAATAACTGGGTATTGAAGCACTGACAATCATTTTATTTATAAGTCAGTAACCCTAAATATTCCATGTAGAGTGAAAAAAAATGAGTGACCATAGAGTCTAGCACAGAGGTGAAGACATAGATTTGAATCTCCAGATATGGAAATTTAAGAGAGAATGTGGAAGACGGGATGCGATATATCTGAAAACGGAGTGGGGAGAGGAAGAATATATGAAGGGTCAAAATGCGAGCCAGAAAGCTTTGGCAGGGACCACTTGGAAAAACAGAGGTGAACCCTTTGCTCAAAGCAGTGCAATAAATAATTCTGAGACCTCCAACTCAACATGTGTCTCCATGCAAACCCCTGCTGACCAAAAATCAGATTCTCTGCACTATTCCCCAGAACGTCATACACTATGCTTTGATTAATGAGCTCTTCTGCAGAATAAGTAATAGAAATATCATGGCACAAACTGTGTTTCAACTTCAACAGACTAAGCAAGAGCTTCTATCAAAATACATTCAAAAATTCTTCCATTTTCTGTAATGGGAAAACAGCTTGGAAGCTAAGGAAAAGTGAGATAACATCTAACTAAATTATAAAGCTATATGTTGGAAATAGCATCCAAGATATGCATAGGATTCTTCAAATAGCACAACCTCAACCATAAAATAAACATACTCAAGAATTGGATGAAATGCCATTAGCAAACAGCAAAAACTTTGCATTTAGCAAAAAGATATAATGCAGAGATTTAGAGCTGAACTACAACAAAATGGAGCTATCCCTATTAGGAGAATATGCAAAGAATAAGTCAGAAGCAAAAAGTATTTTTGATAAACATAGATGAATGGAAATTTGTCCACTTTTAATGTGATTTTTTTTTCTTCCAGAACCACAAAGGTAATAACCAAAATTTACAGATGGAAATAATGAGGGTAGAGTCAACTTTCCTGTCAACTTTATAACCATTCCTCTTCAAGTATTAGGTATGTGAAACCAGACTATAATTCTGTATGATGATCATTAAAAAAATAATAATAATAAAGTTTAGTGAATCTCTTCAAGTCTGAAGTCCTAGAGCCTGAAGAAGAAACATAAAACTCACATAGCTTTCTACATTCCTCTAATCAAGTCCTGTATTTCTACCATCTAGCCTTTTCATCCTAAAGTTAAGACAGGGCAGGATTCAATTCACCTAAATTTAGATCATCACCTTAGCTACATGTCATAACTCTCACTCTTCATTGGATTTCCACTGGCTCTGTGGTCAAGAAAGTGCAGTCAGATACTCAGCCAAACGAATGTATACGTCTCTGAGTGTTTCAAACACCTCTAGAGGACATTGCAGCCTGCATACCTGCTGTAGATACATCAGGATGAGCTAAATCCCTTCTCTTGGTGCACCCCTCTTTCCCCATTGACCACAGAAGCACAGTTCAGTACATTAGGTATTTAATGTTAGAAAAATCAGGTTAAGTGAAAAGAATTCTCTCCTAAATAATTAAGCAGAAAGTATTAAATATACATAAACAGTTAAGCAAAACAAAGTCTTAGTATAAAAGTTCATATACTTATCAACCACTTTAAGTATGATTAGTTCACAATTTAAAAATCTAATAATCTAGAAAGCTAAATGTTATCGAGAAGGAGGAATCAGTCTCTTCTCAGCGTCAATTAACATATTTTTATCTTTGTAGAACGGTGGTATCAAACTACTCTTGGGCCAAAGGCAATGTTGAAGCTACAGCTAGTCAAATTATTTTACAAAGAATCCTCTTTAGCTGAAAAAAAAGACTACTATCAGTTCTCCATTTCTTTCCACATTCTATTCAAATTTGTCTGCAAAGCTGTATTAAATTACTTGCAGTGAAAATCAGGTCAATGTAAGAAACACAGACATCTTGAGTCATCAAGTCTACTTCCCTGTTACTGCAGACAATCCTGTCATAATATAATTAATAACAATCTTAATATAATAACTACTTTCATAAACTTATCAAGATTCCATCTTAGAAACAGCAAAGATACTTAACCCCAATTAGTCCTACTGGAAGTAGGAAACTCATTCCAAAATGAACTTCAGAATGTCACACTTTTGTTCATTAGAGACACATTCATTCCATACTAACTCTATTTGTAGCTAATTCATATCCATTTCTTCTTATGCCTCATTTGTTCTTTGATTTAAATAAGTCTTCTCCTTCCTCTGTGTACTATTATCCCCTTTTGGCCTCCTGCATTTTCTGAGGAGCAATGACAGATTAAAGGCCGTATTTCATTCTCTTATTTCACAGAACATCCATTATTACACCCATTCCAGTAACGCTATGAAAATACTCCATTTTGGAACACATGGGGTAAGAATTGTTGTTTTCTAGCTTCATTCTCAGCTACTAGACAGAGGGAGCCTTCAAGCTACTCTGCAGACCCAAGGCTGGCAGGAGTGGCTCATACATCGCATGGTTGCACTGCCAGTCAGAGGGACCTCAACAGGCCAGACACGGACAGACAGGAACTCCACGAAGTTCAACAAGGGGCAGTGTCAGGTCCTGCACCTGGGCAGGAATGACCCCAGGCACCAGTACAGGCTGGGGACCGACCATTGGGAAAGCAGCTTGGCAGAGAAGGACATGGGGGTCCTGAAGGACAAGCTGACCATGAGGTAGAAATGCACAGCAAAGAAGGCCAAGAGCATCCTCAGCTGTACTAGGCTGAGCTCCCTAGAACAAGGGAGACAGACACGGACATCCAGGACAGACAAGCAAAGGGCTGTAAGGATGATTTAGGGACTGGAGCATCTCTCAGACAAGAAGAGGCTGAGGGAGCGGGGACTCTCTGCCTGGCAGAAGCAAAGGCTCCGGGAGGATCTTACTCTTGTCCTATGAGGTGGTCAAACATGGGAATACATTGCCCAGAGAGATTGTGTGGTCTCCGTCTGTAGTCTTCTTTCCTTCTGCAGATATTCCACAGCACAGGAAGCTGGTACTACAACAGTGCTGGGAAAACATAAGGAGAACTGTATGGAAGTCACAGTGATCTCCTACCAATTTTCTATAGACACTAGAAACTGTTTCCTTTCCCTCCCTGACCCACACATCCACGCTCCTACTTCATTCACAGTGCCAGGTCTGCCGATCATCTCTTACTAAAGCAAGCCTGTTTTCCGGGAGCTGGCAGAAAGCTCATCTGACAAAAAAATTACCCATTTTCTACTTGCTCAGCAAGCCGAGTTGTCTCCTCACACGTCAGAAAATGCCAAAGACAGCTGTCTTTAGGGGTCGAAAACCCCCTGAAAAATAATTGCAATATGCAGAGTATTTCAGTGACAGACTGAGTCTTTCTCATGTGATTTGCAAGAACCCC
This sequence comes from Tinamus guttatus, assembly GCF_059628265.1. Taxonomy (NCBI): domain Eukaryota; kingdom Metazoa; phylum Chordata; class Aves; order Tinamiformes; family Tinamidae; genus Tinamus; species Tinamus guttatus. The sequence goes on from NW_028288752.1 coordinate 2,891,859, forward strand.
CCTGTAGACATAGATAAGTTTCATAAAATAATAAAATAATTGCATAGCAGAAATTAAAACAAGTAACAATTGACATCCACAATTCAAGGGGATCGATATTATCACTGGAAAACAGATTGTGAACATTTATTTCAAGAGTAGGCAGAGACGCGTAGTACATTTATAATAAGTGTTTATTGCATTTCTCTTCAATGTAAAATAAGTGCATTTAAAAATAGTGTGATGATCTGAAAAAGGGTAAAATAGTATACTGAGTACATTAGCAAATTAGAGAAATGGGAAGATCATTAATATTTTTGCAATGGAATTTTACATGCTGATTTTTCAAATGCAGGTAGAAAAAACACGAAGTAGGCTTCTTGTTTGTAAGAATGACTTCTAAATACACCAGTGCTTTCTTTTTCTTTAAGATGAACAACAAGAATACATTCCCTTAGGATTTTTATAGTAATACCAATAATCAAATATGACTTTTACAGTTGTCCATATATGCTATACAACTTCCAAACACACAGACAGGAGAGAACTGCAAGCCTACAAAAGCTAACAAAGGAGATTTTGTTTTTCTCAGGCCTAGATAAATCCCCTGTGTTCAATTTCTTTACTTCACCCTCATGCAAGCCAGCAATTATTACCACTAGGACACACAGAAAAGCTGTGCATTTTCTGACATTGCTCTTTATGGAAACATTGATTGAACCTATCTAGGATGCAGAAGAGATCTGCTGATTCATCTCCCAAAAAACAATTGCTATTTCAGTCTACTGCAAGTTTTTAGGGAAGAATATAAAGGAAAAAGGGGAAAAGGGATGGCTGAGAGTTCCTGGACTCTTCCTGGAACTCCTGAAAGGTTCCAACACCAGCAAATATCTCACTCCATAATCCCTTAGTTTGGACAACTGGAGCTTCGGAAATTACAGGTAGACTTAATGGCAAGTTCCTGTCGATTAAGAGAAGGTAGAATGGACTCAAGCTCCAAACGGCTTGTACGCTGAGGAAAGACCCTTTATTCCAAGCCTTGAAGCACCTAAGAGAGCACTGCTGGGCACAGACCCACAGGCTAGAGAAGAGCTAAGACCAGGAAAGGATTCTGACAATGCTTCCAGCATCTGAAAGAACTAAGGAAGCAAAGTTATCTCCATTGAAGCTGCTGTCCTGAACAGTTCTCAAATGAGAAACATTATTGAAATTGTGATCTAATTAATCCTTCTCATTCAGATTTTGTCTTTTGTCCTTCCTATACAGCCAAGATAAAAAGACATGATCCATGACCTAATTAAAGTATTTTAGAGCTCTGTCTTTTTAATTAGAGCAAGACTATTGCAACACAGATATTTTAAAGGATAAGTCCTATCCCCAGATGGAGTTGCAGGTTCCATATAGAGCACAGTTTATATTAAATGATTATGTGACAGAAGTGAACAACTCGGAGTTGCTAATAAGCTGTGTTTAAATAATGAAAGCAATTCTTTATCCTTCCTTCATAAGATGTCATCAGGTTATTAAAACAAACAAGATGAAACACTTCAGAATGGAAAGATTTGCAGTTTTATCTCCTTTGAACCTGTCCAGGAATGCACAACCCAAAAAGTAAGGTAAGACCAGCTCCTGACCATGCCAAGACACTTCCCAAGAGTCAACTTGTTGAATAATTCAGGAATAATGGTCCAATTCCTGTTTCTAATTTCCTCTTGCCTTTATTCCTCCTCCCTAATAAATCATATATGAATTTATTTCCTATCTTAATATGTCATATTGTATTTACAGTACTTTAAAATGGCTGTCATTTTCCATCATGAAAATCAGTGCAGTTCAGAAGTAATGTCCGTTTGGAGAGTGCATAATCATTTTGTTTAAAAATAAATAAAGGCATTTTCAGAGTGCTTTCATAATGAAGAATGACATATATTTATTATATACAAATGTGCACTAAAAATAATAATCAAAATTTCCAAAGGCTGGCATGAATATCTAGTGTTCATCAACCCTCCCCCAATCCTTTCCTTTAAATAACATATTATTATGGCCCCTAGATTTATTTTCCTTTCCAATTGCAGGTGGGATTTTGTTCTCTTTCTTTGGAAGAACGGCCACTTTTCTCTTTATAGTAACAGACTTGAATACCAGAAAAGACCATATATGTTCTAAGCTTGATCTTTTCACAGTCCATTTCAGCCACTGGAGCCGTGTCCCTCTGGAACTGGTTATATAGAAAATCTAGTTCACTTAAATTGGGCTCACTTTACATTTGACTTTTGGATATAATGATGAGAGGTGAATCACCATGTGTTTTATAGCACACTGGGTATCTGTGTGCATATTAGGTCTAATATTCACACCTAGATCTGAGAGCACACCATTTCATTCCTTCACCTACCATTCAAACATATAGATTTTAATTATGCAAACTACTACTTTCCTGAGGGACAGTAAGAGAACTTACAGCTGCAAGAATCTTTAGCCATGCAACTACCACAATATAAAAGTTCTTTCAAGAACGTCGCATTTTAGAGAAAACTTTTCTAATTAATTGTCAGACAATGGGGCCTTTGAAACATCACTGAGAGTTAAGCACAATAGAATATTAATTAAATTTCAATTAAAAAAAAAAAGATGTTTTTGCACGCGAGAAGAGAATACCTCACCATTTCTCAGCCCTCCTTGCCTTCAGCTCTCTGCAGTTCATCGTCTTCCTGCAATCAGCTAAACTGATCGCTGAAAAACCTCCACCAGTGAACTGGAGAGTTTAACGTGAGCATTTTGGACACACAACATCATGCTGTGGAAACTTGGAAACACATGGGATCGCTTATGTCCAGACACACAGAAACAAATTTAAACATGAAAACTCAGCCAGGTATCACTGGAACTCTCTACACAAGCAGCTTGCTCTCCTGCTGTAATCAGGAGGATGCTCATTCGGGGAGTCCAGACTATTTTCCAACCCTCCAGAAGAACCAGCAAGGACTTCTGGCAGGCAGCAAGACACAGCAGTGCAGGACTCAAAGCTGGAAGGAACCTACTCTCTCCTTTGGTCTGCTACAGCCTTAAAAGAGAATACCTGCCTTAACTTGCTGTTCTAAAATATATAAATTAGAGAGACTTTTAAGAAGTTTTACCAGTCAGACATCTACAAAACTGAGACAAGAAGCAAATTCAGACCAAGCAGAACATTTCATCACATAAATAGGAGAAAAATATTCAAATAACTATTTACAGTGGCAATTGCTAAGAAAATCTTTTTGATGAACTGTGTGCTACATTTATTATTTTTGTAAAAAAAAAAAAAATGTAATTGATAGAGAAAACTCCTAGCAATTAAAATCTTGAATTTAATCAGTTAATGGGTTTTTGCATAAGAATTCATGAGTGGAAAGAAAAAGGAGAACTGTGATTAATAAACTTGAATGAAATATATCAGCTACAGAAAGAGCAACACTGGAAAAGCATGCACAGAGTTTCTAACAGGCATAAGAAAGAAATTTCTCTAAGAAAACTGCGGCAACATTCTGCATTAGCCAGGTTTAGATCTCATCACTCTGGACATGACTTTCATCCTGTGGCTTAAAGAGGCTCCAAATACTGCTTGGCCAAGGTGGCGTGTGGGTGTATTGTATCTGAGCCCTAGGCACTATGCGCTGCGTTCCCATCCTTCCGAAACAGAATTCAAAATCATAATTAGGATCAGCTCTATCATCCTCTGCGATCACACAAAAAAATTCCTCAGTGAGAAGCTTGGAATCTATTTTCCGTCCCTCCTCCAAGATAAGCTTCCATTTCAAATGGATGATATTGTACAGAGACACACATTTTCAGACAAAATTTATCCAAAGTTTCCAATGGGCTGAGGCGACTGAAGTTACTTGGCATCAAAGGGCCTCAGAGACCCAAGGTCAACTAGGAGGCAGCACCCCGAGTAAGTAGGCGAGATCAATGGCAATAATGATCCATTCACTAAATGTTTTAGAGGGGAGATTTTGCACCACTTGGTATCCCTGCTAAGTGATGCTGTTTCTTCCTACACAGTTAGTTTGTGTTTGTGAATGGCGGGAAAGCAGCAGCAGGAGAAGCAGGGAGCGCCGGGCTCCGAGCAGGGCTGACCTGCAGGCACGCGGCAGGCTGCCGAGAGGCTCTCCTGAGGAGCGAGACACAGAGAGAGGACACAGGCAGATTTCATGACCATGATAGAGCCGTAGGGCATATTTTTAGCATGTTTAAAGGAAATGTGGAAAGCAAACACAACTGAAGGGGAAACCGGCTTGCCACAAAGCCCTAATGAAAGTTGTTGTTCTGGGTTTAAGAGTCACATAAAGCATAAGAAAGAAAAATAGCATGTTTGAAAACTAAATTATTTTATTTCTGCTACCTGTTCACATAATCCGCACATGTGATCTGTACGGTTACCTATACTTAACACCCAGTGCAGTTATTTATTTATCTAAACACACCAAAAAAAAAAAAAAAAAAAAAACTTGGCAAGATTGCTGCCATGATGCCCAAAGCACCAACATACATGAATACTACCCGATGATCCCTGCACTCCTTTATTTTGTGTGCAGGACTGGAAGGATTCTCAGAGCCTCAAGTCTCATTCCCTGCCTCCAGACACACTCAATCGTGGATGATCTTCCCCCTTCAGATACACACTGGGACCTATTCTGCAGTCACCTCCTCCTGCCCCCGTTATTGCTACGATACAGTTAGTATCTTTGGCTTGAACATTTTAATTTCCCAGACTAAAATATTCATGGGTCCTACAGACCTAAACTTCAGAAATTACTTATATCTTAAAGAAATACAACTAAAGGTGGGACAGAATCAGAGTTGGCACTCAGAATACAGTAGCTTGACACAGATCAGAGCAAACAGCACATACTATTTGATTATAAGATTTTATATTCTCCTCACTTGTAAAAATTACTGACCTTTGTTATAAGCAAAAAACATACCCCAGGAAAATAAGTGTTCGAAATGCATTAAATAGATAATAATTAAAACCTTTTGAATATCAACTAGAGAGGCTTCAGAATTCAAAAAATTGGGAAGTACATTTCAAATTTTCATTTTTTAATTGTTCTTTGCCCTGATTTTTCCAGTTTTCAGTTTCTGAAACATATCTGGTAACTCTTCTAAAATAGTCTCCAAAAATTAAAGTCTAATCTATACAGGAGGGTAAAGCTTCTTCACAACTGCCTTTAAAGCTGGATGGTTCTGACATCAGAAATGCAGCCAAAAATAAGGAAAATGGAAGGAATTATACTTTAGGCAAGGGGAAGCAGGGAAGCACGCACGAGTCACAGATTAATCTCATTGCTCCCAGGACCGCTTATACCTGTCTCGTTAAATTCTGCCTAAATAGCAGAAATGAAACTGTTAACATGGATCAGAACCCAAGGTATCCACCTTTAAGGTGAATTTCAGTAGTATTTACAATTTAATTCATTCATTCGAGGGAAAAAAAAAAAATCCTTGAACATATACTTTGCAACCTAATCTGCAATGCTCACTCAACAGCTCAAAATAACTTTTTCACAGAAGTTGCTAGTAACATTCTCCTGCAAAAATGTTACTAAATCGCTGGAAATTTTCCAATTCTGTTTTTTGCAGGACGAAAAATAAACCTGTTTCCATTGCTTGGTACCTCATATACAGTCAGTGACAGGAGAGAGGGGAAAGAAGAAAAAAAAAAAAAAAAAAGGCATCTTCCAAAAAGTCTTCTGTCAGATCAAAATTGGCCCCTTTATTAAGTAAAAGGCCATAAAGACATTGTTCAGCAGACAAGTCAGGGTGAAGCATCCTGCCCTAGGCCAATTCAGGGTTTCTGGTGGTTTAGTGAATTGAAAACCTCAAGTTAATGATTTCCTCCTGGTTTAGACGAGCTCCTTCCACAGCCCAGCGAGGCCCAACCCCAGCAGGGCCTTCCCTTGGGTGCTCCTCACCTCCACGGTGGCTCCCCAGGTTGTGCATTAACCCTCCAGCAGCAGCAAGTCGGCTGCCTCGGGCAGGGCACCCCAGCTGCAGCCCCCCAGACTTTGCAACTCCCCTTCTCTTTGCTCTGTTAAAACCTTTCAGGGCTGGAGATGAAGGGTCCGGAGGCCACATAACGGCCATCTGAACGGCAGCAGCTTCAGAGCACTTTCCATCTGGCTGAGGCTGAAAAGAACTTGATTTTTCACAGTTCAAAGGGAGAAAAAAATCAAACTTTTTCTTTTCTTTTTCAATGTCTGCCTGAACAAAGGGAAATTCTGCTCGGAATTTCTGCCTGGCAAATCACTAGTGATTGCAAGTGCTCAGCTGTGATCCAGGCAGTGCTTCGTTAGGACATAAATCAGGAGAACTGCCAAAGGGGAGGCCGCGCAGCAGCTTTTGGGAATGCAAATCTGCCGAGGGGTCACAGACTTCAATTCCCATCTTTATATTGAATTACAAGCAGAGAGGATTTAAAGGAAGATTTCATGCATGCCAGTCAAATCGTCTTGCAGACTATTGTTCATGGCTATCTCAAAAATTAATTGAAAACACTTTACATTTAGTGCAGCTGGGGACTCCTGACTGCCGATGAAAACTACACAGTTTGAGAATTATTGCGAGAAGATGTAACAGAACAGGGCAAAGTTACCGCCTCCAACATCTCTTCCAGTCCCAGAGTAAGGCCTGAATTCAGAAGGTCCATGCACAGTGGACAACATTTGGGGTAAAAACTGAGAAAAATGCTCCAGGTACAGTCCTCTCCCAGATTGTTAAACCTGGGATCTATTTATGCTCCCAAAATGAAATCCTTTTTAACAGAACATTGCTTCTAAAGGAACAAGCAGGACTCTCACAATCTGGTCTTAGAATAAAAGTTCAAAATTTCTGAAACATATTACTTCTACTGCTTTTAGGAATAACATTTAATTCTTGACAATGGCAGAGCTAGATGGTCTGAACCAAATTCTTTTTCCCCCCCGTTATAGTCACAACAGCAATAAGTTCTTCAAAAAGACCATATAAATAGACATAGTATTAAAAAGGGGGAGAATCACCTAATATTAATTTATACTATTTACTTTTCAAATGTGTATCACTGCAGAATCTTTTATAAAAGATCTCAGACTGTCACAGCTGGAGAACGTGATATGGAATGCCCAGTATCTTTCTTAACAAAAATGTTTTGATAATGCAAGTTGCTATAGTTTCACAAACTTCAACCAACCGGAATTTACAGGAATAAATAAAAAGTGAAACAAATATTAGAAAAACTCTGACCAGGGTCTTAGCAAAAACAAATCTTTCAAAGAGGGTGCACAGAATGAGTTCAAGCTCTTGGTTCTCAGCTGGCTTTAATAGGAAGCAATATCATCAGCAGCTCATGGCAACACCTGTATGTTGGGGTTTTTTAGATTTATTTCTAGATTACTGCCTAGGTATATTTCTAAATAATAACATCTGAGTCCAAACCTTCATGCTCAAAGGTTTCTTTTGGCCAGGTGTGAGTCAGAGATGAGCAAAAAGCAACCAGCAAAGTACTTCTTCACAGATAGTACTGGCAAAAGAGAGGATACATTTAACACAGGAAAAGATTCTTTTAAAAGCTCAGATCAAGATTCATTATCCTATTAAGCAGCACTGACCACAGGCCTCATTTCACCATCCAAAAACAGATATAAAGATTTGTTTGTCTAAAACAAATTACTGTCTTGAAGGAGCTTCTTTACAAGCAAAAACTTTTTCTCCCCCCGCCTCTCAAGAGCTAATGATCTTCCATAAACAGACACACACACGTCATTTGATAAAGAGTATTATAAGCACAATAGATAATTTTTCCAAAAAAGGATTTCTCTAGTCCATAAGTGAGATAGGAAACAATGACTCAGGTTAATTAAAAAAAAATCAGAGGAAATACTAATATTGTATCACTACATAATTCTTTTTCTTTGAAAGGATCTATTATGCCTCTTTAATACTTGAGAGAATCAAAGCACGTATCCTAAGGTTCTCTCATTCAACCCAAAACACATTTGGGGAATAGCAATCACAGTCAGGAAGACTCAGATAAGTGCCAAGAAGCCCCGAAGTCATCAGTGCTTCAACACCACAGTAGCAGGTACCTCAAACACCTCCTCCCGTGCCTCAGCCCTTCAATTAGAGTCTATTGCTGAGACTCTGAGTTGAAACTGGTGTAAAAATCAGACAATATTATCATTTGCTTTCTCTGTAAAAAGAATTTCCTCCTGTAGTTTCCTTCTTTTAATAAAATAATAAAAAACACAAAAGAACAACAACAAAAAAAACACTTCTGAAGTTATTTCACTTACACCAATCATAATTTAGGAAAAAATGCTCAAGAACTAGCAGAGAGAAAGTGAGTCCTTATTGGTCAAAGAAAGCCAATGATAGCATGTTCAGCTGATGCTTTCAATGCTTTAAATGTTACTTTGATCTGTTATATCTAAACTATTTCAAGAAAGCTTTTAGATATTGATGGTTCCATATCTTAGAGGAACAGAAGTGACTGTGTAAATGCCGGCACCTGGAGAGTCCACTGCAGCTGATTCTGCTAAGCAGCAAACCTGCGGCAGTAGCCTAACCTGCGTGAGACCATCACCAACACCCTGAACACGAGTGTATAAGAGATGATTGCCAGGAGGGGGAGGAAAAAAAGATGCATGAGATCTTTACCTTGGACTACCAAGACCCAACTGCAAATGGGAAACAAGTCCTGCGCATACAGGACTGGAGAAGATAAGAACAGGAAGGGTCAACAAGTGACATGATAAAGAGACCATGAGATTTAGGATGTTCTGAGATCTGAACTGCAAGAGAGACAAAATGATCACAGGACCACGTGAAGGGAGCAAAAAAAGAAGAGGAAATGACAACGGTAGTAGCAGCACAGAGTCCTTGGCAAATGGAAATAACTACTAAGACGGCTCTTTGACATTGCAAAGAAACATTAACCAGCTCCACAGAATAGCCTTTCTCCAGCTTCTCCCTCAGTGGTGGGTTTCTTCAAAGGAAGACTGATTGGATTAGAAGGCAGGAGGAGCTCTGAAGAGATGGAAAACTTCAAGGTAACATCAGAGAAGGGGCTTCCTGTTTCATTTGGAAAAGTCTAGACCTACCTGCAGCTGTGGGGACTGAAAGATGGGAGCAGAAACCTTCATACTAGAGACAACTGCTGGAATGGGGCTTGAGGCAGGAACCGTTGGTCTAATAAGGACTTAAAACTGTGAAGTCAGGAGTCTCCTACAATGTAAACTGAACTGGACTACTCTTTTAATCAACCAGACTGGATTTGCACTTGGCAATCTCCAGGAAAGCAAACCCGAGATGATTGCAAGTGACAGTGAATCCCATTAGAATTATGACAAAGATCCTGGAAATCCCCCCCTCTCTTGTGCTACATTTATTTATAAGCTATTATAAGAACAACTGGTGTCTTGTGAATATTCCAGGTTTTGGAGCTTGCTCCAGACCTTAGGGAAGAAGACCTTTTGCAGTTAAATAACCTAATTTGAAAGGTTTTAAACTACTTTTGAAGTAGTATGATCTATCACTGAGGAAAAAAAGTTACGAAGAAAAGGTTATGTTGAAGTTGCTTTGTGTGTCATTTGTTGACATGTACTTTCAAATTGACTGACACGCATATGGTGTGTGGATCATATTCTGTTTATGCAATGTGCATGAATCTGAATGAATAAAAAACTAGTTCTACCTCAATAAATTTATACTGTCTTCAAACATAAAAAGCTTTGATAGCTATTTTCTGTCTCTGGATGCAAGTACAAACTTCAGACTGCATTGTGAAGTTCTAACTAGTATGCTCGAAAAAATGCTTTAAAACACAGTAAATTGCTGCTAGACTAACTTATGCTTTTAATGGCAGGTTTGATTATGTGCTGGTGAACTTCAAGGAGTATCATAGGGAAATCAGGCAGCCACTAGCACACACCTGAAGGATAAACATATCCTAAAACACCCTTGGCTGCTTCTTAATAAATGTAATCAGACCACTGAGCTGGAACCTCAAGGAACTCCAACTCCTTCTTCCTTACCAACCCTACAACAACATTTAGACACCTCTGCTAGGCAAACGTGCCCAGCTGTTCCAGGGCCCAGGGTCATAGGGCTTAGATGAAGTTTGTTATAGGGTTATTATAAAACATCACAGGCTTCTTCTGCAAAACAATGGCCTATGAAGAAATCTTATTCCTTCTGTGTTATCACAGTAATAAGGATCTTAAACTTGCATATCTTTTTCTTTCAGGTCGTGGCCAAAGTATTTTGCAAACAACAGAGTACATCTGCTTCCCCTACGAAAGGAAAGCAGCACGCCCTAGGATGAATTGCAACAACCTTTTATAATAGCAGAGACCAGAACAGAGCAGTGTAGGACAGGAAACGAAGGACTGCAGCGTAACTCGCAGAGACATTTTTAGGTTGATGGTGTAATTATCCAGGGTGGAATCCTGCCAGGAAATCATCCTGCAATTCTGTTGCAAAACACAACCTCAGATCGTTAATCCAGCTCTTCATGTCATCGAGCTAAATGAATCATTCCACATTTCACCAGGGCTGGTCTGGTTTGTGTGGCTCGTGTGTGCTAATAGCGGCATTCGGTGTCTTCCTGCCCTCTTAATCACAGCCTCATCTCTAACAGACCCCAAAAAGCTGTTCCACTTCCCTCACAGACCATTTTCCAATTTGCAATGTTGATAAAAGATGAATTCTGCCTCATTCTGCATAGTGCTCTTTAGGATCTTTGCTCCTCTATTTCCTGCATCTTTAAAAGAAAAAAAAAAATCACATGTACTAAATAATAATAGTAATAATAAAAATGTTGAAAGGTTAGTTATCAATTAAAAATTCAGAAATTCAGTTAAGAAGAAAACCACAATCCTCCACTGCATTCCTCTCAGATGCCGCCAGCTTTACAAAGTGCAAATCTACAACAAAACCAATGTTAACTAATAGGAAATACTAATGACAAAGAAGCAAAATAAGTTGCTCCAATACCATGCTAATGAGTGCGGTATCTGTGAACAGACTAGGCAGCCAGCCACAGATTTTGTTGATGATTCAAAAGCTATAGAAGTTTCCTGGATAAATTTGAGCTAAATTGAGTCTGCATCAAAGCCCCAAAGAGGATGTGCCAACAGACTGAGAAGGAGCAAGGCACTCATGTCAGCACCAATGCTGAACTCGAGTTTGTGCTGGTTTGTGCTGATGGACAGAATTCCATCCACGTAGGGTAAGAATTACCCAATACACAAGGAGACAGGTGGAAAAATAGCCTATGGACAGGACTGCAGCACTCACTGCCCAGGAGTTATTTATACAGGATTTTTTCCCTGCCTGGTCATGCCATCTGATGATCATTTGAGTGCAATTCTTAAGGACTGAAGTACCTCTTTGCAGACCACCATATGAGCTTTGGGAGGCCTGAGTCATTGAAATTCAGCAAGAATTGTACATCGAATTCCTCCAGGCTCCCTGTGAAAGCTCAGCTGCTGTTCTGCCAGTCTGGCTCTAAAACCCAGGAATGATGATGCCAGCAGATGGTCTCTTCAGATTATAGGATTTACAATAGAAACGCCTGAAAGGCACTTAATTGTGCTGCAATAAAGAGACCTATAACCAAATTTAATAAAACGGAAGAGTTTTGTTATGGACATTTATTAAAAAAAGATATTTTTCCCTACTACACATGAAAAACTTAAAGCATCTGGCATGTATTACCTTTTGAGGGAAAATTATCACTTGGCTGAAAGCATATTCCCTATAATATCACCTTAGAATCATAGAATGCTTAAGGTTGGAAGGGATCTCTAGAGGTCATCTAGTCCAACCCCCCTGCACACGCAGGGTCACCTAGAGCACGTGGCACAGGACTGCGTCCAAGCGGGTTTTGAAGATCTCCAGAGAAGGAGACTCCACAACCTCTCTGGGCAGCCTGTTCCAGTGCTCTGTCACCCTCACTGTTAAGAAATTTGTCCTTAAGTTCCTGTGAAACTTTTGGTGCTTCAGCTTCTGGCTGTTTCCTCTAGTTCTGTCGGTGGCCACCACAGAAAAGAGGCCAGCACCAACCTCCTCACTGCCTCCCTTGAGGTACTTATAGACACTGATCAGGTCCCCTCTCAGCCTTCTCTTCTCCAGACTGAATAGGCCCAGCTCCCTCAGCCTCTCCTCATAGGGCAGATGTTCCAGGCCCCTGATCATCCTTGTAGTCCTGCGCTGGACTCTCTCCAGCAGCTCCACATCCCTCCTGTACTGTGGAGCCCAGAACTGGACACAATACTCCAGATGTGGCCTCACCGGGGCTGAGTAGAGGGGCAGGATCCCCTCCCTCGACCTGCTGGAGACGCTCTTCTTAATGCACCCCAGGATCCCATTGGCCTTCTTGGCCACGAGGGCACCCTGCTGCCTCATGGTCAACTTGTCGTCCACCATGACACCCAGGTCTTTCTCTGCAGAGCTGCTCTCCACAAGGTCAGTCCCCAGCCTGTACTGGTGTCTGGGGTTATTCCTCCCCAGGTGCAGGACCTTGCACTTGGCCTTGTTGAATTGCATGAGGTTTTTCACCGCCCAGTTGTCCAGTCTGTCCAGGTCCCTCTGGATGGCAGCGCAGCCCTCTGGGGTATCAGCTACTCCTCCCAGTTTGGTGTCATCAGCAAACTTGCTGAGGGAGCACTCTGTGCCTTCATCCAGGTCATTGATGAATAAATTGAACAGGACTGGACCAAGGACTGACCCCTGAGGGACACTGCTAGCTACAGGCCTCCAACTAGACCCTCTGAGCTCTGCCATCCAGCCAGTTCCTAATCCACCTCACTGTGCACTCATCTATCCCATACTCGTCAAACATATATTTTTAAACCAGTATTAATCTGTCATTAAAAAAGTGTTATTTTCTTAAGCCCAAGTCCCATACCCAAGTAGGCAGCAATTTTTTTGACACAGTGCATATCTTGAAGCTTCCATTTTAACCTAGACAGTAGGCAAACTAATGTTAACATTTATATTATGATCATGAACATAGTAAAAACCTGCTTTCAATATTGCTATCATCCACATAATAACAGAATATGGTAATACTGCATGTATTTTAGTATGTACTTGAAACTACTGGAATAGTTATATAAATAGTGGAAATCACTCCATACTGTTGTATTATCTGGCCGATAATGTTTTTAATATCTGTAGTGTATATAATAAAAATACAGTATCATAAAAGACAAAGTTGGTTCCATCACATGGTCAGAGCAGCAGACACTCCTTTTTGGAAGAGATCCATAAAGGATCAAACCACAGAGCTACACAGTTCAGCAGGTCCTTGCACGTACCTTGCTTGCGCACATCCTCTACTGCAGCAACCAACTCCTCCTTCAGATCCTGGCTCTCCTTCGCAATTTGGTCACCTTTTTCCAGGAAGTTTTGGGTGGCCTGCTCTACGGAAGCAGCCAACACATGAGCCTTCTTGGAGCGCCCTTTCTTTTTGCCGGATGGTCCTTTATTGCTTGTGTTAACCAGGGTCGTTACCTTTGGGAAAGGAGAAAAGAAGTCTGAACAGTCCCTCAGCTCCCACTCAGCACAACAGATGTTTCATGGTGCCAGTATTTTCCTTACCCTTAAAGTAATGCAATCATCAGAGGTATCGACTACGCAAAAGTTAAAACAAATTTAAAAACTGAACCATGGAAACGCGTAACTTTAAATCAATAAATAAATACTGATTAGAAAGAAAAGTTTTCCTTTTTCATCTCCATTTAACCTGGGCTAAGCAAACCCGTAGTCAAGAAGGGAGAAAAAGCAGCAGGTATGGAAGGTGCTGGCAGTAAAGCATTGTTTTTGTCATGGTACAGTAAAATGAATAAACCAACAAAATGAAACCTAACCCAGAAGGGTCAGTAACCACTCCAAAAGCTACCCTCTCCAGAGATAAGTGCTGTCATTTATATGTAAGCAGTGACCAAAATCATCCTAGGAACAAGTAGCTCCTGCTGCACAAATTTCATAGGTCAAAACTATTCAGTTTTCTAATGCCTCAGCATATACAAAATGCTATGGTGACACAACAACCTCACATTGAAATGATCCCACTTTCTTCCCACTGTTTTTGGAATCTCTTAAAATAATTCATCATTAAATCATTGATTTAGCCAAAATATAAACCAGGGCAGTTGAGGACACCTCATGAATGTGCTAGCCCAGAAAGTTGCTGCAAGGAAATCAAAATCTTTGCAATAAACACAGTGTACTACAAGGCATTATATTGTAAGAGGAAGTTTAAAAATATATTTCAATTCCAAGAAAGGTAACAAGGTGTTTGATGGGATTGGGCCTACCAAAGGACCTTTTGTTATGTTCTTCATCATAGATTTTATAGGCAGGAAGGAAAAAAAAAAAAAAAAAAAGGGCAGAAAAAAAAAATGGAAGTGTATAGCAGACTATCAAGACTTGAAAACATCAGAAGCATCAAGGTACTGGAAGACACACATGCCAGAGTGTTTTTTTTTCCACGAAGAATGTGGAAATGGGAGTCCTATTTTTCAGGAAGCCTAGTTACAACAAGGTAATATTCTGCTATCATCTCTTTTTTCAGTCTGTAGGTACAGAAATACTGCTTTTTTAATAGGTTTTCCACTACATCATCCTTTATAAAAGTTCCCAAACATCTCTCTGCAGCTGATCCTTGTCTACATAATGAAGTTCAGGATTCTCCGATCAAACACACTGCTCGGGTTGCTTTGCAATTCAGCTCCCGTTTATCAGCAGAACACATTGGTTGAGCCCCTCAGGGGGACGACTGCAAAAAACAGGCAGTAAAACTGATTAATCAGGCACTGAAATTAGGAAACTTGCAGATGAAGAGAATAATGCTTCATCTTAATTATTTAAACTGATTGAACAAGCTAGACCTACACTGCCAGATTAGCTAAATAATATTTTTGTGCTGGTAGCAGAATTGCTAAGGTGTTGAGAAGACCTCAGGATTAGGGAATCCAGATGGATTCCAGATTTCTTTAGTTCAATTTTTTTTCCCCCCGTTAAAACCATTCAAACTGAATGTTATTGGATCCTGCCACCTGTGAGCCTGTTCTATTGAGGATTTCCCTATCAGGGATAGATGGGATTCATCTCACCCCATTTTATTGATAAAAAGTTACATGTCTCTTCTAAGATCATCCTAAAGTATTGATCTGATGCACTCAATGAGGAAGGGTATGGAGCAGAGCTGCTATAAAGTCAAATGAATTTGTGCCTACAGATGGATACTTGTCATTGATTTGTAAGGGAAGCTACACAACCTCATTATTATTATTATCTATATTATAATAAGTATGCTTAGAGCAAATTTTTGTTTCAACTTTAAATACTATGCTTCTTGGCAAAACAGTATCCATTGCTGTCACCTGCAGAAGTGTAAACAATTCCATATACAGCTTAAACCACTAATTAAAAAGGTGCAGCTGAACTTCCCAAAATATGCAAAAAAAAAAAAATGAAGAGTGAAATAAAGTATGCCATAAAACTTCAGTGACTTCAGAAATACAGATACATCCCCAAAAGTGCATCTTTCCCCGTGCATCTTCCAGGGGTTCCTCACTGGGAAGATTTTAATAATCTCCTTGAATGCCAGGCTGAGACAAATGGCAGCAACCAGGCCCAGCAGCTCCAGTGCGGTGAGGATTTATTGCTCCCGAGATAATTACGCTGTAGATTAGGTACCCGTGCACGTCCTCCCGATGAAAGGGGAGCAGCGTCAGTGCAAAACCCTCGTTATCGCACTCAGGGTTGCTGCTCGTCCCGCAGCAGCCCAAGGCCCAGGAAATCATGGCCTATCACCCAAGCCGGAGCCTTTCGCCTCCATTTATACAGCATTTATACAGCAGACACGTAAGAAGCTGCAACTGGAAATAAATTGCCTTTTTCAAAAGGAAGGGCTGGTGTTGATCCCAGTAGATCTCAGTTTCCTTCTAAAACTTCTGCTAAGTTTCAGTCAAATTCAGAGATTTTTTTTCATTTTTACCTTTTTTTTTTCCCCCTACTATTTAAAAAAATAAAATAAAAAAAGTTTTCAGCATATCCAGAGCTCTGGGTCAAATATAATCATGAAATTCTACAAGCTACGGCCTATCAAGACAGCACAGGGCATTCACAAAAGCTGATACTGGCTTATTGCTGCTTTGTTTTTGAACAATAATCTGCAAATCTGAAGCAAAAACTCAGACATTTTAAATGGCTGCAAACCTGGAAGATGTGAATACCAACTCCTGACTGCAATCTCAACACATTCAGATGCTGATTTGTTGTTTGTTTGGGGTTTATTTTGCTTGGAAGGCAGTGCTGATGGCCCAGGAAACAAAGGTTACATCCTTCACACGCTCTCCTCTGGTTTTAACCTGAGCTGCAGAGGAGATTCACGTGTATTTAAACACCACTGAATAGAGTAATAAAAAGAAACTAAATGAGCAATCTTAGTTACTATTCTGGATACATTTTCCATTGCATATATATTTTCATTTAGTTCTGCAGCCTGAGAATACCAGAACAATCAGGCTAACTGGGAATCAGTGCTTGGGTTTGGCAATATTCACAGGCATGTATGAAACTTTGTTAGCCTCCTTTTCTGTTTCTGAACAGTTAAAAACGAATTAAAAGCAAAAGGGAAGTGCTCCTGAGAGCTACTGTTGAGAGAATCCTTCTCAATAATTAAAATTACTGGTGACAAGACAACCTTCTCTTTCTCCCAGGTTCTGAATTAGGAAGAGGAAGAAGTTAAAAAGCCCACTCAGAAGATTGAACCTGCTATCTTGTAAAAGAATAATAATTTAAAAAATAAAATTAAAAAAAAAAAAGAAAGAGAAGACAAAAAACACAGCTCAGGCTTGTCCTTTAAATCTAACTTATTTTGAATGTGACATCTCACCAATGCTGGTACAAAGCAAAGAACAGGTATATCAGCTTCTGTTGCTAATTAATGCAAATCTCAACCCAAGTTTTGCACAGTTATCAAACCTACCACTTTATAATTACCACGAGCTCAATTGGCAGCCCCGGAGTGACTCCGGCTCTATGATCACGCCAGGGAACTTGGCTCTGCTCCTTTATTAACACAGCCTCACACAGCCCTAGCACAGCTCGCTGCTGGAAAACCCAAATTTCCCTGATTAAAAGTTCAAGTCCTCCCCGAATGAAGTCATCCTTGCACAGCTCCCCCAGCCCAGAAGAAAGGTGAGAGGGCTTTCATAACAAGCAGGAAAAAATCATCTATTAGCCTGGACGTCCCCGTTGCAGAGGCCGGGCCAAGAGGGGATCACCCACACGTCCAATTAATCCACACTCGGCAGCCACAGCTCAGAGAAAAACACTCCTGACCCCGAATTAAACCATCCTCCCTACAGACTGCCAAAGGCCCCGGCCACGAATGCCTGCAGAACTGTAATCCCTTTATTTTATTCTATTTTCCTCCGTGCCTGCCTGAATACAATAGGTTACTCAAGGTTTTCTATCACTGTGCTGCACAGGATGCTTTAATCAGCATTTTGGTGGAGGGGAAGTACCGACACGCACATTTGCAGAATGTTACTGATTCCTGTGGCTCGTCACTGCTCATATGTCTAGTACTAATACTTATTACTTTTAAATAGCAATGATTTGATGGCTGCTGTTTTTTTTTTTTTTTCTCCTAAATCTGTTTGCTTGTTTAGTAAATCAAAGATGCATCAAATACGGCTATGCAAACATTTGCTTTCTAAAAATGATTTCTATAAATACGCAGTGTTTATTTTGAGAGCAGTTTTTTAAAGTTGTATTTTTGAGATGAATGGCAATAGATAGCAGCACCACAAATGTAGTGCTAATCAACAAATGCATGAGAATAATTTTGTGATATGCATGCAATCAAATTAGCTTTAAAAGGTTTTCTCTAAAAGATAATTAATTGTTTGCAGAAAGTGTCACCCCTTGCCCTTATGTCCCCCTCATTTTCAAGGCGGTATCACATGCTCTTCCCGGTGGCATTTCAAGAACGCGAACAGCTACAGGGCGCTCCTCGCTTCCCATGGCCTCACATATCACCGAGCTGCTGGAAACACTCCGTGACCCGCAGAGACAGCCCTGACATTTTCGCATGAGGCCCTTTTTCCTTCCAGATCCCCGGCTGCTTCCACTCCGGCGCTCCGGCCCCTGCCTGGCTGCGCGGGAAGCGCAGGCTCCAATCCAGGCTTGACCTCGGTGCTCCCTGACCCTCCTCGCTCCCACCATCCCGTGGCACAGGGAAACCCCGGGGCCTCGCCACCTTCCTGACTCCGCGCGTTGCCAAGTCATTTCACTTGTGGCTCTCGGCAGCAGCCCGGGATATAATCCTAATCTAACGACAAGATATCATCTAGCAGAATAACACAGAAAATACTTTCAACAAATGACACCAGCTTCATTCAGGCGCAAAACAAAAAGCAGCTTAATGGATTTTTCCATGGCTATGCTTATTTTCTTGTACTATTGAAGTTTCCCTAAACTCTACCAACACACAAACGATCTGTTGAACATGATTCAACATTCAGTAAACCCTTTTTCGATAATAAATGTGCTCTCATTCTATAGCATGATTTCCACCTAAGCTTTCTGTATTAGCTTAAGTACTTTGTGACTGCCCTTAGCTCATGAATCACCAGGTTATTTTGGCTTACAGCTCCCATTGTAAATGCTTGCAATTATCTGCACACAACCGGCTGCAGCTACCTCATTCATTACACTGGACTTCTGATAAGCACATTTCACCAAGATCGCTTAAAAATACTAAAACTTCAGTGTTTCTGACCTGGTCTTTCTATTAATTCCAGTTGTCTTCAATGCTTGCAAACACCCACCATTTAGGAGAACTAATAAATGAGCAGATGATCCTCTGCCATGTATAAATGATTATAAGGTTAGAAATGCCAGGGACACACCTGCCTGTTAGCTGCAAAGCACAGAGATATTTCAGACAAGATTATACTGGCACCTAAGGTAGTTTGAGGACAGCGAGTTGCTCCATTCACATTTCAACTGCCAAATACAAATTCAGGATCCTGGACCAATTTGCATCTTTCTGTTCCAAACGATGCACCTTAAGGACATCATATACAGATAAAAAGCATCGCTGCTGTTAATTCATATTCTCTTATCAGTGGTCATACCATAGAATAAAGTTTATAACCTGTTGACGTGAATGAATATTGTATAAGATGCTTTTAAAATTCTTTAGTAAGTACTTTAACATTCTACATAAGTATGAAGTTTCCCCAGAATTTCCCAGTATTTCTTTGGTAAAAGACATATAGATGAACATATTCCTTCTACAAACCTCCCTGAAAAAAAAAAAATTCTTATACAGGAGGTGCACACAAACCTGCCACATGTTTTCACTTATCCTCCCATAACTGAAAACAATATAAAAGATACCCTCTCTATCTGTGTTGACAGGATCACAAAAGCTCTCTCTAGTAAATATGCATCTTCCCAAAGAAGCATTTTTTTAAGATTTTTAGGTTACACCGTGCAACTTAAGCAGTACCAGTTCAGAAATTCAAAGTTGTGTTAAACATGCATTTTCTGCCCATTACTTCTTCATGAAGATTAGTAAGAGCTGATAACTGTATTAAGATGGGCAGGTAGGTAGACGAACAAGAAATTGGAAGAACTAAAAGCAAGTATTTGGGGACCATTTTGTGATCACTGTAAATCCAATCCATCTGTTCAGAGTAAACTGGGTCTAATTAATTGAAAGCCTGGATCAGTTTAGCTGCACTACAATACAGTCCCTATGCTGAAGTTTTGTGTTTTACTTCTCAATTGCCTTGAAGTGCCTATAGCATCACCAAAAAGAGGTTCGAAAATTCTCCTTCAAATGATTCTTAGTCTTTCTACATTTCCTTGGACTCTTCAAATAGGGTAAAGAATTCTCCCACAGGATTCCTAAAGGATCCCAGGCTGGATGGATGCCTTATATACCTTGAGAATGTTGTTAAGTAACACACACAGATGTCTTTCTTTTGCTATTGTCCTTGTGACATAACAGCACGTTTTCATATGGGAAATAAATAGCATTTTGAACTGAAAACAAGCTAGCCAGTTCCAAATGATCACCCATGTGCAAGAGATTATAACTTGAGAATATTTTTCTTAATCACTCAAATACAGAGGTTAGTTTTCCCAGAATAAAAAAATACTCACAAGGATAAAATGTACCTGATCATCAGTAAATACACATTAATGTGTAATGAACTCAAAGTAGAGAGAAGTATTAATTTTGGGTGTTGTGCTCAAGGATTTTTGACAGTCCTAGAAACAGTTCATTTTCTCCCTGTTTTCATTTGGGACAAAACTTTATTTGTTGCATTACTTTCCTAAGTACAAAAAAAGTGAGAAGTCACTACCCTATGCAATGCACTTTGTTTTCAGGCTATGAGGTTCTCAACAAAAGAAAAAGAAAAAAAAAAAAAAAGCTGTTAGCAATCTACATGAATCATGAGAGCTAGAAGTTAAAAATAGCATCTTTTTAACTCTAGCTCCTTAAAAAGGTGATGCAGAAGTAATAAGGAAGCTTTCAAACCCACTCATTTGGTATGTGAGATATGCATGAGAGTTACCTATATAAGTACAAAATTAAGGCTTGGGATACTCAAAAAAGTAAGACAGGACTACTGGAATTATATGTTATATGAGAGAAAAATGATAACTAGTTTTTCATGTCCTGGGGTCATATTTCAGGTTATCAGTACAGGTGTAATCAATCAGAAATGAAGCCACTTTAACTCAAACATGAGCAACTGGATCTTCTGAAGACCAACAGTTTTTATTTCCCTCAGTTCCTTTGTAGGAGAGATTAAATTTAAGCAATGACTGTCTCATGCAAAGAAAATACTGTATTTATCCACTTGAGGGCACACTACGCCAGAGCAATAGTAGAAGACTTTATGTTGTGAAACACCTGGGTGTCCCGTATTTTTATGGTGCAGCAATGGTTCTGAATGGTTCTTGTCACCAGCAGCAGCATAAACCCAAGTGTTAGCTGGTGTTTAAAGTATCACTTTCTTGACACGTCTTTTTCAGTTTAAAAAGCCATTAACATTCCCTTAGACAGCATTATTTAAGATTTACTTCTTAAAGGAACTCAGCCACAAAGCAAGTGAAAGCCAAGCTCAGAGACAAAAAGCAAGACTGATGCCAATTTCTTTAGTGGCTCTACAGCTTTTTCTGACTAAATCTGGGGTTACTTGGGTACAACGGGAGAGGGAAGGAAAAAAAAAAAAGCGCATTTTCCTCCCTACATTGTGGTACATCACATATAAAATGGAAGATTTAATACTCTGTTTGTAGTGATGAAGACATTGTATTAGAAGAAATCGATAGGTGAATTTAAATAACCTTTAGCTAGACACCAGCCGGCGCTGCAATCCCTGTCAAGGGAGGCAGCACCAAGCTGAGAGGCACCGTGAGCAGAGTCATCTCCCCGGCCTCCACCGGCCCAGAGGAGAAGCAGGAGGCAGAGATGGAGCAGCTGGAGCAGCTCCAGGTGAGTTGGTCAGAGCAAAGCTGCTCTCCACCAGCTGGAGATGGAGCCCAGAAGCTCCCCAAGGACACGGATATTGTTTGTGAGCTTGTGAGCTCTCCTAAAGACCGTTCCAACCCTGCCGCCACTTCATAGAAAACCCAAGGAAAATATCTCCAGGAGTTCAGTTTTGATTATTCTAAAGTAAAGGAAGGAGAGAAGGGAAGGAAGCAAAATACGGCAGATATACGCAAAGAGTTGGTCTTTTGATTTCTCTGCAATAAGTTTTATATATATATATATGTATATATACTCACACACATATATAATTTATGAAAATCTGTCCCATAAAGAGCAGCAGAAAACAGAAGCAACTAACCCTCCACTCTACCTTTACAACAAATTAAATCAAAACTCCCCCAAACGGGAATTTGTTTTTCTGAGTTCTGTATTCTATTTACTATGGTGGGAAGAATAATTACCTTATTCTTACAGTCAAAATTCCTGATTTTTTTTAATAACAATAACTAGGGTAAAAAAAGAAAAATTTTCAAATGACTAGCAAGAAAATAGAAAATCATTTCACCAAGAAAACTGTACAAACAACCATAAGCAACACGTGGACACATTAAAGCCAGGGTTATTGCTATGTTATGCTTACTTTACCAACGATTTTTAGCAGTCACAAAGTAGATTTTGAATCTACTTTTAAGTTTAGTCTCTGAAGCAGCACACAACAACATCGACCGCTGCACCTCCCTGCACCATCCAAACACTGTCATGCTTGTGCTGGGAACACCAAAAAAACCCTCAATATGCAGCACATATCAAATCTCTCTGACAAAAAGAGAAAATATTCCCTGAAGTTTGTTTCTTCCATTTACTTGGCATATTTCATGCACTGATAAAACTTGGCTCGGTAATGTCAAATTCAAAAATCAAGATGCTAGGCATATTATTATAGAATAATTTCAGTCAGAAGGGACCACCTCCGGAGGGTTCTAATTCACCCTCTCATCCAAAGAGGGGCCAGCTTTGACATCAGATGAGCCCAGCTGAATACGGAGTGTCTCTGCAGACAGAGATTGCCCAACATCTCTGGACAACTTGTTCCCATGTTTGACCACCTTCATAGGGACTTTTTTTTCCCCCCCCGATATCTGGCAAGAACTCAGACTGTTGCCTCTCGTCCTTTCACTGTTCATGTCCTAGAAGGATATGGTTTACAGCTGTGACACCTCTGCACCAACCCATGCAGTAGATAGCAAGCAAGACCTTCCTTCTCTGCTTTGGGCTGACCAAAATCCCGTCTCTCAGCCTCTTTCCTCATGTCATGTTCTCCAGCCTCCTGACCACAGCCAAAAAGTATCTTTGGTTACATTAGGAGCAAGTACTGTAAAGCAACCCTTCCTTCACTTTCTCCCAGGATTTGCTAGGAACAGAAAACACCTTTTCATTCTTCCTGTTGATCTCTGTTCTTCTAGCAAAAAACAAACAAACAAACACCCACAAGAGCAACAACGTCATCCCACACAGATTTAACAGATACTTTTGTCCTGCACATCCTGCAGATAAATCTCCCTCAGAAATTAACATTTTTTGTTTGTTTCAACAAAAACATGAGTAATACACCTAATTATGCCACCACATATGGTACTTGAGCCTTTCTAATCATCAGACTACTGGGCATTTGTCTGCCCCCTGATAACTGAATTTCAGGTTGCGGTGGTCCTCCCTCCCTGCTGGAAATGGACTAGACCTTCTTCAGCGCCTATCTGCCAGCATCAATTTGCTGAGCAGAAACACAGTCACAATAACTTTGCCTTAAGCTTAACCATAAGGAGAAAGAACTAAATTGCAAATTTGAGGGGAAATGACCCCAACTAGCAGTATCGATCAATAAAACTCTTGGAGATATAAAAGCATCTGATGTACAGGTTCCCTGCAGGAAATGGCAATTGCCAGAGCAGAGCAGCAGGTATCAAAGGGAAGGTGTTACGTAGGTTGGGTTTGCTACTCATTCTGGCACCAGCAAAAAAGGCACCCAAAAAAAGCTTTTCATTAAGGAACAAACGTATTAATTAACCATTCTGTGAACATTCAAGTAAATGGACCTCAGGCTGTATTTTAAAGACTAAGCCATTTAACCAGGATATCATCCTTTACAATATATAATTCTGTATTATGTTTTTACACAAATGAACTGCGTAAAGTAATAAGGTATCACCATGGAAAAGTAGTAGCTTTTCCCAGTCAGCTCCCCAGCAAGCAGCTCTACGCCTTTTTTTTCAGTTATGAAAAAAAAAAAAAAAAAAAAAAAAAAAAAACAACCACACACACCTTTCCAAAACATCCCAATTCCTTTCTACTACACAGTTAGGAATCCCAGTTATTTGCAAACACTGGTTGACATATCTCAAACCTCCCACCACAGGCTCCCTTCAGAGCAAGCCATACTAGTTACCCTCTCTACCTGAAAAAGATAGAGGTTCAACTTGCAAAAGACTAAAATTAGTTTGTGTCTAGATAACAATCGTGTCTGAACACATAGTATGTAAAGTAATAGCAATTGTTTGGCTACTGCTTGTTTGCTTTTATCTTAGGTACAATGAAGCAACATAACAAACTCCTCCTTTTTGCCAAACATTTAAAGTTACATGTAAATGTAACTCCATCTCCTGTCCCATTTCTAGCTAACTCTGGATTTTTGCTATTTACTCTGACTATACGAATAGCAATGGGCATGCAATAAAGCTAGTTTTCCTTCAACATTTCATTCAGCGTGTAGTTCTAGGCTGCCATGGAAAACATTTCTTACAAAGCTTAATCTAGGTACATTCCAGAAGGAACTCAAAGAAGGCAATTTTTGCTGCTGAATCACTATACAACATAATCCCCCATCATTAAACCTCAGTTTCACTAAGATTTATGTATCGATGCAAACAGCCAACATTTTTATCCACAAGGATAACAGAATGACAGCTTCGGCCTGTGATTGACAATAAAATGTTCCATTATTGCTAACACACCAGCCACAAAAATGTTTGTATTTTTGGAAGTGTCAAAAGAGGCTCCTGAAAAAGGAAGAGTAAAACAGATATAAAAGCTTAGTTTAACCCAAATCTGTTTATCTTGGATTGTTATAAAACTTGACTTGAGGCCAGATCTGTGCTAGAGAGATTTTCTGCCAGAACTTTTGTTGATTGTTGAATTTCTTCCTTTACAGGCACTGCTGCCTTGGGCTGTTAATCCTCAGCAGGGAATCCTTTCTTCTCCTTTTATTTATTTATTTACTTATTTTTAAGATGAGGCACTGCCTCATTATGAACAGAAACCTAGGACTTACAGGCACAAGTACTGCTATACTAATGGACCATACCCATGCCAGCTTTTTGCTTGGCTCATTGAAATACATTGTTTTATTCACTGTTTGCTTGAGACGAACCAGTGCAAAGCCCACGATAGCCAATTAGCACGAATTTAAAACTGGGAGTGTTTTGCTTCATGGCCTTGGCTGTCTTTAAACAGCTTAAAATAAAGAATATGATAACGTTAGTCAGCAGAAAGAAAAGCCTTTATGAAAAAAAAAATCACTATATTACTTCAGTTTTTAGACACTACTAATATTTAGCTACCAAAAAACATTACGATCTTGCACTTTTTCCATTCAATAAGTAAATCTCAGGCTTCCTCAAAGCAACTTTCTTTGGTCAGCTTGACATTTAAAATACAATAAAGGCAGAAAGGACAAATGGACTTTGTTGCATTTAGTACAGGTCAACACATTCAGACTCTATTTTTAAACCTTATAAGGTAACATTCAAAAGTCCAAACAGAAATTTACTATAAGCCATTTTTGCTCTTTCATTCCAATGTTTTCTTCATCTTTTTTCTTTCGGCCTCCACGTCCCATCCTGCTAAACTGGACAACTCTTCCACAGGCACAAGTTTTCCCCACACAGCAGTTATCTACAAGCTGTTTCCTGAGCATTAGCAGTTAGAACCGAAGATTAAATTGCAGCCTCACAAAGTCAACTTATTTTTCACCCTTTACTAAGTATGCTATTTATTAAGGGTCAAATTTTAAGTATAAAAAGGTTCATTATGTGAGCTACCCTTCCACGAAATCTTAGTCTGAAAAAGTGTTATTGACTGTGTTGACAAACTGTCAAAAGTGCTTTTGGCAGCAGATGTCAGAGTATGAGGTACATAAAGAATGCTTTTAAAAAAAAAAATATCAGAAGAAGAAGTAAACATATAGAACAGATCATGTGGAAGACCCTTTTAACAAGTTTGAACCCTTCTGTGTTATATAGTATCAGATGTATGCTCTGAAAGCTAAATTTAGGTTAGATTTCACTAGATCATTAGACATGCACTGATCCCATTTCATTTAAACTCTCAGTTCATCTTATTTCAAATCGCTACTCCCAAGAAAGAGAAAAAGGCCCTGCTCCGTGCATGTATTTCAATCAATCAAAATTATTAACACTCTGAAAACCCAGAATCTATCAGTCCTGAAACTGCCGGGCTTTAACATGAAGCAAAGAACCTGCATTTCAATCTGAACTGCTCCAAACTTGCTAAGTGAATTTTTTCCAGCTGTTTCATTGGATTGTTTCTAAAGTAGGAAAAAACACTTTCCAGATATAAATATATATATACATATATACGTATGTTAATTTATGGTGACTTTTTTGTGACCGTGGTGAAGGTGGAACGCCAGCCCAGGGCACACCTGCCCAGCACAGTCTCTCAGGTCAGCAGCAGTGCCAGTAGGTCCAGATTCATCAAAATGATTAATTTGCAAGGAAAAGGTTTTTGTTTCCAGTACTCACTAGCTAACAAGAGACACCGCAAAGCTTTAGAGACACCTCTGCAATGTCAGCAGGGAAGGATGAGTTTGAAGAGCTCCAAGGTCTTTCTTAGTGGTATTCATATAAAATCAAGCAAGTTTTGCACAGCCTGAAGAATAGGAAACACTTCGTTTTAGGATAACAACCTGGGTTAAGTATGTTATTGAAGAAAAGCTAGGAAGATTTGCATCAGCTGCCTGTCATTCTCTTTCCTAATATTCCTCTAGGTATTCATGCTTTGATGTTATTGTTTTAGGAGTTTGGAACATTTCACACACAACAGTGTGGAAAAAGATTAATTATAACACATTCAGCAGGAAAGATGCCTTTTCTTTTAAGAAAATCATCCAACATCAGCATCCAAAGTTCCTCCAATATCCTCCAGTTAAACTGTTTCTGTTAAAACAATCAGGTCTAAAATAGCTCGAATGTGCTCAGCACCAGCACAGAGCTTCCTACACTCACTCTTTTCCAAAGGCAGAAAAGCTTGTTTTGGAAATTGGCAAAATTCAGAGTATTCAAAAGGCTTTTTAAAATATTTTTTAATAATGCCATCCATAAAGCAGATTTTTAAATTAATATAATTAAATAAAACTTCAAATGAAAATAGCATAGCATGAAAACAAGTGGCAAACAACCAACCTTGGCTGGGATTTGTCTCCAAATGACAGGTTTAGTTCTACAAGCAGCACCCTCACTCAGGGCTTTAATACTCCTTCCCAGCACTTGGCATCAACAACCCAACACAAGCACAAATCGGAACCACCTGGGGTCTCCTCCACCCAGGCAACTGGCAGGTGGAGATTAGGTGGCCAAGAGGTTTAAACCATTTCAAGAGCCTCTTTATTTCATAAATCAAACCAGATTCTCAAAAACAAGCTCAACCTGGAGAACCTTAAGAATTACCATTAAAATCCATATCCACATTTGCTAAATCATTTTGGGCCAAAATAGGAATCCAAGCATTAAAATGCAAGTTTTGCATTATCTTTAGCCCTGGAAACAGCCTGTCACACCTTCTGAAACAAGGAACGCTTGCCATCAACCTACCTACCTTTGAAGGATAGGTCTGATTTTTTCCTCCTCTATTTCAATTTCTTTAAAGAAAATAAAGGAGTGCTTTTAGCTGCAGCCTTGTGTTATTTTCCTTCAAACAATTCACTCCTAAACAGCTTTAAAAGAATTCCTTAGGCTGAAGCTGAGCGATGAAGGTGCCTGCAATTTATGTCTTCTAGATAAATTTGCTGATTTCTAGGAAGGTGTTTGGTTGCTTATTTGCCTCCATCTTGAGTACCAGCTAGGGGAAAGACAGAACTTTCTGACCTGGAATATTGGGCTCTGTTAGACTAAGTGAAGGGAATAAGTTGCCACCAGAATAAGGAGTAACCTGGCACTAGGTGTTCATTAACTATATTGAACACACTTGTACACTCACCCTCTCCCATAGATATGGATACATGTAACAGGAGCACAACAGAGATCACAGAGGAAGACTCAGAACACCCTGACAACTACCATGATATTTTGGGAACTTTGATTACTCATCGCAGTTTGAGGGAGAAGGACAAACCTGCAGGTGTTTATTCTCCAGCCAACTATACCTACACCTAATAAAAATGTTACCACTGACTTAGAAGAGTAAGATCAGCTGACTTGTCTTTTTTCCTCTTAAAGAAAAATGTTTTGCAACTTGAAACAAGAGACAGGTCGAAAAAGCACTGCTGAGAATAAAATACTGCTATCGTGCCTTGTGGCTGTTCACTTTTTTTTTTTTTTTTTTCCCCCCCAGGGAATTACTCAGGCTTCAGTGAGAGGCATCCTGTTTGCACTAATTCCCAGAATTATGGAACAGGATTATAAAGAAGCCATGTTAAAAATTAGAAAGATTGATTCTTACTCCCAATATTTCTAACTACACAAATGCGTAACATTTTAAAAGCAACAATTAAAAGTATTAGTAATTCATAAAGAAACAAAAGGGTAGTGAGCATGAGACTTGAAAGAAGCTACCACTAACCCCCTGTTTTCAAATATTTATAAATATGCAGGAACTTGTAACTTCTCTTCTGCTCCAGTTTTCCACTGCATAGATGAATTCATCTACATTCTCATGAAAAGGTTTCTCCAGAAGGGTCCTATGATTTCTAAACCAATATTAACGACTATGCATCATCTAGACAATTTTAAAAATAGGTATCTTGAAGCCTTTTCGTTGAAGAGATCGCGTGTTCCCAAAATTTGCATCGCAATCACACATTTTTAAAAGACCAAGAGGGAGAAAAGGTTGTCCACAAGAACGGACATTCCAATTTGGGATTAGCTGACCCACCTTGACCTAAAATAACACTCTGCAACTATATCCCATAGCTAGGCAAGTGCACAGCAAACCAACATGGGTAACAAATACCATACGGAACAAACTGCAACATTTTAGCAAGCATTTATTTCAAAACGTATTGCTCTATCATCACTGCAGTACTGCAGCCACCTCAAAAAAGGCCTCTCAGGACAGCAATATCTCTTTAGAGATCTATGCATTTCAAATGGCCTAAGGCATTTTCCAAACATTTAGGGTTTTTTTTTGTTTATGGCTTTGTTTTTCTTCCTCTCCTTTCAAGAAGCCAGGAGACTGCTCGTCTGTCTGATGTACAAATGTTTTTCCCTTCAGCCATTTCGGAAGCAAGGCAAAAGCAGGTCAGGTTTTCATTGTAACTAGCTAATCTTGTATGCAAGTCTGGTAATAGACCTAGGGCCGGCAGTGCTATCTTGTAAAAATTTACCTTGGGAGGATAAGTCCCAAATCAGAGCTTGTTTTGAGGACGCAGCGCACAGAAATAGCAGACAAGACTGGGGGATGAGCACCAACAAATCTTGCTCCTGTCTTTTTTTTTTCATACACTTGTACACATATTTAAAAATAGATTAGGGGCAGCAAAATAGTGACCCTGATGTTTCAGCCATGCACAGATGGATCCATTTGCTTAAGCCACGTGGAGAGGTGCTTTATACGAGCTGAAGGTTCGGTGGAAGTTGGTAAAGTTGACTTTGAGGAGGAGAAACTGGCCACCCATAAGGAGCACGTTTTAAACGGGCACTGAAATGTAGATGAAATTTTAGTTGGATGAAAAGCTGCAGCTAACAACCGGCCTGACAAAAAAAAAAAAAGGAAAAGAAACAGCTATGCAAAATTTATTTTCTAAATTCATCCAGAACCAAAACTAAGCAACTTGATGGAATAAAGCACTTCTTTAGGCCTCTAAAAATACTAGGGAAAATTGGCGGAGGAATATATGGCTGTTGTCTTAAAGTCATGGAATATTCAAGACCAAAGTGGTTAATCAAAATTAATCAATAAAGTCAGCACAACATGTTGACTTGATTAACATGGAAAATGTGCTGTATTTTTTTCACATATTCACATCCTTTAAAATAGAAACTCTATTAAACCCACAGCATGTATGCCCACAGAGTAGGTGCCACAATTTTGGTGGAAATATATGGATTTAATTATTTAAAAAGAAAATGCGTCAAACTTGACAACAAAACTCAATTAAAAAGCTTCTGATTATGATATTTATGTAAAGTTCTTAGCATTTTGTGTGAGATTCACTAAATTAAGACTACAGTAAATAAATTTATAAGGACAAAGAGCATGAGAAAAATCTCATAAAAATAAAAATGAGTTATGCAATAATATAAAATAAAATTATGAATTTTAATAAAAGCTTTATGAATATCAAGTGAGTGACATTCTCAGTGGACAAAAGTGGAACTTTAATGAATCCAACATAAGGCACATTCTGATGAAATAATTAGCTCTTCGGTAGTTTCCTCCTTCATAAACAGAAATGTAGGGACTCAGCATAAGCTATTGGAGACTTCTGTGAAATTAGATGCTCATTATCTGTATTCATTTTCTTGCTAAATCAGTTGCTGCAGAATCTTGCTGCGCACTTACACTGTGAGATATTTAATCTAAAGGCATGTATATCTTATAAAATTACAGCATCTATAGTCAAGGAAAATAAAAAACACTTTTATACTCTGTTGGAGAATACAGAAAAATGACATCCTAAAAAAGATATACATTATTTTTAATGTATATCTTCTTAATATGTGATCTCTGAAACCCTACCTATGGCCGCATCAGAAAGAGACTTGCATGCTAGAAATGCAGATGACTCCTTAAAACTAAAGAATGCATGTATAAGCTGACACTGTCTTGGCTTTTGCCAGTAGTTCAAGGGGATATTTGTAATTAAGTTTGAATCGACAAGTAACAGAAAAAAAATGCATTTTCCACTGATATTCCAGTGACCAGCGAATGAATGGATTTATGAAACCCAATATACAACCAGCTACTGAATTCAGTCCAATAGCCTGTTTAAAACCTGTTTCTCCAAAACAAAAACCAAAGGACAGGGACCTGCTGCCAGATGTCCCAAATAGCCAGGTTTGAAGGACAGGAACTTCTGGATTAAAAGGAACAGCAAAAAAATTGTAAATATATAGATTTTAAAAGAATCCTGAGTACATAATATTATACTAAGAATAAGAGTGGAGAAGGAAAAAGAACAGAACACAGGAGATTGATTCATGGTGTAGTAACTTTCATCCAAAATAAATATTTTGAAGGAGTGGACAGAAATAGTCTGTCAGATGGGAGCAGTCAGATAACTATATAGTAACTAATTACTATGGGAAGTTAAAATCTAAAATTAAACTTCTCTAAACCATTGCATGAGAAGTTCTGAAAATGTTTGTCTTGATTAAATTTCATCCCCATGAAGAATGAAAGCTCAAATATTTTCTGTTGTGTTCCCTCCAGTTCACACACACTTCATTACGGTTTCTTGACAAGCAATTTGCTCAGTTTTATTTTGGCACAGAGAGGCACCTGGTGACAACATCAACAAGAGCAGAGGAGGCAGGGAGGAAACGGAAAGGGAAGGACCATGTTACCCAGAGATCGTATGGCTTCCCTATCATGCCTTAAAACTCGGTGCCAAGCAGTGGAAGCTGTAGGTCAGCAGATATTCACCCCTCTGGCTGTGGTTTTGTTCCCCAGAGCAGCTCTGGAGTTGTACCTCTTTGGGAAGTCAGACATTAGGATGCCTCTGTAAAATGACCTCCTTTGAGCTATCAGAACGCACAGCCCTGAAAAGCAGAGAGGTTTTGCATTTCTAAAAAAACATCTTAGCAAGCCAAATGCTTCTTCAGAATCAAGGAGAAAATGTGGCCCAAGAATGAAAGTTTTTGGTTGTTGCCTGGCTTTTTCTCGGGACACTCGGAAACCAAACTGCTGGCTATGCTGCAGGCCTCTCCTCAGGCTCCTGTGGCTCCTTGGGAACTCTCTGCCAGTGATTCACTAATTGCTTCTCAATTAGACACAACCATGGTGCACACCTAGAAATAAGTCACTTGACACCATGAAAGATCTGGGCACCCATCTAACAGGTAGAGTACCAGGGAGCAAAATCCTTCAGAGAAAAGTGCAACTGCTGTGGTTATTGAAATCCTTGGACTGAAATATCATAAAGACTCAAGTGGATAAGGAATTAATTGAGTAATGGATTAACAGGTACATGTGAATAGAACCCTTGAGAATGGAGCTTCTTCAACCGGGGACTTTTAGAGGTACAAAAGCAAAATGCAGCTCACCCCTCGTGGCCCTCTCGGCTTTCAGCCAGCGCCACGTACGGCAGCTCGCACTCTGCCTCCTCGCTGCATGGGGATGTGTGGTAAGGGACGCACAGATGTCTAACGCCCAGCAGCCTCATCCCATCTCAAGGGTTATTGCTGGGCTTGCGCAAACCAAACAGAGGTGAAGTGATCAAAAAGAAGAAACCTCGAACCAAAAGAGCCAAAATCTTTCACATTAATTGAAAAAACTCTAATAAGCCTGAAGAGAGAACTATGAGGCCAATCACGTGAGCAGAGAAAGCAACTGAATAACTTGATTATGGCAATTTTATTCTTCTCTTATTGCAATCCAACCAAAAGGCATCCAGTGTGAAAAATGTGTGCAGGATGAAGCTCTGAATAAAGATGCATAAAATATTAGGCAGCAACTATTACATTAAACTCAAAATTTCAGTCTTCGGTTTCAAAGTGCTAGTAACTTCTGCTCACAAAAATTTAAAAAACAGCAAAGGCTCTAGGACAACTGCACTAAGTTCCCACCTCTCTTCAACAGTTTGTCCACTGCCCTAAGTAACCCTAAAGATCAGCGCAACTGCTGCAATTTTGTTACTGTATCATATATTAAATCTCGCTTTTTCTTTAAAAAGAAATTCCTGCTACTTTCTACATAATATTAGTAAATAAAAAAAGCTGAGAGATAAATAGAATGCTCACAATGAGCCCTCTGAGACAAAAAAAAATCTCTTTGAAGAGAATCAGATCAGTCTATATTACACATTATTGGTAAATACTCATCAAGCTTGATAGGCCTTAATGGGAATATGCAAAGTTTTGAGCATTCTGTTCAGAGAATTGAAAATGTTTGTGTATCAGGATATATTAAAAACAAAAACACAAGGCCTAGCATATTACAAAGCTACCATTATCTCAAAACCAGGTCTGGCCTGTTCAATTTCAAGTAAGGGCCCAACACACCAACTTTTCCCTCTCCGTGATATCGCGCTGCAGCTTTACCTGGCTTTACCACAAGCTCTGAGCTCAAGAAAAGGGGATTTGCAGTGAAGCTGGGGACATGGGTAAGTCCCTAACTCTGCTGTCCCAACTGAAGATGCTCCAGCTTTGAGATGTCCAGCAGCTGCTGAGGAATAAGTGACACAGTGAGAATGTACCTGCATGCCTTCAGTTTCTCCAAGAGCACCACAGTCATGACACATGAGAACTCCTCACATAAAGCATATTTCCTTTGCTACAGAGGATAAAAATAACACCACAAGCCAGTTTAATCAACAATATTCCAATAGTTAATGATATCATAATGCATATGTGAAAACACTGAAACTCTCAGTTTAAAAAAGAAGAAAAAAAGTAGTGCAGCTCTCGAAGGGTCATGGAAATGTTCAAGGATATCTTCGAAGAATATATGAGGGAAGCAAATTTAAAGAGGGAAAGGGAAAGGGAAAGGGAAAGGGAAAGGGAAAGGGAAAGGGAAAGGGAAAGGGAAAGGGAAAGGGAAAGGGAAAGGGAAAGGGAAAGGGAAAGGGAAAGGGAAAGGGAAAGGGAAAGGGAAAGGGAAAGGGAAAGGGAAAGGGAAAGGGAAAGGGAAAGGGAAAGGGAAAGGAAAAGGCCTGCCTTATGCATGCATTTTCCTCAAGGCTTTTGCTCTCTCTCTCTTTTTTTTTTTTTTTTTTTTTATTAAACCCAGAAAAATTAAAAACCACTGGACAAGTAATCATGAAAAAAAACAATAACGGAAATAACAGATACGTCTTTTCTTCAAAAATAAAGATCTATATCTTTGTTTTTACTATTTTGTATTTGTACTACTATAACCTTGCAGAACAACATATGGTTAATTAAACTATTTCAAGTAGTGCAGTAAAAAACATAATCGTTCTTCTCTATTGTGTGCAGGTATGTGCAATTTTCCTGGGAAAATCTGAATAGATTAATACGTATCCCCTGGAAACAGCTCAGTATTGGGTACGCGCTTCTACATGAATACCTGCTAATAAAAGACCGTGATATTAGCATAAACAGGTACAATACATTTTCATCACTATGGAGCAACATGAAATAAGGAAAATTAAAACGTGTTGCAAATCTCCTTTCTCTAAAATCTTTCATTAAAAACATAAGATTTAACTCTTTTTTTAAAAATAGATAATGTTTTAGAATGACAAAATGTACAAGAAAGTCGACCATGCACCTTATTGAAGGTCTATCCAATCTTTAAAAGCAGAATAAATTGCACATGTGCCTATGCCTAATGATGTGATATTTAGTTGACTCTGAAAAGTCTGACTAAATGTAAAAGCCCTTGGAATTCTGTGTTGTACAGACAAACCTGTGGCCTGAAATTATGCCACATATAACGAAAGAGCAGAGCCCTGTACCGCATCGGAGACTGCAGAAGGGAAAGCTAGAAAGCTGTTTGCTGTGAAGCAAAAGCAACCAGTGGACACTGCTCAGGGCAGCACAGAGCAAGACGGAGATCTTGGAATTTGAAAGGTCTGGGCCCTTATCGGGTATATATTGATTTTGAAAGCTTGGCCTTCTGGTTGTTGCATTGAGAAGGATATAAAAGTCACACTGGATCTGGGCCTGGTAAAGTAACTGCTCCATAGGAAGTCGGAGTGAGAACATGACCAAGTATGTGTAGAAGAGAGATCAAAAATTCCATTCACTCCCCTCCTGGCCTAAATATATGCTGATGGGTCTGATAAAAGTTCAGCATAAAGCAAAACAAAATAAAATATAAAAGTTTAGTCATCCACTCTTGGGTCCATCACATTAGGTGCAGCCCTGAGCAGGGAGTACTATACAGTGCTCAGCCACACATCCAAAACGTCAGTGCTACGGTGGGTGATTTGGAAGAGGAGAACAGATTGTGAATACTCAGGCCCTGAGTATTTGGGCCTGCAGTTACTCTTGGTGTGTGTTTCATCCGTTTCCACGTTAACAGTTTCTTAAGGTAAAATTAAGATATTTTTCTTGGTTGAAAGACTATATATAATCAATTCCATTTCTCCCTCAAATATTGACTCAAAAGAGAACCTCAGAGAGATACTTTATGAATATATATAAAAGTATATCGAGTAAAAAAGCATGAGCTACATGAACCAGAAGTGAAAATTTAAGCAAGTAACTGACCCAATAAACTAAATGACAGTGAAAATGCTAACGCCGACTTGCCTTTAAAGAGACTTACTCTAAACACAAATATATTTCAAAAAGAAACCTCCTGCTGAGCAACATTTTGTGTTCATTCTTCAGAAATCATCTTTGCAATATTGAACTCGTCGGTGTTGAACAGGCTACACATGAGTTACCTGGGCTTAATATTCCCATTATACAATGGTAAAAGATTTTAGAAGTCTCCTGAAAGACTACAGTCAGAGATAGAAAACTTCTAAATGAAATAAAAATGTCAACACATCAAGGAGAAAACATCAAACGTCCCAATGAGACACAAATATCTTCACAGTAAAGGCATTTGCCACTCAGAGACACAACAGCCAAGGCAGTGACAACTTATGAAGCCGTGGAAAAAGATACTAATTTAGTAAATAGGCAACTAAATATGATAATTTTAACCATGTGATTAAGGCAGAGGTATTATTTTAACTCAACTGGAACTCATTTCTAAATTTCTCAGGCTGAAAAGCAACATTATGTTAAAAATAATCAAGAAAACTTGGTCTGATCTGGCTAGTTCAATAGCCAGATAGTTCAATAGATCTGGCTAATAGTTCAATACTATTGCACTTTATTAAAAATTCAAAGATAGCTAAGAAAAACGTATTTGAATCCAGAAAATATGATAAAAAGCTGCACACCTAATAATAAACAGAATCAGTATTTCAAAGAAATTAGTATAAGAAAGAAATTAACTAAATGATCCATGTGTCCATTCTCTGAATTCTTTGAGCTTAAAATAAATGAGCCAATCTCCAGCTGTACGTATAGAAGGGAAGTCGAATAAAATTTATTGCTGTTCAGAACACAGATCTATAATAATTATCTTAATTAACACTTCAAAGCAAATCTTATTATTGGTGTGTTCTATTGGTAAGCAGGCTCATTTTGCAGCCTCACTTTTACAATCAGTGATGACACGAAGCAAATTAAGTCAACATAAAAGAGAATGAACTTTTACATCATAGTCGGGTAAGAAGCTAAAATGGATTACAAAGTTTAAATATCCATACCTCATCCAAAGGCTATGCAAGCCCTCAGATGTATACATGTTTAAACCACACGGCATGTGGATCAAGCTGTTTTGTTTTTTCTGGTGTGTCTGATCTACAGAAGAAAATCTTGTGCCTGCTTTCTCCTTGATTCATAAAGGAGAAATATTTTACATATTATTCTTGTACATATTTTTGTTCTTCCACAAAGTTTTTCCCCAATTTTACAATTTCTGGTAGACCTAATGCATATCTAAGAAATACATAAGTATATTAAGTTAATTAAGTTAAAGCCTCCATATATTTAAAGCTTTTGTTTCCAATCCAAGGATCTTGTAATATGAAAAATCCCTTCAATAAAGAACACTTTTTCCCCGTACAGATGAGGAATGGATTAAACTCATAACACCTCTTGATTTAATACAGTCTACACCTAGAAACACCTACTCCAAAATTCTTACCCCATATCATTTTCATGTTCATATGTTTTGATTTCAGGGTGTGAACCCCATATGTGAATTTAACTTACATGAATTGTAAAATATCATTTACTTTGTAGGTACTACCAGAAATGGTCAGAAACACCATACTGCAAGCTGAGACAATTTCTCATTATGGATATATAAAAGAACACACCCAGAATCTTTAGTCTGCCATTAAATGACAAAACTCGATTCATTTTTACATTTCTTTCCAGATCTCCTTCCGATCTGTCAAAATCATTTCTGAGATGGGGGAAGCATTCCAGGAATAATCTCCTTAATTCTAAATTCTAACAATAAAATTTTCTCACTAAATTCACTTCATAGCTACTATCTGGATCCATTCAAGGACCACAATATCTTATGATACTAGGAGTTCATATTCTGTGGGTATCCTAACAGCTATTTTTAAATTGCTGCTTAAAAAAGTCAACTCACTGCTCGTACAACAAGTGTGACCGACAGTATCACCAGTCAAATATATCAAAAACAAATGTACAAAAATATTTTTAAGTTAGCCCCTGCTAAGCACTCAAAAGTACTTTTTACAACCATCATACTCTTAAAATTATTAATTATATCAGTTATTATATTAGCAGTTATGCCAGATAATTATTAACTACATAATCAACTTTAGAAAAAAGTTGATATGATTATTCTGCTTTAATTAGTATTTTTGGCATAAATCATGAATAATTGTTATTCAACTGAATATGAAAATAATTGTTATTTACCAATATAATGGTAGCCATACATATTTAGAAAACTAGGAAGTTTGGAGGTGACATTTAACTCACAAGTTATTTCAAAAACAAACAAACAAACATGTAGCTGCTTTTTGAAGAAACTGAGAAAAAAAAGCAACGAAAGATGCAGTCAAACCCAATTCTCCCTTGAAACCTTTGGATGCTCTCTGTATTTGGAATTTGAAGGTAAACTGTTCCAATTTTCAAAACTCCAGGCCATGCTCTTTCAGGAGTGAGGATGGTGACAGCGTCAAAGACTTGGGCAATTTTTCACCTTACCGCTTCTGGGGAGTCACGAGAATGAGGCCACTGCAATTCAGTCACGGTCACGATGAAGAATCAGCTAGAAACGTTGGCCAAACATGCCCAAGTTTGTGATGGTTTGATAATCAGATATGTGGCTTTTCTTATTGCTTATGTGCTATATTTGTAGTCAAGACACTACAACTCTGTTCCTTTAATGAGCTGCACCAGGTCAGCTTTCTTCCCCACACAGCCACGTTTCTACTTTCCAGCCATGTTAGAAAAAATAACAGAAAAATTCTCAGCATCTCTCTACATGGGCAAGTGCAGCAGAAAAGAAGTGGCCCTTGCGCTGCATGGTGGCGCGTGCAAAAATAATGTTTCGATTTCAATCAGAAAAGAAAAATTCCAAACTCTCTGCGCACAGGCTCCAGCTTTGGCTGCCTCACCGTAATGACCCTCAGCTAACCAGCCCATGCCGGGCCCCAGCGATGGGCGATCTCACCCGCCGTGTGCCCAGACGCGCCCAGACACGTGAACGCTGTAAGAGAACCAGAGCCTAAGCTGAACACTATTGTAAACTTGGGAGATAGTCCTGCTCAATTAAAAAGAGCAATTTGGACCTTACAACATTGTTGAATTGAGTTCAAATGGTCAAAAAAGAAAAAAAAAAAAGTTTTTATAATTGACTTTCCCTTAGGTCTGTCTTGCAAATGACTTTTCTCACATGCTGCTTTAACTGAATTCAGCTCTTAAACAGAGAAACTGCACAAAGATTCTGTAAAATTACTACTCTCCTCTGAGCGCATCAGGCTATTTTCTATTTTCTGCTATTTTCTATTATCTGTATTATCCCTATTTTTCTCAAAACTATTTTAAACCTGCATGTGTGTGGTTCAGTGTTCCATGACAATGGTAATCAGTAATACATTTCCTGCTGAGATTAGTAAATGTATCAGATTTAGGGTTCAAATATAGTAAAATCCAGGCTCAATAATGACAAGTAATATCTGAATAACTGGGGTGGTTGGGAATGAAAATATTTTCCTCCAAGCAATACAGAAATCAGTCCATTTTCAAAGTACAGTACATTACCAGTTCTTTAAACTGAAAAGACAGATTCTTTCCTGAAATTTGATTAAAATCTACTAAAAGGCAACATCAAAATGAAAAGAGAAATTGTGAAGTACCTTATGAATTCATGCATATGTTCCAGCAGCTAAAACAAATTAGAATTATAACTGATGACCTGTTTGTTTCATAGATACAGATTTAATTTTCCTAGCTATTACTGTATAGAAAAAAACTACAAAACCTGTGATTAATTAGGCATCCTCCTGTGACATGGGACATACGACTGATTCATTCTAAGCTACTATATTAAATCTCTTAAATTTCTGGTAGCAAAAAATACATGAACTGCCATATTGAAATGCCCCTGCAGAACTATAAGGAAGCTACAGAACTATATGGAAGCTACACACAAAATGCTATGAAAAGGCATTCAGGCCTTTCTTAAAAGAGTAATTTATTTAGTTTATCAAAATCTGCAAACCATTGAGGAAAACCATCCACAGTCTGACAAAGTTGTCATTCATTTTGGTTACTATCTACAAGGTGAGAAGCGGAGGTGCTATTCCTTGAGGAAATATTTTGTTATACATTTCTATACAAAGATTTCATGAAATTAGAGATGATGATGCAGAGGGAAAGAGTGTAAATTCTTACAAACTCCCACAAAGCAAAATTAACACGCGATAATAGTTGCCTTCTGCTTTTAGTTGACTGCAATATTGAAGCCAGAGAACCAAAACAGGCTGCAATTATTACGCAAGTTCAATACAGACTTTGGGAGAAATTCTATCAAATTTCTCAACTGCACTTCTCTTACAAAAATCTCAGTAAGTTAGTTGAAAAAGGCATGTGGCAGGGCCACATATCTGTTGCTCTTTAAATATGACAACAATGGAAAAATAGGTGCCCGGGCAAATTCCAGCTCTCTCAGATCCCTGACAGCCAGCGAAAGTTTTAATTAGTTTGCTAGTTCAAGGCTTCTTAGAATAAATGTGATTCTGTCATTTCTAATGCATTCTCATGATCAGTTAATGGATTTTTTTGCCTCCAGCTCAGACAACCTTCCTGTCTTATAATTTTTTTCTAAATCAATTCATAGGTTATCCATATTTTCTCATTTGGAACACTAATGAGCTTGTCTGAGATCCAGCTGAATGCACTGCTGCGACACACTCGGTTGTTCTTTTTCAAATCCAAGCCGCATTCCTGTATTACTCTTCAGAATTTCAGTATATATCAGAAGATGCCCAGCAGTTTGAAAATCTGTCACTTATTTATGTGCCTATATACACACACTGAGTTCAGAGCCTAAATCCCCACATAGGAAAGGAAAAAGAAAAAAGTTGACAGACGTTTTTGGAGGCTGAAGACTTGTGCACAACAGATGTGGTTTTCAAGTATTTCAAAAGTCTTCAAAAATGTTTCAAAAGGGTTTCAAAGCTGCATAAACAGCTTAGAGGACAGACTAAGTATTTAAACGTGAATTCCAAAATACAACATCGGCTAGTTTTGGTAGGTTGAAAATCATAGAATCAAACAAATTCAGACTGTAAGGGATAAGGATCTCATTTACTCCTGCCTCCTGATCAGGTGTGATCAGTTTGCTCCAGAACTCGTCCACAACACTTTTCTTGCAGTCTGTGACCGTTAGCACTTTCTCTACCCTGTGACCTATTTTTAACGAAATACTAAAGAACTTCACCACTCTAGGATCTCTACTAAACAGAGCTTATGAATCTTCAGTGGACTTCAGAGTTCTAGCTGAACAAGGATTAAATATTTATGTATTGAATTAGCAAGAGAAATTTCAAAATTAGATGTTTTCTTTGGAAAGTATAGTGGTTTTTGTTGTGGTGGTTGTTGTTTCATTTTTTTTTTTTTTTATGTCCAAATCCATGAACGTGGACCATGTGCAACATATCTTCTGGAGGCTGTTACTTAAGGCAAAGCGCCATCCATGACTAGAGGTAAACTAGATACTCACTTGATCAGACTATGAGCAATTTTCAGCCAAAAAGAAAGAAAAGCCCCAGTTTGGGATGATTGCTAGCTTATCAGAGAAAAACAGAAAGAGCATTCGTATAACTTAAGTTAAAGTGCATCTGATAAACACAGTCAGAGAGTAGTAGTCTTAATCACTTAAGGCTTTCAAGATAATGTTTATACATCTCACAAGAACACACAGTAGTCAAATATATTTTATCTGATTTAATATAGAGGAAAATTAGGTAAAATGTATTTCTCCAGTAGGAGAAATTGTATGTTCAAACAGTCCTTTATATGTGTGAATATTATCTATGAATATTATCTATCTATCTGTGAAATGAAGTCAATTTGTACGTGATAATGAATTTCAAAAAAATACAGTAGCTCGACATTTCGCTTCCAATTCCAGACCATACATTATTTTCTCTAGCTTTCTTGAAGAACTGCTAAAATATGAATGCATTACTCACCATCAAGGTAATCATTTCAGGATCTGGGGCACCTTAGCCTTGTAGCTCAACGTGTACTTTCTTTATTTGCATTTATAGAGTGCTATCAAATTTAAATCTAGCTAAAACAAAGTTTACACAGGCAACTTCAGAAACTATGAATCTACAACAATACTTTGCCAACATTTGTAAGTACAGTTGATTAACAAGTTACCTAGAGCTATGTGAAATGAAATCGGTATGTCTTCAAATGCCTTTGCATCTGAAAAGTTGTGTACTTAGATGTGTATTTCCAGAATAACATGAAGAAAGACTGTAAAGTAATTGCAAGTAAGGGTTTTCTGACAACAAAAACATCATTAAGTCTGTTCTCACTCAAAAAGAGAAGCTCTGCATTTTTATCTAGCAGACTAATCTTAAGGTTCACAGCGCCTATAAAAAAATTTATTAATAACAGGTTGTTGGACAGATGGGCTTATCCGGCACTCTTTTTTTTATATATAATTAGCATTTCTAGAAGAAAAATGGCTTGTGTATTTTAAATAACAGGACTGCCCATTTTGAGGCTTACGAGGATGAAATTATGTAACCAGCTGCTTATTATTAATAGCTACTCAGGAATAGAAAGGAAACAGGCCACAGAGGCATAAACTGCCCTGATGGGACAGAAGCTGGCTGTCTACTGCCATATTTCCTGGCTCTGCTTTGCTGGTCCCTCTGCCCATGCAGTCACAGCACATTTAAACATGCACAGACACAGCTAACTCGATCTGCCTTCGATAAACAAAGATTTCTACAGAAAATAAAGAGCTGGATATCACTATTGCATATGTTACATGCATTGCCTAGCATCACTTTCACCTTGGGCTTTTCAGACCGTTTAGAAATGATTGGACAAGTGGTTTAGGTTCTACTAGCAAAGTTAATTCTAGCTCGTTGGAGGATAAATGGATGGGCATATTGCCCTAGTTCACCGCAGTACAAAATGAAACAGGTTTCAACATTTAGAAGAACTTCTTCTAGAGATGAACACAAACTATTTAATCTTTTGCTAAAAATTTTAGTAAGGTAATTGCATATAATGAGTACATATAACACAATGCTAAAGAAATAAGCAAAATATATGAAAAACACTTGCCTGCGTAACAAGTGGCTCCAGTAGCCTCTCTACTGTGAGAGTTCTGATTTCTAGGCTTTTGGGGTCCCATTTCAAAATGATAGGTGACGTTGCAGAAGTCATACTCCCTAAAACAGACAAAATAACACAAAGCCAACAAATGTTATGAATGTAATAAAGAAAAAGTGCATTTAAGGTGCTAATTTTACATATTGGGAGATTAGCATATATGCCGTTTTCATTCACATATAAAATACTTGTTCAGCATAGCACTAGTTTTTCCATACTCCCAAGAACTCCTAAGTTCCCCAACAGTTCTGCAGACTGGTTAGACATTTATATTGAGGAAAATCCACCCTTAAAAACAGGTGTATCTTGCTGCCTGAAATACAGGCAATTCAACAGCATTGTTCAGTTTTGTGAAAAGAAATCCCCCGCAATATTTATTATTTCTTCATTTTGGAATGGCAGTGCTCATTTGAAAACAACAACAAAAAGATTTTGACAACTGTCTTAGGCTTAAAGATTTAGCAAGACTTAAAGCAAAGGTGATGAAGCTGCAAATTTAGCTGTTTTTTTTCAGATTTTCAAGAAGTGATGTGGTTTTAAAACCTGGGGGATTGTGATCAGCAGCATAAAGTCCAGCTGGAGATCAGACACTGGTGGTGCCCCTCAGTGCTCAAGCCTGGGTCCAGCACTATTCAGCACCTTCCTTAGTGACCTGGACAATGGGACCTTGCCCATCATCCGCAATCTGCAATCTTTTTTATTTCTACATGAAAAGAGTGGTGAAGCATTGGAACAGCTGCCCAGGGCAGTGATGGAGTCACTGTCCCCGGCAGCATTCAAGAAAGGTGTAGATGAGGCGCTTAGACATGGCTTAGCGGGCATGGTGGGGATGGGTTTACAGTTGGACTTGATGATCTTCAAGGTCTTTTCCAACCATAATGACTCTGTGATCCTTCCCCTCTACTCAGCACTGGGGAGGCCACATCTGAAGTGCTGGATCCCATTCCAGGCTCTCCAGTACAACAAAGACAGGGAGATCCTGGAGCAAGTCCAGTGAGGGGCCACGAGGATGATCCAGGGAAAGGCTGAGAGAGCTGGGACAGTTCAGCCAGGAGAGAGGGCTCAGGGAAACCTCGTCAAAGCCTGTAAATATCAGAAGGGAGGGAGCAGAGAAGACAGAGCCAAACAGAGGCAGAGGCAACGGGTAAAAACTGAGACACAATAAATTCCATCTGAACTTTTAAAAAAAAGACCTTTTTGATTTTAATATGAAGGTGTCCAATATTGCAGGAGGTTGCCCAGGGAGGCTGAGGGGTCTCCATCCTGGCAGGTCTCCAGAACCCAAGAGATGCTGGGGAAGCAGCTCCACCTGCCGATGCCTGGGCAGGGAGGCAGGACGAGAGCCCAGCAGAGACCACCTACAACCTCAGCTACTCCGCGGTTCTGCATGTTGAATTCACGTTGATATGGGTGCTTGATGGCAATGTTATAAGTTAAAAAGAAAATACCTGAAAAGTGTTCATTTAAAATAATTATCTTCTATAATCCTGTATTTTAGTTATAAACTAAAAACAAGTATCATATACATGGAATACATA
Organism: Tinamus guttatus; assembly: GCF_059628265.1. Classification (NCBI taxonomy): domain Eukaryota; kingdom Metazoa; phylum Chordata; class Aves; order Tinamiformes; family Tinamidae; genus Tinamus; species Tinamus guttatus. The sequence continues at coordinate 2,935,766 of NW_028288752.1, forward strand.
ATAATGAATGAGAGAGATCAAAATCAGGTCCTCTATACATAATATCCCAAATATTTAAAATTGTTTTCTTCAGATAACTTAGCATCTATGTCTAACTGATGAACTGATTTCAGTGATGTGGAAAAAAATAATTAAGTGAACACAAATCAAAGCATGTTCAGTCATTACTCCTCGAATAGCAATTTGCTTTGTAAAACTGAATTCAAAGGTACAGATTCAGTATTTAGGAATATTATTTAATATGTACCACAAAATGTCTTTGACTAATTACTGTCATTTATACTTTTTGGGTTGTTAGGCCCATATAAAAGATTTTCACTGTATTACTAGCCGGCAACGTAAAATATTTGCTAAAAGAGAAATGTATATCCAAACTCTGTAATTGAAGTACCTATAGAACACATAAAAATAGCCCTCTGTCTCTTCTTCTTTGCAAGCATTTAATAGCAGAAGTATCTGGTAATATCCAGCATATTCTAAAATCATCATTATTTGTCTTCGACTTTTATGCAAAAGATTACTAGAACTTAACTCTACAATGTTAAAAGCAATGCAGAAGAGAAAAAAAGAGAGAAAAAAGTGTAATGCAACTTCTAGTTGCTGTAAACATGGTAAATGCATGGAAATTTCCTAAAGGCAACATTTAATCATCCTTCAGCACCTACAAGATTCTTTTGACAGAAAAATGGTTGCTAAAGCAGTTGACCTTCATACTCAAAAAGGAAGTTTTTAGTAGACAATGATGCTAGTTAATATTTCATAAGTTACAATATCTTTCAAATGTGTAAAACACAGTTGCTGAATCTTTAAATAAGTGTCTTTTTCCTCACCGATTATCAACATGAGTACTCGTAAGTATATTTCCTTAAGGAAAAGATACTAAGGGTAGTCCAAAGCCTACAAAAGAAAACAAATTTCAGTGGCCCAGCAATCCTATTGATGACACAAAAGAGGAAACAATTGATGAGCCATGCTATGATCAGAATACTTCAGTTTCAGCCTAGGAAATAGAAAGAAATCCTTAAAAATTCATTATAAAAGGGCAAAAATGCTTTCCACTATTAAAAAATTTATACAAGAAAAAGCCTCATTAGCAGCCTATAGAAAGTCTTTTTGTTTGTTGCAAGATCTAGCCCACAAATGCAAATAAGCAAAAAAACCAAGTCTAATCTGGCAGACTTTCCTCAGCATTTCTCTAGCTGCTGTCACAATAATATTTTTAAATGACAAAAGACTGAAAAGGAGTTACCTAGGCAAACAAATGAATGCGGGAAAGAAAAGATTTACCACATCTTACTAATGCTTTGACCAAAACATCTCCCACAGCATCCCCGCCGAGTTCCTCTCTGAAGACAGGCAGCCCCATGGCTCCTAGCGGGCTCAGGGTGTGCGATGCCCGTAAGGACGAGAGCGATGGGAGCCGCCGGCCGAGGAGAGCGGCAGCACCACACGTCTCACATAAAACTGCGCTACAATAGAGAGAAGGAAATGAAAAGAGCCCTAAGGGAGCAGGACCTCCTTTCCCATTACATCCTAGGTTAGAAAAATATCTGTTGTTTTCCTGGGTAGTTTAAGTTTTTATTTGTCTCTGGAGGTCAAATGCTGCTTGTCATTTTTTAAAAACACTCAGTAAGAACAATCCAACCCTCAAAATATTACGTTTGGTTCCTTGTTTGAGTTCCGGCCTTTGCAACTTAGAAGTATGTACAGATCATTCTCTAGGATAAACCTCACTGAACTAAAGAGTGCCCATGATTTGTCTGAACGGTTCCTGGAGAAGGTCTTTTTCAGCATTGTGAAAAGTCTCACTGAAATTTATTTCCTGTTATTCACCTATGTTATCTCCTGGCAGAAGGGATTCTTTTTAAGCCTGAGCTTGAAATTTGATGCTGTCAAATAAGGACAGTATGTTATAACACTGCATTTCAGAGAGCCTGCTTCTGAAGAAAGGTTTTGCACCAATGATTGCAGCCCTAATCCTGAAAATTATTTTTTTTTCAATAATATGTTTGATTATATAGACAATGTGTACATTATATATATATATTATATGGACAATATATTATATGGACAATATATTATCTAACTGTATTTTCCCAGAAAGTCTGTCAAAATGTGTCTTAGGAGAGGCTGAGGGAGCTGGGCCTGTTCAGCCTGGAGAAGAGAAGGCTGAGAGGGGATCTAATCAGTGTATATAAATACCTCAAGGGAGGGAGTGCAGAGGACGGTCATGGTCTCTTTTCAGTGGTGGCCACTGATAGGACTAGAGGAAATGGCCGGAAACTGAAACATCAAAAATTCCATAGGAACTTAAGGAAAAATTTCTTAACAGTGAGGGTGACAGAGCACTGGAACAGGCTGCCCAGAGAGGTTGTGGAGTCTCCTTCTCTGGAGATCTTCAAAACCCGCTTGGATGCAGTCCTGCGCCACGTGCTTTAGGTGTCCCTGCGTATGCAGGGGGGTTGGACTAGATGATCTCTAGAGGTCCCTTCCAACCCTAAGCATTCTATGATTCTATGATTCTATGTCTCTTGCCTATCCAGTCCAGCAACTTGTTCCATGGGGATGTTTCTTTAGGCAGCCTGCCCTCAACGGATGATCCATAAGGAAAATAACTGCATACTTTAATCAATTCATTAGATAGATAGTACTCATGTTTTAGAGGCAAAACGTGATTCCTTCAGTAGAATTCGGCATTAACACAGCAGGCCCAAATACCTAATCATACAACCATGCTTCTTGCTAACCTTTTATGTAAAGCAGCATTTCAATGTTTACAGCCTTCTACAGACTCAACATATTCTGCACGCAAAATTACCTTTCTCTATCACACTGTAATTGTTTTTCCTATGGAGAGGACCTGCTTTCCTTGTGATTTACAAAAATGTCCATTCCAATCTTCGAAAACCTGCTTACAAGTGGCAGTGGCATCTCATTTATAGGCTGCCACTTAAAAGTAAGAGTAAAAATATTTTAACTCTAAAAAAGCAAGAGCAAAGCTTGCTGAAGGAAGATGTCCATTTTCTAAAAATATTAATATTGCCAGTCTGGAAAAAGCCTCTGGTTGCCAGTCCAGCTCGCATCTGAAGTTTTCATAGGTGAGAAAGGGCAACAAAAACCACCACTTGAAGCCAAAGAATGTTTTCCATAGGTAATAAAGAGCAACAACAACAACAAAAGAAAAGTGGAGAATCTCCCTTTCTTAAGTTGAAGTGCCTATAATTAGGCAAAGAGGAGCAGTACAGCCTCCAGCAGCTCCAGCTGAAATAATCAAAGTGGACACGGGCAGCTTGCAGTCACCTTGCCAAAAAACAAACAAAAACAACAAACCAAATCCCATGTACACAGGATGGTTTAGAGGAATATCTGTCTCTACATGTTTGAAGAACAAGTTTTTGACTTGTTTTGATGTATTTATTTTGTTTCATAAAAGCATCTCTTGTCCTAAAACTTCAGCAGGAAAAACAAGCCAAAACAAACCTCTAGGCCCCATGGCAGAGCCCAACTACACAGAATTATTTTTTCATTTGAGTTTTTCTAAGTTTGCAGCATCCTTTTGGGAGCCCTCTTGCCTCTTACTCTGTCTCCATGTTGCCTTGATATTCTAGCACTCAAAGAGAAAAGTCCATTATGCAAACACAGACACTTTGAGCCAATGAGTCATTTTGTGATGGAGAAAATGGCCCTGAGAAGGGCAAGATTAGCTTGGTGACAAAGCCCGTGTGAAGGGGACCAGAGCTGTCTGACACAGAAACAGCAAAGCTATAAAAAGTCGGTGGCTGAGTCACTCGCACCGTGCAGTTGAATCCACCAGCTATGGAGGCAACTGCCTACACCAGCCTTACTGAGTCAGGAGAACAAACTGCCTTTAGAAAGCAAGGAGATCACACAAAACTCACAGGGAAAGTGTAAATAGCAGTGGAAGGGTCAGGGTGATAGCAAGCTTCCCCCTCACCCTCCTCCATGAGCTATCTCCTCTGCTTCATGGAAAACAGTAATATGTCCAAAAGTTCACTGCAAACCCAAGGTGTAGGCAAATGTCCAGTTTTCATCTATGATATTGCTCAGAGACGTAAGTCTAGATCAGCAACTCGCACGCCCGCAGCCACGGAGGGCTGTGGGCTCACACGTCACTACCACCAAGGCAATGGTCATACAACGTTTACCCCATTCGGTCCAAAAAACTTGCACGCTCCATCCAGTCCTATAAAGGCCATTTCAGAAAGAGGTTTAGCCCAAATTATGAGAAGGAGGAACCTGTGGTTGCTGTGGGAGAGGGACTTCAACCTGCAAGTGGATTTCACTATCCCAAGGAGAAGGGGCTAGAGCCCCCACAGAATGTAAATAGGACCAATCATAGAATCACAGAATCCTTAAGTTTGGAAGGGACCTCTAGAGATCATCTAGTCCAACCCCCCTGCACACACAGGGTCACCTAGAGCACTTGTGTACATAAACAGCCCTCCTTGTCACTAATGTGGCTTCTTAGAAAAAGCTTTCCAAGTTCTGTTTCTTTTAAGATAAACATTAATTCATTCTTGCATGTTGAAAAAAAAAAAAAACACCTTTTAGTCACTAAATCTACCTACACCATCTCATGATTTCTATTCAGTGCATGAAACGGCATACATAATTCACTTATCTTTGGAACATAAAAGTATGAAGTTTCTTTGGTTTAAACTAAGCCATGTTCACTCACCTTACAACACAGAAATTGCAACTCAAATTCAAGCAGCTCTTCTTTGGAAAGTAAATTTCTAAAACCTGGCCTTCTCCTCCACGATTTTGCAAGCTTCTGCTTCTGAATATAGATGCTATCCTCTCACTGAAGATACCCTGTTTATCACTCCTCATATTTGAAAACTATCATCAACATTACCTCTCCTTTTCTCCAGACTTTCCATTTCTTCAAAAGCAAGCTCCTTGTTCTACAACATCAACCTTTTTATGTATTAAGCATTTTATATTTATTCCTTTGAAAGACCCAGTACTTTGTAGTTTTGAGGGGCATTTTTCAAAGGAGACTATTTCCCTTCCAAAGTGACCACAGTAGCAATACAGTAGTATCATCTCTGCATGCCCTTCTGTTTCATTATGTTCAAAATAGTGTGTTTATTAATTATGTTAACTAAGAAGGTCTTGCTGTTGCTCTTACATATGCAACACTTTTTTCTTGTTCTGAAAAGAGTCCTTTATTTATCTGACTCTTTACACAGCCCAAAGTATCCACAATTTCACCATGGCTCAGCAGACGAAAACGGCCTCCCTCTGCTCTTGTAAAATCTTCAAGTTTCAATACCAGGAAGAAGCAGCTGTTCCATTTTCCAGTTCTATAATTAATATATAAAATAGGATTGTTTTCAAACAAAGCCCTGTGGGAACATAGTTGACATTTCCATCTGCAAGAATTTATTGCCATTAATGATAACCTTTCTGAACGTTCCCACCAACTTTAAAGGTGCACATGTTGCCTCGGTGGCGGCATCTGCATTTGTCACTTTGCTCATCAATTGCCTTTGTGACAAATTTCTAAAACCTTAGAGAAATGCGGGTTGTTTAACCTTGTTTTTTATTAAGTCCAAGTCGTGTAATTCCACCTGACTTCTTTTGAATAAAACTTTCCTTGCCGGTGTTATTCTACTTAGGGTGTTTTAAATAAATCACAGCGCACGTATAGCCAATCATGATGATTTCCATCAACTTCTGTCTTCCCTAGCTGTGCACCTGCATGATTTGCTACAGTTTCATTAGTTAGTCCTGAAATACTGAAGCATAATGTAAGGATCACGGAACTACTATATCCTCAAAGGAATTCATCTAATTAAAGGATAATAAAGGTCTATGTTCCTTATTTGGAGCATTCAATTCAAAGGAAATATAAACCCTACTCAGAAGTAAATGAGTAATGTAGACAATCATAAAATACACAAACAACTCCCAATTTAAAAGGTGACATCCAAAGACACAACAGTGCAAATGTCATGCTAAAAAAAGTGTAGTAGTTTCCCCAAAAAGCTAAACCCAACTTTGGAAAAACTATTTTGAACGACAGACACGATACTTCCTAGCACTGGTATTTAATCTCTTTCATCCATGACACAGTTGGACTAAAACTTTCTCAGATGATTAATTCTCATTTTCACTAAAACCTGGAGCACTGAAATCTAGAATGTCCTCAGTAAGGCTGTCAATCCAACATCATTCCGACATAAAATACATGGGAAAAGTAGATAATTGAATCTGTTAATAAAGAATTACTGAAGGGTTAGAGAAATATCCTCAGTAATTACAGGCTTAGAGATTTTTAATTGCGAGAAGTTTAGATATTAGAAAACAAAAACATAATCTGAATTCACATAAAAACTTTTAAATATTCTTAGCTACTGAAAATATTTACAAGGAATAAAATATAAAGAACTGAGATGGATTTTCCATCGTTACTTATTTTAAATACATAACTTTCCTCCTTCTCCTCAAAGGTAGAAGCTACTTCAAACAGAACTTAATTCATTTAAGGATATGAGGTGTGCTTCATTTCAAGATACGAAGTGTGTTAAGCAGGTGATTACACCAATGACATCTCTCCCTTCTAGCATTCCACCCAAGGAAGGTATGAAAACATGTTACTTAGAAGTTTTGTAGATGGCGTATGTGGTTTAACCAAAATCTAAAATTATTTCTGTACTGCACCCGGAAAAACTTGCTATTTTAACCTAAATGCATCACAGAGAGAAAAAAAATCCTATTACCAAATCATTTTGCTTACTCTTCATTTCTAAAAGTTCTGTGTGACCTCGTTAACACTCCAATGACCATTTTACTGATAAGCCCACTTTCATAAACACTATTTGTCTACCACATTTCTATAAAGAATATCACAGAACTGAGAAAGCTACAGAAAAGGGCAACAACAACCAGCAGCAACTTCAGGGGACAACTCAATAAACCAAGAATATTCAGCCTGAGAACAGAGAGGAGACAGAGGAGGAATGCAATGCAGGCCAACAAAACCATAAGTATCACGGAGAAGATGAAACTATCTATTGTTTGTTGCCTTTTTCAATTTTTTTTTTTTTTAACGGAAAAAATATCAAATAAATAACTGCATGTTAAGTTATGAGCAAAGTTTTTGGAACTCCTTCTCATGTGATATTGCAGATGCTACAAGTTCAAAAATGGAGCGGATACATTAGTAAAGAGTGGGGGAAAGCTCCTTTGCCCCGAAGCCCTGAGCTGCTGGAGGCCGGGAAGGCAACGTGGGAAGCAGCGCTGCGAGCTGGCTCTGCACCTCCGTCCGAGGAATCAGCCACGTCGTCTTTGCATTAAACAGAGCCCAAAGCTCTTGAACCGTGGCCTACTGCCTCTCCTGGTACAAAGAGACGGACAAATCGCTCAGAGACAAGATTCAAGGAGATAAGGAAACCTCGACGGATGGCAAAGATCGGGCCAAGTTTTTGGAGTGAGATAAATCTCATCCATGTCCCTTCAATGCGTGACAAAACAAGGGCTGAGCTATGCACGGGCAGCAGGAACGGCCTGGCCCTGACAGGCAGATGAGGAACCCAGACACCCAGTCGATAACAAGGGTGGAGATGACAACTTCAATTTGTCTCCCGAACATGAAGAGCTTCATTTAGTAAAGGAGGCAGAGAGGGTCGCACCGCTGCTAGGAACTCATCTGAGCTGGTGTTGCTGAGCTGTATGCACCTACCCTGTCCTGCTGGGGAGGGATCGGTACCACCAACGGTGGCCGCAGAGAACAGCCAAACTGGTGCCAGCAGCTCTGCGCTCACTGCGTAGAGCCAAGGGACACCCTGACGCCACTTCCAGAAGCCTTCACAGCCCCAGAGGCACCGAGCAGGCTCATATGACACTCTGTGCTATCCCGGTGCCAAAAGCCCTAGAAGTGGGTCAAATTCAAGCCAGGATTCACACGTTGCTGCTCTTCTCTTCTGTAGTTCCAGCTTTTGAAGGTCACTAAATGGTCTAAAATGAGGTAAATGCAAGTTTTAATCCTCAATACTACTTTTAATCTGTGATGATCTTGCACCGTTGTTTAGATAGTAGCAAAAAAGAAAACTCAAAGGAAAAGGAATTTGAGAAAACATGATTTAACCTGACAATATTAAATTTGTCTATTTAGGTCATAGAAATGAAACTAAACATTCTTTAACAAAGATCTTTAATATCATAATAGCAGGTATTACTAAGAAAACATTTTCCTTTTGAAACAATTTTATATTTCTGTGTGGCAAATATTCAGTAGAATATTTTGAAACGCTATCAGCTGAGAAATTAAAAGAGAATCCCTAAAAATAAATACTGTATTTCTTTGTTTCTTGATGACCAGTATAACTAGTGTAAAAGAAGTCTCTTCTCTCCAGATTACCAAATCCAAACCTCTGGTTTCTACTCTTACTTTCATTCTTCCTAATAAATGCTTTTCAGAAGCAGTTACGTAACGTTTTTCCTACAGCACAACTCCAGATAGCCCCAAACTGCAGTGTAGACTCTGTCAACCACTAAATCTCCCATCCATTTCCTTTTTTTTTTTTTACCTTAAATTATCACTCGTGTCACTTTCTGTGACATTAAAGGCTGACAAGAGCAATAACCCCTTTGGATCTTTAGACTGGTATAGGTTTGAATATATTGTGAATAATTCTTCCATAATTCTGAATTTCCTTATTCTGTAAGGGCTAGATATGAATTTTGGGACATAGTCATGCATTTATCACCACATAAGTAAACTCCAGCACAATGATTGGCAACCACTGCCAATAGTTTCGACAATTTTGATGAAAATTTTGATGAAAAAATGAGTTCTACATATTTTTACTAGTGTGTTGCAAATAAGTAAGCAAAGTAAGTTAAAATGCAAACTAAAGCCAAAACCTTTGTTACGGAAGCCTTGCATCAAAATAGAACAACACAACAAAGAGCACATTTAACCAAGTCTATTAATAAATCAAACCTACAAATAAACATATGCAAAAATTCAAGTCATGAAGTTATACAGTACACTACCAAACAGGATATTACCAAATCTTAAAATATTGCTAATCGCAGAAATCTACTATGAACTAGTTGACATCTATGCACCTTCTTTTTTTTTTAATGAATATGTGCATCTTAAAAAAAAAAAAAAAAAAAAAGAGAGAGAGAGAGAGAGAGAAATTCAGGTTTGAAAACTAAATTTGCACGGCGTAGTTTGAATACTAGAACCAAGGTTCATGTGCCAAAGGCTTTTGCCAGGATTATCACAGGAAGAGAGATGCATGCACTATTTTAAAATCAGTTAGGCAGGATTTCAACTTACTCCTCTTTTTTTCCTGCCAAAATGAGAGTAAAATAATTATTACCAAGAGAAAAGTTTAACAATTTATTTGTAGGGCCACTGGAAAATTCCTTTTAGAGGCCCAGTTGCAGGAGGCCAAGCAATGTCGCTAGGGTAAATCCCGAGCTCTCCTGTGAGCTGCTCCTTGGGGAGCCTGGCAGAATTTACAGCCTGGCCTCTGGGCTCCTCTCAGGACACACGGAGAACTCCCTCTGAGAACGTAACGACCTGAAAGGTCTACACCCTTCTTTCAGATTGGGGATCACTAATTTATCTCTTTTCATTAATATTTTTGATGTTACATCTTTCTTTTAGAAACACAGTGTTAATGTCTGAGAAAAAAAGTAAGAAATCAAAGAGATTATTTTGTGGAATTAATTTTGATCCTTTCATCAGCAGAATAAGTGCCTAAGGGGGAAAAGTGCCATTTCTTATATGGTTTGGGATAATCGATATTCTAATCATCACTAATATGTCTGTCTTATTTTCATTCAGACTTATCTATCCATAACTCCATCCTCTTAGGATTCCTTAAGATAATCTGTTTCATTTTACCAGAAAGTAACAGAGAAAGGAAAATTCATTTATCCTGACCAGATAAGTCACCCCCCTTAAGGACTCAGCCTCTTCCAGTTCCATGAATATAAAACAAACTTAATTAACATAAATATATAAAAATAGATTACAAAAATGGATTATAAAAACCTCTTAACAGAAGCACTAGAAATTCAACATTTTTGTACCTTCTAATTCTTTAATAAGATGAATCACAGCCTTGTTTACCACTCCTCCTCCTCGAGGAGGTATTTATAGCTACTATTTCATATAAATTCTTCAACGCACGATTCCATAGTTATGCATTCAAAACCAGAAAGTCCGTTCGACTGACGGTCAACAATATTTTACAGTCATTTCACTTCCAAGAGGATGATGCTGTTTTGGGGATCCCATATTATTATTACTATTATTATCAGTATTAGGTCATCTGTTTATGTTCTGATGCCTTTGAGACTGCATATCCTCCCCCAGACACTAATACACATGTCTTGGTGGAATAGGTTAGTCCTTTGAATACTAGTTTCCTGATTTTTAGCCCCTCACACTGCCAAGGCCTTCATTATTCTGCTGTAAAATTACAAAACTTGTTTTACTTTTACCTTAGTTATTGTTATGATTTAGCAATATTTCTATTGAAGAGTGTAAGAAGTGTCATTCCAGATTTCATACCGTTCCTACTCAGTAGGAAGTCAAACCTCCTGATTCCGAGCAAGCTGGAGCATCCAGACAAGATTCAACAGCCCCTCCCAAGTTAAGAACAGCTCACCCCATTTTCAAACAAGAAGTTTATCATCCCTCCCCACCTGGAAGATGAGCAGTGCTCCCTGATATTGATTACAATAGATCACATCTTACTCTTAAAACCTCATCTTGAACGGTGTTTTCTGGCTTTAATGATATCATTCAACATAAGCAACATGCAAGAGCAGGTAGAAAACAGAACCTCAGAGGAGCATTTGAAAGCGCCACATTTCAAGCAGACACATTACCTTAATGGTTTCAATCTTTGCTGGGAAAATAAGGGACCTCTCTACATCAGCGACCCCACAAGACATGGGGCAATCAATCCACGAGACAAGGAAAACACACGCGTCTCCCTGCTGCTGCTGTCGCCTCGTGTTTCTGTAGGTACCTATTTTCCCTTGAACATGCAGGCACTGAGGCAACAATCAAAAGCTCCAAAATACATTAGAGTAAAATAGAGTCAGATTCTCTAATGGCTATTTGCTCTAGAATGTACAATGGGAAACGCAGCTAAGTTATGCCACTAGCCCCAGAAAAGCTAAATGAAAAGGTATGCCCACTCAGCCAAGTTACGGGTTTTTTTTAGATTTTTGAAAGGTCTTAAAAAAGAAAACTTCATAAAATAATAAATAAAAATGACAAAATAAATGCACGTATACACAATATGCATAATATATGGCTATATTTGTGTTTTTCACCTCTCAGGCTTCTAGTGTTTTAAAGCACTTGAGCTGTGCCTTGAGATGTTTAATTCTTACAGAAACTACTCAGTTGTTCTTGCATTGTTTTTTCTCAGCATCATCTGCGTTGTTGGAGTCTACCTCTCTGCTTTTCTAACTGTGGAAACCTAAGCCTTAGGTACGGGGCAGCTTGCCAAGCAAAGTTTGATGTGAAAAGCATTTCAGCAGCCGTCACAGATACCCACGTGCTTAGTCATGCCCGAACGCCGGAATGGCAGTCCCTGGGCTACACAAAAGGAGCAGTCGTCTGAAATGAGGACCACACAGACGACAACTTTGCACCCAGGAATACAAAACAGCAACTCTCTCCGCTTTCACACCAGATTATACAAGCAGCTACGAATTCTAAAGGAAGGACGCTAAAAGGGCTGCTGCGCACTAAAAGCGAGAGGATACGATTTTACAAGCCTCAGATCATGTTTTCATTCATAAAAGCTTGGAACTGGGCCAGACCTGCCTGCATAGATTCAGCTTGACCTTTCAGGAACATTTATTTCTCTGCACACTAATGTGTAACTTTGAATTACACCACTAATGCCAGCCACAGATATCAGCGTCCAGTAAAGTAGTAGTTATTTATAAAGTCCTTCTGGGACCGTGGCTGCTAGAGTATCTGTCCCCCAGATTACACCAAAAAACCTGGTTGTTTAAAGGAAGTGACAGCCCAGGATGCTCACAAGGCAACTCGCAAAATTGTTCTGATTAACGCAAAATCTTGCGGTGATGGCAGCAACTGCATGCGAGAAAATAGCTCCACTTTTCTATGATTGTTAAATCCAACGGGTCCCAACTTTCCAGGAAGACCAGCCTGCCCTAATGACAGCAAGTGGCTGCAGCGAAGGCAGGGCCAAGTCAACCTATTCCCAGAGGGAAGGTTTCTTGGCGATTACAGCAAATCCTCCTTGATGGGGCTGCACACACGCTGTGAATCTGTCCACAACCGACAGTTGTCCTGACGGACACAGGCTTGAAATGACTCTGTCACCCAGAAGCTAAAGGAGGGCTCTACTAGCATCACCTCCCAGTGCCTTTCAGGCTCGCTAGAAATCCAAGTCTTTGCTAATCTTAACTACTTTTAATATTCAGTATTTAGTTCTCAGCAATGAACTTGTGCCAGTTACATTTCTGATAACATTTCAGAAGTGAAGTCCACGTAAAACTACTAGAAATTCAGAAATTATATTTATTTTAAGATTCTTGAATATTCCTTTAAATACCTTTTAATCATGCTTTTTAATAATTGACCAGTTCTCGTGCAATAAGAATATATAACTTATATATACATAAGAATATAACTTACTAATCTTCTGAGTCATGCTGTTTATCAGCAATTCAATAGATTCACTAAAAAACTCAGCCAAAACAAATTACACAGTAAAAAATATTCGAAGACCACCAAACTTTAATTGGACTTTTTCAGACTTGAGCTTAATGACAAACAGGGGATTCAAATTTGTGTTGATGCCCTCTAATTCTTCAGATTATATGAAAGAACTTTGGATGGAAATGTCTTATGAGGCTACACTTGCTGCTAGGGCAGCCAACCGGCCACATTTAAATTATAATTACGATGCTGAATGCTACAGATTAAGGGAACATTCATCAGGAGCTTGACAAATCAAAGGAGTGCGTCAGACACAAAAGGGATCTTAGAAAAGCGATCGCCCCATTACAGACCATGATACGGCCTCCAAGCCTGTTTTATTGAGCAATTTTCTCTGTTGGCTTCAATGGAAAAAAAGATTAGAGTTCATATTATGTGAGATTGATGATGATTACATGATGACTAAAGCACAGACAATTCTCAAGTTTGATTTCCTCCTTACTCTTTTTGAGGACAATCTTCTTTTTTCCTGCTGTTTCTATTCCCCTCTAACTGTATGCACTACTTGTTCCTTTACTATTAACCTTTCAAGGAGATTTATTTTATTTACTTATTTATTTTCAGGGGACTTGCCCAAATTCTTTCTTGGTTTAGAAGCTCCCTTTCTGGATTCTTCTGAATCTACACTGCTCCAACAGTATGGTCTGTTGGAAAACAGTGCATAAAAATTATATAAGTAACTTCTTGGCAGCAGATATCGATCATCATCATTTGTTTTGTGTTTTTGTTTGTTAGTTTATGTGAAATATATGCTGCATGTGGCGCATGGAGCTGTTTGAAAATTGTGTGCATATTAAAAAAGTAAAGAAATGGGAAGGCCAGATTTTGAGCCCCACTTGTCCCCTTCGTTATATTAAATCGAATGTATGGGGTATATGGGAGACACTTAAGCGATCTGAATTAGGGATCTCACTTAATACGCCACAATAATCAGAAGAAGCTCCTACCTAATTAGAACATCAACCATTTGAGAAGCACATATATGAACAGTAGCCATTGACAAGTTACAGTAGCAGAAGTTTGGTCTTCACTTTGGTCTAAAAGGCTCACAAAGATTGAAGACGCTGTTCACATAAAGCCAATGACCTATACGGGAAGTAAAACACGCATCACTGAGGGCACTTTCATCTGATCCAGATCCTTTCATTTGAAAAGCCACAAAAAGCAACAAGGGAGCTATGAGCCTAAAGGCAGACCTGGACCTTGGCGTTTCCTCCTTGCACTGGGTCAACAGCAATTTTATTCTACCTGAATTTGGAGAGGCAGCCGTGATGACAGTAGCTATAAAGCCAGTATCTCTTAGAAATAGACCCTGCTTATTATATTTGACCATTTTTTTTTCCTAGAAAGCATCCTCTTACCACTAACACCGAATTGTACAGTTAATTTTTAACTGCAATACATAAAGTAGGAAGGAATACAACAGTGCTGTGCAAGTCAGAATTTGGTGATTAGCCATAACATTCCCACCAAGACATTTCCTTTTATTTTCTAAGTTTCTCTGTGATTTCTTCTGTTATTTGAATGCCTCCTTGCATACATAACAAGAACCTGGCAATAGAGAATTTCCATAGCAACTACTTCAAAAATACAATTCAGAAATTCATAAAATAAAATATTAGATACTTAGATCAATGCCTCAATTTATTGAGATAGATTTCTTTATCCACATTCAAGTGGAAAAACTAATATTGGTCAGGGAAAATAGAGTTTCATATTAACACGTTATTAAAAACTTAAACTTTTTCTAAAGGAATTTTATATGAACCCTAGAGGAACTGTGATGTTAACCTTCCAGAGTTCAGTGTTTGCAAGGCTATAAAGTGATTGTATAGAAATTCCAGATGTTTGGCAATTTACTTGAATATTTGAAATGTACACAGTGATATCATATAAAGTATAAAAAGAAACTTTATACAGATTTTTACATCATTAAATGAGAATTTTCTGTGGAGAAAAAAAAAGGCACAAAAACAAAGTTTCTCATTTAGAAGTTAGAATTTATACTTAGACTATTGGATGCAGAGTATTTATGTTTTTCCCTCTTTATGGAATATTTTTAATGTCTGAGGTGGATTTTTGCAAATGTTATGATTTACACAACATCTTTCAGCTTATCTCTCATGCCAGCATATTGCAGCCAGTACACTAAGTAATACAAAATCAAACAGCACAGAAAATATTATCTATGTACTGTGGCCATCCACCATGGAGTAATGGTCGCTCTCTGCAGCTGGGAGAGGAAGGAGCAGTCACAGTGCCTCGTTTCATCACCCAGCTCATGGTTACAAGTGTTTGTATCAATAAAGACAAACCTGCTTCTCTCCTCAACCCACAGTCCTTATTCCTCAGAAAAGAGCCCTAAGCAACACAGCACAGCCTCCCTCCTCTACGAGTAATCTTTCAGCTTATCTTTTCAAGACTCATTTGAAAATTAAAGAAAATTAAGGGTATGCAAAGCAATATGACTAAAAGTCATATTTAAAATGACTTTAAAATTCATTATAAATTTGGGAAAGTCCTGGTTTTAGGAAGCTAAAACATTAGAGAAAGCTTTTGCTTCTTGGACATGCTAATTAATGATCACATTAAAAACGAAGATATCAAAGCAACTAGGTTTTCAGTGTATACAGCCCAAATTCTTACCTGTAATTAATTTTAGAAGAAGTGGTAGGGCTAGAAAGGCTGAAAAAATGGCTATATATAGATCAACTTTTGCTTTAGCCTGCCTCATGATTTAAAAATAATTTCATTTTATTTCAATGGGATGAGCTAGGAGGGAGAGATCATGTGACAAGGTCAAGTTATCAGGTAACTAATCTGTCATTAAACATCATTATACAGGAAAGACAGAAAAACTATTTTCCTTCCATGCAATACCCACTGTTCTTAATTATCTAATAATCAAATTTAAATTAATTTATATAATTGCAACAGAAGTACTCAGGGAAATGGCTAAAAATAGAGATACTGAAGATTGTCTAATAGACTCTTAAAGAGAATAAAATCAAGTTTTGATACAGAACAGAGAGAGAGATTGGTTGACCCGGGAGAAGCATCTTCGACAAAAAACAAGTTAATGGTTTTCTCTAATCCATTTGTCTTTACAGACATACAGAAGGTCAGGCCAGTCTTGCTTGCAAGGCAAACCTCAGTACTTGGGGTTGGCCTTCTCGTTTCTGCAGCCACATTGAAGAAAAACAACTGCCTGGGTTACACTCGTAGCAGTCTGCAGGTTTACCCTTGAGTATAACTTACAGCACATGTAGCATAGAACACCATTACCAAAATCAGGTGTCCTTTTTAATAAAGTTAATTACTTAGCGATAGAAAAAGCAGAGACGGTGACAATCCACATCTTACATTAATCACCATTAAAATTATTGCCAAGTGTAGATGTTCAACATATGTACACAAACCTTTCCTACAATTCACAGGTTTCTCAATTTTTTTTATTTTTACGATCTTAGTCCTGAGGTGCATTAAAGATTTTAACTGCCACCAGGTCACGGAGCAGAGAGGAAGGGAGGTGCGAGCCAAGATCTAAGTAAAACCTTTCCAATCTCATCCAAAAAGTGCCTCCGAAAAAAAGCACGCTTGCCGTTCCTCAGCCCCGCAGGAAAATTTGTCTACAGAGGAATACATACTTTTGCCTAATGTGAACATTTATATACTTTAGCTGCTTCAGAACCCACATAAACACACATTCTGAATGCTCTAAATTATTACCTTTCAAATTTGTTTCTACATCTGTTACTCTGACATATTATCCTTTCAAATGAGAGCTTGTCTGGAACAGCTTTTCCCCAAATCCTCTGTGGAGAATATCAGTGGAAGAAACTGAATCAAGGCTCTTTTGTCAGCAGTTAATTTATGATGGAGAATGTTCAGGTAAGAGGAGGAAAACACATTGCCACTGGTACCTATCTACATCACTTGTTTTTCCTTTCTTTCCTTTCCTTTCCCTTCTCAGATCACTGTTTGTTGTCAGGTTTTCCAATTTTTGGATTTTTACGCTCATTATCTTTTAGAGGAAATATATATATATATATATATATAAATATATCCCCCATGTGCTACTGTACAGGAGCAGCTGGATTATGGTCATATGGGTAGGTATGGTAGGAATATTTGTTAGTGTATTATTATTATTTGTTAGTGTATTTAAGGTATTTCCTTAAACTGAGCCTCAAAAGTAAAATCAGTAAGATACATTGTGTCACTCAATATGACCTCGATGGCCTATTAAATTTGCATTCATATCTCAGTCATTTGAGCAAATAAACCACATTTGAATTGTATTTCTAATAATAATAATAATAATAATCTGCATGTACCATCAACAACATTTTGGTGTTGTCACATAGTAACCACATTTTTTAATCACACAGGTCTTAGAGCTTTTGATCAACATAATGCCATTCTAGCTAACAAGACAAGTAGCGATAAAACCTAATTTATCTCTGCAGGTACATCAGGGCATACAGAAACCAAGCATAAAATGTGTTTTTTTTTCCTTATGAAATGGCTTTGGAAAATCAAGTTTTGCTATCAACCATGCATGCATGTTTTGACAGGGTCTTGCATGACCTGTTAGGAAGTTAGGGAATACTTCATTTTACTTATTTATTTATTTTTAAGCCCAAGTTCAACAAAAATCCAACTGGATAAATCAGCCTCTAAACATACAGAATGTAGGAATCAGGCTATGGCTGGGACATCACAGCATCTTTGCAAGGAGCTTTTCCTCTGACCACTACAAGAATAGAAGCAACATATAAGGGATGGGAAGGGAGCAACTGAATTATGGAATATTAAAAACAAACAAACACTAGGCGTACAGGATAGAGAAGAAACAGAGAAACGATATTGGTTCCTAACACCAGACACTTTGAACTGGAAAATTTTGCATTGAAAAATCAGGTTATCGAATTAAAAAAGTCTTTTTTTTTTTTTCTTTTTTTTTTTTTTTTTTTAAGTAAAGAATTTAGAGAGCTCCAAATCAAACAGCTGAAATGAGAGACCACAAAGGACATTTGGGTGAGAACTACATTGGGTCAGTTTGTCAAATGTTTGTCTTCTGAGGGAAAACATCATTAAAATTGTATTTTAATTGTCACACTTTCTATGGCTGTAATGTGGAGAATTTTTACAATTTCAGACAAACAATAATGTTTAAATATGAATATTGTTTAGCTTCCTGTTTACTTTTTCCATTAGGAATGTAAATGATAGATTGTATTTAAATGTAAACCAGCTAGTCTTAATTGGCACCGAGCAACAAGAATCATCTGCCTCTTAGAAAAATAACCAAAGAGGAGAAAAATGAAAAAAAAAAAAAAAAAAAACAATTTTTAAAGTGACAATTCTTTGGAATACATACAATGAGACATAACATAATTTAGCTACAGAATTTGAAATATATGATGTATTTCCAGCAGTGACCTGTGTTAAACACTGTCGAAGAGAGTTTTGGAAAAAGCATTTGTGACGAGAACAGACATACATATGGGAAAATGTTGTTTAAGAGGAAAACTGTGCATTGTCAAGAAAATAAGCTGTACAAATTGACAGGTCTTTTCCCACTTGCTGGGGAAATTGCTGGGATTTCAGACTTGCAGATCGTACATACATTACCCCATCGCAATACAGAGCGAGTAAGTATTTAAGATATAGCTTCACCACCTAAAATGCCAACAAGAGAACGCCATAAAACAGAGTTCCTTTCATATTGAAATTGCATCTGTCAGCAGAGTTGATTTACATTTTTCAGATTCATTTGTTACATTCTTGTGCACTTTTAAATTATCTAATAATTAAAAAAGCACCTAGATGGCTATCAATTAAATACTCACCGAACAAATTATTTTTTCATGCAAATATGACTAGTGTTATTGTGTTCCATATTAAATATGGACTAACTTGCACAGTTGTAATGTTACTAATCTAGCCAAAATGAAATTAAAAGGCTTTATCCACTATATACACTCTATTTCAAAACACGGACTCTCTAATGAAATATATGCGGCTAAATGATTATATACCCATTTCCAGATGGGGTAAAAGCCCTTTATTACTCTTTAAATAATGAAAGGGGCTATTTTTCCTGAATAAAAGTTTGAGATATTAAAATTATTGTATTCGTGATTTAGTTTCATTTAGTAGAAAACATTCACTCTTTCCAAAGAATATTCTACAGTTCAGAGCAGTGTTTAAGCTATTTTCAAGCTATCTTCCATTTTCAAGGTACCTTCTTCACAAAAACAACAAAATGCTTTATGACATTGTAAACATATTATTACGGCAGTCCTTTTGAAGCCATTCCGGATTAAGTGTGTAAGAAAGATATGTAATTTACTGAATCAAACTGTTAAGGTCTTTCTCAGATATGGTACCTTCTAAGCAAAGGTGGAAATGACACTTAGCTGCATAAAACACTTCACTATAAGCCTTTACTTTAAGGTCCTTAAAAGTTTCTCTTTGGCTGTTTGGAATGACATTTGCTTTTCATCCGATTTTGGTTGGATTGCATCATTGTTTTGAGAGAAATGAGAAGAAATAATTTTAAACAAGGCAGTTCCATGAATTCCTAAAACAGAACATGAAAGAAGCGGACAGGACCTAGCAATGTAACTTTCAGGAGTTTCAGTAGATTCAATAGCTCCAAAGGTAAAAGCAGAAAAATCAGTATTTTCCAAAACACTGGGGGTGGAGGAAGGTGTCTTTTGGTAGATTTTTCACAAGTCAAAAGATTCAGCTAAGGTGTAAGTTTATGGGCAGAAGGGAGAAAAAAAAGAACAAATTTTCAAACTTTCCACATGCAACAAACATTTCCAGATCCCAAAAGTGAGCTATCCCTAAGGCACAAATGCAGTGTCCAACATTGCTTCAGAGGAGCAGCCCACTGGAAGGAGAAGAGGTTTCCAGAAGAGAAACCACTTAAAATAATTGACCAAGAAACAAGGGATTCTGCTCTAATACTGGCAATTGCAGGAATCAAATACGCTGGCAAGAGGACTGTAATAGTTATACACAGAAAAGGAGCAGATTAAGGGAAATAAAATAGTTTTAACATTACTTAGAAAAGATACCACAGGAAAATATGCAGTCTGTAAATTTCTTGATGTTTTAGGCAGGAAAAAGTGATATCACATTTCTTTAAAGATATGTGATTACTTTCCATTTCTTTTTTCTAAAAAATAAAATAGAATAAAGAGTGATATTATTTATAAATTTCTGGTCTTCTTTTTCCAAAGGCATCACCCTCATACCCACAATAAAAAAAAATAAAAATAAATAAATAAATAAAAAGAAAGTTTAGCACTCATTCCCAGATTTCTCACCCAAACTATATGCAAATCAAAAACCCAAATCAAACCCCCAGTTTTTCTTTTGCACTTTTCCATATGCACAACTTAAACCCTTCCTGTCCACAGTCAAAATCAGATTGGTAGGAGGAATTTCAGATACAACTAAACAGGAACTGATCTAATGAACTTTCTAGCTGGATTGCTGGAAATTAGAAACTGGTTTTCTGACACAACCCCTCATAAAACCTAGAAGCAAAGAGAAAATGCTACTGCCTTTTATACCAGTATTTCTTCATCTCTGAATCTTGTAACTTTATTTCAGTCGGTAAGTTTGCTAAAGCAGTACTAAAAGCGTAATCATTTAAACACTAAGAATGAATTATTCTAACCAGAAAGGAAAAAATAAATCCAGGCTGCTTTTTGACAAATCTAATAAAGCATTTCTTGCATGTAATAATAAGCCCAGCATTTTGTTTACCAATCCTCCAACTCTGATTCTCTACAAACAAGAAATCCCTCCCTGTCTTTAAGGGCAGCCGGCACTTTGTCTGGCTTAGCCTCAGCAGGTCCCCGATGAGACTTCCTCATCCCTAGGACTTCACACCACAAAAGCAAGTTTGCTGCAAAGATAGGGAAAAAAGTAGCATTTTAGCAAATCATGAGCCGAAGCCAACCCAATGAATATTTTTAACAGAAAACATAAGTCTACAGAAATATTACAGAGAAATTGTATCTCTGATTTTCTGTAATTCACAAGATATGCTGACTTTGAAATTACAGTATTTAAGAATAGATTTTAAAAGACACATTTTTCATCATGGAAGAGCTTGACTATTTCTACTTCCTTGCAAATGGAAAATTTGCTAATTTATATAAAAGTTTACATCCACTTAAGTCAAAAGAGAAGGAAAATTTTAATCTCATAGGCTTTCAGCTGCTTATTTAAACTCCAAGGGCTTTGTCATCTGCAGTGATTCTAGTTCTTCAGTCCCTGAGAACACCACACAGGCGCGGGCCACGCAGTTGAAGTCCACCTAGAACACACCATACCCAGGAGGACAGGAAGGAAATCAATTGTTAAGAGCACATGTTCCAGAAAGAACTTTCTGCACCAACTTACACCTATGACTTAAATTACATTTCCAAATAAAATCACAACAGCCAGCCAATAATCTATGCAATCTATGTCTGCTCATAAATTTATGAAAGAAAGCGACCAAACAGTGAAATTTTCAGTTGCTTTGGTGGATCATCTACATTAACCTTGGTTTTCCTAAATTAAGAGTAAGAAATTTCTGCACCCTACAGAAAAACAGAAGTGCTATATAAGAATATCTGCACATTAAGGTTTAACAGGCAAAGGCTTAGTCAACACCCAGGGACTGGTATTTTAACTCCTTGTAACTACAGAAGGTACAGAAGAAAGCAATGTAGGTTCTGTATCTTCTGTCTGGATAACCGCATCTTGCTATATAGGTATTATTTTAAAACTTCCTTCTATGCCTTCCAATCCAAGCTACACCTGAATCTTGCAGATATTTCACTCCCATCTCATTCTGGTGCACTGGTATAGCTGAAGCTGTACAGCGCCCTCCTCTCCCCTTTTTGAAATCCTCATTTTGCATCCCACTTTCTGCACTCTGCTATTAACAATCTTATTCCACCATACATGCTCAAGAAACTATTACAAATATACTTCAGTTTTTGGTGAAGCTGATGCTTTCTTGAAAGCCTGTTAATAAGCCACCCCTCTGCATCATACTCCTCGCTTTCAAAACTTTTTACAACTTCACTGCAGCCACCTACCGGGCTGCAGTTTAAGGAGCCCTTCTGTGGGAGGGAGTTTCAGCAGCATCGACCTGTTGCTCTCCTCATTGTTTCTTCCTATCCCCTTCAGCTGCAAACGGCCCATACAAGAGCCGATTAAGTTGTTAAACAAGTAGCTTCAGACCTTCTCAAAAGCTGCCCGTGACACTTGCAATGAAGTTCTTGGAAAGTTCTTCTGCTCCTAGCAGCCGTCTCAGCAGCGCTTGGGCTGGGATGTCACTGCTGCGTCTCACCTTGCCAGCAGCATCAGCCCAGTTCGCCTCGCATCTGCCTAAACCCAGCTCCTGTACTTCATTTTACACACAGAAAATGAGTCTATTTTTGTCAGATATTCATACAGCACTTAACACAAGCAGAATAAGATCTTTGCTCAAGATTTCAAATCAAAAGGTGCTAAAATAAACCCAAAAAACAACACCTCTCCTCCTCTCAAAAAATTATATTAAAAAAAAAAATCTTTGCAGACATATGCAGGACAATTACAATCTGAGATTTTCTTTTCTTTTTCTTTTTTTTTTTTTCTTCCCCTATACTGTTGAATTAAACCAGGAATTAAACCTGGAAGCACCAGCATAACAATTACCATACCAGATCAACTTCTTGCCACACTGACAGAGATATATGATGTGAAAGGAAGTAAATAAACAATGGTAAAAAAGAGAAAAATAATCAGGTCCAAAATTAATATATAGATATTAACATTTAATTTATAATGAATTAAGGATAAAAAGACATATATACATATAATTGTATACTGAAGTTTGGAATAAACTCTTCTAGAATTATTGTTCTCTTTAAGTAAATCAATATTAGTAAAATAAAAAATTGCTGGAAAATAATGTTATGTCCATAAACCAGACTTCTTTTTCCTAATCATATACATAACTCCCATTTCCTTCCATTCCACAGAGGGTTTAGATTTTTTAAATGCAGTTTAGGCTAGGTGCCTATCTTTCTGAGCAGGCTGAGAGGCTGTTTGGAGAGCCTTCATCTGCAAAGAAAACTTGATTGCTACAACATGGACCTACCATGTGTGGTTCCTATAATGAGTAAATTAGTAGGTGAGATAAAACTCTGAAAATGGAAAGATTGTAATGAAAATCTTTATATGCTTTTTACAGTATTATTGAAAGACGCAATACCATGTGTAAGTTGTTCGTGTTTTTATTCACACCCCCAGGCAAGCCAGCAAAAATTCAATGAATAGTGCAATTTTATTAAATTTATAATGAACAATTTTCCTCTGCTTTGAAAACAATTGACTGGGAGGAACATTCCAGCACAAAGGTGGCCATTTGACATCTGCCTGCTGCAAGGTTCGCGATCCACCAGGGATTGCCCAGTATTGACTGAAAGGGAAAGAATCACGAAAAAGAAGAGAAAAAAATATCAGTCTTGACACGCCAGGAGCACACAAATTTTAAGCAGACAAAAAAAGTTCAGCAACTTTGCAGGAGCTGCTACCCTCACAGAGCTGTTCAGACATCCCCTCTGCTGAAGTTGGAAGAGGATGCTAAGGACACCCATCAGCTTCACAAAAATCTGCAATCATCACAGATCAGAACTGCCTTGATTGCAGCCATTTGTACCCAGAGTAGGATAGTGCTTGTCTTGTGAAACTATGAGATGGCAGGGAGAATACACTTGG
This sequence comes from Tinamus guttatus, assembly GCF_059628265.1. Lineage (NCBI taxonomy): Eukaryota > Metazoa > Chordata > Aves > Tinamiformes > Tinamidae > Tinamus > Tinamus guttatus. Next base: position 2,959,314 of record NW_028288752.1, read on the forward strand.
CTTTGCAGCTGGAAATCTGTGCTCTTGAGAAGAGGGACAGGGCAAAAGGGTGTCGAACAAACACACTAAAGTAAATCAAGGTGCTTGTTCCATGGTGAAAAAGAAAGGCCGACCTGCTTGAGAAGTCAGAAAAGATCCATGTGCCAGAAAACAAGAGAATTTAAATAAGGTAGCTTTTTATCTCTCTTACATAAACAGACCTGGAGAACGGTGCTTGATCCTTACAATATCTATCACTCTACAATGGCACTTTTTGAAGCAGCAGCCATATATACACACACACACATGGATACAGACTGTACAGTTCCAGGGAGACGTGGCTGCATTGCCAGATATTTAACCAAGAAGCCTCAGATTCAATTGCTCTGCAAAAGAAGCAGCCGTATCCATATGACAAAGAAGCTACTTTGTTCTCAGGTACATTCGGTTCTGCATTACCAAGTTCTGCAAATAGGAAAATTTTTAAAAAGAATTATTCTCAAGAGATCAGCAATTTAGCAGAGAAAGAAAGTTGGAGGTTTATTACAGGAGGTTCTCTCTGTGCTAGGACATTTTAAAGAATTAAAAGTTTTATTTATTTATTAAACTGACGTTATGGTACTAATCACAGAAGGAAGCTGATTTCCTCACTAATGGATCTGAAAAGACTCTGCTGAAGAAATTCTGAAGGGAATAACATCAGCACAGAGAAAAAAATAACGTATATATTTTGCGATTTAACTGCAATAAATACTTTCTAATGCCTTTATATCCAGAACAAAAGATACAGTAAATGCAGAGTTGAGTTTTGAAATCTTCGCAACATATCTGAAGTGCAAAATGAAGACTTTCACCCCAACAGAAGGTCTCTTGAACTTGAGAAGAGAGAAAATATACATTTTTTCATCCTTTACATTTAAATATGAAGTAACTTCTTACAAAAAGCTATAAAAATGTGAAAATTATGATGAGATTAATTAAAAAATGACTAGTCTTTGCAAGCTAAAGAAAATGCAATAGGTAAACAAAAGATGAATTTAAAGAGCGAGGTCTTTATAAAGAATCAATTTAGCTAACATCGGATTAAGTTTTCCACAGAAGTAGTTTTCTTTTCACAGAAAATATCTATCTTAATGCTGAACCTTTGATCAACGTGTCTGAAAAATAATCTCTAGGGGTATTAAGGGAACAAAGGAACCCAGATAAACTGGAAAATGACAATGAAACTTTTCAGGTCATCTGGCAAATGTGCTAGTCCAGACACCTCAATGGAATACAAACTCTTTTTGTATAAGATTATAATCAGTGGGGGGGTAGGGGAGCAAGGATGATGAAATTATTTGGAGGATGCCTTTTCTGAGACCAAAATAAACAGAAATAAAAATAGTGTTCTTTTTAATTCTTTTTGAAGCACGTCTCCATGCACGCATAGCTCCCTTTTTGAGATTAAACATTCCTACAATTTGGCTTCCCCCACAGCCAAGGTTTTGAACTAAAGCGTGTCTGATCAGTAGTTCAGTAGATCAGATGTCTTCACTACTAATTGTTTTAGATAGGTCCTATGTATTATTCAGGACCAGGAGATGCTTCTCCTCTTCTGTAATATCTGACTAGCAGTTCAATAAAGTAGATTTTGGACAGACAACTTCTGCCCCATCATTACTGTGCTGCCCTACCTTGTCACAGAACTATATATCCTATTAAAACAGCTAAACTCACTTATCCAACTGGAATCTAAGTCTTAGGGAAGGGGAAAGCACAAGCCCAAAGCATGAGGCTTTCTTTGCCTTCCCTATATAACTCGCACAGTATCACCATTCCACACACTGATTTTCTGTCACTACGCTATTTGTATCAACATCCTTACTTGAAGCCCAGCATTGTGGTTCCTTTATTTTATATATATTATTTTTAATATTTTAGGTTTCTAATATTTGTATAGAGCATGTAGGTTTTGTTCAGTTATTTTTTTGTGTGCCTTGAATGCTAGATGTTCAGACTTCACCATTTTCCTCTTGAGATTCGTCAACTTTTTTTCTCTTCCTAGGAGATTACAAAGTTCTTGGGACTTCAGAGAACATTACTATGAATCTCCTAATCTTCATTTTTTCTACTTCACACAGCTTTAATTTTCACCTCAATATTTATTCTTCCTTAAGAAATCAGTAAGCACAGGGACCTCGAGCTGCATATTGCTCCTCAGCAGTCCTAAGAGACAGCCTGGACAGCTTCAGAACTTCCACCTGTGTCCTTTCCAATGGGGAAATTGTCACACGGTCACACAGAAATGGAAGGAAGTGACACATGGGTAAACCTGGTCTATTAATATTCTGTACAGGAATCTGCATTAACTTTCATATTCATATATGATTTGGAAAAAAAAAGTGAACAATGAAATAACTATTTGTTAATAATTGAAAAATATTCAGAATACACCAATATAAATATCACTACATAGAACTGCAGTTCTTACCAGCTACAGTGAGGGGGTGGAAAAATGGCACATGAATACATTTTTCATAACTGCAAAATATGGTACATAGTGAAAAGCAATACCGTTTTACATATAAAATCACGGGCTTGAAGTTAACAATTAGTCAGGAATGAGATTTTGGATTTGGAAATACTCTAAAATACAGCAGTTCCGCACAGTTATGCTCAGGAAAGGAAAAAGAGAGGGGAAAGTGGGGACAAAAAATATCAGTATGCCACTACACAAGTCTACGACACATCTACATCCTTAATAGTATGTATCTTTCCATATCCAAAATGGTCTTTAGAGTCTCGCTGACAAGAAGAATGGAACAGTTTCCAAACGAAGATGGTCTGAACAGATTTCAATCTTCAATTTTCAATATAAAAACACGGAGAAGAAATACAATTAACATTCAAACAAAAACAAGGTGTGTGGAGAAAGTGAATAGAGCTGTGAAGTCACACCCTATTTTGTATGATACAAGAACTTTAAACAACCCAATAAATTTTTCAGTTATCAGTATCTAAAAGTAAGTAATTCTTTGTTTAAATCTGCAGAATCAGTTGCATTTGCATTCGGGCATTTCAGAGATGAAGAAAGTAACATTAGCAAGAAAAACATGAATACATCTGTCCTTAATTAAAAATATTGTTCAGATTCTATCTTGAGACTTAGGAAATCCATAAACAGCCAGTATTGAAGGCTAGAATGGAATAAGAAACATTCAACAGATTCTCTATGTTTTCAACCATCGGTAGAAAGAGAATACTCAGTTTTGTTATTAACTTTGTAACCATCCCGTTTAATGGTATCACAAAGAATTGCAGAAATCTTTGTAATATAAAGCAAGAGACATTTAGACTTATTTAGGGTTCAGCATTTCATCTGTTCCATCAGACCAACCTGTATTTCTGCTCAAATCCAATATTTGACTAATACGCAGCTTGTCCAAGTGTTAGAGCAAAGAGCTTTGTCAAGCTCTGGGGATTCACAGTCCAATTTAAAACTCCTTGGGTATCCTCATGTTTGCACCTAGGTTTAGATGTTCCTTAAGTATTGCCTATTGAGGCAACTCCAAAAGCGAGTCGAACCACTCAGGGCAGATATTCTTAGTCATAATAAGTTTCTACTAAATCCAGGGCATCCTGACATTTTTAGATTTGTAAATAAATGACAGTGCACTTCACAAGTTTGTTAAAATCCTTCCCAACTAATACATCTCTTAAAAGCAAAAAATATATAAAAATAGGGAAAAAACACACAATAACAACATAAAAAAAACCTATACACTATTTTCGCAAAGCAGGATTCCTTTCACAAGTGTATGGGTTTTATTCTCAGTAGGAAATTAGTCACCTTGCGTTCACTTCAGCCTTCAAACGTTTTGTCATATATATGCAGCAAATAGAGCTACAATCCTTAGCTTAGAAAAAAGGTTTTGTTTTTTCTTTTAATAAGGGCTTGCATATGACAGAAGAATTCTACTTGTACTTGAGAGAAGAGTATTTGGTAACAGTATCTATTTTCATTGAGATTTATCCATGTCTCACAGAATAACAGAGAAATTATAATGATGAGGAAGCATTACTACACGAAAGAGAAATTAGTAAGTTTGGATGAAATCTTGAGGGAAATATCAAACAATTATTGATAGCAATTGACTGAGATTACTCATTTATTAAAATACACGATATAAACAAATCCATGAAGACACAGCCTGACTTTTTAAACAATACACTACCTATGGCCAAAATCGTAAAAGTAAAGTACTGAGACATTAGCCCAAATCTTCCATCACATGCCATTTTATGTCATTTGACAAGAAGCTACCCATGTAGCTCTTAAAACAACAAATCTTAGTTTTATTGCCCTTACTGCAGAAAGGTTTTCAAAAGTTGAATTTTCATCCTGTCTTCCTACCATTTTGTTTATTTGCTGTTATCTGTTAAACTTACCAGTATTTTAAACTGCTCTTTTTTTTTTTCCTGCTTTCCAGTTGCACATAACGGCACCTAACTTGTTTCAGACATCAGAACTGTTTCTACCCATTCTAGTGCCTTGCACGCAGGCTACTTCCAGCAAAATATCTCAGTTACCTATTAACTTTTCATTCCATACCTAGTAGAAAGTTTTGAATTTCAAATGAAACAAGGAGGAAGAAATAGAGACAGCCGTAAGGAACAAGACAGCCACTCACAGTAACAGAATTTGTACTGTCTGCTGCGTCTGCTTTCCTCAGAAGCACTCACACATAAGGACTCGTGATTTTCCCTCTTTTGGGGATGAAAGAATTCGACATTTCCCTTAAATGAGGCCACACGCTACAGTCTATGTTATCACCTATGACTATTTGTCAGATCTAACTGGTTCCAACATCTGCAGGCCTTACTTCTCTAAGGAGACTGTTAGTACAAGTAGAAAGACCAGCTTTTCAAACCGAAACCCCAACAGTATCGGGTAAGAAAAAGGGAATTAAAAATAAATAAATACACACAACAAGACGCATAGCTAGGCCCAAGCATCCTGTGGTAATTAATGAGACAAGTCTTGTTTCTCCTGAATCTGCAGGAAACTGAAGAAATCCCATCTGCTTCCCAATCTCCAGAGAATGGTTTCTCAACATCAAGATGTAAGCATCCTTTTGATCTGCTAGTTCACAAAACTGGCAAAAACAACTCAAACTGGTGCATCAAATCGAGTACCTTAATAGTTCAAGCATTTTCTGTAGGTAGCATGCACCATGTTTTCCTAAATGTTGCTTTTCTGTAGCTAAGATACGGCTTTCTTTAAAGCATTAAGTGATTTATTTAAACTAAATGCAGATATCAGTAGGAAATTTCTAAATACAATGTAGTTAAAACATAATAATAATAATAATAATAAGTTATTTTTCTATATTTCAAGTCATACGTCTCTTTGGCTAAAAGAAGAACCTTGCTATTTTTAAATGACACTTTTGTTCAAAACTGATCACAACAGTTTACAATATCCAGGAAGACTACACTACCCATCATCTTTTTTCCTGTTTAATATAGAAAGTTTTAGATCTGTTCCTTGGAATGTGTCACAAGGTGCAAGGGATTCAAGAGCTGTTTGATGCAAATGAGTCTATGAAAACTGGTCTCTTGAGCAGCAGAAAAGAGGCCAGCACCATCCTCCTCACTGCCTCCCTTGAGGTACTTATAGACACCGGTCAGATCCCCTCTCAGCCTTCTCTTCTCCAGGCTGAACAGGCCCAGCTCCCTCAGCCTCTCCTCATAGGGCAGATGTTCCAGGCCCCTGATCATCCTTGTGGCCCTGCGCTGGACTCTCTCCAGCAGCTCCACATCCTTCTTGTACTGTGGAGCCCAGAACTGGACACAATACTCCAGATGCGGCCTCACCAGGGCTGAGTAGAGGGGCAGGATCACCTCCCTCGACCTGCTGGAGACGCTCTTCTTAATGCACCCCAGGATCCCGTTGGCCTTCTTGGCCACGAGGGCACACTGCTGCCTCATGGTCAGCTTGTCGTCCACCACGACAGCCAGGTCTTTCTCTGTGGAGCTGCTTTCCAGAAGGTCGGTCCCCAGCCTGTACTAGTGTTTCGGGTAAGAGAAAAGCTCATAGAAAGGGCTCCCATTTTCTCTGTTTCGGAATTATCCCACTCTGAAATATAAATCTATACAAGCCCTGATGCATGAAGACACTTGCTGTGTTGCGAAGAAAACCAAATTTCTGCCTCAAAACCAGTTCAAAAAAGGTTAACTTAGAAACTGCATTTCATTGTTTCTGATCAGTGTATGTAAGTACCTCAAGGGAGGCAGTGAGGAGGATGGTGCTGGCCTGTTTTCAGTGGTGGCCACTGACAGAACTAGAGGAAACAGCCAGAAACTGAAGCACCAAAAGTTCCACAGGAACTTAAGGAAAAAATTCTTAACAGTGAGGGTGACAGAGCGCTGGAACAGGCTGCCCAGAGAGGCTGTGGAGTCTCCTTCTCTGGAGATCTTTCAAACCCGTTTGGACGCAGTCCTGTGCCACGTGCTGTAGGCGACCTTGCGTGTGCAGGGGGGTTGGACTAGATGATCTCTAGAGGTCCCTTCCAACCTTAAGCATTCTATGATTCTACGGTTTATCATCTCTTAGATTCAAACTGAAGTAGAGATGAGGGTACCCTGATCTTTTCATCATGTTTATGAAATTGCACTGAAACAATTAATAGGGCTGGACTGTGAGAGCAAAGCTGTGGGGAAAGCAACGATGAGACAAATAGTGATTTAACATCAAACTCACCTCAGTGAACCTTAGGTGACTGCTACTAGAAAAAGAAAAATCATCATTGCTGAGGAGACTGCATCAACTTTCCCCTAGTCTAGGTGCTGACTTGGGCAGAAGGGCTACAAACAACAGCAGTCAAGGGAGCAAAAACTTACAATGGATAAAAAGTGACATTCTTGCTAGGGGATGGGCAGCTGTTGCTAAGAAACTGTTTGCAGCCAAAGATTCCCAAATCCTGCTGGTATATCTAAAAAAATTAGGTCATTCTTGGCCCTAGGTAGGAGAGATCCTTATTGATCTAAAACCCTCTTCATCTTTGTTTTATTCTTACTGTTACTGGTTTAGAATACCTTAGGAACGCTGCCTGGCTGCTCTCCTTTCCGGTGACCGCACATACGCTTGGCAGAATTACAGATTTTGCAGCAGTTGAAGGCATGGGAGGGACAACACAGATTCCCATCGCTGCACACACCAGAGCCCAAGCCCAGGCCGAGGACTGAGTCACTATCACAGGTGAAATCAAGAAAGGGGAAGAAAGGTGCAGATAATCCTGTAACCCACCTCTTAATAGCTGTGGGGTAGAAACCCAAGCATGAATAAAAGCACCTGCCAGCAATACTACTACTTTTAAGTATTATGACACCACATCTGCTAATAAGGAAAGGCCATAACACTCTTGTCTGAAGCCATGAGGGAACAAAGTTTGCCTTGATGAGGTGAGGTCTGAATCTGAGTATTTTCTCAAGGGAAAGGGACAATGTTGCTCCTAAGCACCTAAAAAAGTCAGTCCTATTTAGCAATAACTGCAGAGTAAAGTCAACTGGATGAAGAAAGATGGGAAAGAAAAATTAAATAGTCCACAGCCATTTTTCACCCGCAAAAATAATCCAAGCTTGAACAAAGTCCCTCATATAAACAACTATATTTATAAGAAACCTCAAATAAGAAGGCTCTTCTAACATTAGGTAAGTCATCTTATCACTTCCCTTTGAAAACAAATGCAGTGTGGACTGGTACTTCTTCTTAATTTAAGCAAATCGGCCAAAGAAAGACACACAAAAAGAGTAAGTCTGGAACTTAAGGTCCCTTGGAACTTAAGGCAGGAAAAAGGTAGTCATGACAGGGATAATCCCAGAGAAGAAGATTTGGCATTTCTGAACAAGTCTTCAGGAGTCTGATTAAAACTTCAGGGGCAAACCTCAGAAACAGATCACAAAACACAGGCTCAACGGGCACCCCGTATTATTCAGCACTCAGAGGAAAACAAGGATCACAAAGGATAGGGTGTTTAATCACTGCTGCTTAATTCAAAGAACCACAGGACCCTGCTATAAGTGACAAAGAAGCTCTCTTAGGACAATTTGTTGAAACTATCTACAACATTAATGTAGAACATATATGTTTCAAGGATTATCACAGTGTAAAACAAGCTCAGAGGCTGTAAAATTGTTAAACTCCCTTTTCAAAGCACCTCTTACCAGAGAATGGACAGGGCTAACCTGGTAAGGTCCTGCTTACAAAGAGGCACAACAAGAAAAAAAAAAAAAAAAAAAAAGTCTTAACACCTAGGGCTGGCCGATGACGAGATTTCCTTTTCGCTAGGATGGAAAGTGCCATAGCTGTAGTGCAGCAAGCTCAACAAAATAAATTAATCTAGAATTATGCTTTTGATAAAAATAACCACAGAGAGAATTTTAATTATTTACCAAATTAAAGATAACACAGCCCCATTTCCCAAAGGTTTGGACAGCCATAGAAGGGAGTCTTGAGGTGCACAGAAGCCAGCCTGGTTTCTATTCATGTATTTCTGTGCTTATCTACACAGAAAATGAAAACTCCAAACGACTTGACAAGACTAAATAGAAAATAATTCTAATAACTGTTTAGGAAACCACAGATCTTTCCCATGCAAACCAGTAACAAAAATAGTAATAAAAGATAAATATTGGATTACAGCAAAAATGGCTTCTCCTGACATCCCAGTCTCTATAAAAACACCAAATGGGATAGAATACATGGAATAACAGATCATACTTGACTAAGGCCTCGCTACAGTGAAAAGCATTTGCTAAGTTTTCAAACACACGCACAGAGCTCTTACAAACCAATTTTTTTCTTTTACTTCAGAACACCATTAAATAATGCAGCAGTGGAACCACGGGTTACTATAACCAATAAAATCCCCTGAAGCATTCATTATTATAATAAACAATAATTAAATAATAAGTCTTATATTTTCCATCTTTTCACTTTATTTTGCATAACGATTTCAATATATTCAATATCTCTCAACATCTGTATTACTAACACCTAATTTTCATTAAATTATTTCTAATTATACATATATACACTTTTTGGTTTAGACTAAAGTTTAAGATTAAACATTTTCTTTAGTTGTACTTTTTCTTTCTTTCTAGATTTTCCAATTAGAGGGTGTTGATAAATATAGCTAGAAAAAACAACACTTTCTTCAGTGGTTATTAAATAAGTGCAAGGACTATATATTGCAGCGTCACTATAGAGATGCAGCAACTTTAAGTGGTTATAAACCTTCCTCAAATTCATCTATTTTATTTATTAGATTCCAAAAATGGAAATGCTTTAGCTCTTCTTCAGACATCAAAAGTTCCTCAGAGAAACAAATAAATCATTTCTAACATACTGACAATGATCACAAACCTTGATATGTTTTGCATTTAACCTTGTAATATTTTCATTGTATTGAATATATTAATTGTATTTCACTGAATTGAAAATATTCCACTGTCCTATTTTCATGGGTTTAGGATCTCAGTCCCACAATGAGCATACTGGCTATGCACATCTATAAAATGCTTTCCAACCATTAAAACAACATATATAGTTTTTCTTACTCCAACTACTTTGAGTGATCTCCAAAAGGTCACTGTTCACATTATATTTCATAATTATTTAATGAACGTTGCCACAGTAAAGACTAATCAAGAATTGACCTTCGTCCCATGACACTCCTACCAGCCTGGTTAGGAGAATTAGAAAATCTACTGAAAGTCACCAAATATTTATTTAAGATGTTGGAAGGACAAGACAAAAACCTGCTCACAGAAACTGTTTGACTTTGGGAGGATATTGCAGAGAAAATTGGCAATCATGGCAGCTCTGCCAGGTAACACAGGTCAGAACTCTCATTTCCAAAGGTTTCAGCTAGTTGATATCATTGTAACATGGGACTCACAACTGCTACACCTGACTCCACAGTCAAAGGCAGCACCAACATTAGGAATGCTGAGTATGATCTTAGCAACATAATTCTGTCATTGGTTGTAATGGGACCAAGGTTTCATTTTGTATAATCTTAAATGCCAATCCAATTCCTTAGCCACAAAGCTCCCCCAAAATCACCTAAGATTTTGGAAGAAGCCCTGATTAAAAAAAAAAAAAAAAAAAAAAAAAAAAGGAAGGCAGCCTTTCTCTCCTTCTTCATTGCAAAGTATTTCTCATATTATGTGCATTTCATTAGATAGGGGAAATATTTTTTAGATTTTTGGGTACCTATTTTACCACAAAAGGCGTACTGTGTGAATGTAGTCAGAACTAAAATGCAGTACTGTTGACTTTTTCATGTAAAGCAAGGTCATCGGTTCAAAAAACAGTATGTTTTTCTTTACAGACATTTTCCTCTTATCTAAAAGACCTGTAAGTTCATGAAGCTGCCCAAAGTCTTCCTTGAATACACATTTCCAACAGCAGCTATGCTTTGGTGATATTTTAAGTATCCCAACTGTAATGGTCAAAAAGTGACTTCAATTATAACCATTCTTATTCATTTCTAATTAAAGCTAGGTGGGACTTCCTTTTTTAAAAAAAATATATATATATAGATAGATAAAAGAAAATTAAGACTTGAAAATTCTCTCACATCACTTTGGTTTCATCCTAATTAAAAAAAAAAAAACTTCATGTAAAATGTAAAAGAGAGACATCCAGCCAACATTAGTTTCTAATCACTAGACTACAGAGTCTCCCTTGATCCCTCTCTGATTTAAGAAATGCTTAAATCCCTGTGGATTATCTCCCAAGGGCTGATCAAGGAAAAGCTCCAACCATTCCATTGCTGCAAAGTCCTTATGGCACAAGGAACCTTTCTTCCAGACATCACGGCCTACAGAAGCAACAGATCAGACTTCATATCACCAACAGTTTCATGGTGTAGAAAGAAGGAACAAAAACTAACCCAATTTTTATGGAAAATTGATCTCCTCTACTCTCCCCCCACCACCCATGTCATCTCTACAGTCTCTCCTTTGTCCTGAACAAGTTTTTTATGAATAAATAAATAATCCACTAGGAAGCTGTTCTTCAGTATGTCATTTTTTGTTTGTTTCTATTGGCTGCCTGTCAAACACTGAGCAAAAATAAACTCATTAAGCTGCCAGGAGACCTGAGCACACTCGTGTTGTCAGTATATTTTAGCATCATTCTCATTAGTCCCAAACCCATAACACTATTAAAATACAGGGGATTGCACCCTTCTGATGCAAGCACGTTAGGAAGGGTCTGTCAACCTGAAGTAGGTCTCACGCGGGATCTAAGGTAAAGGATGTAACTTCATCACCCATCAAGCCAGAACCAATCTAAAACTAGCAGCAACCAAGGAGAACATGGAGCATTGGAAATGTAGATACATTTGCGTTATTGTTACAGCTCTCAAGCTCATTTGGTTTGCAAGAATCTTGTTTTTGCATCCAAACCACACAGCTGTTCATGCACTGAACCTGTATGCACACACAACTTTATTTTCATGCCACCAAATTTGTAGCTTGCTGAACACATTGCACAGTTTAAGGTTCAAATAAAGGCTAGAAGGTTTTGAACTTGACTAAAAAAAAAAAATGTTTTTTAAATTAAGGATAAAAAAACATTCTAGAGTACAAGAAGAACTTAAAGCCATCCACAGGTCCAGTATGATTACTACCATAACCCTATACCTGATTCTTCCTAACACGAGCAGGTAAAATTAAATCTTAAAATAGCAACAATATTTCTCTCTTTTTTTCCCTTTTCCTATTATTGATATAGCCCTGAACACTACTTAGCAATACACAAAGTCCAAAATATATAGCCAATTTAATGTAAAAGGCTTGAATTTTACTGAAATCAGAACATTTCACCTGAGCAGCAGTGAGTCTTGCATAATACTGAGACGCCTCAACTCCTTCCTGTGCAAAGTGTTCCCAGACAATAAGAAAATTGGTTTAAAAGTATTTATTCTTAAGCAGCTTTTTTTTTTCAAATAGGATTGGTAATATTTTTGATTGATCGTCTACTCTTTTTCTGAAATAGGAAAATTAGATGATAAATTTAAAGTCAATCTTGGCTGTGTGCAAGCCCCGCTGGCCCTAAAATATGGAACTGTTTTTTAATCATCTGTAATTAAGCAAAAAAGATATTTAAAAGCTGCATTCATTCTACCCTCGATATTTCTTACTTGAAATTTTAGTCAATGGCCATTTTTTTATAACCTTACTGGCAAGTCTGAACTCTCTTAAGTGAACAGTCAAAAATTGTAACCACTGGATAACCATTTATGATGATTTTTTGCAAATTAGAGACTCTGACAAAAAAAAAGGACTATATGGCAACATCTTTTACTTAAAGATTTTGCCACAATAAAAAGTTATGGTAATATAGTTTAAGTATTTATTTTGGTTAAAAAAAAATAAAGCTTGAATAACTACTTTCATCATTAAACTTTTATAGATAGGAAAAAAATAGGCAATTGGGTTCTGTGCTCAAAGTTTCTCAATAAACATAGTGGAATGTGCTAAAGCAACTGCAGTTTTTGCTTTCAGGGTGTTTATCATGAGGCTAGTCCACTCCATAGGAAATGTATATAGTTCTTTTATCTAACAAAATAATTGAAATGCAGGCCATAAACAAATTCCAGGTATGTGCATTAGCACCATCTTGCTTACAGATGCAATATTGCATCCAATGGGGGATATGCGAAGGCACAGATGCGACTTCAGACAAAGAACTGACCGGGAATGGAACTACGAGCAATTTATCACAGCTGATGATGTTTCAGGTCAGGAGGAGGCACTACTCAGTCTTCCAAAGAAGAAAATACTTAATCAAAGAAGATTACCTCTATTACCTAGTTATTTTTATCCATTTATGTAATATTAATTTTTAAAATTTCTGTAAATTGACTCAAAAGTTTTAGAACATTAAAGAGAACATCTTACTTTACCAAGCAGCAACAACAAAATGCTTCTCTAGAGGTAGGGAAGCACCAAAACATAAAAAGTAGAAAAGAGTAAAAGGCTCAAGTTCAAACTGCAAATATTTAATTTGCATCTTTTCTAAAAGTTTTATTCATATTTGTTAGCATGGTTCCTTTATAAATTCAACTCTTAAAGATTTGACTTCCAAATTAGATTATGGAATAGAAATATTTCTGGCTTTGGTTTAAAATTTTAGTAGGTACTTTTTTTCTTTTTCTTTTGTAGTTTTATTATATTATAGCAATACCTTCCAGTTTCCTTCCAACTTTCCAATTTCCTCTATATTTTAAAAGATTTAGAGGTCTGACAGAAGCAGCTTTCTCAGCTTTGCACAAGATGTACACAGTTTCTACATTCGGAATATAAAGAATAAATTATTTTCAGTTGATCCATTTCTTATAAGAAAAGAGAGATGTAAGTGCTCCTGTTCTGTGTGAGCTTTAATTTAAAATGGGCTATGATATAAAAATTGTTACATAATTCTACAAACACAGATTCAGTGGAATACAGAAGGCTGGCTTTTATCAGTAAATGATAAATTAAAAAATAAAGTCAATTATTTATAAACAAAGGACAATGATTAATCCATTTTCAAGAAGCCTTAAGTAATTTAAAAGCTTAAGTCCCACTTTCAGCAGTCACTTGGGAAACTGGGAGCACAGCCTGACTCAAACCACCTTCACCTTCTCCTTTTAAAAGTACACTCGGAATTCCACTTACTTTCAAATTGTCTGTTGTTTTAACATTCTTGTGTAAATTAAGCATTATATAACATACTATTTTTTAAACAACATAAGTTCACAGAAAATGATAAAGATCTTCTGGAGAGAAAAATGGCATGTAATTATCATTATAACACCAGTGATAACATTGAAATATCCATAAATAAAGATTGTAAATAATGTGCATATAGAGGTTCTTTTCTATAATTGAAAAAAATATTATACTTTTTACTTCTCAGCTTAAAACTGTGAGATTTCCTTGCTGTGTTAAAGGCTTCAGTTTCACTTAGCGGAGTATTTCTCATTACTTTAAAAAACCTTTAGCAGTCTCTACAGCAATGCTGAAAATGCTTCCCTACCTCTCTCACTACCCAAATAATAATGCATGGGGTGATGTGACAGAAAAATATAGCTAATCAAAAAGTAGTCCAAAGAAAAGAAAAACTTGCTATAAAAAGTGCCAATTCAATGAAGCGAAAGTGTTTCAAAACAGGTATATATCAACATATCCAAAGAAAAACTATTAAAAAGGCTTTTTTTTTTTTTTCTCTCCTATAAAGTCATGCACTTCCATGACAAGATATAACTTTGAAATAAATGGGTTTTTGAAACAAGCAGGGATATGATATTCCTAGTTTCGGGAAAGAAGTTTCTGTTTGCAAGAACTTTTAAACTTCAACCCCTTGCTCCAAATTGGATAAAACGCTATTCCAAAGCATAAGAATTACCATGATATAAAACTGCATCAGTAAGCAGTGGTCACAATAATTTCATTTCCCGGAGCAGTGGTTCTTCCACTAAAAACACTCTTCAATCCATTTCATCACTTGAAACTTTCAAGAACGTCTTCTTGCACACAATCACTGTCTGCACTGCTTAGGAGCTTAGTGTCTTAAGACCTTCTTACTGAAGTGTATTAAAATGCTAAAGGAAATCATTTATGAAAACTGAGATGCAAAGCTTTCATCCATAAACCTGAGATTCATTCTCATCTGTAGAGTGCTGAGTCTGTCCAACAAGAGACTCAGTAAACTAGTATTACCACTCTTGAAGATACAGACTTAGAAACCACTCCGCGGGTAATGATTTTTTTCTATCTCAGCAATTAGTAAGGATCAGTAAAATATATTCATATATTTAATGTGAAAAGAATCCATCGTTGCTGCTTTAAAGTCCAGGAAACCAAGTGAAACTATTCTTTGAATATTTTTGAAAATAAGGAATTATGAATTCCCATAGGACAGTAAGAAGTTAGAGCACAAAAATACCTATTTATTAACTACTACTTTTAACAGGTCAAATTTTGTTTTCTATTCTTTCTTCAGTTGTGTGTTAATCCTATTTGTTCCAACAATACTAAACACTTTTTGCCTCATTTATATTAAAATATTAATAAACACCATTATTCTCAAGGTTAAAGACATTCTAGAATTATAAGTAGCAAGATCCAAGTACTGCTTGTAGTCCTGTTGATACACCTAGAGAGGACCTTACACACTAATCATTTTTTCCCCACAAAAGCTTACTGTGCTGAAAGCCCTGCTTTGCAAAAGTTTTAACTGGTCAACTAACAAGCAATAGAGCATATTTAATCCTTCAAGAAAGTTTATTCTAACAAATACTGTGTTTATATCAAAAGAACAGCTTATTATAGTCAAGTAGCAGTTCTTAGCTGGCCTCTAACATACATCTTTGCTTTTGTCATGTTTATTGTCCCTCCTCCAACCCTAATTCTGCTTTTGTTACATCTTCTTGTTGCATCTTCCCGCAGATTATCTTTTCGGGACAATTTCTACAGATCTCACACACAGGAACTTAAGGAAAAATTTCTTAACTATCGAGGGTGACAGAGCACTGGAACAGGCTGCCCAGAGAGGTTGTGGAGTCTCCGTCTCTGGAGATCTTCAAAAGCCACTTGGACGCAGTCCTGTGCCACGTGCTCTAGGTGTCCCTGCTGGAGCAGGGGGGCTGGACTAGATGACCTCTAGTGGTCCCTTCCAGCCTTAAGCATTCTATGATTCTATCTGAATGACCAAGGGCCCAAATCTGATTATGACCTAAGTACGCTACAGTGGTTAGTGCAGAGTTAACATTGTTATCCTCAGCTCTTATAGCAGCCCTGCATATTTGCAACATCTTTGTTACAGATATAACCTGTATATGTATCTCCTCTGTTCTGTACTGCCTATGAACAAAGGATAGAAGAAACAAACAGATTAGCTTTGCTTAGCCAAACCTTGAGACATGTAATATTAAAAGCAAACCCTGGCCTGCAATACAATGAATTGTACGGCTGTAGCATTGCACATAGGAAAAAAAATCCCATTCCCATGTTCAAACAGCATGTAAAACCTAGAAGGCATTGTCATAACTACTACAGTTTGGAAAGAGAAAAAAATACAAATTTAAAGTACATGCTGTTATTAGAAATATGAAGTCATATATAACAAGATGATAAGTATCAACAGACACAGAACATTTTGAACCAGTAAGCATAAGAAAGGTATAGGAAGGTTAAAGACATTTCTTGGCTGAAGGAAAAAAAAAGTTAAAGGGGGACTTTCTGCAAGCAAAAGAAATCATAGCCAGCACAAAGGCCTGCTACTAAAAAGGGGCTGCTGTCTCCACCAATAGTGAAGAAAGGGCAGATGGATTCAATAAATATTTTGGTATTTGGAAAGAAGCAAATTGTTTGTGCCTCATAAGAATGCAATGCTTTTTTAGCCCATTAGTAAACAAATGTTTGAAGAGAACCAGTTTTAAACCAGTATTACTTTGCGATGCACATTTTTAAGTCAGCAGGAACAAGCAAAGTTACCACAGAAGAGAGTTCTCCAAGAAGTGTCTAAGGAGATCTCTATTCCATCGACACAAACTTCTAATATTTCTGAAAATACGACGGAAACTTCAGAAGTCTGAAAGGATGATAATGTTATAACCACACTCTAAAAAAAGCTAGTGAGAGCTTCGGGCTCCAGACAGCTTGGAATGACGTCAGTCCCCGGCAAAATAATAGGAAAACTGATACGAGATTCAATCAATACATTAAAGATACACATGATATATAATAGGAAGTAGCTTTAATGAAAACAGATTTTCTTAAGTGAGTCTGATAAAAATATCAGTGTTACCAAAGAATTATATCAGTTAGAAATACCAATACACTTATATAGACTTCTATGGCATTATGAGACTCTCATTACAAAGTAGTATTAATTAAGCAGATTAAGAATAGGCATCACAAAAAAAAAAAAAAAAAGCTGACAACAAGAATGCATCATGACGTAATGAATATTCAAGTGATGCTCCCCAAAGGTGAAGCTACTACTATGAAACACATTTCTTCTATTATTTGTAAGCATATTTTCAACTCATTAACCAAGACAGCCATAGACTAGCAAAATGTTATATACCTTAGCAACTTAGATAAATCAGTTAAAAAAAAAAAACTTGCCGGGATTTTTCTGGTAAATTCAATCTATGACAGAAACAATATGCTCTTAAGTAAAGCTACACACAAAGTTATAAAGCTATGAACAAGAAATGCACACTAGTCTCCAGAAAAATTAACTCCTATGGAAAGGAATGAGACTGAAGAGATTTGATCACTAAAAATGAGATCAAGATGTGTGGCAGTAGTGAAAGGGTTAATATTCATTCTGATGTGATAGATAAACAGAATAGCTACATTACAGAGGTGATTTTTTTAACTCACAACACACTGCTGAGATAAGATGCTAAAACACTGCATCCAGTTCACATTTCTCTGAAAATGTTGAAAACATGGAAGTTTTTGGAGAAAAAAAAAAAAAAGACACAAATTAAGTTGTGAAGAAAATCCCTCTTCCAACTCCACTACCTGGAAATTGAGGCCAGATAACTTGATAAACAGTAAAATCTCCACCTCTTGTTATCTTCCAATAAGAATTCCATTTTTTTTCCTGGAAAATATGTTTCAGCCAAATAAAAGTTCTTGCATTCAAAAGTAACTGGATAAAGTCCAATAGACTATAACGGTGAAGAAGTCACAGCAGAAGATCTAATTGCTTCCTTTGGCTTTAAAGTCTCAGTCCTGATTTTCAAAGGCATTTCGGCAGTACCATAGACATTCAATATTAATATTAAAAAAAGAGCTTTCAAAAATATGCATAAATTATGGTGGCATTTCCATATAAGGGCTCCAGTAACACTGACAAACCTCTGGAGCTTTCCCATGGAGGCTTCCATCATCAACAAAACCCACCAGTGTGAGTAGAGATATGTTACAATTGTAATGATATTATTTCTGTAGAAGTCCCTAAAACAAGGATTTTACAATAGACTGTAAAAGTTCATCTTTCAGGTCAGCACTTTTACTCTTCTAGAAAGAATTCTGTTTATACAGGAAAATAATAATAAAAAAAAACACTGTTATAATGCATAGCATTAATCATAAAAATTACACATAAAAAAAGAAGCACTTTAATAACCACAAAGCCTGTGAGATCTGTTGTTCTCATTACTAACATCATTTAAGATGCTCCTGTTTATGTTACGTAGCTACCCTGTGCTCCAAAACACGCAGTATTTCCCGCAATCTTGACAAGTGAGAAGAATGAACATTTCGTAGGGAACACACACCAACATAGTGCATAAAGGGCAGGTTTTTGCATCACCCAGACCGAAGGAGTTTTGCCAACACTATCAGCACCTATAGGTGCCTAAAATAGCAAAGGTTCTGAAACACGTTTCTCCTGGCAGAGTAGAAATAAACTTCTCCTCGCTCGGTAAGCGGGAGCTTAAGGAGGATGAAATTGCCTGAAATGTACCAGCTACCTGAAATGTACCGGCAACCAAACAAACGTTGTTACTACACAGAGGATGGAGAGAGGGGAAAGGAGAAAAAAGGAATATCTTAAGGAGAAAATAGGCACCACAACCCCCCAATGCCTTGAGGAGCAGGTGCACGCGACCTATTACTGCAAATAAAAGTTACTTCCAAGCGCCTCTGCGGCCGGGCAGCCCCCGGAGCTTTCCCATCGCTGCGTTCCCCAGTGCAGCCACCCCAAGCGAGCAAAGCGGCATGGAACGAGCTGGTCCCACCACCACCACAGTCAAGGCTGGTCAAGCCCAAGCTCCCCGTGGACCTGACGCTGCTGGTTTTGGACTCTGCAAACTTGGAGCCGTCGCCGCCAGAGCGGGTCCTTTGACACAAGCTGGGACCTGTGGGGCTGGACTCGGATGCCACCTCCAAAACCACCCGAGTGGGTGGCCGGGAGTGACTCGGATATTGGAAGAGGCCTAAAGGGATGAAAGAAGCTGCTTTCCTGGGGATGAGGGGAGGACACCATGACCACCCCCTGTCCACAGGCTCCCCGTGCCCCTGCCCAGTGGAAACACGCAGCAGAGAGATAAAGAGTGAGAAAGGAACCTCCGGCGCCTGAAAGAAGGGGGGATTTAGAATAAAGAAAAAATAAAGAAGCCAAGGAAATAACGGCGGAGCCACCTCGAAGCCACGCGAGGTAAATAAAGGCGTGAGCGGGGCGACATCCCCTCTGATGCTGCCTCCGCTTTACCCAAAATACAACAATTCCCCCTTCCTCCTCCCCATCACCCGCACGCCACGGAACGACCGTTAATTCAAAACACGGAGCGACCGTTAATTCGAAATCGGGATTTAAATGGAGGGGGAGAGGCGGTGGCGGGGGGGGATTATCCCTGCCCGCAACCGGCTCTGCCACTGGCCGAGAATTAAAAAATGCGGTTTAAAAAAAAAAAAAAGAAAAGAAAAAAAAAGAGGGGATAAAATAAAGAAAGGGAAGGGCAGGAGCGGATGGTTATTATCAGCGCTGGGTGGGTGGGAAACGTGGGCAGGGGGAGCCGGGGGGATGGGGCGGAGTGGGGAAAGGTGCCTGAGGAGAGAAGAAAGGGAAGGAGGACCAGGAAGCGCGAGGAAGGATGAGGGGAAGGGGGAGGAGGATGAGCGGGATGAAAGGAAGGAGCTCGCGGAGGATGAGGGCGAAGAAAGGAGGATGCTTCGCCCCGGCCTCACCTCCTCTCGCTGCGCGGCTGCCGGGGCAGACCCGCCGCTGTCTCCTCCCGCCGCTGCTGCTGCTGCTGCTGGTGGCCGGCAGCGCCCGTCCGCGCCGGGCTGGGCGCTCCTCGCACGGCGCCCGGCCCCGCGCCGCGCTCGCCCTCTCGCCCGCCTCTGAGGGGAGCCGCGAGCTGCTGCGCGGCGCCCGGCGGCAGCCGCTAGGGGAGGCGGCGGCAGCGCGCGTGCGCCGCCGAGGGCGGGCCGGCTGCGGCGGGGGCGGCCCGCGCCGCCGGCTGCGGCGGGACGGCGGCCGCGCGAGGTGAGGGCCGGCAGGGGCGGCCCCGCCGCCGCCCGCGCTGGCGGCGCCTCCCGGGCGCGTGGGGGGCGACACCTGCGCCCGGCCGCGCGGGGAGGCGGCTGCGCCGCGGCGGCGTCTCCCGGGCCCCCTCGTGCGTCGGCGCGAGCGCTGCGGAGGGGCCGCTTGGTCCTGCCCCGTGTCGGTGCGGGGGGCTGCAGTGAGGCACCCCCTCCCGCGGGCAGCGGTGCAGGGAGTGCCGGGCCTCACGGAGAGGCGGCAGCTCCCTGGTTTTCTCCTCCTCTTCCCCCTTGCTTTGAAAGATGCTGTCAGGGTCTACATTCATTTTTTAATTTTCTTTTTTTGTAGTGAATAAATGAGGGCAGGAGTCGACTGGAGCCCCTTACCGAGGCTCAGCACCGGATTGTGTGGAAGAGCCGCAGGAGGGAAAACAGTTCTCAAGGCAGGAGCCCGTTGGAAACGGGAATCACAGCACCAACTACGTCATGGCTCGTACTTCGTATGGTCGTATAGCATGTAAGTAGTCGCAGCCAGCAGTTTACAGAAATACTGTGAATTATTTAAACCTTCGGACGGTGTCATTTAAGACAGAAACACAATCTATTGTGCATGTTAATGTGTGACAGAGCACGTGTGCGCAGAGCCGGCCGGCCTGCCCTTCAGCTGCAAGCTCTGCGTTTCGTCCGTGCCTTTTAACAGCCCTGCAAGTTGCATCAAATTGCTGTTCAGGCTACTGTTTTGTCTTTTCGGAACTTTATTTACAGTTTTGAAAGGAAAACTTTGCTTACAGACCTTCTAGCCTTCATTCCTGTACCCCAGTCTTTAGCTTGCTAGTTGTTTGGCTAGTGACATTTATATCATAACCTCTGCCGAGTATCTAAGCTGCATGCAGCTCCTGCAAATCTGAACCGACGATGTATTAAAAAATCTGAGCGTATTTCTATTTAAAGTATGTCAATTTGAGAAACAAATCAGACTACTTACCTGGTCCAGATTACTTTTGTGACAGGAATGGGATAGCAGGACTGTGCTGCGAGGTCTGCTGGAATGCGATAGACACAGCTGAACATCTGGATGAGCTGTCCAGTGTCCCCCCTCCAAAGCCCTGAGAGAAAGTCCCATCCACTGTTTTGTCTTTTGGGACATTAACTGGTTGGAAACTCCTCTTATTATTTCCTTGTCGTTTATCACTGGTAACAGTCTCAAAGAAAGGTAAAAAACCTGATTTTATTACCACTGTTTATTTAAGAAGTAAGATAAGCTGCTTCAAAAATGCATGTGGCTCTTGCCAACCAAGGGAGGCCAACTGACATTTCCTTGCACTTCCGAGTGCCATGGGATCTCCATGAGGAAAATTCAGCAACATATGGAGAAGAGGCATCATCAAAGCATCGGGAGCACTGGACAGGTTGATCAGGAAATGCATGAAAAGGCCATTTGACCTAAATCAAACATTCATGGATGTTTTTTTGCACAGGTCTGCTCTTTTATTTGTCTGCCAGAATATAGAACCGAAATATTTTCCATGTATATGCAAAATATGAACATTTAAAGCAAGAACCACGAAAACACACAAACAAAGCATGCCTCACATTTATCAATGAACCAAGCCCCTGACAGCAGTTTCATCTTTAACTCTCCTGTATGGAACATTTTCGTGCTGACATCTGCAATATGTAGTTACTCAAAGGAATAACTGGTCAGATACAAGCTGCTTTTAATTTAGCTTTTAATGGGAGTATCTGATTGAAGTAGAAAGGAGATGTGCAGAATTTGAGAGAAAACAGGCACTCAAAAAACGCATAAATAGGCATGTATTAGAAGCAATAGAGCCTTACACCAGTCCTGGGTGCACAACTAAGCAAAAGGTCCTTTGGTCCTGTGCTGTGGTGGATGACCCCTGAGGCTGGCAGAGGTGCTATAAACAAGGGAATAAGCACACAATGCCCTCGTAATTTTCTTTGTAATATATAAAGTACATTATAAGCCTATAGTTACATCTTTTCCTAATTTGGATCCAGCTGTTACATGCTAAGACCACTAAAAATCCTACTTACATTTAGAAGTCCTGTCTTCATGAATGGCCATTAGGAAAATGACTAGGGTCATTGCAGAAAGGCATTAAGGCAGGATCTAGATCTGTAACGGTGGCATGATGAACCAGGGAGATGGATATATAGGAGGAAACACAGTGTCTTATGAGCTCTGTAAACAATCAGTACTTATGTTGTGGAGATTGGGTGGTAGAAAGAGCATGTACTTTCTCTATGTAAAAATTGGTCAGTGCAGTGTTTTTACCTGATTTTACAGAATTTGTTGAAGCTGAGTGAAGTGCAGAAGAAAAAAAAATGAAGGAACTCATTATTATTCTAAGTTTCTGTAGTAGTGGAACTGGATGTTAACATTTGTAGTTATACAGACAGATTGTGAGGCTTCAAAGGACTTGGAGGTCAAACCTTCAGCAAAGAGCAATCCCAGTTTTCAAGTGCTGATCTATAATTTACCGGTACCCTGCAGATAGAAATTTGACTTTCTAAATCACCTATTGAATGTCTTTTCTGTGTGTGGAGGATTGTTTGTTTGTTTTAATGACATTAGATAGCAGATACTTTGATACAAAATCATATTCGTCTGCAAAACTTCTAAATATGTAACAATAACATCACAGGTCTGTTAACTGTTGTTACAAGAGCTGTAACACAATACCCAGAAAATACAGATTTGCTCATGAAATTACATATTCAGCAGGTGTTCTCTGATAGGTATTTGTGGATAGTGGGGATAATCTAGAATATATGTGTCGTCTAGCATACAAAAAACATGTACTAGTGATATAACCAGAATTATTTTTTTCAGTGTTCTTTCAAGCTCTTTTTTTTCTTTTTTTGTAATGTAACATTTTTAAAAAAAATTATTTTCTTTCTAGCATTTGTCTTAACATCTGGGGAATTTAGCATTTGCTTTGATACCATTAATTCCATTTAGCTAGGCTGTGTCTTTATCTGTACATTTCTCCTAATTTCCTGCCCTCTGGATATTGTAAAATATCAACTCTTTCAATAAGAGTTAGCATTTGACATGTTTTCATTCTTAAAATAGCCTGCTGCAGTTCTAGAAACATTACAAACTATCATGTTTTGTCTTTGTGTCTTGCTCTCCTGGAGATTCCCCAGCAGGAATAATTCCCTTTACTCTAGCAGACACTGTCAGCATTGTATCTGCATTAAAAATGGGGGAAAAAAAAAACACCTTTTGCTCATCCTTTCTCATGTGGAACATCATTCTACAGGAAGCAAGGTTATTGCTTAAAACTCTTTAAATTGTTCAAGAACATGAACTTCTTTGAGGCCT
This sequence comes from Tinamus guttatus, assembly GCF_059628265.1. Classification (NCBI taxonomy): domain Eukaryota; kingdom Metazoa; phylum Chordata; class Aves; order Tinamiformes; family Tinamidae; genus Tinamus; species Tinamus guttatus. The sequence continues at coordinate 2,982,691 of NW_028288752.1, forward strand.
TAATGATCTCATTAGCTCTTAGTCTGTCTCCAGGTGGCCTAGAAAGAGAGAATTTCAGAGAGCAGCTGGATGCTGTTTTTTAAAAAAAATTATTTTTAATGGAAAGAATCAGTTAACTAATATATAAGTGAAAGAAATGGAGAAGCATCTGTATCTCTTAGGTGGCTTCTGGAAACTTTGAAAACTACATGTGGAACCTTGAATGCTTTAGGTTTCTCTTAGGCTCAGTTATCTTCATAGACAATAATATATAATACAGCTCTGATTGTTTATTTCAAGTAGATTATTGTCTGCCCATATTGAAGAGATATTGTCCGCAGTTTTGAAAGACTAAAGTGCACATTTTTACCACCTCTGAACACTTTTGTGTAGATACTTTGAAGACCTGCATATTGGTTTAGGAAAGTTATTTCTGGCATATTTGCTTGAGCTTTGAGTTGCAACCATTTCTTGCTTTTGTACTAGGTACCAGCAGCAGAAAAGTCTTCAAGCCCTGCAAGTCATTTAAATTGGTTGTTGTGTGAAGAGTCACACGCAGGATGGGCTCTGACACCGAGTTCCTGCCTGCCGTGCCCCGAGTCTCCAGGACTGGCTGTTTTCTCTGGCTCAAAAGAATCCGTCAGTTAGAGGACCCAGGGGCTCGCCCTGTCTTGTACCTCCGAAGTGACCAGAAGGCACGAAGCAGATGCAGTTTGTTTTGAAGAAAACACAGCAGGGTCCTTTCTCTACCATTTCTGTGCTAGAGAGGATGTGGTGACTGCCTGTGCTTCAGAACCTGACTTCAGCAATTAAAAGGAAACACAAGACATCTTTTCTCTGCTGTTGCTGGTATGTTGTTAGCTAGATTAATGACCGTTATTAGACTGATATAATGCCTTTTCTTTAAATTGTTATTTTTCAAAATCCAAGGAATAATAGTTTTTGACTTCTGTTTAAGTTCTTTTTCAGACTTCTGCTGATGCCAGGTGTTAGTGTGGGGGGGAGAGAGGTCATTTGTCATCATTTAATTCAGGAGGGACGATATGTGACAGATATATTCTGTCTTTGTATTTTGAAGTAGGGTGGGAAAGAAGAGTTGAGAAATCTTGCACATGTCCAGAGAATGTGCTATAAATTTTTGAATATTCAATTTAAACACTATAAAAATCTTTTTCTTATGTTTATAAGAAGATTCATGTATTATTCTATCTGAAAGGAGGTAGTAGCTAGGGGAAAATATCGGGACTGAGGAAAATGTAGCTTCTCAGCTCTTCCTCAAGCCTCCTTGGATAACTGACTTAAGTTCTCTTAAGCCACTCCAGGTATATTTAAGGTATTAATTACTCCTTTATCAGAAAAAAAATGTTTTTCATATCTTTCCATAAAGCTCTTGGGACCTACAGAAATTTTGATCAGGCAGCTGTTACACAGAGAACACTGCTCTCATGTGGACCACCACCTTCCTGCTGGTTCCCATCTGTTGTTTGCAAGCACCTTGTACCCCTGTTAGCTCCTTTAGTCCCTGTGAAACAAACTCTGTTTTCCTCTGCACATTGCATTAAAAAAAAATCAGGAATGCTGTGTCATAACAGAATATACATTTTTTTTTCTTGCTGAGAAGCTCAGTTAGTAAAATATATCACAGAGAAACAACTGAGGCGAAGTATCAGACAACTTGGTTCATACATGCACGGAACAGGCAGATCATCTTCACTATCCAGGGGAACGGAGTGAAAGAGGAAGAGGTCACATGAGAGTGCAGGGCTGAGTGTGCTTTACAAAAAGTCAGTGGACCTGCTTCCATTCGTAGCATTTATTTTCCTCAAGCATAGACTCCTTCAATCCTGTTGTACTTGCTTTACGGATAAGGTGGGATGCAGATCCATGTGAAAATTCCTGGATTCCTATGGAGTTCCTGTTATAGTACTTCTCTGCAAATGTTATGTAGAAGTATTGAGTGGTCAATTTTGAGCCTTACTCGGGCCTTACTTTAAAAACTTCTATTGCCCTTATAGGGATTTTAATAGGCAGAATGGCAGAGAATATCCCTATGTGCTATAGCATCATTACAGGCTGGAGATAACTGACTGCAGAACTTTTGGTCTGTAAGAAAAGGGTTTTTTTTCCATTAGTGTTCATGTTACTGATTTTTTTTTTCTTTACAATAAGATTTTGAGTAATTAATTAAGGCTTGAAACAGCTAATTGTGATATAATACTGACTAAACCATTCTTGGTCAGAAGAAATGTATTTACTTACATATACTTCCTATATTTACATATAATTTCTACACGTACATATACCTTCTATCTTGTGTGCAGGAAGCAGTGGTGAGATAGAATCCAGACTGGTGTTTTAGAGACACCAACATATAGAGAAAAGATCTCCCACAACTTGATGTATGTGAAATTTCTAATTTGTTTCTTTTTCCTATTGACAGAAGCCCAAGGTGATGCATCCTTCCCTTAACATCTCTAGATGCACAGAACCTACACCTGGACATACCTTGAAGAGAGTTCCTGAGGTTTTCATAGTCTGTGTCACAAATAAAAAGGCTATGGATGATTCTGAGCTGTCCTTTTAGGCCTGCATAAATCATGAAAGCATCATGTCCTTCAACTAAGAAACCTTTTAGCATCTCCAACATAAAATTTAGATTTTTTCATTAGAAACAAATTAATACAGAAACCAATAAACATGGAGAATCTCACACCCCTTGGCACTGTCCTTACAACAACAGTTGAAGGATCACATAAGTAATTCCTCGCTGGGTTTGTCTGAACCGTTATTTAGGGGCAGCCTCATTCACTTCTTGGAGAACATAAAAACACAGAAAGAAAGTGCCATTCAGAAAAGACAGATGGTCTTGTTAACAGTGAGAGAAATAGGTAAAATGAGCATGTTGCACGCAGATAAAAATCTTTATTCCAATATCAGAAATGCTGCGCACATTCAAATTGAATAATGCAGCTTGTAACATCTCAAGATGGTTGTACCTCTTGATTGATCAGGTCAAGAGGTACATGAGGCCTTCCCTGCCTTACATAAAACATGCCTGAAACAGGAATGACAGATCAGGTGCTTAAATTTTAAAGCACTTTTCACACTTGCATCACAGTTGAATGAACCAGCCTTTAAGAAAGGAAATGTTACAGAGAATGATTTTTCACTAAATTAACAAACCTGCTCAGAAGTTTTGAAAAAATGCCTAGTGCACTGTGATGGTCATAGGACTCCCAACAGTTTGTGGGGAAAAAAAGGCACTGCTATCCCATTCCAGAAATCCCTATACTGAAGTGGAGAGCTCCTTCCATTCACAGATTTCTTTGTGCGAATCACTTGAAGGACTCAGCAAAAACTGGGTAATTTCCATAACAGAATTTTGGCATAATACGTCAAAGCAAGTTGCTATGACATTTCATACAAATATTTCTATTTTAGCTTTATTTTGTGTTATAAATATGTCGAGATGAAGCCACTTTTGTCAAAACAGTTATTTTTCTTTTAGGAAAAACAAACAGGGAATTTTTCAGAACCCTAATTTTCAATATTCATCACAATCAAGATGAAGGCTAATTTCAAAGGTTTCGACTTAAATCTACATAATCATGAGCCCAAGTGCAGAGATCTTTAGTGTTACAAATGCATGACGTCTTTGGATACAGTGTTTCTAGTTTAATTGACTGTTTACTTCTGTGTATAACAAATGACTCGCAAATAAATTACATTTAACATTGGCAAAAATGTTTCTAGTGGGTTCTCAGATTGAAGGCAATGGTATAGGTGAGGGCTGTTGCCAGAAAATACCTTAACTGTTCTGTTTGTCTGTTTTTATCTTATTTTTATTATTCCAGTAGTACAATGCAGTGTGAAATCTAAAGGAATACAATAAATTGCTTCTAGTATTTTATAAATAAGAGGTGCACCCTGCCTGTGCCTTTCGGTAAAGACATTAAAATGCAGATAACTCTTGCAGTCTTCATTGAAGAAATCTTGCATAAGGAACTCATTTAATACTGGTTCCAGTGAAATACTGTCACTTGATAATGCAAATAAGATCCCAAATAAGATACCTGTTTCTTTCTGTGTCAGCCTAACTAGAATAAAGTCAACTCAATGTATTTACTGGTGAAGAAGCAAATACTCAGTAGTAAATACTAAATCATAAGTTGAACCATCTAAGGGCATTCAGGGGGCATGAAGGGAGGATTTTCTGCTTTTGTGTTTTGTGATATCGACTATAACTGCTCAAGATTAGAGCTGTTTAGAGCAATAAAGTTGCTAACTAAATGTGAAAGCTATTTAATTAAAATTTACAGGTATGCCTTCCTAAAATGAACTCACATATGTCCTTGATGTATGGCTTAATCCTAGCTTTTAAAGCACAGAGGGTTTTTGGAGTATCTATTGTTTGCATCTGTTAACGCTGACTGAGAGCTACCCCTGCTCATCCCACAGGCTCCCCGAATATGATCAAAGAACAACAGCACAGCAGCAAAGCTTGAAAGTTTTTGGTTGTTATGGCAAGAAATTAGAAATTATTTGATTAACGGCAGCTTATTTCTGTGCTCTGACATTACTAGTGAAGAAGGAAGAAAGGATGTCCAGGAGCAGAGAACAAGGTAACCAGAGAGCTTATTGAAAAGGGAAGGACAGACATGAGATAGAGAGGCTGAGCAAGCAGGACCCAGGCAAGGGCTGGTTGAGGATCGATTAACTGAGGAACAGCAGGAGCCGCTGAGAGGGGCTTTTGTTCAGCAGCCGTCCAAAGGCAGTGAACAGTTAAAATGCAGACTTTTCCTTTAATTCTTACTTAGCCAAAGCTGGAGTTTTGCCAGAGGTATTAAGCAGTTAGTTAGGAATGGAAGAGGAAGAGGAGGATAAACACATAAAAGCTGTCATGCACCCAACGAAAAAATGATTCCTACTACGAAGTATTACAGAAAATCCTGATTTTTTTTTTTTTTCACATTCAAACTCTAGCTCCTCACCCACGTACATACCCACACATTCTCTCTGGCATTAATAAGTCTTTTTCAGTTGACTTGCAAGGAGCAAGGTACATTTATTTTATGCTTTTACTTTAATGCTTCTGTGTTTTCATTCTGTTAGCAGGTTGCTAGTACATATGGTTTGGGAGAGCTTGGAGTAATAGAAAGGAAAAGGGAAAGTGATCCGGGGAAGGAGATTATTTGTATAAAGCTGAAGGGAAGGCAAGTGCGTTATGTAAAGGCTCTGATTCTATTAAAGGGCACCCAACTTAAGAACATACCTTGGCACTCACGCGTTGAGATGTGTCTGATGATACTGCACTGCTTTGTGCTGTGCAAAAAAGGGCAAAGCACCATCAGGTGTTTCTTATCACCCATCTTTGCTAACATGTCAGCATGTTTGGGGAAGACACAAATTTGATATTGTGAACTTGTACGTCCCAGGAAGGCTTCTCCTATCGCTCCGAGCCCTTGTGCCTTCAGTGAGGAGGAACCCCGTGAAACGGCAGCTGAGAGCAGAAACCACAGCTTGTTCAAGGACTTGCCACCGCTCAACAGGGGAAAATGTCTGTGGAAATAATGAACAGGTGAGCACTGAGAATTGCGGTAATCTGGAACACCAGCTATAAACACACGCGGAAAGCACAATCACAGAAACATATCCATCATAACAGGAAATAACAAAATAAAAAAGGTGTTCTAGAGTGTGTGGAAAGGAATAAAACTGAAAACTTACCATTCAGTGTCTGATTCTTCCGACAGTAGATGGCCAATGTTTAATTATCATATATAAACATTATCACATGAAAGGTGTCCAGATTCTATGACTGATATACGGATATTTTTCAGCCTATAAAATCAACAAGAAGCTGAGTAGTTCAATTCTGTAGTTTATTTGCCTCTATAAGCATTTTAAAAATTCTGATATATTTTAAACAAAAGGTAAGTGAACAGTCCTAAAAGATTAGCATAAATTGTGCCTTTTAAAAATAAGTGTGGGTATGGTGCCTTGCTCCATTTAGTGTGTTAATAAACATGCCACACTAAACTATGAAATATATATTTTTATTACTTATTGGTGAGCCAAAAATAGCTTGAGTGACTTCTAGGGAGTGCCTCTTTCTACACATGCCTTTGCCAAAAGTGGGTCAAGGCTTAAGTAGCCTGCGTTTGTGCCACAGGTCTCTCTTTAAAATCAATCCCAACCATATAGAAAAACAAACTCAAAAGTTGTTTGCAAGATGATGCATTTGTTAAGACTTTAATTGTCCCTTTTGTTAGGTACAAGGGTTATAAAGATGTAAATTACAAGGTGGTTCTGTGAGTTATAGCTGTGTGGACATCAGGTCTAAGCTAAAACTTTAAGAGTAGGATGCTGAGCAAATAGGCTCTAATATGTACATTATGCCTCCAACTGCTCCCACCCAGAGCTTTTTTGTAATGTTATTTTCAAACAGTGCATTTCAAAGAGACTATTTAGTTTGTCAGTAAATATTCTGGTATTCCAGTACATTCTAATGTATTTTATACATTCAGCACATTCTTCTATGAAGAACCTATTTTTTATTTTCCATTTAAAACATAGTCTTTTTTGTTGTTGTTTTTAAGGTGACAGCAAGTACCATTTCAACAACTGCGTAATCTCTCTATCTCTGAATTCCTTTGGAGCACTACTCCATTAAAAATAATAATGAAACTAAAAAAATGACCACAATGTAATTAAAATAACATTTGGTATCCCAAAAATGAGATTTAGATGCTCAGATATATGCAGCAGAGCATGGCTGAACTGCCCTTCAAGAAAACCCACAGTAATAGCAAACACTGGGTGTGTATTATGTAACGCACCCATTAAAAAAGTTTCATCTATAAAAAAGAAAAGAAAGCCATTTATTGAGTCGATTGTTGCAGTAAATGATCCTAATGACACACACTTAGAAAATTATTTCAAAATAGAACAGAAGAAATTAATACAGATCTCTTCTGGACTTGGGACTGCATTTCAAAACACGGAAGCATTTAGAGCACTCAAATTCTTTATCATTCTTTTCATGACAAATTCTTCATGCTTCTACAGCAGCAAACATCCTTGCTTCAGTCCAATCCTGTACTAGTATCAGTAAAGATTCTTTTTCCTTTTTTTTTTTTTTTTTTTTGTACTGGAAGAAATTTTAATTCTATTTTAATAGAAGAGAAAAAAAAAAAACTTCAGCCATGAAAGTACTATAAACTATTTTATATTTATAAAAATCACTCTCTCATAATTAAATCCTTCTGAGTTAAGTCAGACAAAGCATTATGTCTTTAGGAAAATTTATGTTAAGTCCAGTATTTGGTTCATTATGTATAATAAGCTATTTGAGCAGGGAAAAAAGACTTTCTGTGGATTTTATTTATATGTATTTTCTATCCCCGTGTTTCCCCAAATCTTATAGTATCCCCAGCCTTCATCGTGTCCAGTTTTTTTGACCCCCGGTTGCAGGAAATAGTGTGTCCTACTTAAAGCTCTGCGTATGCCAATCGTCCTGCTCATACCCGTGTGCTGACAGGCCAGCTGGCTCTTGGCAAACTGCACAGCTCAGTATCAAGTTCTTCTTGTCTGTCCTCTGCTATGAGAACAGGACTGTTTTTCTGTAAGCAGTACAATATATGTGGAGTCCACTAATTTAATTTTGTTTAGCTAATTTAGAATACTGCAGAAAGTAAACTGCAATAAGGGAATCAATCACATGTATAAAAAGAAAGAAGCAAGATCACTGCACTGAATTTCTCAGGAGAAGTTTAAAATTCATGTTTTTAATTAAGCTTTCTCAACTTAAAGCCAAATGGTATTACACAAGAACTGATGAGCAGTCTCCAGAGCCAACCTCTTTTTTTTTTTCCCTCTTGTCTATAAAATGTATTTATTTATTGCTAATGAGAAATGAAGGGGGAGATCATCAGATGGTAGAAAACTGTGTTACAACATTCAGCTCAAAAGAGACAGGTCAATTTGTACCAGATTCATATCTGGCTCGTGTTAGTTCTAAACTGCTTATATGCCTTGAGGGTTAAAAAGAAAAGGAATCCTTCAATGTGATTTTCTGAGAAGAGTCTTGCTAGGGATCAGTTTGGCCTCCTCCTCCACCATTTACACGTGGTAGTTTCAGGCAGCATCGGGGCTGGCAGCGAAGCCAGGGGAGTTCAGAGCGGCAGGGGCCTTGGGGCTGATGTCTCGGGATGCGCAAGGACAGACATTGCTGCAGGATTAGCCCTGTTCCATCAACCTGGCACGACAAATGTGGTGGAAATGTTCACTGTAGGAAAAAAGAATAAAAACCACTCTTGCTCCTGTGGAACAGAAAGGCCATCCAAGACATTTGGAATAAACGCATCTGTTGAGTAACTAGTGACACTGCATGAAAAGAGCTTCAGCAGGGGAACAGAAGCGATGCTGTTTTAACCTAACTGCTGATTAAAGTCTGTTGGTAGCGTATCTACAAAATTATGCACATTTTAAACAAAGATCTGCAAGATGTCACAAGCAAGAAAAACAAGCCTTACAGCACAATGCAAAGCTTTTCTCTAAGGCAGTGATGTTTTAATCCGTCTACTGCTATTGTCCCTCTTCCACTGTGGCTGCAGTGGGATCTGACTTGTGGGCTTATCGCACGGTGCCAAACACTTGCTGTAACCCTGTTATTTAACACTTTACTGTGCTCAGTTGAGCTTAATCCTTGTGTCTACACTAGATCTGGGGTGAGAGGGAGGTTATTTAACCGATATCACCTTCCAATGAACGATACCTCGATCCCTAAACAACTCTCCCTACCAAACAGCCCTGACAGATGTGAAGAAACAAAAAAGGAAGAGCAGACAGAAAAGAAAAATAACTGGTATATGTGAAATACTGTTAGAGAAAGTCACTTTGCGGAAAGGATTTATTACGACAAAAAAAAGAGTGATAACTATAAGTAAAGTAGTACATAACAAACAAGGACAAAACAGATCTGAGGAAATCCTAGCAAGAACTTCATTAAATTTTAAATGATGATAAAAAAAGCCTGTAAAGTCCATCCATCACTGATGCCCATTCATCAAGTGAATGAGCACATGATTCTGCAAACTATATAGAAGCCTAAGCTGCCTGGCCTGAAAGAAAGATTAAACAACCTTGAAACTACCCAGTTTTCCATCTGTTTACACAGCAATGTGATGATGAACAGTTTTTATATATCAGCCTATTCCTGAGCAGTTATTTTAACAATAAGTTAGTTAAAACATAAGGTGTTTTCCACCCAGATGAACACTTCTCAAATATAAATATTTATAATTATTAATAGTTCATAACTACTAAAACATATAAAGACAAAGCTGCAAATTCAACTCTGTACATATGAAGGACTTAGGAGCTGCACAGCCTTCCTTGAACCAATTCTTATAGTCATAGCCCAAATTTTAGGCCCAAACTACACATTGTTCCTTTCCAATGTTCATGCAAGACCATCCTTAACACTGATTCTCCAAGTCTCCTCTATCCTTACCTGTTTCATATTGCTCTATTGCTCCATTCATATTTAGCAACTTATTTAAAAAAATATATCCCTTTCATAAAGTGATTTTTTTCATTAGTTTCCTCCATCAAAAAAAAAACAAATATGTTATGACACCTAACAGCAGAACCCTCACTAGATCAGGTAACTAGCAAATACCAGCTAAACTGATAAGCTTTCGGTCTTATTCACAATATAATAATGACCCAAATTCTAAGTTATCCCACAGGCGAGTCTTTGAACGTCAGTAGTCCCGGCCCAGGAATTGCTCTCCTTGGGCCAGTCCGTGATATTGGAGAGTTCAGATCGAAGAGGGGAGTACTGAGGCTTAACAAGGTACAGCACAACAGCTCTCCATGACTATGCTCTTTTCCTGTGGAAGAAGTAAGGCAACAGGGATTAGTTTGATACCATTTAATTTTAGGATAGTTTCAGTCAAATTAACTTGTATTTTCTAGAGGTTCACAGAGACATTCAACCATAAGTCTCTTCAAGCATTGTTAGTTGCTAAGAAGTTAGTAATGTTACCAAGAAGCTCGATTCTAGATGGCTTAGAAGATAATTAATGTCATTTTCCCTGAAAGTGTCACTATTCTTTAATTCAAGACATACACACATCAAGATTCTATGCATCAGAACCCAGAAAAGCCATAAAGCTAATAAATACAGTGCTTACAGTACATCAGTAGAACAACATCTAATAGATATGTCTGTATAAGATGTTTCCCTGAAGAGGGTCTTCAAGACTGAGAGCGCGATTAGTCTTTGCTTGGCTTGACATCAAGCCAGGGTGCTTGAAATTGCTTTTTGATCTGAATAAAGGCTATGGTACAACAGTAAAGCTGTAGCAAACGCATTTTGGGGAAATGTCAGAAAAATGTCACCTCAAAGGAATTCCAGATTACTTTTCCACCTCTACAGCATAGAAAGTTCAAGACAAAAAAAGCAAGTTATATCCAAACACGAATCAGGCTGTAATATTTCACAAAAAAGCTTATTGCAGGACTAAGCAGGAAATGTCATTTACTCAGGTCATCATCAAAATGTTTCTAATTTTATCTTTGACTAATTACATTACCATATACCTTTAAGCAGTAGTTTTGAAATTACACCACTTGGCTAAAAGCCGATTCCTTACTTTTAAGCAGATCCCACAAGCTTGAACTTACTCAGTGCTTACTCAGGAAAGTTTTCACGTGGAGTTGCTGACTATAGTCCCAGATCTGCAAAGTGCCCAGGAGACAGAGGGGAACAGAGGGGCAGACAAAAAAAAAAAAAAAAAAAAAGAACAGGATTGCTTCTTTCGATAATTCAGCTAGGAACAATTAGTGCTGTTATTTTCTACAATACCCTAAGGACAAACTAAACGTCTACGTCCTTTGTGTGACATTAAGGAAGGACACTGCAGATCCCAACGTACAATAACGCGGCCGTTTGTGGTGATTCCCCTGCTGCCGTCCCTGAGCAGGGCGGCCGGTCCCGCAGGGGCAGCAGGAAGCACCGCCACAAAGCGCCGAGTCTGCAGAACATCTCTGTGCTGGGGCCTGGGCTTTGAGACCCTTTTGGAGAGCACCAAAGGGAGACTTTTCCTGTCCAAAACTGCCCAGAATTCCTCAGAGCTTTAGGCTGACACCTTAACTACATCATCTGATTTTGCCTTGCTAAAGGTTTAAACTGATGGGTACAGATAAATCTGCTACGGAAGCCAGAGCGTCTCACCAGGACTCCTGGCAAAAGATAAGATCAGCCTCCCCATTTTTGCTAATAGTTGGTACTTCTATATTAAACCATCCCTCAGCAGAGACACAGGAGTGTACGAGTAGATTATTCATGTGAATATTTTTGTTCAGTGTAGTTTTTCTGTGGGATACAAAACTAAATCTGAAAACAGAAGGAAGCCAGGTGATTTTCATTGCCAGTATTGTTTCAAAATATTACCAAAAAGGCTCTATCAAAGTCCAGATTTTTTTGTGGCAGCTGCTGCAAAAACACAAAACAGAGACATTGCCTGGAAGGCAAGACAGTCTAGAACACAAACTCATGAAATAAGACATGAAGAAGGCTGAGCCTACATAAAAATGAACATGGCAAAGAACTGTTACAATGTTGTCTGCTCCATTTATGTTTCTGAATAGGAATTTTTTTTCCCCATCAAATCTTTTTGACAAAAATTTAAAGAAGCAGATTCAAATCAAGCAAAATATATGGATAAAGTTTGAAAAGAGAAAAAAAACAGCAAAAAAACCCAAAAAAATCTTTTTAAAAAAGATTTCTTTTAATGAAAATAAAGCTTGGGAAACATTAGGAATTTCTTTCCTTGGGGTGAAACAGGTATTTTTTTTTCAACTCAAAATAGTTATATTTTTCTTCTTTTCATTTTTGTCCGACTGCCTAGAAACAAAACTAAAATGAATTATCCAAAGAAAATATTGATTCTTTTTCAGTTCAGTCAATAGACAACAACAAAAATGAAACTAGGTATTCACACATTTCTTATTATTTTTGTTGTTGCTACTGCAAGAGTAAAGGTTGGATGTGAAAAAGTAGGAAAATCAGTTTTTGTGACAGGCGTAGGTTTCACGAGGGATACGAGCTTTAAGGAGGAGTCTGAAGACAGGTAAGGTAATGGATGTTCAGGTTTTAATATGGAGCTTTTCCTGTGTTCAAGGAGCTGCATAAAGCAAAGTCTTGGATTATATAAAGGATACGTTGAGATGGGGGCAGCAAAGACTGAGAACATCCACCAAGGGCAGTGTCGTTGCAGATTAACAGGTCAGGCTGCAGCCAGGTAGGAAACACAGAGCATTTGAAGACAAAAAGGTATCCGTTAATACAGAAACACAGGTGGAACCAGCATCTCATTTGTTCTGATATTTAGCAAGCTCTCTCCTAAAAGGAAATCTTCCACGTTATGGATTTAAACTTGCTCCTTTTGCTTCCCTCGCCTATTGCAGTCTTACTGTCCCGACCTCCTGTGCATCAAGCTGCCCAGGTGGGTGTACAGGGTGCACGGTTTCAACCAGCTTGTCAAGGCAGTTCTTAGTTGCCAGAGGGGAGGAAAACACACCACACTTCCAGGACTGTTTCTATGGTACTAGAATTGCACAACGTACTCTGTTATTTCCCACTGTCACCAAGGTCACACCTACCTGGCAAAAAGCCTAGATTAAAGGCTGTTTTAGATAGACTATTTCAGCTGGCCAGTGTTAAACATTATTTTGCTCTTGTGCAGACAAAGATTATAGTGTTCAAAACCCATGTTCACCAAAAGAAAATGTATTTATCTTTATTACACTAAATTCATTTGTTGATCTTTACTACAGTAGCATCTAGCATTATATTCATCAGCCTTACTCTACCACACAGAGTGCTGCACAACTATCAGAAAAGAATGATGCCAAGATAATATAGCATATGGTTCAATAAAATATATACAATTTTCATAATATCTATCTCTAAATAATTTTATATAATACAGAATTATATATACATAAAGGAGATGGCTTTTTCTGGGATCCCATTAACTGTAGCACCTTGAAAACAATGCTGTTAGGATTTTTCTTCTTCTTTCATGAGGATTTTTCCTCCTTAAGTGAATCTTTTGGGGAATAAAATAGGCAGAGAAATTCTCAGAAATGGTAAACCTTTTATGCTTCTTTACCCCGCGTCTATTTTTTTTAATATTCTCACATTTTTGCTATTTGGAAGGATATCAAAATACTATTGCCTCCTTGCTGCATTCATTGGCACTTGCAATAAAGAAAAATGTGGTGAGATTTCACAAATGGATATAGAAGAAAAAGTAAGTAACCTTTCTCAGAAGAACATATAAAAGACTGAACATATATAAATGACTTCATACATATTTTTATTTTAGTATTTTCAGGAAGATGGATCCCAGCCCATTAAAACTAAAATTTCCAGAAAGACAAGCACTCTGAGGTGTCATCTGTCAAGGTAAGGGTACTAAGAACCACTAGCTGACTGATATGATGGATTTTCACTTTCTTACTGGCTTTTAGAAGGAAGAAAGTGTGGAGCTGAACAGCTGGTAACATTTGCTAAAAGATTATGGTGCTGAGATTCTGATTTAAATTTGACTTCTTGGCCGTAAACACAAGAACAACACATGAAATGTTCCTATCCGTTACCATATTTTTTTCTTGAGAAAAACTACTTCAGCTCCTTCTTATATAAAAGTACGTAAGATTAAAAAGAAAAGTGGCTTCCAACTGAAAAAAAAACCAACAAAACAAACAAATAAAAAAACTCCTTGTGTTTCCTTTAAGAGGAAGGCATGTAAAAGGGACAAAGCTTTCTTTAGGGTAGCTGCTACCACCTTCTGTAAGACTGTCGAAGCACATGCAAATCAGAAGAAAGATTTTTAAAAATTGATGTGGCAATATAGGAAGCCTCTTGCCCAAATTGTCTCCTTTATGACTTACAACTACAAAAGCTTTCCCTGATATACATGCCTAAGTAGCCAAGTCAAAATCTCTACTCTGCTGTATACTGCAGCTTAGAAATATTTTGGGAATGATCTGAAACTCGCCCATATGCTGCCACAAAAGCTGTTAGCACCTCTCATAGGTGTGAGTAAAAAATGTAGCCCATAGTATTGTCACTCTTTGGCCAACAGGTAAATAAACTTCACTAGCTATTTTGGTAATTTTTAGAGGGAGATATTTAACCACTAAAGCTAGACTAAGATCAAACCTGTTTAATTAAAATAAATAAATAAAGTCCTGATGCTTTCCAAACTTTCTCATCAGAGACTGGATATGAAACAACTGTCCAGAGGTGAAAAGCTGAAGCAGAATTTGGGGAACATAAAAATAAATACAAAGCAGAATACTCTTTTATCATTATTATTATTGTTCGTTTGTTTCTCTGTGAGGAATCTTTGTAGGGATAATGTAAACACAATTCACCAGCAGACTCCAAAGCCTAAACAGAATAAGCCTAAATCCAACTGTACAGCACCCTATAGAACTGGAGTGTGCGATCAGACCGTATCCTTACAGTAACTATCAACGAGATGTTCCTCTTTAAACTATAGAAATTATAAAAAAACTGGGTGAAAGCCATGCAGATAGAAATAGTAAAAACATGGGGCATACAGGATATGGAACCGCATCTTGCAGAGTATAGCGAGTCTGGAAGAACGTTTCAATTCACAGAGACCTAGAAAACCTTCCTTATAGTCAAAACCTAAATGAGATTAATTTATTTGCTTTATCTGAGAAAAGATTATGCTTAAGTCACTTCCTGAGCTGTAAAGCGGTACATGGAAAGAAGAATTCCAATAGGGGAAAGTTCTTTAATCTATCTAGCAGAATGAGAGCCAATGGACAAAATCTTTTAAATCACCTTAGAAATAAAACACACATTTTAAACAGTGGTGGTTCTGTGTAACAAATTACATAAAACGTGTTATTGATTTCCTGTCATTTTATGTCTTTATGTGGGATTTTTTTTTCTAAGAGTGCTACTGCTGCCAAAAGTTAGTCTTGATGCTAGAAGCACTCAGCGAAAGTTAAAATTATGGGTTGGGCTGAAGGTCAGACTAGGTGAACATCATGGTCTCTTCTGAGTTTATAATCTATAAATCTTCAACATTAGGCCACGGTTTATGCACTTCTGTAGCTATTGTGACAAGTTGCTTTGACCTTTAGGGAAAATTAAAGTAGATAATTCTATTGTTTTCTTTTCTTTTTCATTTCAGAGCATCTTCTAATCCAGCTAGTTTGTTTGTGTCTGCTGAAAAGGGGAGTTAGCATCATGCAGTTCTTCCTGTGACGTAAATTTCCTGCAGCTTTATTTTATATGCTTTCTTTCTTTTCTTTTTCTTTTTTTTTATTATTGTTCCCTGATATTTTTCAGAAAGCCAAAAAACATTCTGCTGAGCTTGAATACCCCAATAGGGTTTAATCTTGTGATGTGATGGGTGTTGTCTGACTGTCTGTCTATTGCCTGCGGTTGAAGTTGTGGGTGTCGTTGTGAAAGTTACTCTCATTTGGGAGCAATCGGGGTGGGCATATTTGAGAATGTTGTTAAGAGGAAATACCTCGACAAATCAGCTTACTGAGCTGTAGGTAAGCATTTATCAAGGTTTCCTAATCATTCATCATACCTTTAAAGAAAGAAGTGGTAATGTATCACTTCTGCATCAGACCAAGTAGCACCAACCTGGTCATGATTTACTTCCTTGCTGGATACTCCTCAGTAGCTGGCTGTGATCCCTGCCTACAGAATGCCAGGAAAGTACTCCCTGTAATTAAGAAGAGGTGGAAATTATTTATCAATAGTTTATAATTGTTTTGTTTCATAAATATTTAAGATGGACTATATCCAGCCAGCCAGCAAACAAAACACAGGATATTCTGCCAATAAAGGTGGAGAGGGGGGTTTTTATTTAAGTTGTGCTCATCATGCATTAAAGAACTTTATGTAGCAGAGATTTGGCTACAAAATGGAATTTGAGAGAAGTGATTTTATTATTCAAAAAACAAACAAACGAGCAATGTGGAAACTGGCAGTGATTTTAAGAGACAGCCCTGCTGGTCTGGACTGACTCACTCCAACAGAGCAAAGATACTTTGTTTTTAGCAGTACTTTCACCCACCTTCAGATCTGGACCACCTCAATTCATCCCAGACTAATGGACCCTTGTAAGAGCAGGAAGCATTAAGAAGATTGAACAACCCAGTGTAAATAACTACGCTGAAATTTATTGAAAAGCTATTCAGCAATAAACATTTTCTTTAGTTAAATGTGCTGGGTTTTATCACGTACCTAATTTACAGCCTGTGATTTAACCTGGATCGATGAAGAATCAAGTGATTCCGTTGAATACTTCTCCAGAAGACTGTACAGCTTGTAAGCAGTGCAGAGTGAGGACTGTATAAAGACAGAAATAGCAACAGAATTTCTGAGATGATGGAGACCAATAAATTAACAGGATGATTCATCTCATTTAACTTTAGCCATCCAACAGGTAGGTGGAGAATCCCAGTTAGTCATCCTCTTTTGGCACTATGGGGGAAGATGCATCCTGTCTGCTTTAGATATCTAGTTTGGGAACTCTTCTTCGGGAACGCTGGCTCTCTCGCTCTGCACTGACTATGGGGGACACCTAGAGGAGCAGCCATCGAAAGCTGCATGTTCCTACCCAAATTTAGGCAATGCAAGTCCTATCTTATGAGCCTCTATGCTCCGAGACCAAAGATAAGTGGTTGGGTGTTAAGGGTAGACAGAAGTATTGTTGATTTCAGTGCTGCATGCCCAAATTTCAATCAAAATAACCTAATAGAAGAGAAAGCAAGAGACAGCCAGAGGCAAAGTAAATTAAATCAACTGCAAGACCCAGAGAATCACAGCTGCTTATTCAGCCCGGAGCAAAGGAATTTGATCCTAATCTCAGTGAAGTTTATCCCTTCAGCACCATCCAGTTGCGCAGGAGAAAGGCTGTGTCCAAGCGCTCCCGATGCGCTGCCACAGCGCTGCTGGGCATTCATGGAGAAAGAGCAGGGGGGAATGGTCACAGGAAGTGCAATAAAACAGTAAAAACGAGGTTTGGATTGACATTTCACTTGGTAACGCTTCTGTGGTCCAGAATGATTTACTGCAGAGTTTGTATCGATTTACAATTATTAGACAGTTACTGTAATTTATGTTGATAAAGTAATAAGAGAGTACTGAAAATATTTATTAAGTATGAGAAACTGTAGCATTTGTGCATTAATCATAGAGTTGATCATCTAAAATATATGCGCTAATAAACTATTAGTGAATATTTAACCTGCAATACAACAAATTAATAGATTATCTCTTTCATAAAGAGATGAACTTTATGAGATTTTTAATTACTTGACTTATGACATATTGCAGGCTTTAAGAACGGGAAGTAATTTTTAACATATGATTTTCTTTTTAGTGTCCCAGTTCCTTAAGAAAACATCTCTAAAACTAACATTATTTCAACATTACAATGGGTTTAACCAAATTAAGCAAAACAGTGTGTTTTGTAAAACTGAAGAAGTTTCAAGAGTGAGTCAGATATTCTACTGCATAATGTAATCAGGTGGGGTTTTTTTTTTTTGATTTTCATATAGAAACCTTGATAAAATAAAGGTATTCTCAATTGCATGAGAAAGAACAGAATGAACTGAGGTTTCTCTGCTCCTTGCTGCCAGTGTCAGGGAAGAGATCTATTAAGGGTCAGTCTGGCACTTGCATAAAAGTCCTGATTAATCAGAGATTAAATAATCATTTGTTCAGCAAAAGGTGCAAGAGACAGGGCAAACTTGTCAGACCAGCTGAGCTGGTCTCTTGCTAGGCAGATTTCTAGATTTCTGGGTTCGGGGACAGCATGTTTCAAGCTCAGTCTTTCCTCAGAAGGGTGAAGGTTCTTTGGAAGGGCTACTGCCCAGAAAGGAGTTAATCCAGCAAGGCCTTCTGCTCGAGTCGTTTTCTGCTCTGCTTCAGCTCATTCCACTGATTATTTCCTTCCAGGAAGGACATTTGCAGAAAGGTTGTCAGCTTCTTGGAAGGACACCCCAAAGGAGCCAAGCACAAACCTAGTTCTCTTTTCCAAATGAAATGAGCTATAAACAACTGCAGACAAACCCTGGCTTTGTTCATGGGATTGGGAGTTTTGCCATCAATGAAGACCAGAATTTGGCCCTAAGCAAAATGTTTCAGCTCTGACTGATATGCACATTGCAAGCGTTATAAACTGCTTTTAAATTAGGAATAGGGAAAGAAATGGGCTATTACAAATCGTATTCAATGAGGTGGGCCATATAATGAAAAGCTAAAGGTAACAGACAACTGCTGCTCTCAATAGAGCATAATACAGGTTGTGAAACACTGAGTTTTATAGATACATAGTTGTCATACATAGAAGTCAGACTTATAATTACCTGAAGAAATGATAGCATTATGGCAACATGAGGACATGTATGATATATTTATGAAAAAAAAATAAATGTGTGAATTGCAAAGGCTTCACTTATACTATTGTAATGAATGGTCTTTGAAAACTTCTAGTACCAGCCTTTTCTATTCCTGCATTGGCTGCAAGAGTTCACAATGCACTAAAAATTTGTCATGCAAAGTTTCAGTCTGGGAAACATTAATGTTTCATTTAATCTAGCTTGTGTGCAATTCACAAATTGTATCTGCCTGCCTATTTAAACGGAACAGTTGCAGGTAGTTATTCCATTATAGGGAATGATTGCTTTCCTTATCCCCTCCCATGCCCCCCGCCCCAGCTAAAACTGCCAAACTCTACTGCTTATTCACAGTAATGACTCTTCAGGAAGGCTGTTATTTCCCAGCCACAATATTGATACACAAGCTATTCAATTCTTAGTAGGTATTCACAGCATACACTGTAACAGTCCATCTGTTACTAACACCCTGCTATGCATAATTTTTAGACTGTGTGGCTTAGGGGTAGGAATGGTTATTTATTACGTGTGCACCACACTTATTCTACAGCTCGCCTGGCTCCATGGGCATGGGAGGAGGGAAAGTTAGCTGGGTTGATGTCGAGGTGTTGCTGAAGCATATGCTTTAATATTATTAACATTAGGTGCCATTGTAGTAATAATAGTAATAACAGCAATGAATATAACTCGGGCATGGCTGTAGATGAGTGAGTCTGTTAGAGATTTGCAAATCCTGGCCAAGTGTTGTGCAACCTCCTACTGCAAAGCATCAACGCGGGGCGACATCGGGGCTCCAACAAGGGATACAGATCGCGTTCACTGTTCCCTATTCCATAAATAAAGTCAGAGCAAACGGAGAAGCTACAAAAGCTGGTTATCTTTTATTTTCCAGAAAAATCACATATCCTGTCCTGAGCTTTCACTTGTGTCTCTAGATACACTGGCAGAAAGGGTGTGTGGGAGGAAGATCTTTTAGGGACAGGCATCCCATGGTTTTCTCCATGGCAGCATTTAAAGAGAAAACAAAAATTAATCCAGTACTTGCATCAATCTGGTAAATTTTAAACACAAAAAGTTGCTTGGCCCTGATGTTTTTATGAGTTCCAGGTGGAAGTTCTTTAGCATCAAAGATTCAGCAATATCTAGAGATAATGTAAGCCCATCAAAGGGGGAGGAATTATCCCAATCCTTTCTTTATGTTGTTGGTAAAACATGCAGCTAGCAATTCCCAAAGTCTCCCTCCAGCATTTCTCTGTTGGATTCACATAACATGTCAAAGAAATGATTTTTCTCTTTGATTACTGCAGTAAAATAAAAAGCACTGAAAAAGCATCGTCTCAAAAACTTACAACCCAGTAACATGAAAATCCAGCTCCCTGTAAAAAGTGTAATAGCTAGGGAGTCAAAAGTTGCTATTCCAGCCAAAAGTAAGCTGTCTCATTATGCCACTTTATTTTTACAAATGCCATTTTCAGACCCTCCTTGCAGTAGGAAAGTAAGAAAGGGCAAGTCACCAATCAACTTCATAGGCCGATAGACCACGATGCTTTAACTCCAGCTGTAATGAATTGGGTCTCTGCAGAAGTTCTGTTTGCTGCCTGAACTGCAGAAGCAGGAGAACATTTTTCTATCCTACTTTTCTGCCTCTTTCCATCTGGCAGCAGGACCTAATAGTTAAAACAGGAAACGAAGCTCAGGCTCATAAGTTCCAGGACTTGTCTATAGTCTACCTAATAATCATACGCAAAATATAGAGAACTTTAAGTTTATTGAGGTGCTTAAATCTCACTAAAGCAAGTTAGAACTACACACCTAAATGCCTTTCAGAATCTCACATATTCTTTTCGAGTTTAGTGCTTTTTTTCTCCACCATCAAAGATCTAAGACAATGTGAAACATCTGCGTAAGTGGCTTTATTTCAGCACTGCTGATTATGTGGCGCTCTAATTAGAATCCATGAGAGGTCTGGGCATTTACCTCACCCGTAAAAAACATTATAAAATGAAATAGGGCATTTTATTCTCCCTCAGTTCAGTGCAGACCAGGTGCAGGATGGTAAACACGTGCACACGTGTTTCTAAGAGCAGAGAGCTAGGAAAGTTGAGGAATCTGGGGTTGTGCTAAGACAGCAATGATTTGATTACTTCGATTTTACAGCAGGACTGACGTAGCGGTAGAAAGAGCAGCACCCCAGCCCAAGGGACACCACCTGCCCACAGGATGCACACTCAGCTGTCCAAGGTGTACCCCTAAAGGCCCCCCAAAAGCCACGTGCATAATAGGTAGAAGCAACCTTGAAGTCAGCCTGATACCATCAACACTGAAGGGAGTTCAAGGTCGGTGTCTCCGCGTCTCCTGCTCAGCATTTTTCCTAACACCCACTCCAGCTGCTGGCACTAGACTTGTCCAGCTCTGTGCTGCGCTCATTTGGGTATTTTTCTTTTTGCAGTGAGAAAAAAAGAAAAAAAAATCAAAAAATGGTCACGCTTACCATGGATAAAAAGGCAGGGAAGGGATTTAAATTGGCTGGGAAATTCAGAGAGTGGAAATGCCTCTTTCTGGCAGAGGAAAACTAATGGGTCCTATTGAGTAAAACAATGTTTACCTCTGCTTTCTCACTCCTATTACCGCTCAGATAGCACTGCAGCTACGTATTTGTCTGTGAGAGATAATGAAGAAAACTGTGAGCAGAAAACAGAGAGCTTGTTACGAGTCAAAGATTAGCCCATGGTATAGCCCAGGCATTACCCCTGCAAGTCATGCAGCCCACAGAGCACTGAACTATGTTTCAAGGCATATTCTAATACTATAGCAACAGCACAAAAATACACAGCTTTTAAGACAACCCTGGAATAACTTGGCTTTTTATCTGTGTGGGATATCAACTTATCCACCTTGGACACAGGATTCCAGATATACATTCAGTGGGAAAACAGGCTCCTCCATAGCATGATTTCTCTTGTCTGAAGACCAGTGGGTTGAACTGTGCTTGGGAGGCTGTTTTCTTTGTTTTCTCTGTTTTCTAAGATGAGCAGTTTATGCCAGATGCCTTACTTTCAGATGGCTGATTAACACAATGAGATATAGCAGGCTTACATTGAAACAACAGTGAAATTATTAGTAGAAAAAGTCTGACTTGTATTATACCCTGCGGAATCTTAGTCACCAGCAGCAAATGCAGTCAAGATTTGGCCCACAGTATTAGCAGAAGAAAGCATGTGATGAAATATCATGAGTAGGAAAGCAGAATTATGGTATCATTGCTTGTTTATGGCTTCAGGATGTTTTATAATTAGTTATTCAAAGAAAGGAAGAATAAAACTGCTGGCAAATACAGAATGAAGTTATTTAATAAGCCACCAAAAACATAAATAAGTTCAGTTGGCACTATGCAGCTAAACTTAAAGATCTTTTCCAAGATAATAATTATAAAAAAGGAGATACACTTCAGAAGTTGTAACAACATTACCTCATAGTCCAGCTGTTTACATTGTACTTTCAGCTTCTTTGAAATGATGCCAAAATAAAGTAAATTTGAATATTATCTGCAGAGAAGTTCTCTGTGGAATAATCACCAGAATGCTTTTCATTATAACACAATTATATCATCAGCTTCTAATGATCAGAATGCAGAGCAGCTGATTATTTTCATAATGCAATTACTTCATAACAAACATTTTAGAAAACTCAGCTGCATGCAAACAATTTTCTCAAAATATCACATTTGTCTGATTAATCATATGGTGGCAACCACTCTTTTTGCCCCCTTCTCGATGTTCACCTGTTCTCACTGTGCTTGTAAGCTAACTTGCTCATTACAGTAATAAATGCTCTAAAGGAAGGCAGAAGGAAGGCTTGTTTATCAAAATACAGAGACTGACTCTAATGGGCAGATTTGCAAAGAGAGGCAAATGCAGTTGTGCCCGGATACTTGCCCTTGCCCTTGTTTGTGTGCAAATCCCAAGGTGTCCATATGGATCAGGTATGCGGGCATGGATTTTATTAGCTTACAACTGCAGATAGCTGATTTGATACTCCACTGTATACACACCCAAACACTTCATGTATCTGGTGGATATTTTTATAGGCAGCTATTTCCAAATAGCTGGCTAATCCTCTGGTCCTCACCGTCTATAAGCGTCTCTAAGGCTTTTGCTAATAACTGCATCTTTCACATATATTTTAAAATAACTCGAATCCTGCTAGAACCAACCGCACAGGGAAATAGAAAAGGTTGCAATGTTTGATTGTTTAGCAAGATCATTTATATATTGATGCAGGAACAAAATATAATTAGCTCTTCTAGTGCCTTTCATCAGAAATTCCAAAACCGTATTTATAAAATTGAGTTAATCTTACATTTAAAGCCACTCCTTATGTAAAAAAAACACTGACTTAAGTTGAGAGGATTCATTTGTGGTATTAACCCATCTCATTACTGAGGCAAATTTACTTAAGGTGCTTTCTCCAAGTTCATAAGGCTTAAATGACTGGGCCAAGAACAGGTCTCCATCTGCTGAGTCCTAATCCCTCCTCCAGATTACCTCTGTCTGGGACAGACTACTCCTATCAGAAAGATATTACCTCTAAGGATCAGTAAAATTCTCAGAATTTGAGATTTTATAAAAGAAATTGCTTCCGGGAAGTCTACCAAAGCCTAAATATATAAAGAATGATATTTATTTGAAAGAGAATTGGAATGAAATGCTCATTTAAGCAATGAATTTAAGAAATTTTTTAAAATAGTGTAAAAATATAGTAATGTTATTAGAGATAAAACCACTGTTGTAAAAGTTCATGTCATTTTGGGTGAATAATGTATTCTGTTTCATTTTCTTACCATATGCAGATTATCAGCCTTACTCAACAGAATTTCACCACAATTTGAAAAGGAGAGAAATGGGTAAACCCGAAAATATTTAAGCTTAAGATCTAATAACTAGAGAATCCTCTGCCTAACATTTTATTTCAGACTCATCAGAATGGCACATTCCACACCTGGATTTCTCTACAGCTATTATCACATCTGCATTTTAAATTTGGTAGGTTTTTAAAGGGAAACTTAAATGGAAAGCCTTTTTACCATTGCCATTTTTCCAAGCATTTCTACTTAAAAATAAACAAAAAAAACCCACCACAGTGATAAATATTTCTGTCTATGCTTCATTCTGAAAAGTCTGGAGCTCACTTGGGAGAAGTTCTTTGTTTTAAACCAGTTTCCCCTTCCTCTATAGACATTTCCAAAAATTTTCTTGTCAGTGTCTAGTACGGATTTTCACGGTATCAAGTAAAATCTCTCTCTTCAGTATGTTACACAGTGGGGGACAACACATCAGGAGCATAAAGACAAATGAACAGCCTGTGTTATCTGCTGCTCCAATTCCAATCCAATCTATTACATAGCTGAGCTGACTCTTTACAAAGAATTGGTTATAAATGTTAAAAATTTCTCTAAAAGACTTCTTCTAGTGTCAGTGCAATTGGGAAAAAATGGCAGAAGACACAAGAGGAAAATAAGGTCAAGAGCCTAATGGAATTCAGGTGGAGCTTTCATCTGCAATGTATGAAAATATATACTTCATTGCTGGTTTCATTTTTATGGGTCCAGCAGTGAAATATTTATTCTCATAGGGGGCTTGAACTAAACTTTAAGCACCTCATGCTCTGAAGCTCTGAACACTGTATGAGCCTTCAGGCCCAGTGGTGTCAGGATGACACGTCCTGCTGAAACCAACAGGACACAAGAGCCTTCCCTGAGCCCAGAGCCGCGGGTGCCTTGGAGCAGGCAAGATGCTGCTGTTCCCTCCCATGTGTTGGCAAGCACATGTGGTAACTCTGGAAGTGAATTCTCAGGAGTTCTTCTTGGGACTCTCTTTTTCAACTTCTTTTTCCTAGCAGCTCTGGGAGTCTGTTAGTTGAATACCTTCCCTATTTTTAGCAATTTAAATCGAGCCACTCTGTTAGTCACCACTTTTTAAGCATGTTGTCACCAGCAGATTGGCTGAAATTTTAAACAAACAAACAAACAAATATATATATATATATATACACATCTATGATAGATAAGGCTATCAGACAAACCTTTTGGAAATATTTGACCTTCCCAAAATAGCATGAGAAACATTCTGAAATAATGTAGTAATTTCATTTTCTACATGATGGACCAACATACAGTACTACAAGATACCTATCTCCCTCAGTAGGTCTATATGTGTACAGTGTTTAATGAGTACAAAAATGTTTATGCATATCGAAGACACCCCATCCAGATCTCTTTTCTCAGTCAACGGGATTTTGCTGCTGGTTTCAAAGCCATGATATCTCCTAATTAGACAAAGCCCAGTGAAAAGAGAAAAATAGGTCATGATGTTCAAATCAACTAGGTAATGCTTCTGACCAGTTATTTTTGTATGCTGTGATTAATTTAAATTAATTTATGTATGTAGCTTGTTTTAATAATTGCATAACTTTTATCCGGATGCCTGTGCCAGATGGCTCAATCAGCCTGAAAACAGGAAAGATGCTGTAATTGTGGCAGTGTAGCAACATTTATTTACTATAAGTTGGAGCGTCTCTGATTCTCATCAGAGCTCTGCAAGCTCATGCTTTGCAGTATGCTACTTCTATACATTTCATTTTTACTCTCTCTATTTTTTTCCTTTGCTGCTTCTTGTGAGGACTCGAGTTTCCCAGTTCCAGATTCTTCTGCTTTATCAGTGCAATTCACTACAGCTAATTCAGTGCCAAACTGATCTCAAGTTCAATCAATCTGATTTTAATCATGAGGTGATCAGCTTCCTTGCTTCAAGAATTCCCTTGTAACACTTGGACAATTAATACACCTTTGGGTTATTATTTTTCTTATTCAGAATTGTCCAAGAACTTAAAGAGAGAATATGTCCACAAAAGGTTTAATATTCAGAACTGGAAATGCAGGAATTAGTTGTTTCAGATCAAGTTTACCAAGCTACTGCATTTCCTCTGTTTTTTTGTTTTTGTTTTTGTTTGTTTGTTTTTTCATCTTATTGAATTTATTTTCGCACACAGCAGGAAGCAATAGTCATTTTGGTTTAACATTAGTGACTTCCAGTATAAAATGATTTTCTCCAAATCTGAAATTATCAGGCTGTTTGAATCATATACAGCTGAGAATTCATGTTAAAAACTGAACAATGAGGTAAGAAAGATGGAAACATTACAGGATTAGCTCTTTTGGAGGGAGATAAATCTGAATTTTGACTTTTTCTTTTCTCCTGTTCACTATTTCCTAGAAATTATTACGTTCCCTGCAGATTGCCTGTCCTGGCAGTTTGCAAACCCACTGGATGCTCTCAGGCAGAGGAAGAACCGGCATTTTACAAAAATCCCTCCTCCACCAGACTTTATTTTTATAAATTGCTGATGGTTCAGGTCACGAAAAAAGCCTCGCATTCATCTTTTGCACACGATGCAGACACAGTAACTAAATTTTATTCTTGCTCTCGAAGAGGTCATGCGCAAAACCCTTGACAGCTTCAACAAGAACAGCATTAGGAGCCCAGTACTCTGAACAAAATATTGGCTCTATTAAAACATCTAAAAAAAAAAAAAAAAAAAAGATGGATTTCCCAGATGAAAATAAAAACAAAACAAAAACAAACAAAAATACCACTTTGTCTCATTTGGTATGTCTACTAATAGAGAATAGTCACAAACAATACATCTTTGAATTTGTTGATAGATGAGCCCCCCAGACTGTTTTAAATAAAATCGGACATGGACATTCTGGGAGCATTTGACTGTCATCCATGAATCTATATTGTGTTAAGAAGAGATTCAAGTACTTTTGTTAAGTACATGTCAACAGTTCCCTTATTTTTTCCCTCACTTTTTTTGTATGAGTGATTCTTACTTAGGTAACTGGCAATTTTTTGAAGACTTTAAAATAATGGTAACATTCTTTATTCTTGAGGAGAAAGATACACTTTCCTTAAGAAAAATTAAGTAAGTCAATTGATTTGAAGTGAGAATTAATTAGAATGGGCCCAAACTTATTTCCACTGAAATCAGATCAGTAGAAAATTTAGTTTGTATGTTTAGGACCTGACACACTAATTGCAATTAATCAGTTTTCTGGTGTATTTGGCAGCTCTTTTTCTGTTCATAAATGATTTGCAAATCACACTGATTTTCTGCATACTTATTTCTAATTGTCCAATGACTAATTCAAGCAAACACATTTGTGCTCATGATGCACTTGCACACCATTTAGATTTGGGGATTTTTTGCTTCTTTTGCTTTCTTTTGAATGAGAGATGCTACTTTTCCTCCTCTGAGTAGATGTCTGACAACTTTGAAACAGGGATAAACCTAAAAGAAATGCTCATTTGGCCTTTTTCATTTATTTAGCAAAATATACTTGTTTTAATTTTTCTTTACTAACCAAAACATTCTCTAATAAAGGTATAGGGAAAAATCAAGACAAATGACAAAAATACCTGGTGCGGCTTTTCATGTTCTGTGAGAAAAACAGAATCTTCAAACCCTGAGCAAATAGGAAACTTTCAAGAAACAGGGTTTTGTTAAAAACACACCAAGTTCTAAAAGGAGAATGAAAATGAGTGACAAATGGCAGGAAAATATAACCTTGTGAGGTTTAAGAATACACACATGGAACAGCTGTTCATTGGGCAAATGCCAGAATATATATTTTTTTCAGTGATAAAAGGACAGAGACTCAGCTGAATTGAAGAGACATTTCAACATCTAAATGATTGTTTGTGAATGCTGAATTTAAAGCAGTTTTAGACTCACGCCTGGGAATGGATAAATTACAATATGATCCAGTTCCCACTGAATGTCAATAGAAAAATTCTCCTTGATATGAACGGACTTTGGGTCAAGAACAGAAATAATTGAAAGTAAAACTGCAGAATTTCTAGTATGAGAAGCAACTGCCATGGCAAGTAAACCAAATCAATAGATAACACTTCTATTTATATAAGCATAGGCCCCAGTTTCATAAGAACAACTTTGAAGGTCAGTGCCATGGGACTCGCATCCTGTTTTGCAGGGTACAAAGAGGAGACCTTTCAGCTGTACGTTCCTTAATTTTAGCAGGGCTACGTTCTCTACCTTAACAGCCCTCAGGTTATTATATGTAGCAGGTCATTTACTTCTTTCTTACTTCTTTGTATTTTCACCTTTTTTTCAAGTCATTCCGGAAAAATTACAACTGATCTTTCTGAATACATTGTACACGATATCCCACTTAATTTGTCCTTTTAGCACCCCTGGCTGATTTGCTTCCCTATGTGCTACGTGTATCTCAGACTTATGTTTTACTGAATTTTTGGTATTGCCTTCATGTTGCCTGTGTGCACCTGCTACTAATTATATCCAGATGATAAATAATTACGTCTTTAGAGGTATTCAAAACACAATGTTTCACTGATTTTCAGTGCTGCCTTTTTGACATAAAGCCCTGGTTTAGAATGATGTTAACAAAGCTGAAATGAACTAACTATGTATTGAAATATAAGCATGAGCTTGTGACTGAAAAACTGAGCATTGGGGTTGCTTAATTATGAGTAGGGCAAGTAGTACAGGAAGATGGCATGAATATTTCAAATGTTTTAAACCACTATGGTATTTTCTTTTCAATAATTCCTTCTTAGATAACCATATCAGCAAAATTTTAGAAATCAAATTTGAAATCAGCAACAGCCTCATGACAAACCTGGTTTTATGAAGTCATTCAAAGTGATCTTAACCGTGTAAGGTCATCTCTGAGCATCACTGAGTCTTTAAATACAGAATCATCAGAATCAAATGTTTACTAATGAGCCACAGAAGATATTCAACTACTGATTTCAAGTGGTATTTTCCAAAAGAATTCATATCAGATAATTCAGGACATGAAAATAGGCAGAATTTAGCAAACATTTTATTCTGCCTTTCGTTTTAGTAGACGTACAAGCTCTTCCCCATTATGACAGCAGGTATGGCACGAGGACTATCAAAATATGTGTGTACAGAAATACTTAATCTACACAGTGTCATCCCTGCTACTTTAAAAGAGCTTCATCAATCCTAAAAATACCTCCTAATTCTCTCCTGCTGGCAAGGTGTCTTCATCTGCCTGCTGCCAGGATATGTCATGCCCAGAAATACTGCATTTCCACCAGCCACCTCAATCACAGCAAGTCAAGATTAGCAAATGCTTTGAGTCACTTCTTGATTTACATAAAACATTTTGGAGTGACACGATTAAAGGTAGCAGTGCAGACTAAACTGCAGATAAGTTTAATAGATCTTCAGGATCCTGTAGTAGCAAAAAAACACTGTTGCTAAGAGCAGGCAAAGACTGGCAAAAGGCAGTCATCAGCAGTGCGTGACAAGAAATTTAGTAACAAACCTAAGATCTATGCTACACAGTTTGTGGGAATCATTTACATCCTAGCTGTTAGCTAATACAAAGTTCGTATCAGCTATGAGACACACCTTCCCCTGCTATCAAACCTGAACATTTGTCTAGAAAATCTTATGGCTCATACAAAAACCAAAGGACTGATACAGAAAGCCTGGATGAAATTCTTGTCTTGTAGAAGGCAGTTCAAATAGGCCTGGCTTGAGAAGTTAAACCTGTAAAAGGATTCTGTGTGAAGTCAGGTCCAGCAGTCGGAACTTGCAGAACATTAGCCAGTTTAGAACTGTGTATTAGATTAACACTTATATTAATGCCTTTTTTCTGCTTATTTATTATTTATTATGCTTTTTTCTGACCTGTACTTTAAGAGGGTCTGACTTGAATGAAGCGGGAAGTGGTTGTTTCCCTACGGTGCACCTTCCAGTATTTAATGGCAATTGGTTAAGACAGCTGCAGACCTCTAGAAGTAAGCTTTGAGCTAAGTGATACTTTCCACATCTGCCCTTCTTCTGCATTCTGTTTATAAAACAAAGGCTCTGGAGTGATTGTCACTTTCTGTGCAACACAACTAATCCTGCTTGGATAAAAACAAACAAACAAAAAAAACCCACCACACACACACACACAAACTTTTGACCTATCCACTTTACAGAAAAAAGCCTTCTGTCAGTTACAATGGTGAAACAGAGGGGAAAAGATAATGGTGACGATGAAATGGATATAATACTTCAGCTGCATTTTAACTCAGTCATAGTGCAGTTTGCATCTAATAATATTCTTCGGGTTTTTTTTTTTTTTTTTTTTTTTTTAAGCTGACCTCTTCAGAGAGAATCACAGCATGATTCACTGCACAGCACACAACCAGTTTTCATAATCAGAGTGCAAGATGAAGTAAAAGTGCACATGCTACTAGAGGACAGTCACAAACTATGATCGCACTAAGAATGAACAAACTCAACTAATGTTCCATTTTTTTGGAATCACTGAGGATGTCCTTGCATTCTTTCAGAGAGCAAATGGCATGCAGGATTTCAGCATTCGGTTCCTAGGACTGTTACCATCCCTCTAGGGGTGACTTTACTGTCAGACCACTGTTTCTGAGTGAGTTTTTGGTGGTGGTGGTGTTGCTGGACACACAGCAGGTGCTCCAAGACCAATCCATGATATAACCTAACAGGAGGAAAGTGGAAATGATTCCAATTAAAGGAATACAAAAATAAAAGCATCATATTTGGGTCTGCCTTGAGAGCCAGGAAAATGAAGATACACCATCCTTGGATTACAAGATATCCCCCATGTGGGAATACATAAATAATGTTCTAAGTGTGCTTTTTGGTTCAATAAACTGTGGGTGAATTCCACAGTCTGTGGTGATCTGAGACGACTAGCTTTAATGATGAGCTTTACACTGTAAAGTTTTTGCAATAAAATCACTTCAGAGAAGAAACTGCTTTAATATCCTTCCCTGCTTTAGCTCTTTCTTTCTCCCCAGACTCAGCACAGCTTTTTAGACAGGGATCCACTTATAGGATGGTATTGGATAATTGCCTCAGACAGCCTCTTTAGAACTATACTTGCTTACAGCATATGGCATGCTACAAGGCTTAAGACAACTTTAAAAGAAAAGTCAACCTCAGCTGCTGGTATTTTCAACTGTATGATCCAAATTTGTTCAGATTAGAAAGACAGAATGCTAAATAGCAGAATCTATTTATAAGTTTAACATTAAATACACAAAATTAACATTATTGAATGTATTTAACATGAAATACATTCAAGTGGTATTTGCTGCATTGTGGGAATGGCTGAACCTTGCTTCTTATGGGGAAGAAACCACCCTCTCCTTACCAGGGAGCTAGAATTAACCGCAACTGTGACTAGTAAGCTGACACACTTTTCTTAAGCACTAAAATCAGACTGTTTTCCACTGAGACACTGTGGGAAATACACATCCTGGCCCGTGGGAGTACAGTCAGATTCCATAAAAAGAAATAAAAACAGCACCAGTTATTTATAGGGAAGATCCTCATGAGTCTAGAGTTGGACTGAATCATTTTCATAAGTCTTTTTCACATCTTTGCCTAAATTTCCATTGCCTCTTCCCCAGCTATTTGGATTTGTGAGAGATGGTAAAATATTGATTTGGCCATGGGTGGTTTATAGTATTAGCACTGCACATTTTATATTCCATTTAGAAATGGAGAGAGTGGGAAGCAGAGAAAAGGGTCTGTTTGGTCTCCTGCCTCAAGATGGAGGCTAAAAATGGAGATTATTCCTGCTGTCAGGAAGGGAATAATCCTGACAAGAGCTGAAAAAAATCAGGCTGGAGTAACAGCATTAGAGCAGCTACACAGATACCAATTTGGTTACTGCAGTTTATGGGCAGACTGAAAGACCTCTGGGAAGAACAAAAGTCTGTTTGGCAGGAACTCAGAGTTAACATTTGCAAATGATGGGACTAAACAGACCTTCTTAAGAAATCAAAAAAAGAAGTTTTTCATATTGAAAAAAACTTAGCTGGCAATCAGAACAGGAGGAAGGGACTCTCCTGCAAGTGCCTAAGGCACAAGCCATTCTCAACCTTTCAGTTTCATGTGTCTCACCCAACAGCTTTGAGACTTCTCAGTGTAAGCATTTCTCCTGTTCCTCATATTTTTGTATTAAGCATAGTGGTAATACTTAAAAAGCTTTGGGGTCTTACTAGTGAGCATGACCAAAGAATATCCATTCATCTGTACAAGAGGCTGACAAACGAGACTGAGGCACAGTTTCAGCTTAAGGTCATGACTTTCTTGGTAACACTGAGAACTTCTGGAAATGAGGAAAAGACCCTTCCACATTACTTGCTGTTCCTACTGCTCTGTAGGCCATCCAAGAAATCAACTGTTAAATACACCAGGGAGAATCCTGTGCCCTCTCTTTTCCCCCTACACATTTCTCTTGTTTGGTTGGGCTGCTGTCTTTACAGCTTCACTTCAAAATACTTTCTTAGAGTCATCCCAGAAAATAAGACTCTGGAGTTAAGTCACTAGCATGAGCAATAAGTAAAACTAGCATTGGAATCGCCAATATTTAACAACTCCATTCCCTGTAGTGCTTCATCTAGACCCAGAATAGCTGGTGACCAGTATTCATTTGATACACTGAGGAGACTTCCTTTTTTTCAGGAGTGAAACAATGCACCAAGCATCTTTGATCTCCTAGAACATTTTATAACAGCATTAACTGAGTTCTGACCTTTTTCCTACACTTGCAATTCCTTAGTTTACAACTCCATCTCTGAAGGGTTTCTGTTCTACTTCATATCCTCCTCTTTTTCCTTCAGGAACACCAGCATGGGAAATCTTCAGCCTTTCCTGACATCCTTTTGGAGGCAGACCATAGCAGCAAGTCCAAGAATGATGCAGGGTCATGCCTATCTTCTGTCATACTGGCCTACATACAGCGTACACATGCATAACAAGCATCTTTCTTCCAGCATTCCCCAGGCTCAACTAACCACCAACTCCGCATCCCATCTCCACACATTACACTCCCTCCCTTTGTGGAGGCAAAAAACAGGGAGGACTCACTGCTGCTCACTCGCTCCCCCACACTTATCCTCTACCACTCCTACAGCCCTCTCAGGGACTCTGTTTCCCAAGTAGACACCCTCCCCACCACAGTCCCCTCAGAAACCTCTCCAACAGCTCCATCACCCACCCAACACTTCCCTCAGGAGAAGTGACAACCCCGTCTGCCCTCCCTTAAATACCCTTCAGCGGC
Organism: Tinamus guttatus; assembly: GCF_059628265.1. Classification (NCBI taxonomy): domain Eukaryota; kingdom Metazoa; phylum Chordata; class Aves; order Tinamiformes; family Tinamidae; genus Tinamus; species Tinamus guttatus. The sequence goes on from NW_028288752.1 coordinate 3,015,320, forward strand.
GGATTCTGATTGGCTGCAGTTTTGGCGCGTGGGGCTCCCACCGTTACAGACCGGCTGGAACCGGCTCGTGGGCACCCGCCCCTGCCCCGCCAGGTGCTCCATCCCTCACTGCCCTTTAAAGCCCATTTAAACCACCCTGTTTGTGTCCGATATGAAGATTAAACAGCACTATCAATCAGCTAATATTCAGGGCATGTACAGCACGATGTGAGATAGGAGCATTTAGAAGGCAATCATGACGGGAGACAGAAGAGCGCAGGAAATGTATCAGTTGCATCGTAGATCTACACGAGTAACATTGGAAAATCAGAGCAGATGCATCTCTATTATCCATTGCCTGTTGCTGTGAAAGATGGCCATAACATGCTACTTTAAGGTGAATTTTTATGTTAAAATAATTCTTTACAGGAAAAAAAACGAATGGGGAGGTGTATAAAGCTACTATAACTTCAGACAACTTGATATTACAGTCAATAGTGATGTTATTGCTAATATATGTGACACTGCATAGTTTTAGGAACCCTTAAGCAATTCAGATTATTGATGTTACATCTATTTTCATCAGCATTTTTGAGCATAGCTCAGCTGTCCCTAAAAGCAGAACTTCTTTCTTCACAAACAGTTTAATACTGGAATTTCAAATTTTTGGAAGTTTAAATGCAGTCTCAGGACGCATTTTTATCAAAGCTTTTTTTTTTTTTTTAAATTACCAATTCTTCTTTGTAGCCTTCTTTGTGGTGGTGGTTGTGTACGTCAAAAGAACAGCATGGTGAATGCTGAGCTGCCACCAGTCGTGCTGGCAGTTTAGACAGGAATAGTTAGCACAAGGAAGGAGCTACCTTCTGTGTAGAAAGTAAATAAATCCCCATGTGCATTTCAGCACCTGGCAAAAATCATCTTTCTATATGCGACTGCTAGACCTGAGTTACCTTTTTATGTATGTAGATGAACCACGGCTCCATAGGTAAACAGGAAGTTGTTGCTCAATTTTAGATGCTGGTCTCTGAAGCAGAAGCGCAAGAAGTGCAGAATTCTGTTTAGCAGAATCAGAAGGAGCAAGAGCTTTTTCTGCTGCCCTCCTTTCTGCACCTCCTTGCACTGCCTTGCGAGGCTCCCCAAGTGTCACAATCCTGGTGTGTCCATGAGATCAGCCCCAGGGTTTGAGACCCCCCAGTAAAACTGCAGATGTTCACTAACTGTTGCATATTTCTGACCCTGCTCCATTCTGAGACGAAACCCTATCACACATGGCTCATGTCAAGTGCACTTTTATCATTTGCCTGTCATTTTTGTTATGGCAGATTCACTCCCTGGCCAGACTTACAGGACTGTAGATACTGGTGCTGGGTATTGCCATAATTTTGTGGAGCTCTTTCTGCTCTTGCTTTTAACTTGCAAAAATCCACCAAGATGTCCTGTTTCACAGCTTGGGGTTCTCAGTCATTGGAGTTAAAGTGCATATTGAAAGAGTGAGTCTTGTTTGTTTGTTTTTTAACTGGAGAAAAATCTTAGTTGGAGTAGAGAAGAAATAATAAATCTGCTTTCTGGAACAAAAAGCAGCTCTCATGGTTTCCCCAGCAAAATTAGGAAGAAAGGCCTAAAGACATGAACATTTAAACAAACGACTTGAAGATCTTAAAGAAAGAAAGACAGTGGGAGCACTGAAAGTCATTGCTAACTTTCCAAGAAAGTCTCCTTTGTTTGTTTGGGTTGTTTTTGTACAGGAGAGGCTAAGAGAGAGAAAATATAGTAAATAAGATTTTCCTAATCCTTAGGAGGTAGGAGACTCTGCTTTCATAATGGTTACATGCAGAGAATTATTTATTATTTAAAATCTTGAAGGGGGAGCCATACAAAAACATATGGGCGACATAAAAACTAAGAGTATTGATGATGTAACAGGGTGATCTAACAAGAGAACCTCCAAAATATTTTGTGTGAAGAGCCTCTTGAGGAAGAGGCTATACTTACCCATTTGCAAGTCTATGCAAAAACTTAATCATAAAGAAGTTCGATAGAGGCATCTTGGTAAAATCTCTCAGACAGAAAGGGCCTGCCACAGAACTGCAAACACTGTTACTTAAAATGTTCTTAAAATGTACAAAGAAATAAGGAATCATGTTACTGGCTTCTTGCATCTAAAGAACTGTCTTAAATCTAGGCACTTTATTTAGATATTGGGAAAAATGGACCACAGTCCATTGTTTTATTTCCTTAACTTTGGAAGAATGAGAGCATTGATGCCTTTAGTGTGCTGCGTTATCTAATATTTAGCTACAGTCTATGCTGTCAAATACCAGCATTCTTTATAGAAAAAGAACACTATTCATGTTAAGAATTCATCTCACCATTTAATTAATAATTATGCTCTAATCGTCTGTCATGAATTCATTTGCCCTTTTATCTGCAACAGTGATTCTTTGGAAATGTTATAAATGTCTGCAGGTACAAGTAATGAGTTTGACTTAAATTCAGGCATGTTAGAAGAGTGTTCTTGTTACACCTTAGGTGCACTACAGAAAGTCATGTTGTAGTGGTAGGGGGAGTATGGAGAACTTGCATGATTTCAGCATATTGTTGCATGGTTATTTCAAACTAGAGAACAGTTACGTACAGACCAGCCTGCCAGAATAGTGACTTGTAAATGAAAAGTTCTTGTAAATGAATACGACCAGAAAGAGGGGGGAGAAAATCAAAAGAAAAAAAAAAAAAAGCACAGGTCAAGTGAACTAACAGGTCAGGTAAACAGGTTGCTGAATGTGCCTGAACTCTCTTGCTGAGTCTTACATATGAGATGGCTTAATGCAGTGTGATACAAATACACATTATGAATCTTTCAGTTTACAGTTCATAAAGCTGCGTAATATTTTCTGAGCATAGAGCCACTGTATAGAGAAGTTAAAGCAAAGTATTCTTCAAAAAACAGGCCAAGAAAAGTACTTGGAGTCTGTTCCACCTCCTATGGGCAGAATGGCAATAGATTTTTAAACCCAGCAGTTTCACATCCCTTCCATTCCTAGCCTCACACCACAAGACACAAACACCCTATAACAAACATAATATTTGCACCAAAAAAAAAAAAAAAAACACAAAACTGGATAGGGCAACATGAAAATATAAATTTTCAGCTATGATATATAGCTAAGTTTCCATATAATATGGAAAACAATGTTCTTTTCTGATTTCTCTAATAAATTCATTTGGAAAATTCATGTAATGGTAGTGTGTCCCAGAACAGTACTAGTACCAGCCACTGCAATCAAGTTGGTGGCAGATTTGATACAGGTCAGTAGCTTGAGCTAGAACATCCAGTAGAGTTATATAACTTGGCAAACGCTTTGCTTTTTCAGTCTTCTGCATGTTCAAAGTGCTTTACTCCTAGCAAATTGAAAATACAGGTTCTGGAGGAAGATGTAATTTTAACTTTGCATTTTCTACCTCCTGCTCTGAAATAACCTCACTTCCTTTCACCATGTCCTACCATGTCATTTGAAAGAGGTCAGAAGCACCTTTTTTATGTCTCAATCTGAGAACCAGATTATACCTGGCTCCATTTGCAAGAAGGAGGGCGAAGAACTTCCCCTTGCACCTACTGCTGCAGAGCCCGCTGCACTGCCCGGTCCCTGTGCCGACTGAGCCCGTGTGGAATTGCTCTCCATCACCAAGGAAACACGGAGGGCTGGGGGAAAGACGCTTTCATATCCCAGCTGCTTTCTGCTGCAGAAGGCAACGTGCAATGATGCTGCCTGGGAAGCACGGGAGTTCTCTCTCCAGGGCACTGAGCTGAGAGAGATTTTCACATTCTTTCACTGCCGTTGCTCCCCGGCGGTCGTGTGACCTTGGGGTGAGTCATTTCCACCTCTCACTCTTTTGCGGCTTCTAATTCTTAACTCAGGAGACCCTCTTGCTATATATTTTTGGTATTCTATTTTTAAAAAGATTCAAAATACTGAAATTTTAGAGCATTCTGAAGTTTTTCTGCTACGGCTTCTTGCAAAGTGAAAAGGAGGGCAAACTAATAAACTCTCTAATGGATATCTTAAAAAAACCCAGGGAATGAATAGATGATATAAATGCCACAGGAATTCAAAGAAAGAAAGAAAACGCTATCCTGCCACAGGATTTATCTTTCATGCAACAAAAAGTTGTGAAAAAGTTCTACATTTCTTTGTTCATCTTTGTGTGTTGGGAGGGAGCACTGTGTTCAGTTTCATGAGATTTATGGGTCTTGTTTGGTTTTCTCTGAAGCTGAGAGGGTCAGTATGACACTGATGGAGAGCCACAGACAGAGCTTTTGGCTCCAAAGACATCTTTTCTGGTGTGTTACACAGCTTCTGCTTATAGCCCACCCACCACCTGCCTGGCACCCTGCCACGCGTTCAAATCAACAGCACTTTTCAAAATTTCACACCTCATAGTGATGAGGGGCTTCTCTCCTGGCAGTAGCACAGCAGAAAATTCATGCCTGCACATTGCTGAATGGTAAGAATAGAGAAGAAACACAGAAGTACCAATAAGGAAGCAGCAAGGAATCCCCTTCAGATGCTAATCTATTGTTCCAAACCTATGAGGAAAGCAAGGAAATCAGACAGGATAGAATGAGGCCAAAATCTCCCACTTCTGTGTGATCTCTGGCTCTGCCGCTGATTATTTCTGGTGTTGTGATCTTGCCTTTTAAAATCTTAGTTTTCCATCCAGAAGATGGAGATGATATTCATATGAAATTGATGCAAAGGAGATTAATTAGTCCTCAAAAGGTGCATGTAAGAGGGCCAAATATTTGGAATAATAGAAGAATCATTGTAATATTGGACATTTTGTATTAACTGTTCTAATTCAACCCTTTCCCCATTCTAATTCTAGTCAAATTACAAGTACGGGAACTCCATTTTCGTCTTCTAATTATAATTGCCTCTATTTTGGGATATCCGTTGTTTTTACAGGGTTATGAATATCTGCACTCCTCACTGACTTCAAGTTTATTGGCATTGAGTAACTCTGGTAATTGGCAGCCTTGTGAGTGTTTTATGTCATCCAGAATCAAGATAGATTTTTATTTTCCAGATTATTATAGATTTAATGTTTTGTTCAAGGAAACATCGAAGACAATGTTACTACAGAACAGGAAGGACAATCCAGAGACCAAGCTCCCAAATTTAATCACAGAGAAGTATGTTTTTTAAAGTATTTCTAGTGATACAATGTGTTTTACCTTTTTTTTTAAAGGAGAAGTAGCATATTTTTATTAGCAGTAGCAAAACTTTCCAAATGACAAAAGCCACGAATGCATCTCCTTTACCCCAACAAAAACTCCATTTATTTCGAGTCTTAAATATCCTTTCACATACCATTGATATCAAAAATTTATTCCTTAGTAATTACTGGATGTGCGTACAGTCATTAAGCATTAGTGGCTTTTCGTCTTTCTGAAGGATTGAAATTTCCGTGTCTAGCATAAGCAGTATTCTTCAGTTGTGATTTGTTTAAACGCAAAGGGCTTTGCACTCAGAACAAGTGCAATAATTTAAACAAAGTGCTTTTTCTCGGCAGTGTTTGAGGTCACTAGTAATGACAGCTTCAGAAATGGATACAGTCTAGAGCACTTAGGATGGCAGCAGCTCACATCAACATTCGGCGCTCGGTGCCGCTTGCCCACACCTCACCCTCTCTGCAGTCCCCCCTTACATCACATCCTCATGGGGGCTCCGAGGGAGATCAGCCCTAAGTCACCCATCCACAGCTGAAAGCTGTTTGTCTCTCTCAAAACCTCAGTCCTACTTAACCTTTGTGTGTCTGGAGAGCCTGGGAATGGGAAGCGAGGATTCGCAGTGTGAAAAAGGGATTTTCATGTATTTGTGCAAATGAACTTGAGTTACACTGATTTATTTGTGGTTTTTCTTCTTTACATTGTGACAAGTTTCCCTCAGGTGCAATATGTCATTTTGTCACTTCTGTCAGATTCAGTTGCCCTCATTCCCATCACTGCACATTTTTTTTGCTACTGATTTTAGGGGATCAACATAGAGAGTAAACAATGCTCAGTGTGAGTAAAAGGGGATAAATGACCCCTATACATGCTCACTCATTTAAATCTGGCATAATTTCATCTGTGTGTAGAGAGCCTCAGGGACAGTACTGTAAGCCTTAGTGCTGGCTCTGCCAGTTGCAGATTTTCCAACTTTAAACAGATTTGTAGCAGTAAGCAGTTCCCAATTCCCGGAGGGACACAGCAACATGGTCCTGAGTTGTTAGTTTTCTCATCTAAAAAGTTTCCCCGAAAACACCAGGGCAAAACCTCATGCAGTTCAAGAAGTGCCTCTGTCCTCAGGTGCCAGCTCTGAGCTTGTCTTGTGACAATCAACCTGTCCCCACAGCTACTCAGCATCATGAGGCCTCTGAAAAGTAAGACCAAAAAGAAACTAATAAAGCGGGGATGGGAGGAAGGAACCATCCAGAATTATACGCAAGGGAAGCCTAGGTAGTCCAAAAGCTTTAAAACAGACTCGCCTGCATTCTTTTCTCTTGCGGTAGTAACATCTTTGTTGAAAAGTTGCTGATCTCAAAAAGCTGCTCTGAGGAACTTTTTTTTTTTAAAAAAAATTACTGATTTTTGCAATGTAGCCTGTATTTCAGTGTTTATTAATTAGTTACAAGGCTAACTTATTACAGTCAAAATAATTGATATTGCAAGGTTGTGAGGAAAAAAATAAATTTTCATTCTGTAGAGTGATGTGGAAATCACTTCAATTTTCAGGAGAATTATTTCCCCATATTTTTACCTGTTATGCTTAGAAATGTCGAACAATGGGAATAAATAAATTCTGACATATTTTTGAAATTAAAAAGTCACATTAAGAAGCCAGGGCTGACAAGCTGTGTAATGCAGAAATGGGAGCAATTGAAGGCAGCCTAAACCTGATTTTTATATGGTGTTACGATTATCCATCTAGTACAAGCAAATATAACACTTCCGAATTATTCTTTTTTACTAGTCCTAGACTATACATGGTGAGACAACAAGTATATTCAAGAACATATAATAAAACCCCTAAAGTACCTAAATGTGAAAGGGAAAAGCAGATACTATCTGTTGCGGGTATTGCCAGAAGCATTAGTTGAAGCTTGATTTGACTTGCAGATAAACTGACAATCAGAGAGTCTAAAATATGCAGATACACACAGAAAAAAAAAATCACAGATACGCTACAGGAATGTCGTTTAAGCCCTTTCCACTTCAGGCTTTTCAACTAATTAACCACCATTGCAATTCAGCAAAAACCACATCCAAAATGCTGTCACTGGCCTCAGAGTCCTGAGACCATGAAGATTATGACTCCAAATGCAGATGACCCCAGTGACTATGGTGCAGGGCAGCACAGTAAAAGACACAAAGGAGGAGGAGGATTTGTGTAAAGTTGGGGAGCTTTGCCCCTAAATTTCCATCTGTACCATCACACTTCTATTTCTAACCCTGCCTAAAAGCATCTCGAATTTATAAAGTGTTTCTTTGTTTGCATTGAAAGTTGCTGAAGATGTAAAAAGTGCTCCATCTGGCCTGTAATAAGCGGTTTAATGTATGTCCCTGACATACATGTGAATAAAGTCAAGGAGTGTGTAAGAGCCTGGTGAACCTGACTTACAAATAGGATACCCAAGGATCAATACGGTATCCTATATCAATACGGTAAGGTCTTTACCTTAACATATAGTAACTTGGTGAACTGTACATTCACCCAAGAAGTGATGGGCCTGAGTTAAAATCAGTCCTTAGTCTGGGAAGTTTCAAAAACACATCTATTGCAGCTTACAAAAGACAATAATCACCAGTTGACTTAAATGGATAATACGTGAGGTCATATAAGAATATTATGGGTTGGGTGTCAACCTGTTATTTTCAATATGCTACAGTTTACAACCGAGAATGCAGAAATCAAAGGGTAAGAAAAGATAAACACACAAAAAGGAGGTGACTGCAAACTTTTGCTGACTGATCAGAGAGAAGGGCGATTCTGGATTCTCCCCCTCTTATTTGGACAGTTTAAGCATTAAATCTGATAGTAGTTAAAATATGGAATCTGTCCCAGGAACGCAGCTGCAACCCAGACCTTCCCCGTATCAAATGAACACCATAGGCAGTAGGTTGGAGAGCTGTGTTTACATCATTTCTCTTTTTCATGTATTTGTGTGTAGTGGGATCAAGAAGCGGTGTCAGGAAGTGGAGTGCCATGTGCCCAGAATAGCTGAAAGTTGATGAAAATTGACCTTCTGTTCTCTGAGGTGAAAGATGTAGGCTGAAATTCTTTCAGACAGGAAGGAATAGTGAACTAAGTCTGTTTTCATGTTGAGTTTTTCACCTACTGCTATGCTATATGAAAGATGGGCAGTATCACAGTGTTCTTTTAAAAGACAGTAATGATCTCTGATCGTATTTTTCAAAGAAAAGAAGAAGGGTATTCCTGTAGACTCTCGATTTTTTCCAGGACAGGTTAAATATTTGTACCTTCTTAGTGGAAGGACATGGCATATTCATCAAGCTCTGGTATTTTTGCAGGGCCTGATCCTTCAGCGCATCAGGTTTATTCCATATCCCAGCAAGTCACTACACACTGACCCATCTTGCAAGATGAGCCGTTCTGTCTCCCTTAGACTACAGTGGTCAGAGATGTCACAATATGCTCCAACATGGATTCAGGCTCTGGACAGTTTCAGGACGAGAGAGTGAAAGGACAAATGAAAGTGGATCATTTGTGAGACAGCACTGAAGAGAGCAGACAAACATTAAACCTGGCACTGCAAAATCACTAAGCCTGTGGGCAGAATCATCTCTCTGATCCTCATGCCCTTTTCCCTGAACTCCAGGCAACTTACACAAGACTTGGGGGGCTCACAAGAGCAAAAAAGGTGCCAAATGCCAGAATACCTGGTCCCATCTCGACCCTGGAATGGTGCTGATACAGAAAAGAAGCTGAGCTCTGGGATCGTTGTGCTGCTGAGCAGCAATAACTGGAACGTTGCCGCTCAAGCTCGAGTATCTCCTACACCTGCTCTCAGGACTGCGTGGTTCAACACTGCCTCTTTTGCCAGCATCATCTTTAACATGGGCATGTTTCTGCTCTGAGACAAACCTCACAGGTAGGAACTAGAGGTTTTTAGGGGCTGTGGGATCTGACTCCTGTTAAAAATCCTAGTCCAAAGTACCAGTTCTACATTCCACTGATTCATTTTTGTCAAACATGCTTTTATTTAAGGGTCCTCATATTTAATCTCAGAGAGTTTAATTTCAGTTAATTTAATTTTGTTTTAACACTTTTGGAATAGCTTCCAAACAATCCTCAAAGGACATATTTGTTTCTTAGCCTGTGTTCTTCTGTGCTGTGTGTGCAATGGGAGTTGCATAATTATTTTGCCCACTTGCCATTCTCAAGTGGCCAGGACAGCTCAAGTTTTTAATAATTTCTGTGGCTGTCAGTATGTCCATTTGTTTAACATTTCTTATGCTGAAAAAAAACAATATTGTCCAAGATAAAGTTGTGGCAGGTTCACTGGGTCAGCAATGTGACATTATTGCATCAGATTACAATACGATATTAAACTGCTTTTGTTTAATCATGTTCTATCTTCCAATGGGAAAATGCTCTCATTTCCTTTGTATTTCCAACTATAGCAGGCTAAAAATGTGTCTGCTTGATGCTAATCTGAAACTATATATAAATGAAATGCTTCATTTTAGTACTACAAGGTAACAAATCAGATTTGGGGCCTAAAAATGGCTGTAAGAAATGCACAGAATAAAGAAAACCAGTGACTTAGTTGTGCTTTTGTCTCTTAACAGACTCATTGCAACAGTTTGCTAAGAGCACAATTAATAGTAGCATTATGTAAAAATGGACAAATACAGAGAAAGTATTTGGGATGTTTATGCAAATAAAATACGAGTTAGTTGCTGAGGTACCTCTAAATTGGTTTGTTCAAGAACTTTCAGGTGAATGAATTGATATTTATCACAATCCTGGCAGAAACAAAGGCTTCTCAAATAGCAAAAGAGTGCCAGAATAGCCACTATGGGACTGTTCTCGCAACCATTTTTGAAAGCTCTCTTTCAAAAATGTCACTTTGCTGGTGGATTATAGCCTACTGTAGTCATATTTCATCCCCCCACGTGATTAAATTTAGTGGATCAATGAAAATGATTTGGGGATAGCCAGATGTCATTGCCTTTTTGTATCCTGGGGCTGTCCAAGGAGAGCCAGAGGGAAATGCAATGGTAATCTGAGAATATTGTCTTCTGTCACGAATTTATGCTCCTGATGCTAGAGGTTATGAACCTTCAAAGCTTCAAAGCTTTATTCAGTATGCCAAAAATAGCTGTGTCACTTATGAGGACTTTTGAAAAGTCCTGAACTTATGAGGAATTTTGAAAAAAAGGGTTTACTTAGTCTAGAAATATGCAATATAAAGATTGTGATAGATGATATAGAGCTGGGCCATAGGTAATCTTTTACATTTGCCTCAAGGAAGAGAAGTCTAGATAGCAGTAAAAAAAAACCTCCCTGGAAAAGATAATTTAGCTTTAGAGCAGGAAAAGAAACTGACTCTATCACTATACGTTTTAAAGATGTGGTTAGACCAGTCTTTGTCAGTGATAGTCCAAATATTGAATTTTTCCTCAGACATGGGGTTTATAGCTGTGAATAGATTCTGTAGCAAGATACAGCATTTTCCACATAGAGTTTTAATGTACAGGAGATACAAGTGGATTGCGAAGGCTTTAAAGGTGAACCACGATCAATGTGTAACATAATACCCTTTCGGTCATGCAGGGCTTGTGCCCACTCCGAACAGCTCATGGAGAAAATACTGCACAGAAAACTTCATCGCATCGTTTAGTATAGCTGGATGATAACTTGGTGGATGCTAAATCTTAGGAACAGGAATTGATGCATTTGCAAATGGTTGGTTGACTGTAAGCATGACTTTGTCAATTTAAAATTAAAGTCAAAAAGGAAGTGATTTATCGTAGTCACTTTATCGGAAAGGAAGATATTCTTATCATAAAAAGGGATGTATTTAAGAATTAAAGGAGCTTCCTAAAAGCCTACTTCTATTATAGCAACTTGGTTCATTATTTACCAAACAAACAAGCAATTGTGTAGCGATTGGAAGTAAATCTTCATCTCTACTCACCAGCATCATAGCCAGGTAGGATGATATGTGTGAATACAATTCAAAATATACTGTTCTACTTATCTAAGTACTTACAGTAGTATTCATGATTCATAATGATTCTGAAAAAAAAATAATCCAGAAAGCTAAAGCTATAGACCAACTAGTGTGCTACCTTACTCTCTTACTTCTTGCCTTTCTCTCCCTTTTATATTGCAAAGACAGTGGAAAATGGATTGCAGTAAGCCAGCACTAAATGATGCTACATACATAAGCAATGACAGTTGTCTGTTTTGTCACCTTAACTTTTGGTAAAACTTCACTATCTGCCTGTCCTGAATAGATGAATTTTATATTCTGCGGAAACAATTGCTTACAAATCCTCTTGCAAAGTAGTGGTTTGTCTGTGATGCAGCTGAGATAAAAGTTAACTTGAACTAATCACTTCCTTGAAGTGTCTGGGCAAACATACACTCTTCTGATGGTCATTTCTGTCATTATTCAGTAATGCAGGTCATAATAAAATTATCAAAAAAATAGTTATGGGTTCTAAGTGAACAACCACATGTAGCTATTTTACCCTGTGTTATTGACCATTCCCTCAACAGCAGTCACTTTGCATAGTCAGACCAGTTGGGAGTTCGGGAGGTCTTCAGTCCAATCTCCTGGTCAAAGCAGGACAACTGTGAGATCAGAAGCTTCTGAATACTTCTAAAGCGACTTACCTCTCAAACATTATTTAACAGAACAGTAAAATGCTGATCTAGCTCGGAGCTTTTAGGTACTATTGGAAAAAGGGACGTGAACACTGCAATAACTGGACTAAAGAATCAGGCATCCAGCATCTTGTGTATTAGAATCAGGGTCTAAGTAACCTTTACAAATTTAGTTCAATTTTACTTTACATCCAGTTGCAAAATGCCTTTAATTTTTGACTGTACACATTCAGTATGAAATGTATTGCTGCGCATGCATTATTACATGGCAGTTACTTTTTGCAGGGAGTAAATACAGAATGCACCAAAATACAGCTGTACTATGTATCTATGTATGGAGTAGCTGGCATATGGACACGGACTGACTGTGCATGTGCAGGAAGAGATGATTTGCTGTGTATTTCTATGGTGAGCAGGTTTCTATTAGTGAGTGAAATAGTGAGTCACTGTTTCAGGTGAGATAGCCCTCTGCAAAGAAAGAAAACAAAGTTATACCTAGGGCTTTTTAGGACGTTTCTAAGAAATTGCCTTGTCAAACTGAAGAATGGAGTTAAGGGCAAGAGACACATCTGAAGCTATCCAAATAGCCATTTGCACACTGAAAGAGAAGTACAAAACACTATATCTGGTCTTCCTAAGTCAAGAAGTGATTTTTTTTGTGGCCTAGGTGTTATAAAACAGTAACATGTGATATAAATGTGTTTCGTCTCTATACTTCTTGCTGATACCGGGCCTTCTGAATAGAGAGCAGCAGGAACCTGAGCTCCAGTCTTGAGCAGTGTCTCAGGTTCTCTGGTGTTGATTGATAAATCATGGATCTCTTCTTTTCAATTTCACTTTGCATAAAATTGAACAGTTGTTAGAACAAATTAGAACAAATCTTTCAGTCTGTTCCCTTCTAGCTAACTTAACCAACAGACTTATCTGAGAGATGTGTCCATATCTCATCCTTTTCAGCTGTCTACACAAAGGAACCATCGTTTAAATCTCCTGTTTTTTTTTTCAAAGTCAGGAAAACTCCTGCCTGTCCTGTTCTGGTATTAACTAAAGGTTCCTCAGACCTGATCTCATTGTTGTTCCATACACATAAATCTTCCTTAGTCAATAGTACTTTTTCTGCCTAAAGGAATGCATGATCAGCTGCATAGAGAAGCATAAAATAGATTTTTCTGCTTTGGATCCTTAAAATGTTTTTCTCAGGAATTAATTCCCAAAGCTCTATGTACCTTGTAATTCTTTGCCTGCACTGAATATCTTTCCTGTATTTGTTACTTGCTGAAGAATAGAGGCTTCAATTTCATTTTTCAAGCATAAATGGTCTGAATTTTAGCTTTTCTGTTTGCTGTATGTCTTTATTTTAACATATTGGCATGATACATTCTCTCTCTTGTAAGAAGTTTGTATAGAATAATGCTAAGTCGCCAGGCAGAGGTTCAGGTAGATTATTCTGACGTAATCTAGCACAAAACCGTAACAAACCACCTTATTGCAGCCATCTGGCAATGGGTCAAAGAACAGTAATGCAATACAGTAAAACTGTGTAATAGCTAGTAGTGCAGAATTTTGTTAGCATGCTCTTCCAATGCTATAACTCTACTTGTACTGGCTATGATACGTCTGCTAAAAATGGCATGAAGTTCTCTGGGATATACCAGACAAATTGGAAATCCTCCAACGAAGAAGAATTAAAAGAAAAAAAAAACACAGAGGTGTCATTAATGAATATGAAACACATTCAACAACAAGCTGGTCAGAAGGGATATTTCTTCTGAATGTCCTCATATGCCATTTGGCTGGTATCCATTTGGTTGGTTATGTCCCTTCTTAGTAATCCCTCTCTCTAAGTCTGAATGGTATTGGTAGTTATTTTTGAAATGCATAAGCTCTTGAACTCAGTTTTTGTAGGAATAAGTTTCATATGTTATTTATACAAAAATTCTTTAAAAATTATTTCTTTCAGTTTTGTCTTCTAGCCAGTGTCCAACCCCATAATGTGTATTATGGGAGAGGTGACAACTAAGCTTTATAGCTCATATTCTCTGTATCATTTTCTATACTTCTATTAATTTTCTCCTCTGAAGATATTTATTCTAATCATTTTAATGTTTCCTCACCTTGAAATGTTCCCAGCCTCTACTTAAAGATGGTGCCCTTTCTCTGGATCCTTTCTGTTTCTAGTAAATCAAGCTGGATGCAGTATTCAAGCTGAATGCACACCATTGCCTTAGCCTGGGGCGTTATAATGCTTCCAGCCTTATATCTGAACCCTTCCTTCATATATCTAGACATTTTGTTTGCTTCTTGATCACTGCTGTGCATGGAGCAGATGTTTTCATGGGGTTGTCCACAGTGACACCAAGATCTTTGTCATGAGTGATTGCACGTGAGTGATTATAACTCAGCTATGTGTATGAACAGTTAAATTGTCCTTTCCAGTGTGTATCACCTTGAACTTTTCTGCAGTTAATTTTATCTGTCATGGATGTAATGCAGACACTTAGTTTAGTTTGGCCGTTCTCCAAAGTCCTATTTAATCTTGGCTAATGGAAATTATGTCACATAAAATATACTTTTTCTGGGCAAAAAAATGTTTTGCTGCTAAAGACTTTGTTCCAGATTATTAACAGTATTTATTGCTATTTCTCTCAGCCACTGCCTGGTCTTCACAAGATATTTTTCAAGTCCAGAAGAAACAAAGACCTATCCTCCAAGGAGTTTGGCTTCTAAACAAGCTTTGAAATAAGAGATCCACAATAAAACTGAAATACTCAGTGTGGTAATTGCATACACCTTGTTTAAAAACAAAAGCATGCTTGCCATTTTAATAGGTTTTGAAAAAAAAATCTTTTTTACTTTGAAACTATTCAGTGTATATCAGCTGGTATCCCAGTAGGCAATATAACATATTGTGAAACAGTTTCATTGCTGTTGTAGATTCCTGTGACAGCCTTCCCTGATGAAATGTCACTATCAAATCTGATCCTTCTCTTTTTATCTTTTTACCAGTTTTTAACTCCGGGCAGGACTTCACCCTATGACAGATTAGTTCCTTAAGCAGTTTCTTGCAAAGAATGATATTAAAAGCTTTTTGCAAATCTAATAATTAACTGGCTCTCTTTTAACCACTATCTTAGCAACATCCTTAGGCTTGGATTCAGCAGTCAATCTGTATTTAGCAAAATACGACATTGCAAACTAAAAATTAAATACATGCCACAGTGCATGGCTGAAGAGAGATGGACTTAAGCGTGGTTTCAGCTCTGCTGCACAGGGCACTTACAGAGCTGCTTAAGCAGAAGCTGAGCAGAGACGCTGAGGTTCATAGTATTCTTTAGGCTGTTATCTTAATCTCTCAGCCTTCCTCATTTTCTCTTTCCTCACAACCACCTGCTATGGAGTGTCTAATATGTTAACTTTAGTCTCCTGGGACACTGTCTGCTTTGCCTTGCTACATAACTATCTATCTGACACGTAGTTCAAGTAAACATCCACCTCCAGCTGAATTTTCTAGCTGGCTTATTGTAGGAATATTTACCACCACTTCAAGTAGTGACTAGAAGCAAATTATCTGGGAAACACAGCTCCGTGTTTTATTAATATTTTTAACTGTAATATCTTAATGGAATTGGCATTGCCACATTCCACTCTTGCCTAGACTCAATGGACAGATGTCTAAACACTGGCCTGAAAGTAAGATGAGAAGTGTTCGTTCTGCTGCAGCTAACGCCCAATGAAAAAAAAAAAAAAAAAAAGTTTTAATATATCTGTTGTGCTTGCAGATACGTAACACTCCTGATAGCACACAGACCATCCAAACAATGTTCAGTGATAATTCTTTGCTTCCTCCTTCTTTCCCCATTTTGTCCTTACCAATATTCTGCAAATTATTTCCAGGTCTGGCATCACAAAAGGATTCATGTAAATCAGGGTTCTCAGTTTCCCCATCACCAACTTGGCAGTGGTAGCTGAACAGAAGAGCCTTTTACAGCATTGAATGAAGAATAAATCTATAAAAATGTAATTAACCTTTTCAAAGCTTATTGAATCCTTGCTGAATTTAATCACAGTTTTTGTAAGTTAGGAAATGCTTGGAATATTTTTGAGTCTTATACAATAGTTTCAATTGGCTATATATACAAACCATGTTTGTAAAATTAGATTAATAAATGCTTCTATTAGGATTTACTGGCATAGAAATTCCCATCTACATGTACAGACAAAAAAACCCCAAAATGTTTCTGCTATAAATACAGCTTTTATTTATTTTCCCCAGATACAGATATCTAAGAAAGAAAAAAAAAATGCAGAAAAGGTGATACAAATCAATGCATGGAAACAAAGTAGTAACATATATTATTTTCTACTGACAGAGCTTAACACAACTTGTTCTTTTGCTCCCATAGATGTCACTATGAGTTATGTCAGTTCATGCTGAAAGAGTGGATGCAAAATGAGTTGCTCTGGATTGATCCGTTCCTGTTCTTTGTTTCAAGAGGATTTAGCTAAAAATTTTACTCCAAGACTAAGGACCTACCAAAGTTCCTTTGCTATTTGTAGGCCTTATGGCTGTCAAATCTCCATCTCAGAGTCGTTGACCAAGACTCCATTGAGTTAGGTAATATGTACAAAAACCAAAAAAGGATGTTGTAGCCCTGAGAGCTTCCGTTTGAGAATAAAAGGGGACAAGACAGTAAGAAGGGATGTGTCCGAGAAGAGTTCAGAGGTAGCGCCTGCCTGTGGGGACAGACCCATGTCACAGCAGGTGGGCCTGAATGACAGGCTGGGAGTGATTTTATCCACAGAGACAGAGAAAGGAAGCAATAGGGAGGCTCTGGAGGGCAAGATGAAGATCCATGAAGGCCACGATGAGCAGAACAAAATCCAAATCTGGAATAGAAATCTTGAGTTAGAATTCACCTTGAAATGGACATCTGGGTTGTGTTTATAAGATTAGTCTTGAAGTTAGGATCAAAACTGGAAGCACAGACCAAAGTTGGGATATCTATAATGGGGTCTGTCCCTTGCAGGCCTCACATTCTGCTTTTGTAACATCTCAGCAAGAATTATTGACCCAAGTATCACTATTTGAGAGCAAATAGTGATACCTGGCTGGAGTGGCCACAGAAGCCAACACTGAACTTCTGCAATTCTCTCTTACATTTGGCTGAATTTTGGACTCCCTGTTTTATTCCTTGTTAGACAGACAAAGTTGTAGGGTCAAAACCTGCTTTCCTACTCATACTCTGTCCCCTCCTTGTCCCAGCTGAAAATGAAATATAACTAGATTCCATGTATATCCTTTTAACAATCTGCAAGGAACTTATTGGATCTGCTTTCCTTACTCTATGGTGAAACCCACATTGGAGTGGCTTCCTTTGCCTCTAGAAGAATTCAAGAAGAATCCTGGCATGCCCTACACGTAACGTACTCTCCTAGCATGCCCTCCTTCCTGCTCTATCTATTTCTTTTATCTTTCCTTCTCCACAGAAATTTTAGTGTTTCTTTTTTTCCTGATTTCTTTGAGTAGGATTTTAACAATCTGAAGAGTAAAATTAAGGGATGTGAAAACTGCCTTTTTTTTTTTTTTTAACCCACTTTCCGCATTAAAACACAGTATTTTTTTTATTGTACTCTGCTTTTTAGCTAAGATAAAGTCATAAATTTTCTATTTATTTAAATAAAAATAGGACATACTTGTTTTCCATTCATGAACTCACTTGTTACAATCAAGATACTTCAGGATGTGGGCTCAGAATTTCCAAAACACTGCATAAATCTCCAGAGTAAATATGATGGCCAAAGGGTTCATCTCTTCGCAACACTGTGATTTTAGTCAATAAAGTAAAAGGTCAGGTGTGCAGTAAATTATTTGAGGCCAGGCCAGTAGCCTTATAAATCTTGCTACTTTCATGCCAAAACATCAGATACTTCTTTTCTAATTGTTTATCTCTCTGTATGTAAATTATATATCCTTATATAATTAAGGCTATCCTAAAATAATAATAATAAATAAATAAAACAAAGTAGACACAATTCTTTGAAAGAGAGGCATTTCAATGCAGGTGTGTGGATTGCCACAGAAACAGGGAAGGAACAAATGTAACAAGTGATAATTACGCTGCTCAGCCTGGTACTAGGAAGTGCTCAGGTGATTACAGTAACAAAATCTAAAAAAAAGCTTTACCATATGGAAGAAAAGTGATATTAAAATAATACTGAAAGTTCAAGATTGTTTATAAAAAACATAACAATTTTTCCCCCTTCTATCTTGAAAATAATTATTTCAAGAGCTGTTGTTTACATCACAGTGTTCCTGTTCTTTGTCTATGCAGAGATGGAAAACCATCACTGCTGAAATACCACCTCATCAGCTGGCTAAGAACAACTCATCTCCATTAGATGCTTATTTGCACCAGCTGAGATTCTGACCACAGATGCTGTCCCATTAGTGAGTAGGAAATGAGCATTCACATGAAGCAATAAGAATGACCTGAAAGAAAGGGAGCCTCTTATAAACTATTCATGGTCAGAACAGCAGAAGTGCTAAATGCCCCTTTTGCTGGACACTCTTATCTTCTAGACAGTAGCTCTCTAACAGTAGGAAAGAGGAGGTAAGACCGGCCACAATTTCAGTACTGCATTACTGATGATTAGGGAAAGCACAGTTTAAAAATGGCTTTTATGTTTTAGTGACTCATTTTTTCTTCTCTGTGTACAGTCTTGTGTTTTGGTTACCGTTAGTCCAGCTAGAAAGGAAGCAAGAGATAGGAGAAATAAAAACAAGTGTTTGAAACCTTTTGATATAAAACAGTCCCAAGCAATGGTTTGAGAGGATATCACATGCTATGTATCTCACAGATTGCAAGCTAGCAGCAAATGCTGCTCCTGTTGAGGAGCTGGGAATCTTCATTTTGCAGTGGCAAAGTTTCCCTACTTGCTTCCTGGCTCAGTGAATCATAAGATACTGTGGTCTCAGCTTACAGAGGAGCACTATTCGTTTTGCATCCAACTGAGAGCACCCTCATCAAAAGCTAGAAAAATTCCACACTTGGGCAAAATGAGGAAAAGCTCTGCATGGTTTATATTTAATATAACATATTGTCTGCTTGAAGTCATTCTGAGATTTTGAAATTTGGAAGGAACTCAGGGAGAGAAATAGACTGCAGAGTACAATGCAGGTGAGGACGGCATTGAAATGTAATTTTTCATCTGGTTATGAAGTTTATTCTGTGAATATCAGTGCCAGGTGGGGTTTTTAAATGAGACATGTATATACTCCTCAGCTTTTCCAGAAAAGCATCAGCACCCTTCACAGTAGTAGCACAGGATGCAAGAGCATTAGAATATAGGTTACTGATACTAGCACTTCTCAGTATATCAAGTATATGTACTGACATTTTGCAGTAATGATAATTACCATGGGATGTAGGACAAATAGGTTTCAATGGGTCTTTTAAAATTCCATTTTAAATACTGCCAGGAAATGTGCAGGGAGAGCATAGTAAAGGAAATTGTATTATCCACATGTGCATTTAGCTTAGAAAGGGCATTGAGTACTCCTAATGCTTGTCAGCAATGCCATGAGATTAGCTCACTGCAGGTTCCCAAGAGCTTGCCAATTTATAATGTTTAATTCTATATGTCTTACATTATAATTCATTTGTAGCTTGAGTTTTACTACTGTTAAGGCATTGTAATATTTCCCGAATTTGAGATAAATTGTAACCAAATATAAATAACCCACTAAGATGATTATCTTTTCCAGTAGAAAACAAGTTAGCCCAAACTGCTTTAAAAGGGGACTGTTAATTCTTTTTCCATTTTAGTTGTTTTTTTTTCCTTTGGGCGGGGGGGAGTGGTTGTTTTTATATAGGACTAAACATATTTTCCATGGTGGCTCTGAGCCAAAGAGAAGAGAAAGTCTAATAATTATCAATCACTCTGTTCTGCATTCCTCAAAACAGGAATTGATAAAGGCAAGGATTGCCATGACTGATGTTATATATTAAATGTAAATGTTGCCATCAATCCGCTCTTGTTACCAAGAGGGGCCTGCCTCCCCAAGCCTAATTTAATTTCCCTTCCCTTTTGCTGGGACTTTTCCCAAGTTAGTTACTCAAAGCAGAACAACTGGGAATTCATGGGTTACTTTGTCAGCCATCAAATGTGCATTAGTACATGAGGTAGAGGAATAAATATCCCTTTTACAAGGGCTGATCCCATTTAAGATCAAGACCTCCTTAAGCTAAGTTTGATGCCGATACACAGGCAGAGATGGGCCTTGCTTGCTTGAAGAAGAAACAGATATAAAAAGCTAAACTGGCTTTGCTGGAGTAATAAGCCAGAAAACCTCTTCCCGAATCCTAAGACTGTCCTCTCTCTGCCTCTCTTGGCTTTTCTTTTTTTTTTTTCTTCTTCTTCTTTTTTACAAGATGTCAACGTTTCCTAACATACCCCTATGCTGCAGGATTATACTGCAAGTTCTGCTCTACCCTTAAATATCTACAGACAGAACTGTAGTAGACAAGTGAAAGCTTTTTTTTTTTTCTTCTTCTTCTTCTTTTTTTTTTTTTTTAAAAAAAAAAAAACAGATTTTTATATATTGCAGTGTCCTTTAGATGTGATAATTGTTATATTTGTACTAGGTGCAAATGCACAGAGACTTAAGTCTTCAGCTGTCGGAAGTTGTTCTGCCTTTCAGTGGCTCTTAGGTTTTTGCTTCTCGGGAATTCCAGTGGTTCAAACCAAACGTATATCCGACCTGTTTTCTCGCTGCCATTCTAATCAGGAAGTCTCTCTTACCTTCTCAAATGCTCCTGAGGGCTTAAAATAGATGCACTGAGGGCACAACTGCTCTGCACTCAGAAAGTGCAGAAGGACAGTGTGAATAACGAGGGAAACAACAACGGTGTCAGCGGGAATCTGCCTGTCAGCACCACACTGTAACCCCCAGACCTGCCTGGGTATCAGCTGCTCTTGGATTGAGCTGAGCTGAGACACGGGGCTGTTGCTCATGTGAGGGCTGATGCAGGCCGTGACAAGCGTAGGGTGGGATAGGGCAGGGAGGAATAGTGCTTGAAGTGAGGCTTGATGGTGCTGTCCCTGCTTGTCTCCGTAACAGAATTTTGAACATGAAGAGGAAAGAAACAATCTCTGTAAAAGTGTGAGAAATAGCAGAGTGGCACTTGCCAGGAGAGAGATCTCCTATGCAAATGAACCTCTACTGCAGAGTTCCCCTCTTTCGAGCACTGTGAGGACACAGATAGATCTGCCTTGATGTGGAATCCCTGCACTTCCTTGAATCCAGGTCCCAAAGTCAGAAACTGGGACATGATCGTGATTTGGATCTGTGCTGGGACTTGTTGGTTGCTCATCTGGTTATGAGTCTGTGAAGTACTCTCAGTGTTTTCAGGAGCAGTGGCCTAGCAAGGCCCTGCTTTCTCTAGGGGAAGTCAGAGCACACTGGTGTATGTCTCATTTTTTTATTTACACATTCAGGATACCCTCCAATTCACCAGCAACATGTAATGGGGTCTTGTAGGGTGGTCCTTGTGAGGCCAAGCTGCAACCAGATACTACTTCATGCAGTAGGTTTCTACAGTCCTCTCCCTAGTATCCTATGGCAAGAGCCTCCTTTCCCAGCAAGTGACATGATGGGATGTGATGCAGCCTCCATCCTCTCAGAAAGGTAGAGAGAGGCAGAGAAGAGCGGGGTAAAGCTCAGGGTTGCACAGACCTGCTTTGCCAACATACAGCCACTATTTGCATCAGTCTCCTATGAAATAATGATGACTCACTCTCCAGACAGTAACTTATTTATATGCCTGCTTTAATGTTTTGCAAATCACTGCCTTAAAAAATGCCCAGCTGGAAGACAGAAAGGCTTGGGAGACAGAGAGGCAGCTTGACAGAGAATCAGATTAAATCAAAATGACATGGAATTTGACAGTGAGTGCACGTGGTTGGAAATAGAAAACGCAGCCCTCTCCCAAGCAGAGAGCCTCATTGCTAGGACTGGTTGTTGTAGCTTTGGAGACTGTGATTTTAGTATATGTAGTGAAAAAAATAAAGAGGAACAGAGACATTGGCTTATATTCAGTGACAGGATTTCTTCCAGTCTGGAACATCCAGTTAGCTCATAGCTTTTAAAGCCTGGAGGGACTACTTTGATACCCTAGTCTGACCTTTGAAAAATATGTGTATGCCTCATTACAGCAAACCAGCAGAACCAGTAGGAGAGAAGAAATGTGGCAGAAATGTGTAGGGCTTGTGGACTGAGAATCAGCACAGGGGCCACAAAGCAGGTGTCTGCCCGTGTCGGACGGGAGATGGCAGCTTGGCTTTGCTTTTGGGGTTGGAAACAAGGCAAGGGTGAGACCTCTGCTTCGCTCTTGTTTCTGCCAGCGAGTATTTCTCTCGCTCGCATGTGTGATTCTCCCAGCAGTGTCCCAGGGGAACACCTACCTTTGGAAAGCACGTTCAGCTCCGTAGTTGGTACTTCACAAAGTGCCAAGCAGGGGATATCCAAGGGACAGGGGTGCTGATTCCATTTCAAAGGCAATGGGGACTGGGTCTCCAGAGTACTCTCAGTGCTTCTGAAAATCTTCTCTAATTATGGTTAGTATTAATGCACCTTAATTAATGAAGCTGATGCCTTTGGTTATTGCCCTAGGCTGTCCCCTGGTTCCCTTCACCTGCTTGCCTGGCTGCACATCACTCTGGTAGCCATGTAGCCTGGAGGAGCTCCAGCTGGGATAGGTCGGCAGCTCATAGCCTTCCCCTTGTGAGGATTATTAGCTTTAATATGTCCTGTCTTTATTGGTGCAACCTCCATATGAACCCACCCGTCTTTCTCTGAGCCTGCATGCAGACCTATAATGCACGACTCTTACTGTGAGGAGCTGGGGCTTAAAACCCAGCCAGTGATTTTTTTATTTAAATCAAGAACTTTGACCACTGCGTTCACTGCTTTCACAAGATAAATTACAGTTGTCAGTGGCCAAACAACAGGCTTGCAATTGTTATTGTTCCTTCTGAAAGGGGTCAGATGCTTCATTGAAGATTTAAATGCAACTAAGGGAATGCTCGCACGGCTGGTGCAGGCACTTCCAGCTTCCTCTGCCCGAGCCTGAGCTGGCTGGATACAAGCCAGCTCCTGTCAGGAAACCATAAAGCCTCGTAAGTCTTATGTAGTTACTCTTCTGCAGAAGTACTAATGTGCTAATGTGATTATGCAACTTCTGGACTGGAGCACACAGAGAGAAACACGAGTCTCTGAGCATGTAGATATAGTGATTTTTTTTTTTTCCTTAGATGACCACATAGGGATGTTTCTTTTAGTTTGTGCTTTCCAGAAAACTACACAGAAATCAGAACCCCCTATATTTTACTTCTCCCTAGCTCAGCCACTGGCAAACAGATCTCTGTTGCTTTTGTTTACGTTCTTCTGCACGTACGTTTTTGTCCTGAGCTGATTTTAGATGCAGAGGTCCTTTGACTGGAAGAAAACTGCAATTGGAAAAAAATAAAATAAAAAGTGTTACCTTTGAGTTTTCTTCATTCTGGATAATTAAGAAGCATAGAATGGCATATTTTTAATGCTAAATTAATAGTTTCTGTGTAACTGTAGTTACTAGGAGGGACACAGTAGCCAATTGTTTAAAGCATCTTGTGATTAATCCTGGGGTAGAAAATCAGTGTCTGGATTTGTCCCCCAGCTGACTCACCCATCAATGGGGAAGTGATGTTCTGAGGTCAGCATTGGCTCACCTGTCTTTCAGCTTTTGCAAAATTAGGCATCTTGTCATTGTAAGGCATCTGGTATTTTTTAGTAATAAGTTGAATGCACATCTGGAATAACCTGAGGCTTTCCATTCCCTATAGAAGGGACACAGGTAATTAATTGCCTTAGACTAAACTCCTAACTTCATTAAGCATCCAAGAAGTGACCTTGAGCTTTAAAAGTAGGCAGGCATCTGTAATGTTGGCCACTGGTGTGACATGGTGGTCTGATGCCACTTGAATTCAATGGTCTTTAGCTTTTATTGAGAGCTGCCTTTTTTCTTTTTTTTTTTAAAAAAAAAAAAAAAAAAAAAAAAAAAAACAGTTAACAGCAACATTAGGAGGAAAACCTCGCCAATGATATTCATGCATCAGTTACTTGCTGATGTGACTTTAGGCTTGTTGTTGTTGTAGCTGCTGTGCAAAACCTGTAGCAGGTTTTATAAATTGAGATAAATCAGATCCCAGCCAGGTCTGTGATTTTTATATGCAGATAATCATCCCAGACCATAGCAGAATTCAATTAGTATCTATTTAGTCTGTAATAATTCATGCAAATTCATGTAAAACTCCTTCCATCAGCTGGTCAGAAAGGGTTCGTCAATAAATCCTAGTCCAGTGGCTGCTTTATAAATTAGAAAAACATCTGGATTTGGGGTTGAACTGTGTGTTTAAGATATCACCTGTGGAAGGCAGGGCAGTGTGTGAAGGGGCCCTGCTGTTGTAGCGGGTGGTGAGATTTCCCCAGGAGATCTCAGGTAACACAGGTGCCAGTAACCTAGGGAATTGCAAGGACAAATGGAAACTGCATGTGGAGGGGGCTGCCTTCTGCCACTGGCTTTTTGTAGGAGCACGCACATCCAGGACCCACATGGCATCCAAGTAAATGTGACCTTTCTGAGGTGCAATTCAATTGCCCTCATTATGATTATTGCAAAGGGTGCTGTTATCTTCAATTTGTCTCCTTTTCCGCTTGTTACTGTCTTTTTTTTTTTTTTTTCCCCTGCTGTTCTTCTGTTCGACTAGATGGCTGCTGAGAGCATTCAGTTCCACTTAGTTTTGAGTTCAGTGAAACACTTTCTGACACACAGAAAAAGCTAGCTTCAGAAATTCCTTCTCTCCTGTTTGAGGCGTGTGTTTGCTTGTATACCACCATGTGGAGTATACTTCAACTTTGCTGCTCAAGAGAAAGGGAAGAAGCTTGTTTTAATCCCCAAGTATTTCGCAATTGCATAATGCAATTGATAGATTTTTCTTTTCATTGATCTTGGCCCTGTTTATAGGTAATGTGGAAAAATAGGGGCAGGTCAGGTATGGTCTTCCTTATCCTCTAAAAGTCTCACCTAGTAAGCTTCAGGGCTGGTCACTTATTGACCTTTCCATCCTTGCCTTTATCCTCAGCCTCCCGATTGCCAACCTGGATTCTTCAGTCTGAGACTTTATTTTAAAAATATGCAATTCCAGCCAAAAGGATAATCCTACCTTTCAACACCTGCTTTACCAGTCTAAGATTTCTCTTGAGCACAGCAGTACCACCACTAATTTAGAACAGGTCTTTCTGCACCATTGCCATTTACCTAGAAAGGACAGAAAGTATCAAAGGAAAAAGGAAGTCTTTCTTTCAAGATTTCAAGATTTTCTGTCTTTGTCACTTGCATCCAATCTATCAAGTTCTGCCTACTTGAAGTATCCCAATTGATATCACCTAGAATTGTATTTCTTTTCCATGGCCATGCCATGTTGGTGGGATAGTCATTCTCTAATTGACTATAATGCTCTGGTCTATTTTTCTATCAGTTGTTTGCACAAATAAGCTTGCGGCTTTGTAGTAAAAATTTTTTCTAGTCTCCAAGTGTGTGACCTTACAACTTCAAAGCATTGAATCTTATCCCATTTCTGTAATTTCTGTCTCATTTAATTATTTCAGTAGAAAGTTGTACTCCTCTGTACCAGTGATGCCTTCCTTTTTTTCTTTTTTTTTCTTTTTTTTTAATCAGTCAGTTTAATTAACACTCCAGCTTTTTGCCAAGTTTATTAGCGAAAACATCAAACAAGATCATCCTCAGCACCCAGTCCTTGAAGGTCTTCTCTGAATGTCTCCTTCCTTTTCCTGCAGCTCAGCTCACTGCCATCCTCTCATTGTCTCTCATCTGCTTTTACTTGGCTTACAACTGTTCTTCTCCCTTAGCTCTCCTGCTGAAATAAGCACTTGAATGCATGTAACAACAAAACTCTCTTTCCCAATCTGATGACAAAAGAGGTTACTGCTATGGTATCAAGGTTCCTAACCAATGCTATATGGCGTTAAGAACTGTATCCTCTTTGACAGATGGCGTGTGCTTTGAATGGGAGGTTGGACTAGATGAAGCCCTGAGGTTCCTTCCAACAAGATTTTACTCCATGATAAAAACAGACTTGAGAGGCTGAGGACTGCTGGGAGGCTGTTCCCCAGCTGGGCTAAGGGAACAGGCTCCACAGAGAGGAGGCTGTACAGCCTCCATCCCTCTCCAAGCTGGGCAAAGCCTCAAGTAACTTGATGTGACCCCAGAGCTGATCCTGCCCTGGGCAGGATGACTAGAGATCTCCAGAGGGCCCTTGAAGCCTGACTTTTCCTATGACCCTACGAAGCTACATCTTGCGTTACTTCATCTACCTGAAGATTATGTGTCCAGGCTAAGATACCACTCTAGATTACCTTCATAGGCAATAGAGAGAAAGAATTTTCTGCAAAGGCCAAGCTTCCTATGTAGATATTTATTGTAATTTGATGTGAATCCCCTATCACTTTTAAGAACTCCATAGAGGATGCTTATAAATGCCTCGTGTGGTTTACTCATGACTTTAGATGGGTAAAGTTGAAATGAATCCTGCCTCACTGTACTGCATATTTACAAGCTGTTAAGCTGAATTCTGATTGCGGTTATGCAGGTATGCATATGGATTTACCCTTTCAAAACTAAGGACCCCATCAACAACCAAAAAAAAAAAAGCATCTTCTGTTTGTAGAATTTTCTTGCCAGTATCATTTGATATAAAAAAGCATCTCTTTCACCAGTCAGTCTCAGCTTGTTAGCAAAAAGCTTTCTGCATGTAGATGTTCTAAGAACATAAAATAAAGCTGCCTGAATTGTTAGAACAAACCTCAAGTTCCTCACATAGGCCCAAAACAAACCACTGCTCGCCTGTAGCACACCACACTGTCTGCACTCTCTCCCAGTCTATAAATAGTGACTGCGCAGGGAAACCGTGGTAAAATATCGCCTAGGGATAGAGGGTTACTGAGATCATGATGCAACGCCTGGAGCTAAAGGCTGAAACTCTCAGTGCAAAAATGAAGCAATTTTTTTTTCTGTCCTGAGGGCAATATTTCACTCTGCAGTTGCTCAAAACAAAGGCAAAAGAAATATTATTGAGAGTCTCCCCCATGATTTTGTGTGACACACACACACACACACACACATATATAAAACCCACTCAGTTTTATTCTATATGCTATATTCTCTCTTTTGTGCATCAGCTATGAATAATATGCAACTTCAATGTGTTTCCTATATATATAACTAGAGAATAAGTAGAAGAAAGAATGCTGAGGCTGTAAAGTCTAATATTTAAAACTCAGGAAATGCCACTGTTAAGACTGTTCATGCAACTTGACCTTGGCTCTCTTGCATTGCTGCCCTGCATTGCAGACATTGCATGTTGTTTTCCTGCAGTGTATGCTACAACAGCCCCATTTCAGTCTGCTGCTTTGTGCGCCACTAAAATGTATCACGCTTCCAAAAAGCGTTTACTCCACAGCCTGCTTATTTTCACTTTATATTCAAGTTTTTGACCCCTTTTCTCCTTCACTCCCCCCAAAACAAAATAAATGAATAAACCAACTAATGAAAGTAGGGCTAATGTGAGATTAGCAAATTTTTTTACTATGAATAGTAGGAGAGCCAGGAATATTGCTGACCTTAGCAATGTTTTGACCTTTACGTGAGAAAGCTCTGTTTAAGTAGATAGTGACTACAGAAATCCTTACACCCTTCCACAGAACCCTTGAACCGCAGGAGTGTTTTCATGGGATTGTGTGGAGGCTGCCCTGGCCTCGAGGCGCTTGGAGCTCCAAAACCAAGTGCTGTTTCTATTGCCTATAGAAAAGCGACTGCGATACAGGCTCTCCCAAGGTTGCAAAGGGCGTTTGCAGCAGCAGGCTTAGGAAGTGATGGAGCCCATTGAATCAGCACTTGAGCTCCTTAATTGCAGGACCATTCTGCTGATTTCCTCTTTTCTCTTTTCCTTTCCGTATTTTATTTCCCTTCTCAATTTCTACATCAAATAGTGGGATTACCCTAGGGACGTGCAGGCTACAAATGTCCTGACAAAGCATTTTATGCTGCTTGTAGGATGGTTTATGGGTCTCCTGTGAAACTACCTCTCAGATTTTTGAAAACTACATTTCTCTTTCTATTAGTTTTCTTTCTTAGCTTTGTAAACACGTATGGAGTTAATTAATTTTACAGGGTTATTGTCTGTCAGTTGCTTGTGCGTCATGACTTCTATTTGGAAAAGAAAATTAGGGTGCTTCTCCTTCAAGTATTAAACAGGCGTTCAATACTACCAGTGACAGCAAGCCCCCAAAAATCCATTAACTCATCTATAGGATGAACCTAAACAAAGCTCATATATCTCAAGGATGGGGCCTTCTTAGTTAATAATGAATATATTGTGTATACAGTCAAGCTTTCTAGCCAGAAGTAGTCATGGAGGCACTGCTTGATCTGTTTCGGTTTTGTTCCCATTGACCTCCTCACTAAATGTATTGTGAAAAAGGGCAGGAGATAGAGACCTAAGCACAGAAGTAGCAGTGGTTTATTGTATTTGTCTGGGTGTTTTCAGATATTACCAGCATATGCTGCTTCCCCCTTATAGCTAATCTCCTCCTCCCTCAATCTAATTAAAATTGATTGAGAAGGGAGCTATCAGTCTTTTTTGGGGGCATTGTGTGTTAAAAGGTGACAGCTCTATCACATCACAGCAGTGAGCCCTTCCTTGATGCCTGAGTCATGCTGTATTTCTCCAGGCGGAAGGGCCTATTATTATTCTTACATTTTCTAACACGTGGCAAAACTGTATAGCACTGTTGGTGCAATATCTTTAGGAATTTGCCTAAATATATTGTAATTTGCCATTTGTCTGTGCCTTATTTTGAGTAATTTTAGAGCCTTTTCCATGCTATAGTTCCTTAGAATGTACTGTAGACCTGTTTTAACTGTTCGTTTTCATGCCTACCACTAACTTTGGATGCTTAAAACTTCCCAATATTTTGTTTCTTTTTTAAAAACTAATTCTTTAAGAATTTTTTTTTTCCTTTTTGAATAGGACATTTGGTTGTCTGTTCTTTTTAATAACCTTTAATATAGCCTATATTTCCTTTCTGATAGGAAATAAGGATGGGCTTGGAGTAGATGCTGAATTGGGCCATGTCACTTATGTGCTTTGTCCCTCTGTTTTTTCAGTAACTTCCTAATAAAGTCATACTCAAATTCATATTAATACAGGAGAGATGACTTGCTTAATTCCAAATGTAACCAAATACCCCAAGGGGAGTGGGGAAGAGAGCACGTTTTCCTCCTTCCCAAGTCCAGGAAGGGCACAGCCAGCATACCCTGAATAAAGTGGGGTACCTACCATACCTATAGATTTTCCTTCTATATTCAGTTACGCGAGGCTGTGTGTTTAGATTAAATTTTATTTGATGCTTTTGACCTTTAGGAGGTAGGGAAAGTAGGATTTAGGGAGAGAAGGAGTTAGAAAACAATGGAAAAAAGATTAATATTGCCACAAATAAATACTTCCCTTTATGGAAGTTTTGGGAAGCAAATTGGGTCGATATGCATGCATGCCAGAACTGAAAAGATTTTCAGAGCTTGGCAATTCATTTGTTGCTATCCTGCAATGATCCTACTTCAGAAACATTTGAAATTATTCGTAGAAGGTCTCAAACTTGTGCCGAATCAGGCCCGGAGAGCTGAATTGATGTGTCAAGAATATGAGAGCAGTTTAGTTTCTTGCCTCCTAGGACTTATGTAGTTTTCCTTGACACTGACTTTTATTGAAGGGCATTCAGGCACTAGCAGACCAAACTCCTTTCTTCTCTGCACTGGTGAAACAAATAGCTGTGGAAGATGATGTAGTTGCCTGTTAACATTTTGCTTCAGTGAGAGAGAAGCTGTCTTCACAAAAACAGAGAAAACAAACCTCTCTAAACTTCTCCTCTGGCAGAAGCTGAAATATACCAATAAGCAGATTAATTAAAGTCAAGTTCTGAGTTTACTCTATCAGATGGGGAATGACCTCTCGCAGTTTTCCACCTTGTAGCCTAGTTGCAGAAATGCCTTCTGCAACAGGCTTTTATTCCGTGTATCCAAGATCATGTGCAAACCATTACCCATTAAAGATAAAAATGAAAAGGCAAAATCAAAGTGAAATGTAAATGAAAAATTTATTCTTATGAAGTGGCTAATGCGATTAGCATTATTGTAGGGAAGAGCTACCGAAGCTGCAGTTTTGATCTCTGTCTGGCTTGGGAACTGTAGCCGTGTTGAACAACGCGTGTTCAGAGCTCAGTGCTCTGGGCAAGGGGACCTGTCCTTTGAAGTGTTTTTTTTTTTTTTTTTTTTTTTTCCCCCCTTTCTTTCCTGGGTGGACAGGGAAACTACAGAGGCTGTTTAAACAGCTTAGCATTTCTCACAACTGTAGCTGAGCTCAGGGTATAGACACTTCTCACAGTTCCTGTTGCGACCACCAGCATCGGGACTGGCTGCTTAGAGCTTTGGGCTGGATATAGTGATAATGATAACCCTGAGTCCCAAAGCAATTTATAGAGGTGAAAGTGTAAGCCCCATTTCACAAATGGGATATTTGAGGTACAGGGAGGTTAAGAGACCTGCTCGTTTACTGCAGCAAGTCAGTAATGGAACTAGGAATATTCACCAGGTTTCAAGGCTCCCATCTACTGAATCATGTTATTTTGGAAATGAAGTACAAATTGTAGAAAGTACACAGAGAAAGCTACGGAATCATAAAATACACCCTCACAGATGCAGCCGTCATCAACACACTAAACAATGTACATATTTTCTTTAGGACCTGAGCAACCTCCGCTTGTCCTGCCCTGTACAGAATGAAACATTTTCTCCTATCATTCCCTTGGGGGCTGTTTGTAGTTAACACTGCTCAAGTTCTCTTTTCCTCTTGTTTTGCCCAGAGTAATCGCAAAGGGAGTTGCTTTCAACTAAACTCCAATGGCTGCAGATCAACCAGGTCAAGAAAGGTTTGTGTATACCAAATAGTTACCAGAGAACAAGAGACTGAAGAAAGGAAACGCAGAGGCTGAGAAGGTATTTTGTCAAGGTTTCGCAAGGACAGATAATTTCTGGAAACTGGTGGTCCTACAGAGCATGCAAAAATGGAAAAAGTCAGGGCACCAAGAGTCTTATAATTAAACTTTAAACTTTTTTAGATGACAATATAAGCCTGCCATTAGGTAACTTGCAGGAGACCATATCGCTGAGAGGACATGGTGGGGAATGGTGCAGAATAGCAGATAGCTCAGATGGACAATCCACAGGTAGCAGGATGTAATGTGCATACACCCTTGCTCTCCAAAATGCAGAGTGGCAGCGGCTGTGCGATAATGGAGCTTTCCTTTAGCTCAAATTACATTTTGGAATAAAAGGTCCAAACACTGTGTAAGCTTTTGACAAGGAAATCAATAAGGCCGCATTACACAGTAGGCTGCATGACTGCAAAAACTTATTAACTACAAACTCGCATGAATGTCTCTGAAAGGGAACTATGGAGTGGGTAGAAAGAGGATACTTGTGTCTCCTAGCTCTAAACCTTGTTGTCTTTGTAGGATGGTAGGAAGAATGCACCGTTGCTAGTTACTTTTTTTTTTTTTTTTTTCCATTTTGGTTTTCTCCTAGAGACCCCGCATAGTGTTTGCTGTAGGAGACACCATCCATTCCAAGAGAAGGAAAGTCTGAACCCTGAAGAGCTGATATGACAAGTAGACAAGTACTAGTATGAGAAACAAGTGCATAAATCACTTGTCCAACAGAACATTAGAAGCTCTTCTTCCTTTGCTGTTTACTCATTACTGCAAAAGAAATGTCTGCTCAAGGCAAGAGCTTGGTGGTAGATGGTCCCTTCTATAGGTTCTCTTTTGCTAAAACATATTTCTCATCGCTTCTCATACACTGGAAATGTTAAAATCACAGTGTTATAGGGACAAAGTTTCATGCAGGATTTTAGGATCAGAATACTACATAAGTACATTTTACAGCCTTTCTACAAATTAAAACTTAAAAATAAGGCTGCAATAGTATATCCTATTGGTGTCCAGTACTCACTGTTTCCATTGTCAACCTCCCTGTTTTACAGAATTCATAAATCAGCTTTGAAAGAATTCTACAGGCTAAATTTTGGCATAGAAGGTCACAGCCAAGACTGGTTTCACTAAAACTCATTAAAAAGGGGTTTGATGTTTTAAATTACATTAAAGCAAGACAGGAAAAATTCTACTTCTGTGGCTTTCGGCATTTCCTCCCCCACGGTCCCATCCAATTTGAATTAAAATACATCTGAATAACTGTGCTCTGGTAACACTTTCTTTTTTGTGGTGTTGCCATCCAGCCCTTCTGCAGGCAAGACAACCCCTTCCTAATCTCCAGAATGGGCAGCTCTGCTGCCAAGCATGTTTGGAAAACATTTCCATTTCAGAAGTGGTTTGCTGCTTTGAAAATGTTGTGGAATCTGTGGCTGCATAAAACCATGTGGGTCTGACTGAAAGCCTGCTGACTCCATGGACCCTAAAGGAAGCAACTTAAGAACCAAATGGCACTTCTTTAAATGATGCTACAGGTGCTGGAGGAGGGCATGACAGATAAAATTAAGCATTAATAAATAAAAAGCAACCAAATGGAAAGAAAGCACATAAATACCATTCTCAGTGATGGGCTCTTTATCAATTATGACCATTCATAGCAGAGATCCTGGAATCTCTGCAGGCCACTCCCATGCTTGGAAACTAGTTTGAAGCCAAGTGGATGTTATGGGTGGTTAGGAGAGGGACTGAGATCCAAACTACCACTCGAGCTCTATGTAAGTCCACATCTGCAGCAGCTGCTGAGAATGTTGTTATTTCAAGGGGATTATCACAGAGGGGAAAAAATAACACAGAGGAAGGTGGCAAAGACAACCAGAGAGGTGTAACAGTTCTGGCAATGAGGAGGAGCCCTTTAACATAGTCTCTGTAGCGTGGAAACAACCTGGAATAATGAGATAGTCTAAAAAACAATGAATTGCTTTGTAAAAGTGAGTAGGAAATGATTGTTCTGCCTTCCTTGTTAAACAAAGACTGGGGGCCATGCAACTAAATTACCAGGTAGTAGATTCAAAACAGAGCAAACTACTTTTTCATAGATAGCATAATTAAATTGCCCCAGAAAACTGTGGAAACTTGAATGAATGCACTTAAAAAGTGGCTAGACATCTGCACTGTGGGTATACAAGTTAGAAGGTCTGCAAAGATCTGGAAACCTGCAGAGGTCTGGAAACAAGTCCTTATAGTACAAGTTGCCTGAAGGATTCACTGGGGGAAGATTTCACTATAAATGTCTTTCCTGTTACTCACTTTCTCTACAGATCTACCACTGGCCACTATAAGAGATTAAGAATTAGTCGAGAGGATTTTTTTGTTGTCTGTTTCTAAACAGCTGTTTTGAAGTTTGCATTTTATTTTTGGCTTTATGAATTCCAGCACTGGAGAAATGTGCTTGATTAATAGAGCTTTATAGCCTGTGGGAAGGGAAGACTGTTCTGAAAAGCTTAAAAACTCACATAATTCTACCAAGGAATGTTCAAGTTGGAGATACTATAAAGATGGAGAGAGTCAATTTTAAACTTTAATTGAATTTATGCAGTTACCATCCACTTAGCCCTCATTCTATATCTTTGCAGGCAGTTTCTACACATGCAGAAACCTGCTGCCATCCTTGCAATAGGATGAGCAGGGTGATGAATGAGCACAGAAGGTATATCCCTATTGCAATTTAAAGTAACATATATTTATTTTGCCATTCACTTTGAGGGAAGCAGGAGGGAGCTCAGAACTACACATTTCATAACCGGTTGTTGCTCCTGAAACACCTCACCAGTGTATTTATCAGGTATGACAAGGTACTAAATTGGTTTTGCCAGCTCTTGAGGTGCTATCATTCTTAATGCCAGATCGTATTCAGTAGTCATGTCATGTCATGTGGGAATCTCAGTTTGTACTTGAGAAAGAAAGAATAAAAAGGAAAAGGACTTTCATCCAGCCTTTTGCTGAACAGCAAGAAATGGGGTGCCTAGTCTAGCTTTTCTCAGTAGAGGTGTCTTTCTGTCATCAATAGCTCAGCAAAATGCCTAGGCTAACTTAGAATAGATCCCTGACTTAGAGAGCAGGAGGTAACATAGTTGAAGCTCACTTTAAGTTCTATTTTTTTTTTTTTTTTTCGGAAAAAAAAATTCTGTTCAACATAAGCCAGCAAGAGCCTAGGTACATCTGAATGCATTAGTTATGATGAGTGGCATCTCTTTCTCTTCTAAGTCTTTTTTAAAGACTGAAGCTGGTGGAGTTTTGTCAAACACAGCTTTAGACAGGCTTAACAGTGGAGGAAGAAAAAAGACCCTTATAAAAGTGATACTGTGCCCAGGTGAGTTCACAATAAGTGTTTTGAATTCTTGGAGCAGAGACATGACTACACAGCTTGTTATTGCTCTATGAAGTACATTAAGCTTAGTCAGCCTGAAGCTGAGAAGAGAATTAATAGTTGTGCTAGTTTGCTTGGTTTTCACAGTGTTAAGACTCTTGTCCCATAGCTGAAGATCCTGGAAATTTTCCATCTTAAAGCAAAAGCTGTACTGAAACCCAGGTTATGGGCTCTTTCTTGAGTACTGTGTCATGACTTTCTTAGAAAAATGGTAGAATGTAATGATATTTTTGAAAATCTCACCTTTTGCTTAGAAAGAACTGCTGTTTATTATAGAAACTGAAGAGAAGCCTGATGAAGCAACCTTGCAATAATGTGAATTCCCAGGGGGGAAAAAAAAAAAAAAAAAAAAAAGAAAAGAATACAGAATTTACCTGTTCTTAAAAGTTCTTGCTGTTGGTAGCAGACTTTGAGTTGGTAATACCTTCAGAAACATTTTATCTTTCTAAACATCTACTCCCTAAGTACTCTTGCCAACTCTTTTTGAATAGTTAGTGCATATAGCAAGAACTTCTGCAACTTCAGGTTAAGTGTAGAGTCAAATCAAAGAAAACACTGAAATCCCTGCTGTGATTCAGGAGCTCTGACTTTGCTGAAATGTCTCTGTAAAAATGATCTTGCTGGGGAGCTGCAAGGACTGAAGGGGATGTACTGAGTCGGTTACGTTCTCTGTCTGCAAGGACTTAGCGCTTGCTTAATGAACTAAGAATAGTTGAAATCATGAGTTTAAGCTTTAAATATACTGCTTCTTCGTTCTGCAGTGTCATATCTTCTTTTTTTTTTTTTTACTAATATTTTTCATCAATCTTTTTCACACTAAAAAATAAGTCTCTTCAAAAATATCAATCTCTGGTTCACTTTTGAAGATGTTTTATTTTCTTTTGCTTTACAGAGGAAAAATAGCCATGAAACTTCATTTAAGATGGCCACAAGAAATGCATCTTTCATTGAAACAGGGAACCTTCATCCAAATGGCCATTTTAATGCAATATGAGAATAATAAAAGTAACTAGTTAGCCCATCTGAAATCCTTTTTTTCTTCTGAACAAACATGTTTTAGTTTTAGGGAATTTCTTTTTCTGATGAAAAGAGAATATATAAAAATCAAGATTATATTTATCATCAAAAATTCACATCAGCTGAGAACTGGTTTAGACTCATTCTAGAAAACGTGTTCATAAAGACAAACACTTGTACAATTGTTGTCATGATCTTCTTATATGATTGTACCAAATTTATGTTGTTCATGAAAAAAATGAGTACTTAAGAGCATTCCCGAATTTCTGTGTGACAGGTACTAGGCAGACACTGCCAGGTATCACAGTGCTTGTATTTAGTCAGAGCATAATGAAGAGTTTTTAGACTATGATGACAGCAGTTTAAGCCTATTTGCTTTTGTTCCAAATATTACTGTTCTTTTCACCCAAAAGCACGGCAAAGTCAAAGTAATGAATTGCTAGACATGAGAATTTTATGGCCCTTTGTTATTGCGGAGGAGAAAAGAAATTCTGCCTGCGTTGTGCTTAGTAGTTGCTGTGCGCCCAACCAATAATTATTAAAAGATGCTGTCAAATGCCAATATGATGTTAAATGTTTCATTGCATTATGCTACAGTACCTGCAGCTTGTGCTTTAGAAACCATTTTTTTAAAAATATGTATTTAAGTGTTGAACCCAAGTAGTATTTGTATGAGTCTGTTCCCCAAGGAGAAATCGAGCGCTGCAGTTAAATGCTGTTGAGGAAACAGTTAGCAGCACTATTGGTCACCTGCATTCAGCAAGAACCGGTCTCAGTGTGGTGTGGAGGGCTGCCTGCAAAAAATTTTTCTTCATGTGCAGAGAAGGCCTAAGAGTAGGAGTGGGAGAATGAAGATCTTACAGGGGAGGCTTATCACAGTCTTACTCAAAGCCCTAAGAATTTCATTTTGGGACTACTTTATGGCTATGTCTTACTGTATTTGTCCCCCAGATATTTCTGGGGGGAAAAAAAAAAGAAAAATTGGTCAAAAGGGAGGTATTTTTAAAACTCATCTCATTTTTTTTTTAGCGTTTGGCAGCCTATAATGATCCTTTAAGCTGTTGAAGTTTGCCATAAGGGAAAATTTTGAACTGAACTACAGAATTTGGGAACGGTCACACAGTTAGGTCTGTATCCTCTTGGTTAGAATGAGCTGACATAAGGCAGCTAGGCAGTGCTCCTGCACCTCCACACTGAATGTGTGACCCTGTGCCATAGTTCTGATGATTGAAAAGCACCAGTGGCTTCCCAGATAATACTATGTATTTGCATGGACCTTTTGTACATGAGCTGCCTGGTTGGTTTTCCCTGAGGTCTTCAGTACTTCCAGTGCCATACTGTGTTTTTCAGATAGTATATACCAGTTTTATGCCCTATTATATATGAATATAGGCTACAATAAGTCTGGTTGAAACCATAAGCTACTGACTTGAACAGGATATGTTTAGATTAAAAGCATCAGAACAAATATGAACAGAGATGTCTCCACATAAGCTGTGAGATACGATACTTGCACAGGAACTGGTTTTAGTCTCAATTATGTTTTGAGGTTAAAAACAGATTATTTTAAATAATCCTTAGTGTGATTTATGTTATTCATTTTACTACACAAATGGAGCAACTTGAGTTTCCATTTGCTTGGTTACCTTTCCTTGCCATGTCACAGACAATAGCTTCAGAAAAAAATGTTAATAAGTATATGTGGATTTAAAACCTATTTTCAACGTTTTAAACATTTTTAAGGACAATTTAGTTAGTCAAGCACATTCGAAAACACATTTAAGACATTCTTTCCAGGCCAAGCTTCTGCTGAGTTGAACCCTGCTGTATTTTAATTTCAAACACTGTGGGATAAGGCTTTTTGCCTGAATCTTTCTTCTGTTGAAGACAACAGTTAAAGTCCAGTCACTTCAAAGGCAAAAAGATTTGGCACTAGTGAAGACACTTGGCTAAAGCGCCTTTCCCTGAAAAGCAGTAGTCTGGGATGTTTTGCAGACTGGGTTGCCTCTCGAGTCTGTCTGCATGTGTACAAAGTGTAAACTTTATAGCTGGTTATCTGACTAAATTGTAATCAATGACCATTAAACTAAGCTCCTGATTTGTAGAGCTGCCTTATCTTTTACTTGCTAAACTTGTTGAGGGACACGGAAATGTCACATGAGGCAGGATCTGGAAAACATTCGCTTCCTTTGAGGCAGACTGTGGCAATGCCTTGCCTTGGCTCACTTTTAAAACGGAGGATAAACCCATGTTATGTTACCCATCTCCTGGGACGCTGATCTAAACAGGGCTGCTGTTTGAAGGCTGCTGATGGGCACCTTTTGCAGA
Source organism: Tinamus guttatus (assembly GCF_059628265.1). NCBI lineage: Eukaryota > Metazoa > Chordata > Aves > Tinamiformes > Tinamidae > Tinamus > Tinamus guttatus. The sequence continues at coordinate 3,053,130 of NW_028288752.1, forward strand.
GATGACCTTAGTGATAAGAGCGCTCAGCCCCGCAGCAGCCAGCAAGGTTTGACTGCTTCCCAGGGGGAGAAGCAGCTGTGACTTTGCAGCCTTCTGGCTAGGACATTTAGGTAGAAGTAAAGAAATTGGGAATGTGTATTTCCTTTGATCTCCTTTTGCTTTTCCTTTCTGCTCCTTTAACCCAATAATTATCTAAGATGAAGTATATCCTCAGTTATGGGAGAATGCCGTGGCATAAACAGCTGAAATGGTTTCCTAGTCTTTAGCGCTAAGTTACAGTGACACAGAGCTCTGTCCCTGCAGCCCTCAGGTACATCGTCCATGCAAGAGACACATCATACAGATCATAGAGATACAATCAGAGGATCACAGAATTGTTGAGGTTTGGTGGGGACCTCTGTCCATCCCCTCAAAGCAGAGTCATCTAGAGTAGGTGGCCCAGGACCGTGTCTAGTTGAGCTTTAAGTATCTGCCAGGATGGAGATGCCACAGCCTGTTCCAATGTTTGGACACCCTCACCATAAAAGAGTGTCTTTTGTTTAAATAGTTCCTTGTATTTCATATTGTGCCCATTTCCAACACCACTATCCTACTCCATCCTCTTTACACCCTCCTCTCAGGCATTGGACTTTCCCTTGTTGCAACTTGTGTAGCCTGTTAAGTCTCGTCCTTGCACTGTGCACCACTAAGAAGAGTCTGACTGTCTTTTCTCTGAACCCTCCCACTAGATAGTAGTAGACAGCAATAAAAGTTGCTCTAAGACTTCATTAAAACCAAGCAAACTCACTCACCTCGGTCTCTCCTTGATGTTCAGATGTGATAGATGTTCACTGGACTATAGGGTGTCATATCAATGTATGCAGAGGGACTGTCCTGGCAGGGCCCTAATAATTCCCCTAGTCCCTCTCTCTCTCCCAAGGTCAGGACAACTATTTCTATGCCATTCCTAACAGATTTTTGTCTACCCTATTCTAAAAAGTATCCAGTTCTACTGCGTCCATCAATGTTTGGCTCCTATGACCACCCTTGATATCAGCTTCCTCTTCCTTGAGCTTAATGCAAATGATTGAGTCATTTGGCTTTAGTAAGAAATAGATGGTCTTTTGTGGGCTTTTCCTTGAATTTTCATCCAAATATAAAGTAGTCTCTTTGGGACAGAGACTGATCTTTTGGCTCTAATGCATTTGTCATATGCTGCAGGCTCTAAATCATGTCCAGAAGTTTTAATTTCTGTGTTCACAACCAACATAGTCAAAGATATTAGCCAGTTTGCTGGAGGTGTATGCTTGTTCACAGATGAAACTTCTTAAATTTAGCTAGCCAAGACTTTCTAGCCTTTCTACTCTAGACAATTATGCTCAAATACAAGTATTTAAATAATTGTCCTGATTTCAGGAATGATGTCCCAGACAGGGCCTGTTTTTTTTTTTTTTTTTTTTTTTTTTCTCCAGAAATGCCCTTCAAACTGCTCATTCATGAATTTTATACAACTAACAACAGGTATTCAAATATGAATCAATTGCCAGAAGTTAAACTTGTCATGTGAAACTTTGACTAATTTTACTTAAATCTTGAATGGAAACTGGGATTTGCTGATATTGTCCAGAGCAGATTTACACATGTTCAGATCAGCTGCCATTTCTTGAAAGAGACCAATTTCTTGTCAAGCAGAGAACTTGCAGATGTTAGCTCAGGAAAGCTTATGGGTTTGTGTAATGCCTCTGGAAGGCAGCCAAAGCTGTAATTCAAGCCTGGCCTTTATAAAAGCTCCCTGAATTGCATTACTAACCTTGCACTAAAAAATATAGGGCCATTTGCGAATCTTATTTTGATAATTAACATGCACAAGTGATAGCAAACGAACAGCAACCTTCCCCTGGACACCTACTCCTCATTTGCACATGCTAATTGCTCACATTTGCATGCACATATGAAAACACAGCACTTTTCCCATTAGTACTGATCACATTCCTCATTAAGTTAAGTAAATACCCCCAAAATGCAAACAGTTATAGCTAAATTTAACAGGAGTTTGCATAGACTAACAGACAGTGTATTCTTCAGACTTTGGGGCTGTCCTGAGTAGTAGCTTAGTAAATAAATAAATAAATAAAACGAAATGCATGCTTCAGTGCTGGAAACAAATTCTGTTCTGGCCAGTTCACCTCCCAACACTGTTAGGGCTTCGGTGAGCAGTTGTCAGACCCTGGAAAGCTGAGCAGCTGTTGGCAGAGGCTGCTCATCTGCACAGGGCAGATGCAACATTTCCTCTGTGCGGGTGAAGTGTGAATCCCGCCCTGTTCAGCCCTTGCATCGCGTCGGAATCCACACAGCTCTGCAGGCCCCTTGGTTCTAAGCAACCTGAGGGGCTGGAGGGAAGAGGGGGAGAGGGAGAGTGCATTTCTGCCTAGAAGCCGAGACAAACATTACAGTGTTGTACGTGCTCTTCTGTAGGTGCGGTTTTGGCAGGTCTAGTGACGGAGCACGGAAAGCAAAAGTTTAGAGAAAAAAGCTGTGAAGTCATCCAGGCTACCACTCAAACCTCTTCCTAAAGATTCAGCTCGCACCCGGCTGGAGATTTAGCATAAGCCTGTAGCTTACGTTAGCAGAATAATACTTGAATTCTGTACCATATATTTGAAAAATAGCTCAGTGCTGGTCTGTTCTGGATTTTCGGGCTCTAGACCCATTTCTTTGCTCTGCTTGGCTGTTCGGAGCCAGCCGGCTGAGCTGAGTTTGCATCTGCTTTGCATCGCCAGAGCAGTGCAAAGCAGCCCTGAATACTGATGCCCTGCTCTGCACGGTTCCTGCTGCTTCTGGCCAAACCGCTGCACGTGGAAGTGCTGCCATAAAGATGGCGATTTGCTGCTGCTGCCCTACAGTGTTTAATGCAGGAGGAGGAATTCATGCTCAGGTTTCCTCATGGCAGGAAGCTATCAGTGAGGAAGGTGAAAGATGCCCTTCCAAAACTGATGATGTTTAAAACATGCCTTAACGGAGAAGCAAGAACCAGTGAGCAGGGGAGGAGGGGAATTTGCACACCACAAACATTTTGGGTTTTGAGATAGGAGAACTCAGGGCAGAAGGAGCTTCACAAGCCAGATAAGCAGGAGAAGAAATTTGCTGCAGAGATAGAAAAATAATGACTAGAGAATAAGATTCTGAAATGCTCATATATTTATTTCATGTACCTGGCTATGCAAATTCTAAATTAACTCTTTCTGCTCTAGTAAAAGATCTGTGCTGTATATAATTTAAAATACCTTAAGGAACATTCTGTGTATTTTGAACACAGTCAACAAAATTGTTAAGAAGCACAAAGAGTGTAATGGAGAATAAAAACCAAAATGTTATAAAACTACATAAATCAAAATATTCCTTTGCTTTAAATGCCATGTGCAGTTCCAGGTACCTAAACTCAAAAGTGAGCATGGCAGAAATGGAAATGATTCTGTAATTTGTATCAAGAATGGACAGAATCCTATACTAGAGTTATTAAAATTTGAATTTGGGGACTTTTGGACTAGAAATTTTTGGAATTTGCATCTCCCACAACCTTCTTGCTAGACTAAAAGCCTTGAAGTTAGTCGATGACAGCTCCAGCTGCAGGGGATCCAGGAGCAAGCGCTGCCCAGGACCGCGCTCCCCTTGCCCCGTGCCCTGCTCTGCAGCAAGCTGAGCTGCTGCTGCTTCGCTGTGGAGCTGACAGAGACGGGGCCCTCGCTGCTTTCTGGGGTAAAGTCAGGGCTGAATTTGGCATATGAGACATTAGAGCAGCTAGATTAGGAAATCTTGGCAATGTATTCCTGTTCCTTAGAAAAAATACATGTCAAGCTGTACTTGCTACATCTTTTCTAAGTGCAAGAGTTATATTCTGCAGTAATGGCAGATATTTGCCTTATATTCAGATAAGCTTTTTTTTTTCTCTGACTCTTTCTCTGAGAAATATTTTCATCTCCCGATGCTCCTCTTCCAGCTTGCGGTACTAAAAGAGCATGTGGTGCTTCAAGAGAGGGAAGTACCTTTCAATCCAACATCACTCACTTGGGATCAAACAAAACTATGTGCAGGAATGAAATGTCTCCGAGTGAGAGCTCTGCTCATCTCTTCTGTACAGACTTCTGTCATCACACACAGGTCCAGATTCTTAGAAATCTGGAAGTGCAGTAAAAAGCAAACACAGCCAGAAGTTGTCTGATCTGTGGAGTATCCTGTGCAAATAACCCTGTTGCTCTTCTCCTGCTATTACTTCTCGAAAGCAGGGCTGCAGGTTGTGACTGGTACATCTAGAGCCCTCTCTGTGCAGCCTGCACAGAAAACTCTTCCAGCAGCATTTCTCAAGCCTACTGTGAAATGACCTCAGGAGATAGGTCTGCGACAAATCTTCTTATTCCCTCTTCATGGTGGGGAGCCAGTAATAAGTTGGGTGCTGCAGTAAGCTTTGGAAAACAGGATTTGAGGGGATCCAGTGAGAACAGATTTTCCTGAAAACATCTCATTTGTTACCATTGCAATAATCTGTATTTAATAATTTGAAAAGTACAGTATCTATGTTTTTACTGTCACAGTTTCTCTGTAGGAATTACATGGAAAAGAAACATAGAAATGAATGAGTTTTACTAAGAGGTCAGACATATTTGCAGCTTATTCCAGGGAGATTAAGTGTCAAGACTTTTAAGTGGGAAATGTAGGAATGCATCCTTGAAATTCTCATTTTTCTATCATTTTAGGAAATGCAAGTGCGTGCCAAAGTATCTCGTTGTTCTTCTTATGTTTTTATCAGATTCATGTGAAATAGAGCTGGTTCCAGCCTAGAAATGCAAATTTGTCCTGCACTGCTCTTGCTGCCAGTATGAAGACTAAAAATACATATGTAATGATGTTCCTGGAACACTTGCAAATGCCTGTAGATGGTGATTCCAGGTTTTCTGCTGTTATCCAAAATAGCGTTAATTTCACAGACTTAATTTGGCCAAAATGTATAGGATTGCATTAAAAAAAACTCCTCTGAGGATAAAATGCTCCAAGTATTAGAATAACTTTGCCAAGTAGGTGGGTCACCAGAATAGAGACTGAACAGAAAAAAAAAAAAAAAAAGAATTATTTTGCCAATTTGCTGTGCTTACATCTGGTTTCATGATGTTCTTGTTACTATAAACATTCTCTGCAGTTTTAGAAGCTGAAAGCAGTCCAAAAGTCTCATAATTCAGGAAGGCTGATAATCAAGGTATATGAATTCAGTTTTGTTGCACAGAAAAAAAATGAGAAAACAACTAGAAAAAAGAACAATGTTCATTGTATCTGAATCATTACAAGGCTTCCAACTAATGCCAACAGAGATTTCGGAAGTGGGGACTTTTTAAGTCTAGAAGCCTAAAAACATGGAGAAAAGCGTATAAAATTGCCTATTTAAAGCCCAGAGTCAGGAAAGTGCTGTTTGTTTGTTATTTGTTTGTTTTCTAAAACCATATTAAAGAAAATGGCCTGAGCGGATGCAGGACTGGAGTCATTTTGGAGACACTGGAACTGGTTTTCAAGGAGACAGCAGATCACTATTTATTTTGATAGGAAGTGGGATCCCTCTCTGCTCTTCTGAAAATCTGTCATTTTAAAATTTTTGGTCCCAAAAGCTGGTAAGGGGAAGGAGGGACATGTTTCAACTTGATTGGCTGTTGGACTGAGCTCTATGTCATTTTTTTTTTTTAAATTTAGCTGCAGTTGTCAGAATTGTCACCCCGCTCCAAACACACAACATGGACATTTCCATTTGACTTGGTTGGCCACGTTGCCTCCAGTCGGTGGAGAGAAGAGGCTCTGCTAGGGGATGAATCATCTAATCCTCACGTAGGTGTCTAGAACTGGTCACATGAATCTTCCCCTGCAAGGGCACATTTCTCTGCACTGACTCTAGCAGGAGCGTAGGATGAGTGTCAACACCACAGATGCCTGAAATTGGAAGAGATGCATTTTGTCCTGGATACTAAAATCCAAGCACCAACCTGTGAACATTTTACCTCAATCTTTATTTCCCTTTTACATCTGATATAATGATGCTCCTTTAATGATCTGTCTTTCCTGGTGTGCACAGATACAAGAGATTTATGCTACTTGGTAAATTTAACTTCATGCTTGGCATAATAAAGAAAGTGAAGGGGCACTTAAGGGGTATCAAAAAATCTTGGCTCTCAAACCGTAAAAATTCTGCAGTGTAGGTGTTTCAAGATTCTTACTGCTGAGGGTGCTTAAACTATGCTAAATGGTCATCGGTGATAGAGAATCATCATTATTAATATAGTAAATCTGTGTGTTGTCTGGATAGCAGTGAGAAGTTAAATACCATAAGCAATGATTTCAGCTACATATACGGCATTTTGAGACACACCATATACAAAACCCTGGAGGAAGGGGCTTTAAAATAAAGCTAATTAAATAGATAATGTGGCTAACCTGGAGTGATGCAAGGTGAAATCCAGTTCCCAGAAAATTCTTGGTCCTTTGATGAGAACACCCTTTGCTATTTTAACTACAGTTTCCAAAAATGCATGCTAGGATCACTCAGACTTAAAACTAAATGTAGTTTGATAATTAGCTGCAGAAAAGGGATTGTAAATATACAGCAAAGCAAACAAGCAACTGAAATGCTTAGCAGAATTATAGATCTTTAATGAGAGTCAACTCAGCTTCAGATTAAATCACTATAGGAGACTGAAAGTCATATCAGTCATCAGAGAGTCATGATTTATTCCCTAGAAACAAAAAAGCATGCTCCATACCTCCACAGAAATGAAGGATTTGTAGCATATTACAATATTGGCACTTAGGAAGAAGGCAGGAAGGCAAATGACTTTTTACCTGTAGCATAGTAATTGTTTGAAGAACGAAAAAAGTGAGTTATTTCTGACATATAATGCACCTCAAAATAAGAAATGGAATTGAGTAAGGAAAATACATTTGCAGAGGACAGAATCAGACAGGAGGGACAATTTATAGCCATGTGCTAATTTTGTAATCTCAGATGCAGAGCCAAATGGAAGAATGACAAAAAGGGACCTTATCTAATAGATGTGATGGAAGTGATGAGATTGAAAGATGATAATTTTCATCTGAACTGCTACTGAAGATTCATATTATACATTTAAATGCTAAACTTGCCCATAAAAGTGAAGTGTTTGTGCTTAATATATATATTGGAATTAGAAGCAGTAAGAACTTTTCCTTCCATCCTGTATAGCTTTTGGCATAAAATAAATATCTTAAATATTCTAGCAAAATCAGGTAAATGTACACTCAGCCTGTTTGCTCATTCATTCACATTACCAAATTGAAAGAGTTGTAAATGTGTTTGTAAACCGTAAGTTATGGGCTTGTGGAGCTGCTGTGCTCTAAAATTATGCAAGTCACGTAGCCCTGCACATTTACTCCTGCAGCCTTTTCAACCTAATGGAGACCAGGCAGGGTTTGCGCAGGGATGGGAGGCCCACTTGTTTAAAAAAAGGAAGGGTCAGTGTTTCAGGAGCTGGCAGTCTGCCCTTTAAAACAGTAGAGCAAGCGATGAATCGGCTTCAGCAGCATTGAAACCTCAGCCTTTTACTTAATTGCATAAGTGGTAATTTGCTCTGCGTTCTGCTTACGGTTCTGAGGAGCCGCAGGGAGGTGTCGGGAAGCGGCCTGACGTGCTGCTCTCCGCTGCCCTTGGCTCTTTGATCCTCAGCCTCTTGTTGCAAGGTCACCCTGCCAGCTCATGTTCAGTATTTTCTCAATGAAATTTCCTAATGGGTCTAAAATCAGTATAGCCAAAACTGTCTTTTTTATTATTATTATTTTCTGCCCAACCAAATATTACTCAGCCGTGGGGGACTTGGCTGTCCCTCTCTGTTGCTCTATCATGTAGATTTACCCTAGGTAGTTTAAGCCTTGCCCACAGGGCATAATGTCTCCAGGATCTGGCATATCTGTAAGGGGAAAACTCCCGTTCAAGTCACCCTCATCTCAAGCTCTCAGCTCCTGCTCTTACTCTTGGCAAACTCTTCTTCATACATACCCATCGTTTTAGAATAGAGATGAAAAAGTTGATCTTGTAGGTCTTCACTGAAAAGAACAAGGTGCCTTGTCCCTTCCTATTGCATTCCTCCCCTGGTGTTCTGCAGGGCATTTGACACGAAATTTGTGCACTTCAGGAGACCTTCACAGCCTGTCCCAACCCTACTGATGTCTCCTATGCCTTGCAAGACGTTGACGTGGAGACTCAGCCTGCAGACTTCATGGCTCTTCACTAAAATTATCAGCCAATTGTTTCCTCCTTTCTTCTGGTCAATCCCTTAACTAGAAAAGGAAAATAAACTAGATGACCTCTTGAACTCCTTTCCAGTCCCATTTTCTGTTAATCTGTGGGCAAAAAACATGATCTGCTTATATAGCCGGTTCACTTCTCACCTTCAGATTTTGCATAAAAACTCTTAGTTGCGTGGCTGACGCAAAGAAACCCTGACAATGCTTAGGAAGGTAATTTAATGAGGCTCCTGCTTTTCAGGCTAATCAGATTGCTTGATGATCTCTCTGTATCTCCCACCTCCTGCAAAGCCTCCTGCATGAACCCTGAGGCAGGGACACTCTTCAGTACGAGCTTTGGACAGTGCTCCATGCACTGAAGTTCTGGCTCCCCAGTGCTGCTAGGTAACGTTAAAAAAAGGTGATGATGATAGTTCAAAGCAGTTTGAACTATTTTGAGGATTTGAGACTTCACAGCAATTATTAGCAAAGATAAAAGATTCTATCTAGCACTAAAAACTTCTCTCTCACTCTTAGTGATCTGAAGCTTCTGGGTTTTATAATGAGTCACTGACCTGATGGAAGAGCACACATGCATTGCATAAAGGAGCAGAAGAGAGATTAACAAAATGAGCTCAGGAACTCAAGTTCTCCAGCAAACATAGACTGTCAAGACTGCAGAAGAAGAAACATCTACTGCATCTCTAGGTGCCCATACAGCACTGAAATATTTACAGTATGAAAAGAAAATCTTTTTAGTACAGTTTCATTGCAAGGACACATTAATTTTGATAGGTAATGATTTATAAACATACCCACCAGCAACACAGAGATGCCTGGGCCTGATGCAGCCCTCTTTGGTTTGGTTGCTCTGGTGTTTAGTCATTCAAGTCACCATTTGCGCTAAGGTCTGGAGAGCTTCAGCTACAGCCTGAGGCTGCTGTGCGACCTGGGAGCAGAACTCTCCTTCATGCTCTCTTTTGCAGAAGTGTAAACCCTTGGATGATTTATACAATATCCAGAGTTGCTGTTGGCTCACTTCTCTCCTAACGAGGAATCAAGCTCTCCAGAAGTTCAGTTCTACACTTCTCAGGAGCTGGGACAACCTACTGTCTAACGGGAACTGCAGACCTCAGGCGTGTCCGAAACCAATGGACAACCAAGGACAACCAAGATATGTGATTATTTCTGCATAACCGTATTGCTCGAGGCACCCTGTGGCCTTTATGGCAAACCAATCCCTACACTCAGAAGGCTATCACACATTTATTTTGCAAAGTGATTGTGACTAAGGTTTTTTATTTATTTATTTTTCCTTTTTTGGAAGCAAAAATAAATGACAAAAACGTGTGTAAAGCAGTTAGAAGCTGCAGCGGCACCTCTGATACTGCTGGTGATGAACACCAGCATGAAACGGAGCAAAACAGAGTGTCGGCCGCAGGTGAGGTCAAGGCTCAGAGCAGCAACGTGTGTTTGACCATTGACTGGTTTGAATAGAGGAGTGCAGAGACTACTGGCAAAGCAACGAAACAGATGGAGAACTGTACCCAAGCTAGAAAAAGCTAGAACTTTTTCCCATCAAAGAGAATAATTACAGAGTCTGTGAGCAGGGAAGTATAAATGAGTATTTTAGGAAACTGGTAAGAGTTGGCCTATATTGTTTTTGCTGGTGCAAACTGGAAGCTATTGGAGCAGGTGACTGGGGATCTGACCTGTTGCTCCATTCCTCTTTTTCCATTGGGTTAGTGATTGAGACCCTACCAGGGTCTGGGAAATTTATTTATCTGTTGAGTTTACTGGTTAAGTGAGAAATGAGTGCTGTAGCAAAGAGCAGAACATATTCCATGCTATATGGAGCATATGTGGCAAGACAAACAGGAACATTACATTATGTTTTGCATATGTATTGCTACCTTAAATAAAACGTTGGCTGCTAAACAAGATGTTTTATGAAGGTAACCCGGAGCCAGCCTGTGAGATCAGTGAGACAATCCCAGGGCAGGAGTGCTGGTTAGAAAAGTCTGGATCCCAGTTTGGATCCCTTGCACACATCGGTGCAGCTCTGCTGCGCTCCTGCGCTGGCTATGGAGCTGGCAGCCAGGCCTCGCGTGTCCAGCTGCATCCAAAGCACTCAGGACAGTACATCCCATGTCATGCTGCCTGTTACTGCTCACGTGCTGCTGGAGGATTATCAGTAATTGAGATGATTTACAGAGAACTCTAATAACAGCGTTCGCTGAGCCCTGTGCATGAGATATGATGAAAATACATTTCAGGCTGGAAATATGCCTCCTATCTCTTATCCAGTCCAAAGCAATTCTACAGCAGTGAGCTACTCTCCGCTTATGCGGATTTTAATCTCCCATACACCAGTGGAAATTAGAGAAACTTCAGGTAGAATCAGTTGCAGCAGCCTAAATCAATGCCTTTTCGGCTGTATGTATGCAAGGCTTTTTCCAAACGCAGAAGGATGAGAAGCCTCTCTCCTTATGGAGAGGAGGTTCTCCTGAAAGAATTCACTGTCCTTATATCTTCCTCCCTGCATATCCTGATGAATTTCAGGCAGAATGAATCCAGACAGGGTAAAGCGCAAAGGAGATCGAGTAATGTTGACAAGAAGTAGTTGGTGACAACAGCAGTTAATACCAAGAAGACAAGAGAGGATTTAGTGGTTATGGCACTAGTACATAGAGGGTGATAGGGCAGAGACAGTGAAGAAGCAATAGGAACAGAGTCAGCAAAAGACAGAAGGGAACAGCTCAGTGATTAGGAAAATAAAAACCACCCAGATGTACTTCTTCCTACCACTTCATGTGCTCAATTGCCATTGCACCACGTGAGGAGGACTGAGAGAACTGAGCCCTTTTAGTGGGAAGGACTTTTGCTGTGATCCAGTTACCTAGGGAGTTCAATGAAGATGCAGCACCATCATCTTTGATGGCAAAGACCATGCTGAAATTCAAGGTGCTCTGTGCAACTGAGATTCCCAGCTTCCAGGCTGGCAAATCCAGGGCCTGCTGCCAGGGCTTGTGGCAGAGGTCCTGCCTTTGCCCCCTAAGGCGGCAGCTGGAGGAGCTGGTAAAGCTGAGGTTCTGCGTGGTTCTGCAGTGACAGCATTTGATTTGTACTACTAATGTGTTAGATGAACTACATGCTATAATTCACTTCTTTAGCTTATGTCAGAAGATTATTTTTCATAAGGTCAGCTGCATTTTTTCAAAGAGCAAACCACCAATTTTTGCATGACCCTGTTGACATTTCCTGAACACACAGCTAGAAGCCCTCGCCAGCCAAACAACAGGGTGCTCAGAGCATCTCTGTGCCAACACGAAGAGAAAAGAAAAGGAATTTCCATGTGCTTTTGAAATACTTGGAGCGTTCCTGTGGAAAGCAGATTCAAAGAATTGGAGTCAACATGCTCAAAACTGTGCTGAATAGGGATGAAAGAAGCAGTGATTCAATGCGTTGGCCCCGTCGAGTGCATCCTGCTGCAGCTTTCCGACAACACTCTGGTGTTATCACTTAGTGACTGTATGAAAAAGGTCTCTGGAGCCCTGCTGACTGGCACTTGTTTCCAGGGAGCAGGCAGCCAGGCCCAAGCATGTGTCCAGCCCACAGGAATGGTCATTATCATTTCTTTCCTCAGGCACTCAGAGGCCAGGATCATGGTCCAGGACCCCCGCAGAGCCCACCCCACAGAGTAAAGTTTTACATTTTAATAAGACAAAGCAGGTGAAAGCTGGCAAATCATGAGGCCTGTGTAGAAGGCCTCTCATTTAGTTCTTACACGGTTGCTTAGAGTGAGTACCCTAGAAGAAATACCGGTCTGTGTGCATTCAGCTGTCCCTGTTGACAAGGTACAACTCGACAGGTTTAATGCCACGAGACCCAATCCTACCTCCCTGCATCCGAATAATATCCTGCCCTTCCTCCGTTGCAGCTGACGGGTTTTCTGCAGTGATTTCAAACACTCGGTTTGGGCAGCTGGGGACCAGCCAGCCAGGTTTGGGCACGTGTGTTTCCAGCAACATCCCTTGATCATCAGCCACGTGCTGGTCACAGTGAAAGCCCTACTCTGGCTATAGATATTTTAGGATCATTGCCATGATCCTTCTGTGACCATGGTGACCTTAGGGCTGTTTTGCTCTGGCAACATGCTGCAACACGGCTAGAGTGCAGCTGTGGACCAGGCCCATGGAGATGGTCAGTAGAGTGATTTACATTTGGTACAAGCTTTGCCCAGGTCTAAGCAAAACTGCCAGAGCAGTGGTGAGAGCTGCACTGCATTTAAATGATGGCTTGAAAAGTGTTTTGAGCTGTTCAGAGGGTAAAGGCAGCTGCCTCAACATCCGTAGCCCGTCTTTCCAACCTGACACATATCCCTAAGTACCCTGCACACTTTTAGGTCTGACAGTGGCATGCAGGAACTAATAGAGTGTAGACTTGGCCACTGATCTGTCAAATCTATTACCAAAAGAGCCCCCCTCCTGCCCCCTCAGAAACCATTCAGCACAGACATTTTCAGGGAGAGTTGCCCTGTCTCCTGCAGCAAGTTAATTTCCCACAAAAAATAATTGACGGAGAGTGCCAGTTGCAGCCTGAGAGAGACCGTCTCTGTATCTCAAAGCAGATTTTTATGAGACTCTGGAATGGAGCTGTTCTAGGAGAATAGTTGCTGGAGACACTGTGGAGGCCTTGAAAGCCCCAACAGGCATTTTTGATGAAACCCAAGAAATTCTTAAAATGTAAAACAGTGTGAAAGGGAAAAAAAAAAAAAAAAACTCCCTGAACCAAACCCTGTAGTTGCAAAGCAAGGAGCCCTCTGAAGACAACCCACAAAGGCAGCTGCCCACGACTGAGGGTTCTTGCAGTCAGAGCAGGCGTAAGTGAATTTTTCTTTTTCTCATGCCCTGCAAAATGGTCTTTGATATTCTGGAGAGAATTAGAAAAATTGAAAGCTAGGGAACTTCACTAACAGCCTTCTCCCCGTCCCTGCCCCCAGGCAGAAGTGTTGGTATTAATTTATGCAGTTGCTGTGTAGAGCTGGTCAGATACTTTCTGACAGAATGCATTCCTGTTAAGAAATGCTGTTTTGTCTGGCGTTAATTATTTTCTGGAAGTTTCTTCCTTCTGAAGCCTGATCTGATTTATTCATATTTCTTACATCTTTCCTTTGTAGGTCTCACCCTGATTAAGGGTGCAGCTGTAGAAGAGCCTAGAAAATCGTTGTGCTGTACTGGGCCTAGCAAGCCTTGCAGAAGGTCCCTGACTATCTAGCAGGAACAACAGAAATCAGGACCACACCTACACCAGCTGCATCCAGTAGTTGATCACGTAGCTAAAGCATTCAGAAGGACAGGTAAAGTCTAGTGATTCTCTTGTCCAATATGCACTCCAGTGACCAGATGTTTCTTTTCCCCTGCCTCTGAAGGTCCAAAAGGAAGATGGCCCTTTCCTCGAAACCCTGTGTTTTACCTGGTGAAATACAGGTAGAATTGAAGCCTTTCCTATATTGTGCTTAGAAAACGAACCCGTTTATAGAAAACGAACCCATTTATGCAGTGACTGATACAGGCTGGGAGGCACTGACTGACACTTCAAAGAGGTGCACGAGCTTCTTTCCTCCATGGGGAAAGGTACAGAGTAGCGTACGGGAACTCTTCTCGTTTTGTTTATTCCTCCTGTATCAGTACTTTTGAAGTCCTGTTTCCAGCACTGGATGGGTGTGAGACACCTCGACAACAGAAATGCCAGCAGTGAGCGCTTCCCCAGGGCTGCTCCCGCACGGCACATTCTTAGATCACACATTGGAACAATTAAAACTGACATCGGCTGCAAAGACGGCTGTAGTTCCCCATTAAAAATGATTGTTTTTCATCTCTGAGGGGAAAAAAAAGTATAAAAGACTTAGCATTTGTCTTTGCATCTTTGGTCTTCACAGTTACAACTCCTTTATGCACCTGTCAGTAATGTAAAGTTGCCTCCCAAATAAGATTTCCTCTAAGCATCTGTCCTGCTGATTGAATATTCTCTTACTGTATGAGTAGTCTATTGTCTGATGAATACATATGATTTAATTTTTGAACAAGATGTCAGAGACTCCTATGGATTGTGTATGCAAATGCTTTACAGCAAGAAAAGAGCTGTCATTTTTGTATCTCAGTGGATCACTTTCAAGGGAGCAGACAGATAATTCACTTAAATATGCATATATCTATATATATATATATATGATAAGATATGAATATCACGAATTACTCCAGACAGCAGTTAAGTAGCTGTGGAAAAATTGTGCCAATTTAAATTAAGAGCCCTGGAAATGCAGATCAGGTTTACTCACAAAGAGCTTTTGTTGTGGACACATTTATATTCTAAAGAAGTCCAGACACTTCTCAGTTTTTGTTGTGGCTTTTTATTCCTTTTTTTTTTTTTCCTAAGGTTTTTTGAGGTTTTACAGTAACAGTTCTGAGATCTACAAATTATAGTGCTATACACAAAATGAAGTGGAAATGGAAAATTAGTGTAGTGCACAGTGAAGTCTGGCTGATAGATTGCTGCAGATCAACTTATCACAAAGGCTCGCTTCGAAAACAATGCTGCTTTAAAAGTCATCCTTGTGATCTGACTTTCCTTTTCACTTCAGAAAGCAAAAAAAGAGAAAAAGAGACTCGCTCAACTTGAATCGAGCTAACTTGGTATCGCAACTTTGAGATAAAATCCTGAAGAGGACATGGCAGCTTGGCACTTTTGCACAGGTTACCAATTTAAATTAAAGCCTTGCTGAAGAGCCAGCCCCAGGCTGGTGTAAATCAGGAGCAGCCGCCCAGGGGTCGGGAGCACGTTCTCATCTAGACGGTGCTGTCGAGTCTCATGGCTGTCAGACCATGGGAGGTTGCTGTGGCTACAGAGGAAAAGAGTGTGACTTTTCCAGGACCTTTCCCACAAATCAGCTATGGCCAGCACTGACGGGCTTAGCAAGTGTGCTTCAAGCTGACATATAAATACGAATGTCTAGGCAGAAAACATAATATCAAAAAGCCCTAACAAGGTCAGTTTATCTTGGATGCAGTCTGTTTGCTCCCATACTGACCCATCCTTTAGTAGCCCTGGAGCTGGGCTGTATATGTGATAGTCTTAGCAGAGCCAGGGGCAAAACTTCTCCATCAAGGGTGAGCAGTTCATGGATGGGAAGCTCTCTCTCCAGTAAAAAGCCAGTATCAGCATTCCTGCACCAACCTTGTACAGTGCAGGATAATGCAAAGATTTTCTTTACCCCTAGGAGATTTAAATACGGTGAGCAGATTATGCACTTGTGTTTTATTAAAACAGTAGAGGTTTTTCTTTATAGGCTGGCTTGTTTGGTCTTCTTTCTGTGCACTGAACTGCCAGACTGCAAGCTTTCCAGTTTTGCACCAGTCACTGGTAGGACTCAGGGCAGGATGTAGCCGTTTACAGGGATTGCAGAAGGGTCTTCAGCCATGGGGCCCATATCCTTTTATGCAGCTGGAATATTCTCTGAGAAATGAGAAAACTAGAGACTCCTGAGTGTACTGGCTAATCCCCTCCTGCAAAACAAGCGCTTCAAGAAAGCATTAATGTAATGCAGGAAAAGCTCGCTTTGTACTCTTATTTATGGTACAAGGATAGATATGTTTTATGGTCACTTGCAAGGAATGGCAAAACTGTGGCACTTTGGACCTACTCATTATAGCTTGGTAATAATTATTGAAAGATCTTCTTGTAGCACAGAAACCTTCCAGTGAGCAGCTCTAGCAAATACTGGTAGGAAACCAGGCAGGGTCCTATTCCCCCCCATCCGAAGGCCGGCCAGGCTCAAGGGAAAGGCACAGAAAGCCTCTGGGTTGATTAGGGCTCGGTTTCTGACAAGGTTGCCCGTTCTGGAAGTGTGTGCTGCCCCTTGCTGCTGGTGGTTCATCCCGTTACAGCTGAGCTCCTCATAAATGTAACTGGGAAAATAAAGAAACAGCAGCAGATTGTTAGCACAAGTGGTAGTTTATCATCAGATTTGACAAGGAGACAGTTAGCACGGAGCGTGAATGCCCATGGGAGGTGAGGTAATGCAGGCAGAAGCATTGAGTTTCTGTGGGTCACATTTTCATAGCTGATGGCAGAAAATAAAATTAAAGAGGAAAAAAAATAAATTGGTGACTTCCCGTTTCTAAACACGTGCGCTCGAGCTGCGTTTTATGCTAGCTGCATAGTCAAAAGTAAAGCACTGAGTGTAATCAGAGAGACCAGCTCCTCTAGTTTGAGACCAAGACTAGGAATCAGAGCCAGTTCTCTCAATTTTAAGGAGATTAAAGATTAAATATTTTTAATATTCGTATAATGGAAAGCACGCTGCAGACATACATGCCAAAACAAGCGAGCAAAAGAAACTTTACATTAGTCCTTCAGTAAGATTTCATTCTGAACAACAAAATCCTTGAAGATTTTGACTTGGCCCTGACCTGGGAGGAAGAGGAATCTTTCATTTAAGGTGAGGCCATTTCAGGCTGATTGGCTTTTATTTATTTATTTATTTATTTATTTATTTTGCATGAATTTTAGGAAGTCACAGCATCTACTTCCTTAATCCCACTAGGACCTGCTTACCCTTTTCAAGGGATGTCAGTTACCCAAATAGCACCTGAACTTTAATGCCTCTCTGTGTCTCCATTATTTTAAAATGTAGATACATCATTTAGCCTTCTTATCCTGGTCTCAGGTTTTGAGAAGATTGTGTCTCCAAATTGGCAGTGTAGCCTGCAAAATGAGGCTCTGAGAGTAGAGATTAGTGTGACTGTAATGCACTTTTTTTCTGATAAAGGTTTATTTATGCCTCAAATTGTGTTCAAGGAAAGAGTAATTGAGTTTTTACTAACACAACATTTGCCTTGGACAGACCTATTTTAAAATATTTCCAACCATCATAATGAAAAATAGAAAAGAAAGAAAAATAGAAAACGAGCAAAAATAAAGAACAGGAATGCACAGCCCCACCATTAATGTATTTTTTTATAATATAACAGAAGCAGAATCTGTCAGTCCTTCACTCACTGTTAAGTACACGTTAGAGGTAATCACATAAAAACAGCACTGCTTCATCCCGCCTCTTCTGGGTCCTCCTTGGTAATAATAAGCTGTCTGTCACTGAAAAATGGTGTGTTGTAAGGTGTTCCTGGCATACTGTAAGTATAAATTATGCCTAGAGTGAGTATAATTGTATTATACATTAAACCATTAGATTAGGGAAAGGGTTCATTTAACTAAAATTTAGCCATGTTTGAGTCGTTTGGGCTGAGCGAGTGGTCTAAACTTCAGTAGAGAGGTGAATATTCCTACGAGGCTGTTAGTCTTGCCCTGAAACAAGTCAGAAGTGTAGCCTGAAACCCATCAGGAGAGGATATTAAGACCATTTCTCCATCATCACAAGCATCATCAGCCACAAATCATTTTCTATGTCTGTTATAAAAATAATTAAAGGTCCAACTATGAATTCTTTTCTTCCGTCGTACTTCAGACAGCTGATGTGTGTAGGGATATTTAGAAAATCCCAGTGAGTTTCTGTTTGTTTTGGTAGCAACTTGGATATCTTTAAAAATCTGATCCTAAGGGGATTTAAAAAGGCTGCCTTGTATTTTAGCCTTTATTATGTGAACTTTTCTGCTGTCATGTTCATCTCTTTTATTAAGGGAATGTAATGTGGTAGACTAAGTGAGGCTTTTTCTCCAAATAAATTTTGAAGTTGCATGGCAGCCCTTACATACTGACAGGTATGATTCAAAGTGATTTATTAACTGCAGCACTATATCTACAAATCCCTTTTTTTAAAGACTAACTTTGCCAAACAAGCCACTGTCTTAACAGCTTGCAGTAACCTGCGCAGCACGTACATGTTGCAGGGATGCTAAAGCCTGGACTACTTATGCACGAAAGGCTGCTGGTAAATCCCATAATACTGTTTTTGTCTTTAAATAAAAACGGTGTGAATTCAACATAGAAACAGACACCAAGCATGTGGTTTGATAATTTGGCTTGGATTCCAATCAACAGCATGTTTACTCAAGTGAGGCATGGCGATAAATACACTGATTCAGAGGCACATTAAGATTCAGAACAAAATCCTTAGTGTTAAATTGGCTTTTTCCCCCCGCAGTTGAAATTGTCATTATGTGAACAGAAAGAGAAAACAATTTGTCCAAGAAACATGGTCAGTCAGACTCTAGATTTTTCAGTCTACCCAAACAGCTTGAAGTTTCTGTAATATTAACTGAGAGGGATTTAAAGACGATTGAAACTCTTTTTTTTTTTTTTTTAATGTCTTCAACAAAATCTGTTCCTTTTAATTTCTACCAGTCTCACTTCTCAGAAAAGAGAATGAGAAATGCTGCCACGGAATCATAGAAAGGAAGGATCATGCAAACATACCCTCAAAGGACATTTGTTCTCATTTCTTTATTTTTAAAGTTGCAGAGAGTGTATAAAAACTGTTTCCGAGTTGGTGCACTTTGTTTTTAGTCCTGTAGGTAAACCTTCCTTCTTTCCTCCTCCTCTCCTTTGCCCTTTGCTGCATCTTTAAGTCCTATGAATACCTAAGGAGCAAACTCTTCTTGCAGCAAACTAGCGGAGAGAGCAATCCCGCTGAGCTGCCCTGCACGTGTAGGCACAGCCTTTCTAATCCACAGAGGATCGGAAAGAAAGATGAGCCGCGAGTCACGGAGGCTGCTCTGCTGCTTTGCTCTGCTAGTAAACTAGAAATTCAGAAGTGCTCAATCCTTCCCGTGGCGTTTATGGCCCATTTTTCTTGCTTAGTTCACTGCCTGATGTCCGATGTCACCAGGAAAACTAGCCTTTTAGGTCATTCTTCTTGCAGGTCTTTCACTCAAGTTGGTGCTAGATCTAGGCCTGCACATACCACTAGCCAAAAGGATGTGCTAAGGTGAGGGATGAACAGAAAAGCTAGGCCAGGGAAACTGAGGCTTATTTTACTTCCCAAATGGTAGCAGAATTCCTTGGAAAACCTTCCTTAAATCTCACTCCTTTGCCTGTGCGAGGAGGATTTCACCCCTCCTTTCCTCCAGCGCTTAGTCGCTCTGCTTGCTTAGATTACAACCTCTTTAAGGCAAAGACAGTCTTTTGTGAAGCACAAGGGGACCTTGATGCCAGCAAAGTTCACAGCTGCTCCAATAACACACGGAGTGCGGAGTCACCGCCGTTCCCACAAGTTCCTGCTGTACATAGCATCTGTGCATTGATTTTTTCTGCTTTGGGTGATTCCCACCACCTCCTGCTTTTTTATTTTCCTGATCTTTTTGATGGATGAAGAAGATAGAGGTTTAGGAGGTCAGAAGTCTAACAGGGGAAAAAAAAAAAAAAAAACAATTTAACTGTGCAACAAGATATCTGAGCAAAATATCAACCTACAAAGGGAAAATATTCAAAAGATAAATAAGAAGCTGAAAAAAGACCCAACTTGAAAGGAGTCTCCCCTCTAAAGGGAGGAATGAACAGGAAGATAAAAAAAAATCTTTAAGATTAAAAATAACTATGCAAACAGAAGTCCAACATGATTTTGTTCTAAAATAGTAAAGGGGAGAAACAATTAAATAGACATAAGAGGAAAGACATGGAAAGAGAAGGAGAAAGGATTATAAGTCAACAGAAAACAATGATAGTTAAAAAAAAAAAAAAAAAAAGTAGGGCGAGTATAAATTAATAGAAAAGGAAGAATCTTTGTAGGCTAAAAAGTCCCCACTAGAGAATATTATTTTTAAGAGACAAATCTCTCTCCCCAGAAAGTTTGATGGAAAAAATTGGCATAAAATCCTTAGTTGTACATGTGCTCTGTGATTTTAACGGATATCCTCCTTTTTCCTGGCAAACTCTTGTACCCATTTCCCTCTCCCACAAGCTTTTCCTATTTCTAGGGCAAGAATTTTGGGGTGCAACTGCCATAATTGCCTGGTGTCTATTAGGGACCTCCTTATATAGCACAATATTCTATTAGGGATCTGCATTCTATAGCACAATCAGGGTATGAGAATGAGCTGTAGAAATAATAAATTCTGACAAACCCTCCCTTGATCCTTCAAAGGCTGGAGGAAGGAAAGCTAGATATCCCTTATGGAATATGCAGGCCAGAGGCAGCTGGGTGATTTTAGTTCTTTGAATCCAGAAATGAGGAATCACTCTCACTGACATTCCAGTCTGAAACTGTATAGTAGAAAGCATTTAAACTGAGATGCAAAATAAATGTATTGCAGTCACCCTTCCCTACACACACAACTGTAGGATAGTTCCAAGATATTTTCAAGGCAACTTTCTATCTTTTCTTTCATTTTCAACATAAGAAAATGTCCCAGCAGTTGGTAAATCATAACTCTTATCTTTCTGTGGCAAAGAAATTCCCTGTTTTCTTTTGTAAAATGTTTGCTAAAAACCTTAATTTATTCTTCTACAGACATTGAAAGTGAAGTCTGGTCTGTAACATATGAAGCACAAAAAAAAATGGGTGTTAAAGAATGCATGATGGCCCCTGTTGGCATAAAATATTAATAATGTAACTAAGGCTGTGTGGATATTACCAGCCTGCTGCCATCTAATTAGAGCGTGTTGTCTTCTAGCAAAGTTTTAATACAAATGTTTCTTCTGTGTATTCCCTAACTCTCTGTTCCCTACCCTCAAAATGCCTGTGCAAATTTAGCTTCTTAAAAAAAAAGAAAAGAAAGTCCTTTTGTCCTCTCCCTTCCAGCAAGGAAAGAACACTGCAGATCAGCCCTCCTGAGAATTCAAAATACATCCCTTGGAGACTTTCTTTTTTTCGTTTGCTCATAGCATAAAGTAAAAGAAAATCTGTCTTGGAATATGGAAGAAAAACAGGGTGTTTTTTAGAATTGTTCACTTTCTAAGGATTCTGTTTATTGAAAGTAAAACCACTGGAGATGCTAACAAATTGGCATATACAAATCTGACTCAGGACCTTACTCCTGCAGGCTGCTCCACAT
Source organism: Tinamus guttatus (assembly GCF_059628265.1). NCBI lineage: Eukaryota > Metazoa > Chordata > Aves > Tinamiformes > Tinamidae > Tinamus > Tinamus guttatus. The sequence goes on from NW_028288752.1 coordinate 3,074,405, forward strand.
GATATATCTTTTTTTATAGGTCGCACAGAAAAGAGTTCTGGGTTTGGACTGATGCCTTCTCAGGTTCAAACCAACTGGGTTGCGAAGGAGTCAGACAAGCCCTTCTCTCATGGTTATTTAGCAGCCTATTTAAAAGCCCATCCCTTGGAGTGAGACCTTGTTCCCTGCGTTACCCTCTAAGGGGGGATTTTTAAAGCTCTGTCTGGATGAGTCCACACCGTTCAAATACTCCTGACAGATAGATAAAAAACAACCAGCAAATGAACAACAAGAATGATATTCCATCTTTGAACACGTTCCTGCCTCATTTACTGACTCTGTTGAAAAAGGAAGGTGCCTGCTATGACTTGCCCTCATCACAACTGCCTTCTAGTGCCCAAGGTGGGAGATGTGAGGAATAAGGGCCCTTCAGAAGCTGTGTTGTCTTGAGGAGATGCCTATTTCTCTCCTTTGAGAGGAGTGTGCAGGTGAGATGACTTTTCTGTAAGCGTCTCAATTGCAATTAAGATGTTAGGGAGGAGCTGAATGTTCTGAATGAGCAATGGGTTATGGGGCTATTTATAAAGAGAGAATTTGTGAAAATAAAAAATAAAAAGAGATTTCTGAGTCCTTGAAATCAAAGCTAACATTTTCAGTACAAACAACAATTGGTGTTCAAAAGTCACGAGCCAGCCTCCAAGACACAAAGAGCTTGGCTTATAAATAATCTTTTAAAAATGTATGCTTTGTCTCTAGCCCTGCGTGTCCCTAGCCCGTGCAAGCTCGTTCTCATCACAGTATTTTTGTGTTTTTCTTTGCCCAAATTTCCTCAGTGCCCCACTTTACGCGCCTTGATTTAGTTTGCAGGGCTCCTTCTGCTGAGAGGTGTCAACATCGCTACGGAGTGACAGGGTACGGAGCCCGGTGGGACCCAGGATCAGAAAGGCTCTATCAAAGCAAAATTATAATTACTCCAGTCAAAGGTCCTTGCACTTCTGTAAATGCAATTCCTCGCCTCAGAAATTCTTTCAGTAGGTCGTTCTCCCTTCATCACCTCACACGAGCATTTTACATGAGGCTCCCTTCCTCTTCACATCGTGGGGAGGAAAATGTTTCAGGTCTTGTGCCAGATGGCTACGAGCAGCATAGAATTGGAAATACTAGTATGACAATTTCCCAGTTAACTCTACTTTTATATCAACTCTTCTCAACCACTGTGGTCAGTGAATGGCTTCATGCCTCTCTGAGGGTAATATTATATTATTTTAAAACATTGACTAGACTCTGAGCTTCACTACTAAGACTGAGTGTATGTAATAATAGATCACAAGCATATTTTGGGCTGCATTTTCCTGAGGACTAAAAGCATTTTACATGAAATCCGGTCTTTGAAGCCATGTTCATGAAAGTGTTAACTTGTAAAAAGCAATCGTAAAAAAGAAGCTGCTGGGAATTTTGTTATGGTGAATGTAGGGCATGATCAGCCATTGAGAATTTACACCATTCCTCACACGGTCCATTAAATGTGGTTGTCATGTCCCATCTGACATGGTCTCATTTCTAGCTCTGACAGTATTTTTGAGGGAAGCACCTGGCCTTTTGGCTGAAGATCCTGGGTGAATCATACTTGACTCTAATCTGTGAAGGATTTTAATGTGTGAATGAGCAAGAATGTTCTCTAAACAGGTTAAGATTATTAGTAAAAAAGCAAGAGATCACTTAAAGCAAGTGGCACAAAGATTTTGGGTTCTAGACCTTGCCCAGAGTGTCCCAAATGTTTTTAAGCTTAGAGATAAGGAGAAAAAAATATCTAGTGTTCACAGTTTCAGTTTCCTGTGGTCTAGCAGACTGATTCCTATGGTGACAAGTTACAGTTCACTTCATTTGGTATCCAGGCTAGCCTGGAAACACTTTACAGCAATATGTGTAACTTTGCTTATTAGTATCCCAATCATAAAAGCTATTTTTCCAATTATTATCCTGACAAGGTGTCTTCTCTGGAGGGGCACTGCAAATCTTAGCGCCTTAGCGATACGATACCTGCTAGATATTTCTCATTTTGATTTAAATTTGCCTCCTGTCATGGACAAATGGTTTTAAATTCTTACAACCCCCTTAGCTTCTTAGGATATGTTTCCATTACAAATTGGAGGGAAGTGCTTGTCTTCCTGAGCCGTCAGAAGCTGATCTGTTAGGGAATTGGAAACAGTACCCTAAATCAGAAATCAGCTAAAAAGCACAGCTTCCTACAATGCACAAAGCAATGCACTTTGTGCTGTTTTGAAGACTTAAGATGACACTTCTACTGGGTATTGCTCTCTTTTACATAAGAGAAGACAGCTTTCCTCTTTACAGAGGTGTTGAAATAGCTGCAGATCGCAGTGGCATTCAAGACCACAAGTATTCAAGGACCGAAGCCACTCCAGAAGGTGACCCGGGTGTTTGGTAGAAATGCTTCTTTCTCTCGCTGGACTCTAGGGTGACTAGGGTTACTTCTGTCAAGTGTTCATAGTTAAATGGCCTGATTCAGAGCCAGTGAGAAGACTGACCTCACCTTCCCTGCTTTGGGCTATTCTGTTGTCTTCACTATCATTTAGGACATGAAAGTCAAGACACGAGTCTCTCATGTATGACATGGAAAGGGGTGGGTAGAGCTTTTTGCCTGGGAGTGAGATAGTGTGTGGCAAAATCCTCCCAAGTGTTATAATATATCTAACTATATCTAATATAGCTATGAATATATCCCAAAGATATAATATTAAGTATATAAAGTAATTTAAGTAGCTGATCCAAATCCTTAGCCTTGCCTTGTTGATGCGGTAGGATGTTGTTTTGCTCCCAAGGGCAGAAATTTTAACATTTGTTAGAAATTTTAATTGAACCTTTAAGTTCTTAAACACCTTTTAAATATTGAGAATCTAAATAGACCAAGTGTGGGACTGAAAGCCCAAAGCTGTAAAAAGAAAAGATGTCCAAAGCATTTTAGAAACCCAAACAGGAAGGGAAGCTGGTTTGCCTTTCTTTCTACCCTTTTCTTACTTTTTTACTTCTTATTTTACTTTTCTTACTTCTTTCTTACTGCTTTGAAAGCTAATAAGCTACAGATTCACTCTGTGTTACCATAACTATCTTTTGTGTGTGTGTGTATGTGAATCTAAAACTTGGCTTCTTTATCTGTGTTTCTATTTATGAAGATGAAAAACAGCCATTCAGGCAGAAGTAGCTTCTTGCAGAGGCCAGTGTCGCAGAGGTGGTAGAAGTTACCCTTAAAGCATTCTCGTGTGAGCAGCCCTGTACCGTGAATCATTATTTTCTGAGGAGCCTCACCTACTCCTCCTTTCCCTAGGATTTCTTATGACCATCAAAAAGAAAAAAAGAAAAAGAAATTGCTCAACCATGTGGGAAAAATAGACTTTACTAAGGGCATAGATTCTTGTGCATTTCTCTCTGCATCAGCAAAGCAAATTTGTGTTGAACTTTTCCAATTACCTTGAGTTCAGTGCAAGATTAGCCTTGCACTAATGTTTAAAACCAGGAATGATCCTAACATTTATTGCTAAATGAACTTTGACGCAAATAGAGGAATCATATGATGCTGTATAACAGCTACCTCCCCCCACTCCAAAAAAAAAAAAAAAAAAAAAACCTAAGGTTTTCCTTTTTGTATTGTTAAAGATCCTGTAGAAATTTTTCCTCTGTATTAGGATGATAAAGTCAGCGTTTGCCTTCTCCATCTGCCTGATTTTCTTTTTCCCTCCTCACTTTCAGCTTCCTCGCCTTCATTTGGCATTCCCAAGCTATCATCCAATATGACCCAAGGTGTTCACAGTTGTTGATAAGTGGACAACACTTTTCTGTCTTCTGTGTTACATTGTGTATATGGTACATATTTAAACAGAACATTGTAAAATAGGGAGGATAAATTCTTCCCTGGCCTCAAATAAACAAACCAACTGGTGATTCTGTACCACAACCCTGTTTATACCTTGTGTTTGTCCACAAATTATTTCCTAAGAGAAAGAAATCAATTAATGCAGAAAAATCTCGAGAAGAAAAAGATAAAAAGATGATCTTTACAAAAGGAAATGACCCTTCTAGCTTTCAGCTCTGCCTTAGACGTCTGCAAAAATTTCAGGTTCTGTCTGCATTGATCATATAACAGGCCTAATACCTATGTCTATTAGGTATTCCAACTACCAGAGTACCATTAAATAGTCCCAAAAATGTCAGGAATATATAAAATGTGTCCAATAACCTGCTAATCATGCCCAAATTCCTCAGGGCACACAAGAACATGCTTAATTTCTACTTCTGCCACAAAGCATTTAATCATATTCTTAACCTGGAGCCCCATCAAAGGCAATTACAGTAAAGTATATGCTTGGAAACTTGGATTAGTACTCGTGACCTTCACAACAGAAGTCTAAGTTTTTATTTAAGGTTTTTAATTTTTTTTTGACTTTTTTTGGTGTAAAAAGTCCTTTGTGAAAAGTATGTTGATGTCAGCCCTTATAAATTAATTAACCATAAATTAAAAAATAGTTCAAGTTGTAAAGGCAAGTGAACATTTACTAAATCAGCAACTCCCAACTCTTATTTAAGTATTGTTTGAGTGGCTGTAACTCACCCTATCTCATTCTTCTGCAGTATCTGGACTGTCGTAGAAGTTCTGTGAATTCTCCTTTCAGTAAGGTTAGTTAATGTTGCTTTATCAGCCTAAGAAGTAATTGCTAAACATTTATATTGGAGAGTTTGATGTTTATTAAAAAAAAAAAAGGAAAAAAGGGAAAAGGAGTCTTAGCTCACTCAGGGTTGAGTAGCTGGAAGTGAATTTTAAAATACATAAGGAAAGAGAAATGCAGAGGTAAAAATCTGTAAAAATGGTGGAGAAAAACTTGTTCCCTTGAGATTTAATTATAAGAACAGTGGGTTTCCTGCACAAAGATGTTGCAGGCCCAATTTGGTCTTATACTTTAATGCCTCTTTAAGTTTGGGTCTCCCCCCACTCTCCTTCTTGGAAGGGGGAAAATAATAACATATTAAGAAGGTGCCTAACTGAGATCTTGGCCACAGAGAACTCTACTATAGGCTGTGAAGAGACCACTTGGGATCCTAGGTGCAGATCTATTGGGTGGTGCAGAGTAGCTTTCTCAGTACTAAACCAGCAATCCCTATGGGCATACACTGAAATGTGTTGCATGGATTTTAAGGTCTTAATAGCATTGCAATCACTTATTAAAAGCAAATTAGGTCAAAGCAACATTTAAACTACTGATTTAACTGCGGGTGGCAACTAAAAAGAGAATGATAGAACAAGTGACTTTAGAGGCTAGAGACAGAGTCTTCTACCTAGGTTCATATTCAATGCAGTAATGCAGTCTGTTTTGTAATCTATTATGACAAAAAGTCATTTTAATTTAAATACATTTTAATTAAAAATAAAAACATTGCCACAGTTATTTCTCAGGGTAAAAGGGGGAAACAACGAAACAAACAAATGAAAAACACCAAGAACATTTGTTATTCCAGTGTGGACTAGGAAAAACTGAGTGTTAGGAAGGAGTTAATGATCCTTTCTTAAATGAGTAACCTATATCACATTTGGATCTATCCTTGACTGCATACTGAGGTCAATGACTTCCCAAAGAAAGTTTGAGCTCTGGGCTTGATCCTTCACCCATTATAACAACAACAACAACTCATTCTCATTCTTTATTTGTATTATCTTAGCACCATGAAACTCCAGTGAGAATACAATTCACTTGTGTTAGATGCTGTAGAAACATACACTGGAAAGACGCTTCTTCCCCAAAGAACTTAGATAAAAGAAACTGAAGATAATACAAATACCTTGGAGATTAGAGGAAAATAAAGGGATAGCAGTGTTCAGTACAAGAGGACATAGTCTCAACATTAGTCATGTATGGAAAAAAGAGAAAAGCAGCTTGTCTATTAGTGCAGTTACTTGTCTCAGCCTTGTTTTAGAATAGGTAAAAATGACCTGGAGATTCCCTGTCCCTCTTCACTGACTGCTAAGGGAACTTAGGTTACTAGCTTGAACTAGATGCTGGACATGCTTAAACAAACCTAACCTGGCTAAAGTTAATCAAAGTGAATCCCAGATGATGGGAATTGTGGCTTGAGATGGGGCAGAAAAGGCTGGGCTTTAGGAATGTTAAAATTAAAAAAGAAAATCCCAAGAGTTCCTTGCCTGAAGGAGGAAAGTGATGTCTGACTTCATGTCTGAGCACTAGAATGGCAAAAGAGACTGAAGGTAGCCCAGAGGGATCACAGAAAAGGATTAGAAGCTTGTTGAGCTTGCACTCATACATAATCTCCTATGAGATGATGTTCGTTTGCCTGCAGGGAGAAACCAACCTGTGTACTTTCTGCATAGACGTGATGAATATTTGTGAGGTACATGCTCTGGGTGTCCCTGCTTGAGCAGGGGGGTTGGACGAGATGTTCTCTAGAGGTCCATTCCAACCTCAAACATTCTGTGATTCTGTGATTTACTCACAAGTGAATTGCAAATCAAGAACTAAAAGGACCACAAAAGCAGCTTCATAGATCCATAAAATGTTGACATAAAGGTATCAGGAAGCAGAATGGAAGTGAGAATCAAGAATTACCGTGTAGTCCTAAGGTCTCTAGGGATAGATCTAAAAAACTGCTTGTGTAAATCAGATTCTTCAGCCAGCGTCACATCCGTGATTTTGGCCTGGTGAGGCCACACCTGGAGCACCATGTCCTGTTCTGGGCTCTCCAGCACAAGGATGATGTGGGCCTAGGGGAGTGGGACAAGTGGAAGACATAAAGATGGTTACGGGACTGGAGCCGCTGCCCTGTGAAGTGAAGCTAAGAGAGCTTGGACTGTGTGACCTGGAGAAGAAAAGTCTAAGAGGGGAAATGTATCCATGTATAAGAAAACTAGGTGGAGGAGAGCAAAGAAGATGGGATCAGTGCCCAGTGACAGGACGAGAGGCAGTGAGCACAAATTCAAATATGGGAAATTTCACTTGAACATAAGAAAGCAGCTCTGCACTGTGAAAGTTGGTCAGCACTGGGACTGGTGCCTGGGGAGGCTGTGGATGCTCCATCCTTGGATATTCAAAACCTGACTGCACCAGCTCCTGGGCAACATGCTCTGATCGACCCTCCTTTGAGGTAGTGGAATTGGCCTGATGATCTCCCTTCCAACTCCAACTATTCTGTGACTTCACCTGTAATTACTTTTTTTTCAGTTATTAAATCAACATCAGTTATAAAAGACTGGTTGTTAAATGATTTAAGGGTAGGAATAAAACTACTAACCCCTGAAACAAAATTAACTGAAAAGCAGAAGCAATAGAAGTTGCTTTTGGCATTTGCAAGCATGCTGCTATCCCATAGAAGGATAGAAAAGGAAAAGAAAGAGAATTTGTGCTGTGTGGGATGCATATGTGAAATGCTGGAAAAAAAAAAAAAGAAATTTATGACAAATCTGCAAGTGCCAGCTCAAAAGTGAAGATGGGACATGGGCAGAGGAGGGTGAAACAGAGAGTGATTGCGGTAGCTCTAGTTTAGATTAGCTCAGTGCTGTGGAAATGCACTCTTGGAGGGTCTGTAGTAGAGATTGCTCTGTGATTTATGGGCACTAACACACACATGTGCCATATGCATGTGTTTGTGTGCGTGATTAGTATGTGTGTGTGACATAAAGTGTGGCAGAAAATCACAGAAATCTTAGAAAGAAGAAACACTCATCTCATGAAATTAGTTAATAAAAGACTTTGGAAATGGCTCTGTCACAGTGGCAATCAAAAAAAAAAAATGTACGTATTCTAGAGCTGAGGATGTTAGTATGGGAAATGTTCACAGCCTTGGTGCGTGGAAGCGAGGTGCGAGCCCTGCCATCAGTTTGAACCGTAGCGCAGCTGATCGAATGCAGCAAACGCGCTTCTGGGCAGGCAGCACAGACAGCACCGGATGATTCACGGCCACATGGTTTTCATCCTATTAAATGGAAATGAAGCATCTCCGGCTGAGACGCCAGCTCAGGGCAGGATTGTGGCTGCGACCATAAAATAGTAATGGGTGAGTGATTTTCCAATTATTCAAACAACGGTGAGTGAGAAGGGCTGCTCGCCTGCTCGGAGACAGCACGCACGCTGTGGCCACTATCACACTACCAGAAGAGTAATTTAAAATACTTTCATAAACTCCTCTTGCAGTAATGGATATTTAATGTTGAACTTTAGAGCTATGGGAGATATGGACTCATATGGATCCATAGCAACTCCTGTCCCCAGAGGAAAAGTTCTCTCATACTGGAGATCCAGGCTGCTGGTTTCCTGATCGGGATCTAATCTTTTAGAACAGTGAAAAGTTTATGAGAATCAAGGAGAATTCTTTTATCTGCTTCAGTCATCTATGGAAGAGACTCTTAATGAAGCCATTTGTTCCAATCACTTGGGCACAATAAGAAGAATTGCAGAGGAATTACCCTTTGTTTTTTGTCATTTAACATCTCCCTTCCTCTCTGTCTTGGGGAGAATATTGTGAAGTCTTTCAGTGGGATAGAAGGAAATGGCTAGTGAAGTGTGGCCCCACCAGAGATGGATGGATGCTGCTTCTTTTGGTGTTTGATGCTACGGTGGAAAGGTCTGTGTCAGGTCCTGTAGGTTTCCAGATACATCCCAGAACCAGCAGACTGGGTGGAGGAAACCACATAACAGAGTCAGCGGCTACTGCTGAGGGTCCTACCTCACAGTGTAAGTCCTGATTGCATCTCCTGTAATGCCAAGATGCTTCCAGGTTACCGTTTTTGGAGGGGAAGAGGAGACACTTTTCTTGATGTCTATTTTGGGGTTAGGATCCTCTCCAATCCCAGTGGACTAACTGAAGGGCAGGTGAAAGACAGACAAGCAAAAATGTCAGAGCAGAAAATAACAGTGAATGAGCAAAGTGATACTGTGATGTCAGATGAGGGTTAAGAGAACCTGCCAATATGAAGCATGCACCATCTCTTACCTACCAGCATGGGTAAGTATGAGATGCATATGAGTAATAAGTGTGTCTTGGAGCTGTTGCTGACATGATAAATTCTTAGCATGTGTGTAGATACAAGCACACAAAAATAAATGCAGGTTTCATAAACCCACCTCTTAGGTTGCATCTCCTTGCCAGATGCAGGGCAATGCTGAGTCAGTTTGCTATCAATTTTGATGTCTCTTCCCTAGGAAATTGCTGCCGAAGCATATGTAACTGCAATCGAGAGAAACAGGCTGGCATCTTGTACTAAAATAGGAGAACTAAGCAAATTGAATCAAATGAGATCAAAATAAAACACCTCCCACAAAGATTGACCATCCGCAACTCAGCATTCAAATAAGCAGGAGAAACATTGTGACTTCCTTTTCACAGCTCATTCTACCCTTCTGTCTAGGTGTGGCAAACATAATTGCTGAAGACTCGTTTTTGTAGTTTCTTTCTATGTATAACCTTCCATCTTTGTCAATTGACACTCTTTTTTCTTTCCTTTTTTTTCTTTTTTTTTTTCCCCAAATGGCAGCATTTGAGTTCATCCAACTCTTGAGCTTGACTCAAAGCCAACAAGAGTCATTTGATAGGTCAGTCAGGTCCTTAAGGCCTCCCTCACCATCCATACAGGACTGTGCTGCTCACCCAGCACGGATGACACGTTATCCATGACAGTACTTCTTGTCTGAAGTAACACTATCGCAGTCATCTGCATAACATGTACCATCTAAAATGATGATACGAGAGGCATCACCCCACCTATCTGAGATCTGTATCCGAGAAGAGAAGGAATCACACTTTGAGAGGTGCTGGCCCTTCTCCATGGACTATGGAGTGAACCTATATAACAAGGTTAGACAGGGCACTGAGGTTTTCCATGCACCTGGCTAAATGAGTGGATTCTTTCCTGTTACTTCTCAAGGCTTTGTGTTGCTTTCACTATTGAAGCAGGATAGATATAATGTGGTTAATTTGAATTTACTGAGTTCTCTGTAAATTCTGCCTGTCTCGATCTTTTCATCAGAGTTGCAGCAGGCAAGGCAGCAAGATCCTAGCAGAGAGGAAACAAGTTCACTTGGTAAAATATATTTGTTCAGCCATGTTAAGTGGGACTGATGTAAAGTTAAACTCTCCCCTGCAGAGGAGATCAAAACTTGTCAAGTTGCAGCATGGACAGACATCTCTAGTCCAAGAAGAATTTCCAAATAATGTGCTGCTGTCGGTCACTCTTCAGTGACACTGGCTGCTGAAACGACTAGGATGTATAATGTGAAATGAGAGACTCTTGGATATTATTACTGACAAGGAAAAATATTACTTCCTTTTTCCACATTAGTGGTAGAAAATGTTAAGAGTGTGCCATGTAAGAAACGTGACTTGTGGGTTATGGATTTCACTGTTAAGTCTTTTATACTATTTGATATTTAGTGTCTAGAGTGTCTATAAATCTTTGTTATTTCCAGTTTCCCTTGACATGTTTAAAATACAGACAAAGCACGTAAACTCATCACACACAAACTGATTTGGGAAGCCACTGAAGTCAGGGGGGATTTTATCCATTGCCTTAAATGGTTGTGAGAAAGCCCTTGACTTCAGAAGTACTCAGTTCCTTTCCAGGCTCCTAAAGGAAGAAGGAAATATTGCAGATTAGCAGGTGTGGAATAAGTTAGCAAACTGGATGAAAAATTCTTAACGTTTTTTAACTGTATACTCAAACTGGACTTACATTTACACAAATAATGGCTGAAGCCTTCTCTGCAGCCAGTACTTCCTTATATATTTACTGTGATCCTCCGTTAACAGTATGCCAACCTGCTTTCAACTGATGTGAATTTTATCAAAGTAACCTTGCTTCAAGATTGATAACAAAAATAAATGTTCATTCAACGTTGCAAAGAATAGTTTATTAGAATCCCCAAATTCTCACTGTGGACATTCTGTAGTTAGATTGAAAAGCATAACAAAGTTCATATCAAGTCAGCAGATACCTTTGGAAATCTAGCTGACCATTAAGCATCACTGAAACCAGTGGAATAATATCACTGGAGAGTAAGTTGGCCTATCATTTAGCGATCATTTCAAGCAATAATGATGGTCTCTCCCTTGAAAATGAGCCCATGGATGATTTGCAGAAAATTTAGAAATAAGCCATATAAACCTCTGCTGGTGGTTAGCTGGCATAACTGATATATTGCACTCAACTCTTGGACATGGCATAAAGGTCTAAGTGAAGACATGTACAAGAGGGACACAGTCAGACATCATGGTGAAAGAGAATGGCTCTCTGAGGACCTCTGGCAGACAGAAAAGTCAGTTAGTTATCCTAAGGAAGAAAGAATATTTCAAAAAAAAAAAAAAAAAAAAAAAAAAAACCAGAGCTACCTAGAGAACAAGAAAATCACCCATGCAGGTTTTTTGTAGGAAAATGTTTACATCCCACCTGGACCCACGACTGTAATGAAGTCTTAATTTACTGAGTTAGCTAAGCCAAGCAGAGCTGCTGGCTGCCTGCATGCTTGGGTCCCCTGACCTTTCCTCAAATAAAATATCAAAATATATTTGTTCAATATATTGAAACGACAAATTCTTGCAGACATCTCTTGAGCAGAGAAGAGGCTGCATGCTCTGAATGCATGAAGACAGCTTCCCAGCAGGTACGGCCAGTGAGTTGTGACTTGTGTCTGTTAAAATGAGCTCTGCTAATGATGTTTTAATGCAGCTGATAGCAAATGTTCAGACACTGGGTCATATAAGTCCCTAGGTGAATAGAGATAGCTGAAAAGTGGAAGGGCCTTTTATCTGTTTGCAATTCATGGCAAAGAAAACTTAACAAGATTAAAATTGAAAGCCAAAACTGTTACATTCTTTTTGTGCTAAAGCAAAAAATGCCACAGTAGGGCAAGTAAATGCTCATACTGTACCTGTCTTGAAAATCATGACAGCAGAGGAGAGATTCAGCCTGGTTTTTCTTAAATGGGTCTCAAAAGTGTATTCTTTGTCACAAGGACTATATTCAAGAGCATTAAGAAGACCTCGGGAGATTTAAACATCATTTTAACGTCCTTTTTCTGTGGCTTAGCTGTTGTCAAGACATCAAAAGTAAGTGGAATGGGGTAAACTCTTCTGAATTGGATCACCCAAAAGATCTGAAGGGCTGAAAAAACAGAATATGTTGACAAATAGAACTGTGACTGTCAATGGGAAGCTCTACTCCGTTGTGTCAGTAAGATCAGGCATCCTTAGAGGATACATTGGGACTGCATTTTAAAGATCCATGAAATGCATTCAGGAGCACAGCTGCAGTGGACAAATAGAGTGCTGGAAATTATACTGGGATATTTTGTATGAATGTCAGTGGAAAAATACACACTTTCGTCAACTTCTTCATTTTGTGCTAGTAAGGTATTTCAAAAATAAATAAAAGAATAATTTTAATTAAGTACTTACGTATGAATTTAGGCAACCCTGGTCCATCTATCTAGATATTGTGTGAACTTTGGTTGCAAACAGCATACAGAGATCCCCAAAACAGTGCTAGAAGTGAAGGGTATTCAACACCTCAGCAAACTAGATCATTTTAATTGAGCACTAAGTATAGGAATGGGTGCCCTGCTTTCTGCAGTAATGTTAAACCGCTTGCCCTCAGGTCATATTTGCTTAGGCAAAACACAATCCAAGATTAAAAATGCCCAAAGCAGTGTGCTCTAATGGAAAGGTTAGGTAACTGACTGACTTGATCTAAAGCCTCAGGAGCTCAACATGTCTTAAATACACTTTTTTGGACACCTACCTATGAAAGCATGTGCAATTAAAACTTTACATGTTTCAAAATCTTAGCTTAAAGAATATAGGAGCATATCCACAAATGAGAGGAGAGGTAGCAACAGTTCTCTAGCATTAGGTTGTGTTTTTCTGTCTACTTTTGGAGTCTAGGGGATGGCAATAAAATTGGGGGTTAGAGTGAAAAAAAAAATTACCGAGGGTCTATTAGCTAAAACTGAAATACTGCAAACACAAATACACCTGGTTGATCACCATCTGAAGCTATGAATCAAGTGTAGCTCACTTCGAAAGGTAAAACATGTGCTAGGAGTTATGTTAAACTTTATCCTTTGATAATGTTATCCATCATTCCCAAGCTGGGCTGCATCTCTCTGCCTTTTGTAGGCATTGGCTTCCATGTGGCATAATGTCACATTCTCTTTCTTTTCCTTGTTTTTATTCCTGGAGGCTGTTTTGCTGAGATGCCGAAAAATTCCACCAAAAAAATGAGACAACTGGTCTGTAAAATCAAATAATCTGAGTAACATCTACAGACAAAGGTCTTGTCTTTTACCTGATCTCCCTGTTTTGCACAAAGGAGTTGAGAGACAGAGAGAGGAGAAGACAGAGAGATGCCCGGTGGGTAGCCAAGGCTGAGCTCCATGTTGCCATGGCTACCCCGTTGCCCAGGTAGCGGGGTACATCCACACAAGGTGGATTCTCACCTCTGGTCATCGTATAGACTCACTTCAAAGTCTCACAGAAAATATGCCGTGGAACTGGAAGTGACTCAGAACTTCCTTAGGTATAGCTCTTCTTTCCCTACATGACCCCCATCTTGAGACCCATGGTAGTAGCCAACTCAGCTGAGCCTCACCTAACATTTTGCTTTGCAAATAATTCATTATGGTCTAGAAACCAGAGCCAAACAATAAGTTGGCCCTACTACTCCAGATTACTTGTCATCCTAAAGGAAACATCTAATAACTTTGTGGATAAATTTAGTGTTAAAGCTGCAAGAAAGCACAAATCCCTGATGGATCAGGAGCACTGAGAAACACAATTCAGACAAGAACAATTCTATGAATTTAGTCCCCTGTATCAGCACCCAGAGCTTTGGTCTTTCACAGTTTCCAGGTGTGACATTGCTGAATAACCACCCATGGGCAATGACTTATGGCAGAAGAAATAAGACTGAGCAAAGTGAATATAAAATTTCACTAAATTTTAAATCATCTCTAAATCATTTCCCTGGTGACTGACACTGGGTACAGCAAGACAAGCAAAGCAGAACTTGAACCCACACTCTAACCAAGTGGGATAGTTTCCTTTCTTTTTATCATACACGTAGTACTTCCATAACTTCACGGTTTTATGTATAGGTATTGCAGCTTTATATGCATTCTGTTTGGAAGATGAGTGTTAGGAAAGAAGAAATTAATCAGAGAAGTTAATTTTAGACTTAAAAATCCAAGTTCATGTTATATAAATTCCTAAGTGGATGTCTCTCTCTACTGTCAGGAAATTATGACAAATGAATTCAAAACGGTAATCTTAACGTTGAGACAAAAAAGAGTCAGTTATAAATCTTTGGAATTATGGTGAAATTTTCACAAAGCTTGGGTCAGAATTTTTTTAGAGTACTGTTCTCAGGAGAATAATACATACTATGTGTCTTGAAAAGGAAGATTAGAGTGTAATTATGCTTATCCGAGAATAAAAGGGATATTATATTAAAATGTCAGTAGTCAAACAAATATATTATGTAGCAGTATATTATTTGATGATGGAGTGGTTAATTCTATAGGAGAAATATGATTTTAATGCTAGCAAGGGAATTAGACAGATCTGCCCTCCTGGAACAGATCACAGATGTGTCAGAGATGGTTTACTCTGACTGGAAAGCGGATGGTTTATTGAGAAAGTGAATACCCTCCAACTCCTATCAAGGGATCAGAGTGGTGTTTACATTTCAGCTTTCATTTTAACAAAAATGAGCCATGTTTGGATGTTGTGAACATCGCTATTCAAAAGAATAAATGTTTTAAAAAAGCCTTTTAGCAACGATCTTTCATACTTGGTCTCTATAAAAATTGAAACCAAACAGCATGCAGTCAAAACAAGTAAATAAGACTCAAATGCCTCACAAAATAAATCCATCCAGGGAAATTTAAAATTCAATCCTCATCAGAGAGTAGCAAAATAGCCAAAATTTTCAAAAGCCACTAATTATATTCAGAGCTAAATATGTTCTCAAATTCTGCCTCTTCAAGATGTCTCTAGTAAAGCAACTAGTATCTGAAGCACCTCCAATAATTAATTACTTTTCAAAAACCTGGCCTGAGAGCAGGATTCCTGTATTTGCTGTGAGTCAGGACAGCAAAATCTGGTCCTTAACAAGGTTCCTTTCTCATCCCACACTCGCCTGAGATGCAAGTAGGTGATATACTTTACACTCTTCCTAGTAGTACTGAAACTTATACTGTGTTTGGAAAACTTCCAGCACTATTTTGGATGCTATCACAGAACAAGCAAATTCAACTGTAACAAACTGTGTTTGCTATTAGATACATTTTAAAAAAAATGTGGAGGAAAAAGTGTCAGTAAATTGGACCGTCTGAGGCTTTTTGCTTTCCTCCTGATTTATAGCTATAACACCCCTGCAACTTTTAAGCTGGTGTCAAATCCCTGCAGAATCTTTATCCTTTTTAAACCAAATAATTGTCTCCTGCAGTAATGCCAGTTTTCCTGTGCCTCTAGGCTTGTGGGCTTTGATCGAAGGTTCTTTTGGATGTTAATTTATTTGGTTGTATTACAGTGAGATAAATCTGCTTGCAGTCAGTTGCTGGTAGGGCACAGGAATGTAAAACCACAACAGCAGTGTAACCCAGAAGCCTTACAAAAATGAAAAAGAGAACTGTTCAGAAGAAGGAGGAAAATATAACAGAATGGTCCTTTCTTTAATATGTGCAATTCCCCAAATAACGACATTATTCACTTTGGTTGGCTGTGTTAATGGCTATGAAGGGCAGTGGAGATTAATGGTAGGCTGGGGGGCACAGGGAATGGGATTTATCCTTGAGCAGCTGTAGATGTCTTGAAAATTTGACACCTATTGGAGAAATAGCTAGTTCATGGGCTTTACAACTTCATTTGGCTTCCTCATGTTTATATATAAGGCAGTAAACTCATCTGGGTTTTGTGCAAGCATTGGGCATTGGATGATCAATGCAAGACGAGGCTCTTAATTCTCTAGCCCTCTATACCCTCTATACTACACTTCTCATGACTGACAAATTGCATATTGGTATGGCCAGCCTCACTCTTGTTGATTAGCAAGCCTGATTTTTAAAGTTGGGCAGCTGTCCACAGAAGTAGAAAGATTCCTTGTAGGATTTTCCAAAGCTCTTCAGGAGCTGGCTGTGTTCATTGTAGTAAAGTTTGTATGTTGAGGTTCCATTCTTCACCAATCTGCATTTACTTAAATATTTAAAAATATTTGGCCTTGAGCAACTGACATTCCATTGATGAAAGGACTTAAAACTGCCACATTCCCACAGTCTTGTCTACAAAGGACAATTTAACCCTTCAAATTATAGTGTTAATTCAGACTGGAATGATGATATTGAACATTCCTGTTCCTGCTTGAGTGGAAAGGGGCTTGTTTAACAAAAACAACAACAAAAAACCCTTACTGAGTTGCATCTATCCTAGTAGAATTAATAAAATATCATCCATATCACAAGACATAGGAGCCAAATTCTTAGAAGTAATCGGGTGACTGACTTCAAATACTCCATTTAAGGATTAGGGCCTTTTATTCCTTTGGAAACTAACCTTATATTTTAAATCATGAAGATTTTTTTTAAATGTTCATCTGTTATTTATGCGTCTCATTCTGAGCAAACAAAGGAGGTTCAGACTCTAAATCTTGAGCCTAGTGAGTTCTGTGTAATTCTCTTTTTCACACGCCTTTGGACATAGTTGCAGCAAATACATTGTTTATCCACAGACTTTTTGGAAGCCAGTGGTTGTTCCTGGAACTCTGCAGGCTGTGGGAAGTCATATTCTCAAAGCTGTGTTGGTCCCAGGAAACCAGTATTTCAAAATCCTTATTAACTGTAGGTAGCTGCAGCTCCAGTGGTCCTGCTGAGATCTCCTTCTCCTTTGCTAAGCAACAAGACAATTAACTTGACCTGTGTCTTCGTAAATTTTAGGCAGATCTTCAGCACTTAATTACAGCAAAACGGTAGCAACATTACGGTTAGGACTGTGCAGTTTTCATTTCAGTCGAGGTGATAATGATCTCAGAAAACCTGTATGCACTGAATTATAGGATTAATTTGAAATGGTTATTGTAATCTGTACATTGATTAAAATTCCGAGGACAATTTGAAGAGAGACTTCGGTTGTACTGAAGCAGAAAAGTGACTGAATGAATAATGACTAATGACTTGGTGACAGCTGGAAATTAAGGGGCAAGATTCTGGGCCACCCTCTGTACTAATTTGCCTTCCTTTAAGTCACTGGAATTTGTTCCACAGCAGCTTCAGTTATAAACAGCTCTCTTTCAGGTAGAATGTAAAATGACACCCAAGGCATAGTACTTCAAGTTCTTCATTGCTTAAATATTAAAAAGTATATGATTTTGTAGTTCTTCCTCTTTATGAATAAATTGTAAGTCACGTTTATATTCTTGGTATTTTCCTGTTGATGCACATCATGTGCATTTGCTCCAATTCTGGTTTTGCTCACTTATAAAATCACCATTTGTGATCTGAAAGGAGGCTGTAGTTTATTTTTGTAAAAGGTAGTTCTCAGTGAGGTATCAGCTAAGTACTCTTTCTCATTACAAAGGAAAGCAGTAATTCCAAGGACTGATGGCATTTTATTTGTCATAAATCACATGGTTGGCTTGCTTTAAACAAATATTTATTAATTCACTGATTGTTTCGCCTGGAAGAAGTACCTGTAAACTGATATGTACAGCAATGTGCTGCTGCAATTACCGATCATCGTATACCTAAAGATTTTTCTGCCTTTTTTTTTTCTTTTAAGTACTCTTGGTGTTTTCATTACTTGGACTGCTAAAGTCCAAGTCCAGACGTGCAGCTCAGCTTTGTAAGTCTGAGTTGTAACAGCCCTGGGTTCCTCAGAGATGCAACTATTGGGGTACTGTCCACTTGCCTTTTAAACAAACATGCAGTTACCCTGTGGCAGGATGTCTTTGGTTAAACACTGTTCTGAGTCTTTCCTCCAAGTGAAGCATTAATATTTCTGCTCCTGCTGCTGTACAGCTTCCTCAGTCAGTGTGGAGAGAAAAACCGTGGGCTCAGAACGATCCAATGTGAATCAACCTGAAAAAACCCGTTTATTGAAACAAAGCTGTCCCTTATATAGCAGTTCCTTTCCTGTACGCCCGCGCTCCCGTCTCATCTGATTGGCTGGAGCCTTTCTCCTGGTTGGTTGTCGTCAGGCTCCCTCAATCTTCCCTTCGCTCGCAGGTTCAGAGTCCCCTTTTGTTCTGCGCCTGTGCTGACTCCAACATCTGGTATGGCTGGTTCATCGGGCGGCCATTTTCCTCCAAGAACAACTCCACGAGTCAGAACATGGAAGGATGCGCTGGCCTCGTCTCCACAGCAAGAGGGAATTCATCACAGCTGTTGGACCCTTAAGATAGTATCTGTAAGGACCACTGAAACTTTGCTGTGGTCAGTGCTTTCAGGACAGATACAGAAATAGGTAAATCTACATGCCTGCATTGGTCACTTAAAACTAGAGCAATCACTATTTCAAAAACCAAAAAACAAACAAAACAAACAAAAACAACAACAACAAAAAAAAAAAACCCCACCACCTACAACAAAAAACCCTCCTGGCATTTGGGTCTGCAATTCATCAGGCATTCATTTCTTCACTTTATTGTCTTTATGAGCAATATGGATAGGGCCGGTTACTGACCCTGGCTGAAAACAAGGACCAAAGTCCTATTGTTTGAAAGTGCAAACTAATAAAATAGAGATGTGTTTTTCTGCATTTTTCCCTAGACCTTGGTAAACATTCTTCCACAGAGTTAATTCATTCCTTCTTCAGGCATGTTTGCCTTCATTATTAGCTTTCCCAAGGAAATACAGCTATGTGATCTTATGCTTGCTTCAGCCAGCTCTCTCACTGTTCCCTCATCTGCCCCCTTCTTGACTCTCGACCTCTTTGGTCCATCTCAATCAAATTTGAAGTGAGGAAGAGATAGGAACAGTGAGAGAAAATATCCACAAGGGCGGTGAAATCTGTTGTTGGGTAGAAGGAAGAGAACGGAATTAGCACCCTCAAAATAGAAAAGAGAGGAAGAAGTCACATCAGCCCATTTATTTGGTGGCAGCTACCCAGCCACTGAGCACCAAGTACCGGCCCACCAGCTGCATGCATAGCTCTGAAGCAGGTTGTTTCTCACCCGGCAAGACTTGCAGAGTCACGAGGAGGGCCGGAGGCATCGCTGCGGAGCACAGCTCTGCGGGGAACGTGGCTTAGTTAGCGCCCGGCTCGCAGGACGCTGTCTTCACCTGATCTCTGATACCCACCGGGGAACAGCCCCCATTCTCATCTAACGGAAATTACAGAACGTACTCTGGAGAAATCAGAGGAAATTTGGGAAATTCAAATTAGGTGACTTAAGAAAACCTCCTGGCCTTAAATGCTGTGAAATTATGAGGAATTATACAGACTGAAAATGATGTGTAAAGTCAACTCCAAAGTGGCTGGCAGCAGTGGATGGTAAAAAATGATTGTTTACCTGGTACTCGGGGGTCATGCAACATGCAACAACTCAAGCTAATCAAAAAGAAACAGCAAGGACCATTCCCACTGGAAGCAGTGAGTGATGCCCCTGCGTGTTTCCAGGGAGATTCTAGGGCATGTGACAGAATTATTCCAGTTGTCACTGGAGTGCGGGCGCTCCCTGTCCACAGTCCCTTGTGAGTCGCCAACTGGGAACAGAGGATGTCCAAGAGGATTGTGCTGGACACAGCTCTTTTTAAAGAGCTGTTTAGTTTCCCCGCAAAGTGGGAAGCTTGCCTAATCCATAATGACCCACATCACTTTGCAGCATGTTCTTTTAAGTGAGTTTGGCCATGTAGTTTCTCACTGACAAAATCCCTTGATTTTCGGGGGTATAGAGGAAGATTAGTGCATAAAAGAACATCTGTCTCTTTGCTGCTGACAGACTGAAAGACGGGCTTTTTTCCCCATTCCCCCCTGCTTCTATGTGGAACAGGTTGCAATGTGCCCAATCTGGAGAGAATAAGCACACGTTATCTTTGAAAGCACCAGCCTGCAACAAGTGTTCAATTTTCCTGTGATTTGCTCTATTGAGGTTATCAGCTGGCTCCTCAATGGGCTCACCTGCATGGGAGCTCCTGGAGCCTCTGAGACCCAAGAGAAACAGCCTTGGACACCAGGTATTGATGGTTTGACTGTAAAATCAGGTGTAATCATGCCTTTCCAACAGGTGTACAAGCTGACCTTTCAGCAGGACATCTTTTCCTTCCCGATTACTACTAAAGACTTTTGGTAAAGTCGTGAGATTTTTCCACCCGTCAGAGGGAGCAAACCACATGCTATTTCCTCTATTGTGGCCAATTCTGTGCAACCAGAAGCAGGAAAAAAAAAAAACTGTTTGATTTTGTTATTGCTTACACTGGCACTTGGAGCTTAGGGGCCTTCCATGCTAAGCTCTTCTCAAACTCAAAATAATAACCGTTTCTCATCTTGGGGGACAGTAGTGTAAATAGGCAAGCCAGGCAAAGAAAATAAAGACATCTCAGCCTGGTTCAGGGATGGGAAGCAGACATGGACAGACTGAGCATTCTGCCTGCACTAACACGGGATACCAGGTCAGAGACAGACTCAAGAGCGCCAGTCCCTTCGCTGCGCCGGATCTCTGCAGCTCTGCGCCTGGGGTCGTTCACATCCTGCCTCCATGGGCAGGCTCTTCGTGCACGTCAAGAGGATCAGACCAGTTTTGGAAGTCTTCAGCACTCACAATAGGCAGGTGCAGGATGCATAATCCATGGCTGCAGGGTTTTCTGCCCTTGCCTTGGGTGTCTCATCCAAACTAAAGTAGCTTGTTCACTATGCACATCACATATGCTGTGGGCTAGTGTGATACCAAGTTAATATTTAATAGTTCAAAATGTTATGCTGTCCTCAGGGAAAGATGCTTTCTAAATGTAAAATGTAATCTCATATTTGGGGGATATGAGCTTTGCACATGTCACTGGATCAGCTGCTGCTACTACCAGAGAGGCTTATTCACATACTTCCAGAGGTAAAAATGGTGTATGTGTATCATTTGGATTGTGGCCTGCATGTCATGTCAGCCACATTCAATTGGTTATTTCTGGGAATCACTTTTTTTACTTGGAAAGAGGACTTGGTTTCTTTTCTTCCTTTCTTCCTCCATAATTTGGGGGCATACCCATTTCCCAGTCCATAAAGTATGGATAACAAGATATGACTATGATTACCTTGAAATGGAATTCCCTAACTTAATCATAGTATCTGCACTACTGTAGTATTCACAGTCCTCATGGGTCAGTTGGGGCAAGATAGGGCTTGCAATATGTTCTTCTTGGTCTATCTGCTTTAAGAATGATGACAGATTAAGGTATAAATTGCTTACTGGAAGCAAAAATGAATATTTTAAATAGAAAAAGGAGGAATGGTGCAGGATAGAAGAGAGAGGCCAATATTAGCTCCCTTCCAAACCAGTTTTACAGCCAGAGAAAGGAAGGATGTTCCTGTTTTGGGTCTTTCATCAAAGGGGAGCTCAGAATTCAAGTAGTTCATTAGAAAATATTTCATATGGCAAATTCTCTTTCCCAAGAGAAGGTAGTTTAACTTTCTGATGTGCCAAGAAGATGAAGAAAGGACTTCGGTTTTATGATGGGGAAGCCTTTTATATTTACAGAGAATATAATGGGGCAGCCAGGAAGAAGGAGATGCTGAGCTTTTGACAGACTGTTGACAAAGGTGTGAAATGACTGACTGATCTATAACCCTTAAATTGTTTGCATTCTTCATAACATACTTCCTACAAAGGGTCCAAAGTCATTTCAGATGCTTTTACTGCCCATCTTACATTTACAGGGTTGTTGCATTTTCATACACTCTCCCACCCACAAGGGCTGTATCCCCACCAGTATATATTTTTAAATATCCAAATTTATTATTTCAGGGAGTTAATGGAAACAGAGTAATGTATGTACAAATTTCTGTCTATACATCCATTAGAGAGGAATAATAGTTGCTTTAATCTAGGTTTGCATTCCGTGCCAGGAGATTAGAAAAGGATTATGGAAAAGAAGGATACCAATGGGAGACATTATTTCATGTTTGTTCTCAGGCAATACTCCAGCTGGCATCAGTGACTATTTACTCTGTTTTACATGTGGGATCAACATGGGAGATGCAAAAAGGGAGACCTGGAAAGCCAGGGAGTGAAAAGCATAATGTCTGAAGGTTGTCATTCTGTTATATTTTTAGTGCAATGCCAGCCTGCAAGGCAACTATGGAACATAACGGAAGGAAGGATAAGGACTAATCTACATTTGTGTTCCTGTTCCACCGTGGACCTTCCAAGGACAAGTTATTCAGGGATAGATTTGGAATAGCAAAGTAAAACTGAGAGGGAAGATGTCCTAGCCCGGGGACTCCCTTTTTCAAGGAGTTTCTTTGTTTTGTTTTGTTTTGTTTTATTGTTTGTGTGTATGTGTGTATTTTGTTTGTTTGCTTGTTGCTATTATTGCATTTCTTTTTTTAGACCTTTTACTGCAAAGTATAAGGTATTAGGGTGTCACGGGGTACAGCAGGTAGTACACATTTGAGCAAAATTCCCACCAAAGACCCAGTTTAGCTACCTAAGTCCTCTTCTACTCTGCAATTTAACTCCAATTTCTAATACTTTGGACTTAGGCACCTGTAAAAGCACTTGCAAATTGCTGAAGGTTTGAGCTGAAGGTTTTGCTTTCCAGGGAATTCAGGTCTTTGTGGAAGGAAAGCTGTTGTGCCAGATAACAGCAAGTGACACACTTTAAATCCACTCTACTAGTCTTGTTAAAGTCAAGGAACTTGTCTAAGCATTGTAGTAAAAGATTTGTTTCACTGGATTTGCTCTTACTCAGGAAAAAAAAAAAAAAACTCTAGATGTAAGATAATAAGTCATTTTCTAGGGCTGAGGAGAAGTGCAAAGCAGTGCAAATTTTAAAACATGTTAGAGAGCTGAGCTCCAGTAGGACAGGCATTACACAAATGTACATGAGATGAGCTAAAGGGTTCTTTTTTTTTTCTTTTTTTCATTTAAAATACACGATTGAGAGAAAAAAATGCAAACATCATGACCACCTCCTACAACCAAATTATTCAGAAAGGAGCAATTCCACAGAAAAATGCTTAGACTCTCTCATCAAAATGTGACTCCCTGGCAAAGTGAATACTCCAGGAGGTCAAATGCATTACCACTCAGTGCACTATCACTTCCAACAGTCTGAATGAAGGATTAACGAAGATGACTTGACATTTACCTTAGATTCGTGTGCTGCTAATAGGGTTGATAAAAGTACTCAATGAATAATTTATATTGAGTAATTCCCAGATGAAAAGATTCATCTTCTTCACATAAGTGGAAGGAATGGGGGAGGGTGGGAAGTCAAACAGAAAAAAATTGGCCTCTAGTTCCATAATAGCCTGACCAGTGGGAGCTGGGGTTAAGACTTTGTGGTTTACTGTCATGGTTACTTGCTTCCATTAAGGAATTAATTTTAATTACAAATAGGGTTATAAGGCCAATACCCTCCCTTTCCCCTTTTTGGTGGCTGGAGTAATCAGCATTATAGATTACATGTGAACTCCTTGTTGCTAGTACATGGAGGGACTGGCCACAGTGTCACTGAGCTTAGGGGGAATCTATGGAGTGTATCTAGTCTAACCTGCCTGCTTGAAGCAGAATCACTTAGAGTTTTATCTCTACTCTTAAATCAACCACTGTTTTATAACTGATGTTGATTTAGTAATGGAAAAATTACAGGTGAAGTCACAGAATAGTCGGAGTTGGAAGGGAGATCATCAGGTCGAGCCCACCTAGTGGTTGACCCACCCCAGGAGGGTCAGTTAAATCAATTAGAGCATGTTGCCCAGCAGCCAGTACAGTCGGATTTTGAATATCCAAGGATGGAGCATCCACAGCCTCCCCAGGCACCTGTCCCAGTGCTGACCAACTTTCACAATGCAGAGCTGCTTTCTTATGTTCAAGTGAACATAAGTCCTGTCACTGGGCACTGATCCCCTCTTCTTCGCCCTCCTCCACCAAGTTTTCTTATACATGGATAAGTTTCCCCTCTTAGACTTTTCTTCTCCAGGTCACACAGTCCAAGCTCTCTTAGCTTCACTTCACATGGCAGCGGATCCAATCCCTTAATCATCTTTATGTCTTCCACTTGTCCCCACTCCCCGAGGCCCACATCTTGTGCTGGAAAGCCCAGAACAGGTCATGGTGCTCCAGGTGTGGCCTTACCAAGGTTGAGCAGATGGTGATGATCACTTCCCTTGACCTGCAGCCAAGGCTTTGCCTAATATAGCCCAGGATTCCACTGGTTTTCATTGCCACCAGAGCACACTGCTGGCTCATACTCAGTTTGTTGTCTTCGAGGACCCCCAGGCCCTTTTCTGCAAAGCTGCTTTGCAGCTGGTCAGCCCCCAGCCAGAGCTGGCGCATGGGGTTATTCCTCCCTGGGTGCAGGAATTTGTACTTCCTTTTCTTGAACTTCAAGTGTTTTCTGCCCACCCAGCAGGCTGCCCCTCCAGCCTGTTAAGGTCCCCCTGAACGACAGGATGACCATCTTGTGTATCAGCCATTCATCCCAGTTTTGTCATCTGCAAGCTCATTGAGGGTTCATTTGATCCCATCACCCTAGTCATTAAAGAACAAATCATTAAGCTAAACATTAGTGGCCCTAATATTGACTCCTGAGGCACATCACTAGTATTTGTCCTCCAGCTTGCCTCTGTGTTGCTGATTGCAACCCTCTGAGCCCAACAATTCTTCCAGTTTTCAGTCCACCTCGCTCCTGCTTGATCTATCCCATACTTCGTCAATGTGTCTACAAGACTATGAAGGGAGATGGGGTCCAAGGCTTTACTGAAGTCAAGATGGAGCCAACTCAAAGCAGTCAAGTAAAGCAGAGCAAGAATAAGAAACTTTCTGAGCAATATGTTGTGTTTGTGCTTCCTCTCATGGTTTCAGTGAACTCGGTGAGTTTCTTGGTTGCAACAAATTCTGCACAATTTGTCTGTTCTCTTCAGCAGTCTCTTGGTCTTATCTATAACTTCCCAGGTCTTTATGAACTCTCAGTTCCAGTCTTTTCCTCAGCCTGCCACATCCTGCAATCTCAAAGCCTCACTTTCTCCTGAGAAGGTCAATTTAGTCCTAAAAGAACAACTCCCTCTCTGTCTGCAGTGTTTCGCCTGACCCACTCATTGACTTTTAAACGAAATGTGGCATACATTAGAATTTAAACAAACCAGTTATCCTTTGCCTTAATCAGTCAGATTCAAAAGCTCTGTCCTGCTGATCCAATTTAGCAGCTGGCTGAGTTCACTAGTGATGGAAATTTTTCATGCGGACTAGCTGGGTAGTTCAGGGCTCAAATGCAATGTGGTCGATTCATTGAACCAGCTGGTTCTGCATTTCAGTTCATCTCAATATTAGAGCTGAATTTTAGTCTTAGAGTGAAATCCTGGATGCATTTAAATGAAGAGCAAAATTCCTCTTGCTTTTGATGAAAACAAAATTTCATCTCTTGAGTTGAATTTTATTCAGTAAGGTGCTCATGCTCATCTTCTTAATCAGGAAAAGACAATCAAGCTGTTGTGGGAGACTCCAAACAAATTCCCTAAGGCTGCTGAGAAGGGTTAAGTCTTTGGGGACCTAAAGTCAAGACATCCGCTTGCAATGCTAGTCTGCTTCTAGCTCAAAAATAGCACTTGGGCATGTCCTGACTTTTAGTGGCACTATGCACACACACAGCTCTGGTCAACCTATGTGATACTCGCACTGCTCCACTACCAGCACAAGACTTGAAGGAAAACAGTGATAACAGCACCAAGAGTGGAGTAGGTTAAGCTCCAAAAAAAAGGAGGTGGCACAGCCTGGGGATGGGTTATGGCCACAGGCTCATGGTGAGCAGACAGCCAGTATTGTTAAGAAAAGGAGGAAGCAGCACAGGAGAGCAAACATTGTTAAAACACATTCTGCACAAAATGCTCTGAATTGTGTATCTAAAGCATAATATTTAACTAGGGACTGGGCTCCTTTTCTAGAACAAATTGACAGATGTACAGACCACTTTACGTGGTGCTCTGTACCCCTTTCATCCGAAGATCTGACTCTTTGTATAATCATGCACTGTGGGAGACTGTGCCTGTCTGCTTGTGTGACAGGGACTGGCACTCACTCCTCCTCAGGGACACTTTTGTGGAATATCAGCTATTTAGGACAATCTCATCCATTCAATGGGCAAAACAGAAAGCAGTATGGAGCAAAATCAAAGTCTCTCGGGGGTCACAAAAGCATTTCCTGTCTTAAAGAATTTGGTGGTCATATTCCCCTCTTATCTTGCTAGACCACCACCAACAGCAAGACAAAATGACTTGCTGAGGATCCTCATGAGACTCACCCTCTTTCACTCAGTCGGATGTGTTACAAACCAGGCAAGGTTGCCACACTGCTCTGTTACAACAGGGATGCTGCATCCAAAGGAAGACTTACTGCTTTCCTGTAATTCAATGGCTGAATTTTTGGAAGAGGTAACTTACACTTCAAGGCTGATTTGGTTTTGAATGTATAGGACTGAACGCAACATGAGCTGGGACACTCCATGGCTTTTAGGTACAACTACCACAGTAGACGGAGAAATGCTGAAGAAAGAGAAGAGGAAGGAATCACCTTGGTCAAGACCAAAATAAATGACATAGCTTCGAAATATTTTCACTTCCTGAAAATCACTGTTAAATACCAAAAAAAAAAAAAAAAAAAGAATTTCTAACTTGAAGCGCCAGGAAGAAACGCAATAGGGAAATGAAAGGCCATATTCCTCAAACTGCAAGAAGAGATTTTCCCAGCCCCACGGATCCTGGAGACACAGATTTCATCTCCACCTTTGGTCTGTAGGAAATCCACAGCTCTCCAGCTCTTTAATCCTTCTGGTCATCGGTGCACAGGACATAGTTGTTTCTGTTAATGCTTTTCAGTGTGCTAATCCATTCTGGGAGCAGATATTAAAAGACTCCTACTTGACTGTCCTAGCTCAAGCTTGAGCTCAGGGTCTATTTAACACAAAATGGAACCCCTCCAAGAGATGGTTCCCCTCCATAAAGGAATAAATACAATTAGGATACTCATCTGGGGCAAGTAGTCTCTGGAAGAATCATCATGTAAATTTAAGACTTCTGTCTTCAGAGAATAATGACCTGTCTGTGGAGGTACAGACAAACCTGAGATGGGGCTCACTAATTTGCTCTTTCATTTTCACTAGGGCAGAGAATAAGAATGAGTTTAGCAGTCAAGACAAGTAATAATCAAACCTTATGTCAGGTGAAAGTTTAATTAGCAATGCCAGATGGAACAGCATCAACAAGAGGCCTTGAATGCTCTTTTTCCCTCCCAGGAATAGTCCTTTTCATAGCAGCACGGGGACTCCTGGGACAGGGAAGCTGAAACCTCTTCAGGCAGAAGAAGGAGTTGAATTTAGGTCTTTCATCTGTGGGATAATGGCCATAAGCATTGGACCATGGGTTAACAGCTCCTGTTGAGGCAATTTTGTGACTGTAACAATCCCCTTCTGACTTTTATATTCCATTTCTGCTGCAACTACTTAGAGAGTTTAGTCTGAGCTCATGATTAGTTTGGAGACATCCCCATGCTACACTTCCACTTACTTTTTGCCCAGTTCCCAAGCCTCTTCCATTGGGAAAATATCCACAATGTTACTAAAGTATTATTATTTCTTTTAAGCAACCCTTTTAGTAAATAAATGGCATCACTGCAGACCGCTCACATCCATACTGAGGACGTGGAACTCATCTAATAGTCATTTCAGTACAATACTTCCTCCCTAAGTGCTCCCAGGAGTCTCCCTTTATTGAGGAGTGGGTAATGGAATACTCACACCTCATCACCATGATACTGAAATACAGTCCTTTAATGGGCAAAATCAATTTTCCCTTAATATTTAAAATACCAACAATGTACTTTGCAGAAGCAAAGCAGTTAGGTAAGATTACAGGCTTACTGCTGATGATCTGGATCATAGTGTCTGGAAAGGAGACAGGGATAAAGGAGGCATACTCCAGAGTCCCATAATACTAACTGTTTTCAATTAAAAAACACCTTATTAAACTAAAAATGAAGAAGGACATTTCACCAATCTCCCCTCAGTTCACTTCCACCTGTAGTTAATCAGTTTGAATTAAGATCTGTTCCTTACTTTACCAGAGTAAGGCCAATCAGCATTGATCCCTCAGGTTAAAGTCCTTTTTTTCCCTATAATTTCTGATATAAACAGGGCTTTCATCAGTCAGTAGTATCTACTTGGGTCAATGACACACAGACCACTTCTCTGGGCTCACCTGGGATTCCTTCCTCATTGCCATACCCCACCTGTAACTTTATTAGTCCCTGCAATGACAGCAATTCTCCCCCTTGCGATCGCGTTAGGAAATTCCACAGAAATTCATGTAATAGAAAACTGGATTGTCAACTAAACATCTTTTTAATGAAAAGTGTATACTTTCTTTGAAGAATTCTTAACTTTTTTTAAGAAATCAAAACCGGTGAAATCTTTCACTGCTTGTATGTGAAAATATTTTTTTTAAATGAAAATGCCTTATGTTGGGGATAGCTGAGCAAATTCTACTCATTTCTCCTCTTCATCCTTATCTTGACCACAAGAATCTCAGTCATGTCCCAGTCCTTGGTCTGTTGTTCCTACTTTCCTTCCATTTTTCCTTCTTTCCTTCATCCCTTCCTCTCTCCCTTCATCTGCTTCAAGGTCAGAGCAAAAAATTCGTTCCTGGGGAAAATGTGGACTCTTTTTTTCCATTCTGCCTTATTTTGACCCTTAACAAAAATGAAACTAAAACCTGAAACCTTTAGATGATTTTAAAGACGTAGTAGATTTTCTTGACTTCAACTGTGCAACGCAGGAACACACAGGCAGACAGTGGTGCAAACCATGACACCGAATGAGCACTGCCACTCTCAAAGATCCCATTTTTTTGGACTTGGCCTTGGTGTATCCTACTACTTCTTCCAGCACTGGAGCTGGTTTAACGAGGCAGTTTTCTGTCTGAGAGGAGGTGGCTTGACTGGTTAAAGTAAGTTGCATATCCTAGAAAGAATAACATCATAAAATATTGACGCTCACAAAAATCCTGGAGAATGCCCTGTCAGAAGAATATTCCAGCACAACATTAAATGGAAGAAAATAATTATTCACAAATTCTTTTTTTTTTTAAGCAATGAATACAGTTAATTTTCTTATATCATTTGTTCATGTTTACAATTTTCAGTCACTCCTTTAAAACAGCCAACCTTTCTGGGACACATGGATTGAAAAGGCATCATTTTTAATGGGCTTGTAGCTAATTAAAAAGTGTGACATTCAGAATGTGGCTGGAACATGGCATAAAAAAGTAATTACAGAATAATACATCATGTCATGGACAAGTGGTTAAATGTGAACGTGTGCTGGCAAATATTATGTAGGAAAAGCCAGTGCAGGCTAGACTCTTACATACAATCCAGGCTCTGTTTCGGCTGGACGTTAGAGCTGGATGTGTTTTTGGTGCTGATCAGTCTGCAGGCCTGTTTTGCAATCACAGCAAGCTTCTCCTTTTCAGTCTGCAATGCAGATTGATCTCTCTCCTAGTGGCAGGCAAGCTTCTGGCAAGCACAGTGTGGCAAACAACCTCTGATTCCCAGGGGCAGCATTTTGTGCAGCGAGCAGCAAAGATTTTTGTTTTTCATCTGGTGTTTTATATTACAGGCTGCTTCATCTCCTTGAGTGCACCTACTGGGTAAATGAATATATTGGGCTTGACCAGCCCTCATTTGTGCAGGCCATGTGAAATTCATGTCCCTGAGCTAACGGGGGCCACTGAGCACCACTGAGGAGCATTCAGCTCCAAAGGGCACCAGGGACCTGGGACGTGGTTTTCAAGCAGCAGCTGGGATTTCAGTGGGCAAAAGCAGCCCGAGTGATTCAAGCTACTGAAAAAGCATTTGGAAATTCTTAGCATCTTTCAAGATAAGGTCATGCTTGTGATGCCTTCCTATGGCCTTATCTGCAACTCAGTGAGTTTTCAAAAGCCTGATTTTGGTACGCTGTTTTGAGCAGTGCCGTCTCACCTGAGCTGTCCCTTTCATTATAGTTGTGTATAGCTACTGAGATAAATCCCCATAATTATTCTTTGCATTGCCATAACATCTCTGAGCCCCAGAGAGAGCGCAGGAATGCGCCCTTCTAGGTGGTGGGCAGTAGAGCCTGCAGAGCACTTCCAACTGGTGGAGCCATCAAGGCAGGGAAGCTCAGGAAAACACTCGGCTGGCCTGTTGGAAAGGGCACACAGCAAGATTACTCACTGATTTAGTTTCTAATAGTCGTAATGGAAAAGAAAGGTTTGCAGGAGGGATTTGTAGAAAAAGTAGCAGAGTCAGGTGTGCATAGGAACACGTGAGGTCTCCAAGCAGGTGAAGAAATATGGGCTGATTAAGTTAAATATTTTTGTGTGGCAGGTTTCCACCTTCTCGCTTTTTGAAACTGTTTCTATTTATTGCAAGGAATTAATTATTTTTCTTTCTTAGCTCTGGTGATACTAGCCAGCAATACTATAGGGACTGAAGGTTTTTCAGTATTTCCATTAACGATTGGGTTAGAATTAACTCCAGATTCATAATTTAGCAGTCAAAACGGACTCCATGCTGAACTCAGCAATTCCTTTTCTGTTTTTTTTTTTTTTTTAAAGAAAAGTAAAAATATCTATTTGGCTGCTTTTCAAGAAGAGTAATTCAAGAAAAAGGAAAAGAGGGAATAAAGAAAGGAAACAAAATGTACCAGTACTGTTGGATTTATTTCTTTTATTATAATTTCTTTGGCTTATGTACATTTAAATGAAAATTTTCAGCCTATTAATCCATAATATAGACTAAAGTCCTCTTTGTACTTAATTAAAAATGGATGGATTGATACATAAAGGATGAGATTTTCAGAAGTACTCAGTGTCATCCTAACTGTGCTCTAATTGAAGTCAGTGGAGAAACTCCCTCTGAATTCATTAAGAACAGAGCAGAGCAAGCTTGAGTATTTCTGAAAATCGTACCCAAATGGAGTGTGGTAAGGGATTATTTTCAAAGCATTGCAAGGGATTTAACATTGTGGTTTCCATTACGTTCAGTTTATTCTTTTTTGGATAAAACATGGCTTAAGCTTTTTAAAATATACATCCACAATAGGCTTTATGGACTTTAAAGGATTGTCTTGAGCTGGTGTGGTTTGGTTCAGAAATTCAGATATCTCAGAGGAAGACATCAAAAACATACCTAAAGAAACAGGAGACGAGGAAGTAGCAATGTCTAAAAACTGAAGCCAAGTAAATATAAGTTGCAAGAATGGATTTAAAAAATATAAATGGATTTATTATTTGCCAGTGACACAAGCTTCTTAGGGCAGTAATTCCCTACCCTGGGCCTCTTGAAGTCCAAAGTGGAAACATTAAGTTTTGTGTGAACTAAGCGAGCAGGTGAGTCCAGATGCAGTGTGGAAGGGGAACGACTCTGCGTGTGGAGTGTGCAGATTCAGAGCATATGGCGCACCAAGATCTCAAAAACTTGTGAAACACACCGTGATTCAAACACCAGGGCCTGTGGGTCCAAATTTCACGCCAAGTTCTGCTTTTTGCTATAGGAGGCCTTCGGGTTAATCCTCACTTTGGGGGCAGATGTATTGTGCTACTCAGGACTCCTTTCTAAGGAATCAGATTAAGAAGAAGATATATAGTAAAACAACTGGCCAGGCAGCTCTCTCCGTAACAGGCCAAACATCAAGGAAAACATAGGGTCCTTTTGCCACTGCAGAGACTATAGGAAAGATAGTTTAGCGGTGGCCTGCACTAAGTTTTTAGAGCCCTTCATATAATAAATGATACATATCATCTTTATGCCACCCGTCTAAATCACAAAAATGTAGATTTGATTAATGCTGAATGGCAGAAGCGCCGAGCTGCATCCTCACTTTGCTATATATAGTGCCAGGGCTAGCTCTGGCTTAGTCTTCCAGCTGTAGTTCAATATATTTCTGAGCCAACCAGGTAGAACGGAAGCCTTAGCTGTATTTCCCAGCTCTCAGAGGTTTTAAGCCAATCCCACAGCTTTCATTGGAAGTCGTTTTTGCAGTATACTAATAAATAATCTCAGGGAGAGCGCAATTGTCCACAAAAAAAAAAAAAAAAAAAAAAAAATCAGCTGCAGAACAAAAAAACATTAGCAAAGGGATGTACCGACTTCATTTTTTTCCAGCAGATGTTCTTGCTGAAGTCTCTCCCTTTCCCTGCTACATTTCTGCTATGTTAATTGTCATAACTATCCCCTATAGTTCCTTAGTAGGAGAATTGTAACAATTAGCCCATGACTTAACACCAGCTGTCTTGGCTTAGGCAAGGCAATGTGTTTTGGACTCCGAACACCTGCAGACAGACAGTGCATGGTGGATGCTTGGATGCTGAACCAAACAGCTGTTGTGTTTCGGATGCATCCTCCTGGGGGGAGAGTTGGGGAGAATATAAAAAATGTCTGTGTGTTCTACTGTCACGATTTCCACTTTTTAAGCTTTATTGCGAGCATTTCTTTCCAGTACGTGGAGTCTCAGCTGATTAAGGGATGGTCTTAGTCACTACCTGGGGACTGTACAGTCTGTAGGATTCCATATGTTATGTGGCTTTGGAGGTAGCTCTAAGTATAGTGAGGAGGGAAAGAACAACCCCACACTTGCTTTGATTTATTTCCAATTATTCCCTTTCCAGAGCTCTTAAAGGACAGTTCAGTTTGGTTTGCACACTTCCCGGTCAGAGTAATGTGAGAGCTGGCAGTTAGCACTTTGGCAGTTTTACCCCAGTGACTTTAATAACCAACGGGAATTGCCGAGAACAGCGGTAGCGAATTTACGGAAAGAGCTGTGAATGCATTGCCTTTCCCCGGGAACTGTAAAGTGGGATTGTTCAAGAAAGAGATTTAAATGTGGGTGGCATCAATTTGAAATGCAGATGGTGTATCTTATTAAACACCATTTTAGCTATTTGTAATGCTCAGAACAGTGTTTGCCCTGAATTTAAATAGCGATATACAGTATTTGTTAAAAAACATGCTTGGACATGTTTTGTTTAATTAGAGGCTTGAAATTTCCTAGCATATGGCTTGTCATTTGGTAAAAAGATATGCAATTATGAACTTACTTGAAGTTTTACTGTTTAAATGCAAAATTAACTTACTATGTTCATCACTTTGTGGCAGGCCATTAAATATAGTATTTACTAAACAAAAGCTATATAGGAGCAGCCCAGCCATCTGTACCTCTCACACTGTATGTCTTTTGGTTCATAGAAAGTGGTCTGGACCCGATCTGCTCACACAGTCCATTACCAGAGTTTTCTACACGTCTGTGCAAATGACATCATGTCTGTTTATTATCTTTAAAGGCCTAGATGCTGCTTTAGAAGCATCAATTTAATTTTTATACTTCAAGAAAGCAAATGGGCCATCTGCTTATATATATACAGCACTTTCTGAAGTGCTGTGGACTTTTTTCTCATCAGATTTTGGATGGCCTTTTAAAGTTTTTGGAACTTTTGGTTGCTAGTGTCTTTATTTTTTTCACTAAGGAATAGAAATGAGAGACTGGAAGACTGGAGGATGATGCATATATACATATATATTTTCCAGAACTGATCTGCTTAGTGCCTGCTCCTCCACACAACAGGTGACTAATGCAGACTCTCTGACTCCCTCCTGCCACCTCAAGCCAGTCGTCCATCCACCACCTTGATCATTCCGCAGACCCAGCAGAGCTGATGAAAAAATTGCCTTAGGCCAGTTAATCCTCATTTTTTTTCAAGCAATATTATGCACTCGGAATACTCACAGTTTGGAAGATACTCATTTTTACACTTGAAAATGACTTAGAAAGAAAAGGAGGAGGAAATGAAAGTCTCATGAAGAAGTGTGAAGGGAACGACCCGCAGTCCAACACATTAGTTTGCTTCACAACTCTTGTTTCATGGCTTATTCACACCCCGAACTGACTTTTTCAGAGGCAGATGGTAGGATTCCTCTCGCTTGCATTATAGAAGTCTATATATGAGCCAAAGGTCCTAAGCTTAGTGTATATTTATAGCAGAGAAATAGGTTATTTTAGAATGTGATTACTTCACCCGTTTTGTATATCGTCTTCAGGATGAGTGAAAAACAGCCCCGAAATGCCTATTTCAGTGACTCTGAAGGGAAAATAGATGTCTATGCTGTACATGCCTACTTATAGACCCTACCTGCGAAGTTCATTAAACATCACAACTGACATCTTGGCCACTGACTGTAATGATAAATTCCTGTGGATTTCAGGAGAGGCACATTTTCTCTGAGTTCTTTCTTATCACCACTGTTCTTTGGTCAACATAAGCAGCATGCTGAGCACCATCAGAGGGATGTCCAAAGTCATGCTCCTTCCCAAGATGAAGAGAGAAGGAGAAATACAACAGAGTAGATGAAAAGTTGGGGTGCCAGCAGGAACAATTCAAATTATTTTAATCTCTGTTTCTTTACAGATGGTATGTAACCTTCTTGGTTTAGCCACATTGACAATATCTCTGCCCGTAATTTTTTAAACTTTCTTGCACTCTGCAAGTTCAGCTACTCTGACCACACCATCCTACCATCTCACTGACCCGCCTTGCTCCCTCTTAATGTGACTTTTTTTCAAGTTTTCCTTTGTGATTTTTGTAGACCTGGCCCCCGGCTTGACCTTAACATCCTTCTACTTGATGTCCAGTATGTCCTCCTTCTCCTTTTGCTAATCACTGTGATGTTTTTCTACCCTCAAAACGTGCCTTTCTTCCCCACTGTTTTTCATTGAATTTCACTTCTTCTGTCTGTGTAATGTAACTTCCCTGTTTACCAGCTCTCTCCCAAGAAAGATGAAGAAAGCTTCATCTCCTCAATCGTGGAAACTTGAGCAATATTGTGTAACACAATGAATGATGCAAACACAGAACCATAGCGCGCCTGCTCTTCCTTTCCCTTTTGCAGTGCAGAAAATGGCTCCTCACTGGGATTGTTTCCCTCATAGTTCAGGTTCGGAACTTTTTTCTTTGCTCAGTAGCCTCTTGCTTTTGTGAGTATGGAAGCAGTGGTCACAGTCAAGGTCAAGACCAAGGTACCCAACACTGCGCATGTACCCAGTAGAGGCAGTGATTGAACCTAGGAGACAACGATCACTTCTAATCCACATTTTTACATGGTTAATAAGAGGTTCATTTGTGAGATTCTCAGGGTAGAGAAATGACTTTTTGTCACAGTTATTTGTGTATGATAGACTAGATTGTGAACTCTGATCCAAGCAGGCAGGAAGGCAGGTGAAACTCCAAGGACTTTAGAGTAGGGGATTTCTACAACTACCTGTGTATACACATACTGCATCCAGGAAGAAGGGTCTTTGGACAACTGGATCTTTACACCTAGTACTTATATGGACACTGTTTGGGGAAAAAAAAAAAAAAAAGAGAAGAGATATTACCACCACTTTAGAAAAGTCACCATGTTATAATAGCTCTATATCCAGCGTAGACCCAAGATTATTCTTCTACTAAAGAACTCTTTAAGAGTCAGCATCCTCCAAACATCTGCATCATGTTTCCTTTCCAATGATAATTAATTCTGGGTATTTATTTAGTAAATTAGTTAGTTATTTTCTAGATCTTTCATTACCAAAAATCCAGCCAAGATTATATGAGCACTTCCTGAGATCTTTCTGAAGCTCCAATGGCCACCTCTCATTCACAAGGTGGGAGATAACCCCCAGTCACTTCTGTATGTCCTGATGATACCTTTCTGCATCACATGTGTCTAAAGACCTTGGCTCCTGTGCCAAAATCATGTCCTGACTTCTTATTTAAAAGCACTGTCAAGAGTCATGGAAGAAATAAGCCATGTTTTGATCCCCATTAAACACATGTCACTGGTTACAGATGTCATTGGGAACAGTTTAGGCCAGGGATTATTTTTAAGAATCTGAGCATTGTTATAAAGATGTGGTGATAATTCATTAACCCTTCGAGAACGCTTACATTATGTATTAAAAGGATATTACTGTAACTTTTGGCCTTTGAATTGGTGCTTCATTTTGACTTACTTTGCTCTAGGGACTACTTCATTCTGTTTTCAAACATGATGAGCTGAAGTTTAGTTTTGTCCGCTGATCATGTCTTCCTTGCTTGATTAAAGCCCCTTCCATCCTACAGAAGAAAAAAAGGAAAAAAAAATGTAGAGCAATGCACGAGGTTATCTATCCCTTGTGGATTTAAATTGCCACTCCAGCAGCAAAATAGGTCCATCCACTCAAAAGGAAGCCAGTGAGGCTTAACAGAAAACAAGATTCCATTGCGGAATGGTGGAGGACTGAAATAATTCAGGCTTTTAAAAATACCAACACGTTTTAAAAAATGGAAATTAAAACTGTCTATCCCCACCTCGTAAATCCAAATGGGATTCAGAGGAGTGTCTTTTTGACCTTCTCAGTCATCTCGAAGTCTGTGCAGTATTTATATGTCATCCAGTCAAACTCTAAAAATACAGTCACTATTAAAAAGAAATAGTACTAATGATTCTTGATGAGGAGCCCTTCCCTCTGAGTTGCTGTGATCCAATACTTAAATGAGAAGTTGGGGTTACTACGTTTCTGGATGTCATTTTCTAAAAAGGAGACAAAAGAAATCTTGACAACTTGTCATTAAAGATTTCGTGGCTATATGTATAAGTGCAGGGATGCCTGCTCTGTTGCTGTGGCAAAATTCACATTCAGGTGATTACATTTTCCTGCTTCCACTCAGCCTGCATTTTCACTTCCCTATGTCATTCTTGTCTTCTCATCTGAAATTGCTGTGCGGTGCTGCTGTGCATTATTAAACAGTTGCCACATTTCATCTCAGTGGATCTTGCATTTAAAAGATGGGTTTACTCCTTTGTTATTTTTTTTTGTACATCTGTTTTTCTTTTTTTTTTCCATGAAAAGGTTTCCCATCAATAATAGACTTTAGAAATTACTGTTCTTCATTCAAAGTTGTCAAAATCTTTTTTTTTTTAACTTTATTTTTTCCCCAAAAAGTTTGGGCCTTTCTAGAACTGAAAGGAAATTAAGTAGTTGTTGTTCAGATAACTGAATGTTATTATTAACTGAATGTTATTATTAACAATAAAAAAGGGTTCTGTAATTGGATATAGAAAATTATTCCAGCAATATTGTGGGTAGCTGTTCAGGGGCTCATCTGTAAACTGAGGAAAACAAAAAAGAATCAATTTCAAACAATTCAAAAGAAAAGCTCAGAGCTCTGAATAACTGAGCAAAAATCTTTATGTTGTTTCCATCAAGTTCTTTTTATGTATCATATTTTGAAACTTGCAAAGTCCTATTGTGCCATTCAGAAAGAAAAACTGCTTTTAATTCTCTTTCTCTGTAGACAGACATATGAAATGAAACCGAAGTGCAATTTGTTTTTTAGATTGCAAACTCAATGAGACGGAGATCACTGCCCCATGAAATTAGCCACATCACATGCGGGCTACAGATCCAGTCCTAAAAAAAGAGGGTATTACACTCAGGTCCTGGGAGAATGTGATGGCTGTTTGGATTGGTTAATGAAATGGGAATGTTTTAGATAATTCGGTTTTGAAAAATGAAATAAAAAAATTCAGAAGTTAATGACTTGCTTGAAACCGTTACTGTAAAATATGTTATTTTTATTATCACATCTAAAATAGTTCAGTGCTGTGCATTATGTTTCATGTACTCCTAGTAGTGGCAAACAAGGAACATGTGATAGATGGGCACAGTCAGGAAAACCATCACA
The DNA here is from genome assembly GCF_059628265.1 of Tinamus guttatus. NCBI lineage: Eukaryota > Metazoa > Chordata > Aves > Tinamiformes > Tinamidae > Tinamus > Tinamus guttatus. Next base: position 3,112,385 of record NW_028288752.1, read on the forward strand.
ATGTGCATGCACTGTGGCAACTTGGGAATATAACAATCCTTGAATAAAAATTAGAGCAGTCAATACCCTCAGGAGAACTTAGACTTTTTTTAGAAGATGTGTGGAGACATCCCTGAAGACACAGATTCCATAGAAGAGTCAAAAGAGTTTAGAGCCCCTGCCTGTTCTTATCTGTAGACATCCTCATGAAGTCAGCTGCTCCAGGGTGTTAAAATAATGTGTGGTACCCTTGTCCTGTTAGAAACAACATATTTCTTGGGATCAGACATCAAATCAGGGCTAAATATTTTGTTCAGTGGTTAAAGTGGCTCAAAGTACTGACACAGGGGATGCCCTTTGCAATCACCATGGTAGAAACAACATAGGACATTTTGCAAAGCAAAGGAAAGTCAGTATAGACCATGTGTTTAGAGACACATTGCTACACCCTGCTTTTCCAGGAAAGGTTCCCTTGCTATTTGCTAGGGTCATAGCCTCCCTGCCTGACCCTTAGACTAATGGGACTGCAGATTGTTTCCATAGGCGCTGGGAAAACATATTGATTCCTGCTTTCTCTATTTCAAACACTGCAACCATATCTGCAGTCAGGAATAAATTTGCTCAGACTGTTAGTGAGACATCAGGAGCTGGGTACTGTTGATACAGTAGTACAAAAGAGAGGCCTCCAATCACCATGAGTAATGCATCCTACCTGTGTCTTAAAGGAAAGATGAAATTGCCATGAAATGAACTGATTTAAAGATCTGGAGTTTCAAGCAAAAGAGCCAGAATAAAACCAGGAGTCAACATACTGAAGTTACAAGAAAGACAAATAGTCCCTCATCATGTGGTCTTCAAGGGTCAGGGGCAGATTTTGCCAGAGAGAGTAATTTCAGAAGGAAGGGCTGTCCTTGAAGCGCTCCCTCTAGCCAGGCACAACTTGTGTTTAGGACTAAGAGCTCTAAACGGCTTTTTAAACACTGAACAGGACTCAGTGGTTGAGAGAAGTTGCCTCACAAACCAAATGTGGGCTCATAGACTGCGTCAACAACTAGAAGCTAGAAGGTTCCTTGTTGATTTTTGAGGGACTTTGCATCAAAGTTCAGCAAGGAAGCATCTACACAAGATACATCTTGAATGCTTTTAAAGAGCAAACATGTGCAAGAGCTTCATTGTAATTTAGTTTGGAGGTCATTGACATGTGGTTAAATGAAACAAGTTTTCTACTGGACAAGCAGTTTTATGGGTGGATGCCATATGATTATGTATTACATTTTATTTTCAGATCGTTCTACGAAAATTAGCACAGCACCTTGAAGCAGAGAGCAGGCAAGGATAGTTATGCAGATGTGTCATAGTAAGTCTTTATTTTTCTTTTTTTTAATACAGTTTTTTTTTTTTGGTGGAAGAATCTGTAAATGGACACATTAATATCAACCCAAGGGAGCAATTGTCCGGTGACACACGTGGTCTGTTTTGTAGAGTAATCCTGCCAATGAAGTAATGATGCAAGCAGAAACCACTTATTTCAATGGGATACTGCATAGTAGAAATGAAATGGTAAAATGCGCAGTGATGCAGATGCTCGGGAGCCTTGCTGCTGAGCCTCCTGGTTTATTTTTAACTACAGAGGCAAAACTGTGCTTTGGGATCCCATTGAATGCTTGCCCTGGTAGAGAATAACCAGCCTAAGTCTTCCCCAGTTCCATGTCTTCTCCCATTCCCACCTACTAACCCGTCTGGCCAGGCAAAGACACGATACCTCAGGGCACTGTACACCGGCTGCAGAGGAGTCTGACCAGGGGGGTTCTTGTCTAGGCAAACTGTGGCAGGATTGCAGCATTTCTCTTCACTAGGCAGTGAGGAGTCCAAACCTACTTGTTGAGTCTGGGCCTATAGATTTTCCACCCTGAATCATGCCCTGGCCACCTTCCAGCCATGTCATTTGGGACTGGGATTTTGTTAAATTTGATTCTCTTTTGGGCTGGGTCAACACAAGGTTGTTAGGCAGTGCAAAAGAATGTGTCCTTTGGCCAAATCCTGTTCCCAGAGCAGATGAGAGTAAATTTCCCTTTGCCTCTGTGAAAGTCTGCGTTTTACCGGGGTGACCCTGGGTTATCCTTGGCTATGCTCTGCATGGGGCATCCTACAAGGAGCTGAGCACCTTTGTCTCATTGAAAAGACTGAGGGCTACAGCTAACTTGGCACTTTTTCAGGAACAGAGCCTTAAGGAACATTTTATTCCACTTTAATTCAGGCTGAATGCATACCCTAGCTTTATGCTAGAAGGAATCCTTCCTATTTCAGGTGGCTTTGCTTCAGAAGTAAAACCAGTCTGCTGGCTAAATTTCATTTTGAGTAATTACATTTGGCTCATATAAACTACTTTAATAGTTTCAAGAGGGAAAAAATGGCTCTCTGCTTACTCTTCTAAAGCTATTTTGTAGTGTTAGTGAGAGAGACGGAATAGGCCTTCCCACCCAAGGGGTGGCTGCGTTTTAACAGGGGGTGAAATTACTCCTGCACAACATGTATATTGTTCAGGGAGCTCCACACCACGTCTCTCCTACAAAAAAGACAGAAAGCAATTAATGTATTTCTGAAGCTTCACAACTCTCAGCTTGTAATATATCTGCCTCAACCCTATTCTAACGTATCAGACTGCCTTTCTGACAGCTCTTCTGGGCGGTCTTAGGAAGGACCTATTCTTATCTTCTTATTTTCTCATTGTAAGCTTGCTGACTTCTTCCTTTTTCCTCTCCATCACCTGCTCTCTTCTAATAAAATCTACTTTGTCACCAGGGCAGTCATCTCCTGTTATCATCCACTCACACCCAGGCTAGCTGCAAGGTGCCTTCGCTCTGCATCCATCACAGATCAAGGAGACAGGCCTTGCAGACAAGCTGAACCTCTTACTGTTGACCTGATCACTCAGTTCTCTGTTCCAATATAACATTGTCTATCCTTGCCTCTGTTCATAAGACAATACAGCTTCCACATTTTTATTGTTTGTTCTTGAAATGAACCTTCTAGAACTTGGCTGTGGAAATGAGTTTCTAGCTGACCATCCTTACATCTTTCTGCATATTTATTTTCCCCTCTGTATATATTTTATTAAAGGCATCAAATCTATCACAAGTTCCTTCTTCATTATTCTTTCTTGCCCTTCTTAAATTTCTCCAGTGGTCTCTTCTATCACGCCATGCACTCCTGCCTTGATATTTCCTTTATCATCACTTTATTTGTCATTCTCATGCCTGGAATGTCCTAATTCTTTATATCTCATAATTCTGTGACCCCAAATGTCACTCTTCCTGCACCAGGGAATCTGTTATATTATCTTTATGATTATTCACTAAACAAAACTTTTAGAGCAGCTAATGCATATGCATAAACTTATTGTTCACAAGGTCCAATTATTCAAACATTCATTCTGTGAATTCATTACAGCAAGATGACATTTTTTCAGTGCATGAAGAAAAGACCAAAAGATCTATATGGAGGATGGAAACATTCTGAGGAGCAGTGTAAAGGATTTTCAGACAAACTGAATGAAATTTGGAAGACAGGTTAGTTTTCCTAAAGGGTATTATGGCACTCTCTTTCCCAGCTGCTTCTTGCAGAGTGCTTCTGGGTGCTAAAGTATGGGGATTAAATGGATTATCTCATCTGCTTAAATGTAGGAATCATGCCATCACTTTTCCTTCACATTGTTTCCCTTTTGCCTGTTGCTGACCTTGTCTGTTAGGTCAGATCTGACATTGAAAAAGATTTATGCCTGTGCCTAATCTGCATATTGCCAGTAGCCCTATTGGTCTAAGTCACTGCATAGCTGGAATTTCTGTGGGAAGCTGTTGTTAAGTAATTCTGTTCACCGAATGTGGATATTATCTTAGGTGCCTAAAAAGATTTTCTTTTTAAATCCCAGTCTTGGTAAAGAAATCAACTTATTTTTGAATGTTGTAGCAGTTTTAATGGATCTGAGGATTCTGAGCTTAGACAGTTAGTCACACAGAAATGAACAACCCCATGCAGAAAATAGCACAAACTAAATATCCTTATAAAATGAGAGAAAGAAACCAATGAGACATTGTATGAAAAAAAATTCATAAGTATTTCACAGGAAAAATGTTTTGTTATGTCATGAAGTCATTTCCAAAAGCCATGGGTGTTTAATATTTCATACAGTAGAAGATCTTTCTTCAGATCCACTGTTTTTATTAAGTACTGATATACACAGTACTTACTATTTTACTGTGTTCTTCTCTTGAACATCCCCATATCATTAATATTTTCTCACTAAATATTTAAATGCTTTTTCTTTACTTTTTGCATTTTTCCTCCTAGTCATCCTGTGAGCTTAAATATTATGTTTACATATTTATATAATAATACGATCCGATGAAACAGTAAGATGCAAGTAGCACCATGGTCAGCCTGTGAACAGGAATTCAAGACATCTGCCATAAATTACAGAAATGCTTCAGGCTACTGCCCTCCAAGAGATCTTTGTTAAGGTCAGCTATACATCATGTCATAACCAAGAACTACCTAGAAAAGAAAGTTAAAGTTCCGTAGGTGGTTCTTAAATCTTTGAAAAATTAAAAACTCAAGTCAATAGCAAAAGGAAAATACATTATTTTATTCTGTCTTTCTGTTCTTTTTGTTTGTTTGTTTTTTTCTTGCAGAAATCTAATATTCCAACCTTTCATTCTGAATCCACATCCATCAAGAGCATATCAGGACTATTCTTGTTTCTCCATAAGTGTTTCTCCATAAGCCCTGTCTTGCTGTGTTTAGGTTTGGATGGGGTGCAGAAAGCGAACTTGAATACTCTCCTAGCAAGAAATCTCTTGGACAGACTACAAGGGCCTGGGAATTTGGAAATTAGCCAAATTAGTTGCCAGATACCTCATAGTTTGGAAGTTTGGGCTTTTACCTCAAGGCACTTGAGCTGAGCTCTGCTGTGGTTGTCCTATGAAAACAGGCCAGATGAGATCCCAAGGCCCTGGCAAGCTTGTGAAGGTCAGATCTTCAGTCTTCCAGACTCATAGGATCTTGGAAGCATACCAAGCAGTCATGAAGTCCAGGGTTTCCATTATTTGTAGGCATAGATTTCATGATTTTCACTGATCTTCACCAAAAATAATATTTTATATATATATATATATATATGTGCATATATAATATCCTCCCACTAAAGCTTCAACATTGCTGTTTCTAATGGAGAAACACCTCATCTGAAAATTTTTAGCTGTGATTACGCATAGTCTCTCCAGAGCTTCAGGGATGTATTCCAAACCACAGTCTTTACACGGGGTGTATAAGGCAGTAAGGTAAGCGTTGGCTGCTTCAGCTGTACTTTTCTGCACTGGGATACTTTTCTTTCCTTACAGATAATGTGATAGATTCACAGAGCTAAAGAGAAATTCTCTCCTCCCCAAAAACATTCCATTAAAGTCCCAGAACATCTTACTGGAGTAAATGCAAAATTTGATATTGTTTTTGCAGTACCGGGATTCATATTTTAGGAAATCTTACTTTGTCATGTGAAGCCATTAAAATCTAAGGAAAGGCAAAATTGAGTATTGGAAGGAATAACATGAAAGGGAGGATGCCAAACACATTCATGGACGTAGAAGAGTTAGTGAATGTTCAGTTGAAGTAGAAATGGTCCCACCTTTTGAGGGGACTCTAGGGAGAGTCCATCTGTTCACGTGTGAGGTAAAGAAGGAGTGAGAGGTGCTGAGAATATCAAAGCTAGAGGTCTGAGAACGGACTTTGTATAACTCTTACTATTATACTTACTTAGAAGTCCTTGAGTTTAAAGTCCTTAAATACCTGCATTGCATAACAGCACTGCTGGTTATTAAGCATATCTTGTAATTGGTTAGAAAGTCATTAATGATAACTTGCTTGAAAACGAACCAGCTGGTACTGTGAACCTCTAGGTAATAACAAATGCAAGAACAGGAGGAACAGTATTAATTTAACTCCCCAATACATTCAGTTGCTGTTTAAAATCCTAAGGAATTAATTTTTGCATCTATTTCACTAATAAAGCAATCACAACACTTTTTACGCTTAAATACACAGCAAAAGAGTCCCAAAAAAACGCATTTTTTTCCTCAATGATTACAAAGCTAGCTTAATTTGGTAACAGAATTATCAAGTATTTCTCATCTGTATCTTGAAAAAAATCCCCTCAGGAAGGAACACTTTGTGTTCTCAAGAGCTTCACCGCAATAAATCAGCATAGCTGCATTGACTTTGGAAATATGGCTATGATTTCAATCAGTTGTGGATCTGGGTGCCTTCATTCTTTGGTGATACGTACCAACACACACTGTACAGTTTACTGTGGTGCTTTTATTCAGTGTGAAAAAGACTCCTAGTATTTTTTTTAATTACTAGTATTTCTAATATTTTTAAGAGCTTGATCTTGCAAGGTGCTAAAGGCCACCATTCCTTGCGTCTTTGAAAGCCTCTCATCGGGTCCAGTGAGAAATTGGGGCACTTGGCCCTTTGCAGAATGGGACCTGGAGCATTGGAAAAAAAATGCCATGTGTTTTGTACAACCTGCTAATAGGCCTGTGCATTCGTGCACAGCAATTGATCCTACAAGCTTCTCAGTGTTCACTGGACTTGCCATTACACCATGAATATTTTATAGCAGCACCACTATAATAACAGTAATTACATTTGCCCTTTTACAGCACCTTTTATCTAGGGATTTCAAGGTGCTTTATGGATGTTAATTAAGCCACACAGTCTTCCTGTGGAGTAAGAATTATTATTACCATTTTGCAGATGGGGAAGCTGAGGTACAGAAGATCCAGACTTGACCTTGCCCAAGATCATGTTGTAAATCCTTGCCAGGACTAGGGGCTGAGTTCAGGGATTCTATTCAGGACTCACTGTATATATTTGTTTGATTTTCATTATGTCACAGGAAGAAGTCAAACATTTAAAGTTGAAAAGCATGCACGAATCTGGATATATTTTCCATTATTTGGATTATTGTGAATTCTTAATAATGTGAAGAGTCACTATGCCCCTCAACACTCCCTTGTAATATAATACACACCAGAAGACCTCTCAGTGAATTGGAGTGAGTGCTATATATTATATACAGGTGCCTGATGTTATATACAGTGATACTAGTAGAAATATTTCACTAAGTATCAGACCAGTCTTGCAGGTACTGAAACCAAGATGATTATTAATGTCATCATGAGCCATCAATGAACTGTGAACAAAGTCCATAGCTGAAATGCGCTATTCTCTCAATCATTTCACTAATAGTTAAAATATGTGCCAAGGTATATTCTAATGCCAGTACCTGCCATTTAGATGAATGAAAATGACTGACTGTGATTGCTTCTTTGATAAACTTATTTACTATGACAGTGCTAGCCCTTGATTGCTTGGTTAAACTAAAAGAATACATAATTATTATATAATGATTTTAGAGTTTGGCTTGTATCTAAAATGAACGTGCAAAATACCCATTCAGCCAGGGGAAATGGACACACTTTCTGAGTGAAAAGGTGACTGCAGTGCTAATCTGCATTAATCCAAATGAGATGCATGCTCGCAGTCACAGCAGGCCATGGCTCGCCTTTGGGAAGGCAACCACGCACGAGGAAATTCTTCATGCTTGTAAGCACCTGAACTCCTGCACCCCATTCAGAAAGCCCCTCCGATGTTCTTATTTTTATTATTATCATTATATTTTGACCATGCAGCACCCCCTAAGCTCTGTAGAGTAGACAAAATCCTGGCTTCACAGAAGAAATTGGGAAGTTATTGACTTCAGCGTATCAAGGATGCCCTTCAGGAAGTTTAGCAATACCTTCACAAATTGGGAAGACACTGTAATTACTCTAGATGATGTGAAAACCCTTAAGTAAGAAATTTGGACCAGTTTAATCAATATCAAGATTGATCAGTATCAAGATTTTGCCTACTAAGAACTATGTGCTGTAATAATCGCACTTATGATTTGTTCTGTTTGACTTTCAAGTTTTGCTGTCCAACACCCCCTTGTATTTTAGAAAAATGGTATCACAGAGCAGTGTTAGTGAACACAGCTATTTGGATATTACTGCAAAAAGATAATTTGCTCCTGGCCTCAGAGGAGCTTGAACAGGGATGAGCGAGTGGTGTTTTTTCTCCGTAGCAGGGCAGCATGAGCAGCTTTCCCTTTCTGCTTGCTAAAAGGATCATTCATGGCAAAAACACTTGAAGGAGACTACTCTGTATATCTTTAAATATAACTTTTCACCTGGAATAAAACGTTGGGCATAATAACTTAGTATTGAATAATATTTCATAGATTGCCAGCAGCAACCCTGTGAACTGTTCTTTGTGAACAGCAGTATATTTTGTGTTCAAGAACTCTCTGATTTGCAAACACTTTAGTATAGCCTGACACTTTCACTGTTGCCTTTTACTTATTCATTTCAGCTCTTCCGCCTTACTGCTGCCTCTCAGCTTTGATGCATTGAGAATCATTAGTAAGTAAAGCACATTTAATCTATCCTGCAAGAGTTTATATTTCTGAACTGAAGCAAAAACTCATACCAATTAATTATTTACTGAGCTGGAGACTTCTAAAATATCTCAAGGAAGTTCACAGATTTATTAATTTTAGTTGATCTTATTTGGAGTTTTGTTAATGGGATTCACCTGCTATTTCAGGAGGTGAATAGCTATTTTATTTTTATATGCCTCACAGTCAATATAAATGCCATTTCATTAAAAGCTGTTTATGAACAAAAGACTCAAAAGCAAATGTGTATTGCCAAAGCATTTTTTTTTCCCCATTGGCTGTGGTTAGGCTGTTCCTTGAAGCCAAAGATTTGATGGATTTTTGATTTGTCTGCATTATAGGGTTTCATTCCATGCAGTAACAAGTGAAAAACACGAGTTGGAGTGGACATTGCATTTTGAAAACCACAAAGCACGTGATTTATTCAAATTATATTTACATAGGAATTATTTCACCCACCAGTGAAATGCAGCTGCCGCTGACTTAGAAGACGTCAGTATTTAAAAAGCAGCATTGCTAAGTGAAAAGCACTTTATCTAATATAAAACTTGAGGAGGAATGTAGGCTTGCAGAATGTAATTACTCATTTGGAACTTAGCCCAGACACCAAAACTATCATTCTCTCTTTAGCAAAAGTAACTAGGAATCTTAAGTGGTCGAAGATAATGGAAGTCTTATTTCTACAGTTCTTCTAGAAAATAAAAATAGTGTTAGCAGTATATGCTTCCCAGATATTTAGACATAATTGCATTTAACATTTACACAGCATGTTTATCAGAGGACCTCCGAGTGCTCTATAAAAGAAAAGGTGTGTTTGGTTTTTCGAGTAGCCCTGCTCATTGCTTTTGTTTCTTTGCCTTTCAGAAATGTCTTGTTCAGAAATATTTTTGGAAATATGAAATATGTAATTGCAAGGCAAATAACTGACTCTATTCTGGCCTCTGAATTCATGCAGAACTTTTGGTGTTTCTGACAGGGAAGTTTTCTGCATGGATCATTGGCAGATGTAGCTGCAAGGATGTGGTCACACAGTAATGACTATGGCAGCTGGAGTTGGTTTGAAGGATGGTTTCGCCTTCCAGCCTATTGATTTGAGCTCCTGTAGCAACATATTTAGCACTGATGTCACAGTCATGGATGGGTTTATGATAAAGCTTCCATGGTATTTTAAAAAGAAGCAGAAAGAGAGAGTCCAGCGTGAGCACATCCATTTTCTGCGTGATGTGGAACATCTGTGCAATCACCTTTAGCCACAGCAAAATGTAACTATCAGTCAGTGAATATGTTTCAGCAATGGAGATGATGTGTGTGTCCTCCTCTATCCTTGACATTTTCATCAGTTTCCCCCAAGAATTCTCTGCTTTCCCTTCCCTGGTTTTTAGCTATTGCTAGAATGTCATCTGAAGATCTGTCTTAGCTAGTCTTGGGAAAATACCTATCTCATAATGAGAGGTGAAGGAAAATACTATCCAAATGTTACGAAAATCAATATTTTATGTACTACAGCAATTTCATAAAATCCATTGGGAAGACAGTGAGAGAAGCATTGATGGAGAAAAGAAAAAAAAAAAGTGGAAGATTGGAAAAAATGACAAATAAACCAAAAGCTATTTTTTGATTTTTTTTTTAAATTAGGACCCTAGATAGCCTTAAAATTCTGTATCAGTCTTATCTTACCTTACTTTACTGGAACTCTCTAAAATGCCTTTTTTTTAAAAAAAAAGAGTTTCATACAGTTTATGTTGTTCCGGTTTATTTGTATGAAACTATAAAATACATATTCCAACTGATTGCTTGAGCATTGGAGATTTCAAAGCAAATCTTGATATTGGGTAAATTTGCCTTCTCTCCCCTTCTGTTTTGTGGCATGTGGGTTTCCTGAACTCCGATATTTCACCTCGATTAATCTGTTTGCAAAGCTATTATTGAGCTTGAGGGCTTAAATTAAATTTCAAGTTCATATAAACTTCTCTGATGAATACATTTTTGTTTGTGTGCAGTATATAAATTCTCCCAATCTTTCTTTTATAATAATATGGTTTTGCTATCCCCAAACTTCAATTTATAGCAGCAAAATTATTCAAAATTTCTACAGTGCTTTGGAATCAAAGTGTTTGCTAGGAACTGCTCATTAAGTCAATCATTAAAATTCAAGTCTCACTATATTAATATCAAAGTAAGGAAACAAGACAGGAGTTCAAGATAAACAGAGAATTCTGAAAGATCTGTTGAGACCAAAAATAAAAGTTATTGTGCAAGACATTCCTGACTTTCAAAACTATTCTTCAGTCCATAAGTCTTCTCTCGAAAAATTAGGAAGTTCAGTATAAGCATTGTTGCTTGTGAGTGTAACAGTGAATGGGAAGTTCATTTAATCCTGAATGCTTCCTTGAGTCTAAATACTTTGTTTTACAGAATTCCAGATCTTCAGAGTAAGATCAGAGATATTAAAGTATATGTCCTGTTGGTTTTTGAAATAATACACTTTCTTAATTCCACTAAGGGGTAAAAATTCCTTTTTAAATATTTCAAATGCTTTAACTTCTGATTTAAAAAAATCCTCTACAAAAGGCTTCTCGTTAGGTTAGGTTAGGTTGTGCCCAGAGAAGGAAAAATCGCTGGGTTCCTGTGTCGCGCTGTGGGCTCCCGGCCCGTTGGAGCCAGGGGCAGAGCTTGGAGCAGGTCAGCGTGGGATGCAGCCGGGAGCAGCAGGCAGGAGCGATGATAGGGCAGTCTGAGAAACTTTTGGTAATTGTGGTCCAGGCTTGAAAAAAATTCTGTCAGGAGACAGTGCTAGACACAAGCTATTTTTCAGCAGCCTCTGGGCTTCCTTAATAATGAGAAAAAGCTTGTTTTCTTTTTTTTTTTTTTTTTTTTTCCTCTTTGCCCTGTGCATGGGTGTGTATTTGTGCCCACATTGCAGAGCTTGGAAGGAGCTATTCATTTTCTTACAAAGTGATATTTGAAATCTCCTTTCCTTTTTAACAAACTCATCCATCTTCACAGCACCTTTGCTTCTAGGCAATTTCTACAAATCAAGCTGAACTTTCGATCTGTGTTGTTTTTAATGATCTTTCTTGCCAATATTTATAATACGTCTTGAAAGCTGAGGCAGGCAATGGGTCAGATATTTAGTATTAATTAATGTCACTCCCTAGAACATGCACACGCCCAGGAAATTAGAAACCATGTTTTAATTTTACTAGAGAGGTTGGAGGACTTGTAAACTAATATATCTGCCTCCTTCCCTTTCTTTGCAGACAGAGTTAGTTTCTTCATGCCCTTCCTGCCTCTCTTATTTCATTGTCACAACATCACTTCGGGATTTCACCTCCATCTCCCATTGTCTCTTAATCTGGCTATATTGATCCTCCTTCCAGCACACTTGTTAGCACTTTTTATAATGGTTGTCAGTGATGATAAAGTAGAACCGGATGGTGTAGATTGTAGATAAACGATAAGAGAAAATTCAGGGGGAAAAGATCCCAAATACACAAGGAAGAGGACACAAAGGTGAATGTCATACCTAAAGGCCCATGGGTTATTTCTACAGCAGTAAATAAAAGAAAGCTATAGCTGGACCCTTGGCCTGACATCATGCAGTACCCCAAAGCATGCCCTGGCATGGAAGCGGCCCTGATAGCTTGCACAGCATTGTTTGGGCACCCTGCTTTAGAGTCTTTTCCAAAAAGCAGCTTGCATATGTCCATCCCATTTAAGGAGCATGAAACTTTAAGCCTGTGAATGGGAGCAAGACCATTTAATGGGGCAGCTAGGGCCATAGGGTATGTGTGGCAGGAACAAGAAGACAGTATAGCTCTCCTAAGGCCCAAATTACTGCTCTTTTGCTATGTACGACTTGTTTTCTTACAACTCAAGGAGTTGTAAGACTCAGGAGTCAAATTATGGGCTAGATATTCACAGAGCTAAATGCTATTCAGAGAGAACAAGAAAATTTCTGCCATCAAAAGACAATAGATAGAACATACAGATATGAACAGACCAATAGATAATACAAAAATGAGACAGTTCTGGTCAGTGTGTTAAGCAAATTATGTAAGTACAGTATAGCCACAGATGACCAGAAAATCTGCTTTTCCCTTCCCTTTTCTGTAACATCAAATGAATATACCCTGGATTTGAGGAAATGTTTAGAAGCCTACAGCCTAATGAAATGCCTTCTTCTTTCTGCACCTGTCTAACCTTTCTTGTTACTGGGAGGGCCTATTTAGGTCTTAATCCTGTGCCCAACAACCTTTGCAATGATTAAATCTAGCACAAGAGCTTTCTCTATATCCAGAACTTGCTAGCTTGAGTTGAATCACGTAGGCTGTCATACAATGATGCCCCAGGTGATTAAATGTCCAATGAATGTGGGTTATGCGCACATCTTCCTTGCCTTCTATGTTCATTTTCAGTTCTACTTTTCCAAAGCAAAATGCCACACAGCTTGCATCTAGTGCATCTTAGTAGAAAATAAATAACACAAGGGAGGTAACTTCTCGCCCTCTGTTTCCTCCCCAGCCAGCATGGTCTGTCAGACCCTTTGTTAGCTGGAACTGTTGCATCCTTGAATTCCTTGAATCCTTCATGTGACTTCTCCATGAGAGCAGATGTACATAAAATGGCATGTAAAGTATAATTAGCTCTAACTAAATCCCTAATTTGGATTGACTTCTTTCTGTGTTTGTCATTTAGCAGGAGATCATTGTTTCCATGTAATTCTAAGTCTCTTCCTTAGGCCACGAATACCCTCTTTATATTACTCCTCTCCAGCTGCCCTCTTCCTTCTTTAATTCCTTCCTTATCATCTCAAGAGAAAGTTAGTGCTGTTCTTAAGCTCTGGTTTCCCTTGTGTGGGCCAGTGTGGGGTTTACAAGCCAAATCATAGTTGTTATTGAGAATAATATGGTGTCACTGGGGAAATTAATAAGAAGGAAACCATAATGGTATGGTTTCAAAGTCTATCTACATCTGTCTTTAGAAAGCCTTTCACGTAGGCATAGCTGACACTTGAACTGAATGCAATGGCATTTAAACATAATAACAAACCACAATAAAACAATCTATATTTCACAGAGCTATCCATTTCTTAAGCTCAGTATTAACCTATCTGCAATATAATGGTGACATGCCAGTAAACCAATTTGCAAAATTTCGGTCTGTCTTTACAGCATACTATAAAGTAAAGCTCCTGTAAAGACAGGAACTAAGGCAGATACATCCCTATCTTAGACAGCTTCCAAATTGCAACTTAATTAAAATACTGTGGGGCACAGAAGGAAGACAAGGACATAACATAAGAATCAATGGCTAATATTCTTGCACAATGATTAAAGACTAAACAGAATTATACCAGGGGGTGTAGGTCTCTTAGCAAGATATGTTTTATGGCACTGTAAATATGTCTAGTAAATGCCTGAGTTTCATTTTGTTGGACAGGGAGCAGTGAAGGTTAGTCAGAATAAGAGAAGGGAGTCAGGGATCCCTGGCCTAGACTGACAAAGAGGCAGGCAGATGCTTAGGGAAAAAAGGCAGCAAACCTGCGTGGTGGAAGCCCAGCTAATGCAGAGACAAGATGAGGGAAGAGGTCTCCATTCCTGCCAGTGGAAGGACTAAAGTCACCTCCACAGAGCTGCAATTCTGAATCACTTCGAGTTTCACTGTCTCAGGAAGCAGCTCTTGGTGTTTGCTTAACTCCTGCTCTGTTTATCTTTCTTTAGGCTTGAGTACCGATGCAGAACCTATTACACAAGAAAGTACACAGACTAGAGAGGAGGATGATCAGCTGTGTGATAAAAGCATGTTTATGTCATTACATTCTGAAAATGCAATATTGCTTTTATCAAGGGAGCAACAGCCAAAGTATCAACATCGTGGAATCAGTAGCAAAATACCTGCTTATTTCAAACTGTCCCTGAGCATTTACCAGAGATAAGAAACATTCCTGGGGACATCTGGATACTTTTTACAGACTATGTTTAGGTGCATCAAAATTGCTAGTAATATGAAAGCTGGAAGGTTCCCTTCTGCAATGCAGGAAGATGTATAGACCTGTCTTAGTTCAGGATGCCTGAGTACCCAAAAGGGATAGAGCTATGGCACCCAGTCACAGGCGCAAGAAATTATTGACTAAGGGGAAGGAACTGACTTACTTAGAGAAAAAAAAAAAAAAAAGATGAACTTAGAGTGATATTAGGTATCTTGGTTTAGAGTTTCTTCTGTGCTGCAGACATGATGCTGGGATTCTGCTTGGGACCATGTGCTGCTTTGTCCACTTCACATCTATAATATAGACATGTAATTTGGATCAAGATTAAGATCTTCTGTATAGTCACCAGAAGGTAGGGATAGTGTATGGGGTCTGTATAACTTGCATATAAAATGTATCTGTGAATGTACCTCAGTATGAGGTATCAACATTCTTTGTCTTATGTTGATCAGCCAAGATTCAACACTACAAAATCTTAAAGGAATTGATAATACTTTCAGAGAGTTATATCATATAAGGTCATCCTGAGCAGCATAGCATGTTGGTTGAATTCACAGTTTCATAGTAACAGCTAGAATATTCTCAGCCAACCTGAATTATGTAGAAAAAACACCACAAAAGCAATTCAAGACAGCATGTTTGATTTTGCAGCAACGATGGACTGAGAAATGGACGGGGGATTGTCAGGGATCGGCCAGTGACTGCTGACTCCGTGCTTGCAGTCACGCGTCCAGCTCTGACTTATTCAGGAATTAGCAGGTGGGTAAAGAATGCAAGTAAAGCCAGAGATTTTTTTTTTTGCTGAATTTTACTGAACTGAAAATGGAAGTATGAAACAAGATTGTACTGAAGAGGCAACAAAATGTGTAAACAGGAAATTTTTGCCTTTGATATAAGGATAATTGAAAGCCAGCTAAGTTTTATAGTGGCATATTAGTGTTGATTTGGTTTATTATTGTTCTAGAGCAGGCAAAAAGGAAGACTCACTTCCACCTTGTGACACAGGTTTTGTTACAAGGAAAAAGATAAAATACGTAGAGAAAAGGCCTACTATGCCTAACACACAATTAGTTAACCGAAGAAAATCATCCTTCTTTGTTAAAATCATCATGTTATATTAAGACCCATATGTGTCTGCCTCCCAGGCATTGTACTTTCAGTGCTATTAATTGTTGCTGATAGTATTAATTGCCTTTTGCATTTGTATGTCAGATGTCGTAAGAGCTCTATTGCAAATAAAGTCTCTTTCTGATCTGCATTTTTGGAAATACAGTTGTGGGAGACAGAGGAGAAGAGGCTCAGAGACATGTCAGCTCTGTAAAAAAAAATGTCTCAAAAACTTCCCCAAGGAGACTTGTAGTATTCATGTTCAAACTTTGTAATAATAACAGGGTTTAGTCTAATACTTGATGGAGGGATTTTTCTTTTAATTGAGTCAGAATTCAGCCTTAAGTCTTCATTAAAATAGCACCCCTCTCCCATTCCTAGTTCTCCCAGTGGAGCTGTAGACGCTGCTGTTTCTATCTCAGGGGTAATAAAGCAGCAGATGTGCTCATGGACGGCCCTCATTTCACACATTTCAGAATAGCAGCATGTGCTGCTGTGTGAATGATGCTACGTCTGCCCTATAGAGCAGTTAGGTCGCGTGCAAGAGTTCCCACATCTCGCCCCAGATGTGGCTGCATTTGGTGACAAATGCTTCAGTGCTTATAATCCAGTGCCCACGCCTAGCCCGTGGCACAAAGTCTGTTACATGGCTGCAGTCTGTCTCTGTGAAATATGTTGTTATAGGTAGGGAGTCTATAAACATGAAAGCCAGAAAGGCCCAGTGAAATCATTTTCGGTTATCTTTTTTACAACCTGGTCCAGAAACAGCATCATGATTTATCATGGGTCCAGAAGACACAGAGCCTGCCAAGGAGCTGCCTGAGAAGTCCTAATTGTAACCACTCTATCTTGGCCTGCACGGGGCATGGGGGAAAGAGTTGCACAAACACACTGAGCAAATTGCGTAGTTTGTTACTGAACTAGCAACTTGTACTGTCATTTGTAGGTACACGGAATAAGTGTTGAATGGGACCTCATAAAATACAACAGATTCGTTTCACTACACAAAGGGAAGAGCCAGACTCTACTCCTCTCACACGTTGTTTATTTGGGCTTATTAGTGTGAGAATTTGTCTAAGTGCCTAGACATATAGATAAGAGCAGAGCACCAGACAGAGTCTGCAAATTTAAATCTTAGAGTTATCAAAACTGAGATCTATTGACCACCTTCACTTTGCTTCTGTATAGGGCTTTGAGTCTCCTGGTTAAAAAAATAAAAAAGTAAATACTGTGTTAGCTATTTCATTTCAAAATGTGGATTTCCTTTTAGTTATGCTACTATATTAGGATGCTTATTGCTGAATTTGGAGCAGTGATCAGTGATTTTAGAGTCCTGATCTGAATAGGTCAATTGGCTAAAGAATGGAAATATGAGCACCCACCTCTCAAAAATATAATGTACTGCAGGGCCTGAAGACCACAGGGAGATGAAGATCATTTCTTTCTGTTGCAATTTCAGTCTTTAAGACTTCAGATGAAACTCTCACAATGGACAGGGAAACAACACTGAAAGCTGAGGCAGTTTATAGTCAGATCACATAGAGACAGATAATAGAAAACTCAATGTGATAGTACAGATACTTATCCAACAGGCAATACCACCTGGAAATTAAAAACCTACTCTCTGTTTGTTAGCTTACTGATCCAGCAAGTGTTTTCTCAAGAAGGCCAGGACATGAAAAATAATTGTAATAACTACTAAACAGATGTACTTCAAGACTTTCTAAGTGACTTGACAAGCTGTGATAAATCTGGTAGAGAAAGAGAGGAAAGAGAGAGAGAGAAAGAAAGAGAAAATAAAAGATAAAGGGAGAAAAAGGGAGAGAGAAAGCAAGAAAGAAAGAGAAAGAAAAAGCCTGAAGCAAGATATGGGAGATGGAATGATAAACTCGGAGGTAGAATGTTAAACTCATTTAGCAGCTAACAAATCCAAAGATAACCAACCCAACTCTGTTATCAACATGAGCCATGCTTCAGGCAAAATTTCCTTGGTGCATTATTGACCTTTAAAATTACATCCTACTCCCAAATATTGCTCCATGCTGCTATCTTTTATTGTACTTGGCTTTCTTGCAGCAATTGTTTATCAGTTTGCTCGTCTGTGTTTACCTTAAGCCTTTCAGAAGCAATTACATAAAGAATGGGCATAACCCAAAATAACAGGCATAGCTTAAAAGAGACTAACAAAGCCCAGAGTAAAAAAAAAAAGGGAAAGAGACTACAGCTGAAAGAAGGAAAGGTAAAATAGATGAGATATTATTCTAACTTATTTTGTTACCAGCAAGCTGGGTTTTGACAGTATTGCATCAGAAGATGTAGGAAAATCCCAAACTGACCACCCTCGATCAGGCCAGATGTCAGGCACATAATTATGAAGTGAAATAATACTGCAAGCTGCTGATTCCCCAAGACCAGAAACGATCCTTTGATAGATTAAGAACCTAGAGTTAGCCTAAATCACAATTTCACCAGAGAAGCCTGCCTAAATGAAGTGGGAAATGGATGGTACAAGCCTGTTACGGCCAGGTAGATTTTCCATGTAATTTTAGACAGTGCTGACACATTGAATGTAGCTCTCTTTCCTACCTTCCAAGTTCTACCTTAAATATTGGTGTAAATGAAAATGGAATATAATGTTCTTCTAGGTCCTGGAAATGTTTCCATTTTGGAAATGTTCTTGGGCCCAAGCCATCTAGATTAAAGCTTCATTGTTCATATTCCTGTTAACATGAGTCTATAGGATTCTCGTGATTTTCAGCTAGGGAGTGAAAATAATTCTCTCTATATAGACAGTTACTGTCGACGTTACTGTCTGCTATGAGAGTGAGTTAACGACCTTGAGTGACGTGGCAGAAAAGGCCAGAAAATACCAATATTTAGAAGGGGAGATTAGAATACTAACATCGGTCACAGAAATTGAGTTCCTGGGGTTCCCAGTTGGTGCTAGATGGAAATGGTATCTTGGCAACGAGCAACTTCTTTCCAACCTTGGGCTCTCTACCAGCCATTGTAAATGGATAGAGAATCCTTTCTCAAAGGGCTCTCCTATCTTCAGTGGGTATATTACATATATTTGTCAGTCGAGGTAAGCAGGCCTAATGGCCAATTTTCTGAGGACTGTGTATTCTTATTACCTGTCCCCTATTGACATGATCTGTCATGTCTGTCATACAGCTTACCTCATTCGTAGGTACCTCATGTTAACATCTAGTCTGTTGGCAAGAGCAAAATTCTTCACGCAGACGACTGAGTCTTCTAATACCTGTTGAATTTTGCCTTTGCCCTTTTCCGGCTGTTGCAGGATGTGGGACAATACCATCTCACCCCAAATGTGGCATCCGATCAACACCAATTATGACATGGTGGACAGGCCACCTTATAAGCTGGAAAAGGAGCCTTGCAGTTGCAAGGTTCATTAAATAGACAGTTCAAGCACTGGATCTTGGCAAAGCCAAGGGAATTAGAATGCTATGTGATAGAAAAGTACTGTAAAAATAAAATAAAATTAAAATAAATAAATACAATAAAATAAAATAAATTTGAAAGTTGCAAAAAACTGTAAGCCTGCCCTTGAATCTTCCTTGACTTACTATTGGAACTTGTTGATTTGTCAAGTCCAATTGCACTGTCACATTATACAGGAATGACACATGCATTTTCAAGAGGCTTACATCAGCCAATGGAGGAACACTGGGCACTCAGCAGAGGAATCTTATTTTTTTCATTGCTGATTAAATGAATTTTAGTATTGAAAGATGAAAGATGTCAGATTGATAGCCCAGACTGAGCAAAGTCATTTGTTTGCCAAGAGAACTGGAGGACATATTCCCCATACACTGCAGCCACCATATCTCTGACTGGAAAACCACTTTTAGGCCCATAGGGATTCTTTTGAGGTGGCTAATTTATATGATATTTGTGATTGCAACTAAAGTGGAAGAGATGTGGTTTGTGTTCTGGTTCTCAGAGAGAAAGGAGACATCAGAGTTTCAGTTTCCTGTTAAAGATGATCTAGGCAAACCTTGATAAATTCCATATAACTAGAGAGGCCACCCAACCCAGGCAAAAATTCTAACAGTTACACCTGATTAGAGAGTTGTCTCCAAGCTCAGGCACATGCACTTCAGTCCCACATATTTTCTACTGAGTATTAAAAGCATCTCATCACTTGCTATGCTTGCTTTTCTCTCTCCTGTGTGCAAGAAAACTAATACAAGGTATCTAAGAGTTGGATGCTACATGGTTGAATGCAAGAGCGCTTTACAGAGCAATCTTTGGTTTTGTTGAACCTATTTACATAACCAATCTTCTCAGTCTATAAAGCAGGATTAAATAGCACATCACTGTCTCACAAAAGCATTATGCAGATAAATGAATTATAAAGATGTGTGCTACTTGGAGACCGAGAAGGTATAAGCGTTATTGGCAGATTAGGATGTAGGAGTTGCACTGAGACCCCTGAGCTCATTTTCATGTAGGCCAAATAGTTATTTGTCAACAGCTAATGATTTTTTACCTTCATCATCATAGACTAAATTCTAAGTAGTGGTGCTGAGTTCATTTGCCAGCTTATCACAGTTAGATCCGTTCTCATAACTAACTCCTGGGTTATTCTAGCACTGGATTCTGTTTCCCTAATGGATCTATTCAGAAGGGCAAATTAAGATTGTGCAATCAAAAGAGTTGCATTTCCTAGTTTCTGGTTGATAGACCTTGGAGTGTAACATTTCCTGTTCACAGATATACTTTTTAAGGTGACAAGGCACTGCTTACACTACTCTGCCCTGCCCTGTTCACGAATAATCTAGCTTTAAGAGAGGAAATATTTAGGTTTTGAGAATTTGTAATCATTGATGCTCATGAATCAGCAGAAAGGTGACTGAATTTAATAGGAACTTTTGCATAGACTTTGGCTGACTCTTTTTTGGATCCATAGCAATGTGAGATAACACCCTGGATTATTACTTTTTCATCTAACAATCCCACATGGAGATGGATACACAAATTGCATTGCTTTGCAAGGATAAAATTAGCTGCTTGATGAATGTAGTCTCCACACTAAATTATTCTGTGCAAAATGCAAAACTTTTCTTCGCAATGACAAATATCATAAACACCATTCCCATTTATTTTCAAATATCTGTGTGCAATGCCTGAAGTATACAAATCATTTCTATTTTAATAGACCATAATGATTAATGTGGGTGTTTGCATGTGTGTGTTATTATAGAAATTTAAATCATACTGCTCTGATATCTTCATATATGTATGTGTGTTCTAAGATACAAAGAAGAATTGCATTTTTCCAAGCTTTCATTAATCACAGCAGACCTTCAGTTAAATTTAATTTTATGTGCCAGATTGAAGAAATTCATTTTGTGGATATTATCATTAAGCAAAATGGTTAGTGGTTTAATACCACTCTGTAGAGGAAACCCACAGAGCAAAACATGATAGTGGTAATAGCTATTGCTTTCTCATTTTGAAGCAGGAATTACCCATCAGCCGATTTTCCTGCTTCAAGCATATATTCTCTTTGTTATCTATGCAAGGGCATTATGAACTCAAGGAGGGTGTCTCTGAATAATCCTTTACCTAGCGTAATGGTAGAGACAGCCATTTACGTGTTGCTAACAGTGGATATGGTAGTATATACTTTACAATATGTTTTAGATCTGTGGACAGCCTTTCCCTCTGGCCTCAACGGGTCTGGAACAACCAGGTGCACAGCAGCTGCTTTGGTTGCAACCCAAGAAAGAAAGAAGGGAGTCTTGTTGCATTAGGCATCTTTTCCTGAGAAACTCTTCTTTCTGCACAAACAGCCCAACTCTCATGCATGCTAAACTCATGTTTACTGTTCTGGCTGTCTCAAAGGGCTTTAAATGTAGTGCAGGTAAGAATAATACTCTTCAGGCCAGAGTCAAAACTCTATAGGAATCAGGGCAAACGTTTCTTTTAACTGCAGTTAGGAGACATTTGGAAGCCTATTGGAATTGCTGGTTGTGTATCCCAGCAGTGTGAAAACTTTTCTACAGAAAAGCTATGTTTTAAACTGCAAAGTCTTTTATTTTTTCTCTCATTGGTCCCTCTCGTATCCTCCTTTTTCATTACCCAGCCTCTGCTCACATCTTGGTTAAAGGCATAGCCACTGAGTAAGTCTCTGGTGCTATTGTATCTCCATCCATTGGTTAAGAAAGGCTGCAAAAGGAAGGTCACCAGTAACCTGTTTCTCTCTCTCTCTCTCTTTTTTTTTTTTTTCGTGGTAGAACCCATGCCAAAATATTCTCATAGATGAGTGCACAGTGAGGTGGATTAGGAACTGGCTGGATGGCAGAGCTCAGAGGGTGGTGATCAGCGGTGCAGAGTCTAGTTGGAGGCCTGTAGCTGGTGGGGTCCCCCAGGGGTCAGTCCTCGGTCCAGTCCTGTTCAATGTATTCATCAATGACCTGGATGAAGGCACAGAGTGCTCCCTCAGCAAGTTTGCTGATGACACCAAACTGGGAGCAGTGGCTGATACCCCAGAGGGCTGCACTGCCATCCAGAGGGACCTGGACAGACTGGACAACTGGGCAGTGAAAAACCTCATGCAATTCAACAAGGCCAAGTGCAAGGTCCTGCACCTGGGGAGGAATAACCCCAGACACCAGTATAGGCTGGGGACTGACCTTCTGGAGAGCAGCTCTGCAGAGAAAGACCTGGGTGTCATGGTGGACGACAAGTTAACCATGAGGCAGCAGTGGGCCCTCGTGGCCAAGAAGGCCAATGGGATCCTGGGGTGCATTAAGAGGAGCGTCTCCAGCAGGCCGAGGGAGGGGATCCTGCCCCTCTACTCAGCCCTGGTGAGGCCACATCTGGAGTATTGTGTCCAGTTCTGGGCTCCACAGTACAAGAGGGATGTGGAGCTGCTGGAGAGAGTCCAGCGCAGGGCTACAAGGATGATCAGGGGCCTGGAACATCTGCCCTATGAGGAGAGGCTGAGGGAGCTGGGCCTGTTCAGCCTGGAGAAGAGAAGGCTGAGAGGGGATCTAATCAGTGTCTATAAGTACCTCAAGGGAGGCAGTGAGGAGGATGGTGCTGGCCTCTTTTCTGTGGTGGCCACCGACAGAACTAGAGGAAACAGCCAGAAACTGAAGCACCAAAAGTTCCACAGGAACTTAAGGAAAAATTTCTTGACAGTGAGGGTGACAGAGCAATGGAACAGGCTGCCCAGAGAGGTTGTGGAGTCTCCTTCTCTGGAGATCTTCCAAACCCGCTTGGACGCAGTCCTGTGCCACGTGCTCTAGGTGACCCTGCGTGTGCAGGAGGGTTGGACTAGATGACCTCTGGAGGTCCCTTCCAACCTTAAGCATTCTATGATTCTATAATTCTATGACCTGGCACCTCAAAAACTCATTTGAATCTGTAAAAAAAATCTGCGCTGATCATTTTGGGCTATTTATAAAGTGAAGAACAGGTTGAATAAGAAGGATTAAAAACCCTTTCTTTCTTACTCAGCTGTTTCTCCACTTAGAAACTAGTGGCATGCTTGAGTATTCTTATAAGAGATGAAAGGTTGAATCCCTTCAAGCAGACAAAGAAGCTGTAGGTGGATGAATGCTTTAGCAAATAATTTTGGGTCCAGTGGGCTAGTTTAGAGGGTTTTTTCTTTTTTTTTTCCTCCAGCATTTTGATCTCCCATCCATGCTGAAAACATATTAGTTCCCTGCTTCTCAAGCAGAGAGAACTCCTAGGTTCGGACTCACCACACACTTGTAGGTGTTTCCTGTAAAAGTCTGAAGCCCTCAGGCAACATAGGAAGAAAAGTGCTGACAAGTAATTTTGAGATTCATAGGGGAATTAAATATGAAATAGATATGGGCAACCATGTTATTTAACTCCAGCAAAACTGAGATACTTACGAGCAGAAGCAGAGCATTTGATACTCGGAAAAAAAAATCTTGTAGAAATGTATTTGATTCTAGTCCCCCAAATCATACAACCAGCAGTTCGATTAATAGCCCAGTTTTGTCCTACCCATGTCTGTATTAAACTCTATTACATTTTGTGAAAGGCCCTCAGGCACGCAGAAAGTGATAACTGGCTGACAAATCTGTTTTTATTTCTCCACCTTATCTTAACTTTCCATCAGAGGAACTTACATGCAAAATTTCAAACTTTGACTATGAGTTTTTTTTTTTTTTTTTTTTAAGGTGGGGGGCAGGTAAAATTTTTCTTTGGCACAGGAATATAACAAATGGGAAAAGAAGGAGAAGGGCCTCAAACATCAGCACTGGCAGCAGCCAAAGATGGAAATTAAAGGAAATGTCATACAGAAAGTATGAGAAGTCTGAAGACAGCAACAGCCAATATAAACAACTTTGTCGGGAGCATGCAATGCTCATTAATGTGCTTTGGGACTCTGGTCCTCCTCTGTTGTAGGTTCACAAAAGGGTTTTGAAAATTTACTATGGCTTCTAGCAAATAGACTTAATTCCTTATGTAAAGCCACTGAAGTCAATGAAAAAAAAAGACTCTCATTGAGTCTGGTGGACCTTGGCTCAGTCCCTCTGGCATTTAGCTGGTATAGCTGAAACTTGTCCCCACTGAGCCATTCAGAGCTTTTTAAACTGAGCTTTCACTCTCTTTGTGGGGTAAAATAGGCAATAGTTGAGTGAAAAATAAGTCTAGAAATCCTGCTTCCTTGTTAGTAATACTATATAAGACTGGAAATCTGTTAAACACTCATGAAGACTTTGAGACAAAATCACAGATTAGCAGGGGGTATGTATATGTGGAAGCCAAGATACTATTGCGTATGCTATGCCTGTTTTCTGTAATAAAACAAAACAAAACTTGTGTAGAAAAATATCAGAATTTCAGAGCTTGGGACTTTTTTTTGCTTTTAGAACTGGCTTGGCAGAGCAGCATCTGAGGCCCTGAATCCACCCATGCTCTTGGATGTGGCGACCACCACATCCACCAGGGCCACCATGCCAGGACAGGGTGTTTCAGCACGGGATCCGTAGCAGCAGCATCCTGAACTAGGAGCCGTGGATTCAGAGTGCTCAGCAGGAAGTCCAGCGTTGGAACTGCCCAGGAAGGCAGATGACATTGCTATGTCTTAACTTCCTCCTGGCTCCTCAGGGTACTTTATTTATAGAGAAGTCCTTCTTCCTGCTTAAAAATGACAGTCCTTAACCCTTTTCCTGAAAGGGAGAGCTGAGCTCCTTTCTGAAGTTGGACAGTGTGTTATAGCTGTATTTCACAGCACAGCAGGGAGTTTCCACAATATTTTTACAAAATAGCTTTGTTATAATAGCATCTGTAGAAAACAGAGCTGATTGATTGAGGTGTTAGTGTCTTCTCATGAAGTGTATTCCAACCAACACTTCATATGTTTGAGGACAGCTTTGTATGCTGCAAATCCAAAGAGTGGTTCCTTGTGTGCTTTGTTGGATGCTTCTATTGTGTGGATGGGATCTGAAAATATATTGTCCAAAAAGTGTGCAAATGAAAGCCTACTTTTGTGGTGAAGCCATTAGGATACTCACATGAGAAGGGAAGACCAAGATGCCAGCCTCCTCTTCAAGGACTAGATATGTATGAAAAACGAACAGTGGTCGTTTTATAACCTGCAAAAACCTGAGAACAAGAACACCCTGTTTTCACATGATAGACCCAGGTGCTATTCACCAAATACAATTTTCACTGCACTACTCAGGTCTGTTTCTTACTGTCACAGTTTCTTACTAAAGAATTCTGCAGGGCATCTCTTCTAAAAGAAGCGAACAGCCATATTATCTTCAATAGCCTTCCAAATCCTTCTTTCCACATCATTATGCTAAAGATTGTTCTGTGTGATTGGTAAAGAAAAGCTGCTGCTGCTAACCACTGAGCTTGCTCTGCCATGACAGCAGTCCTGCACTGAAGATTTTTAACTCTGAGGAGTCTCCCTTTCTTCTTCTTCTTTTTTTTTTTTATTTTGGGCAATACATGATTCATTCTTTATAAATATTCAAATAGAAAAGGAAAAAGAAAAGTAAGTTTGAAAGCCCAGTTTTCATTCTATCTTCTTATTTTTGGATAATGGATAATGGTCATTGCTGATTTTTCCAGGGATAGCATCCGTCCTGCTCTTCATGAATTCTGCCTGTACCCATATGGCCCATCTCTGCATCTCTCCAGTCCATCTCAGTCACTTCTCAGCTGGAGAGGGGAGCCAAAAAGGAGACACCAAGGAGATACCTGTGTGTCTGACACACAGCAGTAGCAGAATATCTAGGTGACTTATCACATAATGTTTTGTCTCTCATTTATAGCCCTTCATCTCACCCCTTCATTTTACCTACCTCTGCTTGCCTTTGGAGATTTTGTGTTACATAACTTCTCTGAAAGAATTTGAGTTATAGAAAACAATTAGCTTCTTTAACTTTGTGCCACTGCCGTTATATTGCTCACTTTCCTTGTTTGTTCCACCTGCCTCCCCACCCCATTGTGGCTAGCTCATACTTTTAGAAAATCCAGCCAGCTTGTTTGAGGCAGAGACAATGACTTGCAATGCTCTTTCAGGGTCTAACATACTAGGTCTGTGTTCACACTTAATGAGCCAGCGTTATCCACTGAGCTAAGTCTGAGATTCTCTTACATACCTGTAAATTAAGTTCAAGTCTGGACCATGGAAACTAGAAAACATGTATCCTGCAAGAAGTGTGGTCCATCTCCAAGCTGGTGTCCTGGCAATTCAGGAAATGTGCTATGTAGGGCATTTACATATATGGTTTTGACAGTTTTATGATCTACTGGGATGCGTAGTAATAGAGAAATATGAGAACCAGAGAAAGAAATTCTTAGTTGTAAAGCTCCCAAATGGCAATGCTAAGAATCCTAGAGGAACAATACCATCCATAAAGGTTCAGAAGGTGGGAAGGTAGGTGGGAAGTAGACTGCAGGCCCAACTTATTATACTTATTATACTACTTATATTACTTATATTACTTATTATATATTATTACTTTATACAAGGGAACAGGGATGTTAAACTGTAGATCATAGAATACTTAAGGTTGGAAGGGACCTCTAGAGGTCATCTAGTCCAACCCCCTGCACACGCAGGGTCACCTAGAGCACGTGGCACAGGACTGCGTCCAAGCGGGTTTCGAAGATCTCCAGAGAAGGAGATGCACGGATAAAGAGCCCCTGGCATGAAGTGCAAGTCTGGACTGAACCTACTTTTTCTATAGTAAGGCATATGATCACAGGTATCAGGAGAGAGCCCACTTATCAAGGCATGGCGTCCATCTCCCTGCCAGGGGAGATTTGCCCCTGCAATACCTGTAACAGCCCATACTGGGAGGAATTTAGTCGTACCCTTTGAAGCTCTTTGTGAGCAAAACACTGTTATTTATTTCTCCAGCTGTGCCTGAGTGATTTCTTTGTGCTAGTTTTTTATTGCTGTGGGAGAGAGAGAGGTAACACCTGCAGTCTTCAGTCTAGTTTTAAATACCTCGAGCAATGGGATTTCTACCAGTTTCCTTATGAGACTATTCTGCAGTCCAACAGATCATACTGTGTTGGAATATCTTTCTTGAAATCTAATTTTATTTTTCTTTTCTAAGTTCATCCCTTCACTTGTGAATACTTGTCTGTACCTTTATGTAGTGGCAATAACTGTTCCAAGGAAAAATTGTAGCATTCTTCTCTTGACCAAATCTAAACACTTTATCTGTGCACAGAGAATTTCAGTTATTGAGATATTATCTATCTAACCAGACAGATTTTTTAGACTATTTTGTGCTTTTTTTTTTTTTTTTGGTAGGCTTCTAGTGTCTCTCTGCCTTTCTTCCCTTCCTATTTACCTTTCCTCCTATTCTCTCAGACTTATATAAAAGTTCTTAATTTCTCTTTAGCCTAATAGAGATTTACAACAAGTTCGTGTATACCCTATCCTCGCTTTCTGTATCTGTGCAGAAATCAAAAACCTACTGACATAAGGAAAAGAGGGATGGGAGAATAGTTGCAAAGGTCTTGTTTGTTAGGTGCTATAATTTATGTTTTATTGTGATTTGGCAATCTGCCCTACAAGGGGATCCTCAACAGGAGTTTGATATGTGTAAATTTGTGACAAATGGTACTCAATTATGAATGTCTAAAAAGTCTTTCTTTATTGACTAACAGCCTGCAGAATTGCACATTCTCCCTTCTTTAGCTGACTCTTCAACATGATTAACTACTTCCAAATCTCGATAGGTCCATAACAGTAAGAGACAAGATATTGACTATAAATCTGCAAATAGAGTATTTATTTGATGAAGTGAGAAAAGGAAAATTTCAGCTGTCGTGCTGAAGCCACAATCACATGGAAGAATATCTGGCTGGAGTTTCTTTGAAGACTCCTGCTACACATACTTGCATTAAGTTACCCCTACGTCCAGAAGCAGATGTTGTTTATTGTGGAGACAGTGACATGGCCAAACCTTGCATCTAAAATCTGAAGACTGAGAAATAAGATACACATTTTTAATTAACATTAATAGACTCTAATTTAGGATGAAGCATGTGCCCTGTTTCTTGGAGCCTTCAGCTGGAGAGGGTAGCCTTGTAGAATATAATGTACTGCTACCAGCTTACTGCTGTCTTCTCTCTCTCAAAAAACATGATGAACACCCTGCCCATCTTATAACTAGTGTTGAAATATCTCCTGTGTTCCCTCAGCCATCTGTAGGCAGCAAGGCCCCTGAAACCCTGTGCTCAGACATGTCTTCCTTGAGATGCTCAATTGCAGTCTGGTCCCTTGCTGGGTGCAGCTCACCACAGAGGAAGGGTCTTCTTCTGCACACGATGGACACTAAAGAGATCGCTTAGAGTAAATGTCAAGTGAAATGACACAGCAAAAGCAACATTTCCAGTGTCCTTAATCCTGCACAGGGAACAAATGCAACTCATCGCTGGGCAGAACTGTCGTGGTACAGGGAAGTGGAGGATCAACCCCCCACACCTTGGTTGTATCACAAGCTCTTCCCACCGGCCTGAGGCAGACAATTCTGCTGTGAGGTCCACACTGAGGTGCCCAATACCCAGTGCAGGTGACATGATCAAGTTTCAGACAACTATCAATACCAATTAAATCTGCCTGCTGAAATCAGTCAGCTCATTATGCTATAAACTTTTCACTGGTAACTTTCAAGGAAAAGTTTCTATCACTAGGAGAAAAAGAATATATATTTTGAAGAAAAAAGATCATAAGGGCTGACAAGCATGAAGCAAGGAAGACAATTACACATTATTGGAACAGCTAATCCAGTGCTTCTTGATATCTTTCACTGAGTGACTTTTAGCCCATACGAGAAGTGTCCATGACCATGTCTACAGAAAAGATAAAAAATAAATGCTCAAATTAAAAAAAAAAGCAAAAGCATAAAAAGCATAGACATTTTGCAATTAAAAGTGTAAAAGCATATGTGGAGCAAGGTCATGATGAGTTCTGTTATTGCAGTAGTACCACAATAACTTAATCATTGGCAAGACATTGTGCAGTAGCATGTTTTGAGGGTGATTGCCTTGTTCGGTGGGGAGACAGCTAAATAATTGTTCTCCATCACTTTACCTACAATCTTAAAAGGTTATGAAGGAAGGAACACTGTTATCACTGATGGAGCACACTTGTTCTACAAAGCTACCGGAAAAGACATGGCTTCAGAAAATGCTCTAGCCAGAGACAGAAAAGTAGAGGAAGGAAAGATTGATTATTTAAGTAAGTAGCAAAGTCAGTCTCTGTGATGATTACAAACCACTTGCCAGAGAAATAAAAAGTCCAGACATTTCTAGAAGGTAAAACACTTCCTTTTCACTGTGTCATTACCAGGAAGGTCCACATGAATAGAAGCGTCTCTGAAACAAGAATTCACAAAGTGAACTGTCAAAGTCAGTGTGGCAAAACAGTCGGTGCTTATGCTCATTTTCTGCTGAATAGTCTATCCAGTGGTTGAGAAATTAAAAAGTCCTTAGAGTTGCAATTGCTCACCCTTGTGCCATGTTCAAGCCCCAATCCATAGACGAAGAAATAATAATGCCACTCAAAACTCATGAACAAGAGCTCACTGTAGAACTGAAAAGGGAGGAGGACTTCAGAGGCTGTAATTCTGAAGCTTACTTCTTTCATCAAGGCATTTAGGGATAAAGATCATTGTTGGGAGCTGCCTCTCAAAATGGCTCATAACAGTATTTCCCTGCAGCTGCTAAATGTCTGGAACCTTCTGAGAGATAAAAATCTGTTTTATTTTTTATTATTATTATTCAAAAATCTCATGGCTAAAGACCATCCTTGGAGTAAACATGGTTTGTTTAGGTATCTTTTCATTTTAGTGCACAGTTTCTTTCTTTCACTATTTACTCTTTATAAAGATTACTATTAAGGTGGATGCTTCCACAGTTTGTGCTGCCATTTTTGTCTGAAAAAGGTTAGGCTGGTACCTGAAGCAGGTGTCTTTGACTGAGAAGTGAGTGTTTTGGCAGAATTGGGACTCTATGACTTTTCACTCTCATAGCCAGCGGGTTGGGGGACGTGCTCTCTGATCTGAGCCTGGGATAGGGGTGTGTGTGTGAGAATTTGCAGTTTTGGTTTTGGTTCATATGTACTGCACAACTGGAACCAGGCCAACGTGGAGGAAAGAAGATTATCTTCATTAAATCCTTAGAGCTATAAGATCAGAGGTGAGAAACAGAACATGGAAGGAATTGGAGTATTGAGTCAAAATGAAGGCTAGAAACATAAAATCACAAAATTTGACTTTCTACTCCTGCTCTTGTTGGCTTTTATTTACTTGTTTTTATTTAATACTATCTAAAAATGGCCTGGCTTTGTGAAATCAGTTCCTTATGCAGTCTACAAAGCATATCTGTATATTACTGCATTTCTGTTCCTTGATAAAGAAATCTTCTCTGATTCCTATTAGAAAGTAAACATTGTGCTGCTTTTACATTGGGCCATAGCTATTATTAGTGTCTATTATTAGTTCATTCCTATTAATTGCAGGAAGTTTTCTCTCTCAGCAGGTATTGACCAAATCTACGGATGATGGGAAACATTTGCCTTCGTATAAACAATATGTCGTTATGCATTATCTAGGCTGGTGGCTTTTGCAAAATATTAAATCCATATTATGTCAAAACAGAGGAAATGGAGTTGTAATCACACTGATGCGTGACGCACAATTAGGGATGTTTGTAAATTTGCATTTATGAGTAAAACTCAGGCTTAAATGGATATTCAGCAACCACTAATTAGGTTTTAAGGACAAGGCTAAGGTGTATTCATACAATATGAATCAATGAAGCATGTTTGCTGAACAAAAATGTGAGCATGGATAACATATTCCTTAATGAAAGAGTCAGAAATAGAAAAGTGGTGGCAATTTTAGTGCTCTCATCATCAGCCTTTACCGTGCTTTCGAAAGGATTAAATGCTGGCAACAGGACTAGGTGCTGGATCACCTTCAGGAGCAGCAAATATTACTCTGCTCAGATAAATTATGAAAATGTGCATGGGTTTCTCATAACTCTTCCTATGGCTGACTCTCCCCAGCATGCAACCTTTAGCCTTGCCTCACTGTTTACAAAATCAATTTGCTTTTGGATTGCTGGGTGAAGGAGGGCAATAGAGCTTAGCTGACATCTGAACGAGTGGGAAAATTCGGGTAGCTTTTCTCTTTCCTCTTCCCCTTCTCTAATTTGTTGACCTTCCAGTACACTTTCAAGCAATATTTCATATAGACAGGTATGGCCTTATTACGGCCTCGGGCGTCAATGCGCGCAGATGTTCATAAGTAATGTTTGGAAGCATTAACTATACATATTAAGCTCTTGCCTTAGGCAATTCCGATCAATATTTGAGTTGGGTGAGAACAGGTGTTTTAGTGAACACAATAGAATAAAATATTCAGAAATTGTGAACTATGCAAAGATGTTGGAGCATCCGAGATGCACGTTTTTCCAGTCTATGTCTAACACTGAGCTATCTCCAATTCTCCTAGAACAAAAAAAAAAATGCAGGGCTAAGCAGACCTTTGCCAACTTGAAATGTGTTTCAAGGAGATTGGCAAAGCAAAGAAACCTGAGCCAAAAATGGTCAAATTGCAGGCCAAATAGCAAACCCAGCTCTCTATGAAAGGTAGCCATTGTGCCTGGCTTGCTATTTATCACAGCCTTCACCTCCTCAGAGCGCCTGCCCAGGCACTTATTGATAAATTGGAGACAGTTCCAAAAATAAAAAATGATTACTGGGGAAAAGGGACTGACTTTTGAGGGAAGATCACGAGAACAAATTATGCAGAGCTTGGACAAAGGAGAGCTCAGAATACGGGCATATATCTACCTACCTCCGTAGGCTTGAGTGCCAGCTCAGTACCAAAACAGAAAAAGGCAAACTCACGGCAAAATAGGAGGATATGAGAGGCAGAATGGGGAGAAAAGCTTTATTTCTAAAAAAAATGCATGTTGAAATTGGAAATCAATGTTTTTCACAAATTCTGTTTGAAAGTGGTCTATGTCAGAACCCAAAATTACAAAAAAAAAAAAAAGCTCTTAAGCATTTAGTTTCAGTGTTTCTAAATGCCGTGTTTTGACTTTTTCACAATTCAAATGAGATTTTAAAACTTTCAGCTGCATTATTTATTTATTTATTATTATTATTATTCTAAAGCTAAAAATTATAGATAATTTTTGTAACCATTAGTAAAGAAAATGAATTAAAAAATTAAAAAAGAATTGTTTTATTGGGCCTGAGAAAATGCAGAGTGAGGGGCCTTTTATTACAGTGAGAAAAAAACAAATGTTTTTCATTTCCAATCAGCCTTGAATAATTCCCCTCCCCCCACTTAGGCAACAAAGCCAAAAAATCAATTATTCACAGAGCTGTATTCCTGGGGGCACAATTAAGAGTAATTGGAAGGAATTAAGCGCAAGAGAGAATGTAGTTGTCAGTAGCAGGCCTGGCTTTCCTCCTGGTGAGACACAGATTTGCTCCTGCAAGATGCTGAATGTTCCTTAGGAGACGTTCGGTCCTATTTCAACATCACTTGGGAATCACCAGCATCACTACGATGCTCTAAACTTCTTGGGAACAAAGTTCAAAATGGCAAGAGTCATAATTTCTCAGGTAAAATTCTCCACTACGTCAGATATTAGGATTCACTTTTTTGTTGTCCAGAAATGGAGGAGAAAACTTAAAAGGATCTCTCTCTCCTAAGTTATATCATTTTGTAGGGTAGCAGCTGGCTTAACATGATCTGCTCTTTGCTGCAATTTCAGTTTTGCAAGAACCTTCCTGTAACAAGTCAGACGGGATTTCTGGAGTTCCCTGGCAGGTGTTAAAGAAAATATATTGTATTCATGGAACAGAAAGCTAGAAGGGGGGCTGGGGTAGAGTGGGTCAGGCCATAATGAAGTCATGTAGTCTAACCCCTGCACGTCATGACCCACTCCATTTTACTCCTATAATCAGAGGCACAATTTGTGTTTGCCATAACGGTATTATATCTACTTCCCAAAGACGTGATTCTTGGCAGACAGAACGTGTCATTTAGATGGCATGATGTACTGATGTTTTGTGGTGGTGTATTTTTAGTCAGGAAGTTGGGCTACACAAAGTTGAGTGCTTTATGAATGTCTGCTACATTTATCGGTGCCTTTTCCAATCAAACCAGTAATCTCCTTAAAGAACAAAATCAGGTTTGTTTGACAAGGCCCATTTTCCAGAGACAGTTTTGACTGACATTAATAATATTCAGAATCTCTTTACCAAGTGAATCTCCTACAAGCTTTTCCGTTATTTTGCTTGGGAATGATAGATGTCAGATCTAAAGTTCCGTTGGTGCCTTATAGAATACTATCTATCTCAACTATAGTCTTTCCATCCTTTGGAATTTTATGAGTATGAAAAGGTATGTTAACATTCACAGCAATGCATCAACTAAGCCCTAAGCCAACTCTTTGAGAGTCTCTCAAAAGTTGGCTGGACTGGATGATCTTGAAATGGTGTATTCTTGGCAGATTTGGCTATTAATTCTTTCATTTACTGGAACATTTGCAAGCAGAGTTGTCTTCACATAAAATGCGTAATGCTCTCTTGATTTCTTCAGGAAGGAAGTGTTTGATGAGCATTTCTTGCTGTTCTGCATTATGATCCATAATGGGTCCTCCACTCTCTAGCAAGGGCTTGTAGTATTGATAACATTTTCTTCTTTTATTAAATATTAGATTTTTCTTTTTCTGTGCCTTAACACCACCTATAATAGATTATCCGCTGATGCCTTCAGCTTTTATTATCATTTATCCTCATCTCAAAATTTCTTGGCAATTACAATTCCCATGTATTCTCATTTCTTATAGTCTTAGCTTTTGTCTTTTTTTTATTATTATTATTTCTGCTTTCCTTTTTCATATTCATTGGGCAACCATCTTTCTTACTTGATCTTGCCGTGGTGGATTTTTGGTCCTTGAATCTAACGGAAAATCTGATTTTTTTAACCCTATCATTTATTCCTAGCTTCTTTAACTTATAATTTCCCCCAGCCTTGAGAAACCACCATTTTGAAGCACTGAGTAAAAATATTACTGCCCTATTTATTTTGCACATAATTCAGGTCATGACCACTGGTGCCTTAGCCTGCTGGTTTTTATTTATTGGACCCTGATCCCGAGTAGAGTTACTCGGTCTTATGGTCACTACATTTTTCATTGAAAATCAAAGTTAAGCTGGTTGAAGTCCTTCTTTTTCCTCACAGCCAGCTCCTCAGGGTGCTGCAATGACTGTGTACACAGCAGGATGGATCCACCCAAAAATGATTTTGATGCTTACAGGGCACTTGTAAGAAGACTTAGAGAAGACAGCTGAGGATGGAGGCCAAGCAACACGGCAAAATGCATTAGAAAGATTGGTGTTTTCAACTGGTTTGCCCATCAGTTTGCAAAGGAATGGGACCAGACACCTGGGTTGGGAAGATGGTCCCAAAGCACCCGGGAAGTCCTTTTGTTTGAACAAGCTGCTGCAAGGCAGACGCGTTCTCATTTGTTCTACCTGTTCTTTCAAAAAGCAAATGTTTAAGAGTCCATTTTAAGAAAAAAATGCATCTGTTTCTCCAACACTTTTGAGAAACAGTTTATTTTGGCTAAAATTAACTTGTCTGACACATTGTCATGCTTGGTTGCCATGGCAACAGTGGCAACAGCTATGCCACGTGATACACATTTTATCTGAAATTAAGCATATTGCTTTTTACTTTCAAATATATATACATATAAACACATATACTTATGTATATTTACAGAGACATTATTTACAGTTTTGCAGCAACTGAAAAAAATCCTGTTTGTCTGACAAGCGTTAATGGTAATGCCCTAAAGAATATTTCTATCTTGAATCTTAGTACTTGACTGTGACAGTGCCAGCAGTTTTGCCAGTCCTTACAAGCAAAAGATATTAGACTTTTCCCTGCTCAACTTGCAGTTTCCCTGACTTAGACACACACCTCAGTCCTGATACCCCCAGAGCACTTTGTGTGGGACCAGAGGGCTGAGGAGGTGGAAGAGTATTTGAGGCTGATTTGTGCATCACCAAAGCTGTGTAAGTAGGACAGATTTAAAAGCAGGAACATTTTGGCCATCATTTTTCCCAAATATTCACCTCTTCCTTGCCAGAAAATTTTAAAATGGGGCCAGTTTTAATATGGGTTCCTATGATTATCTGCTTATAATGGAAATTCAAAGGCTTATATCTATGCGAAACATGACTATTGTAGTGGCAGATAAACTGTGGATGTTAAAAATCTGCCTTAAAATCTTGTGCAGCACAGCCTGTGTGAAATGTCTTTTTTTCCCCCCCTCCTCTAGTCCCCCTGCAATTTTACCCGCTGCCATTCACATCCACAGCAAACCAAAACCACAGATTGATATTCTTTCTTCAGAGAAGTTCCTGGACAGGAACAGGATGCAGGCAAAGGGAGAAAAAATCCACTATCATTTCTAAACATTATAAAGGTAAGCTTAAAATCTCATTTAATATGTTTGAGAAGAGAAAGAGATGACATCCATTTGGTCTTTCAAAGCTGTCGGTATGGTAGATGGCTACGGAAAGCCTCTGCGTGCAAGAATTTGTGCCTGAAGCTAGCAGGAAAAATCAATAAGAAGAAATTATGCTGGAAGTGTCAGAATCAATAATTATTTGAATAATGTCTTCTTTTGCCCAGGAATAGTGCAAAGCAAAAGTAGAGAGGGACCTGGGCTCCATGCCCACAACAGGTCAGCACAAATAGGGAGAACTGGGAAAAGGTCTTTAGATGCCATGCATCATCCGTCACAGCCTGAAAAGTCTTTCATTTAAGAGCCAGGGCAAGTGGCTTGGAATTTAATCCTATGTATATAAATTATTGAATGTTGTTAAATAAATGCTGCTGTTATTGCCCACTGTAATCTGATGCAATTTCATTCCCAGGCCAGATATATTTTTTGTAACTTTAAGCAATTTTATCAAGGACCATTGCCTTAATGGGTGCTTCTGAAATGGAAGAAATGCTGATTTACTCCACTTATTCATCAAACTTCTACCTGCTGCAGAGCTGCAGAGAATGCCCTTCCACACACATGTCTTTTCCTCTTCTCCACTTCTGTGTGCTCTTCCAGTGAGATCCGGGAGAAACACTGGCTTTGGATACCAGCTGGAGCATCACCCAGATGTGGACCAAGCATGAAGTTGAGCCAGCGATGCATTTATAGTGAACAAACACAAGAGGGTGCAAGAAGCATGTCCAGAAATGTTCTCGCTGTCATGGAAATGTCGTAGGCTCAGAAACTGCAGCTCTTGTATAACCATTGGTTTGTATCTAATATTTAAAGCATGCCCATGTCAGAGGCACCACTGAGCTACTCGTCAGTGTTCAAAGTAGAAGATGAAGGACCATGAATCTGGATGCAGGAAGCCCATGCAAAGTAGCTAGTTCTGCAAAGGAGGCTGCTATTTGTGTGAGGATCACAGAGAGCAAACCAAGAAAAACGCAGACAAATAAAAGGCAAATCACCACAGACCAGTTACTATAGAAGACATAGGTCAGGTGTCGAAATTCAGCGTCTTCCAGGATGAAACCTGTCAGC
Source organism: Tinamus guttatus (assembly GCF_059628265.1). Classification (NCBI taxonomy): domain Eukaryota; kingdom Metazoa; phylum Chordata; class Aves; order Tinamiformes; family Tinamidae; genus Tinamus; species Tinamus guttatus. The sequence goes on from NW_028288752.1 coordinate 3,149,137, forward strand.
TTCCTGGCAGGCTGCATCGTTGACACGTTTGCAAGGATAAGGTGAGCCCAGGACAAGCCTGATGCTCTCTGCTGTTGTGTTTGAGGCTGAAAAAGCAAGTATGTTTTGCTCTATGATATCCAGTCAGCTCTTGGAAATTGCTGAAACTAGATCTGACCAAGACTAAGAGTTCAGAGGTCCCAAGTCACTCAACTAGTGGTATGAGAGAGAGATCTGCCAGGTGCCTGTGTTCTTCTCTAGCAAACAGATAGAAAATGCTTTTTATTAGCTTGTCTACTTCGGTTATGTCCCAGCTGTACTGAGCAAGAGCTTTGGAACCAGAGTTTCAAAAGCTGTCTTATTTCCCTTGAAATCCTCAGTTCTGTAACACTGTCTTGTGAAATCCCGGTGGTAATGACAAGAATTTTCCTGTGATGCAGATGGCAGGTCCATTACGTCAGTGTGATGTATGTCCCAGTAGGTCCCTGTATGTCCCGGTGGGCTTTGGGTTGCCACAGTTCAGTTGTCTTTCCCTGCAAATACAAAAGCAACACTGAGTCATTGCAGATTATATGGAATTTGTAACAGCAGATAAGCCTGGAGTCCAGTGCCATCTTTAAAGCGTTTTTTAAAGGCTTTTATGAATTCCTTCTGCAGTGTAAGCTGGACACAGACTGTGGTGGCTTCAGTTGGGTATCAAGAGAGAAATGCAAACTCACACCACCACGGATTCTAGTTTTACCTCCTTATGATGAAATGGTGAACCTCAGCTGGCAGAAATGGCTACAACCCCACCAAGGTTAGCCAAACTGCCCTGCCTGGGATGCAGCCCAGTAGCCTTTCCAAACACCGAACACAGTGAACATTTAAAGACACAGATGCAGTTTGCTGCTTGAGAACTTTCTGCAGCTGGGTGTGTGGCTCGGCTGTTTTCTGTTGTTGACTCACGCAGTACAAGAACTGCAAATCGATCTTATCCGAATTTAATTAAATCTGTGCTGTGACCTGCAATGCTGTGTAATTCACATAAGTAAAATTGCTGATTGCTGCGAGGCAGAGCATGGACTTCAGGGCCTGCTGTTTAGACCTTGTTGCAATCGGAGATGAGCTTTCCAGCCTCACTGCGTTACTAGAACAAGACCTAATCAGCTAAATCCTCTCATGCTCCAGTCATCAGCCTCGAATTGAAATGGGATCCCATTTCAGGGGTAACGTAACCAGGACCCCAGACCATTTGCATCAATCTCAGACTGGAATTTCCTAAGGGAAACGGTGGCAAGCAGAATATGAACACTGCCACTCTCCCTGGGAACAACTATTTCTCGCATTTAAAACTCAGTGAGAAAATCAATACACTATTGGCAAACCAACTGATGTGAATCCTCTGGAACTGAGATTTTGATTTTGCAATGCAAGCCATTGACTGCTGGCTGTACACAACAGTAATAATTTTAATTACCACCACTGTATTGCATTAAGAAGGTACTTTAAATACCATAATACACTGTTGTTTTTTATTGATTTACATATTATAGCCACATACAGACATTACAAGCATTCAATACAATTTGCTTTGAAGTGAAAACAGCAATAGAGCTGAATCAACCAGTTCTTATGACTTTTTTTTCACTTACTTTCAGAGGGCTGGCACCCACAGCCTATTTTGTGGGAAGCCAGTGCAGAAAGGAGAACAGGCTGAGTGTGGTGACACCCCTGAGATCTCTTAAGCCAAAATATAATGAAGTGTCAGTGTTCAACAGCTAAATCATGAGTAACTGAGGCTCCACTCTCCCCAGCTAACCAAAGGTTCCTGCAAGTTTTATCAAGGGATGATGCTAAAGCAGATGCTGGTGCCCAAGTGAACACCAGGAATCTCTCCTTAGTGTTTTCTCGGGGTGAGGTAGAGCAGCAGGTATGAGACTGGTGCATACAGGTGCTTACAAGAAACATTTTCCACCACAACCTTTTTGAGGTAGAGCTTTCTGGGTTGCTAAAAATCAAAGTTTTCCATGGAGACTGTCAGATTACTTCAAATAGTTTTTATTTCTCATTGAATAAATGTGGCTTGATTTGTTTTCTGCTAAAAAAAGGAGTAAAATTTTCTAGAGTCATTTTTAACCAGCTCTGCTCCTGTTTGGCTCACTTTCTAAAAGAGTTTAAAATATGCAGAAATATTTCCTAAGAAGGGTAAATCTGTGCAGAGAGAGGGGACTGTACCTTTAACTTTTGTATGTTGCTACACTACATTTAACAGTCTTATAAAATACTTATAAAAGGAAATTTGGTTCCTCTCTAACACGAAATAGCCTAGATTCCAGCTGCCCCTGGAACTCCTGTAAGTATTTTAGATGAAACACAGGACAAAGTTAAAACAACTATTAGGATAGCTATTAAAATAAACAGGAAGAGTAGAATAAAATAGTATGTAGACATTTGAGTTGCCAAATAAGCCTGTCCTCCAGACAAATGGAAAAGTGTGTCTTTTCTGAGGAAGAAAAACTGTGTCTTACGTTAGGTTCACGTAAAACAGTTATCTTTGGGATCTATGGGGTTCAATAAACCTTTCCTTCAGTCCCACAAGTAATATTTCCAATACAGAATACAGAAATCAAAACAGTGGTAGGAAATTGACTTTTCAGAACACAAGAACTTATGTTTATGGGTAGAATTGTTGCTTACAGCAAAGGTTTCAGTCCTATGGATGTTTGTTTCGATTTTTTACTCCATTCCATCAATTGCAATATTAGATTGCATTGTATTACTAGTGTCTAAAAAAGAAGGAAAAATAAGAATGAAGAACATTTCAGATGAGCTTTAATAAGTGCCTTAATTTACTTCATTAAGGGATGATTTATTTATATCCAGAAATATACCGGAAAAAAAATAACACATACTTTGTCCCATATGGATCATTATGATTGTTTTCATGCCAGGGCTTACAAGTCTTTTGGAGTTTCCAGTGGCTTCAAAGGGAAAAATATCATGCGGGTAAGTCAAAAGATATTTTCCAGCAGTACTTTTACTCTTAGTCTCTGATAACCAAAGAGAATCTGAGTTGGAAGGATGCCTATAAATTGGAAATTGGGCACTGGTTTAAATGGTCTGTAAAGCCAACTTTTATCAAGTTTAATGCTAAATTATCTGCTTCAGTGCTGACTTCATTGTCCAAGTTCAGGCATTTGACTTTGAAAGCATTAGCTGAAATCCAAAAGCACAAGCCAAAGGACAGTTAATCAGGGGCAAAAAATTCCACTGAATAATTCATAAGCATTTCATGTACTGAATGAGAAGGAAACAATTTGCACAGATTGAAGTTAAAAATATGTTTAAAAAATAATCTTGCCTGAGAAGTCAATAAAACCCCCTCAGTGTTTACCTGCAAGCTGTCTAGTTAATAGATTTTCTAATGCAGAGAACAATTACCTTATGGATCATTTTAAATGCGCATTTTATGACATTGTACATAAAGACAGACCAAAATTAAAGTCATGTTGGAACAAAAGCCTCGATCTTGGAGCGAGGGTATTTGTCGTCTCTTTTCAGTTTGTCCCTAAGTCTTGGCTGACACGTAAGTCTTCGTGCTTTAGTATCTCTAACTCTAAGACAAAAATACTGTTTCTAACTTAACACATTTGAAAATTAATTTATTAATAGTTTTAAAGGATTTTGGGATCTCCAGCTACAAATGTATTAGGGGGGCTTCATCCAGCATTTTATCTTCTTTCCCTGGGATGGAGAGGGTAAGATATTGCAGGTAAGTCCTTAGAGCCCTGGGCACTCTCTTGCCTTAATAACTAAGACATCTAAGTGAAGTTTGCCAAGGTGGAGGCATTGCTACAAGTCTAATTGGTAAGCCCATTTTTTTCTTGTGTGACACTTTTGCGTTTCAAAGCTGCACAGAGAATCTGCATGTGTCACTCACAAGACTGAATTAGTATCATTTGGTCCCTTGATTAACAAGTCCAGGTATGCAAGTCCACTTTTAGCTAGTGCCTTTGTTCCATATTGTGCTTGCTTTGTGCTGAAGTGTTTGTTTACTTTAGCAGAAGATTTGCTTGTGCTAATGCTGCTCTTCACACTAACTGCGTGCTTTGGGTGATGGATTGCCTTTACAAGCTACTCTTTCTCATTTACTCTTTAAATGAGAGCTGAGCAGTATTGGCCATAACATTTTTAAATGTATTAATGTTCTTAATGGCATTAATCTTCTGGGAAAGTGGTTTAGACAGAGGATATAATGAATGTTAACAAAGCAAACTCTTTCTGCCATCTACTCCATGCTAGGATGGTGCTGTGTGCTCTTGTCTTGTTCCTTGTGATTTGTAGCCGATGTTTTGTGTGATGTTTGCCCTCTATTTGGCAGTTCTGAGACTGCACCTAGATTACAGTGCCCAATTTGGGGCTCTCCAGTAAAAGAAAGATACTGTCACAATGGAGGGATGGGACGAAGGTGCTGGAGAGTAGCAAGTAGAAAAAGAAAAAAGAAAAAAAAAAGGCAGCTGAAATATATATATTTTTTTAACCTTAAAGTTAAGGTGAGTTAAGTAAAGGTAAGGCCCTATTCTGGGCTTCAGCTGACAGATATGGGGAAGATGGAGCCAGGCTTTTCCCAGAGGTGTACAGTGACAGGATGAGATGCAATGGACACAATCCTCAACATGGAAATTTTCCTCAACAAGAAAAATTCTAATGAAACAGAAGGACAAAGTTCTTTCCTGGGAGAGTAATCGAATACTGGCACAGGAGCACAAAGAGATGGGGGAATCTCTGACCTTGGAGATATTCAAAACTCAACGTGACAAAGCCTGGAGCAACCTGACCTCAGCTGGGCCTGCTTTGAGGAGGGATTGGACCTGCTGTCCTGCAGCAGTCCCATGCAACCAAACCTATTCTGTGAGTCTAGTTACCATCAAAGAAACCCCTCAGACCTGCGTTTAACTTCAACAAATGGATGATCAGCTGTACGTTTACATGCAGCTTCAACTTTATCCATGAAACTAAAACAGTCTTTTGTATCTCTCAACAAGTACAGTTTTCATGTAAACCAAATTCTGTTTTATTGGCATGCCTCTGCAGTCCACCTCATCCTTTTATTTGATGTTCTCCCAAACATCCTTTTCTGGGTTAGTACCAGGCATCTTATCGTATATCTCCATTAGACAGCCATTGTGCGGCTCGTCAGCAGCCCAGCACAGGGAGTGCAACAGAGTTTGGCCGCGGTGTCTTCATTCAGCTCCATCCTCCGTTATTCCTCTTTGCAGCTGCGAGGAGGACAGGTTGTGGTGCCCAGGGAGCCGTGGAGAAGCAGAGTCCCTGCCTATCAGCCATCCTGGAAGTGGCAACTGCGTATCACCCCAGGCAAGCTTCTGTAATGCCAAAACTTCTGTTAGGCCCTAATTTTTCTCTAAGTTCCTCCTTTCCAAGCTATTCTTCCACAAATATGTGTGCAAAAGTGAGCAATAACCCTGCTTAAAAAAAAAAAAAAAAAAAAAAAAAAGATAAATAAATAAATAAGCCCCTAACTGTCAGCACTGAAAACAGGTCTAGTAACAAATGCCTCTTCTGCAGAGCATTGCTCATCTGTCTGAACAACACCCCTCTCCAGAGCTAATCTGGCAATTACATGACTGTTTGCTTAGCTAAACACAAAGTGCCTTTACTGCTGCATCCAAACTCAATGAGAGGAGAAGAGGATTCTTCCACTTACACATCCTGCAAAGAGAAAGTGAAGCAGCGTGGCCAAGCGCAATAATCTTTTGACAGATACATTCAGCAAACAATAGGCTCCCGAATACTGTTTACCATCAGCCTCAGGGGTCCCCGGTCCACGGTGCTGATGCTTCAGGCTGCATCATTAAGATAAAATAAACTCCACTGTGGCTTCTTACATCCACTGTCTTCCTTAATGTTTAAATGCTAAGGGGAGCAGATAAACGATGAAGAAGCGGCGGCCTCTTTCAAGCTCTTCTAATGCCAAAAAGGCCCCAAAAGGCTGTGGAAGAAAAGAATCTGCAGGTGGGAAAAAAAAAAAAAAAGAAATGGGTAATTCAGCCCATGAGGAGATGGATCACAAGAAGGAATAAGAGAGCAGAAAAAGAGAGAAATGTATCATGGCAGAAATAAACCTCTCATTTTTTTCGTGACAAGAGCTACTGTATTTTGCAATGTTTTTATGAGCATGAAGGGTTTTTTTCTTTCCAGAATAAAGGAAAAACTATTCCTCTCTTCATTTTTTTTCATTTTTCCCACAAAAGCCTGTTCTGGTACCATCATGAAACACTGCTCCCATTTCTCCCTCAGACTGGTGGTGTGTGACTTCCATTTTCCATTGAAGAAATGCGGGGAAAAAAAAATCTACTCAAAATGAATAAATTTGCATTTCTAAAAAGACCTGTAAAATGTCAGCAGCCATAAAACAGGTGCAGACACCTGCTGGGGGAAACAGAAAGGAGAAATTAAAAGGTCATCTGTTCCTTGGGCTCTTAGCTAAACCAAGAGGTTTTCAGGTCCCAGAAATGCTATGGGAAGATGGAACAATCTGTGGATGAAATATATGGAAATATCCTGAAAACAGGAGCTGGGTCTTTTCTATTGAGTGGGTCACCTAAGCACAGAGGTCTAACATCACATCTCCTCATTTTTTTTCTTTTAAGGTGTAAAGTTATTTTCTGCGTTGAGCCTGAGGTTTAAGATTTTGAAGAGTATGGTTCTTCCCATGGATGCAAAACAACATCCCTACCTGGGCATAAGTCCTGCAGCCTATTGACACTTTTAATAGCACACATTAGACAGCATTGCATCTACAATTGTAAACAACTTTGGAAAAGTAAATATCCTGGACTTTTGCCTCAAGAGAGTTTGTACTGTCGGTATCTACCATCATATATATCATGGGCAGAAGGACAAACTATTATTTAAGAGAATTCTTCCATCTTGAATGTTTATGATCTATTACTAGTCTTTAAGAGAGCTGATCATTAAAACCCCCTCAAATTAGTTACTATAACCAGCTAGAGTAATAATTTCTAATCAAACAAAATTAGCATATGAATGAGATAAAGAGATTTTATAAGGCATTCAATCCATATTAGTGTACTGGAAAAACTCGTGATTGGACACACTCAAAGCTGAATGGCAGGGTTTTTTTGTTTGTTTGTTTGTTTTGGAGATTAGGAAGTTCCTTATGTAGTCTTTGACTCAGAAACAGCTGGTATAAAATTCTGATTGCCTGGAAATTGGTAACTTTTAATACTTCTAGTAATGTAGGTCTGACAAATGGTTTTACCTCCCACTAGCTTCATCGAGAATTACCGAGAAGGGAAGAACAGAAGCCCCTTTCATTAGCAGTTCCTACAACAGCTACTTCTATAAATACAGTGACATGCTGCAGTACTTGACCTGAGGCAATTTTAGAAAGTCAGTTGCCCTACGACAAACAGCTCAACCCAGTATATATAGGAAGTTTTAGAATTTAGGTCCAATATATTCTGTGAGGTTTTGATGTAGAGTTGTGATAAGATCACACCTTCTGCTTCACCTTTCTCTCTTGCTGCAAGCTACGAACTGTGTGAAGGCTTACAGACTTATTTCTTTAAATATAGGCTGGAGAAAAATCACAATTATGAGTTATGAATATGAAATTCCCTGCACACTAATACAGAAACTCATCCAGCAGTGTCTCTGTATGTGAGAAGCAATCAGAAGACACCCTTTTTCACGCTTATTTATTACTGTCTCAATGTATTTGTTATAATGTCTGTAATCATGCTTGGGGAGCCTCCTTTTGTAAAAAAAATGGCAAAAATATGTTCCATTTGTGCGTTTGTGAAAGAGTGCCCAGCATTCATTCAATACAGGGCTTGAGACTGTATTCAGTTACAGTCCCTCCATAATCCAAACCCAATAAATTTATTGATTCCTTCGTTGCTGAGCCGGGTAAAACTACTTTTTTTTTTTTCTTTCTTTCTTTTTTTTTAAAGGCCAACAAACAGAAAAAGCAACAGTTCTTAAACGTTTGACACAAAGAAGCTGTTTAAAAAAAAAAAATTATCATTGAGTATAAACAGGCCTGATGGGAACAAAAGGAATGTTTTCAGATGGCATGTACATATTGAAGGCTTACCATCAGTGCGAACGTTTCCATGAATTGCTCTTGCAGTAGTTAAAGACTATTACGTAAACTAAGGGAGAGATATTTTGGAACAAGATTATTAAAATCAGTTGATGTGGAAGTAATGGTGTTCCACAGTCTATGGTCTGGGGATAGGCTCTGGCTTCTTTCTTCAAGCAAATTTTTTTTTTTGCTTAAAAATCATATTTTTAAATCATAGTTTAGTCTTAAAATCATGGTTTATTGTTTAAATTTAGCACCAAGAGGCTCCATAAGCTCTAGGGGATTTACCCTCAATCTTTGGTCAAAAGAGCAGAACCTGTTACATTAAAATGGGCAAGTGCGCTGTCTTTAGGGTAGGAAGCACATGCATGTGGCCTAGATTTTTTTATTATATGCATTTCTTTTATTAAATGCTTTTTCTTTTTCATTCCCCACCTGCAAAAATCTGTTAGGTGAGCTTGACCTCAGGTCTAATTGCCAGGTGTACATAAAATATGCTCGTTGCTTTTAAATGCAGTTTAAAGTAGATGTGTATTAAATTCATGTGAGCATTTGAGACATGCTTCATAAAACCTTATGAAATACCTTTTTATAAGCAAAGTGTCAGATAGTGTCTAATTATCTAAGATAAAAATCCCTTTGCAAAAGGCTTATGAAGGAAGTGAGAACCATGGAGCAAAAAAAGATTCTTTAGCAAACAAGCAAAGCTTTATTTAAATATGCCGATGGTTATTAATGTGATTGATAGTTTCCTAATTGTTCCTTCTCTAAGCTACTAGCAATTAAATAGTCTTTTATAGTCATCTTTGTACTCGTAGAACTCTGTTTCCAGAAAGTTCACAAACTCGTTAATATTGAAAAAATATATATTTTTGCACTACTTGGAAATATTTTCCTTGCTAAATTCTTACAACTCAGTGATGCTTATTCCAAGATTCTGGATAAATCATGCTATTTGGCTTTGGTTAAATCCTTGTGTTTTATCAGAAAATGATTCTGATGGTTGTTTTTACACTGTTTTCAACTCCTCTATCTTAGTAATTTCAAAAAGGTCAAACACCATTTGATCAGCTCATTATTTTAACTTGCATCCTGTATTTACTTTATTTTAAAGAAGCCCTAATATTTCTATTCTCAACCTTTTGGTATCCAAATGAATGTCAAGACAGAAACACTTAGCTGTTTCAAGTGTGTTACTGGGACATCTAAGGAAAACATATGGAGAAAGTAATGAGGTTTGGGAACTATATTCATTTTATTATACTTCACCTCAAGATAGAAATTTTACAGGTTCATCTGGGTCCTATTTAGCATTCCAGAATCAGGCCAATACTGTCTTTAGGCATGTTCTTCAAATCAAGCCTCATGTATGCCCTGCTTTTCATTTCTCAGTCTTAAATCCAATGCAAGTAAGGTCTAGCCTTAAATAGAGGAGAAGCATTTTGAAACTCTAGAAGTCTGTTTTGAGCTAGTTCATCTCGTAATTTCTTGGTGACAAAACACTTCCAGAACTTTAAGCATTGCTATGCTGTAGTTCTTTACGAGCACCATGTGCTAACAATTTACTGAAATTGTTTCCTTTCTTAAGGACTGATATAGCTGGGGTTTTTTGATCCAAAGGGTCATGATTAAGACTGTGAAGCCAATTACATTTTTCCGTTGATTTCAACGGGTTTTTGGATCAGGTCTTGATGCTACCCGAACCAAATGAAGAACATGCTGAAAATAGCCTTGGGCAAAGATATTGAGGCATTATACACTTCTTATTTAGTAGGGTTAAAAGATGGACTTCTGAAGCATTCTTGACTTCTCTGGATTTTTACGAGAATCCTTTAAGGTATGTGCTTGAATATGTTTCAGCTGAAAAATACCATTGATCGATCTTGCCAAAATCTCTGCTGAATTCTTATCACATTCGATGAACTCTTCTTTAAAATGTCCTCTGCACCTAACAGTCTTTGGAAATAATTGACCTCCATATTACTTCTCATTTTGTTCTCTGGAAGTCAGCCTAGTTTTGTCCTTTCTTCACTTCCCATTGGCATTCATTTTGTCTGTCCTGAATTGCAGTGGAAACTCTCTCCTTAACACCACCAGTGCATGAAGTGATCCTCCCTTGCTGGTAAGAATCCAGCCTTATGAAAGATTCATTGCAGTAGCCATTTGAGAGCTGTCCCAAAAGTTATTCTGCTCATCTTTGATGCTATCTTGTTTCTGGAATAGATTCCTAATTTCATGGAATCTTTTTATTGTTGTTATTTCATCTTTTGCTTGTACAAAAATGCTGCTCCCCATTAGGAAAGTTTGAGAAATGAGATCCCAAGAAAGGCTCAATACAGAGATTTTCACCACTGTGGCCAGTGCTGAATATTGAATTTCTCAAGACTCTTGACATGAAAAGACATGGCAAAATGACTAAAGTTGTGAGTCGGGGTTGAATCCTGAAAAAAATTCTGCAGGGTTCTCTCACCCACAGGAGTCCCTTCCCCATAGCCCACCGTCCCTTCATCAGTGGCAGCAGCAGATTTTCTGAGCTGTTGGGATAAATATTTTGCTCCCCATCAGCAATCTGCTTCTTAGTCAGCCACCTACTTTGCTAATACCTTAAACAACTCATAGCTTAACCCTGATCTCCCAAGATGAACCAAGTTGAACGGGATTTGAGCTGACATTATTTCTTCTCGCCAGCAACAAAGTATTGTTGTAAATTATCAGTCCTAGCAGTGGAGGACGCCAGGTTGACAAACCAGTCTTTGATCTTGTTTTTCCTCAAGTTGCTCCAGCGCTGTTTTTGCAACTGTTACAGGGAATTGTTTTCTCTTATCATTTTCAGCAGAAATGACAGCCTGGTCTTTTTCCACATCATTAATATCATTCTCCCCCGTGGCAGTATGTGCTGTGCAACATGAAGCTTTCCGTAGTCTGGAGTTGGAGGACATATGTTCTCTTGTATTTTATCCAGCAGAAGTGGGGCTCAGTTTTATGCAGACCCATTCATAATGTCCTGTGTTCTTTGTCAAAACATGCCCTGGCCGCATGGCTCCGTGTCTTACTGCAGCTATCACTGTTCTCCATCTGCACTCCAGGATGTCTTGCATGACCGTATCCAATATTGACAGAGAGATTTCACTGTGAAATGGGAGAATGACAATTATCCTCGAAAAGAGACCTTAAACTCTGTTTTTTTGTCTGCTTTATATGTGCAATTCGTACTTGGCTAAGAGTTTTCTGTATTGTAGTTGGGCCTACAATAAGTAGGCGATCAGGCGGTCCTGGGCTTGCTGGCAATTCTGAAAATGAGTTCCGTACAGTTAGAATGAAGCAGAGTATTCATCTTAAATATCAAATGCCTACTTTTGGTTCTGGGTTATTTAAAATGTTTTCTTAAAGTAAAACACAAGGTCATGTTCAACTGGAAAGCTGACACAGTTTTTAGTAAAGTAAAATTAAAATTTATTTTGACATTTACGATTTATTTATTTATTGCTTTGAGACTCTGACCTAGTCAAAAGATGCTTCCTTTCCAAATAGAGCAAACTATTTGGTGAAACAGAAATTGCCTGGGGCAACGTTTCTGAACATAAGCAGCCTGTTATTCTGGTCTCTGATCAAGCATGATACCATCCTTGTCCTGATACATTAATGCCGCGAATTAAAATGTAGGGAATGAAACTGAGGCGTCCCCTCTCATGTGGCTTTCCTTCTCCCCCTTCCTCCTTTCTTTCCATCTCAAGACCTCCAGAATTTATCCAAACTTCCTATAAACTTCTAAAGGAATTTATTTCATGATGAGTTATTCAGTGTGGCCAAGGGTGTCTGGTGAACATCTGGTGAGCAGATGTATTTGTACAAGTGTGTGCCCATACACAGTGGCAAAGGAGAGAGAGAGTTTTACACTGGGATCAGGGCAAGTGGGAACAAGTCAGATGTCTGACTTTTACAACAGGCTAGGATTAGGGCAAGATCTCCTGGGTGCAAAAATATAAAGTCAATGAGAGGTTTCCATTGCTATGAATATTCAAGGCTCGCAATTATGGGACAGACTGCAACCTTTTTCTGTACTCTACAGCCAGGCAGGTCTCTATTTCATTTTTTACATGTTAAACTATTGCTTAATATATTATCCTGTAGTTGCTCTGAAAATGTTGCTCTGAATTGCACACCAGTTTATAGTATCATGTAGTTTAGGATTTCCCCAAAGCTTTAGAAAGTGTATAAAACTTAGAGTACCTAGTAGTTGGGTGCTGTCCTATTTTCCTAATGAATAAACTGAGGCCAAAAGACTCCAGATAACTCAACCTACAAGAACTTGCAGGTTAGCAGCAGATCAGGGAGTTAACCCCACTAACGCCATGGTCCACGTGGTACCTGCTAATTCATCCTCATGAAGAATGAGGAGGACAATACAAGCCAGTTTGTTTATGCTAGTGCAAAGCCTGCCTTTCTGTGCATTGTAAATATTTATATCAATATGGTTCCCTTTCCATCAGGATAGGTCTTATTTAGCAGAAAGAACAGGATTAATGCTTATACTCGCATTCAGTGAAGTAGGCCTTCACCATCTGTGACGTTAATGTAACAAAACAACATTTTCACAAGCCATTTAATTTTAGTTTCTTTTCTAGTTTTAAAAATGTAGTCTAATTAAAGAAAGGATTGTGAAGGAGAGAAGCAGGAGGTGAAAGAATCTAAATGGAGGTTTTGAAAACACCATATTGTGATTTGGGATTAGAGGAGGAAGAGATTAATTTGCATGATGATGCCTTTCATATTTACTCAGTTAGACAAGTGTTTATTCAATGCTTTAGGCAAAGAATAATGATTACAGACACACTCAACCTCTCAGCCATGCAAAATAGCCAACTTAAATATACTTTCTCCTTCTTAAACAGGATAGTCCAAAAAATCTTAAGTCCTCTGTTGCAGATAGTTAGGGAACGGCGGCCGGAAGATATCGTGCTGTACGGAAAGATAGGGCCCCTAGTAGCCAATAGTGTTTAGTCTATGGTGTAAGCAGACGGATGTGACGTTGTAAACCTAGATATATAACACCTTGTTTCCCATCAATAAACGCCATTTGCCGTCCACCACATTGCTGTCAACTAGCTGATAGCCCGAGTGGTTTGGGGGTGGTCGCCGTGCCGTCCCTGAACCAGGTCGCTGCAGCCATTTGAACTGCAACAAGTGGTGCCGAAACCCGGGAACGTCATCGCCTGGATGAGCGAGCAGCGTGAGCAGCAGCCAGAGCAAGTGGACCACCCCGGCGAAGGGGACACTACCGAATCAACAAGGAGGATGGAAGCCCTCATAAAGGTCGTATCGCAATTACATAAGTACTGGGGGATTGATTGTAAGCCAAAAGATTTTACTCTTGCAGTTACAAGGCTTTTGAAAATTAAGGCTATAGACCAGCCGGTGGATATTCTCCACCCTGAACTGTGGGACAAATGTACTATGGCATTAGCTGAGGAGACAATGTTCTCAGGTTGTGGGAAAAACCTTAAGGCTTGGGGAAAAGTTGTACAAGCCCTACAGAAAGCTATGAAAGAGCAGGAGACTTGGGTAGCAGTAAAAGACTGTTTATTGGCCACGTCCAAAGTGGGAATCGGGACAACTGCGCAGACTTTGGACCCCCCAGATGATGGCAATTCTGCTGAGCCTAAAGGTCAGCAAGAGGGTGAAACATCCCCTCCATCCCCGAGCCCCGCCCCGCTTACAGAGGAGCAGAAACAGCCGAAATCTGTTTGGAGCGAGGTAGCCGAGGAAGCTAGGAACATTGAAAAGAAGTCAGAGCATAATGACGTCTGGGCCAGGCCACCACCCTATGCCCCTCAAAATGGCGCCGAGCCACAAGGGGAAGGGCGGGGCGAGGGTGCCCCCGGCGCGAGTGAGGCGCCGGAAACCAATGGGAGTGACCGGACACCTGAGGGCGGCCCGAGGGAGGGGCCGAGAGGAAGTCCGAGGGAGAGGCGGAGAGAAGACCCGAGGGAGGGGCCGAGAGCAAGTCCGAGTGAGGGACAAAGAGAAGACCCGAGTGAGGGGTCGAGAGCAAGTCCGAGTGAGGGGCGGAGAGAAGACCCGAGGGAGGGGTCGAGAGCAAGTCCGAGTGAGGGACAAAGAGAAGACCCGAGTGAGGGGTCGAGAAGACGTCCGAGTGAGGGACAAAGAGAAGACCCGAGGGAGGGGTCGAGAGCAAGTCCGAGTGAGGGACAAAGAGAAGACCCGAGTGAGGGGTCGAGAGCAAGTCCGAGTGAGGGACAAAGAGAAGACCCGAGCGAGGGGTCGAGAGCAAGTCCGAGTGAGGGACAAAGAGAAGACCCGAGCGAGGGGTCGAGAGCAAGTCCGAGTGAGGGACAAAGAGAAGACCCGAGCGAGGGGTCGAGAGCAAGTCCGAGTGAGGGACAAAGAGAAGACCCGAGTGAGGGGTCGAGAGCAAGTCCGAGTGAGGGACAAAGAGAAGACCCGAGGGAGGGGTCGAGAGCAAGTCCGAGTGAGGGACCTGGAGCGAGCCCGAGGGAGGGGCGGAGAACCGATGAGAGCGGACATTTCAAAAAACGCCGAAGCCCAACGAAAAAGTACCGGAGCCCGGAAGTGACCAGTCAGTCGAGTTCCGACTCCGGATCAGCCACTAGTCAGGACAAGTGGCTCACAACCGATTCAAACTTAAGGAAGGAGAAAAAGAAGGTAAACATCCGAATTAAAGAAAAACTGGCGGGAGCATTCATGATTAAGCATGTTGCAAAGGAAGAGCATCTGACCCCAATTCAGGTGGCTGTTACCTTCAAAATAAAACTAATGAAAATTGTGAGTTTCTGTTCACAGGACCGGATCATCGGACACCCCCGTAACCCGTACACCCCGGTGACAAGCGTCCCGCCCGAGCCTGCGAGTTCCACGCTGACCGAATCCAGAAAACAACAAAACAGCCTCCGCAAGAGGGGGCCGCGATGCCTTTGCGTTATCTTAATTTTGCAGCTTGTCACTATAGGACAGGTAGAGTCACACCAGCCCTTTAAATGGGGTACTTGAACAGATCGAACAATCTCAAGCAATTAGTACAAAAATAACTACAGGGCCACCAGTTTTCAGTGCCATGCCTTGCCAACTAGCACCCATTGAACCCTGTTCCAAACGCAGCCGGTACAAAAATTTGTTCACCGGTTCGCCGTGGCTAACCACCCTGATATCCACCTTGACAGGGCTGATCACAATGATCATGATGACGCTAATCTTTGGACCCTGTATATTGAATAAGCTCATGCCGTTTGTCAAGAATCAGCTAGAGAAGGTTAACATCATGTTAGTAGAACACCAACAACTGCTTTAAGAATATATCCACTCAGTATTACCCCCAAGTTATCCCAAGGTACACCCTATTCCTACACCCTGGTATTACCTGTCATCCCCTACCTTCTACGCGCCTTCTTCTTTGTGCCTTATGTTTTATGTCAAGTTTATGATATGTAATTTTAAGATTGGTATAACTATAAGAATAGAATAAGATAGTAATAAGAATAAGATAGTTGTATTTTAGCTAGTTTTGTTATGCATAGGGAGGGGGGAAGTTGTTGCAGATAGTTAGGGAACGGCGGCCGGAAGATATCGTGCTGTACGGAAAGATAGGGCCCCTAGTAGCCAATAGTGTTTAGTCTATGGTGTAAGCAGACGGATGTGACGTTGTAAACCTAGATATATAACACCTTGTTTCCCATCAATAAACGCCATTTGCCGTCCACCACATTGCTGTCAACTAGCTGATAGCCCGAGTGGTTTGGGGGTGGTCGCCGTGCCGTCCCTGAACCAGGTCGCTGCAGCCATTTGAACTGCAACAGTCCTCTTCTACATTTCCCAGGCCATGTTAAAGGTAGGTCTCAAGAAGTATCAAAACGTGTCCTGTAAACTTTCAAAAATTTCCCAAATTACTTTAATGTAAAACTTTGACTAAATGTGTTGAAGTTAAGCATGAGTTAATATGCTTTGCTAGGCTTTGTTTTCCCCAGTATGTCTAGGAAAGTTGATTTAGAAAAGGAAATCAAAAAGGCTGAAATACAATAGGAAAGAAAACTAGCCAGAGCCACAAAAATGTGATCTTGGCAACTGGATGGTACATTAGTAGTAAGTGAAAGAAAGAAAAAAAAAAGAGAGAGAGAGAGGAAAAAAAAAAGAAAACAAGGAAAATGTTCACCCTGATTTAACAGAAAGTGAGAGCCAGATAATGTCAAGAGGTCATGGTACTTATTGTCTTTTTGCTTCACTGAAGTGATCACCCTTGGCCAGATATACTAATAAAACTAGCAGAGATCAGAATGGCCAACACAACTTATTCAGGAGGTAATTCAAACTAGAAGAATGAAAACAGATGATGTTTGGAGAAATTTGAAGTTCCCATCTAGCCTCCCATTGGTTAGCTACATTCCTATAGAAAACTAGTGGGAATCGTTTCTAAATGGCTGGTGATTCTTTTGGAGAATGGATGCCAGAAGCTCCAGGTAGCTGGAAAAGGAGGGGGAAAAAGAGAAAAAAAAAAGTATTGATGAGCTTGCTAAAAGACAGAGAAGTAGAGCTAGGGAATTATGGTCATCCACCTTCATCTCCAGCTGCTACAAAAGAACATCAGCACAGAGTAAGCAAATGGCAGATACCTAGAAAATCAGGAGATTGTGAGACCTGTTCAGAATAGCAATTGTGCAAGACCAATGCATTCTCCTTTTCTAGTACAAAAATGGTCCATAGGGAAAAAGCAGTAGATGCTGTATCTTGACTTTAATGAAGCTTTTTGTTATTCTGTATAACTTTCCCATAAGTAGGATGGCAAAGCATTAGTTGAGAGTGCAGAGGGTGCAACTGCTCTAAGGAGGGTATAAAGACCTGAAAGACTCTCAGCTAGTTCCTGGAGGTTGACCATCAGACAGAGCAGCATTGCCCTGGATCTCTCTTGGATTCAGTAGATGTGCTCAGTAAACTTTCCTAAGAAGAGAGTGTGATTTTTAGTTTTGTAGGCAACCGCAAGCAAAGAAAAGGCTGTTGGCATATGGGAGGGGATGAATAAAATTCTGAATGTTCTTGATATGATCCAGTTCCTTACAAATAGGTGCAAAGTTTTACAGCTAGACAGGGATAAGGATCTTCATAAGCAAAGAAGGAGAAAAACTGGCTAGAGAGCAAATCCACTGAAAAGGATGAACCAAGTGATGACCATTTGAAAATAAATAGTAAAAGTCATGCACTTGCAAAAGGACAAACTTTATACCAGATTGTATGAGCAGGAATGGCATCTGTAAGACACAAGGAACAATCCTTCCCTCCTTTTAAAGAACTAACCTGGAGTACTCTGTCCTTCGTTTGAATGTCACACTTCAAAAAAGCTGTGGCTGTTCACTGAGGGTGCAGAGGAAAGCGTGTGAAAGATCAGAAGTTGGGAAAATGCATGCCAGGAGGAAAGACTGCAGGAACTGCTGTGTCTTACCCTAGAAAAAAAAGAAGAGAGAACAGTAGGTGAGAGTATGTTAAGATTTTTCAGACACATAGTGGTAAAAGCAAAGGTAATATTTTCTTCTCTTGTTTTATCTGTATAATGTGTTGAACAAGTGAGGATAATTTGTAGCGAGGCAGATTTGAGTTTGTTTTTTTTTGCTGTAAAGCAAGTTAAATGCTTGAACTGCCTTCCTTAAGAGGTTAGGTGACCTTTGGTGCTGAAGATGAACTTCTATCGTGATTTCTGCAGTTATATTAGATTAGATCTTGAGTTTGTGATATTTTTTTTTCTTAAGATCTCTTAGTATAGTTTTTATTTCCTATAAGTGGGGTGATTTCTTTTTTTTTTTTTTTTTTTTTTTAGTGAGTGAAGGTGTATTTTATTTTTCCCTTTTTGATGATTTCGAGATTCATTCCTTATAGAAATATTTTTAATGAACCATAGAAAAAGACCATTGCTATTGTCTTGGAATTCCACAACTCTTCTTTTAAATGTATATGAAACAGTTTGATTAACTCTTTGGGGCCAAACTGCCAGTCTGCTGCTTTGGAAATTCTCTTGCTTGTCTAGTGTTTCTCCTAGCGTTGTCTGAAGTTGTGGTGCATTTCTCCAAGGCCTGCCTTAAATCCATAAATGATGACAATTTGACAGTCGGAAACGTTGTTGAAAACAGCATGAGGCTCAAAGCAGCCACACAGCCATCAGCTTTCATTGTGCAGGCATCATGTGGCAAAAATAATGGCCATCTTTTTCTTAGCAGTATGTAAGCCAGATCGCAGCTGCTTTACTTGCAGTTTTGAATGCTCACTGCCTTGGGTTAAGGCATTTAGAAATCTGCCACTTTTGTGCCAGTCTGATATTTCTACCAGGCTCCTCAGGACTTCTCATTTTGTGACACGTATTGCAGATAGCATTTTCTTTTCAATCGCTCACTCAATGTTCGTTGCTTGTTGTACACAATACAATTTAATATTGCAAGCTGCTTCTGTACCCTGCTGTTAAGATGCAATTTGTTCTTCGTGTTTCTTCTGTAAAGGTTGGTGGAGTTCATTTCTAATGCTCAAATTAGAGAGCCAGCTTAGAAGTAAAGTTTATAATTAGGCCAGCAATTTGATAAACATCAAGGAATTAGAAGCAAATTATTTTTTAAAAAAAGCGATGAAATGAAATTCTAATATGTATATGGCCTTGAAAGGCCAGACTTTCTTGCATTCACAATGAATGGTCTTCAAAACACAAACAAGAGAAATATCTAAAATTAAAGATACATCAGAAGAGACTTAATTACAAAAGAAGTTAATTTAATTTTACAGTAACTACATAAATACTTTTAATTATGTGGCAAATATTGCTTAGTGTAATCACCATCACAGAAATAGAAAAGAATAAAGCACTGTCATTTCAAATCAGAACCCTCCACACAGTATTTTCATCATTTGAAAGTGAATGGCAGAATTAAATGTAAAGAGAAATGGAGATAAAAATTAATTATCTCTTACAAGATTAGTCATGAGGAATAGCTCATTTATTGAAAGCCATGGAAGCCCTAATATGATTTTCATACTGGGAATTGCTCTGAGGCTTTTTGTTTGAGCCACAGACAAGGAACTTTTGGGGAATTCTCTGCACTTTGATGCTATACATGGAATAAGTAAATGCATTAAGCAAAGATTTGTTCATCAGGTAACAAAGCTATGTCATTTTATCTTTTTTTGTCATTAAGTCCCTTGGGCCTGCAATATATGTAAGAGAAGCCGAAAGCAATTCATTAATCAATAATTTGTTGCTTGTTGCTTTTGTTGAAAATATAATTTGATGTGGAAGACTATGTGAATTTTTTGAGTTTTTTAGGTATTATTACAGTGTGCTCTGCTTCCCCACTGTGGTGTCTTCCCATTTTGTCACCAAGTGGCCTGCAAGGAAATGAAGTTTCAGATTTACTGTGGGAAATTAGGAGCGGTGGTGTTGTTCAGCAAAGCTTTCTGCCCAGCCTTCTGTGGGGGCACAGACAAGGTTGGGGGGTGCTGACGGCCTCTCTGGCTCTTGGAGGGTCCTCGGCACCGTTGCACCCACCCCTGCTGTGCATGGCCCTTGTGAAGCAGCGACAGAGTTTTTGTGCACGTGTCTGTGGGAGGGAGGTGGGTGGCCATGAACTGCTCCAGGGATTCCCATCCTCCTGCTGTGTTTTTCCTTTTGGTGCTTTAGGGAAGGAAAAAAAAAAAAAAAAAAAAAAGAGAGAGAGAGAAAAACAAAACAAAACAAAAAAAAAACAGAGGAAAACTAGTGATCGCAGCTAAAAAGTCCCTCAAGTCCCCAGCGCCAGTAAGGGAGGAGGAAAGCGTTAGGGTATGGTGACCCACATGGCTGCTTATTTTATCAGCATTGTGATCTTGGCAGATATTGCCTGATATTGCAGGTGGCAGAAGGTCCAGCCTTGCTAAGGGCAGGCAGCTCCTCTGCAACCATGAACTCTCTTCAGATATTTCAAAGCAGCTGGGACCATGACGGAAACCTCCAAGCTGATGTCTCCACATGATATCATGCAGAGTTGGGCAAAGAAGTGCATTTGGGCCCCACACTGTCATGCCCTCAAGACAATTAGTCCTGCTGAGACTATTATATAGCCTGCTGTGTTAGTGCAAGCTTTGCCTTGCACTGTGTTTCAGGGCACTGCTTTATAGGAATGCTGCCAGACTATTCCATAATTCCTTGGAACCTTTGCAAAATCCCCCTCTGCAGTTTTAGATGTGTCCTGGACTGAGTGACTTCTGGAAGTTCACTCAGCCTCGTCATTTCTGCTTTAATTCTAGCTGAGCCTAATGACATCCACAGCTTCACAGGTGCTCTCAGGAAAGAAAACTAAATGAAATTCATCTCCAACAAAAGAAGTCTCAGCTTGAACTCTCTCTTTTGACTGGTTCAAAGTGGGAATTTTTGCCCAGTCTGTTATATATTCTTAACAAAATACAGAATTTTCTAGACCAAATCAAGACAGGTTTTGATCAGCAACTCTGCTGTCAGACCATTTCCCTAGGATGGGGGGATTCCTGCACAAGTCTCTTTGTCAGCTAATACTTAATTTCTTCTGCAAAAGGAGAAACCAAAAGAACCTCACAAAGCCAGGCACAGATCCAACAGGTAGGAGGCATCAGCACAAGTTTGCACTTTATTTTCAGTTAGAGGAGTTTGAAACAACCCAGCTTTGCACCAACTGTGAGATTTCAAGTGCTGCTTCTGCAGCAAAATCTAGCAACACAACGTTCTTGGAAATTTTGCTGAATTTTTAATACAGTCCCTTTGTAGTAGTTTGACACTTGCCTTTTTCTCCCCTGGTGCTATGTAGGAAGTTCAGACACTTAAGTCAGATTTGTTGAATCTATCAGATAACTAGAGACCTAACTGGTAGGGCAAAGTTTAACTCTGCTTTGTGGATCGCGTGTGAAATCCTGGTCTGCAGGGGATTTTCCCTTGGGAAAGCTCGGGAGTTCTTGTTACAAGCAGTGCTGGCAAATGAGACGTGTCCTCAGGTTTTCTTAAACAAAGAAATAACGGCTAAAATCTTCCTCTGTGACATTTATTCCCTGAGAAATCTTCACCCACTAACCTGTGGGTGAACACATTAACATTAAAATAGCTTGTAGGGGCTCTCTCTCCTATTTGCTTCCAAAATGTTGTATTCTCAATAGGAAAGATAGTTACATTTATAAATACAGGGACTGTATACAGCAACACTAAGAAAAAATGAGGAGGAATACCCACCAGTCTATACCGATTTTTTTTTTCTTCAGTAATTTGTGCTTTGGTCAGTTAGTATATAAAAGATACTCTGAAGGCACCAGAGCAGCTGAGCCCATGCTGTAGTGTTAAGAGGTAGGTGCACAGCAAACAGTTGTCCAAGTGTCTTGATGTCCAGCAAACTGGACGAATTGCTCTTTGACACCATAGCAGCTCAGTGCAGCACACGTGGGAGCTTCATTCTATAGCTGGAAATAGGCAAGCTGGGGACAAGGAAGGTGGAAAAAGCTAATTTTCACATTGTGGTGTGAAATGCATTAACATTACAAGTCTACTGGTTTCATAGCTCTGGCTGCTAAATTATCTTTAATTTTCTTTATCTTAATTTCATTTCTAAATTATCTCTAAAAAGCTCTGCTAAATAAACCAAAAAACAGAACGTAATGAAAGATCCCAGTGCCACAGGCTAGAAGCCAAACAAGTGGGAGTGATACTGAAGTTGTCTTCTTACCAAAACACATGATAGAACTCAATGTTAGGAATATCTTGTCACTCAGAACCAGTAGAGATTCTGAGATTTAATTGCTTTATTCAGTTCGGGTGGGCAAAGGGCACAGAAAGAACCTGCGACAAACATTTGGAATTGTATGGTTATTTTTTTTTAAAAGCTATTTGGGAAACACCTTTTTAAAGCTGGCAACAGAAAGTTGTGCTTTTGTAAGTAAGACAAATCACCCACAGGCTGAGGACAAGCACAGCATTTGGAAGTGAGATTGCAACTTGGCAAGCAGAACACATCACGAAACTTCATAAAAAGCAATTAGCTGGTCAATATATCAGTAAATTCCCCTTCCTCAAAACAATCTTGGTCATGCTATATGACCTGTGAATTCAATTACCTCCCAAAGTAAATACAAGCTATTTTATGCAACATTATCCTAGTAATAAAATAAAAAGGAAACTAGAACCAAAGAGAAAATAGTGCCATGACTATTTAAACACAATTCTGATATTTTAGGCTACTTTACAGAGCTTTCAGTGCTAATTTTGGTGAATTTCTAATCTTTCAAACCATTAAATAAAGCTGAGCACTTGATAACAAGAGCGACATGGAAATTGCAAATGCTCAGAGCTTGTCTTTGGTTTGTCAGCTTGAGAATGGTAGGGATATTTTCATTTCTATTTGAGAGTAAAATGGCTTTTCCAGCACCCAAAGGAATTGAGCTGACTCACAGTGACTGAGGGGCCCATCCATTCCCTAGCAGACATGATGTTGAATTTGGAAAGTCTCATCAGAAGTGAAATATTGGCCATTTGTCTTGTGTCCCAAGGAGAAGAAATAGAGTGAATTCTAAAGACTAATACTTTTTGAGAGCTTCAAATTGCCTTTTGGGCCATTATATAAGTTCTGGGCTTCTAGAAATGGTCCGTTAGTTGAGTAGGACTGCAGTTTTGGGCTAGTATTTTGCTATTGCTACAGAGAACGTTGGAGGTAGCTCATAAGAAAACCATAGCAGTGAAGGACTGTCCAGCTGTTTGCTTTAACCACAGGGAGAATTCCTGTTGGAAGTTTCTTTTTGTTTTGAATAACCACATCCTTAAAAAAAAATAAGGTACTTGGTAAGGGAATGTTTACATCTTGGGAAGTTTTATTCACTTTCTGAATGTCTTCCTGGCCTTTCATGCTATTTTGTGAAATTGCTATTTCATGTATGTCCATACCACTCACTGAGAAGCCACCTGAAAGACGGGTTTCCGTGAAATCCTAAGAGTAGCTCAAAGACAGGTAGTCTAAATATGTTGGCATCACTTAGTAATCATCAGAAAGACAAAGTGAAGACAGAAAGTAATTGGAAGCTTTGACGATAGTTTAATATAACAGACCACCTGTTTACAGAAGAAAAAAAAAAAAAAGACTAGTCTTTTAAAACAAACACATCAAATGATGATTATAATCAACAAGAAAAAAAATGTCATACTTACTGTCTAGAGTATACCAGGATCTAGGTCTCCCAAAAGTACCACTTGTAAGGTAAATCATAAATCCAAGGGAAAAGGTTTCCTGATTTATTTATTCACTAATTTATTTAGGAATATACCAGAAAGTTTACAAGGGTGGAAATTCACCAACAATTTTGAGTTTATGGGTCTATTCTCAGTGGAGGGAGATTAAAAAAAAATGAAATAAAGATGTATTAAACTCAAAAAGATATAGCTTAAGATTTCATATACCAAATCATTTGCCAAGGGCATGGTTTTGATTGGGTTCTTTAGAGATTTCCTGAGAGATACCCAGATTTGGATTTAAAAATTAACAAGCAGATAAAGAATGAAGAAGGCAAGTCTAAAGGAACTGTCTGTGTCAGAATTCAGTTCTTTTCCATCACTGGCAAGATGTCATTTTCTTCTAGCGGTCTCACAAAAAAATGAATTAAAATACTAAATTTTCACAAACCTAGAAATGGGCAAAGATTCTGGAAAATCATTAGTTGTAATTTATTTATCTCATCTCTAGTGGGGCCAAAGTGATATTTAGAGCCTATCTTACCCCTACTCAGGAATACAACTGGTGCTATATTTGAGCCAATAGAGAAAATCTGAATAGACTCTATAATATTGCAGCATTTGGGCAAAATTAAATGTTCTGAAATGGCTAGAGGAGAAAATGCTGCAGTAGGGATATGAGGAGAACAGTTTTGGCCTGCATGAAGTCAGCCTGGGCTGCCTTTCCTCTGTGACCAAGCGACAAGGAGACTTTTTAGTCTGGGAAGCTTCAGGAACCAAGTTTCTTTTTCTTTACAAGGGAAGTTACTCTGAGGATGGCAACTGTGTGAGATTCAAAGCGTGGTGAGTCTTCTTCAATGGATATACCTAATACAGGGCCATACTTAATATGTCCTGAGCAAACTAGCTGCATGGAAGTGCCTGGATTAAGACTCAGCTTGAAAGAAGCCCAGTCCAACATATCTTGGCACATATAAGAATGTATACAAGGTCCACTATAGAGTAAGGGATTTCCTTTCCAGCCTGTCATCTGACCTGGTCAGGAGTAGCTTTAGGGATTTATAGAGATAATATTGTACTATCTCCATCTGTCAAAATGCTCCAGTTCAGTGTACCAAGCAGTATCAAGGTCCCCTCTACTCATCACTAGTGAGGACACTTCTGGAATGTTGGGTCCAGTTCTTGCCTTCCCAGTAAAATACAGACATGGACATAGTGGACTGGGACAAGTGAAGGGCCACAACGATGCTCAAGGGACTGAAGAGGCTGAGAGCTGGAGCTCTTCAGCCTGCAGAAGAGAACACCCCAGAGGGAATCTTATTAGTGCTTATAAATACCTGATGGGGGAAATGAGAAGAAAGAGTCAAACTGTTCTCATTGGTGTTTAGTGACAGGATGAGAGGCAATGGGTACAAACTGAAATACAGGAAATTCCATTCAAATATAAGAAGAAAGCTTTACTGAGGGCCTGACTGGACATGGACCTGAGCTACCTTCTCTAGCTGGCGACACTTTGAGCGAGGGGTCTTGGATAAGGCAATCTCCAGAAGTCGCTTCCAAACTCAACTGTTCCACTAGTGATGTAGCTATTCAATACTCACGTTAAGGCTTTAGGCCAGAAAAGTCTAAGCACCAGGGTTTGGAGGCATCAAGAACTGACATATAACTGTTCTAATATGTGGGAAGCAGGAAGCCCCTTCAATCCTTGATCCAAGAACTATTACCAATACACTGAAAATTAAAGGCCACCTTTACCTCTAGATACCACCTGCAGATGCATACGGCGTGGTCCTAGACAGTGCCTGAAAGCAGAATACGTCAAAAATAAGCAGAAACTGCACCTGACAGCAGCACAAGAAAGCCGAAAATAAGACACTGTCTCCTGACCTGAGGATACAGCTTTTTGTGTAGTTTTCCACACCAGGCATAGTCTTTGCCTAGGCTAGTCTAGCACAATCCTAGTAGAAACCATACACAAACACATCATATTCCAGACTTTGTGAAATGGAGCAGCTCCATTCAGATGAGTGAGGACGTAGTTAAAGCAGCACAACCAGCAAGCCAGGAGCATGTGCTTTGCCCTAGTATGAATGCAAATGCAGTGGGAGAATTTGGGAGCTGACTTTTAACATGTAGACAGTAGCAACGAGGCCAAAAGATTTTAATCAGTTACAGTGTTTTACACGTGCCACGCACATCATTTGCTTATTTTGGGAGCAGCTTATTACTTTGTCTGGTCTACTGTAAATGTTAATGTATGTAAATGCTAATCAAGATTCTTGCTCTGGTTTCCCACCATACCTAATTGGATTGCATTAGAGCTTGTTTGAAAGTTTGCATTCAGAATCGCAAATGGGATCAGATCACGTCTCCCTCATCTCCGCCTGGTGACAGCTGTGCTGCAGAGAAAGGATGGAAACTAGCAGTATCACGGCCAATATCGCAGTGAAGCCAAATCCCTTTTCTATGCAAAACAATGTCCTGCAGAATTACTTGGAAATAGTCGCACACCTCACTGCAGAATGCATGATAGAACTAATCACATCAGCTATTTATGAGGGCAAACAATAAGGGATTTGCAGTTTGATTTAGCAGATATTGAAAGCTCAGTAGCAGCCCCCTTTAATAATGCAATATCTACGTTTAATGAAACTAAAATTTACCGTGTGGCTAAATGTCTTCCAGCTTTGGTGTACAATGACTTGTGTGTCCCCATTTGATAGAACTGGAAATTGAGGCTCAGATATATTAACAAAGATGTCCTGAGAACCATTTAAATGCTGCTCAAGTTCATGATGTTTGTGAACCTCAATACCACAAAGGACTCGAACTTCGTCTATGCCATTTTCAGGCTGGCTCACTGTTTCCCACAAAGCATTTAGCGGGTTGCAAAGAGGGGTATCTGATATTTTATGCATGTTAATGACACTCACTGCAGTGGCCCAGTTCTTAGTAAAACTTGCCAAGCCCCAATTTTTTAGACTATTGGTAATGTCTATTGTTGATGGATCCTAGTTATGAAAAAGGACAAACCCCAGATATGCAGTTTACCCTTCTTTTACCACTCCCTCTTAATTACATGCACTCTTTCTCCTAATTCATAACACAGTGCTGCAGCATAGTGAGATTATTTTTGTATATTTCTCACATGCTTTTCTAGCAGGAGAAAAGAAGCCTCCAGTGGAGGACAGCAGTCTCTACCCACTTCAGCTGAAAAGAAGAATGAAGAAGAGCCAACATGAACCCATTTTGGTGTGGTGTGGGGGTTCCTGGCATGCCAAGCTGATTCACCACCACTGAATGAAACAGACTTGGCACAAAGTGATTTATGAAAAAAGAAAAAAAAAAAACGGACAAACAAAACCAGAAAAACACACCTCTTTCTCTGAAGTGTGTTCTTGCCTCGAACCACTAGAGCTATGAATCACAGAATAAGGGTTGGAAGGTTTATGGTTGGAAGGAACCTCTAGAGATCATCCAGTCCACCCACCCTGCTCCAGCAGGGACACCCAGAGCACGGAGCACAGGGTGGCATCCAGGCGGGTTTGGACAATCTCCAGAGGAGGAGACTCCACAGCCTCTCTGAAAAAGAACCAAACTGAAAAGAGATGTGGAGCTGAAGAGCTTTTGTGCTGCAGGGAGATGAAGGTGTAATAACCCTGGTGTGACCATGGCCATAATCTCATTGGTGAATTGTATTGTACAAGTCAAAAGTCAGAGCTTATGGAGAACTGCACTGTTAAACAGTCTCCGGCTTTCTTATAAATCAGCTTCTGTTTACTATAAATATAGCCTGACTAGGGGGAACCAGCAATGACAACTATGAAAGAACTGCCTCTGCTCCTTCTCCAACCCTGCTGCTAATGCTCTCTCTTTGCATCTCCTAACATTTCAGCCCTATTTGTTGCTATCTTCATTGTCAGTGTTCGATATGCAGTGTCTGTGGTCTCTTTGCAAACTTGACATTGAGTAATAGCTTTCTAAAAATGTCCTGAAGGCCGTTTTAAATGTGGCAAAATGGTCTGTTACAGAACAGGTAAATGCAAAAACTTTAGGGGGTTTGTATAAAAGGTCCTTGAAGAGAGGTGGAAACTAATTGCTCCCTCTGCTCAAGTATTTCCCCCCACCTCTGTAAGTGCTTTGGATTGATGGCTGCCAATAAATAAATAAATAAAAGGTTATTTAACAGATTTTTTTGTTGTTGCTGTTCGGTAGCCTGCTTGCTTTTCCTTTAATGCTTTCCCTAAAAGTATTACTTTTAGGGTGAAAAAATATGCATAGAGAATTGCCAAAACATTTATCTTTGGACAAACCCTGCTGAGCCATACATTTGGGTTTTGTTGTGATCATGTCACGCAGGTTCTGCATGCTGTCCAGATGTGTTGTGCAAGGCTGGGTGAGGATAAGGACCCCACTGAAGCTCTTGCCACAGGCAGAGAATATATTGCCAGCTTGTTATGGCAATGGAGTTGAGTACACAATGAAGAAGCAGCGTGACTTCTGCATGCATTTGCAAGGGAGTATATCCCAAATTCTTATGTTGGTTATCAGTCACCCTTTGTAGAATTTGGAATTGTATTAGTGATGGAAACTGTGACAACATTCACATGAGCATAGCAGAAAAAAACTTGCAAAAGCTGGGAAATAATGTGACCGAAAGGTGACCGTTGAAAGAATCATCTACTCCCTCAATATTTTGCTCTTATATCAGCTTTATTCAGGCTCCTATGTTGCTTACTGGTTTACATCTTCCACTGAGTACTGCCTGGCACACATTGGACATGAACTCCTGCCTGCTGGCAGCATGTTCACTGCCCACAGCTCATGGGCAGGACCCGTCACGATTAATGTCCTTCTGGACCTGGCGAAGGGGAGAGGGCATGGACTACTCTCCCTGTATTGTCAAGATGTGCCTTAGAGATGTTTCTTTGCAAAAGGAAAAAAAGCACAGAAGGAAAAGCTGATAATCAATCTGACATCTTTCACTCAAGCAAAACCATCATTTCAATCAGCCACAAGCTTACTGTCTTCTTTCCAGGAAAAGGATTGCAGCATGCAGCCTGAGATGTACAGATGTTATTTCGTAACTCTTCTGCTCTACGTTTCATTTGATTTAGCTTTATTATGTTCACAGTCTACCAAGGGTTGTAACAACCTTCTCTAATGGCTCCTGTTTATCCTTGAGCCTCTCCCCCTGCTGCTTGGTCGTAAGCCGCTGTGAGTAATGTGGTTATCTGAAAAATAAATAAGTTCTGTGAAATGAATTTAAATGCAATCATTTCTGAAATGTTAAATTCTGTGCTGCCTCCTTGGGTCAGAGGAGTAGGAACATTTTTTTACCCTGCTCTTTCTGTTCTTTCAGTTACAGTTGAACTTTCCAGGGATAAAACTTTCAAGAGTTTTATACATGATACGACGAAACTTTGAAACAGAAATGGCACAAATTCCTATCCGCCTGCTGGAGTCAGATTACTTTAAGAAATACATTCCACTCAAAGTCGCAATCATGTTCTTCTGCTGTATGCAGTTCTGAAACAGCCACAGCTTTTATTACATTACAGTTAAGGAGTCTTATGCTGCTTCTCTGCACGCTGTACTACAAGCAGCAAGATCCTGTCAGCCTGAAATACTTTAATTTTCAAAGTCTTTATTCAGAAAGGGCTAGAAGAAAATCTTTACTCTGTAATTACCTTTAATACAGACTAAAGAAACCCAAAATATTTGGAGACATCTGCTATGAGAGACACGAGAAACATTCTGAAAGAGGTATAACAAGGCACAGAAAATGAAAGCACTTGCCAGCTAAGTGTACGATAAATTCCATGATTATAAAGCCAAATTGATTGCACATCAGTTATATATATATACACACACACATATGTATAGAGGCACTTGATAAAAAGATATCAGACTCAAGGAAATGTAGATTTCAGTTACCTGACTTTTAATTTTCTTCCTAGAGCCACATATTTCACTCTGACCTCAATTACTAGATGCTGCAAACCGGAACCCAAATACCCTTGTTTAATGCTTGTGTCTGCAGGGCTGCAACGCTCAGCGAATCTGGATCCTGCATCAAATCCCATTTCTTATGGGGTTCAGGCCAAACCCTGGTCAGCGAGGAGGTATCTGAGGCAGAAGGACCTGCCCCAGACCTGCCATGGGGAATGGTCTATGTTTGGGGAGGATGGGGGTAACGCACAGTGATACCAGGACAGAAGGCAGAAGGGGCAGGTGTTTCAGGTGACCTAACTCATCCATCCTGCAATTTTACGCCTCTGCACAGGTAGCAGCTGAAACTATTTTGTAATGGAGAGTCTGTGAATTCTTTTCCAACACCTTTTTTTTTTTAAAAAAAAAAAAAAAAGAAAGAAAAACAAAGCTGGGGCTAGATGAAGAATTCAGTGCTGTCAGTAGCCAATTCCCAGAGCATATCATCGATGTGCAGTCACTGCTGTAGTTGATTTTACCTGTTAGAGGAGAGAAGCTATTGATAGAAAAGATTGTGTCCAGTGCTGTTTCCCACATCTTTAGCAAACTTCACTTTCTGGCAGCAGCTGCACCTACTGAAAGGATAACCTACTGAAACCTACTGCAGGATAACATCTGACAGGAAAGTGGAGTTACTGATGGAGAAAATGGTATGTGTCCAACCAAAAAGGATTTACCCACCTGCTTCCCATTGCTCACAAAGTCTGGTTATAATGGATAAGGCCTAAAAATATTCATAAATTCTCAATTAAGCATTCCACTGCACCAGATCTTCTTGGGACTCATCCATTACCTTTATATTTATTTTTGAAAAATAGAGGGACAATTCTTTTAAAATATATTAATTGCAAGAAGATGTCCTACCATAAGTCACTTAATGAACAAATCTTAATAAGTCTTTACATAAAGAAATGAAAGCAAATTGAGAAAAATCCGGTAGGTTAATAAGAAGGTCAGTATGAAACTTCACATTGAAATGATGCCGTAGTGCTAAGAGAAAAGGGAGTTGTGAACATATATTGCTTTTGGCCCATGGTTGTAGACTAACCACAGAAGGAGAATGCTCTCAGATAATCCAGCACAGATTTTTAATTGAGTTCTGTGCATTGCTGGGACATGACTCTGTGAATGTGGTCATTTTTGTATGATTAATAACCACGGAGCTAATGGCCAGAAGGGATCACAGATCAATCAGTCTGACATCTTGCATAACAAAGCTCATGAGATTTCACCCACTCGTCCTGCATCACTTCCAGAAACACATCCAGTGCTGATTTGCAGATAGCCAAAGATGGAAAATCTGCCGCCTCCTTTGGGGGTTTGTTTCACTTTTAAAAATTTATGTTCTGCTTGCAATTTGAAAACCTCTAATATTACTTTTTTCCAAGCTGTTGGTTCTGGATAATCATTTCTCTTCTGAGTTAAAGGACTCTCCAATATTTGGCGTTTTCTCCCCGCTGGATTTAGCAATGCTCATAATCAAGTTGACTTTATATTTCTTTTTGATAATGTAAGGAAAGTCTACCAGTCGATTTAAAATCTATCTAAAACATTTCTTTTTCAGACCTCAAATAATTTCTGCAGGTCATTTCTGTATTTCTACAGAATCCTACCAGATGAATATGCATGATATGGATTCCTGCCCAAATGTCCGCATTTAGATAGACATTGACAAATTTCAGCTTCTTGTTTGGAGAGTTTCTTCATTATCCGAAGAAACAACAAATACTGCTCGTTTTGCATACTCAGACAGTGTTATGATGAATGTTGCATTGCACACACCAGCATTTGATAGTCACTTAGCTTTATACCTTCATGTGGCTAAGTACTATATCTCCCTCTTTCAAAAGCTTAATAAAATAATAAACCAATGCATTATTTCAAGCCAGCTGGCAAATTGACATGTAATGAGATGCACTTATTCAGTTGCATTGCATTTGTGATGTAGCATTGGGTAATTATCCTAATGAATATTGATTCTTATACAGATCTCTCTTCCACCTTAGTTGTTCTATTGAATTTACTGATCACGTCGTCTTCCTCATGGATAAGATTAAGCAGAGCTATTAAGCAGAGGCTGTACCTTCTGATTTAGAGGTGAATTCTGACATTGCTATCTCCGTTCCAACTCTAAGTGGCAAGCTGTAACTCACAGTTGTGCTAACTGTAAACTGAATCCTGTTATCTTTTGTGCATGCTCACATCAGAGTTTAAATATTCCCTGCATGTGAGTAAGATTGATAGCTTAACCATATGTGTCCCTCAGAGGCTCTTTCTTGGCCTTCTCTGATTTGCCTCAACTTTAAATAATACCTGGTCTTCCAGAAGGAGTTTCAACTGCCATAAAAAGCGTTGTTCTTGCTACTTCTTTGTCCTGGCCTGGTTAACAATTATGGGTAGCATTTTATATAAATGCATTTGGTCTGCCTGTACTTTGTGAAAATTAGGCAATCAGAATCCGATTCTTCCCCCTCCGCAATTTTCTCCTGGGGTTAATCAAAGCCCATTGTCTCCTCACTGAAGATGACGCTTCTCTTCTAAGCACTAGGAGAGCCTGCCCAGAAAGTGACACTGTCAGAGCAGGCTCAGAAAGAGCAAGAGTCATAGGCAGGGAGTAGGGAGGGAAAAAATGAGCAGGAAGAGTTTCATAATACGAGAGAGACCATTTGTCTATAGAAAAGCATTTTAGAGATTTCGAATCAAGGTGATGGCAAGAGTCAGGTCCTGCGTGTGGTCAGCAATTCATGGGCAATTTTTAATTGCAGGAGATTTAAAAAAAAAATTGGGAAAAGAAAACAAACAAACTGCTGAACATAGTCACCTCAGTATCTTCCCTGTCCCCCAGTAACCACAGGTTTTGCCAACACTGTTGGGTGAAAGAGTATAGGCCAAACCCATGACTCTCTTGCCTAGTCATTCTGCAGATTATGCTCAGGGGTAACTCCTCCTGAAATTGAGTTTTTCATTTAGAGTAGTTGGGCTGGGTTTGTGCAGCTGGGAGTCTTGACTAGAAGATTTAAGGAAGAGATTCGTTCCCTTTCTTCAGATTGCCATCCAGTGAGACCATCCTACTTAAATGGCCTCCAGCAATGTCATACCAACTTGTTGCTTAGGGAGAAACTGGCTGATGTTAATGAACCTTGATAATTACCTTACTACAATTTTTCTAGGAATGTTTCAGCCTTTTTTGCACTCCAAATTGATTATGTTTATTATGACTGGTGTTTGATTTTAGTGCCTTGGTCACAGGTGATAATGCGAAGAGAAGGTTGCAGAGAAATTAAAATCAACAGAGCAGTCATCAAATAAAAAGGAGGTTGCAATCTCTCAGAGACATAAATCCCAAAATGTCATTTCATATGTACGTGATGAGGATGTTCTGTTTGTGTGCTCAGCTAATCATCTAATGAATTTTCCCTTTGCTTTCTATGGCTAGCAGAGAGAGATTGGCATCTCTTTATGGTGATTCATTCCTTCCTAAAATAAATAAAATCATTTTCTGCTGCCTTTCCCCGCCCCCTATCTATAAAGAGAATCTTGATAAAAAGGTTACGGAAGGCAGATGATTTTAAGGTGACTAGCATTAGCTGAGATGAACCTTATTGAATATTTGACTGCAAATCATAAAAATAGAAGGGTGACCATATGAGGTGAGACCAAAGGCAGCCTGTCTTCAATCATGTCAAAAAGCAGATATCCGTTTAAGAGTGGAGGATGAGACAGACATGGTATATCCCAAATGATACTCCCAGACTTTTCAAGCTTGACTTGGATTCTTCCTTCTAAAGGCATTTCAGATTAATTAGTGTGTAGAAATATTCAATAATTCTTAGTGAGTTTCTCCTCCATGAACTTGTCAAGTTTTTCCTTGACTGCTAGTAAGCCCTTAGATCCAAACACATGGCAAAGAATTCCACAACTTAACTGCATGTTATCTGGTGAGAAAAAGATAAAATAAAATAAAAGAACAAAACCCTCCTTCTGTTTTGAAAATACTTCATGTTTGCTGCATGTTTATTGCACTCACAGTCCATCCAAGTGCCACTCATGACTTCATTGATCTATATAATTTTCCTCCTTAGCTGTCTGTTTTGTAGTCAGAAAAGTCCTGTTCTATTCAACTGTTTCTTGTATGGGACTTACTTTTGTTCTGCACAGTTACCACTAAACCAAGAGACTCTGAAATCCATGTTGTCTTTTTTATTCCATATAATTCTCTCATAGCTACCCTTCCAGAGTGAAAAGAGCCATGCCCTCAAACCATTAATTCCTAGTGCAAGAAAGAACATTGAATGGTCTCCTGAATTAGGAGATTGATAAGTGGCACAGGAGTTCCCACAGAAGACCTACAAGATGGCTGGAGATTTCCTGAGTAGGCAAAGGCTGCTCTATTCTTTTCTAGTCAAGTACTTATCCCGCTTTATGAGCTTCCTGATTGATGCACTTGACTATGTAACTACTGCATTGCTTTCTGGAAAGAGTGTAAAGATTGCAAAGACCCATGAAATAAAACCAAGCTTTGAAAAACTCTGCTGTTCTAAATTAAACATTGGTATATATGTGGGGGTTTTGGGGTTTTTTACATTATTTTGAAAAAACAATTCTGAAGATATTATATTAGAATTTTACTGTAGATAGAGTGTTCATGTATAATGCACAGACATTAGCCACGGGGGAAATATAAGTTGTCTGAGGAAAAACAACTATTTATATAGGCTTTACAAGTCTATCCTTTTTTTCCTTAATAAAATCACTCTCATGATATGTTAAAAGAGAAAGGTCTATCACGTTTTGCAAAATGTGATGCCAGTTTGATTGTAAAGGCTTTTTTTTTACTGAAACACCTTATGGCAAGAATTTTAAAAGTCATTGTGCGCACTTATGTTCATTGCACCCTAAAGTGAACAGTAACACCTGCTAAATTCATTGAGACCCAGAGCAGCTTAGCTATCGAGCCTGGCAAATCTCCTGCTTTTGCTCTCTGTGCCATATTTGTCATCTTATCTTCTCACCCATTTTACCCAAAACTAGGATGGAAAGCACTCATGAAACAGAAAGTTGGTGGTACTAAGCCTCAGTCACGTACATGACACCATCATTGCATGTGTGTGAGAGGCTATTGGCAAGAAGTTTCTGCCCACAGGAGTTCCCCTGCATCTGCATCCCATTAGAGGCTCCATCCCATCCAAATGCCATGATCAGATCACAGTTTGACAACACTTTTGAGAAAGCAAAGGAGAAAATGTTTATTTCCTAGAATCTTGCTGCAAATCTGGGGAAATTTTTGCCATGAGGATTGTTATCCATAGGAAGAAAATTGTTATTGACATGAATAAAATGTAAGTATCTTACTCAGGCTATCAAAACCATCTTTTTTTTTCATATCATTGTTTTTTGCCATGGAAAAATATTCCCGTGATAAAAGACCTTCATAAAGCAGCTAAAGCAAAAGGTGGTGATTTAACACAAAGTAGAAGATCCATTAGATAATATTTCAAGATGATTGTAAGATTTACAGTTTTCTTGTGGCACCCTCATCTCACAGGTGAAATGTGTCCTTCTACATGACTTAAGTTTCAAGCAGGGCAAGTGCAACTCAGGTGGCTTTTGCATGTTATGTGCAGTTCAGAGTATTTAAAAGGAAACTGGCCCTGAGCTGGTGAATAGTAGCAAACCAATATACTCACCAGAGCAAGCATTCCTGTGATCAAAGTATCAGTTACTTGAATTTCCAAAGTGAACAGGGATCCCAAGTCAGGGCTGGGAGCCAGGGAGGATGCCAGGGCGCTTCCTTTCCCCCTCTCATCTACTCTCTCATAACCACGGCTTCCTCCTCTTTTTTTCAAATTTATTCTCAGTGTACCCATTTTTTATGCATTTGTGCAAAAGAATTAATTCTATAAGCACTACCATGACCTGAACTCAGAAAACCTCATTAGAGGGAAGAGTTGCAGTGTCACTTTTCTAGGCTGTAGGAGAATCACAATTGCCACATAAATTTTGACACCTGGGTGGGTTTTCCTGTCCTTTTTGATTATCATTTAAATCTTTTCAGAATGGTGACATACACATTATTATTATTATTATTATTAGCATCAACATTACCGTTATCATTATTATTACAAAATAATAATAGAAGGAATAGAAATCTATTGCTTGCCTAGGCACAATGAAAAAGGAGTGTCCTTCTCTGACAGGATGCTTTCAAAATTCCCATGAATCATGAGATTAAAATTCAATGAAAAATTCTGCCTGGAGGATATGTTTTGTTTGTCTGCACAAGAGGAGCTGAAGTGATAGGTTTCTGTTAAATATGTGATGCAGCTGCAGAGACAATAAATATCCATGGCAATGGACATCAGACTGGAGAATGATTCATATTTTCTGCGTCAAGAACTAATAAAAAAGTTGGGGGGAGGATGCAAAATGAAGCTTCATATCCATAAAAGCGTTATGCTTTTACCTGAGGAGGGCAGATAAATGCTTTCACTCCAAAAGGAGAAGAGACAAAGCCATTCATTATTCAGAGGAATGAGGATGTTTAGCATGTTCTTCTAATCTGATTTTCAGTTTAACATTTTTCATTAAATTATCCCTGGGAGTGTCCAATGCAATAGAGTTGTATCATGAGAACTGTGTAGCTGGCATTTAGGATGGCCAAAGGAAGGTCTAAGCACTGAAATAGATAAGCTGGGACAACTGAGCAACTTCATCCTTGAGGCTTCTGAAAGCAGAAACTGTCTGGCATAAAGGGTTTTACATAAAGCTAAGTCTGACCGGAGACAGGAGGATGACAAAGATGAACCTCCAAGGTTTCTCCAAGGGAGATTTCCTCTAATTTGGCATTTCTTGTACAAAATATAGGAATGGGCTCATTTAATATGTTGTTGGGGGTACTGACCCAGACTTTCTGCAAGGCTGCTTTGTTTTCTTGACAAACATTTAGATGGGGAAAAATGGGCTGTTAAATTTGAGCCTCTTTGCAGGTACCACACGCTGGCTTTATGGCAAAGGTCTTCTTTAAATATTCCAGAAACATGCACCAAGATTAAGGTCCAGGACGGTGACATTCACAGGATTCCAGCAAAGAAACTCTCCTAAGTATGCAAGGGTTACGCTGCTACAAGAAAAGAGGACAGGATCTGTCTCCATGTACTGGGACATTCCTTGGGCTGAAGGCAATTTTCTTGCTTAACAGCAAAATGATCAGAAGCATGGAGCGATGCCTGACCCACCACCTCCTGCAGAAGGACACTGCATGCTAGGATTAGAGTTCAAAGATCTTAATTTTAGCAAGTGCTCTACCAATTATGAAATTCTTCACGAAGGACCCGCTCCTTAATGCTTCATAAATGCCAAAAACAGTTATGTCAAAACTCCTACAGGTCTTTGCTGGGAGCAGCCATCAGGACTATGGTGTGG
This sequence comes from Tinamus guttatus, assembly GCF_059628265.1. NCBI lineage: Eukaryota > Metazoa > Chordata > Aves > Tinamiformes > Tinamidae > Tinamus > Tinamus guttatus. The sequence goes on from NW_028288752.1 coordinate 3,185,856, forward strand.
TACCATATTTCTCACGCTGCAGTCATTAACGCCAGGAAGACTGCAGAATGCTTCAACAAATATTTATATCAGCCAGAAAATATTACTTTCTAACAGCACGTAGATAAGTGGAAACATCTTCCTCCTCTACCCTAAAAGTTATGGGGCAACATGAAGGAAAAAGAGATGAATGTAAAAACCAGTCTGCTCCCAAATTATGATGATAACCAGTCTAGGTAAGTGTAGCCATCACCTTGCATTTGCTTTTCGCCTTGCTTGAAGAAAATCTTTATTACTTCTGCGGTAATAGAATTATACACTCAGGGTCACATTCAAAAGCCCTGCACAGCTAGTCTCTTCTGCAGCACAGGATCCTTCTGCCTGTCACCATCCTCTACAATTACTGCTCTCTAATGCCTTTAATGCAAACAAAATCAGTGCTTGCAACCATGCACGGAGAGGCCTCCACTGAAAGGTCAGAGTGTGAAGTTTGGCCCTTTCTTTGGGTGATATGATGTGAAAAGCAAAGAAAGGAAAAGAAATTAAAACTTTTCAAAGGATAAGAGCTGCTTCTTGGGCCTTGGCTTTTTTTTTTTTTTTTTTTTTTTTGCAATTTTAAAAAGCTGTTTTGCAAACAGAAAAGCTTCATGTTCATTTTCTTTTTTTTTTAACTCTTTTCTTATTTGAAATGGACAAACTCAGTGGATTAACAGAGACACTTATTTGATCTTTTCAATTCTATCTGGTTAGAGTACTCTCAGTTTTTATATAGTGATACTGTTTAGTATCCAGAGACATTCCCTAAGAAGGAAGGAAAGAAGGAACCTGAGAGCCTTTAGCAGGATATTTAGAAAGAAAAATGGAAAGATTAAAGACAATATCCCGAGTAGCAAAACCCTCACACACTTTTTCTGGGAAAGACTCGTTGGAAATTTTAGCTTTAATGCGAAAAAATTTTCAGGCAGGGAAGGACTATTCTTACTTTCTGGACTCCCTCATGTCTTCCTAACTATAATCCATTATTTTCTGCTTGAAAGGCAAAGTAAAGATAATACACCATGTATGACCCTCCTTCATCAGAATAATTCTGTGAAAATTATGGCTATGGTCTTTGTTGTTTCCTTGAATAGGATGCCTCTATGAGTTTATTCATACTCCTTGCTAATTTGTCCAACTTGCTTCCTGAAGAAGTCAGTCCAGGCACAAGGTCAGCAATGGCTTTTGGTCACAGACAAAACTCTTCACAGAGGACCACGCTCTGGGAACACAGCACTTGGCTTCTATACACTGATCGAATTGTGCTTGGAGCCCCATAGCAGAGAATGGAAAATTTATTTGCTTAAAAAGCAAAATATAAAGAACAGAGGGAAGCAACATATTCAGAGAAGCAGGTAAGAAACCATCCTGGGAGAGCCCAGGTCTGCCTTATTTTGGGGGAAATAGTGAGCCTCTAAAAACCTTACCTTTGTGAGCCCATTGATGCTTGACATCCTGGAATATGAAGTGAGACTAGAATCACTAGCATGTCCTACTTCAGGTGATACTCCATGTGCTGTGTCTCTTGCAGAAAGCTTCCTGAGTCACTTCTTAGCCAGCAGATGTCAACTGTCCCAAATACCCAATTTGGAATGAAATTGCTTGATATAAACCTCATAAATGGAGCTAAAAAAAGAAAACGAATAAGATTTTGGTGTGTTTTTATTTGTTTGCTTTTAAAGCATATCTCTACAGACAGAGACCAGCATGAGATGATCTAGCTTGCCAGGTCCTCAAAAGTAGTGCTAGAGTCCTGCACGATCTGAAGAGGCACAGTTAGAACTCTTGTGACTTGATTAACTGCATTTTGTCCCAGAGATCTGCGTTGAAGCTCCTGGCGATGAGGAAAGCACTGCCAGTTCTCCATAGATTTTTTTTTCTTTAATGCGATACTGAGTCTACTCTGCAGTGGTCCTAAAAGGGACAAAGGGCAGAAGTCACCAGTTTCCCCACTGAGCTAAGATCTTAAGGCATCCGAAAAGAAAGCTCCAGAGAGCCTATCACATCTCTCACTGATGATTTATTAATTGATGAAACACAAACACCATTCAAGAATTCTTACTTGGCTCTTCTTGCAGATATTTGCAAACTGTGCCTTGTGTAGGGGTAGCTGCCAACCTAGAAAATACTGTGACTATAAATATCAGGGGAAGACTATCAGTCAAAATTTCTACAAATATTTAGATGGAAAAGGTGTCTTGACCGGAGTTTGCATAACAGCTTTAACTGTGATTATCATTAAGCTCAGGCCATTCATGCATTGAGCTGAAGGATGCAGTCTTGGAGTGGCAGATTCACATCCTTCATGCCTGGGAACTGATATGGTAAGAGCAGCTCACTAAAAAATCCTTTGCTTTTCTCAGAGTCCCTAAATGTTAAAATGCCCACATAGATTTTTTTTCTCATTCTGCAAGAACTCTCAGGCTACTTTCATCTGAGAGAAGAAAAAGTAAACAGCTTAAGGCCTCATTTTCCATCTTTAAGAACTGCTGCTTTTCTTTCTTAGCATTTACAAGGAAAAGGATTAAACTACAGGATCAAGCATTTTCGGTGACAAAGTAAGGGCAGAGCCAGGCATGGACAAGGTTACTGGGGGATGCTGATTAGCCGCCTATTTGACCCCATCGGTAACCCCGAGTAGACTCATGTATTTAATTTATTCTGCACATGGCTTATTCTAGCAGTCCTTTTCCTGCAATGCCTCCAGCGTGTAAATCTGCCCTCGTGCAGGGTCCTGGAGTTAGCATGAGAAACACGTGTTTGCATGCACGTGGACTGGGGCTGGAATGAAGAGCATCCTTTGGTTTGGTAAAACCCATCAAGTTTTGCAAATCTCAAGCTGGCTGGTGGATTAACAAGCAGGACCCTGCTTTCTTCTGCGACTATTCAGTTACAAACGAGACATAACCACACTTCCCTCTGCTACTTCTAGTCAATGGTCACAAAATGAGAGTCAGGACCACAAGCAGCTGAAGAGCTGTTGCACTGTGTTCTCTATGTACCTAGAAGCTGTGGGAGCAAAAAGGACCTTATTGTGCAAAGGGCTCATAACATCAAACTGGGAGAAAAGCAGTCCTGATTGAACTGGAGATCACACTGTGTTCGGGCTCCTCGCCTTTTCACCCCATCATAAGGAGACTTAGCAGTGTGCTAAGTCTCTTCTGCCTTGGTTTCCCTACAAGGTCAACCATGCAGTGGGCATCATGCTTAGACCCTTGCCAGGGTGGACAGCCACCCAGTGAAGAGCAGTAGCAGTCACCCAGCCCTCTCCAGGCTCAGATTTAGCAGTCATTGGCTGTACAGATGGTTCAGTACCCAAACTGCACATTCACAGCTTCACATGTCAACACAAAAGCAGACTCTTGCCACCATGTGCTCAAATACCCACAACTCTGACAATAATGTGTTATTTTAAGGCTTTGCAGGGCTGGAGAAGGGCCCTGCTGCATCATAGTGTACAAATGCAGAATAAAAACGCACATAATCCCTTTCCTTATCAAAGTGCATGGCAAGAAACAATATTCAGGTTAAGCAGGAGAAGATCCTATGACAGTATCCATTAGCATGTAAGGAAAGATAAATGGCCTCCTTCATATGACTGCAAAGGGGAACAGATGCAGATGAGAAGTACTAGACTCAGATGGGGTCCCCATAAGTCTAGCGAAGTGTGGAAAGGGAAAGTTATGCAGATCTGACAACCTACCACCTTCCCACCCAGCAGCAATCACGAAACAAAATCACAAAAGATTTAGCTCTCTTGTGGTAATGATAAAGTGATTTGGGAGTAGATTACATTGAGGACACCAAAAAGTTTAGATATAACCTAGGCTGACACCAAAGTCCAGATAAAAGACCACATGCTGTTTTACCACCTGATATTCTGCAGAACATTCCCCTGCAAGCAGAAATGGTTTTAAAGAGTTGACTCGAGCACAAGGCTTGTCACAGCCAGATCCCCAGGTCTTTTACCTTCTCTCTGCACACTTTAATTGCTACGGGTACCTGAGTTATCTCATTTAAAGGTGGCTTAGATATGTCTTAAAAATCCTTCCTGTTGTCATCTTCCTTTATCCCACACCCAGTAACGAGTGAGTTGAGATGTCCCAGGTATCAAGAAAAGTATCCAGGGGATTAAGGAGAAAAAAATGATTGAAGGGCTCCAAGGAGAAGATAAGTCACTGCGGGTTAAACACATGTAGTATGAACCAAAGGTCAGACACACACAACAAAAGCCATGGGGGAGAGGTAATTAAATGAGATTTCTGCACTATTCTGCACTATTTTGGTTCAATTCCATATCAAATGAGGCACATCATACTACTAACAGGAGGCTATATTTTTCTACATGCACTACCATACAGTGGAGGGTTAAAAAAAATGAAAACAAGTAGCTTCAGTTTTGAAACTATAAATCAATTTGCCAAAATGGGGGGAAAAAAAGAGGATTAAGCTTAACAAGCTTCAAGGGAAGTAAGAAAGCACACTGTTTGCTGCATAAAATTGTTTGCTTGGTATATTGTGTATTTTAGGTCACCATAGGTGATTGAGAGGAACTGCTCTCATTAGCAGCATGCATCTAATGCAGACTGCCTCAGATTTTCACCTCTTCTTTACTTTTACTTGCTTAAGATGCCCTCAAGCATAAGGAGCTGTATTGTTCCTTATGAAATGAACAGTGGTGGTGTGAACTTTGAAAAGCAAAAGGCTGGTGAGTGTGTGGGTTTTTAGAGATGAACACAAAGGAGGGATAGGTGTGAATAAGAAGCTAGTCCACGAGATTAATTTGGCTACAATACACTTTATTTCTGTAGCAAACAAAAGCATTGTGTCTAGGGGTATTCACTCTTTTCAAGCCAAGTGACAAAGTATCCACTTTACTTCTGGACTAACTGTGAATGCTCTGAAAGAGGGTTGGGGCAGGGCAACAGTCATTATTTATTATTTTAATTGTCTGTGTGCTTTGCAGCCAAACGGGAAAATATAGTATCTACCCGGAAAAAGCGTTTCTCATATATGAGGCTTTTTAGTGGGCCACTCTTTATGGCCTGTGTAAACCAGAATAATTGTCCCTTAATACAAGAATCTGCCTTTAAAATGCGAGCAAGGAAATCCAACACGTACATGCAATGATCACAGCAGCACCAGAAAAGAGCTGTTCTTTTTTCTCTTATAATAGCATACTACTTCTTAAGAAGTTGTGTTCTTTTTCATGAAATATCACTGTAGTGCCTAAAACCCTCAGATGAGCTATCTCACTTTGCAGTGTACCAGCAACAAATGAGCCTAACGTCAAAAGGAGAAAGCTCTGGTTCACCCAGAGAGTGATTTAGGGCCTGTTTTGGAGATGGTTTTTTTCCAACCTCACAATCAGTACTGAAACACTGTAATGTATGAACAGGAAACCTTTCTGATTATAAACCCAGAGACTTGCACTGGGCCAAAGAAGTCATAAAGATCCCATCTAAAAAGAGATGATGTCTGCCAAGAGAGGTCCATCTAGTCTCTGGCTTTCAAAGTCTCCAAGTTTAAGAAGATCCATGGCAAGAAATGGTAGAGGAAATTTGTTTGAAGGTGTATTTCAGAGTCAATAACTCCCATTGCCACCCATGCCCTTGAAAAACCTCCTCTAGAGCATCAAAGTGAAGCTTTAGCGTAGCAAGAGGTGGTTTGTAAACAGACAAAAACTAACTACACTGGATTGTTGATTGAGACATCGCTCCCCAACAAAGCTGCTTGTCTGTTAAATGCTTTACAAACATTAACTGATTTTCAAGGCTTATAGTTAATGTCCCTGGGATCCAGGGCTGCTTTAAGAGAATGTGGCTAGGAATTATAATTTTGTGAGCAATTGTGTTTGTGCGCCAGGTGCCACAGCACGGCAATATTTCATTTCTGTACGGCTCAACTTTGAATAATGTGACTCTGGTTACTCAGTTGTTAAATGGCTGCTTGATGTGGGTTTTGTGTGACATGTAACTGTCCCTTCTTCCTATGGTTTCTTTAATTAGTGCTCAGCTGTGCTTGTTCTGCAAAATGCTTCCTTATCTTGTTAGGCCACATGACCGCTTTGTTATTGTCTCTATCCTTTTCTCAGAGGAAAAAAAGAATTATTTAATGTTGAAGAGAGAACTACATCTGAAAAGAAATAGATGCTGCATTGGGTATCACAGAATGTTAAATGCCTTAAGATTTAAAACATGATTCAACTCACAGGCAACATTTTAGTTACCAGTTCTAGTGTGTAGAAGTTTAGATCTGGCTCTGGAAAGGCATTTAGGCAACTGATTTCTACTAAAATGGAAATGGGGTGTATCCACGATTTATCTTTGCTTCAGATTTTCACGTGTGAGTGCTCAGACTGTGTTGAATATTGAAGTCAGACCAGCCTATGTGCCTGAGAAAGGGGAGCAGCTAGTGGGAAGAGGAGCAAGAGAGAAAACAACAGAATCTTAAACCTCCACTCTGTTCAATGTGGATTACGAGTTTTGAAATCCCAGAAAAGCACCCTAAAGCACCTTCCTTTAGGGACATCTTTTAAAATGGCTTGGAACTCTTCTTTTTGTAAGGATAAATATTTATTTCAACAGATGTCTGACCTTGCCTCCTCCCACCTGAATCCTGGGAGAATAATCTAGTAACCAGAGGATATCTCACCTTTTCCCTCATTTACTCCTAGGTGCATTGGATATTGAATTATACAAAACAGAGTAGTTTCAGTAAGATAAATTTATACAGACTTACTCAAAAGCTTTATGATTACAGAAAGCTGTTTATGAGAAACCTATACTTACATTCCTACTTCCAGTCACATGGCAGGGACAAATGAAAACAGGTGTTCAGAATCTCAGATGCATCCTATAACTATTGGCCAATATGGTAAAATCAGATAAGGTCACTGCTAAAAGGCTTGTCTCAAGCTCTTTCCTTATATAAAACTGTACCTCAACAGTATGTCTGGGAACATTCAGAAGGTAAGGTCTTATTACTATCCTTCTGGGTTGTTATGTTATTGAAGCCTTAGAGCAGCATAGGCAGTTACCCAGCTAAAAGGAGATTACATGAGAAGAAAAAGTGATTTGAGGATCTCAGCTGCACCTACAAGTTAGAGTTAGGTGTCAGAGATAGATATCAATCTCTTGATTCTCTACATCCCTAATCATAGCTTTTTTTGCTATGGTGGTGATACCAATGCAATTTACGCACCTTGATTTTTGTGGATGTTGATAATTTCCAGCATTTGAAAAAGCTGAGTTAGAACCCATCAGTGTTTTTAAATCAATTCAGCCTTATATGTTCAGAGCAATGTCTCATATACAACACAATTAGATAAAGTGGAGTTTGTGTGGTCCCAGAAATTGCAGTCCACAGAACACAATTTTTCAGGAAAGAGCTGGGGTGAACATGGAGCATCTGGCTTAGTGCATCCTTGGTCTCCCTCTTCTGGTTCAGCAAGAAGGAGCATCTTGCTGCACCTGAGATGTTCCGCAGCTGCCCATTGCTGCTGCTTCAGGGTGACAAAGGGGAGATCTCTGAGGCAGAAATGGCCAGAAATTATTTTTCAGGATGTGCCTCCAAATCTTGGCGTGGAGCAAGGAGCAGTGAGCAATTTTGCTCCAGCCGCCCTGTGTCTCCTCCCATTCTGTGCACACCAGTTGAAACATTCAGAAAGTCACCAAATATCTCTTTAACACACTAAAATAAATAGCATAAATGAGTTTGGGAAAAGCGAGTGGGCAGATATAGACAGATTGTCACTCTGTGTTGCACTCTGTTGTTGTAACAATTCTTTTGTTGCTGTTAATGCTCTGTTCTGTCTAGCTTTCATGTTCTGCACTCTTGCCAGCACTAATCTGAAATACAGTTTTTAAGTTACCTATTATTGAAAATATCCATGAAGCCTGTTCTGGATTTTTTTAAATAGTGTTACAAGTTATTCTTGTCAGCAAAATCAGTTGGAGACTTGGGTTTCCCATGGGATTTTGACTTGAACATTGGGCCTTTCTGTCACAAACCTAACTTCAGTTTTTTTTTTTTTTTCTTCTTGTTCTTTCTTTCTTTCTTTCTTTCTTTTTTTTTTTTTTTTTTTTTTAACATAACTGTGAAGGATAACAGTTACTAATTTGAAAAATGTAAAATCTGATTTCTGTGGCTCATGTATTTCAGAGTGAGACATAAAGCTATGAGAAACAGCAGCACCCACTCGAGGTGACTTTGTTGCCGATCACCTGGCTTGCAGGTAAGTGTCATTTGAGGGGCATTGGGCCCTACAGCGTAAAATAATGGATACTAATAGAGATGTAAACTTTGAGAGAAAGACTGAGAGATAGGCCACGGTGGAAGTGTTTGTAGCTGATTGTTTGGATGCAGCTGGTACAACAAGCCTATTTCTATATAAATGGGTGCTGGAAAACACATCTTTAAGACTTTTTATTTGAAATAGCATGTGGAAAACATATGCATGTATTTATAACAGCAATCTCAAAAGAGCTGGACTTGTATTTGCTGTGCTCCGTGTTGCTGCTTTTGATTTTTCATTCTTCTACATGTCTTCATGAATGTTTTATTCATGAAAGAAAAATGAGACTTCTGAAGTTTGGAAAAGAGCCCATTCCGAGCGTGTTTGTGATTTAAATGGGCTATCAGGCTTTCAACTCGGTATTAATACGTGTTTTGAGGAGGTGTCTGGTGCATATTGAAGAGACCTGTAAGACACTGTGGTCGATATAAGCTGCAGCTCAACCCAGTGTTCGCTGAACCCGAATGGACTATCTTGACCTCATTTTTGCATTGACTGGTGTCTTCAGAATCAAAATTTAGGATAAACGTAGTTTATCAGGCTATTATGAGCTTGAACCTGACAAAGTAAGACTAGTTCCCACATGCAGAGGCCCATGGCTACCTAAATACCAGTGATATTTGCTCATTCACCTACCTCTTACCAGGGCAGAGGGACTCACCTTAGCTCCAGCTGAGTTAAAAGACAGTAGAAAGACTAGAAACAAGAAAATCTGAAATTTGCCATTACTAGATCAGAAATAAATCGTAGTTTGTTAGGAAAGGGCGAAGTTGGCTTTGTTGTTTAAAAAAAAAAAAAATCTCTTTGAATGGGAATTTAGGAGTACAGCCACGTAAATTGTGCCCTTATTCAAGTAGGTTTCTGAGTAATTCTAACTGCAGGCAAAATCCCAGAGTTTGGGTGGCCAGCTATGAAGTGGCCTGGTTTGTGTGCTCTTTCTTATGAATCTCTTAGATTTAATTAGAGCAACACTGAGTGCACAAACTAACCCTAGAGGGCTCTCACGACTCAAAAACAGACTGCTCGTGTAAGAGAAAGCATTGGCGTATCAGAGGAGGGTCTGTCAGTTCAAGCAATAATTTCCCTCTTTTGAAAAGGAAACACTTGCTTTTAGTACGTGTGGATATTTGTGCTTATATAGGAGTGTTGGCAGGACTTTTCATGCAACATTTCTCAGTTTCAAGATTAACTGGGAAATCTTTGGGCTTTTGCTTTCTTCAGTCTCTGTTTTTTTTCTTATTCAAAGGATAGTTTTATGAAACAGCAAACATGAATTCTGAATATATTTGGAAAATCTGTTGACAGATTCATAATAAAACACTAAATGTCAGTTGATTAGCCTCATTAGCTGGAGGCCTTGGGGAACCTTCTAAAAATAACTGCGAATTGGAAAACACAAGAAGCAATAAGGCTTGCCTTTAGTCAGGCGATCTGGATGCTAAAAAAGGCAAATACTAAGATGAGATCTGTGCTAAAACACCATGAAGGCTGGAGATATTCAGAAAAAGTACCTTAGGATGTATTAGATACATAATCCTACAAAGTTAAGCAAATAAGTTGAACGTTTTAGGACTTTCGACATGCCAAAGTTGCACAACTGCAGCTCTAATGACAGAGTGAAAATGATCTATTTTTCCATGTGGCCCATGTATTTAGTAAGAAGTTTTACAGCCAACATAACAGCTGTTGCACTTACTCCACATACAGTAGATCCTCAACATGTGGAGCCATGTCAGATGATATAGTGTCCTGTGGTAAGCAGCCTGGTACACAGCCAGATTATTTGGCTGTATTTACAATTAGGTCCTTGAACTTAAAAGTGCTCTGATTAGGGAAATACTTCTGTACCATTAAGAGGACTTTGTTTTAAGGATTTTTCAAGTGAGAACTAAGAACATATTATGTTCTGCTTCTCCAGAAACAGAAAGAGAAATCCCTTGTCTGAACACTAAACTGGTTGCTTTTTTTTTTCCCTTAAGTTCTAATTATAAATGAGAACAAAAAATAAGACAGAAGTCCTGGCATCTCAGATGGAAACTCTGTTCCTTTTTAAAGAAAAGAATGGCAAGAAAATGTTTTCAGTCAATTCGGAGAATCCTACATTATCATTCAGGGTTCACTTGTTTGTTTTTAGAAAAAGTAGGAAAGTCTTAAGGCCAGGAATACTACCTTAAACCACTTGTAATGGTTGATCAGAAACCACAGTCATAATATACCTGGAGCATTGTGAATGACAGTGCTGGGTACTGGTATGATAAACCAAACCTGAAAATAAAAATAGAATAGAAATGCTGAACTCACCTAGTTGGGTTCTACTAAAGAAGATCCTAAAAATGTTCAAGTTGTTCAGATATATGACAGTTACTCAGCATCAAGAGTTGCCTTGAGAGGAAAACTTTTCCCATGTGTGGTAGCTTTTGCCTGCTAAAAAAGTGTGTTATGCAGAAAGCAGGAGAAGGTAGCTGACATCATTTCAAAGTGAGCTGAACCAAACCATTGTGATGTGATCGCAGCTGGAGGCTGGTCAGTCTACACTTCCTGTGATAGCCATTGGGATACACCACAATATAAAATCAGATAAACCTAACAGCATTCATTGAAAACATAAGGGTTTTGCCTGAAAGGAAGATCTGGGATAGGAAAGAACATATAATTGTGATTCTTTCTTTTGAAAGAGAGAGGAAATTGGCTGGCTGGAGATGGAGACATGCTGATCAACACCACCTGAAGATCCAGCCCAGTGGCTGCATTTTCTGGGGCTAAATAATCAGGTTTCAAAGGACCAGTTGAAATTAATGATAAAATGTAGTTATTTTAGTCCTTTGCAATGCAAGACTATTCAGATTCCTTTCCTATTTTTTTTTCTCTCTCTTAACACAATAACAACACCAATGCTTGCCTTTGGGGACCTGTTTTAATTAACAGCATTCTCTATTTCCACATCAAAGAGCTGGGGAAAGAAAATGACTCAAAACCTGAGCTGTTGGACTCTAGGAGTTTCACCATTCTGCTTAAACTGCATGAAATGAAAATTGTTTCCTCCTTTTACTTTTGCCCAGAAAATATTACAGAAGAAATCAGCTGAACCCAGCTTCTTGTTTCTGAGAGGGATCATTAGCAGCTATTTAAAGAATGCATAAGAAAGTGGGTGGATACAAGCCATCTCTTCCTGGCTGTGTCTTGCTCTTTCCCAGAGAGGCATAATTTAGGAACATCCAGTTGGAGACTGCATCCAGGTCCACTTCTCTGAAGAGATCTACCAGCTCTGTCTGGAGCCTGGTGTGGATGGCTCAAGCTTGTCCCTTCTAGATCTCTTGGGTTTGATGTTCACCAGCAGCCTGGCAGCTGCTAATATGAGAGATGGGGAAAGAAAACAGGCTCTGGGATGACGGAGGACTAGAAATCCTCAGAATGGATGACACAGTAGGCTCCAGCATCTTAAAAAGAATGAGGAACACAATGAGAGAAGGCATAACAAGCACTTAAAATTGTTGGAAAATGTACAACTTTTTAGGGCTGCTGGGAGTAGAAGCAGGAAGCCAAAGGTCTCAGTTTAATGCTTCTCTCTAGGGCATGAGCAATACCTGGCTGCCATGATCTTCTCTGGAAATTTCATCTGAATCATGGAAATTTCATTTCCATTTCCACAGATTCAAAACTTTCACTTGTGGAAATAAGATTTATGGTTCACCGGAACAAAATATTTTGTTGATTTTTCTTTGTCCATCCCCACCTTAGCTCTCTGCTGTTCCAGGAAGGTTGCTCCAAGGTATTGAGCATGTTGTGAAGGTCCCAGTGACACCTCCTCCTTCTCTGACAGGCTGCAACCAGCCATTTTCTTACATTTTCTTATTCAACAGTGAGACAATATATGTAAAGGGATCATAATATTTGGAAAACAGCTTGAGGGTATTGACCAAACTGGAAAACCAGAGTTACTTTTCAGTGTTATCCTTATAGCCCTGCTCAGCTACCTTAATAACTTGAAAGTCTTTTTATGAAAGTCTCAGTAGCAGCATAAAAAGTTCTTCATCAGACTTTTAGTACCATAGGCCCTCAAAGGCTGGAGTTTAATGTCAACAGAATATCAAGCAAATATCATTCGTGTTACTGAAAGTCTTAATTTGTTCCTGGGCATAAGGCATTTTAGATTAATAGGAGCAGAAAAATAAGGAAAATTCCTTCTGGACCTAAAGTCTATGAATATCTACATTTTCCACAATATTTTTTTTACAACTTGTAAACATTATTACAGAGATGTCAAAGGAAACAGGTCACTGCAGCTTATAAGTAGCTTAAAGCAGGCAGCAAACACGGCACTGTTATCAATATGTAGAATGAAGTTAAGTCCATCAAAGTAACACTTTCTGGATATTTTTAAGTGGTTACACTTCTAACTTGCACCCTACAGGCAAGAATGCTGTGAAACGGTGGGGAAGTAGAGTCTTTCTTCCTTTCTGATACTGTGCAAGCAATTGAAGTGCCATTGAATAAAAGCAGCAAAGTCAAAGCTGAGCAAGTTATTGGGGTCTGTTGTGTACTGGTCCAAGAATTCTCCCATAGTCAGAGTTCATGATATCAGAGAACCTGTCCAGAAATTAAAAAACCACATCTTGCATGGCTCAAATATTTAGATTTGTGCCATTTTCAGCTGAAAGGCCAGAATGTCAGCTCTGATCAGAGAATCAATGAGTCAAACCCCACTACAAATCAATCCCTTATGCACAGGGGTTTAGCATCTCCAGAGAAACCTTTGTGCCCTCTAGGCCACAGTGGGCGACAAATTCCAGTGCCTGATGTTTGAATAGGAAAGAAAGAGAGATATCAAAATGCTGCATCTCAAAGAGAAGCATTCTTTCCTCAACAGAAAGAAAGAAATTGGAGCCTTTAAAGTAGAATTTAAATTCTGCTTCATAGCAGATAAACGTAACATCTTATTGGTTAGGATATGGCTGCAATCAGATACAATCATCTTCAGCAAGAAGGATAAGGTGCAATAGCCTCTCTTCTTTTAACCCTGTGTTTTTCCAGCCACTTTGTGATGATTTATTCGTACTGTGAGGACTGGGCAACCTGCACCCTGTATTATTTTGTGTTATATCTGAGCAAAACACCTGACCTGAAACATTCACCTAAACAATTAACTGGTTAAAACTTATCTGCATACTTGTATACAGATAAATAGATGTGTTTGGGTTGTACACAAACACATAATTCCAGGAATTCCCAAGCTAGCCATAGGTGGAGTTCAGTTTGCAGAGTTGCTTTGGAGAGAAATGTTCTTGGAGGCTGGCACAAAATCACAAACCTGCCAAAGCAGGTGATGTTCCTTTCTCTTTTTATTCCAAAGAACAAGATCATTTTTCATGCTAATTGGCTGATACAAATAGTGATTACAAATGTCCAACCAGTCAATCATATGATCTATTGCTTGTGTATAGTCCCCCAAAACCTGAACATGACATCCTACAGTTAATCTGCACATCAGGAGGGTGTCTGCAAGAATGAATTTGATTGAGAATATGTCTAAATGGAACAAAAGATTCTTATCCCAAGGTGAAAATCTTCTTTTCTGTCTTAGTTGCCTTTTGAATGTCTGAGAGAATGACAACCTAGATTCTTTTCCTATCAACAAAGTTTTCATCATTGCCATCATATCAGCTAGGAGAAACAGTGACATCCAAAACCTTGTGTCCCAGCTTTACCCTGAAAGTGTTTACAGAGTTCTAGGCAAACTAACTGACACTCTTTCTCTCTTCTGCATGAAACTGCATGATTTTATCCTAAAGATAAGAAAGATCTATCCCTTGGATATTTTCAGAGTCCTACTTTGTTTGCAAGACACAAGTGAACCCTTTCTATTCCACTTGCCTCACCAATGGGTGCATAGGGTAAACCAAAAAGTCCAGAACTTCTTTCCAAAATCTTTATAAAGTTGATCTTGCAGTACATCCCCACCTTTCATTCTCACTGAATGGCTATCTGTCCTGCACTAAAATGCAAACAGCATCACAGGCCTGTGTCAAGAACAAACCTTCAGAGCCTGTCATCCTCAGTAGTGCTCTAATATTTACTGAACCTGGTTCTCTGAGAAGCCAGATCAGATTAGAAGTGCATGTACTGCAGGCTCAGTTTAGTCTGATCAGGTAAATTGCTTCATATATATATATATATATATATCTAGTGGACTATCTCTTCAGGCATTTTAAGCTAATAATAACATTATCAGCTGGGAATATATGCAATTCCTTGAAGATATTAGTAGCAAGGACTAGTCACTGGCATCCCACAGTAAAACAGAGCTTTAAAAAAAAAATAGAGAGAGAGATGATTAATTTTATTGCAATAGTTACTCTCCTTCCAGATAATCTCTCATTTCACTCCCTATCCTTTCTTTTCAGCCCTTTGCTATATGGGCTTCAGTTTATAAGAGAATGGAAGAGAAGTCATAACTGATTCTTGCTTTATGACCCCAGGACCATGTGTTTCTGGGAACTTTTTGATCCATGTGTATCCCCAGTAGGCAAATAAATCTACTCCTATGACTGTGGACACATGCTTATCAGTCCTGAGATGCATACCAATCCAATATCTCAGACAGACATATTTTTCTGTAGGAAAAGTATTTTTCCACTCCTTCCCTCATCAGAAGTCAGAACTTTCTCAGTTCCTTAACATTTGATTTTGAGCTTTATGCAATTGGAAAGAACAACTCAGGTCTTCTACACTGAATTGAAAATCAATTGTAATACATGATTACTTGGTTTGGATGTTGATAATTTTTGCAGCTTTCTCATTTGTAATCTGTAGACAATCAAATCAGTCATCAGCTAATCCTTTGTACAAGTTTAATGCTTTGCATGAGTGAAACAGGATGTGAGTCAATTCGGAGTGTGATTCCTTCAGTGATGTTTATTATAATTATCATGCCTGTAGCAGCTTTGCCAATTCTGGCAGAAATATTTGATGTTCCATTTTAAAGCCTCACCAACTTTAGGCTATTGATTAAATAAAAGTCTTGAAGGAATGAAGGAAAAAAAAATCAGAAATAAAAGTTTTTCAGGTCCAGTGCTTGTAGAGGAAAAACTTGAGCACTTCCTCCGAACTCTGTTCTTTCTTAAAGATTGGAGGAAGAAAAAAAAAAAAGGCAATTTAAGATTAACAGGTGTTGCCTTCTAGCTTGTAAATAGATGCCAAAATACTAGAACTTCTAGAGAGGGTCCAGTGTGGAGTAACAAAGATGATTAAGGGACTAGATCTTATGAGCAAAGTGAGCGGAGCCTGTTTAGCCTGGAGAAGATTGAGAAGAGATCTGAACAATATGTGCAAATAACTGAGGGGAGAGTGTAAAGAGAATGGGGCCAAACTCTTCTTGGTGGTGGCCAGTGACAGGACAAGGGGTAACGGGTACAAATTAAAACACGGGAAGTTCCCTCTCTATGTGAGGAAGAACTTCTTTCCTGTGAGGGTGACAGAGCCCTGGAACAGGCTGCCCAGAGAGGTTGTGGGGTCTCCTTCTCTGGAGATCTTCAAAACCCACCTAGATGCCACCCTGTGCCCCGTGCTCTGGGTGTCCCTGCTGGAGCAGACGGGTTGGACTACACGATCTCTAGAGGTCCCTTCCAACCTTAACCATTCTGTGATTCTGTGGTTCTGTAACTCAAGAAATACTTTTATTTTATATCATTTTTTAAAGATAGTTTTATTGCTCAGCACCTACATCATATTGTTTAAATATTTGAGGCTGGTGATAACAATAAATTAATTAAGAACATATGCATTTTTTTGTTCAAAAAGTCTAGAAGACTTTTCTTGAGAGAGACTCTTCCAGTTATTACGATAGTTATTAGTCCAACTCCTGTTGTCATGTCTTTTTCCAATGTCACTTAATATATATTTCAGCACTGCATTGCCACTTCCCTGTATATTACTCATTTTTCACTTCTGGATATAGAATTCTATATGCTTCATCATTAATTTTTCATGGTGGTGAATCATTTTGCTGTGTTTTTCACAGTATTAAAAAAAAAGCCGTGTTTTAAAAAAATATTAGCTAGAACATTCAATCCAGAAATATGTGCTACCCAGGCTATGGTATGTTCAGGCTATGTCTGAACACTCCTATTTGATTATTATAATTTTCAGTGAAAGCAAGCGTCCTTTTTTATAGCAAGTTCGCTTTTTCAAAGTAACTGTTTATGCATGCTGAAGAGTGCAATCTGAAAAAGAAAATAAAAAGAAAAAAGAAGAAAAAAAGAAAACAATAGATTTTCTCATTAATCACAAGGTTATGAGTTCAGATAAAATGAAACATGCTTGCAGAGTTCATCAAGAGGTTCAATTTTACGTCCTCTTGCCACTACATGGAATACAAATTTAACATTAACCTCCCCTCTCTCTCACCCCAGCATCTTGCAAGGATACCTACATAAGAAATAAGAGTTATATTAACTTTCCTCACTCTCACACCTGCCTAGTCCATACTGTAGTCTCATTCATCCTTCCTTTCAATGCAAAGTCTCACTCTCACCTTATAATTATGTGATAGTCATATAACATTTCTTTCCTTGTAGGAAAACATAATCCTCTCAGACTATAACAATAGTTTGTGTGATTTTTGTCTATCTGTTGGAAGATAAAACAAGGTAAATGCTCATCAGAAACTTTAAGGATGACAATTCAGAAGAGTAGTGAATTCCCTGTTTCAAGACTGGAGGCCCTTCTGCAAGGCAGGCCTCAGGCAGAAATGATGCAAGGGTGACTAGATGAGTTTGCTTGGATAATGCTAGGAGGTCAGGCAGGATGATTAACTTGTTCCCTTCTGACTTTCATCTATGAATTTTGCAAGACTTACTCAAAGCAGTAATCACCATCGAAGTAATCTTGTGTGCATTGCTGTGATATTTTTTGCTGCAGCAGATGGCTTTGTTTCCCTGCTCATCTGTAGTGTTCACATGCAACTGTGTTAGCTTTAATAGTTTCTGAGTCCTCTAAGGTCATTAGAATTACATAAATGACCTATTAAATATATATATTCATTTCTATATATATTTTTAATCTTTCATCCTCTTGTGGAAGGCTGTAGAATCTTTATCTGG
This sequence comes from Tinamus guttatus, assembly GCF_059628265.1. Taxonomy (NCBI): domain Eukaryota; kingdom Metazoa; phylum Chordata; class Aves; order Tinamiformes; family Tinamidae; genus Tinamus; species Tinamus guttatus. The sequence continues at coordinate 3,203,265 of NW_028288752.1, forward strand.
ATGGCTCCCAAGTCATGGAGAAATACAAGGTCAAGGTTAGGAACGGATTTAAGATACGCTCCTGGATGACTTGCTGAGCACTTATCTGAGATTTCCAGGGATGACATGAAAGAAAACAGTCTAGACCTTCATCTCTATCACAACAGCTCTCCTGCTTTATCAAGGGCATTGTTTGACCTTTCCTTTTGGCAGTGCTCTAAAGTGGTCCTCAGAAATCTTCATCTGAAAAGATATAGCATATTATTTCATGTGCATAGCAGTGGAATACACTTGTCTTTGGGCTGGTACAATTAATTAAGCTGACGGAAATTTGTTTTAGATGTTTGGTTCACTGGATGCCACAGCACAAGTGAAGGATAAAATCAGATCTTCAAGCATTTGTGAGGGGGAGGGAAAATCCTTCTTTTTCTCTCTATTAAAAGAAACATCCACTTTGGTGGAATTAAGAACTACCTGGCTTCAAGTGCTCCTTTTCCACACTCCTTCATGCTTGTATGCCAAGTAAAGATGTTTCCAGACCAACAAACTGAGGTAAATATCCCAGCTACAATTTTCTTTTTCTCATGTGATTTATTTTCTTCAGACAAAGAAACCTAAGGACAGGAACTATGTGCTTGGCTGTAAGGGCATATGAAATCTGATTTTCTACTAAAATTGAAACCTAACTGGGAAACCTTCAAGGAAAACTTACAAGCTTACCAGGAACACAGCAAATGAGCAGAAAGAATATATTCCTTTTCTGGAGTACAGAAGGAATACGTGTCTGGGAGTTAGAATATGAACGGGGTGATCTCTCAAGGTGTCTTTTTGCCTTTTTTCAAAGCTTTTATGATTTTACTGAAGCAATGTTATAGCCTTTGAGGAAGCAGACTGAAGCTGACCTGAAAATTTGGATGGGATGCATGAGATGAGTGAAGTATTGGTGGCCATGAAAAAAGACTAGCACAATTTTCATAAAACCAAGATTTGCATTTGTCATCTATATGCAATGTATTTGCCATACAAAAATACGGAATCACAGAATGGTTGAGGTTGGAAGGGACCTCTAGAGATCATCTAGTCCAACCCGCCTACTCCAGCAGGGACACCCAGAGCACGTGGCACAGGGTGGCATCCAGGCGGGTTTGGAAGATCTCCGGAGAAGGAGACTCCACAGCCTCTCTGGGCAGCCTGTTCCAGGGCTCTGGCACCCTCACTGTTAAGACGTTCTTCCTCACACGGAGATGGAACTTCCTGTGTTGCAGCTTGCACCTGTCACATTTTTCACTTAACTGTGATTCCCTTGAAGATATATTGGGAAACTGGATTATCACCCTCATGCCATATTATATACTACTGATCTGTATTTTTATACACATCCTCATTATACCTCACTGTGTCACTTCCAGAACCCTTCTAAGAAAGGCACTTCTCCAAAGGATAAACTTTAACACACCCCAGAAAGGGTAGAACTGAAAGACACAAATTTAAACACTTTCCTAACTGGAGTCTACTAAGATCTTTGCGTTTGAAAAGTGCTGTTAACATTTCTCAGTCTAAAGCTGTAAACAACTCCCTATTTCCACCCCCATAACCTCCTCCAGCTGTACTACAAAAATGATTTTGTTAGGTACTTGCCACCTTCCTCACCCTAGCTGTATCCCAAAAGGGTTTTGATTAGGTACTTGGCAGGACATTCCAGAAATAGCCTCAAAAAAGATGGGGTCTCCCAAAGTTTAAGCAATGTTAAACATTTGTTAGGACAGGATTTGTGGGCAGGCTGGTTTGGTTTTGCCTCCGTATGGAGATACAGCCTTATGCTGAACCTTCCCAAATGCTACAGGCAGGAGGTAATTTGTCCACATCCCAGCAGACTTAGACTGGCTAAGTTTGATGGGATGGATAGCATGGCCCAGATTCATTTTGTCTAACTATAGGCAAATAACTGAGACAAAATTACAAGCGAATAAGTCCTAGGTTCCCTCTATAATTGGTGCAGAAGGGTAAGTACCAGAGGATGTTTATATCTTAAGTGGGCCAAATTGCCCTATATCTGTTCACCAGTGATAGAGGAACACCATGACAACTAAGCTCTAATTTCAGTGCATCTGGTAAGTGCCTAATATAAAATAATGTAAATTTTGGCCTTTTATCTCTGATTTTGAGTTTATTTGAGGTTTTATTCCAAAATTATTTATGATGATTTCCAAGTCCTTTTCCTTGTATGGGAGACCCTCTGGCACTTCCTTCCTCTGAAGAAGTATAGAGAGCATTTTGATCACTCCTGAGATTAGCAGCTCCTTCTAATCAAGGTATGTAAGGAACTGAGAGCAAAAGAAAGGTACCGTTCCAAGAATTTCTCTTACGTTCTTGGAAAAGGCATTGCCATCAGTCTCCTCAGATTGTTGCTGCTCTCACTAACCTGTGCACCAGGTTTATTTGAAAAAGAATCCTAAATTGAAAGTAAATCTTGTAAGAATTGTATCATTACAATTTTCATCATACTTCAGACTTAAATTCTGCTTCTGCAAAAGGTGTTCTTTAAATTACAGTATTTAGCTATTCAAATTAAGGTACATTATCATTCTATCTTCAAATGGTGTGAAAATGTTGGTGACATTATGTGATGAAATATGCATTTTTGAGCTTTACTTATGATGCAACGTTTGTGTATCTTATAATGGAATTAACTGTTTGTTTCTCTGCTCTTAGGATTTGGGGATTTCAATAGCACTGAATAAGCTGATGTCCCCAGGCAAACTTTGGGGGGGGTTCAGTCTTTTATATGTATGTAGTATAGAACATGTTATTCGTATGGACTCTCAACTTGCCATTCACACTTGCAGTTGTCCTCAGAGTTGCCCAACCCAATCTGCTAGATCCTACAGTGCTTCAACAAGCACTTTTGTTAGCCTTGGATAATTCATGCAGTGCAATTTAAAAACAGAAGCCGAGGAAGACTTTGCTTTTCTACAGCACTTTCTACCTAAACAGCTCACAGTATTTTCTTCAAATAGCAATGTCTAATTTTGGATGTTGTATTTAGTGGACCAGACACTCTGCCAGTCTGATTTTACATCAGCAAATTCTATTCAAACTCAGACTTAAGAAGCATCATGTTGGACATCCAGCTGAAAGGAGACATCTTTTTATCTAGCAGACAAAGGCGTATTAAGATTTAATGTCTGGAAACTAAATCCAGGCAAATTGAAACCTAAAAATAAGTCAGGATATTTTTTTATAGTCATTTTGATTAACCATGGGAACTTATAGTAGGGCTGTGCAAAATTTCACTGTCACTGGAAGTCTTTATCTTAAGCTTCTGCTCTTCATCTCAAGCTTTTGTTTACTAGTCAATTGCATGATATGGATTCACCGAAAGAATAAAATAATCTTTTATCTATGCTATGTAAAATATCAGATGGGATCCTCTAACCTTGTAATCTAATCAAAACGGAAGGAAAAAAAAATGAATTGGTCTAATAAGCCAGTGCTCAAAATTTGTCTCCTCCGCATTAGGCTGGGAGGATAGCAAAATCCAAAGCATGTAAAACATCTATTCAAGCTGGCACAAAGTTGCAAATGGAACACAAATCTCCATGTTTCTACTGACTGTGCTTTTCCCACAAAACCCTGTTTATTCACTACTTGCAGTTTGCAAGGACAAGACTAGGCTCCAAAAACTAAGAGCAGTTCTCAGGCAACTGCCGTCCTTGATGCAATGTTCAGTGGCTCTGTAAAGTGCTGCTCACCTTTGCTTATTGTGTTTTCATGAGATAAATCACAGCCAGTGATTATAGTCTCTTTTGTGCTATTTTTAATCCATCCACCTTTTCTCAACTTAAAAACCTTCTTCCTGTATAATTTGCCTGACCATAGACAAATTAGTAGCTGCAGAATGTGATCAGTTTTCTCTAATTTAAAAAGAATTTGTTGAGGATTCCATTATTTTCTTCTATTTAATCCAAGTAGGTCTTCCTCGATTTTCCTCCAAAGGACAATATTCCATTGTCACTGTCCCTTAGTGTGTCTGGGTGGGTCCATACTATAGGGTCTTTTAAAAAATACAATTACTCCTATTATAATTACTTTACAAATGTTGCAGTGTATCCTTGAATCAAATGCAATTGGTTAGAGTTCTGAAATAAAGTAAATGCAGGATGAGCGAGGGAGGAAAACCAAGGAATACAGAGTCAATCTCTTCTGGGAGAAGTGATTCATTATTGAACCTTATTGAGCCCCTACTGAAGCCTCTTTAACCCAGTTAAAGAGCCCTTCATTTTTGTTCTTGCTCATGCCAAATAGTTACTAACAAGGCCACAGTTCAAAGAGAGTTTTGAAATTAGTAAAGGTACAAGGACATTTCTAATAATTCCTTTGAAATGTCATTTACTGTCAATAGCACTTGGAAAGGCCTGAGAAAGTAAAGGTCCGTCAGTAGAAACCCACTCTAAAATACACTGTTTGGAAATGGTGAGCTTGTGTTTTTTTTTTTTTTTTTTTTTTTTTTTGCCCTTCTTGAAGAAAAATTTTGCGTTTTCACCCTGTGTTTATAGTGAGCCCAACTGACAGACTGTAAGCACATTGCTTTTGGTACAGCAGGTCTAAAGAAAATTATATTGCAGGCGTATCTTCTACAGTTTCCACCAACCTAGACAAACTGAGTATCCATGAGTCTGGAGTACCCCTTCTGTTCAGGTCGCATGAGAAAGCGGCTTTACCTTAAAGGGCTTTCCTTCCACTTGAGATACTTCAGTAAAGACAGTACTTGTCACAGGGACACTGTATTACTCCTGCATCAGAAATGAGGAAGCTTTCACACAGGCAATGTTCAAGGATTTCCACCTTTGATGTGTGTCAGAGTGCTTCCTTTCTTCTAATAATTCCTTTGGATAATACAGGAAGAAAGTTAGAATGAAAGTTTAAAGAGAGCAGAAGCAACTGCTTAGTCGTTGCCCTACTATAAGGGTGTTGCTATACTATAAGGCTTGCTTCATCAGTGTTATCATTTTATGGGCTGAAAAGACTATTTTTATGAAATGAGAGCATTTTTCTTCCTGGCATTTTGTAGAAATAGGATTAACGCATATAAAATACACATGGGAGTAGATGGGATATTCTAGCTTGCCTCCTGTTTTTTGGCTGAATTCTGCCTGTCCTGTTGAAACTGTAACAGTGAAACCCAATATGATGACAGAATTAGAAACAGTGGAGAACAGAGAGTATTTTCACTTAGTGATCATTTGCTTGGCAAACATGTGAAGATGTGGTCCCAGAAAATAATATCTGATTCCCTCACTGCGACACTTTCCTAGCACACTGTGGAGTTAGTCAAAGGAGACACATGGACACTGTGCATATGCAGCATCCCTGGTGCTATCTCAAGGCCAGATTTCCTCTGTGTCCATCCCCTTGTCCAGATCTTGAGGTGTTTCTGGTAGGCTCAGGTTGCACAGCACAGTTTTACCTGGAGGGCTGGGTTGACCCAGTCCATCCATACGCACCAGCATGTGTTCTGGGGAGTCTGGTCACCTCTGCAAACACAAGTGCAGAGGTGACCTGGCCTAGGTTTCCTTGGACCATCTGCCCAAAACAGCATCTTCAGGGCATCCCATCACTCTCTAGACCTATCACGCAGGACATGTCCCTTCGGATCTTCAGGGCTGTGAAGACAGCATGTCGCATTTCTGAAGACACTCAGATCTGACTTAGAATAGAGATTAAAAGCCAGGATTCTGTTCTCACAGCAGGGGGGAAGAGAAAGCACTTTCCTGAACATTACACTTAGCGAGTGCCTTAATGCTTGCTGGTTCCTGGGGAATGGATAGTCACTGAGCAAAATCAGAATTTAAAATTAGAACCAGCCAAACACTACCTGTAGAATATTCTTGGGTATGGAAATGTGAAAATGAGTTGATTATGGTGTCGTCCTGAAAGAAAGTGCATAAATACTTAAATTTTAATGCAATTGAAATGGAACATTTTCACTAAACATTTTGCTGTTTTGTTTTACAGAGACTCATTTCAAAATGCTGTTATACACTTAGTTATTTTATGCTCTATTATAGCTGGAATAAAAAAAAGTTTTATGCAAGTAGAAGGATATATATATGTATATGAATTTTGTTTGTATTTATATATATATTTATATATACATATATAATTTTGGCTTGTGGTAACCTATTAAAAAGCATTGTCTTTTGTTCCCATTGAGAACAGCAATGAACCAAAGCACATTTAAAGCATAGAATGAAACTTTATGGACCCTGATACCTCTCACTTAGATATGATACATTCTTCTGCATAGCAGCATGGTCCAATTCAAAGATAAAAGCACTGTCTTCCTGACAAAGAAAGGAATTCACATGCAGTAAATGCCTCCTGCCATTCTTCAACAGAACGATCAGCTCAGAGAGTCCTTACTCTGCCCTAATGAATGTGATCAGCTGGTGGTGAACATGCAGCAAGCAGCTTTCTCACACTCCCCCTGTGAACAGAAAAAAAGCAGGTCTGTAAGAAGGGGGTGATTTGGACTATCTGTTAAGAAGTATTTTTGAAAGGTTTATTAACTTGTCTCCAGCAGGAAAGCCACCAAGGGATATTAGAGAGGGATGTCTGCAGTCTCTGGAAGAGTACTTCCATAGCCCAGTTTAGGACTCCTAATCCCCAGTTTTACATTAATAGTGTAGGCTCGAAGTTCTCTCCCTGCTGTTCTTTTTCATGACACCTGTGTATGTGGAAAGGCAATAATTACTCCAAATGTCTGAATCTGCAGCCATGAAAGAGTCTGCAGGCCAAAATGTGAGCAGGACACAGCCAAGGAGGAGATGTGTATGGTCAGTGATGGCAAAGAGTTCACATCTACTCTGCAAAAGCAAACATGCCAAATGAAGAGTACCAAGAGTTTCTGTGGATTTTCTCCATCTTTTTTTTTTTCTCCAGCCTTTTTCTGTGACCTATCTCCTACCTTCCCTGCTGCACCAGTACCTCAGCAAGGCAGAACTGGGGAAAGGACAGGCAGAAATAGGTTACCGTAAGTGGTTGCTTGCATGGAAAAAGATGCCCCTCCAAGAACGGTGAGAAGGTAAGATATGGCAAACAGCCCTACTTGAAGTTTCTTTATAGGAAATGCTATCAAGGGCTACACTTTACTGCATATGATGCTCTAGAATCTAAATTTTATACTCTAACGTGCTTGTAAAATTATAATATACCCCAAAGTTATAGCAAAGCCTATTATAACATAGTGTAACTGTAGCCATAAAATAGTGTCTCTCAGGACTTCAAAATTTACTACTTCCCTAGGATCAGCAGCATTTCAGGCACTATGTATAATTAAAGCTGGGTGACCTAAGCTAAATTTTTCTTTCAAAAAAAAAATGATCGTGACTCCTCTTTGCTAGGCCTTGTTGTTGCTGGTCCCACAAGTCTTCTCCAGGGGAGTTTGGTCAGTCTTCCAAGAGACATTGCTTGGGCTCCAGCATCCTCCTTGTTCAGATCTTCAGCTTCTTTGGGGCATGCTGTAACCCCGAAGCCGTGAACACTGAGATCCTCTTCCCCAAACCAGTGCTGCCAGGCTGTGCAGCCAAGTAGCAAAAATTATATCCTGGGTGGCCAGAGATATTCCAAATAGTCAGTTTGGAATTTACCTTTCCTGAAGGGTTTGAGTCTACCTTAGGCACTCTGAATTTCCTAATCCAACACTAGGTGTAACGTCACTGTCACAGTGTGAAATCAAGCAGCATGCCTGGATGAGGTTGCAGTCACTTTGCCATTATTTTGAAGAGTTCTTGCTTCTGTAATCCCATTTTGCTAACAGTTTACAACTATTAGAACTATGTTAAAATATTTACTTTGGCATTCCCAGGGGTATCTTGATGGATCTAAAACTCTCTGACTCATCTCCTACCACACGTACAATGTTTCTCCCTTCTCTTTGCACATGCAGGGCATTTATAAAGTGAATACAAACACACAACGATGGTATAGAATAATGTCTAACATTTCCTCCTTGTTTACCACTTCCGCAATGTTCAGGGGATACAATACACATTTTTAAGCCCGCAGTTTGCCTAGATCCCGTCTGCTATTCCTTATCCATATCAACACGCTGCAGTCATATCCAATGTCTGTATGGGATTACTTTCTCATCACATTTCTATATTCAGGCCTAAAGGCAATGCCAATCATTGCTGCCTTCACTGTCAGGAAAAAGTGGATAGAGAGCTGAATAGTACATTAGATACAGGTCATCTTTCCTGTGGGCTCTTCTCTTGAATTCCTATGTTTTAGGGGGCTCCACTGCTTTTTTTCTGATATTTCTAAGCCCAAACATTTGAGAAAAGGGTTTGCAGAAAATTGCACGTTTATCCTCCCTCCTGTTTTGACCTCCTCCTACTCACCTTGAGAATAGAACTTTATAGTCATCACCATCATGTGAGTGTAAAAAAAAAAAAAGAAAAAGAAAAGAAAAAAAAAGATTTGCCTGTTAGTTGGAGTTAGCTTGGTGTAGGAGGCTACTTCTCTCCGAGTCAGCCTGCTGCATCTCTACTTCTTTTCCCTAATAGTAGCTCCAAGAAAAGTGATAATCTGGATCACAAGTACTATGCACTATTGGACCCAAAATTTTGGATATTCCATCTTCACAGGAGTTAGGCGATGTTATATCACAGCTGAGAGAAGCGAGAACTAGGAACAATTCTACATTTGGGCACACCATTACTCACTTATCCAGCTTAACTTTATGGCATAAGCAGCACTATTTGTCCCAATGTAAGCTTCCAGATTTGCTGCAAATTACACTGACCTGTAAATCAATGAGTCCGACTAACTCACCAGCACAAGATGGAGATGTTGCATTGAGAAGCTGAGGTAAGCTGTCCAGTAATTTAGGAGAAGTAGAGCAGAGACAATCAGAAGCCACCTTATCACCAGCATTGTTCCATTAATGTGAATTCTTTGTGTCAAATTACCTGTGCCTCCCTTTCTTTTCTCCCAGGAGAATCTTAATTAGATGATAGCTAGAGCATCTGCTTTCTACCGTGGAATAACAGTCTGTAAGCCAAGGGAGCATAGCCCAAACATCTGTCTATAGGGAAGATGCTTAGTTGTAAGACAAACAAAAAATAATAATCGATTTTGAGCTGTGAGTGATTGGACTTTAGATGCCTTTTACATGAATTATGAGACCAGAGTTATCAGCTTTCCCTCAGCTGATGCAGGCTCAGTTTGCTGTTGCTGCGCCTTGGACATAACAATGTAGACGCATCCAAAATGTTAGCTGTGATCTCAAAACAGATTTATGATTTGAAAGGCAGAACTATGTCTCGTCGCTTTCTCCATTTTTGCTCTGCTCACAAGCATGTTGCTGATACCCCCAGTATCCTTCTGGGTAGATATTTCTGTTGGAGCTCATTGGGTTTAATCATCCTTAAATGTAACGCAGCTAGAGCCTGGGAGCAATGTGCGTGGAGACACAGTGGAGAATACTAGGAAAATATTTTAACCTGAGATAGAAACCCATAGGCAACAAGGGCTGGACAGAAGGGTGACCATGAAGCAATAAAATACTAAGTCCGTGCAATCTAGGAACTGCCTACTAGGTGAAAAGTCTGGAGACTTTTTCATTTAAAACAGATTTGCAAGAGTCCTCCTGTGGCATTTCCTGGATTTAAAAGTATTACTTTTTTTTTCCATTAGGACTCCTTTGTGTGGGCTGATACTAGCCACATACATGTGTATTGTGGTCCCCAGAGAGGTGAAAAGGATAACAATAATTTCAATTTTATCATCAGAATAAAAATAAATAAAAAAGGTAGCAACAACTGGGAATATTATCTTGTACTTTTAGAGGTTGCTTGATTGCAACATTACTGGAATTAAAAGCCACTTCCTAAATTAACATTTGGTCTTGCAGATAATTTAATTTGGATAGATTTAAGTGAGAGGCAGTGGAATCACCTTACTTCTAACTGCAACTCACTGCCTAAATGTGGCAGATGATTTCTTTGCAAGTGCACTGTTAGTAAAGAACAATTCATGCTGTAGTGCCTGTGATCCCAGGTCTTCAGTGCTTCAGAACCGGGTCCTGGAGTTGTGGGGAGATCGAACTCTGTGTGTATTTTGTTTGCTTTCCTCACCTGAAGAGCTCATGAAGCTTCTTTACTTATAATACAGGAAAAAATTGCAGGCTGGCAAGAATTTCTGCGAGTGCTCATTAGATGGCAGCCTCCCTTTATATTCAGAAGGAAAGTAACATGCAGATTAGATTTCAATTCACTGCAATCTCTCCAGTGAGCGCAAAAATAAGACTCTACCCACTTGTTGTTATTGATAAGTTTTTATATTAGTTGCTATGTTGACCCCCTGCCCACACCGAATTCACTTCACCCACCCAGACCTTTCTTGCAATAGCAATCCAATACCAGTCTGACTTCCAGCTCAATGATGAGTCAGAATGATGCTGTAAAAAGCCAAAAGCTAGCACATTCCTCCCCATGAAGACTGCTCCAAACCGCTGTTGGTCAAAGTAATTCCTAGACAGGGACTTTAATACAGAGAGAGTGCTCCCTGGAATATTTGCAATGAGAGAAACTCAATCATAATGACATTACACAAGCGGCAAAAGGGACTCCTACTGAAAAGGACATTAGTAATGGGAAAGAGCTTTGAATTATAGCTCAACATACAGCGGCAACAGAAAAGGCCAGTGTCACGTACATGAAGCATCAAAAATGTCTTACTGACCTTGGTCTAATGTTTTTTCATTAAACATCAAACTCTGCCTTGTTTGACATCAACAATTTATGGGGACACATTCTTTGCATTAAATAGTTGCCTTCAGGATACTGACCCTAATGATTTTTTCAACCACTTTTATTTTTTTTTAAACAGTAGGAAACATTCCCTTTTCATTACCTGAAGATTTAAGCTCTACAGAAGCTTCTAATTAATTTTAAAATTAATGTTGTCTTTAATTGACTGCTTAGCTGGCTCATGATTTTATTGTTCTGTTCAATGACTTTAATAAAGCTGTTTTTCTAGAAAAAGAAATGGCATTTGTTCTCCTAGATCTGAATGAAGAAAACTTTGTTGGTAGAACAAAAGCTGAAACAAAACAAGCACCATAATCTATTAACTGCTTACACTGTTTTCAAGGCACATATAGATTGTATAAATTGCCCAAGAAACCCATAAAAATGAGAGCAAATCAACAACTAAGAATATATATCTAGTTTCATGGCACTCACAAATGAAGTAGAATTAATGGCATCCGAGGTTTGTAGTCCATGCTTATTAGAAAGCCAAATGGTATGCTTTGTGAATTTATTGGCACACCTGATACCAGTGTTAGAACCAATAAAGCCGCTGACATTTAATAGTTGAAAATGTAATAAAAAATGATGTGTCAGTTCCTACATTTCAGCAATCCTCAAATTGGTGTTCCTGCCACAGTAAATTACTCTGAAACATTTAATTCCTCTGAACACCTGCTCTGTATTTTATTTGCAGGCATTTTTCTACATGAAAGCAGCCTTCTCATTTATCCATGTTCCTCTTTGTACTGGTGTGAACTTGGAAAGATAAAAGCAAAAGGGAAGCTGGCTGACCCACTCATTCCCTTCTTGCTCTTAAATGTTTTTATTATGTTTGGGCTTAAGGACTTAGAGGTCCCTGTTGTGTTTGGCATTGCACTAAGAGGAGCAGGGTCCTTGTTCTGAGGACCTTATAATTTACGGAGGATTGGTACAGGCAGGAGGGAAGGAGAGTTATAACACACAAGTGTGATGACAGATAGCATTCTGTCATTCCTCCTTGCTATTTTTGGGGTGAGATTTTTACTATAGGGACAGGTAGGTAGTGAGAAGCAGGAAGAGGTTAAAGGATGGGGCAGGGAAAAAGGAATGGAGGGAAGGTGTAGGAAAGCAAAGGGGAAGGATGGAGGGATCAAAGAAAGAATTGTGGCAAAGGGCAGGAAAAGATAATTCCCTCCATCCAGAGGTTTCCAGCCAGATGTATTTCAACCATTTAGACTTCCCAACAAGACACCTTATTGCCTCATGTTCGCTGTAATTAATGGAGACAGATGCCAAAAATCTCTTAGTTTCTTCAAAATTGTCTCTCTCTTTCTTAACGTTCAACCTATTCTCACCTCTCTAGCACAAACGACTCCAACATCTAACCAGATATATGACCAGGTCTGAGTGCTCCCAAGGTGTGTGTGGTTTGATTGGAGAGCTCCCCAACACCTGCATGCATCCGTCAAGTTATTGGCAGGAGGAGTGCCTTTAGCCAATTGCTTTAATGACTTTATTTTTCCACTGAGTCTTTTCTTTACCTGCTGCTTTTCTTTGCTGCTTCTGCCAGATGGAGAATTTAGATGCTTTTTCCTCTGGCCCCTTCTCATTCACCCAGTAGCATATAGGGAGGGTACTGGAGACAGGGCAGCACGCAGGTTCTTGATTAGTTTGTTCCTCCTCCAGCATGAGCTGCAATTCAAAACCTGCAGTTAGTTCTCAGTGAAATGAAACAGAAAACTCCTCATTAATGCTATTTGTCGGAAGTCCTTAATATCATACTTGCCTTTTAGCTTTACTCATCAACATCCATAGGGGGAAAAAAAAACCCTCTACCAAAACTAGGAAACCTTCTGATTAAATCAGATTTGAAGACTTTTTCCCCCCAAGAACAATGGCTTTAAAACTAGCTTAAAAAATGCTTCTAAAAATAGACCAAATTGATCTGTCTGCTTTGAAAAAAAATCAATCTTAGATGAGAGAAAAAAATTCTATTATTCTCGTCTACCTTCTCATAATTATTTTTGAAGTCTGGAATTTTACCAAGAAAGACATTTTAGTCTGTCCTTTTAAAAGGAGATAGAGACTCTATTATTTTACTTTCTCCCTTGGTGTGTCAGTAAAGCACATTGCTTTTCATGTCTGTGTGGAAATAAAGAATGTAAATATAACTTCCAAGACCAGGAAAATGTTGTGAGGAAGAACCGGATATTAAATATGTGCCTACTACTGCCAAACAGATTATTGAAGCTGCTTTCATTTATTATATATTCATTTATTTTTGTACGTACCATTGGCTAAAAAAGATAAAGTTGTTTAGGATACATAAACAATATCTAATCAACTATCACCTTCCCGGAAACCTTGGAAAGCAAGGTCTAAAATACCCTCAAAGGGTGGTTTTTTTCTTTTCTTTTATTTTTTCTCTTTTTTCTTCCTCAGTATCTCTGCGTTTGATCTGATGCTCACTGAGCTGCTGAGGCTGATTGTAATGGATTTTGAATGAGGATCCTAATTGCAAGCTACTTTTTAATGCCCATCATCAGCTCCCAGAGTAGATAAGTGATCACCGGAGAAGAGAGGGTTCTCAGTCCTCAAAGGCAAGCTTGTAGGGACATATAGAAACATATCTGCAAAGGTTTGGAGGAACACATTTACAGACTGTTGCTAGACACTTATTAATGTCTCCCATCTCATTAATTGTTCAAAAAAGAAAAACACTAATAAGAGCGAAAGACCAAAGGTACCTTTAAGTAAATGCCTGGCCTAAAGCTCACGAGTAATTCCACTTAGCCATGCTCCCAGATTAACTACTAGCAATTTGCCTGGGAGCCTTTCTAAAACGGAAGCCTTAATGCATGACTGGATTATAGGCATTGCCTTGCCAGATCAGGCCACTTGTTCATTTTGCCTTGTAGCTTTGAGGATGGTCAGTGTATCTGTTTCGCAGGCGACAGCATGAGAAAATTCCAGAATATTCTCCTGCATGAGAAAATCGCAGAACTGACTATCCCCAGAGAAAACTCTTTCCCACCCTCAGTAGAAGCTGCTGTAAATCCTGAGTCATTCTCTTTTTTTTTTTTTTTTTGTTTTGCGAGCATAACTCCAATTATTTGTTTTACCTGACTCATTCAATCAAGCATTCTCTGCAGTTTAAGATACTTTTGTCTTTCCCATGTTTGTTTGCATTATTTGACAGGATATATAATAAGCTCACCATTATTTCACGGAATAATTATTATTAGGTAAATAAATCAATCAGCAGGTGATTGCATTATGTGAAAGCATGATGTGACATCTTTTGGCTGTCTGCATTTCACTAGATTAGGCTCTCCCTATACTACTCTGCTGTATGCAAGCACCTTTTTTTTAGATACTGGTGTAAAGGGGACCACTTATAATCTGTAAATTAAGTTCCTGTTTAGCAGGCATGAATCTATCCACCAAGTAGAAGAGAGTAGGAGATAGAAGGGAGATTTTAAGATAGATTTAGGGTAGTTTGATGTGATGTGACAAACCCACACCTTTATTTACCTCTAGTAGGCAGCTCCCAGTCAGCTCTCCTCTGATTCTCGTAAAATTCAATCACAGAATCACAGAATAGCTGGAAGAAGGATTTAATAACATTACCATTATCATCTGATCATTTTTATGCTTAGTTTATAATAATCCTCTAGGAAAAAGTCTTCTAGGTATCAGGTATGTATTTTGGCTAACAGTTATATTATTATTCTTCAACTTGCAGAGGAATTAAAAAAAAAAAAAGATGCTGTAGTCCTCAAACACTTTTAATACTTAAGTCTATTACTGGAAATAAAATTTGTTCTTTATAATGATCCTATTGCCAAAAATAAATCCCAAGCCCTCCATTTATATGTGAGGCTAATGAAATCTTTAATGCTTGCATAAAGATACAACTTGTGGGGGATTCAGTGATATAAAAAAGTAATGGACTGTGTGACACTTGCCAGGTACAAAGCTGTGATGTCTTAAAGCTGCGAGGGACCTCATCACCTGTAGCACTTGCCTTTCCTTCAAGGGTGTAATTCCTGCCTCTTGTCCAAGATAGTGTGAGGATGTCCAGCCTATCATGCAGCCACTACACTAAGTTCATACGACTTTGCTTGCCTACGACATTCTCAGCCCCACGCTTCTACCAAGGGCATGAATCACCACATTCCTGCAAACTCCTAGGGAAGCAGCTATCAGTCTTGATACCCAGAACTGCAGTTTCCAGAAGAATATGTCTGAGCATTTTTTACTTCCCCATGTTCATCACAGGAATTAGACTTTTATAAAGCGGAATAACTATCCTATCTTCTTTGCTTAATTCATTGATATCCTTCTTCGATCGTTGGTTTTTTCTTGCATTACACAAATACTAAGGACAGAGCCCTTTTGGGAAGGAGAAAGAGGAAAGTCCAAGACAGTGGTGTCCTTATTCTAGCAGTATAATGAACACGCATGCCAAACTTTGTAGCTTATTCAGAGTTTAATAGACTTTTCTTAACGTAAATAAAACATTGTTTTCATAGAGGATGTGTTTAATGGTAAGAGTGGTCGGAGATTATATTTCTTTCTCAGACAAAAAGAAGTTCATCAAAATTTCAGTATAGTTTATTATAAACAAATATTTAATTATATGCATACAGTCTTATAATTGCAAAGTAATGATGCAATTCAAAATAAATTTCCTCTAATATTTAAGTGAAATTAAAAAAATCAGTAAAACTTGTGATGAGCATTTTAAACATTAATAGTGCTTTAATCAGAAATGTTTTCTGGACAGCTCTCAGTGTCTTGAGACACATGTAGTCTCAAATAATATTTTTAACTTATTTAAGATTAATACAACAAATGTCAGCTTGGATTGGGAGTATTAGATGAACAAATATACTTTATGGGAAATAAACTTGACAGACGAATACAAGGAAACATGAAGATATTTTACCTTGATTTATGCCTCTCATAACTCCCCACTTGTAAAAGTGATTTTTTTCCTCCTATTGGTAGGCTAAAAATTAAAATTTCAAATTTTAGAGCTAACACTGATTCGCCACTGTTTTCAGTGGTGTAAATCAATGCAAGAGTTGAATCAACCTGTATGAAATGTATGCCTTAAACAAGTATTTGTTTACTATTATGTTTCATTGAGCAACCTCTTTACTCTCTGCTGAGGTACAACAAAAATATAATCTAGGCAGAGATCAGTCTGAATATCAGGACTCTGGAATACTGGGCTAAGATCAAAGTTCTGCCATATTTTCATTGCACATTGGAAGTTTTGGATCTACATGGGTTGGGAAGGTCGTATCTTTTTACTGCTCCAGGTATTATGGCATTCCATCACACAGCAACATAGAGAGAGGTTAACGCAAAAAGATTTCCACGTTGATAGCAAAATAGAGCAAATCTGTTCTTTTTACTACATGCAAACAAAACCAGCGCATCTGCTGTTGAAGAGGATGATCTGGGCTGTGCCACCTGCTTGTAGAACAGTCACTGTGTGCTCAGCATTTAAGCCCAAAGCCTTAGAAAAGTGATAGCAGAGGAGAAAACTGAAGCTCAGAAAGTGAAAACATGCTCTGCCACTAACACTGTCACTATTCTGGGATTTCAAGCCAGATCTTCAGCTCGTGGTTCCAACTGCTGTTTCACAGCGGCCTCGTCCAGTCAAGGTATGGTTATGTTTATAACCAGAGCCATCAGTAGAGGTTGAGTCTTGAGTCTTTAGCCTCAGAGATCTTCCTGTAGCATTAATGTTTTTTTCTTCCTTCTCACCATAAAGTTTTAAGAAACCACTGCACTAAAATGGCAATCCAAAACATTATTTCATAGCAAAAGACATGTTCCATCACAAAAGAACTACCAGAAAGTGGTTTTCCTGGGCACATGGACAGAAATAGGAGATTTCTGGCTAATAATTGTTATTACACAGATATGAATAAGTTTGGGTAGCTATAATAGACAGGAGCTTTGCTGCTGAATTGCTGGTACAGTAAGGGAAGGTTTCACTGAGACCCTCCAGTCATTTTGTAAAGAAATATTGCAATACTATTTTCTGCCTATGTAGAAAACTAATTTTCCTGAGGAGAATAAAGCAAAAGCTGCACTGAGACATAAAAAAAATAAATAAATACACACATGCATACTTAAGACAACCCCCCAAAAATGTCAGACACAAAAATTAAAATTTAAATCAAGTTAAATAGACCAGGCTACAGACTTTTTAATCAAAAGAATGGAATAACTGGCTCTCAAGATAAAGGCTATGGATTGTCATGCAGTTCATGTTATAGGGATAATTAAGACAGGTTTTTAACAGTGAAAAAGCAGGTAAGCTTCCTCTGCATTAAAAAGGAATCCCAGGGAATATCCTCTGGGTTAGATTTTGTAAGCTTTTGTAAGCTATTATATGTTAAGAAAATCCTGAGCTCGGAGATAGAGAAAATGTAAATTTCCGGGTTTCTAATTTCTAATACAGTTCAGGCAAAAAGGGAATATATGTAATTCCCGCTTACAAAAGACTACATTAGATCTCTGCATCGTTGTTTTAAATAATTTTGGAAAAAAGAGAAGATTAACCCTCGACTAACTTCATTGAACTTCATTGCTTCAATTTGTCTCTTTTTTTTTTTTTTTTTGGTCTCTTATCTGGTGATTTCTGTTTGGGAATGGCATTGAAGAACTGGCTTGGACATGACTTCATCTTCTTTTAGTGGGATCCATGTGACATTAGACATTTAATATCTTGAAGGAGTAGCTGGATAAAGACAATTGCATCGTGAAGGCTGTTTCAGGAGCTGGATCAATTCCTGTCTTGATGCGTTTTCTGCTCCCTGTGCTGAGTATGAAGGGGGCCTAGACAACCATACATCAGTATATAAAATTGGGTGAGATGAAGTTTGTGCCTTTGAAAGGATTTATATCCCTTCAGTTAAGTCATCTGCATTGTAGACAAACCCTATAGACAGATGATAGAAACAGAGTTGAGGATGACATAAAATCTTAAAATCAATATCCCATTAATGATTATAGATCACAATTCATCTATTAACTTGTCCAGTTCTTGCAGAAGCTCACATGAAGATATCTCTGGCAGATGGGACACATGAGCCAGTTCTACAGCTCAGTGCAAATAGTATCCCACTATTTACTCCTTGCAAAGGATTTTGTAAATCTCTTTTAAGTTTTTGTTAAAATTAAATTTTAGATTGTCAACTGGAGAACTGTAATATTACTAGGGGAATTCATCCAAATAAATAGTGATGGTACAGTGCAGTGTTGTGGCTCTTTTAATTACATTAACTGTCCTCCATATTTTCAGGAAACGATATTTGGTTTCTCTCTGTGTAATTCAGTTCATATTTTTCTGAAACATAACTTTAGTCCAATTTTCTCTGACCTGCTCTACTGTCAAGCTCTATTTAATTTCATTATATCCTTTGATAGATAAGATTTTCATTTTACAAATGCCGGGAAACATGTATAGTGTGATAAAGAAGAGAATAGTGAGCACAGTACTCAGATAGTCTAATTCTGCCATTTTAAAATAATTTATGTTATGCTAGTATGTAAAGAAATGAACCAGTAGAGTGCCAAACTCCTTTGCTTTTTGTCATTTGTCACCTTCCTGGACTTGTCGTGTTAACACGCAAGCATATAAATCGAATGAAAAGCAGCAGCTGAATTAAACCAGGTTATATAAACTTGTATTTATGTTCTGGGAGGAGTCCTATATAGGACCTCATTCTTGATATTACAAACTCCAGCATCAACCAATGGTAGGGTCGAAAGCACACAATTTTCCATGTGTGGGAATAAGAAATATTAAGTAGTCCCCAGAAATGTGATGATCAATATAGCTGTAACTCCAGGCCAGCAGACTAAGCAACTGTTATGCTTTTAAGAGTGCATGTACCAAGGAAACAGGAATGTTTGCAGTTTCAAAACCTGCCATGGGGGTTTTATTTGCAGATTTTTTTCTTTAAGTTCCCTTTTTTTTTGTCTCTCAGGTCAGATCAAGGCTTAATTACTTTATACTTGCCATACTTTAGCACCTTTGTCTTTTTCCCTAGGTTGTTGGAAAACCTGTGCATCTTCATGGCCTTCAAATCTTTCTTGTAATTGCAGTCAGCTCTTTGAGTAAATCCAGGGTTCACTGCTTTTCCTACTCATCAGCAAAATGGATTTCTGTCTTGCATGATTCTGATGTTCAGGCCATGCTAGATGATAGGTACGACACCCATCTGAAAGTTCATCAAATTAATATTTGACTTATTTCACCTGGAGTGGACATCATATGGTCCTGGCAATTTATTGCTGTTCCTTCCGTATCAGTTGATCGGAAATTAGAGCAGTTTGCTTTGGCTCTTCTGTTCAGCTCAGTGGGAGTTTTGTATAAGAGCAAAGCAGGCCTGGTAGGAACATCAGGCTCTCATATCTGCTTTGTTTAGTAGTCTAGCTTTGAAAAGAAGGGTAGGACAAGGTGCTTTGATAGAGATGGTGTATATGACTGAGACATCCATGCATTTCACCTTGTTGCATCATTTAAACACTTCACAAGCTCTGTGTATACATCTTGCTTAGATCATGAACTCCTTAGACTATTTTTCTGCTGGTTGCTTGTGTAATGTTGAGCACAGTGAGGCCCTTTTTGATGAAAGACATACACAGGGGGAAACACTAGATAATAGGATTGCAGTAACACTCCTGTTTCATAGAGGGACAAATATATGAAAATCAATGAGTGCTCAGTGTTGCTTGCACACTTTTGAAAACAGCTGCAGAAACGTCTAGTAACCCAAAACATGTGTGATTCATAGATTTGGGACAGGAAACCAAATGCTCCAAAACATCATGTCCCTGGCTGCTGAGTGTCCCTCTTGTCTCCTCTGAGCCTCCTAGATTGTTGTCCATAGGCTACTTTGGTTTATTCTGTCTGACCTTTGTTTATTTTAGAAGTTATTTTAAGAGTGCCTGTATTTAATATTTTTATATGCTCATTTTCAATATGCATATATATTTAAATTTATTAACATTCCACCATCTTCTGGTATAGTGACTGTCAGCTGGGTCTGACAAATCTGTCAGTTATTGTAACTTACAGAACAATAACAGCCTAATTGATAGGCAAAATAAATGGAGAAGCAATGAGGACATCATTAACACTGGCGAGATAGATAGTCAACACAAAGCAGCTGTCAGGTATTCTGCTATATTAAGGTGCTCTAAGCTTCTAATGAAAATGAATACTCAAATGTATGGAGCAGTGTGTGATCCTGCCTCCTCCACTGAGATGGGAGCAGGGTGAAGAAGTTAAAATAATACAGGAAATAATAAGGAAGGACCTCTTAGAGAAGGATCCCGCACAGACCTTTCCTTCAGCTTCATGTTGGCTTACTGGGCACTGGACAGGGCAGACAGTACCCAAGCAACACGAGTATTTAGTGTAAGTATTAGTATTAGCACAAGTATTAATATAACAAGTCCTTAATATTGATATATATCTGCATCCTCTCGGTGCCTTGAGTCTTGATGCTGCATTTATACACACGCACAAAAAAGTATGCATCTAAATTCCTTTAATATGAATATATTTGTCAACTCATAAAATGAGGTAAAAATGACAAAGAAGAGAAGTTCTGCAGGAAAATCTTTTAGTGTGTGAATTGAAGAAACATGGATGTGGCAGAGAAATTTAGAGTGAAATGACAATTCGAGTAGTCACTTGATACATTCAGTAGCTATAAAATGAGACTAATAATTTAAAAGTAATAATAATAACAACAATCTAGCTCATATATTCTCTTTTCATCAGAAAAATCACAAAGCACTTGCAAAGGAGGCCAGCATGCTTATCGCTATTTTAGATTCTAAAAGCCAACTGAACAAGATTTTTAAGTAGAAATCCATCAATTGCTGCTCTTGGAATCTGTTCAGGACACTTTGCTCTTTTGTCCATCAATAGTATTTGCAAGTATAAACAGCCTGGCAAAATTCTGCCAGGTGAATTTTTTATTCTTTTAATATGCGAATGACATTTCTTTTCCCTTGAAGTGACTCATCAGAGTAAATATAGCAGGAACAGCTTTGCTGTCTGCTCACAAAAATTTCCAGAACAACACAACAAAGTTATTTTACATTTTCCTTGTTTTCTTTCTCTCTTTTTTTTTCTTTTTCTCTCTTGTACTTAATTTTGGACACCATGTTCTCCATTCAAGAGCTCTGAGATGACTCCAGATGACTGTGCCAGTGTTGCCTTGACCTCATAGCATCCTTCTCATAGTTTACCCAGAAATAAGCATAAATATGATCATCCTAAAACAGTTGTACAAAAGAAAAAGAAAAAGAAAAAGAAGAGAAAAAGGTAAAGAAAAAGAAAAAGAAAAGAAGAAGAAGAGAAAAAGGTAAAGAAAAAGAAAGAGAAAAAGTCATGACAATATCCAGAAGTTAATTACCTCCACTACTAAATGTGGTCACTTGGATCTTTTCTGACAGCCAATAAAAAGATTCTTCTTCATTACAAAGTGATTAGCTACATTAGAGTGTTTGCAAAAACTTACACAGAGAATCTGTGTGTATCTCCATGGTGCAAAGTGTCACATGGCAGAGAAAAATCCAGGCTACCTTTAGACTTCTTTGTTCAGGCTCAGATCGAGTCCAAGCATGGAGGTATGGTTCTAAACTCAGGCAAACGATCACCACAAGGCCTATATAACAAATGTAAGCTGCCATCCTCTCAGTTCCCTTGGGTATTGAAGACTCTGTTGTCCCTGAAGTTCAGCTAGAATTGAGACAGGATCAGAAAGAGCCCATGATCTCTGAAATCACCATCTGTCATTGTCACCAAACTGTATTTTATTAAACCAAGTGAATTTCAAGCTATTCTGGGATATCTCTGCCTCTCTTATCATTTCTGCTGATTCCAGACCCTATAATTTTGCCTGTCCATTGAAAGCAGAGTCTGGAAGAGGGCATGAGCAGCTAAAATCAGTTAGAGTACAAAGATCCTTGGCAAAGCAAGACCAAACTCTTATTTCTCCGTTGTTCACTGCAGAGGGTGCTGTCTGCCCACATTCTTATTCCTCAGGAAACTGATGAGAAAAAAAACGTTGTCCACTATCTGAACTTGAAAAGGCAGGTTGCACGATATTATCAGATTGCACTAAAGTTTTGTGTAATTAAAGACGTAAACATATGCTTCACAGTCAGGAGAAAGTTAGCTGCTGTGACCAAAGCCATCATGCTAGGCTCATTAGTAATCTAAGCCTCACAAGGCACGCTCAGCTCTAATTTATTATCCAAACTAATGATATTTTCCTCCTTACCCTTCATGAAGTTTAAATCTTTCTGACTTCACCTACTTAGTCATCAAGTTAAAAAAAATAAGCAAACAAGCAAACTAACAAAAAAACACCCCCAAATACCCCACCTTTAGAAAGGAGGTGAACTTTTGGAAGTTTTTATTTCTTTTTTCTTTTTTCTATTTTCTTTTTACATATATATATGTAAATATATATATATATGTACATATATATGTACACACACCAGTGTTAGTTAAAACAATCCTAAAAGCAGAATCTTTGGAATGTGATGAAGATGTCAGGCTTTCCTACCCCTGGCCTGATCCCTTCGGGTGTCATGTTCTGCAAATACAAGTGTGATGAACAGTGAGTACCCTTGACAAAACCGTTTCAGATAGATAGGAAATGAATGTCCAAAGGCTGGAGGGAAACAGGAAGAGTTTAGACATCTCACACACAAAGATGACTGTGCTATATTTTGCACAAAATGGTGCACAATCTCTTCATCTTTTTTACTATTCTTGCATTTCAAGTTGCAGGGGGATGCCTTCTTAAGAGCTTTGCCCATTCCACTATAGATCTATGAACTTTGGCACTTAAATACCTTTACTGGGTCCTTTTTGAGTGATGCTGTTTGCTAAATGTCACCAATAGATCCTTGTCATGACTTCAATTCTGGCTAATGTTGCTCAAGAATGTATTGGATAGATAAATTGGAGCTGCAAAGAATATAAAAAGCAATGAGGAAAGTCCTACCCATGGCATCCAGAAAAAACTTCTGACTGGCTACTGATAGCCAGTCAAAAGTAAATAGCCAGTGAAAAGTAAAAAAGATAAAACTCAAGAATCAAGAGGTTGCAGGCTACACAGCAGTAGGCAATTTGTTACTAAAAAAAAAAAAAAAAAACCCAAGCCAGCAGTTCTCCATGTGTTACCTGTGGAGAGCCAGGCTAAATACAACACAGGATATTGCCCAGGTGGAGTCCGTGACTTTGAACTTGAAGGAGAAGTCAAGAGATGATAGGGCAAAATGTGGCAGTTTGGAGTTTCATTTCATATGCAGAAGGATGGTTGGGACTGCAGGAGGGGTTTCAACCTACACACTGATCAGCTGGCTCTTGAGAGGAAGGGAGCTACGTGTTTGGGAAGAGCCAACGAGCACAATGTCAGCACAAATCCTGGAGGT
This sequence comes from Tinamus guttatus, assembly GCF_059628265.1. Lineage (NCBI taxonomy): Eukaryota > Metazoa > Chordata > Aves > Tinamiformes > Tinamidae > Tinamus > Tinamus guttatus. Next base: position 3,226,532 of record NW_028288752.1, read on the forward strand.
ATTTGCATGGTTTGTCATGCTTAATGTGTTCGACTGAGTGGACTGAAATGGATTTATTTTATTTATCTGGCAGAAATAGGTGTCAGGGTTCAGCAAACACGCCAGTGCTTTGTCCAGAAGACTTTTATTTGCTTTGAATTTAGTCAGTTTGCATTGTTAGAGGAAGAGGTTTTAGCATTTGGCATTTTAGTCAGGAAAAGAATAGGGCAGGAAGAATTACTTTATAAATGAGGCCCATTCCTACTATCTGATAACAATTATCTAACTTAGTCACCCCGCAATCATTCTCCATCAATGAGATATGCAATCTTTAATGGAAGCTCTGGTTCTTTGTTCCCAAAGATGCCACAGTTTAAATCTACATCATACTACCAAGCCTAAGGATTGCTCAAGTGGTGGTTTCTCTGAAGCAGAGGACAGCAGACTGAAAGGTTTAGAGCACAGCAAGGAAAGCAAGATTTAAAACTGGGAATAACTGGGAATAGCCTTAGTAATCATGACAACTGGGGGAAAAAAAAAAAAAGACAGGACAGGACAGGAGGGACAATGGGACAATGAATATTTCTTACTGATATTGTACCTGGTTTTTGAATGTCTTCTTAAGAGGTACGTGAATTCAAGTGGGAGTAGGCATGCTGAAGAGCATGCCTATGTAAGTCCAATAAGATATACCTCAGTTCGCCTAGAAGAGGCATCTACAGGACAACCTGGGTACATAAACCTAGACCTCCAGAGCCATTGGAGCTGCACCAGGGCCAGTAGGATGCAAACATCCACCCTTGCTGGCAGGTGACTCATGCAGTCCAGCAAGTCCCTGATTTGAAAACGAATACTTAAAAGACAGAGAAAATCTATCTGATATATATATATGTATTTTTTTTTTCTGTAAACTGTTCTAAAAACTAATTAGTCTCAAATTTAAAGCACATCGCACTGAAAAGTCAGTCAACAAGACTCTTAGAGAGTGATCACTCAAGAGAGATTTTGAAACAAAAGAGTAGAAGGAACTACTAGCTACTCAGAAATGAGAAAACTCATTTTTGGAGAATCAGGAAAGAAATCCAGGAAATACCAATTTTTAGTGAAATTACATTTTCAAACTAACATTTCCTGTGCAAAGTATGCCTATATACTAGATATAGAGTAACTTGTCTTTCATGTCTTTATCTTTCATTTTGGCTTAAGGCAACAGTAGTTCACTGTGATGTGTGATGGTATTTCACCCAGTAGCCTCCTTCTAGGAGCGTACATGGTTGTTTTAATTTCATTAATATCTAATAGTTACTGATTTGCCAGTACTAACACCTTTAGTAACTTCAGTTTCCTTTTTCCTTTTTTCTTATTTTCTGTAGAGGGCTGAGTTGTTCTTCATTGAACAAATACCAACAAAAAACACCCTTTCCCTTTGCCTTCCATGCATAATATCTATTGATGGAATTATTAAAACAGTCTTTGCTTATCAACAAGAATCTATTCAGAGTGGTGCTAAGCTCATCAAATATCACTGAGATGAGTTGACATTACAGACTATGTGTGACAGAGTCAGTGTAGCAGAGTGCTGTAATTTTTATGTCTTGTTATTGTATGAAGAACTTCTGTGCAAATAAGCAAGACAATGAAATATTCCCTGTCCGCCCTTCTAGTTGTACAATTATTTATAAGAACAGAGAGATATTGTTGCAGAACAGCTTAAGAATATCAAGAACTATTTTTTTGTTTATTTACTTTGGCTGAGGTGACTGAAATAAGTAATGGAAACCTTAATACATTTCAGGACTCCAAATGGAAAGAGTGTATTTGTACAAGGAACAAAAACTATTACAAACTCATTCTGTCTCTTACATGAGGCAGCAATCACAGAATCACAGAACGATTGAGGTTGGAAGGGACATCCATACTAATTTTTTATATGCAGGTAATAACAAGCAGTAAAGAGAGCAATAACAAAAAGAAAATTTGCATAAATATTTAAAAATATATGAATAGTATCCTAAAGATATGACTACACTATCACTGATGTAAAATTAGCCAAAATAGAATCACAGAATCATAGAATGCTTAAGGTTGGAAGGGACCTCTAGAGATCATCTAGTCCAACCCCCCTGCACACACAGGGTCACCTAGAGCACGTGGCACAGGACTGCATCCAAGCGGGTTTTGAAGATCTCCAGAGAAGGAGACTCCACAGCCTCTCTGGGCAGCCTGTTCCAGGGCTCTGTCACCCTCACTGTTAAGAAATTTTTCCTTAAGTTCCTGTGGAACTTTTGATGCTTCAGTTTCTGGCTGTTTCCTCTAGTTTTATCAGTGGCTACCACTGAAAAGAGGCCAGCACCATCCTCCTCACTGCCTCCCTTGAGGTACTTATAGACACTGATCAGGTCCCCTCTCAGCCTTCTCTTCTCTAGGCTGAACAGGCCCATCTCCCTCAGCCTCTCCTCATAGGGCAGATGTTCCAGGCCCCTGATCATCCTTGTAGCCCTGCGCTGGACTCTCTCCAGCAACTCCACATCCCTCTTGTACTGTGGAGCCCAGAACTGGACAAAATAACTTGGACTTTCCATTCTACCTACTACCTTCCGGCAAATGGGATGGTGGAAAGGGTAAATGGCACTTAGCACTTGCAAAGTGGTATGAGTGAGTCAATCAAGCTGTTGACACCTTAATAACTGATGGGGATCTTTTGGTGACCCCAAAATACAAGCTTTTTGCCCAGGTTCTAGGCAAAAAATGGAGTGTCATCAATCAAAACAGGACAATGTAATAGGGAAACTTCCACGAATAGGCATGGTAACACTAATATCCAAATCTAAGGGTTCCTATACCTAGGAGGTCACTGACATAAACATGAAAACTCGTTTAATTTTTTTATGGGAGGATTATCTCTGACTTTTCAATACAATTGAAATGATCTATCCCTCAAGGAAGGGTATTGTGTTCATTCTCGCAGGCCCACAACCATGCAGTATTTCTGTAAACAGGTACTAAGTGCTCAGATTTTTCTGTTCTAAGCATACCAAACTTAAAAATGCCCCAGGGATTTTTGACAATGATTTCTTAAGAACTGCAGCTCTTGATATCTGTAAAGAAACTTAAAGTTCAAGGTTAGTTAAATTCAGATAAGCTGCTGCTACAGCATATTGTTATCACTTTCATAAGAAAAAAATCAGCTCAATAATATTTATTATATGCGTTATTCAGAGAAACAGAAGCAGAACACAAAAATACTGATAAAGTGCTTGAAAAATGTCTGTTATGTTTGTAAAGAACAACCATCCAGCCAAAGTACAAGCCTTTCCCTAGATTGTAAGTTCCTTGGTATGTCTTTTGCCCATTATAAAACAGCCAGGGTAAAATGTATTAATTATTTACAAACTATTGCACAATGTTAAATACTTTGAACAACTACATGACAAAACTATTGGAGTGTCTAACAAACTTTATGGTTATACCTTTACTATATCACTAGAACACAAGGAAAGATGACGGCTCTCCTGTTACTAGTGGGTGAGGTGACTTGTTCTGACTGAAGTCAAATCCGATTTCTTTAGTAAACAAAGGATTTCAATTCAAATCTGACAAGATCGTAGAAGATTGATCTGATTGCTGGCTTATTTCATCAAAAGAATTTATCATGATTCAACCATTTGGATGTTCCTTGGGGAGTATCTATAAATCTGTATGACGCCTAAAAAGGGGAGCACCCTGTGATTACAATAAGTCATGTGTGAGCAAGGATGACCAGCAGGCTGTATAGTTCTACAACAAAGGTAATAACTCAGTGAAAATGAAGAGCAGTGTCAAGAGTATTTCATCTTCATAGCAATGTTCTGTAAAAAAGTGATAACATTTTTATAGACATCATCAAGTGTTCAACACACAAGACTGACAGAGCTGGGTTTTTCAGAACAGGATTTTGTCATTGGCACAGAAAGTTACTCACAAACTTTGGCTTTGCAGCATGCACAACGGAAGGCTAGGTAGATATTTGAGTAAGATAAATTAGGAGGATGCAGATAATTTTATAATCAGGGCATATATTTTGCCTGAGTTATACAGGGCAAGTAGAGACCCATCTGAATATGGATGAGATGGAAAACAAGGAAGGAATCTGTGCAGATCTACTGTACACAAGATGCATTGTGGGTTGTATAGAGTCAGGTCAAAAGAGATAGCGAGCAGCTCCGGTCTAATCTTCTCTGCTAATTTGGCTGGTTATGAGATTATGTACTGCATGGAATAAATAGGTAAGCAAAGCATTTATTGTAGCTCTTAGATATGTAATAGTTATTGGGATTATTAGCTGCAACATATTTCTCATTTTGAAATATGTTAATGACTCCGAAGGAAGAAAAATGTATGTGCAGCATTTCAGCAGTTATACAAAGATTACTGAATCATAGAGCCCAGATACTGTGAGCACATCTATCAAGAAATGGAAATAGGGATGCTCTTTTGAACTCTTCACTCCAGCACTCATTATAATTATCTTACTTAAGAAACTAAAGGGATAGCATCATTTATAAACACCATTAACTGGGTGATGCCTCCCCCCATTTTATGCTCTTAAGAACTTTCACGAAATTGGTTTTTGGTATATATATATTACCTTCACTCTTATGACTTTGAGTTTAGGTTCATATGGGGATCAAAGACCAACCCAAGGGAAAAAAAAATGTAGCTAGAAACCTGGGGACAAGGTTGACCTTCAGGATAAATCATTATTTTTACAAGATAATCAAGCATTGGGAAAGGATTATGTGAAATTTATTGGAAAAGTCTTGGAAAGGCAGCTGTTCTCAATATCTTTACAGCTTTCTTCCCACAGTAACTGAATAATTGAACAATCCTTTGGGTAATTTTTGATAACTTTGATATCATCAGAAAGAGATGCTAACTAAGAGGATAAAAGCTAGAGAATCCCCTCATCTTCCCTTCTTCTCCTGTGATTCAGTATTAATTAAAAACAATAAAGCCCATCCTGCTGTTCATGCAAGCTCAGTAGACTGATGAGCGCTGGTAGATATCGGAAAGTTTTACTTCTAGGTGGACATCTTTTTCTATGAATCCCAAATAATTTGGGGTGTTTATAGCAACTTTTATGCTATTTTTTCTTATCTAAGAATCTGGCTCTTGCAAATCTCGTACTGGAGAGTCCACAGCCACGTGTCATTCCTAATTAAATTCTGCAAATACTCTTTTCTTTCTTTCTCTGTAGTTCAGACATACAACTTCAGTCATTCCAGTAATAACTAGTACCTCATTAGTCATAAAATTTCCTTTTGTTCTCCAGTTCCTCCTGCCAGTAGATCCCAGTTACACAGCTGTATCTACACCTTTACACCTTTGTGTCATGACTATATTCAGTTACTTGTGGAAGGAAGCCTCAGTCCTCTGTTTGCACAGAAACAGACACATAATTCCATTCATCCTTTGGCTCTCATGACATTTTGAAATGCCATAATAAGGTAACATATTCATTTCTGAACTGGAAGAGTGACTGACTGAGATTTCACTGGAATCAGTGGGATTAGTCATCTTGCTCTTTTTCCTGTTCTGGTGAAGCTGCATTAGGTTTTACTTTCCACCTTGTATATCTTTTTTTCTCATTTACTGCATCACTTTTCAACTTCCCAAAACACCTGACTGCTCATTTAATCATCTCCTTGTTAATGGTATATAAATAGCTTTCAGTTTTACTTTCTGTCAGATTTAGTCACCATCTTCACGTTTTCTTTGCTACACATGCCTTTGCTGATGTTTAACCAATTTGCTGCAGAGAAGATGAACAAAAGCTCTTGATTGTGCTGGAGATAATTACATCCCACTTTTTGGAAGATTTTGCTGCTATAAGTACATGTGTACGTGCTTGCAGTCACTGCCATGATCTCCCCAAACTGACAGTCAAAACAATAGGAATGTATAAAGAACAGTAAATCACCAGCAGTTGAATCCTCCAAGCTACAAAGTGCCCTTTTAATGCTTCCTCTTAACTTGCTGAAAATACGATCGAACATATGGTCTAATCAGTAGTTCTGAGTAGCTTATCAGCGATTTGTGGTAGTTTGTTTATAGATGTATGCAGGAAGCAAATAGCATCAGTAAGGTCCAAAACTGCAAGTAGACACTCTTTCTGTGGGCAAAACAGAAAAATGCAGAAGGAGGGCTTGCAACTGCAGTTATCTGATTCCTGCTTCTCATCAAACTAGGCACAGTTAGTGATAAAGAATGGGAAATTCAGTTTGCAGAGGAACCTGCTGATTGACAGCATCTGCCAGTGAAACTTCTCTCTCTTCACTCTCAAAGTCTCTTAAAATAGGTTGTGGCCAAGTGGTAACTTGCTTCATTCGTTGCTTTGTTTCATCTTCTCGTATAACATAAACTATGATCAAAAGAAGGCAAAATAAAATGCTAGCCTCAAATTCTGCTAGTCCCTGAATTGTCAGTTTTTCTCAGAAAAACTGCACATAAAAGTTTCTCTTGTTTAAAAGTAGCATGGTCCTACACCATTTATTAGAGTTGTGCCAATCCCCCTTTTAAGCTAATTTCTTTCCATTCTGAACTGACTTCTGTTTTTTATTTTCTCTGAAAGAACTACTGTGTCACTTCTAAGATTTTTGAACAGACCTGTGGCTGTTTTAACCTAGGTTGCTACGTAACCTACGTGTTCATGGTTGCTGTGAGTTCCTCAACTACCATCTCACCACAATCGACACCCTCTTCTTCCATCTTGTTGATACTGTTAAAGTGACAGTTTGTTTCTCACACAAACATGGTAAACACAGAGAAGAAGAACCTTTACTTATTTTTTTCCATGTTCAAGGAAGATTATTTGCATGTTTGAAGGCAAATGCAAAAGCAACAATAACATATATGGTCAACTGTGAACTGCAAGCTTTTCTGTTTGCTTTATACTTTCTCTAGGTACTATTTGTCTTTTGTCCTTCCATTATATGGAATGCCCATTTTAGCACATGCTGATTCCTTCTTTCCTTTTTCAGCCTTCCATATTATTTTCTCCCTGTGCTGATGTCCTCCAGCACACTGGCACTGAGATTCGTACTGCGTCCCAAGCAATGAGCTGCAAAAAAGGGTAATTAAGCAGTGCTGCAGTTGTTTGATGTTGCAGACTGCAACCAGGCTTCTGTGGCTAACGCTGCCTTGAAGGGAAGGAAGGAGACACACGATCTGGTGACTATTTCTTCATTTTGCAAATTAGCAGATTAAAATGCTCCTGCCAAGAAGAAAGACATTGAGAAGGAAGGAAGAGGTGCATTTGCAGCATGTGCATTTAGCCTCTTGCTTGAACATATTTAGAAGTAAGATAGGCTATCTGTCTCTAATATTTCCCTGTTTCTGATCTGTTCTTTTGAAATGAGTTTAATAAATTGCTGTCCCTACCTGCATCAGGATGGTCCAGGAAATCTTTCAGTTTCTGAACTGCTTTATTTGCTTCAGTTATTACTCCAGTGGGATAGCCGAACCGCATTCTTAATTTTTTTCTTCTCTATTTTTCTTGTGGAATGTTTAAATTTTACTGTGCAGTATGAGGTTAAAAGGAAGAACAAGACAGCTCAAAAAATATTTTTTTGTGGTTTCAGATTTTGAGGTTTAATCTTCAGGCATATTGACCACATTTGTGTTTAATTTAGACCATAGCCCCTTTTTCTTCTTCTTCTTCTTATTATTATTATCTTTTTATCTCTCATTTCTTATCACTATGATCTTAGAATTATGAATATAATACATGAATAAATGCTAAGTTAAATTAATAAATTGAAAAAACGAAGTACAACCACCTCCCACAAAACAATGAAGAAGTGATCCTTAACAATGAAGAGTGATGCTCTATAGAGTGGGCCAAAGACAGGAAAAACTTCTCTTTCAAGCTGGTAAGGCAAATTCTGAATCTCTCAAATTTAGCAGAATGCAGTAGTTTTCAGCAGCTGTAACTTCTATGGCACCAAACCAGGCAATTCAACAGTCTTCAGAGTCTCAATCATGTCACCCTCCTATGCTGCTTTCGTGGGGTAAATCTGACTCCAGGTGGAATTTTTTTTTTCTTTAAATGAAATAATGGGGCATTTTTAGCCATTTCTCACAGAAACTGGAGATTCAATCCTATAATGAGCCATGCTCTTTCTTTACAACTTCACTTGGGTCTGGAACTGGAAAGGACTGAAGTTAGCCAGAAACCATATGCTCAACAGGGCGAAATGTGATAGTAAAAAGTGAAGGCCATGAATTTGCAGGGCAGGGTCATAACAAAAAATTCTTACAAACTTACAAATTTACAAGCTTACAAACTCTTTATTTGAAAGTGACTGAAAAGAAGGGTTTTTATAAAATGACCGATCACAAGGCAACTATGTTGTTGACTTTTTCATTCCTACCCATAAAGTCTTCTTCATAGTCTTCTTCAACTGAACCAGGAAAATTCACTGATGTCAGTAAGTCACGTATAACCTTGCAGAGGGAAACAAGTTCTCACATTAGACAGGAAATTCACAGCTGTTAACTTTTTTATTGAGATTATATATTCAAACATTTTTTAAAAGTTGTGGACAAAATGTTCAGAAACCTTTTGTCAATTAAATATTATTTTTCCAAAATGGAGCATGTAGGGAAGTTTCATAGGTGGATATGGAAGAAGGTACTTAGCTGTCCTTTTGTACGTTAAATGTCTTTAAGTGACTTTGGCTAGATTAATTCAGTCTGGGACACAGAGGAATATGAGACATTAACAGTTATTTCCAACTGCTTTTGGATGCTATATGAGCTTTCAAAGATGGTAAAAGATTCAGCAATATGGGAGAGAATTGTCCATGCATATAGCGTAATATATAGAGTTCCCACAGGCAACTCCCTTGCCATCCCCCTCAAAAGAACAGTTTTACATCAAAAAATTTTATTCACAGAAAAATATTCTTGTATTTGAGTAAACCAGCATCCATAGTTTTTGTTGCTGTTGCTGCAACAGTAACCAACAAGCTAGTAAATCAACCATTTATTTGATCTCTAGCCTAGGTAGTATCTAATGATGACAGTACTGAGTACAGCCCTAGCGCATTCGGTTATCAAGGCCTCCCAGAGTGAAGTGGAGACCTCGAGAGCAAGGAGGAAAAAAAAAAAGTAAGTAAGTAGAGGGGAAAAAAAATGAGGAGAGAAAAGAAAGAAGGAGAGAAATAATAATAACAATAAAGAGAAAGAAGGGAAGATCACTAACTGCTATAAAGAAAATCAAAGCTATGGAGATATTATAGCAACAGTAGATTGGAAAACTTGTAAATCTGGGGGTATTTCCTGCTAGGAATACACTCTTATGCTATTGAGGCCCCTGACGAAAGGCAGTGTTCTTAATCCTGTAATTTGCTCTTTATTTTGTAAAATTGTAGGAACTATCCTTAGCAGGAATAATGCAGCTATTCAGAAAGAATAAAAGAGAATCGTTAACTTTATTCAACTTGCCTGCTTACATAGTCATTGTACTGATTTAGAAACTCAGTTTGGTCATACACATAGAGTCTTTTAAAAGAGTATATGGACTATGATTAAAAGGAGTTATTCCACCTCATAAAATAATTGCTTGCTTATCAAAAAAATACAGACATGTTGATGGTTTAAAAGTAGATGCGCTGCAAATTCATCAGATCGGGAGATACCTTGCAGACATCATCTGCCAGAACTCTTTTAAAGGTCTATGATTCATCAATGAATGCAACAATTTCTACATCTAAAGCACTTTTTTATTATATTGCTAAGCACCTCATAATCAGTAGAGAATTGTCGTTTTCCAACCCACATTTATGTCATAAGCTAAGTGACTAGCCTATCATCTGAAGTGTTTAGTGTGTTGCTGGGAAAACACTGAGAGATTTGGACAAAGGGAGAGCATTTGCATCTCAAAGATCACAGAAAGATCACACACAGCTGCAGATCTAAATTAGATTTAGGTTTAGATTTCTGAAAAATTCTAGCATGTGAAATTTAAGGTCCAAGAGCAAGGATTTTCATTGAAGTTATGGGTGAGGCTGTCTAATGAAAGAGTAAGAAATAGAAAACTTGTACTTGAGCGAAGGAAGAAAATATAGCCCAGGAAATGTCAAGATCTAATGTTATCCATAACTAGTTCAGGTCTTTATTCATGTTTCATGAACTCTGAATAGTTTATATTGTTAGACAAGTACAATATTGGAGGCAAAAGTCCTGTCTCGGCAATTATACTCTTAGCAATGGAAGCCTCTGATGAGAAGGAAAGCTCTTTGTTAATGAACACACACACAAAAGGAGGATATTTTGGAATACAAGTGAGAAACCTAGAGAACCAGAGAAAGATCTTGCAAGCATGACATCTGCAGTAAAAGCCTGGATGGGAAAGCTACGAAGAAAAACAGAAATCTTAGATGTTTTTTCATAGGTAAGTGAAGAGGACTTCACAGATCTTACAGCAATTCAGACAGCCACAGAAAGTTTGCAATACAGGCTGGAAGAGAAGAACCTGACTTGTAAAGACAAAGCAAGCAAGGTAGACTTATTTTGCATCCATTCTTTTATTGTGACTGACTTGATTTTCTCTAACTGAAAGTCTTATCATGCTAGTAAAGCTGACTTTTAGGGTTCAGTGCCTTTTTTAATGATCTAGAGTACACACAAAAATGAAAAGTGCCGTCATAACCCCCTCAAAGATCTTGTTATTTTAGGGTTTCATCATGTTCTATCTATCTGACACATCATTCCAAAAAATGAGGCTGTGTTAATACAGGGCATCCTTTATTAAGAGAAAAAACAGGCCTTCCCATCCAAAATAATGGGAAGAAGACTGGAATTAAAAACAAAAGCTTGAAAGGCATTTTACAGGACAAAATGTAAGATGGCATTTTGACAGTACATCTTTCTGTTACAAACTGCAGCTTTACCTTTTGGAAACAAATAAGAAAGCAGAACAATTTTGCAGTGTAGTGATCTCAGGGTAACTTTGAACCACTGGTGCAATGCAACTGTGAGGAAGCCATATGCAGCAGTCAAGAAGTATTGCTAGTAGATACTAGGAAATATTCCTGCGCTGGTACAGGAAATGGGAGGACTCTCATTTGAAATAGGTTGTTCATATTTGGCTTTTCGTGAGGAATCAGGAAAAATTCAACCTGGAAGAGGTGCAAGAAAGACTCTTTCAATGATAGAAGAGATAAGAACCTCTTGCGAGATGAAGCTACGGGGCTGAAGGAGCAGAGGAAAGGCCGGCTTATCAAGTCAAGCAGAAGGAAGACCAAAACGAGAGGTGATTTTCCTTTTTTTCTCTATCAGTAGATCAGCAGAATAAAATCCAGGCAAATCTTTTTTTTTAAAGCAAAAGAGCAATCTAGGAACAAGAACAACTGTATTTAATTTCTATGAGTGGATTATTATCTGATAACAGAAAAGTTTCTTACTATAAGACTGGTGAAATTTTGGAACTTTTTTTTAATAGGAGAATATTAAAAAGTAGCTGGTTTTGAAACAGCTGCCATTTGGGATTCATACAGATGTTTCATCTCTTTCATAAAACCCAATAAGTCTTCTTTCTCAGCAACACACTATTATCTGTTTTTAGGAAATTCTGGCTAAATGCTTTCTTCTGAATCTGCAGAGCAATGCAGTAGTCATTGCTGCTTTGGCAGATTATAGTGTGGGAATTAATGGCATCTATAGAGTTTTCCATTCACCTTCTTACGGTAGGACAGGATGAAGGAAGATTCCTCTCTGGTGTGCCTTGGAGACAGCTGAATACTTCTCACCTCTGCTAATGAGCCCATAAGTGGTTAACCCTGATCTGTGCTCGCTGACTGGAAGCTCTATAAATTCTACCATTCAGACCACTGATCAGCACTAATCATTTAAGTGCTGTTCTTCTCCCTTGGCCTTTCAATTTTAGACATGTTTTCATTTTACATATATGTGCACACACACACATATTATCTACATATGTCCTCTTAGTCCACTGGAAGAAAGCTGTATTTTATTTCATTTGTGCTCAGCCCTTATTTGTTGCTGAATGGGGGAAGTTGGTGTGAATGATTCCACAGCCTAACCTTGCAATTGGATTTTATTCCTAAAATAAAGTATTCTTGAGGTCATTTTATTGATTTCCCTTTAAATTCATTGCCTTAAATTTCTTTAGATACAGCTCATCACCCTTGTAATGCCATTCCATCTAATTTTGACTACTGCCTCTTCTCTGTTTCAGTGAAAAGTGTTACTGTAGGTGTTTAGTGTGCAGTACAGAAAAGTGCTTCGTGATTCACTCTTGCAATTGCATTTGTTACAAAAAACAAAACTTTATGATTTCCAGAGGGAGTTTTATTTGGGACAAATATTGGGAATTCTCTTGTGAACTGTGTAGACATCCTCTCTCACTAACGCTTTTGAACATGGACACAAGTCTGAACTCTTTTCCTTCTAAATTAGAGAGATAAATCTAATGCATTTTGATAGCTGTTTACTCAGAAAATACTTAGAATCTGTGCACTTTCTCCATTTTGGTGGAGCATTTTGGACTCTTTTCACTTGTTTTTTTCAGTTCCAACATATACTGTTACAAACACCTTTGACTGGCACATGGTGTCAAGAGATGGCCAGGATGCCATTACCAGAGGTGGCCAGGATGCTCTTCTTAAACTTCTAAAAATGCTTTCTTTATGTTTATTTATGCATTTGAAAAGCTCAGGGTGATGCCCTGATGTCCAAATCTAAAGGTGGTCAGAGATTGTAACAATGGTGATCTTTAAAGACTGAAAAATAGAGAAGGATAGGGGAAAGAGAGGAGCGGAGAGGAGAGGAGAGGAGAGGAGCGGAGAGGAGAGGAGAGGAGAGGAGAGGAGAGGAGAGGAGAGGAGAGGAGAGGAGAGGAGAGGAGAGGAGAGGGCCCAAAACCCCAAACAAGAAAACTTCATCAAACACTACCACATTTTTTTCCTTCCCTCCTACTTTTTAAAGAAAGCCTGCTATCCAACTTTAACAAGGCAAAGACTCTTTCTTGTCACTGTTATTCCAGGTAAGACTGGCTTGAGGCTTACACTTTTCTTTTAAAAGCAGGATGACACCCAGAGGAATGTTGTTTATGGTGGGAATAAAATTAGCAAGATTCGATTCAGGGAATAACCCGAAGGATAGGTCCTATTTCATTAGTTTATTTTGAAGGATAGCTAGCTCAGCCCACTTGCAAAGGCAAATTTTAATTAAAAGCACATTGGGTGGATTTGTGAAAGAACTGGCTAACTGTTAGAAGGTCAGCTATCTTACGAGTAGGAAGTCATGGGAAAATTGTGCTATTATGGGTTATACAAGCATAACAGAGCTTTCATCTCTAATTGCTATTTAATTTTCCCTCTTTGAATAGATAGAATACTTCTTCTGACCTCCAGGGCTTTATTTAGCATGTTTTTTTTTCCTCTTTTTGCTAGTGGAAGATACTTCCCAATCAGAAAATTATATAATCATAGACCTGTCTCTTCACTTTCTGTAGGCAAAAGAGAGACTAAGATACGAAGAGAAGAGATAGATGGAGCACAAATATACCAGGTAAAGGCCAGCTAGGAATCCAGGACATCCCAAATTTCAGCCCAGAAATTCTTTGCTTACAAAGCACTTCAGAGGTCCATTCTGCATATTGCTAGCTCAGGCATAGCAATATGCAAAGAAGCTTCACTGCTTCTGCAGATAAATCCTTCATTTTAGCCTGTCAAAGGCTAATCCAGTAAATTGTTGCATAACTGAGGTTTTTCTATGGATTTTAATAAAACTAAAAATCTTTTCTTTCATAAAGTAAAAGAATGTGATTTTGCTTTTTGCAGTAATTTTGTCCTAGGACTATGAATCAATTAATTCTTCCCATTTTGTCAGTTTGGGTAGCACAAAATGTAATGTAATTTTTCTGAAGCAAAGTCATTGAAAGATCAGAAAGTCTTGTAAGTGCTGCTACTGTTACCAGTACATGATCAGTCAGCTGTAATGAGTTCATTATTACTACGTTGTCTGGCCCATGGAAGTTGTACACAGAAGATCATCACCTTTTATCCTAAAGACATACTCAGCCTCACCCTCCCACCTATCACATTTCAGACAATATTGTGTAAATTTTCTATAGATATTTATTTTCACTCTATCTTCCTTTCATTCCTGGGTATGTTTTGCAATAGAGCCAATTACAGACAACTGTTTAGACCTGTGTTCTTTATTTAATAGCAAAAACAAAACTCTAAAAAATCTGTTTATTATATTTATTTCATTAACTCTAAGATATTTAAATACATGTTTTTATCCCTTTAAAAGTTTCAACAGATACTTAGGCTAAGGGATTTGCAGTCCTTAGTTCTGCAGACATAGAAATGTGCTTAACTTTACAGACAAATGTAGGGGACCACAAATGCATGTTTTTGCAAGATGGGAAATTTAATGTGCCATAGAAGAAAAATTGAAATAACTATATTTCAAGGAACAAAACATGGAAGCATATTTCCTTATTGTTTACTGTCATTTGCTTTGAAGAATAAAAAATGAGTCCTCTAAAATGCACTTTCAGCTTGAAAAATTAATGATTAGAACACGTTGTGCGTGTTCTTTCATCATATGAAATTGGCATGAAAACACTACTTTGTGCATAAACATTTGGGGCAGCATCTGCTGTGTTGCATTAACACAATACTCCCATACTCCCTCATCCTGACTTTTTCTATTCCATTTCCCACTACCTGAGCAAGCAGCTAGTTTGTGGTTGAATATCACAGCATAGTATTTCACACTATTTCTCCAGCAGTAATCTTTTTTTATTTATATTTGCTCTTTTATTTTTTCCCCATATTGAGACTGACAGTGTGCATATTTACTTGCATCCCAAACAGTTAGTGCTATTAAATTGCATATTCCATTTTTCCATGTCTTCCTCTCTTCTGAAAAATATTTTATTTCTCTTCCCCTACTTGGCTGTCAGCTTTGGAATTAGTTCTCCAGTGATTCATGGAGATGTATGGCCTCACAGTGAGTTTGTATTTGTCAGTCAAGAAACTCAAAAAGAGATTTAATAAAAAAGAAAGAAAGAAAGAAAGAAAGAAAGAAAGAGAGAAAGAAAGAAAGAAAGAAAGAAAGAAAGAAAGAAAGAAAGAAAGAAAGAAAGAAAGAAAGAAAGAAAGAGAGAAAGAGAGAAAGAGAGAAAGAAAGAGAGAAAGAGAGAAAGAAAGAGAGAAAGAGAGAAAGAGGAGAGAAAGAGAGAAAGAAAGAGAGAAAGAGAGAGAGAAAGAGAGAAAGAGAGAAAGAGAGAAAGAGAGAAAGAGAGAAAGAGAGAAAGAGAGAAAGAGAGAAAGAAAGAAAGAAAGAAAGAAAGAAAGAAAGAAAGAAAGAAAGAAAGAAAGAAAGAAAGAAAGAAAGAAAGAAAGAAAGAAAGAAAGAAAGAAGAAAGAAAGAAAAAGAAAAGCACCAAAGCACCATTATAAAAGTGGCCAGAAGAAGATCCTGCCCTTCAGATCTATACCTAAGATCTATATCTGAAGATAAATAAATAGATATCTCTTGCTAACTGTTAAGTTTGCAAATTCAGGCTAAAAATATGAATGAGCACTGCTTGTTTCACAATGGCAAAAGAGCATCTCTATCAATGATGCTTGTCATACAGTAACTTCAACCTAAAAGAGATTTATTTGTATGAGGTTTTGAGATAAGTACTTTGGAGCAGAAAGCTACTGCTACATTCCCTGACTTGAGATTGATTTCTGGATCATAAGTTCCCTTTCTCCTTATAATACATTGAAAATAAGTGAAGTGGCAGAGCTGCCAACTCTCATAATCTTTTTATGGATGTCTTAGTGTTATAAACTATGTTTCTACTCTTAGACTCCTGATGTCTTGAAAGGGATCTCAGTATTCAAATGGAGAAGGCAATAGTACTGATCTTGAAATTGGAAAGAAAAGCTTGAAAAAAATAGTCTTCAAATGTTAGTGAAACTCAGAATGAAGTTATTTTTATTCTAGTTAGACTGGTCACATTTTCTGAAAATCTGAAGTTGATAGGACCAAGAAGATTAAATAAAATTGGGATAATATTACTGCTTTATTTCTGCTCTGAATAAAACAAGATATAGGTTTAAACAAGTCTTGCCTTTTCAGGTAATGAGCTTGTGGGTATGTGTACATATGAGTCAGAAGAAGATTTTTGTGCTTAGCTGCTACTATAGGCAAGAATAGGCTTACTCCTCTACCTCTCAGAGGAGTAAGCTATCAGTTCACATATCCCATGAATATTCTTGTCCTTGAGGGTTCTGACTTGCACTTGTATGGATATGACATTCATTGGAACGAGTGTTATTAATGAACAGCCTCATCCAACCATCTCGAGATACCACTTCAACATAAAGAAATCCCAGGATTTCCCTCTTTTCTCCTCCATTGCTCTTCCCCAAACACACCCAGTCTTCATCCAAAGCTGATATATCACCTACTTTCTTTGACAGAAGATTGGAATAGATGTTTTATTTCTCCTTTGACTTTATCTGAAGTTTTACTTGGTTCAAATGTTCTCCAGGTACCTGAATTTTTTTTTCTCTTGCGTTTTACTTCTGTGCAGGTGCTTACGTACTTGGCTAAAGCAACTCTTCATATTTCTGTCTTTTTTTTTTTTGATAAATTAAAATGTTTGAGCAATTTCCTTCTCTCACTGTAGACCTTAAAAATCTGTTTTGGGGGCTCTTTTCTGAATCATCTGCCACATTTTGTCCAAGACTTTCTGATGCAGAAAAGCCACATATTACAGAACTATTAAAGGCACATTAAAAACGTTTAGGGTAAACTACAAGACAAGTTTGTGTAAATATGATGCAAAAGTCCTCTTGATATAAATAACTCTAACACTGGGAAAGGCAGATGTTGCTGACAGCTATGAGTTTCCATATTAAAATTGAAAATGAATAATAATAAAAAAAAACAATCTTGTAATGCCCCAAGCTGCAAGATAGTCTTACTTTCTTTCATTTTTCTTTTTTCATCAGGCATCCAAACTAGACATATGAAGAAATAAATAAATAATAAGATATCCAAAACTTAATAGACTCAAAATTCTAAGTGAAAACATAAAGCAAAAATAAAGGACCTTAATGTTGCAAGTTGGCTCCAAATTGAAGTTTGAACTGTAGTTCAAAGTGAGAAATGTGGATTTATCTCAAGAGACCACAGATTAAGATCTGCCACCAGCCCTGAAAACTTTGCACTCAGAGTAAATCAAAATGAGAACCTCTTAGGAGATTGCTTCATGTCCCTAGAAGGAGTCTGATGATTATAACAAAATGCTCTGGGGCATTTTGAGTAAAATCCCACTTTAAAAATAAGTGATCCAAACTCTGTTTTCTCTTATCCTGCAATAAATCCATCGTAACTCTTCTGATAAAAACTTGGTTTATGGATATTCACCATATCCAAAATGTTAATAAAGTATGATGCTGCCGGATTGCAAGAGAACTTCTAGAAAAAGCATCTGTTGACACAAAATCTGGGAGGCAGGCTAGCTGGAAACTCTTTAAACTATTGGGCCTGACAGTTCCTGGGCAAAGAGAAGAAATACAAAAACTAAGTCAGATCTTGTTGCCCTCTCCTGTTCCAGCACTATGGAAAACTGAGGAGCATTTGCTGGTTTTGAGACAATTTTATTTATTTATTTATTTATTTTATTTTATTTTTATGTTCAACTATATAGCTGAAAAGCCCCAGTTTGACAGCGCTAAGCACCCTCTATCCACAGAGCACTCTAGTCATACGTACTTGTTTGCTTTTCATGGCTCAGCTCACTAACTGCATTCACATCAGAGACTACTGCTCTTGCAATATTGGCGGCACGAGGAGGGAGGATGAGAGGCCACAAACAAAGTTCACCTAAAATAAATGAGTTTTTCAAGGAGTTTTCCCTAGTCCTGGCTTCTACTTAAAATGCTCCTCAATAATGGGATAGAAACCCACTAAGACTGAGAGGCGATGAGGAGGAAGAATCAGTTCTACATTTAAGGTACAACTAGCTGAGTGGACAGTGTCTTGGTGAGTTAACTGGCGCTTTTTGTGTCACCATCCCTCTACAAGTTTCCCCTGTCAGTGTGAGCGCTCTCCACACATAGGATCTAATTTCCTGTCTCTAAAACAGGGCTAGTGGTAGCACTCATATCCTTTTAAAAAGTCCGTTTAAAACTTGCCCAAAGCCTGTCTTCTTAACACCAACATCATGGATCTGCTTCCCAGTTAGACTGATAATCAAGGTCTACAATGACTAGCAGAAGCTAGGAAGAGATAACTAATATCAAATCCAGCTTTTACGTTAATGATGGCAGTAGAAAACAACTGCCAAAAGGAGAAACAGAATCAAGAATGAAAAATCAGCATGAAAAGGGAAAAAAAAAAAACAAACAAAGAAAAAAAAAACCCCACCTACTATCAGACACAACATTGGGAAAAATAACTTATTACCATAAGCTGCACCATGGCAAAGAGCCCCCAGAGCAAGCGACTTCAAAAATGAGCAAATGCGCAAATGCACAGGCAGCAGGAGAAAGGTGCTACCTTTGGGGTCATGCATAAAAAAAAAAGCTTGTCATAATTTAAAGATCCTTACAGCCTTCACAGGGAGATCACTTTGGAGCATCTTTTGCAAACAGTTTAGTTTCTTCCTAACTTTTCCTAGCTTTTAAGAGAGCATGTGTGCAGGAGGTGATAACTGAGAATGTGAGGAAGGCATGGGGATCTAGTGCCAGAAGGCAGCTTAGCCACACACAGTAATCCTCCTGAGATATTAAGCCTGCAGGATAGAAAACCCATTTCCTGGAGGCTCATTTTACATAAAGCATTAATTTCCACCAAGGCACCTTTCGTTCACTGGCAGGCAGAGATGGGAGTCATGAAAGTAACTGGCAAAGGAAGGTTTTGGAAACAAGGTGGCCCTGGGTAAGAAGATGCTGTTGGAGATGCTGCTGCCTTCTCAGTCTGTCCTCACTCTCTCTGAAGGGAGCATTAGATTACCAGCACAGGAAGATGTGTGAGGGAATGACTGATGAGAGATAAGGATGCTGCATCAAAATTCAAGTGAGCTGGAACCCGTGTCTTTCTCAGAGGCATGGTCCTTCCTCATCCATAGCTCATTGGCACTTTGTCACTGCAATGTCCCTTGTGCTGACCTTGCTCTTCTGGCGCACTGAAGTGCTAAGATCTCACACTGTGCGGCAGGGCCAGAGCGCCCTGTCTACACACGTGGCTCCTTGTGCCTCTCCAACACTGACTAGCTTGGACACACACATCGTTGGCCTCTCTCCAGTCTGGACATGCTAAACTAAACCATAGCATCATGGCCACGTGTGACAGCTCGCAAGATGTAATATTGGCTGCTAGATAGGGTTGCAGATCAGTAATCGGGACAAAAGCCTTCCTTCCCTTTAAGGGGTCATATCCCACCACACAAGCTTGGGCAGCTCCCATCAGCTAGGCTCTTTCGGGATGTCCCATGTTACTTATTTGTCCAGCACAGTGCCACCATTTTCCCTAACCCCAGCTGATTTGGAAGAAAAATAGTGACAAACTCAGGCCAGTTCCAAAATGTATTGCTTAGTGGATTTTTCTATCTTATCTTGGGCAAGGAGTGGCTATGGACCACCTTCGTTTCCAGAGGATGTAACAATTCGCTTCTTGTGCAGAATGTTAAGAAATTAATATAGGATAGGGCTGTTTAAAAACATAGATCAAATCTCTTTCCTGTGTGTTTTTTGAGAAGTTAAAAATGGGGCAGAAAATTGTCTATTCAAATCATTAAATATTCAAATGTCCTCATATTTAAAGACTTAAATGAAAAAAGCAAATGATAGGTGCTACGATGCTATTCCACTAGCACAGATGGGGAGGGTTGCAAGGAGGAGACAAGGGATAATAACACAAATGCCACAGACTGCAGTTTACAGACAGGCCCAAATTATAATACTTTTTCATAATTAAATAATTTTAAAGTAGATTTTTATTATGCTACACAAAAGACAGTATGATTGGGTTGCTTGCAGTAACTGGGGTCTGGAAAATATCTGATGGTACTAAATGTACCTAAATAACGGTATCTCATAGTCCAGGGAAGAGCAGGAAAGAATGAAGGATAATGCAAGTTTGAAAACAAAACCAAATAATAATAATAATTTTAAAAAACCAGAAAAGCTGCCTGTATCCCTTTAAAATAACGTACTGTTGGACTCCTCTGTGCCATCAGTTTGGAGTGGTTTGCAGTAGTATATCTGCTGAACAAAGCACTATTGTTCCACGATATGTTTTAGACAAGTAAATGACACCGTTATTACGACTTCAGTAACCAGACTGTGTTCTCATTGTAGGATTCACCGGGAAAGACCTTAAACAAAGTGCAGATAAATAGGTACAGACAGATGAGGGCAAAACAGCCAGGAGAGAACGCCAGCAAAAATAGGAGATGAAAGCTCCGCAGCGATACCCGTCTCCTGCTTCTCTGTGCCTGCCTGGCTTCAAAGGGAACAGAAAGCAGATGTGGCTGGGAGCAGAGCCTTGCTCAGGACCAGGTTTTGTTCTTGGCAGTAAACCAGGTCCCCTGGGAGATGGGAGAACCTCCATCGGCTTCCTTTTCCAGGTAAGGATATGCTACTCCACAGGGCAGAGGGTAACTCTTCTCATCCAAGGCTAGCCGCATCATTTAGGTATGCTGGACCTCTCCATGCCCCTGTAAGACAGGTTTCTATTTTATAGTATCCTTGTTACTGGGAAACCAAATGCTGGGAGGCCAGTTGACTTGAGAGTGCAAAGATCCCCATCCATCCCCATCCTGACCCCTTCCTCATTGTGCTGGGTGTCCTGGAAAGTTAGCCAGGAGGATATGAAATTAAGTGTTTAAAGGAACTAAATGTTTAAGCTTTCTGAACATCCACTTCCCCTCTGCTGTGCTCCACTTCTCGTTCTTTTCTTGCTCCCTGTGTGCCTTTTCCCTTCCTGCCTCCTTCTGCAGTGGATTACATTTTCCATACTTCCTCCCTGTTTTATACCTACACTAGCACAAAAGTGATGGTTTCCATCACATACTGGCAGAAATTCTGGAAATATAAAGTGTCTAATCTACTATCTATTTCTTTATTTTATTTTATTTTATTTTATTTTATTTTATTTTATTTTATTTTATTTTATTTTATTTTATATTTTCCAACTTTCCACATTCCAACTTTGGGATTTATCTGGCCCCTATGTGGCTCCGAGATATAGAAGGGACACAGGAAATGACCATTTCTCATGTGATAGGGTCTTCCACCGAATAGAAGCCAGAGGTCATAGCAGTTGTTGCTGGACTTGTGAAAATAACACCGTGATGCTGCCACATGGATTGTTCCCACTTCCTGGGTGAGAGGCGATGTGGCTGCATTTCACAGTGGTTGAGAGAGTAGCTCCTACTTGAGAGTCACTTTTGAAGACTGACGACTTGATTTCTTGCAATGCCAGATGATGTTAAAAGTCTGCTCTGGCAATGGCTGTGTATCTCTCCTCCCAAAAGGACTAATCAGACATAAAAAGGATGATGAGGAAAACCTCATCATGTTGGAGCATTTAGGAAATAGGACTGATGTGATGGTGTACACATGCAAAGTCATGCAAGTGAGGTATTACTGGAAGGAAGATGTTCATGTCCCTTCTAATGCAAGAAAACAACCCTGGAGGCCTGGCACAAAGCTTATCTAAAATCTGAAAACATGCTCTTTATTGGAATGCTTTGGAGACAGTTGAACTTTCATCATTTATTTTATTTTCTTTTTTTTTTTCAAATTTTCAATTGAAATCTGTCAGCCTCGCAGACAAAAAGGCCACTTAGTTGTCCAAATTATAATGTTCACAGCTACCTCTCTTTCTTCTTCTGAGAGTTATCCTGCAATATTTGGAAATGATAATTTGGTAAGTGTCAACAAGCCATTTGTTCAAGGAATTTCTGTCTTCTAGACTTCTATGCTCTTAGCTGTTCAGAGATAAACAAAAGAAGTGTCCAATTCTATAAATTTTTCAACCACAGTATTTCACCACTCTTTGCTGGATAAATAAATTAGTCACTTGTTTTATTCCTCTCTCGTCTGAATTTGCACTCTCATCTGCATATGAGTGTTTGCAAGAAAAACAATTATTCCTTAAAACCCTGATTTAAACAAACACAACAAAAAAGCATTTACACAAAGCATTTACTCAGGGACAGAGTGCTGAGAACAAACAAGTCTGACGTTCACAGCTGTGGAGAACATGGATATTGTAAAATTGGAAAGTTTGCAACGAAATCACGCATAAAAAGCTCTTCTTTTTCTCCAAGATCGTATGTCAAATGAAAAATTGAAACAGGGTTGATCAGAAGATTCAAAAACTTTTACAGTGACCCAGGGGGGTGGATTTTTGGTCCCATGGCTCAACAAAATCGGTGTCAGTCAAAGCCAACCTTGAAACTCCAGTGCATGACTCTTCTGGAGTCAAGGCACTGCACTAGCTGCTCTGTGCCCACTGGAGCAGTAAGCGCCCACTAGGAACTGTAAGGGAACTTAATTCGCCTTAGGGTGGTCGTTAAATGCTCCAGGCATTCAGACGTGTTCTGAATGTGCAGTGGAACACTGGAGCCAGTTGCTCTTGGGCTCTGGGAAATGTCTTCTGTTCTGAAGGGTCAGCTTCTTTGTTCGTGGTTGTATAGTCCCGGGTAACCTTGGCTCATGAGCGGGCCATCAAAGTCCTGCAGTAATGCAGACAGTAGTTATCGTTAGTCATATTCCTGACTTGGATGGGAATTTTGCAGGCTCCTCAGTTAGGTATTTCAGTGCCATCACTTTGGAGAAGCTGGGGTGAAAAGAATTTTAAATCATAGGGTGGAAGCAGAAGACATGGGCCAAATCCAAACAGATGCTAGGATGCTTCAGGAGGAAAAGTGACCAAACTAGGCTTTAAATAGTGGCACACTAGGGGGAGCGCCTGTCCTGCTTTCCTGCCAGAAGACTCTGGGAGGACTAAGGGAAAATAACTGCCTGCAAGCACGGAGTTAAATGCAATTCCTATTTAATCGCACAGAATCACTCGAGGTGCATAAAGCACCGCGGCACCATGCAGACGTATCGCCATAACCTCTGCTCTACTGTGAGATTGCTTCTCTCGCAAGTTATGTAAAATCCAAGCGAGGACAAGATAACACACTACAGAGTTCTCATAAAACTTTGCACACTGAGTAAAAACCTGAGGCTCCTCTGTAAACTTAGCTTGCAAAAGTCAATTAAAATTAAAACCCTCCTTTGCAGTAGAAACCTAGCTGACACGCTTTGCTTTATGTTAAAAATACTTAAGAATGGTCCAGTTTGATAAACTGTAGTGCTGAAGACAGTATTGGTCACAGAAGAAGAGTTCTTTATAAAAAAGCAGGTAAGAGAGTAGATAAGAGAGGCTACAGTAGTAGCAGCTTGAATAAGCAAGGAAGATTCTGTGAGGGACTAGAAGGAAAAAAACATTGGCATGTGAGCAAAATCAAAGATGTTTGAGGCTCCGAGGAAGAAATACAAACATTTAGATAATAATAAAATGAGTAGGTAAGAAGACATATATGCTGCTTTCATTGCTCAGTTGGGTGGCATAAAAGTGCAAAAAAATCCAAAACAATAAGCTACACACCTTCTCATAGACAACAGAAAAGAATGAACAATACTAATTTGCAAATTTGATATGATTTTAGCTATAGAAATGGTGGAAAACAGTGCTGGAAGAGATTCAAGAGATTCAGCCACTTCTGCCTGAAATCTTTAAACACAGTATCTAGCTGATCCTGGAAGAGGCATGTTCACATGGTTCTCAAGGTTCTTCTTGGTGGGAAGTGGTAGAATTTATCTCAACATAGCCTGTTCCAGACTTTAGCTCTCTTCTGTTAGAAAATATCCCTGATGGCTCGTACAAATTTCTCTTGCTGTCATTTAAACCCCAAAATATGATGCGTGCAGGGGACAAGAGTCCCTTCACTATGTATTTGTTGCTGTCTTTAACTCCATGGAAGACCCTCATCTTCTCCCCCCACATTTAGGTACGCCACACTTTCCTTCCAACTCTATTACCATTTTGTCACTTTCTGTACCCTCATTTCTATTACACATTCGGTCTTCTTCACTATTTTTGTTGCATACTAATGAAGAATGTTGATTTTGCCTTTTAGCCATATTCAGTATAATTTCTGAGTCTCTCTGCGTAGCAACTTCTTTTGTTCTTTTCTTGTTTGCTTTTGTTGATAGGGCTGAAGAACCTTTGCTAATTGTTTCATAATCCTTCACTCGATTTTTGGCAATTGATATTATAATCTTTTTATTATCATTATTATTCTTTGTTAATAGGTCTTTTTTTTCTATTCCTCCTAAGTTCTTTGATAATTTTTAGACGTAATTAGATTTCAGAGGTTAGAAAGGCCTTGAATACTTGCCTATTTTTTTTTCCTGAGATTTGAATTCCGTATCATTTTTACATTTTTACTTACGAAATTCCAGAAAGCTTCTCTATGCAAGTCTTCAAACTTCTCAGTTACATTAAGTTTACTAACTAGTTCTTTCAGTTATTGATATTTTTCTTTGGAATTTTAAATGCAATTTGCCATCTATTTTTGTCCTTATAAAAGTGTTCCAATACTACCTTAGCACTGATCTTTTCCTAAATGATTTTTACTGAACAAGACAATTCAGTCTGGTTTTCCATTTCTATTTCTTTATCAGCCTTTTTTTTTTTTCTTTTTTTTTTGTCACATAATTGTTCCTGTAGCTTTTTGCACTAAGAGTTTGTACTATCTTTTAACAACCTTAGCTTCCTGTACACAGTTGTTTTGAAGTGACCCAATGTAGTTAAGACCTAAAGATAACTAATAACATAGCCATTGTTCTCATGAAAAAAAATCTTGTTCTTTACCCTTTACCCTTCAATCTAGCGATTTGCTTTTGCTCACTTGAATTATTTGTCTAATTTTCTTCTTTCTGAAGTAATACCGAACTTTTTCCCCATCTTTTTTTTATTCTTAGTTGTTTTAGCATTCATGTGATTCTCTTCCCAATAAAGGAATTTTTATTCTAGCAGTATATATGCATTGAGATCCTGCTTTCCATCAGTGAATGGACTCAAATCTCAAAACCTTCCTAATTATACTAACACTTGAGCCATCCATTGACCATCACCTTGACATGTTCTTTTCCTTGTCTGTGAAGTGCAAGAGTGCTACGATAATCCTCATCTCCAAATCTTTCTGTCAGAGACGCATGTCATCCCTGAGCCATTATTTGGGAATATGGCAACATTACTTGTTCTGGTTGGTGGAACTGGTTTCTTTCCTCCTTCCAGGGTCTTTTCCAGTCTTAGACCCACATTTGTGCTTCTTCTCCCGACAGAGAACTCACTCTTGTTTTGGATATACTCAGAGGATGTGAAGCTCATTTCCTAATGAGTGCTTGGCCAGCAGACTTACTCTTTTTTAGATTTCAATCAGCCTTGGCCTTTGCCTTTTCATTTTTTTTCCCTTTTCCTTTCATCTGCTCCTTGTTTTTTTTTTTGTGGTTCCAGTTCTTCTGGAGTAGTCTAATGTCTGATTATCTCTAATTTCTGTTCACCATTTTTGGTGGGACCATCTCATTTCCCTCACTGCTTCCACACCTGTCTGTTTTTCCAGTGCATCTATTTCATGTTACCATTCCTATCTTGTTGCTTCCTTTGGCCTCAAGTCACATATTTTCCATGGACACCACTGTCAGTTAAGAGTTACTCCTGGTTCATCAAAGTGATTGAATATTTCTAGTTTTCTGTGCAACTGTCAGATCCCTTCACACATAAGCACAAACTCTGTCAGCATCTATCCATTGGGTGTGATGCAAGCTGCATGCTGTCATTTTTAGAGAAGGAGCTCCCTCCCCTCTTGCAAGTTCTCAAGGATTTCTCCTTACTGTTGTGTGAAAAGGTATACAACACTTAAAACATTTAAAAGTGAAAAGTGCAATTGGAATAAAAACTTGCACTGCACCTTTTATCCTAATCATTCCAGATAGACATAAAAAGCTTTCTATATGGATCAGGGTGAACCAAGAGCCTGAACGCTGCATCACATCTGTGCAGAGAAACGTAAGTTATGGCTCCTGTTGTTCTTTGGGGAGAGTATAAATGATCCTAACGATGCTCTCAATGGTTTGTTCTATAGCAGCAGCTGTTTGCCACACTCCACTCCCAGCTGTTCTCCCTTACCTTGCTTGGAGCAGAAATTATCTGAGTAATTCATCTGAAATTATGAAACCCTGGCAGGGAATCTATACAAGAACTTTGCTACTTCCTTCAAAAAAATAATATTTTTTTAAAAAATCAAAGTGGCAGCCTGAGGAGACAAGGCACCTACTGTCTCTTCTCCCTTGCCTTCCCAATCTGAACACATCAAGTTTCAACATAGCCCAGAGGAACATCACGTTTTTTTTTTTTTTTTTTTTTTTTTTCCTGCGAAAGAACAAATATGGGAGGGAAAATAAATAATCAGAAGAACAACTGTAGGGTGGTTAACAAGTACCTGCTGGTTACTTCTCTGCTTCTCCAGAATGTGCAGGTAAAAAGCAATGAATCCCCAGGCAATAACAAGATCATGGTCTTTCAAAAGTGTGCATGTTCGCTAGCTCTCTCTAGCCCAGCAGAGACCCTTGCTGGAATTATGTACCCTTAAACTGGGTGCCCAGGATAGCCATCTATCATGATCTTTTAACTTTTTTAGCTTGATGCAGAAAGCTACCTACCAGAAACCTACCTAGGCTTGCTCAGCACATGATAAAGACCGACACAATTCTGGAGTGCTTGAGTGTGCAAGTCTTTTTGAGTCAGACTATAACACTTCTGGAGGAAAAACATTCAGTCTTAAAGATTTTTGTAAGTAATTTGATTCAAACTACTTTATGGAGCAAAACACCTTTTTGCTTCACCAAGGATGAATAAGACCTTGTGATTGAAGCACTGACTTCTACAGGTTGAACCAAAAGATTAATTTCTTTAACTGACAGAAATGTTAAACTCTTAATCTGTAGGTGGACCAATCACTAGACCTGGTACACTTTGTTTTTCAGCAGTATTTATCATGTAAACTTTGTGGGTTTTATTAATTTAGGAATGAATTCTAAATCTCTTCATTCACTAAGCAGTAGCTTAGCTTTAGTATCTAATTAAAAGCCCACATGCATACTAAAAATCCCACATTTCTGTCATAAGCCAAATCTTACAGGATTAGATGATTTTATTTTCAATCCCTAACCTGAGAAATACCAGGAAATTAAAAGACAAAACTACTTTGTATATACATTTATTACACACTCAGAACTGGCTCAGATGTAGTTATTTCCTAAATGTTTCTTTTATTCTACTTAAACTCTTGCTCTATTTAGCAAAAAAATCTCCCACTCTAAACTCTGAATATCCTGAGGGAATATTACCAGATATAATTGCATCTCAGTGCAATTCTGAGTTACTTGACACTTGTCAAATTTAATCATTTCCTCTGCATTAGTTTTTCCTAGCTTCAAATTTTATTACCAAGACATAAATCATTCATCTATACTCAAAATTAATATAAAAAAAGAGAAAAGAGGGAGAAACC
This sequence comes from Tinamus guttatus, assembly GCF_059628265.1. NCBI lineage: Eukaryota > Metazoa > Chordata > Aves > Tinamiformes > Tinamidae > Tinamus > Tinamus guttatus. The sequence continues at coordinate 3,254,172 of NW_028288752.1, forward strand.
CTCTTTGTCCAAACTGAGTGAAGTTAAACATACAAGTATATCATTCCAATAATAAAAAATGTGGTTTTTTATGTACCTGTGGTTAGTCCTCAAAATCAAAATGCTTTCTACACATTTAAGGACAGAACTTAGCAGTTTTTGTAGAGAATGTAAGCCAAGCTTTACTTTAAAGATACAAATCCAGGAGTACACTGAATAAAAACTAAAATTTGTACATCTGGTAGGGTGGGGACAGTACCTCTGGAATGTGCTTGGTATGATATGCACAAAATGACATGTCCTGTTTGGTCACAGAATTGTCTTTTTGACAAGAAAGTACAATCTCAAAACAAAAAGGAAAAAATACATATATTTCACAGAATCACAGAATGCTTAAGGTTGGAACGGACCTCTAGAGATCATCTAGTCCCACCTGCCTGCTCCAGCTGGGATACTTAGAGCATATGGCACAGGGCGGCATCCAGGCGGGTTTGGAAGATCTCCAGAGAAGGAGACTCCACAGCCTCTCTGGGCAGCCTGTTCCAGGGCTCTGTCACCCTCACAGGAAAGAAGTTCTTCCTCATATGGAGGTGGAACTTTGACATTTCAACTTACACCCGTTACCCCTTGTCCTGTCACCGGCCAGCACAGAGAAGAGTCTGGCCCCATCCTCTCTACAATCATCCCTCAGGTACTTGAAAATTTTAATCAAATCTCCTCTCAGCCTTCTTTTCTCCAGACTAAACAGACCCAGCTTGCTTTGTCTCTCCTCATACAACAAATGCTCCAGTCCCTTAATCATCTTTGTGGCTCTCTGCTGGACCCTCTCTAGAAGCTCAGCAAAGCTCAATGAGCTCTAGAAGCTCAATTTCAATACATATCTTCTTAAAAGATAGAAATATGAAAATTTTCAGCTCAGAATTTCAACATTTGAGACAGATTTTAAATGCATGAGCAAATCTATGAAGCATTCAAAGATTCTTCACTGGAAGCTGTTCCTTCCAATGTTGTCCTGCAGTAATGAACATCAGAAATGCTAATTTAAAAATTCAGATATCAGCCTTGTTTCTTCATTTTAAATTTAATTAAAAAAAAATCCAACTCTGAATATCTTGAAGGAATGCTAGCAGATGTGACTACACCCCAGTGTAATTTTGAGTTAAGTATCTGAAAATGTAGTCCTGGGACTTTGTGTTTATGCATTTCTTCTCTTAATTTATTGAGTCCCTCCCAGCTAGGAATGCCAAGCATTTGGCAGTAAGCCATCATTTTTATTTTCTGCTGTTCTTTTGATTGCCTCAGCCTTTTTTTTCAGTAACAGTTCAGGCAATCTCCAAAAAAAAAAAGAGAAACCAGCTTCCCTGCCAGGACTATCTTGATGGTTAAATACAAGCAAGGACCAGGGTCGCGTGTTAAGGCCCATTTCCTCCAAGTTTGTGTCAAGACAAGAGAAAATCAACCATGCTCCTCATTCACAACCTTGCGTGATGTGCCTACTCTCCTTCCTACAATTCCCAATACTTTTACATTTCACTCTTCCTTTCCCTAGATTTGTTTCTCAAGGTAATGGTGTTAACCTTCACCCAAACAACACAAGAAAGCAGAAAGTTACTTTCAAAGGCTATGTCATTTTCTGAATCTGGAAAGTCTTTTCAACATCCAGAAGTGATAAGAGACATATTTGCTCCTATAAACATATATGGTAAACTTTTAAAGTTAAGATCAAGCAATTCTTGACATAAGAAAGTGGTCTAGACATCAGTTGCTCATAGCATCTAAGAAGAGAAATCACAAGAAAATCAGAGTGAGCACACAGGACATTAACACTCAATATACAGAGAAACAGTGGAAATATACCCCACCCCTCCTAAGAAAAGTGTCTTAGATTAATGAAATGAACCAATAGCCAGGATTGTTTTTGTCTTGTTAACTACTGAAACTGAAGAAGGCTTAGGTGAATAACTTGTATTAGACAAGCAATTTTCAAGACAGCAGAGCTATATTTGCCTACCAGTAAAAACTAAGAGTAACTGAATCACAATATCATTACCTAGCCAAGATAAGAAGGTTAGTAATTGACAAAATGCATGACATAGGAATGTAGCCAACTGTATACCACAATACTAGACATAATCTTCTAACCTGAGATAGAAGGTATTCTGCCCATAGTGTGAGATAAGATCTTGATTCACAAACCACTTAACTGAGCTTAGCCTGTCTAGATTCTATGAAACCTGAGGAAAATGTGTCTGGTGGAAAATCAAAGCAAAATTTTGCTGTAAGGGAACTGAGCTATAAAGAGCATGGTGTGGAAACTGGGTTTCGTTTGGCACATTTTAGTCATCCAACACACCACATTCAAAGCACAAAGAGGATATGAGCAGTAAGACATATGAAGCTGGGCCCTCACTGAACATTTCAAAACCACTCATCTTCCACCTTTCTCTGAGATTTTTGTGCATCCTTGAAATATATATGTCAGGATAAAAGAAAGATGGACTTCATAAAGGATGAGGAAATATGTACTCATATTGCTCAGCATGTAGCCAATCAGTTGTGAAATGCAGAGTATTAACATTTTCTATCATTTTTATTTTTATTAGTTTTAAATATTCTTATTTTGAAATTCAGATTTCCTGGGTTGTACTGGATGCATACTGTTGAGCACTAGACTCATTTTGTTATTGACAACTCAAGTATGTAGAACAAGAGCAGCAAATAACTGGGATATTAAAAGGATACATGGATGGCTGAATTCTGCCATTGTTGAGTTGTCAATCAAAACCCACATTATTATGTAAAAATAGGATGTTGCATCCACAGAGATGAAATTTTCCTGTCAATCTTATGTGTTATATGTAGACACTGGCTCAGACCAGGGTCTAAAAATGATATGAATGACTGACAACAGTACTTTTTATCTACATTAGATTTCTCCCCTCCCAGTTTTAATTGCACTTCTCTTGCAAATACATGTATTTAAAAATATTAACTTAGATGCAGCTATGTTTTGCTATGATTCTCTTCCTAATCTTCCAGAGAGTTCCTTAATATTTGTGCAAGACATTGAAGAAGTGCCTGACTGACATGATAAGTGTTATTGTTAAGCTGTCTGCTTCTCATGAAATTACAGCATAGCTAGAAGAAGCAAAAGTCTCCAGTACAACCCAGGACTGTCGTGCACTCCCAACTTATGAAATATATATATCTATTAAACTTGAAAATTCTCCTGTCACTATCCAAGCTGAGGAATTTAAAAGGGAAAAAAAAAAAAAAGCTTTTTTCTTTCATTTTTTTATTTGACGTTTCCATTTCTACTCCTTTAACTTCTTCCTATATGCATTTCCCTTATTCTCACATTAACTTATTTTCACTACCTAGACTACAGCTACAGTATCCTAACTCTGTAGGACCCCTGAAAGTCTGTGTACAGGCTGTTACAATTCAAGAACAATTTTGGCAGAAGACTGACTGTATATAAACTGACTTAGAACATACTTAGGCTGGAAATGAGAAGAATCTGCTAGTTCTATATAGTTTAGGTTATTCAGTATTTTATGATATATATTTGAAGACTAATTTAACTATAGTGGCATGTAAAGTTAAGTGACTTTCCTATTGTATGCTAAGCTGTAAACTAAATTTCCAGTATGCTCCAAGTGCTTGTGTCAAGATGTCTGAATTTTGTATGAAATTATACTTTTCAAAATATTTCAAAAAAATAGTAAGGAATTTTTTGGTGAAGAGTTTGCATTGAACTTTTTTATAATTGCCAGAGAGATACCTGTTATGATAATTTGTGTCTGGTACTTCGATATTTTTGTACATCTGCTTTTAAAATGGACATATGGAGGCTAATCAAATTCTGCAAGGCATGCGTTGTGAACAAGTGGGTATAAACCAGGGTGCCTAGACAGATATACTAGCCTTGTTTTGTTTTAATTGCTCCACTGCAAGGAAAGATCAAAGATCCCTAAGGCATACACTGCATCTCTGATTGCTGTATAGCAGTATGACATATGTATGACATTGCTTCTTGGGTTCTGGTGTGATATCATGAGTTGTCCCACACAGCCTTCTCTCTCTTGTTCTCATACCAGGTCCAGCACCATGGATCTCTGGTAGAGTGTTCAGTGTGAATAACTACTATGGGAATCTTTCCAGCTAATATCAGGGAAACCAGCCCTTTAGCATGTGTTCAACTTACTTACAAATCATAGATTTTGTTGAGATTTCTGATATGTCCATTGTAGACGTATTACACCTAATGAACATAATATCTTCCTTCTTTCACTGCAGGAGCATATAGTAGCTACTTACTGGAAATACTGAAAAAAAAAGGGCTCAGACCAGATACAGATGGAAGATAGTTAAACTCATCTCTGTAACTTCATTCTGTGCCTTGTTTTCTCTCCACCATTAAAAAATTATCATCCAGAATTCCTGCAAGGACAGCAAGACACCCAGCTGCTCTCCAGAAGCAGAACACCAGATGGTTCAGAGAATACTTCCACATCTGCAGCCATAGTGGAGTGAACATTGTCTTGTACTCTTTAATTTGTGGTAGGATAAGGGTTTCAATGAACACCTATATTTCTCTTTTCTCATTATGGTAGGATCTGGGAACATTATCATGCTAGAACGAACACCTTAGGGTTGAAAAGACAGGAAAAGAGGAGAGTTGAAGGTATCTGCAGAGGAGAGGAGTATAGGATACACTGGGAAATTTGCAGAATTGGAAGTGTAACTTTTTTCCTCATCCTAACATGTATTTGCACAGCACATGCTACAGCAGGCCACAGATCTAGCCAGGGCCTCTGGACACTACAGCGAAGTATAAACAGACAGTTAGTTCAAGCACCTAGAGACCTCAGTGTGACATGTCCCATTAGCCCTTCCTGAGAATGTAATAATGTCATAGCTTTTTAAAGGAATTCCCTGCTTTCTTGTGTCAACCTTTAGAGTGTTCCAGGGCACTCAGATTCATTATAGATATGGCTACAGTGACATTTGATTTAAGGGATTACTTTATTATGTCACAGCTTTAATGAGGAGTAATTAGATATTTTTTAAAAAATGAGAGTACTGTCCTTATTTCATATTTGGAAGAAGCTTCAATTTGCTTATGAAGATACCCTGGAAGTAAAATGCATAAAACTCTGACTTGACTTAAATCACAGCATCATTCACCTTTATATACCAAGAACCACATTCAGTAGGACTGAAGCAGTGCAATCCAAAAATAGATTGAATTAAGACTTTGAAACCTGCTCTTTGAAACACACCTTCTAAACTGTTGTCTAATCCTAACAAGTCCAAAATCCAAAGCTCCCTTTCTTTTGCTTTAAGACTTTAAGACCAATGTGCATGTGCAAAATTGCCCCAGTCCAACAAACTGTCTACACTGGACAAGATACTCCAGTCATGACTGGACTCTAGCCAGGATTAAGGATCTGCAGAGCCTGCTAATGAAAACAGGCTGATAGAAGAAGTTTTCTTGCCATGGCCGTTGCCCTAAGAGACCCTCCTAAGAGTACAGCTAATCTACAACAGAGTTAGACTTGTTGAAAAATGTGGTGGTGACCATTGTTTTCTTTTAGGACTGGGACTTAGCTCACTTTCAGCCCATATGCTAGTAGTTAGATTATTTGGAAGGAAGCTTTGATCTTTTTTGTCCCTGAAAGAGTTGTAACCTGTGGCTTGCACTCTGGAAAGTGGCAAAACAATCTAGACATTCAAAATATTTTTTTTTTAGAAGGGAAAATTTACTGAATCAGAAAAGTCTGAAATGTAGACATGCCTCCATACTGTCTTAACTCAGACATCTGGTGCTCTGAGGACACTTAGATGCTTAGGACTTGTTATATATTTCACCCAGTGACTTTTTAATACAATACTCAAAATACTAATACCTAATTTTTTGGCATACTTCTGTTCCACAGTGATTTATCAGACAGCAAAAATTAGCAGGTAGACTCAAGTAGAAAAGTTTTAAATCAATGTAATAAATTGATTTAAGTATTACTCGATTGGATGTAATTAAGACTGCGATGATGCATTTAGTTCAGGAGGTGAGGGGAAAAGGAATAGCACCTAGTATTTGCAGTCATTAAGCACTGAAGTATTTTGCCAATTAAAATCCTACAATGAAGGGAAAGTATGAAATTCTTGCTAAGTGATGACTCATTCTTGCTCAGACAAAACTGTTAATGAAGAAATTTACTTGCTTCCACGACTAGATTTCTTCTTACCTGAACACCATGTAATAACAGCGGATTTGGCTTAATTGAAGAATTAAGAATTAAAATATCTTGGAGTGTATAAATAATAATCTGTTAAAAATCTCAGTCCATTTCAAAATTGAGCTCTATCGGGACACCCATTTCAGCCTTCATCACTCTTTAAGTTACATCAATACCAAAGCTAAAAGATCCTCACTCTTTTTTTAAACATCCACATTATATGAAGAAAGAGTTTTCTTGTTGCATAAAAACTTTGGAGTAAATAGAAAATATCCACATGCCAAGCAGTGGTCATTTTTCACCAAGTGGACAGAGTACCACCTAGTTTGTCCCAAACCTGGTAGCTTTCAGTTTCATAGCTTAGGGGTAGAAACTTCTGTCACTCCAACCAATTAACTGCAATTGTCGGTTGATTGTAACTAGAGCCCAAAAGACTAAATGCAATTTATATGCTCTGCTAATTATTACAAGAAGAATCCATAGCTAATGTAAAAGTAGGTGCTTTGGGTCTTTAGCCTGTTCTGGTTCTGCAGTGGTAAAAGTAAAATTGCTACAGAATTTTGCACACTGATTTCTTCGCTACCTTTAATTTTAGAGGTTTAACTAACCATGTACTGTTTATTTTAGGAACAAGATATACAAAAGTAATATTCATTTTTCCATGTCTGCATTTTAAAAGGTAGAGACAAATCCATAAAATACATTTTAATCTACAGATAATCCAAAAAAAAAAAAAAACTGCCTTAGATGGATTTTTAAAACACTAAAGCAATCTAAAGGTTATATAAACTTCAGCTAAGCCTCTTAACATAGGTATTTAAGCATTATGGGAATTTGATTTTTAATTTCATGTAAAAAGGACTTTACCTCTACAAACATGTGAGATAAATTTGAAAGTTAAACAGAGATTATTGGTTACTAAAGCCACCCTAAAATGTACATATTGCTGTCTGAGTCACCCCAGATCCAAACTTTGGGCACAGATTTCTTCCAAAGTATTCATTTCTCATTAAAAAAAAAAAAAGTAACTGAATGCCAATTAGCATATTCATGCAATAAGAATGCATTATCCATTGCAAAAGTTGACAGTAGTGCATTGAAATGAAATTATATAGAGAGCCAAAGAGGAGAGAACATCACTCATTCTTCTCTGACCTACAGGATTTAATCTCTTTTGATTAAAAAAACAAAAACACACACAAAAAAAACTGTCAATAGAACACAGTTTCTCCGCTAACAGCCATAGCCTAAAGAACTTGTGAGTTATCGTGTTTAAATAACCATGCACCAGTATACCATAATTTTCTCTTTCCAATTCAAGAGATAGAGCATATAATAGCATCTTAGCAAACAGTTGGTCAGGAAGAGTAAACTTTAAGTAAGTGGTATATTAATTAGCAGCACAGTGGTTTGGCTTTTTTTTACTTTTCCTCATTGTTAATCAATTCTTTAGAGATGTCCTTCAGGCCATGAAGCTCTCTGCAATGTAAGTGTCACCCATCTTTAAAAGAATATTTGGAAAAAATAAAGATAAGTTTCTTGCCTCTGGTTAACCAACAGCTGCTTTCAAGAGAGAACTAAAGTATTTCAGGAGAGACACGACAGCAACTCTGCTGCACCATGGGTGAACATGTGATCTCACTTTGATCGCAGATGCCAGTCGGATGGAGGATCTAGGAAAGAGCAGAGGACACAAGGAGATGCAATGACTGCATCCAAAATCCACCTGCTTTCTGGTTCCATCCAAAAAGACAGCAGGCCAGGAGGGACACTAAGATATGAGGACGAGCATTTGACTTGGTACATCCCATACCTGCCCAATATAATTTTCTATGTTGATCTTAATTGCATTTCATTCTCAGAGGTATTTTAATGATCTATGATCAGCACCAAATGAAAGTGCTTAGATCTGTTATCACTGAAAAGGTATTTATTAACCTTTATAGTCCTTCCCAAGAAGTTTCCAGCTTCTACAGAAATTGAATTGAAGAAAACAATAGTGTTTTAAAAAAAAAGGTATTTTTACATCTTTTTTATTATTATTTCTTTCAATTATAAAATCTTCCAGCCTTGAATATTTGTACTTTTTATAAGGCTATCTACTTAAATAAAGAATCAGACCTCACTCATCTTTGCTAGTGTCACATTGCTAAAAATGCTATTTGTCCCTTTGTGGTTCTCTCTGCAGAGATACCGGCTCGTGTGATTTTGGTAAACAATACATTTAATTGTCTTTGTGCTGCCAAATGGAGCATAAAGTCTGTGTGGGGTAGCATTCAGGCTATCAAAACAGCTCTCTGGAATACATTTCTGTATTATTTTATGGTACATGTCTTCTCTCAAAATGTCATTTGGCTTTACGAGAATCCTGGATTGTAACTTCTCAGGGTAATGAAGAAAAGGCATGACTCATGGCTAGGCTTTTCTTTTTCTTCTTTTTTTTTTTCGTTTTAGTCTTATACAGTTGCTTGAAATATGATGCGTTTGGGAGAACTTTATTTGATCTAAAAGGGATCTGAATGGTAAATCAATGTTAATCAGGTAATATGCCCAGGGGAAATTGGACCCATTGTCACATTTGGCACATTAATTTGTTAGATTTATGAGCTCATCTGATGAATTAATTGTATAAAACTCAGAATGTGCCAGAGTGGGACCCTTTAGATGTTTTTTTTTTCTTATCTGTAATGCATTTAAATGTTTCACATTTCATAACAAGGGTGCAAGAGCCATGCTCTCCTTCCAGCTCTCTTTCAATACGTATGGAAGATACTATTCAAAATAAGCATCGGAGGACTAATTTGAGCTACAAGAACAGGTTGCTCCAAGTTAATTCAGCCTGTTATATACCTTGCTATAACATTTCTCATGCATATTTTACTCCAGAGCAAATATGCCATAATTTGGGTTAGATTATGTGACTCTACAAGAGAAGGATAACTTTATCTTGTGTTTGCCTAGGCATTAAAATATCTGCAAGAGCTGTAAGTGCAAACCCTGTAAGCTTACTTCTGGGGAAAGAAAATAAATTTCTGGATAAAACAAGCTGAAACTGCCACTCTGAATCTAATCCTGCCTATAATGTGGGAAAGTCTGCAGCTGGGTCAAGCCCCTCTCCAGCACCCTTCAGAAGGCCTCAAAATGGAGTACATATATCTTATATTTCCACCATGGGCTTAGCACAACATCTTGAATTACATCATCCCCACAGGCCGTGGGTGGTTTGTACACAAGGGTACAGATCTGTCTGGGCTCTTACGGTCTTACCAAGTTTGGAGGATACATATCAGTGAATAAGAGTTTTTAACCTAGTGTAACCGACCGATTCATGGAATCACAGAATGCTTAGGGTTGGAAGGGACCTCTAGAGGTCATCTAGTCCAACCCTCCTGCACACACAGGGTCACCTAGAGCACGTGGCACAGGACTGCGTCCAAGCGGGTTTGGAAGATCTCCAGAGAAGGAGACTCCACAACCTCTCTGGGCAGCCTGTTCCAGGGCTCTGTCACCCTCACTGTTAAGAAATTTGTCCTTAAGTTCCTGTGGAACTTTTGGTGCTTCAGTTTCCGGCTGTTTCCTCTAGTTCTGTCGGTGGCCACCACTGAAAAGAGGCCAGCACCATCCTCCTCACTGCCTCTTTGAGGTACTTATAGACACTGATTAGATCCCCTCTCAGTCTTCTCTTCTCCAGGCTGAACAGGCCCAGCTCTCTCAGTCTTTCCTCATCCATTTTTTTTTTCATATATTTGTAGTGGCTAACAGCCCTGGGCTTCTGCTGTTGTAAACAGGAGCTGAGCTCAATGTCTCAGAGGAAAAATGAAAATTAAAACCACTGAATATCAGTAGAGCCAAGGGAGACAGAAAATTTTCATACATTCAACTTTGTACATTCACTTTCATACATTCAAAAGCTTAGGGAATGGTGAAAGCAGGAAAAAAAGCCCAAATAGATAAGACAAAATAGGAGTAAGCTTGATTATAACAATGTGGTTAATAAAAAACTTACTGAGAGATTTCTACAGAAGAGAGCCCCCAAAAAACTGTAGAATAGTCATAGGAGTAGGATAAAGTTCTTCTCTGAACAGTTTAGTACAGAGATGCTGGGTTAGCTAGGGCATGGTTAACAGCATCCTATATATCCAAAGTGTTGAAAAATTTAAATTTTTGTGATATGTCCTTGAATTAATTTCCAGTCTTAACTACTACATTTTCAATTCTTTCTTTATCAAAAAGAATAATAGAGCCTCTATAGTATTCTGCACAGGAAATCATAGAATCATAGAATCATAGAATCATAGAATGCTTAGGGTTGGAAGGGACCTCTAGAGATCATCTAGTCCAACCCCCCTGCATACGCAGGGACACCTAGAGCACGTGGCACAGGACTGCATCCAAGCGGGTTTTGAAGATCTCCAGAGAAGGAGACTCTACAACCTCTCTGGGCAGCCTGTTCCAGTGCTCTGTCACCCTCACTGTTAAGAAATTTTTCCTTAAGTTCCTATGGAATTTTTGATGTTTCAGTTTCCGTCCATTTCCTCTAGTCCTATCAGTGGCCACCACTGAAAAGAGACCATGACCGTCCTCTGCACTCCCTCCCTTGAGGTATTTATATACACTGATTAGATCCCCTCTCAGCCTTCTCTTCTCCAGGTTGAACAGGCCCAGCTCCCTCAGCCTCTCCTCATAGGGCAGATGTTCCAGGCCCCTGATCATCCTTGTAGCCCTGCGCTGGACTCTCTCCAGCAGCTCCACATCCCTCTTGTACTGTGGAGAATCAGGAGATTCTGAGCTCTCCTGCATCTGCCATTGTGGCCTTGTTTCTAACACAGATTCCAGGAGCTTCTCCTTTATTTTATCTTCTCCACTTTTTTTTTTTTCTAGGCAAACTAGTCTTTGATGTTGAACTTTCTTCAAGCATTGGTAGTGCATCTTGCCTTAATTTAGTACTTCTTTAGTTTTGGTAAATAGTACAGGGGAAGTTGACTAAAATTATGTGAAACAACTTTTGTAAACAGTTGCAGTATTTAGAATGATAATTGAATTGGCCAGAGATGAGTCATAAGCAACAAAATGCAAGGAATAAAAATCTGATGCTATCTTTCTTGGCTAAAACAGCATTCTATTCCTTCAGGCCAAACTGAGTCAATAATTGTCCCTTGTACCTTCTATTTTTCTGATTTTTTTCTATTAGTTGTTTAATATAATGGGATTATGCATTACAATAAAAGGAAAATTTAGCTGTCTGAGTTTGCTCCTGAACATAGCTATTTTTGGTTATAACCTCGAAATGATTATTTTTCAAATCAACATCAATTCACTGCCTGTTCAATGTTATTACACAAATATCACCTGCAAGATTTATTGAAAATTTTAATGAAGTAATAAATAAGATCCTTCTAATATCAATAAGACTTCACAGGGAATAATGCAAGAAACACATCTCCCTTGGAAATGTGAGGGCAAAAATGAAAAGTTTCAAAAGCAGACTTGAAAATGTGCAAGACAAAATGAATGGAAGGAGAAACTCCAACTTGGTAGTATGGATATATAAAAATTAAAGAATCAGAGGAAAATCAGGGAAGATGGAGTGAGTGTAAATAGCAGAACAGAATCATAAACACAGTGCATTTCAGGAACTCTTTCCAATGAGCTTTGAGACAACATCTACCCAGTGGGTGATTGTCAGTAGCGTGCCAAAAGCCGGGATGCCTGAATGTCCCAGAGTAAGTATGCATCAGCTGCAGTGTGTCTGCTGACACGCAACCTCTCTGGTAGAGCCAGGGGAAGATCTTTCACTACATCAGGTGACTATAATCTTTGTCATGTTAATTATTCACACAGCCTTTAAATTCAAACTCTAACCTCAGGAAAATTCATGACATAGATCTTACTTTTTAATAGTATGTGTCCACCTCCTTAGTGCCGCCTCACAGCTCTTGAGGTGAATCTAAGTAATTAACAGTGGCATTTATTGGGTACAGCCTGTAATGTTATCCATGTCTGGAGCATCTTTGCCACTGCTCAGATATTCCTGCACAACACAGCACACTTTCATCCAAAGATAGACAAAGCTTGGAAGCTCTCTCAAGTATTGTACCCTGTAGCCTTCGGATCCAAGCTTCCTGATCAGAGGGTGTAGAGCTGAGTTTGTCATGGAGACACCTAAGGTGGTAGTGGAATCTCATTTCATTGTGGAGTCCTCTTTGGAGATGTTCCAAACCTCCTGAATGCCACCCTGTGCCACGTGCTCTAGGTGTCCCTGCTGGAGCAGGGGGATTGGACTAGATGATCTCTAGAGGTCCCTTCCAACCTCAACCATTCTGTGATTCTGTGCTAAGGTTTCTAGTTGTCAATCCACAATTAAGCTTGTCGCTATGGGTTTACCACCAGCTCTCTTGGGGCAGATGTGAAGTCAACAGGTCTGGGGACAGGATGCCTTGAGAAGGATCTTTTTGTCTTGCCTTGGTGCTTTTCCTTTCTCCTTTAGAGCATAACATAATAGACTGATGAGTAATGCATGCCAACAACAAATAATTCAGAGAAGGATATAAAGAACACATATTCAAATTGCTCCATTGCTTTTCTCTTTTTTTTTTCTTTTCTTTTTAATGTGTAGGAAATGATTATGCTACTCCAAATGTAGGAAAAGAATCAAACATATTGGAGCTACCAAAGATTCATGACATTTTAAGGACCTTGGCAGTCAATTGCTGATGTTTTATAAAGCTACATCTTCAACACAATTTAATGATAGATTGAGCACTTTCTAATCCGCTGTGGATTTACATGAGCGTCAGAATAAAAGAACACTTAATGAACTCTTAGGTCTTGTTTTAATACCTAAGCAGCCCTCAGCAGCCATCTAGTTGCATACTAACATGAATCACTCTTCTTCCTACAACACCGTGAGACATGACAGTTTAAAGACGTGACCGAGGTTGCCACCAGGTCAGTGGTGAAGTTTTCCAGGATGTTCTCATCACAGTCCTTTGCCCTCCAACAGCTATTTCATCTGTGCACATTTGATGACAAAAGCCTGTGAGATTTTAGCTTCTTACTCTTTTCTTCAAAAATTAGCCTTTTCGTTTGCTATGCTCTCTGGTGTCAGAGACATTAATACAGCTCTGATTTTTTGCCAGTCTCTTTCAAAATGAAGCCAAACAGATGTAGCAAAGATTTATTTTTCCTTTTTTTAAAGAATGAGATCATTTTTTAACATCTAGAAAAGCAAACAACAGAAAGGCAAACAATTTCTGATAAAGATATAACACACACACAAAAAATGAATATTCTAGACTGTTCCAATCACCACTTTGGTGTCAAAATTTACCCGTAAGCCATGTTTGTAGCATGCAGGAGCTTTGGTGTGCGATAGAGGGAAAGTCTATGCAAGTATGTCAGATACCCAACTCACTTGGGTGCAATATGGATGCATGAATGCATATGTTCAAGGAGTTACAGGTTTAGGTTTTTTTTTTGTTGTTTGTTTGTTTGTTTGTTTTTTATTATTTATTTTTGAGTCTCAACTACTCACATGATATCGCATTTATATCAAGCAAACATTTATGGCTTGCAGGACACACATTTAGTTCCAAACTGAAAGTATTACATTGAATGCGTCTGTATCATGAAATTTTTTAGCTTTGTGACTTTTTAAAACTTCATATATCTGGAAAGAGCATTCATGCAAGAGCGAAAACAGATTTCTTGAGAAGGTGCTATAGCTCTTTTATTTTCCTCTATCCTTAATGGCATTATTTTTCTATGTCAGTAGTACACATACTCAGCTCATGAGAACTAAGCACTCGCTCACATATAGAGCAGCTTAAATCATTATATTGAAGTGGTTTAACTTTGTTTCCTATGAAACTTATTCTTAATTTTGCAGCAATCCACAATATCAGTATCCAAGGGCATGGGCAAGTCAGTGCACTTATCTGCCTGTCAGATGTATGTGGATGCTCACTGGAGGCACATACTTGGCTTAAAAAAACCTGTTTCTCATTGGACTGTGAGTATTTTTCAAATATTTTAGAAGAATTTAAGGAATATTTGAAGACTTCCAAGAAGGGCTGTTTTCACTATTCTTTAACCAAATACTTCCTACTTACCAAAACACACACAAACACATGTCTTCAGAGCCAAAATCCCCCTATAACAGATGCTTTGGAAATGCTGTGATCAGTAAGAATGTTTTCATTTATCTGCAATGTTTTGAAGAGAATGTTTTGTATTTATTGACAATAGTGAGTTAAGCCTTGCATTTCAGGCTTAATGAACAGATTCTCTAACAATAGATACATTTTTTGATGATTTTTTGAAAACATTTTAAGAGGTGGCTTGCAGTAAGCAATTCCAAGCACAGTCTCAGTTATCCCTACATGGTTTAGGGTACAGTTCACAGGGAAAGGGATAAGATACTGATAAATCACAGGGAAAAGATAAGATACTGAAATATTTGGAAAAGTTTCCACGTGGAAAGCATTTTGCAGGATTATTGGATGGGCATAGAATATGAAAATTATTTGTTTTGTGTCTCCTAGGAGACTGCAGATGGGATTCATTGATCCTGAGTGAAGAAGACAACATTTAAATCCTATATCCAGACTTTCTTGATATTCACTAGCAAAGACTAATCTCATAGTGGTAAGTCTACTTTGGGGGGAAATGAGCTGCACTCTAAAAGCAATGATTTCTTTCCATGGTATAATGACAGTCTAAGTTCAGGTGCAGACATACACATTAGAGACTTGAAGAGCTGGTGGAGATGACTCCCAGCTCACAGATCAGGAAGATAAGAGGTAATACGGCAGCACACATCTAATTTATCTTTGTTTTACTAAACCAATAGATATTTACTACCACCAATTAGTATTAATATCATCACTATTAGTATTAAATTATGTATTAATTTTATACCATTAATCAATACAGCTGACACTGTTAATTCTAATATCTATTCATTTAATAATTATTTATTATGAAAGCAATGCAAAGTACTTTTGAAGGAACCGGCCCTAGATCTTCTAAGATCTCAGCTAAAGCACTTTTAGTTTTTCTAAACTATTTATTTCCCAAGTAAGTTGTTATGGATGAGGGAAATTTATTGCTAGCTATTTTACAGTGCACTGAGAGACCCCATGATCGAGCTATCCATGGAAAGAGTCACAACTTTTGTAAGAGGCTTAACATATGCAACAGAGTGGTGGTGGAACCAAGACTGCAGTCTGCTAGACAATGTTGGTATCTATCATTCCAAGTAGGAAAGCCAGGATCACGAATATAACAGGGATAAGAGGGAAAAAAAGGAACTAATTTCATTAGTTGTTCCTAATAGAACCAGTATTTGGAAAAATGTGAGTATTGACCAACAGGAATATGATTTAAAATAAATGAAAATATATTGCAGCTAGCAGTAGAATACAAAGCAAATTAATCCAGAGAACAGTTGCACATTCATCTCTATAACACCATAATAGGTCATACAATCTCAAATGCAAAGTTCAAGAGTCACTAAATATATACAAAAAAAAAATCAGGAACGTATTATGGTACCAGGCAGACAATAGTATTATAAATATTAACTATTCTCATTTAGCTAGAAAAAAAATAGAAGAGTGAAATAATTGGAAAGATTTTTCTTATAACTTGAATGCTGGCACACTAATGTTATCAAGATAAATGCTCTGTTCAGACTGAGTTCACTCTGTTCTGTCTGCTGATTGCCTTGAGTGGAGAGAAAGCATCACGAGAAGTCCAAGTTCTAATTGGTAAATGTATTTGGAGCGAGAAATTTGCTGGAGTTCAAAGGAGAAATCAAGCCTCAGTCCTGCCACCCTTATCTTAAAAACACTCTTACCAATATCGAAGTGCAAATGAATACAAATCGGTGTTACTTGCTTGGGTAGAAGCTCTGCAATAAAGTGCCAAGTTGCTCTGATTCTTCAATATCGATATTTTTTGGCATAAACATCCTCAGATGTGAACTAAAGACCTTTCTTTTCAGTCAGTACCCTCATTGTAGCTATTTTCAAATCTGTTCTGTGCATTTACTCAAATCATTGCTACAATTAAGCACATAAATCAGGAAATTGCAAAGAAAGGCTGCTTTCAAGATCTGTTGCATTTATGTTACTAGGACTGACTCATCTTAAATATAGAGAAACAGCAATGCTAAAGAAATAGGCTTATTTAAAGACAAGTCTCCAGTTCATCTTGTGCCTGCAAGAAGGAGGTTTTATTATATAATATTTAGTAGATAACTAGCCCATGGTAAATAATGATGGACATTATTCTTTCTTCTTTGTATCTGAAAGGAATTAAGAAGGTCAGAGTGATTCTGCAGAGAAAAAGCAAAGTTGGAAGTGTCAATTAAAGTTAGATGCATAAATGAGACAACTAAGTGGGACAGTCTTACCAGAAATTTTAGATGGCAGATCCTCCTCCAAAAAAATTTCTGTCAGCTGATGTATCAAGGGTCATGAATCAACATATTGCAATTTTCCCTGAAGCAAAACACACTCATCTGGGATTTCCTGATTGTGGGTTTGGGACCATTGTTTTAACATCTCTGAATTTAGATGGAATGGCAATCAATCAGCTGCATTCCTTGCAAAATCTACTGGATAAATATCTACTGTCATGGCTCCAATAAGATTGCAGAAAAAATATGTAAGCAGGTTCCTATAAGAATTCTCACAGCTGTTGACATTCCCATTAGGGGTCAGAGTGGACACGAGGAGGCCATGCTAGGGCTGTAGATATTCTCCTCTAGGCATGATGTCAAGTTACATTAGCTGACTGGCTAGCATTAAGCCTTGCTGTCCTGGTGAGTATCATTAAGAGAGAACCTTAAAAAAAGAAAGAGTTCTAAGGGCAAGCCTCACAAATCTAGGAGGAGTGTTTAAAGGCACTTCCTGGAAACATAAGATGATAAATTTGTGCCACAAATACAAGTTCAGTCAGATCTCAACATAGTCCCTCCAGTCTTTTCCAGAAGACTCCAGAGATCAATGTGATTTTCTCCACCTGCATGTAGAAGTGAAAGCCCACAACAAGGAGACAATGGAGAAAGGTCTTGCCATTGGCTTAGTCACAGGAGACCTGTCTGGGGAGATCATTTTCCTGTTTAGGGGAAGGCTGGAAAGAGTCTATGCACTCTGGTAAGTCTTGGTCATGACATCTCTTGTTAATATATATAAAAAAGATAATTCTGGAGCTACTGCAGAATCTACAAGTATGGACAATAGCATCCTGCTCAAAGGGACTTCTAGTGAAATTCTTCTTTTCACTGACCTTACAGCTGTGACCTCTCTGAATATCAACAAGGGAACTCAGTGTGGATTTGGAAAATGCCATGGAGAGGACTAGCTGTTAAGTTACTAGCTTTCTGCCTTGAAGGCATTGAAATGATGACAGAAACAACTGATTTCTCCGATAAAAATAAAATAAGAGCCAAAACACATCAGTAGAGCAAAAACAAATGTTGGAGACAGAGTTGAAATAAAACATAAACATTATTCACACTAGCTATTTATATCATGAATAGTTATCTTTTAAGTGTTTCAGCCAACACCAAGAAGATCAAGTTTAAAGGTTTATTATACTTTGCTGTTCCTATTGTTAATTATAAGAACAAGAGTACAAACGCAACATGGCATATTTGCCTTTACAACTCTGTTTTTAGATAAGTTTCTTCACCAACCTTGAGGTTAAGGCTTCTTAAAGTGGAAAACATCCTTTTTTCTTCAGCAAACCATGTTCTTAAATGAATACACTCGGAGGGCTGTGCACACTTTGTACCAAAAAAAAAGTTATTTAATTAAAATGTAATTTATTTAATTAAAAATATTTAATTTAAAGTTATTTAATTCGAAAAAAGTTCCACGGAATTGGAAACTAAGTCACCCCTTTTGAAGGGAGGAAGCTGGCCTCCAAGTGTCCTTCAGGCCTCATAGCTCTCTTCCAGCAAGTTAAATAGAGTGGAGGGAGTTGAGAAACATCTCTTGGAGGCCTTACGAACTCTCCATCTCACCTATCAATGCTAGCATATGCAAAAGTTTTAAAGTTTTAAAATATTCTTGGGCATATGTCTGCTCTGGCAGTGACTTTAGCATAATGTGGACTGATCTAGCTGAGGCAACACCACCATTTTAGCCACACAAACTGTGTTCTTTGAGTTCTCAAGATACTTAAGTAGATTGATGCTAAACATGCAGGCTTCAGCAAGCTACTTTGCTTCTAGATAAGTAATATAAAAGTTAACATGGGTTGAGATGTCCGTTGCTGCATTATAGGTGCATTTTTACTTTCAGGAAAGCTCAGGGTTGGAGTTACTTGAGATTAACCTCTCTGGTACTTTATATTGCTCTCTGTTTGGCTTTCTGCCAGGCTTAGGTCTGCGGTGAGCCAGCTGGATTTTCATACAGATAAACCACACTAGCAAACAATAGATATATTGTCATAGATAACAAAATATTACAAAGGGAGTCCAGAACTGTCTTCAGATTTAACTATGTAAAAAACGCTTTTTCCACCATCACTAGGACTCAGCAGAAGAGTCCATCCCTGCCTGTTTTTCTGGTTTGCTGCTGGAAAAAAAAAATGACGCACCTAAGGCTGCTGCTTCCTTCTTTCTGCCACTCACAACTGGAGCATCCCTGCAGAGATGCCCCCATCCCCACCACTGACCTTCTCCACTTGAATCCCAGAAGTGAGTTCCTCTGCCCTCGCATCAGTGCCCACTTCTGGCTCCCTTCAGTATAACCCAGATTCTTTCACTTTAGGGTCTGCCAGCATTTCTGCTCAGTAAGGCATAATTCAGAAGCAGAGAGAGAATTCAGCAGATAGTAAGACAACTCAATTTTTCTCTGGAAGACAATGGGGTCCCAATTGTTCTTTGCAGGCCAGCCTGAATAAAAGTAGATAATTAGCAGGTCAGTCTTATAGCAAGAAAGCAGCTAAACAACCTGTTCTACTCACACATTTCTGTCTTTAGGTCTTCCTTGTGATTAAGGTCGCGGCATATGTTTTACGAAAGAAAGTACAGATAGAAATCTCTATTGGTAACAAAGAATACTGATTAATATGAATGAGGTGTTATTGCCTTTGAGGAATGGGTTGCTTAAGTCACTGTTGGACTGCTGCATCCAGTCAGGCATTCATATTTTGATGTTCAGGAAAGGCATGCAAATGGTTCAGGGAGATGAAAACATGCCCTATGCTGAGAAGATAAAGGTGTTTAGTCTATTTAGCTCACTCAGAGTGGAAGCGAAGAGAAGTCATTAAGCAAAAACTTTATAACTAGTCACCGAGGAGTGTCACAAGCCTGGGAAAGTTGACTCTGGCATCAACATTCAAATCTTTTGGAGGAATTAACTTAAATAATCCACCCCGTTCATTTGGGATCTTCAATTTGAGACTGAATTAGGAGAAAATGTCACTGGATATAATTGTTTCACATTATGCTCATGACCCTTTTAGCATGCAGCTCTATTTAGGCCTAATATTGCCCAATCAAAGTCATTATTATATTAAAGACTGGATAATTACTTCATTCCTTATTTTTAAAATAGTATCAGCAACATGTTAATTCTTTCAATTAAGCATCGAACAAAAGATGCCTGAATTTCCTCCAAAATGCACAGAATATTTCCTCCTTAGCACTAAGATAATAACTAAAATGAATATTCACATCTCCAAATTTCACGTCCCCCAGGTGAGTAAAGGATTTAAATTTCCCTGGGTACAGAACTGGGCAGATATGTTTGTGTCTATGTGATTTGATTTGGTTTGTTTTCATTGCCTACAGCTGGAGGAAGGACGGGGAATAGAGCAGGTCAGTTTGCTCTGAGGCAGATGGAGAACATATCTTGTTAGGGACTTTGCTCAAGTGTCTCTGGTTACAACATGCATTTGGGCTGTGAGCCAAGAAGAAATCATGGGGTTCACGGAGGCAGACTCCCAGCTTTACATCACAAGGTATGCTTCTCTTTTCCTTGGATCCCATGGGCATCTCTCACCTGCTCCTTTCCAGCAGCAGCCCTGGCTTTTCTCTTGCCCAAGGTATGTTGTAGGTAAACATCTTCAGAACTGAAAAATCTCCTTCATCTTAAAGTCTACACAAAGATATCCAGGCAGGATTTAATAATGTTTAATATAGAGGAGGTCAGAATAGGTATCATGGACCCCAGGTTAGGAGATACATTTGACTTTTATCTTGCTGTGTTTCAGTTTCTCATCTGCAAAATAAGATCAGTAATAAAGGAGACCATGCTCACATCAATAAAACACTGTGAAAATTAAACACATTCATATTTGGAAGGCAGTCAGATTACTGTATGAATAAGAGTAAAAGTAAAGCCCGGGAGAAAATTGATGTTTTTGAACAATGTATCAACTATAAGACAAGAGCATCAACCAAGGTGGAGGGAGATAAGTATTTAATAAATTCCTTTTTTTAGAAAATATTTTCTATCCTGGGTCACAAATGGGACTGTTCCCTTAGAAAGAAAAACAAGACCATCACTTTATAACTTAAAGCCTGTGTCATAAAACAGACACATAATGGCCAAGGATTCATCCTTTTGCCTTTTTCTCCTTCTGGTGATGCATATTGGCACCTGTACAGGTGTTCTTTAAAATCAAGGGGGAGGCATGTGTTGTGTGTGTGCATTTAATTTAAAAAGAATATTGTTATTTGACTGTGCTGATTCCCTTTCTCCAAACCACTATTATTATGGACATTGCTGAAATTTCTAGAGGCATTTTCTCTTTCATTCTCCCATGTTTTAGGGGTCTGAGTCTGCATCTCTTTCCTGTGAACAAAAAGGACTGTTTGGATCCTCAGTCCTATGAACCAAAATTGGTGTAGATGATAAGTTTATGATTTACAAGATATTCTTATGTTGTTATAGCTTCTACCGCTGATTTGCTTCTAGCTAAATCAACATCACTAACATTATTGTATGGGATATTAAATTTTGCAGCTGTACCAACGAGTTACCTGACACAACACAAATTATGCTAAGTAGCTATTGCCATCAAATTTCAGTTTGTCTTGATGGGTCTAATACTGCAAGAAAAACACAGTCATGAGCATGTGGGTATTTTTATAGAGCCTAAACATTTGAGTTTGGTAGTAAATTAGGTTTTGCACATGATAACAGCCTCTTCCTCATTTTACTTAGTTTTTGTGATGTCACAGAATGTCTCTTGTGGTTGTTCGGATGCTCCTTCAGTTCTTCTTCCTGTTGGGAGTTTGGTAATACACAAGGAATGGAACTAGCATTTCCAAGGACCTTGATTTTCTTCCAAGACACTTTCCTTACCCACTTGGAGCATATGTTAAACTGTATGTAGGCTGCTAACAACATGTGTCATTGTCACTGTAATTTATGCATTTCCATCGTGCAGATAATTTTTACATAAGAAACTTCTTCTAGACTACAGATCTGATATTTAATGCCTAGGTGGGTCAATTCATGTACTAAAATCATTGTATGTGTTTATCTCATCAAAGCACTTACGTCATGCTAGCTGCAGCAGACAAGCAGCTAACATATTTAGTGTATTTGGAACTCATTTTCAACATAATTTTCTTCTCTGTGAAGAAAAATATCTGAGTAAGTGACATTAAATTCCAAAGGAAATTTAAGATTAATTCTATGCTTAGTCACTGAAGAACTCTGTACTACTTTAAAGCCACTTCCATTATTTGAGTATACAGCTTTGCAGCCCAGATCAATCAATTTAAATCACTGTCATGCTTTTAAACACTTTAACAAAACTTAAAGTGTTTAAGGTAGCAAGTACTTCACTAGGCTAATTCTACTAAAAAAAAAATGTGGTGAATAGCTACAATTGAAGCAAACAAACACACACTGCAGCAGGAGAAACAAACGGGATGTGAGTATGTATGTGTGTATGCCACTTAAATATGTGGAGAGTTTTGGTAGGCAGAAAGCCCAGAGCCCTAAATTGGAATTTTCAGAGTGATGAAAAGAGTGTCTTGGGGAAAAAAAAAAAAAAAAAAAGCCAGAGCATTTCTTAAAAAATAAAAGTGCCTTGATTTCCCATCATTTCTAAGTAATATCTCCATGTTGCAAAATATCAGTCTTTGAGCTTTAATCATCTTTGGCAAACATTGACACACTGGTGTGCAGAGACATCTCTTCTCAGATACACAGTGGGAAATGTCCTTGCCCTAAGGATGTTAACCTGGGAAGTGGGAATCCTACATTTAATTCACTTATCCATCATTAACTTCCTCTAAAACTTCTCACAAGTTACTAAGCATCAGTTATTAAACCCTTGCAATCAACAGAGAAAAGCAACAATCTCCTGCCTTCAAGAGCTGCTGACGTGAAAAATGTTTTAAAAGTTGTGCAGCACTTATATAACAGGTGTTTCATACAGCAGCCTCAGAAAAAAAAATCTGAGGATAAAGGTAGCTGAACATCTGAAGGGAACAATTTTTAATAAATATACTTTTTCAATGAGAGTTTGCTTTAACAAGTCTTCCAGAAAAAAAGAAGTCATTCTAAAAGTCTTTCAGTGAAATTTATCTTTATAAAGAAGGTAGAAGACTTTCTTTTGGCCCTTCATCCAGCCAAGCAATGTTTAGTCCAAAAAATGTGGGTTTTTTTCTTTCCTGGAGACAGAACTGAACAGAGATATAAATTACCAGTTTATTCTCATCTACTTTATTTGCAAAGACAACTCTGATGGAACAGAGGCAGAGTACAAAAGAAAAGAGATTTAGATCTATTTTTGCAAGTGTGTTTCAAAATCGGGTTTCTGTGCTTCTCAGAAAACAAAGATTTTCCCCAAAGCCCTCTTCAAATCCTTTTTATTAACCAGCAGGTTTTTATGCCTGTGCCAGTTTGCAAAGCGAAACCAAAGGGGATTTGCTCCCTACCTCTGAAAGTGAGCTTTACAGTGCTGCAAAATCTAGCAACACAGAAGAGGAAAAGATAAGCGACTGTTTAGTCTAGAAAGAGCAGATTCTGGGAAGTCTCAGTAATTCTTAAGTAAAATACTTATAAGAGATGAAAGGGAATTAATTGGTCTCTTCATCCACAGTAGCTAAAATGAGCATAAAAGCTCAGCAAAATCTATCTGAGCCAGGTTATGGAGGAGAGGGCATTTCAATAGGCACTACTGAATTACTCAGCATGTCCAGCTGGCGTCAGGCCATCAGGTGCATCTTAGCACTGCAAGGATGCACACCTTTTCTTAAGCACCTTCTCTTAGCATGACCTATAGTGGCCCAGTGCTGGTTGGTGCTTTTGCTCCAACACTTGGATGCTGTAACAGAAGGAAAATTCCAAACTCAGACTTAATGAGAGGCATGGGAAGCCCTTGAAGTGACCAGAGAAGGATGTTCAGAGTTTTCTGCCACCCGGAAAACCACTGAATTGACTGAAACCTCATCTGGACTCAAGAACCTACTCTGCAAGTAAAGAGTAGTTATTTGCATAACTCCCCCTATTGTAGATAGTTGCATAAAAATATCTACAGTCTGCAGTCTGCAGATTTGCAGTCCACAGTCTTGCAGTCTGTCTTACCTAATAACTTTGATTTTTTTTTTCAGTTTCAGAAGGTCATTAAGTATCTAGTTTATATTCTGATTAGTGGGTGCTTTTATTCATTTATTTATTTTCCAGTTTAAGACTTCATTGCTGATTGTGAGGGGAACTCAGAGCCAAGGAAAAGGCTTAGATAAATCCCAGCTCAGTGTTTCAAAAAATGCTCAGGGAAGTCAAAGAGTGAGAGTTAGAGCTGCGTAAGGAGGTTTTGCCATCACTACGGCAGTGGTCAAAAACTGCAACAAGCAACTGGTGAACCTCCATTCTTGGAGATATTCAGTGTGTAAGTGGACGAGGTCCTCAGCATCAAACACTAAGTTTGAAGCTGATCCTGCTTTGAACAAGTGATTTGCCTAGAGACCTCCAGAGGTCCCTCCCACCCTAAATTACTGAGTAATTTTGTAAGCAGCTGAGCACTTCTGGCCTCCTAGACAAGTTTTGTGCCAAATTCTTTCTGAGAAGAACGTGGAATAACCTCTTTTCATGGGGAATAGCAGGTGCCTAACACTAATCAGAATCCTCCTCCTCCTTCCTCTGAAGGAAGAGAAGGAAGTTTGGAGGTGATGGAGTGTCACAGTTTTGTCATGTTTGACCTGAAAATGGCAGAAAGCAGAGCACAGACCAAGAGCAATGGACATGCATCACTCAAATGTCCCAACCATGCATGGATCAGGGTGGTTGTCATCACCAGCTGGAGGGGCAGGAGAAAGTAAGAGGAAGAGTTTCTATTGAGCAAGAGAGCAGGGGGACAAAAACAATATTAATCAAGCACATTTCACCCAAGTACCTTACCATCCGTGTGCTTCTTTGCCTCAAATGTGTTGTTAATGTCATCTCCAGAATCCTATTAAAAAAGATCTCCTCAGGGCCTTAGCCCTCTTCTGCTCTATGAATAAACCTGGCAGAAACTAAAATTTTATAAATTGAACGCACTCTTCCTGTGTGCTGTGTGACAGGAAGGGACTTACCACGGGCTCCATTTAAAGCAAATCTTGTTAAGTGACCTGAAAATACGCGACATTAAACATAGCCAGTCATATCTGCAGAGGCAGAAATCACTTTCACAGAGCTAGGGAGCCTACAAGCTGTTTGTATGTGAATTCTATCACCAAGCTTTTTTATGGAAGATTTGCAATAACTTGAGAAATAGGCTCAGAAAGGACCTTGTCTACAGTAGTGACACCTACTTGTCTGCCTATGGGTTTTCTTTTGATTACAGTGAAAAGAACTGAAAAGGTCTCACTGTCTTCCTACTTAAAGACAGTGATTTTGGGACCAGATAGAAACAGCAACCAGTATAAAAAAAAAAAAGGAAAAAAAGCTGTAGAAAAAAAAAAGATAGAGGAATCTCCTTCTGTCAGGACAGGTCCTTACCCTGCTACAAGCTCTTTGGATATCCATGGCACCTTGCCTTGAATTACACAAAACTTAAGGCTTCTTGAAGGCCGGTCAACGCTTGCAAATCCTGGCAGTGCAGCTGGCTATAGGTGGTTACTGGCGATGTTTCTTTCCAGGATGCCTAAAGCTTTGATCAACAGCATCTCTTGCATCCTGTCTATGTGTAATTTTTAATTGATACATAGGCTTCCCTGACCCCTTAGAAAAATTAAAGGTCAAAGGCTAAACTCTCTTGAGCCAAAATTCATAATTCATTATGTTCAGTCCCCTAAAGCTTCTGAGTGCTCAAGACTGTTGTGGAAGAGGTGAGCTAAAGTTTGTAAACTTGCTTTCTTAAAAAAAAAATTCATATACATGTATATCTGTAGGCTTCACATGGTAAAATATTATTCCAATTAGCAGAAGTTCCTGGAGGGGAGGTGGTTCTGAATAGTACGAGGAAACCTTGGCAATTTTTCTACCAAAAAAAAAAAAAATTGTATACACAGGCAACTCAGGTTTGCATCGAACCTGAAACCTGTTAGTTTGAAACAAAATTTGTCTGAATCCTAATCTCTGCAGTCTGTGTTTTACCTTTTATCCATTTATTTATTTATTTATTTATTTATTTATTTTACTTGAGGAACTTTACATTTCCCTGAATTTAGATTCCTAGCTCACAACCTGAGGCCTAGGAACTGAATACTTGCAGCATTGAAAGTTCTGGGGCCAACACTCCTCTTAGAAACAGGGACCTCTTCTTCCCAGATCTCTTCCAGCTGCCCAGACGTGACATGGAGTAAAGATAAGAGCCTGAAGCCAAGGGAACAGTTTCTAATGAGGGCAAAAGTCACTGTTGAGCACTGGAGAAAATAGCAGAGCTGTAATGGGATTTTGCAGGGTTTCAAATGAAGCTTGACTGAGCCTGGGGGAAGGAGACTGGAAAATGGGTTGTGAATCAACTAGCCGGATTATTTTGAGTAGCCTCAGCGCAGGAGCTCCACTGTTTCCAAGCGAAGTCACTGGAGAATTTCAATCATTAGATTTTATCCTATTCTAAGCAAACCCCATTTTGAAAATCACAAACTAGTCATGAACTAGAAGTTCTGCCTTGCCTGATTCAGGCAAGTAGCCCAGGAAGGTGGAACTTGCTTGCTAACATTGACATCCTGCTCACATGTCCTGAGATATCTTCCCACAGTATGGATATCTTATGGATATCTATATTGCTATGGATAGCAATATAGTACAGCACCAGCAGTAGATCACAATTTGCTGCTTATAGCAGCGAACCTGTCTGCACAAATAGACCCTGAAGCACAGTGCATTGTCATTCATAGGGAAGGGTGATATTTCACAGCCTTAAAGACATTTTTGACCAGCTTTCTTGTAGTGGCTGCTCCATCAGAGAAGCTGAAGCTCACCAAGCCCTCTGGCTTACAGAGCAGATATACAGCCAAGACATATCTACCTAAGGCTCTCTCTGGGACTTTGCAGAGGGATGCCTAGGAAAGATCAGAACAGAGGCAATAGTAGTCTCACATTAAAGCAAAAAGCTTGGTTATTGAAGCTTTAACAAAGCCTCGAAGGCTCCCAAAGCTCTGCAGAGATACCTCTAACCAGCAGACATGCTCCCACTCTGAGGAGGAATTTGCTGCCACTTCTTAGGTTGTGTTTGTACCCAGGATGATGCAAAACATTTTCAGCTGGATAGAATGACTCAAAAGCTTTTTTTTTCTACCTGTCCTTTGGAAAACTGAAATATAATTGTACACCTTTGTGCTTTTCCCCATACACTGTCCCGGCATGGGGACTTCCGAAAGGATCACGTGGAGATGGCTCTAAAGAGCCCTTCTCAATATGATCAATTGTTCTTAATTTTTCTGGCCTTCTCTTTTTTTCCATTTTTTTTTCATCAGGCTACAACAGTCTTCCCATCCTATTCCCCTCCCTTTAGACAGGCACCTTTTTCCATATTTGAATGCTACAGATACCCTTTTTCAAAATTCTCTTTTATAGAATAGAATGATTCATGGGGGGTTTTTTAGGCTTTCTCAGAGTAACTTTCTGGGAGATTAGAATTTCTGAATGTGTATTTTCTTTGTGGACACCAAAATAGCAATACAAAGTGTAACATAACCTGTTAGTGCTGCCTTTTTTTTTTTTTTCAAAAACTGTTCTGCATAATTATTATTTCATCAGAGACCTTCCTAAGCCATACATCCACCCAAGAAAATAATTGCTTATGATGGCTATAGCATGAAGTCCCAGAAAGGCACAAAACCAAAGAAAATGTCCTTGCTAATAATGTTTTCAGAGAAGCCCCAAAACCCCAAAATCTACTGAAAGGCATGAAATTAGGCCTGAAACTGAAGGGACTGAATAAGAAAGAGGACAGGTAGTGCCAGTACGTTGATCCACAGTGAATGCATTTACAGAGTTACCTCCTTCTATCTCCATATTTTCTTTTTTTGCTTTAAGCTTCCAAGTTCTGGAGATGCACTGAAATGAGTCAGATCTATACACAGTTGGATACTGAATGTTACTTTGAGCATGCTGATGTGTCTTGCCCTGTCCTTATTTCCTTAAGAGCTTTGTGATTCTGAGAGGCAGTTGACTTTAACTGTAAACATACATTAAAGACCTGAGAAGGAGGTTTTTTCACTTTTGCTTTACTAATTAGCAAGGCAAGGTAGTAGTTTTACTTTGCTACTTTTCCACTGCATTCCTCCTCCAGCTGAAAAGAGACTAGTAACTCTTGTTTTTTACATCCACCTATTCTTTGCACTTAAGGAAGAAAATAGTGTCAGCTACAACTCGCAAGCTCTTTGGCAGCTACTCACTTCTCGGGCTGGTTCCGATTTCATAACTCATTACCTCTTAACCTTGGCATGAAAGGGCTTATTTATTTATTTAATTTTTCATGCAAAAGAGGTGAAATATGTATGAGTCTGCTTTTGCAATATGTGAAACCTGGTGGTCTGGGTGTTTTAGGTCCATTTTGAACCAAAGCTACACGACTGACATGGTATGATTCCAGCTGCTGTAAAGAGTTATTAGCTACTAACTAGTAGTATGGATAGACTACAATGAGCAAAAGACAGATTAGCGTTGTTGCTAGCATCAGGGAATCCTTACAACAACAAAAATTACAGCATCACTTTGGAGGAAATTTTCTGCCATGGAAAAGTGTTAGCTTGCTGACCTATTGGGAGACCTGGCAGTGAGTCATATGGTCTCAGTGGGCAGAAGACAGAAACTGATATTGATTGACTTTGGTCATGAAGCGTAAGGCATTACTAACAGCATCATCAACACACACTGCTCTGTGACAGCACATTGGTTGCCAGCAAGTGTCCATGTAACCTTAGATTTCCTTGCTTTAGAGCAGAAGGTAGTTTTTAGCTGCTATGTGTACCTTCCTATTTGAAGCAGAGCTAAGGACATGCCCATGGGCATCTGCGGTGAGCCCAGGGAGGACAGGCAGATCATTAAAATGAAGTAGCCTGAATACCTGTGGTCATTTGCCCACAAAATTGAAGAAAACAACAAAAGCTTTCACCCACTATGGCACTGGATAAAATAAGCACTGGAACAGGTTGCCCAGAGAGGCTGTGGAGTCTCCTTCTCTGAAGCTTCAAAACCCGCTTGGACGCAGTCCTATGCCCCGCGCTCTAGGTGACCCTGCGTGTGCAGGGGGGTTGGACTAGATGAGCTCTAGAGGTCCCTTCCAACCTTAAGCATTCTATGATTCTATGATTCTAATACTGGGTTTTCATGGATTCCACAAATAATACTCAGCTGATTTTCACTTCTGTTCACCAGTATTTCAGAGAAAAATAGCACAAATATTTTTTGTGAAAATCCTGCACTATGCATTCTGGGTTTATAGAGAGCAGTGTTTTCTTGCCATCTCAGCACTTGAAAATGAAAGAGTGCTTTTTGGGCCAGCAATATGAAAGGGCTAAAAAAGTACAACACAGAGTTCACAAGTGCACAGATATCCATTTAGAGATTAAAGTGTGCCAGTGCCATAGACATAAAGTCTCAGCAATCTTGTTATTCTGCTTTGTAATATGTTCTGGAAAGTTTGCACTGAAGTTTGTTTGCTTATTTTATTGCCCCAAATACAAAATGTGTCTCAGAGTCTTTATATTTGTCTTGGTAAAATCTTTTTTTTTTCTTTCAAATCTGTACCCTTACCATGGTTCCTGTGAAGGCTTTCACACTCCTGCTCACAAGACTGCATCTTTCAGACCAGCAAGTTGTTTTTTTTAGCAGGTGTATAGCACATAATGTATTAAAAATAGAATTTACAGTCCCATGTCACTTTTTAACTGTTCCCAGTTAATGTGCTTCCAGTTTTCGGACAATTAATAACTTACAGTCTATTCCAAATGCCCATTTCTGAAGACTGCATTTTAGATAGGAAAAAAAACTAATGAAGTGAGAGGTCTAAATTTACATTATGGCAAGCTAAGGAGAAATCTACTTCCTGCAGTGTTGCCTGCACTGCCCGCAGTGAAAGTAAAAGGAAGTTAAAACAAGTTTTAACTTATTTCTAAACTTGGACTTCTTTTGAAATAGGAATGCACCCTGAGACTATTTTATGACCTGCTTTACTCTCTTCCTTAAACCAAAATTTGTAAATAATGTTATTTTTACAAGCTTTAATAACTTGTAAAATGATTCAAGCTTGTGCAATGCACATACAAGAAAGGCTGGATAGGATTTATGAGAAGGAAAGATCTTTGCATAAAAGCCATTTTTTTTATTCCCAGGAAAGAAGTACCCAGCGGGTCAAATGTGCAAGAAAGATACTGAATAGATGACGGAAGAACTCTTAATGGCTTGCACCAGATAGTATGTCTTGAATCTGGACAACAAGTCCTGTTCAAAGGAGGATCCTGGTGTGACTGATACCATTCAGGAAACATGGAAAAAGGAGGGATTTTAGTTCTTCTCTCTCCTGCTTTGTGAGCAGGATATTTCCAGTGATACAGACTATGGAAAGAGCTGACCAGGAGGCTGCAGAACACTATCAGCAGTCCTACCTTGCTCCATGCTGAGATCTGCTTCTCTTTTTTTATAAGAGGAAGGCCACATATAGAATATGGGACCTTTTTCCCACTACAGGCACAAACTCGATATAGGAACAGTAAGATGTATCTGCTACAAGCCTTGAAACCCACTCAAAACATTTTAAATTCCTCTCAATTTACAATCCCACTTTGTCTCAATCTTCAATCAGAAAGAAGTTTAAATCCAAATGGATCTGCAGCTTGTCTTTGCACCTCCTCTCACCACAGCCTAAATCTGTGCTTTTAACAGTGCTCTTACTCACAGAAGACTATGGACTTGGCCACAATATCTGATATCGTGAAGTAGAGCACCAGGAGGTCATTTTCAGGTGTGCATTGCTCTTGTGGACATCATTACAAAGCTAGGTGACAGACAGGGTAGATGTTGGCAGATGACAGCACACCTGTTTTAAAATCTGTCAGTGAATTATGTATTTTACCAGTCATTTTCTACTCTGAAGGATGTTCTCTGTAACTGTCTAATTATAGCAAAGCTGTACAGATTGTGTCAAAACTGCCCACAATTATTCAAGCTGCACCAATTACAGCTGACAAAACATGCACGTCTCCTAATTAAGAACATTTGAAAACTGATTTTAAATTAAGAAAACCTCCCCACCTTCACTTTTTGACAACTTACTCTGAGACTTCTCTATAGGCAGGAGAAGGAAAGGGATTTTTTTTTTTATTCCTTCCCTCATTTCTTAACTGTTTAGTGTACCAAAATAAGTCATAATGTGCAAACAATATGTCAGAATGAAAGCCTTTGCCTTGACAGATTGCAGATCGTCGAATAAAATAAAAATTGTGTTGTTCTTGACATCTGAAGTACAGAATGTAACAGCAAGTGTGCACATGCTTTAAATACATTGTTATTTTAAAGATCTCCAAATGTTTGAACATCTCAGGAGACAACGTAATTCATTCATCCATTTAAGCTAATGACATGTTTCTATTACTGGTTCTTTGGTGAGGGAGCAGCATGCATTCCTGAGAACAGCACAGGAAGGCTTCTCACTTGATTTTCCAAAGCTGTGGTGAACCCTGGTAAGGGCATATGGAAATACACAGCCATTCAGCCTGGCCTGCTCTTCTAAGCAGTGCAATTCATTTTCATTTTGAGCTTATAGACAGGCACTGCAAGATCAGAACTTCTCCAGACGCATGTAAATTTGTTTTCCAGCCCTAGCTTGGGGGTCCTCATTTTCAGTGATCTCCTCTTTGGTGATGAAGAAGAACCAGCTCCTGAACCTAAGAGAACCTCACCTCAACATTCTCATTCTCTAGGGACATGCCAATTTGGGGGGACAAAGACATGAAATGAGTGAAAGATGGAGCCACCCAGAGAAACTAAATATAAACCTTCGTACTTAAGAACAGATGAGAGGGCAACAAAGTACTCATACTGCACACGAGGAAATATGTTTACAAACAGTTCAAAACAATTTCACAGTGTCACTTCGAAGTCTAATGGAAGAAGAAAACAGAAATAACAAAACTCATGATCTGATGACAGCTCAGGGAGCACTTCTCACGAGGTGGAGGGGATGCCAAAGTGACATATCCTAGCTGACAGCTTGAAAAAAAAAAAAAGGCAAGGAGTTGATGGCAGAGCTCAGCTTCTGCTCACCCGCAGGCAAGAAACCCCCAGAGTGCACCGACAGCAGGTATCTCACCTTCTTGCATGACTCTCCATGATGCTCTTGACCAAGCGGAAAATCATCATCCTGGGGCCGTCGTCTTCAGCAGTCCTCTGTGCTCCTGGACCAGCTTTTTTGCCATTAATAAACTCTCACTCAGCGGAGCTTAGTTCACTAATGATATAAAATGCAGGCAGCTTAAATTAGAGCTTTCAGTTGAAAATAGCTCTATAATAAAAGTAGCTTTACTACAGCTTGACTGCCTGACTAAAGCCATGGTCCCAGCACTGCCACAAAGCATTATACCAGTAAAAGCTGGTGCTAGAGCATCTGTCTCCTCCATTTCCACACTGTCACCCTTTTCTTTAATTTTTCTTTTTTTGAGATATCTGAGCATTATGAAGGAAAGCTACAAGAGATTTGCTGCAAGAAGCATGTAATGAGTCTAAATGGTTTTCTAAACTGGATATGCAAAAGACAACATAAAGAAAATTCATCTCACTCTAAAGCAGATATTCACAAGTGAGCTAGTCACTCAGACTCCCATCATAGTCAGTTGAGAAACAGTGTTTTTTCAGTCACAATTTCCACATCATACCGGCCAGGGGAAATGTCTCTCCAGACTGTACATTTTTGTTATAAACTCTTGGGAGCTGGACACTTTCTGCCCCAAAAAGGAGAATTAATTTCTATGAACAACCATGAGCACAGTGTTTGCATCTTGTATTTTGTGCTCATAAATCCCTGGTTGTTGCAGGGGCCATTTGCCAAAGGGGGAAGTGATGCCCTTTCCTTCAAAGTCAAAAGCTAACTCAAACTACAATTCAGCAGAACCAAGACTATACATAGCATGACGGATTCATTTGAAGATTTTCCCTCAAAAAAGATTGTAATTCATTTCAAAATCTATTGGAAAGACCTTGAATTAGATTTCTGGTTAAGGCTTACAGTGCTGAAGGAGATCAATACGAACTTCAGAAAAGCAGTCAACAACAGATTTACAGTGAAAATCTCCAGGCTTCAATCCATTGTCTTCCAGAGCTTATTTCAGCAAGAAGGAAGATGTCAGTCAGCAATGCTTTGCTGAAAGGCAGATGTCCAGGTGTGCTAGTGTCTCACTACTATGAGTTAATTTTTCAGTGTTTAAATTCATGAAAACCCAAGAACAGATCAGCTGTAACAGATATGCACTTTAGCAAATTCTTATTGTGAACAACAGAATAAACTCTCAAGCTCTAAGAAATACTTGGACTTAAAAACTATAAATGTCAACATAATACTCAAACAGAATATAGAAAGAATATTTTTCATGGATGAGGAAAAACTATGGGGTTTTGTGTTATCTTTTTTGAAAAAAAGTCACCAAAATGTATATTTTTGAGGTATATTTGTAAAAGTAATTAAACTAAACCTATTAAATCCTAAATTGAGTAGCCTCTGAAAGTCTGTGGTAACTAGTGTTTTAACATTTTATTTTCTTGATTCTTGATGCAAAAAAATATGTAATTCTAAAAAAGAAACAATCTTAGGTCAACAAGGCTAATGGATTTTGTTTTGCAAGAGCCAAATGGTGAAAATAAATCATTTAAAAAAAGTCTATTTCCTTCTACAAACTTCTATGATTACTAGGCACAGATGAAGAAAAATTAGAATAACAAATATCAATAATAGAGAGTATCCACAAAAAATTAGTCTGATTTCCTGAAGATGGCAAATGGTTACTGTCTAACCTGACAAATTACAAAGTCACTTCCTTAATAATCATTCCCTACTGATATCTTAAGTATTCAAGAAACTGCAAAATGAATTTAGTCATAAAATGTAGTCTCTGATACCTGGAGAGGAATAAAAGAACACCACTTCTCCTCTTTAAGATATTCCTTACTTGAGGAGTTATATCTTCCATCCTTTTGGCCCTACTAGTTTCAGATAAAGGCTTGCAAATATATTTTATTCTAAGAATTAGCTTGCAAATATATTTTATAGCTCATATATTTCAAGTGGTATGAATGCACTGATTTGAGTAATTCTTTGCTTTGCAAGGGCTGATGCTTCTAACACCTCGACTCTAAAGCCACAGAATGATGACAAGGTCTTTCAGCTCTTGTCTTAGACAGCTGATTTACTTTCGCCTTCTGAAAGGGAGTATGACCTTAAATACAGACCATGAATCGTTTAATTTATGTCATAGTAGATATGTAAAAACAAATGATAAATTGCTTGTGAACATACATACATACTCTGAAGTACTGAACCCCGATGCCTGGAGCTGAAGCTGTTTCAAGCATTTGAAATTTCAACACTTTTTTCTTCCCATTTTGCACATTGAAGCACAGCTTCTAGGCTCATGTAGATAAATAAAACTTTTTGGGTTTGCACATCTCTTTTTCAGCCACTTAGCCATACTAGTACTGCTGATTAAACTGTAAACGTTTTCACAACCACTCTCAACAACATGACAAGCATGTGGAGGAGGAGATGTTTCCACAACCATTTGCTTTGTGAATTGAAAAAAAAAAAAAAAAAGTGCAATTTCTGTATTTCATTCATCCTTGATTTAGTTAAGCAAAATGTGAGGCAAATTGAGCTCCCAATGGTCCCTCTGCTATGAAATACTGAAGCAGTGAGAGCTGCGGCTTGGGTAAGGAATGTAAGCAGAATAAAGTTTCTCTCCAGCCTTCCTCCTTTCCCAGGAATAATAGAAACATGAGGACAAGGTGGGAGAATTTACTTCGCTGCTCCTTTTATGTTATACAATACTTCATTTTTTTTGTGACAGGCAGACTGTACCCTTCTCCACACTGTACCTTTCTTTGATAGCAGTGATTTTGTAGATTCTTGAGGACAGGAGAGCTGAAGACAAGGACCAGCTTTGCTAGCACCCTGCCACCTGTACTGAATTTCTAATCAAGATCTTAGTTCATGGTGCCAAAGGGCCTCTCAAAACCAGAAGCTGAGAAAGTGAGAAGTTGGGAGTGTATCTGACTTCAGATGGCATGTAGCTGCCCAGAGCTATGTTCATATTGGTCTGAGCTGTAAGCTCTGAAATGCTTTGTCAGCTGTCATCCTGATTTACATTTACAAGGTAAGTTTTAACTTAGGGACTTCATATTCCATTGGTTTCATGTCACCTTTGATCATTGTCTTTCATTACACTCTCTTTCACAAGTGCCACTACTACCCTGGTGGTGCCAGACACTGACAACCGATCTTATCTTCTGCTTAATCTCCAGCTAATTTGCTCTACACTTAAGTACTGAAATTTGCAAAGAATATGTTATCCCTGAAAGATGGTAAGGGTTTAGAAGAGGTGGTACACATCATGAAAACAGCAAGTCTTTAATTGCTGCAGAGATGTTGGGGTTGGGGGGATGGATCTCAGAAGACTGCACATTCCCATAAGGAACTTGTAAGGACAAATTCAGGTTCAGGACTCTCACATATATATTTATTCCTAGAGCTACAAGCAACTGAAATGAGAAAAGCAGAGATTATAGTTTTGGGACTTTCAAATCTTGCCACAGACTTCAGCATGAAGAACTGTTCCGTTTTTTTTTTTTTTTTTTTTTTTTTTACTTTATGTGTGTGTGTGTGTGTGTGTGTGTGTGTGTGGCAAATCTCTACCCTATCCTTTTCGAGCTATGCAGGTGGTGGTCTCTATAGAGAAATGGCCTGTAACTCTGTTACTGAAACCTGCAATGTACCACAGTAAACATCATATAAAAAGATAAAAAGAGAAGTTTAGAGAAGGAAAGTAGAGCATGGAAAAATTGTAGAGGAGTATTCACAGGCTCCTCTGGTCTCACAATTAATTGCCAACATTTACTTCCTTGTTATAGAGATCCCTGTGGTCATCATTGCTGGTTTTCAATATCAGAGAATCCCAAACATGCATCTCATCTCCAAGTATCTGATTCTTATAATTATCTTACTAGAAAAGACCATTTTCAACGTCATACTGGGGAGCCTGCAGACTACTGTTGCAGACTACTATATCTACTCAAATATAAAATGCACAGCATGGTTTCATGACAAAAATATTTTTCAAAACTCTGGAATTTGTTCTGTGTGTCAGATGTACAGACTCTTGACCTCTCTTTCCATCTAGCACCATAGTTTTAGGTGAATCAGATTTTTGTGTGATTGCTGGTGATTAGTGATTATAATCTACAAAAATTGTCCTAAATAATGCTTGCCATTTACAAATTTATTTTTGCTTTCTGTGCAATTCTCAAAGCTAACTTATTTACTCCTTTTAAAGGTTACATATTTTTGCCTCTGTTAACTAAATGGTAATTTAAACATGAAAGTCAAACTATGTTTTCATTTCTAAGCTGCTTTCATCATACAATGATCATTAAGAGGCTGGTGAATGTAGAGAAACACCACATCATTACAAATCTTGTAGGGAAAGGATAAACAATATTTTGTTACTCCTTGACTTGATCTTGAGGCAGAAGGTCCACAAGACTTCAGGCTGCTTTGACTCTCCACAGTATTCAGGGTTTCCACAGCAGTATCTGCAAAGTAGTTCAGATCTATATACTTTCAAAAGAGTGGAGGACACTTGACCCTGTAGAGTCAGAAGCTGGCTTTATAGGGCTTGGATCTGAAAATTTAGGCAATTGCATATTTATTCACCTTCACTAGTAGGGGTGGGCTCCACCGTTACAGAGAAAGGGCACACTATGAAAGTAGAGAGATGTCTCCCATTCTGGATGGGCAGTTCAAACAGTAAGGAGTATAGGGTAAAGTACTGGGAAGAGTACTGCTTCAAAGAGGCTGAACTACTTATTCCTCAGTTAATGAAATGATGTGATGAGCACAGCTTTAACAAAACCTTTTAATCAGTGGAGATCTCTCCTATCATCTGTTCTGACATTGAGGAGCTATTCTCCGCTACTGCCATGCAAGATGGTGACATTTCTCATATGATAGATGAAGTTTCTTTAAAAAATGACAGCAAGATAAGCAGTTCTATGACAACACTGATTAGGTGCTTTGATTCCCAGATGACTGAACTAATCTGAGGATTGTTGTGAGTCCTTGGCATATGTGATCAGAAACTTGGAGTGATATCGGCACATTCACACATTTACTGTTGATCTTCTCAACTTTTAATTTGGTAGCCCAAAAAAGCATCATATTATCTTTTTCCTCAGTCCTAGATAAGCCTGTTTTCAGAAGATGTGTCATATCCCAGCTTTTGACTGAAATCTCATAAATGAACTACTTTGCAAGCAAAAATTTAAACTCCCCAAACTTCCTCTTTGTTTTTTACTAAAAGGAAGTCCATAAAGAAAATGTAAAATGAAATAGGAAATTTTTGAGGATGGTAATTTCTTTCCTTACTCAAAAGATGTGTTAGCTGAATGCATTTAAGTAAAGTCAGACAGCAGTAATATCAAGGTAGAGGGTATAAATTCATAAAACAACATGAAAGGCTCATGAAGAAGTCATAAGACAACTTCTTGCTTTTTTTGAATCTAGGGATCAGTTGGGAACAGTGTTTAGCAGTGGAAACTGCTAATAAACTGCTAAATTTCTATAGTTATATCTGCTTGGACAATTCCAGTAATTTTGATTGGTAATTGATCTATTAGTTTTGCTTATTAAGTATATACAACTGATTTTTTTTTTCCTAACAAACTGCAGTTTTACAAAATGATGTGGTATATTCCACAAAAGTTCCTGTTCAGTAACACACATTCTACTACAGCCAGTAACCTATTACTTTTTCCTTCTTTATGAAGGTAGAACCCATGCTATCTCTTTCTTAAAGTCTCATCTTAGTCAGGTCTCCCTATTCTTTCTCTAACACCGATTACCTCCAAAATGCAAAGAAAGAATTAAGGGCAGGAATTAGTACTTAATCAGCTTTCAGAAGAATGGGTGTGAAGAATAATTCTGGTTGTTCCAAGAAAACTTCTTGATGTAAAATTTTTCTCACTTCCTACATGAAGCAGTCTCGGTTACTGGAAAGAGAAATATTCGTGAAGAGCAAGTGGTGAGATTGATGGCTGTCTGTTAGTAGCATATAGTCAAATTGTGATCATTGTTGGCTGTGCCATCTTGTCATTAACTTCTTCCACAATAATGTTTGGCTTAAAGTCTTTGGTACTGGGAAGAAGGCCTGGCTCCACAATTGAAAATAAGAGATGCATGTTCTGCCATCAGAAAAAGCATTTCTCCAGGAGCTAGTATTTTAACCAGTTCACAGTAACAGAGCCCTGTTCCCCATGTTGTGGTTTTTCAGTTGACATTTCAGTTATGATTACAGCTTCAAAGGACATGAAAAACTCAATTGCTGCTACAGAGTAATGGAGGTGCCTCCGGCATCAGATTTAGCCTTCTAAAAAAAAAACAGACAAATGAGGTGAGGAACACAAGCTGACCTTTCCCTGGATGCATAGTCTGCAGAGCTTGCAGTGTTAGTATGAAAAGCTGGAGCTTGCTCTTCTATGAGGGGAAACAATGAGCCACAACTCGGAAAAGGTGCTGGAAGCAGCAGGTTGTACAAAGGTGGCAAATGCCTTGCATCTAAACAAGTACAGGTAACCTGTCAGAGTGTTTCTATCACTTTGAACATGCTTACTTTCCACCCCTGGAGTGAATTGTGGAGAAGTTTGTGAAACTTTGAAGAGAGAGGTGTGTGAACAAGGATGAAGGGAGAAGCTGATATTTTCTGTTGCAATGGGCCTTACTCTGCATGTTGAAGAAGCAAAAGTCTGCAATCACTTCATGGAGCTTTGCTCTATAGCTTTAGAAATGAGACAGAAACAATAAAAATATTGTGTACTTCCAAAAGCTTTTTTTTTTTTTTTTTTTTTTTTTTTTTTTTTTGAAAGTAACCAGTAATCCAGGAAAAAAAGACACTATTTGTCAAACTGTTTGGGCTTTCTATAAGAGGCTGTGTGTCTCCCTCAGTTCTCACATTCAGATCTGGGGACTGGTTTATGACAGGACGGCAACAACAAGCACTGTGCAGGGTAAGATTCACCAGAAAACAGTCTCCGCTGGTGCTAGGATACCAGGGCTCTTCTGAGGTGACATGATGTCATTATACCTGGGATTGTGCAACTCTCAAAGCTATTCATCTTCTCTTGCTATTTCTGTACACGTGCATTTAGGAGAATTAATGGCGTTATTTCTTGTAATAAGCTGTAAGCCTGAGGATTGCTCTGGCTTAATCATGGCTGTGTATTGCCTATATGTTCACTATGATGTAGATAATTTGAAAAGCCCTAATAAAAGAAAGCCTCAGATGAGTCACTGCTGATTAGTCATAGGTGGGGTTAACATCTAAGGGATGGCTGCCCTCTCACAGCTTCGTTCTTCAAAATTTCCAGCAAGTTTCAGCGTTTCTCCCACACTGCCCTCAAGAGTGGGAAGATTTCAATAAATATTCACAAAGTCATCTTGCTGTCCTCTGAATCCGGCTCTCAAAATGCTTAGAGAAGAGAGAAACAAATTCAACAGGGAGAGAACTTTACTGCATAGTGATTGCTGCATTTTATTACAGTGAAATTTAAAATTTTCTCGTACTGTTTTTGTCTGGTCTGTCTCAACATATTAGGCTTTGCCTTGAGTAACCTTCCTGGGACAAGGTTAGCCATATACGTTTGACTATATTGATCAGAAAAATCTAAGCTTCATCTTAAACTTAAAAAACACCAGTCAAAGCACCACATTATCATGTCTCTGTTAAGTCGTAGGCACATGTAGGTGAATGTACAGCATATATGCTATAATTAAATCTGGATTATGTATGGGAGCTGTGCCAGAGCTTTCAGTCGATGAAGAGCAGCCTCCTTCTTGCCCTGATAGTGGCCTTAGCAGCTGTTTGGAATGAAGCAATATATTCAGAATCAAAATAATCATAGAAGTTTGGTTTAAAAAACACATGCAGATATTCCAACAAAAAAGGCTTTGCCAGAGATCCCAGCAGTCACCAGAGAAAATTGGGCCACTTAGTTCATGGAAAAATAAGCACTTTACCCCAACTTTCAGTACCTCCTTAAATTTCTTTCTAAAATTGAAATTGCCAATAGTTGCCAATGCCTTGTCATGTAGATGCAGAGTCTGAGAACTTCAGACCTAAATCCTTAGCAGGAATGGAGATACTTTCAGCTGAAGGATCACACAAGTTACCTGGACATAATGTTGAATCTGGTTTGATCAAACATACCAACAATTTCTTTAAGAAGGGAGACTGTTAATGCAAAAATGGTAGCCTCAGCCACTATAGAAATAGCCTATTCATACCTGAAATTCATGGACATATATTACTACTGCTGCATCTTTCACCAATCCTTTTTACGTTTTTACGTCAATGCTGTTCATAGTTTAAGCCTTATTTCCATCTTTTTTTTTCTTTCATAATTAACATAATTCAGTTATTTCATCTTGTGGATTTTAGGTTTCAATGTAGTAAAACGATTGTAAAACAGTTAAATGCCTTTACTGAGGCTTTACATAGCTACAACAATGAGGAAGAGAGTCCCAGAGAATCTGGACACAGCTGGGGAGAAGGCTAAGCCAGGTCTGGATGCTGACGAGACATTTTTGGAAGAAAGAGTCTTGTTTTGTGTTTACAGACAAGTAAGAGGGCAAGCAAAAAGCAAGACACTGAATTTTGCAGGTGATATTTCTCTCTTACTCAGGGAGATTATGGTTTTGCATTGGTCTATTTTACTTTCCTGAAGTTTATACAGATTTCAAGTATGTAAAATGGCCTCTCTCACTCACTTTTCCAAAAAAGAAGGGCCATGACCTGCCACTGTTTTTTTTTTCACTAATTTCCCTAGTGTCAAAATAAAACATACACATTCTGATAACAGATTTTGGTGTGACCCTCACAGCTTTACAAGAGCACAGTCAAGAAGAAAACATAAGCCACAATTTGTTTTTACTGGAGGAGAAAGGGAAGTCTAGAAATTCCTTTCTAAAACTGCCTATATGACAAAAGAAGTAGCCAGTGATGGAAGAGTCTAATACATTAGACCTATCATCCAGCCTCATTCTGCTTTTGCCATTTATTTAAAAAGCAAGCCCAGAATATGTTTTCCCCTGAACCACAGGGCAGAAGATCAATATATAGTATGAGCTCTGAGAGTGGATCACTACTCAAAGAAGAGCCTGTGGGAAAATAAAGCCTAAAACCATCAGTATTCCTAAAATGCCACTTTGGCTACAGGCACCCCAGAAGGGAACTAGCTTTGATCAATATCCAAGCATGCAGTAATTGTTCTGAGCTGCTGGTGTCCTATTCTGGAATTGCTTTTTATTTGTCTAATTTATTGAAGTAATATTTCTAGACACAGGAATATCCAGCAGTTTCAGAGGTCTGAGTGTAGACCAATAGTCTAATTTACTGTTGAAGGTTATACCATGGGAATTTGAGCAGACCTACAAGCGCTGAAGAAACTGAAGACATGCATTTGAAGTAGGAGGAAGGACTTCTAAGTCTTGGAGCTCACCAGTCAAGTCAAATTAATCAACTCAAACTCAGAAAAATTTTCAGAAGGGCTGGAATGAGAATGGCACAAAGGCAACTCCATTGTGAGAGGCCTCCAAAGTAGTTTTGTTTATTTAACCTACGAAAATAACATGCTGAATGGAAGATTTGATTACCATTCAGAAATAGATTGTGGTAGAATAGAAATCAGTGGTGAAATAAGTTATTTAAGATTATGACCACATAGGTACAAGAAAAAACATGACCAGCAATACATTTGGGTTGGAAATTAGAATGCTTCTAGCCATTTCAGAGTAATGAAATTCTGAAATAGTATCCCATTAGGAGTAGCAGAGGCAATTAGTTTGCAAAAAAAAATAATAATCTGGTGGGTCTTGCTCCCGTGGGCACTGTGGGTGATCTGAACAAATTGAAGATATGGTCTGAAATAAATAGGATATAGTTCAAGAGAGTTCAATTTATGAAATAAAACTTTTAACTGGGAATAATCAGCTACAAGGAAACAAGATGAAAAAATCCTAGCTCTAAAGTCCTGTGTAAAAACTACTTGGAAAGAGCTGTGGATAAAATAAAACATGAGTCAACATTACCAGGAAAACACATATGTCTTACTGGATGCTACAGCATTCCTATCAGTGTAAGGTATGTGAGGAACACCAGTATGTGAAGAATACCAGCCAGCTCTTCTTGAGCAGAGAAATGTCCTAGCTCAAAGACTCTAGTTTTAGAAATATGTGGATGACTCAAAGTCTAAAAAAAAAGGCAAGAGGAATGATGAGACTTGTGGAAGACAGAACTTCTAAAGAAAAAGCCAGAAGAATTGGGTGTGTTAAGCCCATAGAAGACACACACACACCAAAAAAAAAAAAAAAATAGTATAAATCAATTACTGAAAAGAAGAAACTTAATCTTCCTTCCGTGTGCACTGAGAAAAAGATGATTGCAGCAACTGAGAATTTGTTTCAGAAATAGAAAAAGCTTTAACAGCAAAGCACCGGATGAAGTTAGCAAGTATGTGACTTTCATGCCTAGAATGTATTTAGAACAGGTTAGACAGCCACTTACTACGAGTGGCTTATGGAGACCTCCTTTGCCATAATAAGATGGATTAAATGATTTCCCAAGATCCAGTTCCACTATTGTAGGCAATTTATCTCAAAATGTGGATAACAATGGTCAGTCCTTGATAAACATGAGTGTGCAAAATATGGCCACTTCAGTAAATATTTTCAATTTTTTTCTTCTAAAAATAACTCGTTATTTAACAATAACTAATAGAAAGATACATTAATCTTTAATTAGATGTCCAAAGGAAAAAGAATCACTTTTTATAACATGCCACTTTTTTGTGAACAATTAAAATACAGAAAAAATGTGTAAATGCACTGTTAATAAATTTTCTGTAGAAGTTTGGAAAAGTTTTCTCTCTACAATCTTCCCTAGATGAAATATCGACACTGCATTTTAAAAATAATTCATATGTCAGACTAAAGGGATAGATAAATAAAACCAAGAGGTTGTTTCTCACCTTTTCTTCTCAATTAATTAATAGCAAAATTTATCGACCTCATTTTCTTCAATTTCATCCTTCATTAATGGCTGTAAAACTCTCAAAAACCTACTGATTTTTCAAGCAAGACTAAAAATCCATCTCCATTCAAGAGATTACCAAAGCAAACCTTGTCTCCATCAATACCATTTTTTCTTAACCTAGCTGAAAGTTGAAAAGCAAAGCTGCCTGTTCAAAATGTTCACCTTAATTGTTGTCTTAAGGAAACTACATAGATCTCACTCCAATTCTGGTCAATCAGTGTCTTTGCTGGATACCATGAAAGATGGATCAGTTCTAAAAATATGACGACAGATATCATCAGATGGGGCAATCTGATGACAAGGAAACTCGGTACCATCCAGTTTTAGGGAAATCTGCCTTGCTTCAAGGATGTATATTCAGTGAGAGTTTATACAATTAGTTTTTCCCTCTCTTATAATAGTTGTTAGGCACCCTGTTGTTATTAATTTAGTTGGGACTTTTGCCAGGGAAGTATTTCAGAAGTTCTCAAAGCAAAAGAACGATACTTCTTGCTCAAATTGCACACACACATGAGCAGAGCACCCTGGTGGGCACATTCCTTGGAATGTGTTCATAACGCAAGTAATACGCTTATGCTGAGAGACTCATACCCCGAGTAATGTATCAAACGTTATTAAGAAATAGCATAAAAATAATATCTGACAGACTACCAGAAATGGAACAATTGTAACTAATGAAAACATGGACTAGTACTGATTTTGCAACAAAACAAAAACAAAATATCACCCTGTTTCTCATGCCAGTCTATAAACAGCAGTAGCACTGTGACTGTAGCGAAGCAAGAAGCACAGCAAGAAGCAACTACCTAGTTTTTCCTCTGTCATTTCTAATTAATAATATCATGCAATGTACTTAAGAAGCTTGGTGGCATGGTGACTAATTATCACAAAGTAAGGGCTCCATGTATAACTGATCCCTAAATTCCTATGCTAATCACATAACTGCCACTTGAGGGTGTTACAAATGTTCTGTACTGCAAAGTTCCATTCAGTTTCTCTGTTCAGACCTTTCAGATTTATTCATTATCATGGTACTCAGGTGCATAAGGACACAAATTTATTTGAAGAGAAGAGTTATGGCACAGTTAAGAGAGGAATTAGATGCACTTAGGTGCTATTATGATACGGAGATAAGCAATAGTAAATACATTGATGCTTTCTCTTTTATTTTTTCTCCTTTAATTTGTTGAGCAAGCTGGTCGCGAGGAGGGGAAATCAGGTCCTAGGAGAAAAATAACATAAAGGTAAGATGACCACATGTGCAGATGATGCCATATCTTGCACCTTCCCCAGTTGCCAGCTTGTGCTGAAAATGTAAAAATTATCAAATTGTGAAAACTGTGCTCTTTGGTAAAAAGCTCAGTGATTTCTGTTGTTGTTCACCCAATGAAGGGCAGAGCATTGTGACTACTATTTTGCTCGGCCCAGTGCTGTAGTAGCAGAGGTGGTTTCAGTGCAAATAAAATTCAATCTGACCTCTGAGAACTAAATATGTATGTGGAATACCAAGAGGATTGTCTGCTAATAGGATTAGAATGACTCAGAGTCGCAGAGCTTTATTAAAAACTTATAGTCCACCCACACAATGGGGCAAACCGGCTTTTTAACCAACAGTCCCGAACACTTGTACCATCAGATTTCAAATATCCTCACTTTCATGTCTTCCACCAAACATTCAAGACTTAAGTCAAGATGCTCAAAAAATTAAAAAAAAAAAAAAATCTTGCTGCAAAGTTTTCTGCTTCTTGAATAGTCTTCACTGGCCTATACAAATACTTCAAGCTTTTAGTAG
Source organism: Tinamus guttatus (assembly GCF_059628265.1). Taxonomy (NCBI): domain Eukaryota; kingdom Metazoa; phylum Chordata; class Aves; order Tinamiformes; family Tinamidae; genus Tinamus; species Tinamus guttatus. The sequence continues at coordinate 3,298,942 of NW_028288752.1, forward strand.
GTAGATCAAAAGATGTCACTGCTGCTTGGATTTGAGCCTGGCTAAGGTACAGTTCAATTCAGAGGGAAGATTTAGCAGCTCTTCTGAGGGGCATCATTTTAGGCAGTAGATAGAAATCTGGAGAGGCCATGCCAACGCCCAAAGTTATCTTTAGGTCTCTTAGCAGGATCTTCAAAATACATCCTGAAAAGTTCACCTTTGGATGTTAACCTCAGCTCTTTATTTTTGATTATTTCTAGGTAGATATTTTAGTCTTGAAATCTTCAGGGCAGGGGAGAACCATGATAACCGTTCCAGACATCACGCAGCTTTGAATTTAAATGTTTGGAGTTAGGTTGGGAGCATATAAAATTCCCATAATCTTCCTTTCTGCAGCAAATTATGTCTTTTAAGCACATGTCATTTTCCAAAATGGCATTAATGTGGGAAAGGCGGATGTACAGCAGATTCTGTAGTTTTAAAAATTGCAGATTGAGCAGCGTTTTTCTAACAATAATGTATCCCCTACTGCAATTTGTAAATTATTTTTTAGGTCGTTGATATTTTGTTATAGATTTTCACCATGCAAGATGCTTCCAGAGAAGCAGTCAGGTGTAGAAGAAGTCTGAAGTAAGGTAGGCATCTGATATGCAGGTAAAGAAGAGGAACAAGAAGGACTATGGAGGAAATTAATTTAGAGCTCCTGAAAAACAGCTCTTGAGAGGCAATGATCCACAAGAGATTGCTGGTGGTGAGTCTTCATCACTGAAAATCAACTGATCATTTGAAACTGAAATATTTCAGTATCAGTCAGAAATATACAGTCAATTTAGCTTAGAACTGATAATTTCTGGTTAGAAAAATGAAAATTTTCAGGAAAAGCAGATTTTTCATGATCTGTCACTAGGAGGGGAAAAAAATCATGAACATCCCTTGTCAAGTCTCCATATTCTAAATTTAGAATTTGACTAGCTTTAACCTTCAAATATTGGTCCTTAACAGACTTTTCTTTTGTCATGCCCTAAGGCTTCTCAGAAATGTCTGCACTGCTTTGTTTTACTATGTGGAAAAGGAAGGGAAATGACAACTCACTGCAGGAGACAGTTTTTCTTTAGCATGGTTGGGCTCCAAGCAGCTGCTTTTAGCTTGTCTGTTAGCTGGTTTACTTGGCATTACAAACTAGTCTTTTTTTTTTTTTTTTTTTTTTTCCTGTGGCCATTTTGGGTGTTTTTTTTTTAGAGGTGATGTGTCATAGAACACACACAAGAAAAAAAAACGAGGTATATTATTCTCTGAATTTTCAGTTCTGGGATCTACAGGCTTTTTCTTGTTGTGGGCTACATAGGTTTTTCAAACATATTTGGTGGATCCTGCAAACACATACACTTTACTGTTATTTATAACGAATATGAGAAAAAATTCACAGGGCTGCAGGCTGTGAGAAATGAAGCCATAGATTTATCTGGACTCTTCTTAAATGTTGATTCATAACTGAAGTATCCTAAGAAGGTCATTGGACTAATCAGATATCTGAACTAAAGATTTATTTTTAACAGGAATTTTATTGCAGTAGTAATTGTATAAGACACTTCTACTTAAAGTAAATACATAAATTGAAAATAAATAATCCCTCAGTTTTATAACATACTCAATTCAACCCAAGTACTTATTTAAGAAGGAGACTAGTAATGGTGAAGAGTGTTCCTAACATAAATCTAATGTGCTTTCAAGTCTAGCAAGTGTTTTTAGACAAAATAATGCGGGAGTGAAATAGAAAAAGTTCCAAAATATTATTGCAACACATTGCTCATCATTGCTAGACTGTAAGGACACTTATAATCCTGTCGCGGCAAGAGAGTCTTTAACATTCTGGCCATGCATCTTCAAACACCAACTAATAAGCCATGGGTTGTAGTAAACATGCAAGACATAGGTACTGACTTTCTGCAATAAATTTCATTTATCCTTCTTTATTCTTGTTGGTTCAATGGTATATTGTACAGCTCACCCAAGGGAAAAAAATAATTGCATGAGAAACACTAACTTCACTAAAGCTCCAAAGCAGAGTAACTGCTATTATGTATTGACCGTGCTGAACATGCACAGAAAAAAGGAAAGCAAAGTGGTGTGGATATATGCTTCATGGACACACTTAAATGAATTAACCCAAATAATGTGTTATAAAAATGAGTAACAACTCTAGTATATGTCATGCTCCATACATTTTGCTTATGAAAAGTATGTAATATCTGCCAATTTAAAACAGTATATGCTTTGTATATTAGTATATGAACAGCAATATTAATAATGCTAAAGAAGGCCATCTGGTACTCAGTGTAGAAAACTGCCAGTCTGAATTCCCATTTTCTTTCTTCTTGCAAAAATAATTTTCAGGAGATTGCTTGACATACTTAATCATTTTCAGGACTTTTTTCCCTCTAAGAAAGGAGTAACATCTCTCACCAGTTGTATTTAAATTATCGATAGTAGTGCTTTGAGATAGCTGAAAGATATACAATTACTTGTCATTATCATTATTTATAGCTTTATTATACTCTTTAATATCAGCTCAAACATCTCACATATTTATCTTCAGAAGCCTGAGCCAATTCTGTAATTCTTTCCAAGATCTAAATCTTTTCTGAGACACTAACACCCTAATATTATTTCCATTACTCCAAAAGCATATCTCACCTTAGGTTTTGACATATTGGTCTTTCAGAATATTTTCTCACCAGGTCTTCAGGATCTGATCCATTACAAGTTATGCTTAAAAATTCATGGCTCATGAGGCAGGCATTAGGATTCAAGAAAATGGGAAAATGTCAGTATGCTTTAGCAAAGGAGACAGAAGTAACCCTCTTGAACACCCTAAGTTTCAGTTCCTGGAATAATGGAAATAAAATAGTAAACATTGCATAAGCACTTCCGTTATAATAAGGTGAAGAAAATATGACCAACATGGCATTGTCAGGAATAGTGTCAAAACACCCTGATTTCTCCCTCAGAGGTTGATAATTAACCTCAAAGACTGACAGTTTAACCAACCTAAATGGAGAGGGACAACGGGATGCCAGATGTCTTAACGTTGACCATATGATTCCTGTACGATGTTCTCAAGCATATTATGCAATATAACCTATATAAAAGAATTAGAAAGTTCCTGCATAATAAACTGGAGGACAAAAAGACATCCCTGTTGTTTGTTATAAATGGCAAGATGTTTCAGCTGGAGATTCCATGAACTTTTGCTCTGAGGTGGCTTGGATATCGAGATACAAACTGATCTGATACTGTTTGCAGTTAGAAACAAGACAGGAAAAAAATGAAAGCTTTCATGGAAACAGAACTAAAATTTAAGATTATTTTGGTAAATTTGACAGTAAATCAAAAATCATCAAGATGAAATGCAATTAAAAAAATACAAAGTGGTACCCATAGGAAGGAATCATAGGGAATCATATGAACAGGGCCTTTAGAGGGGTCCATGAACAGCAGGCTTTTGTTGAACAGAGACAAAATATAATAACATAGATTCTGTTGTCAAAAGTCAAATTGCAAATGTATGTATTAGTATGAGATAATTATTATTCTCCGCCTGTACAGTCATGGTCTCAGCTGGAGTACTGTCTTCAGATTTGAGCACTGCAACTACAGTCATATTGACTACAGTCAAACTGATTAAGTCATATTGGAGAGGGTTTAGAGCACTGTCATGAGAGGTGTAAGAGCAAGGGTTGGAAGAACTGGTTTTGTTTAGTCTGGAAAAGAGAGGATTAATAGGAAAGGTCCAGTTTTGTGGCATGTGAGATATTGTTATGCAGACAAGAATCCTCAGCATTTCCAGGGAGAAAAAGGCGGAGGAAAGGCACAAGACTAATGTGGTGAGATTAGCAAGAAAATATAAGGATAGTGAAGTATCTGCAAGAGTCTGATGAAGGTCAAGGTATCTCCTGTGCTGAAAATTTTTAGAGCTTGCATAACAAATATGTCAGAAGCAGATCAACCTCTTTTTGCTTCTGCCTCAGAGGAGACAGTGGGCCTAGATGACCACGGCAGGTCCCTTCAAACCTTAATCATGTTTGAAACAGAGAGGTAAGTGAACATTAAGCAACAAATGCTTGACATCCTAATCCAACATATCATTTATTCACTTAGGGATGTGGGTCCAAGAGACTTGTACCTTCCGGATGGTCAGTTGATGGGGATCATCCTCAACACAAACAGGTCTAATTTACCCTACAACACAAAACTTTTACTGAGATGCTTGTGATGAACAGCAGACCTTGTAAGTTATAGAAGACCCATGTGTATAAAGAGGGAATGTTTTCCCATTAGTTCCTGATGCTGTTCTCAAATGTCAAAGATGAAAATGGGCTACGTCTCGTCTTGGTATTATAATGTCTCTCTTTATATATATGTATATATGTATATTTCATATATATATATATATCATATGTGTATATATATCACTATACATATACACATACTCACACATAGACATGTACATATACACATATACATTTCCTGAGATTAACACAGTGGAAAAGAGTGGGAGACTGGACTATTCATTCTTTCTGAGTCTAGTCACTCAGTGATTTCATTCTTCAAAGGCAACACCATCCTTTCTTACTGCATGTTCAATAATGAGTCTGCAGGTTACTTTTTTCACCAAATAAGCTTTAATACCATGTTTCCTAAGACACCTGATATATGATCATTTTAAGTATGTAACCAGCACACAACTCATCATTGCTGACAGCAAAACTAAATGGTATTTGGAAAAGCTCCATTTATTTTATAGCACAAACAGTTCTTGCTTGAATGCTCACTATTGACTAAGATGTCTGGTAGAGAATCAAAAAAAGAAAATGGTCCAGGTATGCAGTAATTCATGCTCAGGATGACATATGTTTTGGTTTCCCTTCATGGTTCAACACTACCTTAAAATACTGATAATTTAGCACACTGAATTCACCTGCTGCTTTTGAGATCTACTGAATCATTTCCTAACCTCTGCCTTTCTGACAGATGGGAGAAATTGCAGCATTTTTTTTTTTCAGTTCAGCTCCATCAGAGAAGATGCTGTCCAGAAAATGCTGGAGATCCTTCTCACTTCTCCTCTTTCCAACAATCCACTGAGTTAGACAGAAAGTCAACATCATCATTTCAGAAGCAGTTATCTGATGTATGGGTCAGAAAAGTGTAACATGAACTACAGACATCACTGGAGGTGGGCTTTGCCTGGTGGGAGTTGAGACATCTGTTTGGAATTCCGCAGGAGAAAAGATGAGATGCTGCACCAAACTACAACTTCAAAAGTAAGCTAACAAGAAACATCCCACCTCTGAAACTCCATAGCTCCTGACCTTACTGAGTTTCTACCAACAAATTTTTAATTTAGAAAGAAAATTATCTTCTGATCCGTGCATTTGAAAGGCTGTCAAATCCTTTAGTGCCAGTGACTCTCTAGCATCCTGTCAATCATGACGACCTTGAGTTTTGAATTGCTTGGAGTTTCTTTTTCAATAACTAGAGCAATTTCTCAGAATCTGCCACTTCAACATATGCAGAGGAGTCTGTTAAGGAGAAAAACTGTATTCCTCTTGCTAAAGAACAGTTACGTTGTCACATTCTGCCAGGAGCTCTGGAGAAGGAGATGGAAAGCAATAGCATATTTTTTCATCCAGATAAAATGGAATAAATACAAAAATTAGGATTTTTTTTGCCATCACTTTTCTGTTCCACAGAAATAGTGGTATAGCTCAATTTCTTCAAAAAGTTGTTGAGAGCTCTGGAGATTCACCCTAATTTTTTCCAAGTCTGACTCTGCAGCTATATATGCCATTTTCACTATTTCATTTTAAAAATAATAAAAAAATCCATAGTTTTACACCAGAAGAAGTTCTTCAAAAAATGACCTTGGCATCAAGCTGAGTGACAGGTAGAACATAAGTTAGCAGTGTAACGATGTGGCCATGAAGTCCTAACTGCCTCCTGGGCTGCATTAGCAAGAGAGCAGCTAACAAGTGCAGGGGAGAAAATCTTTCCCTCTTGATCTGCATTTTTAACACCATGTTTGGATAATCTGTCTGGTTTGGGGCCTCCTATTAGAAGAGAGATGTTATCTAACAGGATTGTAATCTGCATAAATTGTCTTCTGTGTAAAGTTAAGAATGTCTTCTGCATAAGAAGTTCCCTTCTGCCAGGGAACTTTTGTCTGAAGTTTTTTCCTGTCACAGAATTTCAGACAACGTGAAAATCCAAGGTTTCTTCAGCTATTTTTTGGCATGATTTCCTGATTCCACACCATGAGGCACATCAGCGCAAGGTCTTATGGTTCACTTGTCCGGAGACAGGTGCACTCATTCATTTAGAGCATTTTTTACTGCTTTTACTTATGTATTTGGTAAAAGTATTTTTTTTTACAAGACAGTCATGTTTTTTTTTTCCCTCAAGAATTTTTCAATTATATTTAGATGTAATCTCAATATTCATTTTAAATTCTCTCCTGTCACACAATGGTTTCTATTTTAGAATATCTTTCACTGGCTCTTGATTCTGTGTATACATTACTGAAATTTCCAGAGATGTCCTCTTTTCCTTTAAATAATTTCTACTGTGGCAGGTTATAAATCATGCTCTAGGATCACTGCCTTCCCAACACTCCAGCAACCCGCCTATCTGCATTTCTAATGTACTCAGCACAATATCCAAATGCCAGCAAGGCATTTAACCTTGTCACTTTACCTTTAAAGTAGATATTCACATACCTTCTCTTTGTTTTTTATTATTTTGATTTATTAGTATAACTTTCTGGTTGCAAGCTGCCATGCCAAGGATTAGGTCTGAGGGTGTTTTAAAAGCGGTGGAGATGGAAAGAGATTTTTTTTTCCCCCAACAAGAGTTTGCTGGAGAGTATCCATGTGCCAAATGCATTGGCATTTGGGCCAGGAATGACTTAATTGCCCCACTTCATTATTTTAGAGGTGTATTTAAAAATCTCTCCGTTAATTTAATTTCTTTTATTGCTTTAGAGGAAAGGTGTATGACAGGTTGTCAAGCCTTTTGGCTAAATCCATGGAGAGATGCAGTGATCTGTTACTGCCTAAAAAATCTCATTGTCTGCAGTTCTCTGAGTGCCTGTCAATCAAAAACAGATCATGAGTTCTTGAATGACAAGAGAAACAGAGAGGATTTTTTCTTTCTTTTTTTTTATTTTTTTCTTTTTTTATTTCATATGTGATTATGTCTGTTACAAAATCGTTTGTATTTCTCCCTGCCAAAACAAAAAATCTATATATGCATTCTGTCACGGTTTCAAAATGATGCCCTAAATAGCAGCTGGTCAAGGTGAGGGGTTATCTCATGTCAGTTCCCCTCTTTCTTACTAATGACCAGTCTTCTCTAATATTTGGAAGGTGGAGCAAGACTTTCTAGATAGAGAGGTTGTTTCATCCTTGTCATTAAATTGCTCTTCAGATCCTAACAAGATGTATGGAAGTATAAACTTAAGGAAAAAATTCTTAACAGAGAGAGTGACAGAGTACTGGAACAGGCTGCCCAGAGAGGTTGTGGAGTCTCCTTCTCTGGAGATCTTCAAAACCAGTTTGGATGCAGTCCTGTGCCATGTGCTCTAGGTGACCCTGCATGTGCAGGGGGGTTGGACTAGATGACCTCTAGAGATCCCTTCCAACCTTGAGCATTCTATGATTCTATGGTTGGCATCATTTTATTTATCCTGGCTTGTTTTAAATACTTTCTAAACAGGAAAGATGTTAAATCCCTCTGTTTAAAATCTGAGCACCATTTTATAAAGTTGTGCTTTGTTTGCAGACTCCCAAATGTTGTCCATTTCCAAGGTGAAGACCTTGGATTTGAAGAAATAATGTCTAATAGAAAAAAAAAATGACGTGAAAATGTAAAGGTGCTCAACTGCTGCATGCAGCAATAAGTAGTAATAGTGGTTTTGAAAAGCATTGGAAAGCAAGGGCAGAATATCTGCAGACAAAACAATAAAAACTTATACCTAACAGTTTGCTCAGGATGCTAGTTCTCAATCCCTATTGTCCACAGCAACATTTGGTATTAAAAAAAAAAAAAAAAAGTCACATTTCCCAAACTCTGTTATACCTACTTAAATCCTGGTCACATGCACATGTGCTGTGCACTAAGATTCTTTTCATTACTCACAGCATTGTCATTGCCTGTTGTTCAACGTATTCTGACCTTTTCTTTAATTCAAGGAAATTCCCACTGCAGACTAAAGGAAAAAAAAAAATAAAGGTCCCAGTTATAGCAGATGATTCATTTCTTTGCTCCCGCATCAGCTTCCATAGTATATTTTACTTCATAAATACTACTGAACTAGAGAAAAAGAGGTGATAGAAAGGCCATTAACAAGTAATTGTTTTTGAAAGGAAGAGATGCATATAGTAAGACTAAAGGTAAAAGGGACATGACAAGGTTCACTGATGAGAGTGGAAGGGTTAGCATCAAGAATTGGCTGCTCATCTTTAGATGAGAAGAAGACAAAGTAGATTAAAAAATAAAAAGAATAATGTATTTAATGGAGAACTGAGGAGAGGAATAAGTAGTAAAGTTCTCCTGAACCTAGAGAGATCAAATACAGATCTAAGCGATCCTTACAAAGAAATTTATGCAACTCAGTCACAAGCCAAACATAAACTGCACTAGAGACCGTGAAATATTGAGATCAACACTGAAAGTTCTTACTTTGCAACGCTTTTCCAATATGTGATAAGTAAATCATTCCTCCCTACCTTGAACACTATCCAGGAAGTCATGTAGGAGATGAACTTCTGGAAGCACAAGTGTTGGTCAGAAATATACTCTGTGGCATGTGAAAGAAAAAAAAAGAGACAAAATTTTGGTTCCTGGTATTAGAATTACTTTTCTTTCTTACTTCCAAGAATCTATATGTGGATGAAAGCAAAGGTCTGTTTGCTATATATATTTTTTATCCTAGAAAACTAAAAAAAAAACAAACAAACAAAAAAAACAAACTACAACAATGACAAAAACTGTAAAATACAAGACCAAAGTGTGATTATGATCCCAGTGAGAAGTTTAGTGATATGGTCCTGTCAGGAGGAGTTCAACATAAATTGATTTTACCAGTATCTAGAGCATTCAGATGAAAAACAGAAATTTGGCAGGCATTTCTCTCACTTGAAACCTTTTTGATCACAAAAGGATGGCGTCTCTGCATATATATGTATGTGTTTATGGGTGTACATATACATATATATATATGTATGTGGAAGGGATGTGGGTGGGTGGAACACACACATCAGAAAGGAGAACAAAAAGGACATTTTAAACATGCACATTGTACAAGCCAGAAAGGAAAGGGAGTGGTAAGCATCATTGCAGAAAGGTAAAATATCTTGAGAAGAATCCAAACATAATCTATAAATTATACTGAATTAGAGATGAAAATTACACCCCTTCCAAATACATAGAAAATTATCTTAATATGGCTTACTAGTATAACACGAGGTACACAATCTTCAAATATCATATGCTGCTGACTAATCTAATGTAAACTCTTTCCCCTACTCCAATAAAAGAAAAAATCTTTTAGCATTTTGTCATGCAAAAGATTTTGACAAAATTCTGATATTCTCTCAAAACTTCAAGCTTACTCCCAATCTACAGTACACACCTTTCTTTGTCTTCTGTGAGCATATTTTCTGTTCTTCCAGTGAGCCTACTTAGATTTATAGCAGCCATCTGAGACCCTTTATGAGCATAGGTACAGTGCATGCATTACTGTCTAAATTTACTGCTCTGTAGTAAATTAAAGCTCGTTAAAACTCACCTATACAGGCGCAAATGCAGTGAGGCCCAGCTGCTCTAATTTGTCTAAAATCTGCTCTCTATCAATATAGATCTACATCAGGAAGTGGTTTGCCTATTTCATAAAAATAAAGTCAAGGTAACAATGTTACTCTTGCAAAGCTCAATTTGGCTAATTAACACCATAAAACACTACATATGAGCAGTGACTGAAAAAGAAATTTCTTCACATCCTTTCAAAATACTTCAGTCTTAGGACAGAAGCAAAGGTGGTTTTCCAGGCATTGCAACCAGCTGTGGACACAGGAGAAATCATTTCCTTTCCTGACCTTACCATACATTTCTTCAGTGATCTTTTCACACCACTGTTGCACTTTCTATTCCTTGCATCCCTTTCACTGCATGCCTTCACCACAGCGGCCTCTCCAATAATTGGTCTTAAATGTTAAAACCTAAGATCTTTCCTGAATTTCTCACTGATGGTCTAATTGCCTTAAAGAGATGCCTTAAACTAAATTGCCTTAAACAATTTTAGCATAGAAATACCTGACACTTCACTCAAAAACACACTCTTGAAATTCAAGTTGCTCTATAGCATTCAAAAATGAACAAAGGGATAAAGACAATAAACAAAAGAAAGTGCAGCCAGACAAAGCCTGGGAACTATTGTCTTCATACAATGCTTCCCCATCCCAGTTCCAGCTGAGACTTGTGAATGCCATGGGGATAGAGGGCCTGCAAATATTTCATTAGAGCTTGACAGACACAATCAGGTATTCTTACACAAAAAAAGTAGAACAAAAAATATTCTTTTAAATATTTTGGCTTCTTGAAGAAATACCTCAGTTTGTCAAAGAGTGGTGCATGTCTCCTCTCCATGCTGCTGCTTCCCAGAAAGTTGTTATAAAAAAGATCCTTTTTTATTGCTCAGTGAAGTGTTTGTTCCATCCTCAGTTTTCCATGTGGAACAAATTCTTTTCCTGTATTTCTTTCACTGAAATTCTTCCACACATTTTCTGACACCCATGATAGTTTAATGCTATGAAATATAAAAAATAATTTGTGGAGCTCTGTTTTTTATTACCTAGAATTCACAGCCATTTGTAGCTCAATTCTCCCACTTTTTCTTTCTTTCAACCTTTTTGCATTTGCACCTGCCTAACAAGGAAAACGGGTTTTCCTGACAATCCTTGTTAAAATACCTTTCCTTTCCACTCCTGCTGTTTATTTTTTCCATACAAAGTGACATTCAGCATTTTAACTATAAAACCAGAGTGTATTATAGGCCCTTTTGCTGGTAAAATATTTGTTGAGGTCATCTCTGAGCTATGGCAGAAAGCTTATCATCCCTTCAACTCCTGTCAAAATGTGGAGCTGTTTTTGATTGTTTGTTTGTGTGTTTTTTCTTTTCTTTTAAAGCTGAGACAGGGAGACAGATATAATTGAACTTGTGGAGCTGTCCTGGCAGAGCTCATTGGTAAAGCTGAGGAGAAAAATCAACGCATTTTCTTTATAACCCTGTTACCTGTGGCCATGTTCAGGGCTTGATGCACTTAGAAGCTAGGGTTGCTGAACCAGTGATTAGTTGTCTTGAGGGTCTTGAGTCACTTGAGGGTTCACAGCAATGTACATAGAAATTATACACTGAATAAAAAAAGCACCAGACCCCATTTCCTTTTTGGTAAGAAATTCCTCATCTAGCTACTGTGCCTTACACAGGATTAGCTACTTTCTTTAGCAGTATGAAAGTAAATCATTCCTTAACAAATATATCTTGACTATTACATAAATGGCCAACCATATGCCCAAACTCATACCATAAAAAAGCAAAGAAACTGAAACGTGTTTCCATCTTGACAAAATAAAAACAGCTGAAGCAGCAAGTGTTTCATCATATCTTTCATCACAGAAATCCATGCAGAAATCCATGGGCTTGTGCGCCTTTGGGAACAGGTTTGACGTTTGGAGAGGTCAACAGTGCAGTGAAAAGAAATCCTTCAAAGTCCAGCTCTTCTGCACTACCTTCGCTTATCTTCCTTATGTTTCTTCTTGTCTCTTTGTCCCTACATGTTTACCCTGTAGGTTTTCATGTTTCTGTTGTTTTGAAAGAGTTGCACTTAATTAACTCATGTTTGCAAAGCAGAGTGTGTGGTAAGTACTATTATAACTCTTTGGCAAAGATGGCTGGTTAAGATTCAAAGCACAGCCGGAACAGCTGTCAGAAAAACCTCTTGTACTGGTGATGTCCTAATGGTGCAGATGATACCGCTGGATACAAATGCATCAGCAATTAGCTCTTTGTTGTGCTCACAAAATAAATTCCCCAAATTGTCTCAACATAATCATTTTCTACATCTATTTTGTTTTTGCCGCCAAATTCACTCACCATAAACTAATATATTTCTATCATGTGTAGTTTATATCTATCCAGGGCAAGCAGTTAACAGAAGTTAGCATAATTGAATAGGTAATTAATTTATTTTAACAACTCCTCCCTGCTGTAAACACTTTCCAGTGAGAGCAATTGTTCAGGGGCAGCTATCTGCATCAGTCTAAGAGGAATCAGCTGGGCCAAAATCATCACCTTCCATGGAGCTCAGGCTTGTCCTGAGTGAAATTAGCAGAGCTGGCTCATTTTGTTTTGTAATACTAATTCAGAAACAAGAAAACCTAGGTCATATGCACAGGGGGGAATATTTCAGCTTGATATTACTCAACTTTTTTGCTTGATATTACTCAACTATTACTTAAAAATGGATTATTGGCACTATTATTATTAACATTATTAACAGAATTTCAAATTAAACTTTGTGCTGTAACAGACTCGTGCTAAAATCCCAAAGCTAATCCATTTGGAATTTTGAAGAGATTTACTCTTTTTTTTTAATTATTGTGACTAGAAGAACTAGAGAATATAACACTGAAAATCTGAACTTATGTATAACTAACATAATAACCATGACCCCAACCCCTTGAGAGCTCCCAAAGACTTTCCAGAAGAAAAGTTACTATCATTACAGCATGCAACCATTCCCTATAACCTTGAATTGAATTAGCCCTGTTTCTCTGGGAAGCTTATCCCTTAGATTCAGTTATTCCTGGTGTAAGATGTAAAATGTCCTGATGTAAAATGTAGAATGCCTTTCCATTTATTTGGAGGAGCAGCCATGGGAGAAAAAAAAAAAAAAAAGAGCCCTCAAATTTGGCTTTTCTTTATTGGATCCCATTTAAGACAATGTCATCTTTCATACTGGATATAGGAACATTTTGCTTCTGACTCCACCAAATACAATAAGCCCCTCCTTTTGCAGTTGGGAAAGTGGAAATATCTTCTTAGCAGAATCTCCTTCAAGTGCAGAATCAAGCTGATGCATTGGGAATTTTCAAAAGTGACACTGGTAGTAATTGCATTCTGCCCAAACTTTCTGCTAAAATTCTCCATCCTCAAGGTGACTCACTAGAGCAATCCAGAGATAATATTTAAATCTTGCGGTGAATGTTATATACATTGTTTTTACTGTTTTTACATAATATTTAATTTTCAGGAAGGCATTAGTCAAAATTTTTGAGATTAATTTTTTTTTAGAAAAAGGATGTTTGAGACTGCTCTGTTTGAGCAAGTTTATGTTTCTGCCATAAGTAGTGGCACAGCATAGAGCTACTCAGACCCTTGAAAAAACAAAGGATTTGGTGTTTGCTAAACAGATTTGATTCAAACCATGCGGGATTTTTAAAAACATGGGAGAAATTGTCAGGTCCTCATCTGCCAGGGGGGAAAAAAAAAATCATATCATTCAACTCATTTAATCCCACAAGACTTAAGGAAAGGGGCCAAAATTCAGACTCAAAAGACAAACTGAATCCCCACCAGCCAAAAAAGAACGAAAACAAGCAAACAAAAACCCTGAGATTCAATATTTGATCTTTCTAGTCTTAAGAAAGAAACAAACAGTTGAAAAACACCAATGGAAAGCCATACAAATGTGGACAAATCCAAAAGCTGTCCTTGGATGAGATTAAAGCCCTTTTGATGCAATTGAGAACAATTTATTCTTGGATCTTATATTCCCTTTCATTCCACAGTCACACCTTCATCTTTTTCCCTTTCAGAGATAATCTTTTGAGTTTTAGCTCTCATCACTGGCAGTAATGGAAGGAGAAGTTGACTTGGAGGGAAATTTTGCAGTTTCTTGTGCTTTTTCACCAGCCAGGCCTATTCTTCTACACTTTTTACACCACAGCCATTTTTGAGAAACACGAAGTTTTGTTCAAAACAGTCTTTGAGACCTGGTTGATATGCTTTCGGAAAGGATATCAGAGGACAGGGTAGTTGAGCCAGAAACTACTTGTAAAGATTAACAAAAGGATTAAGTGTTGGAGAACATCAAAATATGTTTTTTTTTGTAAGCCTTTGTGGCTTGACACAGCATTTGCTGATCCTACTACTAGATATAAAGCTCCTTGGGAAATCCTGCACTCTCTACAATTATTTTCTTGATGAAAAGATCTGGGAAGCTATTCTGTTCATATTATATCATGTTGGCTCTATATTCTAGCAAATCATCAAACTCATAAGTGCCAGCTCGCTGAAGCCAAAATCTGAGGTTTTATCAAATACCCATATGACCAGCTGATTATTATTTAGAAACCTTCCATTAAATTTAAATCTTTATAACACAGATATAAATTATGTGGCTTTTGGGTGGTTTCTTTCCTCTCTGTCAGTTTTCCCACCAGACTAAACATGAGCTCCACAGGTGTCTGCAGGTGTTAGCAATACACTGAAGTTTATTGCAGCTCTCAGAGAATATTGCACCTACATACTGTCAGCTCACTGCATATTTAATTTTCTTTAAGACACTTTCAACATCTAGAATCTGATGCAAAGAGAAAACATTTCACTAGGATATCTGAGAGCAGACAGACTTCCATATTTATGTGATTCAAATCATATACATAAGATCAAGTGAATAAAGCTTTAGCATAACTAAGGTTACCAGAGGAATAGAGGATCATGTAGAACTGAAAAGGCACAAGGAACACCTGGCTATATCTAGTGTTTCCAGATCTGTTGTAGGGGATTCACTATAAGATTTCAGGTTTTTCCAAAATAATCTCAGTGCTTTTCCTTGTTATCTTGGGAATTCATAGCAGATGGAGGAGATTTCTATAGGCTGGGCAAGGGTGCAGCATTTGCTTATCTTAAGCATGAGAAAAAGAAGGAATTAAAAATTAGAGACTGTGCCATTTAATTTCCTTTCCCCATAGCATGCTGGAAAAAATGGTCAAACTGTTTCTCAGTGTCTAGAAGACAAATACATAAGAAGCAACTGAACTGTATTTTATGAACAGAAAATAAAGACTCGTTTCTTATTATAATAGGATAACATATTGATGACAGAAAGAACAACACAATAGTTATTTTTAATTAACTTGGAAGGATTGCTGCAGAGTCAGAGAACTTACTGTGTGCAGCTAGTGAGGACATTGTGAGACAGAGGGAATGAACTAAGACTGAAGCCAGGGAAATTAGGTTAAGCGACAGGTAAAAATTTTCAAGTGAATTTAGTTAAACAGTTAAATGGGACAAGTTGTTCAGTTTTCATCACTGAAGGGTTTTGAAACCCCGCGTCTAAAGAGTCATCTGCTGAAAATGGTGTAAATATAGCTGAACAGGTCTTGGAATAGGAAAGAGGGCAGATGTTCTCTTACGGGTGCTACTGACTAAAGAGTCTCTGGGTCGTTAAATCCTTAGTGGGGTGTGACAATACTTGAACATAAGTATAAGAAATCTTCTGAATGCTATCGTTAAATCCAACTATATTGAATGTATCAAATATTTTTTCTCCTGCTCCTAGCTGTGAAGGGTTACACTGCAAAGTCTCCTATTCACTGTTCCACTGCTCTGAAAATATATTTGTTAAGTATTTCCATCCTGAGGTAAGCATCTTAAGCAATTCCTGAAGGCACATTCTACAATCTACTTCTACAAGAGCAACACAGATAGAGGTGTCTAACTTTTAGAAAGTTAACCTTAGGTGAGATGAATGAATCATACTCTCTAGTTAGAAATATGGAAGAGCATTTGCAGAACATAGAACAGAGGAATAAAACATCATAGAAAGATGCTTTGAGGCTGGAATGCAGATTAAATAGATAGAGAAATCAAAGATGTTTTTATTCTACTTCTCCTTTTTTTTTAAAGAAAGAAAGAAAGAGGGAGAGAGAGAAAGAAAGAAAGAGAGAGAGAGAGAAAGAAAGAAAATACAAAATAACTTCCTGAAGTATCTTACAGAATCACTAGGGGATTCCAAAATTGGCTATAAAAAAGTTCCAGATCCTGATGTAAGAATTTCATAAAAAGAGATTGAAAGATTGTATGATTATTTACAGAAGAGATGAGTAAGAGGAGTTTCATATTTCTGTTGAAAATATATTAAATCTTGAGAAATCTTGTGAAGTTACAAGTTACACCTTTTTAGTATACTTTTCTCATATGCAAAAAAAAAAAAAAAAAAAAAAAAAAAGAGAGAGAGAGAGAGGGGGGAATTCTGTAAAAAATTAATAGTCTGACCAACATGCCACTAATGGGAATGTTTCTTCATGAAAGAGCTATGTAAACCAGCTATTGAATTCAATGCCAACATTCAGGAAATTGAGGAAATTTGAAAATAGATATTAAATATCTGCAAGACAGACTGCTGAGAGTTATTGTAATTGTTGCTCTGAATCACATCTGAGACATGTTGTTCTCTGGAAGAGATACTGTATTTTTTATCTCTGACCAAGCACCAAAATGCAGCAAAGCCTTATGCCAATTTCCAAAAACCTTTGCATATATCCTTGCATACAAATCCTGAGGAACACATTGTTCCTGAGAACTTCAAATGAGCTCAATAAAAAAAAAAAAAGAAAGAGAGAGAGAAAGATTTGTCTCTTTGCAAGAGCCTTTAGTAGTCAAAAAAAAAAAAAAAAGAGATAAATTCGCCAGTGAATACAAACACATGTTTATTTTATTGCATTTGCCCTCTGATGTTACCTCTGTGTGAAACAAGCCTGGCTTAACTGGACCCCAGTTTGATTTGGCCTGCACACCTGTCCAACACTCAAACTGACATTTTACTTGGTAAATCATTGCCATGCTTTGTACCAGCACAGCCACTTTAGGGCTCTCAAAGGATAGGAAGAGGTTGATATTTGTCTCATGTAGCTGTAAACGTCTCCAAATCCCACACAAAGGATGAGTATCCATACTAAATTTTTCTGTTCAGGTACACAAAATGAAAGCAAATGGAAACAAGCTGCTTCACATGGCAGGTATTGCCCTTTTCTCAGAAAACCATCTTTTGAGAGATGAAGATTCTTTCACAGCCACCCATTTCTCCCATTTGCTGTGGAAGGGTCACAGACGTCTGGCTCAGCTGCCTCATGATTAGATTGCTGAACCCAGGCTCAGCAGGATCAATAACTAATTGTTCCATGTTTAATATTCATAAATACATTGCAGTGAATATAACAGTTAGTGAAATAATGTTTTGCTTCCTGGCATTTCTATACCCAGACTACAGGCATTTCTATCAATACCGGTTTGTTCCAAGCGCTGAGCTGAATTTGCCTATTTTTATTACCATTGTTATTATTAATTTTGTAAGCTGCATACAGACACTGGGACAAGCCCTCAGGCAGGGAGGATGAATCATTTTTCCCTTTTATTTTTCAGTAGTGAAAGTTGCAGCTATTTTCTCCTGGAAAGCTATAATGCAGCACTCTTTACATCAAGGACATGGATGCTCTCACCTCCTGATACGACTGCTGCAAAATTATTTTAAGTCTTTAGAAAAGAAGCATTGCTCCTATAGCACCCAAGCCAATGATGGATCCCCAGGTCTGTCCTTGGCTTCCTTGCCTGAACAAGTCATGCCATAAGTAAGAGCAATATGTGATCCCACTACATGTTGACGTTGGAGTCCAAACCTCTCCTCAGTGATTTATCTTATGCTGATGATATTCCATTCATCTGCAAGTTTATGGAATAATTAAAAACATTATTGGATAAAGTGAGAAAAGTTAATACGTATGAAGACTTGTTAATGGATAACTAGAAATATTAATTTGGACAATTAATGACAAACGAGATGATCACTATGGAGAAGTTATTAAAAAATAATGAACAGAACTACATGTTAAAAATAGCAGATAGCAAAATATCCAGTGAGGAAACCATCAGGGTTGAACTAAGCTCCAAATGAACTCCTGAGAACACGTATCCTGTTTGGAAATGGTCTTGTCCTTATGAGTTGAACTACTGAGACTGGCATTGAAACTCATTTTCATTTAGGATTTACAATATTTACTTCTGGAGGACTTGCATAAATCTCTTGGAAAGAATAAGAACCTGAGCAGAAACACTTCAGAAATCTCATTGCCATATTGTTTTGAGAAGTCATTTCCTGATAGGAAACTTCTAATTCTTTAAATATGCATGAGATGGGTCATTAGATATTATTTTATGATCTGGTAAAACATAAACAGAGAATTGGAAGTAAATACTATGTAAAGTCATGTCAGAAAGGATGCAAGTTCCCAAAACTGTGAACTATGCCAAGACAAGCATCCTGAGGGACAATTTACTTACAGTGCAGCAGGCCAGTCATTGTCACCATACAGTTTTACTGCAAGCTACTGCTTGTGGTTTGATACTTGCTTTGAAATACAGCCTTTGCAGGTCCCTTCCAACCTCAGCCATTCTGTGATTTTGTGATTCTACTTGTGAAGAAAAATGTAAAATGCTAATCCTGAATATTCAGCCTGGATGATAAGGAAAGATATATACGACAGAAGCCTGATGAATCTTTAATAATAAACTGGGATGGATGAAAATTAGAGCTGGCTGTACTATTCTGGCAGTATTGAAAGCAGAATGCACATATAAAACCACCAATTCTGATCTATTGATCAAGATTCAAATCCAGATTATGGTGCCCCTGGTAAGAATATTTGTACTGGGGCCATATCTTGGTTTTCTAATTCATTTTTAATGCAGCCTGTGAGTAGCTGGATCCTCATAGGATCATTTACTATTAGCCTGAAACCAAACACCTTGAAGGCAGCAGTGGGAATAGGAAGTGAACTCTTCCAGCTGCAACACATATTTTAAGTCCTCATGCTGTGCTGCTCTAGGGTTTATCTTTATTCAATTCTGCTTCCTAACTTTTAATTTTTGAGAAAAATACCTCTAGAAAGTGACAGTCCAGTGATCTACCAGACTTGTCATGGCACAGTATTGAGTGACAGCACTCTTATAACAGGAGGAGTCATTTAGGAATAAAAAATACAGAAAAAGGAAACAGTTGGCATGTGAGAAAAAATACTGATTTGCAATGTACAGTATGCTTAATTATGCTAATTATGTTATGCAAACATCACTAGGAAATGTTAAGGAAATGCAAATGTAAATAATAAAAGTTTTCTCCACCAGCTTTGCAATTATTTGCCTGCATTTGTCTGTAATCTCAAGGGACTGATTTTGAGGAATAATCAAACCTACTGGGCTTTGCATTTTCCTTTAATGATATGGACTTTTGCAGTGGTCCACAGTCCTGTCCACAAACAGGAAAACTGCCTATCAGGTCTGGAATCAAGTTTTAAATATATGAATTGGCATAATATTAATATATTCATATTCAATAAATTAATTTCCATGTTAATTCTGAAATATATAAAATGTTAGAAGATTTGTTCAGTTCTTTCCACATCTGAGATTTAAAGCTTCTTGTAGTGGAGCCCGTAGCCAAAGTACTACAAAACCAGAGCTCCATTGCGGAAGGGAAATTTCTGCTCATCCTCAATTCTCTATTCAGATGAAACAATTAGAACTTAAAATAATTCCATGGATATTGAGGTCTAAATGCACCTTTGCAACCATCTAATCAAATGTCTCAGAGCATCGAGTCTAAAAAACAAGTACACAATAATGGGAGATAATCTGTTTTTATAAATAGTTCATCTTAAAGATTATTGCATATAAAGAAATATAAGTAATTAAGCACTTAATTGACTAATATTTCCTAAAGAAGTTTACACCTAAAGAAAAACTAAGCTGTTGAAAGAAATTAGCCTTTTATGCTGATAATGCTCCAGTAAGTAATTTAAAGGAAATAAATATATGTATATACATCATTTCTAATAGACTAGAAATTTATGCCACCTATACAGGATGTGTTTTTTTGGATAAAATGGTTTTCTCCTGGACTAATAAAGCTTTTATTGCTGATGATGTTGTTTTCAAAAGAAAACTTTCAATGGGTAAGTTTGAAAGTCCAGTTTCAGACTAGAGCTCCAAGAGTGTCAGCAGCTTTGCAGCTTTCACATCTCACTTTTCCTGTGATTGCAGCAAGCCCTACAGAGCGCTACTGAAATACTTAGCAAATTATAAGCTGAACTTTTTTTATGATCAGTGTTTGACCTTTCATTGACAGTACTCAAAAGAACTTGTTTAGTCCAATAAAAATGGTTAGTTATGCTAGTTATTTTCTTCCATACAAGCAAACCTGTTCCCTTTCTCCTCCGTGCCTCCAACTCTTAGCTGAGTAGTACTAAATGAGCTTATCTATATTACTAAAAGTTATGCAAGAAGTATTAACTGCATTATTAAAAACAGTGCTGTTAAAATGCTGCTCTTTCAATATTCATTCCACTCACACTCTTTCCTAACTATCTACAAAGTACTAAAAGAAGTCGTTGCAATAGTAGTAGTGAGGTGGAGGTACCCATTATGAGAGAAAACCCTTCCAGTGGGAAGTCTGCAGCAATTATCAATAAATGACAATAATATATAGAAAACTTTAGGGACTTCTGGGGCTCACTGTATTATGCAAAAAAAAAAAAACTTTAGAGACACAGAGAAAGAGAAAAAAAGTACTCTCTTCTGAGCTGTTTGTTACTGATTTAGCCATCCTATGCAACTTCTATGGGGCATATTGTCCTCTTCTAGTTACTCTAGTAGAGGAATGAGCATCTGCTACTATCAGAAATAATTTTTTCAAGCTGGGAGGAAATCACTTTCCCCCTCTTGCCCGCCTTATCTCTTGTTAGTGAAGTGAAAGACAAGTTATAAAATATTTTTTCTCCTAAAGCTGCAAGAGAAAATACAAGCCTCAAAAATTCCTATAGAATTAAAGCAAAAAGGCTATTTTTCTTCTAACTCATTGCAAGTTATTCTAGCAGCAATTTTGTGAGGTGTTCTTTCTTGAATATCTTTTCTCAGGTTGCCTCTTCATGAAAATGCAGCTAATTATATTCTGCTGATTTAAATCTAAAACATGCTTGGAGTCTGCCATCTTCTCCCATCATATATTCTGTCCTTATCTAGGAGAAAGGAAAGGTGTTCCAGAAAAAAAAAATAAAGTTTTATTAATTGAAAATACAAATGCTGCTAAATTCAATAGCTGAACAGGTATTCAAGTCATTTAATATGATTTGAGACTCTTGTATAAGTTTGTATGTGCATTGCACTCACTACCTTTTTTACTTGAAAAAAGCCCTAAATTTCAAGGATGCTCTTCTAGGCATTGGACTGGGAAATGGCCTTTTTTTTTTTTTTTTTTTTTTTTTTTAGGTGTTTATTCAAATGTTGCTGAATGCGTTAGTAGCAGCTGTTCAACTAGTCATTGTTTTAAGCATTAGCTCAGTGCTTCACTTTAAAACCTTAATCAATTAAAAAGCTAAACATACCAGATATCTTGTAAAGAAGGGCTCATTTAATAATAAATGCTTAATCTTTCATAAGTTTTCTTCAATATTAAAGACAGTGATAGAAAAGGAAAAAACCTCAAAATAAATAATAATGATAATAATAATCTTGCTTACTAGCTTTAGGTAGTGGGCTTGGTAGTGTCCAATTTCTGAAACAAGAGTGAAATAAATGAGTGTTGCAGGAGCTATAGGTTAAGCAAAACAAGGGATCTGAAAACATTGAAGTGTCAGGCTTGCCTGGAGATTTGAGAGAAACATCATTTGCTTTGATGTTTAGTGCCAGCTAGTTCTGATCAGGTGTACAGAGGGTATCCAATACTGGGCAAGTCTTGGATCCCCAAACCTAAAGAAAACTGCGCAAGGAAAACAGGACTACAAGCTTGATGGGATTCAGAACACCTAAGTCTCACTTCAACCATCACTTTTCAATTTTTTTCTAGTCCTTCACATCTTTTTTTCCATATAAGATCTTGGAAAATAGGTGGTGCATCTTCCATGGCTTAACAGGCACCTTATACTCCAGCACGTATTTTCTGTTCTTGTTTACATGCAATTTAAAACTTGGGTGAATGAATACTGAGGTTACACTAAGGTTATTTCTTACTAGGCTTTTAATTGGTCATGGATTCATCTGAACACATGAAGAAGTGTATTCCCTGAGGATTACTGATTTATTGAACTGCAAACACAAGCATAGGATTTTTGAAAGCTCATTAAAAACCGTTCAGGGGAATTTGCATGTAGAGCTATCGATCAGATTTCAGACACAATTGCCCACCATGTGCTGTGAGGTCTTGTTAATTGCTGTCTCTCAATTCTGTCTGTCGTCACATCTCCCAAAACAAGATTTGTTTGGCTACGTGTTTTCCGATGATGTTTGACAGACAATAGGGAAACAGATGGTTTGTAGTAAGAAGTTGTCACGGTTTGGGGTTAGAGAGCAGACCTGAAGTACCCTTTTTTTTCTAGACAAGCTCTCTGGGGCAGAGATTAACAGCCTACATCCCATTTCCTTTCCTCTGCTGCTTTTCTGTTCAATAAACGGAAGAGATTTGTGCTTGCTGTCTTGCCTTTTTGCCCAAAACATTTCACAGAAGGGTTGAGGTTGGAAGGGATCTTGGGACATCATCAAGTCTAAACCCCTGCTCATGCAGGGTCACCTAGATCAGCTTCTCTGTCCAGAGAGCTTCTGAATTCCACCACAGCACTGTAATTGTAAAGCAGACGTGATACTGCAAAGTTGTTTTGCAGCACCAAGACCATGTCACCTTGCAATGCATATCTGTTATACTGCCCCTTTCCTTCGCCATTTATCTTTCATTTAGAGCAAATTTCATTTTTCTTAAATTCACATGGGAATTTCTTGCCAGTAGTTTCACAAGTGGCTGCATATAGGAGGCTTGTAGCTGTCCGGGTAGACTCCAACAGTGAGCAATTTTTTGGTGGCTTCTTTGCACTTCTGTATGTGTTAAGAGGAGCAGTATGTGTTTACATCTCTGACACTGTTACTGAGTAGCAAAAGCTTAGAGAGCAAAAGGAAGAACAGGACAAAGGGCTTGTCAAAGGAACAGCCACAGGGGAGCTGCAGAGCAAGGGATTTGAAGATGGAAAAAGGAGTGATGCTGGGGATCACCAGTGCAAGCAGTTGGGGTCTTGGTGAGACCTTGGCCAGACTGAATCCTTAGCCACTCTTCTGGATGTTGCATAACAGTAACCATATCTGTCCCGTATCTAAAATTTCCCATTGTCTTATTTAAAAATCAATAAGGAATGGGAATGCAGAAGAATCACCATACTTTCCTGCCTGTGGTCTCAGAAACCCATCTGAGCATCAGCTCTCTTCTCAGAAGTGAGGAGGGAGCTGCTTTCCCACGAGACAGTGATTTGCTGATGGAGTCAAAAGGCTACTTTTACAGCATGTGATGCTATATAAATGTCAAGGATGTTAATGTCTTTAGAAAGAAATTTCTTCTCATGAGCAGGGGTCTGTTTCTGCACCATCTGGAGATCTTTCTCGCCCTTCCTCATACGCAGAAGTCTCAGGCAAAGGATGCCAGAAGGAACATACACCAGATTCACAATCCCTGCAATGTAAACACTTGTCAAACAGCACGTAGCAGTGAAATACACTCGAGGGCTCTGTGCTTTGATTATTTACACTGAAGCCACATGCCAAGCAGTTCAATAACACTGAGGAACCCAAACTGTCAGTAAAATTGTATAAACCCAGTGTGATCTGTTGAAACAAAGCTTGCTGGCCTTGTTTCTTAGAAGGCAGAAACTAGCCTAATTTCTGAATTTGTCAGAATGAGCTTCTTTTCACTCATTTTTAACCACTTTTACTCCATTGGCCAAGCTATGTCCTGAGGTTTTTATTGCTCTCTAGGAAAAAAAAAAAAAAAAAAGATTGAATGATTGAATCAGGCTGCTAATAAAGTATCTAAATTTTATGGAAGAAGTGAAATCCTCCTATAGATAGTAGAAATGGACTGTTCAGTGCAATTTCAACTGAATTCCATTAAACAGAAGATTTCAGATGGAACCTATGTGGTCTTTGATGAAAGAAGATGACCTCAGAGCAATTTATTCCTGAGTGCTAAAAGCGTGGCTTTGTAGGCTTTGCCCTACAGTATTTTAATAAAGCATCATAAACAGGTGCGTTGTCTAATGCAAGACTTAATTTTTTTCAAATTTAGGCTGAACACCTTGTAAAAATATTTAGCAGCATTAAGCAGAGCTGAGCTCTTTGTGCAAATATGCATATATGCATATATTTCACACTCAGGTGTCTTACCTGAATTTTCCTAAACTTGATAAATGGTATTTTATTGAAGTGATTGGGAATGGAAGGGCATCACTGCATGCTAGCTTTTAAGACAGTCACATTGTCTTTGAGGAAAATTAAGTTTCTACTGTCCCCTTGTAAGTCTAAGACAGAGTGAAGGCCCAGTTCTTGAGTGGCTCATAATTCTCTATGCTATAGATTTGGCTGACAACAAATGATTTAGATTCAGTGTAAAAAGTTAAGCTCAATAGTGAAATTCTACAGGTTTGGAATAAGCTCCTCATGGTAAAGAGTAAAGTTCTTGTTTGAGATACTTGAATTTAGTTTGACCATTCTTTGCATGAGCCTGCACTTGTAATTAACTGCATGAGATGAACCAGACAAGTCTTCTCCTTCTGAGCCAGCTCTTGGGTTCATAGCACTTTTTGCATAGATAGAGATTACTTAAATAGCACTAATGTGAAATGGGAAACTTAGGTCACATATCCTGAGCTGTATTATCAGTACGTGTGACCTACATTTTCCTGTTCTGAGCTTGGAGTTGTTGTTAGGATGTCCACAGGGTGCAGAGTGTTGGGTCTAAATGCATGAGCTCCTATCTACTGTCCTTGTTAAAACAAGTCTATCTGCTGTGCTCCTCTGCAAAATTAGTTCTTTCCTCTCCCTTTATCTGGACTGCTGATGTGACCAGGAGTGTAGTCATGCTAGGCTGACCATACCTTATCCTTCCCTTTGCCCTGTATCTCCCTTCTTACCTGTTTTGAGATGTCATTCCCAAATTGTAAATGTCAAGATCCACCTGAATTTCCTTGCATCCTCTGGTGACTGTGTGACTAGATTCAGTTATGACTGGTAGCTTCACAAAAGGATTTTTTGATATAAATGATAATATCTCCATCTCCCTACCTATGGTCTTAACACCCTCCTGGGAATTTTTGAATTAAAACTAGGTTGAAGAAGATGTAAATAAAATGCAAGGATTTGCCATCCAAAACCTTAAATTTGCAATGACTCAATATCCTTTAGAAACATATTTGGAGACTAGTGAAACAAAACCAAGGTCCTAAAACACATTTCTTTCCTTCTGCTTCTTCTCAGTACATCTAAGGGTCAGTTTTATGAAAAATACTGGGAAATGAAGTTGCTGTGACTTCCAAGCTTGGTTGTGCAACCTTTGTTTTGTAGGAATTTTTTCCTGAATCCAGTGGGATTTTCTTTCTTTTTCTTTTTTTTTCTTTTTTTCTTCTAGAGAGGAATGTATTTGATTTACAAATTTAAACAAACAGCGTACAAGCATGCCAAGTCTAATTTTCCAGATGTGAATCTTATCTGTCAGTTGATCTGGCAATATGTTAAGAGTGAATAAACACACACACCTTTTATGTAAAGTTTGATGGAATATTTTTACACTTTATGGAAACAGCAGTTCGTGCAATGTGCAGAGTCACATTAAGTAGCACTTAATGAACTTTTCATCAGCTGCAAGTATTGATGTCAAATAAGCTCGAGCTGGGTGAAGGATGAGGGGGTTAAAAATTAGCCTTGCCTTTGCAACATAGAGTTCAGCAGAGCTTAACTTTACCTCTTACTCCAATGGAATTGCATCCCATTCTGGCCTCCACTGCAGGTTAGTCTGGATGCTTTTGCTATTTCTTCTATAGTGTGGAGTTTTTGTAGTACTAGAGCATCATTTCAGCCTTGGAGTCTCCTCATCAGTTATGTATCTCTTTAGACAGCCTCAAGAGTGCTAGTAAATGGGTTTGTAATGGATTGTTTAATTGGTTATCCTTATTAATGCAGCCTAAACCCTCTTTCTCCCACTGGGCTGGTTGCCTTTCCTGTACAAGGAAAGGTTCCCTTCCGTGAATTGCTTCTGCTTTTGGTCTAGAACTGCTTCCTAGTTCTGTAATAGAATTTCTGCCAGGCAGATGAGACATCAATTCTCCCTTCATTCAGAGTTAGGAAATGTTTGTTTTTTCTCCCATACAAGCATCTCAGAAACAGAAGGGTTTATTGCCCTCATTAAGGGAACAGAAAAACTTGAAAGCTAAAAAACATAAGGAGTTCCAGTGTTAATGAACTAAAATGCATGGAGCTGTGAATTTATTTTCACAAATGGATATGTAGGGGGAGGATTTCCACTGTTGAGTTTTCAGCTTTATTTTGCCAGAATAAGATATTCAGATTTTTTTTTCCCTTAAAAACATGGAAACACTCAAAAAGGGAAGCTGGAAGGTGTGTTGACATTTCTCTGTTTTTAAAGAAGCAACTATTTAAATCAAATAGATGATGAAGGCCTGGAATGGCAAACTGCTGGTTCTTTAGATACTGAAATGAAGAGGGTTTTTGTTTTGTCCCCATAGTTTGTGGATGAAGAAGCTTATATGACGGAATTTCCCTATTACTTGTTTGGGGAAAAAAAAAAAAACATACCTTTAAAAGTATTGAAAAGATTACTAACGCTTGCCATTCTCCTTTAGTTCAATATTAGCTGTTACAAAAGTATAATAACGTTTATTTTAGATTGGACCAATATTTATCTTCAGAAGACTTGAATTTCTTTTTGTCTGAACAAACTGCAAGCCTTTACCCTGTAATTTCCCAAGATGGCTGTCTGCCTTGTGTCAGCTTTCTTGTGTGGAAAGGTCCAACACTTTCCTAGGATGAAACTGTACCTTATGGTGGTGGTTGCCCCTTCTGCAGGGGTTGGTGAGGAGGCAGCTGCTGTCTTACAGAAGGTGTGAAAGCAATGGGGCAGCCTCCCAGGAGGAGAAGATACCTTCAAACCATTAAATACTGCATGGAAGAAGACCATCACGTTCTCTTTTGCATACTTGTTGTGCGGTAGAGGACAAGACTTTGCTTTTCTAATCAGATGTTCTTTACTCTTCATTTCTTGGATGCCCAGGGCTGAGTGTGCAAGGACACAATCAACTGGTTGGTGGTCTTGTGCTTTGAACATGGAAATGCCTGTAAAAACCTTATGTATCAAGAAAAATTAGGTTCCTGTATAGAAAACTAACTGTTTTTTGGCTGTAAATGAGGAATCCAATTTCTTTTTAGGTCATTGTTACTGTGAAACCCATAGAAATACTCATGGAGATATGAGCTTCTTTGGTTGACTCATTCTGGTGGGTTTTGCAGGAAGGAATTGTCTAACCACTCTCCTTGAGTGGCCGTGGGAGCCTATTCAGCGTGTTCTTCTCTTCCTGATCAGGTGAGTGCCCCTAGCTGTCCTTGCTCCTGTGGTCCTCATGGAGTCTTTGTGTTCACAGCTTGACTAGCCTTTACTCAGGTGGCCTGGCAGAAATGAACATAATACCCTGAAGATGAAGAGCCACTCAGCAAATGAGCTATTTGTTCTCCATGAAAGCCATGCTATTAAAAAACAATTTCCTGATGCATGCATGAGGGAGGATAGAATAAAGGATCCCCGGGAAAATCTTAATGTTGTTTATTATTGATATATAAATATATATTAGTACATATATTTATAACAACCATTGTACATGAGAATTTTCTTCTGATGTCAAATACAATAGCACATCATCCAGGGCTCCTTATTATGTTTTTCACCTATTTCATAAATACTGGCAATCTTTCCTTATTACAAAAGCATTAGTTAGCTCTCAGGAGGAGGACGAGGCGGGAAGGGGTGTTTCTGGAACATGATGGGAACCTGAAAGCTTCTTGAATGAGAACTACTCAAAGGGATTATTTTTTAAAATGTGAATAATCTGATCTATGCCTTTATCCTAAAAACAAAATGAATTGTAATTTAATGCTTTTCATTAAGCTGCAGCAATATAATTTAGCTTTAAGGAGAGAAAAATGGCATTTTCAATATGTGCACAACTCTATCTCTGAACAAGTAGGAGTATTGCAGACAGCAGAAGAATTGGGTGAAAATCAGAAAGATCTGGTAAGATTTAGCTATGAAGAACTGAGAATGACAGCCTAGGCTGCTTTTTGGCAGCTATTCCATGCATCACTTTGCTATCGGAAAGATGTTTAGCACTCCGCACGGAGTTGTATTCATACACTAATAATACAGAAACAAATTTTCCCACAATCACATAAATTCTGTTTGTTTTACTTAGCTCCTTAGTTAACAAAAGATAAAAAACCCAGTGGTTCAGCTGGAATATCTTTTAGGATTTCACAATATCAGACTTGATTCTTCTTACTTAAATTCTTCTACTTATTCTTCCTTGTCTTCCAGTAGAAGCACTGGTATCTTGTATCAAAGAAGGTGACAATTTGCCTTATTATCAGCAGTTATAATCTTTTTTAATAATAAAGTTCACTCAAAAAAAAAAAAAAAGAAAGTGTGGGGAGACTCCCAAGCACATAAGTGCATAGTTATGTACTTAAAACTTGTGAGAGAAAAAAGGTTTTCTATTTAATAGAAATGGGTCCTTTTCACAAATACTTATGTATTTGTGAGACCTACTGATATGTGCTTAAACTTTTGGCAGGTATTTAATGCTTTTCTTTCATTGTTAATAAGTTGAACAAGTAGAACTGGAGCAGTTGACAGTAAGTTAAACTTCTGCTGGCAGCAATGACAAATAGGGCACTCAGCCTTTCAACTTAAATGTACTTCACCTCTCCACAGCTTCCTTTGCAAGAGGATATGTGTTTTATTTTATTTCAGATTGAGTGAAAAATGTTGGGTAAGATGTTTTTTTAGACTTTGTTAGAAGTCTCAGCTGGGCTTGATTGTGAGAGCAGGGAACACAGGTTGGGAGAGACCTTGGGATATTTGTGATCCAACATCCTCCTCAAAGCAAGATCAACACTGAATTCAGATCAGCTTTATCCAGTCTCATCCTGAAAATCTTCACAGGTGTGGACTGCACAACCTTTCTGAGAAACAACTTTTTTTTCAATGGCTTATGATTGCAAATAACATGTAATGGACATTTAGCAACCTTTATTAGCTTATTAAGAGTATCCTTGAATGCATGATGTTACATCAGCAACTTTTAAACCATTGACTAAGTGATAATAAGAAATATAAATATATGTTATTTTATTTTTCAAAAGTTTAGTCACAAAATATTAAAATCAGTTAACATCCAGGGACTCCTAAAAAGATGATTGTCTGTTCATTACAGTCAGCAGAGTTTAATACATTTCTCTCTATTAACACTTCTGTCTGAAATTGTTTGGATCAAAAGCAAATGTTGTTGTCAATAGAGAGCGATAGGTGATGCCTGAGCTGACCAATAACTTTTTGGAATTAAAAGCAGTGAAACAAGAATATCTCCTTCAAACTGGGAAAAATGAGTTAGAATTATCCATTAACTTAATTTTACCTCCAAAGAGATTTAGAAATAGAAAGCTCTTCAGACGAATAAGCCTGTATGAGAAGATTTAACTGTATTGCAAAATGTCAGTATGAACTCCTTGATTAGATGGCAAAAGATTCATTAAGTACCGTCATTGCGTAATTCTAAAAATGCTCATTACTGCCCTACATGAGTTCTCTTCTCATGATCCAAGGAGTTAATTCCCAAAGGGTTTCTGGGTTTCATTTCCTGCTTGTTGGATCTAGAAGCTGATAGGAAAAAAAGACTCCTTGCTTACTCAGCCCCTTTAGTCACCCTTGTAATGGAACAACATCATATAAGTGTGTTAATAAGCTTCCACTTGCTCTGTCAAAATAGATGAGGTGTGTATCACAGCTGTCCTTTTAGAAAGCTGCTCGGAGTCTCACTCATCCAAGTGATACAAAAGCTTCTAATTTCTGGGCCAATTCATTCAGAACAAGTTTACTTGTTCATGTACCAACTCTGCCCTTTAACTTTGCTTTTTTTCATTCCTGATATTTAGTTAGTCATTGTGTATTTCATGGGCAGCAATGTCAGTCATAAATTGGGTGAAATTAGTGATGAGACTTTCTGCCTCTTGGTTAGCAAGTAAATTTTAGACAATCAAATTTAGTGCTGAGAGTGCTTTTTGAGCGTGGTGTGATGAATTACTCTCTGAAAGCATCTCCATCTTCCCCTCGCCCCACTGTAGACTGAGGGAGTTTATATTGCTCAGAGAACTTCAGCTTGGATGTAAACATATAAGAGCAAGAGAGACAACCTTCCTCCTTATCAAATCAAAACTTCTTTTGCTGTCTTGCATAAAATAAATGCCCTGACTCATTTATATTTCTTGCCTGCTTTTCTGTGCAGTTGGCTCAGGAATTCCCTCCTGAACACAGGTCCCTAGAACAGCATTCAGTATGTGAGGCAAAGGCTCATTGTGGTTCTGCAATCACCACTGCAACCTCATCTGAATTCAGGACCTTCAGGTAGCCATAGGCACAGAGTAGTTGCAGAAGTTCCCAAAGGTTGCAGAAGTAGTTGCAGAAGTTCCCAAGAGGTTCCTGCCTTAAAGGAGGAAAAAAGTCTCTGAGAGCAGAGATTAGCTCAAGTGGAGTGTCCTCGTAGAGCAGCAGATCTTATTTCCTTGTGACATCAGGGATGAATATTGGCATTCCGCTCCTTATGAAGAATTCTGGAACAGATTAAGTGAAGTAGACTGATTATGGAAGTAATCCTGCGTTATTCATTGAAGGAAAACATGAGATAATTGCAGGGAAGAACCAACATTTGGCTATTGCAGGGAAGAACCAACATTTGGCTCAAGATCACACTAATGTTTGTGTTGACAGTGACAGTATGAGGGAGAAAGCTGGTAAGTACGTAGATACCCTGAATCAGAGAAGACTTCTATGAATCTTTCTTAATGGCCTTAAAACCAACCCTTCACTGGGAAATAAAATATTTATTTAGAGGAAAATGGTTATTCCTTCCTCCAGCATTACCCAAAGCAGAAGTCAGTGTAAACACACTCTCCTGATTATTTTCCCCTCCCTTCCCACGGAAGGTGTGAAAAACAAGCTGCTGATGCAAGCACACAGAAATAAGGCACTTCCAAAACAAGGGATCGGGGAATGCTTAGAGTTGATGTGCTAGAGTCTTAAAGAAGTGTCACCAGGCTAAACTTTCAAATGGCAGCTTCAGTAAATAACTCAGACCAGGAATGTACTGCCCCCCAAAAATCATCCTCAGCACCAGAGCACTGGTCAGCTCACACAGCAGAGGTGAAAGAGACAGAGAGAATAATATTAGTAGGAGTAATAGTTCAGACCAAGCTTTACAAAGCTGCTTTGGGGGATTTAGGTACTATCTTTCTGGAAGAGAAAAGGAATTTTCTCGCTGTTCTGAAAATCCCCTTTGCAATTAAATCTCACATGCAGGAAGATACTTACCCACCTCCATTCCTCCTGGCAAATGAGTGCCTGAGCAGAGCTGGCAGTGATTTCTAAGAGATTAATACACTAGCATGAGGCAGTCACAAGCTATGACTCCTCCTTTTTTTGTTTTTTTTTTTTTTGTTTTTTCCTGAAAACTTAGAAATACAGAATTTCCTTAGCTTTCAACACACCCCAAACAGATACATGCTTATTTCACTCAACAATTAATAATAGGCTATATCTAGACTAATTCACCATATGTGAGCAATAGGGTTTGGGGGTTGGGTTCTTGTTTTGTTTTCTTTTGTTTGGATTGGTTGATTACTGTTCAGAAAAAGTAGGAAACTTTCTGGATGGGGCTGAATCTTTTCTTTGACAGCAGTTATGGACTGATAAAACCACACCGACAGGGAGGAGATTCTTCCTTTCGGTATAGTCCCACACACCAAATGAACTGTAGGAACCAATATGCCCATATCTAATATCTAATATTAGGATTTATTTATTTATTTTCATCCTCTTCATTTTTTATTTTCTGCCTGTGTTGTCACCTGTTAGCAACCTAATTTAAGTAAGAAAGACTTTTTTTTTTATTAAAGTGATTTTTATTTCATGCAACATATTACCATTTGGTCTGGCTTAGTAAAGTCAGAAGCTTCTTCACAATTCCTGTATGGTTCTGGCTAATAGTGATCCTCTGAGTATGAGTTGCAGTTTCTCTATTGAACTTTTAGGCATGTCCTGCTTTCAGCAATCATGAATAGTGTCCTCTGGACTCTTAAAGCTACTCGTGTTTATTTTTGAAGCTGCATCCTGCTCTTTCTCAAAATACTGGTAACACATCACACCATTCTTGGCCTAAAAAACAATCCTTTTTTGTTGCTACACTTGAACCCTTCACACACTCTTTGTGATGCAAATAAGAGGAAAAACTATATGTTAAAAATACAAGAAAAAGTTCTTGTAGTTCTTGAAGTTCTTTAAGTCTCCATTGAAAAGAAAGCTCTGCCTTCCTGTCGACTCCATCCATTTTCCAGACACGTGTTGACTGCTATTTTAGTCTTCTCCACATCAGCCCGTGCTGATGCCAGTAGTTTCAGAAGATCTTGGCTTGTCAGGGGATATGGAGAGGTCCTCTCACTGGAGGATCCTCTATTTCTGCTATAACCTTGAGGGTGGTGCCCTTAAGGGCTTTTTATTTTGTTTTATTTTATTTTATTTTATTTTATTTTATTTTATTTTATTTTATTTTGTTTTGTTTTGTTTTGTTTTGTTTTGTTTTGTTTTGTTTTGTTTTGTTTTTTCCTTTTACTTCATACTCATGCGGGATGCAGGAAAAATGCTAGTACTTGAGACTTGTGTCATTTCCACATTTCCACAGAAAAGGCCTGTGGGTGGATTCCAACTTTATCTAGTTATAAATTAGTCAATCTACTATTGTAAAACTCAGGAAAGAAATGGAGGAACAAAAGATTTATCAGTGACCCAAGGTACATGGCATGGCATACAAGTATTCTAAAAATATTCTGTCTTTTTCTTGCATTGTTCTGACTCAATGGGAAACTGTCATGAATTTGTTTTCTTATTGATAAAGGGTGCCAAACTCTCAAAGTATCTGCCAGCATCTTTCATAGCCTTGTGTAATTACAAAGCTATATTGTGTCTGACATTTTTCTCAGTTGGGAACAGTCAGAAGTAGGATGGAAAATGCTTCTTCCTTTTTGTAGGTTTTAAATTCTATTAATAAGGTTTTTGTAAGGGACACATAGAAATGTTAACAAGCCCAGATAGACTCTCTAATGCTACAGTAAGCAAAAAATCATGTTTTCCTGCTCTTCAGTGTTGTTCTAGAAATTCAATAGCTTTTCCAATAACTTTTACATCTTCTGTTCATTATGCCATGATGTGAAGCAAAATCCCACACAGATTTAATCAGCAGATGTGCCGGATCTGCTTGTGTTCACTCAAACTCCTGGATGCCGTCTGGACCGAGCCAACGTCCATCTGCTAGGATTATCTGTTGTGGGCAAAAGGCACTGCGGCAATGAAGCGTTTCTCTGTAGTTTGTGCCTTTCCAAAATGTGGCAACAGTAGGTTATAGAATAGCAAGTATAAGAAAACCGGGAAATAGTCCATAGACTCTTCTTTTACAAAGACTGAGAGTTTCACTGTCAGTTTGTCAAAATAAATAAATAAATAAAATAAACAACAAAAAAGGTCATACATGATGCTCAGCAGAACAAAATGGCATTAATAAATCAGGACTCTTCAGTCCCCTTGGTTTATTGTCACTGCTCTTTCCTTCTGCCGGCTATGAATCTGGACTCCGCTCTCATGCCTTCTTTGGATAAGATGAAAGGAAGACAAAAAAGGAAAGACTGTTTCAAAACAAATTTTAGGCTTCTCTCCAAGAGTTTCCTTTTTTTTTCTTGTTTGTTTGTTTGTTTGTTTGTTTTTGTGTGTGTATAAACTCTCTTAATGAATGAAATTCACCACTTGAAAGGGCTGCATGGGGGAACTTGTTGGTTGTGATTGGATTAAATTTATAATTCTATGCTAATGGAAGTGTAGAAGTACTTTTTTTCATTTCAAAAGAAGTTGCTTTCCTCAAATGCTTTCCAAATGCAGGGGGGAGCTGCTCACCTTTTCATCATATATTACTGGCTGCTGAAGTCGAGCTCATAGGTGACTTTCTTTTTGCAGAAGTGATTTGACCTATCTCAGCCTATTGAGATGACTTTTCTTGCAATCATAAGTAGTGGCTGGGGTGTCCTTCTGGGAGGTAACTTCAACTCTTTGTTCCTTTCTAGTGCATGACTCATTACTGATTTAGGTGTTGCCTACATAACCTGCTGGGTCAGGTGCCTGAGAGGCTACTGTGAAGAGAAGCAGCAAACCTGCCATAGTCCAATCTCCTCCAAGCAGATGGATGGAGGTGTTGTGAGCAGCGTGTGTTTATTCGATTATTTGGCGTAATGAAAGTATCCTGCAGTAAAAGCAAATGTTTGCTGTTCAGGGATCCAAGACACTCCTTTTTGCAGATGAATCTTCTAACCTCTTTTTTTTTTTTCCAGTGGCTCCCAAAGGAAAAGTACCCTGTGTTGTCTTTTCAAAAGCACGTTGACAAGCAACTTGAAAGACTCCTAGTAATTTCTTTGCAAAGAGTGCAGCTGAGGCTTCACAAGATGAGTTAGCTGCCATTGAAGAGGGCTCAGGGGAATAATTAGAAAAGCTCCATTGAGAGCCTGTTCAAAGGGGCAATCACTGCCTTGACTTCAGGAATGTGCGGGAACTCTGGTTCACCAAAAGGCATCTGAGACTTTCTTGGTCCTCTGGGACCCAGCACTTACTGGTAGATGCTTCAAGGAGAGGCAACAGCTACAATATTTACAGGGCTCCCTTCTCTGAGCTTAATCCAGTGGCACAATTTGGTAGTCCATGCTGGGAAGATGCAGGCTGTGTTAATGGTGAATTGTACTGGAGAGGCTCAAAAAGGAGCCTATATAGCAAGCAAAAACACTACTGAGGAGGAGGAAGATGGCAGACTTGATTTAGACAACCTCTTATAGACGGGGATGTATATGAGGGACAGGTAGGTTTTGTGGTACTAGAGAAAAATTAATAGAAAATAATCACTTCCATGTCAAAGCTACCATGTTAAAGAACAGGAGGCATTTTAAATCAGTTTTGACTTAAATACCACTAGCTGTCTTTAATGATTATAAACCATTTTAGGAGTTGAGTGTATATGAGGAAGTGCCTCTTCCAGACTCACACACAGAGATCTGTGTAAGATCCACAGAGAGCACTGCAATGTGGAGGTGCAGCAGAGGTGACCAAATAGCAATACAGATGTGGAGTCTTCCACTGCAGAATAAGAAACGAAGCTCCATGGAGGCATTTTCTACAGCCACAGGCAGGAACCATAGCAGATCCTCTCTTCAAGAGGCTGAGTACACCAACAAAAAATGCTAAGTGAGGGACTTCTGTCAGAGTATCACATCCCTGACCTTGTGTTCCACTTTCCCATGCTTCCATGCCACTGCATTCTTGCACGCTAAAGTATGAGTTTTCTCACATGGCTTCTGTCAATAGCTTTCCTAGTGCAATTTCTCGTGGGTGATGCTCCTTTCTGGCCAAAATCCCTTAGGTGTGATTGGGTTACCTGCAAGCAAAATTCCTAGAAAATTATTTACTGCCTAAGAAGCCTCCTTGTTTCTCCTGCAAGGATTCTCACACTCCCTCAATAAAGCCAGATGATGTGTCTACTACACGGCCATCTGGAATGCTAGACACAAAGCAAATTCATGACAAGTTAGGCCAGAGACTCAAAAATAAATGGCCTCAATTCACTGCCAGATAATAAATTAGTATGATGAGACAAAAAAAGAAATTCAGTGCAGGCAATTCAAATGCATGGCATTTTACGTTCCTTAGTATTAATGGGTTAAGGCTATTTCAGAAAGTCATGCATCCACAGAAGAAAAAGATTAATCTTCTTATTCAATTTCACTACCTATCATTGCACGTAGTGAATTCAGCTTTTCTGTCTGAAGACCAGTTGCATCACTTAAATGGGTTCAAGCACTTAGATATAGTGTGGAATGTTTCCAACATCTCTCTCACACGTAATATATTTGAATGGCATGCAATAAAAATAAAATCAATGTTTATTTTTGGACTGTGTTTAAATAAAGAACTACAGCTGAGATTAATATAGTAAAGCAGTATGAAAAAAAAAGCCTGCCTAAATGTTTTCCTGCTCCAATCTGTTTCTCACTACTTCCTCTGGTCTCATAAAGAATTGAGAAGCTGTCACCAAACAAATTATTTATTCCAAAGGTCAATGTATATGACAGTATTTAATTTGCTGAGGATCTGCTTAAATGTCTCTATTCTCAAGGTGATTAACAATTACCCACTGTATTTTTCTTTTGAACCTTTTTCATTAAGAGCGAAGATGAAGTATTAGAGAGATGGTAGGTGCTCATTGCTATTGAAGACAGCAAAGAAAGTGGCAGCTTTCAGTCTCTCTTCACACTTGGTAAGGAGTAAGAGGAAAGAAATGGGATTGTAACATAGTCTTGACCATTTGCAGGAAAACTCTTTATTCCTTGTATTTAGAGTTATTAGGTCTCCAGACCGAAGAGTCTTCTCTGATAGCGGTTGCAGGGAGCTGCTAAAAACTGCATGTTTTTGCAGCGTATGATCATTAATTTATTTGCTCTGTTTCTTCCTAGGTGTGTTTGAGGTCAGAGCCAACATTAAGTTCACGGTGGCTCCAAAATAAGCCAAAGCATATGGCTTAGTATATCTCAGTCAGTATATCTCAGGGTAATCCCAGCGACTTCAGTAGCCCTCAAACTAGGTCTGCCTAGAACAATGAATTCCAACTGTGAAAATACTTTGTGAGAAAATAGTTTGCTTTTACTCACTGGAACAGAGCTATTGCTATTACTGTTCCACTCTGTGTTTCTGATTTCAGAATAAGAGGGCATTCCAGAAAAATGTGCAGTCTATCTAGGACACCCAGTCTCTTAAGTTTTGTTTCTTTTTTATTGAGATGTTTGTCAGGAAAAAAAAAGTCTCTCCTAATAGAGAGATTCTTCAATTTTAGGTTACTCTCTGAACCGAGGTCCTTTTTTTTTTCAGTGAGGTGGTCATAATTATACCCAGTATTGTAATTGCAGTACAGAGGTTGTTACATAGTAAATAGTATATTTTTCCAATCTGTTGGCACATATTCCTTATTTTTTTTAGATACGTGCAAAGCAATCCTCTGTTACTTAGTGCAGGTCCAAACAAATATTTGTAGAAACAGTAATACGAAATATTTGTGACTCTTGCTACTTTAGGTGTGGTGTTTATAGATGAATGATCCTTAACATGCGGGTGGAGGGCAAGAGATTTCCGGTGAGACTCCTGTTGCTAACAGCTGTAGCAAACATAACCTATTTTTTTTTTTAGGTTAACAGAGGAGGCAAAGGATGATTTGCTTCTACCATGCTGTCTTCTCAATATCATTGTAGGCTACAGATGGTTGAAAAGGGACTGTTATATAGCTCAAGTCTATAAGAGTTTTTTGAAAGCACTTTTTATTCAGCATTTTTATAAGGTTTATGGCCAACGCGCAGCAATTCAGTAAGTAGTCCAGGTCAAAGCCTGGCTGAAGCAGAGGAATTAAGAAGCAGAAATTCCTCCATTTCTCTGTCCTCAGTACAGTATTCCCTTTATATGCATAAAATTATTTTTATACATCCAATGTTCACAAAACAAGCACTGTAAGGACATTTTGCTTAGAAGCTTAGAAATTTCTCTATGGACATGTCTTCTTTTCGTCATGCTAGATCTATCCTGAATATTTTTCAGAGTCTGTACTTTATCACTAACGTACTTGATCATATTTCTGGGAGAAAAGGATTTAACTCTGATAATTTGTCATGAGCTCCTTACTGTTCAAAATAGTATATGGGACTTTCAGGATTTAGTCAAATAGAAGAATGAGAGAGCTATTAAGCAGATGTCCATCCAGTTTTTATTTTTTATCACTAATTTATTTCAATATGGCTTTGTGTTCAGAAAGAATGGAGATATATAAAATTCATAACCCGTCAGAAAAAAAAAATCTTCGTATTTTCTTCCAGCTCTTCTGAGAAATTTAGGGAGATTATAATTTGGCACAATGTTTTTATATACTATCATCTCATATGCTTGGATATATATTTCAAGTAATGTCCTAAAACTGATAGAAGGAATCTGAACTAACTTCATATCACTGCAAGAAGTATGTGATGTTCCTAATTATTAAAGCTTTACTATATGACAAGTTAGTTCTTTATGTTAATTCATTGGATCATATTCATTTTTGTCATGAGTAAGGTACTAAAAATTCACTTCAATCCGAAGTATGATATTTTCCTTGCTGCTACACTACCCGTGAATTATGGATAATGAGGACAGGATATCACCTTTATTTGCAAGGCACTTTGCTTCTTCACAGATAGAGCAAGAGGCCATTAGCTATGCCACAAGGTTTCACCAGCAAGACAAAACTGAAGTGAGAATATGAGTGCTTCACAGAAATACTTGTGTTATACAGCTTGGCGATGAGATGATATTATGTCATCAGGCACAGTAAGGGATATGAAGTACGTTCTTTATCTCTTGTTTTGTGTCTAGAAGATGAGGAAAAAAAATGATATGTATTTCT
This sequence comes from Tinamus guttatus, assembly GCF_059628265.1. NCBI lineage: Eukaryota > Metazoa > Chordata > Aves > Tinamiformes > Tinamidae > Tinamus > Tinamus guttatus. The sequence continues at coordinate 3,337,747 of NW_028288752.1, forward strand.
CAGAATACTGTTATGGATAAAACTTTTGAAAGTGTAATGGATCTTGGGGGTACCTGACTTCATATACTGATATCTGTTTTCTTACAAGGGTTGTGTACTTTAGAGGGACACAGAAAGCCTTAACTATTAATTGTTTACTTGAAAAAATATTTCTTTTTCCAATTTCCTTTTCTGTAAATCTCTTGTAATAGTGTACTCATGGAACATATTGTGTCTGTATGCCTGAAATTACCGGGTACAAACCCTATAGACTGTGGTATGGTTCATACCCAGCATATGGTTCATTGTGTTCAAGTGAGCAAGGCAAAGGATTGGAAAGAGAAGGGAGAGAAATTAAAGCACCCAAGGAAGCCAAGATTCTTGCTACAGAACCTTTATATTTATAGAAGGCATCATGGTAAAATGCTTTCACCAAGAAGGGGTGGTCTCCGAGATGTGATGGCAATTTAATATCCTCACTCAGTTTTTGCTGAGACAGTTGATATTACCTAGTAAAAGTGGAATATACAATTAACTGAGCCACTGATCAACAGCCAATGCAAAAATACATTGATCTGAGGCCAATTACCAGCCACGGGGTGCTCAAGACTTCATGTCATTGCATGAACTGTTTTTAAACTGACACAGCACACTCACAGGCAGAAGGCTATAAATAAGTAATAGGAAACTGGAAGTGGATTTATATGAGGGCATTTGGGATCTCTCCAGTGGGGATGAACTGTAAATCATTACCAAAAAGATTGTGCAATCAGACATGCTGGTTGGTGGTCTCACATCTGAGTCTGGAGGAAAACTGCACGGTTCAAGACACTGATAGCAACAAACAGGAAATGGGAATCTTGTGCATGTTTCTTAACCTTTTTCCAGTAGGACTATTTGAGGATTTTTAATTTTTTTAATGAAATAGACCTTCTTGTGGTGGAATTGTGCTTGTGGGAGGACAGGAAATCTCCATTAATAGCATTGTCCATCACTGCTTGGCAGTTGTATATCTATCACATTTTTCTCCAGGTCATTGATTCCTAAGTCAGTCTCCCAGCACACCAGAATTTTCTCAGCAGGCAATATATAAATGATAACTTCAGAAGAGCAGTTTCTGCTTGGTTAATGCAATGGTGTGAAAACAGTGTGGGGGAGAGCCAAGGAGTCAGAAGCATAGAAATGGTTTTTGTCTTGATATAAAATGATAGATATTGGTATGAAATGAGCCCACTTTACTCCAACAAAATTGCTCTCTGTATCAACCCCACTTGTTTGAAAATGCCTCCTCCTTCTCCTATGCTCCATCCAAAGCCTGAAGTAGTATATCTTATAATAAGAATAATCTCATGATACATGAAATCTCAGATCTTAGGAGTCAGCAAAGTTACAATCTTTTATGAGTAAGCAAAGTTCCACTAAAGTAAAACTTTGGTACATATAAGTTTATCCAAAGATTAATTTCTACTTCTTCTTCTTGTGAGCCAAAAATGTATGCTCTGTATGGCATTCGTAAACAAACACAAAGAAATCTAATGGGAAATTGGATCTACTGAAGTGTGCACATCTGCATTGCACGATGTTTTGAGCCCTATTTTAAATCAATCTTATAAGCTTTGATGATGGATTTTTCTTCAGTGGACCAAACCTCCTGGATGTTCTTGCTTCTGAAAATAAACTTTAGCAATACCATGCATAAAGGCCTTAACAGTATGCAGGGTGTGAAAGGTATTTTGTTTGAAGGGTTGATGTAGGCATTTAGTTCGCTGCCTCCAAATGCACATGACTGTGAAGCTCATGGTCTGCCTTGCAAGGGCGACAAAACCTCATCTGCCAAGACAAAGCAGTCAGGTGTAAAATTACCTCCATCAACAACTCCTGCAAGCTGTGCTATCCCTTGTCCAAAGATGAGTGCTTCCCAGAGAAGTGTGAGCACTTCTGTCCCCTTGTACATGTCAGGGAATGACCCCTGAAGGAAACTTTAAATCTGAATTTAGGTTGTTATGAGCTGGATGAAACTTGTCATCCTGCTTTTCTTTTAAGATATGTTGGAGTGATATTGCAATGGCCTCTGTTGTAAAAATGTTTAAAGTGCCACAAATGGATTTTGAAGTGACAATTCATTTAATTCTCATTCCACTACTGATAAACTGCTTGCTTATTTTCAAATCCTAGGAGTAACTTCAAGTGAGATTTGGGAGATGAAACTGATGGAAGCATTTAGTGATTAGGGACATCATTAACAACCATATAGTAAAAGCAGGATAAAGAGTGAAGTGGAGGGTTTTGCTTCAAGTATTGAAAAATCTCAGCTTCCCTCTTGATTTTTTTTCTTTTCAGTAAAGAGTGAGCTCAGACTTTAAAAGAATAGCACATAACTTCATGAAGTACATTAAACACCCAGCACTGATTTGCTTTTTCACTCCATCTCTCCTTACAAAGGTAAAATAAGGGCTCAGTGTTTTGCGCACAGGGATAGTCTAAGTTAGAGATAAGAGTGTGAAGGCAGAGATGTAAAGAAATCAGGAACATAAGACACAACACATGCCTGACGGAAGGGAAAAGGACTTCTCATCAAGGACACAGGGAGACATGGCTTAAAATAAGTCAATGATTCTTGCAGGCAGCTAGAGAAATGTTATCACCCTTGGAATCACACAGAGACTGAATGTGAAGCTGAGAACCTGCTTCCTTATCTCAGAGTATCTGGGGACAAATGTTTTCCAGGCACCTGATAAAGAGAGTGTCCTGTGCTGGAGACCTGCTGAAAGGCCACACATCCCAAGACAGAATGAATCTTATCATTAAATAATAGCCTTGGCCTTTTTTGTCTTTCTTTTCAGGAGGAGAGAGTAGTTTTTCTCAATAAAGGATGCACATCCACTTTTTTTTTCATAAGAAATGATAGGCACTTGGCTCTTAAGGTGCAGTATGAAAAAGGGTTGGGGAGCTATTTGGACACCTGTGGCTATTTGACCTTTTATGCTTTATTCTTTAGCAGCAGGATGGTTGGCAGAAGGAGGAAGGGGAATCAGCTTCAGGGAGCTGATCTGATTCTTCTGAGGCCCGCAGTGCTTTTGCCACAGAAAGAGCAGGCTCCACAGGATATGTGTATTGAATGGGGAAAAAAAACAGTTCATTAATTGCAGAATAGGATTTCTGCGATGCTTGGTCTTGTTAGTATTTTGACAGATGCCATCAAACTTGATGTGTTATTAGCATTTCATATATTTGACCATGTTTCTAAAATTAAAATTCGCTTTAAGAGAAATGAGTTTGAATGCTGAAACTAACTGTTCTACCATGCAGGCATAGGCTGGCAGGTGGGTGCTTAATCTGGTATCTTCTCCTTTCCTGGATAATTCACCTAGGGTAGAACTGTCTATTGTCAATTAGCATAAACTTGTGTACCTCTTTCAAAGATAATATATATTAAATCATGTATCAAAAGGAAGGTAAACTTTATTTTGAAAAGCCAGTTACTAAATGTGGTATTCTACACTGATATATACTTTTGTATCTATCACAAATTTTACACACAGGTGAAACATTCAGATGCTGAGAGCAACCTTTTCGTACTTCCAGAAATGATAGCAGGCAAGAATGATAAAATATATCATCCTTTCAGATAATATACATGCATTCCCTATTTAAAGCCAGTGCTTCTTACTAATGAGATTTGTTTTTATGGCTTTGAGGCAGATGTCATTGTGCTAGAAATGACCAGGTTTTACTGATGGTATTGGTGCCTTTAGTTTGTTTTGAGTCAGAGAAAGTTGCAAGTCAGTGTTCATGAATTGCAAATGTCCTGATTTTTTAATATAAATGTGTATGTCTTCTCAGTAAATTTTCTGCTCCTAAAGGCATCAACAGTTAAGAAACAAAATGATTCAAGTCATGCCCAGCTTGTGAAGAGATATTTGACCTAGCTCTCTAAGCACAAATGAGTTTGTGAGTTGAATTTACTACAGAAGGAAGGTGGGTTCACAGGCTTCAGGCAACTTGCTTGTACATTTAAAACAAAATGCATAGAAGCGCCTGCAGAAACAGAAACCTAAGACCATGTTATGACCCACCAGCATTCTGGATTGGGAAGACCATGCTGCAGTAAATCCTGGTACAAAGTACTAACAGTGCCTGAAAGGATGGAAAACCAGCTATGATCCCTCATGTGGTCAGTATGATCCCAGAGGAAGGATATAGGATAGACGAATTTTGTGCCAGTTTGACAGAATCCACCCAGAAGACTTTTTGGATTGTATTTGTACAGGGGAAAGAGCTTTTTGAATCTCACACTCCTGGAAGTATTTGGCACTTTAATGCAAGCTTAAGTGCCTGCTTGTGAAGCAAGAACATGAATACTGCGGGCCGGAGCTCCTTAAACATTGTGCTGAAGCTTTGACATCACAGGACAGCCAGGCAAAGTCTGCAGAAAGTGCCTAACTCCTGAAGCTTAACATGTTTAAGCCTCCTCTTTCTCTTGAGATATTGATACAGTCCAGAATATACTTTTGGCTGAGTCTTCCACAGCTGTGAAAGCTACTTTACACCTAACAAAGTCTTCATATGCAAGAGGAGAAGGCATCAGCATCTTTCCTATGTTCAATCCATGTAGGTGATCTCCTGTAGAGAGAGCTCCGTCCTCAGTTAGGACACCTGCCCCTAAAAGGGATTTCTCCAGTCATCCTAGCCCACAAAAACTTTCCCTATATTTTTAAAACCTTTACCTATGATTCATGCAGTTTACTCATTTCTCCTGAGATCTCACTGGTGGATTTAGAGTAAAGCCTGTGACTGCAGTAGGTTGAAATATTGTTTGCTAAACCCGTGAGAATGAAAGGCAAAGGAGGGAGAGCATGTGCCTATTGCATTGATCCTGTAGAAGTGTTATTGTGAATGATGACAAGCAGTAATCCTAGGAGCATGAAAGGTTATAATGTACAAGAATCAATATTTACTTGAGGAATTATAATGGGGTTTTCCTCATGAGCAACTCTTGTATCTATAATGCTGTTCACAGTCAGAATTACTCAAGAATCTCTGTTTAAACTAGCAAATAACCACTGAACAGGACAAGGAGGTTAAAAATGATGACAAATCGGAAACCAAGTGAGCTGAGGAAGTAGAAAAGACTCTTTGCACAAATGAGCAACAACCTAAAGAAAGGAAACAAAGACAAATGGAGGTAATAAAGACCAGCTTAGAGGAATGCTTTTGCAATGAACTTTTTGCAAAATAGACATCAAGAAAGGTTTTAGCCCAGAGAGAAAAGCTCTTGGAACTGAGTAGAGAAGTAGGAAATAATAATTCTCTTCAGGCTGCTGCAGCAAAATAACATGCTGAGTGCAAGAGATGGTAGCTGCTGAGAGCCAGTGGAAAGAAGTCAAACTCCCTGAGAAATGTGTTGAAGTCATAATCACTATACATAGCAATTTTATTGTCTTCCTCAATTTCCACCTTTAGATTTGGTGAAGTGCCCAGAAATTCTACTATTTAAAGACTTTTTTTTTCCCCTTATGCTCAATACACTGGCTAGATTGCTTATTCAGTAGGGCCAGTGGCTTATTTTTCTCTACTTTTTAAAAATCATTATTAGGAGAGATTTGATTTTCAGCTAAGCAAAATGTCTTGCAGAAAGGCATTGGTTTCCCTTTTTATTTTTTAATTTATTTTTTCCTCTATTTAAGCCACCATATTACAAAACTTTTGGGGTAGAAGTACACTTCAAGTGAAAAAAAAGATGTGTTGAAGATATTTTCTTCACTTCTTCCTCTGGAGAAAACATTACTTAATTTTCTGACTCTATCCTCTCTGTTCTTTCTATTAGAGGGTTAGAAAAAGCAAGAGATTTAAATTCCAAATAACATGCAACAAGCAATAGGACTGCCTTCTTGTCTGAACATATTTCTCTATCTTTTTTTTTCCTTTTTTGTGGCCTACATGATTCCATAATAATATAGCCCTACGCTATTTATATTTAGTGCTTTAGCTTTGTCCTTGGTCCTGTGGTTGTAAGACCTACAGTGCACTTTCCCCAGAAATGTGACTTTCTCACATTGTAATACTGAATCATTTTAACTGTGGGTGCAATTGCTTTCAGAAAGTAAGTTCTGAATCTTGACTTCAAGCCCCTGGAATCACAAGAGTTACTACACGACATATGATTGGGTCCTGTAATGAAAAGACAACTTTTCATTAAATGTATTAACCTAAAATGTAAAGGTTATTATGGTAAGATGACTTGGTAATTCTCCACAGATATCTACCTTTTTATTTCCACTCTGTGGGATAGGAAGAATCATCAGGCAATATGAGGATACTCCCTGCAATGTATGAATATACACTGCCTATGCATAGATGCTTTGGGATAAGCACTATCATTTGGCAGAGCTCCATTGACTTCAGCGGAATGCCAACAGAAAGAATTTTGATCCTTTTTGTTTCCAGAGTTAGAGTTGCTAATTATTTAAGTTGAAATAAGACAGATATCTTGATTTCTGTGATAGTGTGCTAATTTGTTGACCCAGACAGCTCCTGAACCCATATAAAGACTCTTGAACAGGGAATTAACGTGGTCATGCTCTGAAAAGGTCCTTAACACCTTTAATAACTATGCCCTAATTAGCTCTTGTAACTCTAACTAGGGTTTTGACATTTGTGGTATTATAGGAATGCTCTTTAGGTTAGGAATGCTCTTTTAGCCAAAAGTACACAGTACTCTTTCCTTAAAATTGGGACTATCTACAGATGGTTTTTTCCTGCAATAGTCCAGGTTCCCCTTACAATTGTCCCCTATTTCTATAAAAAAAAGAAAGCTGATCTTAAGAATATTTACATGCATTCTTTACATAATAAAAAGAGATGTTTTATAATTTATTTAGAAGGTATTGGAATACTTGCATAATGTCAAAATGTAACTCAGGACCTCCAGAGGTCCCTTTCAGACTGCATTTCTGTGATTCTATTACTTTATTATTTAAATATGTACATTGTGGAATGACTGGATGTTTAGAAAAACTCCCAGTTATATGTGGCCATCCTGACTCCGTATCACCAGATAAGTCTAGGCTAACTCCATTTTGAGTCTTATATATAAACTGCTCTAGTGCCACCTCTTAGTCCCTTAAAACAAAAATACTCTATATCATAGAATCACAGAATGCTTAAGGTTGGAAGGGACCTCTAGAGCTCATCTAGTCCAACCCCCCTGCATATGCAGGGTCACCTAGAGCACGTGGCACAGGACTGCATCCAAGCGGATTTTGAAGATCTCCAGAGACGGAGAGCCCACAACCTCTCTGGGCAGCTTGTTCCAGTGCTCTGTCATCCTCACTGTTAAGAAATTTTTCCTTAAGTTCCTGTGGAACTTTGGTGTTTCACTTCACTTTGTGGCCATTACCTCTAGTTCTGTTGGTGGCCACCACTGGAAAGAGGCCAGCACCATCCTCCTCACTGCCTCCCTTGAGGTACTTATAGACACTGATCAGGTCCCCTCTCAGCCTCCTCTTCTCCAGGCTGAACAGGCCCAGCTCCCTCAGCCTCTCCTCATAGGGCAGATGTTCCAGGCCCCTGATCATCCTTGTGGCCCTGCGCTGGACTCTCTCCAGCAGCTCCACATCCCTCTTGTACTGTGGAGCCCAGAACTGGACACAATACTCCAGATGTGGCCTCACCAGGGCTGAGTAGAGGGGCAGGATCACCTCAACCTGCTGGAGATGCTCTTCTTAATGCACCCCCAAATATATTATATATTCTATAAATATTCTTCCTAGTGCTTTAATTAATATTATTTTTATTTACACATCCAAACCAGATTGTAGCAGTTCTGTGTAATCTCACACTGTGAATATGTTCTCCCAGGCATCATCTGTTTTGCAGAGATGGGTAAAGTATCTTTAGAGCCACAGCTCTGCTTTGCTTCATGCAGGCATAATACCTACAAAATCTACACCGCTTTCTTTTTCCAAGCCTCTCATTTCATCCCTCCCTGCCTGTTCACCCACTTTCATGAATGCCTTTAATCTCAGAAAAATGCGTTGCCTATGGCAATCCATTCCCTACCTTGGCAGTTACTGCCTTTCAGGTAGAGCCTAGCAGAATCCACATCTCCTGACATGTCTCGCAAGAATGCACAGTGTGCAGGAGAGCGTCTCCACTGCTCTAAAGTGCATCTGTGAGGACGGTGCTCCTTTTTGCTCAGCGCCTCCCATGTTTATCTCACTTGCCCATAATGACTAGGAGGCATTGCCAGCCCTCCAGGAGCCTACTGTGATATTCATTTAACACGCCACTACCAGCGGATAACCCGTGGGATGTGATTAGGGATCAGATGTGCTACTTATCCAGTCATTAGAGGACAGGCTGCACAAGGGCTCGCTGCTTTCCTGTGACAAACTCAGAGTGCCAGTTACACTCTCAAGAACCTCCAGAAAAAGAAAAAAGCAGCTGACTGCAAAGGTGTGATGAGGACGGAGTGGTAATGGAGCGTCCTACACTACACTGAGTGTGATAGAGAGGATAGCCTTCACGTGACACCGTGTAGGATGACAAGATCAGCACCATTACTGATAACCTGGGGAAGTTATGGCAATCCATCCTGAAGTGGAGACTTAGGGCTGAATTTCCTCTGGCACAAGAAGTAAAACTTGCCCTAAGAATGTCCTTTCAGTTATGCAAATGCCTGGATCAGGGCAGCCTCCCATGCCTCCTCCACCTGCCCTCTGTATCGGTTGGAACATGTTTCAGAGTTGGAGCTCTCCCAGTTTCTCAAACCTGGTCATGGACACGCTTTGTTCATTGCTTTTTGCTTTATTGGTAATATATTCTCTGGATATATATGCAAATAGATTAAGAAACTTCCAAGCCACAGGAATAGTAGTAAAATTCACCACTAAATCACAAGCTCTTTCCTTCTGAAAATTGCACAAGAAATGATTAAAGATTTCTTCAGGATCTTAGCAAGTTTAGCAAGGATAAACCTGCTTTTTCATTCTACCTAATAGCATCCACAAATAGATGAACTGTTCTACAGGACAAGAGGGCCACTTTAAATGATTTATGAGGATAGTTCTTTTATTATGCCTGAAAAGAGAAAGTTTGCAGTAAGGACAGGAGGGAGGGTTCTGGTACAGATCCATGAGGTGAAAAGATTGGAAATGAATGGTAGGAGTAAATGATCAGCTCCAGGAAAGTTGAAAGAAGAATTCTGTAGGGAACTGTGCTGCTGAACACATTCATTAGTGACCTATAAAAAGTATTAATAGTGAGGCTGACAAAATTTGCTGCTGATATGAAGTTATTCCACAGCATTAAAGATGAGGACCAATTGTGAAGAACTTGAAAAAGACTCTGCGAGACTGAGTGAGAAATGAAATCACAGATGAAATTCTCTGTAGATAAATGGGAAGTGAAGAGGGAAATGAGTGTGGGGATAGATACAGGAAAACAAATGTGATGGGCTCTCATCAAACTACTGTGGTTCAGGAGTGAGATCCTGATATTACAGCAACAGCTCCATACAAACATCAGCTCAGTGCTCAGCCATCAAAAACAGCAAATTGAATGGTAAGAATCATTAGGAGAGAAATAGAAAGTGAAATAGATCATTATTACACTGTATAAATGCATTGTTCTCTCACATTCTGAACACCACAAGCTGTTCTGCCACTCAGTATTCAGAATGGATATACTGTGAATAGAAAAGCTGAAAATAAGGGCGATGAGGACACTTAATAGTGTGCACAGAGTGCCCGTTGGAGCAGGTCTCCAATATTAGACTCTCCACCTCTTTTCTGCCCTCCGAAGAAGAGTGTGGTGGGTAGTCCCAGGGTAGCAGAAGCTGCAGTCATGTTACTGTGTGTCAGCACCCAGCTGTGGGGTGCTGGTGGTGATCACCCCAGACCACGGTCTCACCATCAACATCTAATCCTCCTACTGGCTGCAGGACTCAAGAGACCACTCAGCAACATGAGTGCTGAGGTTATCTCAGTGCACTACAACAAATAGCAAGGCTCTTCTTAGTATTGTGGGAGAAGATCAGCAGAGGAATGCTGTTTGCAAGCTGAGTGCTACTCCGACCACGTGGCATACGTTGTTCACGATTTTACTGTAATGCCACTGGAGTGTGTCCCAGTCAAAGGCATTTTGTTCCAATCTGAGCTCCTTATTTTCAAACCAAGTGGAAACTCCACATATTCAGCACAAACTTAATCTCTGCTCACTCATTGCTCTGGCACGTTTGGTCAGATTCCTTGGATTCCTTGATTTCTGCCATGCTGTTGGTCTCTACGGTGTGTTTCACACTGACCCACTGGTGGACTTGGTTGAACCACAGGCTCTTCATATTTCTCCAAACTCAGGCTTTGGCTGGTGCTTACTCTAAAGATGGCTGCAGAGTTTTAAGATACTGGTTTTGGTAACAGCTTCCTCCCAGTGGCTGAATCCATAAAAAATCTGCTGAAGGTCTATGTGCCAGTTCTTCAGCTTGTGCTCATTCTTTTAAGCTAATTCTTTCAGCTGTGAGTGAGAACAGTTCATACCTAGACCTCACATTGCCTTCTGCAGGTGGAGTAGACATGGAACGATAATGGTTGTATTTAACTATTCTTTGACAATGAATTAAAAGCCTCTCCAGCAGTGGCCTTTGGCAGACACTTAGGGAAATATGAAGAAATAGAAAAAAGATGTTTCTTCTTGAAAGAACATTCTCATAGTATTTTGTAACTCATGAATTTCAAGTGCTTAAAATCTTTGGTTTTATATTTAATATTTTTTATTTAATTTATATTTAAGCCAGTGGCTTTCCCTTCCCAGGATTAGTCTTGTAGATTTTGGAGCATGCAGACTTCTTGCATTTCCAATTTGCTCAGTAAAGTAGCTGTTCAGCACATCTACGTGTTGTGGGATGGTGGGCATTCACCCTCCCATTTCACTCCTGATCTAATATTCTAGAATATTTTCCCTTCATTCCTCTTTGTCAACCTGAAAGAAAAACTTATTAACTTAAAAGTTCCTTGCACAGAAACCATTCTGCAGTCATTGCTTCTGTTGTTGCTCTTGGACCATAGAGAAAATGAGTTTGTAAAAGGTGACTTACTTTAAAGTGATAAAGAGCTTAGCTAACTGAATTATCACGTGTCAGATCATCTATGGTAAAGCAGTGTGTCCACCTTTTGCCAAAGGCAAGTTCAAGACAAATTACTTTGCATAACTAGTTTAACTTTTTATTACTATTGTTATTATTAATGTTTATGAAATAGAGTGTTTGCTTTTTTTGAATTAAGAGTTGGAACTTCAGTCAGTTTTCAAACTGGCTCCTAGATCTTACTTTCTGGCAAGGTAAAACAGCCTTGTTTTCCTCTAGGAATGCTCCATCATCCTATCAGGGACTGCTGCTTTTTAAAAATACATATATATATTTAAGCAGCTTAATCATATTTAAAAGGTTATTTGACACCCAGTATACATAGGGACATTTATTTGCATTGTAGGATTAACATAAGGTTGCAAAGTTAGGTTGGGAAGGAAGGGAGAACACTTTAACCCTGTCAATATAAAATAAAAAATCCCAAATGCAATCATTGAAATGATTTTTATATGAGAAAACTATTATCTATTTTCCTAAAGAGATTTTTAGATGGCTCAGAAATTTTCACAGACAGAGCAGACTCTCTGTACAAGAGTAGTGAATGAACAATTCTTGTATTCTTGTTATATCTCCATTTGCTTTTGTGCATATCTCGGAAGTGTCTGGCTCCCTTTTTTCTCTTAGCTTCCCATTTGGCACTGAAAAACTGACAGTAGATTCCTCTTTGGCCTTCCCAGAGCTAAACAAACCGAGCTACCTTAGCTTCTTCTCAAACGCTGTTTTCTCTCTAAGTCATACGGACTCACTCCGGTTTCTTCACATCTTTCTGTGCATTGAGATGGCCCAGAGAGGATGCAGAAGTCAAGGTGCAACCTCATACATGCTAAGAGATAACCTGTTAGGTGCCAGTTCTGCACCCACACACCCATGTACTAGGAAGGGGTGGGGAGAAGATTCACGTGGTGGACATTCAGTGAACAAAGACTACGTGTAGTCAATAGAAGTGCCAAAAAATAACTTTGGGAAAAAAAAAATGAGGAAGAGAGCTATGCACTAACTGGTGAAAGAGCAATAAGAGGTGTCCTGGACATCCCCAGCAGTCGGGATGAAGCATCTGACACAGCCTGAGCCCCCTCTCCCGCCCCTATTCTTCAACAACATGAGTACAGAGACACATGTCTGATGAATTTTGAGCAACCATTGATTTAGAGGCAACTTTTAGCTGAATTTTGACCTGCAGCTGTACTGGATATAGGTTGGTGGGATATGAGTCGAAAGGCTCATAAGTGAAGAAAAGCAGGGATATTGCCTGTGGGCAGCTACCTGTGTGAAGACTCAGAAGATTCCTAAAAGATGCGTTTTCCATCTGAATTGAAAGTCAAAAGAAACAAAAGTTTAATTTCCTACAATGTTCGTATAGGGGATTTGTATGTATTAGGAAAGTAATAAGATAAACTGGAAAAATAATATCTTATAAACGCTGTTAACTGAAACAGCTCTGAGCAAACCACTCGTTGAAGCAGCACCGATTTAATTTTATGAAAATGTTTGATTTTGTGTTGCTCATTCTACACCAGTTATGTACTTAATGACACATGAGAGATTTTAACACTCTCTATTTCATTTAGTCATTGCTGGTCTGAGAAGAGATTCTCCCAAGAGGTCTACATAATGTGTGTGCTGGGCTGGGTAATGTTTTTCACTAATTTCTGAGAAGCAAAAAGGTCCAGGAAGCACAGAGTCCTTACCTGTGTATGCATTTACACAAAACATGTATTTAGGTAGCTTTTATTTAGCATTTATAGGCACTGAAGATCATCAGTTCTCAGCCAACATCTGAGGATAAAACCTTGTTCTAGAGGAATGACTGGTGACAGGACCAAGCAGTTCCGTATTCCAGCTGCCTCTGAAGGTAATGGAGAGGATGCTGAATCAGGCATTTGTCATAGCTAGGCTGAAAATCATATAGTTTAAATAGGAGCCTATATATGGAAATCATCCAACTAAACTTTCATCCTATTTCATGCATATTTAATCTTAGGTGCCTTGAAAACCAGAGACCTCTTCAGAAAACAATTTAACTCTGAAACACCAACTTTAGAACAAAAGTGTTGGGACCACCCCTTGCAGGTCTCACATTTCTCTTTCTAAAAAGCGATCCTGGGTGGCAAACTTAGACTGGGTGCTTAACTACTAGATTTCTAAAATAACAGGACATGAATCCCAACTTTAACATTTTCTCTCCCTTTTGAGGGAAAGAAACTAGTGCCTGCTGGAATATATCATTAGAGCACACATGCTGAACTCCTTTCTGTAAACGTGGTTGGTTGTGTTTCTTTGTAGGAAAACAGGACTGACCACAGCAAAACTATGCCAGCTCATTCTGCAGATGCAAACTGCCTCGTAGTCCTAGGAAGAATACAATTTTTCTTTGTTTTGCAAAAGCTATTTTCCTTTTTAAATTTTTTTTCCTCCTCTCAGCCTCCTCTTGGCCTCTTTCCATTGCTCGACAAACAAGTCTGCTCTGTGCTTGTTTTCGTGGCTTTCAACAACTCTATTAGGTCTCCAAGCAGGCGCATTTACCAGTATTTCTATGAAGATGAGGAAAAAGGTGATGGTGACACTACCATGTTTTCAGTCTTCTACACTATCATCCTCTGTCACACAGAAGAAGAAAATGACCTTAAAGGAGTTATAACATGGCTTGAGATTTACCCTTTTCCAGTTGCAATTTTTCTCTTTTTGCTCCTTTTCCTTCTCTATTTTCTTTTTGCTCCTTTTATTTTCCGAGAGAATCCTCCTTTGGATCAAATACTCAAATATTTTTGCAGCTCTGCAAAGTACTGCCAGAAGCAACAATAGGTGGATTTAAACAGTCGAGAGGAGGCCTTTAATGTTAACACGCAAAACATTCAGAACTTTAGTGTGAGTGTGATCCTCCAAAGATATCTGAGAAAACTCATTTTTTCCCATTCATTAAATATCCCCATGAAATGTAGATATAGTCTGTTTATGGACACAAAGCTAGAGAGATTACCTGAATTTTAGTTGAAACAGTAATGACCCATTGTTTTATATACAACTGATGGAAATTTTGCAGTAGCTTTTCAGGGAGGTCAGTGTAGGAAATAGTCCTGAGAAGCTGTGTCAAGACCAGGGAATATATGGTTTATTTAATCTGGCTTCTGTATTAATTAGAAATCCAACACAGCAATTCACACAATAAGCTAAATAACCAATGAGTTGTCAAAGGTTTAAAGCCTGACCTACATCTTTACAATGTAAGCGTTGTATTTACCAACCAGCTAATTAGAAAATTCACGATCAGCTTCTTAAATTAGAGTTTCTGCCAAGTGGTAAAAGGAAGGCAAATGATTATCCACTTATTGGAGCATTTTGATTTTGAACCATGGACGCACAATAAACATGGAACCCCTCACACCCTGCCAGACCATGTGATATATTAATGTTTGATTTCTCTCAGCTATAATAGCTTCCATAAAATGGGACAAGGATTGCAATAATTGGAAATGCCATCTTGGCAAAGGTCAGTCATTGCAAGCCCAATTCCATCAGCAGCTTTTCATACTGTTTATTCGTATAGTTTGGCTGGCATGCTCTCTGGCAGAAGCAAGGGGATTTGTACTTTGCTGTCCCTTTTGCTCCTGAGAGGTGTCAGACAGCTGATGATCAGTCACACTCCTTGTCTTTGGCATAACTTGTCTTGCTCCAGTTTGCCAGCAGAGGTTGTCTATCTGCAATGACCAGTGAATGTTGGTCTCTGCTTCTTTGGGTTGGATGGGATAACTCCACAGCTTCCCCATTACCTGGCCTGAAGAATTGTAATAAGGGCAAGATGAATCAGCCTCCAACTAGATTAAAAATAACTGCAGTTTCTCTAAACTAAGGACTGGGCGTTACATCCTTTTCAATCTAGGAGGCAATCCTAACAGGTCTCAGGACAATGCAAAAGAGACTTGTATCTGCAACCTCCTTGAGGTCCCTTTTCATAATAATGAGAGGTCACAGCACCATCTCATTCTCTGGGCTGATGACATATCGTCAGCATGTCCCCATTCCTTCCCCACAGCCCCTCCACACCCCCAGATTTTATGCAGACTACATTCTGCTTTCAGTACTTATATGGGTCCTGACACCGAGAGCTTGGATTGGTTGTTCTGAACCCGATGGAAATTTTTAGTGCTCTTACAAACAGTGCCAGCTGGAATATTCACTCTGTGTGTCCAGCAAGCAGCATTTTCCATTTCCTCAGTAAAATCCTCTTGGCTACAGTGAGCACTGCAGAAACCCACACACTCATGCAAATGAGAAATGACGCAGACTGGGATCTTAAAAACTGGAAATGCAGATTTGAGGGCTAGGAACAAAATAAGAGGATTCAGGAGATGAAGTATATCTCCTCCAAGTGTCACTCAGGTCACCACATCTCAGCTTTCTGACGTTATACAAGAATATGTACAATCTTTGCAGGCAGCCTTTGTAAGATGTGCTCTCTTTATTAGGCAACTACTCTTCTGGGTGCAGGCTCATGAATTTCCAATAATATCATTGAAAATAGTGTTGTTTTGGGGGAAAAAAAAGGAATAATGGGCTTGAGACTTTTTGGACATTAGATTCAGCCAATCTTCAGATGTTGTCAGAAATAAGCAATTGCATCATTTGTATATACTTCTAATTCATGGCTTCTCTTTTCCTTTTTTAGAAAAGCAAAAATCTCTAAGTTGGGGACAGATTCTTTTGCCTTCTGTCACTGCAGATACACTGAGTTGCACTGGGTAAGAGGTTGGCATGCTTATTTTCTTGGGTTTGATTTTTTTCTTGATTTTGGTTTTGTTTTTTAGGGCTTGTTTGTTTGTTTATTTGTTTTCTGTCTCCCTGGGTAAAATATATTTTATTGAAGAATATCTGAGAGAGATGATGTGATGATCTGATAATCATACTTTGGCATACCATGCCATTCAGCATGCCGAGCACCACACCTGCTATTAACTGACACATAAATGCGAAAAACCTATAAAATGCACAGTGCACCAAGTTTTTATTCTTTTGTAGAGCTGATGACCCACATAGACAAAACTCAAGTCCAGGGAAATGATGAGAATAGCTGAGTTTTTTCTTCAGCATTCAGTTTTGAATGAGGCAGATGATATACTGTCTATGGGGCATATGATGCTCCAAGGATCTAGGTCACATTTTTTGACCTGAGTTGGACATCTTTCTGAAATTCTGAAGATACTGATACCCACCCCTAAGGATATGTTTTTAGCTTGAGCAAGACACTGTAAACCCTGACACTGATGACACTGAGGTAGGAAGTCTTTTGTTGTCAATTTAGGCATATGGTGATTTGTGCACATGGCTTATAGCTCTGGAATATGGGAGGGTAATGTCTGCTCCTCCTGTTGTGCTTTAGCTCTTCATCTGCCTCATCCTGCCACGTGCAAAACTGTGCAAAATGTTCTAAGGGTCTACACAGTAAGGATGGGAGGTCTCAGATGCCAGAATAGTTGCAGGAGCAAAGAAAAAACTTTGTCCAACTACCTATTTAGTCATGGTTGTGTAGCAGCCCTAAAAGCTGCATGTCATGTAGTTCAAACACTGGAGAAAGCAACCTGATGAATAGTCGTGTCTTTGTCCATCCTTAATAAGGGGTCAGCGACTGTGCTCCCACGTGAACAATGATGACTTTCTAAGATGACATTCTTCACGAAAGGAGTTTTTAGAGCAGTACCCTGTCTGACTGCTATAGTACAGCTCCAACGTCAAAACCAAGATTGCACCTGAGCTTTGTTTAATTTGCTCTGGGTTAGAGTTTACCTCCTCTTACTTCTCAGCCAAAATCAGATCCAGAAACAATAGAATATGTAATACTGCACGAGCTGGTGGGGTCTTTTTTGAAATCTGTCCATTAACATTGAGATCTAATTACATACTGTCTTAAGCCAACCCCAGCTGCAAAATGAGGCCCCCTTCAGAAAGCCAGGTCTCTACTTTTTCTGTTCACAACATGCCATAGGGAGTAGTGGGCACGTAAGACGAGTTTTGTGGGTGAAAGCCACCATTGAAACATGAAGGTATTATTGCTTTCTGTATTTGCATTTTGCTGGGCTTTTTTTTTCAGGTTTACTGAGTGTTTTTCAGGTTCCTGCTAAATGTCTTTTCCTTGCAAGCAAAAGAACTAATGTTTTGCTCCTACTTTTCAAGCTTAACAGAGTAATTTTTAACAGAGCATGAAAGGAAAACACACCATAATTTCCCTCCTTCAAGCATTGTCTGTCTGTTTCTGCTTTGTAAACTGAACTTGTTATCAGGAAATTGGCATTTTAAATCTGATCCAGGTCTCTGATCAAAGATGCTAATGGTGGGAAAGGACCTATGCAACAAGGTCCCTGACCAGGCTCAGCTGATGTTATTTGCTGGGGTCTCACCAAATTACTCTTTCTTGTTTTCCTCACCTGTTTATCCTGTTTCTTATTTCAACACTCTTTTTAGTCAAGGGTATACCTATCACCTTTTTTTTTAGGTTTCACAGAAAAAAAAAATCTCCAAGCCCACTGGTTCTGCTCTGATTGTGAACCATAATCTTTTCCTTTGATTTTCCCATCTGTACTCACAGATTACTGCAAAGCAGTTAGAGAAACACTCTCAGGAATATGGGCACTCCTGTGATGTCTGGCTGCATGTTTTTTTGTTTGTTTGTTTGTTTGAGGAGAACAGAATTTAACAAATTCTTACATGTGATCCCTTCCTACAGTACCGCTTGGGGACTTTGGACTCTTCATTTTGCATTCTCAGGTACATAAATACTGTAGAAAAACTGACCTTTGTTTACATACGTCACATGTTAAGATAATGGGCTTTAATCTGATTGCAAATTTATGCAGTTTCTATTTTTTCTCTGATCTGAGTTTGTCTTCAAACCTATGCATTGACTTCTGGAGATATACAAGTATGGGAGTAAAACTTGGGTTAGCTCATAAAATAATAGATCCTTCTTAATAACTAGACTGAACAGGCTAAACTCCTTTCTCAGCTATTTCTGTGTAAGATTCAATTCACTTTCCATATCCAAGCAGAATTAATTTGGATTTGTGTTAGAGCAGTTCAGAGCAAAAATTACAGAGCCTTTCCCTATGAATCTGGATATCCTTTGATGTGATTGGTAAAATCCTCCTTCAGAGCCAAGGCTTCACATCTCATAACTTAGTGAAATGTTTCAGAAAATTGCAGTGGTGACTGATTTGAAACCGCCTCCTCAATCGTTTTAAACAGTAGCATGTCAAAGATTTCAGTACAGTTGCACTCATAAGCCAGAAGCTGGATATTTGTGTTTACTAATGTCCCTAGAAGTAGAAGAAGACCAATTTATTTGCAATTATTTGCTTGCTTTGCTGAGGCTAACATTTAAGTTTCAGATTACAGTCTTTGAAGATATCCTTCAACCAGCTGTGCTCAATGCACAAGAAAGGAGAAAGGTGGCACCTTTTTTGATGTTTATGTTTTGATGTTTATCCTTTGTAGACAGTGATAAAGTTCAAATTCCTAGGTTTTGGGAATCCTTAGTTCCTCCATCCTTCCAGCCACCATCTTTACTAGAAGGGGCAAAAGAAGACCTGAAGGATAGTTCTAACTCATGTCTTTCACCCAATAACAGGTGAAGTTTGGTTGATAGATAAAAGCTGCCATAAAAAGAAGGACAGTTCTGCTTGCCAGCAAACTCAGGACAGCAGAGAGGAACCAGAGGTGAACTCAGCTCTGTTAGGTCTCCTGCTTAAATGTTGTCTGTGAAAACACAGCCTGAAACATGAACTCTTCAGTGCAGGGACCATACGTATTGGATAGACTAGAAAGTGGTCTCCTTACTGCATGAGTAATAAAGCTTGAATGGAGAAAGGACAGAAGAGTAATCCAAAAAGAAGAATGAAGAAGCTTGGATGATGAGTGGAAACAGCTGGAAAAGATGCACTAAAGTGGCTGAGGCAGTAAGCTGTAGCAGAGTGTCAAAGCTACCATGATGCTCAGAAGGGAGAAAAAATCATAATGAAAAAGTTCTTGCCTGTCTATTATTTCTAGAAGTTTACTATATTGAACAAGACCCATTCTCAACCTGAACTGCATTTGGATTCTTGGAAGTCTGACAAAAATGTCTCCTGAGAACTGGCCTATTTCCTCTCTTTCTGAGACGACCTTTTTATGAGATCTCTTTTTTGCTTCCATAAGCTGAGAACAGACTGTACCAGACTAGCATAAGATGTGTGTTGACTTTCTAGAATTTCTCATTTGGTTGGTTTTCCTACAAATTTTTGTTTTCTAGGGGCCAAACTATGATCCCAGAAAGATGACTTTACACCTTAGTGAGAAATGTTCAATGTTCTCTTTTGAGGAACCAACAGAAAGGATATACCTACCCCAAAGCTATTGCTGTTCTCAGAGATGATAAATATGCCAACATATACACGAAACTTCTCTCATGACTTATCATAAGCCTTCCACTTGAAATCATTTTTAACAAAATAAAGCTATTGAAAGGAACAGCATTTTGTGTTCCTTTGAACACAACAAAGAATATCATATTTTGTGTTGCCACAGTACAAGACCTTATCCTGGTATTCTTCCAAGGATTAATCAGTAGAAGCCAGAAGGAAAGACCAAATCAAAGACCACCAGCCTGTGGATATTTATCATTAGGAATGTTACAAGAGAGCTTGATTTCAGAAATGAGGCTTTGATGTTTCACTGACAGTCTGTTTCATCCCAGTTGTTAAGGTTATAGCAAAAGCATATTAGCAAATTCCTTGTCCTTAAAGGTTTGTAGATTAAAAGGAGGAGACTGAGATAAATTAGAAGTTAGTCATGCTCCTTGGTGGAAATATCTGGGAGAATCTTTGCTTCTCTGAGGATTCTTTAACCATGGCAGGAGCCTAGAAATAAGTGGTAATGACACAAAATATCTTTTCTGTCAAAGGTCTGGATACAAAAATGAAGAGAAGTCACCTTTTGGTCATCCTGAACTTTAAGGAAAGATACGGAATAAATCCAGGATACTGAGTAAATCTGAGCTCACTCTCTCCATTCTAAGCATGCTATGGTGGCAAAAGTTATGGGTCAGAGCTAGAAGCTTTCTAGGTAGAAGAAAGCTCTGATTTATTCCTCCGAGTCCTCCTCCATGAACAAAGACCATTGTATAAAGGGACCTGGAAAAATCCACTGTACTTTAGGTACTTACAAGCTGATGCAGTTCCTTTTCCTGTTTTGCGGTACAGGAGAGAGATTGCTAACCAGTAATCTCTTCCATGCCATGTGATACCATAACAAGGTCTGGCTAATGGAAAAGGAGAGAAGAATAAGAGCACCAATTTCAATTATGGGAATAGTTAACCAGATGGTTTAGGCATGTAATAGATTCCTCCATTGTTGAAATAGTTATGTTAACACTTTCAAAATGAGATGTCCTAGCTATGGTAAAAATTATGGACTTGATGCAAGTGATGTCATGACGCACTTTAGACTGGATGATGATGGCTTTAATTTTGATAAGGGATAGTTTCATATACAGCAAAAACAACCAGTCTGGGATCTATGTATCATATACTTAACAGAAGGCATGTATCTTATACTTAACTCAAAGCTATGTGCTGTTAAAACTCACTTGCAGTAAAAAACTGGAGCTATCCTGAAAATGTTTGTCTCAGAAACATGAACAGTTGTAAAGGCAGAAGTACCACAGTGCAGGTACAAATTCAGTCCTTATGCTGCTGGATGTTCAAAAAAAAAAAAAAAAAAAAAAACAGAGACAGCAATGCTCCTTACAGCTTAGCCCAAGGTAGCGAGTTGTAAAAACTAAGTATTTGATCAGAGCCAGGGATACATGCCCCTGCTCATTGTGATAAGTGACAGAGAGCCAAATCTTCATATTCTTTCTAATCATGATAAAGCAGACCTGGGAACTTATAAAGTTCTGAAAAATGAAAGCAATAATATTTGATGGATGTGTTTACACATCAATAAACCTCGTTACAGGATCATTTCTTAAACTGTGTTTGGTCTGTGGATTTCAGCAACAATCTTAACTGAACAAAGTGCATTGACCTGTGGGAGAAAGGAAATAACTTGTTACAATTCGATGATGGGATATTCCAGGCCAAGAAGGCAGGTGACTTACGACGATTTGCTATACGCCATCCCAAATGTACCATGGGAAAAAAAGCATGGTTTTAGTCTGGTAGGGCAAAGGATAATGGACAGGCTAAAACGAACACCCTAGGTAGGTTTGAAAGACACCTTTTCTATATAGCTGCCACATTTGAAGAGCAACCCAACAAAGGTTTAATGGGGATCTTTAGAAAGAGCAGCAAGGACAGTCTGAAGTCATGAGGCAGCAGCAGAAGGCAAGATCTACTGGTTTGCTCAGTGCAGGATCTAGAGGGTTGCTCAGTCCAGGAGCTGTTCTGTTTTAGGCTCTCCAAAGAAAGCTGGCACATCTTGCCAGCTGGGAGAAAAATCTGTGTTCCCAAGCAAACAAACAGCTCAGTTCTGGAAAAATACAACTCCTCTGGCACTTCAAAAATTGGATTCTAGTGTTATCTCATGTCAACAGCTAATTATTGCTCTACATTATGTGTCTGAGATGATAAAATATGAGAGACTGAGGTTATTTGTCTCATGATTTCCAGATAAGGATCAGAGGCTGGAAAGAGTTGGTACGGAGTTACTATACATAGGGAAATAGGAGTTTACTCACTAAAGATATTTCTTGTGCAAGTATTTTATTGCATTCATTGTATACTTAGAAAACAAAGTTTATGTTCAGTGATTTTCTTTAAAGAGAGAATTAAATTGCATTTATAATGACTTCCTTCCTTCTTCTATGAGCCTCTTGAATATTGTTCTCTTATTACATTCTTGCATTATATTGCTGCAGGAATGAGAGAGGATCATTTGCCTTTGTAAACTATGTTCTCATAGACTTTAAGTTTGTGCTTTCTTTCTCTTCATTCTGAAGAATAAACATAGCAATTTACATCTATGAAACATTGATTCTTCAGTCTCCTCTTCCTTTCTTCAAGTGAGGCTTATCCGTTTTCTCTAGACAGCTTCCCTGGGAACTCCAGAGAGATAAGTTTCTTGAATAAAATGTAAGGTAGCTGTAACATCAAAAAGTCTATCTAAAAGAAATAATTCGTTATTAACCCAGAGAATTTGAACACAAGTTCGACAACAGGACATTTAAAATAGGTCCTACTTCCTAGGTAAGGAAATATTAACATTTGCAGACAGGTTAAAAATATGAGGTAACTGTATAGAAGTACCTTTATCAGCAAGCTACATATTCCAGTCAATGAAGAAATAAGTCAGTGACTACTGGGCTAGATAGGAAACTATGTAAAAAGAAAATAAAACCAAAAGTGCTATGTTTTCCAGCTTTAACACCTGAGACACCAGGCCAGTAGCTGTGATTTGGCTAAGCCACAATGATCACAGCTTCCCCTTCTAGACCCAGTGCAGGGACATTAACTTTTGTTTCATAGCTCCAAGGCCATGGTGAGAAGTTGTGAAATTGTCTGTGAGAGAGTGGCACAAAACGAGGATTTCCAGATGAGGAAAGTCAGAGGTTTACAGAGGTTTCCAGAAGAGATGTTTTCTCGCCCATTCATTTTGGGAAAACAGAACTCCACATATCTTTTTCTTGTGAACAGCTGAAGGGGATCCTGTGAGATTTTCCAATGTCTGGAAATGGGATCACTGCTACACACAGATATCAAACACCTTGTCCTTAATGACCTCTAATGATAACAACTCCCCAAGGCCGTGTAGAACGCCCATTAATTTTGAAGTGAAGAAACTGACTTCTAGAATTTGCTTTCTAGCTATCTCTGCTTTCTCCAGGCATCCTCCACTCCATCCTTCTCTCATCTAGTACTGCAAATGTTTTCTTGAAAACTAATACTTTATAAAATGTATTTAATTGTTTAAGCATATTTCAAAGGTTAGTTTAATTTTTATGTAATTAGTGCCATTTTATTATACTGTAATAGAGTTATAATGGGAAAGGGGCAAGACTCATCAGAATACAAAAGCAAAATGACCTAAATGCAATAATATCAATTATTTTTAATAGGCAGTTTAATATTCAACCCCCAGAAGAAAGTCCCTGCATCCTGTTTCTTGCTAAAATTGAAATGGGCCCCAAGAAAAATGCCAGATGTGAATTTTTAATGTAAAAGACTCTGACAAAGGGATATTTTTGATACATTTCCTTTTAATGAATGAATATATTCCTTCTTGACCTCTCTGACATATGCAAACGCAGGTGCTAAGGCCTACACATATCTGAAAGTCCCCCACTGATTAATGCACAGAAGGATATAAGCCTTGCCAAAAGGAGCTAGCAAAGTTTTCTGAATCACACAAAGGAAGCGTATTCTCGGTTAGCCATATGGCTCTTCCTGCTTTCTACCTAGATGCTGTGGCTACCTCAAAAAAATCCTCCTTTCTTAGCAAAATTCCTCATTAGAAACGGTCTGCTTGTAGTTCCTCACAGCCGTATTACCTATTCTGAGTGATTTCCCAGCTGAAAACATGAATGCCTAAATTATTGGCACCACCTATTGGAGAAAAAGGCAAATTATACAGGATTTGTAAATTAGCTTAAATATTTTGCAGAAATGCGGCTTCAAATGTTCCTCTTGTCATGATTTATTTTAACTATGTAATCCAGTCAGGCCCCTCAAGCTTTGCATTCCTGCATGCTAGAGGCTGGATTGATCATCTGGCTGGAGACACATGTGGCAGAGAGGTGTCACCATGGAAGAGGAACATAGCATGAAGCTATATGTGGAGCATGTCTCACTAATCTGACTTTGGGGTTCTTCCAGATACTTTTCTCCCAAGATGCAACACATCTCTACAGATTGTTTTTTACTGTATCACCATATGCACCAGCTACATCTGGTCAATGAATTGCGGATCTCAGTGACCTTATTTGCCTTAGGCTCTGGTGTGATATGGGACTTGCTGAGACAGATACACAGCTACAAGCATTTCATGAGGAAAGCCCAGAATAGTCTGGCAGCTTCAGAAAACATTACGGTGTGAAGGTAACTACAGACACTTGGTTCACATGTTCGTGATGGGTCTTTATTAGCAACTATTTGCAGAGTGGTATTTTTTGTGGGGGGAACTGCGAAGTGCAGCTGAGTCTGGCTGTTCCGTGATAATCTCCACAGTGTGCAAACTGGGGAAAAGACTTGCAATGTTTAAGGTATTTTCAATCAAATCTTATCTAAAACTTATAACTTACTTAAAATACTTTTATTAGACTAGAAGCAGAAAAATGAAACTGTTTTGGGTCCTGGGATGTTCTGGTTTTTGTGGTTGCTTGAGGGCAGATTTCTTTGAGCTGAATAAAGGAAAGAAAAAGACAGACTGACTTTTTACTTCAGGCTAGTTTTTTCTTTTAAAAAAAATCCCAAAGAGTGCTCATTTTGCTGTGATGTTAGCCCTAATTAAGCTCCTGAAACAAATTCTATTCTTAGTTCTTGGTGTGTAAACCGGGCATTCAGGTAAGAGCTTTGCTTTTGGTAGGCCACAGACTGACTGAAATGTGGAATGGTGCTGCTGGATCCTTTAAATCTATAAGAACTTGCCCTATGTCTTCTGAAGTTCTGAGTTTTGCTTCTTTCTGTCTTCACAAACTTGAAAAAGACAGATATGGTTAAATCTTCCACCTTCTCTCTAAAATTTTTCAATTGAAGAGCCTTAGCAGTCTGGTTCCCTTGATACTGCACTTGAGTTGGTCATCTCACATCACCTGGGTGAGTCTTTCTTTTATTATCTTGCCTAGCATAATGGGGTCCCACGCTCCAGTCTTCTCTGAAATACTGGAAATAAGTGAGAGCACTCCATGGATACAGAAAGTTTCAGACAGACTTCTCAAAATGTCTGTCTAAATGGGCACCTAGACACTGCCATGGCCTAACCATTGTAATATCTGAGTAGTTATAATCTATTTAGGAAGAATGACTGTGATACATAGGAAGCAGTAACTCTCTTATAGCTTCATTTTTTTTTTAAGGAGAATCTTGCTCTGCACATTCTAAGATGAAAAGTGATTGTGGTCAGTTTTAGCAAAATCCTACATGAGGCAATGCTAATGGCAAACCAATTTTCATTTAACCAGTTGATTGTGATTTCCTGACAGTAAAAATCTTATGAAGATGTGACATCATACCTGACCTTCTGTCTTGAATAGCTGAAAGGGCATCCTCAAATTCCTCAAGGTCAGGCAGCTTGCATTGGAAAACCTGTCTTTGTGGGCTTCTGCCGCAAAACACAACTAAACTGCTTATTCATACTGAGTTTCTATATATAAGCGAATTTCTTTATACAAGATATAAAACGGAATTTGGATAGCGACAATTATACATATACTATTATTATTATTTATCAGTCAATCACTAAAGCCTACAGATTTTACTACTGTGTAACTCTTGCTTGACTGAGCTGATATGAAAACAGGAAGTTTAACTTTTCCTAGGTCCAGAGACTAGCTGGATACCAAACTCTTCCTGACATCTCCATATCCATCTTTTCCCTGTCATGCTTAGGGAAACTTAAAGAATCCTATGAGGTTTGTACCCATGATTTGTAGCAAAGAACTAAGCCTGTATTGAGCTGTGAGTCATCTGAGTAAGTATATCACAAGGCTAAAGGCTTGCAAAAAGTAATGTACGTGCAACACCAAGCAAATCTATTCCTTCAACATGAGTCCAGTCTGCAATGTAGATATTTACGTGTAGGTGTAGTACGGATTTTATCTGCATGATCTGGCATCTCCAAGTTGGAAAATACCAAATCTATCAGGTAGAAAGCCAGCAATTGTTTGGGAAAATGTCTTGTCTTATCTGGAGACCCAAGGTCCACCTTAACTGATACTGTCTGTGACTAGGCCAGTCCGTTGCAAATATTTATGGTCAGATGGTAGCAGATGAGCTGTATGGATGGCCTTTCCCAGGAGCCTGCAGCTGTTCAAATAGCCACGCTGCGGGAGCCACAGCACCACAGCTAACTTCGTAGCTATGTTTGACATTATTAAACCTCAGCAGGGAGAGGGAGAGCCATGGGGACAAGGAGTCCTCCTCACTTCCCAGCTTTCATGGATTACTTTAATTGGTAAAACTATGCTTCTGTCACTGTAGAGGGCACATCATAAAACAAAACATGAGCAAAATCGTGAGTCTAAGAAGAAATTTGCCCTGCGGCTTGACAAAACCCTTCTGGGTAAAACTGGGTCTACAAGGAGTTAGAGCACCAGTGGTGAGAGGAATCTTTTGGAAACAGGGCAGGATTTTCACACCTCTATAAGTGGGACAAAGCAAACAATCCTCTGGGATCCTATAAGCCTTTTTCTTTTCAGTGATTTTTGTTTATTTTCCATCAGAATAAATCATGCATCCTCACTGTAATGGTCATCTTTCCAAGGGGAGATAAAAGTAAAACTGTGCTTCTACATGATTACATTCACATACGTGGAAATAAGAGACCTTTTTAAAAATATCTGCTTTTTTACTACTTTCCTGCATACAAATCAGTTATGGAGTTACGGCAAGCCCAAATGCATTATTGTAAGGGGTGCATTGCAGTTTTCATACTTTCAAGTAGATCTTCATTTTTAAGTTAATTGGTAAAACTTTTACATGAACAATTAAAACTAATTCGAGTTAGTGGCTTAGCTTTAACAATTACTATTAAACATCTCCTTTAATCTAGTTCTGTTTATGCAAGTTATTTTTATTTGTGCTAGGGATGGACATGATACATTTTACAACCTCTTAGGAACAGATAGGACTAGGATTTTAAGATAAACTGTACTAACAAACAGTCTCCTAGACACTATGTTTCATGCAGCCAAAACTTATTCTGCAAAAGATGTGGGATAAAAATCATCTTTTGATACTCAAAAGAGAGAGTAATCCTAATTGTAATCCTGAGGCTGCCTATTCCAGAAATAGCTATTTCAGAAATACATTTGAAATTTATCATCCAGCATCTCTGTGAAACCTGAAGTTATTCTGTATAAAATCAGTAAAGAAATTCAGAGCTCATGGCCTTTAAAGGTGAATGGTGAATGTGCTCATTCTCAGAGCTTCTTTGCAATCTGGCCAGGTCCTTGTTCTCCAAGCAACGCACAATGTGGGTGAGAGGATTTCTTCCATCTCCATTTTCCTTTGGAGTACACATCCTTTCCCCACTCCAAGAGAACCTTTTTCTTTTTTTTTTTTTTTTTGGTTTCTCCATGTCCAAGAGGTCTCTGCACATGACAATAACACGCTACCTGTTCTCCGCATAGACACACCAATGGTCTTGTGCAGAAGGTTCAAGTATCTCTGGCAAAAGCCTATATTCTGACATCAGAATAGGTCGACTTCCTTTTTTTTTTAAAAAAAAAAAAAAAAAAAGTCTGGTTTTAAGCTTGCTATTCACAGCATGTTGGAAGGAAAGCATAGCTGTGAGCATGTGTGGCACATATTTCATATCCGTGCAATTGCTAATAAATCTTTCCGGAAGTTGGGTTTTTCTTTTAACAAACAGAATCACAAACATGAAACAAAGCCCATGAATTGTATTTCATTCATACCCCCATTTTTTTTAAAGTTTAGCTTTGTTTAAAATATTTAGATGCCTTCAAGATGAGTTTTACATTGAAAGCAAGACTTGATCAATGCTTGCTCTGATAAGCTTGGTTGACAGATTTCAAACTTCCTCTCATTCATGTGGTGATTGAAAGAGAAAAAAGGATGTACTTTAACATAAGGGAAAATTGATGTATCTGCCAGTCTTTAGACTTCAGACCCATGTCCTTAAGACATGGGAGATGTGATCCCAACATCTCTATGTCCTTCAATCTATAAGACGTTCCCATGACCAAAAGGCCGAGTCTCATTCCACAGGGATTTACTTTGGAAAGCAACTTGTTCTTGTAGCTTGTCTCTATGTGATCTCTCATGGTCTCTGAGTGAAATTTGGTTTTATTCCAGCAAATGTTGTTAGATTGAAAATCCAAAAGTGAGAGACTTCCTGCCCCTCTATCACATAATTACCGCTGCGTGGGGACAGAGCTGGTGTTTCATCTCCGGACTGGCTCCACCTTTTGCCTCTGTAACATTGGCTGACTGATATCTTAGCTCCAAGCTCCTTCCAGTTTATTTGTGGAACATAGGAAAGGCACCACATAAGTCTTATCAATCTTTTAGGAGCATTAGATGAAGAAGTATAAATAGCCCTTGGAACAGGAGCTGGAAAGCAGCCTCCCCATTTCAGGCGACAGTCCTAATCTTAGGCCTAGCAGATGTCCTTCCTACTGCTCCTCTTTGATCTAAACAGGATTTAAATCCATATTCAGTGCATAAAGGCACAGTTTTAATACAATAGGCAAAGAATTCTCACCGTTGTCCCCACAACACGTAGTCTGTCCACTGACAAAGCTATTAGGGAGCCTTGCGGCAGAGAAGAATTTGAACTCCCACTGCCAGCAAGGGCTGCAAGGTTTTCCATTTTCCAGAATAAGCTTGAAAGGGGACAACAATTATCTCTTCTTTCTGTAACATCTGAATATAATGGATAGAGCCTGTTCTGTTCTTTTAGAAGCAAACATGTACATATTGATGTCAGGTAAGGTAGCCCAGCAAAGGCCTCCTTGTATCCCGGAGCCGCACACCAAACCTATGGAAAGGGAAAGGTTTAAGACACACATCTATCTTCAGAACAAGTCCATGCCACTCAGCCCACTAGACACTGAATATCCTATTTGGAAGCATCAACACTTGAGGCTGAAGGAGCCAGCTCAGGAGCCAGGGACCTCCAAGTTAGATGCTGTTACTCTGATGTTCATTCAACTATTTTTACTCTGATTCAGGTAAGCCTGTCAAAAACATCTAGCATAAGGTCAGCAGAGAAAGACACAGAGTTTGACTGGTTGGATCCTAGGTTAAGTATCTACCACTTTCTAGATGATTCTCACTTTTTTTCCTCCATTAATCAACCATGGAAGGCCTCTGAAGGACCATCTTGTATCCGAGCTCTTGCTTCAAGCCTTATCTAGTTGAGATAAACCCTCCTGAGAACATCTAGCTCTTTTTCTTCATCCAACTCTTTAGTTTTATAACTGAGGCTTCTAAAAAAAAATTGAAGAGAAGGCAGTGGTAGCCCAGATTTTTGTCTATCTTCTCTGTTTAAATGGCAATTTTTCCATGGTACAGTTGTCTATTAGTAAGTGTTGTGTCCAACTTTCTGGCACAATGTAATGATATGAATCTCAGAAACACAAAAGGCTGGGTGTGCATTTGTCATCACAAGATATTTTGTTGGTAAAAAGTCAGTTTTCTTTTAGCTCTTGTGTAGCCTTTAGTTTGTCTTGAAAGTGATACATCCACATTTTTTTATGATAGGCACTTTAGTAACACAAAGATTAAGTTATCCAATGAGCAGTGATTGTGCTTGTTCCTGAATCTCCTCCCTATCCATTATCTGTCGATTTCTTTTTTTATAAAAGTTCCTGTGGTGCCCAAAGTCTGTGGAGTTTCTTTAGGTGAGTTTTATATTTGTGCAACAAGTGGAAAATATTGATTTCCAGTTGATCCTTTTTTAAAAAACTCCTTTGTAATGGAAATGTTCACACAGGAAACAGAGAAAGATGTTTCCTTCCCTGTTTAGCACAGGAGTTACACAGAGTGTTCCAAACCAGAAGACACGCAAACCATGTGCGGTCTTCAGGCGAGGTCAGCAAAGCAGATGTGACTTTAAGTTTACCGCTTGTATAGCGTGAGAACAATCCCCGGATAATGGGAAGAACTTATGGAGAAGCCATAGAGCTTGCTAAGCATCTTGGCTAAACACATTGTGTGATTCACTGTGCACGACTGCCACATTGCTCAATGCCCTTGGGACTACTGGAACAGCAATGATAAAAAAAAAAAAAATGTTACTTTGAGATAAATATTATTTATATTATTTAAGCATTGTAGAGGGAGGGGAGAAGAAAACAACCAGACTACTGCTGAAATCCTCCATCTCCTATTGTGTGTAGATGCCGCTAAAGAACTATCTCTTGTCCATGGAGAGCAATGGAGAAGTTGCATGAAGATGCATGAAGCTCTCCTAGCGTAAAATATCACTTCATTGTGACATCCTAGCTATACCCTAGGCCTTCAAGCACCCTTCTCTTCCATCAGCTGCTGTGACCTAAGACCTCTAGTATAAAAATTAAATGTTTACAGGGCCTTATGTTTAAGTGATTTCAGGTCTAACATTTCGCTTGCTGGCTTCTTGATCTGCTATAGAGATTTCTATTTTCTATTGCTGTGACTTAACAGTAACTTGAAATGACAAGGAAATTTATCACTGAAATTTCAAAAAGGGAGACCTGGCCAAACAAACGTGCCATTCGCTGACAAGTAAAGATCATTCAATTGTAGTTCATTAACATTTATTTCTTTATCCAAATAAAACATTAAGGATTGTTAATTTGTGGCAAAGGCAATAACATTGCCAAGTGATGAATATGGTAAGGTAAGTTAACCTTTATAATTCTGACTCAGGTCAGGTGACTAAGCCTGGAAAATAAGTATTAATCTTTCTCATGAAGGTGCTAGGATTTGCTGGCTTTGGATCTCATTTGGATCCCACAGAAGCGAAACAAGACCTCCAGTTTTCCACTAATTGTCTGTTCTGCAGTATGGTCATGAATTGGAAGTTGAAGATAGCAAAACTCTCATGTGATAAGATACGACATGTTTTGCTTTTGACTAAGAATACTTAATTGTAGACATCCAGCATATGCAGGAAGGTCTCCTTCATGCAGGGGTCTCTGCATTGGTAGTTGGTGTTTTCCTAAAAATTACTACGGACAGAATAGGAAAATCACTGGCTATGTCTTCTAAGGCGTATATTTTATCAGAAAATCAGTTTAACCAACTGATTTAACTGGTTTAACCATAGTTTTATTCTGAGACTAATGAAAGGAATAAATCTCATTTACATTTTTGCATGCAAATGTCCCTAGCGAAGTGCACTATTGTGCAAAGAGAGTATAGGAATTTAAACAGCAATGATCCCTGTATCCAGGCTATATGTCATACTTTGAAAAAGGTAATTTGATTTAAGCCCAAGTTCTGGAGCACAAACACTGAATGACGTCACCACAGCTAATTAGATATTTACAGATAATCTTGATGATAGGCACAGCAGAAGATGAGGTAAGAGCAGCAGTAGAGCTAATTCCTAACCCAAGCTGCTTTTCTCAAGATGGATACTGAAGCTGGCAAGATAATGTGGAAAACTTGTCAGCTTGTCTGTTACAGTCAACCGCCCTGCAGAAAATTAGATGATGGAAATCTTTCAGCATTGAGGAGCTTTCAATTCATTTTCTTCATTCATTCACACAAATGTTGACAGCGGGACTGATTCTTGGTTTTCTTGCTCCAGAAGTTGTTCAGCAGTGAAAATTTCACATGTACCCTTTTAGGGCTTACGGTTCCCATAACTGAAATCCTCTTGAGCCTCTTTAAAAGTTTTGAGAACAGAAATATGATCTGTATGACTAACTCATAGTCTTTAGGACAATGACCTGAAAATAGTTTTATTTCAAAAAATGCTTCCTAATTTTCTAAACCTTCCATTCAAAAGAAATTGCAAAAATAAATTTGGAAATTGCACAGCATTAGAAAGACCTTGCCTTGAAAGTTCATCTGATGCATTCAAAATTCACTTTCCCCAGTATGTCTGCCACTACGGAAGAAGTCTTGTACCAGGACAGCTGATAAGAAGTTATTTTGGAGGGTTCATGAAGGTGAATTAAGCAATTATTTGTGTAGCAATAATACTAGTAGATCTGGTTGTCGGACTGTTTTCATTGGAGACGGCCAGATTGCGCTCTGCCCTGAGCAGAGCAGTTATAGCCAGCAGATGTGTATGGCAGCACTTGCCTTGGCGGCCTCTGGTCAACTCAGGCATTGAAGTTAAAGGTAAAAAATGACCTCCCTGCAAAGTGTGTATACTGCTGGGTATGGAATTGTGCAGTATTTTGGAGAATGGATGGGGTGGTGGTGGATGTCAGGGGGCATCTCACGTGTTGATCCACAGGGTGCTGGCAGACTGGATTTTTAACATGCTGAAGATTGAAGGGAGAGGGAAGAAGATCACATTCTCTGTGGAAGGACTGAAAAAAATAAGACTTTTTTTTTTTCCCCTCTTGAGTTTCCTGCTATTATGTCTGTCCAGGCAATAGTGTAGAGCAAGACTACAGCCTCAAAGAATGTTTGTGAATCTCATTTTAAGGAGCTTTAATGTCAGCCTTGGAGGTGAGATACCTATATACCCATGCTGACTCTAACTACCAATAGCAGTGACAGTATAGTGATAGATCACTTTCTGGTGCTCAAGATTCTAGGGGGGAAAAAAAGAAAGAACAATTTTTCTGAAAAACTAGCTTTATGGTGAATTTTATGGTCAAATTCGAAAGCTTTGCAATAGCTATCCTTTCATATTTATCTCTGTATTTGGACTTAAAAATGTTCAAACATCATCAGCTCAAGTTGAGAGCTCATGGATGTAAGAGAATACATGGATCCAGTTTAGTTTATCCAGAAGTAACTTTGAAGTCCTCAAGATACCAGGCCTTTGGTCAAGATGGGTAAAGATTTCCGAAATAAGTATGTGCTTTCATTTATCAGAAAAACTCACAGCAAGATCCAATATCTGACAGGGTAGCCAA
Organism: Tinamus guttatus; assembly: GCF_059628265.1. Lineage (NCBI taxonomy): Eukaryota > Metazoa > Chordata > Aves > Tinamiformes > Tinamidae > Tinamus > Tinamus guttatus. The sequence continues at coordinate 3,370,602 of NW_028288752.1, forward strand.
ACAAATTCAGATGAAAGAGCAGGTCACTGAATTTTGCCTTCAAGATAGAACATTATGCCAGTTTACCCCAGAATATAATAAAATCATTTTCTGAATAGTTTTCCAAAACAACATAGTTCAAACAATAAGTTCCCTTAAAACTCCTGTGGCGAAATTCTCAGTCCTGCTTTTGTTATGTAAGAGGTTGGTCATTCCAGGAGACTCCTGACCTTAAACATAAATATCTTTGAATGTCAAAGAAAGTAAGTGCAAAAGGGGTAGAATCATGACATTTAAAGCACATGCATTTATTTGCTGGAAGCAGATCATCGGTTGTCATCCACTCAGATGACTGCTTCTCTGCACCTCATTCCATCCCCAGATGAAATGAACTAGGGTTTTTTTGTTTGTTTTGTTTTGTTTTTGGTCTTGTATATAAAATAGTAATTGTATTGCATGCAATTATTGTTTTGTTTGATAGTTTAGCAAGATATGATCTTTATGCAGCAATACGCAGCAAAATGAGCAAAATGCTTATCCTTTTTTTTTTTTCTGAGAATAACGTGTAAGTTTTTATGGTTCTGTCTGGCAGCACAGACCACCAGGATGACTTTCTTTATCACAGCCACGTCACAAAGAAAGAAGGATGTTTCTACTGAAACAAGAGCCCCATTTATCAGATGATTAAGGAACACAAGAACTGAGTTAGAGTCTGGTGTCACAATCACTACATACTTCTCATTCACTATATCAAAAAATCAACTCCTGCTCTATTTCCAGATAGCTGGCTCTGAAGGAAGGGAGATGTTGATCCTCAAGAAGACTTTCTACACTTGGTCTCTGTCCTTGCAGGCAGTGTGAGTACCACATGGCCGAGACATTTCTAGGAGCAGAAACTGAAGGGTTATCCTGCATGCTGCACTGTCCTTCCTATCCCTCCCAGCCCTTACAGAGAAGCAAGAGAAGAAGGAAGTATAATGAGAAGGAAGATAAAAGTTGGAAAACCGGAGCGGGAAAGTAAGCTGAAAGTTCAGCAGAAGAACGTCCTTCCATTTTTCTGCATCTTTTCTTCCCTGAATCTTCACTATTTCTTCACTTTCAACACTTTAGTACCCACATATGAACCCCATACACCTTAATCATACCTTGGTATCATTATCCTTGCAGCAGCGAAAAGAATTTATGTCTATGATTCTACAGATGGTTCTTCATTTATGGTCAAAAGTACTTCTTTCCTGAGGTTTCTCTTTTTATGCGTGACTAGATCTGTATGCACACCCCCTTCCTTGTTTAAAATTCTCTTGGAGTCTATAATTACACAGTGAGTCTTTCAGACTCCCTTTCTCCTGCTGTGAACACTTTTTGTTGTTTTTGTTATAATCTTTTCTATTTCTTCAGCAGATTGACGGCACTTTTCTAAAGCTTTGGCATTTGCGCAGGAATAATGATGTTCACATACTGCCCTTTTCTTTTGGCAACTCTGAGACTGCATCCTGGTGCTATTCCACCCCAATGGAATTTTCACAGTGTTCTTCAGACAGTCCTTGTACTGACTTATCTTCAATGGGGGTGCTGATGCATGCTGATGCTGCTCTCTCTCTGACCAGTGGCTGCCAAAGCTAACAGCAAAGCTAATAGTGAAGTGTGGAGGTAACCAGAAAAGCTTGGAGTTTCTGTGCCCCGGGTAACTTTTAGATGCTGCATTGACCTCAGAAAATCATGCAACAGTCCTGGGAACATCTTCAAAACCTTTAACTTAACTTGCATGGGTGCAAACACTGGCTAGCCCTTAGTTGTCCAGGTCAGGAGGGTAACAATGGTGTGAAATTTCTGGAAATTTAGAGATTTAAATGTCGCTTATTGCAATATCAAGCTAAAAACATACTGTAGCCATATTAGGGAAAGACAGTTTTCCAACTAGTCCTGAATGTCCTTGGGATACTTGCATGAGAGCTGTGAAGAATGGCCATCTTTCTTTGAGCCTGGACTGGACACTGGAAAAGGCTTATGGAAGTCCAGCGTGTATGAAGCTCACACAGACAAAAGTTCCTCCTACCCTATTGCTCTTGATTCTGTTAGCCAACTTCAACAAAATTTTGTGGATGGTTAGAAGCTCCAGAGATATTAAGACTCCTTAAGATTTGTAGCTGTGTGACCACACAGATTCTGTTTAGTTTCTGTTTAATGAAGGAATGCAGAATCCACTCAAATGCACATAAAAAAAAAATATCCACCAAGCTCCATTATCCTCTGCTCATGAGCTGACTTGTGTTTCTTGTTGCAGTGTTTTGTTAGAGACACAGTTTTCCTACCTCTCACCCAAAGAGAGCTATTTATAGTTCTGGAATTGCATTTTACTTTGTGTAGATTCTCAACCATGTGGTTTAAGTTTTTATCTTTTAAAAACAAAAGTTTCACTAGTGTGGTAGAGGGGAAGATCTGAGAGTAGCTTTCAGGGACATAGTGCAGCATAGCTACAGTGGAAACCAGGGGTGTTTATGGATAATTATGGTTTACATGAAACACGCTTGGAATCAGACCACAGGACTGCTAATAATTTGTGGCAGGTGTGTGGCCCAGGGATGCCAGGCATGTAATTTTCTCCAGTTAAAATAATTACATGATTGGTGATCAATTACTGCATTCTGAAGAATAACTAGGAATCTCTCATTCATGGATAGATATTCTGAATGACTGCTTAGGGCTTTCTGTCAAAGAGATATGATAATCACACTTCTCTGTGGAGTATCATATCCACAAACCCTTTCAAGTATTTTTTGGCAGATAGATAGCTTCTAACTGTATTACTCTGCAAATGACCTAAATTCTCACAAACCTTTAAGGACTTTTAAGATCATGAGGTGCCTAATATACTGTGTGAAAGCATCATCCTCTGAGCGGAAAAGCTTTTCTACTCCAGACCACTGTCAAACTTGGCCGGTTGACTACATTCAACCCTTGTATGAAATTACGATTTTACAGAATATCATTCTGAGGCAATAAGAACATCAAAGAATAAACAAGGTCAGACTCGGGCATGCTACTAGCATCTCACTGCCTGGTCTGAAATCTCTGCCTGTTACTTATTCTATTTTCAGTCATCAGCATTTCACAGTCAGGGATACTCTGTTTTAAAAGTACTCTGTTGAGATGAGGGTCTCAAGAGTTAAATATTTTATTTTAGAATCCTGCAAAGATTTTGCAGTGTTTTGGATATATCGGGTGTTTTTTTTAGACAGAAAGATTTAAAATTATCCCTTTGGCTTTCCTAAAAATACCCAGCTACACTTCAATAGTTCCCATTGATGATACAAGAATAAAAAGATGCATTTTAATTTTTTAGAGCAAACTGCAGAAAAATAAAATCTTTCTCCTTGTAAAGAAAGAGAGAGAAATATTTTCTTGAAGTTGTAATTCTCACACTTCAACCGTGTCATATTTAAAGGGCCTTGCTAGGTGAATCATCAGGTTTATGGGGGAAGAAGAAACAACCTTGAAAACTTCTGTGCTTCAGATTTCAGATGGAAGGCATGTCTTTGATGAAAACAACAGATCAAATAAGACTTAAAATGAGATACAACTAGTTCTGCAAAGTGTTTGCTGCAGTTTTGTTGTTTTTACATACATATATATATATAATTTTTTTTTGCCTAGATTATCAGAGGTAAAATTCTCTCTCCCCTGAAGTTGAAATTTCTTAATGATTTCTAACCCTTCAGAATTTCATCCAATGTCTTATTCTTTCTACGATTCTTTTCCAAGCTTCAAATAAAGTGTTCCATGTAATAACAAGCAAGCCTTGCTCCCCAAGAGCCCAGAAGATATGCACTGTCAGCAGTTCAAGTGGATGGTCCACTGGATTAAATCCACATAATTCTTCCAATGTTGGTAAAGCGATGATTAAACCCCCACTTGAGGCTTTCCACTTTTCTGTGTCATCTCCAGACCTTTGTGCTCAGTGCAACCACAGTCCAGCTCAGGCAATGGGATTAATGCTACTGATAATGGGGTTGAAAAATCCAACTTGGACATGGGAAAACAGTGCAGGTTCTTCTAGTTACTCAATATCTTCCCTGTTCCAGGTCACGGAAAAAATCAGCACAACCAAGGATACTGAAACTGTTCTTCAGCATGTTCTCCCTTCATTAGATTCAAAATCACATATCTTTTTCTGTGTAAATTCGCCTACAAAACTCTTCTATGTTTCTCAGGGACACTATTCCAGCTTACTTCTGAAAACATAAATGATTTCAATAACAAGTCATCATTTTGCTATATAGAATCTTTTCTTTCTTTCAGTTTTTCCTCTGTCCAGATACATTCTCATAATTCTGATCCCAGAATAACTGAAAAGGAGGATTTGCTTTTCTTGATTGAAAGTTTTGGGTTGATTACCCAGAATAAACTCATCCCCCATGCTAGCCCCTTTCTGATCTCCTACAATGTTAAGGCAATCAGGGATATGTAGTTGTGCTACTGTTAACTGCCTGTACATTCTTTTAAAAAGCATCCATCATTTCAGTGGTATAGATCAACCCCCATCCCCTGTTGACTTCATATGTTCAAAGCAATTTTGCCATCAGGATACAAACTTTCTGACAAATCACATTTGGATGACATTTGTTACCTCACTTGGTTTCTGAAGAATTTCAATGAGAACAGGTATAGAACTATTTTTATAACCTGACTGAGGCTACTTTAAGTGGAAATGTACTAATTTTTAAATCTCCATCCAGAAATGTCTTCTGCGACTATCAATTGTTTGTACATGCATGATCCTACACACTGGCTGACGAATGAGTCATTCTGCCTGCTACCTTGTCTGCTCAACTCTGTGCTATTGGAAGAGAATGGTCAGATCAGAGAGTGATTTTACAACTCCTGGCTGCCCAGACAAAAGACAGGAGGAAAAAAGTGAGAAGATTTTTCTTTCTCTGTGTTATGGAAGTCCAATATACATTGTATTTTAACTGCCAATTTCAATTTGCTGTTAAAATCTGCTAGGACAGGATAAATCATCCTTTTCTCTACGGTTCTTTTGCTCTTTGTTGTCTAGAATCACATCTCTAATTTATTCTGGTAAACAGCATTGGCTTTTACATGTTTTAGCATCCTTATATGTTTTCAAGGCAATGCAAATTTGGTTCTCATATTTTTATCTCTGCAAGCAAAATCAAGACCTGATGCCTTATGCACAACTGAACAGAATACCCCTAAAACCGGCATCAGACAAGACCCATGCTGACATCATCACTTGGGATCTTTGCTTCTTGCATGACAACGGCTAGAGCAGCCAGTGCAATCTGGCTTGTGCTGTCACCTCTGTTCTGCTCCTGGACTACACCACCACCCATACCCCTGCATAAATCTTCATGGCTATTCCCTTCAGCAATCATATCCAAGAAAAGCAAAGGATTCTCTGACACCAGTAATAGCATCATTCATTTTCTTCTTCAGACTCACCTTGCTCTTTACCCCAGAACTCCCACCATCCTCCCTTCTCAGACCTGCAATTTCATGGTACAATGGTTTCTCAGTAAAACTGACCTGAATTATTACCCCACTCTGCCCTCAGCAGCTTATCTCTTCTTTGCTTCACCAACATCACTTGTTTTCAGGGGAACTACATTACAAACAAAGTCTTTATAAGAATTCAGATTAAAAATGATGGAAATTTTTCTCTACAGTGAAACCTCACAGTTTGTTCTGAGATTGTCTGGCACGATCGCTTGGTGCAGATGTTAAGCATTCTTCATTAGTTTTACAGCTTGCCTTGGAACTTTGTGGAAAGAGCATCCCAGAAAGACCATTGCCAAGCAGCAAGGACAAGGAATGGGGTCATTTCTCAGCCTGCATCTCACTTCAAATAGAAGTGTTAGTCTTCAAATAAGAGCTCATCTGAGCCCCCTGATCTTGGACTGGGCTATTGCAAACAACTGACATTAGCAGTGTCACATACAGCTTCCCACAGTGATGTTCTAATGTTATTTTGATGTTCCAATGACCTGGTGGAGCACAGGGATAAAATATAGATGCACAGGAGATAAAAATATGAAAGCCTCTAAAGAACAAACAAGCAGCCCTTAAGTATGCACAGATCTCGTGTATGCAAAAAAAGAGCAATGATCTAAAGGTACAGATTGTCCTTGGCATGGTATAAACTTGCAGGAATTTACAAGACCTTTGTAAGGAGAAGCTGGACCACCTGCAAAGCCACAAAACTTAAGACTAGAAGAAACGTACTTGTTTACTCAAGCCAACACTGTGTGATCCATAATAGATAACACACGCAAGTTGCAGAATACCTACACTTTCTCTGTGTGATGATACGTACCTTTTAGGCAGAAAAATAATAAAAATAACTAAATAAATAAACTTTACATTTTTGTTTAAAGAAAGCAGCTCATGGAGAGGCATCACGAAATCTCTAGGAAAGTTATTCCAATGGTTAGTTGCTCTCACTATTAAAAAATCTTTTATTTCTTGTCTGAATTTCTCCATCAGGTCACTCTAGCCTGACCTCTACATATCGCAGTGTCCTTTTCTTGTAGATTAAACAGCCACATTTTCTCAAGAAAAGAATTTCTGTAGAGATGCTTGCAGAAATGTGATCAAGCCATCTCTTAACTTTCTCATGGTGAAGAGGAGAAAGAACTTTTAAATCTCTTACTTAAAGTTGCAGGTTAAAGACAGATTGATGCACTTTAAAATCCCTATTACATTTTCCAGTATTCTCCTTGAAGTATAAATATCAGGCTTTAGTAAATATCATAGAATCACAGAATGCTTAAGGTTGGAAGGGACCTCTAGAGCTCATCTAGTCCAACCCCTCCGCACACGCAGGGACACCTAGAGCTCATGGCACAGGACTGCGTCCAAGCGGGTTTTGAAGATCTCCAGAGAAGGAGACTCCACAACCTCTCTGGGCAGCCTGTTCCAGTGCTCTGTCACCTTCACTGTCAAGAACTTTTTCCTTAAGTTCCTGTGGAACTTTTGGTGTTTCAGTTTGTGGCCATTACCTCTAGTTGTGTCGGTGGCCACCAGTGAAAAGAGGCCAGCACCATCCTCCTCACTGCCTCCCTTGAGGTTCTTCTTATAGACACTGATCAGATCCCCTCTCAGCCTTCTCTTCTCCAGGCTGAACAGATCCAGCTCCCTCAGCCTCTCCTTGTAGGGCAGATGTTCCAGGCCCCTGATCATCCTTGTAGCCCTGCGCTGGACTCTCTCCAGCAGCTCCACATCCCTCTTGTACTGTGGAGCCCAGAACTGGACACAATACTCCAGATGTGGCCCCACTAGGGCTGAGTAGAGGGGCAGGATCACCTCCCTCGACCTGCTGGAGACGCTCTTCTTAATGCACCCCATGATCCCATTGGCCTTCTTGGCCACGAGGGCACACTGCTGCCTCATGGTCAACTTGTTGCCCACAATGACACCCAGGTCCCTCTCTGCAGAGCTGCTCTCCAGAAGGTCAGTCTCCAGCCTGTCCTGGTGTCTGGGGTTATTCCTCCCCAGGTGCAGGACCTTGCACTTGGCCTTGTTGAACTTCATGAGGTTTTTCACCGCCCAGTTGTCCAGTCTGTCCAGGTCCCTCTGGATGGCAGCGCAGCCCTCTGGGGTATCGGCTACTCCTCCCAGTTTGGTGTCATATCAGCAAACTTGCTGAGGGAGCACTCTGTGCCTTCATCCAGGTCACTGATGAATAAATTGAACAGGACTGGACCGAGGACTGACCTCTGGGGGACACTGCTAGCTACAGGCCTCCAACTAGACTCGGCACCTCTGATCACCAATCTCTGGGCCCTGCCATCCAGCCAGTTCCTAATCCACCTCACTGTCCACTCATCTATCCCAGTGTATCTGTAATGGTCTTGTTAAGGCTATGCACAATATAATACAATCTGTGTGATATCTCCCCATTTAGTACACCATTAGCCATATAAGCAATATTCTTCGTGATGTTCAGCTTCTTTTCCACCATGGCCTTATTATCACCCTCAGTATGGGGCTTTATTGCTTCTCTTTTAAATCCCCAGAGGGCAATGCTCTATCAAGGAAATGCAGGAAATTGCTGGTCCCTATGCTTCCAGTGAATCTGACCATACCATTTCACACACCAGTGGAATGAAGTCTTTTCCCAAATGCTGAAAATATCAGATTTCATGGGGGACAAGTGGAAGAAGATGCACGGTTGATCCTAGAGCCCCTGAAAGCTTGCTATGTTTAAGGCTGTCCACATCTTTCCTATTTTACTTACAGGAAAGTGTCTCTTGATTATGCTTATTTAGGAGCATCCACCACTGAATCCTCCTTATGGCTCACCTTTCACCACAGCAGCCTAAAATTTGGAATGCTTTAATTTAACTGCACAGATATTGTAGCACTTCTTCACTGTACTCTTGGTGTCATGCCACCACACTGAGATGAGTGTTGAACATGGACACATGGTGACAGAAGCAGTTTGTGGGAGCAGGAAAAGAAGACTATTCCCCTTTATCTCTTCTATTGCACCAGCTTTGTAAGGCCCCTTTATTTTTGGTTTATTCTTTCAGATTCGTTTCTAACTCAAAGAATGATTATCCAAGAAATGAATGAATAGTGAACCATTTCATTTCCGCTTTCCCTTCCTGAGAGCACAGCCCAGTTAGGAAATGCCTCTGGATCAGCATAATGAAGTCAGGTGCTCAGTACATTTAAAACCTTTCATCTTGCCTCTCTATTGCACTGTCTGTCTAGACAGAATCTATTTTTACTTAACTATAGCGCTTAATGTAGACAAATATGTTCATTTTAGTAGAAGTCAAGTCCCAAATGGCACAGACGTTATTTTCTCTGATCTTTAAACCTGAGTCATCTTACTATGTACCTATCAAGGCTGCTGCAAATGAGAAATTTCCAGGCAAAGACAGATGGTACACCAACAGGAGGAGATTTAAAGCCACAGAGCATCCTCATTTTGTATAAGATCACAGAGAAAATCTGCTCTTAGGGTAATTAATTTGTGGCAGCTCTCAGAATTCCCCTCTTTTTCTCTCCCAAGACTCCTACCACTGTTATTAGCTTTCATTCCCTGCTTGCTGCTGTGCACTTCAAAGGAAGATATTAAGATGTAATGAGTCATACCTACATGTAACGTACTGTAGCACAGGACAAATTTATTTTCACATCCATCTGATGAATTAGCAAAAGTCCAGGTTACATATATCTTAGTAAACTGCTAATGTTCCTCATCTTGATAAAGGACTGACACTTTCTCGGGAGAATCTACTGAAGCATTTTCCTTTTTTTTTTTTTTTTTTTAATATCTGGAAATGGCAGCAACTCTAACTCCTCTGTTGCAGCCCCTCTAAAATACTGATCAACCCTAAAGGTTCTGGGAAGAGCAAACACTTCAGCTATTTCACTTTGTGATAGGATGCTCTGGGTAAATTTTAGGAATCCTCTGGGCACCCCTTCTCCAGAGGAGATGGGTGTGCCGAGACACATCACTGGCTATAGGATGGGTTTGCTGCTGATGTCCACACTGGACAATTGAACTGGATCAGACCACTTGTGCCAAAAGTTGTTTCTATCTGGATACATAGAAGTTTTTAATAGATATAAGGAATAAAAAAAAAAGCCTTAATGAGGGTAGTTGAACTCTAAAACAGGGGTCCATAAAGGCTGAGCAATGTATATCTGTGAATCTGATTCTGAGAAAGGCCTTGATCAGACACATCCAGGGTCCCTTCCCACCCCAATTATTCAGTGACTCCATGAATTATGTCATGGACAGGTAGTCCAGAAAAGACTGCTAAACATCTATTCTCCATGGTGATACATCTCCCAAGAAACGTGAGCATGTAGTGGAGGATTGCTAGGAAAACTGCTATGATGAGAGAGAAAGTGCAGAAAGCAAGTCTGTTATGTGACAGGTAGGAATGGATAGTTACTCTCCTGCTCTGTGTTCTCTATTCATAAATCTTTGAAATCTTGATTGTTTTTGCAGGTTTTTCAAAGAAACTGACTGTTTTTCTCTTAAAGTCTCCCTCCATCCTCACCAGATGTAGTTGTTAAGCAAGTGCGTGGTTGTCAAAAAAAAATGAAGGAAAACCAATAATTGAAATAAAGGGCTTGTGGTTACTGTTCTCTGCTGAATTTGATGCTGTTGCTCCATAAGTGTGATCACATTCATAGGGCAATCTAGGCACAAGGACATCTACCAAATGACCCTCAGAAATCATTAGGCAAGATGCAGTTTTGTGGAGTGTCTCAAGCATACCTCCAGCTAAGGAAAGATGGACAATTTAAATCATTGAATGCTTTCCAAGAGAAAACTAAAGCCCACTATGGCCTCCTCATTGCCTAAAAATGCAAAAGCTGAAAACTAGGTATGTAAGATTGGAGGCCTGGGGCGTCATCCTTGGTTGCTGTAGTCATCAGTGATACCACTACTGCAACTCTTGTTCTGCTCTACCTTGCAGGAAGGCTGTAAGGATAAATGAGGTTTGAGATCTGGTCATGCCTGTCGTTAAGAAGACTCTGTCGGTACTAAAGGAGGGTGAATGGCTTTTGAAGCAACGCCTAGGGGATGTGGAAGGAACACCGTGCACTGAATATGCCTTCTCTTAAGTTTCTCTTCTGACAAACTCCACGTTTCAGAAAGGCAGAAGGGCACCAATTGAATTTCTTGCACTAAGAAGCACCATGAAAATAGTTCAGCTTGAGGCATTGAAGGTTCAAATCCAGCTAGTTTCCTCACAAGATCATCTTTCTCATTATCTGGAAAAAAAAAAGTGGCAGACAATATACCAAGCTCTGAATCTTTGTTTGCAATGCATAATGAAAATGCCTGAAGCTGGAGAAGACCAAAAATAAAAAAAGTAAGTTACTGAATACAGATCATCTGTCCCATCACAGCCTTGTTTGCCTGCTTGCTCCTCACTTGTTGTACCTAAACCACACTATAAAAATGGACATTTCCTCCTCCTCAGGTACAAACTTTATGATGAAACATGTCTAGGAAGACCTATAAGTGAGCAGAGACTGTCAGGAGCTGTTTGCTTGTGTATAGCATGTGTATGGTGTGTGCACATGTGTGTGTTGGGGGTGTCTTTATCAGCTGCCCATCAGCCAGATGTCTTCCAATGTCTCCTAACTTTGAAATATTCTTCTTCTTTTCTGTCATTTTCCTCCCTAAATAGTTCAGACCCTAAATAGATCAGATCCTACTCAGATCATACGTGCAACTTGTTCTTATTAGGTGATAAGGGATCACTTCTCAGAGGCATCAGTTCATCCCAGGAGAAGGCTCTCTGAACCTCACAACACAGCTTTGCCCTGATCTTAGGGGCAGGGATGTGACTGCTGATCTGCATTTGGAGTGGATGTCCTAGGGGAAGTGTGTTCACGGGTTCCAGCAAAGCATGGGTGAAGAAGGATCATTGTTGGGCTACAAGGCCTGTTCCTGTTCATCCTCAGCATGATGGTTCTTCCTAGCCTTTGTGTTTCCCTTGCAGGTCATGCAGTCCTGTGCAGTAATCTGGAAGCCCTCCAACAGGACTTCCTCTGGGAGCTCACTTCATGGCCAAATAGCTTTCACTGCTATGAAACATTTCCTGATATGCTGTGTGCTTGTCCCTTGGGAGACACCCCAACCATTTCCTTTCTATTTGGTATCTGCCCTCTTCACACGCTTCAGATGGATTACTAGGACTCCTTAGGCCTGCCCATTTGGTGACACATTCATGTTGTTTGCAGTTTTGGAAGCATGGGCCCCAAGTTCATGCTTAGGTTGTTAAACAAATGGCCTTTTGCTTACTGGTTGTGTTGTAATGCAGGTCCCTGCTGAAGGATACCAGGGGAAGGGTACAATCACGTGTCATATCATGAAGAAACGTAGGAGTCTCATTGCTTAGCAGCTCTATTTTTTCATATATGATTCTGATATAACACACACACCATCAGGAGTAGAGAAGTGGGATGGAGTAAAGCAGCAAAGAGGCAAGAATATTAATAGATATTAGTGGCTGTGAGACATATTTCCTCCTACATCCCCCACAGCACTACATAATCTGCGCTGTTGTTGAAGAACTGGACTTATTTTTAATAATCACCAGGGGATTAGGTATGAAAACATCATGGGTTTCCTTTTCCATAAATTGGATGGAGCACGTGTTATTGTGTTGAGAAGGTGGGAAGCACTACAAACAGGAGATGCTGCTGGCACTGGCTGAGGCACCCTTAGTCTATAGGGTCCCTAAGGAAATATCACACTCAGTTACAGATGAGTGCAAAATTGGCAGGATATTTTTTTCATCGACTTTAAATTGGTGACAGGCAAGGGACAACACAGCTACCCATTTCATAGCGCAATGGCCACATTGACTCCGCACATGAAGTTCCATGAGCTACCCACCTCAGTGAAGGATTAGCAGACTCTACTGGTGGTTTGTTTTGTTTTGTCTTTTAACTTGATATTGTCAAATAAGTGAAAACAGAAAGAAAAAAAAACACTAGAAGGTGATGAAAGGATGTGATATAATTTAGGCAAAGCAGTTGTCACTAATTAGATTAAGCCATTTGAAAAAACAGTGTGGGGGAAAGACATCCCCGAGACGATGTTGGTCCTTGAAGATGATGATATTTCACGACACAAACAACAACAAATTTTAAAAGAGTGAGAAAGATCTGTCACCATAGTAACAATGCATAGCAAACTGATGTCAAACATCCTGTGAAATAATCTCGCCAAGTTGTAGGACACAATGATGAGGCAGGCTACAAGAATAGAGTGTCGTTCTTATTTACACTGTTTCTTCTATATACCTATTTGCCTGCATGGTATGCATATATCACACCTACACTACTATTCATAGCAGATAGATATTCCTCTGGTTTACCTTAGTTCAAAATTTGTGAAAAAATGCTGGGGAGGGGGAAGGAAAGAAAAGGAGATAACTTTTGGATTTTGCAAGAAAAAAATAACACTGCATCTGCTTAGTGCCATGTGGACAGTAGCAGAATGGACCAGATTCTGTTTTCACACAGGTTATTTGCTGAAGGAGTTTCAGTAGGACAACTTCAGACTTCGGTCTGCAGAACTGAGATCAGAAGTAGACCAGCGTCTTGCATGCTAATATGCTTTTATTTAACCCCCCAAAAAATTTGGCCATATGGCCTTGCACTCTGCATATGTCAATGCATGGGCATCAATCAGTCTAAAGAAATACAGCTGGGGATACTGCGTGAGACTCAGCCTTCAGTTAAGCACCTGAAGAACTAATTTGTCTTCATCCTCATTTTGCAAATGAAAAAAAAAGAAAAGGTTACTGATGTAGTTTTGTGCTTGCAGATCCAATGGACACAGTAAAATGATGAGAGGACAAAACTGAGGCTTGTAATTGCTAGCACTAGTATTTCTGAAGGCACCAAAATAGATGTTTGGGCTTCCTGGTGGGATCTTGGGATATCAAAGAGACACTATGATCTGCAGCAAAGCAAGTAGAAGAGAGAATCATCATCCCTGGATGCTGGAGCAGATTCAGAGGTAGGTATCAACTTTAGCTACCAGCATTTTTTTTCCTGAACAAAATAAAAGTGTTTTTTTTAAATCTAGCCCACACTGAACTATATGTACTTTAGACTTTCTGATTGCCTCTTCTTGCCCTAACCAGACACATACATCTAATGCTACATACATTCTAAAGCTCCCTTTTTATTCTTCTAAGGCACTTCTCAGGCTTCCGTTCCCAAAAATGCACTCCTCCAGCAAGCAGTGGTCCCACTATTACATAAGTGACAATTAAAGACTCCAGTATGCACCATACCCCTCTGACTTACCTTTGCTGTGCACCAAAGCCTGTTTCTCTTTTTTCATGTATCCACTCTGCTTCCTGCATTGCCCTTGCATCGGACTCGGTTGTTGGCATCATCCCACAGAGCCCAGTGCACTGAAGCAACTTCTGCTAACTCTATGTGGTCTCTGGCTGCCAGATTATAGAGCAGTTCACCTTAAATCATGACCTACTAAGAGGCCTCTGCAAAGGATAGGCACCCAAATTACACCACAGAGCCATTCTGTGAAGGAAGCCCAGATGGATGGATTTGTAAATACATAAAGAGAAGGACATAAGGCCCAACCTGCTGTAAATCAGAGAGGAGTCTCCTTTCTTCATCTAACATTTTGGTTTATTATACATCTGCCTAGGAAGCACTGTGCTTATTGAAAGTACATAAACCTCATTTCTTTGATGATTTCAACCAAATGTCAGCCCTCTGATTATAAGAGTTGAACTAAAATCCTTTGAAAAATTATTCAGACTGTTCACATTGATTTGTTTTTTTTTTTCTACACAGAACTTGAGTGGCTTTCTGGGGGGGGTCTTTTATTCAATAATTCAGTTGATCAAACTTCTAAAAGTAAAGTTATTTTGGATTTTTTTAATGAGGAGTACAACAATTATCTGTAATCAAAACTGCTAATACTGGACACCTGATTCCAATGAATTTCCTGTTTTTTTTTTTTTTTTTTTTAACAGAACCTTTGTGAGGAAACAGGAGAAAAAAGCTTTGTGATATTAAGCCGATCTTTGACACCAGAAGAGTTGATATTTTCTCATGTGGAGCATCTTATGGTAGAAAAACAGCTGTTACTTTATACTAGCAGCTCTGATATGCAGAAAGTGATAAGAGTAAACTCCCATGCAAACCATTCAACTAACTAACTTTGATACTAACCTTAACATGAAATGAAAATAATATTCACTGTACAGTGTGATGTTTTGCTCTTCCACCCTGGATCTTGGGATTTAACTGGATTGTTGCCATTTTCCTCTCTGGAATTATGAGCCCTGAAGCAGTTGTTTTTCTGCACTCTTTATAACTTGCAAAGTACTTTAGGGTCCTTCAGGGTAAAAAGCATGATATCCATCTCCTTCATACTTTCTGCCTGCCTTCTCAAGGCTTTTCATGCCATGTTTACCAATGCAGTGCAAAATGTTTCTCATATAAAGATAGTGCTAATCCAATAACAAAGATGCAACCTTGAGCATATAACACTCAAGAGGTGCTGGGGTAAGACAGAAAGCTCCCTCAACCATGTGATGAGCCCACCTAATCCTCTGTCAGTGAACTGTGGACCTTGTCACCCAGGTACTCCCTGATATTTAGGGGCTCAGATGACAGAGTTGTAATGGAGTACCTTATCTCAGATGAGGGTCCTGAGCTCTGCAAGAGTCAAGGAGACATGTGCAGTGAGTTGCAACTCTCCGGTGAGGCACTTAAACATATAGATGAAGAGTCCTTTTGAGCTGAAGCAACTGTTTTCTGGGAGTTGGGCTTTATGCTATGTTTTTTATTATCTGCCTTCTGAATTCCAGCTGAGAGCCTCTTACATCTTCTGTGTTCCATGAAAAGTCACCAGGAAAAACAGAAAATTGAAAAGTGTTGGTGTCCCCTCTGTATATCTGTTGTGTTCTGGAAAGCCCAGGGAAGTCACCACTGAATAAATAAATTCCTAGAGATATGGAGAGGATGGGAGGAGCTTTCTTGTTTTGCTTATTTTTTTATTGTTTGTTTTTCCCTCTGGAAACACACTGAATTGATGATCTATTATTTAGAGCTGGCCCTTTGCCAGGATGTGATTTCAGAATTCCAAACAGCCTGTAGGTTAAGTTCAGGGGAAAGCATATCTTGTGCTTATGTTCATACAAATGAACATCAGCACTGCTGTCTGGCTTCCTGGCTGACTGAAAAACAAAGCAAAACAAAACAAAAGCAAAAATAGGGATTTAATTTAGATTGTACCACAGTTGCAGTGGACTCTTGAGATCTTAAATCTTTCTGCTGCCCATATGCCACTACTTAAGATGCGGCACAATCTCCAGAAGTGAGATGGTGTCCAATGATTTAGAGCCCTAAAAACTAAGTTACAAGTGATTCCTGAAGAAGTCTTTTAAATCACAGTGTTTATTACAGAGGTGTGTGTTGTGACAGAAAAAAAAGGAGCAGAAAATCAGGTCTACTTTCGAAAGTAATGTCCTCAATTCAGGATGGTGAAGAAAGCTTTATACATCTAACCTGAGAGCCTATGAATGGCAGTGAGAGAGTTAAGGTGACTCTTTAAATATAGACTCTTTAAATATAGTCCTTTCTATCCATAACCCCTTTCAAGAACAATGGAAACTTGAAAATCGCAGTGGCAAAAACATATGGGCAACTCTACTGTATAATAAAGGGTGTCTTATTGCCCTCATTTCCTCATTTCTGAGGCATCCTACAGTCAAAGTATAGGAGAAACTAGCTGTGTCTGACATTTATAATCTAATCCAGTCCATTTGCAAGGGGGTGTGCATCAGAGCAATGACATGAATGTGGAAAGCACCAGTTTGGGTTGGGAATTTAGACTCTACCATAGACATCATTTGTGATTGTGGTCATATCACTTAATCCCTGCCCATAATCCGCTAGGAATATATAGATGTAGATTTTCTGCAGAAGATTGAGGAAAACTTTAGCTCATTGGCCAGATGCTTCTTTCCATGACCCTGCTGATATTTCTGTCCTGTTCCTGCGCATCCCCTTGTGCTTGAGACCTAGGGACACAGCTTTTCTCTCTCTTGCTTTACAAGGGATTTGAGGAGCAAGATGCATGTCCTGTGTCCTCTGCATAGCTCCTGGCACTGTGAGACTGTGGTCTCCTCAGTACCCTAAAGATCTTTGCTTCAGCCAAGAGACTTACTGTACTTCAGTGAGCTTAGGGAGCAGGAGAGGGGCAACTAGAGTTGAAAAATAGTATGGAAAGCATTGGGTAGTGAAAAAAAAAAAAAGACCTGAAATCCTAAATACATCCCAAAAGATATTTTTGTTAATCAAAACATGTAGAAAGGCTTCCTTTCTACTTTTCCTGTGTGATTTCATGATGTCATTAGTACCAGTGGGGTTTGAAAAGTGAAAGAGGGATTGGGTGATCTTTATTAAATGTTGAATTTTAGACACAGAAAAGAAGATAACTTAATGAAGCTATGTCTGGATTTCCAGTCATGTGTAGAGCTGGCATGGCAAGTAGGGGACATGCTAGTTGAAGCAAGTAATACCCACAAAAAAAGTCCTTTAGGTCTTCTCTTTGAGGAATGTATTTAATTAGCAACTATGGTTCCATAAAAAAACATATCAACTGGATTAAAAAAATCTCTCAACAAAACATCATAGAAAAGAATGGGGTTCAGTACATCCCTTTGTTTACCCTGGGATAAATTGGAAGTCATCCATTTCTTTGTACTAATATTAATGTTGATGAAAGTAGACTTGAACATTCAGTGATTTCCACTGCTGGGTGTGGGAAAGATCCTCAGCTATTGTAAGCCCCCTGAAATTCATTATACAGCTGCCTGTAACTCAGCTAGTAGAATTTTACAGCCATGTAAGTGGAAGAAAGTTGGAAATTACATGGTCCAGATGCTCAAGTGGTGTTAGCTGATAGTATTCCACTTCAGTGTGAGCAGACTTGGCTGTCCCTCTTTGGCTAATCAGGAAAACATCTCAATAATTGCTTTTATGTCATACTTTGTACTCATAGCTATTCAACATAACATATCTAATCAAGGTGCCGCATCTGTCAGGCAGATGGGACTCTACTGCAGAGCTGCAATACTTCTGGGGTCAATTTTTCCCAATCAATGACCAATAAATCAGGCAATTAAGTTGACAGGCCCAATTCTCACAGTACCAGTGGAATCCATTGCTTCATGTGCATTGTAAGGTTCATCTGCCGAAAAAGTTGAATACAAAAGGTGCAAGGTACAGTCAAATGCTCATCCTGCTTTTGGACAAAAGCATGAGAGTGTGAGAGATTGAGGCTGAAGGGTGTTTGACGATTGCCTCCTCAGGCTGCACTGAAGGATAGACTTGAGTAAATGATCTCTCCTGTTCCAAAACAGCCAGACTACTGCTCCTCTGAGGCATTGCAGCAGTAGTTCTGCAGTGATTAATTTTGAGAGTGAAAATGCTTTTATTTACTTTTATTTATTTTTCATTTGTAAAACAGTGTTTTTCAACATTTTTTTTTCTGAAGAAACCTCCTTTTCAGGTACCTTGTCATCTGTGGGGAAAATTGCTCCTCAGAATGGGGAATTTGAGAGTCTACTTCACATGCTCAGGATCACCATCTATAGCCATTTCACTTCTCTCCATTGGCTAAAGGGAGTTAGTGTTCTACCTGTGAACCTAGCATGAAGTGGTCCATAGGCACTGAGTTTAGTCCTTGGTACAAAGCAAAAGATAACTTCTAGCTCTGCGCACAACAGGCCTTATTCTCTAAAATATGAGGCTAAAAGACAAGGGCAACATACAAGCCTCTGAGGAGAGACAAGGTTGCATCCTGAGAGGGCTGTAAATATACTGAGCAGCACTCCCATAACACAGCCTTACACTGAGTGAGGACATGGTGAATTCCTGTATCTGCATCCACCTCAGTTCAGGATACTGATTCTTGGTACTGACATACAAATCTTCCTCATGTTCTTCAGAGTCTGTATGCTGGGCTACATATCTCCACAAAGGTATAGGTCTCCTTGCATTGCAAACAATAGTGCCACCTTCAAAAACCTCTATAGAATATCAGTTACACAAAGACTCCAGGATAGACACCTTGGGGAGAAAATAACTTGTGAAGAAGATGATATCAGATTAGGCAGCACATGGTCATATTTGGAGAGAGGATTCTGTGTGCTCCAAATTTCCCTGACCTGACGCACCAGGGACCCTGGAGCTGCCCAAACTATTTGCTGCCACAAGATGATGCAGAAGTGTCCCAGCATGTCTGGAGCACACCTGCTCGAGTCCAGCTGTTAGAGCATCTTCTCACATTGCTGTTCATCACATGAAACTATATTTAACAAGGGAACTATCTGTAGCTCATCTCTGAATTGCTGCCTCACCTGTGGGTGAAGGGTTTGCTCTTTTGTCACAGATCAAACTGCAATCACTTATAAATTATACAGCTTGACATTATTAACACAACATTCATTTGCGTGGTAGGGAAAGAACCTGGATCATAAGAACTGGATGCAAGCTTTCCTCTGATAGAGAACTGTCCTGGAGAGACCAGAAAATGCCATGTTGTCAAAAAGCATCTCCAAGTCATTATTACTTTTAGGTACAAAGATTTGGTGCACGCCAACCAAGAGCTACTATTTACTGGTTGTAAAAGCTGGTAAAAGCTGACTCTGATTTGGGTTTTGTCTTAGAAAAGGACATAAACCTATGTGGTGACAGAGGAGACAGACATTAATAAAGAGTGACAGGGTAAGCATCAGTGTGCCAGGGGAAGGGAAGGGGCTGTTGAAAGCTCACTATGGAAGCAAGGAGGGGGATGTTCCATGTTTCCACCTCCTGTCTCAAAAGTCCTGAGTCAGCCAAAGTGGGATGGCAGTGAAGTGAGTCAGAGGTGTTTCATTGTGATGAGTTTTGCTCTGCTGAAAGGGAAAATTAGGGGAAAAGGACATAAAGGTGGGGGCGGGCAGATTTCTCCTCACACCCCACTTCCTCCTCCTTCCATCTCCGAGAAGATCGTCACTGTCGCATACTCAACTCCCTGCCATTGCTCAACTTCCAGCTTTCCGTAGTGCTTTGTTTCTTTCCTGAAGCCACACTTGACAGTGTGACATTACTGGAAAATAAACAAAGCCATATCAAGATCTTATCTCACCAAGCATTAGAAAAAACGTGGCATGAAGGACTATACTCTAAATATCTTACAGTCTACATGGACAAAAGTGAGCAAGGAAGCCTGAGTGTACAGCAAATTAGCAGGACAAGAATTACGATTTGCTCTGTGACTAATGCATCAAAGCCTAGGGACTTTGATTTATAAAGCCTATTTTTAGGGAGGAAGCAAGCAAGGATGGTAACAGATAACCAGTTGCTCCAACCAGGACAGGAAAAGAGTCTCAACCTACTAACTTTCACTTTTTAACACTGAACACTGAAACACTGAAATGTCCGCTTAGCATTAATTATTGCTAAATGGCTGAGACCTGATGCACTAACTATAAATTTACTTTTGCCAGATTGTTATGTAAATGAAGATTTTGCAAGCCCTGATGTAGGCCAGATGTCTTCTTCAGCGTGTAAAAGACAGAAAGAAAGAAAAAAAATGCTCCATCTACTGAAAGTACACATTTGTCCACATCTGTTAAAAAGATTAATGGGCCTTCTTGAACTTGGTTTACTGCAACTCAGATCTGTAAATTGCAAACAGTCTTTTTTTCCCCAAATTTGTAATAAATAGATAAATAATATGTTGAGAACAGCTTAAAATAGGATACCTTGCTGAAATTCCATTCAATCTCAAAAGAGAAGTTTATAACTATAAAAACTCTAATTCCAAAGCTCTCCAGGTTTATCCTTATTTGGATGCTTTCAGTGTTACCATTTGCAAAATGGGAAGTAGGACAGGTTTACAAAACACCTCTTTTCAGCAGTAAAAAAATGTGAACTTGCATATCACCTGGCTTTTCCATGCACACTACACAGCTATTTACCCCAACTATCAGTCACCCGTTGCTTGATTTCAGAACTTCTTTCACTGCAGTTCTTTGCCAATGAACCCTTCCCAGAAAATAAAAATATTTCTGCTAGTTTACTGATGACAAAACCCATAAGGTCATGGCCTCATGCTTCTAAATTGCCCTCTAGTTTCTCTTTGCAGTGACTTGCAGTAGACTTCAGCTGGATAAAGAAAGAGCCAGTGGGAACTAATGAGGAGGAGCAAATGTTAGTTAGTTACATTTTCACATGATTTTTTATCTTTGGACTATGGTGTTGTTGCCTGTATATCTCTGTCTTCACTCTTTCTGCTCTCATGAGTTGCCTTAACTGGAAAGAAGGTGCATAGTTTATCAAGGTTTAAGTTGTCTCTTCATTGACAAATGATTCAGGAAAAAGGGACAAGAATTGTAGAGGACAAAACATGGAAGCGTGACAATATGCCCCTGTGTATGGGTAAAGAGGAAGGCGAAGACATCTGAACCGAAGTCCACGCTTAGTGGAATGATCTGCTGAGCATCAGCAATAACTTCAGGAAGAAGAAAGACCAGCAGCTGCGGTCATGTTGTAAAAACTGAGGCTAATGAGGGATTGGCTGCAATTTTTTGACTAAATCAGGCAGAACCTCTTGCTTTCCCTTCACCACATTGGCATATCTTGCTCTTTTTTGGGGACTTCTTCATGCCTAGTGCCACTCTCTTGTAAGAATGTATTCCAGAGGCCTCAAGCATGGGTACAGCTATAGCCTATACTGCGGGGAGAAGGAAGATGAAAGACCTGTGTCTGACAGGCAAAACCACCACACCACTCAGATGAGAGATAAAATACAAGAAGCATGTCCTGCATTTTTCTTCCATGCTGAGTAAATTCCATGCTTCCCTGCATGGAGGAGAGTAAGGATTTTGTAAAAGCAAGTGGTTCTTTGGCTTTGACTTAGATATACCTGGAAAATCTGCATTAGAAACTGTGTCAGATCTCAGGGTCTAAGTACAGTAAAGTACAATTATTATTTTTTTAATGAGCAAAATAGCTCCAAAGTAGTGCCAGGGAAGCACCACCAAACAGACAGTTGTACTAAGAGAGAACATAAGTTCTTTTTCTTCAGTTTGCCCTGATCCTTAAGTCTAATGAAATCTTTATTCTACATATTTCTTACAGTGGGATTTAATTTCTATTGATTACTTCAGTCAACTGGGGAAAGTTATTTTATTTATTTTGGTTTCACTGTGAATGCATCTGGTTCTCTGTGGAGTTGTATTACTTGTCCCTGTATGGCTTCTTGCTCTCTTCTCCAATGAAAAGACATATCGCTTGTACTCAGGAGAAGGAGGCATGAACCTCCAGGCATGATACTGAGTGCTGAGGCAAAGCTAAATAGTCAGGAAGGAGTAGGAGTAGGATTTGGGTGCTCCTCGGCCTGTTCCAGACTTAGGTGAGTCTGGGTAATAATCATCATCCTCTACTGTCCAATCGTGAAAAGTAATAGACACTTTGAGCAGGTGAGGTATCTCCTCCTGAACTGGATGTCTAAGGTCCATCAGATGAGAGCCTGCGCAGAGGCACCAGTTCCTCCTCCTCCACTCTAATGGATGCTCACAGCAACTGGCTTAACATGAGGCATCTCATTTTAGGTTTCAAAGCATTGAGTGAGATAAATACCGCCCCCGTGTGACCTCTCTTTGATGCCTCATCTATAAAGTGAGAATAATAGTTCTCCACAGGGAGACTTCAGCTCTGAATGGTTGAGAGCACTAAGAAAGCCTCATGGGAGAAAGTGAGATTGTTGGTGATGATGCATGTCACACCAACCTCCACACAGCCAGATAAATCTTTGTCCATGAGGTTTGGCCACATCAGTAGATTTGCCAAGCAGGGTACTGTAGATGGGAGCTCATACAGTGGTCTTCTCCAGCCAGTCACTACCTCTGCTGCCATTGCTCTCAGAGCTTGTTTTAAGAGGTTGTCCCACATCCTTTAATTATGATCCTGGTTTAGCATGAGCAGATACAAGGACTTTCTGTGGATCAGCCATGTCACTCCAGCACTTGCCTAGGTGTGCATGGGGTGAGCAAAGTCATCTGTGTTTAGACATCCTCCCTTGGACCTCAACCCAGTGGAGAAGAGCCACAGCATCTCAGGAGGAGAGGAGGAATGGTCACTCACTGGGACTGTGACACAAAGGCACACTCTGTGGCCACTTTTTGAACACAGAAGTTGATTTTTTGTGGTGCTTGTTAAGGAAAAGAGACAGCCTGGCTGAGAAGCTCTCTAGCACTCTGCTTCCCGGCCCCAGGCTCCTGCTCCTGACATGTCTTGCTCATTTTGTCACTACCATAATGTTCCATTCCTGTCCTTACTCAACCTTCATCCACAGGGGTCCAGAGTGTATCTTCTGTCCACAGCAACCTGCAACCTGACTTTACTAGCATGTTCATTTGGAGGATCAGTCTGACGGTTTTCTGCTTTAGAGCAGATCTTGTTTATGTTGTTGTCAATGCAGAGAGACAGGGATGGGGTAGATGAAACCCAAGGAAAACCCGCTGTGAATATTCTCCCATGAAAGGACATGACGGTCAGAACTAGTTTCCTTCTACCTGCCAGAGTCAGCCCCCTTTCCCATCCCTCCCCTGCTCTAGGACAGAGGAAAACATCCCAGCCAGAGGCAAATTAGTTCCTGGGTTCATCAAAATGTTTCTGAAGAACACCTTTTTTTTTGCTGCAAGAGGCCAGATTGCAGACAGGCAAGCACACGTCCCAAGAAATCCCAAGACTATTTTTTTTCATAGCTCACATCTCAGCTGCTGTCAGGGTGCTTCAGTCACTCACTAGAAATAGAATATAAAGAAATGATGACCAGGAGAGACAATAAGAGGTGGAAGTTTCCAAATGATGCCTGCCTTGATCATGAGAGAGGTTGGTTTTTGTTATAGGGGACAGCAAAGGAATGAGACTGGGGCTGTGGAATGAGGAATGAGACTGTGGGCTAGTGTGCCCCTAGTTTGGGAAGAAGTGAAGAAGAGGTTGTGATCTAGAACACAAAAGACTGCTGCTTTCCTGCACTTGATTTGATCAGAGGTTGGGGAGTACCCACCTTTGCCATCCAACATGTCTATAATCGATTGTGTGAATTTTTGATTTTCCTTTCTTCATGCATCTTTATTCAAGGCACCACCCAAGTTCCAGGAGAGACTTCATAAACATCTATACTAAAACTCCTCTCCCTTCCCCCAAGAAAATGTTTGTCAATAAATCTGTGCAACCCAGAATATTGAAACACCTTTCCAGTTTCTCCTCAGGGTTTGCCTCCAGCTCGGGCTCTGTAGCATGTCCTCACATCCAGGAAACCACAGCTCGGGTAAGTGGCTGTGGGCTTCTCCCAAAGACCTGTGAGATCCTCGTAAACTCATAGGTCTCCTCTTCCATTACGCACAAAAGCAGGTTGATTTACACAGTCCCACCTACAGACAGATCAAGATGTAGGCAGACACAAATTTACCTGGACCTGCGTTTATCCCTCTTCTTCCGGTGCATTTGGGCCACAGGCACCTGCCTGGAGCTACTATTAAGCTTTGGAGCTCCCTGGTCTTAGTGTCACCTCTGTCAGCACCTCTCATGCTGATGGATATTAGCTCTAAAAACTCCTGAATTTGACACAGCCACTTTTCGTTCTCCTATTTTGCACTATTCTGTGGAAACAGGGACAGAGATGTTATGGCTAGAAAGGATCTTCTACATTTTTAAAGATGCTACAATCTTATTTTGGCAGAGGAAACTCTCCATTTCTATCCTTTCTGCAAGTTTTGGAGTTCTCTGACCTCTGTGTGCTTCTTTTTTTTTCAGCTCATACTCCCAGTCTTGCAGAACCGCAACGCTTTCCAATGGCTTTAGGCAAGAGAAATTGCAAAAATATTTTGCTCAGCCTCTGAGGGGACTGGCAAAAAATTGTGTCCAACAAGGATGGCTTTATAAACAGGAGCAGAGAGCAGTTGTATCCGATAAGCAGGCCTTGGTGGAGCTATTTATTCCCGCAGAAATGGTCCTGCGATTCTAGTTATGTAGTCATTGCGCAAAGGACTGCGTGAGACCTTGGTGACTCACGCTCAATCACACCATGAGCTGGTCTCCTGATACCATTGCTTAAACAAAAGTAGTTTTCATTTCCTTGCATATAACTGCAATGCTATTCATTAATGTCACTACATCATACATTGGCCAAGGAAATAGCTCCCTTGGTTTTTGGAAAGGACCCTGGATTGCTGTCCTCAGTCTGCCTTTCTACCTGTTGTCTTTCTAAACAACCCAGGGATAGGCAACCCAGCCAAGCAATCAAGTGTCCAGTGCCTGGAATGAGACCGCCTGGAGCCTTACAAGAAATATGCCTGGGAAGAGTCCGAAGCTGGAAACCAAGGCTGGTTAGGAAAAAATAGGTCCTATTTTGAGTGCTCTTGTTGAACATTCCATTTGAAGGAATTTCCTCCTTTTAAGAAGGAACACAAGATGGTCAAACACCATTAAGCTGATGATTTTATGTTTTGGCTTTGCATATGTTCTGTTCATAATCATAAATCTGCATAATATGTCAGGTATCCTAAGGACAGCTCTTAACTATAGAATCACCATGCATTTTCTTGCTGAAGAACTCATTCCTGTCAACAGCCTTTATAGGCAGGAATTGAGCTTTAGTTTTGTATTTTCTACAGCAGTTATAAGAACTTTGTTAGACATTTTAAGTATAAACTCCAAAGTGAGTAAAAAGAAAAGGAAAGAAAAAAAAAAAAACCAACATTTTCAAGCCTCCAGGATAGCAGCAGCTCCTATGACTGCAGGTCATTATCTTTCTGGGATCATCAGTCTTTTCCGAAACTGTGGCTAACTGTGGCTCAGATTTCACAAAGCAGCTTTCAGCAGCCCTCACGCCAGAGAATGAAAGTGAGCACAAGACCTTTTCAAAGCACACAGTATTTCACCTTTCACAATAAACAAAATAAGGCAGGACCAGTCTGATAAACTCTGAAAAAGGTCAGGAGTTTTGCTGCTCTTTGCACTTTGCCCATTCCCAGCCACCAACCTGCTTTTCTTTTGTGCTTTTATTGGCCTCTGTTGAAATTTCCAGCTGCATTATTTCACCTAGAGCTGGTGACCTCTGTGAAACCAGCTTTTTTTCCCCTCTCCACCTCCTCACCTCCTTTGCAACATGTGTGGGCTCCTTCCTCCAGCATCCTCTGAGGGGATTCACTCATGACGTCTGGTCCTGCTCAATTCCGTATCCTCTGTTACTGGGAAGACCTCTGGGTTTCTACGGAAAAGGCTCAGAAAACCACCAAACTTTGCCATGAATGTCCATGATGTAAAAGCAAACTAAGTGTTAACCACTTACTGTTCTTCTCTGTGAGCTGTGCGGAGGGAGCTAGACTTTTCCAATAGAATAGACACTGAGAGCCTTTCCATATCTTTTTACAATTATCTATGCTGCAATTTAGCGATTATGTGTTAATGTGTTTAAAATTGCACTTTTTCTTTTCTTTTTTTTTTTTTTTCCCCAGGAAAGACAATGTCTGATGTGCAGATCCCTTTCTCACTTTCCCCTTTGAATAGGGGAATTACTCCATCAGTAGCCTCACTGAGGCCACTTGGGCTGAACACAAGATGTACGCTCGCTTAAGAACTGTCCCATGTGGAGACGTGCAACTCCATGAAGGAATACCTGATCTGTCTCTCTGGTCTTCAGGGAACTGACTGATGTCTGGCAGCTACACGGGGTTATCCACGTATCCTGCAGAGGCAGGAAGGCAGCAGAACAGCTTCAGTGACTTTTATTTTTCTGGAAATCCAGTGCTAAAGTTGGGGTCAGATTGGTTGCTCAAGCAACTCTTCACGTCCATTGAGAAATTCACCAACAAATTTGTTCCTGCTCATCAGCCTATTTCCCTTTTGCATTCATGTTAGCCCTTGTAGAAACATAGAAACACTATCGTTCACTCTGTGCTGATAACAGTAAAACAAAAATGGAAGCAGAATATGGAAAATATGCCTAATCTGTAACATGAATATAAAAAGTAGCAAGGCAGAGAAGAGTCAGTGTGGGTGAAAGTAGAGGAATAAGGAACCAACACAAGCAAAACTGACTGACTGACTTCTCAGTAGCTAATGGTTTCTATAGACCTGAAAATTAACATGAAATGAAGCAGTGTGTGGTTAACAGTGGCTCCTGAATATTTCCACCTATGTATATTTTTGTTGTCAAATGAGAACACATTAGTTTTAGCAGTCAGGCAGCATTTGCTGTCCTCTATCTGTGCAGACAGATATGGACTGAGTCAGGAGCTCTTCAGTGGGCAGATAGGTTTGTAATTACCATCCTTACAAATCAGAGTACTACCTAATGAAACATTCAATAATTTCTCCCATGTGTTCTATATGAAATACTGTTTATGATTGCTTTTAGCACAACTCAGCATTGTCACTTTCTCAATCTGCAACACCTGAAAAATGAGCTTAAAAAAGTAGCAATGAATGAATACAACCTAGTGATGACTCAGTGTATGAGAGGTGGGACCCACAACAGTGTGATGCTCTTTGCATGTCCATTGATTTTGACAATCATGTTCCTTGAACCCCAGGCATTGGTTATGGTGAAGGACAGTTCGAGGAACACCCTTCATGGAGACTAGGCTTTCACTCTTGGAAATAAAGTTTTATCTAGCAGCATACTTCCAGAATGCACAGAGCAAATAAAAAACAAAGCAATACAGCTACAGCAGGGCCAATATCAACATACACTATGTGGATAAGAAATGTGTGTGGGTACAAAATGCAAGTTAAATAGGATGGATATTTAAAAACAGAAAGGAAAAGTATTTCTAAGAATAGTCATAGGTAACTTACACAACAAGGCAGAAAATCTGGAGTTTTATCAGCTATTTGTGCCATCAGCAAAGAGTGTTGTGGTTAGTCTATACAGACATAAAAGCAGGTGGGCAGTTCTGCAAGCAAATGGGGGTATGCACTGCTGTTGGGCACAGATGGATGGTGGCAGCTTGTCTTTTCACCCACCCCCTGTCTCATACCACATGACCAGAGGAGATGATGAGTATTCAGGCACTACCTTGCTTTCAACAGCATTCACATTGCTTTGTAGCATTGCTGTAAATTCAAAATCCTACTCTGGAGATCTCCGGGGAACTGCTACTTGTGCTGAGGTAGCACATGTATACATTCTGCCACCTGCTTTTTCAGGCATGCAGTCATCCCTAATGTTCTCTTTTTGGAACCACTCTAAGAGCAAAAACCCAGCATAAGTCACATTTTATGGTATTAATTAAAATTTTATAGTATTAATTAAAATTTCATGTCATCCCTTCAATTGCACTGGTCTCTCCAGAATTTGGAAATGCTCCTTCAACATCCATTCAGGACACCTTGGACCCATTCCTCCCATTCCCACCAGGTTGTTTGGTATCACTACAACATCCTTTTCAGAGACGGTTGGAAGTCAGTAGCTGTTCAGAGTCATTCTGCTACCTATATGCTACTCCTATATGCCATCTCGTCTCCATATGCTCCAGTCATTGGCCTCATCACAGCTCACAGATACTGTATGTTCCTAGGCCAGATGGGAGGGTGTTCCTGGGCAGAGTCCTGGCCTCATGAGGAGGCTGTTCTTCATGATGGGATTCGGAAGGGTGGAGAGGAAATTGGAGCCATTTCTCCTCCCTGGGGATAGCTGCAGATATTAAGATTTTTCTGGCTTTTCACTTTAAATCCAGATGGCTTTAGAATTTCATTACTATGTTGTTTGTTTGCTTGTTTTCTAACCGAAAACTAAATCTGTACCAGAGGTACCAGGAATGCTTAAAAACATTTGATTTATATAGTTGTGGAAGATAATCCACAGCATAAATGGAAGGAGTGAGCAAGATAATACTTCAAATGAAAAATTAAGCAAGCAATGGCAACCCTTTCTTTGAGCAAACGCTGGCTGTTGGGGTTATCAGGCTTCCAGTCAGAAAAGCAGGATTCGTTGTGGTTTCAGGACCTGGTTTCAGGACACCACTGCAACAGGAACAACCTCATCAGTCTCTCCTCCTGGCTCAGGGGAAAGGGAAACAGCAGGTGAAAAAATGTCTTTAGACAGACAGAAATAGCATGCTTTTGTGATTAGGGGCACCCTTAGTGAAGTGCCAGCTTGCCCAGAATACTAATTGTTGCATTTTGCCTCTTGGTTTAATTAATTCCTAATGATTGCATAAAGGACTTCTCTGTGGAAAAAGAAAAATTAGAAAGTTTTAGCAGGAAATCACTATTTATTTTATTTTGGAATACTTGGCAATCATCTCCAAGAGTTACATTTGAAAGTCTCCTCGGTGTATTATTCTCAGTTTGTAAGGATCCCTGCTGGCCCATTGCCTTTCAAAACATCCCTTAGTTTCCATATCTGGTAAGCAGAGGCAAAGAAAGGACAGCCTCATGGCTAGAGGGCGTCCTGGGAGGTGCAGTCTGCTTGTGACTGCCAGCAAGCATCGAGGAATTGCAGCAAGAGGCGGCTAAACTGCTCCCAGGAGGCACTGGCACAGCCAAGTGGACACAGGTGAATATGGAATCCACTAAAACAAAATAATATTCTACTTCAATAGAAATCGTAGTGTTTTGATTCAAAAAGACTGAAAAGCTGTATTATCCCTTAAGCAACTACCACCATGATGCTACTCAACTCCTCATTGGCATTTTGCAGAGTGGACTTAAACCTGATTTTTCCTTTCTCTCTCTCTCTTTTTTTTTTTTTTTAACAAGACTAAGGAAATTCACTTTCCACCAAAATCCCCCAAACACCACTGCTAGATATCATTAGACTTCATGTACTGAACACAATTTATGCACCCTGCTCCAGAGCTTGTGTTCGAGGTTCAGTGGGAAGGTGCAAGGCCTCAGCTGGGGCTATGTGCAAGAGTCATCTTGGCTGGGAAGTCTAAAGCAGGGCTTGATGTCAGCTGGCAGTAGATAGTGAGTTACCTGGCCTTAAGCCAGTGAGTCACTGGGAGAAGGATGGTAGAGCTCAGAGCTGGAGCTGTGTCTTCCTAACAGAAAACTGTGATGGTTTCTCAACACAAATCTTGCTTCTACCATTCTCCATTTACACTTCTTACAGGCTACAAATAAGAGGCAGTTGAAGAGAATTGTACTTGCAGTGCTGAAAAAATTAAAGACCATTTGAAAGAAAAGAGCTGTGCATCTCTGTGAGGACACCTAAAAGAAGTAGCTCAGATGGAATACGAAAAAAAAAAACCCACAGCAATAGGATCAATAGAATTGACAAAACAGCAAGGAAAATGGCAACGCTCTTAGCCCAGACACAAGCACATTTTCCCTTTGAAAAATAAAAGCTGCCCTGAAGTTTAATGCTCTGCATTCAAAGCTTCAGAGCCAAGTTCAGATCTCCAGGGGTGATTAAGGATTTCTTTGCAAATTGGAAACACCAGTTGGTTGACATTCTTGTGATGATATCCTTCTGCTGCATGCAATCAAGTGTGTGGATGTAATGGGGAAGAGAAGCTGCCTCTGGTGATATTTCATCCCAGGTACAGCAAAAACATGACCCCAGAAAACATAACCTTGGCCTTATTCTGTGATTTGCTACATATTTTATTGAAAATCCCTCAGCCTGGGGGAGGATACTGTGAGTGGACAAGGCAGAGTCTTGAGGCCGGTTACCTACTCCTTCCTGCGATTGCAATTGTTTCTGTTTTTGCTGTTGATCATGGTGCTGTGTTTTGGGACCTGTTAATTGCGAGCAGATATGGAAGTATCACTGCTCCAACAGTGCTTCCTACTGTCTTGTTTCCTTCAAAAAGAGAACTTGTGCTCTTCACAGATACTGGACTGCCTTTCCTGTTCATTTGGAAATCTTACAAGTAGAATTTTATTATGGGGTGGCACAGGAAGGTTTTGGTTCACAAAAAGAGTCCTCTGCACCCTTGCACTGTTGCACAAGAGGAGGTTTGCTCACTGTGGGTGGTAGTAAATGTAGGATGAGACAGATTTGTTCAAATCTGGTCAGTCACTGAATTAAACCATCCTCACCCTGCTGCTGTCACCTCCAATGTCCATGGATGTGGTAACTCATACAAAGATGAAGACATGAAACAGAAATACCAAAGGGGTTGGCTTAGGAGGAAAAAGAGGAGTCTTTCTGGAAATTTGCTTTAGGGTCTAAGTGGCAGATGAAATCTTATGAAAAACTTTCTTTGTTGGCAGGTGATGAACAGGAGTACATTTGTCTAAGAGTTTTAGAAAAATCAAGCTTGTGATTTTCAGTAATATACAGGCTGGCAAAGAGCTAATCTCTTGTCTGATATTTCTTCCAGCATTGTAAAATTGCACGCATTTTCCAGAATCCATTTCCATGTTAGAAAAAGGCTCCTGCTTTCAATCTGTAGAATGGTAGAAAGGGGATGGGAGAAGAAATGGAGAAATAACCTTCTTAGGCAAAAGGCTTCCTGATGAACCCAGTCTGAACAGCTTCTGCAAGGATAGGCAGTTGTTTTCCTTTTCACACTCATCCCCAAAGTCCAAGCTATGAAATGAATAATGCCAGGCAGTGCTTGGTAGTCTCCCATAGGAAAGGTGATGGCTGTGGGACCTTTGGTATAGTGGTGATAGCACTGAAAGCAATGACATAGGATATAGAAAATACAAGATTTGCAAGTGTTGGAAATATCTTTTACTAGGTCAGCTGTTATAGCTGAAAAAGAAAAATGTTTCTGGCACACACTCCCTTCTTCTAGCCCTGAATGCATCTCTGTTATTAAAAAAATCTAGTAATAGCTGAGCTGGAAAATGATGTTATCTCTAACACAAGCCTCATCACAAAGAAACAAGATTGTTTAGTAGCTGATAATCTGACTTCCCTTCAACTACAGGCCTGTGGATCCTACATTCATTAAATTCTGTTATGAAACTTAATTGGGAAAACTTAATTCTCCAAGAATACATATATGGTTTTACAGTTACTGTGATCTGCCAAAGAGCATTCCATTATAGTCACTGATTGCTGAAAACCAGACTTAGCAGGTTTAGTCCTTATTTTGCTTTGCCCATTGGTGCTATGTTACTGCTGCTTTATGCCATGGAGCATGCAAATGAAAGGGCAGGAGCACCTAAAAGAATAGAGGTCCTTTGTAATACAGTAAATTATTCATTTATGCACATGGTCTGAGTAATTCACCCCCTGGATGTAATACTACTTCTTAGTCTAAATTGGCTACCAAAACAAGAACATCCAACGTGTCCTTACGTTAGCAGAGGGCAGATACTGACCCTACCCTTTACCTCCCTGAAGAGGCATAATTGGGGACTGGAGTTAAAACTAGAACCCTTGAATGATAATTAAGTTTTAATTGCAGGAGTTAACAAGTTTTGAAAGCATGTAGCAAATGGACTCTTCTCTCTTGAAGTCTCACTAATATGCCTGGATGGTGGGGCTGAAAGTACTTGCTTAAGGAAACACAAATTACTGGAATCAGCTCAAAAGTCAGCAGAGGAAGTCCTTTCTCTGCTGTCAGCCAGAGGTTAAGCTAGATGCTCCGTTGCCTCTTGTGATTAAATGCTGTGAATAGTCCTATGACACAGGACGTATCTATATACTCAGGGAGAAAGAGATGTATGCCCGCTCTGCCACTAGTCCGGGCTGATGAGGCATGAGTCATCCCCCTTCCCCAAGCAGCTCAGCTGTGCTAGCACAAAATAACCCTCATGCTGCAATGCCTGCTCCTCCAGAGACACCTGAGCCACAGCTTCATCCCCTGGCTTCATCCAACAGCAGAGTAAGTCTGGTGCAGAGGGGTCTAATTTCCTCCCTGACCATATATGCAGGCAATTAATAAGACCTCCAGGGCTACAGTGTAACGCTAGATGTTTTGATAAATTTATTGGTTGCTTGGTTTCTGTTGCCTGCAAATCCTGGAGGGGGAAAAGGTTTGTAGGCTGCCTCTGAGATCGGGAAGGATAATTAAAAAATCATACATCTTGTCAACAGACTTAATTTTGGTATTCAGGTATCCACAGCTCAGCAGAAAACACTGGCACCTGTGAAGCGTAAAAGGCTTCTGCACTAAAGATAGGTTATGAGAATCAGCATCTCACTGTTAAACAGCTAATTCAGACACCTGCTGTCCACCAGAATATTTCCAGGGATGTGGTGCATTTCTTCCCAAGCGTCGCAGAGCTCCACCAGCCATGCAGGATGGCTGCACTCTTGCAACTCTTGCCATGAGCAGCCAAGTCAGTACTGCGTTTTACCCACTGTGATAGTCTGTGGAAAATACCCACCCCTATTTTTCCCCTAATGGACACAAAATCTTGCTGGTCAAAATGATAGAACTAGAGTTTGATTCTTTTTCTTGTTGCTGACGTTTTGGGGTTTGGGTTTTTTTTTTTTTTCAATCACATTTGCAGCTTGCGCTCATTGTCACAGTCTCTGAACCTGCTACTAGACTCCAGTTTGCTTCTTGCTTTCTCTGTTACTGTTTTGTCTTTACCTGGTAGCTGAAATGTCACCGCCTTTTAGGCAGAAATGGTTGCCTTGCTTCTTTGTGTGTTAGACATTTTGCTGATGGAGCACATTTTCCTCCATTGCTCCCTCCCTTAAACTGCTTTGACTTCCATAGACTTTCAGTGTCCATAAGACTGTTTGCTTGTTGTTAAATCCACCAAACTCACGGAGGCATAAGTGCTGTGGTAGCCAAAGTTTTTCCATGGTGTAGAAAAACTTCTCTCATTCGCTCGTGTGATGTCCAAGAAAACTCAGGAAATATGATGAATTATTCAACACTTCCAAGAAAGAAGAGAGAGAGAAGATTGCAGGATAAATAAGGAGTGTTACAGCACTGAACGTGAGCAATGGCTGTGTCAACAGGACACAACAGGAACTTCTCTCACCTACTTGTGATGCTTTGCTACATCCTGCAAGCCCTCCATGTGACACAGGTAAACACTGCCCTACTTGTGAGAGGTGGACCCCTGAGATGTCTCCGATTTGACCAAGGCTCCTCATAAGTGGAGTTCAACTCGAACTGATTGAACTCATCCAATTCATTCAACTCATCCAACTTGAACTTGTTCAAGGATGTGGAGTCAAAACTGGGCATATCATGCCATGGGAAGGGGAAAATGGGGTGTCACTGAGAAGTGTTCCTGGAGTTGCTTCATACAGGTGCCTCCAAACCCACTCTCCCACTCCCAGGCAGATGAATTGTCTGGGTCAGGCACAGCAGGACCTTGCCTGTTTGTCGCCTCCTGATCAGAGTCTGCCCCAGATAGCCTCGACTTCACCTATACCACAAGTGGGACAGGGCTCAGTTACCAGTGCTCAGCTACAACCAAGGCACTGGAAATGACGAGGGATAGAGCATCCCAAGACCACATCACCCCAGAGTCAGTCCTGCTAGCACAGGTGCCAGTCACATGCTGTGACCTTTTCGGTGCCATATAAAAACTACTCTGCATTAGATGCGAGAAGGAAATAAATCTTTGCACTGAGAAATGTGAGGAGTTTTATCCAACACTTATTCCCTATCCAGTTTGGGGGATTTCCCTTTCAAAAAGTTAGGAGGGAATCGGGGTGAGGGTTGAGGTAATCAGCAAGAATGTCAAGTGTGGTAAAAAAGCTACCTGAATGAATCACTGAAAGAATTGTGCTTTTTTCGCCTAGAAATGTTAGGAGTGAAGGGAGGAGATAACTGTCTGCTCTTCCACAAAAATACTGCTTGTAAAAAAGTCTGTGATAGTTGTTTTTTTGTGTGCCTGGGAAATATGCTTTGGGGCAGGACAAAAAGTAATTAGATTCCTTTGTAGTAAAGGAGATTTAGCTTAGAGATTAAGACAATCTCTCTAACGCTAACACTGCCGGGAAGTGGGCCAGGAAGGGTGCAAATCCCTCAAGTCCTCCATTCCTGGCAATGTGTAGCCCACCAGGCTCCCAGTACTCCCAGCTGTTCCTGAAATTGCATTTGGAGCATGATCAGGTTTTCCATAGTGTCGCCTGATCTATCCTGCCAGTCCTTCCTGAAATGGCTGAGGAGAAGCATTCCCTTTATCCCATCAAACGTGCTCAGCCACCCAAAGCATTTTCCATCCCTGCCAGTTTTCTCCACTAGAACCCATGTGAGAATCAAGATTCTGTAGACTGCTCTTGCTGCTTAGTTTGACATGATAGCGAGGCTTTTCCCAGCTGACATCTGCTTGCCCAGGGTGCACTAACTATCTTCGAACACCAGCAACTGCACATGGATTGATTTCCTCACCCAGTGAGTGGGCAATCAGTGAGTTAGATCATAAATACATTCACTATCCACCTTTTCTTCCAATAGTAAGCAAGTCTGGCCAGGTCAAAAGTCTGTAGCATGGACATAGCCTGCTCAAGACAGGGATAACCCTATGTAGTGTGGACACGAGGCACACTGCACCACCTGGATGCAGGGCCAGGGCCTGCTTTGAGGTCCTCTTCTAATTACTGGCATACACATAGTCCTAGAGCCCCTGGTTTCTCCACATATTAGAGAGAAGAAAATCAGACCTCTAAGTTATGACATGTCTTTTCAAACAGATGAACTTGTCTGTTTTCTCAGAAGAGCAAAGGGGGATGAAAATGAAGGGAAATGACCTCCCAAATCCCTTTTTCCATCATCCACAATTGCTCCCTGCACTAAAAGGCAAGATTCTTCCTTGTCCCCCTTGCCAGCTTCCACCACTCAGATCTGAATAGAGTGAGGGATTTCCCTCCCCAGCTAAATCTTAAAAATAAGTTTTAGTAGCAAAATGACAATTTGTTCTCATAAATGTTGTACTTTCCAGTCCTCGTCTGTTGAAAACCTCCTCAAAAAATGCAATTTGCCCTTATCTGGGGCTTTCTTTTTGGAAACCTTTCTGCTTAAGAGTTTGAGTAGCTTTTGTCTCCTTGCATTTCACCTCACAGAGACATTTTGCTAATGTTCAGTCAGCTCTTCTCCCGTATTGCACTCCTCAGGCCCAACACAAAAACATGTTCTGTGCATGCTAATAGCATCAATGTAGCAGCTAGGTCAACAGCCTCAGATTGTGCCTGTTTCACACTGTTTATTATAGAGTAGCTAAAGGTCAATAGTAATAGTCTAGACAGTGATCAATCGTTTGTATCTGGAGTCATTCAATGCTTCCCAGTGACTGACAGCATGCAAGAGGCTGTAGAGGAAATGGAAGGAGGAAGGTTCATCAAATCTGGTGGGGAAACAGCATAGAAGATGTGCAGTGCTCATCACACCAGTGATTCATTCACTCGTTATGATGGCTCCCAAAAACAAAGACTGATAGTGACACGGAAGGCTGCAGTGATCTTTGAAGTGATTTTTTTTTCTATACGTTGACTTAGGAGTTAAAGGTTTAGGTCACAGAAGTTAAAGGTCACAGAAAGTTTTAGATTTAGACCCTCTGGTAAAGCGTGTATGTGACTCTACATACACATAGGTGCTATAATAAATTTGACAGTCTCCAAAAGGAAAGCGAGAAATTAATTCTTAGTACTCAGTAGCTCCCATGGATATGGACGATCCCATTGAAGGTGCTGGAATCACTATACTTATGCGTTATATGAATACAGAATGCAATTATACACTACATTTACAAACGTGCCCATGACCACATGTTATCTCAATGGACTTCCATCTTTTTTGCAAGCTGCTCTTTTTTACTCTAACATCAGTACAAATCCTGGTATAACAAAATTCAGCCTAGGAACAGCAAGCTCTCTGATTTTCTTTTTTATGGATCTTGTGGAAACTCACGGACACCCCAGCTCCCAGGCCACATACTGCAAATTACTTCTGATTATTTAGTAATAAACATTATCGCCTAATATATGTCTGCAACTTTTAAATTCTCTTAAGGATTTAAACCTCAATTGTCATTTGTGGCAACAAGCTTATATACTGTTAAAAAAAAAGGACCTTATAAAACTATTGCCTTCAGCTTAGGTGTATAACTGTTAATATTTCTGAGCTCTCAGAAAGGCTAATTAGAAATCACCTTGAGCATTTGGAGCGTCTCTGTTACCTCTCTTCCTGCTGCTCTAAACTACCTGTTCACAGTCTTCCATTTCCACTGTTTCCTTCCAGTGTTAGTCATTCCTTGAAGAAATGTCAAGTATTTGTCCATCATTCATGAAATAGATTGCCCAGCACTGAACAAGATAACCAAAGACAATTGAGGAAGCCTTGTTAGCGGCACATGGGCTTTCCAGGTCTAGTGAATTCCTTGGAGCCTCAGAAGTTGTGACAAGACTTGGGCAAAAAATGTGCTGAGCACTGTGAGGTCCCCAGAGCTGTGGAGGACCAGAGACTCAGGCATTTATAGCACTCCACTCATCCAAACAGCTCCAGTGACAGGAGGACCCAATAAAATGCAGTCCATTAGAGCAGCATTGATTTGCAGTAGTAGTTTTTTCTGTTCACACATGTCAGTGCTCTATAAAATAAATTTTACAACATCCCTAAAGATCAGGGAAACTGAGGTCTAAAGTAATACAAGGCTCTTGCTTTTTAGCCTCCTTTTCTGTGGAAATAAGGTGACGCCCTGTGTAGATTATCTGTTTTGCTGTGTCACCTTTAAAATATTTGTGACTTTACTCTGACTGTTAAATGTGGTTGACACTAAAGGAGGGGCTAAAAAAAGTATTTTTAAGTGATGTGAAAAATATAAGTCTCATAAAATATAGGTGAACAAGTCAAAATAAGCCCAGGTACCTCTGTGATGCTCCTGAGGGAGGGTGTAACTTGTCCCATATCAGCTATCCTCCACCCAGAAGAGCTGGAGAAGGTCTGGATCCCTCTCCATATTTCTTGTATCTGAACAAGGCGCATCCTAAACATGTGCTTACCATTGCTCTTTAAGAAAGGAGAACTTTATTTCCTGCTGATCATTTTTAGCCCAGAATGGCAAATTGCTTTATATACAATAATGTGAGCTAAAGGCTAAGAAAAATGAAAGCATAAGGAGGAGGAGAGCGTGGCTTTTATCTCTGCCTTGGTATTGTTCATGCCTTAGTTCTTCTCAGCACTTCTCTCCCACTTGTCTGCCAAATTAAAAATATTAGAGGGTTTCATTTTCAAAAGTTCCCTTTTTTATACATTATAAATGGGTTTTGAATCTTTTCTATTCTGCTGTGGATGGCACTTCTACTGTTACACTTTCTTCCAGTCATGAAAGGACTTCAGACATTAAGGGGCTAAGCTAGACATTTGCCACATCAGGCAGAAAATCGCTAATGCCACTTATGAGCATCCCCAAGCAGAGCAATGCTACTGAAGTTCAGGTCAGCATGTGCAGCCCTTGCAGCCTGGCCCTGCCTCCGTTTGGCCACAGGGTTCTCTGAGATGCAGAAACATCATGTGGAAGCCAAGGCAGAGCAAGTCTGATGCCTTGCCCCACTGTGCTATTTGCAAATCATTCGGCTTTTTGTGATGGTTTCTAAGAAGTCACAGTTTGGGGTTCACTTATCCCTGCTTGCAAAGTTTTAATTCCCAATATGTATCTAAAATAGGACAAAGAGGGAATAGGACAAGAAGAAATGGCCCCAAGTTGCACCAGGGAAGGTTCAAGTTAGATATTAGGAAAAATTTCTACACAGCAAGAGTAGTCAAGCATTGAACTGGCGGCCCAAGAAAATGCCTGGCAATGTTCAAGAAATGTGTAGATGAGGCCCTTAGGGATGTGGTTTAACAGATATGGTTTTGAAGGGTTTAAGGTTGGACTCGATGATCAGGAAGGTTTTTTCCAAACATAATGATTCTATAATTCTCTCTAGGAAGTGAAGCACGCAAAGACAAAAGCCCGATTAAGCTTGCTGGTCAAGGTACATCTCGAGAAGCACAGCTAGAGACCCTTCCAGGTGCCACGAGGGTATCTCGGGATGCCACTGTTGGTGCCAAGGTGGTCAGCCTGTGCTGAGCACCCTGTTACTGTTAGGTGTCAACTATCTCTTTACATCCCTTGGAAAAAAAAATGCAAATACAGATTTCACAAATCATTTTCCTCCGGTAACATCTACAGCAGTAAACCACAAGGAGCGCAACAGTCTTCGATCTGTGCTGGAGATGTTCTCTTTAGATAGTTTTTATTAACTCTTGTTTCAGCCCCAAGACTTGTGATGCAGAGGGGTGTCCGGCCCCAAATCACAAAAATCTCACTTTGAATTGACACCACACTGGCAGAAAACAGAACTTGCCCTGGGAATTTGATTCAAATCATCTCTACTTTTAGAAACTTTAGAAGTAAGAGAGGGGAAAAAAAAAACACAAATCAAAGACACACATTTTCTTTATTTCCTTGTCTTGTGTAAGATAGGGAGAATAACGCAGAGTGCAAGTAAAACCAATGTCTCTTCTGGGAGAAAAATCTATTGCATCTGCAACAGGCTGTTGACAGATAAGTGAGAGTGTTGAAAGTGCAGTGTCGTTCAAGCTGCCCTTTCTATTTATAACCATTGACAACACCAGAGAGTTAGATACAGATGAAATGAGAGACAAATGGAGTTTCAAAGAAATCAAAAGCATATTTAAGCTTGGGATGGGTTGTCTCCCATGCTTTTTTCCCTTAAGTGCCTCCAAACATGTCTCTGAAGCGGAGTGGCCTCCTGTGTGAATCTTCAGTTTGGTTCCCTTCATGACACTCTGTGTGGCATGGGAGGCTTTTCAAGCACTGCCAAAGCATGGCATAGGCAGAAAAGGCCTCATCAGATGTCTACCAGCAGTAGATAAATAAATAATAGTAGCTAAAATTGCCTGCAATGCCATACAGCCTAAAAAAAGTAAGCATCTGAATGCCAAAATTATTCTTTGCTCTGGTGCAAAGGAACTCAGGGGAGCCCTTTGTGACGGCTCCTCACTGTCCTTATGAGCCATGAAACACCCGTTCCAGCTCCTTCAGGCAAGTGATCGTCTCCTTCAGGGTCCATGCATGTGTCCAGAAGTAAGCTAATTTTCCAGCTGCTTTCCCCAGATTCTTCTGTCATTTGCAGGACTGGAGCTCCCGTGGATAAGTCCCTGCTCACTGGCAGGACACAGAGATCATTGTGCCAGAAGGCACCAATGACTTGAAGGTTTTTTCAAATGTGACTATAGGACTGTTAACCAAAAAGTCCAGAAGGGCTTTCCCAGCAGGGCAGTTTGCTTCACCAGCAAAAAAGCTTGTTTTCCCAACTGTTAAATGAGGTAAGGAATCCTGCTTCATTTACTTAGGAAAAAAAAAAAAAAAAAAAGGTTCAGAGCTCCATTAATAAAAAGATTCAACATCAAAAGGCAGTATTGCTACAGTGTGGTGCCCTGCAGATGAGTGCTCCTCAGAGGCAGCAGTAGAGAGAGCAAAACAGGCAGTGGCAGCTTTAACGACACTCAAATGCCATCTCAAGCTTTCCCCTTACTCAGAGACCCTAATTTTCTACTTTTCCAGCTGAAAAATCCCAGGGTGATTTTGTCCACAGGCAAAATTTGCGGTTAGCATAATTCTGACTATTGGAAAGGAAAACACAGGCCTTTTGGGGACGATCAAAAAACAGCATGTGAAACACATGCTCCACATCCTCTGGACCCCTTCCACCAGCCCAGCAAGCTCCACACTGTTCATCCACCTGGTTCTCAGGGTTATCATCATATAAACCTCAGGAGCAATCTTTCTGTGAACCACAGATACAGTTGCTTTTTTGAAAATTGATAGTGATTTAACCTCTATGACAGATAAACTTGACTTGTTTTGCTTTCTTCTTAATTTTTCTTCACCCAGAAAATCCCACTTTAATCAGCAGCAATAAGAGGCACTCATTTGCCAGGAAACGTTGAGTTTGAACTTGCAGGTGAACACTGAAATCTGAACTTGCAAATCTCACTGTGTGCACACAGCCCAGTGCAGCTTTGAATGAGCCAGTTGCCTTCTTCCTCCAATCTGCCTTCCAATGCAGATCAGCTTTTGAGCAATATTCTGGTAGGTTTTGCCCTTTTTTTTTTTTTTTGGCCATTTCAGAGTCTCACCCCAAATGAATAGCAAAAGAATCTGACAATTATGCGTGCAAATACAGTTTAATCTGGCAACTTTCTGAGTCTGCTTAGTTAAGGTAGTTGTTCTGAAAGTTTTTGATGCCTGGCCATTTTCCACCAGAAAAGGTTACGCTGCGGAGGGGATAGTCATGATTAGTAGCTTGAGAGGCTGATGGAAGAAACAGAGCTCTGTATGCATGCCAAAGCTTTTGGAGGACATAGATATGTTATCATAGAATCATTAAGGTTAGAAGGGACCTTTGGAGATCATCTAGACCAACCCCCCTGCACGTACAGAGTCCCCTACAACATGCTACAGGGGACAGGCAGATCAAAACCATTTCAGGGATAATCATTATCAGCATATCTGCACAATTAGTCTCATTTTCCATCAAATTACAGCTACTAACTGCAACCCAGGACTTAGTGGCAAACAACCATTTTTCCAGAACACAACCAGTCATTGACCCTTCTGCAGTTTGCTCAGAGTCATGCTGCAGCACGGGCAATTGGATCAAATCAAACTGCTCTGGATCAAGACCAAGAAATTCCTCTGTAAGAGCTCTATCAGTGAACCTCTCTGAAACAGATTCTAGTGTGAATTCCTTATTCTGGTGTTCAGCTGCTCCATGATGTTGAAGGCATTAACATTAAAAAAAAAAAAAAATGAATGCTGTGTGCAATTTTTTTTAAGTGAAATTTAGTGGGAGTAAAAATATTTGGGGTAACAGAGCTGGAGCTTGACACCTCCCAAGCATAAAAGAGTCAAGAAGATATGGTCTCCATGAAATCCCTGCACTTCCAGATGAACCTACAGGGATCATTTCAACCATAGTTCACCCTCAGGGTCTCAGACACCTCAAGGAGTATCTTGGTCTCAGTCCATCTGTCAGGGAACCAGGGTCCTTGTATAGTCTGCAGCCTGGCAGTGTGTCTGTCTTTGCTAGTCCAAGCTGAATTTTATGCATATGCTTGAAGTACCAAGGACTTGTAAAGTATGTGTGAAGTCTCAAGGCTTTTCCAGATTCCAAACTGCTTCCAGGTAATTAGGAAGCTGAGTCTCTTGACTTGAGTTTGACTTGAGTTTGGTCACCATCGTCTGTGTGTTTATAACTCTATGTCAATTGCTGAAACAAGGCTGAGAGTGAAAGCAAAAAAAAAAAAAAAAATGTGTTAGGATGAGAATATTCATACATCAGAGAGGGATTTGTGAACCCATTGTTTTATCAGTTCATCCATTGGTCCAAAAAGTTTTGGTTCTACCCAAAGTCTGGAGGCTCCAGCATTGATTCTTGAGCTCCTCAGGGACCAGGACCCTATTTATTTCAAAGCTCATCTGTTAATTAAAATGATTGATAGATTTGTTATCAACAAGAAGATTATCCATGAACAGAAGAGAGCAAATCTTAATCATCGTACTCCCTTCCATGGGTTCCACCAAATGGAGAGCAAGATGCTTCTACCATATCTTCCCAGCTGGAAGTCCAGAAAGTGCTCTTGTCTCTCCCACTCTACTATGTAATGATTTAGGAGAACTCTTGTTTTCTTATTAGACTGTTTTCAGTAAAAAACCTGAAACTTACTCTTTCAGTAAAAACACTGAAACTGAAGTCTTATTAGACTGTTTCAGCCTGTTCTTTAGTCTTTCAGTCTGTCCTACCTGTTCTTTAGTCTCACATGTCTAAGCAGGTTTCTCCAGGTAGCTTACTCCACTGAACTTTCTGTTGTATGCCTGTTATGCAGCCACTTGAAGAAATGCTTGAGCCAGAGTCTCAAATCTGCCACTCATTCCCTAGGTATGTCGCTTTGGCAACAAGCCCTTTATGTCTTTATCAACCTCATAGTCTTTCAAAGTCTTTGAAAAAAACTCCTGCTTTAATGCTATCACCGTTACATTGGGTGACAGCTTGCTGCTGCTCAGCACTGTGTATGTGACCCACTTCTGCCTTTGCTATCTCAGTCTCAATTAAGACATCAATAGTGATGTTTTTTCCAAAGGCATCTTGATCTTGACATCAGCCCTTTCTAAGTGGTCTGTGATCTAGCACTTTCTGCAACTATCTTTAGTGCTGAGATTGTCGTTACTTGAGATGAGGTAGTTTCTTCTGTATATTTTTCCAATGCATTTGGCTCTTTCGTAGTTATTGATTATACACTGAAGTGCTCTTATAAGTAAGTTCTCTGTTGTTCTCTGAAGGGCTGTGGCACTCTCAGCTCTCCAGTTCATTGGCCACTATGAACTGTCACTATTTCATATTATATTAATAGCCATAAATGCATAGTGCAATACTAAAGACGCTCCAGATTTCTGAGCCATGCTCATTCTGCTAGGTTATTAGTAGAAGGCACAGGCAGCTTTGCAAGGGATTAGACATACTGCAGTCCTTGGAGAGCAGAGCCACAAGGGCTACCTCATGTCAAATCTGCACTGATATGGATGCTCAGAAAACCTCCTGGTCATCCCTTTGACATTACTCAGCATGCTGCTGCAAGATTCCTAAAATACCTCAGATTACACTCTTATCTTATTTTGCATTTGGAGAATTTTGTGTGTCTCAAATTCAGCAAATATACAGTTTACTTAGCTTAATTACTCATTAAAATAAGATCTCTGTTCTCAGTACCAGCAGATTCTTTCCCTGGCTGTCACACTGAGGTCTGAGAAAGGCTGCCATTTTAGACAAGTTTAGCATAATTGCTAAGCATTGCATGGCTGTGGCTCACAGTTATTTGCTGATCTTAAATACACACTGCTTTAGCAGACAGTGACTATTATTCGCTCCCCTCCCAAGCCTTTTACCTCAGTTACTCTGTCACCTTGACATCTTCACTAAAGAGATGTAAATGACAAATGCTAACAAATTCATATGACATTCACACAGGTCAAGAAAACAAGCAAATATAAGATTAATGCAAGTTAATCTGATACTGTTTACAGAATAATTAAAGTCTTGAACATAACCTCTCTCCGGTTTTAGTAATGAATATTTGTAAATCACTACTGCCACATGAAATCATTCAGCATCTTGTCTGCTTTATGAGTTTCTTTTCTAATTTTAATAATGAACATCTTTTCAATCTAACAATGTTCTTTAGATTTAAACTTAGTGGATTAATATGCACATAAAAAATAAGTACATCACCTCTAATATCTCCTTGGTAGTCAGGTTTTATTTTGCATTACAAGCTCATTACAGATAATTAATATTGGCAAGAGTGCAGCTTGGC
This sequence comes from Tinamus guttatus, assembly GCF_059628265.1. NCBI lineage: Eukaryota > Metazoa > Chordata > Aves > Tinamiformes > Tinamidae > Tinamus > Tinamus guttatus. The sequence continues at coordinate 3,414,389 of NW_028288752.1, forward strand.
AAATTAAACTGTGTGCCCATGGTGTAAAATCAGAGCCATGGAATGATTTTATTCCAAATGAGCTGGCCAAATAAAATCTCTGTGACTTTCTGCTGCCTCCTACAGTCTTTCTGCTCTGGAAACCTCTTCCCCCTCCAAGAATCACCACTTTGGTGAGCTTTAAGAGGCAAGTGATGCTGACATGAGAACGTCCTTGGTCTTGGTCACAAATCTGTTCCATCCTGTGAGGGTGACAGAGCCCTGCAACAGGCTGCCCAGAGAGGCTGTGGAGTCTCCTCTGGAGATCTTCAAAACCTGTCTGGATGCCACCCTGTGCCCCGTGCTCTGAGTGTCCCTGATTGAGCAGGGGAGTTGGACTAGATGATCTCTAGAGGTCCCTTCAAACCTCAACCGTCCTGTGATTCTGTGGCCACCATATCTGTACAGGAATTAATCATTCAGGCAAGTATCAGACTGCTAACAATGCTCTTGGGCTGCTGATTGGGACCTCACCATCTCTGGTAGATCCAGATAATCTCCATGGGGGTATTCTCCTAAGTAACAAGCAATATAGCCTTAGCATTTAATTTGTGAGGGGCAGCAACAGCAAAGCTTAGTGTCCATATAAGAAATAGCAAGGATCTCACTCTAAAAAAAAAAAAAACATTTTCAGTAACCTGTGCCTCAGTTTAGCCTATGATGTTATTGATGCCAATTTATGAATTGAAAGGAATCTGTGAACATGACTTAGCTACCTGACAGACCACAGAAACCCCCACCATGTGCTGTCCTGTAGTTTCTGGTGGACACCTTCATAAATACAGCTCCAGTGCTCCATCACGGCTGCATCCTTACCAGCACAGGTCTGATTTCTGGAGCTGGAAGGGATTTATATTTGAACCGTTTACGTTGATTTATCTCAGAACCATTCACCTTGATTATATATTTCTTGCCATACTTAAGATTTTCAAAGTGGAGGTGAAAGATGGGAATGGTCATTCCTGGATTCAGATTCTGCCGTGCTGTTGTGATACTTTCTGCATTCTTGAATTAAAAGAGGACATGTGTATGCAGTTCTGAACAAACTGACTCCAAATGGCTCTCACATGCTCCACATAAAGAATTTTTGATAACCATGGATAAACATGTACCACTCTCCCCAAAAATAATTGCATTACAAATACTTTTAAATGGTTTATGAATAAGAAAGAAAGAGAGAGAGAAAGAGAGAGAGAAAGAGAGAGAGAAAGGGAGAGAGAGAAAGAGAGAAAGAGAGAAAGAGAGAGAGAGAGAGAAAGAAAGAAAGAAAGAGAGAAAGAAAGAAAGAGAGAAAGAGAGAGAGAAAGAAAGAAAGAGAGAAAGAGAGAAAGAGAGAAAGAGAGAAAGAAAGAGAGAAAGAAAGAAAGAAAGAAAGAAAAGAAAGAAAGAAAGAAAGAAAGAAAGAAAGAAAGAAAGAAAGAAAGAAAGAAAGAAGGAAAGAAAGAAAGAAAGAAAGAAAGAAAGAAAGAAAGAAAGAAAGAAAGAAAGAAAGAAAGAAAGAAAGAAAGAAAGAAAGAAAGAAAGAAAGAAAGAAAGAAAGAAAGAAAGAAAGAAAGAGAAAGAAAGAAGGAAGGAAGGAAGGAAGGAAAGGAAGGAAAAGAAAGAAAGGAAGAAGGAAAGGGTTTCAGGCAACTCAGGTTATTTCCTCTCTTTCAAAATCCAGACAGCTTTTATTTCTTAGTGCATAACATTCCCTTGTCACTGCTAGACAGCTCTGGATTGAGTGATATGATTTGTGTATCTGGGGTAAGTTCGTTTATCTGAGAATTTTAGAGTGATTCAAAGGGCAAAATGTGTTCTGACAATTTTACAAGTTACATTTGTTCTGCCAAATAATTAATTCTTTGAATTTTTCCAAATGGGAAATCATGTCTTCTGGCCAGTAAGCAGACTTGCAATTCCTAACCAGAGAGCCTGAAAAATAACAGCTTTTTTTTGCACTTATAAGACCATGTGGCACACATAATTTATAACATTTGTAAATACAAATGGAATTAATGCCAGGTAAGGTTTCCAAAGGGCCTGGGAATTGGATATGCTTTCAAAAAGAGTGTTGACCAAAGATCACAGGCCAATCTGTTTAAGGGACAAGCCTGGCACATTTTATTGAAAACTTTTCTTCAACGGAGTAGTGGTGTTGAACTCAGTGGTTTAACATGTCTGAGTAAGCACTGGCAGGATTAAATTCTCCTCTTAAAATTCTAGATTTTTACAGAGTTGTCTGCACATGAAGGAACAAGCTCTAACTATAGCTGACATATTTACATTGGTCACGCCAATCAAAATATTAGAGGACTTGGGACTTTAGCATCCTTTATCTCCTTGTCTGTACATATTGTAACCCATACAAAAGAGGAATTAACTCTTCCGTCCTTCATGCACATCCATAATCTTTACTTGCTTATTTTTCTCTTGTAATTCATTCTTTTTTTTGCATTTCCAGCTTGTAACATTTAAACCTTGATTTTTGGAGTTGCCACAGGAATGAAACTGCCTTTATTTTTGTCTGGTCATCCCTCCAAGGAACAGACTTAAAAGCTCAAAAAGTGGAGATATAGGTGCAGTATCTAAAACAACACTCTGTCATTGGTCATGCTCAAGAATCATCTGAACATGGATCTGATTGTTCTGACCTAATTTAACACATTTCGAGCAAGGGTTTGATCCAAACGACTTCTGGATATTCCTTCCAAATGAAAATGTCATTCTATAATTCTGTGAAATTCTTAGCTGAACTACATTTTTAGTGACAGACAATAACAACGTACTTTTATTCCCAGTGGGTGACTGGGACCTGAGAAATGTGGTCATATGCGTGTGGAGTTGTTCATGGTCCACTTCATAGGCACATGACAATATGCAGAACCTGATGGCCCAGCTGACGAGCCAACATTACAGGGCTTAAGATAGTTCCTGTGTCATCCATTAACTACCATTAACCCAATGTAATTTCTTTTCTGATGAGTTTTCACTGTAGCCACAGTGCTTTCCTCATGGGTGCTGCCATTCCTCAACTCTTCTGTATCGACTGTTCCTATCTAAGGGTAGAGTTTTGCATTTTGTACTTAATGATTTGGACCTTATTTTTCTCTGATTTCCTCTGATTCGTCAAGACAATTTTGAATTCAAGTCTTGTCCTGTAATATGCTGGCAGTCTCTTCCTGCTTGTTAATATAATTTGCAAATGCAATCAGTCTGTTGATTCCCAAACTCATTAATAACGAACGTTGACTGGTACTTGCCCTAAGGCAGACTCCTGCAGGATGTTCCTCAATAAATCATTTTGGTGTGATAGTTCTTAGAGAATAATTATTAATGCTTCATTATTTTCCAAGTAAAATACTAGTACAATAAATAGTAACATTATCCAGCCCACATTTCCCAAAATTACTGAGAAGCCTGTCTTGTGAAATAATGTCCAAACCTTAAGTCATGATATATGATGGCTAGGATTTCTCTCCAATCCACAAGGTCAACTGCCATGTCAAAAATAATTTAAATTCTTCAACACAGTTTGTTCTTAATAAAAAATAATATAAATTAAAAAAGAGAGAGAAAAAAAAAGCAATAACCTGTCTTGGCTGTTATTCATTGTTGTCTTCTTGATATTTGCGGAATGAGTATTTGCTTCAATATTATTCTGGAAGCTGAAATGAAGCTTAGTATCCTATTCCTCCTTCTATAGATAGACCCTTCATTTGTCTTTTCTCACCTTCCTCTCTGTTTTCCAGCTATCTCCCTGACTATGCATAGATGAATGTAGTCAGGACCTGATCATTTGAACCACCTACCTGCTGCATCATTTTTTCCCCTGTTAAAGCCTGAGCACTCACTTCTTTGTCAATGTTAATTACTCCAAACACCTAATTATACTTGCGCAAGAAAGGAAATAGACAGCTCCATTTTCTATGTCATTAATTGGCATCTTTCTCTCTCTCAAGATGAAGATCAGCTGTATCACGGACCTTCATTTCACTTTTAAGGTATTTATTAGAATTTTTAGTGACTCCTTGTCTGTCTGATTTTTTGCATATATTTGTGCTAGTCTCTTGAACTTATCCATAGTATTTTGATCTAGTTTGCAGATCCTGTATACTTTTTTTTTTCTCTTTCTGAGGTCTCTAAAGATCTATTTGGCCAAGTAAGTTTCTTATACCTTTTTGATCACATTAGAATGATCTGTATGTTTTCCTTTCACAGAATTTTCTTAAGGCATTCTTAAGGCATTGACATTTTCCCTAAAATAATTCCCTACTGGGCCTTAACTATTTCCATTTGATGAATGTTTAGTTGTCTATCAAAAATATCAAAAATTAATTTCCAGAGCTTTCTAGATGCTTTGTGTGCTTTGCTGTTCTGCTTTTCTAGGCATGTCTGCGTCAAGGAATTCCCTTCTCCTAGCCCTCAGCTGCCTCCAGTGAGTACTGTTCTGACTAATTATGGTGATTTTCCAAAAATGGACCCAGAAATGAAAAGTGAGTCTTTCACACTGGCAGCTGGAAAATGGCAGTGGCAGATTACCAAAATATGAATAGTGTTTAGAAAAGTGGTGAATTGATGCTGTGTATGTGACCTTTCTACAAGCATATCAATTTCAACATCTCTCATAGCATTAAGACCAAGCAAGACATCAGATAAAGCCAATAGATGTAAACAGCAGGAAAGGCGGCTTGTCCCAGCCCAGGGCCTCCCTTGAGCTGTTTGTTGGGGTTATTTTATCCTAGCATTGTCAGAAACCCAACGACAGTTGCAGCTGCAGGCACCAACTGTGGTAGTAATTCTCAGATAGATAATTTTAGAGAGACTGTGGCTGATCTTTATGGAGAAGAGCTTTCCCTCAATTTACTGGCTGGATTGTTTATATGCCTTGTGGTTTATTTCTCTGCCTAATTGATGTTTGAATCTCTTTGCATTATATTTCCTCTAGCAGCTGATTCTAGAGCATATTAATATCCTCTAGGAAATTTCTCGTAATGCTTCAATTAGAAGCTTTCTCACATTTAGCTTCTTTTAATTTAGGGCTCTGTGTTCAGCTAACAGAGGAACAATAAAAAGAAAATTAGTTGGATCCTGCTATTTTTATAGGTTTAAAAGGTAAACATTGCTGATTACATGGGTTATGTCTCTGGTTTCTTTTTCTACTCCACAACTCATCTCTCATACCTACTGCCATTGCAACTGAGCACCTTTTGATCATGCATTAAGGTATGTGACTTACACAGATTGTCTGCACGGTTATTGTTGGTCTTATCTTTCCCTTTCCGCTGGAGAAGATGAGTACATGGAGTCTTTTTCTGACTTTTTTTATTTACTAAGTACACTATTTGTAATACTCATCTTGCTATACACTGATGTTATAAAAGATAAGCTCAGGGAAGATAAAGATGATGCTCCTTAGCTCAACAGCCTCAAAGACAGGTATATGTCATGGACAAGATGAACTTTAAAGAGTTGCAAAAAAGTTTATTGCATCAGAAGAGTGAGAGCATTAGCTCTCACTGCAGCAGCATTTGATGGATGCTGTTGATCTGCTACATATCTCAGCCCGGACTCTTCTTTACCTCCAAACCCGAGTTTTACTATGCTACATTGAACTTTTGTGCAGTAGAATTAATGAAAAATGTAAATCTACCTTTTCAATTTCCTACTTACTTTCTGTTAGACAAAACATTTCTGCCTGGGAATTTTGCTAAAACCTTACAACTTTATGGTTTTGTTAGGTGAACCATGGGCTCATTTCTTTTCCTTGATTTGAAATTTGTGATGATCTGTTACTTTAATTGCAAGAGTTACAGGCAGGCAGATAATACAAACGTACATCATAAATCAGCAAATCCTGGGCTGGTTAGCTGGTCAGTTCGATGTCATTTGGATTAAGTAAATGTCCCAGAAATGTGACTTGTATCATATCTTGCTCAAACCTTGCCTGGCATGCCTTGCTTTGAGTAAATGTACCAATTAAGTGACCGTCACTGATTTGCTACCATGGAGCTGACCTGGTTTCTAGAGAGTAGCTCCAGCTAAGCAAATTTCTCAGCTGTGTGTATTTTGTAATAGGAACATGTTGCTGTGAGCACGTTGCTTTAAAAAACAATTCTTTAAAGAATTGTTTTGGGTAAGGCAGCAGCACAAAGAATCCACTCAAGCTGTCCAGCAAATACTTAGGGATTAAGTATATCATATGAGAAGGAAACAACATATTTTCTAATCTTTGTCAATTGCATGGAGATTCACCTCTCTTACATCTCATGTCCTAAGATGATCAACACAATAAGAGTTGACTTAAATCCCACAGACCTTGATTTTGCTCACAAATAGGCTAAAGTTCATATTCTAATCACGTACTCGAACCATCTATGTTTCTTGGCTGAATTCCAGTTCTGGTTCATCTCTGATGAAGTTGTTCCAGTTCATTAACCAGTCTAGTAATCCTGAACCAGTCTTTATGGGAAAATACAACACTGACAGCTGAAAAAGGATAGGTGACCAAGATTTCCGATAGCAGCTTTAGGTCTTTTATCCTATTCTGGTGCCAGGACCTGGAAGCCACTTCCCAGATGCATATCTCAGGTCCTCCTCCCCTCTTCAGCATGGGATGTACAGTTCAGGACCCTGAAAATCTGCTATGGGGGTATGTGTGGTACTAATACCAGGTTCATCTCTCTCTCTTCCCATGCTGGTACAGAGCCTAGCACTCTTGCTAACCTAGACTTTTCTCTGGCGTTGATTGAGGATGAATGGGGAACCAATCTTAACTTTGCACTGTAACCGTTAACTATCTCTGTTCCAGACTGAGAAGACCTAACCTGTTCAGTCAAACTTCCTACAGGAATCCTTCCACATGGCCAAATGGCCTTGCTAATCTTTTTTGCAGTTGCTCTGTAACTCATTTGAGATAAGGATGCTTTAACTCATTCATAGCATTCAAAGTGTGGGAAAACCCAAATATTCAAGTTCTTATGCAGTGTTATAATGTTCTCAGCCTTCCTCTCCATTCCTAAGATCTGAGGTGCTTTTTTGTTTACCCTATTGAGCACTGGGCTGATTTATTGAAATCATACAGAGATATTTTTGGAACTATCTATCATAACGAAAAGTGCTCATTGTATTTCAGTGCCTAATGTGAAATAAAACAAAATCAAATCTCTGCAGCTGAAACAAAATAAAACCAAATATCTGCAGCTGATACCCAAAGCCTAAATATATTGGGTCATTCTCACCAAATTCAGCTTTGCCTCTACAAGCACGCTGTAAAAACAAAAAGTTCAGTTTCACCTCCATGAAGCCAAGGGGATTCCCTCTTAAATCCAAATCTAGGTAATTAGCTCTTTTAAAGACTTAGACAACACCCAAACATGGACTCAAAAACAATTACAAAGGAATATGAACATAATTTTTTTTACCCTAACTTATGTGATCAGCTCCCTTCTCCTTTATTAATTTCATATGTTTTAAATCTCATTGTACCACCAATATGCAAAGAAGATGAAGTTTACTGGAAGCTTAGGAGACCAGAGGTCTGGTCTAAGTCTGGTCTGTCCTCTGCTGCCTGGGGTAAGCTGTTGCTTGTCTGGTTTCTCAAGCCTTATTTCTCATTTCTGTTTTCCTGGAGAATCCTTTGGGGAAAAGGTTAGCATATCTGCTGATGCCTCATTTACCTCTTCCACTGTAGGAACTTGAAGAGTGACCTTGCTGGATCAAGAAAAATAGAGTCCTTTCTCCAAGAGCAGCAACAAGCAGTTGCCTAAGAAAGATCATAAGAGATAACCAGCTGTACACTCTCCTGGCCTTGGAGTGCATGAGAAATGAGAAGTCAAGCAGGGAGGAGTATGGTGAATAGACAGAGATTACAGTCATAGATTTGCAGCTTCATCCTGCCTGTCCTATTGTACTTAATATTCCTGGTCATTTAAGAGCTAAAGACTCTTAAACCAGCTACATTCATGTAGAGGTCAAACCTTGTGTCAAATACAAAGGGTAACATGACATTCAGTAATAACTTTTTTTCTTTGATTTGTCAGTGAGCCCCTTGATCTGTGTATCAGCAGCCATTTCTCTGCATGTTGAAAGACAGTCTGAAGTCAATAGGAATGGATGTTAAGAGCTCTCCTCAACAAATTATTCTCCTAGCATTCAATAAGCATTCATGATAATTTTGCTTATGTTCACTCTCTCTCCTGACCTTTCTCGGATGTGCTAATATACTCCCATTATATGCAATTTTTAGATTTACAAGTCTGGATGTTGAGAATAATAAATTCTGGTCTTTGTTGGCTCCAGCAATTTGCCATTACATTCTGCATAAACAAATATAACCTAAGGCAAACATTTGTTTCTCACACTTTCTCTCATGGCTTTAAACTTACGGAGGGGGGGAGGGAATCTCAAAACCGTCTCTCAGCTTTCAAATAATTTCTTCATCTTCTATTCTTCATCATCCTGAGGGGAAAGAGGAGCAGTAGAAATCACTGATCTCTAACCACAATCATTTCCTGAATGCCAGAGAACTACTGTGAGACCGGGGACTCACTCATTGCTTAAACATCTGTATTGGATTACGACACTTTCCTTTTTGCTCCTGCACCACAGTCTGCAATCAGACACTGCTCCAAACCAGAAGCTGGAAGCAGCTGCAAACTTCAAAACTGTTCCAGGCTTCCCTCTCTAATTCTCTTACAATAATTTTTCCAGCAAAGACCTCTTTCTTGGTTTTATGGATGCTTCTTTATCCAAACACTGCACAGCAAACAGTAAATCCTGTTTCCTTCCTGGACTGGAGCTGAAGAAATGTGCTTTCAGTTTCTACTAGTTTTTAATGCGGCCTTACTAACTCCTTTCCATATCACTTTCCAGACTGTTGCTTCTATTCTGCACCTCTTTCTCCCACTGACTGTCAAACTACTTTTAACATACACTTTTCTGGAAGAACTTCTTTTCCCTTCCGTGTATTTATATGCTAGTCCCTACTAAAAATAATGATGGTAGTTTTAATAATGACCAATCCTCTTTGACCTGATTTAGCTCTTTAGCTAGCTGACGCAAGAAGATTATTTATTGTCTTCTCCAAAGTAATTTCCATGAGTCTTTGGAAGTCATGTCTTCTGTCTGATTGACTCATTAGATTTCAAGAACCCAATAGCCGAGACCAGAAAAATTGATTCAGATAGTGCCTTTATGGAGTTTGTTCCTGACTTGCATGTCAGACTTTTATTTCTCCTGAGAGGTAGTAATGAATGCCAGCCCCATGGATTAATTGAGAGAAGAAAGCATGCTTTCTACACCCTACAAAATGCTCCAAGATTTATTTCAACACCAGGCGCATTACTGGCATGTGGTGTGACAGCCAGTCTCTCCCAGTTTCCAGTGACACCACAATAGGGACTATTAGACATCCAAGAAAATGTTTAAAAAAAGAAAAAGAAGGGGGGCGGGTGAGATATTCAAAGACAAAGACTCTGAAAAGTCTCTGAAAAATGGTGCATATTTGCACATTGAGCGCTACCAAGATTTTATCAGAGTGAAGTTTAACTCTACCAATCCATTGCATCCTGTAAAGCTTGCAGAGGGGTGGGAAACCATGGTCATTTCACGTAGGATCATGGTGATCCAGGATCATCTGTTAAGATGCAGAAGATTTGCTTTCTTTCCAGAAGGATCTGGGTTAATACCTTTCTCCTTGTCTTTATCACAGGACTAATGTGACCTTCATAAAATGCTCTTGAAATTTATCACTGACCTCTTCCTTCCAGCTACAGGTCCCAGCTAGAAGGAGCCACTCAGTGAACAGGGTTGTGGGGACACTAGTTCTGCCAGCAGAACAGAGATCTATTCCCATACTTGAGGTTCAGATCTTCTGCCTCCACTCTGCCAGATCAGAAAATAGGAAAAAAAATCTACAATTGATAAGTGGCTTCTTGAAGAGTTTACGCATAAGGAATACCAGGCTAGAAACTCCACCCAATAGTGATACCCAAAGCATTTTGGAGCAGCGCTGAGGAAGAGGAGATGAGATGAATAGCTCATCTACTGCACCCAGACATCACAGTAAAGTCACAGCACTTTGGTATGGTCCCCATGGAAGTTACTTGCAGAAATAGGATCATTCCCAGGAGAGAAAACAACAGGAAGAACAGTCAGGAACTCCATATCATTTTCCTTCTGAAGACACATTCTTATAGCAGGCAATGGGGAAGTCTCATTCCAGGCATCTCACTTAAGTCTAGTAAGGGCATCATATGCACTATAACCTTAAGAATGTGAAGTTTTCTGGGCATTCACAGGTAATGCATCTGCCTGTGATCACTGCTGGTCTCTGTGTCCTGGGCATGTTTTTGTCTACTCCTGCCCATTTTCCTCCCCTGGCTCTTCTTGCTAACAAAAAAAAGAGAGTGGATTCACTTCTACAAAGATGGACCACTACAGAATCACTCGGGAACAACGAAAAAGAAATAGATGCTGCCATCCAAATAGGCTAGTTAGTTCAGTGAAGGGATACCAAAATCTATTTTAAAGGGACTGTCACCTATTCTGACCTTGTTCCCCTCCGAGCTAGAGGCATAACAGCAATGTGCTTTGACTTTGCTAGCTCGCTTTGATCTCTAAATCAGAACGCAGTCATGCATGACCTCCGAGCAGGAAAAACATAATCAGCACTACATTTCTTCATCTTTAAGGAGGAAGATAGGCAAGGTTGAGTTGATCAACAAGACAGTGACATTAGAGCAGGGAGATCTCCTCCTCCTACACTCAGTGCTGCCATGGACGTTGTCCCTGACTGTGACGTGTGGTGTTTTGACGCAAGGGAAAAGTGAGAGATGTAGCTCTCCCAGACACACAGGAGAGATGTAGCTCTCTCAGACACTATTTACTCATGATTCATACCAGGAAAGGTCGCTGAGATTTTGAAATGTGGAGGTTGCTGAGCCCAGTTCAGCCTTTGCTCACCCCCAGGTAGCTCATGAGTTCCTGAAATAGCCATTTTTGGAGCAGAGGAATTTGGTAAACAAGCAAGCCCAGGCTGGCTTGTGCTGTATGGCCCCAGAACTTGCAAAGCTGACCTCTATCGTAAGGATTTTGCTTGTGTTAGAAAGAAAAGAAAGCCAATATTGGCACTTTGGGGCAGATTTCTCAAAAGATATAAAACAGGATGGAGCCACTGATTTCAGTGGGAGAAAAGGTGTCAGGATTTGTTGCCAGAAGCACTTATTTGTACTGGGAGAAGCTACAGGAACAAGCTTCCATGGGACACAGCTACTCACCGCTAGTGTTAACAGAAAGAAGAAGAATGACACAATGCCTATTTTTTCCCACACTCTTCACTTTTCAAGCACTTCAAGGAGGCAGGACGTTCAAGTTTAAACTTGCCTTCTACTGCTTAAAACCTGTCCTCTGTAATAGGGCATCCTGCTTTGCCTCCCGCTCCCTTCCAGCCCTCTCGCTTCCAGCCGTTCCAGCTCATTAATTCCTGGTGGTTGTTAATTAGTTTGATCAGCTCACTTTCAATACCACACAGCTGGAAGCACTAAAATATACCCCTTCTTCTCCTTCATCGGCATTTTTTTCCATCTTCGGAGCAAGCAGGAGTCCAGTCTTGGATTGCAGCATGGGATTCCTGGAGGAACGGGGTTGGCATTTGGCATTCTGCCCACTCAGCAGAAATAAATGAGCCAAACACTTATTACCTATCATTTTGAAGTTTATATACAGATAGAGTTACATACAGATATATTATAAGAGTTTATATACATATATATATATGTATATATAGAAATACACACATTGAATCCATATCTCTTTTTCCTATCACAAAGTAGGTGGCAAAGTAACACCCGTTATTTCTAACTGAAAGCAAAGCTGAAGAGCAGAACTAGGTTTGTGGTGTTTAATTTTAGCCTGAATCTATGCCACCAATTTTCATGCCATATATTTATATTTTTTTGTATTCATTTGTGCTAAATTAAAGAGTGGAAGCCTGGGAGGCCCCAGGGTTCCCATAAGGAAGCAAATTTAAGTTCCTTAGAAAAATGGCAATGCAAGTTGAATTTATATAGCACTTGGCACACAAACCAGGCTCCCAGAAGATTTTAGGGTACAGCCAAAAGCGCATCCAGGTTGGGGAGAGAGATAACAACAGTCACACTTCATCTTTTAGTTGAGAATAGTGAGATTTTTGCTCATAGGCTTACAAAATTAAAATTAACGTTAAGTTTTAATGGAGTCAAGATCATTATCACGGTCGTATATTAGCATGATGCTTCACCAGCTTCTCCCTTTCTTTGCCTGTGATGGACAAACTCTCTTGCTTTGACAAATCATTAAAGCAGATCCATGAGGCTGATGCCCAGGACCTGATGGCCACACTTGATGTCCTGCTGGAGGGTTGAGGTCTCATTTGCTCCAAGAGAACAGTGGAGACCTCTGCCCACGCTCTCTCATCATCACATTCCTGACACCTCCATTTTGCCCTCCATTTCCCATAACCTGCATTCCTATAACCAGCAGCCGTTGAGACAAGGAATTCCCCAAGTCTTCTGGTCATCTCATGGTTGCCAGAGGGGAAAGACATATTGAAAACTTCAATCTGTGGAAGAAGTCCCAACTGCATCTCTTTTCCAAAAGTCGCTTCAGAAAACTTATTTTATTTATAAGCGAAGGAGCCAGCCACAGGAGGCAGAGCTTCATGCAAACAGATGGTTGAGGGGTGTCACGCTACTGGCCAATTTGATGTTCTGAATTTTGAATCAATAGGAAAAAAATAAGACAATGACAAATAAATGCTAACATTTCGGGGAAGTGAAATTCCTCAAAAAGAAACAGAACAACCGACAAAGCTGTTTTTCTGTGGAAACAGGGAAACCTCTCATTGTGATTTTGACCTTTTGCAGCATTTCCATTTATATATTTAGTTTTGCCTATTTTAAAGCAGTATTCCTTCCACTCTATACATCAGTGACTGTTTTTCAAAAGAGTCATTCGTAAGTGTTCTTCTACTAGGTAATTCTGTTAGTAATTTCTGAAGCAAATGGTAGCTGATCTTAAGTCCTAATCATTTCAAAAAAAAAAAAAAAGAAAGAAAGAAAGAAAGAAAGAAAAAAAGAGTATTTTGAGATGAAAAACTGAAATGTTCTGCTTGGTATTGAAATATTTCATTACAAGGCCCTTAAAAGAACAAAGGAAAGAGAAATCATCCCTGAGGAATGCTTTATTTTGAAGACATCAACATTTCTACTGAAAAAGCAAACAGAAACAACTGACTCCATAAACTCTGCTTATCCACCTGGCCTGGGCTTCCACTGTACCTGACTTTTCTGCATGGATATCAGTGTGGCACCCACAGGTTTTCCCCTTACATAAGAAAATCTGGCCTCTTTCCTTAGCTCCTTTCTGCTGTATTAGAAGGCACCTGAGATTTCCTACGGCCAGGCCCAGGAAGAGCACCTTCACAACACTAAAAGACTGCTCAAAAGAACAGCATGTGGCCCCAAAGAGATTGCAAAGAGGTGAAAACCAACCAGAGCAAAAACTAAGTCATCTCTTGCAATCACTTCTAGCTCTTTTCCCTTTTCTTTTAAATGTGTTTAAAGACCCGGTGTCAGCTGGGAATAGGAGCTGGGGCTCGGGCTCAGTGTGAAGTCACTGGGTGGCAGGCGCAAGCTTGCGTCCTTCCTGTGCCTTTTTTTTACTTAGAAAGCCCCATTTTCACCACTTTGAGAGCTACTCTTGCCTGAAATTTCGAGTCCTGGGATGAACTCTGTCCAGATAGAGGACGGAAAAGAGGGAGGAAAGCGCTATAACATATCAAAACGGGGGGAAGGAGCCGTGCTTCCTTCCAGCTCCAGCCCAGCAGCTTGGCAAGGGTCCCAGTCCTCACAAATCTGTGCATGTTTGCGCCGGCACTTCAGTTCCTCCGAGCGGATCTGCATGGAGCCTTTTATTTGGGTTTAAGGGTGCTAATGTAAACCTGTTCCTCCTTAGCTGAAATTAGCTGAAATAGCCCCCGACAGGACCGCAGAGCTGCAGTAACAGAGCGAGAGTGTCTCTCTGCCTGCCCTGATCAGAGCTAAGCTAGACGGGAGCATCCCACACTCATGCATCGCAGGGACACTCCATTCTTTTCTCATCAGGCACGAAAACACCTTAAATAAAGTTCAGTGGGCTGGACCAGGGATAAGATTTCCCCAAAGGTGGCAGCTTTGGGTCAGAACTGACCTTAAGTGTCTTTTCTCTGCATTTCCCCACAGCTGTGGGGTTGACCTTGGAGTTCCTGGTGTCCCTTCGGAGCCCTGCGCTCCCAGGCTGCCCAGGTCTCTCAGCACTGAGGACAAAGTGACTTTGGATCAGAGGGGATGGGAGCTCATGCAGGAGATGGGAGGATCAATTCCGTCTTTACGTTGAGATATTTGATACATCTCCTCTAGGAGGAGCCTCTCTTTTCCAACCCCAAAGGTAACTTGAAACACACTTTACATCGAAAGTTTAGCCCAGCCGTAATTTTGCATAATTTCCCTTATCTCTGTATGTTACTTCTGCTTTTGGGGTAGATTAGGCGACATGTGTTGACAGCAACCTGTGTACCTGCAAAGATGCAGCCACAAAATTTCATGGATTGAGATCGTCCTATGCCAGGCTTGGCATCCCAGTACAAAACAATAATTCACTTTGCTGCCTGACATGTTTCTGTCAAAATGTAGGGAAAATGAGTAACTGGACCTGAAGAATAGGGTATTTGGATCTGTTTTGTTTGGTTGTTTTTTTTAGTCACAAAAAAAAAGTGATTTTTAAAGTGAATAACAAACCCGTCCTTCTGATCATTTTCCTCGTACAGCGTTTGCTCCTGTTTGCTTGTGTTTCCAAATTGTTGCTCTACATTTCTTGATCCCAGCAGGGTCAAAACTGCAGTTCTAGGAAGGAGGGTGAAATCCCTAAAGGACAAAAAAAAAATCGTGTCATTTCCTGACATGATTGTCAAGAAAAATAAGTACATAAACATAAGATTTTTGTTTTTTGACAATTTTTGTCCACGGAGGCGCGGGGCGGGGGGGCCGGAGCCGTCGGGGCGGCCGCGCCGCGGGCAAACGCTGCCCTCTGCTGCCCCCCGGCGGCGGCGGGCGGCGCAGCCACGCGCGGCGCCGCGGCGGGTCCCGAGCCCACGGCGGGTCCCGAGCCCACGGTGGGGTCCCGAATCCACGGAGTGCTCCCGATCCCATGGAGGGGTCGCCTGCTCCCATGGGTGGACGACTGCTCTCATGTTTGGGTTTCCTCTCCCACGGGTGAGTTCCTTCTCCCACGCGTGTGTTCCCGATCCCACGGGTGGGTTTCCTCTCCCATGGGTCAGTTCCCTCTCCCACGGGTGTGTTCCCGATCCCACGGCTGGGCTCCCACGGTTCCGCGCGGGCTCCCGCAAGTATCCGCTTGCCTCCCCGCGCACCGCCGGGTGTCTGTCCTTCCCTGAGAGGTGTCTGACCCCCCTCCACGAGGGGCTCTCGCCCCCCTGCCCCGTAGCGCCTCTGTCCGCATGGGGTTCTCGCCTCTCCCCGCAAAGTAGCCGTCCCCTCCCCCTCCTCCTCCTTTCCCTCCTCCGGCAGCACCTGATGCGGGAAAGCTCCTTGACACCCCCCGCCAGCGCGAACCCCGTCCCTCCTCCTCCCCCTTCCCTCCTCCTCCTCAGTCCGTCCCACAGCCCCCCCTCCCCTTCCCCTTCCCTCCCCTCCCGGCGCTCTCCCTTGCAGCGGGGAGAAGGCGCCGGGAGCCACGGAGCCCTCGCGGCCTCCCCCGGAGCATGCGAGGGCGGCGGGGGGGCTGCGGGCTGCCTGCCCCCCGCCGGCGCAGCCCCCGACCCATGTGAAGCCAAGTGAGGGGAGAGGGGAGCGGGGGCGGGTGGGTGGTTGGTGGTGGCCGGCGAGGGGGACACCCTTTTTCCCCCTCCTCTCCTTGCCCAGGAGGAGCGGGACGCCGGAGGGAGGCAGCGGGGATCATGCCGGGGAGGCTGCGCCTCGGCATCGCTTTCGCCGCGGACGCCTCGTCGCCCTCCATGGAGCCGGGACTCGCTCTACAATGACTTTCCCCGAGCTGAGCAATGCCAGCTTGAGTTGGAACGGGACGGGGCACGGCGGCGCCAACAGGTCCTGGGGGCTGCACGGAGAGGAGGCCGCCGGGGGCAATGGCACCACGCTGACTTTCGTCTTGGATGCTCAGGCGGTGGGTGTCGGGGTGTTCCTGGCCGCCTTCATCCTCTCGGCCATTGTGGGCAACATCCTGGTCATCCTCTCTGTGGCTTGCAACCGGCACTTGCAGACAGTCACCAACTACTTCATCGTGAACCTGGCCATCGCCGATCTGCTGCTCAGCACCACGGTGCTGCCCTTCTCAGCCACCCTGGAGGTGCTGGGCTTCTGGGTGTTCGGGCGCATCTTCTGCAACATCTGGGCAGCAGTGGATGTGCTCTGCTGCTCTGCCTCTATCATGAGCCTGTGCATCATCTCCGTGGACAGGTACATTGGCGTCAAGTACTCTCTCAAGTACCCCACCATCATGACAGAGAGGAAGGCTGGGGTCATCCTGGTGGTGGTCTGGCTCTCCTCTATGGTCATCTCCATCGGGCCACTGCTGGGGTGGAAGGAGCCCCCACCACCAGACGAAAGCATCTGTAGCATCACAGAGGAGCCAGGCTATGCTCTCTTCTCTTCCCTGTTCTCCTTCTACCTGCCCCTTATGGTCATCCTGGTGATGTACTTCAGGATCTATGTGGTGGCCAGGCGGACCACCCGGAGCTTGGAGGCAGGAGTCAAGAAGGAGAGGAATAAATCCATGGAGGTGGTGCTGCGCATCCACTGCCGGAGTGTGCTGGAGGAGCCTCTCTCCAGCACTCGGAGCAAGGGGCACAACTTCAGGAGCTCCCTCTCCGTGCGGCTCCTCAAGTTCTCCCGTGAGAAGAAAGCGGCCAAGACTCTAGCCATCGTTGTGGGCGTTTTCATCCTCTGCTGGTTCCCCTTCTTCTTTGTCCTGCCTTTTGGTAAGTGACTCCATTGCTTTTCCCAATCTCCTTGCCTGTGGCTGTGCCCTTGGGAAGCTGCTCCTGGGAACAAACTTTCTGGACACGATTCGTGCCTGGAGTCAAGTGACAGATGACAGATAGGTGAACAAGACGGCAAGAGACTGATTAAATTAATTAGATCTTATTCACTGTTTATTAATCAGGTTCTCCCAACCACTCAAAATAAATAGCAGTTGAATAAAATAGCAACAGTCATTGGTTTGATTAATTATTTATTCCACAATTTAATTAGTGAAGTTAAGAATGGGGAAAGGAGCAGAGTTGTCTCAAACAGGCTGTAATTATGACAGAGATCTCTGAAAAACTTTGCAGCCCCTGTCTCCCTTCCTCCCTTTCCTCCCAATTTGGGAATCTCCATCGCCCTCCAACCTGTGGTTAGGGATCTGGTTTGTGCTGCGTGGAGGAGGAAGAGGAGGAGGAGGAAAGCACGTCTGGTGAGGAAGTGTCCCTTTCAATCTGGCTGGGGTGGGGGCCCAGCCTTCCCTGTCTTTGTTGACTTCCCGGGATGCTGATGCGGTGCAGGGAGCTGGAGCAGGACCAGCTCTTGTCTATGCTGGCCGGATGGTCCTGGGTGATTGCCCAGTGCCACTCTGCAAAACACAGCGGGGAGCAGCTGCTCCTGCCCCATCTCGCTCGGCCAGGCCAGACGCGGGATCTCCTGTAAGTCTGAGCAAGTGATTAAAACTTTGTGTGTCCACCCCAGAGACGGGGTTAACCCTGTGGAGCGATGTAGCTGAGCCTGGTGGGGCGCAAAGGAGAAGTTCAAATAACTGCCCATGGAAGGTGCTGCCTTTTGGGCAGAGCTCCCCAAATTGGGGGAGCTGCCACATCGGCTGTCCCTCTGTCTGCTGGGTGGGACCAGTGTGTCCCCGGAACCACCCAGGACCTTTGTTGTTGTGCATGGATAACCCATAATGTTTTAGCCAGGTCTGCATTTTTTCCTGGGATTTTGTAAAGCTCCTCTTAGCCCGAGGCTCCCTCTCAAGCGAACAGAAACAAGCAAGGTGGCCAAGGGGATCATTTAGAGCCAACACCTTCTAGCACTTCAGCTCTCTCCCCTGGGCTGTTAGGCACCTAACTGAGGCCACCCAATTAGGAACTGATCCTCAGGTGGGCCAATTCAGCTGAGGGACGAGTGGTGCCTTGATAGCTCTGGTCTCCCTAGGGTGGTGGGTTGACTGTGAAAGGTCTCATTTCCTCATGCTGCTGTTCTGTGCTTGCTGCCTCTGTCTGGATGAGGATGGAATTTGGTGAGTGTTTTAGCTTTCTGTAGGGGTTAAACTATTGCTGTTGCTGGCAGTTTTGCCTTACGTGATCATGGAAGTGGATGGTGTGATTTGAGACAAGGAGCTGCAGGGCTGCTCGGAGCTTCTCTTGCTCTAAGACCCTGCTGCCTTGTCCATGTTGACTGTGCCTCAGTTTGCTTTTCTATGCTCCATTGTTTTAGGGGGATTCTGTAGCCTGCAAAGCACTTTAGGAGCTTGGAGATGCCAGTATTTGAAGGCTGATCTCTTTGGACAGGTTCTTTGATCTCTTTAGGGCTTTTGCCCACAGCCCCAACCCAGTTCTTGTCTCTTGGGCCCCTCAGAAAGACGTGAGCTTGCCCTAAATCTTACTGTTGACTTTCTGTCCTATAGCTAATGAAGCTGGGAATTTGAATCGGGAGTTATTCTAAGTACTTAAGACTAAAGCATGAACCGTAGGCAAATACTTTATTTTGTTTCTTCACAAATGTCCTCCCTTGAAGTTCTTGAGCCAGCTCCTCCACTCAGGTAAATCACTGCCCTTGCACTGGAGTCAAGGGCAATATACTGATTTACACCAACAAAAAGTTCAAACCTCTTTCTTAAGCTTCTCCTGTGAATCCATTTGCTTCCTCTGAGCGTGCAACTTGCCAAGTTCTTTATAAACATGGCTTTGATCTTTGCTTCCTGCTGTATTATGCATATAACATAAACACAGAAAAAGTTCATTTATTTTATGACTAGAAAATATGCTGACTCCAATTTCATTCCTCCCCGACATTATTAATTGCAACTTCCTATTCAAATTTGAGGCTTATTCAATGCTATTGAGGTGGAGAAGAGAAACTTCTCCAAGTTCTAATCTCCAGTTAGTCGAGTTTAGAGCTCAAAACCTGAGGTTGAGACTTGGGCAAATTAGAAAATTCCCTGTAAATCTGCATGCTGGAACATCTTGGATTTGATTTTGTTTGAGAAGGGGACTGTGAATGCTTAAGCACAATCGTATTTCTAATTTTTTTGTTGGAGAAACTTTAAAAGAAATCACAACAAGAAAAATATTGATATGTACTTTTAATAAAGTTTTAATGTTGCTGAGAAACCAAGCTCACTTTCAATTGACTAGTATGTTTTCCCTAACCTGAAATGAAACATTTTGTTTCCTTTTAGGAAAAGGGTGAAGGGGAGTTTATTTAAAAAAATAAAATAATAATAATAATAATAAAGTACGCTTAGATAAGCTTCAAAATGAATTGTCACATTAAAATGAAAAAGTGTTTCAAAAATATCAAAATGAAATGTTTTGACTTTTTTTTCTTTCTTCTGACATAAAATTGCGAATGTTTCATTGAACAGACTATACTTTATAGAGATAAATAAGTTATTCAACTGAAAAAAAATTAACAGTAAGAAAAGACTCCCAGCTCTACTTTACATGGATTTATCAAACAGAAATTTCTGTCCTGGCTCTCACACTGGCACCTGTGTTAGTCTGTACACATCTCTGTATCTTTTTGTAGAATAGTTTTCACGTTAGAAAAACAGAAGTAGGATGTATCACAACAGCACTGAGAAGCTGAAATAACTAATTATTTTGAATAACAGTATCTATGTATGCGCCAAGCATTGTTGATGATTTCTTCATGCTTGCGTAATCCACAGGCAGACTTCTTTAAATCATCTCAGACTCTCACATACAGCCTATTTAACAGCTAAGAAATTCAGGTCACTCTTGGATTGGTAACACATGTCCCCAAGTATAAGATACCATCATCCAGAATTTTAACATAATCAACAGTTTGCCTGGCTAATGAGACTCTTTAAGAAACTGTTTGCTCAACAAGAGGTGAAATCCTAATCAGACGCTCAACTCTTGCCTGGTTTGCAGTTGTTGCTGGTGCACGATAGAGCTCTACCAAACTGCATCCTCCAGGGACCCTGGATGCTTGATGTGTTTTGTGCCAGGGTGTCTTTTCCCCAAGGGGAGATCTGTCAAGAGAATGCAGTTGAAGGCTTCCTAAAGCCATGGACCAGGGTTTAATGGTATTTTAGACTTGGTAGGATAGGTTTCATCTCACTTTGGCTGTCAGATATCAGTGACTTCATCTCAGCTAGTCATAGCATCATGGGGATGCTGGTGGGAAGAGACCTCTGAAGGTCCAACTCTCTCTCTGAGTAGGATTGCCACCATTATACGAATTATCATGTCAAATGCACCTATTCCTCTTCCATTGACTTCCAAGGCACCTGGGACATCTAACTGGCTTATGGTGTCAATGCTGCAGGCTTTGCAGAGAGGTGAGATATAAACTGCACTGGATAAACTGCTCCTCCAAATAAGTGCGTGTATAGTCAAAAACAGCACCAAAGAAAACAGTTTCTGTTCTGTGCTTGGGTTCCTACAGAACTGAGGTGTTTGCTTTGCTGTAGATGTTCTCCTTCTCCAACCATTTTTGAAAGCATTGTGCTGTCTTGGTGAATTTCAGAGAGCTTGAAATCCTGAAATATACCTACATTATTGTGTAAATAAACAGGGAGAGGAAATCCTCTAGTATACACCCAAAGAAGGAAAGCTTAGCCCTGTATTAGTTCAAGCCTTTATTAGACACTAGAGTCTGCACAGGAATTCAGTCCTGAGGCTCATGACTTTACGGAGTTCACTGGCTCTTCTGTTACTGGAAAATCCTCCTGCAAATTAGGTGATGGATTTTGTTTCCTTTCAGTACACATCTGTGGAGTGAAAAAGGAGCCAGTATCCCCATATAAAAGCTGTAGATCGTTCATGTGGTTTCTCCAACCTGATGCAGGAGCAGATAAGAATAGGAGGGATGAGACTCTGGTCCCCAGCTACCATATGGAGTCAGGGGAGCATGCCAAAACACTCTAGGGCCCCACATGGGATGATGTTAGGAGCTGAGGCAAACCCCTTCCCTGTCAGAACCCCAGAAGCATCCAGGAGGAAACCATTGTCCCTTGAGATCAAGAGTGCACTAACTAGTACCCAAAACACTGATTTATGTTCCCCCATGCCTCTTGGTTTTTAGCAAGCATAGTCCAGCCAAGGGAGTGGATTCTCACCAGTGGCATTTGTTGTATTTGGTTAGAAGTCAAACCCAATGTGGAAAATGCATGGCAACACTCATAGCTAATGCCACACAAGGGTGAAGACCACAACCCAATGCTTCCTCTACCTTGTCCCCACTCTAAACCGCGGTAACCCAGAACAGAAATGACTTGAGACCTTGGTATAATACAAGGAAATGCATTATACTGAAGAGAAATGGAATCATTATAAGCAAAGTCCTCCATATTCATGGTCTCATATTTCCCTTGGGGTGGTAGCTGGGCTGTTTGTGGTGGATGCTGGTATTCATTTCCAGATATGAATCAGAAAAGCAGCATCCTAGATTATTTTTCCCTTGCTTCTCAAGGAAAAGATAGCTGCTATACAGAACAGGTTCAGAAAGGTCTCCTTCAAGCCAAAATAAAATTAATTTTCTATTCACTATTTTTCATGCAACAGAAATCCTTTCTCAAAGAGTTTTGTGGAAGATAGACTCTCAGAAACGCGGCAGTGCTGAGACTTCAGTAACTGTCTCCTTTGTAAAATGAATGATGAGGAGGACCATTCATGCAGAACCACATCTGAGAGGAGAAAATCTGTTCTGGCAGAGGAGGAGAATATAATTCTATTTTGATAAGATCATTTAGCTTGGTTTCCTAATTTAAAAAAAAAAGGGGGGCTTATGTCATTGTTCTCTGTGTGCAAGCCTGTTCCCCACTGTTTGATGAACTATATCATCAATCCCAATCACATGTGAGAAAGTGGCGAAGGTCTCCAGTATTTAGTTTCTACAGGTTTCATGGAAGTGGGCTTCTTCTGTGACTGTCTACTGCACAGCTTGGGGTCTTAGGACTGTCTTGGTGCATATATGGTGTCCACAAATGTGATGATCTCAACCCTTTTTTTTTTTTCCTGATTTCAGAGCATCCAAAATAACATGAGGGCTGCGCTACAGTCCACCTGAACGTCATTTCTAGGGCATGATGGCAGGGATGTGTGTGGTGGACATAGCATAGGGTACATGTGGGACAGCCTTGGGTCACACAGCCCAATGGGACAGCACTGCAGAGGACTGTCTTGCACAGAGGGGTACAGACTGGAAACGATCTGCATTTACTGTGTGCATGGCTAGAGAGGACTTTGTGAAAAAGTGGAGGAGAACATGTTGGCATTTTGCAGAATTGCAAGCAGGCATGTGGATAACCAGACTCCAGAGCAACTGGGTAGTTAAGGCATTTGACAGCATTGATTTACTCCTTGTCCCCTAGGGCAGAAGCCATCAGAATGCAGAACAGGGAAATAGGCTATGTGTGCTTGGAAATAGCTATCAAAAAGTGATTGTTTGGAGCTCAGCTGAGTCCATGTGGTCCCTTGCTTGCCCCTGGCTCTGTGTATAAGGCCAGAAACAGGCACAGGGTTTTAGGACAATTTACCAGAGATGCATCATTCTGGTTCTGAAATAATGAGTTAGGCACCCAAGTTTGAATATATACTGTATCTCCACTTGGCCAAAGAAGTGCGGTGACTCAGTGATGTGATAGGTCATGGGAGATCTGGGTCCTATTCCCAATATACTGAACTACTCTGCTTCCAGAGAGAAGTTCACCCAGCCAGCCACCAATAAACTATTTAAAGCCAAGTTTCTGTTTTCGTATTGCTGACTCTTGACGTATCTTGAAGCAGTTGCTATAATGGATGCACTACAAATGGAAAAAAAAAATAGAAAAACTTTACCATGATTCAGTGGGTGAAACCTTATAAAACTCTTGACAGCCATTTTGCAAGCAATATGAAAATGTACTATATAATACTATATCTGTATTAAGCTGACTCCAAAGGTTTTGTTACATTTGAATGCACAAAACTTTGTCCTAGATATTCTGGGAAGGAGTTTTAATAAGTCAGATCTATCTTCATTAATGCATATTTGAGTAAATACTTGCTAATTAATTCTGATAATCTGTTTAATGAGACATAAGGAAGAATGAGTAGAAGGGCGGAGGTGCTCTTTGGTATGGTCAGAGTGGCTATTTAGTCTACCAGCTTGATACCAGATTAGTTTTGTCACAACAAAAGAGCATTAACTAGGTGTTTGCAACTACATCATGTTAACAAGTAGTGTTGTAGGAGCTTCATACAACCTATGAGCAGTCTTAATTAGAAGTGTGCTCATTTTGGTGAATATATGTATCACTTATGCTGATGACTTTTTAAGAAAATAAATGTATTTCTTTGGAAAAGCATCCCAAATTGTCCTCATATTGATTAATCAGGACTTTTATTTGGTATAGTTACTGTGGACTATGGTGTGTTCCAGGTAGTGGTCATAGTGCCATCAAGATTGCTGGACCCTTCTGGTATAAGGTCTCAGTTTCTGGTGCCAAACATTATGTGTTAGGTAAGCTTTTCCATTCCATGTATCAGTCTGAGTTTGTTCTGCCAAATCTAAGACAAGATGAGATAGCTGTATTTGAGAAAGATGAAACACAGTATTCATCTCCTATAGGACGTGTTATGGTGACAGCTTCGAATTCAAAAAGTTGTTACAGTACCATGTGTTTGAGTAGAAACTTAGTGTTTTACCCCGCTGAAGATGGGAGGTGCTTTCTGTCAGTAAAGTGCAGGAATTAGGCAAATATGGACAATTTCAGTGAAGGCACATTTCTGAGATGCTGGCAAGGCTGAGTAGGTTGGCAAAACTGGACCTTGCTGGAGAAGGAGTTTGGAGAGCAATGACTTTTGTATCCATCTCTCAATCCCTTTATGCCTTTTTGTTGCTGATAAGGATTTTTGCTCCTCTGCAGTCTCCTTTTTATCTCCACACTTTTACCTTCTCCAATGTCAACCCGGTTTCAGCAGATGGGATCTTCCCTAGAAGCAGGCACCAACACTGTACAGTCTTCAGTTATCATTCTTGAGCTTCTGAGATAACTAGCAAAGAAGGATGAGGATGCAGCTCATGTCATCTGACATTGCCATCTCAACCAGTCAGATGAGTCATATCTCAAAAGCACCTGTGTCTCCCCAGCACCCTTGAGCGAAGCCAAAATCACTAGCTTGGATGTGCATCGGAGGCACCTACAGTTGGCTGAAATGAGCATTTCTGTGCAGCCAAATATGATACCTGGTGTGTGAAAGATTGACACTTCCAACTGGAGCTGATAGGAGTTACACTTTAAGGATATGAAGTGTTCCATAATACTGTGGCATTAGTGGATCATGTCTGGGGAACACGTCCAAAATAAAAGCAAATAAAAGCTTGACATTGCTTTGTACATAGAACAGTAAAATGGATCAAAAGGACTTTTCTTTCCTAGAGGAACTGTGAAAATAAAGATTTATGTCTGCAAATTATTTGGTCATCACCATGATGACTGCCTTCAAATACCCATGAGGAAACAAATAATGTGGTCATTAGAGGATGACTGAATAGGGTGAGTCTGTAAAGAGTGAAGTCACATGTTGGCCAGAAAGGAGATGCTGAATAGCTGTCCCTCAGCTGGGTATCAGCCCCTCCTGTGCAACTGGTACAGCAGGCAAGTAGGGAAATAGAGCATGAAATTAAAGGCTCTAGATGTGAGAAACAGAAGTTTTGCAAATGCAGCTTTCACTTTGGCCATGTCTATCTTTTAAGCCCTTAATTCTGCAATTTAATCATTTTCATTTAGCATTCTTATTGTATAGGATATAGTATAACTTGCCTGAAAGCTTTTGCTATGTATGTTCAGTAGAAACTACTGTTAGCCATAGCAGTAATAGATGGTAGGGCTTTGGGGTTGCCTGAGGTGGCCCTTGCAAGAGAGAACTTGGCCAGCCCCAAAATGTAACTGTCACCTCTCTCCTAACTCACAAGCTCATGGGAGTATTTCTAAGCACCTACTGCTGTTGTGGTGTTTTATGGACTTGCTTCTGTTTCCTCACCTGCTCTTAATTTGGTTGTGGCTGAGGGGGCTTGGGGAACAGAGTACTTCATGAGGAATTGCTTCAGTTCTAAAGCTCAGCAGCTGGCTGCTTCCACAGGAGAGCTTTCTTTCCAATTTATTAGTTAATAGCCATTGTTATTTGCTGCAAATATTTCCTTTAAAACACCTTTGGGGACAGTGAATGATGAGATTTGACTTCTGAATGTTTTTCTGAATGCCTTTATGACTCTTTTCCTCCGAAGCTCTCCAAGTGCCTGTTACTGAAGAGACATCCTCAAATACCTTCCTCCCTCCAGAGCAACTTCCAGACCATACAACACAAAAGGGAATGCTCTGATTAATTACATCAATGATTTGCTCACCAGGGTTGTAGGGAAACCTGCCTGAGTGGCAGAGTAGTAAAATTCATTCTCCTATACAATGTGAGCTGGCTCTGTAACTTAAACAACTAAATAAAAGGAAGGGGAACACACACAGATATCTTAAGAGATAGAAATCAGTCCATTTCAACATTGTTCATCACCATTTTCAGCTAAAGAAACTGAAGCACGGCTCATGTACCTGTGGTCATTTGGTAGTCCTCGAGTATTGCTAGTATGCTAGGCTGGCTATTTCTGTCTGTCCTGCTTTATCTGCCTCAGTGCTGTAGGAAACCTGTCACACTGAACCAGAAGTCTGTACTTCTCCCTGCCTTGTAATTCATGGGTGTGATTAGCCCAAGGATGGATTTAGTAGAGAGGCTGGAACAGGATATAGCTTTTTAGTTACTCCTAATGAATAGCCTTTCTCTGAGAGGACTCCTTAGCTAATGCATTTGGAGCAGAGCCAGAGAACCACAGGGTCTGGTGACAGAGAACCAACTGCCAGCTCACTCAGAAGAGGGCATTCCTCCCTACTGTGATGTGTCAAACCTGTTGTAATTCACAACACAGTCATGAAAAACCTGGAAATGCAACTTTTATTCCCCTCTCTGCTCTCCAATAGCAGAAACAACCCCATTTGCAGAGTCTGTGTCCCAGAACACACCCAACCAATTTGGGTTTTATCTGACCTTCTTTGATTGTGGAGACTTGTGGTACCCAGGGTGGGGAATGGGGATCTGTCCCAGCTCCATGAGACTCGAACCGGCTGCTCTGGGATGGAGATGTTTCTGCTTTCTCTTTCAGGGAGGGTTCCTGGAGGGGACAAATGCCTGCCCCTGTCAAGACCAAGATGCACTTTCCATTGCTTTCAGTGGGTTTAGCACTTATTCCTATCAGGGTAAGAGGCCTAGGAGGAAAGTGCCAGTACCCGGTTATCCACACTGCTTATTTTCTCCCTCACTCTGGCCTTGCTTACAGCTGTCTATCTCCGAGACAAACTTGCCCTAGAAGCCTAAACACGTTGCTTTTAGCAATGTGAACATGAGCTATTTGGTGCCACTTGGATTCAAGTCCTACAACAATACCTGGGCCTCTTTTGTTTAGACATAGGAAATCAGATCCAGATTTTCCTCCATGAGATAAAGGATCGAAGAGATCACAGGGGTTATCTAGCCTCGTCTCCTGAACAGAAGAACCCCAAATATTCTGTTTCCCTGCTGGTGTCTATAAGTCTGTTGCAGCACTGAGCTGCAAGATCTCAGAATGTGCCAAGAAGCAGCAAGCT
The DNA here is from genome assembly GCF_059628265.1 of Tinamus guttatus. Lineage (NCBI taxonomy): Eukaryota > Metazoa > Chordata > Aves > Tinamiformes > Tinamidae > Tinamus > Tinamus guttatus. The sequence goes on from NW_028288752.1 coordinate 3,441,335, forward strand.
GCAAATTCAAGAGATTTCCATGGTGGGAAAGAAAGAAATGCTTAGGGAAGTCCTGCAGATCTCCCACTCAAGCATCAATGGTGTAAATGTTGCTTGAGCAGGGCACAGCCCCCACTACATCCTTTAGAGGTAAATCCATATTCTAAGTCTAAAAGAGATGATTTGCTGTAGTGCTCAGTAAGGACCAGGAGTGACTGCATGGCATGCTGGCCCATGGCAATGAGCCAAAGGGGGATTAGGGCAATGCCATAAGGAAAGGGAATGGGAAAGCCTTGTTACAGCAGGAAGATAGTGTGAAGTCAGGCACTGCTACCTCTCCAGTGCCAGGGCAGATGGATGGGAGCCAGCACACCAGACTTCTGTCACATTTCATCCCTGGCTGTTTTCCAACTGCGGGTGTCCTACGGCCAGTCTCATAGAGCACTGAGAAATGGCCCATGGGGATCACAGATGGGGATCCCTGAAACCCAGGGATTCATCATGAGCCTTGAGCCCCAAAGTACCTGGTGAAGTTGACAGTGGTGATGTTTCTTGTCCTAGGTGAGAGTCCTCTTGCATGGACCAGACAAGAGAACTCTAGCATTGCTATTCCCACCTCACATGTGATTTGGGCAATGCACTTTAAAAAGGTACCAGGCGTATGCACATGCACAACAGTGAAGGCACCACAGGCCACTCACTGACCTAGTTTAAGCACAGGCAGCGGAGGGGCTGGATGCAGCCCAGCTTGGGAATCTCTGCTTGTAAAGCCAAATTCTTTAGCAGCTACTTTTAAAACTGCACCAGTTTTTCCAGACATAGGTTGCTTCTGATCCCAGGGTCCCTTCCATAGGAATTATCTGAAAAGCAGTGAGGATGTGCTGTGAAGACAAGTTGGCAGCCTGCCCCAGGCTTGTCTGCCTGTCTCCTAATGTGCTCAGACTGGGGACTTGGGGGAACAGAACAAAAACACTTCACATTACGGGATTTGCTTGCAGTTTATTCCTTACTTGGAGCTGCACATTCAGAGATTTGGGAGGATAAAGAGACAGCACAGAGAGTTCTGCAGGCATTGCATCTCTCCCTCTCTTCTGCAAATGCAACATTGCTCGGGCAATGCTCGGGTGGTGTATTTCATGTCCAGAGACACCACATGGTCACAGCTCTTCAGGACCTGCAAGCTGATCTATCTGAGGTCCTTAGCAATGCATAGGAGCTCTGGTTATGACTTCAGCCCGTCTTATGTCAAATGTTGTGAGAATAAAAATGATATTTTCACTTCCAGAGCCACCCTACTGCCTACCTAAGTACCTTCCCTAAATATCTCTCTGGTAGTGATTCCCTTTCCATCCGTGCCGGTATGATAAGCAAGTACATTATTTGCAGGTATGCAAAGAGATTAGGGATAGAAAAGAGCTCACAGATGAAGATTCTGACCTGTAGTTGTCTATGAGTAGGTGTCTGTGTATGAGGTGGGTGCCTCAGTTCCCTTTGTTGCCCATGGGCTGTCCATGTTGTCCTAGAAAGCTAGTTTGATTATCAAATTTGCTTAGCAGGAAATATCATATAGAAGAGCCTTTGAAGGAAGAACTTAAACTTTGCTGGATTACAAATATGGTGAAGAAAAAATTTCTGACTTCTGTAGAGCAGGATCTTGTTTTTTCCTGAAGTTTGTTTTAGTGCTACATTTTCTATTTCAATGAGTTTTGCATTACTCCTGTCCTTGATTTAAGGTCTTGGGCATCCTTTCCATCCCCATTGTGGGACAGAGATAACTCTACAGCAGAAACAGAGATTGGTTTGCCCTGCAAAGTCACTATCTCCATCACTTCTGCATGCATCCTGCAGGTAGGACCCACTTGGTCAAATAGATGGAGAATGTGGAGTTTCTGTCAGCTGTGGGTTTGGCCATTTAAGATATGCAGTGAGGATAAGGCTATTAGAGCAGAGCAATATAATATGATGTGCATGAAACTTGTTCCGTCATAATTTTAGGACTTTGTTCACCCGCAAATGCTGAGACCCAAGAACCAGCTTAGAAACTGATGGTGCAACACAAGCCATGCAGTGATGCACAGCGTCTTCCTGGGATTGTTTCGTGTCCATTGGTGGCTCTAGTGGGCAGCGTGGCTGCTGCTCTCCTTACCAGATGAATTCCTGAACTTCCCCAAAGGTCAGGGGAACCAGAACGTGGGTGGTTTCCTTTTCCTGCTATAATGATAGGGCAAGGGAAAGTATTTACATTCAAAACAGAACTCTGGGAAAGTTCTGAAGCTGTTCGAGTCGAAGGTGGCAAGAGTAGGAGGGCAAGTGGGGGTTGTTTACATTGAATGTGGCCATCTGCATCTCAGGCTTAATTCCATACGTTCAGCTGAAAAAGGTCCTTTCCTTTGCTCTCGGCACTCTTACTTGCCATCCATCAGCTTTACTTAGACATGTCAAAGGTGTGTCCAAGATCACAACCCAATGTATGGGTTTAAAATCATTTAGTCCAAAACACAAGCCTATGCCACTCAAAGGGGGCTGGCTCTTGGAGGCAGGCAGTTGGAGGGCAACATAACCACAAGTGTAATCAGATCTGCCATTCCACCAAGTGCATTCAACACCCCTCTACTCTGCAACCCTTCTATTTGGCTTTGCTAAGACTAAGTGTATCCTACAAATTAATTTGTTTTATAGAAGAGCAGCTACAGGCATTGCTAGCTGCATTTTTATCATTAGCACAGGATCCGTAAGTCAGTTTTCTTCTGGTATTTCTTAGCACATGGTCCCTCAAATGCATTCCTCCTTTTTAGCCCTTCATATTTCTCTTCCTCAGCCTGTTTTTGCCACCTATCTGGTGTGTGCACACTCTAAGTAGCTGTCTGACGCGAGCATTTGGAGCAAGTGGCACTCCACTTTGAGAAAGGTCCTCTTACTTCAAGGAGCTACTGCTGCTGCAAATCACCATGTTGCATGATCCCTTTCAAAATCCAGCCACAAACCTTATATCCAAGCCCCTGGCCTCTGCTGCCTACACCTTGGGGCAAGTATTCCAGCATATCTCACTGTTCAAAAATTTACCGTTTCCAGCAGGAACATGTCCATGACTACTTTCAAGTCATTTAATTTTGTACCTATATCAAGCTGTGGCTTAAGTAATTCCATTCCATTTTTAGTGCTTTCCCTCTGACAGATAGGTGGTCAGATGTGTCTTTCATCTGTAGCCTGGGTATGCACTGAACAGCCTGAACTACTTCTCATCAAAAGGTCTTCCCCTTGCCTTTATATTCATATTTCTCATATGATCCAGCTGAAATTCCTCCTCTTTCGGAGCTCACTATTCATCTGGATACTTGGGAGACCAACATTGTGCTCATTTCAAGCTTTACGCTCAATTAATATCTTTTGATGGTTCACCAGACAAATAGTTAGGCAAACAAGAATAGTTAGTCTGGGCAAACAGTCTTCTGATGTTACTGCTGGGAACAGTAGTGGCACATCACACCTCCCACCTGGAGAAGTGAGTGGAGAAGGCAACCCACCTTCACCCTGCTGGTGACTCTGCCCTTGCAATTGCCACCGTGCCATCTATACAGCCTCATGCTCATGCTGTGATGTGAGCACTGAGATTGGACTCCTCTGAGTCATGCCACAGGCATCTCTATGGAAAAGTGTCTAAAACCATAAATAAATGCCACCTCCCACCTCCAAGTGTTTGCTCAGGCTTGCACCAGATTGTTCATTTTGTGAGCAGGTCTTGTCTCCTGACATTTTTCTGTGTAAAGGACTCTCCAAAGGGTCCTCTTTCCAAACCTAGCTGAAAGCAGCTCTGCAGGTCACTGGGGCATCAAAGCCCTAAGGTCTGCATCAGCCAGTGCTGAAATGTGGACTAAACTTTGCTTCAGTGCCAAATGTGAGTCATCCTGCCTATCAAACACTCAGCTGTGGTCACCATGGTGATTGGGTCAAGCACCTCAGAAAGAAATGAGCTGGGAAAGTCCATTTTCTTTCCCCCTATTTATTTCTTGTAATTTCCAAATCCATGCATCTCATCTTTCTCCCTCTGCATCCCAGAAGTGACCTGCACTCTGAGGATGCAGCAACTCACAGGGGATCAAGGGCTGTTTATCTTATTCCAAACTGTGGTCACCAAGGAGGAAATTCCACCACATACATTTGCAAAGTTGTCACAGCACAAGAGAAATCACTTTATTTCTGAAGAGATTGACCAGAGAGACTGGGTCAGCCTCAAGCAGTTTCAGGACTTGTTTTTTCCCCCTTCCTTTCCCATCAGCACTCCAGTAGAAGGATTCCCAGGTTGGCTGAAAGTTAGTCTGGGCTGCATGAAAGTAGATTCTATTTGATACATGCGATTATGTGTTCTATCTCTACCAGCACCCAAGCAACATTTAACATTTACATTTACCTTGCACCAGTCACAAGGCAGCAAAAGATCTTGGGGGTTAGAAATCCCCATTGGATGAAAGAGTTAGAACTCTCTTTCCTTGGATAGCTCTGGTAACAACCCTTTTTATGCCTAGCCATAATGTCCAGTCCTCTCACACCTGCTCTGTTCAAAAGGTGTCCTAGATCCACCTCTGTTGCCAAGCACCTCCTATTGAATTTGTCCCTTTCTCTATTTATATCAGTGACCCGAGCCCCACTCTCCCTCGGCATTAAAAATTCCTATCCAGGCATCTGACAAGTACCCAGGCAATGGTGTAGGCATTTATAATGGCACTGCAGAGTAAGAAATTGAATAGAGATGTTTGCATTAGGATTGAGTATCTAGTCCCCACTGCTGTTGAGAGAGATCTGTCACACCAGGATCCTCTGTTTCAGAGAACTGGAGCCATCACTGCTGTACCTTTGCTGATCCTTGTATCCAGAGCTTGTTTTCTTCCTTCACAAGGCTGGGTCCTTCCTTCTGCAGTGACCGTTCCTCCACTCCATTTTGAATGTCTCTCTCTCTTCAGTCTGCCAGTGCTGGGTCGGCCTGTTCACACTGCAGGTTCTTCCCATGAGAAACCTCCCCCTTCAGGTCTGCAGGGACATAAGCTGTCTGGAAAGCTTCAGCATTAGCCAGCTTTTCACTCATGCCTTCTCCTCCTTGATTATCATTATTTGACATTGCTCCTTTTCATTCCCTGCACAAAACAGAACCATCTTGTAGGTTTTTGACAGGCATTGGAGTTTGGATCCTGCAGATTTTGGGAGAAACTACCAAGGCTGACTGCAATACCTCTGCCTTACCCCAGGTACTGGTAGGATGCAGAATACATCCCACTAAATAGATGTTCCCATTAAATTTGGGGGTGCTTACAAAGCCATGCAGAAAAGGCCTCTGAAAAGCAAACTGAGCAGTTTGTTGCCATTAGCAAATACGAAAACAACAGAGAATGCAAGAATATGATCATGTGGGAACGATTTGTTATTTGTTATTCCTACTAATAAAATCTATTTGTACAGCAGTTACAACTAGGAACATGCGTGTAGGAGCTGGGATGTCCATAGCTAAATGTTAATTCTTCAATTTAAGGACTTCATTGTCCGTTTTTCATGACCTTAGCTGTGCAAACTGCTGGCTTGCGGACAGCAGTAGCTTTTATGATTATCACAATTGATCTAAAACAGATGCACAAAAGAATATTAAACATTAAAACGTGCATATCTTCAGTGAAATGTTTGATGGTGACATCATAGGATGATAATGGTTGAAAGCTGATAATAGTTCTTTTATCAATATGTTTAGGATCTACCAAAAGAAGATGTAGAATTATTTGGTCCAAAAAAAGAGTTTGTTTCTAAAATTGATCCATAATGTCCCATTTCCTTTTGTGATTTCATTAGGTTTGTTTTGGTTTCTAAACTGAAATGTAAGCAAATTTCAATCATAAGTATTTTGGCATACGTTACCTCCCCTCGCCCTCAAAAATATTTTTTTCTCTAGAAAAGTTTCAAAACCAAAACTTTGTATTTCTTTTTAAACAGTTCTTTTTTCTCTCTCATCTGTTTTGGCCAAAATAACTTGACAAATTTGCTCTAAATGAAAAGTTGCATTTGTCGCTTCCAGTCTATATTCTTTTTGGTGAGTAAACTAGCCAACCAATATATTTTTGCCTTGCTATCATCGTATGTCTTTTAGGCTTGCAGTCTGAGTAAGGATGGTGTCAGGGGAGCTATCCATGCACAGTCTGGAAAGCTCTTGGGAATCACCATGTATAGAAGGATTTAGGTTAGAAAATAAAATGAATGCATGTTTTTGATATCAGCGCTCACAACATTTCTCATTTGTACTCAGTTTTCAGTCTCCCTTTGGAGAACAAATCCTAAGCTGAAATGCAGGTTCATTGCTTTGCATATTCCTAAAGTCATTTTAGGAGATTGGGATACTACTTTCAAAGGAGAGTCATGGACACTCTTAGTGTTGGCAGAGAGTGAGAAAGGATATCACCCAGCTCTTAAAAAAATAATAATCCCCGAACCATCCCCAAGTCCAGGCAGGAGAGGTCAGTTTGACATTCTTGGCCTGTAAGTTGTCCGTGCGCTTGGCTGCGGGAGCAGCGTTGAGAGCCAAAGAAAGCAGCAGCCCCGAAGCCCTGCAAGAGGCAGAGCTCCGCCGTTCGCCTCACGCTGCCCTCACAGGATTGCACGCCCATCTCCTCCAGCTAATGCACCCCGAGGAGGCATGGAAAAGAGCTGAAACTAGACCACCGTGGAGCATGCCCCAAGCAAGCTGGAAAACAGGTCCATATGTTTCCCATTGCCAAACAGGAGGGATGGTTTGGGACACAGAACCTCTACAGTAGAGAACATATCCTTCCTTCCTATGGTGCCCAGTGTCACACCACAAAATCTTTGTTCAAAGCAAAGCCCATAGTTTGTTAGTAAAGCACACAGTGTTTTTGAAATGCTCTACCTCCCCTGTCCTTGTGGTGAGGAACACCCAAGGAGGGCTTGAAGGCATGCCCATAGAAATCATCCACAGAGAGGGAGCAGATACCATTACGACCCTCCAGACTTGTCTGTCCTCAGTGCACCATATGTGCACTCACAACAGGGCTTCTAGGTTGCTGGTGAATGGCACCAGGTCAGGCATGAAGCCGAATTCTTCACAATGTTACCTTGAAATTTCTTTTCGGCACTCTTGGCAAACATGGCATCCACCATGCCCCCTTGCATGGAAGCCCTTGCACAGGACATCTTTACTGCAAAAGAAGAGGGACAAGGGTAGATTCATAACTGCAGAAGTCTCCGGGCTAAGAATCAAGGGAGTCATGATTTAGCTTGCAGAGAGTCTAAAAATTGTACCATTTTCTTGATCTCAAAGTGAGCATCCGGGTATTTCTTCATGCCAGGACATCAAAGAGGAGATTAGAACCATCTGTCTCATGAAGCTGATTGATACCAGGCCTATTTATTCTCAAGGAAATCTATGAGGAAGCTAAACCAAGGGAGTTTGAAGGAAACAAGCAAAGCAGCATGGATGACCCAGTGTGGAAGCAGGGAAGAAACCATCTTTACCCCACAATCTCCTTAGGGGAGCAGTCTTTCAGCCTGTGCAATGGTCCATCTGTTCCATGATGATGGACTCTGTCAGTAGAATCAGGACTGATTTGTTACCCAGCACCCAGGGGAATATTGCATGTCACCCAGCTTCTGCTCTGCTCTTTCTCTTCTTATTTATATGGTTTACTTCAAGGGCAGGAAAGGATGACACTGGTGACCATGACAGTCATGTGGAGAATGTGTCTTAGAGTGATACTGCCTTCCCTTTCTCCTACACCCAGTTATAAAACAGGGCAGAAGGTGTTTGTGTTTCATTTTTGCAAGGAAGAGAAGTTACTTTATTAAGGAGTTAAGGTGAGAAACGCTCCTCTGGACAATCTGGAAGTCAGCATCCATTTGTCAAGGAAGGTTTTTTCCTCCAGTTGGTAAAAGGATTTAGCAGTAAAAAAAGTAAAAGTCAAATTTTCTGAGCAGAAGCATGTTGCCCTTCCTTCTCACCAAAAGGAGACCTCAATTTTCTATTGCTTGCATCATTCCTATATCTCTAAACCAGCTGCTTAATTCTGTGCCCAGTCAAGCATGGCTGGGGATAGAAGTAGTGGCTTTTACAATAGCCAGGAGTGCAGGCTTCAAGTATCTGATGACATCCAGGCTTCCTCAAGTCACAAGCCATGTCATTCAGACTTACATGTATTTGCATTTTCAAACATGCAAATAGCTATCCCAGGTGCAAAACTAGAAGTTAAACTGCCTCCAGATAACTGAGTGTCATCTTCTGTATTTGTGTGGTGTAGTATGTGTATGTGTATACATATATATAGTGAGGAAGGAGGAGTTAAAAACATAAAAAGAAAACCACTAAGCACAGGTTAAAATAAGAATGGAGAAAAGTTATGTAGCAATGACAGAAGGTCCTGTGCTCTCCAGTGTCTGTCTGGAGTCAGCAGCAAATCAAGGTATCTCAAATTTGAGTTTGGGCTGTAATGTTTGGAGTGTGGATTCAGCCTTCTGCACATCTGCAAGACACTTCTTCTGGGTGTGATGGCTCAAAGTAAGTTAAGAATTTAAGTAGATGCTGAACTCACGAGATTCCCAAGTAGTATGTCTGGGCATTGGCCAGCAAAGAAGGATTTCATTGGAAAATGCCAGTTGGAGAAATGAGCGGAAATGTCTCAGGTTTAACAGCCTCTACTTCAATCACTACTGCATAGCCCCAGGGCAACCTTTTCATGCCAAATTTCCATAGCTTTCCTGCTGTGCAACCAGGAGACTGAAAACCTTGGCAGCTCTCTGCTAACCCAGGATGGACGTAAGGATCCAAAGCAAGTAACCAGCAAGCCCTCAGTACCTGGGCTCCAGAAAGGGTTTTCAAGTATTCCAAGGTTTTCTGCTGCAAGTATATATATTCTGGAGACTTTAGGGCATTCACTAATATGTAAATTCTAGGACTGGCTTCCAAGGACCACAGGACTTCCAGTCTCTGTCTTCCTGTACTATTCATCCAAGGGAAAACCTGGAGAAGGCAGTTGGACAGGGAGTTCGCAATTTCTGTACCTCCTGAGGTACAGAGGTTAGGGAAGCTTGTGAATGGAACAGGGAAACCTGCCCCAATGTCCAAATTAGCCTAGTATCTGCTGACTGTTGGTTTGGCTATCTCCATGGATTAACAAGTGTTTCCACATCAGCTGGCAGTTGTCAGAGTTCCAGGAATAAATTACTTTTAGATAAAATTGTGCATTGCCAATTCTTAGAATTTCTTTTATACATTTATAGTTCCTGGGAAATTTTCATTATTTTTTATTGTATTCTGATCTGGAAAGGAAACAAATATCAAATACTGAAATTTACCACAAAGCAGACATCTGGATTTTGGGGCAGTTCAGCTCCCAAACATGTATTGATACACTTTGCAAAGGTTGAGTCTTAACAATTTCATGCTGACACATTCAAATCATGGGAATTTGTGCCACTGGCTTTGTAGAAATATAGATGTCTGGTCTACAAATTATGCTAAATGCCGATCTCGTCCCTTCGTTGACCTCAACTCAGAGAAACTGGATCTGTCCTCTGTAGTAAGTGTACAGAAAAATATTTCCATTATATGGGAATTTCTGGTTGGCCTGAAAGCAAATCTCCTTTTGCCACTTTTTAAATGCCAGACAGTCCATGTCCATGTCATTACAAGCCTGTTACATGCTGAGCTATCATTGAGAAGAAAAGCTCTGCCATGCAACGGCAATACAAGTTACACTTGTTGACACCAGCTGGTCACACCAGGTCACACCAGGCTGGTGTGACACCAGCCAACTGCAGAGCCAACTCCTGCTTAGCAGTTTTAGTCTTTGCAAAGCTTTCTTCCTACTTCCTAGTCCATTCCCCAGTCTCTTACAACCTGTTCCTATTATCCTATGACTGTCCTACTGACAACATCCACATGAGTCTCCCCGTTCCTGAAATTGATCTGTATAGCTTATAGTGTGAGTTAATCAGAGTATGGCTTATCAGTAGACTTATTTGCAAGCAACAGAACTTTAAGGGAGTGCAAATTATCCTGTGTATAAAATAAATACATGAAAACATGCTGTATCCTATTCAGAGGTAGTTTTTTATCTCTGAAAAAGATTAGCTATCTGATTTGATAGAATTTTATTGGTACATTAGGTGAGTATTTTCTGTATTTTCATCTGTTAAATGTATAGCATCATTTATGTGGTGCTGTCAGCATGTCACACTCAACCAGGGCACACTCTGTGTGCCTTGCTTGACTCAATGACTTAGAGAGATCCCAAATTCCTGACCAGATACTTAGAATCTAGAGAGAGGGATGGGCATTAGCTGTGTTCTTTGTCCTTTGCACTGAAAATCTGGTTGGCCATTTTTTGCAGAGCAGTTGGGTCAGATACCTCCAGAGATCCCTTCCAAACTCAGTTATTCTCTAACTGTAAAATCAGATTCAAATGGAGAGCTGTGGGCCAGTGATGTTATAATTGACTCAGTTTGTTATACTTCGATCAATCCAATCTTAGACTTTCTGTTCTAGTATCTTAGAACCGTATCAACAAATGGCTGATGTCCACCTATGCTTCAAAATTTCAGGCCAGTAAGTTTCATCTGTGCCAGCAAGCTACATGTCTCAAAAGTTTCCAGACTCTGAGGCCATCTAGCAAATAACAACCTTCCTCTCAGCTAATAAACTATCTTAACCTTCAAAACTGTGTGTCTGCATGCAGCCCACCTGCTGGGAATGAACCCTGGGACGTCATCCTTCCACACCATGCCTAGTATTAGTTGCACAGGCAAAGTCGTGTCTCCTTCCTCTCCTGGAAATTTGCATTCCAGTAGTGGGGATCCAGTGGTGGGGATATTCCAAAAAAGACTTGAAATTGTCAGGTGTTTGCAAATGTGGTGGGGTGGCTGGTTTGTATACTAATGCTCCAAAAAAAGAGATGTGCATGTCTAGGTGCCTAAAAGTAGGTATCTAAATTCCCATTACAATGCATGGAAATAGAGGCCTTTATATTATTTTCATGGGAGGTGCTAGCCTCCAGTTTCTACTCCAGAAGCACCAGGTTTCCTGTAGGTCCTCTCTCATAGATACCAGTCCTATGCAAAATTTTTAGATGCCCCGTGTCACTTCAAATGGCACTAAGCAACATGCATGGGCATCTGAATTGAGGCCTTCACTCACATGCAGATATCTAAATTTACTCAGGTGTCAATCTGTGAGATGAATCCCTTCAAGACTCCTCATAATATTGGTCCCAATTGCTTGGGAACACTGAGATCGTTTCTTTTATGCTTCATTTCTGTCTTTCACTGGCCCTCTATATTTTTGAACTATTTATATCTGTCCATCTTTGAAAATTCATAAAATCTAGTGCTGTGCAAATATTTTATTTTTTCCCCCTGCTATCCATATTTATTCCACCAATGGTACCTCCAAGCAAGCCTCATTCCCCTGTGTACACCTAGATGAGCTCTGTGTCATTCTGCTGAAAGCTCCTGCTCTTTCTTAAAGGATCCACCATCTTCAGAGGTAGATTATCCAGGAAGGACTCTGCACAGATATTCCTATTTCTTTAGTGAACCAGAGCTCAGAAGTGTCAGTTTTTCACATTTTTCACTTTAAGAATAGAATAAGGAGATATGAATGGGGGTTTTGGGAAAACATCTGTCAGGCTGAGAGTTCAGGCTGAACTCATCTGTATACACAGGCACCGCAGATGGCTTTATGAAATTCTAGAGTGCAGCTGATAATGAGGGCAATTAATGCTTTTAGAGGTATAAATACTGAGATATAAATATAGAGATGCATATATAGAGCTGTAAATGGTTTCTGCACAGCAGCTTTGTATACCTTCACTTTTAGACACTCCCAGATACACCAGCCAGAGATCTATGAGGTAGATGCTACTTTTCAACCAGTCTTCTCCCTGGCACATCTGCCACACAACTTACTACTTTGTTCTCCAGAAGCAAGTTGAACATGGTGACTCCCAAAGCATTTCTGAGCAGGGAAGCACATAGGCATCACAGGAGTGTGATGCCAAATAGCCAAATAGACTGCGGAGGAGAGGTGCAAATTCTGAATTTTGTGCCCTTCATGTTTGCTCTGCTGGGGACAGGGGATGCAAACCCAGCTGAACTCCAGAGAAGTTCACTCCAGCCTCCTTCCCTGGTACTTAAAAGCTGGATGAATGACCTGCTCTGACTTCCCTAATGTTATATCTTTCCTACAGCATATACATTTTTTGTCTGCTCCCCCAGCCATACACCCCCAGCCATTTGATTCTAAGAAAGAGCCTGGTTCAACTGGAAAAGCAGTTTTTAAGAGGCAAAGGAGGTGTCTGGCTACAAACAGTAACCCCTGCCCTGTTCCCTCCTATCCTGCATCACACACTCTGTCAGTCAGAAGCACATGCAGAAAAGATCAAGCTACCTGTGTGATGCCACATGGCCTGACACATAATTGGGAGATAGCAGTTGTCGGCATATACAGTTTTGGAAGAGCTGAAATCAGGAGCTTTATCTTTTTTCCTCTGGAGACAAATGCCAGTAGGTTACTTGGAGTGACATCACAGCCCAACAGAGAGCTCAGTATCCAAAGTACTCTTGGAATAAAATATATTTATTAAGATGCCCATCAGCAGTGACTACTTGGCAGGCGGGCAGTAGAGACACAAGACCAAGCCAGCTCCTGGTATAACTCTGCAATGCTTCTTACAGCTGGACCTGGGTTGCAGCTGGCTCCTCAGCAAAAGTGCCTGTGCCTCTCCCCAAAAGACGAAGCACAAATGGGACAGAGAATGCTGGTCCTGATCAGACTCCTAGAAAAGAAGTGTTGAGAAATCAGTGTGATTTTTCATAGCCTCATCCAGCTGTTGGAGATGAGCACAGCATTGCAACTCCAAATGGAGATCTAGCAGAGAGGAAAACGCGTTTCTTGTCCTGCAAAACTTTTCAAGATATTCTCAAGTCTTTGCTGAGGAGGAACCACACCTCTCCCATAGTCCAATGCTCATGTGCTCCCCAGGGTGTAAGAGACTCAGGTCCCAGCCATTGTTCTTCCACACTCACTGCCAGGTTTTCAGTTTTTCTCTCCTACATCCCATAGGAACATTCTGGCCAGCCCATTAGAGATAGATCTTTTCTTTTAATTCTGTTAATGTTCATCTCATTTTCCAAAGTGGAACAGCTCTAGGTGCCCAGACAGATCCAGCAGAGCTGCCAGGTTTTTAAAAGTACTATCACTCAAGATATTTTCTTCAGCATATTGCAGCAAGTGGATCAGGTGACCTTCACCCCAATGGAGTCAGTGAGAAGATCAGTCCTATCTTCTCTGGGCTTCCCAACAGAAGGTAAAAGAGACCTCTCAAAAAGTGAAGCAAGGTTGTGATTAATGAGGGTGACAGAGCACTGGAACAGGCTGCCCAGAGAGGTTGTGGAGTCTTCTCTGGTGATCTTCAAAACCCGCTTGGATGCAGTCCAATGCCACGTGATCTAGGTGACCCTGCGTGTGCAGGGGGGTTGGACTAGATGACCTCTAGAGGTCCCTTCCAACCTTAAGCATTCTATGATTCTATGATTCTATGAAGACTCAGACTTTACACCTGCCAGTGAGACACCATAATACTCCAGCTACTTCTGCTTTACAGTCATGGGATTTGAGATCTTGCTATGAGAAAGCCAATATCCTACAAAGCAGCTGACACCTGGAGTCACAGGATTCAGGATGAGAAGAGTCACGGTAATGGCCTCTTCTGCCTGAGTTAGCTTAGGGACAGGCACCTGACGAACAGATGCACTCAGCTGGAGATGGCTTCCTCTCTTTTTCTCTGACGCTTCATGAGGCTGAGAAACCATGCAGGAGACAAGTATTTTCCTATGAAAATATTCCATTTCAGCAAGCTGGTGTTTTCTGAAGAACAAATTCAATCAACAGAAAGAGAGACATTTCTCTGAAAACTTCTTGCCTAGCTGTGGCAACCTTTCCCAAGCATCATCTTGTCTCATCTGGACATCCCATTCCCTGGATATGAAAGCATGCCATCACATCACTCATTTTTGTTTCTTGAAGGTTTAGGCTTGTTCCTGGCAGTGGTCTGGGACTCTCATTTCTGAGGCTCTCAAAGATTTTTACCTCACTACTTACTGGTGGCAGGGGCATAGCAAAGGGGAAAGTCACAAGTTCTGACAGCTGTCATCAAACCAAGTATAAAAGGACAAGGAAATAAGGGGGGAAGACTTAAAGAAACCAGCTAGTGAGAGAAAATGGAGAAATAAGGCAGTCAAGTATCCGCCACCCACCACCAAGAGGAACAGCATTTTGGGATGGTGGAAATGCAAACACCCAAGTCCAAACACCAACACTGTGCAGAACTCTGGCATCACTGAGCAACAGGCAGAGTCTGCCAAGTGCTTGTACCAAGCAGGGCTGTCCTGGGTTTGATTTTCCTCATTTGGGCATGGCCAGGAACAAGTGTGTGTCCTTTGGCACCTGCCCCTGCAACAGGGACACGCAACTGCAGAGGCTCCCGAGACAGCAGCAGTTTGCTTGACCCGATCAAGAACAGGCGGTATTGTCAAGGGGTCTTAGATCAGGCTCCACAACATAAAGGCAGTAGGTGTAGGAAGGGAAAAGGAGGACAATTTTATATATTTTTTTGCATGAGATTTTTTTTTTCATTCTTGGTCTTGGTTATAGGCTTTGTGCTATCAGCAGAGCTCACAAGTCAGGAGAAAAGGATGTTGCTAGAGAAGCCCTTATTTACTGAGGTTTATGACAACAGATCTGCTCCTCCTGGGGTCTGCAGAACCATGGCTAGATGGGCCCTGCCCCTGCAAACACGAGGCAGGGCAAGAGCTGAGGCAAAATATGCAGTTTCTTACACCTCACTTTTAGGGGTTGCTGGATCCCATCCAGTGCTCTAAATGGCCTTCTCCTTCCATCTCAGAGGTAGGCAGAAGTGGCAAAAGACCATATTAAGCTCATCAGTGCAGGAGAGGGGAAGGTATCTGCATGTTGATTTTCTCCCTTTCCAGATGCCAGAGCTCTGTCTCAGCAGACCTTTATTCCAGCATCAACAGCCTTGCTACAACTACTGCTTAGGTGCCTTTCCTCAGCCCCAACCCTCCTAAAAACCTGCTTTATAGACTGTGCAGACTAGCCCTTGGAGACCTCGGGTGATATTCCTGCTTATCTCTGGGACAAGTCTGGGTCAGGCACATATGGCAACAAATATAGCATATCCTCTGTGGTCTGAAAGATCTGATCCTCCAGAAGCCTTGGGCATGCTCACACACTGCAACAGCATATAACAAGCCTCACTTGCCATGATGTGAGTGATGACACATCAGCCTGGCCCTCACTGTCCATATGGAACCATCAGGGCTGTGCAAGGACAATTTGGGCTTTCAGGCCCCAGAGCTGTATGGCCATATTAGCGTGTCATTGATCTCTTGAGCAAAACAACAAATGTGGCTTTGGTGTTGCTAGGACTTGAATGACTGTTCAAAGCCAGCTTAGGTCTCTGGTCATGGCATTCACAGAGCATGTCAACGTTGCCATTAGTGCAAACAAAATATCATAGGATGCTTTGAGGGGAAGAGCCTCAAAGCTCTCTGAATTCCTTGGTTTCTTCCCAGATTTATTTGCTGCAAGTAAACACTAGCATACCGAAGGATATTAACTCTGATTTTGAGAGTGCACAGAGACTAACTGGTTTCTAATACCAACATTGTAGCTCATTGTTATTAATTAAATGTTGACATGATCTCCAACAAGCAAAACCTTCATTATACTCAATTAAACCCCTTGACACAGATGCTTGACTCATTGTCAGTCCCTCTAATTAAGTCCAAATGCATAGAAATGTAGACATCATAGCATTAAGTGTGTGTCAAACCCAGGAACAGATCTTGCAGTGAGGAATAATGTCCATTGCTATTCCCAATTAAAGCAGTTTCTGAAACAGATCAACTGTTTTCCAAACAGCTCCTGCAGGTGTCTGGAGTCTCTCGGTGACATGATTATTCTTACACCTCTTCTTTATTCCTGTCCTACCCCATTTTGGAATGGAGCTGCCAGTTTGTGAGGCTAGAAGGAACTGCTCTGACTATCTGCTGTGATTTACTGCCTGCTGCAACCCTATCCGCCTCACTCAATAATTCCCCCACCTCACCCCATGCCTCAAAATCAGTTTTCTTCTTAGAAAGATATTCAACACCAACTCAGGACGAGAATCCAAGTCTCCAGCTATATTTTTCCAGTTGCTTTGTATTGCTGCTATTAAAACTGGCTGCTTTCTTTCCAGTGTAATTTTATCAAGATATAACTTCCAACCATGAGTTTTATTTTCTGCCATTCTTTGCTAGATTAAAGAAATATTTGTTATCAATAATGTCTTCTGCTGCAGGTCCCTGTAATGCATGAGCAAGTTGCTTCAATTTCTCTTAGGTAATGTCAGTAGATCAGGCTCCTTTAATCTCATGCTGTACATTAAGTTGTCCAGACCTTTATGTAGTGTCATAGAACTGCTCTGAACTCTTCCCATTTACTCACCATCCTTTCTACACTGCAGGCACAAAACCCAGCTTGGTTTTCTATATGAGATACTTCCATTTTTCACTCTTCCTTGGTCTAGTTCATCTCTTCCTGTTCTTGGCTTCTTTATGAGTCGAGCTTCCATTGTTATTACCATGTCTTATGAGTCACTACTCCTATGCGGATCACACATGCCTTTCAGCCAACTTTGTGACAGCCTTTTTGTGAGGGAGGCAACTGTAACAGAAAGTCATCAACATTTCCTGGAAGGAAAGATATTTCTCTAAAGAATTATTTAATCAAAATGTGCCCATGTGCTGCTATTGATAAGGGGCAAGACATCTTATCTAGAACTGACTGTATTGCTAATATATGTGATACTATGACTGGTATGGGGAGAAACAAAAGCCCTGGAGCTCAAAAGGAATTTTCATGCTTGCTGTCCATTAGTTTAATGAGAGTTAAATATGAAACTAATTTTAAAATCTGTACTATAGCATTTATGTAAATTAGTTTATGGCTATCAGATAGCTTTGCTTCCCCCAGTATTACAAGATATTTGTTTCTCGGTACAAGCAATTCAATAATGTTGAAGAAATATCATTGCCATTATCTGACAAAAAGATGGTTTCAACTGTCAGAAAAAAAAAATCTTTTCAGTATTTTAAATATCTGGAGGTGATTTGCAGGGGCAGAGAAAGAACTTGGAGCTAGAAGTAGCTTCTGTGTATGCCCCAGCTCAAGGACTGGTGAGTAGAGCTGTCCTAAGTGCTTGAAGACCCTGGTCAGTGGTTTTGGACATATATTTGCTCATATTCAGAAAATTTGATGTGTTGGATGCAGGAACAGAAGGGATCTGCATCATAGGGAAGATGGTTATGGTTCTCAAGGCAGTATAGAGCCCCTTTACCCACTCACAGGTTCACAAAATGAGATACATAGGTAATTGAACACCTCATTTGCAGGCCTGCTGACAGATAGATATCAGGGATCCGCTGGGCACCCAACTCCGATCTCCCAGACCTGACATTTTTAGATAATACTGCTGGTGGAAGTGTATGAAAAAACCAAGTCACACACAGCATGGATTTGTGTTCCCCAAGCATGAGGAACTAACAAAGCCTCATGAGAGCGAGTCAGAAAGAAGTTGGTGCTGATGGGAGAAGAGAAGATAACAATTATCTGGGACTATGTCATTCTTGACAGGGGTTGTCCTCGGAGTCAGCTTTCCTGAGGAGGGGTGGAAACTTCACTGAGGGTCACAAACCTGAAAGGGAAAGTGTATAGGCAAAATTAGCATATGCAAAGATAATTAGGAGTCAGGGCCATGTCAAAACAGGGAGTGCAGCCCAGATTCCATGGCTAGTGCTGCTGAGGACACAGGAGGCAAGAAGGCTTGTTCATCTAATGAAAAGGCAAGAGACAGGCAGGCAGATGTCTCATGGGATACACTCAAATTGCCATGAAAATTGAATGCAAATTTCTGTCCTTTCCTGTCAGGATCAGAGATTAAAAAAGAAGTGAGATAGGACAGAGATAGATAAGGAGCACTTCAGTGGAGAACGAGCTTCATCACCGTAATGAGATGCTTTGCATCATGTTGCCCTCTTAGATCTGCCTTCTTAGAGGGCTCCTCAGTAGATCCTGTCATCCAGTGCAGCCACTTACACCAAGCAAAGCAGTGGTTTCCTGTATTATTTCACCCAAAATGTCTCCTTGACAGTCCACATGGCCCTAAAGCTTCAAGGAAAACACAATGATGGTGCTTGTTATGTTTCTTTGCATGTCTCCATGGTTGCCCCTCACTCAGTCTTGATCTAAGATAACCAGCCGGTTTTGGCCTCACATGTCATTTTGCTTTTGATTCAGCCATGCCACCAGGGTGTTTTTTGGAGGGAAAAAAAAATATTGATAGTCTTTGCAGGACTGCTCTAGACTCCTCCCCAGGAGTGGTCTGACCCCTGCAGTCATTCCCACACTAACCCGTCCATTTCTGCAGTTTGCAGATTCTGGAGGATTAATCTCACATGCATTGTGGGCATGGAGGAATGTTGGATGCTCAACACTGGGTGTTTATCAGCCCAGGTCCTTGCCCATCCCTATTCAATTTATCCAGAGAGATACAATCTAAGTGCATCACTGCTGAAAAAACAGATAAGAGACATATAGTTGATCTCATCAAACAGATGTTACCCTCCCCACAGATATGAGGGAAGGAGCAAAAGAAGGAGTATCCTTTGCCAGCTGCAGTGGAGGCATTAAATAGGAGATATTACCTCTTGAAGTTAAGGGTTTCGGGAACTCTTATTATCTCAGCGGTCCTGTTATATTTTTGGAGTTCTGTTACACTGACCTATTGTTTTCTGAAGAAACAAAAAGTCTCTTTTGGAAGTGTAATGTTTTTAGAGCTCTGTATCTGCTGAAAGCTGACTTTCAGGGCTCAGGAAGAGAGACAGAGGAAATCTGTGCTGTCTCTCCTTAATAATTGGGGGTTGGCGAAAATAAGGGAATAACGCATTTTTTTTAAGTTTGCCTTCTTACCGTAAAAATGAGAATGAAAGAGGAGGGTGAGAAGTCCTGAGACACGACTCCAGAAAGGTTGTGCTTTGGAGCCTGATGTGTAAATTAGGCTTGTTCGGGAGAGTTTCCCCACCGAGTCTGGAGAGAAGCAAGAAGCTGCTGGACTGGTCTTGAACATCAGCTCGGGAGGTCACGATTTTTCATAAGAGCTGCAGAAACTCAGGCTCCCTCATCTCTCCTCCCCCACCCTTTCCTTCACGACGTCAGAGCGCCCGTGTTCCTGCAGGCCATAACCTGCGGTGCAGCTCCCTGGAGGATGCTGTTCAGCAATGCAGGGAGGGGGCACGGGCTGCCGATGGTACCGTGCCAGGCTCCAGGGCCAGTGACGTGCTGTCTGCCCAGTTCTGATATAAACAGAATGTCCTTGGGACCGGCACAGTGGAAACGCGCTGAGGAAGCTCCCACACCTCCTTTGAAAGAGTATTTTCCAAATGTTGGCTTCCAGCCACTGTCAAGCTCTCTGGACCCTGTGCCATAACCTCACCAACAAGAATAGCTTGCCCATGTAGTTCCTTTCTAGATCAATAGTCCTACATCTGTTGGGTCTTGGGGTTGCTTATCACCACAAGGTGTGATCTACCCAACCCATCCCAAAGGGGACCCTGAAGTCATGCTTGGGGCTTATGCATTCTGCCCCAGAGGAGAATTTTTTCTTGGGTTGGGTTGGGCCCAGTAAGAAATTACCTCTTTCCTTTGTGCAGCTAGAGTCTGGCCCCAGTGTGTATAAAATGCCATGTGTTCCCAGCAGGATTCAGCCCTTCCAAAGCCTATCCCCCAGCCAAATCTGATCTGCATATTTACAAGCTTGTAAACAGGACGGGGCGGGTGAGTTCACATTCTTAGAAAACCAAGAGTAGATAAAAGAACTTCTGAGTTGGAAAAACAAAGAGTAGTCTTGGGACAGACCCAGCAAACACAGTGGTTTTTCCAAGACTCGGATGACCTGCTTGAAAATCATTCCCCCCACTCCTTTTCTCCAGGATTTCCCAAGCTTGTTCTTTAGTGTTAAAAAAAAAAGGTTCTGTTTCTGAGAACAGTGGAGGAGACAGCTTGATAGAGAGGGATATTTTATCATGGAGGTTTGTTGAAGGCAGACTTCTGTTCATCATAGCCACAGAGGAACAGCAGTTACTTGCAGAAGAAAGTTTAGGAGAGCGTTCAGAGCTATTAAAAGGAGATGGAAAGAAGGCGGCAGTGGCAGTGTTCAGCAGAAAGAGTCGTCATGTCTGCCAACAGATGCAGGAACCTGTGGTCTAGAACAGCGGTTTCCAAACCGTGATCTCCAGATCTTGATGATCCATGAAGCTTTGGTAAATGGTCTATGGAAAACTGGATTATAAGGGAGCCAGGCAATCTTCAAAAAATGTTGATGATCTTCAGTTAAAAGAAGTTGGAGAACTACTGGTCTAAAGCCCTGTTTATCATCTCTCTTCCTTGGTAATGGGGGGTTCTTCTTTGTTCCATATATGTTTAGTTAAGAAGTCCTCTGCCATCTATACACTATATTTTCATCTCTCTAAATAACTCTTGCAGTGATCATAATGTTCTTGATTGTTTTCAAAGCAGTCCTGAGAAAGGAATATTTTCTTATCAAAATAAGATCATGCAATATTTTGTAATATTGATTAGCTTTTACATTAGTGTGAAGTCTTTGGGAAATCTCTCCCAATACTTATCCTTTTCATAGTTTGCAACCTCCATCCAACTGAGAATACTGATTCTCCCCAATGTCCCAGGCTTTGAAAGCTAAATCCTGCCACATGGTTTTAGGGTATTCCAAGATAGTAGCTTGGCTGGTCAGTCAGTCACTGAGGTGCCTGGGTGAAGGTATCATAAACAAAAATCCATCCATACTCAGACTGTCCAAAGACTTGCTGCTTATTCAAGTCCTGTGTGCAGTGACCCAACATATAACAATAGACTGGATAAGCTCTGTCCTTATCCTCACTGGTAGCTTTGTCCTTCCATGAAGCATGAAACTCCCTCTTCATGGATTCTTAGGAGTAGAGCACTAAATGCCTGTCAGCTATGTCCTTAGCCTGGCAATTGTGTCTTCCTGATTTCTGTCTCAAAGGTACGATTTGGTTGATAAAACACAGAAGGATAGAGCCATTTTAGACAACCCAGTCTATCCTTCTGAGCCTCCTGCTGTAAATGGCAGCTGGTCAGCTTAGCCATGCCTCTCTCCTTCCCAGGGAGATGGTCGTACTGGCTGCATTACCCAAGAGCATGCCTCAGACGCCATCCTGCAGAGAAGAGAGTCAGGGGCTCAGGGCTCAGATGTGGCAAGACCTTCACATTCAAGAAGTCCTAAACTCGCACAATGGAGAGCCATGGGAATGCTCTTCTGTGAATGACACACTCATTTTTGAAATGCTCTGGAGAGAACCTAGCAACATTGCACAGCCATTGTGTTCATTCAGATCCTGACCCAGATGTAAATGTTCTTTTCAAAGGCCACCACAAGCTTATTTCCTCTGTTTAACCATCCAGGCAAGAATCTCACTGGGGTCTCTGTTATGCTTAGTCTACCACCAGCATGCAGATTCCAGTCGGCTCTTCCTGCTTATACAGAAAGACAAGGGTTCTTGACATGTGACTCACTCGCTTATCCTGACTTTCTCCTTCTCTCAAGAGACATTACTATTTATTATTATTCATTTGCATCTTACAAATGAGAACCTTCCTTATGTCTCCCTATGGATTTACCAGATTGCTAAATCTTCCTGTTGTATTTTTTTAATCATTGTTATTTTTATTTATGTCCTTTTGCTGAGTCTCAGGATTCTAAGGTTTGTTTTAAAATCCCTTTGGGGCCTGCAGTCAGGCTATTATCCAAGAATCATTAAGGGATGGACAGTTAGATATACATCAAGCTCTCCCGAGAATAAAAGACAATGTAAAAATATTACCTTTAAGGATGTCTTACCTTAAGTCAGATGAAAAGAACCTATATATTTGTTTTTGTTTTAATCTTGTGATTGATTTTTAAAGCTATGCATGTAATTCTGAGAGATCACGAAATGAAGGTCTTCCATTCCCCATCACGGGCCTGAGCAGATTATGTGGACTATCAAACATAGAATTGAAAAGACGGGAGTCCCTGCTTGGTTCTCCTACACACTCAGGGCTATATTCATCTTCAGTTCAAACTTGATGTAGTGGCAGGCCACAGTCTCCAAGGCAGAAATTAGTTCTTCCTTTGTTATGCTGAGCAAGACATTCTTCTTTATAGATCCCTAATAAATGGAGGAACATGGCATAGTCAGTTCAGGGCAATGGGGCTCTGTGCAGAGTGTTAGCAGGGGCATCAGGCTCCTTGGCAGGAGAATGAGCAATGAATATAACAATTTGGGGATTATTTCTGTTGCTGCTTTCAGCTATGCATCCTCAAGTGAAGGATCAATGTTGAATTCAGTTGTCCATTGCTTTAGAAACTTGTTGCATGCTGTTTTGCTCCTAGACTGACTTTTCACATTCCTACTGCCCACAAGAAGTGTGACATGTTGAACCTTCTTTGGTCCCCTCGCCTGTCTGTAATATCACATAAGCACACTCCCAATGGTACCCTGCAAATCATAACAGTAGCTACAGCTTGCTCAGGACCCAAGCTAGCTGCTATGAGTCAGCTATATCACAAAAATAAAATAAAAATAAAATAAAATAAAATAAAATAAAATAAAATAAAATAAAATAAAATAAAATAAAATAAAATAAAATAAAATAAAATAAAATAAAATAAAATAAAATAGCTGGAGTGGCTGGAGTGCAGTTACTAACTCCCAGAGCAAGGGCTGTAGAGCACGCTAGAGCAGATTGGTTAAGCACTATACAGCACCTAGCCTAAAGCTTCTCTCAGACCCCCTGTGATGTCCCATAAAACATAATCATCATCTTGTACAAGCTGCGAGTCTCTGAACGAGCAGGGGTGTTGTGTTGCAGCCCACCAGAGTTGATCTTTAGTATGCAACAGATGGTATGCATTGTATGCCCTATGATGTGGCATGAGGGCATATGGAGGCAATTAAGGGTGCAGCGCCTGCTGGGACAGTTGAAGGACAGTACAGTCAAGAGTATATGGCCTTTTGGGAGCAGTCTTTGGCATGAACTGTTCCCTGAGCCAAATTTATCTGGGAGAGAACAATCTAGAACAGGCTAAGCAAATTAGCACCGTGAACAATCCAAGACTTGAAATTGCTTGTTGGGTTTTCATTAGGGAGGTCTGAAGTTGTGCCTGTATGACTGGCTACCTCTCCACCAAGGGCATAGACTTGGTGGTGAAAATGTTCCATCAATCAAAGTGATACCCTGCAAAAGACAAAAAGTAAGGCCTGGAAGGATTTGGGAATTTAGAAGCCTAAGAGACTTCTAGGAGGAGTACACCACAAGATGCTGGTGACATCAAGACTGAAACTCACCTGGAGTAACCTTGGATGTCTATAATTTGGGGATTGCCATATGAGTCAGAAGCCTGGGTTCCCATGATAGCATCTGAGTCAGCTCAGATGAAGTGTTATCCACCTGCCCAGTACAGGCTCACACTTCAGAATGAGATCAGTCTCTCCTTCCTCACTCCTGACTCTACTGACTGAGTCATCAGCTGTGAGAGCAGCCCCGGGACCTGGTCAATACCTGAGATCAGTTACATCAACTGCACAAGAGACACAGTTCTCAGGGAATTTGATGCCTTGGAAACTTCCTCGCAGAACAGCCTCACATTAACGGTCTAGATTCATGGGCTGTTACAAGAAATGCTCCAACACAAACTGTAATGAGAAATTTCAGCCAAATTCCTGCTGGTGTGGTGAAACATAGGAGAAAGATAGAGAACCAGCATTGAGACCATACTGCCTAGTAGTTAAGAGCCAGGCTTGGAGACCAGTGAAGGTCAGCAAAGCACAGGGAAGTGAGTTGTCCATACTTTTTTTCTTCTGAACAGATCAGGGCATGGTGGAAGAACTCCACTCAGAAAAAATCCAGCAAACAGACAGGGTACGCGCAGAGATGCACACACACAGCTCGTTCGAGTTTTCACTGGCGTGACAGAATGTGTCACTTATCTCCAGATTGTTTATGGGGTCAAGCCATGGCTGGAACAGTTTCAAGAATTCCACTTGATATCCCAACGCCATCGTCCTCGAGGGAGAACACTGGAGTCACTGCGAACATGCTGTCCTCCTCCCTAGGCCAAGCAGCTCTTGGATACACCCAAGGAGGGCAGTGAACTCGTGCATCACCCCAAGACATGGAGCCAGCTGCAAAAGGCAGGGAGGTGTTAACCCTCTAGGGACCCTAGAGGGGGGACCCTAGAGATGCCCAGAGTAAATGGTCAATAGCAGATGGAGGAGAAGGTCAGGAATAGCTGGACAGGCTCCTGGTCCCATACACAGAAAGATATCCTTGCTGATATGCATCCCTCCCTGCCAGAGCTTGGCCATATCGAGCAGGGACTGTCCAGGTCTCCTTCTTTGGGGTCTGGCAAGGAGCTGGCAAGAAGGGATCTATGCCCAGATACCAGGCAGAAAGCAGCAGGTGAGGAATGCTTTGGACCACATTTAATTAAGATGGAAGCTGTGAGCACTTCTTTCTTGTCTGAGAGCCAGAAGAAAAAGAAGAGAGATGCTGACTGTTTCCTTTGGTCATGCTGAGCTTATGCACCTCCCACTCTGGCGTATTTCTATACCAGCTGCTGCTCTTTTGCCTCACTGCTGTGGCACATCCTGAGGGAGTCTGAGTCCTCACATACCTCCAGACCACAGAGGGAAGAAGCTCAGTCAATGGGTTGTCTTTCCCCTCCATGGACCCAACATCATATGGCACACCAAGTTTATCATTATCTGTGTATGAGGGGCCCCACATTGTCTTATCTGCAGGAAAGGAGAAGAGCATGGCAACATGGCAACCATCACCTGAGGTCAGGGCAGCCAGTCTGGTGCCCTGTACTAGTTGGTCAATGGTGATATCAAGGAAAAATATAAGACCATTCAGCAGATAGTAATATTACTTCAAAGTACAGCTTCCAGTGGTTTGGTTTCTCCAGCTCTCAATTCGAGAATGGAAGGTTTTGGACTTGATAGGTCTAGGTAGATTCTTCATTTTCCTTGAGTTTGCCCAGTCCTTTTTTTGAACTTGTGGTGCAAACTTTTAGCACCTGCAGCCTCCTGCAGCATGGATTTCCACAGCAAAGCAACATGCTGTGAGACAAACCATCCCCCCTACTTTAAATCCACCACCCGCCAGGCTCAGTCTCTGTAAAGCAGTGAGCAATAGCTCCCCATTTATTGTTTCCAAACATTCTTCCAACACTTGCAAGATCCAGCTGCCCATAAGTTATTCTTATCCAGGGCTTTTCCTCACACATCATTCACACCAAACTCAAATGAGGCCATTTGTTGGTGTGAGTTATCCTGCAGGTCCTTGCATTTCTCACTGATGATGAGGCAATAGAAGGGCATGTCTCCAGCCTTTCCTTTTACCCACCCAATATTGCAGCTGTGGCTTTTATTTGTGCCACGGACTACTGGGGACATGCTGTGAGGCAGGGACCTTTTAAACCAAGTTGGACCTTTTAAACCACTGCCAGTTGCAGCAGAAAGCAAGCCTACTCAGGAATTCCAGTTACGTACTAGAAGCCAGGACCAGAATTTAGATTGGAGTGGGTCCATTTTCATTTGTGCATTTGTCTTTTTTTATTATTATTTTGCTTTATATATTTTTTTTGTACTCTGAACACGGAGGTCAGCAACACTCCAAAGAGTCCAGTGATGTCACTGCTGACTGAATCACAGGGAGGGCAGAGTGTAGAAATGCAGACAAGGAAAAGTGATGCAATTATTCTAGCACATGCAGCATAAAAAAGGGGGCTGTGTCCATTAGCCTCCCAGAACAGGATGTTACAGCTTTGGGGAGCATGTTCCCTCTCTCCAGAGCTTTGCACCTGACTGGATTTCTTCTCCAGAGCTAAGCAGGGTGATATTCACCCAGGAAAATACCATACACCTCATGCAAATTCTGCACATCCACATCCATACATGTTGTAAAAACACCAAATAAATTATTATTTTCCTTCACTTCAGAACAGCTACCAATAATGAGCCATTTTTTTTTGCTCCACCAAAGAAATGAAGTTAAATCTTCAGCTCTCATTTAGATGATTGGGACTCCAAGCACTCTGCAAAGTGGGGAAGGCTCAGAATTTGCCTGCATCTTTCTTAATTTCTTAATGCCCCTGAAGAAAATTGTCTACAGTTACAGCAGCACCTGCCACCCTTGCTCAGCCCCAGCTCTATCACTAGGATTCAAGCTCTGCCAGTTTTAGAATGACCCTTTATAAAATGTTCAAACTACTAACGTCCCAATAGGGTTTTCAATTTCCTCAGCACTCCTATCCTAGCATTTTTTTAGGTGCTAGGACCTTGGAGGGAAATTTGGATGTTATGCAGCAGTAGGGGAAGATTAAGTCCTCAGCAGAAGGGCATAAGGCAACCAAGAGCCTTCTTGACCAGAGATCCGCATCCCACCCTGTATGGATCTTAGATGGCGAAGCTTTCATTGGAAATTTGCATGTATGAAAGCAAGGGCTACTTCTCTCCATACTTGACTCATTCCCTAAAAAAGCCCTTATAACTCTTTCCCAATGCCTACCAAGACAAGCTGATGCTTCCATATGTACCAAACTACTGGCCAAGGACCTGTTTTGGGGACTCGCCGCCCAATTCTGTTCATCCCAGGGGAATGAAATGAGGAAACTGCGGATGCACTCAGTGCACGTCTCTTCCGAGGGGCATGCTTATTTGCATGGTAATGAGCATGGAAATGAGCCCCTTTTCTTCAGATGTACACAAGGTTCTAGAGGGTGGAAAAGAGCCAAAGTTGAAATTCAGGGAATTGATAGCTTTTTCTTTTTTTTTTCCCCTCCTCTGTTTTTTATTTTTCATCTAAATGCAAAAACACAGCATATAGCACAGAAAGTGCATTGTGCAATTAACTGCTAAACACGAGATATGAATTATTATTTTAACAGCCTGTTTGAGCAAGCCCCAATTGGTTAGATAGCCTTGCTCAAGCAGTAATTACTCGATTTATTTTTAAAGAGGCTCTTCTATTTGCTTTGTTGCCATAGCTTTCTGTTTTCTTTTCCTCTCTTTTCAAGTTAAAAAAATACTCTATAAATCCACGGCTCCTTTCAGAAGCCAGTGTGCAGCAAACTTGACTGAACTGAGGCTTATAGCAGTACCATGAAGGGGATGAGAGTAGTTAGTCAGGGGAAACTGAGTCACCAAACCTCTACCATGACAAGGGTGTAAGCAGAACCAAACGCCTGTTCACATCCCTTGGCCCCAGATACACTGACCTTGGTGAGTCTGGGAAACAAAATAGACCCATCTGCTATTGCCAAGACCTGAGATTCAGGGGTAAAAATTGGTGCTGGAAACCCTCTACTGGCCCACATTGCGCAAAGAGATCCAGGTGAGCAGGGCAAGAATGGGACAAGGCAAAGCCTGAGCTCTGCTCGGGTAGGATGCAGAAAGCAGGAGACCTTGCATGCAATGTAGCAACAAACACCTTCAGTTAAACACAGCCAAAGTGGTGGCACTGCCTCTGCAAATCCCTATTCCCGGTCAAAATTGCTCTGCTCAGAAGCACATGCTACAGCCGCTGTGGTTATGGTTGCCCAACAGTCTGTAAAGGCCATGCATCTCCATGAAAGTTCCATTTTTCGCAGCACAGACACTTGGGTCATGCCTACTACCCTTGCTCAACACTTCCTTCAGCACATACTGACAGGCAGCATGCACTGCACCCCCATGGCACCAGGTCGCAGATATTTAAGCCTCCATGCTTTCCCTAACAATAAGAAAATGCTAAGATTTTTTTCATTCTCCCACACACCTGCACTGGGGTAGCCCACATACCTAAACCTGAGCCCGGTTGTAAATTCTGTGCTGTTTAAGGATGAGTGTAAGGAAACTTTGCTTGAATCACAGCACTGGATTTCCTGGATGATGATTTTCACTAGGCAAAAGTAGGGGAGATTTGATGTGGTCAGTAGAAGTTTAGAGCCATAGTCCTGAATTTCTGGCTCCTGGCACCTGTTTTACTGTTTTGACACCAGACTTTGGAGCAGAGGGAAAATAATGTGATAATATGATATCTAGCGCTAATGTTATTTACTAAAATACAAATTAATGCTCAGTCACATGGTGGCATGATTTGTCATCCAGACCTAAAATTAAAAGAAATTTAGGCTGAGTCAGAAAGTTATTTCAGGTTTTAGTAGGTAATATGAAGTGGTGGGACCAGACGGGAACAACAGTGACATCTTCTGGCTGCACAAAAATCTCAAGCTTTTTCAGCAAGATAGCCAGCAGAATCTGCCAGCCCAGCAACATAGACCGGACTAGAGTGGATAAAAGTTTTATTTTTTGTTTTCCTTTTGTAGTTGAAAGAGGAATGGGTTTTATTTCAGCCTACTTCAGGTGTTTGTCTTCAAGGTGTACCTTAGCATCACTGCAGAATGTGAACAGAGGATGTGCGATGTTCATCCCCAAAATTGATCCCTGCAAACCATCTCAGCATCAGTTTGCACTGGCTGGTCTGGTGCTGGTAGACCAAGGAGATACTTGTTTCCATGTGGCTGCCTAGGCCAGGAACCTCTCCTCAAAACAGTCATTAGCCATGAACCTAATCACACCTTCAGCCTTATCCTGTGACTTCCTCTGCCACCCTTGCTACATTGTGCTGCCATGCTGTTCCCCTTCCTCTAACCTCATTTCTTTCTGTCTCTTCCAAGGTTCTTTGTTCCCGTCTCTGAAGCCCTCAGACATGGTCTTCAAGGTCATCTTCTGGCTGGGATACTTCAACAGCTGCGTGAATCCCATCATCTACCCCTGCTCTAGCAAAGAGTTCAAGCGAGCTTTCATCAGGCTGCTAAAGTGCCAATGTCGCCGGAGGAGGAGGCCCATCTGGCGGGTCTACGACCACCACTGGCGAGGGGCCTCCATGAACAGCTCTGGGCGAGACTCTGAGGCAGAGCCGAGACCCAGAATTAGCACCCTGAACAGCTCGTTCATATTTAACTCCTCCTTGCAGGAGAGAGCCAGTAAGAGAAGAACACTGAGCTTCAAGGGCTGGAAAATGCTCACGCCATTCCAGAAACCAGCATCCACCCAGCTGAAGGAAAAGATGAACAGCCTTTCTAACAAAATCCGGGGTGGCTCCAGCAAAGGAGGGGTGACGGCCACCTACAAAACAGAGGTGGAGTCTGTTTCTATTGGGATCCCTCATGACTTCACAGAAACCATCGACTATCAAACCTATGACTTAACAGACTGCTGTGGGCTGAGAGAAACAGATATTTAAAGCCCCTGGGACTCCTGTTGATGGTTTCTTTAGAGGTATCTAGCAGCAACACAAAGGGATGCTGTGGGTCTCTCAGGCAGACTGGAAGCAGAAATTGGGTATAAAACATGGCTACCCAAAGGTTATACAAGTATTCCCCTCATGGAGGTCAGCCCCTTCTCTGGGATTATGGGTTCCTCAGGACCAATGGCCTATCCCATTTTAATAAGCCGTGGCAGAAGGGGAAGATGTGGGGTGGATATAGCCTTAGGAAAAGAGCTGTTTCCTCTGATGGGATGGTTATCTGTCTTTGGAAGAAACTGTGTAATTAAGGGAAATCCAGATGTCTCCTTTGCCTTAAAAACAATACAAAATACAATGGAAAGAGCATACCCCAATAGATGCCAACCCTGCCTTAGCGCATGTGACCACGTTTCTTTCCAGAGGTGGCATCCAGAAAGGAGGCTGTCCAGTGGTAACTGGGAGCTGGCCCTTGAGCCCGTGGGTTAGGAACTTGCAGGACCACAGGGCTGGACAGGACCTCCAGCCCAGGTCTCTGCTCTCCAGGACAAGAACACTGCAGTGTTCCCATGCAGGTTGAGGAGGACCATGGCTCTCAGTTGTATGCAATGACCACAGCTTGCCGGGTCCACATAACCTGGCTTTAGGTCAGAGCAGCAGTCCTGATTTATACACTGATGCCAATGGGCATGTGGGTCTCCTTTCTCTAATTCTAAGCTATGATGCATTTCTGATTTCACCACTGAGTGCAAAATGAACTAGCAACCTGACTTGCTCTAGCGTATTTCCCTCTGTAATACAGAGAAAGGATTTTCTTCACATGTTGGCCTTTTCCCTCGTCTTCTTACTCTCAATTTCCACCTCTCTCAAACAATATTAAATAAATATGCATCCTAGGGGCTCAGCTCAGGTCCAAACTCAACCTGCCCTACGGCTCAGGAAAGGTGGGATGCTTGATTCCCGTTTCTGCTGGTCATAGAGACAAAGCTAAAATGGAACTAAAGTGCAGTGGGAGGTCCCTTGTGTAAACATATCTCATCCCCAGTCAGGATGATATCTGTGACTCTTCTCCCAGGTGACTTCACATGTGCCTGGTATTGAAGTCTTTGGTAGCTATCAGTAGTTGACTATGTCAATGGACAAAAACGATGTCCGTAAAGGCTTCTCTTCACCACTCACGGTCCCACAGTATGAGCTCCCCATAGGGAGGCACCATCACCATAAGGACACGGGACAATAAGGGGACAGAGCAGTGACAACACAGCCTACCCCAGGCTCACTGCACCTTACGCTCTGCTGCTTGGAGAGCTAGTTGCGCACACCCTGCATTTCATGCACTGGTTTTATTACATTCCAGACAGAGAATGAGACCAGGCATTTCCACAACATAAGGCCATTAGATCTAGCGGTGGGTGCACTCCTGGGACACCAAGATGCTGGAGGCAAAGCCTGACTCGGAGGCATAGCATCTCAAGCCTCGTCTGCAAGGTAGATAAAGAACAGGAACAGGAAGCCCAGTGAAGAATGTGGTGCTGAAAGTGTGCCCTGGATGGAAACCCACTCACATCTGTCTCCCAAACCCGTCAGGAGTCTTTCATGAATGCAACCTACACATAAATCATCGTAAGGATAGATATCAAAAGAAATGAAAGGCTCTTACATTTCAAGGGAATAGGAGTGATACAGTGCATGCTGAGACCTAGTATCCTGAGTGGGCCCCCTCTTTACACCCATAACACTGTCCTTCACCCCATGCAGTGGACACTGAACTGAACAAATTATTGCACAAACACTTGCAGATACTGTCCAAATATTTTCCTGACAGCAGCTAACCCCATCAAGAAGCATGAGCACTGCTGAACACACACTCATTGCTGCCTGCATGTTCAGAAGTGGTGAGTGTTTGCAAAGGCAGACAGGGATTGCTAGCTTGCAAGGTTCAACCCTACCAAAGGCCCCAAAAACACTGGCTAGGGGAGGAAGCATTTTTCTTTTGCTGTTTCTGTGGCCTTCAGGGGAAGCAAGACCCTATGTGATGATGGGACAGCACAGAAAGGTATTTTGCAGTATAAGGACTGCTCCTGCCACTGATTCTGGACAATTTTGGATTGACGTGCCTCTCCTGATGGGAGAGCACACTGTTCATTCCCACTACTGGCAATGGGTATTCAGCAGGAGCACTAAGAGCAATCGCTAGGGCAGTTGCTAAAGAGCTTTCCTGGCCAGAGTGTAGATGCCTGGAAGGGCATTGGTGAGGCTAAAGGGTCCCTCCTCCTGCACTTTGCCTTCCCCTTTGGATGCATGTGCATGCATATTGCCATCAGAGGAAGTATCTACACCCAATTCAGCATTTTCGGCCTGGTGACAATATTTTGCAGGCCAGACACAAGCAAGTGTAACATAAGCAATTTGGGGCACAGTTTAGGAGCTGATGCACACCCAGTCAGACCATGAAATTACTCACAGTGTTAACTGCACAAACAGAGCTGAAAGGCCGGTCAAGGAGAAAGACATCTGCCATTAAATGCTTTCTCATGCTCTTGAGTGTTTTTATCTGATGTCTCTCAATCTCAGTGGGAATCCAGTCAGACAGCCATAGTACATGGCAACACAGATGCATCCATGACCATATAGATACAAGTATACATTTTACTACACTTCTATATATCAAGTCATCTCCAAAATGGCAGACTTTCTCCTATAGAGTGGAGGCTTTGGAGGGGTTTTTTGCAACTGTTCCCGAGGAGGTGCTGGAATTATTTCATACAGTTCATCCTGGTCTTTTAAATTCAATTTAATTTTTCCAACTTGGAAATATGTATATCTACAGCCTTCAGTCACTTGAAAGCATCAGGAAGAGAAAGGAAGCCTAGCCTGGGTTTTTATTTTCTCTCCATTTCTATTTTTTATAGACTCACAGGAGAAAAAAAGAGGGCAAAGTCTATTTAAGCACATGTGTATGCACAAACACAAATGCCCAACATGAATTTAATTTGCTTTCTACCATAGTATCTATGCCTATGCTTGACAGAATTCCAAAGGTTGTCCTAGTATGTACTGTAGGAAAATCCTGAGTTCTGCTAAGGCAAAACACTTACTTCCAACTTAAACCCAGGCCCTCCCTTTCCCCTCGATAGTGCATCAGCAGAGACAGCATTTGGATGGGACTCTGGAGCTGGATGTGAGGAGCTCCAAGCAGAGCAGATTGGGGCTGTCTTTGCTGGCAGAGGAGGAAAGACACTGTTGTATGAAATATAACTTGGGTGTCTAGACTTGTGTACTTTACTCTGATTCCCTTAATCTCAGAGCTCTCCCAGCTTTGGAAAAATGGGCTCAGAGCTTCAGGTGATACATTTGCTCTGATCCCCCTGGTTTCTCCAGACCCAGTGGTGTGACCAGCTGAGGGTATGACCCCGTTTCTCCAAATCTGCCTCCAAAGCACCTGCACTTGGGTTATCCAGCAGCTCTCGCCTCATTGTGCTGGCTTTCTGTGTCACTATTGCATCATTAATCTTGCTGCTTCAGCAAACCTAGTGTTAAGGGTGGTGAACAGTGGCTTTTATGTCAGTAGACCCTCCCGAGTCCTGTTCAAGGAGGAAGGAAGACCCCTGTCAGCCTGAGCTGGACTGCAGTTGGGTTGCATTACTATTGTTTACAGTGTGTATATAAGTGTACATTTTCTTTGGCAGACATTGGAATTTTTTATGTATAGATTTTTATTTTTCATCCTAAGATGTATTTATTAGCCAGAGTATTTCTGTTTTGTGATTCAAGTAATGTTGGATTGATGTAAGCTCTATGAAACAGAATGCACATATTTTTGTTTGTTTGTACCAAATACATGCACAAACCTGTCTAATGACATTACTGCAAATTGTCACTATGTCTGATTTTTAAAACAGGGGTTGTAGGGGCGAGACATATGGAAGAAATGGTCATAAGAGGGAGACTAGCTTTGAAAACATCTTAACTCATGATGTGCCCATAATATGAAAACTATCTAGACTATCACTCCATTTCAGATTAACCAAGCTCAAAAGGAGGGTAGAGTGGCTTTAGAAAGGGTTCAGAAAGGGGTGACTAAGATGATCAGAGACATGGAACAGTTTCCATATAAAGAACAATGAAATCAAAAGGCTCTTGCCTGGAAGATAACTGAAGAGGAACATGATGGAGGTCTACAGTCTACAGAATCAACAGCATCGGGGGAAGATAAATAGTAGATGATTGGTCACTGTTTCTCATAATACAAGAACCAAATTACATCAAATTCAATTATCAAAATGCATAAAGCAAGGTAATTTTTTACACAACACATGCTTAACATGTAGAACTCATCACTACAAGATATTGTATCTGCCAAAAGCTTATAGGGGTTAGAAAAGCAATTAGATTCCTTCATGACAGAAAAGTCCATCAAGGGCTGTTGGAAACATTATATAACCTCTGAGCAAGGAAGTCCCTGAGGCAGCAATTGCTGCCAACTACCGGAATATTTTAAAGGATATCACTTCAGGCTGGTCCTTTTTGTCTCCCTCTCCTTAAGTTTCCATTGCCAGGATCTATGTGCCCAGCTAGTCTGGGTCTGAGCTAAACAGGACATTTACCTCCATGTCCTCTTTATTTAGATGTTGGGTAGCGGGCCCATGCCAATTAAATTGTTCATCACTCTGCCTACAGGTTAAATGACCAAATATGCAAAAAACTCAAGGTTAGTCTCCAATGTGCAGTAGATCTACAAGGTCATAGCATTTTGCCACTGTTGTATTGAAATTCCTGCAAAGGAATTTGTGTTACTGAATACCACTTGTAAATTAAAAACAGCTCCTGAGCTGAGTTTGACGAGTGTTCCCCTGAAAGCTTGCAGTTGGGGCTGAGATTTACCTGGAGATTACACAAGAAATTTTGGCTATCTTGTGTAAATGTTTCGACTTCTTTTCAGCAATTAGGCCTCTATTCCTCCATACAGGCGCAGAACATGCATAGTAGTTTGCTTTTCTTAGGTACGTTTTGGTGAGATTCAGCTCACAGATTAAGACACCTCCATTACAAAGAGGTGTCTACTATGAGTCAGATGTTTAAACCTTGTTATAGAGATCTAGGGCAAAAATACGGCAGTTTCATGCCATTTGAAACATCTCAGATTATCCAAGACACCTGCACAGGGCTAGAAAATAGCACATAAAATATCTTGCACAAAATGGCTGCAGGAGAAGCTGATCCATAAGCTGGAAACCAAAGCAAATAATGAGAAAGCAACAGGCAGAAAATCACATTTTGATTTTTGGTCTTTGACCTAAGAAAAAAAAATAAAAAGGACAAGCTATTTACTGTCTGTTAATATGTCACCAAGAGTCCTACCAATGTGTGACTCCCAGGATGAACCACACCACCCAGTCCCTGGGGCATCCTGGGAGACAGAGTCCTGCCAAGACAGTGGGGAGGACAGCTCAGAGAGAGCAACCTAACTACAAGTCCCATGAGGCCAGAGAAAAAGGCTTAGAGCACAATCTTCAGTTCCGTTTGGTTCAATAAAACAAACTCCTTTAAAGAGCTCCTTTACGTGAGCGTAGTGGAGGACAGATGTCTTGGGGTTTGGAGGGTTTGGTGTGGGCCTCAAAAGTAATATTTATGCATCTTCTGGAAATTTCATTTTCCTTTTATTACAGTCATCTCTCCTATCTCAATGATAGGTTCAGAATACAACCTCAAGCAGGATATTTCACATAGCCTTGAAACTGCTGGACTTTCTGAACATCTCTCCTCTACCACTGCCAGAGGCAGAGCCCTGCCTCTTCAAACCTTGCTGCTCTCTCCTAGCACGTCTGTATGTGCTGTAGAGCATAATTCAGCAACACATGCACTAGCAATTTGTGTTGAGTTGTGGCAGGAAGCTTTTTTGAAAGGAAAATGACCCAAAGTCTAACCCTGTCCATGGCCAGGAGGTTGACTTCCTGTGGCAGGTGGAAGAGGAAGACCATGGCAGGAGAGTTTCTCCTTGGAAAATGGCACTCATTGTGAAAGAGCAGAATAAGAGTGGATGGAAGATCACAGAGCTAAGAAATGGAAAAAAAAAAAAAAGGCAACAACAACAACAAAACCCTATTTTAAAAAGCACCCAGCTTTGCAGGGAGGGTGTTTGCTTCCTTCCTTCCAGAGATCTGAGAGGAATACACACACACACCAAAAAAAAAACACTCTCCAAAAAAAGCACAAGTGCAGCAGATCCTGACAGGAACATGCAAGGCAAAGCCATACTTACATGAAGTCATCCCAAAAGCTCTTTTGCCATTTAAAAATTGCCTTGGTACAGATTAGAATATCTCAACAAATTATCGAAAATCTGGAACGTCCTTGAGTAACCTTGTTTCTAGCACGGCAAGGTAGCTTTACGGGTTGAAAAGCCTGGCTACCTTGAGAGCACTAACATTAATTTGTGAGTAAATTGCTATTGTTTTATGTATGTTTATTACTACAGTGTTGAACAGATGATTCATGGTCCAAATCCAATTTAACTTTGATTGCCGAGGCACTTTAATTTCTAAGCTGTTTTACTCTTGCAAGGGTAAATGTTGCTTTCCAAACCTTCAGGGCATGGGCTTTTTCAGACTATATCAATATATTTTTATATAGGTATACATTTACTTATGTATATAAATGCTTATGCCCACATAGATATACCTAGTTACACATACAAATACGGATATACTTGATCCTCAAACATATATTCATGGTCTTTTGGCAAAAACATTTTTTTTATCTGTTTGAGCCATATCATTCTAAATTCTATATTATTCTGTTTGTCCCCAAACCCGAGAAATTAGAAAAAGGGGTTTTCAAGTTTTGTGAATGATTTGCTGATGGCACCATGGGTACTAACCTCACCCTCTGCTTTTAAAATATGAAAGCAAAAGGCTAGAGATCAAATATGGAAGTCATGAGAAAGGGGCATCACCCCACATACATGCATGTGCCATTTCCTTGCCAGATAAAATTCAATTCATGGAAAAACAGAAAAATGAAAATTCAAATCCCCTGCAAGCACATATGAGCAAACAGCCAACATGGATTCGTAAGGAGCAAACTCAGTCAATCTTGTTCCCTCAGTTACAGGCATCAGAAGCAGGGGAAGATGTCAAATATGTGGACTTCAGCAAGGCTGTGAATTTTGACAGTCTTACAGAAAAAAAAAAATTAGTTGACTATTTATGGAATTTGCAAAATTGTATGAAGCAGCTGGAATTGCAAGAATCGTGGAGAACAGGATTTGATTCAAGACCAGCATCAAAATGGCCTTGGCACATTTAAGGAAGGGTTTCAACCAAAAATACAGTGGATCTGCCCTAATGTTATAAGTATGAAGTTTTACACTCCAACAGGAATAATCAACTGTCCTGGCCCTGAGACCCACCATCCTACAATAGTCTGTCTCTGTAGTGCTCCATAAACACCCTCAGCCCTCCAAACAGGCTCCTGCCATCCCAAGAGCCCTGGGGAAGGGCATTAACATCTTGCCTATATCCACTGACCACACTGACAACAGTGACTTCCTAATATCTGAGAAAGCAGGGCTCTCATTGAACAGGGAAAGGACTAATAAACCCACTGACAGGAAGATGAGATGAGCCAAATTCATACTAAAAATAAAATGCAAATATGAACAGGGGAATAATTAACAACTGGAGCAGATTTTCTGGGAGATTCTTGAAACACAAATCTTGGTAGACAGGAGAAGAGAAAAACGTTATAGAATGAATGCTCTAGCTCACAGAGAAGTAATGGTCTTGATGCAAAATTTGCTCTCCTGCCCTTCTTATACATGAGGTCAAGCTAAATTATCATAATACTCTCTCTGGGCTAAAAAATAAATGTTTTTCTGCATGACTTGGCAAGTCCTGCTGAGCTCAAAACATTGACCAAAGATTGCAACTGTTTTGCTGAAAGGAGAAAATATATTGAACTGAGCTGCTGTCCTGAAGGGACTGTGAAAGAAATATTATCTCTTCTTCTTTTCTCTTCTCTTCTCTTCTCTTCTCTTCTCTTCTCTTCTCTTCTCTTCTCTTCTCTTCTCTTCTCTTCTCTTCTCTTCTCTTCTCTTCTCTTCTCTTCTCTTCTCTTCTTCTCCTGAGTCATTTGTTTATTTCTTGCTCTATTTTTAGTGTCCATTTTCTGTGCATTGCATTTTTCTACCAAGAGCCGCTGCAGCTATTTTTAGCTGGTGGAAATTGGCCAGACAGTTAGACAAGCTATTTTTGACTCTTCTCATTTAGGTATTTATTCTGGAGGGATTTATTAGCAGAGAAAGCAACTTGACTGACATCTTGGGAGGTCTCCTTCTCCCTCTCCCCCACTTTAAGCCAAGGAATTGCAACTTAACACACAGGGCAGACCTCCTGGAAGGATCTCGTCTCTGCCTGGTCTTTTTGCTGATCCTCACAGCACATGAGTCAAGTGCAGGCCACATGTGATGTCTTTATGAAGCTTTCCACTCTGACTTTGCATCTGGCAGGGCTGTCTGGGGAGCTGGAGAGTCCTGGACTTAGGGAAGAATCATATTTTTGCTCAAGGTTGAGTCAACGGACCCATCGGTGGTACAGGGCCAGACACCACAGGTCCAGGCTCAGAATCATATCCTATTTAGTATGTCTGAATATGAAGGTTTTCCATATCTCAGCTCATCAGGGCTCTCTTCCCTTGACCTTTCCTAGGTCTATTATAACTTTTCTTTGAAAGTGTGTGGCCAGAGTTAATCTATTTCAGTTATAGTTCCACTAGGGATATCATTAAGTGCCTAACATCATTACGCACACGGCATGATGATATTTTTTCCTTTATTCTCAGTTCTTTTCCCTCCAAAATCCTAACATCTTATTGGCCTTTTTGACCACTGTTGAGTGCCAAGGTTATATTTTCGTCTCAGCTGTTCTAAAAGATTCAGCATCTCTTTCCTGAATGCTAATAACTACTTTTAAGGGCATGGCCAGTTATGCATAGTTTTTTCCTCATCTGCATTATTTTGCATTCATCAGTATTAAATTCACCACCTAGTAACACAGTATCATGAGATCTCTTCCACAAGTATTCACATCCTGCATTGATTTTGAATACTCTGTCTAACAAAGATTTGTCCACAAACTGTTATCGATCCATTTACATTTTTTTCCAGATCTTTTTTTGGAATTAGTGTTTCATATTTTGGAAATAGGAACTATTATGGGCCCCAGCACTATCTTAAGGAAATTTCTAATAAATTATAATGACTATTTAACCATACCTTTTGCTTCTTCTTCATTTAATTCACCAATTATTATACCTGAAGAAGACATTTCACCTTGCTGCATTACAGCTTGGAGAAAGTTAGGAAGAGTTTCAGGACAGACTAATGAATATTATGCACAAAGTACAGACTGTGAAACCTTCCTAAATTAAGACAATAATGACTATATGGGCAAGAGAAAGGGAAGAGTGGCAGATGATATCACTTCAGAGGAATTTTGCAAGGGCCATTCTTTTTGCAGAGTACAGACACTGTGTACAACATGTGTCATGCGCCAACTTTACTAGACCAAATACTTACTTCCATGGAAGCAATAGGCAGAATAATAGCAAAAGCCAATATTTTTCAGGCAACTGCAAAGTAAATGTGCCCTGTGTTTATTTTAAATGAGAAAATGGTGCCTAAGCTAATGTATTCCTAAAAATCCTATTAACAGCACAGAAAGAAAAGTCTGAGCAGTGACTAGATTTAAAAACAAAAAACAACAACAACAACACACAGGAATTACAGGAATTAAAGGAATAAGCTCTTTTCAAGAGATACTCAATGGAGTGATCAGGGACCAAAATAACTATGAGAAAGGATTTGGAAATATCTTCTGATGAATGTGGAATCTCAGCTCAGTGATGAAGAGAGGAGAAGAAGCCTTCCTCCCTGAAGTGTGCTATGAGGAACTGGAGCTCTTATTTTGAGTCTGGCATCAGACAAGAGAGTGAATAACATCACTAGCTGTTTGAACAGAAAGAAGAAAAAAAAGTTGAAAAGAGAGACCCTCACATTTTCATATAGCATGAATAATTAAACAAGCAAAAAAGAATCATCCTTCTGGAAGGTATCTCTGGGGAGACTTCAGAGTATTGATCTTGGATGTATAAGCGGAGCTCTGGGCAATGTCCCTGGAGTCCACCCATTGGAGTGAGTGGTTGATTTGTCATGGATTGGGACTGCCACTCAGAGGGACCTGGATGAGGCTGATGGAGGCTATGGAGATGGTCAGAAAGTTGAGAAAAATCTGAGAAAAGACTGAAGGAGCTGGATTAAGTCAAGCTGGAGAAAACATGGTTAAAGGGGAGAATCTAATTGCACTCCCCTAAAGTGACTGCAGAGAAGCAGAGTAAAACTGCTTTGAACATGCAGTGAAAACATGGGAGGCAGCAGGCACAAGATGCAGCAAGGGACACCCCCATTAGGGGGGGGGAAAGGAAAGGGGTGTAAGGGAAAATTCTCTCCCGTGAAAGCAATGCTGGCCTGGACCAGGGCAGTAGAGAGGCTGCACAATCTCTATCCTTGGATAAATACAAAACCTGACTGAAGAAGACCTTGAAGTTGGCCATGCTTTGCGCAGTGGCCTGGAGTACTCCAACCTCATTCATTCTTCAGTTGATGATTCTGTGGATAATGGAGTATATATGTGTGATGCTTCCAGACCTTGCCTTAGGAGATGCTTTTTCTGTAAGCAGCCTTTTTTTGTAGGGTGAGCCACCCCTAAGGCTCCTGTGAAAAATGCCATCCTTTCTCCATGGCAGGCAGTGTGCAAAGCTTTATAGCTGTCATTTTCTTCTGGGGAGAAGCAATGGGAGATCATGATTAGAGGCTCTGGATAGCCTTGGAAGAAATAGCTCTTATCAAGCTACAGCTCAGCCATAAGCACACGCTTCAAAAGGCCTCAGAGTTGGCTGGGCACGTTTTTTTAAAGACACTTCATTGAAAAACACTGGCCACTGTCCAGAATATTAAAACCTTTCATAATAAAAACTAAAAACCATCTTCTTCTCTGCTGTTTCTGAGTTGTTTATGTCAAGGGAAAAACACAGTCCCTGTTATTTCATTTCAAATGAACTCTTACTGCCAACACGCCCTGAAACCCAACGGCTATCATAAATCATTAATGACCTAAGTTTTCATCACCCACTTTGTTCTGACCAGTTACAATTCTTCATTATGTCTGTATGTCATCAGTGGGGTCAGAGATGAAAGGTACATCAAGGTCAAGTGATAAATATCTAAAAGAAAGGCCTTCCTAGCCTGTCACCCCAATAATTATGATTTGATTCTTATGATGGTGGGATACCAGGGAACAGGAGAGGGATTGGGAGTTGTCACTAAGTGACACTGCAGAGGCCAGCTATGACCCCACTGCTTATGGAAGACCCCATGCATGTGCTTCTAAACCAAGTCTGGAATCCAGGATCCACAACTGCTTGGGGGCACAACACTTAATACATTATGCCAGCTGTAATAACTGATACTCTGCCTGGGGCAGCACCTTGTTTAGGCAACATCTCCCTCCTCTTCACACAGGGAAGTTGAAGGCTGGTGGAGCAACACCTTTGGCAGAAGACAGTGCCAAGGTATCTTGGAGATGCTCTCAACTGTGTGAGGATACTGTAAACTTTGGGGATGCTTTAAAGAGTTCAGCTCTCGCTTTGCTCCGAAATTAGAGTAAATATAGATCTAAATTGTGCCTCAGGGATTATGAAACCTGCTGGCTGTTCTCTCCATATCTCCCCACTCCGCCTCCTGCCTGGAGTCAGCACCGCAGTAACCTTTAAAATAGCTTTTATACCACTTGACTGTCCTTAATTACATATAGAAATTCTACAGTGCTATAAA
Organism: Tinamus guttatus; assembly: GCF_059628265.1. Lineage (NCBI taxonomy): Eukaryota > Metazoa > Chordata > Aves > Tinamiformes > Tinamidae > Tinamus > Tinamus guttatus. Next base: position 3,482,680 of record NW_028288752.1, read on the forward strand.
TCAGGGCATTATTGCCATGTTATTTGCCATTGCATGAGACAGGCCGTCACTGGTCACATAATTTCCCCAGATAGTAGAAAAAGCTATCAAAAAATGCCAGTCTCATTTAGTTTTGGACAAAATCCTTCCAAAACAAAGACATGGAAATACAGTTAGAAAATGGTGTGCTAGCATTGCTGATGACTGTAAGTAAAGTTTGTCATTAAAAGGGGAAAACAAATGGGATGTAATCAGAAGAATATAGACAGAGAGAGACAGAGATTGAGTCACTTTTATGTTAATACGTCTTTATCAGACTTCCCCAGTGAATAAGTAAAATGGCCTATTTATTGTCACTGAAGCTTATGATAAAAGCACTATCATATCCTGTATCTCTCATAAAGGTACATATATTGCTATTAAGGAAAACTCATTTTGTTCCCTTTTTGATCTCATTCCCATTATTTCTTTTTGCTAAGTGTTGCTTTTAAGCAAAGAAATCACAGATCCTCTGCTCAGCTGTATAAAGCAGGGTTAGGGTCATATGGGGACCACCCCTGCATCTTTTTTGTCCCTCCTTTGAGCACTGCCCCAAACCAGCTTCATTAATGTTACTAACTCATTAACAACCGTTAACAACCACAAACAAGGTGCGTTGTGCTGGTTTCTGGACCTGTAGGCCACTCTTGAAAGACAAATATTGGTCCTTTCATCAGTTGTCTCATTTCTTAGGTGCCGCATCCACTATGGCTATGTCTTCCTGAGACCCTCCAGTTCCTCTCATTATCTAAAATTTGGGGTGGCATTGCTACATTTTTCACTGTTTTCCTTCCTATGGAGAGATGATATGGTGCAACTGGTTTGACACCACTTGTCTCTCACCACTGAGGTGCACAGCTTCAATTCCTGGTGCCTTCTCTTCATTCTCCCCTGTAATATCTCTCAGCTAAGAAAAAGAAAGTGTTGCAATTACTAAGAGGCTGGCAAAAGCTGTTGCTTGGATCTAAAATAGTCACAGCGTCATAAAGGCCCAAAATGCAGCTCTTAACCTCAAAACACGATGACGCAGGGTGGCAAAATCTACTCCAAAGGAAGCAAGTATTAATCTTGCAGCTGCTCTGATCTACAGGGAGAGTTATCAGTAAGTATTCCCCTATTATAGTAAACTGATCCTTGAAGTGATCTCTCCTAATGCTTTGCATCTCTCAGCTGTGACTGGCTCGCCTCTCTAACCAGAAGTGTTAAAAGTCACATCAGCATCACTTTTTATCGCTCTGTCCCCTTTAAAAATCTCAGTCATGGTCAGAATCCTCTTCATGCAACACTACCTTTAAGGGTTTGCTGTGTTTGGAAGCAGACAACATGTACCTTATTTGTGTTGTAAATAATGCGAACGTTCTTATGAAGAGCTTCCTCAAGTTTCTCTAGGTCTGCTAGGTCCTCTCTTCTGCATTAGCTTGCATTTATCTGTGCTTAATCTCATCTGCCATGTTGTTGCCAATTCTCTTGGCTTGCTTAGGTATCTGGAATTCCTCCTTGGTTCTGACTACCTAAAGTCGCTTTGTGGCACCACCAGATTCATCTACCTCTTTCTTCAGCTCAGGTATCATCCTATAACCAAGGCAGTGCACATGGGATGGAGAACAGAATGTTCTGCTTGACCTTCTGCCATAACAGACCATTTAATTCTCCTCTTTACTTTCTCCTAGGACAGCTTCAAAGACAGTAGTTTCCCACTCATCCTATGACTCCTTAGCTGCCTCAGTAGACCCTTTAGACAGAACTTGTTAAAGACCTTATGGATATATAAATGCACTGTGTCTATCATGTACCCTTCATTCTCTACTTTCTTGATCCATTCATTGAACTTTAGTCATTTTAAAATAGTTTTCCTAAAGATAAATAGGGATGGCTTAAATCCCATAAACTGGGATTCTCCCAGTTGCTTCACAAGCTTTTGGAATATATATAACATTCACTATATCTTCTCTGTCTTATATCCCTCTCCACCTTCCACCTGTATATAGATTTAAGGCATGTATGTTCTCTGTTTAAGACATACATTATCTCAGTTTCCTCAGAGGGACAATATGAAGGATTTCTAGCAGCTGGGGAATCTCTAGTAGCCTCTGAGTTTATACATGTCTAGTGTAATCCACCTTCCATTTGGAAACAGGATCAATACTTCACTGTGAGATCTTGCAGTGAAACAATTTCTGCACCTGGAGATTGACTTTTAAACTCTATAGCTAATTCATGTTCTAGGTACCTGGGTCAATAAAGTTTCTGCCCAGCCAATCCAAAGACTGGATAAGCCAGAAATAATATTTTCTGTAAGGCTATATGGTACATATGTAAGCAAGTCAGAACTGGCTGGACAGATATAAAAATTTTGCCTTATCACGGGAGGCAGATAATCTTTTATCTGCTTAGACAATCATGGCAGGACCCCCAACATCCTGAAATCATCACAAATCTTTCCTTTAACTTTAATGGTCTTTGGATAAGGTCCTGGATTCTTTGCCTTGCTTCCAAATGTTAATATAACAACTTTTCCTTTTTTTTTTTTTTCTTAACATTATCAAAACCACTCTCAAAATCAGAGAGCCTTACCAATTCTAAGCCAGTTCTCTAACTGTTATGTTATTGCGCAAATGAAAGGATCTCTAGAAGGGTATCCACAACACCCAAGTTTTCCCTACGGACAACAGATAAAAGCAGAGAGCCTCACCTGGGGAAAATCCATAAAGTACAAATAAGTCGGTGGATCCACACTCATTTATACACATCTGATAAACTGTCTCTAGTGAGCAGTGAGTTTCTCTTTAATTCTTTTGTCTTGTTTTCATTTTTAATGAGATTTTAAGCAGCAACAGCCTGTGATCTCTGATAACTCAAATCAAGGAGAAGCTAAGTCAAGGGCCACATCTGACGTTATTTACTCTCTCTGGGTTGCAGAAAGTGAGAGCTGAAGGAGAGCAATGTATTGCCACTTGGTTTGACTCACAGCAAAGCAAACGTGATGCAATTAATAACCCACCTGGATGAAGTTAATTCTCCAGGCTATGGTCTACCTTTCTTGCATATTACCTTGACTTGACTGAACAAGATGCTATCCCTTACCAAAATCCATCTGAACATAAGAGAAGCAGTGTCATGTCACACCATGACACCTCAAGTCCCATATCCAGGGCCATCTCACTCAGTCACCAAGGAAATGCCTGGAATGAAGAATAAATGGCATGGCAAGCGCACAGAATACTTTCCCCTAGCATTTTTCCCATCTTCCAACCATTTTTGACTCAGGAAATCACAGAAGCCAGATATTCTTTCCATGTGTTTAGTAACTCAAATGATTTTCTCTCTTAAATTTTTGATGTTTGTGTGATTGTTTTTGATATACTCCTGCTCCTATATGTTTCAAGCATAGGTTAGATTCTGTATTAGCTGCAATCCTGGAGAAAAAGCAGCATGGATACACAACCCTAGCAGCTCCATACTGTCCTCTGTTCCTAGGGAGTTTGATGAGTATTCACGTGAGCCTCTCTGGCCCATATTGTACCCCATGCTCTTACAGACAATATTTTGAAGGGAAGTTTCTGTCCCAAGTGAAAACCAAGGCGCGAGCAACCACTGGACAATGCTGGAGTCCAGGAGGTGACCCCGGTTGACCACTAGCAGAGATGCAGCCTGTAATACCATCCTCAGCAACCTTTCCTCTTGCAAGGATGACCATCCTTCAAAGTCAGAGGCATCCCTGGACCTGGACCCACTGGGGTTGTAGTTGTGTCCTCAGATCAGGGCAAGCAGCGATGAGCCTTGCTTGGCTCAGCAAAGCTCCTTCTCTCCCACTTTTGCATTTCCCAGTGGAAATATTTGTCTGGGACTAACAGGCGTGGCTGCAATGATGCTACCACATAGCAAGGATATTACACTCTGCAAAAGCCGATGGGAATAGGAGTGAGGGTGGAGAGTGCAAGGCTAGAGCAAGCCTGGGAAGGGATCCTGATGGAAAATGAATTCAGAGCTCATCTGGTTAGTTCAAGTCATGCAGCCACTTACTTACAAAGTCAACTTCATTGGCAATCTCTGCTTAGGAGAGACTTGGGAGTGAGAATCATTGCAATTTTACACATACATGCAAAAGTTTTCACTTCAGGCAAATGGAGCCAGAGCCCAGCTGCCAGAGCAGCTGTGCCCAGCTCCAGATAACACGAGGGGCAGTTTATCCAAATCCATCCTCTCCATTCTCCTCTGCTCTGTTGTCATCTAGTCCAGCTACCTCCCCAGTCCCCCTGATTCTGATTTTTGTGCAGATCATCTGAGAGTACAAGTCATTTGCAGTTGTGGATATTTGGCACTTTTTTTTTCATAAACCAGGACTTTTCAAGGGATGTGCATTATTTCAAAAGCAGCTTTTATACCTGAAAATGTGACCATGTCGTGTACAGGACAGAATCTGGTTTTAGAAGGGCTTTTTCTTTCTGAGAGGGCTATCCACAGCTCTCCTGATGAGATTCAGGCTGCAGAGGCCGCCCACTAAAATTAATCCTTGCCTGAAGAGGCATTACAGGAGAAAGCTGCCATTTCTCCATCCTGATTGTGCTGAAAGCCTAACCCATTTAGAGATGATTGTGTCAGCAGGTAGCTTGATATTCCCATTCTTTGGGGATGATGAAGGCTTTTTTTTTTCCGTTTAAAACTTATAGCAGAATGTTTTACTTAGGGCTGGCGTCATGGAATGTCTGTAGAAAATCACCTTGCCCTTTCCAGTAGTCCCACCAGAGTATGAACCAGCTTGGATTTTGAAGATTGCATGCCCATATCTGGATTGAGTTAGAATCACCAGTAATAGCAGAGAGCCACCATTCAGCTGACAATTTTTCCCATTAAAAAATAGTATTATTGTGATTATTATATAACTATACAGACAATTAATTATCTTCTCTACAGGAGGTATGAGCAGATGCATTAAGCTATGAGGAGCCCATCACCAGCTGGGATAACTCAACCTATCACTAAAGGCAATAATGCAGCAATTGATTTAGGGCAGTTCAAGATGTAACCTCATATCAGTTTTTCAAGACCCTGTCAAACAGCATGGCCTAAACTTGCACAATGTTCAGCTTTGTTTTAAATAAAATGAGCCTGGGGAGAGAGGAAGTTTTCCTCTTCTTTTTTTTTCTTTATCAGTTTCCTGGATATTTAAGGCCCTCAACTGGTGAGCTGTAGCACAGCAATACTGAAGACTTCATCATATACAAGTTCCCATCAGCAGGATCGTCTCGTGCCCACTTTCCTTGCTCTGATACCAACCCGTCCATGCCAGCAAGAATTCCTTTCCTCCCTCACGCTGAGCACCCGCCAAATCCTCCTGCATTCCCAGCATCCCATCACTTCAGCCCTCACCCACTGCCCAGCCAAATGCAACATATTTAGAGCTGCTATTTTCTTTTATTTATCTCTCTCCCTATAAATCAATTTCTCTGGCCCCCTAGTCACTGCCAGGGCTGTTGCTGTTCCATTAGGTAATGTTCATTTGCCAGATGCTTTGCAGATTGTTCTTTGGAGGCCACCCTGGCCAGGACTACGTTGCTCATGAGAATGTCCCCACTGTCGCTTCTCCTCGTTAGGTAATTGTTCATTTTATTGCTGTTCTCACACTCACGTCACTTATCTTTCAGGCTAACTGGGGATTAGGAAATCTCTCCCACTGCCTCCTGAAGGATATTGCCTTTCTTTTCAGATTGTCGTGTGCACTGGGTAAAGCTCCTGGGATCAGAGTCCCTCACTTGTTCCAGTTTCATCCCAGGTATCCATCCATTCTAGCTGATCACGCAAACTATATGACATTTCTACAAGGGAATACACACACACTGTAAGCCACACTTAGCCACTAGTGTTGACTCCAGAGCTGCAGCTGAAGCAGAGAAAAGGATAAGGATGCTGTGGAGATAATGCTCCAATTCCAACCCCAAGAGACCACCCAGCTTCCTCAAGGTTCATTAGGAGTCCTCAGACACTTCTCCCAGTCTATGGCTTTTTCCATGGCTGTAAACAGTGCTCTGGTGAGTGAAGGAATGACACGTACAGAAATGCTCCCCCATGTTTGGGGGTTCTATTTAGAAAGCTGCCAAGAACTCAGATGGGAGGTCATCTACCTTCTTCCATCAATCTCTCACAGGTCCTGTCAACATCCTGTGGATGTTTCTCATATCCCAGGATATTTCATGTTATTGAACCCTTACATTTCTTGATTAGAAATGAAATATTGACTCCCGTCTCACATACAAATGCCTAACTGAAGGTGTCTGGGGCCATGGGTTTGATCTGCGAGCACACTTGACCCATGGCAAGACAGCGTTTAGACAAAGAAGACATTCGCACGCAGTTACTGGACTGGAGGATAACTCCACCAATGGCTCTAATTTGCTTTAGCCAGAGCCATGAAGGGTGCCAACGACTTCCACTGGCATAACACCGTCTCCAACACGTTGTCACAGTGACCTGGGTGCAAAAATCCCACCATCAACCAGACAACAGCTCTAAATTCAACAGCTTCTAGCCCTCCAAATCAGGGAATCCCAAGGGCACACTTCTACCAGCCTTGACATTGACACATCCATACTGATATTACGGAGAGCAGAATGTTTCAGCAGAATCATGCACTAGCTATTAAGGGATCTGCTCCCTGGGTCATCTCTGTGCTCACTCCTCTGGGCTCCTACTTTGTTCACGCGTGCATATAAATATGTATACAGACTATTTTTATGCTGCATTTAACATTTCAAGACAAGTTCTTGAAGCCACGAGATGGCAGCATAGAATCACCTTTCCCACGCCATCAGGTTGCACAAGACAGCTAGGTCAGACCCATCTTGATCCCTAGGAGACACTGGAGTTGCAGGGGCAGGATATGAGCATCTCACAGGGTTACTGGGTGCTATTTCTTGCATTTGGGGGCAAATGGGCAGTCTCCGGGCCATCTATCACCAGAGTCTTTCCTCTCCTAGTACCCTATCTTTTCCATTTTATTTTTTCAAGCTTTTCCAATTTGGCCAGCTAGGGAGAATATTTTTAATAATTTCTGGGTAACTAGGGGACCTTCCCACCATCAAAGCACCAAGGTCTGCTTCCTGGCATCCCCCATGCTGCAGATAGACTCTTGCAGGACACAGCTGCAGAGCAGATACTCCATGTCATGGAGAGGTGACAGGGGGTGTCCTACGAGTGGTCATAGGGCCCCGCAGTGATGCCAGGGTCACCTCTCCTCTTCATGTACTCAGGGTGGCCTTGGCTGCTGTGGAGACTGCTAATTTTAAGTCCCTTTCAGTAAACAATTGCTAAATTTAGCACTTCTAAGAGAAACATGAGCCTTGCTTTACAGTCTGGATTACTAGCAACTGAGGCAGAGGACTGCAGGAGCGAGTGGGATTGGCCTGGTGGGTTAAGAGGGAAAAGCCATTAATCAGAAGCCCTGGTATGAAAACAGCATTAAAATCCCCACGGGGCTGAGAAGTGGGAGCCTTCATCCCAAAGCTGAATGACACCAGGTCTTGGGAGAAACAAGCTCTAGAAAGAAGATCTTTAAGAGCCAAGCTCTGAGGACATTCAGATTTGAATGTGTCTTTAGATGCAACATTCAAGGGAACACTTGCACAGATTCCTATTCAGAAAATGCAGAAACAACCACTATATTCTCTGCAAATAGGAGAATAAGGAGTTCTGAAACTCTGAAGAATTACCAACATAGTAGCTTTTCTTAAATTTGCCATGCTTAAAAGAAAAGCTATAGGAGAAAGCAACATCCCTCTGGCTTTTCCTGTCTCATAGATGTCCTCTGGGCACATATCTTGGGGTGAACTAACTCAAAGTCTGGAAAGGTTCCTCCCGCTCTTTTTCCCTTCTTTGCTGGCTCTAGATGGGCCCTCTGTAATTAGCTTATTAACATGACATCCCACTTCTAAATAGCTGCAGTTAAGCACCGTGAATCCCACCATAGCTGCTTTGCAGAAAGGCAGAATGAGAATCTTCCCACTTCATGAGAGCTGATGGATGCCAAAATAGCCACATTCTTCACTCTACCTCCTTGGCTCTATGAGCCCTTGGGAAGCAGCCAGATGGACAAATAAAATGCAAGGAGATAAGGCAACAGCTAAACACAGGTCCTCCTCATCCTGCAAACTCTTTTTGGAAAAACATGGTTTAAACGCTTAAAATTTAATCTGATGTCTTCATTTTGCTTACTTGACTTAAATAAAAAAGGAGGAAAACAGGATTTATAACACTAACACTTTTCTTCTTTCCAGAAGACACTTTTCACAAGGTGAAGACAAAACCTTGCTAGTTACTAACATCCGGGCCTGGCGACACACATCTGCCTAGTTCTAGGGCTGTTTGGATTGTGGGAGAGCACTAGTGTTGAGCCAGAGGACACGCACCCAGAGCAACAAACTGTCTCATTAGTGGAAGGACACATTTGTATACACAAGTCCTCACAGAAGTTGTCACCCCAAGGAAAAAGCAGAGCCAAACGTTACTGGGCTAAACATTTGCTTCTGCAACAGGCACAGTCATCTGTTCAATGGTAGGATCCAAAAGGACAGGATTCAATGAGCTACAAACACCCATGCCAGAGCCTCCTAGCAAAAAAACATCCTCAGGATTCAAGAATTAGTCCCAGCAACACTGGAATATGAAAGTCCATTGCCTAGATGTACTCATAATGCTCATGCTAGGTGGTACAAGAGATATTTGTGTATATTCTGCATTTATTCTAGCAGTACTGAGTACTTCCAGTCCGTGTAAAGGCTCAAAGCCAGAAATTATCCAAAGTCCTCCTTCTCTCTAAACCCACCCAATTTGGGGTTGCAGTTCTGCAAACAATTGTGCACAGTGAGGACCTGTGAAAGCTGCAGGTTTCCTGAGCCTGCACCCAACTCCTCTTTAGGACATACTGGAAGTTGGTTTTGAGGATGCCTGGCTTACAGTTTAACTAAGATAATACATCCTGGCAAATACACAATGAGAAAAAAAGCCTTTGACAGAAGCAGAGTGTATTCACAAACACACATAGGCTTCAGCGTCTAAAGCTATAACCCATTTTTCAAACAAACAGCAAGTTTCTTCTCAGGAAGGCTATTTAGGTCAATAGCGAATCCTCTTATTAAGCTCACGGATGATTCTTCACACCAGCTTGCAGCACACATGCAGCTCCTCATTTGTCACAGTCCTGTCAGCTTTGCACCAACCAGACCTTTTCCGTCCAGATTACATTGCTGGAATAAAAACCACTGTCAGAAAATCCCAGTTCTGAGAGGTTTTCCCACACAAAGTGCCTTTTATGCAATAAATTCTTGACCCTGTAAATAGAATTATTTATTTTCCCTGCAATTTGCTGCAGATGATTATCATTAGGCTGTAGTGGGAGACAGCTTGTCTCTCTGCTTAGAAGATGAATTTTAGCCTAGCTGGGAGTTTTTAGTGGCACACCTTAGGACAGGCTTGTTACATTATTATAAGCTAATTTCAAAGTTTTTTTCCTCATTTAATTCCCTTTTTTTAGTCAACTTCTGTTTGTAGCCATTGTCTTCAAGCAAACTCGAGTGAATTTTGTAGCAATTTGACTGAGTTGCCGCAAGAAGTGTCACTGCTGGAGGTGCTTCTCGGATGGAGATGGGCTGTCCAGCTCACCCAAGGACGATGCTTCTCCAGACCATGGGGAGAGCTGGTCTCGGATGCTGCTTTCCCTAAGGCTGTGCACCCTCCCACTCTGATGTGCTGCGACTCCTCTTACATCTTCCCACAAAAGGACTGAAATTAGTCCAGCAGAGCAGGTTCAGAGTTAAACTGGACGACAGAAATGAGTGTGACTCTGCAGTGTGGCTCCCCAGACACAGGTGGCTCCCCAAAATAAGGTATGCTGAATACCCAGACTTACCTCAGGATCCTCCTATTCCAGATTTTGTAGAATAGAAACAAAACAAAAAGACAAAACAAAAAAAATCCCCTAATAAATTGAAAAGAGGAGAAATGAGGTACAAACAACAGGGTCATAGAATCACTGTAGTTGGAAAAGACCTTCAAGATCATTGAATCCAACTGTACTGAGAAGAATATCCAGGAACTACCAAAACACACACTTTTTTTATTACAACATTTATTTTAGTATAGAAGGCACTTACAATACAGAAAAAAAAAAAAGAAAATTAAAACCTGACAGGCACTGAAAGTGCAGTTAGGGTTAAGACAGAGGAACAGTTTACGGACAGAAAAAGCACCCTTCCCCATTAACGATACAGCACACGCAAATGAAGCTACTGGTGACTAATTTTTTAAACAGTTAGGGTCTTTTTTAATATAAAAAGATAAAAGGTTGTTCTACTGGGAACTGAAATACAAAAGAACCCCTCGACACACCTGCAGGAGAACCGGGCGTTGGTGGTGGTCTTGAGCACGGGACCTTTCAGCTCCGGCCCTGGAGGAGATGCTGGTACATCTCAATGAGGTGAGCGGCCTCCCTCTGCCCGGACAGCACAGCACCGTGGGTCGTGGAATAGTATTTCCTGTGTGTGGCCTCCCCGGAAAACATCACCTGCATGGGCTGGAGATGGGGGACAGACATAGAAGTTCAGCGACAGTAGCACTCAGGCATGAAGGAGGCACAACGAGCACAGAACTTCCTCCTGCCGTGAGTTGATCGCAATGTTTTCTGAGTGCCAGTTCTCAAATTCCCAACCTGGTAGGACAGCACATGGCTGGGAATCCCAAGCTCACATATGTTAGTTTGGTACCATTGGCCATGGCACCATCTTGGAGTTAGGTTGCTCCAATACCCTCAAAGTTATCCATGCAATTCACAGAGTACCTCTGCTGATTCTGCTCCTCACTCCCCCAAAATTACACTCCAGCCTTGAAGAATTGTTGTTTCTTTTTCACAACTGCAATTTCAGATGGAAAAGACAGATCTGCCTCAAAATTCACGCAGTAAGAGCAAGCATTGTCCCTTCTGTCAATAGTTCCATGTTTGCTGTAATTGGTGCCGACTCACTTTTGAGGCAGATTTCAGACTCCTCACTTCCAGAAGAAGTGCATATCTGCTAAGAGGCTCAGAAAGACCCCTAAAACCTCTGCTATCTTTAAGGGACTTCTGTGATGTACAAAATGACATGGTGTACTCAGGTCAAGGAAGCAGAGAGTTGCTTGGGGGTTACATATTCACTCTGTCACCACCTTTGGATATGGACTCGTTACCCTAAATGATGGGAGTGACTTTGGCTTAGTACGTTACTGCCCATCAGTTCAGCGGCACGCTCTTAGTCCTCATGTTATATCCAAAAAGCAAAGGCTGTTTCTGAGGAACAAATTCACTGTCCCCTACCCATGCACAACTCCTCAGCCAAGGCCTGGACCTCACTAACCCTTTAGCACTGGTCATGAAATTAATGCTACACATCCAGGCTACGCTTTGTGTCAGAATAACGTGAGTTTTCCTAAGCAATTTTAAACTGAGCACATAGGGACAAAAGTCATCAAAACAGAGATCACAATTGCTCAGGGGCAACAGCCACAGGGATGCCCAGCTCTTGATAATTTCAGAAAGTGCTGAGGGCATTCTCTGAAGTGTTGGGATTCCAGTCATCAAAGAGCTAAAATCCTCCAGGCATCATTTGCCCACTAAGGTACATATTAAAAAATGGAAAACACATCCTGGGAGGGCCCATCAGAGAATATCTCTTTCAACCACTCTCCCAATCTCTTGTTAGTCTTCTTGTTAGTCTAGGGCAAATTTGGGCCATACTTACAGTAGTTTTGGAGCTCTCAGCATAAGGCAGTGGCTTAGCAAGTTTCTCTACATCAGCCCCACTAGACCCAACTTGGGTATAAGAGTAGGATCCACGGAAGTTGGGATTGCTGCCCCAGGAGGACCGCAGGATCCGGCGAGGTTTCGGAATGTTTGGATTCCCTGGGTGGCAACCAAGAGAAGACAAAAAACTAAGTGTCAGATTAAAAAAACACAGTAACGTCAGTGCAAGGTGTGGGGTAGCGTGCATGCAGACCCATTAACTGAAAACACATCCCAGCAGAGCCTGTGGACTGCGTGAAAGATGCCCTAAAACAGATCTCTTTTATTGCTGAGTTCTAAATATCTATATAACAGAAATAGCATCCCTTTTAATGCCAAGCATCTGGCCTGTAGCCTTCCACTTTGGGAAATACCATTAAGATGCTTATGTTCTTAAGAGATTGAGGAGCTCCAGGTAACCCTGGGCAGAGTCTGGCTGAAAATATGGGACATTTCCTGTTCCACTGGCCTCAGAGAGAGTATGGTGGTGATCAAGTCATCACATGTATCATTCATTTTAGTCATTTAGTTGGGTGCCTTATCTAAAGTAGGTGTTTAGGTAATCCATTCCAGAGGGGAATGGAGAGAAGGATGGAAGAAGACAAAGGAGAAGGCAAATCCTTATTTTGCAGAAGTGTGGGAAAACCTGACAGAAAGTTCTCCAGACCTTACTCAAACTTTTACCTGATTGCCTCCCAAAGTTTATCTAAAATCCAACAGATCCATTTTGTTGGACACACTGGGAAGTGAAAGAATGTTTATGAAGCTGGAAGCAGGGCTTCTAGGTGGCTGCACAAGTTCATCTGCTACAAGGACACCGGACCCAAAGAGAGCACTTGAGTGAACCAATGGTAGTGCCATGATCATCTCACCCCAGAGAGTACAGGACCCCGGGCTTGTAGCCAAGGCAGCCTGCCTCCTGGCACCATAACTTGGCTAGAACTCAGTACAGAGGGGCATACTTTGGAGACCCTCTCGCTAGGACAACTTGAAACCATCCTAGTCGGTGTCACTGACTCTGATTTTATTGGAGTCCTGTGATTCTATCCGACCTGGCAAGAGGGGAATGGGAGAGATGAGGTACACAGAACTATAACAAAGCAGAATTCTCTCCGGAGGAGAACCCAGACTCACGCTTCAGGCCACTTTGAAGCGACTTCACATATCCAGGCAAGGTTCAGGTACTTTGTTTGAGTCTAGGAGACCGTCAGCACCAAGAGTAGGAATAATTGGAACATTTCTGTGTCTTACACAGATCCTGACTCTGCAATGCTTAAGCATGCTTAGCTTACTGAGAACATAATCTAAACTCTCCTACTTTCTTCACCAGGACTTACGAAAGGGGTAGAAATACATCATAAAGACTAGCTAGGTATTATATTATTTAGTTCTACTAAATAGAAATTTAGATTAGTCATGTCTTTAAACCCTTAAAATCAGGAGCAGGTTATTATTTCCCTGGACATCCCTTTTAGAAATATTGTGTGCCCAACAGAACCATGAAATATAAGCCATACAGAAAAGGTCTCTTCCGAGTTTTGCTGGGTTACTGCAAATCCATTGCCAACACTTTTTAACCATTAGCCTGCAGATCAGAACATGGGACAGACCAGCAAATAAATTCACCTTACCAATAAATACATACTGCAACTGGATGTTGCTTCAGGAGTATAAACTTAACCAAACATCTAAAATATGCTCTTCAAGAATCTTTTAAGCAGAAATTACTGGGATGGAAACGAGAAGCCCAAGGGGATCTGCAAGCAGGCACCTCTCCGGTGTGTCAAGGGAACAGTTGTCACTTTTTACTCTTCAAGGGTTGTGGGAGAGCTCAGGGGAACATACCATGAATGTTGTTAGACAACACAAGAGATAATGGGGCCCAAGAAGTCTTCCATTGCATTGCATGACACAAAAACAAGCACTTTATGTATTTTCAAATAACAGGAGACCACAATACATAAGAGGTGATGCCTCTTATGTAGCTAGCACTTGTTCTCACTATCGCAGTACCTAGATTTCTAGTACAGGAGTCAGTGGGTAATATGATGATAACAGATAGAAGGCTGCTTTGTTCCTACCTCAAAAAGATTATCATGGATTAAAGTAGAAACTCAGAGATCCAATTCACACATAAAGACCTAAATTTAAGTCTTAAGCTAAGAGAGGATAACTAATCAGAAAGCAAATAACACCATGGACATCCTCTCCTGTAGATGGTTTCACCCACACAAGAACCTGCAAAGCCAAATACCTTTGACACTTAAATAGGAAGTAGGATAAGTGAGCTGATTTACTGTCTCTAGATCTGTTTCTCATAGAAATAGGTTTGGTTTTAAGCTTCTCCAAAATCTGGCAGTCTTCATCTAAAGCTATGAGGACCACTGGAGTCTGTGCAAAGCTTTCAGATCAGATCAGCATTTAGAAACAGGTGGGAACTAGGCACCATGAAGCCATTCTGACCAGGTTTCAAAGCACCCTGGGTATGTGATCTGCTCTGATGTAACTCTGAGCATCTTTGGAAATCCTGCTGTACAACACCGCAGAGAGTCTGCCTTGTGCACGGAGATGGAAGTATGGAAACTCTCATGGAAAACAGGGACAACTGAGAAAGCTAAAAGCTCATACTCACTATGAGATCCGGAAAATACATGGGAAAATGAGAGAACAAAGCACCTCTCCCAGCAAGAATCCCCACACAACACCTCCAGGCTCAGCCTGACAAATTCGAGTACTTCAGAGGGAAGCAGGCCTGCAATTACTCTAGCTTCCAATTCTCACAGCCTAGCCAACAAAGAAACTCGTACAAGAAGTCTAATTGCTTGAAGGCATAACATTTAATCAGATTTAGAGGATGCTATGCTTTTCAGCCATCCAGTTCTAAAGAGCTGTAATTGTCAATGGTTCTTAAGTCAGAACGATCCTGAGAGTTTTCACAGCAAAGCCAGATAATCCACTACACTAACCATGCATGTGAATTTTAAGGTCACAGAGGCAAATAATCTCCTCATGGACAGAAATTCCCAGGTCAAAGTAGCATTCTGCCTAAAAGAAAGAATTTAATGTAGGACTGGTCCAGCACCCTGTGAAGTCAGGGCAGGTAGTGGACAAGGCAACAGATCAGAAAAACACAGCTGAAGGTGGAAACTCACATGTTTAATACGTTAAATCTGTAAAAAAGGGTTAAGAGTTAGGGAAGTAGGAGCCTCAAGGGCTACAAGGATGATTGGGAACATCTGCCCTATGAGGAGAGGCTGAGGGAGCTGGGCCTGTTCAGCCTGGAGGAGAGAAGGCTGAGAGGGGATCTAACCGTGTCTATAAATATCTCAAGGGAGGCAGTGAGGAGGATGGTGCTGGCCTCTTTTCAGTGGTGGCCACTGATATGACTAGAGGAAACGGCCACAAACTGAAACACCAAAAGTTCCACAGAAACTTAAGGAAAAATTTCTTGATAGTGAGGGCGAGAGAGCACTGGAACAGGCTGCCCAGAGAGGCTGTGGAGTCTCCTCTCGAGATCTTCAAAACCTGCCTGGATGCCACCCTGTGCCACGTGCTCTGTGTGACCCTACATGTGCAGCAGGGTCGGACTAGATGATCTCCAAAGGTCCCTTCTAACCTTAATGATTCTATGATTTGCACCCAGAACATGCATGTTACAAAAAATGATGTGAACATACAAAAGTAAATGCTCCCTGAAGCCCCCAAGAGCAAGAGGAAGTTACCTTAGCAAGGCTATCTTGAAAGACTAGGCATGGGTTTTCTACGAACTAACAAGCTTTGGGGCAAAACGTGGAATGGGCCATGCTATGGAATGGGTGCCCCAAGGACAGATGTTCTCCTTGCAGTTTCAAGCAGCTTAAAGAGGAGACCTGTCTCAGTTTATGCGGAAAAAAAAAGTACATTATAGGGAAAGGGGGAAAAATCAGTCTGAATTTCTTCAGGGCTTAGATAATCCAGGATTAGCAGAAGGCTGAGATGGAACTCATGCAGCCTGATGGACAGAAACCAGGTGCAGTATCAGCTGGAACAGCAACTGCAGCACGTACTGACCGCACAGTGCCAACATATTTCTAGCCTGAGAGGAAGACAGGAACGTCCAACACATGCAAACAATAACAATAACTATAAAAACAGCAAAGGAGCTCAGGAAGGAAGAGGTAGAGAACACTCCCATTTGCCACAGTGAGAAAGACCTAAAGAACCAAATCCTCAAAAATGAATCCAGGTATTTTAGAAAAAGAAACTTTTTTTTTTTTTTAAGCAAGAAGAGCTGCAACAAACAAGGTTGTTTACACACTTTGGGAGATGTCATCACTAGAACGACTTGGCCTTAAAGAGCAGAAGAGGCTCCTGCTACATCTGCATCGGGTAGCAGCTGGACCGCCAAGGTCAGGAAGAAAGAAAGCAAGTATGTACTGGTAGTGCAGTATAACACAAGGTTTCCCAAAACCACTGGGAAAAAAGAAGAGAAAAGGAGAAAAAAAAGAAAAAAAAAAAAGGAAAGAAAGAAAATCAGCTGGGGAATCAGAAGCTGCCTGGATACAGCAGCAGAGGTATTAGAAGCAGAGGTTAATTCTCCACCATAAGGCCACTACTTACACTAACTTAGGATTCAATTTTGGTTTTAGCATTACAGTTTCTGAAACCAAACTCTACCCTATACTTTCTAAAGAGGCTGGGAAGGCACAATATATCCTTTAGCAGCAGACAGTCATGCAAGTGGTCCTCAGCTTCCAGGACTCTTTCTCTAGGCCTCAGAACTGTCTGTAGCAAATGGTCTGTAAGGGCAAGTTAAACGTGTGAAGGCAAGTTTTTCTAGGCAACTAGAGGTCCATGGAAAAGAGGGAAAGGCTGCAGACTTGCTGGGTAATGACATTTGGCTAGTAGAGGCTCGAAGATATAAGTTGCTGATATAATCAGGAGACTCATCTCTATAATAATATAAAATACATCTAACCTTGTAAAAACACACTGCTTTTGTAATGGCTTGCAATTATGTATAAATCAAACTTCCTTTTTGGAAAGCTGCTAAAGAATCAATCACCATTCCTTTCAGAACTTCCCCTATACGCTTGTACAGTGTCCACCACCTGAAGGTCACAAAGAACTCTATAGACACCTAAAGCCCTGGAAAGCTCTGCAAACTCTAGAGAAGTGTCTGCAGACAAATTAAGGGCAGACTTGTTCAAGTACCAAAGCTTTTAGTGCTCTCATTTTGCATTTTTTCAACACAGCACACATGTGCTGCTCCAACTGCTGCCTTTAATGTGATGTGCACTCAGTACCTGTGAAATCACTCTGAAGTTTTTGCAATGTTTAGGTCAGGCACCCAGAAACGGAAACTCTGGAAACCAATGGACACTTGGTCAATGAGATTTCCATATGGACTCATGATGAATAGATGTCAGGGATGTGATTCAATAACCACACCTCAGGACCTAATTTGATCCAACCTCATTAGTTTTAGTAGAGCTCTGCTGCTTTCCACTGTTGAGATCAGTCCTCAGGAGTCCTAACTCTGACAGTTCCAGCTGATGAAGTGTTGTCTGCGATTAAATAAATCAGAGTATGTGGAATCCTTGGGCACTTCAGCCCACCACTTGCCGACCTGGTTATCAGCCTCTCTGTAGATAGCTTTCAGGCACATCTAAGCCCCTGAAGAACCTTCATAGCCCATCTAAGGGGATATAAATGCCAAGGAACTAAAGATCATTTTAATGTATTTCCTTCCCAGTAGTAATTCAAAACCTCAGACCCACTCTCCTCCTCTTTTCCACTTGTCAAATAAAAGAGAGCATGGCTGACCTGTAAATTTCCGCAGCATTTCAGTGCAGGTCTCTGCCACAGTTTCATCATCACACTTCTCCATAATCAAAGCTTCTTCTCCACAGATCCAGCCACTCAGCACATAGCCGTACCGTTCCGGTGGGTAGAGTACATCAAAACTGCAGATCTTCTTGTACCACAGCTCCTCAGGATAGGTCAAGCTCTCACTCTCAGCCTCATCTTCCCAGACGAACTGGATGCTGTTGCATTCAGAACTCCAAAAGGGCTCTTCAAACTCCAGGAAGATCTTGTCGGTTGTGCTGATTCCTAGTTTCTCAATGGCCATCACTTTCTCCTCGGGCAAGCGAGGATGAAACAAGCTCTCATGGCGTTTCTTCAAGACTCCCAGAGACACAGTCACAATGACGTGGTCAGCTGGGATGAACTCGCAGTCCTCGCACTCCACGAAGACATCAGAGCCCTTGTCCTCCTCAGGGAGGTCACTGTTGTGGTCAGCTACCCGCTCAATCTCCTTGCTGATTGACTGGTTCCAGTGGATGCACTTGACTGGCTTGCGGAGCTGAATGACAGACTCGGGAATGGAGCGGGCCAAAATCTCCACGATTTTAATGAAACCGCAAGGAATGATGTGATGAGCCCCGGGGATCTCGGTCCATTCCCCAAATTCACTGAGTGAGACCTCATCCATACTGTGGGAGCTGCTCTCACAACTCTCTACCTAAGGAAAAGCAACACAAAAGCAACATTGCCACAAAGCAAAAGCACAGAAAAGGGAAATGTGTCAGAATGCGAGACAATTACATCTGATTCACTCGATGTGATTACCAAAGCTTCAGATTCAGAACCTATTTGTTAATAGTAGCAGAACTACTGGGCAAAGCTGTAGCTTGCATCAATCCCTGGAACAAAAGCAGGATGTTTGACCTGACTTGTGATAAGTTTCTACTGACAATGCTGATGCATGGAACATAGTGATTTTGACAGTGTGGGCTTCAAATCACTGGAGCCACATTCATTCCCCCACTGTAATTCTGTAGACAAGTATTTTACGCAGAGGGAACATTACAGTTCTATGCTTCACCCTTTGGCCAACTATCCAGGCCCTTCCAATCTGTAATATCTGTGTTGAGAAGCCTGGAAAGCCCAGTGTCCTCTCCCTGTGGAGCATCGCAGTGTAGGCCAGGGATCTCCCTCCAGGACTAGGATGGGACACAAACAAGTCAATTTTTTTTTAGAAAAAAGGTCCAAGTTGTACTGGACTTCAGCTGAGACAACAGCTGATCCACATTCTCTCAGCAGCTGCTCTGATCTGATAGCCTTAAGTATCTGAAGCTTTGTAATTCCCAGGTATTACACATTAGAAGGGATTTGCAAGAATTACAGAAAAGTCTCCAACTGCAGCAACCACAGAAGTAATCACCAGAAAAAACATGCGAACCTGATATATCCATGCAGGTGACTAATATCATCATCATCAATAATGCTGCATGGCTAAGGCAATAAACTTGTCACTATGTGAAAAATGTGGAGTACCCTAATACACAAGGTCTTGGGTGAGGACATAGAGATAGATTAGAACAGTGGTCAGGATGCCTCGGATCTCATCTGAGCATCTCAGCATAGACCTCCGACAAGACTCAACAGTCTCTACCTCTCTTTGCTTCAGGTTTCCACCTGTGACTAGTGAATGCTACAAACTTACCCGCGTCACAGAGTGTCACTTGGCTCCCCTGCCTCATTTCATAAACCATTAAGTCACTATAATTGAAATAGGAATGACCATTACGTTTTTATTTGCGCCATTACGTTTTTATTTGCACGCACCTTCAGGTACTGCTGGATCATGGCTAGTTTCAGCCTCTTGACAGCCTCCGTGTCATCCGGATCGGCTTTGACACGTTTGCGCACGACGTCCCGTGTGAAGACGCCCACACTATTCTGGCTCTCAGCATTGACTGGTTTACCTCGTTGGAAGAATTCCTGAGTCAAGTTATAGACCTGCCGGAGACAGGACAGAAAGACAAAGTGATTCTCAGTCGAACCCAAGCCCCACGTGGCATGCTTCTTCCTCCGTCCAAAAGCTGGTCACCTCCTTCAGCCAGACCCGGAGATCCAGACTCCTAAATCAGGTAGCTGAGAATGAGGGCAGATTTTTGATATGAGGAAATCAAAATTCTTGCTTTAGCTTTTCTATGGGGCAGGCTTGGCTCTGGTACATGTGATTTTTGACTCTATTGTCACTACATTACCTGGGTCAACCCCACTCCCCATCCAAAGTCTTCTGGAATTGAACACACACTAAGACCCATGTGCTCTTCTCCCCTCCAACCTCAATGTGTCAGGTGCAATTTCTGGTCTAAGATTAAAATCTTTCACAGGTAGCAGGGCCCACATGTTGGACTGCTCTAACCTGGAACCCGCCTTTCCCCTCTCCATTATCTTAGCTGTTAAGCAATGATGGCCAGGAATCCATCAGACTTAGAGAATTTGATTTGATATTTACCTTCCCGTGGACCCCCGAAAAATAGGAAGTAACAAGCATAGGCTTAGCAAAGGAGTTTTGTGCGCACACACATTTTACTTGCTGAATACAAAAAAAAAAAAGGTATGGATAAAATATAAAAAGTGGAAAAAAAAGTATGGAAAACAAAGACTTCCTCAATATACCACCACCAGGAGTCAGCCTGAGATGGTCTCACAGGAAAGATCCCTTTCTTACAAATCATTCCTCTTCGAAGATCTTCACAATATTTTTTTTTACCAGTTTTCTGCAGAAATAAAGAAAACAACCACCTACCCTGGCCATCCACTTGTGGCTGTCTGGAGCAGTATGTACTTCTGTCCACAAGATCCTCAGAACAGACTGCAGTTGAATCATGGCCTTTATTTCCATAGAAAAACTCTAAGAAACCTTGTACCAGCACACCAGAAAACTCTGAAAAGGCACCTCACAGAAGGGCAACTCATCCCATTAATAACTTGTTTGCCCAGAATGAGCCACTTTCTCCTTTATATTAAGCCACAGGGGTGCACAGAGCTTTTACAAGTAGCATGGCAAGATCCCTGCTTGGTGAGTTTTTCCCATCACAGACAGTTTGATTACAACTCATGTTCTTTTTGGAGACAGTTCATAAGGGTGTATTCGGTAATGGTGAGTTCACTGGAAAGCAAATGTCTGGTAGGAAGTTGGCAGAACTGTGCCATCCTCTCCACCACAGTCTCCCAAAGCTTCCCTAATGGCTACTGACTTGGCTAATGCACCATGTTTTAGTGTCCAGTTATCTCCTATGCTCCCCTGAAGCTTGACATGATTTAGATTTTCTCTCAGGTTTTAGAAGTAAAGTGTATTTGAGGAGTCAGAATGAGGAGGAAGATGAGCAAGGGGATGTGGTGAGGGGAAATGCATGGCAGGAGGAAGCTGGTGAGTGGATGGGAACAGTAAAGGATACTAAGGAAACCGAGGTAGAAAGACACAGGGGGAAAAGTAAAATAAATAAAGAAGGGAGAAATAGTTATCATAAAAAATGAATGGAACTACTGAAGATAGAAGAGAACTGCAGAAACTGACTGGACCCAGAACCATTCCAAGATTTCCAGGTAAGAAAGGCTGGGAGCAATGCCCTACACTGGCATGAAGACTTCAGCAAACAAAAAGAAACAGTCTCTTCTATAGCTGCCAATGTGACAAGCTCTTTGGTAGTCGCAGCATCCCACGGTCCTCAGGTCTCCTACTTTCCAAAGCCCCAACCACTTCCAACCAGCATGAGCTGCATAGACCTTGCGTCAGCATGATGCAGCTCAGCTTTCCTAAGCCGATTGCACACTCTAAGCAGATAACGCATTCACAAGACAAGCAAAGCTGTATTAAAACCCAGTTACCACTTGGCCAAAAGGCCAAGTGAGTCATGGACATGTTTTTATTAAGCATTGTATTCCTCATTGCCCAATGGAGGAAAGAGCAGAGATGAGCACTTCCCTGTGCTGTAAACACCAAGTGAAGGCTGGTGACAGGCAGTGTCAAGAAGCCCCTGAGATGTTCTGCTGATGTTATAATTTACCCTACAAAATGGCCATGCATCAAAACTGAGGGCACCGTGCCCACCAACAGGGACAACTGCACCATGTGCAGCCGAGGCTCGACTCTTCCTAACCACAGACCTGACACAGCAGGGAGAGAACAAAAAAGGACAGGTTGCCTTCGTGTATGCTCCTGCCTCCTACTGCAGGCATCTCACATCTCCCAGCAAGGACCCACTCACTGCCCGCTCTGCAGCTCCTCCAGACTGGGCCCAGCAAGCGGACCCAGAAGCGCATCCACAAGGACCATGAACGGAACCAAAAGCTGCAGAACATCTCAAATCCCTGCCTTTCTGAGGCAAACAGCCATCCTGAACACCAAGGGTTCGCATACAATCCTGAGGGGCAAAGTGGCTGAACAGTAAAGCTTAGACAGCGTTAACCGAATGTCTTAAATCCTAAAATGCCTCCTCTTTGGCTTAGATGTTCTTCCTGCTTTCTAGTATGGGCTCTATCAGGGATGTCCTCCCTATTGCCCTAAGGTTTCCACCTACATGTTTAATACATATCTGCTCATCCGCCACAGGAAGAGGCAGGCTCTGAGCAAGAACAAATCTAAATAAAGCAGCTTTCCAGCACTGGAGGAGAGCAGGAAAGCACATCCCCATCCACGCTCCTTCCTGTCCAAGCCACTGACAATATTCAGCATTGTCTTTTGGTCACTCAAGTGACTTAATCCCCGGCCAGCAAAACCCCTGAAGGAGACAGGACCAGGCTGTTCCTAGGCCAGACATCTGTCAGGGCAATAGAGGGACACAGAGGGAACGGTGACACTCGGTGGCCCTTCAGCCCTGCTGACTAAGGGATAAGGGGACACCAGGTGCTGGAGTTTAATCGGAGATGGCATCAAGCCCAGCACAGGGTGGGGGTGCCAAGGGTGGAAAACTATTAATTAGCTGAATGCTAAAGGGAGGAAGGGCTCTGGGAAAGCAGGCCCTTGGGGATGGTGTCTTTGCTGAAAAGCCTAAGTGCTAAAAAGGCACATTTTTTTAAATCAGTTTCGCCAGACTAACTCACTCAACCCTTCCACCCTTCGCAGATACCTGGGAACATTAAATTAGGAAGATTATGACCGTGTGGCCGTCCTGCTGACTGCAGGCCTGATGCCCTCTGTGATAGGCGCTGCTTGGCAAGGGTGTGGGTGGAAATGCAGGGAGCTGCTCTGCTGGTGCCCTCATGGAGAAGCACCCAGGCCACCCTAGTCACCAGGAAGATTTTGACTGTCTTTTCTGCTGCAGAAATGAGTGGTCTCATCGCATGGCTTCCTCATGACCAATTAAAGGCTTCTGCGAGACACCCCTGCAGCTATCGAAAAATTCAGGCTACTGCAAACAAAATGAAGCAAAACTGGTACAGAAGAAGCCAAAGTAATAATTAAAACAAAAAATTGGATAAGTGCCTGGAAAAAGCGTAAGGACTTTCCAAATGACCCAGGCTCCGGAGGCACTGGGGTGCTTTGAACTCCATATAGGCTCCAGCTGGAGGGGGACCCTCTGTATCCACCAGAATGTGGGGTCTGAACGCTGCGGTAAGGCGATGCAGGTGGAGAAGCAGGGCTGGAGGATCCGGGTGGATCCAGGCCCACAGCAGCAGCCTCAGGAACAAGGGCAGTGCTCGTGGGACGCAAGCAGGCTGCACGCGGCAAGGCTGGCATGGGTACTGTGGCAAATTTAGCCCCCGTTCATTCAGGACTGCATTTTCCACTGTTAATGCCAGTACTCCAGTCCTGATTAGGGTTTGCATCACGTGGTTGCAGCTTTTTTTTTTTTTTTTTCCCCTTCCTTTCTTTTTTCTTTTCGGGTCAGGACGGTCAGTGTTGCAGCCTTTGCTACCACGCAGTCTTCTGCAAAGGGAAATGCAGCAAGAGGGGACACGATGCCAGGACTGCTGAGGACAAAGAGTCCCGAGAAGGCACTGGGAGCTCCTACAAGGCCAGGTGCCAAGTCTGTCACACACACCTGACCTCAGCACTTGGTGTGAGCTGCAAAAGTGCTGTTTGCCCTGCTGATGTGGTAAGCTCAGGATGTGACAAATGCATCTCTTTCTACTAAAATCCTGCCTCCAAATAAAAGGAGAGGCACAGAACTGAAGCCCCAAGTCCCACCTTTTCTCCCCAGCACCCACCTCCCCATCAGCTAAAGCAAGATTACTGGAAACGCGGACCAGAAAATAAAACGATGGAACAGGCTCTGGTGAAAATGTACAAATCTGGAGGGGAGAGGGAAAAAAAAAAGCAGAGACGCAGCACAGTGACTCAACATGCGTAAACAGAAACCTCCTCAGCATTTTATGCCAAAGGAAAAAGTCCCCAAAGACGCACACGTGCCGGCCACACGCGCTCCCGCCTGTACAGCCGCCACAACACTTGTATTTCACATGGGCTTTCTTAACCAGGGCTTTTCAGCACTTTGCACAACTTGCCTTAACTCCCACTTTCCCAAAACAGCACAGCAAAAAAGAAAGGGAAAAAAAAAACACTCATCTCTCTTAAATCCCTAAAGACCATTTAGCCTGGCACCCCAAAGCTGGGACAAGAGGCTTCGGAAAGGCCAGCATGCTGCAAAGGAAGAGGGAACACAAAGTGCCTCTCCATCAAAAGCAATTAGAGGTTGGCCGATGTCCTCTTCTTGGCTCATGCTGTCCCTTACACATTTTTTATGGCAGAGAGTAGCTGCAGACATTTTTACAATCCATAAATGTGAAATCCTTTGCTGTCTCCTAGCAATAAAGATATCCTGTGGCAACGATAAGCTAATTAGGTGTTATGTAAAGAAGATTAACTTTTAATGTGCTGTTCTCTCATGTCACTGGCTGCCCCCTTCCCCTTCTTTTAAAAGAAAGGATAGATTTACCCCAATTCATCATTTTTAAAACATCTGCACCTTGTTATAGCCTTTATCTTATCAGCTCTATCTCAAAACTAAGCAGCTCTCATCTTTGTATTTTCTTCTATTTCAGAGTCTTTCTGCCCCTGGAAACCTCCCTTTGCTGGAGATTTTCCTGGTTTCTTTGAGACATGGTGATCATCGAGCACTGTCTGCAGTTTGGTGGTGTTCCATCCATTTACTTGCATTAACGCTGCTCACTGCAGCGTTTTCACTTACTCCCTCTCTTTTCTAGTCTTATTTGCTGTTGACTGTGCTCCAGACTCATCCAACCCCTTTTTCCAATTGATTGTGGTAATGATTTTAATCCATCAATAAGAAAAAAAGATAAAAACAAACTATCTCCACCTTCATTTGTCCAATAATTCCTTCTCATGCTAAACTCTCTCCTTAAGGAGGTTTGTTTGAAATTCCTACTACTCCCCTCTACAGCTGAAGTGATTTTGTGCCACCCCATCCCAGATTCCAGCTCCAAGCTGAACTTTGGCAAGCCTCCTCCTTCTCCTCCACTCTACCTACAGCTGCATCTAGCTCATGAAAGCAGATGGAAGCATTATCCATCTTTCCATTGCACAGGAGTTCAACACATCAGTCAACACACGGAACTGCATTTTCCCTTTGATAGCAATACAGTAGCATCACAAGAGCAATGCCAGCTTCCATCAAAGCAGATTTGGTCCTTCCTGTCAAGGAACCTACCATCAGCTTATTGCTTCTTTAGCAGAGACTAAACATGCATTTCGACACTGCAATCTTCCCTTTTAATGCTTTTATATTCTGCGTGTGTAGTTTGTTTTGATTTTGCTCTGCAGTCATACAGTGAGGCCCTGCTCTACAACAAAAGGGGTCATCACTGAACATGACGCAGAAGCAAAAACAGCTTGAAAGCAAAGCCCCCATTGGTCTGAATCTACTGGAAAGTATGTTGATTTCCTTCTGATGCAAGAAATCTTTCAATGCCTGCAACACTGCGCTGACTTTGGCATACTACGCAGCACGCAATGGTATTTATAACATCAATAAAATGCCACAGAGCTACAATATCCATTTGTTGCTAAGGTTTTGCATTCTACTTTGTTTAGTAATTTGATCCCTACTTTATCCTGCTAATTAAGTACCAACTTTTGAAAGCAAATGACTGGATCACCCCAGCAAAAGTTGCTGGAAGTGATTAAATTGATGACAAATGCAGAAAGATTGTTCATCCTAACAACATCCCACACCAGGGAGCTTAAATGGGGAAGAGTTAAGCAGATGAAAGCAAATGTAATGTTGAAAAAACATGACCAGTTTTCTACTATTGCCCAGTACCTGGAGCCCCTGTGTTTCAGACAAATCTACAACCTGACTGAGCAGCTGAGTACCAACCTCGTTGTATAAATCACTGAATTCTTCAACCACATCTTTCGGGATCCTTTGTCCGTTGTTGGTAAGATGATAAGCCACCCCATTCTTGGAGTAAAGGCTGATCCGGCCAACGCTTCTCTCGCCATCAGTGGTCTCCTCAAGTAAACCATTGTCTTCTGCTAGATGATAGACTGGGTTTCCATGTGAACCATGGATCCACGTAGCTCCCAGTTCAAAAGTGGCGTGCTCTGCAGGAATATAAATCAAGCAGATGAGTTATGGAAACCCATTTTTGTGGAAGTGTGTCACAATCAATCCTAAACACACATGTGCAAAGCCAGAACAGTTGCCTAAGGACATTACATGTTTGAACATCACTTAAGTAGAGCTTTCCCTGCTACATGAAGGTAACATCAGTGTTCTCCAAACCAGTCCTTTGGGATATAATGTTAGACGAGATGTTTCCAGTAAAGATACACCAGTGTCACCTCTGACACTTACAGTGAAATGTGGAATCTTTTAGGTTCCCAGTTCTTATCGTGGTTGTTGCCAGCTGCTCTATGCTTGCTACTTGGCCTTTATATATCATCTTCTATAAAATTGCACCTAAGAACAAGACTGGAGAGTAGAGGATGTACTGCTCGTGCAAGCTATACACTAGTGAGAGGTGGGTGAGGGAGTAAAGGAGAAGAGCTGTAAGAATCCACATTGCACTGTTTCGAACAGAACATAAGAGAATACTTACACAAATATCAACACAGAAGGGAAAGAACATATATAGGTTACCTGAAGACTCCAAATATCTACTGTATTGCACAGGAGGAGACAGATACCCAGATGCAGGAAAAAAAGCAGTGCGATGCAGGAAAAATGAGGACTACCTTGGAACAGCAACACTGGCCTGCATACTAAACCCTGTCTTGTGATTAAAAATGCATGTTATTTATAAAAATGCCTCGGGCAATCTAAAAGAAAAAAATACACTTCCATTCCCCAAATGACAAACTAGGTTATATTTTACTATTTATGCCTTTGAAAATTTAAATCACATTCAGAAGTCTAAAGCTAACTGTTTTAAAAAAGATCTCACAAATCAGCCGTCTTCCTTGTCAGCATCCCAGACACCACAGGGTGTCACTGGTTCTGTAGAGGCATGTGAATTGTGAGTAAGAATAAGTGGGGTAGTTAACAGGCTAAAGGCTTTCACTCTCAAAAGGATCTTGCTTGATGGAGGAAGGAACATGCTGCTACCAGCCATCACACTGTTTAACACGCAAACAGATGCTCAAGTAGAATAAAAACATTGCAGCATTATACCCATGCATCCAGGTTTACTGGGAGCACACCCCAAGAAACGCCTCTCTCCAGCTGAGACGTTGCCTCTAAGGGAAACCCCCACATGCCTCACTTTTCAAAGACAACCACCTCATCATTAAGGAGCACGGTGACCAAAATACGTGTTTCAGGCCTCCAGAGTGCAGAGACTTCTATGCATACCTAAAATAAAGCACATGTTTCAAGGTGTGCAGCATCAAAGCACAGGTATTTAAGGCACCACAAATTCCATCTAGCCTGGTGCAAATGACTGCTGGCAGCTGAAGGTACAAGGCTCATGAATACTGCACGTGGCAGTCACCCTGTCACACCACAATCCCCACGCGAGGCATCACAGAGCGGATCTGCAGCAGGAAAACTGCTGCTTCGTGTCAGGAGCTGGCCCTTGGCTACACTGACAGTCCCCCTGGACCTCGCTCTGACTTACAGGCAAGTCTTTGCACTGTGTCTCCAAGAAATGCCCAAATCACCAGCAGGTCCCTCTCGAATGGTGCTCAGTAACATGAGTGATGTTGTCCAAGGTCTCCCATGTTCAGAGGCTATGTGGAACGTACTCCAATACCGAGAAAACTTCAAAAACCCACCTAGCCTGCAACGCTCAGAAACTCACTGTCATTCCTCCCAAGTAGATAATCCAGTTGTTAGCTAGTGTAAATTACATGACAAGGTATTAGAAAGTGTAAAATCAAACTTTTTTTAAACAGAGAAAACTCATTAACTTTAACGGCTTTAGCAGATTTCAGTTGCAATATTAAACTACCTTGAATGAATCACACAACAACCACAAAAAAAGAACTTTTTTTTTTTTTAAATTGCCTGCTACTCTGTGAATGTAATTATTTACACACAAGCAGCAGTGAAAACAGGCCTATACACAACAATATACCATACCAGCAATTTTCCAAAGGAATGCATAAATTTCATATCAAGCCTTCTGAATATGCACAGGAACTTTCACATTTCCCTTTGAATCCCTGACTACTCCTCAGGCATCCTGTCGTGATGTATCTGCAGCGGATACAGATGTTATATGTCATGTACAAGAAACACACTTACAAGCCACAGACACATAAACCCTCTGCCTCACCTGTGTTAGAGATGAGGGATCAAACCTCTGGAAATGTAAACGATTCCTCTAGGCTTAGTAGCAGAATACTTTAAAATTGGTGCTGAAGTAAGGGAAAATGCTAACCTCTTCAAGATACAGCATTGCTCAGTGGAAGTGGAAGTACCAGGACATAGCTCTGCGAAGTTGCCATCGTATCTCTGATGAAGGTTTAAATCACATTTTATATCAGGGGAGCATGGCCAGAAAAGTCTAATATTAAACTCCTTTGCAACCAGCAGATCAAAGTATATTGACAGTTCAGAAGATCCACTTCTGGAGAGTTTTTTGGAAGATAAATGTGAGAAATAAGCATAGTTAGCCCTCCACAGGTGCAATCTTGGTGCTCTGGGCAGTGGTCTCTCTATTAGTACTATCGAATTATTCCACAGGTGCACTGACAAAAATATTTATTGCTCTCTGAAGAGTTCAGATTTTTAACACTTCCCTCTTCCTCTAGCCATGACACAGGATATTTTTAATACAGCACATTGTGAGTAAAGGACACACTTCCTATCCGAACCTCTATGCCAAGTCTCAACAGAATGTAAACTGCCCTGCGCAGGCCGTGGAGATTAGATTCATCCCACTGCCTTTTCATTCATTTCCCTTCTAAAAATCCATAGGACACGACTGTTTACTTACTATGGTAAGTGCGTGGAGTAAAATGCAGTACAAGACATAGGGACCTAGGAGGTAGCAAGGAGCCCAGCAAGAGGCTGAAGTTAATAAATACACAGTGTGTGATTAGATGCAGAACTAGTTAATTGAAATTAGGAAAGAAATTCAGTAAAAATGAAGAGCTGTCTGCCTCCTGCAGAGAGGAGACAGGCAAAGCCCTTCTAGGTACCATACTGTAAAGGATAATATTTGTTCCAGTATCTTCGCACATAGAAATTTTACAGGTCCATCCAACTGACACAGGATTAAAATATCTAGTGCCTGCACCTCTCTTACATGCTGGAAAAGGAAGCCACAGAGGTAGGAAATCTGCAAAGCAGGATGAAAAGGAACATTGAAGAGTTTTTTTTTCCAGCAGCCTGATTCACAGTGGGTAGTGCTTACACAGTAAATTAGCTCTAGGGAAATGAATGGGGCTATTTGTGAAACAGAATAGCTTTGAGCTCACCCCTTTGCAAGTAACGTAAGTCACAGAGAAACGGAGGTTCTCAAGCCAGAGATTTCCTGACTGCTCTTCGTCAAGAGTCAAGCTTAAAAGCTGTGGTGGAGACTGTCTAGATACAGTTATTCAACCACAGTGCACTTCTCATTTTTACAGTGAGTTCTTCTAAAGGCAGGACACAGTCACCGAGATCTTCATTTTATGGAAAGATGGTCCCCTCTGGAGCAGTCTTCCATCTAAAGATCTTAAAGTATCATCAGACCAGCCCAGATTTGCCCATCCACCCTAAAGGAAACCCAAGGAGTCACATGCCAGATAATCTTGTACCTCAAGGACTCTTCTGCATGTGCATGTTGACTGAAAAAGTAGGTTTCCAAGCCAAATTAGCTTAATAACAACACAAAGGCTTGCTAGGAGAATTCAGAAAGAAAAAAAAAAAAAAAAACCCAGTGCACTGCTACCAAAATACTGCTCTTACCAAGTTTCACGCTTTGAACTCGGCCTCCAATTCGGTCAGTCGCCTCAAGGATAGTTACATCCGTGAAACCACTTTCCAAGAGCGCTTTTGCAGCAGACAGGCCAGCAAGCCCAGCACCGATAACTACTATTCGAGGCTGTCGTTTTCTCCGTAGGCCACTACTAAGAGGATCATCCGTGCTGTCTCCAGATATTTCACAACTTTGCATGCCGTCCAAGCTCTCTTTCTAAGGAACCTATGGAAAAAACAAACAAGCGTGTTCAGGGAACGTGGCAAACAGTCTCTGTGATTAAAAATCCTATGGAAGCCTGTAAAAAAATGTCCAGCAGGAAAGAAAGGGAACTTGTGAACTAGACCAGCCTTTCAAATGGGATGCGCAGTAAGGATAACTGAGGTCAGATGGAGGTGTAACAACTTTTTGGTCTGCTGCACCAATACTGGGAAATCCAGAAGCCTCCACCCTCTTGCAACCATGTACATGATAGAGAGCTGCTATTTCCAGAGAAGTCAAAGGATTTTTGAACTCCCATATCTTTAAATAACCTCCAGAAGTGGCAATTTTGTGGTAAAGACTTCAAAAAAGAAGAAGAAAAAAAGAAAACCACGTCCCCAGCATCAAGGAGCTCCACACCACAGTAATGGAGCTTCACTGTGCCTCTGTGGCAACCACAAAGCATAAGCTTCACATCCTGTAACTACAGGACTCGGTAAAGACAATTTAGCTTGAAGCATGGAGATTGGATGTCAAACCAATCATTACAGGAATGGTACAGACACACAAAGTGCTTCAGCTGATGAAAGCCAACGACGGCCAGCAAAATAGTTCAGTCGCATGATACAGTCCCCAAGCCAACACCATCCTGCCACATCAGGATCAGCCTTATAATCAGATGAAGAGAAGTCTGAATCCATACCAGTTCCCACTGGATTGATATTACCTCCATCTACTCAACATGTCCAACCAGTCTTTCAAGGACCATGCTATTTTTTATTTGCAGCTCCTAGAGGCCGCCTTTATGATGGTGTACACTCTTATTTTCACATCCTATTGCCTTATTTTAGTACCTGGCCTAAATCCATACTCTGTCTCTGTCTGCATCCATGCTCTTGAGAATGTGGAGGAATTGTGGACATTCTCCACTGAAAATTTTAGGCTCTGATTTAGCAGCCATGAGATAGAAAAATATGCCCACTCAGAGACGATCACAGCTCCCATCCACACCAACAAAGTTTGTTATTTCACGAAGAAAACCCAAAAGGCACAACACCTGGCAGGAAGCAGAGCATCCATCAGGCCTTGTCCAGAAAGACAGAAGGCCAAAGTCACCACCATTGCTACCATCAGCCATGGTCAGTGTTTCCAGGCTCATTGCAAGAAAGATTTAACCTTTTTTCAGGGACCCTGTGTAGGACGTCTTTACACACAAACGTCACTGTCTAGTGTGGAAGCTTTACAGCTGTCCTCAAGAGTGCCAAGAACAGGATATGAAGACCTGCACTCTACTCAGATTCAAGAAGACACTTCTTCTTGATTTATAAAGGAGACACACAAAGTCCAAGATCCACCAACCCTTGGATCAGCTGATGCCCAATGATTCAGACAAAGTGAGCACAACATTCTCTGCCTTTTTACTGTTCTCCCAACACACCGCCTACTGAAGGTGAGTTAAAACAAAACAAAACACACACAAGTACAGCAACAGAGGATACTCCTTCTGAGCTCTTCCCAAATCCCCTTTGTACTTTTCCAGACTCCCAACACTTGGCCAACATCAAAGACTACTGTTCCTCTCTTTGCACCTCCAGGACAAGAATCAGACCTTTGTTCTTAGGACACTGCTGGGCTACTGCAGCATGTGACTGTGTGTACTAATGAAGGACAAAACAGTGTTTTCATTTGGAGAGTACCTCTTATTCTACAATCTTAAAGCATTTATATATTTTGACAAAGTGCGTCCTGCTCTGCTTAGTAGGGTGGACACTAGATTGAAGTCAGTAGTCATTAAAGTAGTGACATAAAGAGTAAAATGGTCTTGCTTGTACTCTTCACAAGTATTTTGAAACTGCTTTATTTCAAACGCTGAAACTTCAGCCCAAACCTTTCTATTTGGGCTCGCCTGCAAGAGATTTTAGCAAAGTGCTGTAACGAACTCTGCTTCTGCCAACGTAGCATGTTCCAAATGCTGCTGAACAGCATCAAGGATGACACATAGCTAGCTTTGGCTGCAGCCACACTACAGACCTCCACCTGTGGTTACATCAGTCAGATCTCACTGTTTTCACCTCCTGACCGATGGACCTGAGCTAGCAGCTCTCTATCATGTGCAGCCAGCCACGAGGGTTTGGAGAGTTATTCCCAAGCAGGAGTCAAACACGTCAAGCATGCAGTGCTTTCTAGTTCATGGCAAGAATCACAAATCGTGGTCATTTAACAAGAGGAAAAGCTAGGAGCAGCCAAACCCAGGCACTGGACTTATTCCCAAGCAAGCAGGATCCAAAAGCAGTAAATCAGTTTGAAAAAGCAGCAGCGAACACTCTCTTCCCTGCTTCCCTCCGAAAGCAACAGTAAAGCTCTGGAAGAGGCAAGGAGGAGGAAGATGCAAAGACACCTTTCCTGATGGAATGGGTCAAGTTTTCTCTTGCAGACACCTTAGAACTAGTCTTTGCTTGCTTCACTTCCGATTCATTCCTCCTGCTGATATTCCTTATCTCGGCCAGAAGTGTTTGGTTCTGTGTTTATCTTAATTCACTTTGAAAGTGGATTTTCAGAACGTGTTCAGATAAACAGGAACACAGCAGTCCTATTCCACAGTAAGAAGGGCTTCCCTTGGGAATTAATCAGGAACTACTCCGTGATGTGTAGATCAAATCCCTACTAGTCAGGGGTTGATAGGAAAGATAAGACCACCCGTCAAGAGAGGCGCACACAAAACACACTGCAGACAGCATTCTAGTTAAATATATATATACATATATATGATAACTGAAAAGGAAGCATCACTTCATTCACAATACAGGACAAAGGGAAGAACCTCGGCCTCCCAAAAAGAGCTGTTTCTTCACCATCTTCCACTGTCACCTTCGAGGTCAAAGTGAAGCCACAACTTTTCTTGGTCCCTACATTGTTCCAAGCCTGCACAGACGTCAAAGGGTAGACAAGAGCTCCCATAACAAGTCATGTCAAAGAGCCTGGGGTCTGCACAAACAGGATTGACCCTCTTCTGGCCAAAACCAGCCTCCAGAACAAGTCCTTTAGGGACATCCTAAGGTGCAGCTCCTATCAAGGCCTTGCAGCATAACAACTGTTGCTGGACTTTTCCCTCCTGAATTCGCTGACTCCTTTTGAAGCCCTCTAATGCTCCTGGCCTTCACAGCAGTTCTGTGGTGAGGAGCTCCTCAGTCTACTAACATTACGCAAACATTCATGTCCTTTGGTGGTTTCAAACCACTACTGGATGGCAACCATTGACATTCTCTGAAACTACATTACGAGAAACACTGAGCAATCATACCCTGTTTGCATCCTTTCCATGCCAAGGACCTTCACACATGATCCTAGTCACCTCCAAGAAGCAATAAGTTTTAATCTGTCTACCCCTTCCTTACTTTTGAGCTATTATAAACTGTTCAGAAGAACTGAAATGACTCTCAATGCAAATGTCTTTAGGATTTATTACAGGACATATACATTCCATAAAACATTTTGCTTCTCACTTTGATGTACATATCTTGACACAATAAAGAAACACCTTTTCTGCCATCTATCTGCTAAGAATTTAAGTTTTAGCTCAGTTCAAGTACAGTTTTTGTAATGCTAGTTTCAGCGAATTCTTGTGAATTCTTCACATCAAGTCTTCAAGAATGTGTCCTCCACTCCCATTTCAGCATTTTACTACTGGATTGGCTGACCTGCCTAGTCAGATGAGAAAAAAGAAATATATACATACACATATAAAATACATATATATTTTTCTGTGTACAGAATCCTGATTTAGAAACTACCCTTAAATAGCCAACAACCTTCACTGCATGATCAACAGTGGAAGGCCCTTCAAATTTAGCAAGAGCTTGAGCTTCCCAACCAGGTTACATGATCGCAGGTGAAATCAGCAGACAATATAAATATATGGTCCCCCTGGCCTGCACTTACTTCAGTATCAGTCAGGTTAGAGTGAGATGAGTACATAAAACAGCCCGTTTGCTGCTATGTCCTAACTTCAGATCCTGCCAATCCACCCATCGCTGCCTGCACCAGTAACTACTACCAGATCCTCTGACACAAAGATAGTTTGGCTTTTGGACTTGATTCCCAGAAGGCTGGAGGATTTTGTCGTTGTGGGTTCTGTGTTTTTGAATTACACTCCGCTGTGAATCTGTTTGAGGCTGTAATTTTACCATGCACCCAACCAAAGCAGGAAACAAAAGCAAGGGCAATACTAAATCACAGCTTGGCTATGAGTAACATCCTCCCACCTTGTCTGTTCTGGTTTTTTTGTGAGACAGCTAGTAGGTATGGGTTACCCAGCATAAAGAAAAAATACAAATAGGCTACAAATTCATCCTGCCTTAAAAATACAGCTTGGATCCTGCTACCTGTTGTTTATCTAAGCATGTCACTCATTGTACTTTAACTGCATCTTTTTCCACATTTGTTCCCTTTTTTCTGTCTCTATTTTCTCATTCCTAGGTGTCACCATCCTTCTTCATTCATCTCTTCTCACTACTGTCCTCCTCCACTCAAAAAAAGTAAATTAAAAAAACACTAAGTAAAATCCAAGAGCTCAATTTCTGTTTCCTGGCAGTCACATCTTTGCAAAAATACTTTTTCTAAGATGGGCAGCATCCTACCAACCCAGAATCACATGTTGGCATTCATACCCTTCAATCCTATAAACTTCCAGTCCAACCATCCATCTCTGCTGTCCAGTGACCAGTCCAAGGGAAATAACTCTCTTTTATCAAGGAGCTGTTAGCTTGTGTTAGGACTTCACACCAGAGCTACCTTAGCAATAACCTAGAAATCATTTTGAACTCTCCTTCTAATAAGGGTATTTTCTCTATGTATCCTCTTTAACAAAGTCCACCTTCAGCCCATGCAAAGAAACCATGAATTAAAAAAAAAAAAAAAAAAAAAAAAAGCTAGCCTTTCCTACACCTACTCCAGCAGCAACAGCAACATCATTCAAAGATATTTCCATATCATGATTTCATGATTTTTAACTCATATTGCCAGTAAAGCCTGGGAAGCCACCACTAAGAACCCAGAGAATTAAGGCAGTTCACAGCTGCCATCGTTATTACAAATGTATCCTCTGATGAGGCTATTCTTCCCGGACCCTTAAGAAAAAAGGTCACTAAGGCTCAGACAATTTAAAAATACAAAACCAAAATAAACATAAACTTTCCTCAAGGAAATCCGCTATACTTAGCTCGCCTAAACACTCTCGCGGTAGCACCCTCACAGCTGCAAAGACCCAAACACTTAGGCAAGGTACCGCACTGAGAAAAGAAAGACTTGCATGCTTAAAAGCTTCTCTGGTTCTTTATAGGTTTTTTTTTTTCCACCTAGATAGGTTAATCTAAAGAAAAGGTCTTCCTCTCCCTTCAGACTTTGCTTTGTTTCACACAGCAGGTTGTCTGACACCCACAAGTGAGCTCCCTGCATCCCACGGACCACAGCAGCAGCTGCTCCAAGGTGGAATTCACCTCTTCCTGCTTCACCAGTCAGGAGCCCAACTTGCTTTTGCTCAGCCTTTCAGAAGTCCCAAACTGGACTCTTTTTGAAGGACACCAAACCAGAACGTGCACCCCAAGAGAGCACATGACGCATCCCAACTACTAAGGGACATTCATTATGGGACCAGAGTAGAGCAAGCCCACACTGAAGCACAGATAGCATCAATGTGCAGTCCTGAACCGACAGTCTTCACTTTAGGAAGAGCCCGTTGGGAGGGCGAGAAATGCATAATCAACACAAAACCCTTGCTGGCTGCACCAACCACATGATTCCAATGTAAAAAGGCTAAAATTCACTAGAATTGCTTTCTCCCCTCCACAGGAATTACACATCACCCTTCACCAGAAACCTAAACAACAGGGCTGTGTTTGCCTGAAAGGAACTCAAATAACCAGACGAAACCTGATTTCAACTGAATAACCGTGTGGACGAACTAGGACTAAACACGCTAAGCAGAGGAAGAGAGGGTTTTTATACTGCGACTGTTGCAGATGGTATCAGCCCATGAAGGGCAGCACAAACACACGTGTTTATAAGGCAGGTGCATTGCTCATAGCCTGAAAGCATTTGCTAACAGAGAATACTAGAGGATATTTAATCTAGTCAAAGTGGGATTGAGCAACTAGGAGTTGAAGCTGGGCGAATGCAGACAGAAAAGTCTATTTTTAACAGTGACAGCAATCAGCTGGTGGAAGACTCTCCCCTAAAGACAGAGAGGACGTGACATTGCTCAAAACTTAGCTGTTAAACCAGAATCAGAACTCCCATAGATATCCATTCCACTGCAGGACAGGGTTGTGGTGCTGGAGATGCTCCCGCACTATGGGGAAGGCCAAAAAAGAGATCCAAGATGATCCCTTCTGGCCTTCGTACCTCGGGAGCCCACACTCACACGCAGCCGTAGGTCTGCGAGCACAAGCATTCTCAGCACGGTGTTGTACAGAAAAAGGCATCAGCTTATGCTTATGGCCTAACAATGGTTAAGGAATACGAAGCAGCCACACAGGCTGCCCAGGCAGGGCTTTCCTTGGTGCTCAGGAGACAGAAAGCAAAGCAAAAAAAATCAGCTAACTTTTGGGGACGGAAGCCCAAAAGACTGTTTTTCAATAATAACAACCCCCTCTGTCTTCTCATCAACTAAATACAATAAAATGGTTATCTAAAAGCTCCATTGGGGAGCCCACATGCAAAAGCTTCACACACAGGAAACACAACAACCACCTCTTTGGCAGATGTAAGTATACTCCAGCAGTTAGGCCATTAGCTCACTAATTAGCCTAACACTACTTGCATCACACAACTGCATGGCTGTAATGAGTGACCTTTATCCAATTAACTGCAATAACCAAATATCCAATTATTGACTCTAATGCATCTTAATTTTTTTAAGCTGAGGGAGGAGTTCTTGGGAGGATTATTCTGGTGGTGCTTATTCTTCTGTCTCCTTTAGCACCTCTCCCTACTTCAGACCAGGGCCATAACTCCAGGTAGGCACAAAAATGCCTGAAGAGGAAGAAGGTTCCTGTGTTTGCCTCAACACTGCCTATCACCATGGCCTCCCGTCTCTTTTAGCTCTGGCTCCTGGCATAGCAGATGAGCATTTTGTAACGTCTCCATCTTTCTCACTTTCAAGATGCTCTTTCCAAGCTCTTTCCATGCTCTCCAGGCCATAAACATGTCAAGCTGGAACATCCTTCTCTTTCTTTTTTATTTTCCCCCTCCTTTCCACTCTTGCCCAATGCAGCCAGTTGCCTGCCAAGCTCGCTCAGCACCCTGCTCAGGTTAAGCACGGACAACCTTTCAACACGAGGCAGCAGACTCATTAATTGAACTCAAGTCCTTCGCATCAACCAGACACGAGCCAATGAAGCAGCCTGTACCAAACTGCCTTCGTACGGTGGTTGCACAAGCACCAGCCCGACCAGATTGTGTTGGCAGGAGCATATTTTGCAGCGGGAGCAAACACACCTCATTTCCCGAGGATATGAGGATAGCTGCAGGTGCAGCACACTGGCCTTGAGCCATTCCAGCACATACTGGGGCCCTCAGAAGGGACCTCTGAAGACATTAACATTCCCAAGAAAGACACCACCATGATGGTACAAGGGAGATGGACAGCTTTTCACTGCAGGGACAAACTCCTGCTATGCATAAGTGACCTGTGTCCTCCCTTATTTATCTGCAGGGAAGAGGGAGAAGCAAAGCGGTTTCCAAAGAGTCACTGGAATTTAGGACTGGCTGTTAGAGAAAAGCAAATTTGGACTGAGGATGAATTCTACCATCTGCTAAAATTTGCCCGCATAAAAGCCCAAGCCATCAAATGTGGCTTGAGGGACTAAGGAGGCTGCAGCTCAGTAGCACTGATCTTAATGAGCCTCTGCAAGCCCCTGCACCTACTGGCAGCATGAACAAAACCATTTTACCTACACGCCAAGCCCATGGCCCTCTGCCCAAAACCTCCACTGCATCAGGGTGCTGAAGGTGGTAGAGACCTTTAGGCTGACTCTGCATTGATCTTCCTCTGGATGTCTCCCAAGAGACAGATGGAAACCATGGAATTAACCTCTGCCTTCCCAAACTCAGGTCTCCTCAAGCCTGAGACAATGAGTTTAGCTGGCCTGGCTACCTGTATTCTTTTAACAGAACATGGCAAATCGTATCTTCATTTTCCTCCTCGCCTCCACAAATATCACCTCCCTGAGGGTGAGGGCCATGATAAAATCCTTCCTTTTCCCAAGCTGGAAACCTGTCCTCCTTCAAAACCCATAACAAATAACAGATCCTCCTCCCAGAGTGACCACTGAAGGTCTGTGGGACATTAAAGAAGCCATTTCACCTATATGTGCCTCAGTTTCCTTCTCTATCAAATAAAAGACTTTCACCCTGACTTAACTCTGTAAAGCTACTCTGCTAGGGATGAATGAGAAACAACCCAAAGGTGCTCGACCGTTGAGCTGAGGCCATGAGACCTCATGCAGGCTACAGGCTAGAAGCACCATGTTATGGTCCCATGCTGCTGGTGTAGGAAACTAAGCAGAAATATTTTAATTCTTCAACAACAACAAAAAAAACAGAATGTTCTGAGAAGCAATATTTTTTGCAAGTGCAATCCAAGACAGCTGCTCCCTTTGCCTCTTCCCACAACACTATCATCCAGCAAAAATGCAGAGGAGACAGAGAGAAGAAGCCATCAAATCCAACATTTTTTTAATTACCTTAGTAAAGATGGTGGAAAAGGCTCTCTGGTGAGATGTCTGGCCAGCTGAGAGGCACTGGAGCACCTGCTCTGCAGGCTGCTTTTCTGAGCAGCCAAAGCTCATTCGCAATTTCATTACAGGAAGAGACAACCAACTAAAGCCTAAGTCTTTGACTAACGTGCCCACACGGACAGAGGAGAAGGTGGACAGAGCACCGTCGGTGACAACGCAGTCCTCAGAATGAGGAGGGCAGGATGCTCTGCAGGACGGCCACCACCTCCATGGTGTTCCGCATGGCCCAGCCTCCTCCCGGGGGAGCTGGCAGGGAAGCCGGGCGGGCGATTTCAGGCAAGGAGCCAGCGAAGCCGGAGCAGGCAAGAGCACAGAGCTCGCTTTGTAAACAGATCCCACAATTCTGACTCTAAAAATGAACCCGTTAAAGAGCCCGTGAGCGTCCCAGTGATTTATACACCAGCGAGGAATCCGCCGCGGCAGCCAGTGGACCCCGATGAATAACACTGACTTCAGGCAAACACAAAAACAACCAGCTGCTTTCTCTTGTTACCCCCAAGCCCCTCCATACCGATGTGCTATTTGCACAGACATCATTTAGAGGAGAAGATTAAAATGAAAAAAATAAAAAAAAAGCCATCAGACAGTGCTTTTGATTGGGAAACCACTGCAGAGTTTTACCACTGTGATCCAACTTGTTTTAACGCCTGCAAATATCCCTTGAGTCAAATGAACTTGTTCAAAGCTGATTCACACCACGGCTGCTTTTTAAATCGGGTAGTTGTTGACAAGTAGAATATATTTAACAAGCCCCAAGCATCTTGGCATGCAGTATAAAGACTTCCTATTATATATAAATATATATTTCTTTTGTAGCTAACATATGGGCAGAGCAGGTTGTCTGCCACAAGGCACTTCCATATCACACTTGGCACCAACGGAGCTGCAAGGATATCCAAAAAATAAACCAAAGAATGTCATGCCAAGAGCACAAGGGGATGAATCACAGCATTTAAAACTTGCTGATAAAATGCACTATTATGTGTTTTTCAAACCCTTCACATCTGAGCAAAAGAAAATAAATCAAAATAACTGTCTAGCCCATGGTTGATTCCCAAGCTTGTTCCCTTGGCTGAAGGGCACTCACTGTCCATGAAAGCAAGGCAAGGGAGCAGATCATCTTGAACGAGTCTTCAAAGGCCCCTCTGAAAGCTCAGGAAAAGGCAGCTCAGCCAGGACAGCAGGCTGGATTTACTGTTCTGGGGATGAAGATAATAACAAGATGATTTCCTGCACCTGTATAAGCCCCACCATGAAAATGCTAAGATGTGGTCATCACCTCCAAGGGATAAATGGGCTAAGAAGGAAGTCAAAGGCATTTTAGGCATACACGGCAAGGACATCATGTGAAGGTGAGTGATGGCCAGAGTTCTGGTGACAGTCTTGGAGGCAGAAGGCTCTTTCTCCTCCTCCCTCATTTGCAGCTTCTCTGTTTTGCTCTCCTGCAGATGAGATGACTTCCCTGCACCATGAGTTATGGGCTACAGAGCTTCTCCTGCCTGCAGAGCTAGCAAAATCAGGACACTAATGTGGCTGGTTTCCAGAAGCTACAATATTTCACAGGACACGGTAAAAAGAAGTTTCCACAGCAGCAACAAAAAGCATAGCTTTGGATGTGACACGTCCTTGCACAAGTGAGGAGCAAAGCCTACCAGTAAATCCTCTGCTCTACAAATCTCCTAAGGAGAGAACAAATTGAAGCTCACACCTTAGCATTCCCTTGGCTTTTGAGAAGTTGAAAGAAGTCAGGTACAACAGCTCACCTATCCAGAGGACATGCCGCAACACCTGCCCCATCACCAGGGCCACCTGGCACAGAACAGTCTTCTCCTGGATCAGGAATAGCTGGGAAAATGGTCCCACTCAACCTACCACAGTGAATGGTATATTCTCAACCCTGGAGGAGGAAACCATGCTCCAACCACTGATTTTAACAACCTTTGGAGGAATCACCACATTTGCACATACTACAGACCATCAGGGACCTATCTGTGCTGTGACTCGGTCCAACCCTGGCTTGCTTTTTACTGTGTGTGCCTGTGCCATGCTCTCCCGTAGCTCTGGTTCCAAGTTACCACGGAGAGCTTCAGCCTGGTCCGTCTGCGTGCGCGAGTGTGGATCAATTCTGACTCACAAGCTGGCCAAGCAGTAGCTGACCCAGTGCTGGGAATCTTCCCTTTCTTTCCAGCTCCACAATCAC
Organism: Tinamus guttatus; assembly: GCF_059628265.1. NCBI lineage: Eukaryota > Metazoa > Chordata > Aves > Tinamiformes > Tinamidae > Tinamus > Tinamus guttatus. Next base: position 3,523,847 of record NW_028288752.1, read on the forward strand.
GTCCAGTAACTAGTCAGAGGCATCTCCCACTGCTCAGCTTCCCGGGAAGCAAAGCTTAGTGTTTCGGGACTGTGAAAGGAAGGAGAAGCAGACAGTAAAATACAGAAAATGCAAAAAAAAAAAAAAAAGAAAAAAAAATAAGGTTGCAGACTAAAACCGCTGGCATAATAGACCAGAACAATGTTGCAACCAAGTTTTTTTGTCTTCTGACTGCCAAAGAGAGCTGTACCCTATCCCATCTGCATAACCGTGCGATCTTATCTCTTCTGGCTCCAATTGTTTGTGAGACTTAATTGATAAAAACAGCCTTAATTAAATCGGAAACATGCCTATGTTTGCACAACTCAGAGCACAATGGGGTCTCAGGCAAATAAACACTGGTGTCCGTATTGCATCTGGGAATTCTTTGTGGTTTGGGGTTTTAAATTCGTTGCAGCAAGCTTGGGAGTAGGGTTTCAACAGGAATCTTTCCCTCCTTCTCCTATCCTGCAAAATAGGAGGGCGAGGAAGGGAATGGATCTGCATTCAGCACGGCTCAGTACTGGCTCCAACTCAATGTGTACATGAGGATCATTTCAGGACACACCACATGAGAAACACCAGCCCAAAAGCAATTACATTTTCTCACCACTTCTCAGAAGGCAGACCTAACAAACTGCCCCAAAATAGCAGCACAGATCTCTAAATAGCACCATTTATTCTCTATTTGAAAGCAACGCCCACGCTCAGCCTTTGATTTTAAGCCACTCTTGAGCGGTTACCACGTCTTTGCCATCCAAGACACAGGGAAAATCACTAAATGAAACAGAAACACAAGGGCTGAGAAACAAAATTATTAGAGCCAAACACTGCCCTGATTTACTTCTCCATTAACTGGGCTGATTTCAACTGGGAACAACTTAGACATCTGGAAAAAGCAAATCTCTCCAGGTGGGACTGTATTTAGGGCACCTCTCCAGTCCTCCAAATCAGTTCTCTGATTTTACATACGTTTTGCTGCCAGAATCACAGAGTATCTATCTCCTGCATTCAGGCTGTCTAGGGACATCCACAATCAAGCAGTCCAACTCTAATGCAATAGCAGCAATTCACCCTTCTGGGGTTTTTCCCTTGTAAGCATCTGGACACATGGAAGCAGAGCAGAAAGCTCCAGGGAAACATGGGTGGGAGAGTGAAGAGAGAAAAACACAGCACTGACCCCTTCCACTTTCATTTCCACCTTATTGCAAACATCAAAACCCATCTGGAGGATGAAATTCCCTCTTGAGAGACTCCAGCCTCCTGCAGTCGAGCTCTTGTGCTCTGGGGAGTGCATCGGGATGCACAGGAATGATGGAGCATCGTTACCACCAGGTGCCTTTCATTCCAGCCGACTCACCCAAACGCGAGATGATATTTCTTCCCTGTGACCATCAGAAACCCAGGGAAATTCACTGTGCATTGCTCCTTTTCAATAAACTGCGTCTCAAAGCACTTCACGGGAATAAGATAAAACACTGCTCAGGAAGAGAAGCACTAAGAAGTGCATGCTATGGAAAAAAAAAAAAAAAAAGGCAATATTTTAGATCTCCGTCCGCCACAGATCTAAGGGATTTTTCACCGAGCAGGAAGATTTGTCATGGGGGGAGCAGCAGAAGCTGCGGATTGGGCCACTTGTCTTTTAACTGTTCTGCTATAGACTTCTTGTGTGATGGGGGATAACAGAACAGCAAGTCTGCCCATAAATTGCTAAAAACGTAGCACAATTCCAGTGCACTCAGATGGGAGCTCACTTCACTTACCCTCCCGAGGCTGCAGCTTCACCGTGCGCCAAGCAGCATCAGCACGTGGCCGTGTCAAAAGTGCATTTTCACTAATGCCCCCAAAAGCAAAGAAACCAGAGGAGTGCAAAGCATCGGAGCTCAGGGAGCCTGGAGGAGCAGCGAGCTACGTGGAAGTCAGCAGAGACGACAACAAACCAGTGAATTTCAAATTGCTTCTTGCATCCATCCCGTACCGACACGCTCACAGCGCTCCAGCCTGCAGATAGGCTGGCATGTTGGCAAGGAAGATTCGTCATTTCTAAATTTAGCAGCCACTTCAATGATAGCATGATGCTTCAAAAGCAATAGAGCTGGGTCTGCAGGAAGGCGATTTAAACGTAAATGAGAGCTCACCTAAAGTCTTTTCTTAATTCCCTTCCTGTTTGGAGAATTTGGTCCACTTCTTTTTTTTTTTTTTTTTTTTTTTTTGCTGTAACTGCAAGGGTCTGTCCTGCAGTGAATGGATTTTTTTTTCTGGGATAACTTCCAGGTTAAAGAGAAAGGATTTACACTTGAATGAAACACGGGCTCTGTATTTGGAAAATTTGTTTTGAAAACTTGGGAAGGAAGCAAAAGCTCCTTCATTTAAAAAGGGACTCAATTAACATTCCCCGGCAAGTCTTCCTATGGAAAGGAAAGTACTCGCAGCGGGCTGCGTGATTTCCAAGTTGCTCTCCTTGTTCACAGAGCTCTTTCTGAAGCATGGGATGCCGCTTTTGAGAGACATGAGGATCTTTGCACCATTTTTGAACAAACTGCCTCGACTCCAGGCATAGAATGTTCTGCCATCAAGGTTCAGGAAACTTAAAACGCTACTTAAAGAAGCCCATGAAGACACAGACTGATCAACTTACTCCGAGAACACAACAGACCCTTCAACAACAGGGGACAGCTCATCTCTGCTTAACAAAAACGGGGAGATGAAGGCCCCCAAGAAGCACCACAGATCTCATCACCTTGAAAAACCTCCCTGTTGTCTTGTAGAAACAGCCAGTGTTGCAGGTTTGGGTTTGTTTGACTTCAAAATTTTTGCAAGTTTCGCACTAACAACCAACCAGGAAGACGTTCTGCTTTTAAAGCACACAGGTTACTGCGTGTGGGTTTGATCTGGATGGGCAGTGATCAGGCAGGACCACCATTAACAGTTACCTGGATTTGGAAAAGCAACTCTGGAAGCTCAGATATCTAGATATTGCCCACACAGACAGAAGAAAAGGGCCTATGCAGCTATTTTTTCCAGGCAAAGCTAAAGGAAAAAAAAAACACTGAAAATTAATATCCAATTTCATTTCTGAATTCTCTTATCAGCTGTGTACAACAGAGCAATCTTCACCCTTTAATAAGCGTCTGCTCCACTGCAGCCCAACGCCAAGTTGATGATGGACTGAGCCAGGGAGTTTATACAGCAGTTTGGGGTGGGAGAGAAAGGAATTATCAGTGTATATTGTCACAGATGTAGGCAACCTTCCCCTTGCACATTTGTTTCTTCTGGATGTCGAAAACTCAGATCAGACTCAGACATGCAGCAGCAGTTACCTGCAGCTACCGAACTTCAGTGCCTCAGACAGCACTCTAGGTCTTCTATATACTGCAAAACAACACACACACACGCTCTCCAGAGCCTATCCAGGTTGCCAATCCGTTATCCTCTGTAACAAGGTCAGTTTCCCTGCTGACCATGCTCTTAATCTAGGCACTACATTAGGCATAAGTACCATGAGACACATTGCACAGCTGTTCACTAGTTTGCCCAAAGCAGCGTGGTGGTTGGGAGGCTCATCTACACAGAAACGAGCCAAAACAGCCACCCTGCAAACCTTTACCTTCATCCACAATAAAATCGGTTTGGGATTTTGTTATTTAATATGGTTTTCCATAGGAGAGTTGGTATGCTTTAAATTCACACCCCTCTTTGCTACTCTTCGGAATACCTTCCCCATATGGACGAGGGGACCTAACTCTTAACCCTTCTTGACCACATCAACATAAAGGCAGAAAACAGAGAATGCTGCCAACTTCCCAGATACACGAAATCATGCACCCAGCTGCAAGGCCCTCTGCACAGCTGTTAATCATGCTGCGCAGTGATAAACACTCTTAAACTAGTTTACATTTGCTTTAAATAAATACTTAAAGAAAAAGAGCCCTACTTTTCTCTTATCTGCCCACTACAGACACACGTTGGACAGCATGAAAAGCTGGAGATAGTCATTAGGTGAGGCAAATAAGCTATAAATGAAAAGCCCTAAGCAGTTCATGCCATATACAAGGCCAAAAGGGAAGAATTAATTCTTAATTTCTTCTTAATTTCTAGAATTAAGAATCTAGAATTTCTCTTCTTCTTAATTTCTAGAATTAAGGAGTTTTGCTCTTCTATGTGTCAAATTGCTCAGAACCGCTCACTGCAACCACCATTCAAGCTTTCCGGTGCTCCTCACACCACGTCGTCCCCATGCTGTGGAAGAAGCTTTCCAACCAGGAGCCTCCTGCAAAATACAAGTGCCTCATACACACACTGAGTTTCTGCCCCAGAAAGTTCCTGGAAATTCAGACAAGGGGGAGCAGGGCCATATTCATATTGCAGCTCCACGTGCAGCTTCTCCTGGCCATTTGTCACCAAGCACATCTTCCCCTCCCTGCTCCAAAGCAGATTGAGCTTAATATACTTATGCAGTTGTGAAGTGTACTGCCTATTATCCAATTAGGCAGCTAACGAGATCTGAGTAACAGCACGTAGGCACAGATAACAGTTGGCTGATACAGATTGGACACGTACTTTTATTTTTCCAGCCCTTGCAGAAAGAGGGTTGGGATTCGTTCAAAGACCGCTTTGAAGACTGGGTTCAGGTAATTGCTTAATTTCATTTGAGACCCATAAACACATCACTTTTGCTTCCTCTTGATCTCCCAGGGCTGTCATAGAGCAACTGTCCCATTGCAAAAGTTCTCATAAATCTGTTGTACCCTGCACGTATCAACTTTCACTGTAAACACAGGCAGATCTCAACACCTTTGAGGTGTTCTATCTTCAGAAATCTATGGAAGGCAGGTCCTTTAATGAAAGGGTCCATGCATCATCAGGAAAAAATGGTATGCCCATGCAGAAGTGATAAGGATATTCCAAAACAATCTTTGTTAGTTCTGACACTGTTCCCCATAACATTCTCATAAGATCCAGCTAAGAAAACATGAACAAGATGTAATCACCACAAAACGGCTGCTTGACAAAACAACTCTCAGAGTGTAATTAGCAAGGGTTTGCTATCTAATCGGGATGGTGCTGGAAAGCGGGTCCAGCCAGGCATCCAACCTGTGCAATATTTTCAATAACAGCTTGGATGATGGACTGGAATGTAGGCCCACCAAACCAACAGATGATTCAGAGCTGGGAGGATTCACAAGCATTCTGGGGTACAGGTTCTGATTTCCACATCATCTTGCCACACTCGTCCAACATCAGCAGGAGGAAACATTTAAGACAGCAAAACTGCATGCACAAATGGAAAAATGGGGAGCAAGGGCTACAGCAAAGGCTCTGCAATCAGGCTCAGAAACTCGCAGTGCAAATGAGAGGTTCAACCACAACCCAGGGCAGCAAAAATGTCACCCTCAGCCTGCAGGGATGGTCCCCGAAAAGCAGTTAGCTCTACCTTGCATGGTTCTGCCCTCGGCCACTCACTGCCGTGCAGCTACTTTTTACAAAAAGCAGCCTGGATCTTGGGAAGAGCCACAAAAATCCATGAAAATTATAAAACACCAGGTATGAGAAGAAACTGGATCCATTCATGCCAGACACGTTCCTAAGCACAGAGCAGTCCAGGCAAGCAGAAGGACCACAGCCTGGAGGAAGCCTCATTCCTCCGTCACCCAGCAGAGAAAATTGCCAGTTTAACTATTTCTAAAGGCATTTCCCCACCTAAAAGCAGGCTACTGGCCAGCAATGTGGATGGAAAGAACAAGGGTCCATGGGCTTATCTACAGAGAAAAAGAGACCAGCAACTTTATTTCTTATAGCTCCCTGTTTGCTTTCATTTCACACCCCAGCACACCTCCCCTCATAACTACACAAGGGTCAGTCTAAACACAACTTTCAGTTGTTGTTTAGAAGCAACTTTCTCGTTAGAGAATTTTGAAAAGACCAGCTGACATAGGGACATGCAGCCTGTCTCCACACATGGGGAGATACAAATCAGACAGCTGGACTACACACTAGTTAAAATTGGCTGGATCACTGAGCTCCAAGGGCAGTAGCCAACGTGCTGATGTCCTACCAGGCAGCTGTTATAGGTGGTGTTCCCCAGGGAACACCAGTACTGGGGTAGGTAGTGTTTAAGACCTTAATTAACGACATGGTTGATGGCATGGAGATTCTCTCAGCAAGCTCACCAACCACATCACACTGGCAGGCAAAAACAACTGCCCCAGCGAGCTGGAGGAAACTTCATGAAGTAAGAGATGCAGATACGAAGTCTTGCGCCTGAGACGGAAGTATTCATCAACACAAACTAGGGAGAAGCCCTTCAGAAAAGCACTTGGGGGTCCTGGTGGTTGATAACTTAAAGAGGAATTAGCAGCATGTTCTTGCAGCAATGAAGCCACAAAAATGGGCTCTATTGGGAGGGACAACAGCCAGCAGTTTGGGGAAAGTGATTCTTCTCCTCCTGGCACTAGTGAGGCCACATCTGAGCACTATCTCATTTAGCCATACTTGCCAAAAAGACATCGACAATCACAGAGAGAGATGCTAAAATAATCTGAGGCTAGAACACATGACGTACAAGGAGAGAATGAGGGAACTGGGTTTGTTTAACTTGGAGACAAAATGGATGTTAACAGCAGATATAATTTCTGTCTTCAACTACCTAACTGATGGCTTCAGAGAAGATGGAACTAGACTCGTCTCAACAGCACACACACATTAAAAAAAAAAAAAAAAGACAAGAAGAAATGGGCAAGAGAAATGCTGATTAGATAAAAGGAAAATATTCCTCACCAACAGAGTGCTAAGCATGGCACCAGATTGCCCAGAGAGGTGGTGGAAACTCCATTCCTGGAGACTTTCAGAACTTGGCCACACAAGGACACGAGCAACCTAGTTCTGAAATCAGCCCTGCTTGTAGCAGGGGGGTGGACTACAGAGCTCCAGATGTCCTCTCCAAAGTGTATCACCCAGCAATTCTAAAAAATCCTTAAGAAGAAACACTGAACAAGGGATTTTGCACAGCAGCTGACAGCACTATACACCTGTTCAGAGATAACAAGAACTTTGGACTCAAAAGCTGTCAGTAGAACACTTTCCACATGATAAGTTAACAACAATAAAGTTCCCTTCATCTGTAGTTAAAGAAGAAAAAAACATGGTGATAAAGTTCCCTTCATCTGTAATTAAAGAAGAAGGAAAAAAATAGGACTTCCATAGTCCTTTGAAACAGCCAGATCTTTGAAAGAGCAAGAGAAACTGAAGACTCACACTACACAAGTTATCAAATAAAGGCTCTAAAAGAAAGCTGAGGGTAATTCAGAGCAGACAGGTACTGAGAGCTCAAACAAACAAAATTCAGGCTGTCCAACCCAGCCAGCCCTTCCCACCACAACAAACAGCAAGACCTGCCTCGAGCAGCCTTCATACTGACGTTGGCTTCTCCACCTTCCTCACGATGAAGACTCTCTGCAGGTAGACACAGCTTTCATATGTATTTCCTACTCTCTCCCACTGAGAGGAATAAAAAGCTGGAGATAATAGTCACAACGATACAGGCAAGTGTTTTTTTTTTTCCAAAAATAAAGTCTGGGCACTCCTGGCCCAGACTCACTCTGCAAATGGAAACAGCAGATAGCCGTATTTCCTCAGACACAGTTCAAAGAAAACTGCCACCTTCCTCTAACTATCTTGTAAAACGGGCCCCCTAAAACCTCACAAACTGGATTCCAGCACGCAAGGAGGCCGATGGATGCAAACTGCAATGATCTGTGGAATGGGAACATCTGTCCACTTGGAAGCAGAACAAATCCAGCTCAGCTATCTGGCTCCATCATGCCAACAGCCATTTGGAATCACTTTCCTAAGATTATAATGATCAAACAGCAATCGCCTTCGAGCAAACAGCTAATCATTACTTATCGTGCCGGCTGGCATGTTACCGGTTTATCCTTCTAAGTAATGGTTCTAGCATTAATCCGCTACATTTACTTTTGAACCTCAGCCCTCCTCCCAAAGGAATCAGCACAGCCACATACTACCTGTTGTGCAAATGCATGGACATCCTTCACGGCAGCGAAGAGACAGAACCCAACACACCGAGTAGAACCTCTGCTTGGAGGGCAAAGAGGAGGTCACCGGTGAGCTACAGTGGGGATGTCAGCTGGGGAGGTCACAGCTGCCCTAATTACAAGTCGGTTAGTCACGGGGAAAGCCTTGATGACAGCAGCTGACAAGGACTTCCACATCACCACACTGTTCTCAAGCTCCCTGTGAAGACCCCATGGTGCATCACAGTAGAAAAGACGGCCTAGAAGAGCATGTGTCTTACTTTTATATCGGGTGGAGAGATATAATCCCCACTGGCTGGCCTTCAACACTGCCTTAGGGAGCTCTCTGATCAAAACTGTGGATCCCTTCCTAAGGGAGCCCACCACAACAGTTCTGGATCTCATTCCAAGGGAATCAAGGGACAAAAAGATGAATGACTCAGTGCTTAACTCTGAAGACTGTTGAGACATTCAGTCCTTTGTTGGGTTCTTTTCAATGTCTGCCACCAGTTGCTATCGTATAACTGGAGCTTCCCCTCACTTTAAAGGGGATGTTTAATTTGGTGCTACATTCCAGCACAGTTCTTCAATCCACCCATCTACCTCTGCACTGCTCTCAAAGGGGGACAGTCCAACCTCTCACTAGCACTAGCAGTTGCAGTCATGGCATGGGCCAGGGATTGGATCCAACTGAAAACCCACCCTAAAAAAACAACCAATAACCTGATGCCAGATGGGCATCCTCAACCTCTTGTCCACGGTCACAGACACGGAACACAGAACAGTTGATTTTGGAAGGGACCCCTAAAGATCATCTGGTCCAACCCCTCCTCCAGCAGGGACACCCACAGCACGGGGCACAGGGTGGCATCCAGGCAGGTTTGAAGATCTCCAGAGAAGGAGACTCCACAGCCTCTCACAGCAGCTAACAAGTAAAAGTGGGACCAAGCCTCTCGAGAGCAGCAGTGTCTAAATCCTCATAAGCCAACCATGGGACTGTGCCTTGATGGAGATGCAAGTCATGCAAGGGAGGAAACAGGCAGAGGCAGGACAGCACACTGAATAGATCTTAATGCAATTCCACTGCTGAAGCCAAACAGCCCTCAGAGCAACCCAGGCCTTCCAAAAAGGTCCACAATTCTTAGGCGTTCAACATGAGCGTCACCAGACACGTTAATGATGCGCGTCTTCCCAGCGGCGTCCCCTGGGACCCCAACAGCAAGCAACTCCAAAAAAAGAAAATCCTGTTGGAAAAAGATTGGAGATCAAAGCAAGAGGTTACACCTACATCCTGGAACATGCGTGCTCCTGGAACAAAATCATTTTAAAGTGAGTCTCAAAATACATGCCTGTCCGACCAACAGAAACGTTAGGGTAGCAGGACTTGGGTCCTGCACCTGTATGTCCTCTCTGGAGAAAAAGCCTCGTACTGCAGCGTGCCCCACCTTCCTGCAAAATCAATTAGACTGAACGCATCTCTTATAAAGGAAAAGAAACTGCTCCTTTTCCAATCAGCAGCTGCCTTAGGAACAGTCCACGGTTCCCTTTTAGCTTTAGTCCAAGGTCTTTTCTAGACACCCAGGCTACAATGTAACTTCCTCTGAGTAAGTGTTTCACAACAGAAATGATCCAAACCAAAGGGGTTTTTTTCCTTCTCTCTCCAAACTTCCAAACACCATCATATCCTGTCCAATATTTGGGCCATTCCAAGCATGCCACTAACCTACGCTGTTAAATGCCATTCAGATAAATCTAGAGGACACACTTAAAAAAAAAAAAAAAAAAAAAAAAAGAGGAGTCTGCAATCATGTAGAACAGTGGTAAAGCAAGAAGGAAATAATAAACAATTATCCATCTACCTCCATTGCTCAGCGCTCTACTTGTGTCAGCCAGGAAAACAAATATTTTCTTGCTTCTTAAAAGGTAGTTCCTGCCTTTGAACCCAATGTTTTAAAAAAAGAAAACGAGATTTTATTTAAATTTTCAAGCCATTTCAAAGACTCTGCAACATTTTGAAGGTCTACTTGATAAAAGAAATGCCAGTGACCAATTAATGGCAATTGAAGATTCTCCACAAGCCGCAATCCTCTTTATTTCAGTGAACTCAGCTCTCTCAACTTCACACAGCTGAGAGTCTGTCTGGCTTACAGGAACCTCAGTCCTCCTCCATGGATTTGCTTTTTTATTTTTTTCCCCATTTGCAAAAATGAGAACCCAAGCCAGACCCCACCACCCTCGTTCTTGCAACCACCAGGCTCTGGCTCCAGGATGTCACAATATAGAAGCTCCAGTTCTCCAGTGGCCATAAAAAAAAAAATGTTTCTCCAGGCTGCAGCCCAATCACTGTCCCCACCATCCCCACGGATGACAGTTGAGATATCCAAGGCCTTTTCTTCCCTAAAGATAACCAAAGAACATGGAGAAACTGTGTTGGCCAAGCTGTGTATTTTGCTGACATGACAGATGCCCTCTGGACAGGTCAAGGTAAAGTGTCGTGAACGCCATAAAAAGCCATACAGCTGGCACAGCTGTAGAGTAAGACAACCAAAACACCACTGAGAGTTGCACACGTCAGGAGGAATCTCAAGGGCCTTTATTAGAGGTGGCAGAGGACTCTCAAAAATCACCTTGGGACTTGCAAAGCTGGAAGTTTGAGATAGAGCAAGGAGATGAACCACACGTGCTCCCCAAAATATTTTCACAACAGAGTGCCAACAACTGAAAATACGAGAAAAGATACCAGGAGCAAACCCAGGATTGGGTCAAACTCAGGATTTTACACAGCCACTTCCCAGCACAGAGCCAACAGGAGCTCCACGTACCATGATGCACAGAGTGCTCTCATGCTAAGTCAAGCAGCCACGAAGATCTAATTTTCCAAGTAGTTCTTATCCCCACCTGCAGTATTTCTGGAATTTGCTCTTAAAATTCAAAGAAACCACAGAAACATCAGTTTTCAGCAAGCAAAGGTTTATAAAGCATTTCCACAGTGACTGCTATAAACCCAAGTCCTATCACTGTGTCTATACAAACGTGTCCTGTACAGAGAGCATGAAACCACATTGAAACCAATACCCCAGTAAGGGCTGATGAAAACCGAATGTGTCATGAAAATAGCTCCAAAATTTCCTGTTCCCTCAATAGCTCCGAGTGAACCAAGCCTGACTATATCTCCTGGAAAGGGCACGAGGTTTTGTGACGCCTTTTGCTAAATTGTGCATTTCTTGTGTTTCTATAATGTCTAAATAATTGACTGCACTGGTTGATTCGTGATTATGCTATGTGGTTACTGGGACAAGGAGATGCACAGACTTCAGAGATCAGCATCGTCGTTCTCCTTCAGCCCTCATTTGGGTCACCTAGAAATTCAATAGAGGATCTATTTAAGATCTCGTTAAAAAGAACTATTTTTCTGAGGGAAGACAGTGCTAGAAAACAAAACAGTAGCATAAACCAGTTCCAGTGGTGTAGAGGACAGGCAGCTCCCCTTTTGCAACAGGCAGGAATAAACAGGAATAAATCAGCTGCGTTACTTTATTAATCCCAAACGTCTCAAGCTGACTCCATAGAACAAGAGATGGGCAGGAGCCCAGAGATCTTTCAGAAAAAAAAGTGCAGCCATCCAAGTGAAAACCCAAGCAGGGGGCACACCAGCTCCAGCGGGCTAGGGGACCAAGAAGGACACAAATCACAACAGTGCTCAGCATCCGCTGGCATTTCCACCACTTACAGCCCCAAATCCTACCACCTGCTTCCACACGTGGTTTGGCCCAAAGCAGCAATCCCACCCAAAACAGCTGCACATTGCCAAGTGGCCCTAAGACCTGAGACCCGTTCTGCTGCCAGCTCTGCAGTTATCCACATCTCCCCCTTCCCACAATACGGCAGGATGGGAGGGGGACAGGGAAAGGTAGGGAGCTCGCTGGCCACGGAACAGCAGGAGCACCGTGTGTCTGGCGGCACCATGTTCCGGGCATGTCGGAGAGGCACCGGGGACAAGCGGATGGGCAGGGTGAGCTGAGGACAGCGGGGATGGCAGCGGGTGGTTTCACTTTGGCATCACCCGGTGCTCGTGCCCAGACTGGCAGGTCCATCAGGGCTCTTCCGCCTCCTGGGCTGTTGCCGGCAGTGTCCAGGTGGGAAGAGATGGGATGGCCCCACGGGCCCGTGTGAAGTGCCAGGCACAGAGCACCTGAGCCAGGGGTGTCCAGCTGCCGTGTCGTCCTGCTGGCCCGCGTGCTGCCAGCGGGGAACGGGAATGAGAGGGGAAAGAAGGGAAAGAAAGAAGGAGGGAAGAAGGGAAAAGGAGGAAAAAAAGGAAAGAAAGAAAAAGGGAAAGAAGAAAGAAAGCAAAAAAGAAAAGGAAAGAAGAAGAAAAAAAGGAGAAAAATGAAACAAAGAAAAAATATATAAAAAATTAAACACGAAGAAAAAAAAAAGAAAAAGGAAAGGAAAAAAAGGAAAATAGGAAAAAAAAAAAAAAAAAAGAAGCCCCCAGGCAGAGCCGCCGCGGCAGGTAGGCGGCGGAGGCGCCGCCGTCCCCGCAGCCCCCGCGCGGCCCCGCGACGTCCCCGGGCTGCGCCGCCCGCGGCGCCACCTGCCGCCCCCGCGGCCGCTCCCGCCCGGCGGCGGGGACCCCCCGGGCCCGAGGGGCCGGGACGCGGGGCCGCGGCGGCGCCGCTACCTCTCTCGCTGCGCTGCGCTGCGGAGGGGGCCGCGGTCTCGCCGCCCGCCCCAGTCGCCTCGGCGTCTCGCTGCTCCCGGCCCCGCGGCGGCTCCTCCCGGCACTGCGAGGCGACCAGCCGCGCCGCGCTGTTTTCCACCGCCTCCGCCGCGGCCCCGCCTCGAGGAGCCCCCTCCGCCCGCCTCTTCCTCCTCCTCCTCCTCCTCCTTCTCCTCCTCTTGGGCGCTGCGGGGCGGTGCGCGCGGCCGCTCCCTCACCCGCCTCTGAGCGCCCCTCTGGGGCCAGTTAATCCCGTTTTGGGTGGATTAACCCCGCCAAATGGTCGCCAAGGGCCCCCTTGTGTGCGGCCAGGCCACCCCAAAGCAAGGAAAGCCTGCTCTGAGGGCCTCAAGTCCACCCATCCGCCCCCAAAATATCCTCCCAACACTTCATTGTCACTTAATTCCAGCCTCCTTGGCTGGCCCCACCGCAGGTGTTGCCCCCAAAATGCTCAAATCACCTCCCAGAATGCTGCTCATGCACCAGGAGGGCCCAGCCACCCCACAACGCCAGCAGAAACGTGCCTCCTTGTTGGCAGCTTCATGCTGGAAAACACGCAGGAAAAGCATGGAAAAGGAAAGTAGTATGGGAAGACCCCAAAATACTGTCCCTATGCGCAAGAATGTGGTGTTTCTTCCCTTAAAAGCATTGCAGAAGGCAGGAAAATCCACAGTGGTCTCAAACTACCAGTTGCAAAGCATAGGCCAACATTGCAAATGGCAAGGTGAAGAAGAAGACGAAGGTGAAAGTCAAGGCCAAGGCCAAGCCCTATGTTCTGCTGCTTTCTTGAGGGCAGTATGGGTGACAGATCACACCAGGACCATCTGGTGGTGTGAGGATGTGTAACATCCGCCAGCAGAGCTCAGGCATTCAGGTTTCACCCAGTCTCCCCATTAAGTGCTGCCAAAAATAGGTTTCAGATGCCCTGGCGGAGACGGACTTGAGAAAACGTGGAGTGTTGGCTGAAAACATTCCTGTGTGCGAATTCCCCTTCAGGAATTTTAAGTTTTAATAAAAAACATCCTCCTTCAGCTGCCTGACTGCGGTTCACACCTTCAAGGCTGGGGATAGGTTGCCCAACCAGGAGAATGTCTGAAGAAAACAGAAAGAAGAGCGTGAGCCTTGGACTTCTCAGCTTCAAACACATAACAGTGAGAACTGATATGCTCTTTTTCAATGCCCTTTTGTGTCCTTTACTTCCAGGCTTTGTCTGCTGACTGCTTCATTGGTGCTGTCACAGCTAGACCTGGCTTCTGCAAAGCACCTTAAGGAACCCAGAAGTTGGGTAGTGTTGGCCAACAAGCACCCCAGAAGCATCTTGCTGTCAAAGCAGCAGCAACCCTGGCCACGCTTATGTTCCATGACCTCAGCACTGGGGCTCCACAGAGCCTACAGATGGAGGCAGAGCTTTGTACACTAAAGCATTTCAGGAAAATGAGCCACATTCCCTGTTTCAACCACCTACGTCTGGGAAGGATTGGCAACAAGGTAGAATGCGCTGGCTGGAAAGAGCAGCCATACCCACAGGAGTAGGCAGGGTCAGGGATGACGAAGAAGCGGGGTCAGGCGGATGGTAGGGTGCGGAGCTACCTGTCTTGAGGGAAGCAGAGTAAGCCGGGATTCCCTGCGTGAAGTCCTCAACATCTCACAGTGCAGCTACCTGCCCCTGGAGGCTGTCTCTGATCCAGGCCGTGCCTGTTCCTCGCCGCAGGGAAGAACAGGCTGGTGCTCCCCGTTCCCACAGCCGAGCTGACCCATGAGCGCTGCTCGTCATCCAGCAGCTGGGAGAGCTGGTGAGCCAATTCCTACTGAATGGCACTTCTATTTCCTCCGGAGCAAATAAACAGCCGTGCTGCAGGACTGCTCTGCTCGCAGCTCCCTTGGCTGCAGTTTGAAGGATTGGAGCTAAATCTAGAGCGCTCTGTGTAGCTGGGGTCCCCTGGGCTCCTCTCTCTTTCTCCAGCCTAAATTTGGCAACGGAGCCCAGCCAGCTCAAAAGCCTTACGCAGGCTTTTTGGAGGGTACATGCAAATGCAATTACCTGTGGGAAAACAGAGCAGTGCTGTATTACAAGCCCCTGTTTAATACAGTGTTAAATACATTAAGAATGAAGAATTGACAGGTATGGCTCACACTGGCGTCATATTCAGTATTTCCAGTGAAATTTGGGGAAAAGCTAAAATAAGGACTTTTTGTGCCTCTGACATTTATCTTCTTGGCTTGTGATCTGGCCTAACAAGGTAAATAGAATACCTTTCCTTGAAAGACGCCTATGAACCACAGGCTGGCTATGAGAGAAGTGCAGATGGAAAGAAAGAAGTCCTGACAGTGCAACCCAAAAGCTAGGGAGAAAGACCTTCTTGTGCAGCACAGCTGAGCAGACAGCCAAGGAGCTACCAGCCAGAAATGTGAAGAAAGAAAGGGATATTGCCTGGAAGGTCTCTTCTTTGAGGTCGTTTTTGCATTTCACCAAAATATCCTAGTGGTTTCCAGAAATAGCTCAGATCTCATGTCTTTCTACATACAAAGTTTCAACTGGCGAGGCTCAGAATGGAGACCAAGAGTGGACATATTTCTGGATTTATGGGTGTTTGAAGTCATGCCTAGGGCATCTGTAGGGTGGATGCATCGTTTTTTTGTGAAGCAAAGTGATGATTGAAAGGCACTAAGTGATTGTAGGTTGTTCTTGACCAACCTAACGCCATATTCCATGAACTGTCAGGTGAAATGAGCATCAAGCGTTATGTGAAACACTTTTATAGGAAAATCAAGATCCAGCTGCCTGTAAAAGACCCCAGTAGGAAAGCAGAAAGGGAGGTGAAAACTGCATGTTGCAGAATCCTGTATTCCTGACACTGTGTATAGAGACATTCCCCACCTTTTTCACACAACATTTCTCATTGACAGGTTTTGAAATGCTGGTAAAAACTCTGCTACCCCCAGATGTCAAGCAGTCCTTGCAATGCACAGCCGTGGCATGCAGACCACTGGGCACCCTGTGCTTGGCAAACCAGGGTCCATTCCTGCCATCCCAGGTGATGCCAAGAGCATGGCTGCAGTCAAAAGTCCTCATGGCACCTCAGAACTTCAGCACGAGCTCAATTCCTTGGGGAATCCACTCACACCTTTGCATCTAATAGGAGTTTGTCACGTTAAAATATAACTTAAGAGCCAAAAACATGTGCTTCCTACAGCAGGCCTTTGCTGATCCCTGAAGCCGGGGTCATTATCACAGCGGCACGGCTGTTGGCTGGTGACACTGAGCGTTTGGGGATGGGCTTTGGAGCAGCCTGTTCCCCCAAGCAGCACATAATGTACAATTTGAAAGCGCTTGTGTTAAGTAACGACCTTAAAATGTTCCAAGCAGCCCAGATGACTTTTCCATCCTTTATGCTTTTGTTTACTAGAGAGAAAGCAATCCCTTCTACCTGCTCCCCATAAAGCAGAGAAGGCAAATTGACTACTCGGGCTTATATGTAATGAGTTATTATCTTAACATCCATATGTAATACAGTGTTTCCATGATTCATTCGCCCACTTCAGGGACACTTGAGCAGTCAAACAAAAACATACATTCCCAGGAGGAAAAGCAAAGCCACGTCCAGTGCAGGAGAGAAGTGATCTAATATAAATACAAAAACCTGCTAGAAGGTTTATGCAAAGCAAGACTCCTCATCATAAACACGGCGGGGAAGGGCAGAGATCAAACAATATCACTTCTTGTGATTGTTTTCCTCCCTTCTCCTCACAGTCCCCTGACAATAAGTCAATAAAAGGTTTTATCAAAAGTACAAAGGGAATCTGAGAGGCCAGGAGCCTTTGAAAGTATATTCAAGCTACAGGAGGTTTCAAAAGCCCTTCAGAGCAACAGCTCTTTTCTCAAAGGCCCTGTGACCTTCTGGTTATTTCAGCAGAGCTACAAATTCAAAGGCATGAGTAGTTATGACGTTTGCTGTTCAGTCATCATTTGACAAGCTGTCTAGGTGACAGGGATGTCTATCATATGTATTTCCCTGCTGTCATAAACAACCCTTACACAAAATGACCATCCAGCTCACCCTTATGATTAGAAAAAAAAGTCCAGCTGTGGAGGAAAGCCTTGAAATTGCCTTTGCAATTTTTTTTTTTTTACTTCTGCATTCCCTTCCTTTCCAGAATCACACAGCTCTCCAAATGATAATCTCTTCCAAAATCCCAAAAGCCACCGGCTTTGGGACTTCCTTTTATGGGTTCCTGAAAGAAGGTGCCTGATGAGAGAATTATACGCTCTCCAGTAGGAAAAAAAGCCTCTGGATGGAAGGTCCACCACAATCCTCCACAAATTGATGTGCTCTGAAGGTTTGGAATATGTCCCTGTTTCTAGCTTGTACCTATCGAGCGTCACATCCCAAAAACTTTTTCTCAGCATGCCTTCTTTTCTGCTAAACTGTAAAATCATTTATCATCCGTTTTCTGCAGGTTCTCCTGGGTAAAGTCCCCCTTTGTTTTCTCATTAATTAGGAGAATTAGAAATGGTTTCCCAGAAGCACAGCCCCATCTAGGAGATGCCTGCTTTCTGCCCCCCGCACACACACA
The DNA here is from genome assembly GCF_059628265.1 of Tinamus guttatus. Taxonomy (NCBI): domain Eukaryota; kingdom Metazoa; phylum Chordata; class Aves; order Tinamiformes; family Tinamidae; genus Tinamus; species Tinamus guttatus. The sequence goes on from NW_028288752.1 coordinate 3,541,196, forward strand.
CACATCTGTGCGCTGGCCAGAGGTTGTCCCGCTCCCACAGCCCTGCTCTCCTGCAGTGCCTCATCCGACACAGCATCTGGCTCTGACACCTGCATTTCATTACAAGCCATGTGTCTCAGTCCCTTCAAGGTCTCCCCTTACTTTTCCTTGATTCCCTCCATTTTTTCCATCACTTCCCTGCCATGCCCTGACCTTGGAGCTTCTAGAACAAGGATTGGATGAGGTGTCAAATCTCTGTGTGCTGAATGTTCTGGGATGTATTTGCCACTATCCCCATTCTCTGCCCTTTCTCCTCTTCACCTTGAGGATCAACACAGAAGAGAACGGGGACAACAGCCACCACGATGTCCAGCTGGTTTAGTGGCCAATCTCTCCTCCCAGAAACAGGACACCCATGCAGGACAACCCCTCTCTGCAGATTTAAATCACCTCATGAACAACCACCTCCTTTGGTTTGCTCTGAACTTGCTATCTTCATTTCATTTTATGTTCTCATATTGGAAGAGACAGGTAATAATCCACTTTTTCCACACATCTCAGAATTTTGTGGACCTCCTTAAGTCATCCCTAGAGGAGACCTGGCTTGCCTAGTTTGCTTTCTTATGGAAGCAGGTACAAACCTTCACTCACAAAACAACTCACCTTGTTGCCAGTGCAGTAGAGGTTGCATGAAACTGCAATCACTCAACCTGTTCTGAACACAGAGAGTTCAGGAAATGAAAATTTGGCAGGTCCAAAGGAACGGGCCTGAATGTGGAAATGTGGGAGGTTGCTTAGCTGATAACAGCTGGGCGCTTGCCTTGGAGCATCTCACAGCAGGTAACAGAGGAAAGGGCAGGCAGAACTGCAGTGAGAACAGTGGAAAAATGCCAAGTCAACCTGCCGCTCTCCTTTTTGATCTCCAGCATGGGCCAGGTGTCTGCAGTACTTCCAGTCATCCAAAACATCTCTCCCTCTGAGAGCACAAGGGCTGCTGGCTGCAGAGGCCAGCGAACAGTCCTCCGAGCGCTCCTGCTCCACCACCTCTTCCAGCTTGGCGCTCAGGCCGGACCAGGAGGGCAACCCCCTCTCTCAACTCTGTCATCATTCTGGGCACGGCCTACGGATGGTCATGGCCTGCAGCCAACCAGGCAGCCCTGTTGTGTCCTCCTCACTGTGACGAGTTTGCAAGGCACCCGGCACAGAGGCGCTTTTTGCTCTGCACGGATATCCTGCCCAACGAGCCATCCTGCTACTGCGTTTCCTAAAAATAGCTCGTTCCACAGATAACCTGCAGCCTTTCAGTCTTGAAGATAAGCCCTCGAGAAACCGGCACAAAATCAGAAGCAGAGGCACTCCTGGGACAAGGAGCAAAGCTCCAAAAAAGTAGGATCGGACTCTCACAGAGAAGAAACTGCAGCCTGCATAAGGAAGCTGCTGCCAAGGGGTGTGGGGTGCAAATATCTTGTATAATCCACCCATGGACATAATGTCACAAAAGAAGAGCCACAGGGTTTTTCACAGGCAGATCCCAAGTTCTGTGTGTGAAGGTACAACTCTGCGAGCTACAAACGTAATCCAAAAGAATAACAATCCACCGGAATTATCTGAAAAAAAGTACTAGAATGTAGGCCCTACTTTACATACCAAATAGTATCCAAATGGCATCTTACCCATCCACAGCTTGCAAAATACCCACTTACTCTTCCACATTTTATTTTAATAACAGAGGAGTCAAATGAGCTACATTGATGGGCTGGTTCCCAGGGAAACACGAGCAACTTATTTCTCTCAAATAGCAGGCACTGTTTCCTGTGCTAAACCACATAGCCTGCTGTGACATTCACATCCCTAGGATATGGTTCCAAAAGGGTTTGCGTGGCTCTAAAACAGGGAAGGAGAATGGCATGCTATGGATAGTTGGGCAGGTGGTGGCAGGAATCAGGGCATCACCAAAGCACCCGTTCACATCTTGGCTTGCAGTGGTGCCCTGTAGCTCAGGGCATCTCTTGAACCTGACAGGATCTGTCTGTTTAGTTAATCCTGGCAGAGCTCTGGCCCATTCACCTCCTGAGCCTCCTGGTATCCACAAAATCCTTCACGAGATGTTTACAGCTCCACTTGGAGCCCAGCTCGTGATAACTTCATTTGCTGGCCCCTACTTTTCACACTGCGTGGACAGCTGCTCCCTGTCCCTTTTGCCCTCAGGATTTTCCAGACCTCTCTCCTGTGCTCCCATTGCATCTAGGACCATGTTCTGCTTTCACTTGTCCCCACCGAGCCCATGTTCATGTGGTTTATAAGTGAGCAGGGGAGAAACTGGCCTGGTGTTAATTTTTTTCCCCTCACACAATTTGCTTTTCTTCAAAAAATAAAAAATAAAAAAAGGATTATTAAACCTTTTTCTTTTTCCCTCACTTGCTTTAGGATTTGGAAGAAATGAAAAAGATAATGAAACACTGAAGTTCTGCGTGCCAAAGTTTCCAGGTGCCCAACGTCCTGTTACCGGGACACTGAACAAACAACCCACAAACACGATCCTGTGGTTTGCCCTGCCAGCTGGAAACCTCGGGTCATTCTGCACCAGGACACAACACAGACAGGATCCTCAGGAGCAGGCCGTGTACGACAGAGCAAACCTCCCTGCAAGGATACCAGAGGATACCAAAATATTACATGGATTTTTTTTTTTTTACTGATTTGCTGGTTCTGGCTGAGGACTGTTCTGTATGAAAAGGTCTCTGTGCACGCAGGTGACTCACTGCGACAAGCGGCGTGGGTGATTCACCACCCCAAGCGTTGCCAGCGGTGGCTGGTGACCTGTGCGGTGCTGAGGCTCTTCCCTACCAAGAAACAGCCTTGAATGGATGACTTCAAGCAGCATGATTCACCCGCAGGGCCATGGATGGCAGGGCTCCCACTCCCTCCACATTTCCCATCCGTAGCCAGCCGTTTCTGTCCCGTTTCACTCAGCTTTAACTCTCAGTGCAAGTAGCAAATGGACTGAATGGCGAATTCGCTCCAAGTGCTGTCACAGGAGAATTCCAGCCACTTCCCAGGGCTTCCCATGAACACAATCAAAACCAGAATGTTACCAAAAGGAAAGGAAATGAGACAAACATCAAAGATAAAAGATGATCCTTAATGGAATTAGGTGCTCAGAAATACACCTCCCAGGTCATGCATCCCGGCACAGCTCTCACTGGAAACTTCCATCAGCGAGAAACTTCTGATCAGGTCGTTAAAAGAAAACCCGGAATGAGGCAGATCCCTCATGTAATCTCAGAAATGGTAATAGAGCATTAAAAAAGTCATTCTTCTTTTCTGCATTTAGCCCAAATATCTAGATATCAGCTACTCTCAAAGAGCCAATGCTTCCCCTCTGGGTCCTGCAGATACTTTTGACGCAAAAAGCCTAACAGAAAAGGTTTTCTCCAGTAAAATAAGCACAGTTCCATGCAACTTAAACATAAATCTTCAAGAATAAGAAAATCTTCATGAATTCACAAGCACAATAAGCCCAAGAAGGTTCCTAAAATTAAAGAGTCCTTTTCCCCTCTTACAGCTGCCACTGTAGTGCGAGGCCACCACGAGATTCCTGCTACCTGGGCATTGAGCAAGCCACGGAACTGTCCCGGTAGCTCTTAGTTCACATGCAGATTTTTCCTGTTCTTGTTGAGATGGTGAAATCATGCTCCCCAGCACCCATCTCCTACCTAAGGCCCAGCCTGTGGCCCAGAAGACCAAAGCCTGCTGCAATCCTATACAAACACTGGCAGCTTTTTTTATCTCAGCACCCGTTTCCCCCTCTGCGGCTCGGCCGCGGAGTGTTGATGCTGTTGCACAAGGCACTGTGACACATCGCAGGAGGGAAAACAAAAGCAATGCAAATGCAAAAATAGCCATAGCTTCCAGCTTTCTCAGCCTGAAGAGCCCTAAAATCTTGCAGCAGAGGATGAGAGCTCTGCTGTGCCTCGCTCAGCCCCCTGGCCCTGTGCTGCTCGCCGCGGTTACCTCTTGCTGAAACCTGCAGCGCCTGCAGCTGGATGGGAACGGGCCCCTTTAAATCCTTTGTTGTGCTTGCACAAGTGGAAAACAGCTCCTAAAAAAATCCCCTCCGTTTGCCAAGCCGTGTGTAGAGATTATGAATCATTAAATGGCAGCCACGTGTCAGCAAAAGTAGCAGGAAGTGTCTTGCGTTTGACCTTTATTTATAATAGCAAGAACACTTCACAGCATTCAGTTGCAACGATCTAATTATCCCCACTCACCAAGAAACATTGGATCCCTTGCCTGCATAGTGTGTTTTTTCCATTAAAAAAGAAATATATAGAATACTGTCTAGCTGATATTGATGGGACTAGAGGAATCAAGCCCACTTGATCTGCTGCCTTTGTGTGTTTGGAGGTTGGGGGACTTATTTGGGAAGGTTTTCCTCTGGGATCCTAATGCAATAGGACACTTAAAATCAAAACCAATTGATAAGCCTGCTGACTGATCCTTCGGTGCTCCTGCGTTGTTCGCTTTACACCCTTCTTTTTTTGACAGAGCTCAGTCCTGGAGGCGCTGAGACCTCTCCTTGCTGTCACAGGTAACCTGAAACGCTTGCTATTTTTTTCACTAAGAAGTGACCCATCTGGTTCCTCCCAGCTGTACACAAGGGAAGTCTTTGTCCTCCTTGCCCTGAACGGTACAGTAGCATCCTGGCAACTTAGTGAGTTGATCTGCTCAAGGAAGAGTCTCCTGTGGGGAGAGGCTGAGGATCTGCGCAGCCAGGACAAGGGGTGAAGAGGAGGAACAGGGCTGAAAAAACCTCCTTGCTGACCCTTGAGCTTGAGTGGCTCAGTCAAAGTAATATCCCTACTTGCGCCCTGAATGCTGGGACATACGATGAGATCGTCTTTGGACCCACCATGTCCAGCTTCATCACAGGAAAGAGCATGTGTTGCCCAGGAGGGTTCTCCAGAGCACGGACCCTCGCTGATCCCGGTGTGACAGCACCACTGTCTCTCTCCCATGCTAGTTCTAGAGATGAAGGTGACCTCATGTCTAGTGTATAGGAGCCATGTATAGTGTATTGTGCCATATGGCCCAGAGGAAAAGAGAGATGGGAGCCTGAAGCACCAAGGTTAAGCTCCCCAGACCACTGCCCTGGTGAGCACTGGCCGTGACCAGCCTCCAGTTCCTTCCTGGCTCCTTTCCGCGCCTCTCCCTGCATTGTCTAGTCTAATACTCAGACCTTGCTGATGCCCTTGTTTCATTCTTCCGGGTGAGCCCAAGCCACTGCAGAGATCAGAGGGCTCCCATGCACTCAGATCGTTTCCCATGTCCACAACAAGGCACCAGAGCGAGTTCCCAGAGACAACAAGCACGCTCATGTTTACCACCCCGGCCCCATCAAACTCCATCCGAAGGATCTGCTCTGCCGCCGGATCAGGTCTGTACCACAGCCAAATTCTTGGAAAGGGTGCATTCGCCCTGACGCTTGGTTGCTGCAGCAACCACTCTTGACATCATCCTCTTTCCACACTTCGACCGCAGTCGTGCAGGAGGTTGTGAAAGCCTCCCTGGCACCACCAGGAAGCTGTGTATGTAGATGGTTGGGGAGGAGACTTCAGTTCCAAACGGGGAATGCAAGCAGCAGGTGTGTTGTGTCTCCAAAAAGGCAGGGTCAGAGGGCGGTACAATTTGCTAGCACAGCAGCCAATGCGGAGCCCCAGAGCAAAACAAGCAAGCAAAAGAAAGCCATGGTCCCACGGGACCGAAGTCCACTTCCTCCAGCCCTGGAAAGCAGCAGGTGCAGGGCTGGCTTGACAGCACCAGGCTGTTCTCCAAAGCTTTCCTTGGCTGGCTTCACAGGAGCTTGCTACTCCACTATGAAGAAAATCGCTTTCCTGCAGGACTCTTGGGACATAGTTGGTGGCAGAGTCACCATTCAGATCACCTGCCTCCAGCAGAACTAAGAGACGTCTTATAGACTGCATCTGAATATGCTTTTGGCATGGGATGTGGGAGATGAGTCTTGAAACTTGTTGCAGATATTCTGTGCAGCTGCAGACAACGTACGACCTTTACCTTTGATGGTTAACTGTGGTTGCAACCCAGACAGACTCTGGTGTCAGAATTCAAAGACTTTGTGTTTAGCAGAAGCCAGAAAACATGTCATTTCTGTGTGATGCCTCTTATTCATCTGAGATGTTTCTAGAACAAGGGGCATTGCCAGCCTATACCAAGTCATCAGGAGTCTCCAGATCTTCATTAAGTCAGTGAAAGCCCATCTTTGCCGTTGCAGGCTTAGAGGAGAAACACAGATTTTATATGACACACACACGCCAGAATTCCTCAAATTTTCCAGCCCTAGAGTCTGTTACTCCATGGTGAGGAGGCAGATGAGCCTAAAACATCAGTTAAATGTTCTGACTGAGGGAGTGAAAAGACTCATGGCTCTCAAATGTGTGCACCGGCCAGCCTCCCGGTTGGTTAGGTTTCAGTCCCTAGAGGAATGAGGACAGCATGAATTTTCAGGCAGGAATGTTTGTTGTTTGCACTGCATAGACTTCTGGTTAGCTAAGCCAGGAGTGTTTCATTAGTATGAAATATTAACATCTCCTGTCGTAAACTGAAGAACCACAGATGTCTTTGGAGGCCAAAGCAGAATCCCAGGGCAGCTTCCATCAGGTTTCTTCTCTTCCCTGATGAGCAGCAAACAGAGGGGAAAGAGAAGGGACCTAACATGAATCACAGCCAGGGGAGAGCTGCTATGGACTTCAGATAGGAGGCCAAACAGACACTAACCCTTTCTCTAACCGTGGAGACTGTGGGCCTTCTAGCACCCTCAACCTCATTCTACAGGGACAGAAAGAGAGGGAGAGAAAGAACAAGCAGTTTTGTATGCAGCAAAGTTGATGATACCTAATGATGCCATGTGGGTTTATGTCTTGTAGTTGGACTCTGGTATCTGCTAAGAGATGGCCTGCAGTTGCAGTTTTCTTCACGAAACACCTTCCCTTCACTCTCTCTGTCTCATAAGGGCTGGTTCCTGCGCCAGGCACTGTAAGAGTTTCTTTCCATTCCTCAGCAGCCTACATTCAAGGAGCTTGTAAGAATTTTATATCTGTGAGCCTTCTATCACAAAATCTGGTGGAAATTGGTCAAAGACTTGAAAAGAATTGAAGCAGAGGAGGACACAGATAAAGCCAGTACTCTCTTCCAAGCATAGTACAAAGTGTGTTCATGTGAGTCTTGTTTCCCCAGGACACCAAGATAAAGCTATACTCATGATAGCTTTATCATGGCAGATAGCCTTGGAAACAAACTCTAAAGAGAATGGAGAGCTGGAAACAGAGGCAAAAAGCCAGAACCTTCAGCCAAGAGTGACAGGTTTGTCAGGTCTGAGGTGAGGTTACACCCAGGAGACAGAATGGACAGCATGACGCAGTGATGTTTCTCAACATTACCCGACTCCCAGGCCTTCCCACCACAAAAACCCTGTCAAGCTGCTTGGGAATTTTCCAGACAAACATCTTTTCCCACCAGAACATGCAGATTCATGGAAAACTGGTCATTTCATGGAAAACACATTGTATTCAGTGAAGCTCCAGTGGAGCACAGGCAGGGAGATACTTCCTTTCGACAAAACAAATCTCCACTGGAAACCCAACAGCCAGTTCATGTGATGGTGTGAGGAGCTCTGTAGATACCCACTTATCCGTACTTCCAGGTAGCCTGACTTGTGCACTTGCAATCAGGATCCTTTATTAGCCAACTCAACCAACCAGAAGACTCGATGAACTGAAGACTTCTTTGAAATAGTCTCAGATAGTTCCTAGTCAAACACTGAGAGAAGCTTGGAGTTTCTGAGACAGTTCATTACAGGAGCAATATCAACTCATGTTATCTAAAGACTATTGGACTGCCTTTTGGGGTGCTTCACTGTTCCATCAAATAGCCCAAGGGACCATCCAGCCCAATGTCTTAGGTGGACCGAAATCCATCTGGATTTCTGGATTGCCAGAAGAGATCCATTCTTTTGCCCGTAGAAGCGCTTGCAGTCACCTTCTGAAACCAGAACCATTCCTCTACGTTTGGAATAACAGCCTTAAAATTGTCAAGAGTGACACTAGTGTCAGTCAACAGTGATGAGTCCTGGGGTTCATGTTTTAGTGTGGAAGCACTCAGCTATAGCGTTGGTTCTGTTGAAAAAGTTACGAGATTTCCATTTGGAAGGGAAAATACATATTTTTGCAGTCAAGCAGAACACAAATGAAATTTATCGTTTCCCAGAGATTTCTAATCCTGGCCACACTCACTCTGGCAGCCCAGAACCCTTCAAACTCATCTGCTAGCCATGCTGTTCAATGAGATAGATGGTCTCATCCAGATACACTTATAATATGATAGAATCTACTCTTTCCTGATATCAGGAACAAGGATTAGCTAACAAGTCTGGCCAACAAGTCCATGGATACAGGTAAGTCATGGGTGAAAGGAGCCTAACTCACAACCATCAGCTATGTGAACCAAGTAGCGCATTTGCAGTGTTCCATGCACAGATTCTCTCCTATGAAAATTCTGTCCCATTTTACCAGCCTGGATAGCCCTTCTGGGCATAATAATAATAATAATAATAATAATAATAGTAAAGGTTAACTATAGGTACCTTCCCCATTTGTTGCAGATGTTGGCAGATATAGTCAACAAGGCATAAAAAACAGAGGTTATTCTCACAGATGAAAGACTTTATGACATTATAGTCAACATAATTATAGCAAAAATCCTGATAATATGTCATCATGGCTTGTCACTTTTCTCATGCTTATCACTTCCTTTGGAGAACAGGCTTGATAGCAGTAACCTGCAGTGTTCAGACCCCGCAAGGAAGCTGAGCCAGGCATATGGAAAAAACCAACAGGCCAGTCATGGACAGATACCTCAAGTTACATCTGATAACCCTGGGACCCCATCTGTCACCCAGGACCAGGCTCTAGCTGCTGTCACTGGCTTTCCATAAAGTGGTTTCCCAAGGGAGGTTGGGGCCTAGTTCCCTGTACAAAGTTAAAATGACTCCCTACCCTGGCGTGGAAAGTGGCAGAGGATTATCATGTGCTTTGAAGAATATTTGGTTCCAATAGGAGGAGGCTTTTCAGTTTGTCTCCTAAATGCAGTCTAAAAATCAGAGGAGGTCTTTGGGGGAGGAGGGATGGCTGCATGTTGCCTTGCAGTCAGAGGAGTCTCGGGCCTTCCTGGCAGCAAAGGCGAAATGGGAATTTTGGCTCCCATAGATTAAAGGGTGTCTTCCCGCAGAGAAGAAGAGAAGATGATGGGAGTGGAGATGAGTCAAAGGGCAGGAGGGCAGGCCCTGCTGCTGCTGCAAGGACAGAGGGGCCCAGAGTGATGGTGGCCACTTCATTGTCTCACCCTGCCCTCTCATCCCTTAGCCAGGACACCAGGTAAGAACGAGATAGGCTGGTTACCCAATTAAAGGGACCCAGGAGGGACAGAACAATGTCCCATTTCAAATTTATCTGCCTGTAGCATCTTGGTATTTCACTGCACACCTCCCATTAGGCAGTAGAAAACAGCAGTAAGATATCATCTCACTTTTCTCTAGGCAGAACAAATACTCACTCAGCATCATCTTGTACCTCATGTACTCCAATCCCCAACCTTCTCAATGGTCTCCACTGGACTTTTCCAGTCTGTCAATGCCTCTATTACTGGAGAGCCCAAAACAGGATATGGTAGCTGGACCTGTCTCATAAGTGTTGAACAGAGGGGAATAACCAATTCCATACACTTGCTGGCCATGCTCTTGCTAATGTAGCAGAGCATGCACTTCATCTCTGCAGGGGCACATTGCTGGCTGATCTTCAACTTGCTGTACAACAAGATCCCAAGAAACTTTTCTGTAAGGTTGTTTTCTATCAGAAAGCTCACAGCTAGCTGTACATTTATATGTATGTATATAATCTATATATACCATCTATATCCACCTCTAAACGAGACAGGTTTAACCTTCCTTTGCAAAGGAGGGTCTTGCAGGTCAGCTATCAGTATGGTCCATCACATTTGCTGAGCTAAAGTACTTTCTCAAGGGCTTAGACCTTCCTGTTTTACACTGTAAAAGAGAGAGGGGACCTTTTCATCACAAAAGGTCAAACAGATCCTTCATGTCCCTTGAACAAGACACAAATGATCTAATTAACTCAGCCTGTCTGCCTACTCCCAAACACACTCTCTAGAAAACAGCTTCTGCCCTCCAGGCTAAATGTTCAGAGCTCTTGTTTATACCACTTCCGAATCCCATTCCTCTGGAATAGACCAGCCATGTACACTGCAAACAAGGTCTCTTCTGGGACCCCTGCTGTTGCATAACTGTAATTATTTTTCAGTTCCAAGACCTCATGAGGACCGTGTCGTGATATGTGAGAGAAGTGTCCAGGGTGTGTGCTGAGCACCTTTGCACAAAGCTGAGGATACACAGGCATGGCAGAAGGTGCGAGACATGCTGGGCTAGTGCTGGAGGATGGTTGGCCAGAGCCTCCCGTGACATTCTGACCATGCTGCGTGTATGAAATGAAGTTGCAGGCTGCACGCCATCCCCAGCTACAGGTTCCCTGGATCTCACATGAGCCCACCGCTGACAAACATGGATCAGAACATCAGTTCACCATGAGCAGGTTATTCTACCAGTGCCTGTTATGAGCTGCATTTCTCAGTCTCTTTTTCACATCTTCTTCTTCCTTAGCGCTCACAGTCATCACTGCTGTATGGGCTGCTGGTATCACCCAAGGGACCAATTCCTTACACCCCATGTCAGTCTTAGCAGCTGCTAAGAGAGATCAAACCCAACCTGGCTGTCTCAGAGGACCTGACGATGTATGTGCAGGGCACCTCTGCAAGCCAAATGGTTCCTTCTGGCAACCATTCCAAACTTTCTCTTAAAATTAAAAACTCAATGTTACTAGGGGTCAAGCTATTTAAACACCAGCTCTAGTGTTTTTCTTGCTTTTCTGACAAGGAGACGGTTTCAGCATGTACAGCACTTCCTCTTTCGAGTCACTGAAGGACTGAGTCTGTGACCTTTGGCTACTGTTTGGATTTGGAAGCTGAAGACACAACAGGCAACCCCAGGAGTGCACTGGTTGAAAGAGAAAAGCCCTTTTATTCCCCCTCATCGCTTCACAGACAGACTCAGACTCAAGCAAGGAGCCAGCTGTGGGTGCAACAGAAAGCTTTGACACCGTGAGGAAGAGCTTCACAGAAAAGAGCACTGGCCATTTCAAGCACTGCAGTGAACCATCAGCTGGTTCCCTAAGCTCCTTCTGGGTCTGATGGAAAGATGGGATCACATCACCTTTTGGGATCACATCACCTCTTGGGATGTAATCTGTTCCACCCTCAGACTGGTCGCAGGAATTGCACTCTGAAGAGCATAGGCAAGGTTTAATTTCAGTATTTTGCTTTCACATGGTTAAAAATATGGGCAATTAATCCCGTTGGAAGGTCTTCATACATAACTATGACACTTTAGCTACCACAATGGAGCATTTCTCCCAAAGATTTTATTCATATTCCTCTGCCACAGCAGCCTTTCTGCTGCCTTTGAGAGTAGGAGTATTAAGTCTTATTTCAGAGCATCATAAACATAAAGGTTCAGGAAAAGCTGGAAAGGTCAGGAGGGAAAACACCATGTTTGGACTGACTTTGGCTAGAAGTTGTAGAGGCTGAAGGCTGCCAAAGAGGATCAGCAGAAAGAGCGTAATAGTTCATTTCATTCCAGTAGAACAACCCACCACAGACAGGAGGGCAGCCACAAAATGCTGTGCAGAAGGTTATGCTGTCTCCTGGAGGCTTTTCCTGGCAGGCATCATAAAATGAAGCAAGGTTATGTCCTTCTCACTAAAGACATTTATAAGGTTACTGATGAAAATACAAGAGACTGTAGAAAGCCAAATAGAACCGTCTGCTGTGGCAGAACTTAGCAGGACAGTCTGGCTTCGGGCTAAGATGCAAAAGCAAATCCTTCCCTGGTGTCTTGGATGAAGAGAAGAGGAAATGACTCTGTCAGCCCTATCTCAGTGCAGCTGAAACTGCACTGCGGGAAATGAAGAGTTTTGCAACCCTGGCCCCACTCAGACACATACAGGCAGATGTCCACATCTTCGAAGGAGTCCAGATCTTACTTAGGCACCGAAGTCAGATATTCAGCTGAGTGTAGAGCAAGCAAGAAAACTGCACAACCCCCAGCAATGTTTGGACAACGATTTCAGAGCATGTCAGAGTTCTTCTGTCCCAACATTGACCTCAGCCACCAATCTGGATATTTGTTTTGACATCTAATAAGAATATCTGCCCCTACTAGAGGTTGTAGAACTCTTTTACACATACATATCAAGATGTCCTACCTGAGCAATGACCAAGTAACACATCAAAGAATAAGTGAACTGAGGGGACAGTCCAACTCATCATAAGCGAAAATATTAAATCAGGCTCAGGTGCATCCTTAGAATAAAAATACAGGACACACTATATATGCTAAGGAAAAGAGAAGCTGAGCAGTGAGTTAGATCCTGGACAGTGAGTGCTCTGTCCCCCTCCTCCAAAGTAGACAAAACTCTAACATGCTACCTAGTGAAAACTGTACCTGGGCACATAAAAATCCACACACTGGATCAGCCATTATCCTATAAAGACTCTTGATATCTCAGATTTAAAATACATTGCATAGTCACATGTGTTGCACTCTGCAGCTGTTCCAAATTTCCCTCCGTTACTAGACAGCTAAATATGCTGTCTGTGAGCTTCATTCCTCTGAATCCTAATAAAGTCATTTAGGCCACAGCAGGCTAATTGATGATGCCTTTGCAGCAAGCAGCTCTGACAGAAGGTTAATGAGTTGGATACAGGCAGGTTTCTGATTTGAGCAGTGGAAGAGAAAGTATAGAAATGTTCCCCTTCAGCTCTTGGTAAGTTAATCATGAAGGTAACCACTGAATCAGAGTGTTTTCTTGTCTGCCCAAGGGATAAGAGGTCTCCACTGATCTGAAGCTGGTGGATCCCAGTACCTGGAACTGCTCACTAAACAGAAGAAGCACTTCAAGGCTGCCCAGCTGTGACTTCTCCAGTGACCCTCAGAGACCACACAGAGACTGTTGGGATGATAGTGCCCGAGTTGGGGACAAGGACAGAAAAAAATCTTCTTCCCCTGATTCATATTTCAGCCTTATTTTGCACCTTCACTTCCAGGCTTTAATCCCTCCAGTTGCAAACCAGCAAGAGCTGCCTGAAGAACAGATGACCAGCCTTGAGCCTTACCTTGCTGACAGAGACTTCTCACCTTTTACTTTGATCAGGCTGGGACTTGTCCACCAGCTGCAGACCTTGGTTTGTCCTGGCATGAAACGACCCCCTGGCCCTGTAGAGACAAGTCAGATGGGGAAGCTGCTGTTAATTTGTGTCTGCACAAATTGGCACAGCACAGCAGAAACTCATAGCCACCAAAACAGCAGGTGCTAACACCGTGACTTCCCTTTTCCCTTGTGATCTGTGGGAAAGGGGAGAAGATCCAGGCTCAGCATCAGGACACTCAGCAGCCTGGAGGTTCTCAAGCACAAGTGTCTCTTTCTTTGCCTTGATATCTAGCTGTAGCCAAAGGATTAATTAATCCTTTAAATCACTAAGTTGGGATGGCTTAGCATCAACCACAGACAGCACTCAAGCAGAGTTCATGGCCCAGCTTGCTTTGGTCTCATCTTTAAACCAGACTGGCAATTTCATCACCCCCGGTTCTCCTACACACCTGTATATAAACCCTGCTCCTGTCTTGCTCTGGAGGAGTCACCCTGTAAAGCAGAAGTGAGAGGAAAGGCAGCATGGAGAGATGCTGGATGTGATGGACCTCATTGCTCTGTTGCCATCCAGCAGAAGCTGGAAAGCGTGAGCGTTCTGTGTGCTCACTGCAGGTAGGGTTGCTTCAGGTGGGGCTGGGCAGGGCAGGAAGTCATTCCAGAAAGAAGGATTGACTCTACCTAGCGCTGGAGTCAGGGTTTGCCCTTCTCTCTCCTGGAGGATATGCATTTTTTTAGACTCAACTTTAAGAGCCACCTTTGAGGGCGAGATATGTCACCACCCCCACACACAGAAGCACCCCAGGCAACCAGGTCATGACAACCTGTGTTTCTCCATTTCCAGTGAAAAAGCTTTTGCTCTCTCCTCTCCCACCGGCATTTGCCAAGGACGGGATCTGTCCGGAAGCCAGCTGCTGTCACTCAGTAGGTCTGAACAAGCAGCCATGTGGAGGGTCACGCATGTGACAAGGGTCAGAGGCAGCCGCCACAGGAGAGGAGACCCCACGAAGCGCAAGGCACAACCGCAGCGCGTGCTCAGGGCCGCGCACCGCGCTCGGCGGCGTTCAGGCCACGGCACCACTTCCCTGCTGAAGAACTTTTCCTTCCGGAGCCCGTCAGCTGCACATCCTGACAGCACAAGGAAAGGAAAACCTCAAGCCTCCATTCTTCACGATAAAAGCACAGGTTCTATTTAAAGACGCTGGAAATGGAGCTGCAGATCACAACGCCCTGCCTAAGAAACCTGCAAGTTTGCTATAGCGTTATGAAAACTGTAACATGAATGAAGGTTGCAGCTTGACAGCAGTAGGTCTCTGCAGAAGAAAACAGCTGAAGATATTGCTGCCTGCTTCATCCTTCTGCACTCATCAGTGCATGATGCAACTCTCCTGTCCTTCCAACCGCAGCCAGCACAGCTTTCAAAACCGTGACACTTCATTTTTCTTGTCTGCCTGTTTTTTAGGTGGATCAGCTCTCCAAACTGCCTGACTATAAAATTGACACATGGAGGCATGGAGGAGAGGACATGGACAATATTGGGAACAGGCACTGGGGAAGAGGGGCATAGAAATGTTTTCCTAGTACCATGGCACACAGACTAGGCAGACACCATTGCCAGCAATTCAGGTCCCAAGGGTGCTGCACGTTCTGCCTGATGCTTTTGATCCACAAGGCTGGGGAAGGAGGTGGCTGCTGCAGCACTGTCACTTAAAAATATTGGCATCCCTAACCTATAATCAATTATTCAGGTAGAAAAATGTGGGACTATAAGAATAACCAGCAAAGTCAATTTTTCCTGGTGTCTTGCCTTCAACCATGGCCAAGACTGGATGTCTAGAGCAAGAGTGTCAGAATAGAACAAATAGTTTGAGATACTTCCTCAAAATATCCAGTCAGCTTCTGACAATTTGTGGCTTGTGGCTTCTAGACTTCCTGTGCCATGAAAATGTTTTTATGTTTAATAATCTTTAGTGCATTTTTCTTTCATTAATTTGTCTAGTTGCTTCACGAACCCCCATAGATTTTTAACATCTGCAACATCCTGTTGCAAGGCGTTCCACAGCTTAATTATAGAGTTGGAGAAGAACCACCTCCTCGTGTTTCTTTTGTATTTGAAATTTAGTGCCTTCATCTAATGTCCTTAATTCCTGTACAGGCAAAGATGTTGAACGTAATCTGCCACCCTTCCTATAATACTCAGTGATTTATGAACCTCTATAAAATCACTTCTCCTATGTCTCTTTTGCAGTCTGATGCAAAACTCATCTAGTTAGTGATACGGTAGTCATTACAGGCTTTTGATTATCCTCATCTGAGCCTCTTCCAACTACCTTATGTCCCTTTTGAAAGAGAGGAAGTGTCTGTCAGATGCTCCCTAAAAGAGATCATGAGCAGTTGAATTTCCCTCCATGAAGGTGTTTGCATCCCACTGGCTCAAAGCAAAGGGGCCACTGAACCCATGAACATGGAAGTCCATCATGCCAAGGTAACACCAGCTAAATAAATAGCAACACCTTCCTTCCTACCTCCAGGGAGAGGTGCTTGGTGCTTATATGGCAATCAGAGTGCTTAATCAGGATGCTTAAAGCACAGAACGGGTGAAAAGAGGGAGGATGTTGAGCCCCTGGCCTATCTGGCTGCTCTGTCACGGCTGCATTGGCCCAACCAGCAGTATCCTCTGTGCACTGCTCCTTGTTCCCTTTCCATCTGTGTGTTCACGGATACTGGGCAAACCATTTCAAGCACCCGGGATGCTGAGGAGTGTTCGTTGCTTGGAGCAGGACACAGCAGATCTTGCAGGCTTTGCCAAGCAAACGCTTGTGTCTGCCTGAAGTCTGCACAGTCAGCAGAGGTAGGAACCCGCTCAAGAGCCAGGCTCGTTTTACAGACACTGCAACAGAAGGCAGCTGCGCCAGCCAGGGCAGGAGGCACCGGGACACACTGCTGAGCAAATGGGCTCCCATCGATCCCCGTCTGGGAAGGAGACAGGCACACACACACATCCCTGCATCACCCCAGCACCTATGTGTCCTTTCTGGGCAGCGTCCAGCAGCTTCGTCTGTCCAGGGCACCGCTGTGAACCAGACTCATTTCTGTTGATATTGAAACCCCAGCAACGGTGACTGTTAGCTTGGAGATTCCGCAATTCCAGGTTCTCTCCCATCTCCGTCCAGGGAGCAGTGCACCTCTGCCCATGAGCGTAGGGCTCAAGCACATGATGAAATAGCACCAGTGGACACCAGCATGAAAGAAAGCACACACAAAGGAGAAAAAGATAATTCTGGGGTTTCTCGCTCCTTTAACTTTGCAGTTCTTAGAATGTTGTGGGTTTTAAGGAGATACTTGATAACAGCAAGGATTTTTAAAATAAAGCAAGGATTTTAAAAATAAATTCTCCCCACTTATATTTGAAGGGGCAGTATAGGAGAGACTACACAGGCTTCAGTGAAGATAAGCCAGATCTTGACATATCATTGCACAGAAGTGGCAGTCAGATCAGACTGGAGAGGAAATCAGAGTTGAAGGAGGGCTGTTACAGCTGATGGGAGTGATTAAAAAGTGGTTAGGCTGTGAGAAGTGGAGAGTTAAGCAAAGAGAGCCAAAGCAGGATGGAGATCAGGCAAGGAGGACCACAGGGACAGATCTGAGTGCACACAGTAGTGGGGCGGGAAAGGGTTTGTGAAAGAGAAAGGAAAAAATGCACTTTTTGCAAAGCCTCATTGGAAGAGATCAGTGAGATCCCCTTCAGAAGCAAAAAGGGGAGGCAAAGGGGATGAATGATGAAATTGGCTTTACCATGAGATTGCAATGGCTTGAGAACAGAAGAGAGGAAATGGCTGCTGGAAGAGGACCAAGGCTGGCGAGATGGCCTGGAGGACCTGTGGTCTCTGCAGAGAGTCAAGCATTTAAGAGATTTTGTCCCTCTCTTGTGGTAGGTCCATACAGTGTCCTAGCCTAGGGCTGCTTCCAGATGAGGATCTCTGTCCTTCAGGTTGTGTAATATTCTCCGGGTGGTAGTGCAAGTCCTACTGCTGGTACAGGCAATGATGCGAAGGGAGAAGAGCTCGTTTTCTCTGATAGCATTGCAGCTTTTAAGCAGTAAACAGTATTTGCATCTGGCTGTTTTGAACATTTTAACATTTGAACCCAGGTTACAACTGCATCAGATGAAAAATTGAATTGATCTTGCAATTCTGAGCCACTGAAATCATTTTCTGTCTGTTTAGACACCCCCAACATAAGAGACTTGGATATGGTGAGTAGATGTGATGTGACAGTTCTGGCTACATATCCACCCCGTGCTCTGGGCTCTTGGGCTTTTCCTCCCTCACGGCTGCCCAAGCATCTCTGCTCCTTCTCAGAGACAGGATGTGAAATCCACTTGCTTGTCCATCAGCTATAACAGCATAAATTAAATAACTCATTAATACTATACCAAGGCAGGTCACATATCTGAATCCAAGAATCATTTTGCCCTGAGCAGCAGCCCCAGAAAAGCAGTGTCCCCAAGGGCAGTGCCACCCTCTAGTGGCCACCACTCATCTCACAAAGACTCCCCGCTTTTGTCGTGGTGATCCCTCCCTTGCTTCTCATGGATAAAGATTAACTCAGGCACACGTGAAACTATTGCAGAAAATCTTGCTCCACCCTGCTAACCAATTGCAGCGGCTAGCGAGGCAAGATTGGACCTGCTAGATGCTAAAAACGTAGGAGAAACCATAGAAACTAAGGCTACCCTCTACTATCACATCAGTTCCTTCTGATTGGGCATCCAGCATAACAAGAACCCCAGTCAGTCCATGCAAAACCAATATCAAAATGAGACCAGGTAGAAGTCAAAAGCTTTTAATGAAAAAAAAAAAGAAAAAAAAAGAAAAAAAAAAGGGATAACGAGTTTTGTTTCAATTGAGGCTTTTTAAAACAAAATAGCAGTGGAAATAGAGGGGGGTACACTAACTGTGTCAGCAACTGTTAGGAAAGTCCACAACAAAATAACATTTCAGAGAAAATGGAATATTCTGATCCTCAAGCATTTTTACTTGTTCTGGAGAACTCTAACTAGGTCGATCCATCTGTATCTATATGATGGTATGTTAAATCAGGTGTATTTAAACAGCCAGAGGAAAATTGTCAGGATAGAAGGCAGAATGCAGCTACTTGGAGACAAGAGCGCCTGTCTTTTACTGTCTCAAAATCAGAGCTCTCCAATGACCAAAGAAATAATCACACAGCAAGTAGCCAAAGCACAAAGGGCAGAAGAGAGTTACTGGCACGCAATTATTAATTATGTGAGTTCTTTGGGATCTCCTGGAGATGGTCATCTCTTTTCAAAGCCAACAAGTACCTAGAGGTGCCTGTTTCTTGTGTGGAAGCTGCTCCACACCTTTGCTCTTCGTCACTGCCCTTCTATCAATCTTTTCCAGCTCTGGCCTCTTTGAAATGGAAGGACACAGTTTTCAGGGCACAACCAAACTGGGGATCTGTGCAGAACCACTATGATGTTCTCCTGTGTTCATTGTTGCTTCGTAAGAGTTCCTACCATCTCATTTGCATTGGAGACAGCTTCCAAGCACTGATCTGGCTCACATGGCACCACCAGTTGAAATCAGGAGGTCCTGCTCTTGCAAAGGAGGTGGGACGTGTATTTGGGGCAGTAGAAGATACCTGTTTGCTCTAGACTTGCATTCTTCCCTTGGCATCTACTTCCAGAGAACCTGCTAGAGCCAGGATGGCAAGTGAGGTGGGCACTGGTCTGTTCAGTTAGGTGCACTCACAGACGCTGGGGTTGACTTGGCCTCCTCTGATCCCAGCTGTGTGCATGCACGTGTGGAAGGAAGGGAGAGAGGCACGTGCTGTTTGCATTCCCCAGCATTGTGCAAATGAGCAATAAACCAAGAGTGAAAGTATCTGAGCAGGAAAGTCGTTGAGAAACGGCAGTGGAGCAGTTGTAGGTCTCGGCGCAGTCAGCAGGAGGGAACAGGTATGTAGTGAGGATGGCGAAGGAGAAGCTCAAATCATCTTCCTTCCTGTCCCCATACCTGCATGGGAAGAAGTGAGTAAGTGAGCACATTTAAGTTTTCCTGGATGTAATGAGACAGGCCCAGAAAAGGATCTCAAGGATGTAAATTTGAAACTTAGAGAGTAACTGACAGAGCAGGGGAGGGCAGGAAACCTTGTGGTCCTGCAGAGAGGTGCTCAAGAGTCTCATGCATGACCGCTTCCCTCTAACCAGCTATGTGATCCATGGTGATCATCTAGGAGAAGCTCACAAGGATGAGGAGAGGTGGTTTGCTTTTCTGAGAGGAACGGAAAAGATGAGAGTTCCGGCCATATTCTTCCTTGGAAAACCCCTCTGAATATCAGGTAACTTCATCATCTGCGCTATTGCTTATGCCTCTGTGTTTAAAAGCTCTGTCTCTCTCCCTAAGCCAGTGACCCACTGATTCATGCAGCTCATGGGCCATAAATGATAATGCCAAAGCTCAAGCCAGTGAGGAAGACAGAGACCCACAGTGCCCACAGCAGAATGTCACCAGGATGCCACGCATGCAGAGCAGCCCTGGTTGTGTCCCACTGCTACAAGCGCAGTTGACCCTTGGCTCTGCCCACCCTTCCCGATGGCTGATGTTGCAGCAAGACCTGGCTCCAGGAGGGCAGTGGGAGCCGGACCCGCTGCTCTTGCTTTGCCTCAGGGCCTCGCAAGGGGGGTTTCTGCTGATCTTCCCTGCTCTGCTCAGCCGGATCCCCGTTCTCAGTCATCTCGCTTTTCCTTCCTGCAGAGTTGGGTTAATGGAGCTGATTTGGGATCACATGTTGCTTAGCAACATTTATTAGCCCTGACAACAGCCAAGTTTACCCAGGCTGTCAAAGAGAATCAGAATGAAGCGAGACCTCCCCCCACCCCGGCACAGAGAGCTTTTAGGTACAGTTGTATTTACAGATACCCATTCTACATGCACACGCACAAGTGTCTTACGAGGGGGTATCCACTGCTGCTTATCACGTCTCTCCATCACTGTGCAAAGCACATGTGTCTCTATCAGCTCACGGTGTCTATATCAGCTCATGGTGCCAGATCTCCGTACTATTTCAGCAAAATGAACCTGGATGGAACCAACAGGCTCACACACTGGGGAAAAAGAAGCCTTGGGCTCAGAGCAGTCTTTCTTTTCTGGGATGCTTTCACCTTGAAATATGTGTGGACATTACCTTGCAGACACTATTGCTTGTAGCATTTTGGCAAGATACTCAATGTGGTTGCCAAAATGTAGATGTTTAGTGATATCTGAGACACCATCTATGGTGTCTGGGACATCATGGTGGGGATGCGGCCACTGGATGCCTGCCTGTTGAGCCAGTAGATGGAGGTCAATTGGGAGATCCTGGATACCTCTTCTGCCTAAATTTAGGCAACTGAATCATCTCCTGAGTGCCTCTGCAGGTCCAGACATGAGTCCATCCCCCAGAGATCACGAAACAAAATACTAGGACGATGAGATGTTCAAGCTGAGCTTTGGGCGCAGAGAGCATCAGCATCCAGGATGCGAAGTCAGCAGCTTTCTGAAAATGCCAGCTTCCTTCCCAAAATAACAAGCTTCACCCACGAAAGAAAGAAACGATAGCAGCCCTGTTCTCCAGCAGCCGCACCGAACAAAAGCCGTGTCAGAGCCCATGCCAGCAAGGAGGCACAGAGTAGCAAATTGCCTGAGAAAATGCAAGGAATTTCCTGGCATAGCCAGCCCTCCTAGCATGATCCACGCTCACAAGCTAGAAATCCAAATCCTTGCATTGTTAGCTAAGGCAGGAATTAAAATCCCATCTATAAGCAGCACCGGCACTGATTAACCTTCATAACAAGCAGTGGTGTACCGTGGTGATGTCTGGAAAAGGCAGCAGATCAAACAGAAATCTGTTCAGAGGAATGCTTTTTTCTGAAGGAATTTTCTTGTGATGAACCCAAGCAACAGAGGATTGAAAATACTAAAACAGTGCTCGTGGGCTGCAAGCAGCTTTCTTTGTACTAGTGAAAAGCCACAGAAGTGGCAGAAACATTGCAGAAATGTTGTGAGCGTTGGATGTTCCTAGTAGCATTTTTACATGGAAACACCTGAGAGAACATGACAAAAAAATGAATGTTACAGCCTCCATTTCATAACAGAAGGTGAAGCGCAGAGATTTCGGGGACAAGCATGAGGAGGAGCACAGATTACAACCTGCCTCTTTCTCCTTGACCGAGCTGCCAGGACAAGCTGCTTGTCTTGCTGATATTCTTTGGCTAAAAGTCAAAGTGCTCAAGCGGGATTTTTGGAGGTTCATCCAGGACTTCCTGAAGGTCACTACAAGAGGTGGATAAGGGCCAAAATCTTCTCTTTTTGAGCGGAAAACAAAATGCAGGCAACAGTGCATAAAATCCCTTTCCTTTGCTGTGGCTCAGTTTTAATTTGACCCAAATCTGCGAGTAAGCTGGGCTGCAAGCTTTGCCAGAACTTCTAGTTCTGAATGGAGGAGCCAGTGCAGACCAGAAAGAATCTCAGGGTCTTGCAAAGGTCCCAGGGTGATGCCTCCTCATGGCTTTGTCTCCACGGGCAGTCCAGGCAGCAAAACCTCCCAGGGCATGGAGGTAAACTGAAAACTTCATGGAGTTTTAGCGCTGGATGAGGACAATCCAGCTTGGCTTCAACCTGCAAATGGAGCCAAAGCCCTGATGGGAATTACAAAGGGAAGCTAGAAGGCTCCAGGATGTCCTCTCATCCACTGCTAGCCCTAGTGAGATGAGAGGAATGGGACATGTCCTGGTTACAATGCCCTGGAAAATGCTTCGCTCCGCTGCTTTTGCTTCCTGCCCACCTACGAGCAGTGGCCTCACTGCTGCGCTCTTGGCACAGCCAGATGAACCCAGGAGCTAAGAAAACACGCAGAGGGCTCGAATAAGTAGCAGCCCTGTGTCTGGGCTGAATAGCAGAAAGAGCTTGTGTGGGTTTCCCTTTCAGAGACGGCTGAGAAAAGGTTTTGTTGTGGCTCTCTCAGGTCAGAAGTGCCAGGGAGCCTTGAATTCTGATCTCTGTACTTGTTTGTGCCTATTTTATTTCATTTTTTGCTCTTTAACCACTAGAAGGGCTGAAGAAGCTCAGGTCTCTTGAAGAGAGGACTGGGCTCCTGCTGATCCCCGGCACATGGAGGTGGGATCTGTCCTTCAGATCAGAGACTCAGGGAGCTCAGATCTCCATTTGCTCCCTGTAAGACTCAAACACTTCCCTGTGCAAGACATTGCTGTGGGAATGGCCCCACGACACAGCCTCTCTCCTGGCATGGGCCTCCAGACTGGCATGAAGGACCAGCAGCAGCAGCTCTGCTACGGAGGCAGAAGCTTCCATAGCAGAGCTATGCAAGATGCATAGGAGGAGGCACAGCAGGAGGCACAGACAAGAGTATGGAAGAGGCTGTAACTGCTGGAGAACTCACCCTTGTCCAAAACCTCTGCCCTCAAGCCACCGAGTGGTTCCACAGCTCCTCCGTCCTCATCAATTCCCCTAAGCATCCGGCAGTCATGGTGGGAAAGATCAGTTCCCTCCCAGCTATCCCAGATCTGAATCTGACACCTCATCATCTCATCCTTGGCGCTGGCTACAGTTTCCCACAGTTCTGATATCTCCAGGCTTGACAGTTGTGGATTGCTGTGTTTTGGAAGGAAGACACGTGTGCAACCACTCTCACGCTGTCCAATTCAGGCCCTTGGGCAATCAACCTCATGGGAAGCCATGGCCGCAGCAGCCCGGTGCCATGCTCTGTAGGGCATCCCCTACTGCCTGTTGAGTTCAGCTCTGTATTTTCATGGCCACCACTCAATGGCATGAGGCATTCACACAAGAGGAACTAACCTCAACCATGCATAATTTTTTATAGCTAAAAAGGATCCGCTGAAAGCTGAACCTGCAAGGTGGCCATCAGGGCACGAAGAGCGCAAGAGTCATGACCCTCATGGGTTTTGACCAAACCATCTCTCAATTGTTCTCAGCACCCACGCTCCAGACCATGCATTCCTGTACCCACACAAAAGCTAACTGAGAGATCATCTTTATTTCTCTTATTATAAATATTTCAAGTGCTTTAAAATATAACTATTGACTTGCTGCATGTGCACTACAGAACGGGGAGATCCAAGAAGATTGTGGGTGGCATTGATGTGATAGCCTGGTCTTGAGGCCCTGAAAGACAATCTGTAGAGAGCAAGGAATGTGAAGAAAGGAAGAGAGTGGGGTAGGAAGAGGATAAGGATAAATATTATAAATATTATTTAATGAATAATAATATTCAGTATCAAGAACCTCAGTCCTTGGTTAGTCTGTGCATTTGCATATGAACCAGCTAGAAGGGCCTGGAGGGGGGTTTGTGCCTGGTATTCTCCTGGGTGTCAATTAATTAGATGAGCCAGTCTGAAATGTAAGACACTAGACACCAAGCAGGATAAGAAATGCCAGTTTGCATGAAAGAATAGTAATTTATGAATAATTCAGAATAAACACAGAGGTCCCAATTAAGGCCAGACCTCAGGGAAAGAAAGGTGGATCTAAGATTTTCTTTTGATCAGACTTTTCCAGAGTTACAAGCCCTACTCAGCATCCTCCCCCGCTGCTTTATATCTGCACTGCTCCTGCTGCACCTACCTGCTGCGCATGGTGTGCTTTGTAGATAGATGAGTGTTGATTCAGCTGTGTAAATCTGCAGCATGGCCAGGCAACCATGTCCAGCATCAAATCCAGTTTGAACACTGAGTGCTGCAAAAAGAGGCATTGCTACAGCAAGGTGCTCCCTGCCTCCCTTGCGCCCTCCATGCAGCCCTGTCGCACAAAATCTCTCCCTGCTCCCCAGGTGTCTTCCACTTACTGTCTTAACAAGCAAGGAGAAGGGGGAAGGGAGGCCGCGCTCCATCTGCTGCTCATGCATTTTTACCTATCAGAAAGCAATTTTACATGATTACAGCACTTTCTATTCTGGGGCGCAATTGCAAGTTTATTAGTTAAGAGCACACCAGTAACTTTAAATTGTGACTACATTAGGAGGAGCACTCAAGTCTGATCATCTGCTGAATGAGACACTTAAGGAAACATCCACAGCAGCTACAAGGACTGTGTTTGATGGATCTCTGCCTGTGGCATGACTTAATGTGCTCCCGGTGGGAAGGGGGAGATGCAGATGGAGGAGTGGATGATGAAGCTTCCAGCGCAGAGCCCCGATATAACAAATCACACTCTTTATGGAGGAGCCTGGCAAGATGTCGATCTGCTTTCACTATTTAAGGTCCAAAAAGGGAATCAAGATTAACCAAGTGAAGAGTCCCCTCTGAAAGTGTAGAAATGACAGCAGAAGATGTGCAGGAAATGCACCGTAGGCAAGATCAAGCCAGAGGTTTTCACGAGAGCTGTCAAAACAAAGCAAATCCAGTCTGGATTTAGCCACTCGGCTAAACCCCACACAGGTACTCTCCTTGGAGAGGAGCCACCAGAGGGAACATCATGGAACAGCCCCACACCAGAAGAGGTGACCAGGGGGGCACCCACCGCACGTGGCCTCTTTTATTGCAGCCTACTAGGTACCTTGCAGCCGAGTCAGGGGGTTGAATTCATTTTTCTCCTGAGCCAAAAATATCTTCCCAAACTGTGGAACATCCTTCCGCTTTGCAATTTAAAATAAGGATCCTACAGTGGTATGTCCCATAGAGCAGGAGAATCCAGCCAGTCATAGAGCAATAATATGAGGTTTATCCCTTGGGATATTTCCAGCTCCTGTACAGTCTCTGAAGCAGTTTGGGAAACAAGAAACAAGAACAACCTTCAACCCATACTTTTTAAGCATCTATCAGCCAACCAGCTCCCTCTGCTGCTGCTGCTTCTTCCAACTTGACCCAAACTACCATTTTCAATGAGGAAAAGCCACCACTAGAAGCTCATGGATTTAGCACAAGAGCCAGCAGGCAGAGCATGGTCTTTAGGGGTGATCTGGTTGCCTACATAAAAGGCCTGGAGTGCCCTATGACATCTGAAACATCTGCATATGACCCTGAGGGAGACCCTCTACAGCTGGAGGACAGGCAAGCATCACCCATGGGTGTTGAACTGTGCTGAGCTCCACTCTCCATGTTAACTGGCTCCCTGTTGGCCTGAAAGGGACTTTGGACAATCAGTACTCATGCAAGCAACTACACCGAGCCATCCAAATTACATATTTTAATGTGTGAATGGAAGCCCATCCTCTGATCCAGGCAACACTTGTTCAGCATCTACATCCTACAGCTGCCTCTTGTCCTCACTTGAGACATGAGTCCCTCACCACACACGGTGGTGTGTGTGACACAGCAGGGACAGCCCACCCTGGGCTGAAGAGCAACAAGGTGAAATAGGCCTTCTCCTCTAGCTCACAGATGGGGAAACTGAGGCATGCTCTGGTTGGGCTATTCCTATGGTCGCACAGAAAACCACCTGCCTGCTGGAAATATGTGCTCCAGGCTCTGCCTTCAGGATGAAGCTTCCAGGGAGCGGTAGGAGCATTTCTGGTTTTCATATATTTTTAGAAGGGAGCAAGGTGATGCCAGAAGGCCACAGCCTTGGCAGTGACAGCTCTTGCGTCAGCTCAGAGGGAGGACAGGGAAGTCACGCATGGTGCTGACAATGCCGCCCTTAATTTTTCCATGGGGACCAACAAAAATGTTATCAACTGCCTGGGATTCCTGCAGCTCAGGGGAAGAGGAGAGCATGGGATGCCCATCTACCAGAATTGTGGAGAAACCATCAGTTGGTTTTGCCCTCTGACACCCAGCAGGTGCCAGATATGACCACAGTTGGCTCCCCTCTCATCCATAGCCAGGTTGGGCCCGATAACCTCGGACTGTTTGAAGCAGTGACCCAGGGCTGGACAGCAGCAAAGTTTATCTCAGCACATTGTATTTTGATAAGGGTGTCCACCCTGCAAGGAAAATAGTCGGCATCCTGTTTTAGAGCTGTGCTGTGCTGCTTGGAGCTGAGCAGAGTGGTGGGGAGCAGAACAGCAAAGCTCTTGTTGCAGGGGTGGTGGAGAAGACTGTAGTAAGCACATCCTTGAATCCATCACTCCATGTCATCTGCCTCTGCAGGTATCTCCAGGCCATGTAGGTCCTGTGTCATATTTAGGAGCCCCACGTAAGTATCTCGGGAGGGTGCATGGGAGCAGATGGGGTGGTGGTGGGTGCCCTCTCCCCATCACCAAGATAATGAATGTAAATCCCCTGGGGCTCATGAGGTCTGGAGCATGTGCAAGGGACGTGTGCCCATGGCTGCAGGAATGGCTTTGGCCAGGATGGCTCTTTTTATCTGCGGCCAGCTGAATAGGGTAATTATTTGCCCAATCTCTTGCTCTCTAACCCCAGCTGGAGAGTCACCAATTGGGCCACTGATGGTGGCAGAGCAGAAGCCTGCTTCTGAGGGCTTCCCACCTTCAGAAGGAAGCATTTCTGCAGGGATACCAAATGGGAAAAGAGGAATGCTCGGAGCAAGGGCAACCACAGGTCTGCTTGGGTGATATTTTCACAGTCCTGCGTGCGGCAGAAGATCCAGAAGACCACACAGAGTCAGGATGGTGAAAGAGGAGCAAGGCTGGTTCTGCATGTGTCCACAGCTGGAGCCAGGCAAGGTCACACCAGGACTCAGATCACAGTAATTTTTCTTAAGGCATGTGGTGCCCAATGTCAATTAAGATGAATCTTATAAAGGTTTAGCCCCAAACCCATCTGAGAACCATCTAACACCAAGTTGTATTTGACCAGCGTGGTGTTGAAATAGCGTCGCCACAAGCCCTGAGCCTAAATGCTACCAGGGAACAGGAAGAGCTGCTGACAAGTGTCCACCTCTGCTTCAGAAAGCAAGTTCTATTCCCCTGCTTGTGCCACAGCTGGTCACGGCAGCTGCAGAGGAACTAGGTTTATGTTGCTTCACTTTGCTCCACTTTCCCCTCATAGCCTGAGGCCTGTCAGCTGCTGGATGCATCTAATCTTATTTGCAGCATGTAACTACTGGTTTCTTTCTTTTTTTTTTTTTTTTCTTTTTTTTACTTTTTTAAAACCTTTGTTTCCACTGGAAACTAGTCTGACAGAGCTTCATGATTGTGAAACCCAAGTTCATGATACACAGCAGGCACCACAGGACAAGGAAGGCAGGAGCAAGAAACTCGAACTTTTCCTGCTTCTGGATCCAGTCCTAGCTGCATTTCATTCCACTGACATTTTAGCAAATCCTGTCTGGAATGGTAATAACTAGTTTGGTAATAACTAGGATTGCTTATCAGCTGGCTTTATTTGCTCTTAAGTGGAACAATTTGATGATGTCAGCCCAATAATCCTGGCAGTAGCTTCAGAAGAGTCATAAATCATTGACAATAAATTAATCACTTGAGCTACTAGCTGAGAAGACAAGGAATACATTGTTCCAAAATGAGGCAAAATTCACCACTGACAAAAATACACTCCTCCTTATTGCTTTCCTCTGTGGCTGTGCACAGGAGAGCGAATCCTGTAAGAGATTTGCTCAGAAAGCACTACTTTCCTTCCAGAGAGCTCTCTGGTCAGGCAGCAGGAAGAGCAAAATAACTCTTTAAGGTAGTTCCACAGTGAGGATGTTATGTCAGTAAGTCATCGAGTAGGAAAACTTCGTACAAGATTGAGAAAGAAGTTCCCCCATCCTTACGAGGTCACTTGGCAACCTCGTATCAAATTTTGCCTGAGGGCATGCAAATGCTGTAAATACAAATGCTGTAAATACAGCAGGATGTTGAACCTCCTGCTGCCCCATCCCTCCTGTAGGAGCATGGAGTTATCCCTCTTCCGAAGAAATACAATAGGAAGCTTCTTGTCCAAGCACGTACTTGTACAAAACAATTTCATTGAATTAGCCATGCCTTCCTCCTTCCGCTTTGAAGTTTGACGGAGATGACAAAGAGTTTGCTGCCTGGGAATGTTTTTAAGACAGCATTTTTGGACATTACCAAATCTCGTGCTGGAAAATTGAACCACAGAGATGGTTTTCCTCAGCCGTTGCACCAACACATGATCTTCTCCATCCATGCAAAATGCACAGCCACAACTGTCCAGTGCAGACACACAAGAACCCCCCAAAAAACCTCTAGCCACAAATTCTTCCAAGAACCACCCCTCAAGTGAATATGTGGGAAAATTATAAGCAACTAGTAAAATCAGGAGAAAGCAAGCAAAGGGGGTAAAACTCCTTCCCACAGTATTTACAAGGAAAGAAGTATTTACTTCTAGCATCAGTAAAACACTTAGGATCACTTGGGTGTGAATGGAGATAGAAGAAGGTGAAAGGATTTCCACCAAGCCCACAGTGAAGAAGAAAAATCTGTTGGCAGATTGTATTTAAAATGTGTCAAGGAGAATCTAAGACTTGTACAAAATTATGGTTGGAGATGGAAGAGGAAAACAGAAGGTGGAAAAGAAACAGCAGTTCAGAAAGGCAAGAATGAGGCTGGCCACACTGAGTCCGTCCAAAGGTCCCTGTAGCTCAGTAGCCCATCGCTGTTGGCAGCCAGAGGCTGATAGGTAAGCGAGAAGAGAAAAAAAAAGGAGAGCATTCAGAAAGACCTCCCATGGCATTTCCTAGAATCCAACAGCTTGAGATGCAGAAACTTGTCTCAAGGAAGAGGTGGTATCTTTGTGATATTTGAGTTGATTTTTACATTTGTTGCCAATTTTCTTTTGAGAACATGAAAACTTTCGGCATCCACAGCCTCCTGCAGCAAGAAGCATCACATGGAGAACTGCTTTCTTCTTTTGCACTGACTCCACCATCTGCTCATTCTGTTCGATGCCCCCCTAGCTCATGACATGGAAAAGATGCAAATAGTGCCGTCATTCCATCCCACCCACCTATCCATGTCACAACAGATTTTGATCCTGCAAATGGTCATTCTTTAAAACCAAAATAAACCAAGGATCACCTAACCTGTCAAAGCAGGGTGCTTGTACCTCTCTGAAGCCTGCAAACTTGTAAATAGGGTGTTAGTAAAAGTAAAAAATAGGGTGTTAGTAAAAAAGTAAAACAGTTTGAGATAACTTTGTCATTCCCACCTGACTCCATAGCTGCTTGGACAAACACCAGATTGCAGAAAGACAAAGAAAACCTGTCAGTGGGCTGGGTGAGAGGATGTTTCTCCTCACACTGAGCTGTTTGTGAGTCTTTTCCATAGCGTTTTGCTGTGAAGCCCTAATTAATGACAGATGCACAGACCTCCGGACCTGAAGTGAGTACAGGAGAAGGAGCAGTGTTCCCTGCTCCCAGCCCTTGGCCGGAATCGCAGTCAAGGAGGTGAGTCCAAAATAAGAGCTTTCATCGTGTGAACTTTCCAAGGGAAGCGAGTTTTCTCCTGGAAAGGAAGGGACCGAAAGTGTGTGTGGCAGGAGCAAGAAGCTCCTTTGGGGCTGCCTGTGCAGGAAGGAAGATGTTTTTATTTATTCTAGGTGTGAAACTTGGCCAGGGAAGCTTGCCAGGTGTTTGTATTGGCTCCACTTCATCATCAGGCTGTGTTTCCAGTGGGAACTTTGCTCTGCTTCTAGAAGCTTGACTTTTATTCTCCTTAATCAGGAGAAGAGGGGACGGTCAGTTATCAAGCTCAGGTCAGGGAAAGTGTTCTGCTTTCAGCCCTGAGCACCTTTCCTCTGGCTATGAGCGTCCCTCTGGGGCCCCCATCCTTAGGATGCCAGGTGCAAGGGATGGGGTTGGTGGAAGGATGCCCTCGCTGGGGATCACTGATGCAGGTGGGCTTCCCCCACACTCAACCTTGCAGTCATTTCTGCCCCTGGCACCTCTTCAGTGCTACTAAGAAGACCAGAAACGCAGCCTATCCCAACACTTTGGTAAAAAGGCTTTGAAAACAAGGCAGGTCAAAGCAAGGCCCATGACAAGGCTCAGAGAAGCCCCATCTTCATCAGCTCAAGGCCTCAGGACGACACGAGGCCATTGTTATGGCCACAGTGTGACAGCTTCCCCCAAACGGGGCCATTCAGATCTGTCTGTGTGTCTCTGGATGGCACGGAGAAGGAGGTCAGGGAGCAGCAACCTGCCTTCCCTCTCTGCAGGAACTGGAAGGCCCCAAGACAGCTTGGCGGCAAGCTTAGAACAAACAAAAGGAAATGCTTTTTCACACCACTTGTAAGTAGATGGTGGAACTCACTGCCAACAGACCCAGCTGCTGGAGACAGATCTGCCATAAACTATGGGAAATCAGGCTGATTTTGCCCTGGCATCCATCTGGCTCAGCACTTGTGCAAGGGGTTCCTTCTCCTCCCAGCTTATAAAGGCACTAGTTTTCCTACCTTTAACTCTTTCACTTTCCATTTTCTTTTTGCACCGAGGTAGGCAACTCCCTAACATCACCTCTTCCATCCGCTTGTAAAGATTTCTCACCTTTATCACTGAAGGCACCTTTATCACCCACTGCATAGCACTTCGGCCTTTGAATTTGTTTGACACCATGTCCTCTCATGTGCTTTCTCTTATTATATGTTGTGCCTCTGCTTTCTCCTCACCATGCCACCAAAAGGCAGCCACCCACTCTGTTCCAAAATTCCTCATCTCATTCTGCCACCATCTTTGGAAAGCAAAATCTTGCCCCAGTCACAGGTTTATTGGTGCAAGTCAATGCTGGGCAGGAGTGCCAGGGCCCCCATGGAATTACAGTTGATGATCTATGGTTGATAATCTTGATGATCTTGAAAGTCTTTTCCAACCATGAAAATTCTATGGTTCTAAGGAATCATCATCAGCTTAAAGGATGCCCGAGATGCTACAGGTGACAGTGTGTCTAACTATGATCCCCAGCATCAAAAAGCAGCAACATCTGGGACTGTATGTGACTCTACACAGCAACACTGAATATGTGAGGTCAAACATGGAGGCTTTATCCAGCTACATGTACAACAGAAAACACAGGTAAGAAAGAGTAAATGGTTCTTGTCTTTGTTCCAAATCAAGCCTGCCTCTTTCCTCAGAAGGAGGTTGAATGTGCTGAGTGTACACAAAACATCCTGTACTTCTCTCTGGCACCTGCGTCTAGTGAGGCCCTCCAAAGGCCGTCTAAGGACAGTCCTCAGCTGTGAATGTTCCAGACTTTTATTATCATAGAAAGATTATGCTTATGAATGTTGTTACTTCTGGCCACTATTGGGAAAGGGACCTTGCAATGAAGTAACATTCAGGTTCTTCCAGCATTGCAGTTTAGGACATTTATCACCAATGCTGCCTCAAAGGCATTTCGAACGACTACCTGATGCAGTGCTAGGAAGAGTGGCCAAGATTAGCAGAGAGCCAAGCCACCAAATCCACCTGCTTGGTTCCTGATGCTTCCTTCCAGTGCGTAAACAAGAAATGGCATGAGCTGTTTCACTCACCTCCGCAGCTGAAGTCCATTCAGCTAAAGCAATATGGCTACAGAAGGCAAGAGCCCCAGGTATTCCTCATTCCCTGGTTCTTCATTTCTCGATTGCT
The DNA here is from genome assembly GCF_059628265.1 of Tinamus guttatus. Classification (NCBI taxonomy): domain Eukaryota; kingdom Metazoa; phylum Chordata; class Aves; order Tinamiformes; family Tinamidae; genus Tinamus; species Tinamus guttatus. The sequence continues at coordinate 3,573,048 of NW_028288752.1, forward strand.
CCCCAGCCATATAGACCTACCCCCTTCTTGACACCCTTTTTGACAGTTATTAGATCATTTTTTGAGCATATTAGCCATGGTGGAGCTGAAGACCAAGACTCCTATGACCTTGAAGGGCAGAACTCATGGCTCTGGACTGGATGGAAATTGAGTCTTGATCTTGGGCGGGGTTGGGGGTGGTCCAGCTGAGTGGGCAAGAGCAGTAAGACCCATTAGTGCCCTCAGGGCCATGACACAAATCTCTGAGAACAGATCCAACACTAACCAATTCCCCTCTGGGTAGCTGAGGATCCCCTTTCTTGGAAGCATGAGAAGATGCTGCACAGTGTGCAGAGGAGAGAGCGTATGATGAGGATTCAGCACAAGGAGAGGATGGGGAAGGGCTTAACACAGAAAGTCCTTCTCTTCATCTCAGACTCTCCACAAGGAGCTCACACACTGAAGCGTATGGCTGCAATGCCATGGGCCCCCAGCATAACTTCCTTGGATGTTTATGTAATGCTTGTCTAGTGCCAGCATTGCCATTTATTCCAGTCGGACATGACCTCAAGTTTCCTCCTGTTGGAGGGCATGTCTCTTGTGCAAGCAGGCTGCTTTGCCATTACAGGGTTTTCTTCTTAATGCTTGCAATTTGGGATATTTTTATATGTTAATTATGTTGAATTACCTCTTAGCATCTCCAAACACATCGCAAACAGGAACTCGGGCACTTGTCACCAAGTAGGATTACAGCAGGTCTAGCCTCACTGCCTTGCTTACTCCTGGCCTCCTTTTCCAAAAGCGTTTGCATTTGCACCAGAACCCAACTCCCAGAGCCTCCTGAAGGCCTCGTCTTCGGGACAGGCAGGAACGAAGCTGTCGATTCACGGGAAAGCACCTGGCAGCCCCGCTCGTGCTGCCAGAGAGTGCTGAGATGAAAGCATCCAGGTGTGTGAGCAGGGAGCTGGCAAAGGGCCCCACAGCCGGTCGTGTTCCTGGAACAGGGTCCAGGGGGTGCAATCTGCTCTGAAAGTCCCCAGGTAATTGCATATCCTGCTTGCTTGTCAGCCTGAGTGTTAATTGGATGTGTGAATCCCCACCGCTCAGCACTGGATCTCCTCTAGAAGAGAATTACCAGAGAATGGGAGAGAGGCAGAAATTAGTTAGGTAGCCCCTCTCTTTGAACCCAGAGGCTACGTTTTTTTCAGGGAGCAAGAGCTTTAATCCCTATTATTTTGCAATATAAAATTCCCCATCAGGGCCTCAGATGGGGGTCTCAGGAGGATTTCTAAGCACAGTTGGGAAAAGGTTGGATCTGCCCCTACCACCAGCATGTCTTCTGCTAGCATGTGTTCTGTGCCATTGTCAGCTGGTCCCTCTCCAGGCCATGAGGGTGCAACGAGGCAGGCATTGCCACATCCCACCCCAGTCCCAAATCAGAGGTCCCGATGGAGCACCTGAGTACTTTTTCCAGCAGGACCTGCCTGAGCATGCACTTACTTGTGGCTGGGGGTGACGTCTGGGGTTTTGTAGGAATTAACCTCAAGTGGAGGCACAGTGTTTGAAGGAAAGGAGAAAGCAAGATTAAATATCAAAGCTAAATCCACTAGAAACAGAACCCCAGAGGAACAAAATCCCCAGCCTCAAAGCAGATTACGTATCAAAAGATCCTGGTGGTGTTTATGACTAAACTTAGCTAAGCCCTGCCCAGCCTCCCTCCCAGACAGTGTTTCCAAAGCTGATCTCTTCCTTATTGTGGATACCTTGCTCCCAGCCTACTAATCCTTGGCCTTCATGCCAGATCTGCCAAATGTGTCCTTTCCAGGACCACCTTCCCTAGCAGTCCCCTCTGCACAACCCAAGTGCCTCCCTACATCCCTGTCGTGATTCTCCACCATCTCCCCTGCCATCAATCCCAAATGGAAGCTGTGATCTGACCTCTGTGTTTCCTCCATTTGAAACACCCTTCTCCACCCAGGGCCCACTGCCCAAACCCCCTTGCGCCATTGCCAGCTCACCCAAGCCAAGGACACCAACAAGCACAACAGCACAGATTTTTGGCTTCCAAAAATCATCACTTTTTATCTAGCACACGCCCAGATCTAAACAAAAGTGGGAAAACACTCTACAATTCTCTAGCTCACTATTCTTGCGTGTCCTGTAGCTTCTGGTCACACCTTCCTATAAGGCCTGCAGGACCTTTCCTTCCCTGCACACAACTCCTTCTGACACGGTAGGGGCAGGCCCTGCTCACTCCTGGGCTCCTGGGCTTCGCACTTGCTGTCTTGCAGGCTCTTTCTCAGAGCTGGGATTCATCTTGCAGATTCAAAGACATGTATTTAGGTGTCCTGATGTTGCACATGGGTGGGGAGGCAACTGAGGTGTCTCGAATGCCACCAACTGTCTGTCTTCAAGCCACTGGTGCAAGTCAGGGTGTCAACTTCTGGAGAGGCCTCTTTATTTTCATCCAGCAGGATCTCCACCTGCCCTGCTGCTCTGACACAAATCAGATGCCAGCACAGGCTTATCCTGGGTATAAGCCATCTCATTTGTTTACATAAACTGTTTGGACAACCAGTTGTCCAAGATCAACACTTTCCATGCTGTACCAGATGTATGAACATCTCCTGTTGCATTCAGGGGACTTTCTCTTGTTTGTTTTGCAGAGAAAGCAAATGCTCGTGTTTAAAATGGTATTTGCAGACTGCTACAGGTGTGTAGTGAATCCTGATAGGAGACAGACCTCATACACCGATCTGTCAAAGCGTGGCAGGGGCCAGGCAGCCTATGGAGATACCTCTACAGAGAAGCCATGCATGTCTCTACTGCCTTGACTTAGACTTTGCTATGGCATGAGCCACGTTTCCTGCGTAGAGAGCAGTTCCTGTCCAAAACATGCCTGTCGGGTCTGATAGAGGCTGTTTATCCTGCTGAGTATTTTTTCAGACTGGGTTACCTAAACAGAACATTTCAGCCCTCTGCATTTCTGCCTGTAACAGGTGGCAGGCACATGGCGATATCCCATGGGAAAGGGGACAAAACGTTATTTCGATGGAAAGATATGGGAAACATTGAATGTGCCCTGAAGAGAGATGATTCCCCAACTGTGGCTTGATGAGGATGCTGGGCTCCATCCTAGCAACAACATAGGAGAGCTAAGGACAGTTGAAAAGCTCATGACTTATACCCTGTTCCTACAAGGTGCAGCATCAGGTTTCCAAGAGTTTAGGGGCCACAGCTGGAGTAAGATTTTCTGAGGATCTCCATCCCCTTGGGAAATATCCATCCCACTCTATCAATGCCTGGGAGGAATCAGCCAAAAACAGGATTGAGGACTCCAAGGTTTTCTTCCCTCTGGGATCCCTGACATCTAGGGATAGATCCAGATTGAACTCTCAGCACCAAAATCTGCCATGGCTTTTTTAATGGTCTTATAGCTCCTCAACATCATGGCTAAGAAAGATGCCTTCATCCAAAGAGCTGATTCAGGAAGGCAGCAGCTAAATCCAAGTCCACATCCCTGAAAATGGTGTTTTTTTTCATGACATTTGATCAGGATGTTACAGATGCAGACACCTCCAAGCTAGTAAGGAAACATAGAGTTAAAACAAAGGCAATCAATGAGAAAAAGGAGCAACTGGGAATTTTAGGAGCCCTACATTACACATGACTAAAATCCCATGAGGACCATCCATGCACACGAGGTCACGTTCCAGCACCTGCCGTTGCTTTCGCAACATAGAGGAGCAGGGAGCCAATTTCCTCTCCCACGGAGAGCCCCAGTCCCTGACTGGAAGAAATCATCAGGGCTCTGGCCATGAGAAATGCAGTGGCCCCCGACTCCCACCTTACAATTTTCTTTTTACTTCACAGGGAACTTCCAGAGATGAAAAGATCCCTACGCGTCATTTGATAATTATCCTTCACCAGCTACTTTTCTTCTTCTCTGATTCTGCTTTGATGTATTTATGGTGCTCTTTTAACCTCCCGCTTTGTAGTGACATCATGGATAATAATTTCCCCCAAAGGATTAAACGTTTCGACGTCTCTACAAGCAGTGTCTGCTGCCAGAGCAGCTCAGAGGCTGCTCGCAGACTTCATGCTTCAGGGCAGGAATCACCAGCTGAGACTGGGGAGGCGTTTGCCTTGCAAATCCCCGTCACCGGGAGGCGTTTGCTTTGCAAATCCTCTTTGCGATGCTCCGCGCCCGCTGTGCACTTGGACGGTTGGTCTTGCCCTCTAGTGGTCCAGCCCGTGAGATCAGTGCAGATGTGTCACTGTCCTTGGAAGGACCATCCTCTGTGTCACTGTTCTCCTAGCCCCAGGGGCCCTGCTGTTTTAGAGCCCTGGGGCCAATGCTCAAGCTGAGCCTCCTGCCCTGTTCCTGAGGCTGCTGCAGTCTGGACTTGCCCAGTCACATGCAAGGGAGGGAAAAAGCAGTGTTATTTTCTGTTGTTTCTGGGTTTTGCAGCAGTTGTGAGAGCTGCTGATTTGGCAGGGCAGGAAGAAGGAAATGCTAAATGTGCACAGCTTCTGAGCTCTCCACAGGGCTCTCCAAGATTCAAGAGCTGCCCACCCTGCCCACATACAGGAGGTTGCTGGGGCAGAGGACCACAGCTTCCAATCTGCGGAGACATTTGGAGTCACAGCAGGTGCCTGATTTGCCAAAACACTGTAGCACAGCTATTTCCTCCTGCCCATGCAGCAAAGAGCCAGCAGCATCCTCAGAATTGTCCCCTGCCTTTCCCATCCTCAGACACCTCTGAGCACGGCCGCTCCTGGGAACCAGCAGGACCGCTGGAGCCCATCGCTGCCCCAGCACAGAGCCCAGCACCAAGCGCTGGGATCAGCCACCCAAACCTCCCCAAACCTCTCCACATGCCAAGGGTCTAACCCTCCAAAACAGAACAGCAACATGTGCTCTCTCCTCCCAAGCCTGCTGTCTCCATGCCAGCTAACTCCCCTGGGAGATTGCTGCAGTCGTTAAAGAAAGGGCAAAATGGGGGCAAAAAGAGGGGGCAAAAAGGGTAAACAGGGGGAAAACCCCCTCGAGAAGATGACTGTGGTTGTTCCCCAGGCTGAAATAATCTCAGTGACAGAGAGCATCTGTCCAGCAAGCAACCATTAGATTCAAATGCCCCTTTTTGGGATATGGAGGAGTAATGAGGAGCACAGGGCAGGCCGCTCTGTAGAGCAGTTGGGCTCATTGACTTTTCTGTTCAAAAGCCAGGATTCAGGATTTTCCAGATACCACCTTTTGCATCGTTTCTCCAGTCCGAGAGCTCCCAAACCTTTGTCTTTTGTGGTGTGCTGCCTCTCCCGATGAATGTTTTGATGTCAGTGAGACTCCCCAAGCCACATGGTGAGGCAGCCGAGTGCCAGTAAGGACCATGGTGACATTTTTAAGATGCAATTAAAATCTGCCCTGAGGCAAAAGCATGCACGGAAAAATGCAGACCCAACTGAACGTGTGACCTTCCCGCAGGACTGCAGTCTCTGCTCTTTCTCAGCAGGTTTGAGAGATTCTTTTGTTTGTTTAATTGGGAAAAAAAAAGTATTTGGGATTAAAATAATAAAATGCTATTCAAGATATAGGTGACTGCTAGCTCTGTCTTTCTCGAAACAAACTTAAAAACCTTTTTCCTCGTAGGCCTGTGAATTGGAAAGGTATAGTTATTTTTCTTTACAACCTGCCATTAATCTGAAGGTATATCCAAAGCCTTTAAAATATCAGATGGCAGTATACACTTATATCTGATTTCTGCATGAGGTATGGCCATTCCGAGCACTTCTCTCCGATTTTTTACTTTCCATCTTCTATATATTATCAGTCAAATTCCTCATACTTGGGTGCCTGCTTCAGGCTTAAATAACAGTTTCATGAAATTATTCACACCCAGAAAAATACACATTAAGAAGCGGAAAAGAAAGATGCTGATGCCAAACCTTAAAATGAAAGGAACTGTCTTGATTAAGGAGGGCCCTTTGTTGTCACCTCCACATGCTAGTGCATCAGGAGACAGCCTGTAGCAGCTGTAAAGCGCCTGTCCCCAAAGGACCTATCTTTATTCAGTGCTAGGGAAAAAGGATGTGAAGGAAAAGCAGCATCCCACAGGGATGGGAACAGTACTCTAGATGAGGTGTGTGGCATTATGAAGAGAAGAAAGAAGGAAAAAAAATAAGAAAAGAAGGAAAGGGTTGCTAAGTCTTCTAAAGGTGCTTCATTTCCTGGTCAATATGTCTGGGCATCAAGGAGAAAGCATCTCCCTGCTGAACCCTGTTCACCACATGCACTAGAAAAAAACAAAGAAGCTATAGTGGGAAAAAATAATGTCCAAATGTGCTATTTCGCACCTTACTATGATGCTTCCGAGAGAACAATGTGAAGGTTGTCATGGGCAAACTGATGCCTGATGTCCCCCAGCTTTTGAGAGCTTAGCTGAGTGCCTCAGGAGCATCTGAAGCGCATCTAAAAGAGAACATCAGCAGAGCTGCCGGGCAAGAGAAAGGTGGGCGAATGCACAAGCTTGAGCGGTGCATGAGCTGACCACTAGCTAGAGCCATAGGTAGAGAGAAATCTCTTCTGTGGGCAAGGAATCTCATAGCTTTTGGAAGTGGGACGGTCTGGCCAAGGGGAGCCATCCTTTGCACATCCCTAGCTCTGACTGCATCTCGCAGTGGTCAGAGACACTGAGGCACTGGCCAGTCCATCAGAAAAGGGACAGTTATCACCCTTGAGCTCCTGCATTTTCTGACTGCTCTGCCACACAACTCTAACTGCTTAGTGCTCATAACCAACCCTGAGCCATGTGCCAATTCCGGGAATTTAATCCCAAAATGGGGGAAACTCAGCTGGCCAGGCTTTTGTTACAGGGCAGGCTTACATTACAACCCCTGAACTGAAACCAGCGTCTTCCAAAACCCCAGGGCACCTGCAGGCCGTGCCAAGGCTGGATAGTGACAGGAACATGGCCCTGGTTCAGCTTTGGGTGGCGTCTTGCCAGTGCTTCTGATCCCATCCCCGCAGAGCAAGGAGCGCGTCTTCTGGCCGGCTTCCCTTGGCTCGGCCTCATTCTGGGCCCCCGCGGGCCATGCAGCTGCTAGCTGAGCACAGAGCAGACCTAGAGCTGGATTTCACCATGTGTCAGGCTGGAGCAGAAAAAAGAAATCTTCAGCGGGGTCTTGGGAAGTTGTGAGATCCAGACACGGCCAGGCTGGAGAGGGTGATAGGCTGAGTGTCAGCCGCAAGATGTAAGGTCTGTCAAAGTGAAGCCATGAGGTGAGAGCAGAGAAAATAAAAGAAGTTGAGGAGAGGGATGCTGAGGATGGGCAAGTTTGGAGGAGCCCCTGCTGTGGGACTAGTTTGGAATTCCAGGTAGAGATGTTCCTGGTGGGCTGCAACAGATCTATTCAGTTGCTCAGGGAGAGGTATCTTATTCCCTTGGAGCTGCTTTGGTGGTCCAGAAGGGAGACTTGGTCGCTCTTATCAACCTGAGGAAGTCTGGAATACACTTGGACATCTGAAATGGCTGCACACTGCAGTGAGGCACTCAAATCCAGCCCTTGCTTTGCCTGTTGACACTTCCATCCATAAGCATCTCAGTCCATGAGCTTAATTTCACGCTTGGTTTCCAGTTCCTACACAGGAACGCTCAGAAATGTTAGTACAACACTGGTTTGAGGAGGTAGACAAGGACCAGGAGATGTTGCAGGAATCAGCCCGGGTGCTTCGGCCAGGATATGCATGAGTTTGAGGGCTCTCCCTATCTCAGAGCAGTTATGTCAAGGAGCCTTAAAACTGAAGTCTCGGTACAGATAACAAATCCATTTTTTCAGAGAAAACCACCAAGAAACAGTGTACAATTCACTTACCTGAAGGTAATGCCATTGGAGATGCCTTAGGTATCCAGCCTGGTCTGTTGGTCATACACCCAACTTTCCAGCCCTGTGGACATGTTTTGGATTCCCAAGGCTGTCTCCAGTGGTATTAGACATCGGTGGATGAGCAGCTGAGTAGAGCCTGTCTCCTGGGGGATTAAAACTATTCATGTGGCTGCATGAGCAGAAAATTTCAGCAAAGGTGATTCAGCCATGAGGGCAGCACAGGGGTGTTCAAGACCTTGAGCAAGTGGTACCATGTTACTCTAGGGACAAGTACAGACCAAGCCTGCGTCATATTTCCAGCATACTTTGATGTGTGGAAATCATTTAATTAGTGGATAATGTAACTGGAAGTTAAGAAGCTTAGAAACCCTGACATTTTGTGTTCAGAAGTGCCCATTTTCACTGCAGCCCAGCAGGGAAGCTGGTCTGCTGTGACGCCAACAGATTGCTTTGGGGATATCTCGCCTGAACATTAATACCCATGAGCAAACACAGGCATGCATCTGAAGGGGAAAGAGACCCACCCAAGGAAGGAAGACAGCCTTCTTTTTATGGATTTACATTAAAAACTGATTCTAAATTCAGCTTTACGAAAGGTCAGTTCCCATGCAAACATCAACACAAATCGGCCGTGTCCATGGGAAGGTTCTTGGGTGCAATCTTACACCAAAGGAATTGGTCAGTCCTTCAGAAGATCTTGACCATACAAGACAGTGATGGAGACCTTACAGTGAGCAAAGATAACTTACCAATTAAGAAAATAAGTGCTGTGGTGCTGTAAGCTCTCCTTCTGCAGCAGTTTCTGCCTGGATCAAGAGGTAGCTCCCAAGCAGTTCAAGCTGACCAAACACAGGGGGTATGGATGCCATTAGTCAAAAGACGCAGGGGACAGGACCCTGCAGTTATGATGTCCCTCTGCTTGTCCCATAGGACAGCCAGGGTGGGATGATATGACTCTCTGGCACAGTCCAGAAATCTTCATGGCACTCAAAACTGACAGCAAACAGAATTTCATGCTCCAAGAAAGCAGGCACTGAGAAAGGGCAGAACCATGCCCCAACTCCCCATGCCCTAACCCTGGCTTGACTTGCAAGGCAGTAGACACATGATTTTGGACACCAGTGAAAGAATTTGAAAGGAATAAAGCAAAGTGTGTGACCCTCTGGTTCCAGCTCACTTCTTGCCAGGCTGATTTCTACTACCTCCTTTGCTTTCACCCCATGGAGGAGCTTCACTGATTAGATGAGGCTGTTCAAGCAGCAAGGTACTATTCAAGACAGGAAGATTAGTGTGACACAAGTCTAGGCTGCCCTCCTTGTGTAGAATAATGTGAAATAATACTTTATTCCTCACTCTTGCTAGCCCATGTGAAGTGATGGCCAGATGATGCCCACAGAAGCCCACAGGACTCTAGTTTCCATTGGTGGTTTCCACTCATTTTCCAATGTGTCTCCTTTGAGAGACTGTGGTGAAGGCGCCAATATGCCAAGGCTCGTCCTGCATCTGCCAGCACGTGGAAAGGGCAAGCACAGTACCCACCGCACGCAAACACACGCAGCCGCCACACGAGCCGGCCCGGAGGCGCATCCTGCTGTTCTGCGCACTGAGCTGGGCTAAACGGCAGCGATAAAAACAAAACCTCCTTCCCCTCCAGCTACAGCTAACGGTAATCCAAACGGGGAATCCCTCTCCTTTCAGATCTCTTGCCTGCCGCAAAAAGCCCTGGGCAAAGCTGGCTCTGCAGCTTGCAGAGCGCCTGGCAGCAGCCAAAGCAAAGGGAAGCACCAGCATCCAGAAGCCCATCACCATTGCCCTTGGCAGGTGCAGGCACTGCAGATCGGGCGATAATTGAAAGTTTTGGCTCATGTGGACCTGCTGGAGAAGGGAAGGTAAGTGGACCTGCAGGGGTCCCACAGGAAGGACTTTATTTATGAAGTGGACTGGGGACAGATCTGTCCGTCCGCCAGACCCCCAGTACCCCAAATCTCTGATCTGCTCCGGTCAAAAATCAGCAACATCCCAAATGCAGTGAGAAACCATCTTTCCTCTTGGATCCCTTTCCTTCCTGAGGGTCTCCACCCCTGCCTCCAGCTTCCCGAAGCAGGAGACTCCTATATGTACATTGATGTGAGGCTGTGTAATCCTAGCTAGCCTCCAGACTGGCCACTTTGGAGAGAGGGAGGCAAGACCAGCTATGGGCATGGCAAATCTTCCCTTCTTGCATGCTTATGTTGCCCTTCATCCATCATGTCTCTCCTCTCTGATGACATCTGCAAGCCGGGCCTGGAAGTTCAGGGATAGGAAGGCTCTTTCCTCTCTTGTCTTCTTCAGGTCTAACTCCCAGGAGGGCACATAGGACGGGGCAAGACTCAGACTCCACCTGCAAACCCTTCTGGGATCAGGAGTCTCACTGGTGGATTCGTGTGTTCCTTTTGCCTTTGGCCTGGAATGCCCATGAATCATGTTGGTCTGATCCTCCAGATGATGTGTGATGTCTTGCAGTGTCTATCCACACTGATCCACCTGCTTTCACATCCCAGTTGGCTCTCATATGATGGGTTAACTCATCTTCATCATTAATTTAAGGGATGTCTCTAGAGTTTGCTCCGAAGTGGCAGAGAAGAAGGAACGTGTCCCATGCCACCCACTCAGGTCAGGGGACAGCTATGGAGAAGCATGGGCAGCTGGGAGCAGGTTTACCACAAGCTGCCCCAGCAAGATTCAGCCCCCAAGCAATTTCAGCTTCAGATGGAGAAGCTCTGGAGATGATGCAAGCAGTGCTTGACAAGGCAGCTCACACAGCTCATCAGCACCCACACCGCTTGCGGTCCTCTGCCAAACTGACCCAGGCTCCTGTGATCGTGGGCCAGCACTTTGCTTCCTCCACATCATATTTTTCATTGCCTGTGTAGAGAGAAGGATGTGGCTGTTGGAAAGGAAGGCTGTATCTACCATCTGCCTTGCACCCAACTTCCACCCAACGATCCCTGTCTGCCATGGGCTCCTGCTGGCACTGGGATGACCTCGGAAGACCCACACTTCTGCAGCCCTTGTGCTTTAGGCAGAAACAAGGCAGAAGCCCAGACTGGATTATACCTGGTAACACTTCTTTGCTTTCCATAAAGGCTCTGTGATGCTAATGAGTTTTCTTCTTGAACAGGATTTTACCCGATGCGAGTCAAAGCATGAGCATGGCTGTTTCCCCTGGAGATTGCTACCATGGGGATGGTGACTTCTGCTGCAGTTCAAGAGTGGGATGAGCACATTTCTCCACAGCTTCATGTGTCTGGCTTGCTTGTGTGCTGAGCTGAATCCTTTTCGCACGTCCTCCTCGTCAACCCTACTTGAGCATCCAAAGCATCCATCGCTGCTCCCCACCATATCTCCTGACCCTCTGTAAGTTTCTTGGCTAGGATGGGGGCCAAGGAGTGGCTGTGGGGCCTGGAGGCGTTTTCCTGTGCCTGTGGCTCCAGCTGGTCTGCCTCCACAGGGGAGAGACAGTAGGGGAGGGAGAAGGAAAATACCATAGGAAAAAGATGTGACTGTGGCTCTGTTTTGTAATCCGAGTGCGCTCTGGTTTTAATCTAGCTTGGGAAAGCCCTGGGGTTTGTTTTTGCAAGAGAAAATAGGCGCGAGCGAGTACGGAGCTGTCAAGGTCAGCCGGCTCCTCGTGTTTCGTGAAAGGACAGGACTTTCGGGAGGGCTCTGCCCCAGCTGCAAGCCCAGGGCGGACTTGCACATACCGAAAACACAACCCACACTGTTTTCACTGTGCTGCAAAGCCCAGACCAACCCTGAGGGCACTTGTTCACCCCAGCTTCAACCTCCGCCTTCCCACTCGGGCGAACAAGATCTTGGACCCCAGTTAAGGCACCCAGGCCAGTGGCCACATTTAAACATCCACAAGGAGGAAGACAGTAAAGTGTGGGCCTGAGCAACACCCTTTTGCCTAACAGTGCAAGCAAGCTGAGCACTGTGTGGATTTAGCACCAGAGCTGCTAGGTTGACTATGAGAAGGTGCACGAGAAGGTGAGCAGAAACGTGCTTATTGAAAAGCATATGGCCTTGTCCAGGCAAGAGATTTCATCACATATTAAGTGCTCCCACAAGGGCAGAAAAGAAGGAATAAAATTGCTGCCATGAGGAAAAATTGTGGGAAGAGAAGATCTGAGGGCAGTAAATCCTTTTGACACCTAATTGCTCAGATTGGGGCTTGAAAAGCCAAACAGCCTCTACTGAGTCTCATGTCAAGGATCAGGACACTTCTCGCTGGCCCAGAGGGAGTTTTCTGGCCATCCAGGATCTCTTCTCCCACTTGTGTGTGTCCCTTGCTCACTCCGTGCTAGTCACAAGACAAGACAGAAGTGGGAAGCTCTATCCATGTCTCCAGTACCCTGCTCATGGCCTCCCAGCTTCTGCACATCCAGCAAGCAGGAATATCAGGACAGACTTTTCTCCCCAGCACTACCACCAAAAACTACAGAACATGCAGATTTGTAGAAACTGAACATTTCTGGGAGAGATGCTCAGCTTCATTGCCTTTCCCAGGTTAAAACTGCTCAGGGGGGTTGCAAAAGACTTCATGTTGTGGAAACCTCTCATTCTGCCTTCTCTTAAAGTGCAAAAAAAAAAAAAAAAAAAAAAAAAACAGCAGGGGGGAGTTAGGGGAGAGGTTTTTTGCTTGTTTTTGTTGTTTTATTTCAGATTTCACTGAGTCTTGTGGAATATGCACTAGTCACTGGGCCACACTCCAGCTTATTCCTCCCCTCTCCTCAGATTCAAGCAGGGATGGGAAGGGAGGCAAAGAGGGAGAGAGACCCTGGGACCACCCACCGGGAGTTTGGAAGCAGAAGGGATCAGCAGGCTGCAAGCAGACACTGGATCTTTCCATAACGAAAAGGCCCAGCGCTGCCAGGAGGGTTTTTTCCACTGTACAGCTCCTATAAGGTTGATGACAGGAAAGCTAATTATATCAACATCCTGTTTACCCGACAGCATGGAAGAGGAGCCCAGAGGCTCCTCTTGGGCCAGGCCATGAGGGCATACTCAGATCTTGTTGCACGAGAGAAAAAGTCTTGGCCACATCTCTGGGTCGTCTTCTGTTGCAGATGAAGTTCTACCTGCTCCCCCTCCACTCCCTGGAGCGTCGTCACCATTCGCAGCTCAAAGACACCCAGAGGGAAACTCCAAGCAGGATGAGGAACCCTCAGCAGGATCAGGGCACCAGACTAAATACCACTGCCATCAGCTCTTTTGGTCCAAACGCTCTTACCTAGCAATAAACCAAAACGTTAAGGGTTATGGTGAGCACTCACCAGCAGCAGAGGAAGTACCGTTCAGTTGGCCTTTCATCCTTCAGTAGCAATATCAGCATTTCAGAGCATCTGCATCCTACATGTTAAATGCAAAGTGAGAGAACTGCAGCATTTGTACAGACCTGGAGAAGCGGGACCATAAAGGGCTGATTTTTTTCTGTCTCTTCTGCTGGTTCAGGAAACAGCAGGAGGAAAGACCTTCTCCTACTCTCTTCTACCAACTGGCATTTCAGGATCCAATGGCGTGACGTGGTGTAGAAGACAGCTGAAAGGCACGGATGCCTGAGCTAGAAATAGAGCTGCCAGCAGGCAGGTGCCTGAATTTGACCCAAGGAAAGTGCTCAGACCTACCTCCTGGTGTCATAAGCACATTTCAGTCTCATTATTGCACTGATGAAGTCAAGAGAAAGTCATGAAGACCCACATCTGGATCCGAATCTACACCAAACTCTGAAGGGCCCACCAGAGTCTGGGATTGTGCAGTTCTGCTAAGAGCCCTTGGGAGGGGACATGGTCTCTGGCCTTTTATTCTTGCCTTTATCATGAGCTGCAGTTGGGACTGAGCCATCATCTTTGTAGCAACCCTTCAGCTCCCTCAGTCTTCCCTAGCAGGACCGTCGCATTAGCAAAACACAGTCGCTGAACTGGAGCTCTCGCCTTCCACAGCAATCCAAGCCAAGAATCCATCACCTCTTCGTTATCAATGACCCTCCAGCATTTTTGGAGAGGGCAAAGCTGTTCCTCCTGAGCCTCTGGCATCTTTCCGAAGTACAGCGGCACATCCTACCCCCTTCAGAGCCTGCTACAACTCCTGACGGCTGCGCAACCACCTGAATTATGGCATCGGGCACAACCGCATGGTCAGAGGTCCCCACTCTGACAGGGTGTCTTTCAGTAGCCGAGCAGAAATAGTCACATTTGCATTAACATCTAAATATTATAAAGCTTAACGAATCAGCTTTCACGAGGAGCTCTGAAAGGAGCAAGTGAAGAAGGATAGGCAGGCAATGAATAGCAAGAGCTTGAAGGGCCTGCAAAATCGTTCATTCCCAGACCTGACTTTTTCATTCAGATCTGTTTTGAGGACTATGGTCCTCTTGGCAAAAGAACAGCATTAGGCCAAGTGCCATGGTCAAGACTTGGAGAGAACATTCTTGTCACATCCTCTCCCTTCATCCACTTGCCAGCTGCAAAATGAGGGTTTTTCCAGACCTTATAATGAATGAACAAGGCTCCCTGGATATTTTTATTATTTTGCAACACAGAAAAGTCTTTATATTTCACTGTGGCCCACCATTTCAGCCTTTTATCAAGACCTTTTTCATCAAGGCCATCTGAAGAGAAAGGTGGGTTCAGCCCATTAAGCACCACGACACATGCCACCTTATGGGGTACCAAAATAGATTTATTGCAGCTCTGGCCCAGAGGAGAAAGAAAATGAATCTCAGCCTCAGACTCTGCTGCTGGGATGTGGCTGCAAACCAGGGACTCCCAGAACCATTGAAAAGCCCCTAGGTACCATCTACAAGGGGCTATCTAATGTGACAGAGGACTCAAGGGACATCCACATCACTCCAGAGCATCACCTGGAGACCAAGAGCTAAAACAGGACTTTCTTCACATGAGTGCCCCACTTGAGTCACTGCACCCTGTTACAACAACGTCTGGCACAGACTTCTTTTTTTTTTCATTGAAAAATGTGGATTTAAGGAGCCAGAAGAATTCATTGAATTTGGTAAATCACTCTGGGGAGATGTGAAAAAAAAAATCTCAAAAATGGGGTGGGAGGGGTCAAAATTGTCAGCATCTGCCACAACTTATTTGCACTGGCAGTTCTAAGTCGAAACAGAGCTAAGGCTAAAAACAAAAATAGAACTGTTCTTGTCTGGGTCAGTTTTCATCCTCTGTTTTTTTTTTTTTCTTTTCAATCTCTGTTTTCAATGGAGGGGCTGCTTCTGTTTATAATTCCCTCTGCTTTTTCCGCGTAGGCTGCCGAACACAGCACTCCGCTATTTGCACAGCTGCCTGCAGGCCCCATCGCAGGGTGCATACTGTGGGGCCTTCGTGTTGGGGGACCTCGCAGCAGCCAGCTAAGGCCAGCCTAACGGTGCCTCTAGGCTGGGATTGCGACTGGTTGCAGACGCCTGCGAGGAGCAAAGTGGATGGTGTGTCCTGACACCCCATGACCAGCATGATGGACACTGCATGAAAAGCCCTGGGTTTTTACCTCAGGCATTGCAGCTGGAGAAATAAAGACATTAGTTGGTGTGAACCATCCCTTGAGACAAGGGATGAAGCTGGAGCAGGAGAGTTTTGAGAGCAGCTCAAGAGCAGGAGCCCGGATGCCCCAAGCTTTGGCTCTGGGAAGGCACCCACAATAGTCCCATGCTGAGGGAAAGAGCGTGGTAATGAAGAGCTGTCATCCTACAGCAGAGCAATGCCAAAGCTGAGTTTAAAATTGAGCCTGCCTAAAGGGAGCCCCACCTGCCACCCAGCCCAGGACGATGGTAATGAGAGGGCTGGAGGATTTCTTGATGGCAAGTCCAGTTTGCAGCATCTGCCCAGTGCCCGCAGATTGAGGTAGGGGATTTCAAGGGTGCATGCTTTGGGGATCACCTCCAGCAAAAGAAACTTATCTCTCAATAGCTTTTTATTTTTTTTTAATGTGCTGAATGAGTTGATGTAGTTCTTAGGATGATGTAGGTCTTAGGAAAAGAAAGCTGGACGATCACCTTGAGAGCTTCAACATGTTTTGAAGGTGCAACCGCACAGCTGACCAGTCATGAGGTGAGAAGCAGAGTATTTTCACAGGGCAAAAGAGGAGACAAAATGAAGAGCCAGTTGCTGTAGTGAAGGTCACAGGCCCTGCTTGTCATGGCATAGCATTACAGTCCCCTGTCACCACCAGAGATCATTAAGAAACTAGGACACCAGGGCTTGGCAGAACTGCCCAGGTGGGATTGGGATAACCCACCTGGCCTCCAGCTGCTGCCTGAGGAGATCCTGGATCTCTCATAGATCTTCTCTATCTATCAGCCCCATGCCGAGGGTCTTAACCACCCTAGGGCACTGCAGAGAGCAATATTGCCTAAACCAATTTTTAGGCAAGCTCAATGTTTAAGCAATTGGCTGAGCTTGAGGGTGAGCACTGAATCCATAAAACAAGCTGAAATGCAGGAAATTATATTTAAAGACTTTTGACACAAATCAGCACTGCTTGCCCTAGGAAAAGAAAGCCAAGGGCTCACAAGCCCTGATCTAGCAGCTGATCTGTCAAGAAATGCAGACTGTAATCCATCGAAAGGCAGCTGGAGGGTAGCAGATTTCCACGATAGTCACAGAACTTTGGAAATGTAGATACGGCACAAACTGGAAAAAAAAAAAAAAAAAAAGACAACTCTGAAAGTGGCTACTTTGGCCAGGAAGATTTACATCCCATTTGGGATCAGCAGAACACACAAGTCAGAATGGTCAGCCCGCAGGGGCATTGATTCAAGAATTCCTAGATTTGTTCAAGTATCCTGTCTGGACTTTTTGGGCTATCTTCTTGCTTTCAAAACATAAAATTCTTTCTTTTCAGCCTCTTATGTGCAGCTGAAAGGACCGGGGATTTTTATTGCATGAAGATGTATTTGTGTATTTGTGGACTATGTAAAAAATAAAAATAAATAAATAAAAAGAACATGAAATCCTGGTCAATTAGCCAACATCTTCTGCATCCCTCCTATATTATTTTTATTTTTTTGTATTAATTTATTTTATTACTTCCATTCCTGATCTACCCTTTCATGGACGAGGACCATTTTGGCCAGGATGCAATGCAACCCAAAGGCAGCTGCTGGTGCAGTGAGACGGGATCTCCACCATGCTGTTGGGCTTGCACCAACCTCGAAGGAGGTCACACCTTTGCACTCCTGAGCAAGGGGCAGATGGAGATGTAGGGGCAACGCTGCCAAAGGCATGGCCTGGAGGACATCTGGTGACAGGAATCGCCTTCCATGGAAATGAAAGATGCAACTGAGCCCCGGTGCTCAGCACGGCCTTCAGAGAGGGTCACGGTGCTTCCTGGCATGTGACAGCATCAACCACGCTCCATCGTGTCTCTCTTCCATCCCCCCTACTCTCCTTTCCCAGATTCCCATCTCCCTTCCCGAGCCACTGAGCTCGTGGCTGCTGTGGCCGGGACAGTTGCATTCCAGGAAATCCGGCGCCGAGAGGGACCTCTTGGAGAGAGGAAGGAAAGCAGGGGAAACGGGTCGGTTTGCAATCAAAGCAAATATCCTGTGTGAGCCGAGTCACAGGCCTCGTGACGCTTGCGTCCCTCCCGGGCTTGTTGAGCCAGAGTTTGACGACATTTGGCTCAGAGCCCTGCTCCTATTTTGGCTCTGTTTCTTCTTTCTTAGTTTGTCTCCTACCCCTAGCTGCCCCAGGGCCTGTGTCCTGCATGGCCTCCCCATGGCTCCTGGGCTGCAGGGCCAAGTCAAGAGCAACATGAAGACTGGGCTGAAACCACAGCAACCTATGAAAGGGCTAAAGGTTTCCAAAACCAGGGATCTCATATACCTATTGCAGGTCCTCATTCCAGATAGTCCCTAGGAATTTATCTGCAGGGATTCACTAGCTGGTCCCCGAATCCCCTCCTTGGTGAGCCGGACCCTAGACGTTTAGTCCACTGAGGAGCTCAGTGTTGGCTGCAGGTGTCTGCATGGACACACGGTCATGTACCAGGACAAGGACCGAGACAGACCCCAAGGGTGATTCAGCCAGTTTAGGATCTAAACAGACTCCAGATAAAGCATCAGCAAGGTAAACTTTTAAATGCGGCTTTGCAAAGCCCCGTGGTGGTGCCATGAACACCAAGGTGGCTTCTGACCTTCGATGATGAGGCAGGGAGGAGGAAATGGAGCATCCGCAGGGGTTGTCACAGTCAGGGACGCTGGGAACATCATACAGCAGCAGCTGCGGCTTGGGCTGTGCTGTGCTTCTGGCTGTAGCCACTAGAGGATGGCAATGTCCTGAGCCACCAGCAGTGTCCCGAGCCACTGGCAATGTCCCCAGCCACCAGCTGCAGTGCAAATCCCACTGTGGAAACCCGACACACCAGGGATCAGTGTGTGACCAGCAAAAACACACCCAGATGGCTCCATTGGCAAGCATCGGGATGCCCAGGGCTTCCCAACCACCTGGAGTGGCCACAGGCTGAGTGGGACATGAGAACCCAAGGGGTGACCAGACCTTGGGCATCCCATCCTGGGCCTAAACACTCCTCAGGAGCATCTTGCAGCAGGCATTACACTGGAGACATTCCTGATAACATTGAGGTCATTACAGGATGGACATGTTCAAAACATCACCGCACATCCCGGTCATGACGGCCTCGTCCCCTCCCCACTCCTAGAGGTGCTTTTGCTGATGATAAAAGGCCTCTCGGATGGGCAGCCCCAGCTTGGCGGAGGATCCTCCTTGCCCCATCACAACTTGAATCATGGTCATAACTTAATCAAGAGTCAAAATGGTGATGTGGAAACCTATTCCACAGGCTAATGAAGGTGGGAAGGATCTTTCTGAGGGTCTCTGGTCCAGCTTGTCACTTGGAGACAAGGTCAGTTTCAGTGCTAGAGCAGGTTGCTCAGTGTCCACATGAGGTCTGAGTTTTCTCCAGTTATGGCAATGTCCCCAACTCGTTAGACCCTGCTCAAGGGTTCACCCACCTTCATGGGGAAGAAATTTCACCTTATTCCAAATTTCACCCTCTCGCTGTGCACTGAGAAGAGCCTGGCCCCAAAACAGGTGTCCAGATATAGTCTCACATCTGCTGCAGGGAAGAACTGGTGCTCTCAAGGAGACCATTGCCTTCATGGCGCCCCACCATAGCCCATGGTGGCCCAGCGGCATTGGACCCTGGCCCCAGAGTTGCATGGGGACATGCTGTGCTAGGAAGAGGAAGGTCCTCTTGGCCCTCTTGTCTCAGCCTCTCCATCCCCACATCAGGAGATGTTGGCACCGCAGCGGAGAGGAGGCAGCAGGTGGATGGAGGCGGCGGGGAGGGAGCCGCAGTGCCGCGGCATCCGTGCATCCCCAGAATACTTTCCCGCTGCTAATTAAAGCCTCTGACATCAGTGTTTTCATGTTACATAACACCCGAGCTCACCCAGGCTCTCGCTCTGCGTCAAGGACAGAGACGGGAATAGATCCCGCAAATCCCAGCTCTCGGCTCCTCCAGCCCCACCGCCTTGGCCGGCATGGGAAGGACGGAGGGAACTGGAAGGCCTGGAGAAAGGCACCTTCTCCCTCCAAAGCCATGGGTGCTGGGGGCAGAAACAGCACAGTTTGGGTCTACAAGCCTCCCAGGAATGGGGCTTAGGAGGGGAATCCCAATATGGTCCTCTCTGGAGAAGGGATGGCTGTCCCCTTGGGATGGGAGGCCTAACCAAGCACTCTGGCCCCATCCATGGCCCTTTTATTATTTCTCCATGGTGGGGAGATTTGTGCCAGGGCTCAGCTTTCTCCACCCAAACAGAGTTATAAAAAGAGGCCGAGAGACCTGAGCTTCATCCAGCAAATTCCTTCCAGAGAGATGAGTAGGACCGGGCTGAAGTTTCAGAGATGGAGCCAAGTCCTGCTGACTCAAAGCTCCCTGCCCGCTTGCCAGCTGGATGTGATGCGCCCAGTTTTATGGGAAAGGCTCCTGGCCAGATGGCATAGGAAGCATTGCCCAGGTCAAGTGCTCCTCACGGATGCTCAGGCGGGGCAGCAGCTATGAATGGGGGCAGGTGCCTCCTCCACAGTCAGTTATAAATAACCAAACCCGCCAAGACAAGCTGGATGGGCACTGAGACCTCCACTTGGGGCTGGTGGGACAGCAGGTGAGGAGCAGCCAGTGCTCAGAGGGCTGTAACATCTTCTCCAGCAAGGAAGAGGAGGGTGGTGGGGATGAAGCTGGGGTTTCCAACCCAGAAGAGCTGTGATGGGTTTCCTGCTTCATCCTGGGTGCTGCCAGAGCTGGAAGGCATGGCTGTCCTGGACAAAGGCATCGGGTAGGAAGGAGCCCTCCAAGGGAGGTGGATTTGCCCAGAACAGAGGCAACACAAGCACTTGGGTTTAACATAGTCTTTGGCCATGAAAGTTGCATGAAGTCGTACAGTGCAAATGCCTAGGGCTGGCCTCAAGGTCTGAGGGAATATCACAAGTTCTCTGGGTTGGCTCAGCTAAAGGAATCTTTCGCAAGGTCATGGACCTTTGCTTTGAGCTACAGACCTTCCAGCGCCCGGTGCTGAAGAGCCGATACTCCCCTCAAGTTCAAGCCAAGGCCAGGTTGGAAATACCCACCCACACTCCACCAGTCCCCCCTAACGTTCTCTAGGGCCTCCTGACCTCCTTTCTCCACGTGGTGGTGTCTGATGGTACCTGAGTTCCCCCATGTCCAAACAAGATCATTACTTCTCCAGGACATCAGGAGCCTGTAGATAAACATCACCTGGGCAGGAGGGAGCCCCGCACGTGGGCTGCAGCTTCACCTCAGCAATTAGCCCCATGACAGGCACCAACGTCACAGGGAGCCCCGGTGGGCGGGAAGGACCTCACGTTTCTCTACACCCAGTAATGACTCCAATTACCACGGGTGCTCCTGGGGAGGAGAGATGGAGCTTTCATTGGAACGACCTCCCGTGCAGCCAGGAAAACACCCCCAGAGGCTCCTGTGCCTGTTTTAAAGATGGGAAAACTGAGGCAGCAGGTGGGAGATGCAGGAGGCAGCGCATTCAAAATGCAGAAACTCTCTTATTTCCAGAAAACAAACAAAGAAATGAAAAAACAGTTGGTCTCATCCCATCCCAGTCTCGCTGCTCCTTTGTCCTACCTTGCTTCGTTCCCCAGCTGCCTTCTTGGAGCCCATCCCTCTGTTGGCACAAATTATCACCCAAGAAGCTCCATCAGCATTCCCAGGAGCCAGCAATATCCGCTTGAGGGAGCCTGGGATGCAGTGGAGTTCTCTGCAACATCACAGTTTTCCAGGCAACTTGGCTTCCCAAAGCCAAATTTCCTACAAAAACCCCAGGACGGAGCAGGGGGTTTCCTGGCTCGTTGCTCTGCCCTGCAGGGCCGTATCCTGCTGGAAGAGGCATAGGGAAAGGCTGCCTGGAAGAACGGCGCTGGGATAAATTTTGGCCCGTTGCTCCCAGTTACGGCAAAATCAAACTATTATGGGGAAACGGCCACTTCTGGTGAGCTGGGAATTGTTTCCTTTTTCAAAGAGAACAGCTCCATGGGCCAGAAAATCCCCAGGCTGCCTGGGACTGCCTGGAAATCTCTGGGTCCGCAAGCACTGGAGTGAGCCAGGATGCATGTGCGGGGCCGTCTGGGGCTGCCCAGGGCAGTTTTGGGGAGCATTCTTATTTTTTTGGAGCATTCCTAGGGTTTCTTTGGAGCATTCCTAAGGGGTTTTTTTGGCGCATTCCAGGCTCTTTGCGGCTGATGTGATCCAGATGGTTTGTAGCGTGGCCTCATGTGGAAACCCGCTGGCCCAGCGCTCCAGCGGGATGCTGCACCCAGAATGGAGAACAAGGGCAATTTTACCCCTCTGCGTGTACGGGAATATCATTATATTTTTATAAACGCTATAGCTGAACCGTTGCTGTGCAACTCTCTTGTATTCTAGTGCTTTTTTTTTTTTTTTCCTCCTTTTTTTCTAAAGGAAACGAAGTGTGTGGGATCAGCTGGTCTCCACGAGCCCATCGAGCGCTGTTGGACAGCAAGATGCGGATACAACCTCTGGCTCAGGAAGTCCCCAAGCAGCGAATTGCCGGAAGCCGGGAGCCCATAATGTGGGAAGCGCTACCCGCGCTTGGCCGCGCGGCGCATTCCTCGCCGAGCAGCTCCTCTCGCCGCCGGCCAGGAGCGGATACGCCACGGGGATGACCACGACTGCGGCTCCGCTCCAGCGGGAATCCTCGTTGCCCGAATTGTCCCATTTCAGCCTATTCCAACAGGATGAGCGGAGGTGGTGGCGTTGCGGGATGGCTCCCGGGTTCCTGTGGCTGGGATGGGACTGAGCCATGGCCACATCCAAGCCCGCTGCCCATGTCAGCGTCCTTGGCGCAGGATGTGGTTATCAGCTCTATTTTAGGTGCGATGTCGTCATCACATCACACCTTGATGTGATGATGAAAGAAGTCCCGGGACACCAGTTTGGCCAGTTGCACCCCCTAGGGTGACATCCTTGGTGTAGATTTGCCCCCCTTGCGCACTTCCCTGTCTCATCTTTTTCAATTGCACCTTGTGTGTGATGAGCGTGGCCATCCTCAACCGAGGTCCCTGCTGGCAAATGACCTGGCAGAGCAGGTAGGGCCCCAGCTGCATCCCAAATAATGCAGCAAACAGCAGAACGAGAGCATCTCCCTGCAATAAATCAGCCCGATTTATTTCCCAGCGCGGACGCAATCCCCAATTGCACAGATTCCAACCCAGATTGGATGGGTTCTCCTCTTGCACCTGGACCGGCCCCCTCGGGAGCCCGTGCTGCAGTCGAGCGTCCACGCGATTGCAAAGCAGGAAAGCCACAGGCTGGGCTGCATGCCTGGGAGCTGGAGCTGCTCCCCTCATCCATGGATGGAGACGGGAGCAGAGCAGTTCCAATTCCTCCTTCTCTGCTGAGGAGTGAGTCTAGGAGGGGTGGTCTGGGTGTCTCCTGGCTCCAGCTCCGGTCTCTGCTCCTCATGATGACTGCGGTGGGTGGACACAGAACAGGGAAGGTGGGACATCCCAGGTGAGCCTGCAAAAGCAGCGTTGTCTCCTGACTCAGCAGGTAATTAATGACTCAAAGCTCTCCAGTAATTGGGTAATTGTGCCCGGTGACAGGGAAGAGCCTGCCCTGCTCCACCCTGGTCCACATCAGCTTAGCAAGGGAAAAATCAAAGTCCTGCATTGCAGCTGCAACCCCAAAAGGGGTGGAGAAGACAGGTGAGAAAGCAATCCTGCCACCCAAACATGGGGCAAAGCTGTGGCAGCATGGATGGATGGATGGATGGATGGATGGATGGATGGATGGATGGAGCTTTCCTACATCATGCTCTGGAGATACCCTTTGGATCTGGAAACCACAGGCCACTGAGGAGCAGGTGTGGACACCATTCAGCAACCATGCTGCTTGCTGAACCTGCTGGCAGGGACAGAACAAGGCCTTGACATGGACCTTGACTGAAAACAGGGAGGAGCCAAGGAGTAGGGAAACCACATGGCGGACAAAGAATGGAAAAGGGAGTGAGGTGAGGGTGACTGTCTCAAGGGAAGGCGCTGGAGGAGGACGTTGGCATGGTGGAACGCTGGGATGGCGAAGGAATGATGGAGCGGATGCCGTAGGAGTTGTGACCAGCAGTGAACGGAGAAGAGAGCGGTCTGCAGGAGTCCTTCTCTCCATGAGGTCTCCTCACTATAGTACTTGTGCTATCAGTTTGGCTGGGTTTGGGAGGATGAAAAAGTCTAAAAGAACCTGCTACCTCCTCCAAGCCCAAGGGTGAACCTCCAAGACAAGAGGGGAAGGGCAAGCAGCAATATTCCTGTGCTGCCACTAACGTTTCCTCTGGCCTCATTTCATTTGTGCTTTAGCCAACAACCTCCTCCCAGTCAGGCTTTGTCAGGGCCCTGTGAAATCCCAGTTATGGTGGGATGGAGCCATGCATCCTCCAGGTAGCAATAATAATATGGACAATACGGATCTGCTCTTCTCGTTTTCCCCTCAGTGATGGCAATCATATGGTGTCTATCACTCCAAACCTCTCTATCCTCCACTCCTGCTTGTCCCAGAAATCACGTGGCCCTTCTTCACCCCTGACTTTCTGCCGCTGCCTCTTCAAACACAACAAGGCACTTGCTGAGGTCGGTGTTGACCTGCCTGCTGGATAAAACCTTGGGTTTTCTGCTCACATGAGGGCTCTTCCACAAGCTGTGCCTCTGTACCTGCTTTCAGCGGGCTCAAGAGCACTGAAATTGCTGGTTCCCCACTAGAGTTGTCCACCTCGCTTCTCCATGTTGGGTTACCTCCAAGCACATGCACCACAAGAGCTTTCCAACCGGAGATCAGCTGCTTCAAGGTCAATAGCCGCCTCTGCTTCTTCCCCTAGATCCAAGTAGATACTTAAGGGCTCCCCTGCAGCACGGGTGAACACAGAGGGGTGTGATGGGCACTGCAAGAGCAAGGGGGGATCCCTAAGCTTAAATTACAGATTTAAGGACTTCCTCAAGTGGATAAGCCCAGCACCGTGCCGAAAAACTGGAAAAACGCTCGTTCTGGGTGATGAGGCCAAAGCAGAGACATCCCTGGGGAAGGAGAGCAGGGATGTTCCCAGCAGAGCAAACCCCGATGCGCTCACGGCTCTGCCCTGAGCTCCGGGCACGCAGCCGCGCGCTCTGGGCCGCGCTCACTCATGGCGGCGGAAAAACCGGATCTGCTCATAAATATGAGTGGGATCAGCAGGAGCACACGGAGAGCGCCCAGGCCACGCTAAAAGCTGCGGCTTTCTCTGTGTTGAGGGCAATGAGGGCAACGAATTGGGGCCAGGGGATCCCAGCCGGGTGGCAGTGAGTGGAGCTGCTGTTTCCCACGGGGAAAACTGAGTCATGGATGAGACCACATAGAGGGGAGCCACGTGCTGCAAGCGACGGCAGGGCCTTGCTGTGGGGCTCATTGCAGGACTTTTTCTCTCTCTCCTTCCAGGGAATTTCTCCCTATGGTCAAGTGTCACGGACCAGCGTCCGTGGGTCTCACCTCCTCCTTCCAGGCCAGGATCTTCTCCCTGCTCCGGGAATGTTGGGACAAGCGGGACCTGCATCCCTGCGCCATTTTGACGCTGTTTCGCTGCTCGGGAACCAAAATCATGCTGGTGATCCTGGGCTGTGCCCCTTTTCCCTCTCCAGCCCATTGCACAAAGCCTAGGGAGGCATCGGGCACAGCATAAATCCGTACAGCTCCACGTCCTCTCTACCGACCGGCTCCAGAAAAACTATTTGTTAATCAAGGCCAAGCTGCCTCTTCCTTGAACATGAATAATAGAGGCTGCAGCACGAACGGAGGAACCGTGTCGCTGCCTTTATGCATTAGTACTGCCGTGTCCTAAAACCACCCCAGCAACTTGCTCGAGCTGGAAATGCAGATGTTTCCAGGCCATGGAGAGCTTTGTGTCTCATAAAAGAGGGAAGACGTTTCTCCCAGGACGTGCCAAGGACAAGTACTCCGTGTGTGGCCAGCAACGTTCCCGTTCCTCCCAGTCGGCCACAGCTCGGGGCTTTGCCAAAGGCTGCTGCGGGCCGGCCGGCGTGGGAGGAATGGCACAACCTGCTCTCTGGGTGCATTCGCTTCCCAAAGCAGCCCGTCAGCTCGCAGCGGTGGGTCCCGGCAGGGCCACGCGTTAACAGGCTCTTGGTCGACATGAGGAGGCCCAGTCGAAAGCCGCTCCAGCGAGCCCGGGCAAATCCTGCGCAGGCGGAGCGGGGATTCCCACCGCAGCGGAGAGGCTTCCTTGGGTGAAACCTGCAGCAAATCAGCTCGCTGTGTCATCGCTACCACGATTTTATGCTCTCAGAGTGCCTGGGGGCCCTTGTTTTGGCCATTCTTGATGCTTTGCAGAGCCTAAAGAGAGGCAGGAAGGGAGAATTTGAATTATCCGCCGCCTCCACGCTAATGCCGCTGGCCAAGGCCAGCAGGAAAGGGAAAAGCAGCTTTGCCCCCTTCCCCTTGTGCTCCCATGGGCTGCAAGGAGGTGGGAAGGAGTTTTTATCCTGGCACAACTCTGCAGGAAAAGAGGAGGCAGCTGCTTAGGCATCCTCCTTAAGTGCAGTGTGTCGAGTTTGATAGGCAAGGCCAGGAGATGGGAACGACGCAGTGACGAGGGACAGCACGGCCACGTTTGGAGCCCCAGGCTTGCAGCTAGCACGAGCTCTGCCTCCTCTCCTCGCCTCACCCGCTGCCCACGCTGGCTCACCTCGCTCCATTCTCCCAGGCGGGAAAGGGGAAGGAAGACCAGGCTCTCCTTGCCCGTTAATAATACCCTGCCGAAGAGCCCCGGTGCCTCCAACCACGCAGGGAGCTCTGATAAGGTTCAGATGAGTCACTGATGCACCTGAGACCCCCAGGTACACAAGTCACCACTGCTCCTAGAGCTGTTTAAGGCCTGCAACATGCACCTCGCAGCCACGCAGGACGTCATGCGGCTCCTGATGCACCCTGGCAAGAAGGACCCTGGCGTTTTTTCCCGGGATGTTGGCAGCTCGTGGCGTGCGTGCCGGGCGGCCATGGAGGCAGGGCGCCCGCGGGAGCAATCGGACCTGACGCGCGAGCCCGAGCGCCAAGCGGGGCTGGAGTTTCAGGTTATGCAACAACTGCCTTGATCTCTCCCAGGAAAGGAAATTAATTTGTCCGGGAGATGAGATCATATAAATCACAGCTGGGGGAGGATCCAAGTTTTATGTGGCCGCCTGCGAGAGCCTGTTCCGGCACCCGGAGGTGCCTCCGCGGCCTTGGGGATGCTCCGTGGGCTGGTGGGTTTGTCTCCTTCGACACCTCCGACCATGGCCCCGTTTCGGAGCGCTCAGTGCAGCTGCCAAGTTCCTCGTTGGCGTTTTCCCCTGCGGTTATCAGGGACCTTTTCATAAATCAAGGCTCAGACTCGGCGCCGTAACGCATCACTTAGCAACATTTACCACAGAAGGATCGAGAAACAAACCAATTTATTAAGAACAAATCTGCACTCGACGGCCGCGGGAGGACGTTTCGAACTCCCTCCGCACGTAACCCTCAGCCCATGTGACGCCCTTGG
Organism: Tinamus guttatus; assembly: GCF_059628265.1. Classification (NCBI taxonomy): domain Eukaryota; kingdom Metazoa; phylum Chordata; class Aves; order Tinamiformes; family Tinamidae; genus Tinamus; species Tinamus guttatus. The sequence continues at coordinate 3,600,034 of NW_028288752.1, forward strand.
CCTTAACCCGGGTGCAATCCAAACCCCGGGCTCGCCAGGAAGGCAGAGCTCCCCTCTCGTCCTGGTTAATCATTGCAGGAGGAAAGAGAAAAGACGTTTTCCCAGGCTCTAAGAAATGTGCTGTCCTGGGGACAATGAGAGCGTGCGGGGGTGATGTCACCGCTCCGGCAAGCGAATTCATATCCATGGAAAACCAGGATTTCCTCTCCCAATGGGATCTGCAGCAAGACCATTGCTTAAAACCTGTGATTGCCTTCTACAATGCTTGTGCATCTGCTCCCCCTGGCCTCCCAACAGTGAGCGTGACCGGGGGTCTATGCCATTTTTTGCAAAAAGAAAGGGCATCTGCAGCATCCCTTGGGAATCCAGCCTTCCTCAGCATGTGCTTTCTGACAGCTGGGAAGCCGGCACTAGAGAGCCTAGAGCCGGGATATGGAAGCTACATGATTTTTTCATGTGCAAATGAGGCAGGCAGTCCCACGTGCACCTTCACACGCAGCCAGCTGCTTTGGAAACCTGCGTTTGAAAGAGGAGGCAAAGAGCGAGGCTGAAGGCTCACTGCTCTTCAAAGAAGCCAAGGAACATTTCAGCACCTTTCAGGAAAACCTCCTGACCGATTCCAAGGAGGCAGCCTGAAGAAGGCAGGATCTTGGCATGGCTGAAGGAGCCGCGTTTGCAAGGAAATCAGCTGCATTCAAAGCTGGCGCCACCCTCCTAAAGATGCTCTTGAACTCGAGCATATTTTTATAGCAAGTCTCCTTTGCTCGCCGGGCGGTAGAGTCCTGAGGAAACGGCGCCTGCAGCAAAAACCCCTCTCAGCTTTTCCCAGTGGCGACGGATGAGGGGACGGGAGGGCCAGACTGTGCTCCAAGCCGGTGCCCTTCAGCCCGGGCCCTCTGGGCACTTCGCCCCGGAGGTGAACGACCCTGGGCCGCTGCCACCTCCTCTGCACCTGCGGATTTAACCCCTGGGGACCCGCGGGGCGGCCACCGGGGCCACCGCATGTCGCTCTGGGTGCCAAGCTGGAGGCGGCACCGGCTCCTGGCCCCACGCGGGAGGGGACGCGTTGGTCCGAGGGTGAACACTCGTCGTTCCCCCCTTCTCCCGCCCCCATGAACCTTCCCTGGGGCCTGCAAAGGTGACCGTGATGCCACCTCAGCCCATGGGATCTCTGACAGACAGGCCCTGGGCTGCTGTCGTTGTCCTCCCTGCAGGGCCCTGTTGTCCCCTGCCACCCCCTGTCCCCACGGCCACCCCTAACTCCACAGCCACCCCTGTCCTTCCCTGCTGCCCCTGTCTGCTCCTGAAACCCCTTTCCCCTGTCTACCTTGTCCTTGCTGCCACCTCGTCACTATGTCCCCGCACTATCATCTCCCATCCCCACCTCGGTGTCACCTTGTCCCCAGGATCACCCCAACGGGGCCACCCTGTCCCCACTGCCACCTTGTCACCATGTCCCTCCTCTATACTCCCCCATCCCCACAGCCGCCTCCTGTCCCTGTCCCCAGGGCCACCCCGCGCCGCCCCCCTGTCCCCAGGGTCCCCTCCCTGTCCCCAGGGCCACCCCCCTTCCCCCCCCGCAATGGCGGCTCAGGCCTCTCCTCCCCCCCATCGCCGTGACGTCACCCGCCCCACACGGGGCTAGGCCGGGGGTAGCGCGCATGCGCAGTGCGCGCCGCGAAGCCGCTCCGCGCTGCCCGGAGCCGGGCGTGGGCGGGGCCGGGGGCGGGGCCGGCTCCATCCGGGTCCCTCCCCGCCGGGCGGGCGGGCAGTGCGGGCGGCGCGGGGTCGGCGGCGGCGGCGGGTGAGTGCGGGACGGCGCCCCCGGGACACCCCCCTCCCTCCGGGATCGCTGTGGGGCCGCGTCCTGCCCCCGAGCACGGCCCTGTGGAGCAGGGGCACCCCTAGGGCACCGCTATGGGGTCGCCCCTTCTCCGTGCGGACTCCTATGGGGCAGGGTCCCTCGTCCCCGTGCAGTCCCTATGGGGCAGGGACCCCTGCCTAGCGCACCCCTATGGCGCGGGAGCTCTTTCCCCATGCAGTCCCTTATGGGACAGGGACTCCTCTCTGGGCTCCGCTCTAAGGCTAGGACCCCCATCCCCATGCAATCCCCTGTGGGGCAGGGACAGCCCCCGGGACACCCGTATGAGTCCGGGTCCCTCGTGCAGTCCCCTATAGGGCAGTTCCCCACCCCCAGGCTCCGCTATAGGATCGGGACCCCCTTCCCTGTGCAGTGCCCTGTGGGCCAGGGAACCCCATATGGGCTCTGCTATAGGGCTGTCCCCCCCTCCCCATCCCCACGCAGTCCCCTATGGGGCAGGGACCGTCCTGCATACTCTGCTGTGTGGCTGTCCCCCCATGTCCCCTCAGTCCCCTATGGGGCAGCTGCACCCCGCGGGCCACGTCCTCTCGCTTTGCAGAGACTAAAACGCGGCGGGTTCCTCCAGCTTAAAAAAAAAAAGAAAGAAAGAAAAATAACGAGCTCGCGGAGCTGCTGCTGCGGGAGCCGGCACGTACCGCGGCAGCGCCGGCATCCAAGAGTTTGCTGCTTTTGGCAGGGGACGCGCCCCGATCCCGCAGGATTGAGAACCGGGGATAAAAAATGCACCTCTTGCCTTGTGCTTTCTCTTTCTCTCTCTCTCTTTTTATTTTTTTCCATTAAATTCTGTTTTATTTTCGGCCTCCCCAGCGCGGCGGGACGGCGCTTCCCCCGCGAGCCCTTGCCAAGGACGGCGGCTCCCCGCGCCCAAGGGCTCCCTCCGGGCGCCGCGCTGGGCTCTGCGCGGTTCTTACTGTTTTATTGCCTTTTTTCCCCCCTCCTTCTGCCTTTGGCAGGAGGTTTTGCTTACGCACCGCCCTGGCACGCTCCTTTTCTTTGATCTCGAGTTTCCTGTCGCGTCCAACGCGTTGGGCAGCGCGGCCGGCGCGCAGGGCTGCCGCGCGCGCGTGTTTCTCATTGTCCTGATTTCTCCCCTTCTTTAATATTTATTTATTTTTCTCGGCTCCTGCCGCCGTCGCGTTTCGCCCGCGTTCCTTTGTCTCCCTGGCTGTCGCGCGGGCCCCTTTCCAGCCAGAAGGGCTCTCATTTGCAGTCTGCGGGTGGGGATTTCGAGCAGGAGACAGACAGGCCACGTTGCTGTGTTATTGTTCCTGCAAATCACCCCTTTGTTTCTGGCTGTTTGCGAGCGCACCATCCTTGGCTGTTTTTTTCCCCCGTTTTTTTCACCATGCGTGCACCAAAAGGAACAAACTGACTGCCTAAATCTCGTTTTTATTAGTTACCCTGATTACATGGTGTGCAGAAAACCTCTCCGGGCTGCCGGCTGTGCCGAAGAGGCGCAGCAGCTTCCCGCAGGAGGGATGAATTAGTCATAAGCGTAAGTGGAGCATCTCCTGCGTGGTAGGTGCTGCCTGTCCTGGTGCTCAGGTGAGGAGACGCTTTGCAGCAGGAGAGGCAGGGATGGAGGAGGGACGAGTAAAACACCTCTATGCTTGTGGACAGGGAGGGCACCATACTTTTAATTCATAAAAACTAAAGTTCAGGCCCTTGAAAGCTCTTGGGTGTGCAAATAAGCAGAGAAGAAATCCAGCCGCAGTTGGCATGACCCGCTCGTGGGCTTTGAGTGAAACAGCTGCTTTGTTGACTGAGGGTTTGGGTGCAGGGAGAAAGGGTGAAGGTGAGTGAAACTCAGGCTGGATTACTGCTGTGCTGGGTTTGATTTACTTTGTCAGGGCAGCTCAGGTTTGAGAAGTGACCTTGCGCCCCAGGCGCGTTGGAGGCCGCCCCGGCGCCTGTTGGCTCCGCGGCTCCGACCCGCTCATCCTCGTGGGAAGCAGGTGGAGGGAAGCGTTGGTACCTGCTCCCGATACCGTCATCGTCATTGATGAAATGGGCAAATTCTGCTCTCACACTGACATCCAGCTTCTCCTGCACCTTCCTCGATGGTCTCTCCCTGGTAGTTGTCCAGCACCAGGCAAGAAGAATGGGGTGGAGGTAGAATAGACTCAACAAAATCTTCTCTTTGGTCAGAAGCTGCCACTGCAGCTCCCTGAGCTTTGCCCGTGGGGTAGGAGACGGGGAAAATACCTGTCACGCAAACCCATGCGCTTCGTGTGAAATCATCCTCACCTCACCGGTCCCGCAGAGTCACTCCTGTGCTGAAAACTTTAATATCCTGTTTTATTTGGCTTTATTACATGCCGTTTGAATACGTACCACCCATGTCAAGCTTGCCGCTTAAGCCAGGTAGCTGGTGCAGGAGCTTTGGCAGTCCCTGTGTGCGGAGTTTCCTCGAGAATTTTACTAGATTGCAGTGAAATAGCTCCTGGCTTGGGCACTCGCCGCGTGGTGTGAGCGATGCAACGCGCTAAAATCCTGCTGACCGGGCAGGCAGGGATTGCAACAGAGCTCAGTCGGTCCTGCTGAGGTCAAAAAAATCGTTTGGGTGACCGAAATGAGGCTTTTTTGTGGGTGTTTGCCTCGCAGTATGACACAATACAAGTTTTAGCTGTTGCTGTATGTTCATCTTCCTGCAAATGTTCAGTTTAATGGTAATCACATAGCCTGGATTCGGGTTAACACTTCTGTTGCGAGAGGTGTAAATGGAGCTGCCTTGAACATGTTAAACAGAACAGCCCTGAGTAAATCGAGTTATTTGCTCTATTACTTTAGCTGTAAAGGCTGGATACTCCAGTTGATGGATCTAGAGTGCTGTGCCATCTGTGGCAAAAATTAAATACAAATTTGGCCCAGAGCCCGGAAAAATAATAAGCCCTTGCCTCAGATAACTCGGAGTGGAATAGCGCAGCCCCTGACAGACGAAGCGCTCGGGGGCAATATGGACGAGTACTAATGTACTGATTGATGTATTTAAAAAAAAATTAAAAATCCTTACAGCGTGTGCCAGAAGCAGCCAGGAGAGATGGTCTGATCCACTCATGGGGCTGACACCCACGAGTGGCAGCGCTGGCCCTGATGGTGCTCAGCGGACGCTGTGTCCGTCTAAGCCGCTTTGGGGAACTATCAAAGGAGCCAGGAACTTCCAAACTTGAAGCAACAAAAAACCCAAAGTCTTCCAATTGCTCTTGGAAAAAGAAAACTTTCATGCTCCTATGAATCCTTTGACCTCATGGGAAGTGGTGGTGACTGCCCTTGTATCGCAGAGCTCTTCAGTTCTCTCTGCTGGAGGTGGAGATGGTGAAGAGCTCCCTGGACCCCCTACTTTTGGGTGTTATTGCACCCACTCACAGCAAAAAATCTGCTCTACAACCTCCATCTTATAACTGGAGACCCTGTTGTAAGAAAAGTGGCTGTGCCCTGCCTTTGGGACATCTCTAGACTGGAGGAGCCCGAGCTGAAGCAGCTCGGAGGGTTCGATGAGGCAGGATGGACGTTTCAAGCTGATTCTCATGGATGCTTGAAGGACGTGCTGGTCAAAACGGCGTTTCTGCACGTGTGTCTCCAGCCCCTCTTCGCAGCCAGGGCTCGGCCTCCTCGCTGGCGGTGTTGCTGGAGGGGACGTGTTGTGAGCGATCAGCCCACAGCCATAAAACACCATCTGGATGACAAGAAGATGGGGGTGAACGTGGCTGGCTGCACTCGTCCCTCCGATGTGCTGCGATCCCTCCGCGGAGCTGCATGGGGTCTCTTTGGCAAACACTTCTTGATGATACCAAGTGCTCTGCGAAGTCTTTAATCCGAAATGATCCCAAAGTGTTTTTGCAGGCTGCTTTTACTTGGGGGTTATTCGCTTGCTGCTGGAATGGGAGGCCGCTGTTTCAAGTGACCCGCAGATGTGGGGACGTGGTTTGGGCCCCGTTTCGCCACTCTGGGGTGCATGGAAAACGGCGGGTGTCAGAGCTGGGAGGGAGGTGTCTCTGGGGGTTGAAATTTCCGTTAGTGTTTGAATGTGTCGGTGTGTGTTGTGGTTGGCGCGTAACCGACGTCCGCGGCGTCTCCCGACAGCGCTGGGTTTCTGTTTATTTTTACTTCCTACAATCGTTCATAATAAAACTGGGGCTTTGTTGACATTAGATAACTTATATCTCGTATAGACTTCTTCCCCCTTACGCCTTTATAGCAGCGTTGCCATGAAGGCCTTAGTTGACTCAGACTTTGTATTGGGAGCAGCCGTCCTTGCGCACGTCATCTGAAAACAACGCTGGAAACGGCCGTGATGTTTCTTATCTGCAAGGGAGCTTGGCTGTCATCTGACTCTGGTGGCCCTCGGTCGTTGGGCTTGTCCTCGGAGTGAGAAATCCGGCGCTGGAGATGACCTGTTGGGAAAAGCACGCGTGTGTCATCGAGGGAAGGAAGCGGAGCTGGGGAGGACATGGAAGTTGCTGGCTGCTTATCTGGTGGTATTGGCTGTTGAGTTGACAAATGCACCAGCTCATCTGATAGCGACCAGCAGAGCTAAATTACCTTTAATGTGAGGAAGCCGAAGCTTCCTCATCGTCCCTGGGCGATAACTGGTGGGCTAGGAAGGCCCTTGCTTGTCCCCTTGGCTCTTAGGATGTGCTCGAGATCTGGCCTGAGGTTGGAGCCACGTTGTTCAACCGCTCGCAAACTCCTCTTCCCTCCGTGCCGTGTGGATGGGGGAATGACACAGATGGCCAAACACCCGTGTCCTGGTGCATACGGAGCCCTTCACGCCTGCAAACACATCAGTGCCAGCTGCCCGGACTCGCTTGTTCTCAAGCTCTTGGTAATTAATTGATTTCCCGTAAGCTGGAGACACCTCAGCGGGAGGGGGTAGCAGCTCCAAAGCGCCATGACAAGGGCAGTGTCGGAAGGGACAGCATCAGGTAACAAGGGGGAAGCAGAGCAACGGGATGGGGGATGCCTGGAGCTGATTGCGGCAGAAGACCTGATTGGAGAAGTGTCCTTGGGGCAGAGCCTCGTGCTGGGTTCGGTGTGAGAGAAGGGAACAGCGTTGAAGTTGGTGGGAGCAGCGTCGAAGCCGCTCTGTGCAGCAGGTCTGGGCCGCTGCGCGGGAAGCGGGAGGCGCGTGCGGACTAAATTAGCTGTGAGCAGCTGTGTTGACGTAGCCGAAAGACTGAGAGGTCTCAAATTGCAAAAAAAAAAAAAAAAAAAACACACACACAAGGGGAGCCATCTGGGCTAAAACTGGATCAGCCTTTGGAAAAAGAAGTGGGAGAGAAAGCTAAGGGGGAGGGGAGCGAGGAAGCGGCAGGAGGAATGCGTGGGATGGATGGAGGGCTGAGATCCTCTTGCAGAATTGCTTCCGCGGAGGTTTGGAGGGAGGGGAGAGGAAGCCGGAGCGGAGGGTAGGCAGCTCGGGAGGTTTCACCGCTGTCGTTTATAGCTCATTTACCTGGTTTAAAGGCCGCTGTCGGAGCACGAGGAGTTTGTTTTGGATGCATGAACTTCACACTGGGAGCTCGCTGGTTTTGTTACGGAGACGCTTGTGCACTGAGGGTTGCAGGCGAGGGGGAAAATCTGAGCAGAGGGCTCATGTATCGCCCGCTCTTTCTCCTCCAGCTCGAGGGCTGTGAGTTTGAAGGGGAAATAAGAATAACTCTTTCTGCCTTTTATTAACCCAGCGGATTAGCCTCGCAGGAATCACGCTGCTAATGCAGCTTTTCGCTTGCAAAGCGCCTTAGAGGAGCCCGCGCCAGGTTCCCAGAGAGCCTCTTGCGAGAGAGAAACTGAAAGTATGGGGCTGGCCCAGGCCCGCGCTCCTGTTTCACAGCCTTGGAGCTTGCGGCCCTTTCACTATCCCTGCCTGGAAATAGCAGCGCTTCCCAGCTCCCTGGCCGGGAAGAGCAGCCGGAACAAAACGTGGTGGCATCCCGGGAGGTTGGGCAGCGCAGCCGGCCTGCGCCGGGGGTGCTGCGTCCTTGGGAATGCCATTTGTGGAGAACTGGGCTTTAGGGACCGTCTTGGGCTATGGGGGCTTGGGGCTGGGACGTTTGGGCTCTTAAATCCCGTTTGAACAACACCAGAGCTTGCTGGTATACATACATGTATGTAGGAAATCCAGGTGGGAAGATGCGCTTTATCCCACCTGCCTCCGCAGCCTGACCGCTTTGGGGTAAAACACAGGGATTTCAGGGTCTTTGTCCCAGGCCGTCCTCTTCTTGCTCGCAGCCTGCATGGGATTAAACTCAAAAGGGAGCGTAAGGATCAAATTAACCTCCTCTGCACGCAAGGCTTTTCAGCGAGCCCGTAAATAGCTCCGGCGTCGCTTTGAAGACTCTCGTTTTTCCATCGCACTTGGGACCGGTGGGACAAATCCACCGGGTCAGGCCTGGCTCCGTTTCCTCTCCCGGTGACTTTTAACGCGCTTTGGCATATTTGTTCTGTGAGCATCTCAGCCTCCTGGGTGTAAATAAAAATATATATAATTTTATATGTTTTTATATATAATAAATATATATATACATTATATATAATAATATATAAAATAATTATATATTTTATATATGTGTATATATATGAAATAAATATATATTTTATCATCCTCCTGTATCCGCACCAGATAAGTGCGTTAAAGAGGACTCCTGACATGATCAAGATCTGTCCTAAATTGAGCATCAAACTGTTTAGATTTCTTTTTTTTTTTTTAAGGGAATTAGAAGAAGAAAGAAGCAAGTGCTGACAAAAGTTTGCTTTTTGCCTTAGGAGCCCAGATGCACAACTTACAAACCAGCTTTTCTCAAGGAGGTAGCTACAGTTTGCATCAAAAAAAGGCTCCATGCTGCCTGCTTCGTCTCTTAAACCAAAGAATTTAGATTTTAAGGCGAGCTACGGTCTTTTGCAAGGCAGGTTTGCACGTGGCAGGTGCTGGGCTGTTTGCACAGGTAGGTGCTGTGTTTTTACCCCTTAGCAAGGCAGGTCCTTGCTGCAAAGCTCTGATGTTGCTGGTGGAGTAGCATAAAAGGAAGGTTTGGGGAGAAATACCCCGTTTGCTGCTCGGGAGCTCAGCTTGTCTGTGCTTACTGTTGAAGCAATGCCCGTTTTCTGCACGCCATGCAGAACAAGTCTATTTTTCAGATGCAGCATCATTCCCATAAAGTTTTAGACTCCTGAAACTCAAGGCTGCGAATTTATGGCCAGTCCAAATCCGTGCTTCCGTCTTTTTCCCTGGCTATATATTCCCAATTTTCGTTAGGGTAATTTCCAGCCCAATCCGTTCCCAGCTCCAATCCATGCAGTTTTGTCAGAAAAAAGGAGGGGAACGGGAAAGCCATCGCCTCTCATCACAGGCTTAAACCAGCAGCAAAACCTCCCCCAAAACCTGCATAGCCCACGGAATCCCGTCGCACCCCCCTCCAAAAAATCAGGATGCTCCCGTGGCTGCATCCGGGATGGGAATTCACATCAGATATGCGCTCGCCTTTCAGTTGGGCGCAGATGGACAGAGTGACACTGGACATCGGCGCTGCCACATCCTAGACACGCAGCCCTCCGTGGGATTTGGAGGAAAATCCCTCTTTTCTCCCTCTGCCTGCAGTGAGAGCCAGGTGAGGCTTTCTCAGCATGCTGGGCGGCGGGAGCCTCTGCACGGGGCTTTGTTTACATCTGCCTCAAAACTTCTTAAATTTACTGGTGAGAGAGTAATGCTAATCCTTTTCAATGAGATCAACGGATTAGTGACTGAGATGCTTATAAAATTGCAGGGATTAGCCGAGCCCTTTTTTTTGTCTTTCTTTTCACGCAGCGAAACGTCATCACCATACATGAGTTTCAGAAAGGAATCTATTTGCTGTTACTCATAGAGACGGGAGCTTTTGAATTTCAAGAGCTGACATAAACTGGAGATATATGATGTGGCTGCTACCTCTTGGTCAGGTTGTGAGGGAAAGCACGGCTCACGAAGCCGTTGGAAAAGGTTCAGTGCAAAGCCCGCTGCTAGGGAACCCTCTGTGATATTGCCCTGCTTTTAAATCCCTGCGAATTTAAAAAAATAACTCTTTTTCCCTCCCAGCTCGGTTTCTTCGTGGGCTTCCCAGCTCTTGCTTGACTTGGGCGTGGGAGGCTCCAAGGAGCTCCAAGCCAGGAGTTCCTGGCTGCGGCCCAGGGCCCTTTGAGACGAGCTTTGAACATGCATGGAGGCAAGCTCCTAATTTCCACTCTGCTAACGAGGCCATGGGGCTTCCGTGGGGATGTGCCAGGCGCTGCTCTTCACTCGGATGTGATTTCGTGTGATTTCGGCCCCTGTGGAGCAGGGGGAACCCGGCTTCTCCTGCGGAATCTCGATGCCGGGGGCTTGGCCACCTTAACCACATCCCTAGTTATCACAACTAAGTGATAAATGCATCCCAGTGCCTGCGGCATCTTCCTTACATTTCAGCTCCCATCAAGTCTGCTGTATTTCTTAAAGACAGGGAAGGCTGGAAGGGTTTGGAAGAGCGGGATGGCAACGAGGAAGAGCATCAGTTTCCCTCCCTCATCCTGACTGGGCCGTGATTTGGTAAATGGATTTGCTTGGAGCATCCCTAGTTTGTAGTACAGGCTCAGTAATTACCCCCGGCACCTCGTGCTCTCTTGACATTTAAAAAGATGCTCAACGCTCTCTGTAAGCTGGTTGTTGCCCGGAGTTGCTAGTGCCAGCAGTGTATTTTGCCTCCTCAGAGACCATTCAGCATCCAGAGATTTACAAAGATCAGGCAGCATCGATCATGCGCCCCAAGCTCTCGTCCCGGCTTTTAGAAGGCCAAATTTTAGGTAACCTATAAAGCATTTTTTTTTTTACTCCTTATTTCTGTAATCCTGCATCCTCAGAACAGACTTAACTTGTGGGTTTACTTATCAAGGGTTGGGTTTATGAGAAATTCAGGGAAGGAAGCCAAGTGTTTTTTTTTCCTTTATATATTTATCTCCAGCAACAGAGCTGATTCACATCTTCCTGTGAACCTAAGAACTCTCCGATTTGAGAACGAAAGAGAGTAGAAGGGAAATGTTGGCCAACAGCTCCCCAGGCAAGAGAGGAGAATGTGGATTCACTTGTTGAAAAGTGTGTCCTCAGTCTTCTAGATCAAGTCTCCTTTCTCCTCTTTGGTCCAAAGAGCTGAAAGCCTTGGCCTGTATCACTTAGCATCATCTTTATCTGAGACACAGCAGCTCTTGCGCTGCTCCGTTGAGCCTAAAGTGCCGCCCTTGCCCTTTCCCAAACTTTTCCAGGTACATGGCAAAATATTTCTGGCTTTGTAGAGGTGGTGATCCTGGCTGTGGCTTTTGCTCCGTGTCTGAGGGCAGCGTGAGTGCATGTGCGTGTGGGAAGCAACTTGTGTATGGTATCGATTTTATTAATTTAGGTTTTTCTCCATCAGGCACCCAGCTCGGTCATGCAAATACAGCATTTTCCCCAAATCTCAGGGCAGGTTTTGCAAACAGTCTCAAAATTGTTGCAAAACCACCCTGGCCTCCATTAGCTGCCCACAACGAGCAGTAGAGGAGGGGGAAAATAACATCTCCGGAAAACGGGTAGTTTTGGGCAAATGAGAGGAAGGACAGGCCAACTGCTTAGTTCATTTTTATGTCAGTAGGAGGAAAAATATCAGGTGGCCGTGATGTGGTGGAAATTCCCATCCGGCTGGACTTGGGCTTTGGGTTCGGTTGGGTTTTCCTGGTGGCTTTTTAAATATCGTCAGCAAACCCAAATCTTGCAGAAACTGCCCGATTTTCGCAATGCCCCTTCCGAAAGCAAGCGGTGTTTCCGCTCGCTGGCTTTTTGGGGCCCCGCTTCACCCCTTCGTGAATTTATTCTGTATTTATTGCCAGTGCTGCAGGCTGAGCAAGCAAAAGCCTCTGCCCGGGGCATCCTTGTGGGTCCTGTACGGGCTGCCTGGGTTTAAGTGTTCTGCACAGGTCATTGGTGCCTGTGACTTGCTCTGATTTCTGTGCATTGAAGGAACATAGAGAAAAGGATTTCGGGAGGCAACAAAGTGTGTCCAGCTGCCTAGCTTAGGCTGGATCGGAAAACAAAAAATGGCGTTGATTTTTTTTTCCCCACTCTTTTTTTTTGTTTTCCTGGAATTGGCAAAGCTGAGCCCCGCACACGCTGCCGCTCTGCCTTCCCCACAGCGCTTGGTGGAGTCACTCGCCTCCAAACTTGGCGATGGGAGCTGCCCGTGACCTATTTTTCCTGCGTGTTTCTCTGCCAGCGGTAGCAGAAATGTTTGCACATTTAAAGGTACACTTCAGCATTAAGGTCACCGGATCGTTTTCCTGTTAAAACTGACAGGAATCAAAGACACCAGCCAGATACTGCAGCGGCAGTCTAGTCTTTCTGATTGCCCATTTTACTAGAAAGACCTGTTTTTTCAACCTCTTTTTTTTCTCTTATTATTTTTTCTTTTTTATTCCCCCAGTTGCTTTGTGCTTCATCAAGCCTCATGTTTTTATATTGCGCTTTATTTATAGTTTTACATCAGGCGGCCTAAGGGCTCGTGTCGCGCTGCCTGCGCCGGCTAGGGTTAAATTTTTGTGCTCGGTGTCACACAGGCAGGGCACGGAGCCAGGGAATTTGGTCCTGATCCCAGCTGGAAAGCATCCGATTAACTCTCGGGGAGCCGGGCGGCAAAGGTGGGAAATGAGCTCCCTTTGGTTGGACGGGCAGCGCCGCAGCGAAGGTTCCTCCCCAGGTTTCCTTGCGGGTAAAGGGGCTTGTGCTGGGTTTTATTCCCTACGGATGCTCCTTGGACGTGATCCAGCAGTGCAGTATCAGCCCAGGCGCTTTTTGGATCCCTATGTGACTCCCCACCATGAGGTCACCCCTCCGGGTACCTTTGCTCCTGTGGGCCCATCCAGAGAGATCGATAGGACGGTCCGGAGAGGTCAGACCCGGCAGCCGCTCTCTTTGCCAGTGAGTTTTCTCCTTTCGGGTCATTTTTCCCCCTTTTGGCACACAGCGGGCGGCGGGGGGATCGCCGGGGCATCGCCACTGGCTGCAGCGGCGCCGTGAACTGTCCTCGGATTCGTTTCCTTGGCACCGTCCCGGTGCTTGGCACAGAGCAGTCCCCAAAAAGCACGTAGGGAGCCGGACCACTTTCACCACCTCTTTGGCAAAGCCGCTTGACGTGACGGTTCAGGCTGATGGCTCAGCGTCCCCCACCCACAGACTGTTAATTCGTAGTCTGTTATTAGCAGTATTTTTTTCCTGCTGGTTTTTAAGTGCCTGGGAAACCTTTTTCCCGATACGCGTGCGTTAGGCCTCGCGTTCAGGACCGTTTCTCGCAGAATTCGCGGCGCGCCGGAGCGCTCCGACGCGGAGGGAGGCGCTCCGGAGCCAGCGCGTTTGTATTCGGAGCTGTTCCCGGCTTCGCTTTGGGCCGAGTTCATAACCACGTAGCCAAACCCGCAGGAGAGGCCGCGCAGCCTCGCGCAGCCCCTTTGAAACTCGAGCCTCGCTTCGTGCCTGTGCAAGGTAAATACAAATAAATAAGTGTATGTATTTTCCCCCCGGCGCGCCGGTTGCTTTGGCACCCTGGCCCCTGGGGTTTCTGGCGCTGCCCGTAGCGAGCCCGGCGTGTCCTGGGCTTCCCGGCCTCACCGCTGCATCCCAAGGGAAAAGCGCCGCCGTTGCGCTCCAGCTTCGCCCTCGTCCCGCCTCGCTGCCCTGCTCTTTGCCTCTGTTTCCCTGGCGGGAGGCAGGTAATTGCCCCCTGCTTTAATCCCTTTGAGCTCTCCTGATGAAAGCTCCCTGCCAGAGGCTTGGCCTCGTTATTAAGAGCGTTAAGTGTGTGCTATTAGCCTGATAGGGCTTCCTTTGGCTTCGCCATGGAGAGCCCGGCTCGGAGCCGAAGTGCGAGCGAGGCCGTGGGCAGGGACCCCTGCCCTCTCCCAGCCTCACGTTGCGTTATCCTTCGCTCAAAGTGTCATTGAAAAGCCCAGCACAAAGCCCCGCTCCGTCCGCCGGCACGTTGCTCTTTCCGACGTGGGACGAGATGCCGCCATCACCTCCCCGTCACCGCGGGCCTTCTCGCGCGCCGGAGCCGGCCTTGCCTCCTCACATCCCGTTCCCAGCTGTCCTCCTCTCCGAAGGGTTCCTTCCTCGCGGGTGCAATGGGAAACCTCTCCTTGGAAGACGGCTCAGCCTCCATCCCACCTCTCCTGCTCATCCTTCCTCTGCTGGAGGAGAACATCCTCATCCTCTTCCACCAGGGTCTTCGCCTGCTTGTCGCCCAGAGCCGGGACTGCTTTAGTCTCCCTCAGAAGGTTTCCAGCCTTCTCCATGGCTGCCTTTTTATTACTTTTGGCTGCCTTCTCCTCAATCTGAAGCTGATTAAAACACAATTCCTCCCTTCCCCCTTCCAAAAAAAAAAAAAAAAACACCAAACTTGGCTCCTCCAAACCCGTCTCATTTCTGTGAAGTTTTTTAACAGTTTCCTGGCTCTCCCACAGGCTGCGTTCAAGCTAACCAATTTTTCCCCCCTCCTCCTCTTTTTTTTTTTTTCTTTTTTTTTTTTTTATTTTGCTGTGACATTTCTCAGCTGTTGCAGAAGAAGGGAGGGAGGAGCAGCCTGGTCAGGGTAGCCCTGGCGTGGAGGAGGTCGTTTCATGTGGTTGTGGTTGGATGGATCTGGTGCCGTGAAGACTCCTGGAGAGGCACCTTAGCACCCTGAAGGATCGGAGCCGCGAGACCCGAACGCCGCGGTATGGCCAGCAGGTAGGTCATGGCCCCCTCGGCAGACAAGGAAAATATGGAGTGGATGGTGCCATTGGAAGAAGAAAATGGGAAGCTGTGGTTGGAAGGGAGCTCAGCTTCTAGGGACTGTTTTTTTTTTTTCTTTCATTTATCCTGGTGTTTTGGCCAGCTGTGCTGGTGTGTTGGGTTTATCACTGCGGTTGTGGTTGCCCGGGCTGGTAGAACAGCTGGATATATACTTGGATGCAGTGAAGGGCTTCTGGCTAGACTACATTATTGCCTTAAATCCCATGTGGTGCTTCTTCTTCCCTCCCCGAGGTCTAGAACATCTCTGTGAAGGGAACAGGAACCCCAACCTCTGCTTAGTTGGAGAAAAGCTTCAAAAGGAGAGAGCCCAACGCGGTCCAGGGCTGCTTGGACAGGTCTGTGGTGGTTTCTCCAAGAGAGCCTCGTTGCGTTGGGTATTTCGCTGTAACCTCAAGGCGCAGACGTTTTGCATTGGTGTTGAAGAGTTGACGTGAAGTTTTGCCCTGGTGAACGCGACCTGGCAGTCCCGTTGTGCGCGCGCCCGGGCCCGTCGCACCGCGTCTCCGCGCTCTGGGGCTCTGTGGGAAGTCACGGAAGGGTTGGCCAAGAGGGAGCTGAGGGGGGCTCAGTGCATCGCGTCTTGGCGTCTGTCTCTGCGGTGCCTCAGGACGGGTCCCTGGAATCACTGTGGTTGGAAATGACCCTCAAGATCACCGAGTCCAACCGTGTTGCATCTATCCCCGGACTCGGCTTCCTCAGCGCTACGGAGCAGCTGGGGGTCCTCAGGCACTCGTGTTTCTCCAAGGCTTAATCAACCTTTCTGCTTTCTGTCATGCCGGCTGTTGCTTTAAGGCTGAATTCCTGCAGATAGTTTATGGTCTTCCAAGCTATACAAATGCGCTTTGCCTTGTGCAATCGCTGACCACAGCGGGTTTCAAAGCAGCAGCCGGGAGTGAAGAATTGCTCCTGATGCGCTTGGGTCCTCCTTTGGTGGTGGTGCTGGTAGTGTCTTTTTTTGTTTAGCCCTCTCCCCTGCTTCACAAAAGTGACCTGAAATGTCTCTGGGGGGCAGCACCCACCAGTTTGAGGATGGGAAGGGATGCAGAGTCAGTCCTGCCGCATCCAGAGAGGCCCTGGAGCATCTTAAATCCCTTTGCCCCAGCAAAACCCCTGGCACACGGTTCCGGAGCGGAGATGCAACAGCAAGCATCCCTGCTCTGCTAAGCATTAACTGGGCCACGAGTGGGAGCAAGGGTTTGAGGGTCAGTTTGTTGGTTTTTCTTCTCTTTTTTTTTTTAAATCAAAACACCTCGTTTGAGTTCAGGCTCTTGTGTTGTAACTCCTGGGCCCCACCAGTGCTCGCAAGGGTGCGCGCGGCCTTCCAGCCTCGGCGCCGCTGGAGTATTTCCACTTGGCTCCGAGACTTTCTTAACATGTGTTGTGGTCTCCGGAGGCTTTAATGAGGTTCAGGCTTTACCAGAAATTGCCTCAGAACTTGCAGCGGGCGGAGGAAACCAAAAGCAGCAGCGGCGCTGCCTGCAGCCAGGGCAGATTGCAGGAGAGATGGGAGCACACAGCACACGGCCAAGCTGAAAGGTGAGTGTTTCCTCACGGATAAAGCAGCCGTGCAGCTCTTGGAGGGACTGTTGCTGAGGTCCAGGCAAAAACATCCCTATGGGCAAGCTCCAGAAAGGCAACGTGGGGGGCGAGGATCGCTTTGTTGCAAGCACGTTCTTGTAAGCGCGTGTGGCTTTTTTCCCGCTCCGCTTTTCCGCGGGGTTTACGCGTGTTTGTGCCGCCGGACGCCCTCCCTCCTGCCACGGTGTTGGGTGCGACGGGGGCGGCCGCTGCCCCCGAGCAGGCGGCAGGGCCTCGTCCCGGTGCCGGAGCGCGCGGGCGCCGCCGCCTGTGGCGCTTCCCGCTCCTCTGCGCCTGTTCCCAGCGCTGCCCGGGGAAAAACGCCGCTTAATTTGGGAACTGCTCGGGATTGCCCGGGATTGCAGCACTGCCTGCCGTGCAGATGGAGCCGCGGGAGCCAAAACTGGTGGAATAGCTGCGGGCCGGGGGGAGTCTCCAGCCTCTTGGGACACGCTGATTTCTCCTCTTTTACAGAAAGCAGTGACTTTTCCGTTCAGAACAGGGGGTTATCATTGCTCCTTTTTTTCCAAAATACTTGTATGCAAGTCCCATGTTTGCACCCCATCTTCTCTCTCTGCACGGAAATTTGGAGCTGTGCAGTCAAGATCCCTAGGGAAGCTTCCTGCTTCTTTGGGTAACTTCCCTTGCGAAACCGGGGTTAAAGCTTCAGGTATTTTCTCTACTTGTGGTGCAATTTCACTGCAAGCTGCATTCAGCCCTTTCTGTGGGCAGTAATTCTAATGAAAGGAAAACGAGATATATTTTTAACCTCCTTTTTTAAGCTGGGGGCGGGTTAACCTTATGCCTGGCCGGAGATGTTTGCAAGCATTCAAGGATGAATGCATCAGTATCCGAGACATACAGAAATAGAAAGCTGTAATGTGCAGCAATAACAAATATGCACTTCTCATTTCAGGATTTCGAGCGTTAAGAGCAGACTTATTTAGGAGGTTTTGATAGCATGGATCTGTTTTGTTATTTTTACCTGACTACTAGGTGTAACAAACCCGCTCGAAAGACTTTCTTGCAGCAATTGTAAAATATCGGCGTCCCGTGTGATGAATCATAAAAGTAAAATCATGGGAGAGATCATATGTTAAAGTCATTATCCCGAGCAGCTGCTCATATGATTTAATTTGGGCTCTCTTCAGTGGGGGAGGCCGGTTTTTTGGTCGCTCTTTTGAAACCTGGTGTTTCGACAGCCAAAGTTGCCGCTTCTTCCTCTTCCTCGCTGCGTCCTGCCCGCTCGGAGCTAATTTGGGGTTTTCTGTGGCCTGTTAGAGGTTGCCAGGGGGTGGGTTGCAAACCATGTGGCTTTGCAAAGAGAAATAAGGCTGGAGCCTGCAAAAACACCCTTAAATCCAGCCCAGATCTCAAGGGGAAACTTAAACAAGGCTCTCTTGTGGCACCTGTCCTGTTTTGGTGGCTCTGGCCAAGGCCTCGCGCTCTGCTCGGGTTTAGCACCGCTGTGGAAAAGCTCGGAGCGAGGGGAACTGCCCTCGTCGAGCAGGGAGGCTCTTTCTGCCTGTGCCGAGATGTTCCGTAAGCTCATTTGGACTCTTGTTTTTGGAGAGAAGTCAATTATCTGCGTGCTTGAAGTTTGCAGAGGGGAATTTCAACTGAATGAGGAATCAGTCTCGGAAGCTGCAGGAGGAGAAGGGAAGAAAAAGAAATAAACCTTCCTTATTGCAAGGCCACCTGGCTGCTTTGAACATTTTGGTCTAATTAATGAGGGTTTCAGATACAGAGGAGCTTTGGCCGGAGCGTGGGCTCCTTGGACACAAATCCATGCCTGGTGCAACGTTAAACGCACGTAGGGAAGAGGGGAAGGAGCTGGATGGGACGGGAGGAGAAAGCTCCCAGCTCCAGCTTGTCCTGCCCTGCCTTGTTTCCAGGATTGCCTCACCAGGAGCCGGGTTCCTGTAAAGGAGCCGCCTCCCTGGAGCCTGTTACTGCGCGATGTCTTCCCCCGGAGAGGAGCGAGAGGCCTCGGTGCCCCCGGGCACGTCGGTGCCCCCCGCTGCCCTTCCTGGCTGCGTTTCAAGGGGTTGTTTCTCTCCTCCGAGATGAACTCGTGCTGGTCGCCCCTCTGAAGGAGCCTCACGCCCCTGTGTTTTCTCCCTTTCTTTGCAGCCTACCCATGAGCTCAGATTTCCAGCATTACAGCTTCAGGATGCCGAACATCGGGTTCCAGAACCTGCCTCTCAACATATACATCGTGGTTTTTGGCACGGCCATCTTCGTCTTCATCCTCAGTTTACTCTTCTGTTGCTACTTGATCAGGTGAGCGAGCTGCCCTGGCTGCTTCCAGAAGGTTTCCCAGCTCCGAGTGGGACCACAAGGTCCTCAGCACCCCCTGCTCCCCCTCAGCATCCCCTGCTCCCCTTCACCCGGTATTGGGTTGCTCTGGCTGCTGCCTGGAGAAGGAGACCCGTCCTGTGCTTCTCTATGAGTGCAAAAGGAGCCTTGGCTGTAGCATTTATGTTATTCTCCTTAAATTATGTTATTCTCCTTAAAACCAGGGCATATATTTATGTGTATACACGAAAACATGGCTGCTTAAGTGGTCTCCTTAAAAAAGCCTTGAAATAGATTTTTGGTTTCTCGCCGTGGCTCCCGCTTTCTGCCTAACATTTCAGCCCATTTCCCTCATTAATGAGTAACCTGCGTGTTGTGTGCTTAAGAAATGTTTAATACCTGCTCCATTTGTTATTGTACACAAATTGCTCGTTCAACAGCGCAGTTTGGAGATTAATGATGCAGAGGTGATTTGTTCGTCTGGAGGGTGGGGGATTAAAGGTTATCCCAGGTCGGTGCTGGCGGCGGGGGGAGATGCTGTAGTTATTTTACGGGCCAGAAGGGAGTTTGACTGTTAATGGCGAGCTGAAACTCTTCCTCCCTGGGGGAGAAATGAGGGGCAGGTTGGGGGAAAAGGAGGGCTGGATGGAGAGGAGGCTGTGCCGAGTTTTCGGCAGTTTCTGGTGCTGGCTCTGCTCTTCCTCCGGCTGGGAAGCTGCTCCCTCCATCCTCGTGCTGCTCCCCTGCCACCCCAGGTCCTGCCACGTCCCCTTCCTCCCTTTTGCTTTTTGGGTGGCCCTGGCTCCGTGCTAGCCCTGTATCCATAGGTTCCCCAGCCCTCATCCCCCGCGTGGTCTCTCCTTGTTCCCGTCCTCTTTGCTGTAGACCAGGGAGAGCAGATTCTGCCTCTGCCTTCAAGGACGTGGGAGCTGGCTTGGATTTTCAGCTCTGACCACAGCAAAGCCCTGGAAAACTTGCAGGTGAGCCCAAACCCAGGTGAAATTTAGAAGTTGGAAATACGTCGTGCAAGAGAGGGTGAGAACCATAGGAAGGAGCCCGCAAGGGAAGTGGCAGGTTGTCCATCTCCCGATGCCTTCAAATCAAGGCAGTGCCTGTCTGGAGACGGGCTGGCTCCCATTCCCAGGAGTACGATAGAGGGGAGCTTGGATTAAACCATCCCGCGATCCGTTTATAGCGCTGAACTCTAGTGAGACTATGAATTTCTCTTCAACCCACCACAAACTCCTTGGTTCGGTGAAAAATGGTGCCAAGCAGGAATTGTCCTCCTGTGAAGCAGCCCCTGTTTTGGAGGGCCTCTCTGTGCCGCGATTTCTACTGTGAGGATTTGCCCTTGGAGCATCCATCCCCTTGGATATTTGCGGCCAAACCTCAGCTTGAGTGGGATATAAGAACTCCAGACCTTGTGTGTGGTGGTCCGGGACGAGGACCACGTGCTGCAGGTGCGGAGGAGCCTCCCCGATGTCGCGTCGTTGCAGCTCTGCTTCGCTCAGGAGCACGGCCGGTGCCCGGACGAGCTCTGCAGCAAGAAACTCCCCTGCCCCACGACAGGAGGGCTTCACACACCTGGGGCAAAGCAAGATGAGTTCGGTCCCTCCCTGCCAAACCCGCTGCAGCATCAGCCCATCCTTCCCTGGCCCCTTCTGCAAATGAGGGGCATGGCTCCCATACGGATCTGCATCTGGAGGGAGTCTGAAAGAGAAGTGTTAACTTACTCCTTAGGCAGCAGCAGCCTGGGTTAGGTGGCGTCCGGCCCCTCGTCCCGCTCTCCTGCTGCTCCTCGTGACCAGCACGGCTGCAAATTCTTGGCAGATCCCGAGCGGAGCTTGTGACACAGCCCTGCGGGCCCCGTTCCTCGTCGCCTGCTCCTTATCGGAGCATCCTCCTCCTCCAACGTCTGTAATGTGGGAGACGGGACAGCTGGGGAGGGATTTGCCTCATGGGAGAGCCAGTACCCGACGGATTTACCCCTCATCCGAGAGCCAACAGTAGGAAACCAAGGATTTGCCTTGGGAAAATGTCAGTGGGTTGTGTTTGGCATCCGTGTCACCACGCGGGAGCAGGATCTTGGCTCCCAAGACTCCGAGGGAGGAAGAGGAATTGAGCTCCTAAGTAAGTGAGGCAGGTTCTGTATGGAGATGGATTTTAGCCAAAAAAAGAAAAAAAAAAAGAAATAGCAAGGGAAGATAATCTCAGTGCACAGCCCAGTCAAACCCAAAGCTCGTCTCATTTTCAGCACCACTTTGCTGCCAAACACTACTTCCATCCGTGGAGTGATGCTGTTGGGCCTGCACCGGGAGGGATGGAGCAGGGAGCGGGGGCCGGAGCTCGGAGGTGAAGCTGCAAAATGCCATTTCCCCCCATTTGTCCCCTTCACTTTTGGGCGCAGAAGTTTCCGTAGCAGCAGTTGAAATTCAAAGGCACCCGGGGGAAACGCGATGCTCCCTCTTCCCAGGGAGTTGCACAGAGCCTGGTGGAGAAGATGGAGAAGGCGGAGAGGGGGAGCACGTACGCGCACGGCCTCGCGCTGCCTTTCCAGCCGCTGGGTGGTCTCGTATGTGCAGGAGCGTCTGCCAGAAATCCCTCCTGCTGCTTGACACGGCGCAGGCGACCCCCTCGCTCCGCCGGGAACAGCGCTGGCCATTCGGGACCGCATCCCGGCGGCTGGGCCGGGTCTCCTCCGCGCCGAGGCCCCGTCCCGGCTCTGCGCCCGGGCAGCAGCGTGGGAGGGAAAGGAGGCCGCGGGAGGCTCCCCCGGCCCCGCGTGGGCTCCGAACGGCCGGAGCGGCTCCGCTCTCCCCAAGCACCGGGAGCCTCCGTGCTCCGTCCCCGTGGATGCGCTGCCTCTCCGTCCTTGCAAGCAAAGCCAGGATGGACGCTGGGTTTTTGGGGATTCTGGGCAAAAGACAAGCTCGGCAGAGGCTTTTTTTTCCCCAGGCTTTTGGAGTTTTTCCCCCTCGTATGTGGTCTCCGGCAGAGCACGTCGCTTTTCCCCATCTGGCTTTCATAACTGCTTTCCCAACCGTGGGGAATCTCTGCGGATTGGGCTGGTTTCATGCTGGTTTTCTCTATTGTTCGGGCATCTTCTGCTCGCCGTCGTCTGCAGGGAGCTGCTGCTCCGCGTACATCAAAGCTCTCGCTGCTGCAGCAAGGCTCCTTTTGACCCGTTACCCCTTTTTGGGCTGTGTCTGGTGCTTTGCCTTTGCTGCCAGCCTCCTTTGCTGGGTTGCTGCCAAGTGCGTTTGATATCAGCAGGATTATTTTATTTGTTGGGGTCCTACAGGGAAGGATGGGAGAGGTTGTGTTCGCTCCATGCCCGGGGGAGCCAGAGATAGAAGGAGATGGGACTGACTCCTCGTGCCTCCCGTCACCGTTCAGGCTTCCCAAACAGAGTCACCCTCTTGGTTTCCAGCTCCTCATTGACTCCAGAGTGGCTGCTGTTGGAAAAAGACAAAGGAAAAAAAAGGCGGAATGCGGTGCTGGGAAAGCTCCGGGGGAGGCAGAGAGCAGCTTCTGCTCCACACATTCCCAAGGGGGACTTGCCTTTCCCTGCCCTTTTCGGCACCTCGCTATCTCCCTGGTTTTAACCGCCTCCCCGCTCGGCCACGGGAAGCCAAAGCAGGACAGTGTCGCAGTGCTGCTTTCCCGGGGCATCCCGACCGTTTCCTGCGGAGAAACAGTTGCCCTTGGCTTCCTTGGAATGACTCGTCCTTGGAAGCCCCTGCATGGGACTGGGGCCGTCTCGTGGCTGCTCTGTTGATGCTGGAGCCGAAGCCAAGGCAGGGTTGGAGCACAGGGAAAGGCCGGAGCTGGGGGTGTCTGTAGGAGACCTTATGCGGGGAGATTTCCACCCTGGTCACCGCTAGAGCTGGAGCAGAGCTCTTAACCGCAGCCTCTCGCGTTCCATGCGGCCGTCCTGATTTTTGAAATGAAAAAGGAAAAAATCCAAAAAAGAAAAAGAGCATCACGATTAAATCTGGACGGGCGGGAAATGCAATGGGCTGGCTGGGGCGCTGTGCTGATCCTCCTGTCTTCACGCTTTTCTCTCTCTTGATTCCAGGCTCAGACATCAAGCCCACAAGGAGCTTTACGCCTACAAGCAGGTGAGGGCTAAACCCCAGGTTGCCTTTTTCTCCCCTTTTGCTGTGAGCCAAATGCACGTAAAGGGGTGGTTGAAACAGTCACGTTTTTCCCTTCATTGGCTGCGCATGGAGCTGCCCCTCAGCTCCTTCCCAAACCTCCGTCATTTCCCACTTGGGAGCAGTAATAACGTCCCCGAGACGGCGCCGTCCTGCAGAGTCCCAGCCCCTTCCCTGGGCCCTTCCTGGCTGCTTTGGGGTACAGGAAGCCCCATCGACGGGAGCGTATCCGGGATAACTGGGAAAGGGGGAACAGGAGACCGTGGGGACACCCACACTGGCGTCTTTATTTCTTTCAGCTGGTGCTAATAATGCACAGCCCCGGCGAATTTTTAATGTAGTTTGGGGAGTTCAAAATCATCTTTAAACCGCAGATTTGGTTAGAGCTTCTCCCTGCAAAGACATGCAGCTCCTTATATGTGTATGAACCTCCGCTCGTAACGTGGTGCTGGCGGAGCAGGCGCTTCCCTTGGCCGGGCAGTGCCCGCGGCTCCGGCCCCGTCCTGACGCCGTCCCTGCCTTGCAGGTTATCCTGAAGGAGAAGGTGAAGGAGCTGAACCTGCATGAGGTGAGTGCGGCCGGCGGCGACCCCGGCCTTCCCCAGTGCCTGGAGACCTCAAGCTCATTCCAGCCCTGCAAGGCTGAATCCGAGCAATTAAAGCCCCAATGAAGCTCGGATGGGGCTTTATTTATATATTTGTATATTATGGGGCTATTTTCTTAATAGCTCTTGCTTTCCCCTTTGCCTCCAGATCTGCGCCGTCTGCTTGGAGGAGTTCAAGCCCAAAGACGAGCTGGGCATCTGCCCGTGCAAACATGCCTTCCACCGCAAGTGAGTGCCGCGCCGCCGCACCGCGGGCGCCGCCGCCTTCGTTTCCCCCCTCCTCACTCTGTGCTTTCTCCGTTCCCCCCGCCAGGTGCCTCATCAAGTGGCTGGAGGTGCGCAAGGTCTGCCCGCTGTGCAACATGCCCGTGCTGCAGCTGGCGCAGCTGCACGGCAAGCAGGACGCGCTGCCCGGCGCCCCCCACGCCGTATAGCCGCCCGCCGCGGCGCCGCCGCCGCGGAGCACTTTAGCACGGGGTGGGCCTGGCCCCCTCCGTCCCCCCGCCGGGACCGGGGCAGGTTGGCGGAGGCTTCCGGCTCCGCACGGACGTTTCCCGCCCCGCGGAGCGGCGCGAGGGGGAAGAGCCGCGCGCGGAGCAGCACGCGTGGGGCCGGAGAATCCCTGGAAACGGCGCTGCGGAGCCTCCGCGGGCTCCATTCGGCGCCGGGCTCGACGCGCTGGTGGTTTCGTGGGGCCTCGTGCGTTAATCCTCCAGCCCGCGCCGGGCTGGCTCTGCCGCTACCTCAGCAAGGGCCTCTCTGCCTCCCCGCGGCCTCCTCCTCCTCGCAGCCGCCGCGGGGCTTTGGGGAGGCCGATGAGCGCAAAAAAACGGAAAAGAAACAACTTTCCTCCGTGCACGGGGGCTCGCCGCCGCCCCGGGGCTTTTGCATTGCCAAAAAATAATAATATTCCTAATAATAAACCCGCGCCGAGCTCGGCGAAGAAGGCGGAGGCCGCGCGCCCCCCCACGTAGCATCTCCTCCCTCAGTCCCGCGGTGCTTCGGAAAGGGGGTCATTCAGTATTAGAGCGGCCAGGCTGATCCCGGCGGCGCAGGGGACTGTGATTCCTCCTCCTTGGGGAGTCCCGCAGGCTCCGCGGGGTTTCCCCCCTCTTCCCTCCTCTTTTCCTGTAAATACCGTGCGACTCCTGAGACTGTTTATGGAGCTTGGAGCCTCATAGACGTGTTTGTACACTACAAATTCTGCAGCAGAATATTTTTTAAGGAAACGTTCGCTGTTTTTTTTCTTTTTTTCTTTTTGTAAGCTATATTTTTGTATATTTAATTGCTATTTTAAAAATTCTAATGCGTCTTTTTGCTAATCACACTCTTCTTAAGGAAAACGGGCGACGACAACAAGGGAAAAAAAAAAAAACCACCACAGCAAAACCCACAGCGTTTGCATGTGATTCAACGTGAGATGTAAATAAAAAGACGAAGCCGGTTTGGAAGCGGCCGCACGTCCTTCCGTCGTGGGCGCCCGGCCCCGCGCTGACGCATCCTGGAAATCCCCGGCTGCAGCGGGGGAATTTGGGGAGTTTTTAGGAGCCTGAGGCAGGAGGAGGGTTGGGGCCAGGTCTTCCTCCAGCGCCATCCTCCTCCTCCTCCTCGGGGCCTTGGGAGGCGGTTTCTTCTCCCCAGGAGCATCCCCAGCCCCAAATCCGCCTTGTGCAGAGGGGAAGGGGAGGGCCCAGGGCTCCCTGCAGCCCTGGTGGCCCCTGTCCCATGTCCCCCGTCCTGTCCTGTTGCCCTCTAGTGCTGCTGCACCCCAAAGTCAGCTGCAAGCCCCGAGCTCCTTCCCGCAGCAGCCAGGGATGCAGGTCCATGCTCAGCCCTTGAGCAAGGAAGCAGAGGAGAGGTGCCAGGATGTAAAAATAACTGCAATAGTTTATTCCAAGGAAAAAAAAAAGTTTTACAAAATAACGCGTACAATACATAAGGGAAGTGTTGGACGTAGCAGCCTGCAGGAGCTGGTAAAATAAATGCAGAGAGGAAAAGGTAACGGGAAGTTCTTCCCTCCAGGGCCCTGCAGCTCCCAGAGGCGGCTGCGGCTGAGGAGTTTGCTCCTCTTCTCTACGGGACAGGGATCTCCTCTCTCACTGCAGGGTGAGGGGAGAGCCAAGCTGAGCGCACAGAGGCCTGAAGCTGCGGTTTAGAAGTGCTGCTGTTGTTGGTGTAACTATTTGTGATCCCTTTCCTGGGATTTCCCAAGGAATTGAGAGCGAGGTGTCTCAGATGCCATCTATTATCCTGCTCTAATTGAGCGCCTCGAAAAGTAAATGCATTAAATCTGGATGCAGCCCTGGAGGCTACATTACACAGGCAGGAAAAAAAAAATCTCCTTTTACATGAACACCAAAAATCAGTTTTTCTTTGACCAATTTACTAGAGTAATTTAGAGCAAATTCCTGCCTCTGTGATTAGCCAAGGTTTGGAAAATACCTTCCTTCCTGATCCGTACCTGGAAAACCAGCTGCTCTTTGCTCACACTTCCTTCCCGTTGGACCAGCCTTCCGAGCAGGGCTGGGCCGCAGGGAACAGCTCCAAGGAGCAGCTCCCTGTAACTCCCATTGCCCAGGGAGGATGCGGACAACTCTTCGAGAAAGCAGTTTTTTTTCCCAACTTTCCTTGCCTGGAGCAAAGTTACATGACACGGCCAACGTGAGCAGCACGGGACACGTTCACCCTTCTCACTAGGGATGTTCATTTTCAGAACTGAAGATCCAACTCCAGGAGCAATTTCTAAAAGAATGTAGGGAGCGAAGTGAAGTAAGGAAGGAAAATGGGTTTACAAGCCCCGTGCTCCCCTTTGTTAACTGCATCCAAAGTGGATTCATTCAGTAGGCAGGAAGCTGCTTCCAAACCCACGGCTCAAGAGCACGGGCAGCACCTTTGGGAGTCCCAGCCTGCAGCCACCCGGTCGGTGATTAAGAAATCCGTAAAATAATACGATGGAGAAGAGCCCAAGCATACGAATGAAAGGAAATCTCTTTGGTATCGTTATATACAACCAGTTGTTACAATAGAGGGAAAAAAAAACCAAAAAACTATGTTACGTTGCAATTTGCTTTTAGGGGATTAGAGGGTGGTGGGTGATGCCCTCTCCTAGTGCTCTGCATCACGGCCTGTGCCAAGGGGATTGCAGAGAGCGTGGAAGGTTGTAAGGCTGCAACCAAAACCGACCTAAGCAGGCTTAGAGGCAGCAAGCCCCAGGATTCACGCCTCCCCTCCTAATACTCTGTACCCAGATAGGAGAGGGCCCCAAGCAGAAATAACCTTCCTGACAGCAGCACAGCGGTGTCTGGCAGCCTCTGCAGCGCTCGGGGGAGACGGAGGAGGTCCCTGCACCTACACGTGCCGGGGCTGTGCTGATGCCCGTGCCCTTTTGGGGATGATTCATAACCAAAACGTGACGGCTGCTCATCCCCAGAACATGAAATGCTGCTGCTGAACTGTGTAAAACACAAGCCAGGGAGACACTCGGCGCTCGAGGAGTGTCTCCGTGGACAGAAACGGTGCCAGGTTCCCAAGTTACCACTGTTGAACATGGGGAGAAGGGTACAGAAAAGGGCTGCTTGATGTAGGTAACAAGATGCCCTGCAGAGGTTGCGAGCGCAACACCCTGTTGGGTCAGTGTTGCTGCTCCTTCTGAGCAACCTATGCTGCAACTGAGCGTTAGCTTCAGCCCTTTACAAAGGGCAGCCCAAAGTCCTTTCCTCGTCCTTCCTGATTAGGTCTCACACAATTTACTGTACAGGCGCTGAACGGATGCTCCAAAATTATCTAAACGTGGGCGCTGTGACCCGGGAACTGTCCCTGCTCCGTAGGTGCAACGTACAGAATCCATGCGGAGTCAGGCTGAATCCAGGAGTTCCAGGAGGGCACCAACTGCACCAAAATAACCCTGGAAAGCAGAGAGATGGGAAGAGCTATTAACCATGCACATGTGGGGTCCTACGTCAATTCTGACAGGGGAAAATAAATTTAAAGAGCTACTTCACCTCATGTTCCAAGAAAAGTGCTTTTAACTGTCCCTTTGACCAGTAGTCTAAAGCATACGCCAGAAGCCTCATGGAGATTGTGTTGATCCGAAGGAAATTGCCAACAAAAACCACTCGATTAATGTTCTGTAATTATTAAGGGAAAAAAATCCAACAATTAATCAAATCATTAATCATTCAATTTTCTGCTTACAACTGTGAAAACCTTACCCTGGAGTAAGAAAAAAAAATTCTATGTGTGTGTGCATATATATATATATATATATATGCATATACTTACAGTGCCTTTTTAAAAGGACATATGCACCTTTTCAAATATATCTTCCAGTAAGACTTGCTAAACAGACCCACCAGCTGAGAGCAGAGTCAAATCCTCACTCCACATTAAAGCAGTTATATCCAGAGAAACTTCACATCACTCCAAGTACCTGTTCCTGACACCTAGGAGCAGGACTCTCTTAATGAGCTGAATGGGGGCAGCAAAGAGGAAGATTACGATGCATTTGCAGCTGTTTTTTTTTTTCAATTCTACCCAAAACAGCCAATCTTCAAGAGACGACACCAAATCAACTCGGGTTCTTGCAGCAGCAAGAGGCGTTTCAAAAGAGGGTGGCAAAATTAGAAAGAGGCACGCTGAGATGCTCAGAAAGGGCACTGGGAAGAGCCAGAAATTATGCTGAAAGAGGGGGAAAAAAGTGACTGTGCTGAAAGCCAGGATCTGCAGACCAGGAACAAGGCCTGTAATAATGTTAAATGACACTGCTTGTCAAATGCCACCTTGGTCACTGGCTCTGGCCTCAGTCTTGTCATCCAAGAGCTGAGCAGATCTTCACTACTAACCTGGAAAAAGACACCCACAAACCCGTATCCAGTCCAATTCTGACTGGAAGGGTCAGATCACCCAGGCAGCTGTACTTGCAATTTAAGCCAGATTTTTAGCCACATTTTTCACTCACAAAATACAGTGAAAAAACAGAAGCTTTCACATTCTCTAGCCAGGAAGTGATTTTTAGTTTCTCCTCTTACCGAGGCACCAAAACCAAGTACTACCTGCTCTTTCGCTCACATTCGGCTCTGGATTTTTCTTCCATCTGCAAATTCATTAACACTTTATCCACCTATTCAGCACCATCTTTGCACTAAAGGAGGCAGGAACCAGCAGACTGTGTGAGAGGCTATTTACAGCATGTCTTGTATGGTTTTAACGATAAATGAAGGCAAATATTAAGTGTTTGCTAACAAAAAAAATGTGGGAGTGTGTTTCATCCTGTCAGCGCATCCAATAGGGCCAGTAAAAAGCAACGTGGAGAACTTGCCTCTGTGCCTTCATAGCCCTGTACAATGCTGCTTGACATGAATGCAACAAGGCAGCACTGTAAAGAAGCTGAATGCACAGAGATCCAGCAGAGGCCCGGGGCTGGTGGCGCTGGGCCGGGGACACGGGAGCTGCCGCTGCGGCGCACGCCGGGGACGCGTCGGGTCTCGGCTCCCTGCTCTGATCCCCTTCACTTCTTCTCATGCTAAAGCCACTGAGGCCAAGCTTGTCTCCGAGAAGACTGTGGTGGAGAAAGAGCAGGAGGCGACTTCGCAGCCTCCTCCCTGTGCTCCCGGGAGCTTCGACACCTCCAGTTCCTCAAACTGCCCCAGAGGAGCTGCTGATCTGCTGAGAAATGAACATCACCGAATCCCAGAATGGCTGAGGTTGGAAGGGACCTCTAGAGACCATCTAGTCCAAGCAGGGACACCTAGAGCATGTAGATACCTCATTAAGTGCACACATCCGGGCTATGGAGCCGATGTTATTGGTGATGGTTACTAAAGTAGCCCTTGCGAGGTCCTCTTTGCTGACGGATTCCCGCTTCTCCTTGCTCATCATGTTCCCAAAACTGTAAAGGAAATTTTAGGGCCATGTTAAGCATTTATTTCAGACGTTAAGAACTGTGCCATCAGTAATTTCCATCTGGTACAATAGAGAACAGTAGAAGGAATGGTAGCTCTCCTAAGACATCTAAATGCATTTTTTTTCAATCCTTGCAAAATACATCTTCTGTGAAGAAATCCCCGAAAATTCCTTACCTGGATGCTACAGCCCAGCCTGGCAATCCAAACCGCTCATAGTCTCCCCCGTAGATGTCCCGCACGAGTTTATCCACTTTAGTGCTGTCTCCATGGGATGCCATTTCCAGGGCCTCTTCAAAGGTGGAGCAACCAGTGAGAAGGCAGCAGAGACCAAAAAAGGTCCCTCCGCCGAGACTGTAACATAAAACAAAATGAAATTCACCTGTCTGCCTTGCTTTTAAAGGAACAGAAAAAAAATGGCTTGCTCCACAGAAGGCTGATTACTAGTTCTGCTTTTTTGAGTTGGGTCAGTTTGTCCCCATCCTTCAGCCTGTTCTCTTGTTGATAATAAGCTTGAAAGAACAGCAGTTCTCTTTAAATCTATTACTTCAAGTAACACCACTATGTTCAAAGCCACCTACATAGGGCATCTTTTTAAGTGATGAATTAATTCTAAAATAAGGAAATATTCACCTTCTTCAGGGCAGTGAAAATAGAAGTTGGTCTTAAAATACATATTAGGCCTGTGTGGCCACTGGAGTGGTAGGGCACAGCTGGTCAAAACCTAGGGAAAACTCAGGTCATTCAACCCAGCACTTTTAGTGCAGCTCGTGCTGAAAAGCTGCATACAACTCACCTGCACAAACACATTCCGAGCTCTGAAATTTGGAATTTCAAGGGCATTTTGCTGTGCTCACCTGGTGCCCGTGACCCGCTTGTAGTTGTCTTTGGAATACACGGCCAAAATGCTGACCCCTGAGCCAATGTTCACCAGCAGCAGGGGATAGGGGTTCTCCAAGTTGAACGGCAGCTTCTGGCATCTTTCAGCATCCGTCGGGTGTTCAAAATAGTAGCATTCAGAGTGGCCATTGAATCCGACTGAATCAATGTACAAAACTCCTTTAATGAGGCAGTCGAGCTCATCTAGCTTGCAAAGCTGAAGGTCACCCATCTGGAGGGAAAGAAAACAGAGAAAAGAAGAAAAATTAAGGAGGAGCTGGAGATGCAGAGTGCTCAGGCTCCGGCCTAGAAAAACACATTTGCTGCCAGTTAAATTGCATCTATCATCTCCATGAGCCCTGCACAAGGGAGCCCGGATCACACAGGGGCTCTATCTTCCTCCAAGCACACGACCTGCTCCCTATCCTGGCCTTATGGGGAGCACCCTTGAAACGGGCAGAAAAACAACTCGATCCACACATGGAAGCCACGGGAATCCCACCAGCTCCCAAGGGCTGGATTCGGACCGACACTGGGAGGCACTAGCAAGACAAGCAAAGAAAAAGGAGAAGGGGAAAAAGAACAAAAACACTTTTCAGCAGAAACCAGGAGGAAGTTGTACGGTGGTTTTCCCCTCACGTCAGTGCCTGAAGTGCACAGAGGGCCTTACTGTGTTACTAGGTACATTTTCCAAGCCCCAGTTAAACAATGTATTTACCAAATACGTATTTCACCTCTGAACAGGGATCTAACCTATAATGAAGCCACATAACGATGTCACACGCCCACTTGGGAGCTAATTCTCCGCCTAATTTGGCTGAATCTCAATGAGCTCCCTACCAGGCACATGTGAAATGAGACCTTGTGAATAAACCACGAAGCAAACAGCAAGATGTGGACAGAGAGCAATGAGGAAGAACAACACAACGCAGATCAACGCAGCTGGAGATACAGAGCACACGCCATGCAAGTCAGAGACAATAATTTTAGAGTTACAGGAACGTGACATGGAAAGAAGCTATCTTCATTTACAGAGAGGTGTTTCCTGTGCTAGGTTCAAGTTAAAATAGTTGCGCTTTTCCCGAGCGAAGCTTTAGAGAAGCTTGGGAGTCTGCAGGGAAAGGCTGGAAGTATTTACACAAGGGTTCACTACCAGATCCCAATCATATATAAGCCAAAAATGCCTACTGTGCGAAAGTCCTGCTCAAACTTGTGTGCTCCACCTCCCGTGGCACACAAGGTAGTATGGAGGCTGGAGAAGTGTTTCTCGCTGCCCATGTGAATAAAAGCAGGCATGTCATGAGTGGGAAAGCGTATAAAGTGCAGATTGCCTTTGCGTGCACACAGGGTAAGCTCCTTTAGCTCAAGGTGCACATCCCGAATGCCTGCGGATCCGTAGGCGATGTTGGACGTCAGGTATTTCCGGATGCTTTTGAGGTTTTCCACTTCTTCCTCCTCCTCTTCGGCCGTGATGTCCTTTGGTTCAAAATAAACAAGTTTCACCAAGGTGCCTCCGATATCCAGGCCAAACCAAGGGAAGACTAAAGAGAGAGGAGAGAAAAAAAAAAGAAAGAAATGGGATATGACAGTGTCACACCAGCAATAAGGGACTTAGAGAGTTACCCCACAGTTAACCCATGCAGTTCTCTAGGGACCCAAAACGCAGGCCCGTTTGATCCACACGTTTCCAAACGCAAAACTGGGGAGGCAAAAAGTTTAGTCTTTCTTTCAGTAATGACAGCTGAGTTTGTGAGCGTCCCCTCCACACTGAAGTACCAGAGTTCTGAATAAACGAGCACAATTCCTGGCTCGGGGATATCTCATGCTCACGAGCTCCAAACACATCACGCAACACTCAAAAATACAACCACAGAAGGTACCCCTGACTATACACGTAGCACAGGCCGCACGATACCTGAACACTAGCTGCAATGTGAATCCCTAGTTATTCCTTTTACAAAGCTCTGGTCCAGAGCCCGAGCCAAGGATAACACCGGCGCTTTTACATCAAAGTGATGCACAAAGTAATTACAACACATAACGCTGAGGTAGACACTGAGTAATCTAAGATGCCCCGGGGAGACAAAAACAAATGTCTAATTGGATTATTTTATTAGTCCAATTCCCCCGTGGTACAAACTATGCATTAGTGTCAGGCCCAGCAACGTTTACAGCTGTGTTAGATAATGAGCTTCTTGGAGGAGATCAAGGGAAAAACCCGATCAGATGGAGCCTGCGATTAGAGCTGCCAACTGGAACAGGTTAATATTACTATCAAGGAGCTGCAGGAGAGAAAATAAACCTCAATAGCGGGAGCGTGTTGGGTGCCCCTCGTGTCTCGGCAGCGTCAGGGTGCCCAGATCCAGCAGCACAAACACACACTGGAGCTGAACGCTCTCCTGCCCCAGCCGCTGTGTCCTGCACAGGTAACGCAGACCTCTCAGTGCATCCGAGAGAGCTGCGAAAACCACCAGGTTCCCTGGGTCATGTCCTTAAGTCCACGGAGTTATTTTTACCTATTTACACAGGGACCATCTCCACGCATCACCGAAAAATAGAACGAAGGTGCAAGTTCTTGATCAGGAAGCACGTGCAAATTCTAACCTTGCTCCATTTGTGACGCACATGGGTTAAACACAGATGTCAAAATTCACTCCGAATAGGGAGATCTGGATGACCACCCATGGCAGAGAGAGCAGGAGCAATTCCCAGGCCTCCCATCCAGTTCCCAGGACCGCTTCCCACCCTGCCCTCCCCACATGGAGGCTGGGAGGGATGCAGCTGGCAGAGATGCCTCACTTGCCTTCAGTGATCCCAAGTGGAACAAGAACCTCATGTCCATCACCACCTTGGGGCACCTGCTCCACAACTCCTTATTCCTACCTCTCTTTTGGAAGCAAACGTCTCACGAGCACTTTATTTAATGCTTAATCCACGGACACTACCACTAAGATCCATTCTTTCAGGTGCATTTTGCTCTTTGATGCTGCTGCATCCACCGCTAGAAGAGGAACAGGCTGCACGGGGCCGAGGCAGGGAAGAGGCTCCTCGCCCAGATCTCCTGCCCTCCTCACAGCCAGTCCCACGTGGGCCCCTTCCTGTGGGCACCTCTCATCTCGTGGAGAGATTCCCTTCCAGAAAGTTGCTGTGCGGCTGCTGCAAGATCCTCCTTTCACTTCTGGAGCACATTCCTTCCTCTCAACCTCATTTTGAAGTCAGCTATGCAGTTCACCTACCAAACTCCTCAATCTGGGGACAAATCTTTCAGATTTTAGGGCACAGGGATCACCAATGAGGTTCATCAGCTAGGCAGCTTTCCTCATTTCCCAGGAGGAGCATCTGAATCCCAAGTGTCTCAGGACCGGACCACAAAGGAGCTCTCCAAAGCTCCGCAGAGCATCACCTGGGACAACTTCCAGAAGACAAACCTTTATGTTAATTAATTTATACCCAACCATTCTTAATTATGTATCTCTCCTTATGTACATGCTGGTCCAAAGGAAAGCATCCACAGAAGAAGGTTTTGAGTTCAACGTTAAGAACTTCTTCACTGCACAGGACAGGATTTTTTTTTCAGAGAGAGATTACAGTGCAACTTGGTCCAGGTAATTTGGTGCAGCAGCGACAAAAGCTCCTCTACGTCCCCGTTTTTAATGGAGGTACCGATCAAGGGGGTGGCACCCGGAGAAGAGGAGACACAGACAACATCATTTCAACAACATGGAGATTTGGGCTTTTTCTTCCCTCGCAGGAAGCCGGTGAACACGAACCTGCCTGGCAGCAGCAGCTCCCCCGTATCTGAGAACCACTAAAATCCAAGTCTCCGAGGGAGGAGGAAGGAAGCTCTCCTGGACCAATGCCACCACCATCTGCTACTGAGTTTGCTCTTAAAATATGGATTTTTTCCAACATCTGCTGTGCACCTGAGGGCTTTGCAGAGAGCTCTCCCGCGCAGCCACCACGGCGTTCGTGAGTGGAGCTGCTGCAGGAAGTGCAGGGCAGCATGCAGAACGGCCACATCCTGATGCCCATTTTGAGTTTCTGTGCAGTCGGGAGGCAGTGCCAGAATAACCAGCACAAAACCAGGCGGGCATCAACAGCCAGGACGGGAAATTCAGACAGAGCCTCTCTCCAGAGCAGCACAGAGCCCTCTGAGCTGGGAGGAAGAGCCGGGGCCTTCTCCTTTTCTTATGCAGGCATTTACCAGGTGGAAGATGGTGGGAAAGATGAAGGATGTCTTGCCTGGAGCACGGGAACCGGCTCACGGGAAGGGTCCCTCTTCGCCGACACCTTGCGGAAGTGGTCGGCCTCTCCGTTGGGTATTTGGACTTTTGAGAAGAAAGGCAGGAAATCCTCTTGTCCAAGCATGAGCCGGTGCCCACTCAAAAATGCTTGGTGTTCTCTTCCTCCCAGAAACTCAAACATTATTATTATTATTAATAAGTCCCAATAAGCTATTATTTCATTCTCCTCGGTTCAAACCTTGGAAGCTCCATAAGTATCTCCCTTTTCGCCTTGACACAATTAACGCTCTCCATGGTGGATTTCCTTCCTGGGACACGTGGCTCAAGCCGTATTTGAGACTGATCCTGAAGTTATGAGCCAGTTATCCAGAAGCTAAAGGGATTAATGTGCCGAGCAAGGGAGGCTGGCAAGCATCTCTGCTTCCTGAGAAATATTCAGCGTATTTTAATACTGTTATGCTGCTCGGGAAATTCCAGAGCTGAGAAGATAATAATATCCCTTAGTGTTTAATAAAAAGTGACACTGAGGCTACACTATCCTCCCATCTCTAAAAATAGGCCCTGTGAGGAACTTGCATTTTGCAAACCATTCCAAAACACAAAAAGGTACTCGAGCCAGAGCTTAGATTTGGGACTGCAAAGAAGCTGCCAGGACTACATTTTATTTGTACCTGATACAAGATACTAAAACTTTAGGAACTTAAAAAAATCATTTAGGTCATATAATGGATGGGGATGGATTTCATTTTATTTTATTTTATTTAGGTATAGGCTTTGGTTTGGAGCTTATAAATAACCTATATCTCTTATGCAACTCATTTCCCTTCCCTTATTGTCAAGCTGTGAAATGTTATGGCTGCTGTGAAGCAGAACCCTCCAGCCAAGCTTCTTGTACAGAAAACTAAGTCTGCAGAAAGGAGAAGCACGATCTGAAACTTGCGGGCACGACCTCAAGTCGGAGGAAAAAAAAGGCTTTCGGGCAGGAGCAGCCGCACGGAAGAACCAGCGGGACGGGGAGAGGCAGGAAGGAAGGGGAGGAGCACGGGGAGCTGATGAAGTGGAAGTGCCAAGATGGAGCCTCCTCGCTGACCTATTTTTTCCACCAGAAAGAGCATTCATCAGAAAAATATATATATATCTATTTTTTGCAGTCCGATCAGCTCCCGTTTCGGATTCTGTGCCCCTTGACACCACTGTCCTGGAGCCCTGTTTGGGAACCCCCTCGTTTTCACCCGGGATCTTTGAGCCCGGTCCGCAGCTGCAGGTTTCATTTTGGGCACCGCTAATTCCTGGCCAGAAACAGGCTCTTCTGTGTTGTGGCTGGGGCTGAGAAACCTCCTTCTACACCAGCGTTTTGGTGCTAGGAGCACTGAGCTCCTCGCGCCCTAACAAGCCAGTGCAAACAACTCCTTTAGAAACAGCTTCATGACATTTCCCGGGAGAAGCAGGACAAGAAACAGCAGAAACGAGGCCATGAGTGCACGCAGGAGGGATAAAGACCATGAGCCTGAACTGCAGCTGCCCAAATCCTGCCACTCCTGGGCTCAAGTGCCGGGGCACGGCGGCAGGACGAGCCTCAAGGTCACCGCGTTACATTTAGCTCTCCTGCAGCAAGCCAGGACCTCAGTTTTTAGGGAAACGATGACTAAGATCACGGGAACCACAGGAGCACCTCACCTAACACACGGCTTCACCTAACCACCCCCTAAACCTCACACCAGACATCTGCCTTTTCCCAATGCTGATCGCTGGCTCCCAACGAGCATCTCTCAACCCGCCCCGGCCCTGCAGCCCCATTTCCCTCTTTCGCTGCTATTTCCCCAGACCAGGACGGCCACGAGAGGGGCTTTTCACCTACCAAGACGGTCTCCCCGCGCCTAAACCACCACCGGGCCCCTCTGCTAATTTTCACTTCCATCCCTGTTAATTCTGCGGCCAACAGAAAATCCCACAATGAGCTCTTTAGTGCTGACTTCACAAGTCGGCCCACAATGAGGTGGCATCTGGCTTAAGAATTCCCGTTAAATACAGGGCCGCGCGCCCACGTCCCTCGGACAGGCCGGGGGCGCTGCCGCCGCTTCATCCCCGGCGGCTCCGCTGGGAATGGGGATACAGGAGGCCGGGGACACACACGCTGCTGTCCCCCTCGCGCCCACCGCGCTCCGCTGCCGACGCGGCCGTTAGGAAACACCGGTTGGGGGATTTCTCCTTTCCTGCCCCCCCCGCCCTTTTTTCCCCTCCGTTCTCTCCTCTCCCTCGCACTGGTTTTCCAGCCTTCTCCATCACTCGGTCCTAGCGCCACATTCCCAGCAGGGACCTCCCTACCATTCCTGACCCATCTTCCCCCCGCCCGCCTTTTGGCCCCTCCCCAATGTGCAGGCCCAGGCCCCGCCCCTCTTCAGCTCCGCCCCATCTGGCTCCGCCCCTGCGTCCCCCTTCCTTGGCCCCGCCCCCAGCGGCCACACCCGTATTGCCCCGCCCCCTCCAGACCCACCCTGCACTGGCCCCGCCCCCTAATTAATGCCCGGATCGCCACGCCCACTCCCTCAGCCCCGCCCCTATCAACCCCGTCACCCGCAAGCCCCGCCCTTCAGCCACACCCCTCCATCCCCGCGGCCCCGCCCCCCTCCCGCGGCCCCGCGGCCCCCGCCCGCCGCCGCCGCCGCCGCACTCACGCGGGCGGCTCTTGCGCAGCGAGTCCCGGCGCTGGCGGCCGAGGGAGCCGCGCCGCTCGCGCTGCTGCGGGCCGGCCGCGCCATCCGCGCCGCTGCTCCGCCGCCGCCGCGGCCCCACCGCCTCCGCGCTCCGCCGCCGCGGCGGCTGCTGCTGCTGCTGCTGCTTCCCCTCGTCCTGCTCCGCCGCCGCCCCGCCGTTGCGCGGCGGCTCCATCCGCAGCGCGGCCCGGCCCCATGGGCCGCCCGCGCCGCGCCGCGCTCCTCTCGGCCGCCGCCGCAGCCAGCGCCCCTAGCGCGCCTGCGCCAAACGGCCCCCCGCGCGCGCCCGCGCCCCCCGGCCCGCGGAGGCGGGAGCTGGCCGCTGGGCGACCACCAATCCGCGCGCCCCGCCGCGCGGAGCGACAGGCGGCGCGGCCAATGGGAGGCGGGGACTGCGCATCGACGCGGCGCCGCGCCCGTCCCTCCCGCTCGGCGGCGGATATTGACAGGCGCGGCCAACCAATGGGATGCGCGAGCTGCGCCCGGGGGGGGGGGCTAAGGGGCGCGAGGGGCGGGCCGCTGTGCCACGGCTCCGGCCAATCGCTTCTCTTGCGGAAGAGTGACACGCCGTCCCTCCAATGAGGTGGCGCAACTCCGCACGGCGGGGCGCGGGAAGGTGGGCTGAGTGACAGGCCTGGGCACTATGGCAACGCAGAGGCGGGCCGAAGGGAAGACTGCAGTGGGCCCGCTGGGGCAGGGCCGGAGAGAGGGCCCGCTTTGCATACAATTTGCATATGCAAATGACGAGGCCTTGCTCCTCAGAGACCCTCCCCCTTATAAAACAGATGTCATTTAAGTTTGGGCATCACTTAAGTGTTTCCTATTTCACGAGTTGCAGGGCAGGGGAGGGGGAGAGCCCACGGGAGGCTAATAGGCAGCAGAGCCCTCAGGGCAGGCCCAAAAGCAGCAAGTTTCTCCCCAAAACACAGAAGCAGGATAAGCAGCAGCACCCCTGCAGCTCCCGCCTCTGCTCCCACGGCCACGAACCCGCATGAACTCACCCATTTCCTCTTGGGCAACCGCATCCGGAGGGGAAGGATCCTCCGGAGCTCAGCCAGGCGCTGCAGCAGGGGCCAGTGCTCCCCTGTCAGAGCCCTCGTGATAATCGTATCCAAGCTCTTTGCCATCAAAGCAAGCTCCGGAATAAGGGAAAACCAAGTTGCATCAGCTGGAATAAAACCCCCCAGAAAAGAGAGTCCAGGCCTTTTAATCCCCTGTGACCTCCTCTTCTCTGCAGCACTTCTGGCTTCTAAAACCATAGTTAAGTTATTTAATGTAACTTAGGACCTAATTCTGCACTCTGCTTCCACTTGAGAGCTACTTTACACCTTTATTTCCTCCACGGAGGTGTGAAAAGCCAAGTTTTCCTTTCCTCCTGCCCCCCCAAACTTAAACACACACACGCCAACCTCACAAATTGAGTGTTAAATCACAAACAATTTTATTATGTATTTTGCAAAAGGCTTTTAAAAAAGATTTGCAGGGACACAATTCCCTCCTGCAGGTTCTCCTGCTGATTACACTTTCAAAATGCCACGATGCATCTCTAAAAATATCAACATTTCACACTAAATAGAGAGCAAACCAAACACACATTTATCAAGCCCAGCTCAGTGGTAAACCGGGTGCTTCTTAAGTGATTCAATGTAGATGCACAATGTGTCCGTTGCTAAAAAGGAGTGGAAAAAAATCCATGAAACGTTTAAAAAATAAAATAAAAAGAGTAAAGAGGGCCTTGGTGCAGATACTGCTAGTCTGGGATCTCACATATATCCTCTGAATCATGCAGCACATGGAGAAGACACAGCCCCTCGCTTTGAAGGGCTAAAATTTGTGACAAATTGTGCAACGTGGTTACACAGGCTCAAATACTCTCTGCTTTATAGTAGGGATATTTTCTAACAATTTCTGCTTCCATTTCTACTTCATTTCAGTATGACACCCAGTAATAAACGGTAGTCTTTTGAGAAGGTGCAAGAATCTGGGGAGATTTCCCTACCCTTTGCATACAGAGCAATGGGAAGTGCTGAGAGCAGCTTCCATGGAGAGCTTGGAGGAGAAGAGCCCCTGTGTCACCTCTCCCTGCAAGGGAGCTCTATTTAAAGCTCCATTTAAAACCACTTGGTCCAATAAGGCCCGAGGCCAGGACAGGCTCCAAGTCCCATCTCTCCTTCCCAAGTTAATGGCGATGCCAGGTCAGAAAACCAACACACATAAGGCAAAGCTGAGCAGAGCGGAGAAGATGCTGCTGTGTCACGTCACACCCCACAAGGTCAATCACAGAATCCCAGAATGGTTGATGTTGGAAGGGACCTCTAGAGATCATCCAGTCCAACCCCCTGCTCCAGCAGGGACACCCAGAGCACGGGACACAGGGTGACATCCAGGCGGATTTGGAAGATCTCCAGAGAAGGAGACCCCACAGCCTCTCTGGGCAGCTTGTGCCAGGGCTCTGGCACCCCCCACAGGAAAGTTCTTCCTCATACAGAAATGGTTGGTTGTCACAACCTTATGTCACATTTACAGGGGGCTCCAAGGGGGGCTGGACACAGCGGAGCGGCCTAAATTAAACAAATCCCATGCCACAAGGGAAGGGCAGGATGCTCCGAGCAAAAAAAACATGGATGCGGGCTGGCCTGTCGCATT
This sequence comes from Tinamus guttatus, assembly GCF_059628265.1. Taxonomy (NCBI): domain Eukaryota; kingdom Metazoa; phylum Chordata; class Aves; order Tinamiformes; family Tinamidae; genus Tinamus; species Tinamus guttatus. The sequence continues at coordinate 3,639,756 of NW_028288752.1, forward strand.
CCCATCCTGGGGAAAGCCCCTTGGAGCCGCTGAGCTTCCCCTTTCCAAGAGTTTTGCTTCGCTAGATCATCCCAGCAATGAGGAGATGCCACTTACGGCTTGGGTAGGGGGGAACTTAAGGCAAACGTGAGGTTGGGCACCTGGTGAGGGCTGCTGCCCAGGCCCTTAGGCACATTCTCAAGTCAAGCTGAGCAGAGCCAATAAAATCAGTTCCACCTTTCCAGGATGTAGGCAAAATCCTTCCTCGGACCTGGAAGGTCACTCTTTGGACCACCAGGAAACATCTCCGAGGTCTTCTAGGGCTTAAGAAGGAGGGAGACCTGAGGAACGACCAGGAAGGCTCTGGCTTCTGACTCAGGGGATCGCTCCCCTTGAGACCGCAACAGGAGAGCGGTCTAGACAGGAAGACGGGGAAGCAGGAACCTACCAGGCCCAACAGCATCAGGCAACCGAGGCCTCTTCCAGCAAAACCTTCCAGGGAGGCTCCTCAAGTTTCAAGCACTCTGGCCAGATTCCTGCTCCAAAGAGGAATCACCTGGGTTGAGCGACAGCAGTGACATCCCATTTTCACTCCCTCCAGGGCTATTTCTGCAGCCGAGTGTAAACCAGAAAGGCCAAGGCGGAAATCAGCGCGACGCCCGCGGCGGGTGCGACGTACGACGAGAAGCCCCTGACGTCCCCTGGGGCTTCTCTGCTTTGGGCCAAGTTGGGGCCGGTGGGGTCTCCCAGGGGACCGTCCCCCTCCAGGGCTGCCCCCAGGGGGACGCTGGGGCAATGCTCTACCCGGAGCTCATGGGTGCGCAGGGAAGCACCGTCCCAGCTTGGAGGCAGGCGGGATCTCGCTCCCGTCGCGTCCTCTTCCCGAGGCAGAGGCGCTGGAGCTGGGGAACTCCCAAGGGAGCTCGACGAGCTGTCTGAGCTCAGCTGGAGCGGGTCGCTGCTGATCTCGAGGCGGCCGGAGTCCCCCGAGTAGGGACCACTGGGCACCGGGAAGGCCTGGTGTCCACCCGCCCCGGAGAGGAGGATGCCTGGCTTGCTGAGCTCTGCATCCACCGCATGGCTCCCCGGGAACGCAGCCGTGGAGGCCGGAGGCACCTTTGGAGATAAGGAGAGGGGCCATCTCAGCAGGGACATGAAGCCGCAGCGCCAGGGCCCTCAGCCTCGTCTCCAGCAAGGCTGAGCAAGCAAGGCAGAAGGGTCCCAGGAACTGGGATACAGAAAGGCAGAGAACAGGCCAAACCAAGACCACCTACCTCCCCCCGCGCCGGCACGAACGGAGTGCTGCCGGCTCTCATCCCGGCCAGTGCTTCAGCCTCTGCTACCTGAGCCTTTGAAGAGCTGCTGGACATGGAAGCAGCTGCCGGGCTGGAGACTGGAGGGGCTGGATCCACCCGAGCACCTGGTAGGGAGGAAATGGTATGGGTTAAGCAGGAGGCACGATGGGCAGGCAAGGAGAGGGGTGAGAGCAGCGCTGGGGCCGTTACCTCCATGACTGCTCCTGGGCGCTCCGTCTCCCTCACGTTCCCGCAGCGTCCCGGGCCGCTCCCGCTCCGCCCCGAGCTGCTGCGGGACGCGAAGGGGGTCGCACACGCCGGAGCCGCTGGGCAGCTCGGCAGACACGAAATGCACCTCCTCGGGCTCGTTGCGGCGCGCGGCGCTCGGCGCCGGCAGCAGGGAGCCGGCCGCGCTGCCGTGGTGCAGGTGCCGCGCGTTGCCGAAGTAGCCGCCGTCCACGCACACCGGGTGCTGCTGGCGGCCCGGCCAGCCCTGGCCCAGCCCGGCTGTTTCTGCGCCGAGCCCGGCGCTCGCAGAGCTGCCAGGTGGCACGGGGCGTGCTGGCTCCTTGGGGAGGAAAAGGAGCCGGTGCCGAGCGGGATCCAGACCCCGGAGCTCCTTCGAGCCAAAGCCACGGAGGAGCCTGGAGCTGCTGCCCACGTGGGGCGTCCCCAACGCCTCATCCTGCAGCTGTGCCCGACGTGCCGCGGACTCACCGATTCCTGCACTGGGACCTTGGAGTCCAGGGCCATGCTGGATTCCAACGCCGTGCCGGAGTCCAACATCACACCGGATCTCAAAGCTGTGTTGGATTCCAAGGCCGTGCTGGGGCCCAAAACTGTGTCGGATTCTGAGGCCGTGCTGGGGCCCAAAGCTGTGTTGGATTCCGAGGCCGTGCTGGATTCCGTGGAGGCCGTGCTGGGTGCCGAGACCGCCCTGTCAGCAGCCACGCTCTCCTCCTCGGTGCCGCGCGGCAGGGACGTCGCATCCCGGCGTGGACACTCATCCGCCGGAGCCCCTGGAGCCGTGCTGGCCTCCGGCACCTGGGCGCCCACGGAGGAGCCGGGAGCGCCGCTGGCTGTGGGAGGGAAGGAGGCGGCGATGGGGGAGCCGCGGGGGCCGCCCGCCGGGACACGGCGCGGGCTCCCGGGACACTCACGGCGCCGGTGGCGGTCGTAGATGCGCTGCAGCTCCTCGGCCAGGTGCCCCGCGTTGTTGAGGTGCAGCGCGCGGATGAGGTCGGCCACCCAGCCGCGGTGGCACTTGAGGAACTGGTAGAACTTGAACACGGTGGCCTGGGAGCCGCGCGCCTCCTCGCGCGCCTGCAGCTCGTCCTGGCGGGGGGCAGCGCGGCCGTGAGCGCCGGCCCGGCCCGGCCTGGCCCGGCCCCGCTCCGCGCCGGCCCCGCTCCGCGCCGCCCCGACTCCCACTCCGCCCCGGCCCTACCCGGTCGGCCTCGGTGAGGCAGCTCAGCGACTGCGCCAGCGACGTGACGTGGATGTGCCTGAAGCTGTCCAGGTTGCGCAGGATGTGCTCGAACACGCGCTCCTCGGCGAAGCCCATGGCGGCGGCGGGGCGGCCGGGAGCCGCGTCCCGGCGCGGACTGCGATCAAACTCGGGAATTTCCAGGAAATGCCCAGGCGGCACGCGGCGCACTCCAGCAGGCCCCGCGCCCGCGGAGGGGGAAGGGGCCGCGGCGGCCGCTCCGCTCCGCTCCGCTCCGCTCCGCCCCGCCCCGCCTCGCCCCCGCGCCCCCCCCGCACCGGGAACCGCCGCTGCCGCCGCTGCCGGGAGCGCCGCCCCCTCCCGCCGTGCGCGCCCCCGGGCACCTCCTGAGCCCACCCCCTCCGCCGCCGCCTATTGGCCGCCGCGCACGCCCGTCACGGAGATTGACAGGTCCGCGGGCCCGAGCACCGCTCCCTCCTTGCACCGTGCGCGCTCCCGAGGAACGTTCTGAGCCCGCCCCCTGCCGCGCCTCTGCCGCCGCCCATTGGCTGTCGCGAACGTCGGTCCCTGTGATTGACAGGCCCGCGGGGAAGGGCCGCGGGCCGCGGGCCTGTCAATCCCAGGGACCGCGTTGCCGACAGCAATGGCGGCGGCAGAGGCGCAGGCAGGAGGGCGGCTCAGAACGTCCTCGGGAGCGCCGGCCCGGTGCAAGGATGGAAATGCCAACAGAAAAATAAAAAGGGGAAAAATAATTTTTAAAAATGGCCGTTTTAGGGCGCGCCGCAGCTCGTCGCGTCTGCGCGAGTGGAGGGGAGCGCTCGGGGAAGGGGGCGCCCCGCGGCGGCCAATGCCGGCGGGCGTCTCAAAGCGGCCAATGGGCGGCCGCGTTGCAACGCCTCGGTAATGGCGGCGGGGAGATGCCTCGGTAATGGCGGTCGACGCCTCGGTAATGGCGGCGGGGCGGGCCGAGCCAGTGCGGAGGTGCCGGCGCTGGCGCGGCCGTTGGGGCCGCCGCCCCGGAGCCGCCCCGCGCCCGCCCCCGGCCCGCCCCGCTGCGCGCGGGCCCTGTCAGCGGCGCGCGCCCTGCTCGGAGCCGCACCATGGCGGCGGCGGCGGCTGCGGCGGCGCCGCTGCTGCTGCTGAGGGCCGGCAGCGCCGCGGCCGGGCGCTGAGCACCCCCGCCCACCGCCCTCCTCCTGCTGCGCCCCGCGGCCTTTCCCGCCCCGGCGCCCATGGTCGGGGCCGCGGCGGAGCGGAGCGCAGCGCAGAGCAGAGCCCGCGGCGCGGGGCCCGGCGCGGCCCTCGGCGCCTCCGCCCGCAGGTGAGCGCGGCCCGGGGAGGGCGTCGGTGTGGAGACCCCTCCGGGGCCATCCGCGCCGGGCGGGCCTGGGGGCCTCTGCGGGCCCCTACAGGGGCTCTGGGGGGCCTCCGCGGGGCCCTATAGGGACTGTGGGGGGCACCCGTGGGCCCTGTAGGGGCTGTGGAGGAGTCTATGGGGCACCTGTGGGCCCTATAGGGGCTCTAGGAGGCACCTGTGGGGCCCTATAGGGGCTTTGGGAGTGTCTAGGGGGCATCTGTGGGGGTCCTGTAGGATCCTCATGTAGTCTGGGGTGCTCAGGGCATCCATAGGGGCCCTGTGGGTTCTGGGCTGCCCCCCATGGGGCCTTATGGAGCTGGGGGTGTTATTGAGGGTATCTCTGGAATTCTTGAGGGGGTCTGTGTGGCCCTGTGGCGTCTGTGTCAATGGGGATGTGTGGGGCCTGACAGGGGTGGTCCTGTGGGGCCTCATAGGTGTGTATATATATATATGTGTGTGTGTGTGTGTATCTTTATATATGTGTGTGTATAAGGAGGGTCTGTAGGGGCCCGGCCCTCATATGAACGAGTCCATGTGGGCACAAGGAGCTCGCCCTTGGCCGAGGGGCCGTTTCCCACCCAGCAGCGCTTCCCATTCCCGGCGTCCCGGCTGGGCGCTGCGTGGGGCCGGGCCGCCTGCTCCAGCCCCTTGCCCTAAGCCGTGGCCTTCCCCGCCCTTGCCAAGCTGCGATCCTCCGCATCTCCTGCTTTATCCACTTCAAAAATATACATATATATTTATTCCCGCAAGAGGGGCGGGCGTTGCTGCGGTCCTGCCGCCCGTGAGTCACGGGATCGTCCTCCCTCCCCACCCCGCGTGGAGAGGCCGCTGCGAGGAGGAGGAGGAGGAGGATCCCGGTGTCTCCTTGCTCCCCGCGATGCCGATGCCGTGTGCGGGGCGGCCGGAGGCACTTGGAGCAGCGCGGGGCCGCGCGCGCCTCCTGCTCCGCTCCCTGCGTCCCGGGATCTTCCTTCGGAAGCCCGCGGGCAGCGGGCGCCTTGGTGGCACTCAAGGCAATCTCGGGGATCGGGAGCGTTATCAGGAGGAAAACCGCAGGCTTGAGGCTGAGGAGCACAATCCAGGCGTTTCCCTGGGTGAGGCAGCGGAGGTTTTCCATGATCCTGGTGTCTCCCTACGCTCCTTGGAGGTGCATGCCCCACTCTCCCGCGCGCTGCTGCACGTGTCCCTTCCTTGCTCTGCAATCATATTCCCAGGCTTTGGTGTCATCAAGGATGGAAAACGTGACAGGAAGGAAAGGAAGCTTTTTTTATTATTATTACTGTTGTTATATTTCTGCCTCCTGCTAAATATGGAGTGACATGAAAATCTAAATAAAAGGGATCCCTGGGACCTGCTGTCTCCTGGCTTTCTGCCAGGATGGGCAGTTTTGTGCAGGGTGCTGGCCCCATGCTGAGAAAGTCATGAACTTCATTTATTTTATTTTATTTTTCCTCCAGAGTGCTTTCAAGGTCCTCCCTTGCAAATTACCTAAAAAATTAGTTGTCCTTTCCCTGTTTCTCATGTTGGTAGAAGCTTCGGAGAGGTCACAGGTTGTCAACCAGTTGCATAAGCTCGTGGCTGATCCTGCTGGTGTTGCGGGAAGGCCGTCAGCCGCAAGGAGCCGCATCCTTTCTCCCACTCCCATTCCTAATCTGCGTTTTCCTCTTAAAATGAAGCAGCCCCCTAGTCTTTCCTGCTGGAGTGGGAATCGTTGGAATGTGACCAGGCACACAGGCATCTTTGAGCCTGCAGGCAGGAAGAGCAGGGAGCTCAGAGGTGGGAAAAGTCCATGTTTATCACCACGGGCTGATGCATTTTGGCGCGCTTCACGCCGATCCTGGGCCTCTTTCCAGCGGGAAAATCCAGTGGGTTTCCTGGTGGACTGCGAAGGGGAGTGAGGGAGAGTCTCGCCGGCCCCGAGACCTCTCTAACACCCTCGCTAGGTGCTGCCTGGTGCGGGGATCCATACGAACCCGCTGCTCCAAGTTTTCCGGACGGGATATCGAAACATTGCCAGCAATGCTAGGAAGAATTAATATTTAATATTAATATTATTAACATAGGGGCTACGAACTGCTGTGCTTAATAACGACGAGAAGGGTTTTGGGAGGAGATTTACTGACAAGTAAACTGGCCCATCCCTGGTGGTCCAGGCCTGGATATTGTGGGAGTTTCCCGGATCCAACCGCGGCCCCTATTTCCCTAGTTCTGCAAGTACACAGTGCTGCTTTCATCCTACACAATTTCTGTTCGTTAATCCCATAAAAAAGCCCAGAACCATTTCCTGGGATACAGCTCTTCATGGGAAGCTGTCGCACCTGGCAGCGTGTTGGTAATCGAAGCCGAGGGTGCCCTCTTGCAGTAGCTTCATCCTTCATTTTTTTTCCTGGCTGACTTCCTGGAGAGACCTGGAATTTCAGGGACATCCCGAACACCAACTCTTCTCACCTATGGCCAGCATTTCCATCCCGCCTGGCTCGGTTCCTCCTGAGCCTCCCGTGCCACTCCGGATACCGTGGGTTGCTGAAAGATTTCGTAATCTTTTAAAGCTGACATAGGGATTTCTTTTACTTTTCCCTCAAAATTACATGTAGGAGAAGGTCCTCTTCTCCCCTGCCTGCAAACAGACAGATCCCTTGCCAGGGGAGCGACTCCTCTTTATTCCAGGATAATGTGCTGCCCTCATTCTTTCCCGTCGAAGCGGTTTCGTTTTTGCATGGCGCAATTACTGCTAATTGGGGCCCGAGGTGGAAGTGGAGCCACGCTGACACGAGCGTCACCCCCGCTCCGCGCAAACCCGCCCTTCCGAGCCCCTTCTGCTTGATCCATGCTCTTTTCCCTGCAAAATCCCTGTGTTTTAGGGGAGGCAGAGCTGTGTCAAGCACTCGGGGACACGAATGCTCCGCTCAGACGCCGCATTGTTCAGGGGCTGGACCTGCCTCCCCTCTGCCTCGTGCGTCCCGTCTGCTGTCCCGGGTTTGTCCCACGATCTGGAGCCGGTGGCTCTCCCCTCTGTCCTTGCGCCAGGCGTCTGAAATGGTGCCAGGGGGCAGCTTCCAAACCGGCCAGGTGGCTCCAGGACTTTTCCGGAGCGTTGCTGCTGTCAGGAACGCTGGTGCCACTTGCCTCCAAACCAGCGTTTTCGGAGTTAATGCCCTTATTTACAGGCTGGGAATCTCTGGCGATTTTCCTTGCAAATAGCAGCCGACCATGGGGTGCTGCTCCCGATGCGTGCTGGGAGCCGCACTGCATCCGAGGGCTCTTCCCGGCATCTGCATGCGGTGTTGCTCTCTCCAGCTCCTCCACTCGGTGCTTTTGGCCTCCACAATCTTCCGGATAAGAACGGAGGTGCCTGGTGTGAGCTGGAAGGTCTTGGCAACCCAGGGGAAGGTTTCCTGCTTTGGGGAAAAAAAAGGGCTTTTTGTTTTGGAAAAAAAAAAAAAAAGCCCGCAGGCTCCTCTGCTTCCCCACCCCAAATCCTTGGGATAAATCCTTCCCCTGCGAAAGGCGGGAGAAGACCTCAGGGTTCGAGGGAGAAGCGCCTTGTCCTGCATGGTGCACGAGGAGCCCCGAGCACATCCCGGCTCTGGAGAGGCCCCCGCAGCCATTGGAGCGTCCGGGAAGTCCGGGCGCTGCTGCGAGCTCCGAAGGGGCCGCGCTGGAGCCGCGTGAGGGAATAACCGCGCTGAAGGAGCCCAGAAATCTGGGGAGCGGGACTTGCCTTAATTAAAAAAAGGAGGAAAGAAAGAAAAGGCATTTTAGTGGTTTCGAAAGATTCCAGCAGTTTTCTGGGAAAGAGCAGCCTTTTGTCCAAGGCTTTTCTTCACACAGCACAGCGAAGCTTTGCCCTTGGACTTGAAGGTTTTAAGGTGCCATATAAAATACACATATATTCCGTTTTCCTTATGTTATCAGTGCAGGAGAACACGAAAGTTGTCCTGCTGCTTTACAGTTTGGGTATTTATTCTTTTTTTTTTTTTTTTTTTATTGTGCCAACAGATAATCCCAGTTTTATTGCAGCAGTTTAGCTCGTACGGTTGTGCTGGAGAAGCCTGCAAGGAGAGGCGCCGACACGGCTGTTATCCCTGGTGCTTAACCCTTGGGGTGGGCATCGGGCTCCTCTGTTTCTGAGAACGGTGCTGCTGTTAGTTACCAAACCTCGGGAGCATAAGTTGAGGCCTGTGAATCGCCCCTGCATTAATTCTTTATATATATATATATTACATAAAAATAATACATATACGTATTGTAAGTTAGTGATTATGTAATATAAAGTTGTATAAGAGCAGATAGGCACTTCCTTTCAGGCCCAGGAAGAAGCTCTTACGCAGCACTCTGAAACCGTTTAAGTAACCCATCTGTTTTGGGGTTTTCCCCCCCTTTCCTGTTCTTTCACCTGCCTTTGTGGTTTCCCAGAGCTGGCAGCGGTGCTGGGAGGTGCCCCTGTCCCAGTTTGGCTCTGCGTTTCACTCCCTTGGGACCCTGTCCCCTTTTCCGAAGCCGTTTGCCAGCCTGCAGGGTCTCTGCCCACCCACGACAGGGGCTCCTGATTTAGCTGGAGCTTTTTGGGCTCCAAATCTTTAAAGCTTGAGCTTTAACACCAATGCAAGATCGCGCAGCTCTTGCTGCTTTCCCTGCAAAGGGTTTTGCAGGTGCTCAGTGCTCGCTCAGTTTCTTATGGACAATTTGGAGCCCTTTTATTTATTTATTGCCCCCCAAAAGTGGGTTTTGCAGCCGTGTGAGTTTTGGAGCTTTGGAGGTGAGTAGGTTTAGTCGCCACGGACAGACGTGGCCTGGCCAGCAATGCCGCGAGCTTCCCCGTCATCCAGCACCCTTCCCGGCGGGAAACCCCAACCTGGGATTTCAGGTGGCTGAAGCCTGAGGCCAAACGAAGGAGAAAAACAAACAGTGGAGGAGGCGGCAGCGAAGCGGCTGCTCCGCTGCTGGGGGCCGCCTGCCGCATCCTGTGCTCCGGCCAACGGGGTCGGTGCTTGCTCCGGCACCAGGAAATGAGCGGCTTTTCCAGCACCGCTGGTGGCTCCGGCTGAAGTGGCGAGCGCTCTGTGTCGCGGCCCTGGGATGTCCCTTGGTGGAAGGAGCTTTTTCTTCCCCGTTTTGTCTGGTTTTGCCAGTTGCAGGAGTTTCAAAGCGTTGCTGGAGCTTCCTCGGGAAGAGCAGGGCTGCCGGGGCCCGGCTTTTGTGGGAAGGTTTTCCAGCTGTTGCTCCAGCACCTCCCATGGCCAGAATTTGCAGCCTGCCAAAGCCTCCCATATGGAGAATATGTGTTTTAGACTGCAGCTCCCTAAGAGGTTTTACTTTATTTTTTTTTCGCTTGCTTTTTGATCCAGAGCACCCACTGGGAGTTCCTTTTTTGCTGCTTTTCCTGTGTTCTTCATTCAGACCTTCTCTACTTTGCTCTGCTGGTGCTGTAGGAGACAGGAACCGCCTGGATCCACAGGAAGTGCTTAAACCCTCTGCTGAAGGAGCCGCTTGAGCTCAGCCCTGAGCTGCTCTGTCCTAGGCTGGGTCTCACGCGGAAATTCACAGCTCGTTGCTGTCTCCTCCCTCCCTTTTCCCACTGGCTCCCAAACCCTCCCTTCTCCACCGCTCCAGGAGGGTGAAATCGCGGGATCTCCTCAAGCTCCCGCTCTGTGCATGGGAGTGCTCGAGACATTGAGCGTGTGCAGGTATAAATTTTGGAAACAACAAGGACGGTGGCTTCTAAAACGTTCTATTTCAGAGCGCTCTGTTGCTTGTCTCTGCTGGGTTTTCTTCCCTGAGAGCGCGACGGCTTTGGATGCTCCGGAGGGTTGGCCTTTCTCAGCCTTCGGGCGATGTTCGGCTGTGTGCAGGGGAGCTGCAGGGCTTTGGTGTGGCCAGGACTCCCCGGCACAACCGGGTTGCCCCAACAGCTCATGCGGGATCCGTGCCGGGATGCTGAGAAGCTGTTTCCGTGTCCCAGCTAGGAGTGCTCTTGGAGGCAGCCTCCCCTCGGACTCCGAGTGACGTATCCAGGGCCCGGAGCCAGAAGAGGATCTCGCAGGAAGGTGCCTGACGCTTCCCTTGGCAGTAGCCACCGCTGCCCTTTCTTTCTTTCCTCATCCCCCTTTGCTTTAAGAACCCAGTCCATAAATCGTCTTGCTCACAAAATCACACTTAGGGCGAGAACTTGCCCATTTCGCTCTTCTATTTGTAGGGTTTGTTTTTTTTCCTCTGGGCAAAGGTTTTTCTTAGCAGCTTCGAGTACAAAAGTGCCTATTTGTTAAGTCTTTCCTGGCTTCGGACAGAGGAGTTGAAACTCTTGAATATTCCTTTTCTTTTCTGGGAGTTCTGTTCCGTGAACTCTCTTCTCCCACTCTCATTTATCAAATCCTGCTGCTTTTGCTGGCTTTTTGTGCCCGGAGAGGGGTGGGACTATTCCTGACCTGTCCTACCAAGCTGCCTTCCCTCCTGGGGGGGAAAAGGAGGAAAACAACCCCGTGCTGGAGTCTGGGGGGATGGAGACATCTCTCCTGGTGGCAGGAGACACCTTGGATCTGTTTGCCTGCAACATCAGACGAAGGACCCCAATAATCCCGTGGCAGAGCTGGGGCGGGCAATGCAGCCACCTGATCCACTCCCCTTTGCGCTGACGTGTGAATGTGGAAAACAGATGTGGCCCAGGGATGCTCTCTGCTTTAACTACCTCCAGCCAGATGTTTCCAGCCTGTAGCGCTAATTCCCACTTACAGTTATCCACGAGCTCGATCTCGCAGGGTCCTCGTTGCCTTCATGCTTGAAAGGAGGAGAAGCAACTCCCTTAATTCCCATCCTGCGCTCCATTGGGATGCTCCATCACGCTTCTCATAGCTTCATGCTGAGCCAGACCTTCTGATCCAAAGATTTATTTTCCTTTCATTAGTGGGACAAGAGGATTAAACAGTGAGAGGAATAAGGGTGTGTTGAGTAGTGCCTGTGTTGGAACAAGGGGATGCTGCATTTGGGCCTCTGCGGTGCCCACGTTTTTAATGCAAAATGCAGCACCACGTCTAAAACTCTCTTCCTTGCCCAGCTCTGTGGGGACTCAAAGGTATTAAAACAAAACAAAAAAAGTCCTTTTGACATTTAAAATCGGTCTGGGCAAAACATTAGGAAACAACATACTCTGGGGGACAAGATGATCTAATGCAGCTCCGACTTTAACGAAACATGTTTCTGTGGAAAGTTGTTGCCGTGCTTCTTCCAGAGCACTGTCCTGCTGCCCTGCCCTGCCGCGGGGTTTAGGCAGCAAGTTCTCCTTAGACTCCTGTTTTGCCTTTTATGTTGTATCCGCGTCGGAGCTGGCTCCGTTTAAATCCTCCTTTCCCTTTCCAGAGGAAAGACTCGCAGAATGTGACGAGTTATTTAAAGTCCATTTCCAGGGGGAAGAAGGAAAAACGATGCTTCTAAGTGGTTTGCCCAAGATATTCCCTCCTTCTTCTCACAGCCGGCTCTGTGTGCAGGTTGTACTTCTCGTAGCTGCACGTCCCTATCGCCAGTGCTTCACCTGGGAGAAGGCTGCAGGGCGGATTTGTGCTGTAGGATTTTGCCATGCCCGGCCTCGGGAGCTGCTTTGGGCACGGCGGGGAAGAGCGATTCTGCATCCCTCGGCGCTGCGGAGGCTTCGGGATGGGGCCTGGAGCAGAGCCGGAGGGAGCCGCCGGGGTTGGACATCCCCAGAGCGGTGGGAAATCATGGCTGGAATTTTGCGACTTTGGGCCAGGGCTTCGGCCGATGTTCCGGATCTACCTCCAGCCTTTGTACAGGCCTCCCCAGATGAAACCCTTGGAAAAATAAATGGCTTTTGTAGTGAGAAGAGAGGGAAGGGATCTTGTCCTGATAGATGGACATAAGCATCTGAATGAGGGATTTTTCTTTCCTAAAGCTCTCTGCATTCCCTGTTTTGCTTGAACACTGGGTTATTTTTTTTGCATGTGATCCTAGGTGTGGCCCGGGCTTTCCCAATAGGATGTTACTTATTCAGCCCCAATCCTCTTCCTGCCTTTCTTCTATGCTTTAGGGATAATGCCATAGTTTAAATTTCTGCTTCTTGCTCTTTTTTCCTCCTTTCTTCCTGGCACGAGCAGGTGCCAACTGCAGATCTGTGCGTGCATTGCACAGCAGGAGCTTATCCGGAATCATCCCTCTCGGACGCCGAAGGGTTTAACATCAGTGACAGATTTCACCCTTTGCGAACTCTCACTGCAGCGCTGAAACCCAGTTCATCTTTTTTTCAGGTCAAAAAGACACCGCTTCTGCTGGTAATCGGGTTTTTGAGCAGGTTTCAGTATGAGTCAGCCTGTCCTCAACTGAGCGTTAGGGCCGTGGAACATCGGAGCTATCGGCACGGTTTGACCGCCGGTTTCCTGTTGTTTTGGAGACCTTCAGCCACGTGGGAAGGGGAGCGATGGACGCCCCGCGTTTTTGCTCATCCCTTCCTTTTATCCAAGCTTGTGGAACTGGTGAGAGTTTCTGAGGCTGCTCCTGGGCTCGGCCGGGGTCTGCAGCACCCGTTGTTGCTTCTCTGCTGTGTCCAGGAGGACCAGCAAGGTGCAAAGACTTCACCAAACCTCAGTTTTTAGTACTGCAGCTCTGACTAATTGAGGCAGCTGGGCCTAATGGCTCCACAAATATTCCCCTGTAAAGCAACATCAATACTCTGGTGCTTGAATTAAGCTGATGGATTCTGCTGTGCTTTTAAGTGACTTGGCAAAAACGTTACCTTCTGAGGCTAAGGCTTTCAAGGGACCTGCCTAGAGGCTGCAGGGAAGTGTGGATTATCAGGAGTTAGGGCAAACTTGTGCAGGAGTAGGAATATTTTAGAGGGAATATAGCCTTGTTTTGCCCCTGGACCAGTTCTTGCATACTGAAGATTCATGTTTATGGATGTTGGCCCCTTCTTCGTGCAAGAAGAGCATATGGATGGGCCCCGATGCTGTCAGAGAGGGTCTGTGACCACGTGCCCAGCCTTTGGCTTGTCAGCATGTGGGAGTATCCGTATGGAAGCGGGTGCTGGTGGACATGGGAAATGTCTTGAGCGAAGTCAAAGCAGATGGAGCGCGCAGACCAAACCAGCCCGTCGAGTTCAGGCTTCACGAGGTAGACGCGTTATCGAGAGCCATCTGTATTTTTTTTCCTTTTTCTCTTTTCAAACCAGTTCTTCTGCTTCCGTGCCCTGGCGAGGAGCGAGGCGGGAAGCTCTGCGGCGCGTGCGTTGCTGTCGGTGCCTGTTAACGTCGGGCCCAGGGCTTGGGGGTGCTCCGAGAGCTGCGATTCCTGGGTAACTTCAATCTTGGGAATTTCCACGTTTTGAAACTGGGGGACCTAGGGAGGTCCCACATGAAAATGGTCTTGGATCTGCTCCGTCACGATCAGCCGTAGGCTTTAACTAGGTGCACTGTAAGTTTTTGGAGTTTATTGAAGTGGGGAGGAGAACGCTCTGGAGTTCAAAGTACTCTTCCAAGAGCCAGGAATTGGTGTTTTCAAAGCTTTCCCTTTGGACCCATATCCATCATGGTTCATTGGAACAGGCTGCCCAGAGAGGCTGTGGAGTCTCCTTCTCTGGAGATCTTCCAAACCCGCCTGGATGCCACCCTGTGCCCCATGCTCTGGGTGTCCCTGCTGGAGCAGGGGGTTGGACTAGGTGATCTCTAAAGGTCCCTTCCAACCTCAACCATCCTGGGATTCTGTGTTCACGGTTAGTGTCTCCATCCCAGCGTGTCCAACCCTTGCTGGGTTGCACAGACCCGACCTTTGCCTTGGACCTGGCCAGGCTAGTCCCTCTGAGAAGGGCCGAGAGCTGCTTGGAGCCGCGCTCGAGGCGCAGGTCCCTCCCCGTGCCTGTCCCTGTCCCTGGCTGCGTCCTGGCTCTCCCTGGCACCTGCCCTCCGCCAGCCGGCTCCCCCGGCACAGGGATGTTCCCTGCTGCCCCATCCCTCCCTTCACCCTCCCGCCAGCACGGACTGCTGATGCCTCGGAGCTGCGCTGAGCCCCGAAGGGTAAATGGCAACTCACGCAGCAAACGGTCACTGCGTCGTGACACAGTCATCCCTTCTCCTTAACTCCCCTTATCCATCCTCTGCCCGTTTTTTTTTTTTCACATTTCACTTAGATTCAGCGGGAACAACACGGCTCTCATCCCACATCGAGCGAGCTCAATAACTCACTTAATAATCTTGCCTGTAAAGCGGCTTCGGAGGCCGGGCTGAAAACGAGCCACCCTGTTGCTAAGGGGAGGGGAAAAAAAAAGCCTTGGGAATACTTATCTTCAGCCGTCCAAAACTGCAGATAACATTGAGTCACTGCTGACAGCCTCAAAGCAAAACAGATGTTCGCGTTTTGGTGGCTGAAATATTAAAGGTACAAGATGAGCAGTGTGTGTCTGGTTTTAGCTAACGTATTTAATTGGTGGCTGGCAACTGAGCCAGAGCATAAGATGCAATGCAAAGATGGGTCTCTTCTGTTTCAGAATTGCCTGTGTGTTTTCATTAAAACTCCTTTCCTTCCCCCCCGCCCCCCTTTATTTTTCCTTAATCGGTCTTTCCTGCTTGAGTCATTCTTACTGTAATTGTAACCTTTAGTTCTGGATGGGAAGAGGCTTTTTGCAAGGCGCGCGACCAGCAGTAGGGCCTGAGCTGCCCTTTGCAGCATCCCGTGAGGCCTCCGTCCCCGCAGGAGCCTGCAAGGGGGATGTGAAGCCTCGGAGCAGGTGGGAAGTGAAGCCAGGCTCCACTTTGCTGCTCTGCAGGATGAGGCTGCTCCTCCTGGCAGGTCGCAGGCAGTTCCCGTCAAGCAGAGGCCTTTTTGGCTCCCTCTCCTGCGGGTGCTGAGCTCTCCGTTCCTCCTTCCGCTTAAGGGAAGGGGGACAGGCCCCAAACCTGCTTGGCGCCGCGTTTCACTTGATCCCTGCGCTTAATTGTTTGTGATTGGGCTCTTCAGGCTCTCTCTGCCACAACCAAGCAGCTGAAAATTAAAATACTAATTACAGAGATGGATGCAGTCGAAGAGGACGCGGGCTCCCAAGCCTGAGTGCGACACAGCAGCAGAACGAGGTGGGGTTGAGCTCATCTCCTGGGATGCGCCGGCCTCCCAGGGTTGATTTTTGCCCTTCCCTGCTTTGTGATGACAGTAAACAGCAGTTTCTCGCTTTGGAGATGTTGAACCACAGATGCATTTATTCATCACGCATATAGTCGACGGCCTCCTCGTGCCTTTTTTCCCCTTTTTGGTGAACTCTTGGGCTTGCGTGTCTGCGTCCCGCAGCAGTATTGCGCACACGGAGAGTGTGCGGCTTCCCCACGGCTCCTACCGCTGCGATAATGAGTGCAAAGTGCGAAAAAATGTGTCGGTGCAAACTTTTCCAGCCTGTCCTGAGCCAAAATTGTAAGTGCAGGTAGAAGATAGGGAGTCTGAGGCCCATGAGAACTGCGGGAATGGGCTGAGCCTTCCATAGGGGTGTGACTGTGCACACAAATTCAGCTGGTTTCTTTGTTAATCTTACAGCTCTGTGCGAGCTGCCTTGATTTTCATTGTCCTATGTGTTTTCGTTCTCCTCCTAAAAGCACGTAAAATGTGCTGTCCGTACCTGTGGCTTCCTAGAGTGCCGTGAAATGATTTTTTCCTCCCTGTGCTGGATTTTGAAGCATTAAGCTCAAACAAAGGTGGAGGGAACCCTAATTCCAGTGCAGTTTTTTCCTTTACCTTTTGTGTCTCTTAAAAACAAGTTACTAAAGTCCCTTACTGGGATCCTACTGGCCAGGGTGATGGCCCCAGCTCATCCCTCTTCCCAAACTGCAGCCGTGCTCCCATCTCCCCCTAAAACCCCAACAAAACGGAGGTTAACGCGGAGGCAGGAAGCGCCGGCTGTAATTGCTCGGGGATTTTTGCCTTTTACGATCTCGTTTCACCTTAAAAAGGAGCCTCCGTCCGGCACTGCAGTCCGCTTGGGTGGATTTGGCCGGCCTCTCGTCTGACGTCTTTTGGCAGCTCCGTATGTTTTAAAACATCCTCTGTAAGAGTCTCCTGGCCAGGCTAAATTTGAAGAAAAAAAAAAAAAAGGACCGTTCTCCGAAGGGAACGGAAGCGCCTGGTGCTCCATAGCCTGCCAAGAGCCCGGGAAGGTCCAGCCCCGCTCCCGGACCTGCCCAAGGACTCCTTTACTTTGGCCTTGCGCCTTGAGCTCCGTCATCGCCGCCCCGATGCCTTGGGAGGCTGCAAACCGGGACTGGTGCCTGGGAAAAGCGCTGGGATGGGAGAGAAAAGTGGCCTTACTGTGCCAACCCGGCCATTAATATGTTGCTCACATTGCGATCCCGTTTCCCTACTACCTGTTTTAAACACCGCTTGCTTCCAAAGGTATCTGGACTTCCCAGCCCCGCAGCCATCAGTGGCCCATGTGAGGGCTTTTCCCTCCCATCCTGGCTCAAAATGGGGGGAAAAACCCCTCAGCACCCCCAGCTAAGCTGCTTTCCTAAGCCTATAGCAACTGTCTGTACATCCTCCTTCCCGGTGCTCTCCCGGGCTCCGGCGGGCATGCAGGAGTGCCACGGATTACGTTCGCCCCCCACTTTGGAACGCGCTCTTCAAGTCCTCTCTTTGTATATTTATTTTATTTATTTATTTTCCTGGGCTACTGAACATTTCCTAGGCTCCATCCCAGCGAGTTGGTAACCCTGCAAATAGCAGCCGTGATGGCAGCGCGAGACGGGGCCTGCGGCCGCAGGGCCGCTGCTCACTGGTCCTTCTGGGAGGGCAGGTTTTTGTTGTCGACGTTACTGTCAGTTTTCTCCCCCTTTCTCGCCGCTCGGCTTTTGTGCAAGGCCGAGGCTTGACCAGGGAGGTCCAAATACTTGGACTCGGCTGCCATAGGGTTTTTGACAAGGGAAATAGGATTAATATTGATGTGGGGCTGTCATGAAAGGCCGTGAAGGCCTCAAAGGCTGTGAAGCCATTGAGGTGGTGAACCATGTAAAACAGCATGGGATTTGGCCCTCTCCTTAGAAAAACAAGGGATATTTTGTTGTGCTTGTGTAATATTTGCATGTAACGACAAGACTGATCTCAACGGGACGAGGCGGCAGAGGTGTGCTTAAGGCAGCGGTCTAGAATTTGAGGGTAAGATCTGGAGATCTTCTCAACCTGAGGCCAACCAATTTGCGTTCCTCATAGTCTTCTCTGCAAAACATTTGTTTAGAACAACTTTTGTTCATTAATTTTGGGCTATATTCACAGGTTAGCCAGCCCTAGGCTACTTCCAAGCGGTCTGAGCCATGGTCTTCATTTTTTCTGCTGTTCTTTCCCTGTGTTTTGTAGCCTGGCCTGCCCCCAAGGATGCTTGTAGGCTGAGACTTTGCTTGGCCACTTTATTTGATATGGAGACCACGTTAGCCAGTGGGACAGTGACTATTAGATGAGACGGTCCCGGTCCCTGAGAAAAGCTCATGCAGTTGGGACAATAAAAAGACTGTTTGCTTAAAATGGCCACTCTGTCTAAAATGACTTGTCCATCTCTGCACAACCCATTAACTTGGGCGTTCCCCTCTTCCAGGGTGCATCGAGACGAATCATCAGCCCTCATAAGGATTGATTGCGGCCTGCCCATCGCCATCCTCCTCGTTTGGGGCCTATTGGAAGAGCCGTCGTGTTGGGGACGTGGACGGTTGCGTGAGCGTCCCTCTTAAGGTACAGTAGAAACATGATGGAGCCTCTTTGGGGATGAAACGAGTGCAAGAGAGTGGCAGCTGAGTTTACAACTTCCATGTTAATTTACATGTCTCAGCCTTGAATGTGAACCACGAAACCCGTGCTCCGTCCTTGCCTGGGTTTCGTCTCAATGAGCATAGTCAGCTTCGAGTTTGCGGGAGAGCTCCTACGTTTCGATGCAAAACTTCACAAATCACAAATTTTATCTTTTCTTAAATTCATACAGAAACGATTCTGTCATCTGTGAAATTTTTAATTCATGTGGTGTGAAACATGCAAACTTCTGGTGTTAACTCTTGCAGTATTTTGAATCGAGCTTTTTTTTTTCTACTTTGCTGTTAATACAAACTGGTTTACGCAGAAATCCACTGATCTTTGTTATATACTCACCTGAGCCAAGGTAATAACTACTGGGTTTATGAAGGAAAGGGAAAGAAAAAAAAACTACTATCTGTAGCATGAAGCTTGTGGATTAAGAAGGAAGCTTGTGTAGTAAGAAGTAATGTTGTTAGTGTATTACTGAACTAAAAAACAACATCCAGCAGGGAGTTTGCTGGAATTTGTTTTTGTTTAAGTTCTTCCCGTGGCCTGGGAAAAGCTTTTAACAAAATAATTTTCCTGAAAGATTTTTTCTCTGCGATTTTACAAGAAGGATTCCAACCAAAGTGGGTTTGATATAAGGAAATGTTGAGTTAGCAAAAGCAAAATGGGATGTGTGTCCTGGTGATTTTTGCAGGCAGGGTTTGTTTAAAGCGTTTTTTTGCTGTGGCTTCCAGGTATGCAGATTCACCCTGCCTGGGGATGAAGTGTGTACATATGGTTTGGTATTTCCTTAAAATGCTCGCCTAGGTTCCTGTTGACAGGACTTGGACCAATCCATGATTTCATTTAAAAACTTGGAACTGTTTTGCCAGCCCGGGATGGTACCGCCGCCCCAAACTGCAGGGACTTGTGATTTTATGTACGTCTTCCATGACTAACTGCTTCCACTTCCAAATTTGCAAGGCTCAGCAATGTGTTCCGGACACATTAGTTTGTGTATACATATATATGTATGTGTTTTACTGAGCTGAGGTTGGTACCAGGCTTTTGCTGCATGTGTTTTTGTCCTAGTGACCGACTCCCTTTTTGGCTTTGATGGAAGAGCTCCCATTGAGATCAGTAGCTGAACAGCTCAATAGTTTGCTATGAAGTGGCCAACCATCCCCCAAAAGTGGCCTTATCCTTGTTACATACCTTCTCCATAGCTGATGCCAAGGGAGGAGTAAATTTGATTTGATTTTGGCTAGAGTGAGAGATGCGGAGAAAATTTTGCCTATGAAGTACTGTTAATTTTAAGAGCCTACAAGGCAATCTGATGTTAAATCTTCTGCTTCTATAAGAAAACCCTTTACCGGGAGCAAAAGGTGGATGCGGATCCGACGTTGAGCATGAGTGCTCCAACCCTCCGGATAAAAGAGCAGGACACGGGGATGGGGTCGCCAGGCTTGTGCTCCTCGCCGTGGTACTGAGGGCCGACCATCCTAATGGTCCTGGGGACTGGGATGCTGCAGGGGCCTCAGCTTGGCTAGCAAATGCCCCGAGCCTTTTGCCCCCGGGGGGCTCTGCTAAAGGAATTTGGAGCTTTGCCTCTCTAAAACCGGGGTTATGAAACAGCCATTGCTGGTTGGAAGTGCTTTGCAAGTATTTTTTAGTGCATTTCTGGGTTCCTTTCAAAGTGGGTAATCACACATCACTTACTGAGTCAGATGCAGGTCCAGAGTGTTCAGGTTTGGATTAGGCAGCAGAGAACTAGTACCGGAAGGTTTCCCCTTTGGTGCATCCCCAGATTTCTAGGCTCTGTCCTCGCCGCTCACACTCACCAGTTACTGCCCTCTTTTGTCAACCGTTTCAGTAGTGTCTTACGTTTACGCTCACTCAGACTACCACAGGACATGATGCTGGTGGACTAGGGGGTTACATTTGCCCAATACAGGTAAATTTATTCCATATTTCAGCTTTTAAACCTAGTTAATGTCCTAAAGGCCTTGTAGATGTAACTGGAAACCTTGTTCCGGGCAGAACTTCCCCCCAAGGTCTGGGAGCATCTCGTGTGAGTGGAGGTTTTGCTGGGATAGCGTCTATCAGGAATTTTATTCCTAACTTCCATCCTAAGATGCTGTGACCTGTCACAACGTATTTATTGCTCAGTTACCTCCATCACAGAGAGGTGCATTTCACCATGAGCCGAGGGACTGCACAGAGCGGATGGAGTTGGGGTTAACAGCTGCTGTGTGAGAAATGCAACACCAAACGTCATCCTCCCAAAATCAGGTTGGCTGGAGCAGGGCCAGTTGCAGATTCTTGAAAACGCGGATCGAAGCCTTCCTCCCAGAAACCAAGGGGAATCCACGTTGATCTCTCTGGGCTGCAAATGAGCTGTGCTTCCTGCTTGCAAACAAATCAATTAAGTTGATTTAAGCTGAACCAAGAACACTGCGTTCCTGGAGCAGAGAGGGGAGGGTTAGAAACAGACCCGCGAGCAAGCGCGGCCGCCTCTCCGAGGGCAGGAATGGGAATTCAGGCTCCCCTTTCCCGATGAGGGGGGATCAGTCGTGCTCCCTGATACCTCGGGGTACCGCAGCTGGGGACGTGCGCAGGGCTTTGCTGCCTGTCCGGGCTCAGCCTGCTGCGTAGGAAGGTGTCACCAAGCCGTGGTTGGGATTTTCCAACCAGGTTATTTCCATGAGGGTGACACTTCATAACGAGGAGCTAAGAGAGAGGTCCCAGGTGATGCCCAAAACGTGCTGTGAGAATGAGCGTTGCTGCACTCACTGCTGGGCCGTTCCCTCCTTCAGGCTCCTTCTCCCGAGCTTTTGCATCCCGACGCGCTCGCGGGCTCCTTCCAGCTGCGGTTCCTGGGAAGCTCCTGCCGCCTGGAGCGCGAGCGGCAAAACCAGAGCGCTTGATTTGACCCTGAGATGCTGAAACCACCGCGGCGCTGGCAGGGCTGCGGGTTCGAGAGCCTCCTTCCTGGCTCCTCGGTAGGTAGGTGAGCCCCTGACCAGGCTGGCAACTTCCTTCCGGGCTCTTAGCGAGCTTAATTTTCCACCGAATAGCAAAGGGGCTTTGGGGATTTTGCTTGTTTGAGGTTTAAAGCCTCTCTCACTGTTTCAAATGGAATTTTCCAACCTTTTAGCTGAATCTGGGCTATTTTGCTGAATCAGGCTGGTGCTGAACCTGTGCTGTAGAGTCGTAATTTGCCTTAAAGCTGGCATTCCTCTTTAATATTAGTGCTAATGTATTGCTTTACTACTTGCTTTTCAGCTAGGTCTGTAAGAGAGGATGGTAGCAGAGGTCACCTGCCTCTCTGTAACTCTAGTCATGCCCAAGGTCTCAGTTTGAATAAAACTTTTTTTCTATCAAATGTCTTGTTTTGGGCAGGAGGGGATAGGAGGGAACAGAAGTGTAATCTCTAACTAGTCTTAGCACCGATTTTCCTTTTTCTATTCCTTAAGTAGAAATCCGCGAGTGCTGTTTCAAGGGAAGCAACGCCAATCATTTTTATTTGTCCCTAAACTTCTCATCATGCTTCTCAGTTTGCCATCACGTAGAGATTGAGAGGCCCACGACGTGCAGGGATGGAGCAGGGGGAATGCCCTAAATCCCGGGAGGTGAGTTCCCGTCTGGGGCACGTGCTTGTGCAGACAGCAGCAGCATTCGGAGAGCTCAACTGAAAATAAACTTCAGAAAAATAAACTGAACGTAGACAGGCAGCTACAGCCTGGGGGAGCACCTGGTCTTGAGCCTCGGTGAGACTTTGCTCGTGCTTCTTTTTCCCCTATAGGTCTCCTATTGTTTCTCTGGATCCTGTCTTAACAGGTTTGCAGCAAACTCTAGGATGTGTTTGGAAAAGGGAAGGAAACCTCCTGCTCTTGCAGGCTCCATGGTGAGCCGTGGGGCGCTTGGGTTCTCGGTGCCCGTTTATATGTGGGTCCCTTCCTTTGAGCTCGCCTCAAGAGGTAGTGGGAGAAGAAACCTTTTTCTCTTAACGCCTGTGAAGGACAAGGAAACTTCCCCAAAGTTAGACTTCCTCTCCGAGGAGGCCCTGAGAAAAGCAAACAGTCCCAGTGCAAACAACAAGTACCTGCATGCACCGCTGTGCCTACCCACACACGCGTGCACACACACCGCGCGCTCCCCAGCAGCTCCCAACCTGAGAAAACGAAGATAAAATCAAACGACAAGTGAAGTTAATTGTGCTCCCAAGGCAACCGGAGATTGGTGAGAAGTGCTGGATTGAAATCTTGTGGGATTTATTATTTCTCCCCGTCCTTGCGGCGAGGTTTTGCCTTGCGGCTCTCCCAGGGCAATTCCCTGCTGACTTTGGGGAGGAGAGCTGGGTAGTTCCTGTGCCCGTCTCCTGCGGCTGGTTTCGGGTGATGACAGCTTTGGGGTCATGGGTGGCACAGGTGTCGCTGCCAAAATGCGGTTACCTTCCCTCCATACATGTTCTCTTGCATTTCCCTTGGCTGTGGCCTAGATGCAACTTTTTATGGTGGAAGAGGGCTTGCCTTGCTCTGCAAAGTGTATAGCACAAGTGTGGATTTGGTACAGAAGTTTGGGCTTTAGATTAAAAAAGAAGGAAAAAAATGGGGAAATGTGACTGAATCTTCTTGTTGTCATTCTACTTGCATATTTTCCCATTTCCTTTCATCCTCACCAAAGTTTGACCTGTGTTTTTTTTTTCTTTTTGCACAATGCTAAAATTGTTAGTGTGGCCTAAGCACCTTTCACAAAAGCCATCAGATAAAGTCACGTTCCAGGGAGTCTCAGGTGTCCTGCTGCTTTATGGAGGAATAGGAATGTGACAAAAATTCTTATGAATGTCAGTGCTGTTAGACTCCCTGTTAGACTGGTGAGGCGGTAGGGAGTAAGTGCATTGGAAATGTGCAGTTAAATGGTTAGTGGTTAAATGTCTTGCTTTTCGTTATGTGAACTTGAGAAATAAGAAGCTCCTTAGAAGAACCCAAGTCTTCGGGAATCTGACTGCAGGGGACCACAACACGCAGAAGTGGAGCAACCCAAATGCAACAGTGTTTCTTGTCATGTCCTCATGCCATAACATGAACCAAGGCCCAGCCATGGCCCATTAACTCCAGAATTTGGCCTCATGCCAAATCTCTGGGTCGGCGCCCTGCGTTGTCTCTGAGGTTGAAGCACCATCAGATGCTCTATGGGATGAATCGGCCATGCCCAGCATGTTCATATGAGTATTCAGACCTGTATGTCACCAGGAACATGTGTTGTTACCTCTTAAGATTGCAGATCTTTCCTCAAAGAGTCGAGAATAATACAAAACAGTGCCTCACTGTGCATGTTAAGCAAGAAAATGTTTTAAAAAACCCACAAAAGTAGTAGCCTGGCTTGGCATGGTTTTTCCTTCTGGCATCTTCACTCGGGTCCTGCGAGCCGTAATTCAGGGTGATCCTGTGGAAAGGAGAAGCGAGGTGCGGGAGCTGATCCGACTGCCCCAAGGGCGAGATCTTCTATAGCTGGGGCCAAGCACTGATCTCTTCACTTCCAGCTCAACGCTCCAGCACAGGGTAATGATTCTCTTTGGTTAATCTGTGCCGTACCTCTAAAGCCCTGGTGCTACCTGTGCGTGGAAGAATCCCACTGCAAGTTTTTGCTGGAGTATCTAGGAGCTGTTTGTTCTCCCAGACTCTTTTTTGCTTAAACTAATCTTTACATGCAGACCTAGCCTGGGCTGGTCTTGCACTGGTCTGGGAATCAGGGCTGCAAAGTTCCACAGTGTTCCTTGGGGAGCATGTTTTGAGCTCCTTCAAGCTAATGCTTGCTAGGTACAGGTACAGTCGGAGGTATTTATTGTAAAACCTAGAGCCCTTAAGAGGATAGTCAGTATTAGCCTTCCAGGTTTTGGTCTCAGACCTACTGGTGTGAGTTTCTGAGCAAGCAACACCCCTCTCAACCAGCAGATGTGCTGGGGCAGATCTTCCAGAAGAGAAGATCCAGGAGAGCAGGGGCAGAAGCACAACTGGATGCCTCCCAGGACAATGGGCTGGTAAATAGTATCCCCTATATGATTTATAAAAAACCTTAATTGAGGAAGGAGCGACTGATGTGGAGCTGATTGCTTTTCCTGCAAAGAAAGTGCAGGCCTAGCTGAGCAGGAGCTGAAGCCAGCGGTGCCCCTCCGGGATGGAGAGGCGAGAAGCCAGCGGCTGACGGCATCGGCACCTCCACTTGGCCGGGAGCGGAGCCGGGAAATGCTCGAGTTGTGGCTGAAGCTACTTGATGCTTATGTGTATCCTGTTTATCTTGTTTGGTCTGGCCATGAGCGTCGCAAAATCCAGACAGAAGCCAGGAGCTTCCTCTGAGTTGTCCTAATACTGGACAACTGGCTCTGCCCCATGAAGGACCTTCTGCTCCTACGCTGGGCGTGCGGACTTGTGGCAAGCGTGTCTGAAACCAAAACACACGGGTTTTGCTTTAATAGCTGGGCATCCACACAGAAAAGCGTCTGACTTCCCTGTCCTCTGGGATGAGGACATGAAAATCCCACGGAGCTGCAGGGTGCAAAACGTGGGGAGTCGAAAGAGCCCGATGGGAAAATGGAGCAAGCGAGACCAGTTAACTTCTCCATCCCAATCCCATATGAGGACAACACGCTGCAAGGATAGCAGCTTCCCTGACTCAGGAAGTCTTTTTTGGATTATTTTTATTTTATTTGTTGGTACGTTAACATAAAGCTGTGGATTGTATTAGGTGGTTCTTTGAGGGGTCTTTGTGCGTGGACATGGGGCCAACCGGACTTTGCCGTTGGCCAAGGCATAAGGACCATTTGTGGGGCACAACATGCCTCTGCCATGGTTCCTCCCATCCACTCTAAAGCTCTTCTCTGCATTGCAAATTATTTGGGATTTTTGGGGGGGATATATGGTGGAAAACTAGCTTGAAGTCCATACGTGTGCTGCTCTTGGGGTTTTTTTGCTCCCCTGCCGTCTTTGGGTGGAGATGGGTCTGCCTGCTGCCTTTGTGCCAAATGTCAAACTTGAAACAAAAGAAAACAAGCAAACCGAAAAAAAAAAAAAAACCCTTCTCAACTTCCTTTATTTTTTATTCCCTTTTGTGACTATTCCTAAAATAGTTGTGTTCTCCAAAGTCAGGGAAATGGGAAGAATGCACTTTCTGCGTGTCAGAGCCCGGAGGGGTCCAGCACAATCCAAACTGGAGGAAAACAAAAATTATGTATGTGCACACATATGTATATGTAATATCTAGATGTAGATAAGCTATTATCTGTATATTATAGATTTTTGTTCTGCTGTATTGGGTGAGGGTTGTTGAACTCACAGTATCTCCAGGACTCTCTTCAGCCTCATGGGTTTACCGAGACTCTGGGGCTGTAACATTTGGAAGGGAAATTAGTTGTTTGGGGGCCTGAGCTCCATTAAAGGGTTGAAATGCATCTTTCTGAGCCAGTTTAAAGATGAAACCATCCTGGGACTTGTCGCGAGCTCCTCAGTGGCTTCTTCCTTCATTAGGGGCTCGGAGTCGCTCACAAAGCTGAGGAGGGCTGGGGGCCCAAACGACTGAACTATCTTTTTTTGGTCCCGTTTGCAACTAGAGCTTGAATTTGTTGCCTCCTCTCTAAACCACAGATATGTTTGTCATTTGAAATTACACTTTAAAATCTTTATTTGGATTTCTTTTTAATTCATTCTTGCTCTGCAGTGCGTGAAGGCACCCTGGTTGATTGTCTAGGTTGGCAGTTTTTAGGATTATTGTAGCTTTTCTTTTTTCATTTCCAACTTAGCCCACAGGAGCCAAATTTCTGCCTCTCTTTCCAAAGAGAGGTAGAAAGTGCTATCTGCAACTAAAGGCGTTCCCTGCTGTGCTTAACACAGGAAGCAGTGGTGGTAACTGCTTGGGTCTGGTGATGATGATGAGCACCACATGCACACAGCTCAATTCTGCAAAAAAAAAAAAAAAGCATGTTTAGCATTTAACACAGCTTAAAAACATCTCCCTTAGAATTTGCATGCACGTCTAACAGTGTTTTTTTTATGAGTTTGTTGAGCTGAATTGTGTAGATTGGTCTTTCACTTACCGAGTGGGGAGGAAATGGCGCTAAAATCCAGTTTGGATTTGTGGCGATAAAATCCTTCCAGCAAAAGCAGGGAATGGCCTGCTCGTGTGGAAACCTGTTGTTGTGAAGATCACCATCTTCACCTGAAGGTTGCAGTAGGTGCTGATGATCTGGGGGAGGTCGGATGTCCCAGTTTGAGAGGGTGATGGCGATTATCTGCTCTGGGGTCCAGATGGGACCCAAAAGGAGTGAAAAAAATGAGATTGTTCATGAATATTTCATTCAATTTTCAAAATCAAGTCCCCCGATTGCCTTCCTACAATTACGTTCTGTGGGTGTGAGATTGGCAGCATTAACCTCCCTGCAAGTGGGAAGGGGGGGAGCGGAGAAAAGGATGCTCTCTTGATGAGGGTTGAATCAGCCTAATAATATTTTATATAGAAAAAATACCTACGTGAAGGAAAATAGCTTCACGATCCCCACGAAGAGGCACATTGCATTTATTTTTATTGTTATTATTTATTTGCAATTGCACATCTTGCATTTTCTGCATTTATCGTGTCACCTCCGAGTGTTTGGGGGAGATGAAGTAGCGCCTGGATTGCAAAGGCTGAACTGTTGAGATTTCCCGAGGAACCAGCAAAAAGCCAGGGATCTGCTTGAAACTCTTGTTATTTCTCCAGCCTGAGTGCCTGAGAGGAAGCGGGAATCCTCCGAGGAGCCGGGAATCCTCCGAGGAGCCGCGGATGGAGCGAAGGCTGCAGCGCGGCCGGCGCGGGCCTGGATTCTGCATTGCTGCTGTGGCTGCACGGAGCAGCTGCGGCTGCTGCCGCCCCTGGGCATCCTCCTCATCCTGTGCCCCCGCGGCAAGCTGCTCCGGAGCGGAAAACCGGGATCCTTTTCCTTGGCGAGAGCAGGAAGGGGAAGCAATGCGGGCTGGGCAGCAGCTCACTGGCTCAGCCCCGCTGCCCCACGCTCGTCACGATGCCAAAGGAGTCTCCTAGTGCCAAATAAGTGGTAGGTGGCAGCTTAAGGGGCAAACTTCCTCTCTCTGGCAGTTCCTCACTCATCAGGATCCTTTTGTGCAGACTCTACTCTGCCCTGTGAGCAGCCTTTGGGTACCGAGCCGCTTCTATTTGCTTCTCTGGCCTTGCTGACCCTTTCTTCAGAGGCAGAGATATCCAGAAGTCACCGCTGCTGCAATCCCTGCTGTTTAAAACTGGGAATAAAAGGCAAGATTGTCTTGTAAGATCTTTTCTTTAAAGTGAGGTTCGCGTGGAGCGCTCTTCGCTCTAGTTGCTGATATTGAAGGTCTTTTTATCTCTGACACCTTCGATCTTCTTTTGCTCTGAAGTCTTCTGTGTGATGCATCTGTCCTAGGAGCACGTCAGGAATGGGATGTGTGGGTCCTCTCTGGCACAGGCCTTCCGGGATATAAGTAGTTGCTAACTGAGATGTAGCTAAGTGCAACAAACGATGATCCACTCCTAAAATACGATGGATGTTAAAGGAATCGAGGTGGGGAAATTTCCTCTGGGGTTGAAAATTCACTCTGGCTCCAAGGGTGCTGGGAGCAGGAGCACTGAGCATCATGGGCTTACAGCAAATTACAACAAAAATTGCCCGAACTGCTTTTTGGCAGCTGGAGAAACTTGTGTGGGCAGGTCCGGAGCACTGCGGACCATGCAGATTGGCCCAGGAATGTCCCACCCCATGGAAAACCCAAGCATGGAAAATCTGCCACCCGGGTTTGTGCGTATCGGTGTAGGGACACACCTTGCACCTTCTTTTTCCCTCTTCCACACGTTATTTCATGGCCTCCCACCCCTCCACAGCAGGGAGGAGCTGGTGCTCTCGGAGGACCTGGGCTGCTGCCCTGAAACCTTCTGCTCCTCTGCTCTTCTGCTGCAGTCAGCAGTTAAAGGAGGTCCTGGGGCGTCAATTTTATTCAGAGGCAACTAAAGTAGAATTAAATTCAATTTATACATATATATATATATATATATATCTCCATTGAAGTTACCAAAAATCTGGATCAGCAGCTGGGGAGACCTTGGTCACTGGTGTTTTCAGGGCTTTGACTCTTCAAAATTTGGGTGGAAAATCTGCATTATTTGGATGTTGTTTCCACCCTTGTCAATTAGCATCGTTTTTTTTTATTATTATTTTCAGTGCCAGGCCCTGAAAATGGGGCTGGATAACCCGATTTCATTCTTTCCTTTCCAAGGGCGCTGTGAGCATTTTTCTGTTCACATAGCCCATTCGGAAACACAAGAGCGTGCTCAGAGCACCTTATTTCTTGGTAACTTATCCGAAAACACAGAAACACGCGGCAGCACCTACGGGAAAAACCCTTTGCGCTCGCTCAGAGGGAAGCCCAGTCTGCACAGAGGCCTTGGTTAAAAATTATTTAAAGCGTCTCTTTGCAAAAACAGAAGCGGCCCCAACGCGCGGCTCGGGCCGCGCTGCCGGCGCGTGATGCGGCTCCCAATGAGCCGGCTCGGCCGCCCGAGGCCCCGTTGCTCCTGGTTACCTCCTCTTGGCACCGTTTTCCCGGCTTTTCGCCCGGGCCGTTTCGTTAGGCCGCTGCCGGCTGCTGCTCGGGTTTATTCCTCAAGCCCGGTTTAATGGGGTGCGTTAGGTGATTTTTGTAACGTCTCGCCACCCTTTTTTCCCCGTCCTCTTGCTATCTGGTTTTTGCCAGCTGATGTGTCGGGTTTCTCACCCGTGTTCAGTCAGAATAAACGCAGTGTGCGCTGAAAAATGCAGTGTGCACCAGAAAAATAAAGGTTTTCTCATTCAGCTCTGGGAAAAAAGTCACCCCAAAGTCACCCAAAGTCATCATGTCAGCAATGTGATTTGCAAATAGAGGGACTATTTCTCATGTCAGTCCCTTGAAATGAGGTTGGGAAAGCTGTGTTGGCCAAAAAGTTAGAGGGTGCGTTAGCTGTGCCCTCTTTATAGAAAGAAACAGGCAGGCAAGGTGCTAGCAAGAGTGTTTTATAGCGACGTGTCTGTCCCAGGCTTAATCTTGAAGATACTAATAAAAGTCCTTGCTAATTTAAACCAGTTTAAACCAACGTGCAGCCTCCTCCCACGAGCACTGCTGTCCACAGCTGTGCAGCAGCTTTGGGGGGCACTCTCCGTGGAAGGTTTATTTCCCTTGGATGAAGGATGGGAGTGAAGTTGAGCTTAAAATGTTGAGTTTTAACTGGCGGCGCGGGTCCCAGGGCTCCGGGGTGGGGATCCTTGTCCGCATTGCTCCTGGGATGCTCCCTCCTCCTCCGTGCAGCATTAGCCTTGCGGAATAACAGTGGTACCGTGGCTGTGCAGTGCCCGCTCTCCATCTGAACTTGCGACCCGCAGGAAAAGGGAAAAAAACAAAGCACAATATCCAGCCTGCAACAATGTCGTATTTATATCTCCAGCGCAAAAATCCATCTGGTCGGAGGAATGAAGAACATCCTCTTGCTGGCCGGAGCTATAACCATTTTTAGGCATCTGGCCGGCGCTCGTTTCTCGGTGCTCGCTCCTCTCCCACAGCCCAAGTGGCAGCGCGAGGCCGCGAGCCGCCTGGTACCGAGTTATTCCATTAAAGAAGGGAGCGGCGGGCGAGGAGACCTCCGTGCACGGGGTGGCGCGAAGGCCCCGGCCATCCCCGCGGCGCCCGGCCTCGCTTCCCGCTCCAGCGGCAGAGCCGCGGGACACTGCAACGGGGCGAGGACCTGCGCGAGCCGAGGGGTGGGAAGGAGCCACGCTGGGCGAGGGGAGCGCCCTTGCTGCGTGCCGAAGGGCTTTATGTATATATTCACGCGTATACATATATATTTATATATTTTTCGCCCCTGTGCGAGTGCAGGAGCGAGCTGTGGAGGCTCCAGGGCAGCTGGTTTATCTCGGGTGTGTCTTTGCTGCTGGCCCTTATCAGGTGTGTCCTGGCGAGCCCAACCGCTCAAACAAACCCTTTTGCCAGGGCCCGAACGGGCACCCGGGCTCCCCTAGCGTGTTTGGCCAGGGCTGGTGTCCGCGTTGTTTTAGTTCAGGGTGGAATCTGTCCACAGGAGAAAACATAAATTAAAAAAAATCTTTTCTGCTGGGCAAGAAACTCCCCTCCCTCCACTTACTGCTCGCGGAGCATCCCCTGATCTCAGTGTGCTAAGGCTGCCGCTCCTCTCATGTTTTCACCCCTCATTTTTGCTCTTTTTTGGCGATATTTCCTTTCTGTTCACTTTGCCAGGGGTGGCTTCGCTTTGTTTGCCGCGTCTGCCTGTAGCAGCTCAGATCCTCCAGCCCCTCGGCGCCCTGGTAGGACTTATAGCGTTTCCAGCCCATGAGGTCTCTGGGGTGTGATGGTCTGGAGAGGCAAAGCTGCTCGGGGCTGCAGTAAATAGGATCCTTTTGTAGCTATACGGTCCAAACTGCAAGGAAACCAAGCCCCATTCAGGCAGAGAGCATTGCAGACCTTTCGCTTGGGCTCCTATTCCTTGTACGTCCCGGCACTTAACCACTGTTAATGTGAAAATTTATCACTTCCACCGTGTGCTGTGCGGCGTGTTGAATTTGGCCTCCCTGCGGCGCGGTAACGATGACCATGTGGCTGCCCCATCCTCATTGTAAGTCCTGTAGCTCCGGGTCCGTTCTTGGTCCTTTTTTGCAGCATGTTCTTTTCCCGGGCCAAACGCCAGAGTATCTGTCATGGGAGATGACCCCGGCTGAATCCTGGAGAACAGACAGAGCTTGCATCCGCCTTGAAGTGAGAGAGTCTGGGCTTTTTCAGCATGGGGATCCCATCGATTCGCACCTGCTTTTGGTAGGCGAATCGAAGGCAGGTGGGGACTTGGAGAAGGATGGTGGCCGTGCAGGGCTCCTCCATGCTCAGGAAGCTGCTCCTTAGGGTCTCTGCAGAGCCATATTCCATTAGGGACCATGAAGAGGGGCCTATGTGAGAGAAGAAATGGTTAGCAGGAAGGTGGATTAGTAGCACAGACCTGTAGTTTATGGGCATTGCTGTCAATGAAGCACAAGGAGGATAAGCTGCCGCTTGATGCTTCATTCGTTCCTCCTACGTCCTTGTTCATTCAGCTGCTGAGATTCAGAGTTTTTTTCTCTCAGGGCAAGGGCTGTCAGGGATCCTCAACACGGCAGCTTGGTCAGCATCCCCATCGCTGCTGTAATCCTGGTGGTGACTGGAAGGAGGAAGGTTGATTTTTTTTATTTCTTTGCAAGGATTATTTCATTTCCTCGTGTTAAGGATGGATAAACCAAAGTGCAGGGAATTTGAGGTCTTTTTTTTTTTTTTTTTTTTTTCCTTTTTGCAAGTGCGTTTGCACTGCAGCAGTCAATTTTTCTAGCAGCCTTTCCCTGCCACGGTCTATCCTGTGCATCGCATTGGGCATTAGGGTGAGAAGCTTAGAGAGAAGAGTCATTTGGGAAGTGGGATCGTTTAGAGGAGAGAACAGGAAGGGAAAAGGATTTCGGATGAAGTCACTGTGGCACAACGATAATCCCAGGAGATCTTCTCACCCCTTCTCCTCCGCAGTCTGGGCTTTGCTCTGGGGCAGGGGCTGATGATCCCCTTGCCCGGTACCTGGCAGCACAACGTCACCGTTGTCGCCCGTAGCAGCTCGCCCTCAACGCGGGCCCGGCGGATCGCGGCGGCTTGCAAGCACTCTGTGCAATCATACTGTCCTAGTTAGCATAATGATACTAATTTATGCACAAATTGTCCTCATTTATGTGTGTGGATATGTAAGATTAAGCCAAGCGTAGAGCCGAGTCCTGCTTTAATGCAACTATTAATGCTACGTGCAGCCTTACAGGGTACTGGGTGTGTGTGTCTCAAGAAACCGTGCTCCAAAATCGTGGGTTTTTTATGTTTTTGCAACAATAACCCTCATGCTGCTTTGCCCCAATGTTCTGGTAGCAGCAGCACTGGCTGGTGGCGGGAGGCAACGGAGAATAAAGGATTCGTGTATGGAGATTAGTCTGGATTAAAGGCAGCTTTAATTTGCCTTGATAGCCTTGGCTTTCAGCTGGATTACCCAGGCGGTGGGATTTGGTTCTGTCTAGCCAACTAATACCGGGCTTACCGTTCCTTTAATTATTTTAAGAAGAGAGGGAGCATTCCTTTAACCATAGGCTGCTTTTGTGAACCCCGTGTGGAGCAGATCTTGAGCGTTTCTGTGTATAGTTTTATACCGTTAACCCTAACAAACCAAACCAGTCTGCAGCTGTCATGGTCTGAAGGCCCATCCAGCGCCACAGCTCCCTGAGCACTTCTGGCCTGCAGAGGTTCAGCAGCTTCGGCGAGTGAAGCAGGGTTTTGCATTGCACTGCGTTGGGCACGGTCCTTAGCCTGCTCCTCAGGAAGGGCTGGGGAGCTGGGCCTTTCTCAGGTTCATCCCTGTCTTCGTCCGTCAGCGTCGTTGCTGTTTCAGGGAGATCATCGTGCTGCTCGTCCTTATCTTGTGGTAGTCCCCGGCCACCACGTGGACACGGCTCTGTGAGAAGCGATTAGGAGCTGTTTGCTGCCATGTGCTTAGCGCTGCCCGGGCCGTTTCCCTTGATGGAAACTGCTTGCAGCGTCGGGGTTACCGAGCTCGGAGATAATCACAGAATCACAGAATGGTTGAGGTTGGAAGGGACCTCTAGGGAGAGATAAGCCGCCACTGTTGTCTGTTGATGTGTAAGCGTGGTTGGACCCGACACACGTGTGGGCCCGACGTATAATAGCGGGCAGATCTACCTGATAAATACATCTTCATCCAAACCCGTGTAAATAACAGAGGTGGTCTAATCAGATCTGCCCGTAAGATTTTCTCGAAAGTGGTTTTCAACGTGGGCTGTTTCAGCTGTTCCACACTTGAGCAGCTCGGGTGCATGTCCGAGCCACGCTTCCCTTGTCGGAAGGGACCAGGTTTATGCGTCGCTGCGAGTCACGCTTCAGGAGACAGTCTGCTCTTCTCCTACTGGTGACGTTTTACAACTATTCAAACACACCTCTTGCTCCCAACTGTTCAGACCTGTTGTGTTGACTCGTGTCTGCTTTGGGTCAGGGCCCTCAGTCTCCTTTGTTTTCCTTTCCTTTGTATTTCCTTTCCGAGTTACCTTTCCAAAGTAAGTTTTTGCACCAGCGTGATGTCTGCTTCATCCTGGAAGGAGATGTGAGCAGAGACTGTGTGTCTTGCTCCAAGTTTGGTGAAAATTCAGCTCTATCCCTGCCTCCCTTTTAGCTATCGGGATGCTGCTGACTGCAGTGCAACTCCAAGCAGGAGGACCAAGGAGAATCTTTGGCTCCTTTAAGACCTTCCCAAGCTGGTTGTGAATGTTAAATCCGGAAACTTTTATTTTCTTGCACTTCTCAATGCAGTCTGATGTTGCATTTTGAACTAGGAGCTTTGAGAACACATAAATAGACCAGGGAAATATTGATGGTATCGTTCCTTATGGAAACTTCCTCATCTCATCTTATAAAATGCGCCTGGAAATTCCCTACTTTGTTTTAAAAGCCATGTAGTTAACTAGCTCATCAGGGGGATGGAAGGACCTCATCCCCATTTTCCAGAGCCAAGAGGACAGACTGCAGCCTTGGCTACCTTTCCATAGTGGCCTGGAGGGGAGGAGATTCTTCTGTCCCTTGGAAGCAGAACTCCTACGAGGCATCGCGACTTGGGAAAAGCTGGATTGTAAGGAGGAAATTGCAGGAAGTTTGGGGAGGGCAATAAGCTCGGCACATGGAGGACAGCACTGAGGGGCTCACTTGAAGAAGAAGCCAAGGCCTTAGCTGTTCTCCAGTTGCTCTAAAGGGGAAATACTTGGGAAAATAACCCTACTCTTTTCCTGCCTGCCCAGATTTTACATATATATATATATATATATATATATATATATATATATATATGTATATATAAAGGGCTAAACCTGAAGCCCAGAGGCAAGGACGGAGCTGTCTTATAGCTACTCGTGCGCTCACACTCCTTGTTCTCGCAGACTTAAGGGCAGGCCTGAGCTCCAGATCTCATTGCTCTGAAAGCCCCCTCTTGCCTGAGCCCATTTTTTTTTTGTTCTTCGCAGAGATCTTTGCCAAATCAGCCTTGTCTGCCTCTCCCATCAAAGCGCTGAGACTTGCCTAATGAACCAGGGGCTCAAACGAGCTGCCGAGTATATGCAAAGCAGCAAGGAGATCGCCCAAGCGTCGTGTCTGCGCCGCGGTGGCTTGGCACCAGCCGCGCGGGTGGCTGGGTCGCATCCTGCCCTGGGGCTTGGGAGAGAAGATGCTGAGAGAGGAAACTAGTCATTTATTTAAATGGGTTCAGTACAACATCTCCAGATGCCTCAGGTTTCTTATCTCTTGCTTTATAGCATCGGAACATGACATTAATAAAAAGAGGGGTGGTTGTGCAACCTCCTGCAAAGAGGTGGTTGCCAAACCAGGAGATAGGGCTGATGAGGGCAAAAGATATTTGAGGAGGGAGATGAGCAGCGCAGAGCGTGGAAACGGCTTGACCTGTCACGCAGTAGTTGGAATCAGCTGGGAGCAGCCCTGGCTTCCCAAGCCAACAACCCAACTCTTGCACTGCAGCTGAGGGCTCAAAATCCCAGAGCTGCTTGGAAAGGAGATTGCTTTGTCCAAGTGTGTGAGAACATCCTGGCCAATGAGCCGAGCCGCAGGGCCGAACTGCAGCCAGTTCCCTGTGGGGCTGCACCGAACCCTCAAGCCAAAGGCTCTATCTGGACAGGTTGGGAAATGCGCTGCTGGCCGCCTCGCTGGTATGTGACCCTCAGGAACCTTCGTGGCAGACACGTTTGTCTTCCTGGTCTCTTTAGTTTGGGTGGGAAAACATCAACATAGGTGGAACAGCTTTTTCAAACACCTCAACCGCTTGCTCTAAGTAAATACACGCTCCTGAGAGCCAGGAGCAAATATAGCACTTGTGATTCCCA
Source organism: Tinamus guttatus (assembly GCF_059628265.1). Classification (NCBI taxonomy): domain Eukaryota; kingdom Metazoa; phylum Chordata; class Aves; order Tinamiformes; family Tinamidae; genus Tinamus; species Tinamus guttatus. The sequence continues at coordinate 3,674,588 of NW_028288752.1, forward strand.
AGATGGAATCTTGGAAAGCTGGGGCCAGAGCAAGGAGCGGGAGGCCAAGAGCGTGACATGTGGCCTCACATGCCCCGGCTGCATGCGGGACTCAGGACAAGTCTGTGTCATTGCTGCGTCTGCCACCGTTCAGTGGGTCAACAAAGCTTGTATCAAAGCTGTTTTTAAGCCCAAATTCTCTGATATTAGAGCAGCTAGGAAGTTGGAAAAACAAAGCACGGACTCACCATGCAATCTCAAGAAGGAAAATGCGGCTGGGGCTTGGTGTTGAATTCGTGCTCCTGGTCTTTTGTATTGACCTTAACTCAAGACGAGTTGGGTGGGTACCGGGGAAATAAAGCAGACAGGAGTTTTACTGGCCTGTATTTCTTGGCGTAGTTGTGGAGCACCTTTCTTCCCTTGAACCTGGAGGAGGGATAAACACATTCCTGGGTGGAAACGCTGGGGTTCAGAGCCCTGCAGAAGGCGAAGCAGGGAGGCTCGGCACGTGTTGGCCAACGTCGCTGCTCCCCGAATGCCGGCACAAAGGCCACCATAGGTGCCCGCTCGCCGCCGGGGCCTTTGTGCCGCCCTCATCCCATGATCCGAGGGCTACAGCAGGAAGCGGCTCCGGCTTCCCGGGAGCTCCTCTGCCTGCTGCTGCTCCTTGCCTGTGCCGGAGAGTTGTCTCCAGCGGCTTGGCCTCAATCTTTCCTTCTTCAAAGGGAATTTTTAAGATGTCCCTGAATTAAAAATGATCTCTGTGGACTGTCTAAACTACTGCCCTTTTGTATCCCCCCAAGTACCAGCGTCCGTATCAAGCCATGCTGCATGTCACTCTCTCCCCTCAATTTCTGACCCAGAAATCCCTGAGCATTGGCTGTGCCTAAAAGCTCTTTTATAGCTGGAGACACCCAAGATAATTCCTCTGGTATTTAGAATAACTCCATATATTCTTCCTGCCTCGGAGCAAGTCTCTGGCTTGACCCGTAAGAAAAAGTTGCATTTTGCACATGGGTAAAACGGAGAGGAATGGATTTGCTGGAGGGCTGGGAAAGCATTCAGTTTTCCAGTGGTGCTGCTGCATCGTAGCTGATTTAAAAGGCTTGTTTTTGGTTTATTCACAGGGGGCCCTGCCAGAAGAACCTTTATGGGATCCTAATGACCTGCAGGTGGATGATTTACTTGCGGTAATTAAGGTAGGAAGAAGCGTGGTTCGTTTTGGCACCTCGGAGCTTGCCCTCTCCTCGAAATAGCGGAGCAGCAGCTATTTCAGGCTCTGGTGCTCCGTGCCGGCAACACGGAGCAGCGCCGGGATGTGGCAGGAACGAGTTGTTGGAGCAAAGCGTCCCTCCAAACGCAGGAGGAAGGGATGGCTTATTTAAGAATTACCTGGGAACATAACTAAGTGGAAAAAATCCGACTTCCTCCCCCAAAGGAGAATGAGCTCTCTGTTGGGCTGGAGTCGGAGGTGGCCTGACTCTCGTTTGAAAGAACTCAGGACAGGGATTATTTTGTTCTGCTGAAACTTAGCGGTTGCGGTGGAATTCAGGATCTGACTTGTCTTTTTTTTTTTTTTAAGCCCTAAAAATACATTTTATTAGTTTATTTTCATCATCTTGAGCTTCTGGGGAAAGCTGGTCTGTCTCCAAATGTGGTAAGAGAGAGTACTCGTTTTTTTAATTAAACACAGAAAAATCCTTAGTCTTAAAAAGACTGAAATAATGGCCAAAACTGGAAAATAAAATAATGTAAGCAGAGTTAAATGTATCTGTAAATTGGGATTTTTTTTTGTGATATTTACTCTACAATGTCTAGATACTTTTCTTGCCACGATTTCGTTATTTCTAGCTTAACTTTTTTGCTTAGAATTAAGCGTCAGGGCAGTGAAATTATCACTCCTGCAGACTGTACACGTTGCTCCTCTGCCTTTTGGTGGAGTTTGTCCCAGCAAGGGGCTTCCTTGGCTTGACAGTCTCTGCAAGGATTGCACGCTGGAAATCTTAGCAGGCAGGGCTGTGTTTTTCATTCATTTGTCGGAGGGAAGCAGTAGGTGTTGCCAACGCTGCAAATGCTAGGACAGGATTGGGAGCAAAAAGATCCGCTCCCGGCTGCTGAATAGAGTGTAGCCTCTCGTGTTTTACCCCTTCCACCTCTTCCCTTTACTGACTGGTTCGTGGTCTACGTGTTCTCGGCATTAACCATTTTTCTTTATATACAGCCTAAGGGTTTATTATTATTATTACTAATATGGTGGTTGATCAGCATCTGAGCTCCCATCACTGTACCCAAAGTCCAACAAAACTTGGAGCTGTCCCTGGTGGCACCAGCGCCGCTGGCAGGATTTGATTCTTGTGCTTATTCAGTCTATGAACATGTAAGGAAGCGTCACTGGGGACAGGGTTTTTTGTTCCCACGCCACTAAAATTCTGCAACGGATCTTGATGCTTCATGTGTGCCTGGTTAGTACTTAGAGTTGGTGGTTAGTTTGCCGAGCAGTTGGAGGGAGAAAGGGAAATTCAAGCTGTAACAAGAGCAAATTCTTTTAATACAGGTTTATGGATCTCGCATGTATTTGTACTTTCTGTTTGGCTTACGATAAGATGTACTACTGTGGAATTTGCTCGGAGCAGGGATTTGCATGAGTTATTATTTTGGGCAAAGCGCGCGAGCGTCAGCGTTCAGCCCGCGCTCCGTGGTGCAGAGCACCCGCTCGAGGGCCTCGTGCACCTGGGCGCAGTGGTCAGCAAGGGTGGTTGGAGGAAGGAGAACGCCTGGCAGGTAAAGTCATAGACACAAAGCTACCTGGCAGCTGGCGTCAAGGCGGAAAACATGAGGGCATCCTCAGGGATGGCCTCTTGATTTTGCACTTAGAGTATCTCAGGGAGTCACAGGATGGTTGAGGTTGGAAGAGGCCTCTAGAAACCATCTGGTCCAACCCTGCTGCCCTAGCAGGGACACGTTGCACGGGGTCGCGTCTCCTCTGAAGGGTCTCGCGTTCTTGCAGAGGGAACTTCCTCTCAACTGCAAATTAAGCAAACGAGTTAGGGGCATCCGACCGTCTACCGCAAGCTGTCGCTCTGAGGTGATATGCAAAACCCAACGCGCAAAATCACGGTGTCTCGTGGGAATGGGGAGGGTTCCGAAAGAGTCTCTCAAAGTCGAGCTGACTTAAACCGATGTTTCACACAGCAAGGTGGCCTTAGTTCTGTGGTCCTGCCTGAATATTAAATCCATTTTAGTCCTTGGCCTAAAATTTGGCTAAATCTGGTAGTATTCAATGATTTGCTTAGAATTACGATCTATTTCTAAGGAGTAGAAATAGCTTAGGTAAACACTCTAGATGTTAGATAAACACCTTAGACAAGGCACTTCAGGGGAGCAGCCTTATGTTTTGTTGAATTTATGGCTGCATTAATGTGCATGCTCAGAAATGAGCTTAGGCTGAGCTCCTGGAGGGGCAGAAGGCCGTTTGCTTGGGCATGGAAGTGACAGTGATAGCTCCGATAGCTCCGTGCCGAGCTAAACGCCTCGTGTGATGTGTTGTTGACAGGGTAAGTGCCCAGAGCCTGGATCGCGTTTCGCGAGCCTGAAACCCATTCGGAAGCTATTCCCGGCCTTCAGATGCTCCGCATCCTTTCCTGGGCCTCGCATTGCCAACTTCTGCCGGGAGGATCTTCCAAACCCGCCTGGATGCCACCCTGTACCCCGTGCTCTGAGTGTCCCTGCTGGAACAGGGGGTTGGACCGGATGATCCTGAGCGGTCCCTTCCACCCTCAACCATCCTGGGATTCTGTGAGGGAGGCAGGCGCTGGCACTGGGGGTTGCGCAGCGGCCCCGCGTGCGGTTTCCTCTCAGCACGGCCGGTGGCGGAGCCGCTCTCTGGTGCCCACAATAACGGTGAGGTCTTTCCTGAGAGGCGGGGGTTGCTAATTGCGGTCGGGTTGTTTTCCTGGCGTGCATTACCTTCACAACTCAGATTTTAACTTGCTGTTTGCCTGCTCGGGGTGGCGAGGGGGACGTCTCTCCAAGCAGGAAACGCGTCGTCGAGGAACCCAGGGGCTCTCCTTGAGGGGACGTTCGGGTCGCTCCGGGCCCAACCATGGCTGGGAGCAGCTTCGTTTTCCTGGAAGGTGTTTATCCCGGATCAGCTGGTGTCAGGTGGTGACCAGGTTAGGTCATGTCTCTGCACCACCACCCCAGCGATTTTCTTCTGCAATCTCAGGCAAAGCCAACGGCAGCTGTAGTCCTTGTCAAGCCCTGAACGAGTGACGTTTTGGCTGTTGATTACGTGCAGGTTGGCTGCTGGAGGCTCTTCAGAGACCTGGCGGTGCCCTTGAGCGGGAGTCTCACCTTCCTGCTGCTCGTGCTCATGCGCCACTTAAACCCTCAAGTTCCTCAATCAAATTTAATGACACCAACAAAATCGGCCTTCCAGCCCAGTCTGCCTTAGCCGTTTCTTGCAGACCAGAAACAGTTGGGTGTTGTGTTTCCTATCGACCGTTTCACAACGGTCCTGAGCAGGCGGCCAGGGTTCTACTTTTGGAGTTCACCGCGGGCTTGAATGGGACGACTGTTCACCCAAACCACACCAGGAAGCTGCAGCCGGGAGCCGCGCGGCGCAAACACCCGTCCGCCCTCCGCCTCACCACCGCCTCGCCACCTCACCGCCTCGCCGCCTCGCTCCTCCTCCCGCGCCTCGCTCCGAGAGCAGGTTTCCTCCTGCACGTGTGGATCCTGCTGGTGCCCCACTAGGTGGTTTAAATGATCGTTTTCGCAGCTCAGAATGAATCTTTATTTCCGAACGGGAAATACTGAGCTTTACCGAAGCCTGACTTGCCCTGTTTGCCCAAAAGTGGATTATAACAGAGGCCAAGGCAAATTCCTTGCCACTAGAGAGTTTATCTAATCCTAGCTGAAACAATAAGAGGAGATGACAAGTTGAGGAAGTGAAAACACAAAGGAGAAGACGTTTTGCCTCCTTAGTCATAGCTGGAAGCCAGTGAAGGATGGAGCGTGGCCGTATTTCCTTAGCTTTAACTCCACTGTGCCCATTTCTGCTCCTTGCAGAGCCCCCGTGATGCTGACAGTGGCTTCTCGGCTCCCCATAGTCTTCCTCTTTCAGGAGAGCAGGTCAACAAGGAAGATCGTTGCACGCAAGAAAACACCCCCAGAGCAGGTGAACAGTCTTGGGCAGGAAGCCTGACCTTCCCACCAGGGTGGCCTCCCGTTAACCAGCGGGACACCCGTCAGCAGCCCCCGCCACCGTGTTTCACAGCCCTGCCAGGCTGCAGGGCACAAACCACTCGGGGAACCCAAGGAGAGGAGGTTGAATTGGCCACGTTTCGGTGCTTCTGCAGCCAGATCACAGTTATTTTATGCACCAGATTTCGCGGTGCCTTTCTGTGAAATCAGCTTTTTCCTCCCAAGCAAGTGTAGACGACACTCGAAGGCTGGTGGGGCTGTATAGGAGCCCCTAGTCTGATCTTACGCAAAGCACAGGCCAGGAAGTTATGGCATTGCACCCACTGAGGCTCCTGCCCCGCACATTTGTCCCGTGAAGGAAGGTAAACCTTTTCAGCAGTATTCGGTCAACGCACTGCAAGTCAGCGGCACGGTTAGACCAGTTCATCGTTATTAACGACTGCAGTTACCACCTCCTCTCTCGTGTAGGCTGAAGGCACGTTTTCCAGCACGACATTCTTGTAATGACCTTTATTTATTTTTTAATGGTCCACATACTTAAAGATCACTCCTGAAAGTCAGAACAAGTATATCAACCTATTGGGTCTTTCCCAGAGCTGGACACTCTCTGCCCCAGACTCTCGTCCTTGCTGGTATTTTGCTCCCATTTAAGACGCCATCCACTATATCCGTTGACTTTTCCCTTGCTATTCTTAGATTTTTCTGTCTCTGTGATACCCTTGTGGTTGGGCACTCTCGTGGTTCATGCTGTTTGGTGACGGGCACCTTCCTTTATTATTAGGAGTCCCTGGGAGGACACGCTGCAGCTTGGCTTCGCGTGCGCGTTGTGCGTGGCGTCGCGGTGGGACTGGGGATGTTTATGCTCCAGAAGAGCAGGGCGTTTGCAGGCCCTGCGATATTTTACCTGTGACGCTCCAAGATAAACACGTTCTATGAGAAGCAACATCTGGTATTGGGTGAGCTGTTGTAGTGGAGAGGCAGAGAAGGCTTTTGATGCAGAAATCCTCCGGTTCTGAGCCAAACAAAACGTCTTGATCTTACAAATTGAGGCAATGGCTCTGAGCTTAATCTAAATATAATAATTCTTTGCAGAGCTGGTGTGGGGAGCTGGAAAGAGGGAAAAATCTCTTTCAAATGCTTAAAAATATAGATATGCTATAATAAAGCTGCCTGACCTTTTCCCTGCCTGGCTCTTTCCCGTCTTCATCGCAAGGTGCCTTACTGGTACAGCTGACTGCTTCGGTTGCATCTAACTTAGAAGATTTTCTAATTTGAATTACAATAGTGTCCACAGCATGGGGTCTCAGCATGGATGAGAAACAAAAATAAGAGGTTATAACCACTTATATAAGCGCGTATAACTACTCTGTTCTTTCCAGAGCTGGCAATAAGCATCTTCACATTTTGCTCTTAGCATGGGGTCTGAAAATGGAAGCAATGGAGAAGAAATGGAAAAGATAGTGGACCTCAGGGATGGCAGCCTGCAGCTCAGGGCGCTGTGCAGCGTGAGGAAGACACGAGAGGCTGGCGGAACCCGGCGTTATTTAGCAGTGGTCACAGTTCTTTACATATCTGTGCTGTGCTGTAATCTGGCATAAACCCTGCAGGGGTGTTGGGAAAGGTGGCATCCCTAAGCTACTGCAAGTGGGGGTGACTTAAGGGAATTAGGAGCAGATGAGAAGTAAAAAGTTGATTTCTCCAGTGTAAAAAGGGGAGAAAAAAAGGAAAAACAAAGAATGGAGAGGGAACATGGGATCGCTGTAGCTGAAAAGGGAAATCCCTGTCATGATTCGAAAGTAGGAAAGATGGTGCTAGTAACTGAAACAGAGGAATGTGGTTGAGTTGGTCAAGAAGGGAGTTGGTCTGGATCCATGGTCTCTGGGTGTGTTTGAGTCGGTGCCAGAAGAGCCAAAAGGTGTGTTCAGAAAAGCTCAGATAAGTGACACGTGCTAGAGGGATCTCCTTCTCTAGAAGCGTCATTTCTTTGGGACACTTGGATTCTCCTCTCCTTTACCCGATGTTGAACCTAATGTGATGTGAATGAGGCAAAAAAGTCCATCAGGACCAAGAACAGGGCGAGCTTGAAGGATCTGGAGGGAAAGAGCTAAATTTGAGCGAAACGCAAGGGCTGGAGCTCTGTCCTGAAATGCTTCCTACAACCAGGATGTGAAAATCAGGAAGCCTGGGAATGGCTCCTGCCGAGCCTGGTGCCTGGGAGCCCTGTGGAGGTGCCGGCTCCAGAGCGCGGGAATGTTGGCCTTGGGATCTGCCGGCTTGGAGCTTGGGGCAGGAGCACTCCTGCTTCCTGGCTTTTCCCCGCCGGACAGACCGGGCTCATGCCTGAAGTTGGCTAAATCTGTCCCTTGCTCACAGCTGAGAACCCCTCCGAAACCAGAACTGTGCCGGGGCGCTGCCTTCTCGCGCGGGTGTTAACGGAGCCCTTCACACTCCTCCGGTGCTGTTGTCACTGGTGCTGGGGGGAAAGGCAGCGGCCTGGCCCCGCGGCAGCCCCCGCTCCTGCTGCATTCCCTGTTTCTGCCGCATCCCCTGCAGGTGCCGGAGCTGCGAGAGGAGCTTAGCGCCCGTGTTGATGCTCCTCGTCTCCTACCACGGCTGTGGCAGAGCTCATCTCCGCTGGATGGAAGCTCAGGTCCACATGATGCAAAACGCACAAGGAATTTTTTTACTTGTATGTGCTTTACTTTTATGTGCATTCCGAAATGCATCATCTGGGCAGAGGTTTTAGTGCCCTGTCGACTGGACAATCCACTTTCCTTTTTGCGTTAGCTGCTTTGAAACATCCCCCAGTTCAATCTGATTTGACCTTTAAGGAAACGATATAATATCTACTAGACATGAGCTTGTTCATCCCCAAGGCAGATGTTTTAAGTTTTCGATGTATTTTTTTTCTTTCAGGTGGTTGTTTCAGTGTTTTTCTGAACAGTTGTCAGTTTGCTGGGTATCAATGATTAATCTCTTTCAAGCATTCGATTAAAAACCGCGGTTAAAGTGAGGTGTTGTGGATCACTCACCGTGACATCTGGCACCACTTTTGGACCGTGGATGGTGGTTTGTGCATCGCTGCTTTGTAATATTGCAAAAGTTAGTGGAAAATAGTTAGTGGAAGGAGAAACTTGGTGCTTTAGGGATTCACTTCAGCAAAAGATTTCAGGCTTTTCCCCAGCACTTTGAATAAGAGCTTACGAAGCAGCGTGTTGGTAACTAATTCTAAGTAGAAAACCTGGCTTTAAATCATAGTGTCTCCTATTTTAACTCACAGCCAAGTTAGCATGGGGCTTTGGGAGGATGTGTTGCACCCCGAGACCTTGGCAAGGGCAGGAGGCAGCGCTCCAGACTTGGGGAAGGTGGGATGTGAGTGGGGATCCGCCGTCCACCCGGCGTGTTTCCCCTGTGTGGAAAGCAGTGCTTGCTGCTCGCTCACTTCCCGGGTTGTTCCTTGAGATTTATGTTAAGCAGCGTGCAAATTCCAACCATGGCTGATCAGAATGGGAATGAAATGACTTTATGAGGCAACTGTGATCATCTTAGTGAATTTTTACTCTGCCCGATCGCAGAGAATACGGTTAGCGAAGCGATGAGCTGCTTCTGTTTGCCACGAGCCAAGTGTTTCTAAAGTATTGAGGTACTTTATCAGAAAAAGCATCATAGCAATATGAGGACTGCATTGTCTGTTTAAGTGCCTCAGTACTTACTGAAATCTTTACTGTGTTTTTTCCAGTCTTTAGAATTACTTTGTCCTCACACCTGTTGTTATTGACAGATTGAGAGAGAAAATACTTTCCTTAAGCACAGATACTGTCGTAACACTGAGCTCATCCCAAGTGAGAAACAGGTTCTGTGTAAACTAGAGCAAAAACCACCAAGGCGCAGGGTTTCCTACGTGACACCGAACAAAGATTCTTCTGGAAAATGCAAACCTGGCGTTCGCTGTGTGGGGATGCTCCCTGCTGATGGACACCCATAAAACTTCCACTGACGTCCAAACTGATTTCTTTTTCCCCAGGATTTGGCATCTAATTAAAACTGCAGATTTGCTAAATTGCAAAGGACTCACTAAATTGTTCTGCTAGATGTATGCCTAATTGCTGGTGATTAGAATTTCTTCTTTAAATCAGAGTCTGATTATGCTTTTCTCAAAACTGTTGAATATTAAAGTAGCCTTGATTTTTTTTAAGCAATTATTAATTGCAGCCTAGTTTAATGCAAAATTTAGATGCTGCCTTCTGTGCAGCTGCTGTCCTAGGCCTTTGCTTGCTCAGAGAGGAATGGTTTTCCACGCTCGCTGTGCTTGACCTGCAGTACGGATCTGGTCCCAGAGGGACACCATGAGGAGTTATCCCAACGGTGCATGAAGCAGGCTCTCTCCTTGCTGTGCATGGGCCAAACGCTCCACAAAAGGGGTGCACAGAGGTTTTGCACCTGCCTGGGAAGAAAGTAGCTTGCAGAGAAGGTGGAAATATTATCGGGAACAGCAGGAGAGCACCAGTGTGGAGACATCAGTGGAGCTGCTTGACTGGTGGACAGGAGAAGCAAAGGAGGGCAGCGGCTGGGTGGCCCATGCTGAAAGTGGCATCTCCCCCAGCTGGGAATCCTGGTGGCCCTGCCTCTTTTACCTCCCTACCGTGAGTGCTGTCACCCCGTGAGTCCAGACATGATGCCGGCTGCCCCGTGAGTTGGGACAGACCTGCGGAAGGAGCCGGGTTGGTGCTCAGACCGTCTCGGCTCCCCTGGAGAAGAGGTCCTTGCATGGCCCGTCTCCGTACCTCACTTCTGTGGCTTCTTATTGGCTCCAGCACTTCCAAGGACGGGGCTGGAAATGGCAAAGTGACCAGGGAAGGATGGACGCACTCGTGGGGATGGTGTCTGCTCCCACCAGCACCTTGACTGCACTGACACGAGCGGCGGCTCGAGCCCCGCGGATCGACTATGCAGAGCTCACATTTGGAATTATAGCTGGGTGTAGGTGATGTTATCCATATGCTTAATCCTTTTTGCTTTTCTGTCATGCTTCTGGCTTCAGTGATTTTCAGAGTAATAGGTTTTGTTTAATTTGGTTTTCTTGTGATTTAATAGCCCATTGATTTCCCTATAAAGGAAAGGAAAGGAGAATTAGATGGCTCTTTCTGGGCCATTTTATTTTCTCTAATGCTCTCCCTTATTCACTTTCATATCCAACAGTCCAGTCCTTTCTTCTTTTTTTTTTTTTTAACCTTCTCAGGGGTTTTCATATCACTTACAGCTTTCATAGGCTTCCTAGGGCTTTTTATTTTCCCCTTGCAGGAAATGGAGCGTGCGGAGCCAAGGGCCGACCTCGGCGCGGTGCCCGCAAGGCCATCACAGACTAATGAAAAGCTTCGGAAAGGAGAGCCCATCTCGCTGCACCCCCACCAAGGACCAGCTGATGCAGGGGAGGCTCGTGTTGCTCTTGGCTCTCTTGGCTGCGATTTTGCAAATAAATCCTTGATAATCACTTCCTTGCTGTGAGCGCAAGGCGTGCGGAGAAGGAAGGGCTCACGTGTGGGGACGGTCTGGGTTTCCCACTGGATATGGCGTTGCCTTTCTCCCAGCCTGCTATAGTTGAGACTTCTGACAAGCATTAGGGCATTCAGGGCACAGATGTGTTCTTAGAGCTTTCCATAAGGCATGTTTTGGTCTTGAGAAACCTGGCCAACAACTGTTTGTCATGGTTCCTTTGCTGCGATTTGGATGTCCGCATCAAACATTCCCTTCAAGGAGATGCCAGCAGAGAAATAAGGTTCATGGAAGGTGTTTTTAGGCTGAAGAGAGTTTTTAAACTAGAGATCGTGGGTGAGAGATGAACTTTGCTGACCGCGTAAGCACATGGTCCCCTCTACGGTGTGAGATTCCCTGCCCTCCTCCTCCGCAGGAGCACCTACCCGGAGCACCTTCCATGCAGAAACATCAAGCAGAAACATCTCCAGTGGCTTTCAGCGCCCTTGCAAGGTGCTTTTATTTGCCAGAACATTGAAAGGATTTACATATATCATTAAAGGTTTTGAATAAGAAGAAATTGACATAGCAAGCGAGCAAAGCATTTGAACATGATCATGGTGCTTTTCCACTTGGAGTTGAGGTGGAAGCCGGTCACGGTGCTCCTGTGGGCAACAGGGACACTCGGGCAGCAGGAACAGCCTTTGATAGCTCATAATTTGGCTGGGCTGAATGCAGACTTCTAGGACAGGATTCTACCCAGTATCCTCTAAAAGTGGCAAATCAAACCATGCAGATGGATCCAAACCACTGCCTAAGGTGGGGTTTCCAACCAGTTTTGTTGTCTTCCTTCCCCCAGAGCTGCTTTTTTTTCATGCTTTCCAGCTTTATCTGGAATTTTTATGGAAGGATGGAGACTTTATGTTAATAATTAGGAGGAAATGTAAAGGTGTAGGATGAAAAAGGTTGAGATTTGTATTACTTTTTGTTTGCTTTCCTATTTCTGTTAGTTGACAACTCTGAGCAAGGACCCTAACAAAAAGGTGTTTAGATTGATGGATAATTATTTGTTAAAGCATGAGAACTTCCATTATGACTAAGGCAAAAACAGCTATATTCTATCTTGTAGGATGGCTAGTACCTAGAGTGCTTTGTGTAGGCCCTCAAACTGGTGAACAGGGCTATAAAATGGTGTGACTCTATTTAAATTTGTTCTGGAAAGGCATTGGCAGATCAGAGATGACATTTTTGATCCAGGCTTTCTTTTTTGGGTTGTTTTCAGTAGAAACTTGTGTGTTTTGGGGTTCATCTGTCTCGTGCAGCTCTTCCAGGTTTTTATCAAAAGAGAAACGTATTTATTGGAGCAGCATCTCCCTCCTCGGTCCTTCATCTTCAAAGCGCTGCCTCCAGCTTGGCCAGTCGTCAGCCCGTCCCTTCCTCCTTGCAGATTCAGTGCATTTCTGTGCAGGGGCAGAGAAGAGGCCATCACCTGCTGTAGGGGAGCCAATAATTTGATAAACCCAGATCCTGCATCTGAAACAGAATGAGGAATATTCATCAGGCAGAGCAGGCCGCGTGCCGGTGTTCTCATGTGCTATGTGAGTGTTGTAACCAATTAGACTGCTCCAATAGGATGCGTCCTTCTCCTCTTAGCCTCTTTCTCCCTTTTTTCCCTCTTTCCTTCCTCCATCCTTCCCCCTTGCAAAAAAAAAAAAAAAAAAAAAGCTTGAGGAGAAGGAAAGCAGATTAACTTCTATGGCCAGAAGAAGGGGGATGTAATTATGAGCAGTGGGACCAATTTAAAAATGGAAAATTTCAGTGGGACTCAAGACTGACATGTTGGGCTTTTTCCTTTCGTAGAGGGATGAAAGGAAAATACAGCAAATTAATTTATTCATAAATTATAATTCCTTTTTAGTACCAACGTGTTTAATTAGTGTAGTTCAGCAATGCCCGGAGCCGGGGGCTGTGGAGGCCTCCCTTTCAGGCGCAGAGAGGAAGGGCTGCCTGGCCATGAAGAGCGTTGGGCTGCGGGATAGATAATATCCCAAGGGAAGAAGCTCCGATGCGCTGGGATTTCTTAAGCAAGACTGCAAGGGGTAGCGGGAAGCAGGCAGGAATATTGTGGGCTCGGTGGGTCGGACAAGCTGCCCTGCTCAGTCTCTGCCCCGTCGCGCGCTCTGTGTGGTGTTGGGGTGAGCTATTGCTGGGTGCACTGCTGAAACCAGGGATCTTCACTCTTGGGTTAAAACACAGGAGAGCTCGCAGTGATTTGCTGCACCGTTGTGTTTTCTGAGCTGTGATTCTGTTTCTTTTTAAGTTCAAAAGGATTTTTTTTTTTTTTTAGCCCTTGCTAAATTCTATTTCTGGATGTCAGAGTGGGTGTTCCTGCTTTAGCAATTAATGCTCTTCAGATTTCCTCTCATGCCAGTTCAGGCATCTCCTGGTTGACACTGGGGCATCAACTCCAGAGCCCAGTGGCAGCGATTGAGCAGTTTTCCACCCAGATATGAATCTTTCACCTAAGAAATCCTGTATCGTATTTGCTCCACAGCGTAAAACTATGAGGACAGGTTACAGATTGAGGCACAAGTGTTTTCAAAAAACTCTTTGTGAAGATTCAACTTGCGCGTATGTGGTTAGTGGCTCTTGACAGTCATGGTTGAGGGTCACCAGCGATCGACCATCAAACCTGCTTATCTGTCTGCACAGGCTGCTGCTGTTCCTGCAGGTGGATAGGACTGAGTAGGAGTTTCCAGAGAAGCAGGGAGAGAGGCAGGAGGAACTTTTTTTGCTCAGGAAGTTGTGCAAAAATAATTTAATGATGGAGCAAACGTGGAGCGGTGTGTGTCCTTGATGGCTGCAGGACCAGGGAGGATGAAGATGACGGGAGGTGGGCTGAAGAGTTGGGTTAAAGTCCTGTTTGGTGCTAAATGTGCAGAATGGTCTTGGGAAGTGCCTGTTGGAACAAGAAGTATCAGGATACATATATATGCTTATATATTTAAGTATATGCAGTGTATGACCTGCGTAGGGCTATTTTTAAGAATAAAAGCTCTAAAAAAAACATTTTTGATCCCGTACTGTAGGGTTCATATTTCAAGAAATCAAAACACAGGCAGTGGGTGCTCCCAGCTCTGGTGTCCTGTCCTGAATAACAGTCCTGGAGGATCCCTGGGGTCTGCGCGTGTCTGGAGGCATTTGGGGGCGTCCGTCTCCCTTCTGCAGGGACAAGCACAAGGGCAGGCTTTGGACAGATCAGCTTGTTCTCCTTGGAAAAAGAGATGGCTTTTCGAGGAAAAAAAAAAGTCCGTTGCCCTTTACAGTGATTTTCTCCCTCTGAAAAGCTTTGTAATTTCTTCTGAGATCTGCCAGCTGCAGGGAGCTGATGAATTTGGAAGCTGCTTCATTTCCAACCCATTGCCAATGTCGTCAGTCCTATTCTCACTCAGTGGTGATTTTTACTTGTTGTTTCTCTCCAAATTTTAAAGAAAATGTTAGTCTTTGCTGGTGGAAGGAGCTATATTTTGCTGTTGTATATTCACTGCTTGTTTAAGACATTAAAAAAAAAATCCTGAATCAATGGAAATGGTATTTTCACTAAACAATTTGTGCATAGTCCTGGCACTACAGCCTGGTGTCTCTACTAAGACCCAAAAAGTGAAAATAACTGAAAATCCCATGTAAATAACTGAAAATGCCCATCCGATTTCTGTTCTCCTGGGAGGTGCAAGTGGTGCATAAGAGGAAAGCACTGGCAAATGTGTTGGAATTTCAACCTTGGCCCCAGAAGTGAAGCAGTTGTGAGCTGCCCTCCCTTTGAGGGCTTGCCCAAGTCGGTGACGTCTTGGTGTGTTCGCATTGGCGTTGCCTCTATTTAGCTAATCCTTAGCAGCAGACTAGCAAAGCCCTGGAAGTTATTTCAGTAAGTATCAAAACTCAAAGGCGTTAAAGGCGGGTTGATTTCCCGATAACAGTTTTGGAAAAGAAAAAAAAAAACAACATTTCCTCTTATCCCTCTGCTTTTAAATAACCGGCCCACTTGCTCTTTGCTTTCATTGTATTCAGGATGCCATAAAGGCAGATTATTTTGTAAACTGCTAATTTTAGGTTTGTCTTGCTGTTTATTGTTCCCTTTAGTGCGCTTTTTTTTTGATTCCCTGGCAGAACCTCTGCAGAACAACGGAAATCATCTGTGCTCAGAGACGTTGGAGTCTAGACTGCCTAGAGGGCTAGAAATCACAGCTGGAATGACCATCCGCCTGCTACTTTTCCAGTCCTTCACCAAAATTCCCCTTCCCGTTGTCCTAGCATAAATGAGCAATAAGTGGATGAAAATGGTGGAAATGTAGGTATATAGGAGTGGGGAATCAGAAGTGGGTCCTGGAAAAGCATTCCAAATCAGTAGCTATACATAAAAGCCCACGTGGGCAGTATAGATACAATTGAGTTGCTAAGGCAGGGCTTTTTTCCAATAGTGCCTCGTAGAGCCCTGTATCGTCTCATTATTCCGCTTCGGTGTAAATTAACAATGTCCAGAAGATAAAAGCTTGGCAGCCGGGTTGCTTAGAGGGGCCGATTTCTCCTGGCTCTTTTGCAGGGCAGGGTAATTGTAGGTTTGCACCCGATAATGCCATTGCCCCCGTCGGAGCGCGTGCTGCAACCGTGGGGCCAAGAAAAGATGCAAAAATGTACCTTGGGCAGTGCGAATTGTTGTGTGTTTTTCTCTTGTTTTCTTTCCAAAGAAAGCAGTAAAGAAGGTTTTGCCCTTATTCACCCAGTTGGTGAAAACTGGGTCAGTTGAACAGGCTCAGTGCTGCGCGGCTGCTGGCGCTGGGTCTCGGTTGTGCCCTGCTCCGCAGGCGGCCAGGAGGCTTCGGGGACCTCGGGTTAACGCTTTCCTCGTCCGTACAAGGGACCCATTTTTTTCCCCAAATAAGAACATTTGTGGATTAACAGCAACGCCAAGAGTGCAGCTTTCTGAGCCTTAATTGGGCGCGTGTAGATTGTGCTCGTTGGATTATGAAATACCTGTGAGATTGTCCAGGGGTTCCCGTCCTTCTGCGTGCCCATGGCTTGGCCTTTTGAATTTGCTTAATTCCTGCAATGATGTTGCTATCAGAACAAAAATATATTTATAAAATTCAGCCTTGAAAGATGAGCACGCAGAGCAAGGGTCTAACCTTATTTTTAAACATGATCCAATGGGAGGGATCGTCCAAGTGGTTCATCCTCAGGCTATCTTGCGCTCCTGAATCTACCACCGATAATTGTAGGAACTGTGCAAGGTTGTTTGCTGGGGTCTGCGGTCCTGCCTTGACCTGCATCCCATAGGAGAGCCCCCTTAGCAAACAAGAAGAGCTTTCTTTAAAGCAGTTATTCTTTCTATGCTGAGATCCTGCGTTTGGGTCCTCACAAGGCATGTAAGGGTGCTCAGAGTGCTCGCGCATGGGAAGGACTACCATGGAGTGGAGGAAAATGGGATAAAAATAGGAAAATCGGCTTCTCTATCCTCAGAACTGCCTGCAAGAGCTTCCTGCTCTTCCTGTCCTTTTTTTTTTTTTTTTTTTTTTGCCTTTTGAAGAACTTACGTTTTCATTGACAGTTCCTGTGTTTTCAGATAACTGCAGCCAACTGCAGCTGTTGCACGTGGGCAAGGGGTTGGGTCCAGTGGCACAAGACAAAGTTCCTCATTCCTCTCCTCTCGCCGGGATCCTAATTACGTCCGTTGGAGAGGAAACACGAGGACACGGAAGGCAGAGCACTGGCAATCAGATGCCAAGTTAAACATAGCCCAGGCTGCACCCTTAGCAGGCTCAAGGCTGTCGTGATTCCATGGGGAGTCCTGCTTAGAAAGAGCTAGAACGATATGGCCTGGAGTTAGCAGAAGGCTTCAAACACCCGCGAATTAGTGCTGCAAAATCCCCAAAACGTTTTTGTCTCTCTAGCTGAACAAGCAGGCTCAGGCCTGTCCTCCTTCGGCTGCTGAGGACCATTTAGGCTCAGGATTACAAAAGAGTCATCTAGTGAAAAGGAAAATCCACCTCCGTCTGTCGTAACCTGGGTTTCGTTCCAAAAGCCACCCGGGAGGTGGATGGGTGGGCAGGGTCAGGAGATGCACTGGAAACCCTCCATTCTTCTTCCACCCAAACCACAGATATTGCCCGTGGGCATCGGGGTGGCCAAATGCCAGAGGTGCTTCGTGTTTTGCAGACTTAGAGGGAAAAGCGGCTGCTTTTCTTGGTCGGATTTGCAGGAATATGCTGGCTTGGGCCTTGTGGGATTTAGCTCCTCGTTATAGTTGCTTAATTTTCTGAGAGTAGTTTCTTTCATCTAGTGCAACCACTGCAAGAATTTAAATCAACTTTTGCTTTTCCGGTAAAACACGAAAGGTTGCTCGGGGGTGGCCCCGTGCAATGGTACTTAGGTGGCGTAGAAGAAGACAGCATCCTCTTATGTGGACACTCCATTCTTTAATTAATCCAAACTTTGGAGGATTTTTTCCATGCTTTCTCCAAAAGGAGAGGGGAGGAGGCTGGAGCTTGGGTCTCAACACAATGTTCTTGGCTCTTTGCACTGTGCTGACGCGAGGTTGTGGCCCAAGAGGGCCATGGCCACGTCCAGACTTGGCCCAGGAGGGAGTTTCCTGCCGGGTTGGACTATTGGAGCGTATTTTGGAGCTGACTTGTTCCTCTCTTTAGCCCTCATACTTGTCACTTTAACTGCATCCATTGCCTACTGCTTCTCCAGGTACTGCCCTTGCACACAGGATGCTCCCTGATCGCTCCAGCCAGGAACCTCCTCTGATCCTTGCACAGGTTTCCTCAATGCAACTTGTGGAAAGAGGCCGAGTGGCCAAATCCCTTGGCATGGGAGAGGGAAAGTGGGTAAATATTAAAAAAATAACAACCCTACTGACATTATTCTTGTCCATTCACCAAGGGAGCAGCTCGGTGCAAGCTTTAGGCTGAGCACCACGGAGTCTGCAGGCGCTGCCTGGGGTGGGTGACTTCCTCAGCAAGATACAGCCAATATGAGCTCGTGACAAGTTGGCTGCTGGTTTTGTCCCAGAAATGAGGATAGGGATTTTGTTTCGTTTCCTTGCCTGGCTGGTGGTGCTGACTTGGCCCCCGAAATAGCTGCTGCTGCTTGGAGCCGGAGCCAGGAAGAGCCTCGTGAGGCTGCCCCGTGTTCGAGCCTCCCCGATGGGGGATCCGAGCCGATGTCAGCACTGAGGTCTCCGTGGTTGTACTGACAATGGGAGATTTGGCTCTTAAAAAAAAGAAATAAATATTTAACTTTGATGTTTGTAGTGAGGGTGGGGCCAAATAGCAGTAGTGGGCAAAGGTCTCCTGAGGCTAATGGAGAAGTGGAGGTGTTGGAGGTGATGTGGAGCCTGTGCAGCCGGATGGGAGCCCAGAGCCAAGCAGGAGGCATCCAGCTGCTCTTCCTCACGGGGGTTCTCCTGCTGGCGCTTCATGCTAGCTGTAAAAACACTCGGATGCAAATGCAGGAGTGCACGGCCGTGTGATTGTCACAAGATCCCCAAACACCTTTTTCCAGTTAGGCAGGCGCTCGTTTTCCTGCACAGCACATGGCCTCTTCTGCGGGAGGTGGCGATGCTGCGGCCCTCGGCTTCAGCGAACGTGATTCATCTCCGGGATGCCACGCGGAGCTGCAGGGACTGCCAGTGTGGGAGAGCAGTGATGAGGTGATCTGTGCAGGACAGCAGAAGGACGCTGGAGACCCTGGAGCCCGCAGAAGTTTGCTCAGAAGACGTTGTGCCCATTTCTCCACCTCGATGCAGCATCTCTGGTGCAAGAGACAGAAAGAGCAGTCCAGCATCGGAGCAGGCTGCCCAGGGCAGCGGTGGAGCCACCGTCCCTGGCCATGTTCAAGAAACTTGTAGACGAGGCACTTGGGGACATGGCTTAGCAGGCGTGGTGGGGATGGGTTGATGGTTGGTCTTGATGATCTTGAAGGTCTTTCCCAGCCATAATGATTCTGTGTGGGCGGTCAGGAGCCAGTGGCTAATGGAGGAGAGCCACGGTTGCATGTGCTTGACATGGCCAGAAGGGATGCTGGCAGGTGTCCTGGTGGCGACGTGGCAGTCGGGAACACCCTGCCTATCCCCGGACCTGCCATGGGAGCTCCCTGTAATTCCCTCCTCATTCATGGCCCAGGTGGCTGGAATGAGCTGGAGCAGCATCAGGAACCAAGTGTGCAACCCTCTAATCCAGGGCAGTAAATGAAATGCAAAAATGCTGCCCTGGTCGGACCGAATCCACCTTGGAGATCTTATGTAAAATTATTCTATTATAGGGTTTGAGCTTCTGTTCCCTGTCACAAAGTGCAACATCTCGAGTACAAATGCTGAACCAGCATTGGGTTTTGTTTCTGATCATAGTTAGGCTCTGTCTGCTCTTCCTCTCCCAAATACCAGCTCGTATCCATGTGATCTTTACCTTCCTCCCCACCTGGGTTCCCGTGCTCCTCGAGGCTCCTCTCAGCCTTTCGGGAGAGCAGTGGACACTTTCTCACGCCGAATTAGCTGCATATTTGTATTTCTTCAGCAGCGTTTGCGTGAGCTCTGTACGGTACCACCAGAGTGGTGGCCCCACAAGGATGCTTGCAGATTTTGAGCACTAATTTGCTACTTTGAGTTTTGTGCTGATAAAGTAGTGAGCCGTAGCTTGTAAGATGGAATTCTCTTGGGCCACAGAGCAGCGTGTCGAACGGCTGCGTCTTAACGCCACAACTAGAGCCTGTGGGATCATTGCTCTGTGCTAGAAATGACCTTTCTCTCCTCGGCCTCTCTACGCACGCTCCCCGCGAGGCATCCAGCTCTCCTGAAGCGAGCGTGTCCCTTGTTGGCACTCAAAGGCCCCCTTCGCATAGTGAATTTGAGCACTTTGGGCACTCAGCCCGATTCATTGTAAGGGTTGGCCATAGCTACGACCCTGGCGAGCTCCGTGGGGGTGAGACTCTCCACCAGGCCCACCACGAACCCGGAGGTTACAGCCTTACATTGCGGTTGCTGCTGGCTGCGCCGTGTTTTGCCCCACATCCAGCCGTGCCAGCGGGGCGGTATCACCCCGCCACGGCTCCTGGCCTCCAACGGGGCTGTGTCGAGAACGGCGGGACGTTCCCGTGCCTCGCTGAAGCCAGCGCGGCCTTCGAGGGCCTCTTCCCAGGCTGGGCCGCTTCCCCGTGGAAGGGAGGCGAGAGGGGAGCTGGGAATTGGACACTGTGTCTGTGCTTCGGGCCTCCGTCTCAGCTGGCAAGCACCGCTCGCAGAAACCGCACGGATCCTGAACACGGCGTTTTCCTCTTTTCCTGAAATCTGTTGAATTTGCTGGAAGAGAGCGAAGAGCAGAGGAGACGTGGGGGATGGGGAAGGCTGAATAATGACCTTTCTGTTCCCTGAAAGCTCTTTGCAACAAGCGGTTCGTGACTTTCTTTTTTTCCCCTTTCTTTTCCCTCCCCCAACATGCAGAATCTGATCTGGAAATCCAGGGCTAAACCCGGCGTGCGTTTCCAAGCCCAGATGTTTAGTCTGACACGGAAACGCGGCACCTTTCTAGGGAGTGAGCCGCCTTAGTGACCTCCAAGAGCCTAATCTGGGATAAGAAGAGTTAAAGCCAGGCGGCCATGGCTGCATCCCTAAACTGGGTCATCCGAAACCTTCCCCTGCCTCTGCGTGCCGGGTCTTTCCCTTTGTATTAAAGAGCTGATGATTCCCGCCACCGGCAGCCTAGCGGAGAGCGAGAGCGTGGCGAGGAATAAACAATTCCCTCAGGCCATCCCCATTCCTGGCACGTTCTCATGGACCCATAGGCTCTTAAGTATGGAATAATCCCCTCCTGCCCCTACCTGTGTGTTTCACCATCCCTCCACGGTTCTTCTGCGGCAGGGTGAGAAACGGGTGGGGATGGAAGGAGGTCGGGTGGCCGGAGCGTTGGATCATTGGAGCTGGCTTTTATGGGCCTTGTCTCCATGCCTAAGTAGGTCGAGGAAAACTCGGGCTGGATTAAGTCTGTCTTCACCTAAATATCATAGTCAGAAATTACAGAAGTGTGAGGATGCGGGTGGCTCACAGCATGGTTGACTTTCTTTGTGCCTTTTTTAAATTTTTTTTCCCTAACTCATTGGTTTTAATTCCAGTCCATGTCAGCAAGGATTACCAGTCACCCCTGCTGCTGATGTTGGCGTTTGACTCTTCATAAATATCTCCCTGGGGGCAATAGGTGCTCCAGGTGACCCCGCTTGAGCAGGCGGACGGGGCTCCGTGATCTCCAGAGGTCCCTTTGACCTCAGGCCTCCTGTGAGCTCGGTCAGTGCAACGTGCTGTAGACGTGGTGATGGTCTCCAGTTCCTGCTTGTTCGGATCTGTTTTACTACTGCAAAGTGGTATGTGTGATACTGAGATGTTCCTTCAACAAAGCAAAAAGTGTGCACGTAGAGCTAGATCCCTTTTCTGTTATGCCCATGGGATAATTAGTCCATTGGGAACTAAGATGGCACCATATTTCCAAAGCCTCTAGGTCTGCCTCCTCGGTAGCTCATGCTCTACACTACAGAGTCAAAGAGGGGAAGAAGGTTACAAATAAACATCACCCCAAAGCCAGACATAGTCTGTCCATACAAACATCTCTTACTGTTCATGGGAATGTTATGGCCCAAGCAGCAGGAGATGTGAATGTAGAGGATGTGAGGAAGGAAGGAGTGGAGCTTGTTTGGAGACCCTGGGCAAATACTCCGTTGTGGGGGTTGCACTTACATTAAATTGCTTCTGGAAATGACACCTTGATTCCCGATTTTTTCATTTTTTGGAGATCAGTGCTTTTGAGGATGGTGCCCTAAGCTCAAAAATGTAGAAGATACTAAAGCAAAAATTACCTGACACCCACCGGTTACTGATAGCATCCTTCCCGCTTTGTGTTTATCTTGGATGTCACCTCTTTTTCTCTGTGTAGCACTGTTTTCCACCCTTACTGCAGTAAAATAAATAAATAAAAAAGGAAATCCTGCTTCGGTGCATCCCTGTGTTTGCAATAGAGCATCTCATCCTGGGCTCATTCTGCGGCGCAGAAACCCAAGCAGCGCGTTCAAGACTCTTGATTTGGGCGGATTGGATTTGGACTGAAGTGTGGGATGAACAGGAGCCAAGTTTGCCCCTGGTCTTGGGCAGGCTGGATTTCACGCCGACAAAATGCGATTAGTTTGTTAGGCTTGGCCGCCGCGCCGACAAATACAATATTGGGCTTGAGCAACAGAGTTTGTCTTGTGTTTCTGCAGCAACAAGCAGGCACAGAAAGCTCGCTCTGTTGTTCTGTGTACAAGCTCCTGTACCATTTAATGCCTGGTTAGGGGAGTCTCTCATTTAATGGCAATACTGAAGAGCCCTCTGTGTATTATACTCCCAGCAAGGGCGTGATAAGAATGGATGTTTTTGTTGGAAAGCTTCTTTTAAAGCATCCATCTTTTGAAAAAGTCTGAGGCGGCCAAGGCTTCAAATAGACCAAGATGGGGATATCTCTGCTTGCAGCCAGTGAATCGCTATTCTGTTGAAATTAAAATATTTAACATGGGTGGAGATCTCAGTCGAGCCCAACGGGGTTGAAATGAGCTAAATTTGCAGGATTGTGATGGCTCTTGGGCCTTGGTGGAGGTGGCCAAACTTTGTGCGTTGTAACTCGTGTCTCGGGTGTCCACCCGGCTGCGGCGGCGCTTCTCCGTGACGGCAAAGCCAAGGCTCTGTCCCCTCTCCAGAGCGACGTCTCCCCGATCTCAGACCAAAGCAGCAAAATCTGCACAGCTCCGAGGAACGAGTGCTCTCCGTAACAGCTTTGCTCGCTCACAGTTTGCACTGGTCATTTCAGAGGTAGCTGTCGTAGGGCACGTGTCCACCTATGCCAGGTTGAATCTGTGGGTGGTTCTTGGTGGAGTGATGTCCTCCAGAGGCTGAAGGGCCACCAGGCATGATCACTCGGGTCCAGGGCCCTGCAGGGGGTTGGGGGGTTGGTACCTGCATGCGCTGGGGATCCGCTTTCCTGCTTCACTTTTGCTTTATTACAATTGTAACATTTTATAAACGTTTATGCAAGAATTGCCTCCTAAAGGCCTAGCATGTTTGAGCTCTGTTGCAACCTCTTAATGCTTGTTCTTTTTATTTGCATGCAAAAAGGCTGACATAGGGTATTTAACAACCGCTTATGTGCATGCAAAAATAAAAATAAAAACAAGTCATGATCCCTGTGCAAATTGAATCTCTGAAAATGTCAAATAAACCTTCTCACACTGCTGCTGCTGTTGTGCCCTGCCTCTTCAAAACACAGCAGCAGCTGGTGGCATCCCAGTGTCCTACTGAGAAGAGCCCTGCAGAGGAGGGGAGGCTGATTCCGTGGGGCGCTCTACCTCAGGGTTTTGGTGGGAGCTGCATTCAAGCCTTCCTGCTCTGGTACTGCAGACAGGAACAGTTAATCTCTCAATCCCTTGGATGTCCATGAAGCAAGAATCCGAACCGAGTGAAACCAAGAAAATGATAGTCCTTCCACATCCTGGTGGAACATCCTTGCTGGCGTGTGAGGCCCATGCTGGAGACAACTTAATTCCAAGTCAAGGCCAACGAACTGGGACTCGCTGACTTCTGGAAGTGCAGCTGGATGTCTGCTGGGCTTTTCCTAAATTCTCGACTGAGTTTAGGGCTTCTGTCTCTTTTTCTAGTGCAGCCTGCGGCATTCAGGCCTGAGGTCATGAGCTCTTTGGTGATGAGAGGATGCAACTGCCTTCCCTTTAGCACAGGGCCTCACACTTCTCCTGGAGCTCCCTCTAGAGGGGAGGATGCTGGGTTTGTTGGAAGCACTGAAGACAGGAGTCAGCAGGAGTTGGTGGCCTCTCTTGGGTGTCCATCATGGACAGGGCAGCTCTTGTGAGCTTGCCAAAGATAGTGTGGGTGCAGCAGCTTCTCCTACATGGGCATATTTCACTCAGGCCCCCAAAGATGTGGGAACACAGGAAATCTGGGATCAGCCTGGTTGCATCAGAGTTAGCCAGGACGCTGCTGCAGCTCCTCACTGCTCACCAGTGGGACGGGAGGTTTCCCACACGCTCTGTTCCCTGATGCTCTCAGGTGGGACTTCAGCACCATTATCACTTGCTGTGACTGTCCATGATGGACACCCAAGAGACCATCAATGACCTGGATGAAAGCGCAGAGTGCTCCCTCAGCAAGTTTGCTGATGATACCAAGCTGGGAGGAGCAGCTGATACCCCAGAGGGCTGCGCTGCCATCCAGAGGGACCTGGACAGACTGGACAACTGGGCAGTGAAAAACCTCATGCAATTCAACAAGGCCAAGTGCAAGGTCCTGCACCTGGGGAGGAATAACCCCAGACACCAGTACAGGCTGGGGACTGACCTTCTGGAGAGCAGCTCTGCAGAGAAAGATCTGGGTGTCATGGTGGACGACAAGCTGACCATGAGGCAGCAGTGTGCCCTCGTGGCCAAGAAGGCCAATGGGGTCCTGGGGTGCATTAAGAAGAGCGTCTCCAGCAGGTCGAGGGAGGTGATCCTGCCCCTCTACTCAGCCCTGGTGAGGCCACATCTGGAGTATTCTGTCCAGTTCTGGGCCCCACAGTACAAGAGGGATGTGGAGCTGCTGGAGAGAGTCCAGCGCAGGGCTACAAGGATGATCAGGGGCCTGGAACATCTGCCCTATGAGGAGAGGCTGAGGGAGCTGGGCCTGTTCAGCCTGGAGAAGAGAAGGCTGAGAGGGGATCTGACCGGTGTCTATAAGTACCTCAAGGGAGGGAGTGAGGAGGATGGTGCTGGCCTCTTTTCAGTGGTGGCCACCGACACAACTAGGGGTAATGGCCACAAACTGAAACACCAGAAGTTCCACAGGAACTTAAGGAAAAAATTCTTCACAGTGAGGGTGGCAGAGCACTGGAACAGGCTGCCCAGAGAGGTTGTGGAGTCTCCTTCTCTGGAGATCTTCAAAAGCCACTTGGATGCAGTCCTGTGCCACGTGTTCTAGGTGACCCTGCGTGTGCAGGGGGATTGGACTAGATGACCTCTAGAGGTCCCTTCCAGCCTTAAGCATTCCTTGATTCTATGATGATAACCCTTCCATTACACCGCGCTTCCTCAGCAGCCCTTGCGAGTGCTGCGAGCGGTGACGTGTGACCTGTGGCCACTGCTGAACCCTCTTGGTGCAGCTCCGGTGAGAAAACTAAGAGCAAATCCAGCTCCGGGGTATCCCAAAGCTGAAGAAGAGGGTTCCTGTATCAAAAACAAGCACTCAGGTGCAGTGTCCTTAGCTCAGGATGTCGAAACCACGCCGTGCTCTGCGGCTTCTTGTGGTTCTGGTTCAAAAGACAAACTGTTGTGGCAGGGGTTGGGGCTTTCCTTGGCTCTGAACTGCCAGTTCCTGCTGTCTCCTGCCCAGTCGCTGCTGGTGGTGGCTGCCCAGTTCCTCCGTGATCATAGCCTTGGATCTGTTGTTTTTCCAGCGTTCCTTTTGCCATAGGACGTTGCCATCTCCTGCAGGGCTGACCGTTTCCAGAGAGAGACCATGACCATGACATGGTCCCCAGTCTGGCTGTGCCAACATTCACGGTTGAAGCAACACCCAGGCCCCTAAATAGCGGCGCCTGTTACACAATATCGGTGTTTTAAATAACATCCTTGAGGGGAAAATGTGTCAGAATTGAATGCCAGGTTCTTCTCCCCCATCCGAAGCCGAGTTCTAGCACGTTTTTAATATACCGTAGCACTGGAATGCACAGCGCTGAGCTGTGCCAAAAACCCACTGCTTATTTACCTTAGCAACGGGCGTTTTTGTGTTTAGATTGTATTTATTCTGTTACGGAGTCATTGTTCTTTACCATTCCTTGAACATTTTGAAGGTTGGTTATGAAAACCCTGGCTGACAATGCTCTGGTTGAGCCTTTTGTTGGGGAGATTAAAATAGAGAATGGATTGTGAGTAACCTGGGAGGGCGACAAGTTAATCGTCCTGTTGACTCACGGAGCTTCAGATTTTTGTCAGAGCTTCTCAGCACTGGTTTTGCTGTAGGATCCATAGGGCCTGTGGGTACTCATCCCACCAGAGACCGTGGCCCAGATGGGTGCTGAGTGTGTAACTTGAGGCATTGAGTGGTTTGGTGTAGAGGCGGCCAAAACATTGGAAGCAGCAGACATGATTGAAAAATTTTGTGAAAAAAAATGAATTTTCTTCTCATTTATTGCTCCCCGAGGTTTTTAGTGCTGCATGTGGGCTGGCCGGTGCAATAAGCTGCAGAAAGCTGTTTGCTCATGCCTGTAGCTGCAGATATTTTTGCTAAACGTCTTCTGTTTGAGCAGGAATCTAATTACGTCTCCCCTGATCAAGGAGCTGCGTGCCAGTAACCATGGAAATCCACCGAGGATTTCGTTTCCATTGTGCCCCTTCGCTTTGCTCCCCCTGCTCCAAGATTCACAACCTTTCGCGGTCACGCTGCTGTTTAATCCCTATCCTTAAGGATTCCTATTCTTAAATGGGATAAGATATAGATAGTTTTAGCTTCCATTTAGGGGCTTAACCTTGTGCTAGCTGGAAGCAGGTTGGCATAAATTATTTGTTTTCCCTCATGCTGGAACGCTAGACCATTCCCAGCCCCTTGGTGTGGCTCAACTGCCCATACTGGAAGCACCCCTTCCGCTTGGACTAGGACACCCTAGAATTGTGAGCAAAGCATGGAAAGAAAAGTATTTACCTGGAAATAGAGCTACGGGAAGCAAATTTAAGAGTCAGTTTGTTTGCTCAATCCTTTTTCAGCAGCCGATGGGAAGAAATATATGGGAGAGGCTTGTGGTTCCAGAAGTGTATCCGTGATTAGTGCAAGTCCATGGTAACTTCTTCGGAACAGCTGGTGCAGGTGATTTGGGGGCATCTTTCCTCTCAGGACCCACTTTCTCCCCACTCGCTTGTGTCACTTTTATCTGCAGTCCCCTTAATTCTCTGTAAATTTGTTGGTTACAGAAAACCAAATGTGCTGGTCCTAGTCCCCCCGGAGCTGCACACAGCTTATACCCATGGATGCCCAACATTTATACCCAACATTAGAAGGCTGATTGCTGTAAATGAGTCAAGGGTGCAAACCAAACAAAAAATGACCAATTCCGCATATTTTCCTCCTGCTTCACTGCCCCCCAAAAAGGTTCCTCAGATTTTCCTCCACACAGAGCACTTTGTTTTTGTCCTTTGCAGTAAAAGGTTCCTCAGCAGCAGCACTGCATCCTTCCCAAGCAGGGTGAAGAGCTGTTAGGCAGCAGAGCAATCACCTTAATTGCCAACATTCACCCTCTGTGGGCGGCACAGAAGTTAATGAGTGCTAATTAGGCTGGTTGATGGTAATCAATGAAAGCCCCATTGATTGGGCCTTCCCTGTTAACTTGAGTTGCTGCTCTTGCCTGCCTTTACACCATAGGAAGGCATCAGTTTTTATCCTCTTTGTGGCACAGGATGCTTCTCTTCTCCATGGGATTCCAGTGGGCAGCGTTTTCCTGGGCTGGGTTATTTTGGAAGCCACTGTAAGCAGTTCTGAGGGTCAAATAGGATCCATCTGCTCCAGCTTTTAATACCCCTGGCAATGCATTGCAGCTGACAGTGCTGCATTTTGCTCTGAATTTCCAATTTTTCTTTGCTACCTTCAGCAGACTTCCTTTCTCTTCAAGTAAGTTGTTTTCATGGTGGCCTTCAGGTTGGCAAAAGGGGGATGAGATGTTCATAGATGTCCAATACTTGTGTGTTTTTTTTTTCCCTGAAATTGGATCCTGAAGCAGTCTGATGTGATTACCCAGGAACTGAAACTAAGAAGCAAAGATGAGTTTGAAGATCCTTCTCCCTGCTATGCTCAGCTATTGGGATAAGCCCAGATTGTACAAAAACCAAAATTCATGGATAGAAGCTTTTTTCATACAGGTCTATAGGAAGCAGAGGAAGGACATCAAAGTCTTCCTTGACATCTTGAGGTTGCTCATAGCTGGTTACTTGGAGTTTCCCACTGAGACCAGAGATGTACCAGTGAGGTTCCTACAGCCCTTGAGAAATTTACCCTCCAATGAAAATGGGAAAATTGGGGTATTTTGTTGAGCTGGCTTTTTAAGCAGCATCCTTGTGGCTTTGCAGTCGTAGAAATATCCATGAATCCATTTGCCTTTGACCTTGGGCCGTGTCCCGGTGACCGGTTTGTAGGTCATGTTCAAGCGTTGGCATCTGGCAGCGCAGCAGCCCCGGGTCACATTTTTCAGCTTGAAGGCGCCGGTGAAAGCTGCGTCTCAAGATGCTCCTGGCAGTTAAATAAAATACAGAGAGAGGAAGATGCTTTCAACCCTGGTTCTCCGGCCCAGCTTGGGAGTCGATGCGTTAAGTGATGGTATGTTGAGAAATAAATTCAGTGTCTCTGAAATTCCCAATAGCTGTGCAGGGCTCATCTGCAACCCAGCATTTGGGCGAGTTAAAATGACAACTAATAACCCAAAGTTTTTAAGTTAGTAGTGGTAAAACTTGTGCTTTTCGTTTCTTTATCTATAGATATATCTCTATATATCTGTAGAGATATATCTATTTATCTATAATTCGACTCGAGGGATGACAGGCAAGCTGGAAGTAGTTCTCTGATCACCGTTGCCAACCCTTTCCATGAGGCTGTCTGCACTTGTCTGTTACCCTTCACCCATATTTTTGTTTTAAAAATGTAAATTTATGCAATGAGAAGCAATGCTGTTCCACTACATGTTAAAATAACATAAAAATAAAATGAAAAATATATAGCAAGAAGGCAGGTAAGCAAAGGATTTGCAGGGAGTTACTCCAAAAGGGAGTAACTGACAAACGGATCATGACATTAAAGTAATTAAATAAAAAGAAGAAATCCTTGCTCTCCAAAATGCTTCTTTATTATTGAGAAGGGATGCTGTTGGGATGAGGAACAGCCACGCGTCCTTACGGCTCCCAAACCAAAAGCCACCGGTGCTTTTGGAACACTGGAGCTCATGTATTGACTAGACTCATGTTTTTTTTCTGCCAGGAACAGAGACAGGGAAAACAGAACACACGAAGTTTTAAAAATGTATTAAAAATATAACTTTTAAAAAAAAATCATTTCTGAATACGCGAGTGTAGCAGTTCACTGTCATTGTTTGCTCGGAATTTCACCCTTTCTCTCAGCTTTGTGACTCTCCCACCTGAATCTTCCTGCTCCAATCCTGGCATCCTCAAGGAACTTCTCCATCCACTCCAAAACACGTCTTTCTCCCAGTTTCATCCCCACATGATGCCCCAGGCATCCCAGCCCAGGGGGATTTGCTCCCGAAAAGCAAACAGAGGGGAGCGGAGGGGCACGCAGCGCGCCGGGCTCCGGCCTGCCCTGGCGCGGTGACGTGGGCTGCTCTGCGGCAGCGCGCGCAGGATGTCGCCGCCGCCAGGAGCCGTGTTTGTGTTGATAACATTACAAGCATTTCCTCCCGCTTCCGAGCCGCCCGGGAGGCAGCGAGGGGGAAGGGAGCTGCAGGCCGCTCCGACGGGAAGAGCAGGGTGTCCAAAAACGACCCGATTTGCAATAAAACGAATGTGCAGGGGAGCAGCTCCGGCCCGCGCACAGGCGGTGCTGCAGGTTTCGCGGCGGGGCCCTAGCCCTGTGCTGGGCTCTTCCCACACGTTACGTCTAGATTTCCTTGCAGGATGCTTATTCGCACACACAGTATTAAACTTCCCAAAAACCAAGTGCTTGACCTTCGGCGCTGCCTCCCCCGGCTCGTTCCTCTGTGTGGGATTCTGCTCTCTCCCAAAATCTGCTCCCAGCTTCAGGCAGGCCGGTCCGTCGCGCCCTCCCGTTGGGGATGTGTGAATGTGGGTACGAATCCGCGAGGCACCGCAGGGCGCTCGCCCTGGCACCTGCTGCGGGACCTGCTCCGTGACTCTTCTTTGCTCTTTTCCTCAGGTCAACATGGATTTGTGGGTCCTTGTCCTCCTGCTGGGAAGCGGCCTCATGAGCATAGGTGCTAACAATGTCACGACAGGTAAAACGCGCTGCTGGTCTCCTCTCCCTGCCCCTGATCCGTCCTTTGGCTCAGTGGAGCAAGTGCTCACATGTGTGATGGCCTCGTGGCTTATCCCGTCACCCTGGAGCTCCCAAGGGGCCAAGACTGCCTGGTGGCCTGGGGATGCTTCTCATGGGACCTGCTGATTTCACCAGGAGTGATATTGATCTCCTCTTGCAGTGACTCTCATCTTTCTCCATCTCATGGATGTAGCTGAGCTACCTTCTTTGATAGGACTCACCTCACCGTACAGTGCAACTCATTCTCTGTCTTGGCCTTGGGTTTTCTGGGTTGTTTTCCTCCTTTTCCCCCGTGTGCTGGTGGTCACGCGCTTCTGCAGCAGCCCCATCCTCCAGCGTGGCAGAACCGCGTCTCACGCAGTGCCCTTGTTTGCAGAGCCGCCCACGACCGCTCTCCCGTCGCCCGAGAGCCCCGTCACAGCGACGACAGCGAGGCCGGAGAGCGGCAGCCCTGCCAGCACCGCCAGCCCCAACGCCAGCTCCGCAGCGACTGTCCCCGCTGCGGGGTCGCAGCCGCCCCCCACGGCAGCGACGTGGCCCCCGCCGACCACCGCCGCGGTGGCCCTCAACACCTCCACCCTCGGGACCACCCTGCCCACACCCCCGGCCACCTCCGCTCTCCCCAGCGCGTCACCGTCCGTCCCCTACGCCGCCCTGCCGAGCACGGAGGAGGAGGTGACTGAGAGGAACTTGAGCATCACGGTGACAACTCAAGAGACCTCTTCTGCTCCTCACAATGGTAGGTGGCTTTCCCTCTGCTCTGCCTCTCCGCACTTCACAGAGTCACAGAGTCACAGAGCAGTTGAGGCTGGAAGGGACCTTAAGAGATCGCCCAGTCCAACCCCCTGCTCTAGCAGGGACACCCAGAGCACGTGGCACAGGGCAGCAACCAAGCGGGTTTGAAGATCTCCAGAGGAGACTCCACAGCCTCTCTGGGCAGCCTGTGCCAGGGCTCTGGCACCCTCACAGGAAAGAAGTTCTTCCTCACATGGAGGTGGAACTGCCTGTGTTTCAACTTGCACCCGTTACCCCTTGTCCTGTCACTGGCCACCACAGAGAAGAGCCTGGCCCCATCCTCCCTGCATTCTCCCCTTGGGTAGTTGTACATGTTGATCAGATCTCCTCTCAATCTTCTCTTCTCCAGGCTCAACAGGCCCAGCTCGCTTAGTCTTCTCTCATACAATAGGTACTCCAGGCCCTTAATCATCCTCGTCACTCTATGCTGGACCCTTCCCGACCTCTTGTTTCTTTTCCCTGAGAATTAAAAAGAACGGGAAGACTCTTTAGGGCAAATTTCAAGACAACAGCTAAAAAGTTGAGCCTCCGTGGGTCTGTCAGTGCAACAGCAACAAGTCCCCCTGGGCCCGTGCTTGGCTGCAGAGCTTTGATCTGCCAGAGTGTTACTCTTCAGACCGTGCATACGTGTTTTGGTAGCAATCATGGGTGACAGCCACACATTTTGGCACTCACACAAAGAAGACAGTGTTTGTCTCAAAGGATTTACAGTCTCAAAGGATTGACAGTTTAAGGCCAACCAGGGATGGGATCCAGCCCATGAAGGGATGCTGATGAGCTGCCTAATTACCCCAAATTAGCCAGGCAGGGGTGGAAGGATGAGGCTGCCATTCCATGTCCAGTGGGGTGTGGGACACAGAAGTCCGAAGCCAAGCGTGCTGAGAGCCACAGGCTGCTCCCATCTCCACCACGGACCTTCCTGGTGGCCTTGGCACTGTCCCTTCAGCTCCCATATCCTGCATGTAGGAAGGAGTCGGGAAGGAGACGCTGCCCTACCAAGGAGCAGTTAAAACAGAGAAGGTGGCTGGTGAAGAGGAATTTGGTCTGTTTTCCCCTCCACAAAATGTCCAGGAAGGCGGGTGGAGGCTCCCCATGGACACTCCTGTCCCTGCCCTCG
The DNA here is from genome assembly GCF_059628265.1 of Tinamus guttatus. NCBI lineage: Eukaryota > Metazoa > Chordata > Aves > Tinamiformes > Tinamidae > Tinamus > Tinamus guttatus. The sequence continues at coordinate 3,706,261 of NW_028288752.1, forward strand.
CGCCCAAGCGCTTTTAATTGACCTCCTGGCTCAGTCGCTCTTTAATGCGCGCCCATTATCTCTTAAAGTGCTAATGAGCTGCATCAGTGGCTTGCTTATTATAGGCTTCAGTGGATTATGTCATTAAGAGCAGTGTGTTTATAGATGTTTATGCGTCGGCTTCAGCTCCCCTTTTGGCCGCGGAGGTTTGTTTTCCTTAAGGATTTCTTCGGGATGTTTGTGTTTCTGCGTATGCCATTCCCTGGGCTCTTTAACCCAGTATCAGTCATTTTTATTTCTAAAATTGGCATTTTTTGCAGTAAGCCTCCAATCATCTGCTCATCTTTCCATTGGAGAAAGGCTCCACGTAGCCACTGCCGCTTCCGTGTGCTCTGTGTGTGGATTTGGAAGAGCATCTTTAAATTGGGGGAGGGAAAGAGAGAAAATATGAAGCATTTTTTGCTTTCCCCACTGGTTATCAAATAAAAAAACAAAATAAGGTGCTTTCAGGCTTTTCCCCCTGATCAGGATGGCTAGAAATGTGCTTTTGCTCCTTTTTCCTTATTCATAAATAAAGGTTGAAAGTCATTTTAACTTCATGCCTGCAGTAACTCTTATTTTAAAAGAAAGACTTGCAAGAAGGTTATGGGAATTACTAAATTTGTTAGTGTCTCAATCAGTGTTCTTTCCTTTCTTATTCAAATGCATGATTGTTGCTAAGACAGTTTCTTTTTATTTTTTTTATGCAGGTAACTCTGACAGAAGAGGTAAGAGTCTTCGTTTTCTTTCCTCTTTATTTAGACCCCAAGCAAAGACATTTTCGGGAAGATTCCGTTCTTATATTAGTTTGGGAGAGTTGTTCTGTGGACGATGTGAACAATTATTATTCTCCTTAATTCTTTTGGCAAGGCATCGTAAAAATCCATTTCTTTAATTTAACAGCTTTTACGCTCCTTTCTTTCTGTCTCTGTTTGGATGACTTTGCTCAGGGAATTGAGCTCACTAGAAGAATATTGGCAATTACACCTCGCTTGGCCATACAGGAGTTATTAGACCAGAAGCAGAGCTAGAAACAAGCTGTCTGGGTGTTTTCCATCGTTATTCTGATCAGTATTTCAGCTTTATAAACTACATGACAATCCCATTAGGCGCTCCTTGGAGTGCTTAAGTCCTGCTATCCTGCTGATACGGATGGTTTAAGCAAAAGAACCTGATGTTCTGCAATATTTCTTATCAATGTGCCTTAGACTGAAGTTTTCCTAGTGGAAACAAAAGGGATCCGAGCCCAAGAAATCATCTTTGGAAGTGGTCACCCCCTCACAGAGGGCTCTGCCCGTTCCCGCGGGTCTGGCGCGGCTCATGGGTTGTGTAGTGCTCTCTCTGGTGCTGTTAATCCCTAATCCCAAGAGCACAGAAGAAAAAAAAAAAGCAAAAATCTGACTTCCTAGCACTGGTGCTGTTAATATTTTCCATATCCTGCAGCTTAGAGGATTATTCCGGGGGATCAGTCACAAATCCTGGTTCTCTGGTACCAAGAAGCAGCCCTGGGAGCAAAAGTGGATGCTGTGATTTATTCTTTCCTCTCAATGCAGGTTCCACGTAGGGTTTTTGGACATAAGCACATCTTTTTTTTTTTTTTTTTTTCCCAAAAATCTTCCCCTCATCCTTACCATTATAACCACCCCTGGGAAAATTGATGTAGGCTATAGCAGCAGCAAACATCCATCGCTTATATGGCTTTTCCATTAAAAAGGGGAATCTCTGCTAGATTAAGGGAGCTTTGCCACTAAGCCCCTGTAAGTTAAACAGACCTGGAAAACTGCAGCAGATTAAGACCAGGTATGTTGACTTCTGCAGGACTAATCAGTGCGGGATCAGCTCCGCTGTGAGCTGAATGTCGCTGAGCTCCTGCTGGAGTATTTAGAGCAAAAGCAAAGCTACTTCATGAGGGAGCAAAAGCCCTTGGGATAAATGTCCCCTGGCATCAGGAAAGGGAATTGCAAAACCATTTTGAATCTCTCCTGTCGGACAGAGGAGAAATAGGTGGCTTTCCTGTCGAGGAAGCTTTATAGATAACCTCGCTAATGATATTACAGAATTAAAGCTCTCCCAACAAATTGCCAGTTGAGGGTTATTGTGAAGGTGAGGAGCAGAAAACTGCTTTTTCTCTGAGCTAATGAGAATGTTCTGCATTCTATTTCCCACCTCTGCACTGTCAGGAGGGAATCATCCACCGTGATATGTCTTAAATAGCAAGTACGCTTTGACTATTGATTCTTTGGGACTCTTTTCTATCTGGTTTCTATCAGCCATCAGCAAAGCAGGATCTTTGGCAGAGAAGGAAACAAATCATTGCATCTACAAGGAGATGCAATATAGTTTGCATGGAGGTATGCAGGTACCTGTCTCTCAAACGAAGCCAAGCTAGGTTTGTAGAAAGCACTCAGAGCTTTATTTTTCCAGCCCAAATAAACTGCTTTTCCAGCAGCCTCTTGGCCATGCTGCTCTAGGTGCATTTGCAGGACTCCCCACAGCTGCTGGGGCAGGAAGGACCTGCCGGGGCCTCTTGAGCTTGTTCCTGCCCAGGCTTTGCCGGGCGGTTACTTAAGAGCCACAGCAGAAACCTCTAACTTGCTGCACCAGATGTGCTGCAAAAGCCCCACCACCCCCTGTCTGCCTGCATCCTGCTGCCAGATGTCCCCCATCCAAGCCCTGGGCTGTTAATCACATCTGTCCGATAGGCATCGAGCGGGACTTCGGAGCAAGCAGGCTCAGTAAACTGTCCCCTCAGGTTCCCGCTTGGAAATGGGCTGTTAGCAGCGTTGGCTGGTTAAAACTCACGTTATCTCCTTGCACTTCTGCTGCGCTGCCTTGCAAAGAGCTCTCCCCTCTCCCAGTTCCTCTCCCTGCAAAATAACCGTTTTCTCTTCTTGCATTCGGCTGCCCAAACATGAAGTGTGTCCAAGGAAAGGTAAGGGCTACGGCTTGGCTACAAAGCTCGGTGTTTACTCTGCCGTTCCAGCCTTGCTTTTGGGAAGGGTCACGGTGGGGAATGCTAAAATGCTCTACTAGCTCAAATAACGGAGCTATTGAGATCCCCTCTCTTCCTCTTGCAGATGAGACTCCAATCATTGCTGTGATGGTGGCCCTGTCCTCCCTCCTCGTCATAGTATTTATTATTATTGTGCTGTACATGTTAAGGTAAGGAGTATTTTTTTAACGCTGTCTGCCCTTATTTGGCAGAAATTAATTATTGAGTAAACAGCAATAAGCAAATGGCGTGGAGCCATTTAAAATTTTTTTTAAAAAATAAAAGTCACAAAGAAATGGAGAAAAACCACTTGGATTTGTCACCCAGATGCAGCCATGGCTCGATGGGTGGGTAACTCTTCCATTTCCCTGCTATGTTTTCCCTGGCTAGGTTCAAGAAGTACAAGCAGGCCGGGAGCCACTCCAACTCCTTCCGCTTGTCCAACGGCCGCACGGACGACGCAGGTGAGAGCCCTGCTCGTGGCGCCGGCACGACCCCCTCGCCTCCCCACAGCGCAGGAGTTCAGCCCTGGCCTTTGCATAACGGCTCAGTTAAGAGGTTCTTCCAAATGACAATAGCATGCTTCAGTTGCAGGGGTTTTTTCCTGCCTGTTTTGGGAAGTTTTTGCTTTCAAAAAGACACGCTTGAGCCCGGTGCAGCCAGTGGGTAGGCACAACAGCCAGGTTCTCCTTCCCGCACGAGATTTTGGCAGAAACACATGTTTTTCTCTATGTTTTTATACATTTCTTGCTCTGAGCTCCCTCCCTTTTTGCCTGATTTTGGCAAAAGGAAATTCTCTTCCCACCTTGTGTTCACGCGACAACACATTTCCCTTCGGAGGGTTTCATGCCAACGTGCACGATCACTTCCAAAACCCAGCGACTGGGTGAGGACTGCTCCGGAGTTTACCCAATACCCCCGTCACTCCGGTGAAGAGGAACCTGAGAAAACACATCCTTGCAAGTAGTTAAATACCTCATAGCCCTTCAGATTCAGGTGACAGCAGAATAGAACTCTGGCATCTTTGCAGAGATCGTCACACTTACTGTAGGCGCCAAACTAGCATCTGCAAGACAAATCAGTGTGTGTGTTGTGTTTTCCCTTGTAAAACCCTTTCTGGACCTCTTAAATACACACAAGGACACACAGATCCACCTCATAAAGATGTGCAAAGATGAGAGGTGCAACAAAGAAGTCCTACATGAGCCTGCTTTGACACAGGTGATTAAATGAGGTCAGTTGGCTCCTGCTCCTCTCCCCATCATTGCTGCATTTTAGGACTTGGAGCCTGCACTTGCAGACCTGTGTCTGATGTTTGGAGTCAAAGTTGGCACCTTGGTGCCCAAGCGAGCACTGGCAGGGAAGCTCTACCTATTGCAGATCCATTTTCAGAGCTACCAGGGTGATTCTATGAGCGAGCCCTTAACTGGTGGCCTCCGTGCGGTCGGAGGCGCTTCCCGGAGCCTTCCCAAATCCCCTGGCGCGGCGTGCGGGGCGCGCGGGGCCGCGCGGGCGCTGCTGACGCGCGTGCCCTTGCAGAGCCGCAGAGCATGCCGCTGCTCGCCAGGTCGCCCAGCACCAACCGCAAGTACCCGCCGCTGCCCGTCGAGAAGCTCGAGGAGGAGATCAACCGGCGCATGGCGGACGACAACAAGCTCTTCCGGGAGGAGTTCAACGTGAGCGCCCGGGCCCGCGGGCCGCGCGCGGGGCGGGCAGGAGGACCAGGCGCCGTGTTCGGCCTCCGGAGCTCGGCCGGAGATGCCAAGCGGGGCTCCCGCTGGTGCCGGGCGCCATGCGGAGTTCAGTGGAAACGGGCAGTTGTCTTAAGTGCACAGACAGCCTCAAAGAGAGCTCTGGGAGGGAGATAAATGACCCCACTTATCTCCAGGAGCTGTTAACTCTGAAACTGAATGAGCCGCAAGACCAAAGTTGGCCTATAGCACTGATGGGTTCTGGCAGTAATTCAGTGCTTGTCCCACAGTGCCAGATCGCACTGAGGAGTCCAAAGGCTCTTCCTGCCCTTGCCAAGCCCTGCACATTCACAGTCTGTATTCGGGGAGAGAGGACGGGGTTTCCTGGGGATTAAATTGGCTCCCTGCAGCATCGGCTTCGCTCCTAGTGGAGGGGAAGCTCAGCGGGAGCCTGCAAGGCTAGAAATGAGCTCACGGCTTTGGTGTCGGAGCTTTTGCTGCCACCTCGTGTCCGTAGGTCCTGTTGGTCCATGTGTCCTGCCTGGAGGGATTTGCTCCGTGCCAGGGCTCATGCTTAAGTGTAAGCCTTTGCCTTGAGCTCTGCAGGGCCCAGGGGCAGCGTAGGCGAGCGAAGGGGAGCTCGGAGCAGGTGCTCCCATTCCGCCCTTCTCCTCAGTGCCGGAGCACCTGTGTTTTATCTCGGTGACATGAGAACGTCTTGGGAGATCCTGTTTTTCTGTCGTTTCAGGCTCTCCCGGCGTGTCCCATCCAGGCCACGTGCGAAGCTGCTTCCAAGGAGGAGAACAAGGAGAAGAACCGCTACGTGAACATCTTGCCCTGTAGGTCCCCGTGCATCGGGTGCTGCTGCTCTCCCGTGCGAGGAGCACAAAAGAGAAAGGAAAAAACGGGGGGAGAAAAAAGTTTGGGAATCTGGGCTGGTTTCTCAGGTGCTGTGTCCAAGCTGGGGGTGGCAAAACCAGTTGCTCCACTTAAAGTGTAGGAAAGGGCAGTCTATGGCAGGTGATGCCAAAACTCATTCTCGAGTGAGGTTTCTCACGCCCAGACGAATTTGAGGACATAAATCCTGCATGTGTGTGGTGAAGCCCCATCCTTGGGGGGCCTATGGAGCCTTGGGAAGCCAACCCTCCTGCTCAGGCACCGGATTTCAGCTGGAAATCGGGCTTTCACTCCTGACGCTCGTTTCTCCTCCTGCTCCAGACGATCATTCCAGGGTCCACCTGACACCCGTGGAAGGGGTCCCCGACTCGGACTACATCAACGCCTCCTTCATCAACGTAAGCGCTCGGCTCCGGCGAGGGCCGGTCCCCTCAGCCGCTCACTCTGCCTGTGGCTTTTAGGAGCTGCAGCTCGCCGGGAAAAGGATCGTGTAGAAACTGCTGTCTTGGTTAACGTCTCCCTAGCCTCTCTGCAGGAAAAGCTCCTGCTATATATATATTTTTTTGAGGTTGTAGCATTTGTGTCGCTACAGAGAGCCCTGTTTCCCACTCAGCCTCCTGAACCCCAATGAATGAGGTCTGGCCATTACAGTAAGAGGCCAAGAGCCAGGGCTAATGAATCCTCATTGCGGCAAGGCCAGTGCGCAGCTGCTTTGCTGCGGTCACGTCTCTTCACACCTCCCTTTTCGTCACTCCTAAAGCAACGAGAAGGCTCCTGTGCTCCTTGCAGGATGCTGCAGGATGGGGAGGGATTCAGGAGCCCTTCCTGGAGGAGCAGAAATAGGCTGCTGAGTCACGGTGCGGCCGATGAATCGCTGGAAGTCCCCAGCTTCCACCAAGGGCTGTGCGAAGGGCACAATAAGGAAATCAAGCAACGCGGCTAAAATAAACCTAGGAGCAGCCTAGCCCTCCTCTGCTCATAGTAGTCAGCAGTTTTGCCTGCCTACGAGCACGATTTTTGCTAGATAATTTGATTTCTGACTTGACTTCTGCCCTTTGTTTCAATTAAACTTGAATTTCTAGTCCTCGTATTGGTACAAACCCCTGTTTTTTAGTAATGAAACGTGCTGGTCCTTAGGAAGGGGGTTCCACCCATAAGGCAGAGAGGGTGGCTGGGGAGACCCTTCTGCATGGGCTCACGTAGGGCCTGGGGCCGCTCGCTGAGCATCGCTCTGCCTCTGTGTCCCATGAGTAAAACAGAGATAATCAACAGCAGGTACCACAGCACCTACCCGGGCAGGGCTGCAAGTGGAAATGACACTGAGAAGGGTGCACTGAAGAAGTTATTAATGATGTAGCAACACAGCGTGGCCCTGGTCACGGAGAGATACTCACCCCTCGTTCTCCTTCTCTCCTTTCTGTGCAGGGGTACCAAGAGAAAAACAAGTTCATTGCTGCACAAGGTGAGCCCACCAGTTTCCTAGTTGCACTAGTTGGTCCTCATGGCCGGTGCAGCAGTGTGGTCACTTGCTTGCCCTGCTGCCCACACGCGCTCCAAATGTGAGGCCACCGGCATCTCCCTGCCTGGAAATGGCCTTCCCCGTTCCCTGCCTGCGGAACGGAGCCTGGGACTCATCCTCTGCCCATCCCAGCTTGGCTAAAGCTGCCGCTGCCTTTTCTTCTGACTCACCCTCAGCCTCACGCCTGGCAGGGAATGGTTAGTTTGAGTCAGCTCCTTGCCTGGCACACAGTAAATACGTGTTATTCTGGTGCTGCACTTAAATAGGACCTTGTGGTTGAAGCACGGGGTTGGGGGCCGGCCTGGCGCGCGCTGTTTGTGACAATTTCCCCTCTGACCTTGGGCAAGCCCCTTTCCCTGTGTCTGATTTCCCCTTCTGCTGCTAAAAATGGACTTCCGGATCATAAAAATATATCCAGGCTCTTAAAAAAAAATGCTGTTGTGTGATCCGATTGGTCTCCAGGATCCCAAACCTTCCCAAATACCAAAGCGCATCTTGTGCTGACACCTATTGGCAAAGGAATCCTTGCATCCTTGCAACACGTTACCTCTGCCATCGGGATGGGTTTCGGTCCCCCTGCTCCACATCCTACCAGCTTGACCTCTTCTTCCCCATCCCGCTTCTGTTTGCCTGCTGTGTAGGACCAAAAGAAGAAACGGTGAATGATTTCTGGAGAATGATTTGGGAGCAAAACACAGCCACGATCGTCATGGTGACCAACCTGAAAGAGAGGAAGGAGGTAGGCGGTAAAAGGCAGCGATACAATCACAGAATTGTTATAGTTGGAAAAGACCTTCAAGATCATCGAGTCAGCGCCGTGCCTGATAAACCATGTCCCTAAGGAAGGGCCGGCTCCACGTTTCTGGAACACTGACGGCTGCGTGGGGGCTGCTCTCTGCCCGGCCGTCGGGTGCACGGGGGTAGCGGCTGTGCCCAGATGCAACGAGCGCTGCTCCTGCTTGCAGAAACAAGACCCGTAAATAGGTTAAAGGGGTGTTGAGATTTCCAGTCCTTTAGGTTTGGCCCTGGAAACCTGCATCTTACATATCTCGGTGTGTAATGTATATATATGTATATTTGTGCAAACTTCCCAGAGCAAGTGGCAGGCACAAATCCCGAGCACAGGGCAGCCCCGGGGTGCTCCCGGCGGCGCTTTTGGCCTGATTTCCCCCAGGTTGAGCAGCGGCAGGAGGCAGCCAGGGCTCCAGGTGCTGCATTCCGGAGCGTGCAGCGGGCGCTCCCGCAGCGCTGCTTGCCCGGCGCATTCAGCCGGGCAGCACCAGGGCTGCGGCAGGACCGGGTTTGCCAGCTGCAGGTGCAGCCTGACGGCGCCCGGGACGAGCCTCATCCGGGACTATCCGCGTGCCAGGCCTCACCTGCCTGTTTTTGCTCTCCCCAGTGCAAGTGTGCGCAGTACTGGCCGGATCAGGGCTGCTGGACATACGGGAACATCCGTGTTTCCGTGGAGGACGTGACCGTCTTGGTGGATTACACGGTGCGCAAGTTCTGCATCCAGCAGGTACGCTGCTCCCCGACTCTTGGGATCCAACCCTTGGATCTCACGTCTCACATCCCAGAGGCCCTGCCAGAATCTCCAAACTCTCACATTGCCTTAGCACACTCTCGTTTGCTGTTCAAATATGTGGAGGGCAGAAGAAATAAGAAGGAAACAGAGTTCCTTACGAATAAAGAAGTGCAGTGGGAGCTGTTGTCCCCTGCTGTGTTTGGATCAGTGGCCCCAGCACCCGCATCTCCGTGTTCACCAGAACTATTTAAAATTTGCCTTACCTTATCAAACAGTGGCCCCTCGGCACTGGAAGCTGCGCAGCTGATGGAAGCTGCTCTGCAATTCGGTCCCGTAGCCCCCAGGCCGCTGCTGGTGCTGGCGAGGAAGGTGCCTGCCCGTGTGGGACGCGGGCAGCAGGTCCTGCTCAGCCCCAGCCACGCGGTGCCTGGCTCCAGCAAGGCAGACTCATCTCCCGAGCTGCGACGAGATCGAGTGCTGTCTGCCTGGGGTTTAATTACTTCCCCATCTGTCGCTGCATTTTTCTTCCTCAGAGACTGGATGTTTTAGTCACTCTGTTTATTTTCCTAACGCGCCGTGAGGCGGGCAGCAGAGAGCAGACGCGGAGGCAACTGAGCGCCTTGGTTGGAAACGGGGCTGGATGTTGAGCTGGGATCTGCTGAGCCTCGTGCTGTGCTTTGGTGGCCGAGAGGTCGGAGCTCAAAGTTGGCTGGAGGCCTCGCAGCCAAGGCCAAGTCTGGCACCTCTCACTGAGAGTGTGCTATTAAGCAAGTAAAAAGTGATGCTTTTGGAGCCTCACGTGGCCCCCGAGTCCAGGTCTGCACGCTTCAGCTTGGACCCAAGAGTTCAGTTTTTGGGCCATAACACCCTTCTGTCTCTAGGTTTGGGCTAAAGCAGATGAATTTGTGTTTCTGTCATTAATGGGGACACGCGCCTGCCTTGCAGGTGGGGGACGTCACCAACAAGAAGCCGCAGCGCCTGGTGACCCAGTTCCACTTCACCAGCTGGCCGGACTTCGGGGTGCCCTTCACCCCCATCGGCATGCTCAAGTTCCTGAAGAAGGTGAAGACCTGCAACCCCCAGTACGCGGGGGCCATCGTGGTGCACTGCAGGTGAGGCCAGGCCTCTGCGGAGGCTGCTCCCTCCATCCGCCCGGAGGCAGCTGCGCCCGCTCCGTCCCAGCTTCAGTCAAAGGAAATCCCAGCGCGTGGCAGGGATGTCAGCCGTGTCGGGAGCCTCCCAGCTCCCATCTTCTTAGTTTTCCTTCTCAGAGCGAAGCCGGCAGCAGAGCCTCATCTTGCAGTGGCATCCACAGCCTCCCCTCCCTTAGTTCTTCCTCTCTCCTCAGTAGTGGAGTGGCCAGCACAGAAGCGAAGGCTCCGCTCTGGGCTCCCCATCCTGGGAAGGAGGCAGAGACAGGCAGCCCCCTAAGACTCCCGAAAGCCACCCCCGGCGAGGGTTTTGGGTTGAGTTCCCCCTGTCCTGTGCCCTCCTGCCCGCAGACCAAGGTGCCTGCAGGAACGCAGAGTTCTGGGCACCCCTCTGCAAAGCCTGGGGGTAACCAAGCGTCGGAGAAGCCTCCCCGCTCCCCGCGGTGGCTGTTGCTGCTGGGAGCGCCGCGTTCCCGCGCGGGGCGATGCTCCCGGCGGGGCTCGCGCTGACCGTTGTCCCCGCGGCGTTGCAGCGCCGGCGTGGGCCGCACGGGCACCTTCATCGTCATCGACGCCATGCTGGACATGATGCACGCCGAGAGGAAGGTGGACGTGTACGGCTTCGTGAGCCGCATCCGCGCGCAGCGCTGCCAGATGGTGCAGACAGATGTGAGTGCGGGTTCCTGTGGGCTTTGCTCCCTGTGCTTTCATTTTTCCTAGCACATCAGTCTCCCACACGCTCGGGAGACCTTCACGCGCCCCTTTTAATCATTGTTTTCCCCTCCGCCTTTGCGTTAAGTTCCTCCAGCTCTCCCAGGTCATGGGGCAAGTAAGATCCATTTGGAGGGGCAGAGAAATTATTGAAATTATTGACAGAGAAACTATTGGAGCAGAAGCTCATGGTTCCCCCCTGCTCCTCTTTCAGATGCAGTATGTGTTTATATACCAAGCGCTTCTGGAGCACTATCTCTACGGTGATACCGAGCTGGAAGTGACTTCCTTAGAAATCCACCTCCAGAAAATCTACAACAAAGTGCCAGGGACCAGCAGCAACGGGCTGGAAGAGGAGTTCAAGGTGCGTGTGCCGCAGGGAAGCTGGCTTTGTGCAGCTTTCTAAAGCAGACTTAGTGCACATGGCACCACAGCCTGCTCCCAAGAGCAGATTTTAAACAGATCTCATGGTCCTTTCCCCTCGATAAAGGACATTTTGGTGGATTTTCTGGGACCACGCTGGGCTGCTGTCACACACTCCGTTTGCTTTCTGTGACCCTGAAGGCTCCTCCCTCTATGTTCCTTCCCCTGCAGAAACTAACTTCAATCAAAATTCAGAACGACAAGATGAGAACGGGCAACTTGACAGCGAACATGAGGAAGAACAGGGTGCTTCAGATAATTCCATGTAAGGGCTGCTTGCTTGCTGAGCAAAAGCAACTCCATGGGTGAGGGCGAACCTTTAGGGTAGGTGTGGAGACAGGGCTTTTATCCTCGATTTTTCCTCTCTTTTTCTGCCTCTTGATTTTTCCAGATAGGTAGATTTTCGTGAACAAACTTAAAACGGCCCTTGGGCTTCATTGCAGCTCTTGGTTTTGTTTTACCTTGTTCCTGTCATGACTTTCTTCTTTGGGGGTTTACGCTCCCTAAGGCCCTCAACCTCAAGGGAAAAGGGGGTGTCTCTGTTGAGCAGGTTTTTGCTCCCTGAGTCTCTCCTCAGCATCCCCCTCTCACCTGCCCTGGCCTCGGCACAAGCTGGAGCAGAGTCTCCTCATCCCAGACCAGTGCTGTAAACGCAGGGTTCCCCCATCCTGGGTCACCCTGGCCTCTCTTCTGGGCACTTTCCATCTAACAACCACGTTTGCAAGGAGCTGTGCTTGGAAAGTGTCACCCAAAACGCTCACCTATTTGCTTCTGTTTCAGATGAGTTCAACCGAGTGATCATTCCAGTGAAGAGAGGTGAAGAGAACACGGACTATGTAAATGCTTCCTTCATTGATGTGAGTATTTTTTGTCTTCTTCTCACACTCTCTCACTGGAAACACTCCACCTCACACTCTTTCCTATGGGAAGGATTTGTGTCATCCTGAAACGCTTCCTCCCCGGGTTTCATCAGCCTCCTTCCACCTTGCTCGTGCCAATGGCTAGTGGCAGCTTGTCCCAAACAAACCCTGCAGACAGGAGCTTCAGCAAGAACCTCCAGTCTTCTGAGCCACAGAGAGCTGGGCGAGGAGAGTTGGAGCCTGGAGCAGGGCCCTCTGGTCTCACTGCTGCAGCTCCTGAGTTTGAATGACGGGTTTGGAGAAAAAGGACACGTGTAGCCAGAGTACTGATTGCTTTAATAGCGCCGTTCATTTGGTCAGAAAACATCCCCTAGATTAAGTAACAGAGCCATACATGGATCCCAAAACCCTGGAGAAAAACCAGGTCAATCCTATTACACCTGTGTTGCTGCCTGGAGGAAATGAGGCAGCCAGGTTAAGTGCTTTGCTGGCTCGCGCTGCGTGGCACATCCTCTGCTCGTGAGTAATCCTGTTGACTCCAGGGGACATCTCGGAGCAGTATTTACCTTTGTGCGGCGAGGCCAGCGCTGGGGAAGTCACAACGAACCCTGCTCTTCTCTAGCCCAATATCATCAGTAAAGTTTTCACCTCCTAATGACAGGTATTTTTCCCAAAGGGCCAGCGCTGCCATAGGATGAACCAGTGAAACCAATGTATTCCCAGCCACAGCATCCCAGATTAGCTGCTCCCTGAAAACGTGTCAGCTGGGCCCCCTCGGGATGGCGTGTGGGCGCGTTGGCTGCCTTAGCCTTGGACAAACCACAAATCTGAGCAGCCCTCCAGCCTGGCAGCCTTGTTATTCCAAATCTAGCTCCAAAAGCTTAAATGTCACGTAAGCAATTCTGTTGAAGATTCAATTTCCTGCCTCTGCTGAACTTTGCTTAAGTGACAAGCTCCAAATGACGAAGTGTCTTTAGCCGCCGTTTGCTGTGGGGGCACAGGGGAATATTGGAGGTTTCATTGCTTGAAACAGGAATGTCTCTGGGTGGTGGAAGAGCAGAGTCACCCTCTCTTACTACAGGGCACGTTTTTGCTCACATCTTCCTTAAAGTTGCAACTGTAGTTTCCAAAGCTTTGGCACTTCAGAAATCAACCTTCCAACTTCCCTTAGGAGTAGGAGCACTGGAAGCCCAGCTATTTCCCTGCCACAGGGGCAACGCGATCCCATTTGAGCTGCATTTCCTTAGAAGTAAAGCTCTTAAATATAAAATAAATTCATAAAATGCCGCCTTACGGCATCAGGGCGGGTGTCCGTGCCCGGGCTGAGCGGGTTTGTGCTCCAGGGACGAACTCGGCTCCGCTGATGTGGCCGTGGCCAAGAGTGTGTGGCCGCGTCCCCGGTCTGCCCGGGGTTTGGTTGCCCTTTGCTGCGCCGTGCGCGTCGGTAACGGCCGTTTGCAATTGCAGGGCTATCGCCAGAAGGACTCCTACATCGCCAGCCAGGGCCCTCTGCAGCACACGATAGAGGACTTCTGGAGGATGATCTGGGAGTGGAAATCCTGCTCCATCGTGATGTTAACGGAGCTGGAGGAGAGAGGCCAGGTCGGTGTCTCTGCAGCCCGCGAGGCCTTTCGGCACCGCCGCAGATGGCTGCAAACCCTGCAAATGTCCAGATGGCCCCAGCGCTGCTGCCGGGGCCGCACACGCCGTGCTGCTCTTCCAGCATTTCCCTGGCAAATACACGTGGGGAGGGACTCTCAACCTCTAATTCTAATACAGAGAGCCCAGATGTTTGTAAATCCAGAGGAGAGGAGTTAAAAAATATTAAAAAAACAACTCTGGACCCTCAGTTCTTAAAGCAGCTCTGGAACTAGGTAGTGGCACCTGACAGGAGATGCCATAGGCGTCTCCTGCAGCAAGACGGGGCCTCGAGCTCCTCTTCGAGGCTGCGTAATTCCCTGTGGCTTCCCCAGGAGAAGATCCCTCCTGTAAAGGCAGCAGGACGATGAGAGGCTCTTCACCCTGTCCCCTCCTGTCTGCTTTCTCAGGAGAAGTGTGCCCAGTACTGGCCCTCCGATGGCGCCGTGTCCTACGGAGACATCACCGTGGAGCTGAAGAAGGAGGAGGAGTGCGAGAGCTACAGGGTGCGGGACCTGCTGGTGACCAACACCAGGGTAAGAGTTTGTCCTGCTCCCTTGGGGGTGCTCAGGGCTCTCCCGGCTTTTGCTGTCGTTAATCCATGCTGATGCTAGTGGTGCTTTGAGACTCCTGTTACTCCCGGACCTTCCCTCAAGGAAACCCTAGATGTGCATCCTTCATCCACGTATCCGTTCTCATCCCCATCATGATGTAGGCTGCACAAGGCATGAATTAGCTGCTGAGGGCTGTTGTGTTCTTCCACCAGGAAAACAAGAGCCGGCAGATCCGGCAGTTTCACTTCCACGGCTGGCCAGAAGTTGGGATCCCCAGTGATGGGAAAGGGATGATCAACATCATCGCGGCCGTGCAGAAGCAGCAGCAGCAGTCTGGCAACCACCCCATCACGGTGCACTGCAGGTAACAGCGGGCACAGCGGGGCACAGGCGCCGCAGGGAGCCTGGGTGGCAGCAAAACGTCCCTCGGAAACAGGAAAACATCCCTCACAACAGCAAAATATCCCTCGAAAACAGTAAAATATCCCTCGAAACAGTAAACATCCCTCGAAAACGGCAAAACATCCCTTGAAAACAGTAAAACATCCCTCGAAAACGGTAAAACATCCCTCGAAAACAGTAAAATATCCCTTGAAAGGCTCAAGCTGAGCGACAAGAGTGTAGGTGGAAGCAGTAAGAGGTTTTCCTCCTCCTACCACCATATCTGAACCCTAGGGCAGAAGTCCAAGCACACGTAAGTGACAGCCCAAGCGGCTGGAGGAGGACGGTCGCCTCTCCCAGTCCTTCAGCGTTTGCGCCTTGGCTGGTGTCTCCAGCACAGCCATCCCGGTGGTTTGGGCCCTTCCCTTCACCTTCTGCTTTCCCTTTGCCAGTGCTGGGGCGGGAAGGACGGGCACGTTCTGCGCGCTGAGCACCGTCCTGGAGAGGGTGAAGGCAGAAGGGATCCTCGACGTCTTTCAGACAGTGAAGAGCTTGAGGTTGCAGAGGCCGCATATGGTGCAGACACTGGTAAGCCTCTTTTTAAGCCACCAAAACCAAGTTATTTTTATAAAATCAGCTTTGCGGGAAGGGGGAACCATCCGCTTTCGCTCCACGTAACGCTGTGCCCCTCCAACCCCGCAGGAACAGTACGAATTCTGCTACAAGGTGGTGCAGGAATATATCGACGCCTTCTCAGACTACGCCAACTTCAAGTGAAAACCCAAGAAACAAATGTCAGAAGAGTTGCCTTCTTTAATATTTTGTAATATTCTGTTTGTTAATATACCCCCCCGAAAATATGTGTATATATCCTAACTGTTTTAGAGGTTGGTACCATAAGCTTCATATTAGCTGGAGATTTTATATGTAGCAAAGTGTTAGTGCAGATACTGTTGGCTCTTTTTTTTTTTTCCAATGTTTTATTGGGGAATTAAATAGCGTGATGTTTGGATTAATATTGTCATACCATCTCTCTTCTGGAGAGTTGACGGAGGCTGTTATTTTGTTTGTAAATCTCTTTTTTTTTTTCTTGAGGGAGTAAAGCCTTTTTTAAAAAAGAAAAAGACATTCTGGATCTCGTCTAAAAATATATATATATAAGACCCACAAGCACAAGCTTTTCCACATCTGCAGGGAAATGGTTTCACATTTTTCTGCTGGTAAGCTCTTGGGGGGAAAAAAAAAAAAAAGAGGGAAAAACACATCCAAAAAAGCTTATTCTCTGTGTGTGTATATACATATATATATAAATCCTGATTTTTGTATAAAAAGACAAAGCGAAGGTTTCCTCCTTCAGGGTCAGAATACCCCGCGCTGCTGCTCTGGAAACCGTGACGGTCCCGAGCACAGCGGCAGCACTTGGGAATTCAACCCGAAGTCAATAAAGAAAAGGAAAAATAAAAGGGGTTTTTGCTCCCTGAAGGAAACTCCATGTTCGCGGGCCACATTTCAGGCTGGCCTTGCCCGATGGGACAAAGACCTCGAAATCCTCAAAGTTTGGTCTGGAAAAGAGGTACCGCAGACGCCGCCAACGTCCAGCCCCGTCCTCTCCCGGTTCCGACGCTCCGGGAGGGATGGGGACCCGGTGCCGCTGGCTGCTCCGGGGTGTTTTCCCCTCCAGCACCAGCCCAAAACCCGGGAGAAGCTGCGGGACAACGTGGGCACCGCAGGGGCGTGCAGCAGCCCCGCTTTGGGGCAATAAAGCGCATTTTTGGGCAACTTGGGGCACTTTGCTAAGGGGAGACGCCTCTAAAAGTGCCCTGAGCGTGAAGGAGTAATAAACAATAAACCAGTGATAAACGCGCCCTCCTCCCGGCCCCCGTCCGCACCCTGGTACCCAAAAAGCGCCTCCCGGGGGCGTTTTTACCCCCAAAAAACGCGTTTTCCCCCGTCCTCGGCGCTGGGCGCCTCCCGCCCCACCCCGCGCCTCAGTTTCCCGCCCGGCGGGGGCGGCGCCAACGCGGCCCCGGCCCCGGGCTACAAATAGCGGCGGCGGCGGCGGCGCCGGCACCGGCGGCGGCAGCAGGTGAGAGCGGGGCCGGGGGCGGCGTGGGGGGACCGGGGCGCCCCGGCGGCGGCTGCGGCTGGGGGGAAAACGGGCCGGCCCCGGCGAGGGGCACCGAGGTGCCGTAAAGGTCCCTCGATCGCGTCCGCACCGCCCGCTCCTGCTGCAGGAGGGGGCCCAGGCGTCCGGCCGCTCGTCCCCGCAGCCCGTGCCGTGCCGTGCCGTGCCGTGCCCGCTCCATGGCTCCCGCGCGGGCCCCGCTGCTCCTGGCGCTGCTGCTGCTGCTCGCGGCCGCCGTGCCGCGCTGCCCGGCCCAGCACTGGTCCCACGGCTGGTACCCGGGGGGCAAGCGGGACCTGCCGCGTCCCCACGGCCCGCAGGTGGGAGCCCCCCTCTCCTCGGGTTTTAGCCCCCGTCCCGGGGTCGCGTCCCTCCTTTTGGGGGTCGTACCGCCCTCCTGAGGGGCCGTAGCCCCTTTCTTGGGGTAATATGTCCCATCTCTCGCTGCATCCCCCTTTCTTTGGGTGTTTGCCCCATCCTGCAGTAAGAGCCACCCTCTTTGGGTCACATTCCCCCTTTTTGGGTTATAGAGCTGTCCCGGGGTCATTTCCCCCCTTCTTTAGGTGAAACCACCCCATTCTTGGGTTTTTGCCCCCATCCCAGGGTTACACTCCCCTTTTGGGGGTGCCGTACTCCCTGTCCTTGGGCAACACTCCCATTCCGGCCTGTACAACCCCTGCCCTGGGTTAAGAGCCACCACCTCGGGATCGCAGCCCCTTTTTGGGTAATTACCCCATCCCGGGCAAATAGTCCTGCCCTTGGGTTCAACGCCCCCGTCGCAGGATTCCAGTGCCCATCCCAGGGTCCTGTCCTGCTCCATTGGGTCGGAGTTCCTCCCCGCCCCCACTTGAATTGGGTCCCCTTGTGGGTGCCCCCCTGTGACCGCTGTCCCCCTGTCGCAGGTCTCGGACCCACCACGGCCACACAGGGCCCCCGGCTGCGCCCCCCAGCCGCCCCCACCGCCAGGGCCGGAGCTGCTGGTAAGAGGAGGCAGTGGGGGGGACACGGGGGTCCCCATGGGGGGTCCCACTGCCACCCCCCTCACCCGCCCCTGTCGCCCGCAGGAGCCGCCGCGGCGCCCTTGGAGGAAGATGTGAGGCCAGGGGCACCGCGCCGGGTCCCCCACAATAAACACGGAGTGTGGCCATGTGGGGACAGCGCGGCCTCTGTGCGGGGTCCCACGGGGACGGGGGTCCCATGGGGGTGTCCCATGAGGTGGTGGATGCTGCGTGCTATAGGCGTGGGTGCTGTGCCCCATAGGGTGGGATGGGGTGCCCCATAGGGCTGGGCGCTGTGCCCCATATGTTGGTATTGAGCCCTGCAGGGTTAGGAACAACCCGGCCTGCCCCAGCCCCAAGCTCCGCCCCCCGCCCCAGGCGCCGCCCCCAGGTTGTGGACGCGGCCACGTGGTCCCGCCCCGCCCGCACTACATTTCCCACAATGCCCGGCCCCGCC
The DNA here is from genome assembly GCF_059628265.1 of Tinamus guttatus. Taxonomy (NCBI): domain Eukaryota; kingdom Metazoa; phylum Chordata; class Aves; order Tinamiformes; family Tinamidae; genus Tinamus; species Tinamus guttatus. The sequence continues at coordinate 3,724,201 of NW_028288752.1, forward strand.
CCGCGCTGTCATTGGCGGCTGCCGCGGCGCGTCACTTCCGTTCCGTGGGGCGGGCGGGGTGCGCCATGTTGCGGGCGCTGCGGCGGTGCTGCCCGTGGGGCGGCCCCGGCCCCGCTCCGGGCCCCGCGCTCGGCCCCGGGCCCTGCCCCGGCCCCGCGGCCGCCGCCTGGCTCGTCCCGGCGCGGGGCCGCAAGAGCCGCCACGACCCGCCCGCCAAGTCCAAGGCGTCGCGCCTCAAGGTGCCGCCGCCCGTCGACCCGGCCGAGCTGCTGGTGGTCACCGAGCGCTACCGGCAGCACCGCCTCGTGCTCAGCGCCCTCCGGTAGCGCCGCGTGCGGGGGCTGCCCTGGGCTGGGCCCTGGTGGGGGCCGTGGGGCTCGTGGGCGACAGGGGCCGGCGTGTGGGGCAGGCGGGGGCTGTGGAGGCAGAGGTGCCGGGGCCTGTGTGCAATAGGAGAGGATCTGGGGCAGAGTGGGGCACACAGGGGCTGTGGAGACAGTGGGGCCGGGGCTGGTGTACAACAGGAGATGATCTGGGGCAGTGGGACTGGAATTTGGGGCTTCAGAAGCCTGGGAGGCCGTGGGGCTGGGGCTCCTGTGGGATAGGAGAGAATATGGGGCACTGGGGCCAGGATCTGGGGCAAGCAGGGGTGCAGAGGCGGTGGGACCAGGGCCCGTGTGGGGCAGGAGAGGACGTGGGGCAGTCGCTGGGGGCAGGCGGGGGTTTGGGCCGTGTCCTGGGGCTGCCGCGGGAGCTCGGAGCCCTCCGCTGCGCGGGCAGGTCCGAGTTCTGCGCCGAGGTGAAGCGGAAGAAGCAGGAGGCGCTGGCGGGCGGCGAGGACACGGCGGAGCGCGCCGCAGAGCACCGGCTCCTCATGGCCTGGAACGACGCCGAGAACGCGCGGCAGCGGGCGCGCAGGTGAGGCCGCGGGAGCCGCCGGGATGGCCCCGCGGAGGCGCTGGGCTGCGCTGCGCTGCGGGGGGCCGCAGACCGTCGGGTCCCTTCTCGTTGCGGGGAGATGGGTAGTGTGAGAAATGGGACCATTACGAGCAGCTGGGGGTGCGTGGCTCGGTGGGTTTCATTCTGCTTGCGCAGAATTAAACTAAATACCTGCAAGGTCAGAGCTGGGCTGTGGTGCAAAAACGTTTCTTTTTGCAAACCTTAATTTTGGCTTTAAATCTGCTTTTTAAGGTGCCAGAAATGGGAAGCACCTGCTTTCCCCCTGTAAAGATTAATCCCTGTAGACTGCTGGAACCTGCCAAACCACCTGCAAAATTGATGCGACAGGGATAGCTGCGCTCTGGCCAGGGGAGCAGCCTTCAGATGTGACACTGGGGAAGGGAACAGTGACAGGCTGACAATTGCTGGCCTCTCTCAGCAGTGACTGGGGTCAGCTTTGTGTCTGAGCTCAGAGGAAACAGGTTGTTCCCTTAAGGCCCTTCAGGATTTGCTGCCCTTGAGAGGTAGAGGCATTTCAGGTTCCTCCTGCTGCTGACAGGTAAAGTGCTGAGCACTTGGTAGCCTCTCACTCTGGAGCAGAGGTTGGTGTAATCAGAAACAGTCGCAGCTCGGAGCTAAGTTTCTCGGCAGATGCTGCTCGCAGAGAGCCATCGTCTGGTCAGACACTAGAAGTGGATAAAATAATAAATAAATGCATAAAAGGGCACTCGGGAGCCTCTCTGATGCACCGAATCCTGAAAATAGTAAAAAGGTTGTTTGTGCCACCCTACAGGGTTTCTCCTTTTGTGTGGCAGGGAGGAAAGGCTTCGGAAAGAAGAGGAAGAGCAGAAGCAGCGGAAGCTGGAGGCTGAGAAGAACAAGGCCAGGCTGATGGAGGCCTTCTTGAAGGAGAAGGAGAAAGAGGTTCTGCAGCTGCAGGTGAGAGCATCTGGTGACTGCTGGGGAAAACGGTGTCACCAGCCCCTGTGAGCACTTTGAGGGGACCCTGCAGGGGTGGCGTGAAAGCAGGAGGCTTCTTTTCCAGGGAGCTGTGTGTCAAAAGCTGGGAACACAGATCTCGGTTTCCTTCAGGAGCCATGGCAGCTTGTGGATGGGGTAGAGGTTGTGAGGGAGCTCTGAAAACGGAGCGGAGGACTAATCCCGAGTGGTAGAATAAAGGTCTCCCTTTTCTGGAGGTTGATATATCCATAGGGATCTGTCTGTTAACATGCACTAAAAGCCAGTGCTTCTCTTTCAATCAGGAGGAAGCCAAAACGTTCATCACCCCCGAGAACCTGGACGCGCGGATTGAGGAGTGTCTGGACAATCCGCGCAACTACAACTTCGCTGTCGACAAAGAAGGCAGGATAGTGAAACGGACCGTTCTGTCCTAGCGGCGCCGCCGGCAGACGCGGCTTGGCCCGGCCCTGGTTTCTGTCCGGAGGCTGAGCTTATGGCCTGGCAGAAGGAGGTTTGCTCCTTGGAATGCATGGATCAACTCTGGAGTCGTTGCACAGGCAGCCCGCAGGTCTAGCTGCAGTTCCGGTGCTCCAGGAGTAACGTCCGCGATTGCAAAGTTGGGGAGAGAGATGGATTTGAAATAAAATCCAGGCGTGCTGAACTGGAGGTGTTAGCAGCCTGTGTCCATCCCTGCGGAGCGGCTGGCAGCGGGAAAGCTGTGCGGGGAGCTCCCGGTGCTCCCGGTTCTGTAGCCCGCAGGGGCTGCTCTGCAGTTTCACATCCCGCACCTTTGGCTCCCTCCTCCTTTCAGACTAACCTTGCGGGGTGGAGTGAGAGTGATCCCAAGGAGATCCTGTATTGTAGGTCCCTGATGTTCATCCTCCAGAGGAATCTAATCCCTTTCTCTGCTTTGCTGGGCTAAAGCAACTGGAATCCCCACTTGCCTCTCCCTTTCTTCCACACTCTCCTGTCCTCACTCCTTTGTACTGAACTCAAGTGTGGGTAACCAAAATCACACACACTTCCAGGTGAGATGGGGCCTGCACTTAACATTACTCCCATCACAGAAAAGCAGTAAGTGTTAAACACGTTATCTGACTCATCTGGCACCTTTTCCTCTTGGGAACCTTGTGCTTGAGTATCTCAGCTTCTACCAAAACACCTCTTTCTGGACCCTGTGTGCCTGGCGTTTGCATTTCAACCCATCTTGGCGCTTTTGAAGGAAAACGGGGTCTGGGTAGTTTGTATAAACACTGCCCCTTGGCTGTGTTTTGTTGGGTGGAATAATTTAGTTCCTCTGGTGTCTGGTGGAAGGGCCCTCCTTAGTCATTCCTGCCTATTCCTTAAACCCTCCTTTGAATGTTGGTTGAAGTGAGAATATGATAAAGTGCAGGTCTAAAGGAAGCGAGCTAGTTTCTATGCATCTTTTTCCCCTTTTGCCTCTTCAGCTGTGCCATCATTTTTCTCCAGAAATGGCCTTTTCCCTCCAGCCAGCCACCAAGTCTTTCTGAGCAGACAGCAGTAGGAGTCTGCCACTGAACCAGGCAAACACATGAAAAACACAGACTTATTTTTTTTGGTGCAAGTTTTTATTTCTAGTTAAGAACATCACTTAAATTTGAGTCACAGAACCGGCTTCATCTGTGGGACTGATGTCGGACTCGGGCGATGTGACGGCTGGCGGATCCTGTGAAGCCACCGCTGTCCCCCGGGTGGGCTGGTCTATGGAAACATCACTTCTTGCTCACAAGATGAGTCAACCACGCAGCCCTCTGCACAGGGAGAGAGCGGGAGTGCCGCGCGGATGAAACGGCACGAGCCGTTAGCCATTAGGGACCACCCGTGGCTGTTTTTAATAACAGATCCAGGGAGATTGTGCTAATTCTGCACCCCGAGCGCTGCAGCAGAAACGTAATTTGCAGCTCCTGGAGCTCCCGGAGCGTTGGCTTTCCAGACATCTTCTGGAAAGACGTAGCTAATGCAGGAGGGCTGTGGGGTGCCTCTCTGGCCCCCCGTGCTGGGCTACGCTCTGCTTTTCCCCCAGATCTCTCCATCTGTGCCCTACACCCTCCCACATACAGTGGTGGGTTTCCTAGTCAAGTCTGCTCTGAGCAGGATGGTCTTTGAGCGGGGTAGGTACAGGACAAAGAAGGGCTGTATCTGTCTGTTGGGCTACATCCCCTTCCCCACTTCCAAGCTGAAGTCTTGGATCGCTCACACATGTAGGGAAAACGGGAGCAGTAGGTGAGGGGCTGGGACTTGGCGGAAGGAGAGCGGGATGAGGTTGGTCCCGCTCTGCTCTTTGGGGCTCTCACCGTGGCTGCAGCAGATGCCCGGGGCTGCGCAGCTCCCTCCGCTGCTGCCGCACGCCTTCCGGCCGGACTCGCAGGGGGTCGGCAGGAAATTCTCTTCCTGGCAGCGCAGCGTTTCGGAGGTGCCGAGGTAGCAGCCCAGCTCCTCCCCGCAGCAGATGTTGGGACCAAAGCAGTGGCCCTTGTTCCTGGGACCGCAGGGCATGCACTGTTCGGGGTGGGAGAGACACGGCGGAGAGGAAGGAAAGATAAAAACCGGCCGCACTGCCGCTATTCTCTTAAAAATATATATATAATTTCACACCTGGCAGTAGTGTTGGGAGGAAAGGAGGGAGATCCCGGACGAGAGGGGAGCGTGCCAGGGTGGCAGCAGCACCTACCTTCCGGATGTCCATGTCCAGCGCAGCACGCTTGCCCCCGATGGGGCAGTTCTGGATGTAGCAAGCGGACGAGAGCGCCAGGAGCGCCAGGAGGCAGAGGGCGAGCGCCTTGCAGGGCATGGCCATGGTTCCTGGAATCCTGCGGGTGCTTGGCCTGGCGCCTGGGAGCCATTTATATAGCACCTGTGGCTGCTTACACATGCCAGCACTGTCGTCACTCATTTCCCTTAAAGAATACAAGGCATTGCTTCCCACACCAGAGGTCTCGGCTAATAGCCGGAGGTCGAGGACGTGAGGTCAGCACCAAGACGCTTCTTTTCTCCCTGCTCCTGCTCTGGCCGCAGCTGGGGAAAAGCATGGAGGCTCTGGATGCTATGGGGAGAAAGGGGGCCCCATAGGATGGGAGGGATGGGGAAGGTTTGTGGTTCAGGTTGCTTTCTCCAAGCTCTCAGGCCATGAATGGCTTGTCCCTCTGCGCTCTCCTTGCCGGTCAACATCTGTGCTTCCTCGTTGACCACGGATTGAGTTGGAAGATGCCTCCTGAGGCCTGGTAGGCTGTGTTCTGAGGGGGCTAAGTGCTTCCTTTGGGTTGAAACCCCTTCACATGGGAAATGACCTCATCTTCTTCTCCTCGATGGCTTGAGGGCTCCACGCTGGAGGGTGAAGCCTGTGGTGATGTGTGATGGTGATGGGCCCTTCTCTGCCTGGTGTTGGGGGATGCTCATCTACATCCTCCTTGGAGACAGGTGGGAAGAGGTACACGGGTGACACCGAGCGTGTCCCAGCCTGCTTTCACCTGAGAAACCATGTGGCCACGTCCCTCAGCGGCGTGATGGACAGTGAGGAAGTGGATGCCAGGTGGGACGCAGGGTGATGTGTGCCCTCACGCTCTCCGCGACCCCTCGCCTGCAGTCATTAGGAGCTTCTCGCCTTGCATAAATTCCCGCACGGCAGACGAGGGCACGCAAACCTCGCAGCTATTGAGGCCATTAGTCCCAGCTCGCTTAATTGGGGAATATGCAACCTGGCGGCTCTGGGGCCGTAACCTCTGTCCATCCCTGCTGGCTGGAGTCGAATCCTGATGCACTCCGGGGCACGGAGCAGCTCTGGGACGGGTCAAGGGGACGTGGTGATGCTGGAGACGCTGAGCTGAGCCCAGTGGCTGCTCTGGAGTTTGGATGGAAACTTTTTGCGAAAGAGCCATTAAAAAACACTCCATTTTCAGCTCTTCCCATCACACATAGGTTTTACGGGGCCTTGCTGCCCTTGGGGGTCTTGGGTGAGTGTCGCTGCCCGCATCCCAGTGCCCCCTGTTCACCCATCCCTATGTCCCCTCCTTTGCCTGCAGGATTCCCGGCTCCTCAGCGACCCCCTCACAAGGCACCAAATCCTGCTGCTCTCCCCCCACAAGCACATCCTGCCTTTCCTCCGCTTCCCAAAGCGTCCCCAGGGAGGTGGCGGCAGCGGCTCCGAGGCCGGGCGCACTCGGTGCACGTGCCCCAGCGCTGTAGATGCCAAGGACATTTTGGGGGCGGATGGAGTGGCTTGGGCGTCAGGGCAGCTCGTAGCTTCGGCGCTGACGTGGCTACCGCAGACCGGCCTCCCGCTCCACCTCCCTCGCTGGGGACATTATAAAGCCCCGCGCTGCACCGAGCCCCAAGGGGCGGTGACGGGCACCCCATGAGGGTAAGCGGGAAGGGCCACGGGTGGACACAGCACCTCCGGGACTCGGGGTGAGGGAGCGGGAAGCACTGGGTGGATAATGTGATGCTGCAAGGGGCGACTTGCCGGGGACAGGAAGCCAAACCTTGATAATTTCTTTTTTAATGATTTTTTTTTTATTTGAAGTAACATTTCCCCCATTCCCTATTGCCAGGAGACGAGAGCAACATGGTGCCAGCCGAGGGGCTCCTCAGCACAGGATGGCGGGCGCCTCAGAGCGGCGCCGCAGAGCCCGGCTGCCGCCGGCTCGCCAGGCGCATGAGCTTGAGGAGCAGCTCTCCGGCCGAGGCGTCCAGCACCGTCCCGTTGGGGGCCGCGGGATCCCGCTCGACACCCGCCGCCTCCTCCTGCAGGCACGCGGGCTCCAGGCCGCAGCTCTCTGCGCGGGGAGGAAGGAGCAGAGAGGCAGCAGGTTAGTTGGGCTCGTGAGGCGGCGGCCATTTTCTTGAGGGACGCGCCCGCCGCCATGCCTCAGTTTCCCGCCCGGGAGGCCCAAACCTGCGGCTTGTGCCATGTTTCTGAGCCCCCCATCTCCTCCAGGGCCTGTTCCGGTTCTTACCGTCACTGCAGCAGATGCCAGGGGCGGCGCAGCGGCCGTTGGCGCCACATGGACGCCCGCCCGCCCGGCATGGCGAGGGCACGTAGGTCTCCTCGGCGCAGCGCCGCGTCTCCGCCGTGCCCACAAAGCAGCCCAGCTCGGCGCCGCAGCAGATGCTCGGCCCAAAGCAGTTGCCCCTGTTGCCGGGGCCGCAGGACATGCACTGCGGGAGGCGGAGGTGTGTTAGGGACCCACGCATGGAGGCTCCAAAGCCACCTCCATCCTCCGCCACCGCAGCCTTGGGCACGTTGCCCCACCAAGCCCTGCACCTGCCTGGGGTGCCCCGGCCAGGGGGTGCTCCGGCTGCACCCTTTAATCCCCACTTTTTTTGCGTCTCTTTCCCCTCTTTTTGCATCCGTTCTCATCTTTTTGAAACCTTTCTACCTTTTTTTGCAGCCTTTCTCCCTCTTTATGCACCTGTCTCCCTTTTTATGCCTTTTCTCCCACTTCTGCGTCCTTTCTCCTACTCTTTGCACCTTTTCTCCCCTTTTTTACAGCTTTCTCTGTCTTTTAGTACCCTTTTCCCCTTTTTGTACCTTTCTCAATCTTTTTGCAGCCTTTCTCTCTCTTTTCCCACTTTTTAATCTCTCTTTTTGTACCCTTTTGACCTTTTTTTGCACCTGTTCTCTCACTAAACGCAGCTTGTCTCCTGCTTTTTTGCACCCTTCCCCCCCTTTTTTGCACCCTTTCTCCTTCTTTCTAAACCCCTTTTTACTTTTTTTTTGCACTCCTCCTCCCTCCAAATGCAGTTTGTCTCCTGCTTTTCTGCACCCTTCCCCGCCTCTTTCTTCACTCTTTCCTGCTTTTTTTTTGCCCCCTTTCTCCCTTTTTTGCCCCTTTTGCCCCCTTTCTTCCTTTTCTAAGCCCATCAGACTACCAGAGCCTGTGGGGCGTCCCGTCCTTGCCCCCCGGTACCTGTCTCATGGCTGTGTCGGCCAGGGCCCGTTTGCCGCCGCGGGGGCAGTTCTGGATGTAGCAGGCGGAGGCCAGGGCCAGGAGGCAGAGGAAGGAGAGGGGCAGCGAAGGCTCTGCCATCGTGGCGGGATCCAGGAGCCGAGCGGAGCTGGGAGCCGCTGTTGGCATCTGCCGCCGGGGCTGCTCCCGCTGCTATTTATGCCGCTGGCGCCCCTTTCCCGGGGGAGGAGGAGGAGGAGGGAGATGGGTTTTCTTTTTTTCTTTTTTCTTTTTTTTTTTAAATAATCTTCCTTCCCAAATTGCTTCTGTAATTGCAGTGATTCAGTGCGGACGCGCAAGTCGCTCGGGGCTGGCGAGTCCCCCGAGCTGCAGGGCACTGGCCTGGCAGAGATGGTGGTGACGCTGGGGGGGATGGATGGGGACAGCGTCTGAATTCTGGGGGCTTGGGGATGCTGCTTTGCGGGGTGCTGCTTTGCAGGGTGCTGCTTGCCACGATGCTGTTTGTTTGTTTGGCAAGGATGCTGCTTTTTGGGGAGAGATGGCAGTTTGGAAGGGATTTGGGGATGCCGAGGCAGGGCAGCGTGCTGAGCATGAGCCCGATCTGAGGGGCTTGGAATTGGGTGCAGGAATTGGGGCCAAACAACCCATTTTTTGCAACTGTTTGATCCCATGCCAGTGACCCCCGGCCCCACACAGGTATCGGGACCGTGGGGTGGCCCATGGTGGGCAAAGAGAGGCCCAAGGGTTGGCTGTGGTGTTGCAGCTCCCAAGGGAAAGCATAAGGATGGAGAAGAGACACAGCAGCAGGAGGGGAAAATTAAACAAAAACAAGCACTTTGGGGGGTCTGGTGTTGACCCGTTGTCTGGATGAACTGAGCTGAGACCTGGCATGTTCATAGCACCGCTGGGCTGCCCAAGCCATTACAGGTGGTGGTGGTTTTGGGGGGTGGTGGTGGGGGGGTTCCCTATGGCATTGCAAGGGTGACTTAGGCATAAGCGATGCCAAAACGAGGTAGGAAACAGAGGAGCAGGCAGAGGAGGAGGAGGGTGCAAAGCCCCCTGCTTTGCTAAACGACCTCGTTGCATGTGTGGCCGCGGAGGAAGGAGGGGGCGGGCGGCGCCCATGAATATTCCTTGCCAAATATTCCCAGCCGGCCTTTCCCGGCGGGAAGCGCCCCAGCGCGCGCGGCTAATGCGGGCCGGGACGCCGGGCGCACGCGAGACGCGGCCCCGCATTAAGGCGGGCGGCGCTCCATGCAAATGCCTGCGTGCCGGGAATGCTAAGGGCCACGGCCGCGCTGAGAGGCGCTTCCCGGCCGGCATGGGATGGAAATGCCGGGGGGAAGAGGCTGCTGGCCAGTTTGGAGGCCACTGCGGGATTTTGCCGGTGCCAGTAGCATCCAGGCCGGGGCATGGGAAGATTTTGCAGCTGTGCTTAAGCCTCTCTGTTGCCTGGACATGGATGGGGTTTTTCCAACCCTCGAGTAATCAGCGGCTCAGGAGCGAGCAAGCTGATGTCCCTCTTCCCCAGTGCAACCGCACTGGGCATTTTTGAGGGAAACAGATGGGAAAGAGGCGTTCTCCTCGCAGTGCTTGCCCGGTCCGGGTCAAGGTGCTCCGACTCAGGCAGCAAAGCCCGAGCGCTGCTCCCGGGCTGGGCAGAACATCCTGGGCTCACCTGGGAGCTGGAGTCACTCCTGGCTGGGCGCAAAGGTGGAGAACAGGGAGCAGGAAGAGGTGGAGGAAGGCTCAGCAGCCTCCTGCCAGGCCTCCCTAGTGCATGGGAGAAGATGGGTGCAGAATCATGCCCGACATCCTCATGGACATCATGGGGTTGCTCCAAACCCCAGGAGTTTTCGGGATCGCTCTCCCTCTTTTCTGACCCTTTATTACTTAACACATTTCCCAGGTCGTTATTTTTTGCCAGACGGGGTCTGCCATCCCCGTGCTCTGGCACGGACACACAGGGCAGTTCTCACGCGCTGACCCGCGCGAGTTATTCCGCAAGCCGGTGCCTCATAAAAGGCTCCAAAAAAAGGTATTGGAAGCAGGAGGAGCTGATTCACTTAGAGACCCGTTACCCCAGAGAGACCAGCGCCAAACGTCAGCTCTGCCAAGAGAAATTGCCAATTAAGCGGGAGCAGCGGGGGGTCACGCAGATGACAAAACACGGCTGTCACCTCCCCCCAGCACAGCAGGCTGCGTCAGAGATGGGACGCGGCCAAGCCCTTTCGCGTGGGGCTTCTTCTCATCTCCTGGGATGCAAATATGGGACTCGGGGTACCGGAGACCCACAGCAGGAGCACAGGACCCCGCAGGAGCGCATGGGTCCTGCCCTGCCTTGGCTTTTCCCAGCCCACTCGCGCAGCGACTCACACCACGAAGCCATTAAGTTGCACAGTGAGACCCATTGATGAGGCAGAAAGGGAATGGGGACTTGAACCATAATTTTATTAAGGCTTAAATGTCTATCAGGCAGACGGGAGCCGGTCCGGTCACACGACATAAACCAGGAGTGACACGCTGCGCGAGGCGATGGCTTTTCTACAGAGCTTTGCACGAGCAGAGGGGAGCGCTGCCACGCCGGCCCCACGGCCTCCCTCCGTGGCCGCAAGGAGGAGCAGGGGGCACCGGGAGAAGTCGGGGAGCCCCGTGTGCCGTGGAGCACGAGGCTGGTGCCTGCTGCGCCCCCGCGGCTGCTTGTTGAACATTTAAAGGGCTTTAACTCACGGGGAAGCTAAACTCGCGGTCCGCAAGGCACCTACACTAACCACGGGGCGGGAGGCGACGGGCAGAAATCGGTGTCATATAAATACATATTCCTCACTGGAGAAGCTATGGCTTTTATTATCCTTGGACCGCTCTGCTCCGGCGTGATGCTCTAACCCCCCAACTACTCCATAAGCACAAGGCGCCCGAGCTCCTCCGCCGGCCCGGCAGGCTCCGCGCCGGCCTCCGTCCTCGCGCGCCCGGGACGGCCCTGCGCGGCAGCAGCGGCTCCTGGTCCCGTCCTGCCGGTGGCCGAGCTCGCTTAGAAGTGAACCCTCTGCACGTCGTGGGTGGCCACTGACCTCTTGCAATTCCCACACAGTATGGAGAGGGACTTCTGCTTCTCGGCCAGGCAGGGCCGGCACAGGAGGTGGCCGCAGGGCAGCTGGTAGACGGGCTCCTCTTTGAAGTACGAGGAGAAAGTCTTGCCGCAGGAGGCGCATCCCGGCGCCTGGCCGCTCCTGCCGTGCTCTGCAAAGCGGAGGGGAGAAAAGAGCTCGGTGAGCGCCCTGCAAACCGCGGCGTCGACCCCGCTGCAAGCTGGGGACCTGGACGTGGGCCAGGGCTGCACCGCAGCCCGTCGGCTTCCACGCTCTTATGCTCTGGGGCTGCCTCGAAGTGGCATTTGCACCATCAGGTTGTTTTAATTGAGGACAGATGACAGAAAATAAAAGGGCTTCTGGAGCTTACCAAGACTAAATCAGCCTCCCTGTCCTCTCGCAGCAGTTGAATTAACCACCAGCTCCTGCCTGTGAAGCTTTACGTGGCGCTTTGTATTCCTGTCACATCGCGCTACAAAGGGCTACTCAGACAACTCGGAAACAGCAGCAATTCGAAAGGGGGACAGTAAAAAGCTTAATAGCTTAATGTCACCGTGGAACAGCAGAAGCTATTCAGAGGCACGGTCACGGGGAGCTGTGCACCCTCCCTGGGTCCCTCAAACCCGCTCCAGCACGGCTTCCCAAGAAGTTGCCTGTGGCTTTGCCACGCTACGTGGCATTTGCTGGATTTACTCAGTCCCTGTCCAAGCAGCAGCTCCCCAGCCAGCACCAAGGAGCCCTGGGCTGAGGTGCTCCAAGCTCCGTGTCCCAGGGCAGCTGGGATTGCTCTGGGGCAGCCGGGACTGCGCTGATGCCTGCCCTAACTCTGCCAGCTGTACGTGGGCAACGCACCTCCATTTCCGAGGGCCTAACCTGCCTCACCAGGGGAATGAACCATTAAAATTTCCAAGATACAGAACCAGTAGGTCAGCACTAGTAGGTAAGACTCAGAGAGACACTCTGGTGATGTTTTTTGGCCCAAAGAGGCATGGAAAGAGGGCGGGCAGCTGCACATCCCTTCCTGCTGAGGCAGCGACAGGCTCTGCCCTTGGCTCCCGAGCACGAGCAGCGGGGCTTGCTGCTTACCCGGGACGCTGCCCCACGAGCTGCTGCAGCCACCCTCGCTCTGCTGCTGGCCCCGCATCAGCCTCGCCGTGAACGACGGCATCGAGCTGAGCGCCGAGGTCAAGGCTGTGTCCAAACTTTCGGAGAGTCTTTGCTCGTGGGAGACCAGATCTGCAAAGAGAAGCACAAGCTTGAGGACCACTGGGGACAAGCGAGATGGCAGCTCCCCACACAGGTGCCGTTTCCCTCTGGAATATTTCAAGAGGGGACCTAAATCCAAGCCAAGGGATAAAGCCAAAGGTACCGAGTCGGAGCTTTTCCTGGTGGATACAGTAGTGTTTCTTTCCTGAGCGCCTGGCTTTGATTAAGTCTGTGTTAAGAAAATGGTGTCTGCACCACTAATTCTGTTAAATAAATCTCCCAGAGGAAGAGCTTGGAATGAGCGCCGCACATTTACTGCAGCAATTGGGGCTGATGAGCCACTGAGGATGTGGAAATCAGCTCCCTGGGCCAGGCACTTGCATCTGGGCACGGTTCTGCCAAGAGCTCCAGGACCCCAGCAGGCCCCCGTGCAATAAAAATAACAAGTGACTCTCCCTAAAATACGGGATGAACTCCAGAGGAGAAATCAGAGCAGCAATGTCCAGTCCAGCTCCTCCCTGCAGTTTCTGGTACCGCCAAAACACCCGTTATTTTTAAGTAAGTCTTTAAAGAATATGATTTAAAGCAAAGAATGTGTTTTAAATCAAAGCTTTTCCCTCCAACATATCGCTTAGCACTCTGGGGAGGAGGAAGAAGATACCAGGTAGCAGTGGGCCCTAACAGCAGTTGCAAGGACCTTTTGACATGTTTCAGATGAGCAGTTTAGAGACACACAAGAAAACTCCACTTACCTGCCCCGAGAGAGCCCTTCTGTGCCCAGAAGACACGTGAACACCAGGGGTTTACACCGTCCTACCTGCCTGCAACGCAGGGCCTTGGAGACAGGGACACTCTCCTTGCTCTCAGCTAAATATGGGATTGCTAAAGCTGCTCCCGCTGAAGTTTAGTCTCCTCCTTGCCATGGGACTGTTACCTAAGGCTCAGTTTAATGGAAAAATAGAGAACTTGCTGTAGGACTATTGGAACTATATCCAATAACGAGTTGCAAAGAGAGCAATGCTGATACATTTTAGGGGTATCTGTGTAAACAAGGCAGAAATCCATCATAGCAAAACAGATATCAATTCTGCCGAAAGAACCAGCGTGGAGGAGCAATTACCCACAAGCCAAGCTCTTCGCCACAGACTGGTGATGAAAATACTGGTTGCTTGGGGCTAAACCACAAGGGGGAAGAGATTTTTGGAGAGAGGTGTGGATTTCCTTGGGGCTTGAACCATAAATCACCCCTGATTTCTAAAGACTGTCACTTCCTAAGAAGTCAGCCCCAGCACTTAAATCCTGTCATGAGGGAGCTGCTAAACCTACTGTGTCCCACACTCCTGCAACAGCCTCTAGCACTAAGTGGGTATCCAGAGTAATAAATTACCCCGGATTAAAAAAACCCCAACCCACTACATTATGAGAAAAAGGTTGTATCCACATGCCAGTGACTGGAAAGCAACAAGCAGAAAGGAAATACGAATGAAAAAAAAAATAGGGAGAGCTGACCCATCAAGAGAGCTGTGAAACAGACTGCACAGGACCAAAAAGGTGAGAACAAAGAGCCTAGAGATGAGAAAAATAACGGCACCGGATGGAAGCAAATACCACCCCTGGAGGGCAGGCTGTGCTGAGGGGGCACGAATAAGAGAAAAAACTGATTTCCATAATGTCCATCTAAAGCCAAACACAACAGCCTGAAAGCTTCTCGGAGGTGGCACGAGAATCTGGGCTGGGGCCTCCTGACATGAACACCTGGACCAGGACAGTTAAGAACCAGAAGTGAAGGTGGGAGCCGAGGTACCTGTTGAACAGTCCATTTGGGTCAAGTGCGAGTCAGTGTCCGTTTTCATTTTTTTTGCACTGTTCTCTGAGGTAGACATGACAAGAAAGTTTGTAGCAGAAAAACAGGGCGGCTGCGCAGAGCTTTGATCCATCGAGTCCACCTTCCTCTTCAGAGAAGACATGGTCAGGGAGGAGGGGGCGAGCGTGTCGGCGGCGCGGGCCCGGCCGAGCAGGTTGGTGCCTGGGATGCTGTGCTGCAGTAGGAAATGGTCAATCCTGGCCTTGAGCGTGGGGTGAGGTAGGGGCTGCGAGTGCTGGCTGAAGGCCACCCCCGTGAAGGGATCGCTGGGGACCCGGCCCCAGGAGGCCTCGCTGCGGTTGCACTTCTCCAGGGTGCTCTGGTCGATCACCTTCCCCGAGGGCAGGAGCATGGGCAAGGTCATGATCTCCAGAGTGATGGGGTCCAGGAATTCCTCGGGGACGTCCTGGACGACGTCGACGAGCTTGCGCAGCGCCTGCTGCTCGCTCTCGCTGGTGCCGAGGGGCGCGCAGTCGCTCTCCATGGGCGCCCACAGCTCGGGCTTGAGGGCGCCCGCCTCCTGGGCCCAGCACTGCGAGGCCACCTGGAAGACGCCCTCGACCACCTCTGGCGGGCACGACTTGGCCGGCTGCCCCCACACCTCCAGGCGCCTGACGCAGGGCAGCCCGCCACCCGCCACGTGCGTGATGCAGAGCTTTAAGTGTGACACGTTGCTGAGCGAGGCGGGCCCTTTGTTCCACAGGTCTTGGGATGCGGAGCCGGGATAGGAGAGGACGTTTTCCATCTGGTGGAAGGGAGGCCTTGGCTTGAAGCCTCTGTGGCCGAACGTCACTTTGCTTTGATTTTTTAGGACAGCTTTGCCCACCAGCGTGAATGCGTCTTTGTCCAACACGGGCTGACCGGCCAGAGCCGAGGACTGGCCCTCGGGACTCGGCCAAGTTGTTTTGTTGCATGAGGTAGAGGTGCAAACTTCGAGGCCCGTGAAGGTTTGGTATCCTCCGGAGGAGATGTCGATATTGATCCTGCAGATCTCGATGTTGAAGGGGAAGGAGATGGTGATGTGGACTGGAGGCTTGATAAAGTACTCGCTGCGGAAACCACGATTCCTCCTGGCAAGGTCTTCAGAGATGAGATTCTCCACTTCGTATCCATCAGCAGAAATCTGTGGTTTGGAAGAAATACTGGGTTTAATTTGAATCAGGAAAACAGAAAGTACCTGATTTCACAAGCATTTAAATAGATCCACAAGAGGAAACACAGCGGGAACCAAGGCTGCAGTTCTGTATGCAGCTGAGAACCACAGGAGAGCCCAGCTTTTTAGGAGAGCAGATCCATTCCCACCCTCCTCCCAGCCTGTGGTGACACCCACTCTGCTCTGCCCCTCTGTTACCTGACAGGCGAGTTGCAGAGCTCATTTAACCCGCCTCTAGAGCAGAAGAACACGTATGGTTTGTGGTTTTCACCATGTGAGGGAATTAAACCAAGGCCTGGAGGGACTTCAGGAGCAAGAGCTGGTTGTTTTACACCTCAAGCAGGTGCCACCACAATTCAGGGGGCAGAACCTACACTGATGCCAACACGGTTGGATGGTGGAAGCGAGGGCCTTATCCTGCTCACCCACCCTGTGCCCTTTCTGCCCTGCTCCCCAGCAAGTTCTGATGCACCTGAAACTTCCCTTTAGGGCTTCTGTTGGAGCCTGCCTCTTGGAAGGACTAGCTTGGAAACCACTAGAGAGACTGAGAGGAGGGAGACTGGGAGAAGCCAGGCCACTGGGAGGCCTGGCCAATTGGAGCCAAGGCCAATTTAGTGATGAGAGTAAAACCTGCACTGACTTCTGCAGGTGTCTAAATCAGTCACATCTGGGAGGACATAGCTTTGTCTTGCTATGAGACCCTGAAAAATCAGGGTGTTTTCCTTCCACATTAGAACACCTGCAATGTTCTAACACTGAATACTGATTTTGCAATATATTTTCAGCTCCATTTTATCTCCACGCAAGTGGTAGGCAGATCCTGAACATCCCAGATACTGGATCTCTGCATCCAGCAAACCAGCCCTCCTCAGCCCCGACGAGTCCTGCACGACACCTCCACCTAACCCCGCCATCCCTCCAGCTCTCAAAACATCCCCTGTTATTATTTTACCTTGTTGCAGTGAATTCGTGGCTTGAACTGTGGGAGACAGACATTTATTACCATCTTTGCAGCTGGAGAGAGCTCACTTTCTGAGCATCGGATTCAGCCTGTAAAGAAAGAGCAAAATAAAAAGAAGTGAACAGCAGCACACACTGAAAGGGCCTCGTGTTACAGAGCCAGGGTGAACTACAAGTTTGGTGGGCCTGAAAATGCAGCTAAGCTCAGAGTCTGGGAGGTGAAATCAGTGCGTGAGAAACCTCAAACCTATGGTGAGGAAATGGGATTAAGAGAAATCCCCACAGCAGCATTCACAAGGGAATCCCTGGAGAAACATCAGAGAAGAAGAGTCTGGAAATGACTCTTTTTGCCAAAAACTTCTTGCTTATGGATTCGCCAGTTATTAAGACTTGTCTATCTGCTCCCTCAGCAGCTGGAGGCCTTGGACGTCACCCAAGCGCGAGGGTGCTGAGCTCGGACAGGGCCTCCTGGGATGAGGAATCGGCACTAACTCCGCAGATTTAGCAAGTCAAGGGCTCCGGGAGGCTCGGATGAAAGCTAAGATTAAATACTATTATCAATGATTAGCATTTAATAGCTCCAAGGGAGCAAAGGGCATTTAATAGCTCTAAGACAGCTTATCTGTGTCTGAACACGGACCCAGTTGGTTCTTCTGACAGTTCATTACTGAAACTCAAGTGAACGCACTGCCTTTTGCATTCAAAGAATGTGGCTCAAATTGGTTGTAACAGATGCCTTTTAAGAAGGAAATTATCTGCAAGGTGAGAATTTTAACCTTATGTTAACCTTAATTTAGATACGTCATCGCCTTGGGCAGCCTTACAAATCAGGAACCTGCTGCTTCTTTCAAGAACAAGTAACCCTTTGAATGATTTTCTACTGAGGGTGTTAGTTCAGTCGAAATGAAATGGGCCTTTTGGGGACACTTCAGTTTGGCCGTGCGAACAGAGACTGCAATGAAGTGAGGCCTCTTGGCCAAACCTGCTTTACCTGACCAAAAAGCACAGCCCCTTCTAGCCCAATTTTTGGTAACACAGAGAACAAGAGCAATTCCCACTCCTGAGTGGGGAACAACTGAGGAAGAGGAGGAGAAACTGCTGGTGCAGCGTTGTCAGGGCAGATTTTTTCAAATAGATTCTTGAACTAGTCTAATTTTTGGCACGCACTTCTTATGGCGGTAAAGATGTCCAAATTAATAATAGGTTGCATGACAAAAAACATTCCTTTTGGATCATTCTGGACCTGCTGCCTGGTGGATTTAGTCCTCCGAGCTCTGGTTTTGTGAAAGATGGGGAACCACTGCTCTTCCCTTCCCTTGTATGACCCAGTCAGGAAGGAAAGCTTCTTCCTAGCCCCAGGCTGTTACTGAGCTTATGTCCTAAATTTCCATCTTGTTTTACCAAGCTCTTAGTATCCTCTGGCAACTAGTTTTGGTTAACCCAGGAACTTATTTCCTTACTAAATTTGTTGTCTTTCAATGCATATTCAAAGCTATCCAAATGTATATTGAGCTATGTATGTACAGCTACATATATGCATATATTTTAGGACCCTTTCCGACCTGTTTGTACCCCTGATAATTTAAATAACTTAATAAATCTTAACAGCAATTTTGGGCGAGCATTTCAGTAAGAAAATGCATTACTCTGCACGTTCACGTCACTGGTGACCCTTCTTTCAGGAAGCTCAGCTACGCTCCTGCTTCCCAGCAGGGATCCTGGGTTGGTGCGGGCTGCCTTTACCAGGGCTGGGCTTGCTAACTCTCTGCATGACAATCCAGCCCAGACTAAGGATCAGTTTAGAGCAGAACAATGAGGATGCCAAGATTACAAAGCACCATTAGACTGTCACCTAAGAGAGGCAAATTCAGACCTGCGGGACTATCCTTTTTGCCACCCCAAGCTCCTCTGTGATCTCATTTAAAACAGTATTTTCTGTAATGAGCCACTCAGCGCCTCTTCCTGGTGTCCTGCAGACAAACAAGGAGCTCCAGCAGTGCAGCGCATGCACAGCGGTCATTGAAATATGAGGCTTGGTGTTACCTAGTATTTGAGGGAGCGGAATAAAATAAAAACATTCTGGTCATTTTAAATCAGGCAGCCAAATAAGCTCACAACCTGGTGTGGGACAGCAGCAAGGCTACAGCCACTTGTCTTTCCCACCCTCTACCTCAAAATGTCGTACTGCAAAATGGTCAGAAAGATCTGGCTGCCTTTGCAGAGGAAGCGGGAGCGTCTCCTGCTGCTCCAGATGAAATAATTCTTGCAGCTTTGGTCAGATGCACTTCCCTGTGCACCCTGGGAATCGCCCTCACCTCAGAGATAGATGCCGTCTGGAGGCTCAGGAAGCAGCCAGCAACTCTGTCTTCAGAACATGATGCAGAAATAAGACACCGGGCCACCTCCTGAGCAAGAAAATAACACAATGAGCAACGTGGCAGAAGGTGAAGCTCGCAGCCTCCAGAGCAGATGCTCCGCACAGCGAGAATGCAACAGGCATCGTCACCCCGGCAGAGGAATCGCCTCCAGTTGGATCTGCAGGCCCAATTCATCTTTTCCAGCAACAGATGCAGCAGCAGGAGCATTACGGGAGGTAAATTTTCACTGCCAGCCACTGCTGAGAACCGAAAATGAAACGAACATGTCGGGGTCAGAGCATCCCAACCCTCTCGCTGCTCAGTTTTCATGCCTGTTTATATCCAGATCCAGAGAAACTTTGACTGTTCCCCCACCTGCTCACCCCAAACCAGCAACGCTAGGGAAACAGAAATGTGCACACTCATCATGGCCAAAAACCATCCCAATTCCTCCCTACCTATCACTGCGGCTCTGACACTGTTCTGTTCCCAAGGACCGAGCCACCAAACGCACCCGCTTTCATTTAGGGGGAAGGAAAAACAGTAACTATGGAGAAAAACACACACGTCGGTTGGTTTTATTTGTAATGGAAACATTTGAGAATCTATGGAACAAAGGGCAGCACAAGACAGGAGCTCAAGAGCAAAGCAGGAGAGAACTAGCCCACATGCCAGGGCAGCCTCAGCGCGCACAACCCTGCCCGAAACATGGCTAAAACCCAGTGTCAGATCCCGAGGTGTCCCGAACGCCGCGACGCTGGGTGCCACTCATGGATTTGCTGCCCCGAGCAGCGCCGGGTTGAACACTTTGTAGTGGAGGTAGCTCAGCTTCTCCGAGCGCGTGCGCCTGAGCAGGGGAAACCACTCCCAGAAGGGCAGCTCGACCACCACGTAGCCCAGCTGCCGCAACTGCCGCCGCTTCAGGCTGTGCAGCCCCAGGAGCCGCTTGGAGCAGTAGCAGTAGTGGTTGCGGTTGGACACCTGAAGAGCAAGTCTCACCTCTCGAGGCTGCCCAGCAGATGCAGGAGGAAAGGGGGGTTCAAGAGACCGCTGTGATTTAGGCAAAACTTTCAACCCAGCACCCAGGTTGGAAGCTCTGATCGAGCTCTGAGCCCGAGCCGCTTCCACCCTCTCCTGACTGCCAGCCTTGCCTTTGTCTCCCACTTCTGCAGGAGCCTGGCTCCCAGGTCTGCCCTTTATAAGCTGAGTCAGTAAATCATCTGTTAGATCAACCCCGATGTCTCTGAGTTGCTTATGTGCAGCAGCACCTTTGAAGTTGAAGGGGATGGGATGTCCATCCAGAGCCAAACGGACCTCCAGATCACTCGATCTGGTGTGGGGCAAAAGCATGTGGCTTTTCACGTACTCGGGGCCACCCAACATGGTCTCCAGCAGGGAAACAGCCTCCACGATTTCAGGCCTCACATAGATTTCCTCCTTGGCAAAATTCAAAACCATCTCAGTAATCTCCTTGGAGAGCTGAGGGGAAAGGCGGCTGCCTCTGTAACCTGGGCACTCGATTTCGACGCTCTTGCCGAGGGTGAGCAGGTCCTTCCCGAGCTCGTATTTGCTCGCTTTTGTTTTCTGGATGAACTCGGCGCTCAAAGCGAAGTCTATGAGCTTGGCGGGGAAGCGCTGCACAAACGCCAGGCCAAGCAAACCAGTCAGAAGGTGCTCTGGGAACTTTTCAAATTCATGGAGCTTTCTGTGCATTTGCTCTATGAGACTGGAATAAAACTGCTCTTCGTTTGGAGGCTCATAGCCCAGGCATCCAAACGACCACAAGAACTTGGCAGCATCTTTGCTTCGGCAATAAGTCACCTTGGAAGGCAACGCCACAGCTACGGCAGTCAAAATGTCCTCATTGTAGTAGTGTAGGGAGGAGCAGGTAAGAGCCACGTGCATGATGCCCTGGATGTTTATCGCAGGAATCCGAGGGGGAATAACTTTTCCGAGTTGCTTCAGGAGCGGCAAGTGATCCATGCGACTGTAGCGGAGCATTTTGAGCACATTCACAAGCGCATAACTGCTCATGTCTTCCATCTGGAGGGCCACCCTATCAGCAATTTTTTTCATGAGGTGGTCAGAGATACCACTGACCGACTTGAAGAGCCCTAAGCAAACAGCACCCACCTCCTCCAAGGTGAAGGAATCCAAGTACTTCAAAACCAAGCTCTCTAGCTTCTGCATCAGGTCTGCAGGCGACCTGCGGCCTTCACCTATGATATAAATCAGCTGAACAACCTGGGGCAAGGTGAGGTCCTTCCAGTGCATGTTGGCAAAGCTGAACAGAATGCTCAGGTAGGAGGGCACGCTGCGCTCCAGGCAGCGCCAGCAATCGGCCACCAGCAGCAGCTGCTCCACGTCCATGTCCCACGCGCGCCGGCAGAACTCGCTCTCTAACGCGCGCAGCGCAGGGTGCGCGGCTGGAGCTGCCACACGGACCAAAGCCTTCAGAATCTCGATGAGCTGCGGGGTGCTGAACGCCGCGACGCTCCGCGCGGCGCCGCCACACAGGCTGCTGAACCGCGGGTCGCACCGCAGCGTCGCGTGCCGCTCCGCCGGCAAACAGCTCAGCTGGCGAAAATACCCCACGATGGTTTCTGGGCTCTCGTGGTCCTTGTGCACAGATAGCCTGCATAAAATCGCATCCCCTTCCTCTCCAGGGAGGGCTTCCGTTAGCTCAAACTTATTGTAACTGAGAGTGCAGTATTCAGGCCTGCCCTTCTGGAACACGCGAGGGTCCTCCTTAGAGTCGTGCATCTCTGCCCTCTCCTTCTCTGCCTCTTCCTTGGCTTGTGCCACGATATCCTGCTCAAGGAGCGCTTTGAACTTTGGGTCATTTTGGGGAGTTGGCAAAGCCTGAGAGGAGGAGGTGCTCACCGTCCTCTGAATCCACACGGCGCCAGTGCTGGAGACGCTGCTGCCCAGAGCCCGGCCACGGTTTCCAGCCTCCACCTGCCGGGAGGCAGCTCTGCTCCCAGCACAGGAATCGTACAAGACGCTGCAGCCCAAAGGCAGTTGGATCACAGCCGCTCGCTCAGCTTCAGCGCTGGCCGCTTCTGGGGTCTCTTCTTTCTTCTGCCTCCGCTGGCTACTCCCGCTCGTGCCCGTGCGCCGGGCGGCAGTGGCAACCGCCACCACCCTGCCGAGTCCTGGGAATCTCCGGTGGATTAGCACTGTAGCCATGGGTCACAACTTACTGGGGTCAGAACTGCTTCCAGGTACTGAAAAAAGGGCAGACGAAGAATGAGTGGCTTCCATCTGTCTAAAGGCATATTTTAATCTATCCTCATGCTAGCAACAGTTAAGACGATGTCACCGTTTCCCGCATGAAGGCAGACGTTTCCCTGTGAGGCAGTAACGCAGTCACTATCGACCACCATCTCATGCAACGGCAGCTCAAGAAAACACCCTGATGATCAGACAAACCCGAAGAGAGGGCTTAGGTGTTACTAGCTACTCGGCAGTTACACGTAATCTGAGAGAAACTGGAGGAGTTAAGGGAAAAAAAACATTTCTTTTTCATTTTGCCAGAGACCCAAACTATTTTCATTCATTTTAAACATATGGAAAACATTTTTTTGATGGAGCTGTATCTTCAAAAGCTTTTTATGTGTTCAAACAGAGCATCCTGCTTCAACATTGCTCTGAAATACAAACCACCACCCAAAGAGCTGAGGAAATATCCGTGGTGCTGCAGGGCTCCTCGCATGAGGGTGGCTGGAAATGGCTGTGAGAAACGCCTCCCCCAAACCAGCCCACAGAGGGAAAGCCGGCCCTTAACCTGCAGCAAGAAACTAGCAGAAAAGAGAAAACTGGCCCCAGAATGGAGCTGGCGGGAAGGACAGAGAGGATGAGGAATTCACGTGGTGATTAAGAAAGCCCCAGGTCAGCACTCTGTGCAATGCGTCCTTCTCCCATCACGTGGGTCCAACCCCATGGGGGCCTTCGGCTGCTTTCTTATAACTCGCCTGCGCTCATGCTACACTGAGAGCCCCAGGACACGAAGCGAGCAGGGAGGCTGGGAGAGGTGCTGCAGCCTCGACACGTGCTGGCCTCTGTGCTCCTAACACAGGGCAAATGAATCCTTGAGGGACACTGCTCCAAGCTCTGCCTCCGCACGTGGCTTCCTCACCAGGATCCATTGAGATGTCCCACCAGTGCAGGCAAATCCCACTTGCAGCAGCAAGGAGCACGGAGTAGGAAAGGTGCAGCGGGATGGGGGGATTACACACAGGGCTGGCTGGCTGGACTCCCTCCTTTCTGAGTACAAAACTCCCACTTTTCCCCATGCCCTGTTAGCTGCTCCTCCACCATAACAGCAGAGCATGAGCTTCAACCAAGGAAGGGTAAGAAGTGGAGACAGGACAAGGAAAGAGCCTGGGTGATGATCTTTGCTCCCTGTTTCTGCCAGATGTGAGGCGCTGGGAGGGCCGATCCTGCTTCTCGTGCTCCCCAGACTCCTCCTTGGCAGTGGAAGCTGGAACGGGAATGGGCAGCCAGGGAACACATCTCTGCGCTCTGCCTGCTGCTCCCTGCAGGCTGCTCTACCCCCAGCTCCTTCTCTCCGAGGCCGGGATCCCAACATGGAGTTGAAATGCCTGGGAGAAAAATCAAATCAATCAGACTAATTCACCCCTCAAGAATCAACTGTTTTGACTGCATGGAGGCAGCTGAGGCCACCTCAGGGTCTCTGTTCCACAGTCACAGCTTGGGGACAGTAACCACCCACTGCCTGGTGAGCAGAAACAGCCGGAGCAGCAACAGTCTCAGGGGTCCCAAGCAGGAGGAGAGACAAGAGAAACAGCCAGGGTGGAGAACAGGGGGGTTGGGGACAAAGAGGAGGGAGGTCAAGCCAAAAGAAAGATTCCTGGGAGAAGGAAGAAGATTCAAGAAAGATGCCAAAGTAATTAGTACAGAACAAGTCAGCATTATGAGGAGCTCATTAGGAGCCTGGCACGATACTCGGGTCCCGGCCCAGCACACAGGAACACCACAGAGGAGCATGCAGGAGCTGGGTGTCACAGCCCTGCGCTTCTGCACGCCAAGGACTTGACCTACAGATAATTTCTGCCTCTGCTGGCCACGATATCCAGCTTGAAGGGGCCCTGAACGATGCAATGCCACCTCCTCGAGGCTGGATCTGCAGGGTCCGTGGGTCAGGGCTGCGCCGGGGCCGCAGGAAGGAGACCCTTCCCTCTGAGGGTGTCTCGATGAACTTCACCCAGGGACGCTCACAGGTGGTCCAAGCTGCAGGAATTATCTCCAGCAAGAGGAGCTTTATCCTACCTGGGCTTTACCTATCTGGCACATCCTATATTCATTTTCCTATGGCTGAGAGGCAGACAAGCGTTAGCAAGATGCATGTCACATATTTAAAGTAACTTCCATTTGCCATTGAGAGCTGAAACCGCTTATGAAACTTGGAACCATCTGCTGTTAGCAGAAGCACCCACGGGCAGAGAGCCAAAGTGAGGGGATTGCACAGGGAAGGGCCCAAAGGTGACCAGGACACGCTGCTCCCTGTGCCCTCCGCGCAGCTGAGCAACGAGCCTGGTGACACATTTGGGGACATACTCCAGCCACGAGAGCATTTCTCTCCCACACTGCTCGAAACCCAGCAAAATGGCCGTAGAGGAGACCACGCAACGCAGAGGCAGGCGCAGGGCAAGACACCTGAAGCATCTAGAAAGAAACAGGGGGGTCCAAGAGGCCTTTTGCCCCTCACTTCATCCCATCTTAACCCCCCAACCTGAATCCTTATGATCTTCCAAGTTGCTTCCATGTTTCCTTCCCAGCAGAACCTGCCTCCTGCTGAATGCTCCTCGTATCACCAGCACGATCCATGTTTCCCCAGCGCTTCCCTGAGTGTCTAACCACAACCACCCAACTCCCCATCCCCGCGTGAGCCTCTCCGGGAGATTCACTTGCCAAGCCAATCGAGAAGCAACCTGGGGCCTTGCGGGTGCAGCTCGCAGAGGCCCCTCATGGTCTGGGTCCCCAGCGACACCCTGGGAACCTCCAGGACCTGTGAACGGCTGGTGTGGAAGGCAGAGCTCGTGTTCCTGCAGGGGATGCCCCCTCAGAGGCCGCGTCCCCTCCAGGTGGATTTAGCAGAGGCTCCAGGGGCCCAAACGCTGCGTATGAAGCCCCTGCGGCTGCCTGTGCTCCTGCACTGACCCCGCGGCAGACCAGAAGGGAACAAAACGGGACAGAAAGGGGCTTTTTGCGTCCTTTTCCCCCACCGAACCCCAGATTAACCCCCGGCAGAGCGCGAAAGCGCTGCTTTTAAGTAGTAATTCAAACCGGGCGGCCACTAAAGGGCCCAGTGTAAATATAGGGACCTCCCCGCATGAACCCAACCCAGAGCCGCTACAGGGCGCAACCCCGGGAGTAGAAGGGGGAGAGGAGACCCCGCGCATGCGCCGGGCCCCCCAACGGCTCCCCCGTATCGGGCCGTCACTCACCGGCGCCCTCCGCCGCCGCCGCAGCCCAACCGCCCCCGCCGCTTCCGCCCGCCTGACCGCGACGCGCTTCCGCCCTACGGGAGCCGCGCGGGGCCCTGCGCGCACGCGCGCGGCGCCACCAGAGGGCACCACGCGCCCGCCCCATCCGCCCCGGCGTCACGTGACGTCGCGTGACGTAATGGGGGGGTGCTGCGCGGGAGTCACGTGACGCGGGGCCCTCGGCCCCGTCATGGCGGCCTAAGGCGGCCGCCATCTTGGTGCCGCCATCTTGGTGCCGCCATCTTGGCGCCGCCATCTTGGCGCCGCCATCTTGGTGTCACCGGGGAGCCGGTCCCGCGTCCCGCCCCCCGCCCCGCTCCGCGCTGCGACACCACGAGGCAGCCACATGGTCACGGTTTGGCGGGGCTTGTCTGCCTTTTATTGAGATGGAATAAGCATCTGCCGTGCTCTGAGACGAGATACACACACATATAGACCCGCATACATATGTATATGTGTATGTACATATACACACATACCTCTGTACAGATATATATATATATTTATATTCACTGTAGAAAACTGCACAGGCAGGAACTCCTTGTGCCACAGTGACCTGGTGAGAACACGCAGCGGCTGCACCTTTGTGGTGCAAAAATCCCCCAATATTGCTTTTTTTTCCCTTTATTTTTCTCAACCTCTCTTTTTTCAGTACACCGACCAGAAGCAAAGTCAAGACAATCATGTCTGGAAGTGAGCAGTGGACAGGAGAGACACCCAACATCATGAAGTAATTTCTTTTTAAATATTTTATTTTTAAAGTATATATATAGATATATATTTATATTTTTTTGGATTTTTTTTTTCAAAACCTCCTTAAACGCAGTTTGGAGAACCAGCAACAGTCAACGCAGAACAAACAGTAACAGAGTCGAGTTCAGAACACTTCTGGTTTGAATTCACAGTAAGAGCAGAGGGAGAGACCGCGGCTCCGAGAAACAAACAGAGGAGAGAAAGCACGAGGCTGGGAGTGAATTTACAGGCGGGAAGATCCAAAACATGGGATGAAAGGGCCTAACACGGAGTCTCCAGCACACAGAGCCTGGCCCAGTGTTGGAACAACCGTGCGAGGCCCTGGCTGCTTCTCCACAGGGTTTTTATTGCTGGTGAAATCAGACAACAGCCTTGTGAGGGGCGCCGGCTGCCCCAACCCAACATTATCTCCACTGGGAAGCTGCGTTTCGGGCGCTTGTTGAAGAGGGGACGCAGAAACAGATGACTAAGCAATGTGCATTTGTTCAGGAGGAGGAGAACCCTCACAACTATAGTGCCCAGTGCAAGGTGAAGGCCAGCGGGTGGGCTGCCTCTCGGCTCACAGCGTTTTCCAGGTCCGAGGGAGTGCAAACAAAGAGGCCTTGGAGGAGCCCTAGCTCTGCGAGGACGCCACTGCGTGCAAAGGGACTGCATAGACACACTGGCTGAGCATGTTTGCGCTGCTGGTGGAGCTCTGCCCACACGCGCTCATTCCCTTTGGCATGCCACCGCCGCGGGAAAAGGCACCTTCTCCTCCGGGAGGGCATCCAGGCCCAACGGCAGTGCCCAAGTCTTGCTCTCCCATTGGTACTTGCTCATGGACCTGCGAGCTCAGATACCCCTAGGGACCCCGTGCCTCCTGTGCTGGGGAGCTAAAGGAGAAGACCTCTTGTAGGGACCCTGTAACAGCCATGGGATGGGTGCCCAAGGGTCCCATGCCCTGGGGACCTGGTTCACCTGCTGGACATGGGCAGCTCAGGACTCTTGGGGTGAATGGAGACAGCCAAGCTCAAGCCACTAGGGGTTGTTTGGAGCCAGGCCTGGCCTGGTGTCCCATTAAAGCAGCCTTAAATAAACATAACCCTTCCCGTCAGCGCTTGTCCCATCTCCAGATTTCACTTGATTCCTTCATCAGGAGAGCCAGGGAGGAGGTTTGCCCTGCAGACAGAGACCCCCGGCTCTGGTTTTGCTATCAGCCCCATTGCCAACATGGAACATTCTATTGGGAAGCCAGATTGGGACAAGCTACTGTCAGGGGCTTTGGGCTTTGTCTCCTTCTTCCTCATGGAAATATCTGGGAGAGCTCGGAGAGGCACCAGCTGCTCCTTGGGTAGTGGGGACTGATGATCTAGATGAGTCCAGAGAGTCTGGAGAACTGGGGTGGAGGAGAGGCAGGACATGGGCAATAGGACGAGCAATATCTCCAGCAAATATCTCTAGCAAAGCAAAGATTTTTGGGAGAAGTAACTCTATGGAGTGGTCTTTATGCCTTAGGCCAAGGGTTGGGTTAGGTCAGGAGCAAGCTGGACCTGTACCCAGGCCACCTGGGACAGAAGTGATGGCTCTCGCTGTCTGCACCTCCCTGGGCTTTTGGAGCCTTGGCAGGAATGAGTGGAATGACGGCCTGGCACCACTATGGAGCAGAGACTCCGTAAAGGGACGTTGTGTGTCCATGTCCCAGACCTGCCGAGCACCCTTCCCTGGGGGCAGATCTCACATGGGCCCGTGCCAAAGGCTGGACCACTGTGAGTAGCCTTCTTGGAGCTGAGCCAGGCAGAGCTGCTTCGGCATCCCGGACCAAGGAGCAGTGTCCATTCTCAGGAGGTGGGTCCTTGGGAAAGAGGGTGCTGAGGGTGCTGGTCTGGGGAGAGGGCCCTGTGGTGGGCAGCTAGCAAAGGACACCGGCCTTCAGGATAAACATTTTTTTTTATGCCCAACTCACACTGTCCCAGCATGCAAACAGATAAATAAACTCTCTTCTCTCCAAGAAAGAAAAAAGGGAATTGCGTCTGTGATGCTTCGAGGGAACAGTGGCTGCTCCCGACTCTCCCTGGACACCTGGTGACAGCTGGAGGACACAGCTGGTTGGCGCAGGCAGAAAGCATGAGGTGATTAACCCGTCTGGATCACCGGGGACAACTGGGCTCACCCAGGAACTCAGATGAAACCACCCGCTCTCTATCCCATCCTACCAGCGCAAGAGAAGCCCTGCATGGCCCTGCAAACATTCCCAGCTGGAGCCAGGGAAGCAGCTTCACAAGACTCTCTCTTTATCCCCTTCCGGCTCCATCCCCATTCCCATCCACGGCCTCCTCCCTCCCTTGGAAACGTGGGGAGGCAGCTGCGGGCCTGCACTCCAGCAATCTTCAGTCACGAGAAGGCCTGGCTGAGGATGAGGACAAGGGCAAGTGTCCAAGCAAGACGAAGGGCCCTGATGGACTCAGTGCAGCGCGGGTAGCCCTGCTGGGAGCTGCTGTGCCCACTCCGCTTCCCGTGGGGCAGCGAGCGGTCCAAGGGTGCTGAGCACACTCTCCACAGCACCCAGCGCCCAAGCAGCACCCCTGCGGGTGCTGCCGATGCCATGGAGCGATATAGGAGCCACAGAGCTTTCTTGTCTGTCCATTTAATCGCTGTATATACAGAGTCGGGCTGTGATTTACATCCAAGTACACTTGTCTCCGTGTAACGTGGCAGCAAAAGAGCAACCCTTGGATTCCTGTCTTGGTTGACGGGTGATCTCAGTGCGGCGGCAGCTGAGTGGGACTTTGCGAAGCACAACAACGCGAACCAGTTGTGCCCTTCACACCCTGGCTGCCTGAGGGGGAACCAGCCCAGCTCGGGGTGCATTTTACAGCAACAGGAGCTCAGAACGCGGGCAGCAGAGCAAAGCGACCCTTCTCACACAGGTGGTGAGAAGGGCTGCTTGTGCCTTCCCCAGCACCCCAGGATAACCTGCTGAGCCCAAATCCTCCTGGATGGAAAGTGCTGGAGCCGATAAACACGTGCCGTACGGGCACCTGCCTGGAGCGCAGCGGGTTGCCCACACAAGGGATGTGCCCTAGAGATGCTCCAGGTACCTCTGCCTCACACTGCTGGCCCGGCTGCAAGGCTTGGCTGGCGCTGCATGTGGGTTGCCCTGGAGCATTGCTCATGGCATCATGGACCTGATGCGTGGGCATCTCATCTGAGCTCCCCACGACCACAGCTGTTGCCATTGGCCAGTGGTAAGTTAGAAATGATCTGGGTTTTGTTTGTTTGTTTGTTTGTTTGTTTTTGGTTTTTTTTTTCTGTGAAGACATTGGTCACCTGCAGGACTTTGAGGGCAGTACCTGGGCTTAGAGAATTGCCCTGAGTACATCACACATCAGCTCCAGAGCAAAGGTGGAGAGGAGGACTGGGTTATGGTCAAACCCAAACTCTGAAGGTTGGTGTTACAGGACAGAAATGTTTTATCAGCTCTGCATGAGCCCCAGAGAAATGAGAGATTTCCCTCCTTGGCCATTTCTAGGATATGTCATCAAAACACGAATCTGGCACCCCTTGGTTGTCTTATTCCGAAGCCAAGACCACAGAGCCTCACTGCAAACCCAGCTTGCGATGAGAGGCCTCATCCAGCCAGTGGGGCCAGGCTGACACCAAGCAGTGCCAAAGTCTGCAATGAGTCAGGGGAGCTCCAGGCTGGGCCAGATCTGAGCACAGATGATGGGAAACCAGGTGTCCCACCAACGTTTTGCTCCATCTGAGAGATGCTGGTTATGCAGCCGCACGGAACTGGCGTATGGGAGAGGATGTGATGGGAACAGGGCATCCTGTTGTGGGGAGGATTCTTGGAGTGAAGGAATCACACGTGGCACTTCGGGTAGTGCCCTTGCCAAAATATCTGTACTTTGTGGCACCTTTAATGCCTGGAAACTCTAGCTTAGCTAAGGAGGTGGTTTCTGTGGGTCAGCTGAGTGCTTGGGGGTGTTGGGAGTCCTAATAGGCAGAAAAGCACCATCAACAGCACAACTTGCTACTGGGTGTGAGTAAAATTCCCTGTCATCGCGGAATGGGCACACTAGAGGTTGCACAAATCTAGATCACAGCTCTAGATCCAAGTGATGAAGGTGCCTGTGCATTAAGCAAGAAGCTCCACTGAGCAAGTGTCCTATAGACTGATGCTGGTGTCCATTGCTCTTGGTTATTGAAGCACCTCCTCCCAGCAGATCCTCCAAACTCAACCACTCGTCATGTTTTCCTGGAGTCACAGCCTGACCCCCTGCTTCCTGTGAAGGTGAGGGGAACCCAGATGTAACATCAGAGGTGCTGGGAGGAGCAGAGTGGCAAAAGGCTCACCAGGTCGTGGGATCTGCCTTGTAGCAAGGGCCTATGTTGGTGGTGGGATGTTTGCTCTTTGTTGGTGGTCTCAGAATCACCCATGACAGGCTGGGGCAGCCTCTTTGCAATTCCTTTGTACTTTGCTGTCTTTTTCCCCCAAAGACTACAAAGCCCTTCACAAACACAGCTGCCTCACAACTGCCTGAGGAAGGAAGACACTGCAGGTTGGTCTGGTGGGGAAAGAAGGGCACAGAAAGCCAAGGTGACACAAGACACTTTGTGGGGTGTTGGACTCCTTCACAAAGGCCCAGTGATGAAAGAAAGATGGAGAAAGACCTAAGATTTGCTTGGCCACGTGTAAGTGTGCACAGTGCACGCGTGTCCTCGAGGACCTTGGCTCAGGCTGCAGCCTGTGAAGCACTGGAGCAAAGAGGAGGGTCGGGATGGGGACCAGGGTCCTGCCTCGACTCCAGCAGGTTGTGGCAGTGGCCAGTCCCATCACACATCTGCACCAGGAATTGCTGCCGTCCACCACCAGTGCCCTCAGCAGGTCCTGGCCACTAATACCGCATGGTGGCTTTGGCAGGAGATGGTGGGACAAGCTGGGGACTCATGTCTCCTGCTCAGGCTCTTTGCTCAGTCTGGAGCTCACCACAACGCCATTTGATCCCAACTTAAAGGTCAGACCTGGTCACTGGAAGGAGCTCTGACCTGGTTAGAGGAAGGAGCTCTGGGGGAGGGAAACATGGAAAGGGACTAACTTCAGGTCTTTGTTTGCAAGAGAATCTGCCGCTCAAAGTCCTGAGGTTCTTCCTTGATTCGCAGATGAGTCACAGTCTGGGCAAACTCTTCCTGGGGTCACCTCACATGGACAGCCCACGAATGTGAATTCCAGCTTTGTTCTCCAGCTCCTCTCTTGGGCAAATGCTCCCTGAGGATCATTTGCAGTCATCCTTTGGCCACTGCTCAGACAGTGCAAGGCCCATTTTAGAGCACTTCTCACTTTTTATTGCGGATCATTTTAAAGAGGTGTCCATGAAAGGTCGAACCAGGCCTGCTTTGCCCACCTTTTAAAGCTGAAAGTTGTGGATTTTTGGAACATGCATCATTCTCAGTGACTATGCATATGAGTTTTGGTTATCCATCCAGGAGCACAAGCACTTGTGTGTTTTTAAGCATTGTCCCATCTTCTGACTGCTCCGGATTCGTAGCTAAATATTTTCATAAACTAGGCCTGCAATTTCTTTTTCCCCAGAATATGTCGTACCCAGTGGGATTTCTAAGGGCCCTGTTCCAAACAGCTGTGTAGAAGTTGAGCACTCACCTCCCACCCTCATTGTTATCTGGCTGTGATGCCCTGTGCTCACTGCCACTCCTGAGTGACATGCAGATGCCTTTTTGTCTGTAGACCCTGGACAGAGGAAACGCACCGAAGCATCAGACTCTTGGCACAATTGCCCACTGCCTACTAATGGGCAAATTGCTGAAGCTTCAGGTTGCATAAACATCCCACAGGTATGGTTGTCTCCCCAAGCCTTGATTCCACTGACTCTGTGGGCTTGCTCAAGACCAAGAGGGCTCTTCAGAAGGTAAACGGGCTTGGGTTTCTAGGAGTTTTTTTTTTTTCTTGTTGTGACCAACTTGAATATATAGGAAGAATAGTGAGACCAAGGCAGAGGAGGGAGGACATTTCTATGCCCAGGTTGGTTCATAACCAAAGATGGGAGTGGAAATGAAGAAGAAACCACAACAAACAGAAAACGCAGCATATATCAAGCTCTGCTGAGCCTCAAAAGAGGCTCCCACTGGGCAACTAGTTCCTAGTTGGCTTATGTTACCAGGACAGGCTCATCCTGCTCCTCAAGGATGTCCTAACCTCTTGCAACCATGTTAGCCATAGGCTGGCAAAAGGGAGTCATCTGGTAGAGATATGTCTGGTTTCACTGAAATCAGTGGCCAACCTCCCACTGACTTCACTAAGACCACCGTCTAGACAGCATACTTGATGCAGAACAGCGAATTCGCTCATGATCCCTAGAGCTTTGCTCCATTAGCCAATGTGGCTAAAAATGTCCTGAAAAAAACCTGCCACTTTGAACTGTTTTGCTGCACATAATGTTTGGAAAACCAAATAAATGAAATACAACCCTCCAAGCCAACCAACCAGAGAGGGGTGAACTGTTATGAGAGGGGATGGCAGCCTCTAGCGAAGTAACAGTCACGGCAGATTACAAAAGAGCCAGATGACCCTCACCAGCTGTACTAGGGAAAAATAAAAACAAAAGAGATGTTGCATTATCGATAGAAAAACAACGCACATCCACAGTTATTTTACCTACAGAGCACAGAAGAATAGAGTAGGGGTGAAGGAGCTTAGTGTGAGTAGGCTCACGCTTCTCCTACGGTAGCATATTATCCTTCGGAAGATCACTGGCTTGAGTAGGTAGTACATGCACAGCAATAAAAAAATGACTTGTATTGTCTTGGTCCCACCTCAGATCTCGGTGGACTCTATTCGCTCGAGTCTAGAGGGAGTCCATTGCTTTTTCTCCTCGGTGTGTGGGGGACTGGTGGCTTTTGTGTTCATCTCATTCACCTTGTGCTCCAGGAGCTGATTCTTCTGGTACATCTCCACGTAGTTCAGCTGCAGCTGCTTCTGGTACTTGATGACTTTCTCCTTCTCTTCTTGCCACGTGCGCCGTTCTTCCTCAAAGTCCATCACCTGCTGCTCCCGCTGCTGCCGCTCCAACTTCAGCTCCGTCTGGAGACGCTCCAGCTCCTTCCGCAGGGTGTTAACACTGTCCTCACTCTGCCGCTGCATCTTGGCCTCATCGCTCTCGCAGGCCAGGGGGTCCCGCAGCTTCTCGGCTAGGTCCCCGCTGAAAGGCCCTGAAGATCCCATGCTGGCAAGTGTCCGCTTCAGGCCAGAGACCTCCAGCTCACAGTGGTTCAGTTTTTCCCTCAGCACCTGGACCTCACTCATCTTCCTCTGTAGCTCACTCTCGCAGATCTCCAGGTTGACGCTCTTGGAACTGTAAGAATCCTTCAGGGTGAGGATTTGCTCCTCCTTCTCCCGCAGGAAGTTCTTACCTTCCTTGAGCTGGGACCGCAGCCCCACGATCTCATTCAGCTTCTGGGAAACATCTGCCTGGGAATCCTTTAGCTGCTGCTTGAGCAGAGAGATCTCCCCCGCCTTCTGGCACACCTGTGAGGGCCAAGGGGAGAGTGTGCATGAAGTTATGGATGAGACAGCTGGGCTGTGCAGGGAACTGCTCAAATACTGAGCTCCAGCCCTTGCAGGGACCCAGGCTATGACAAAGACCCAGAGTTTGTCCCCACATTTCTGTTGGAGATCTCATGTTTATTCCCATCTCTCAGAGACCTGATGTTCTTCCCAGATGGAGTTAACTCGGTAGCTAAGCTAAGTGATCTGGTCCTCACTGGTGATCAGCTGACACCAGTGCTGACATCTATGCTGGTAGGAATCTGGGCTGGGAAACACAAATGAATAATTAAAAGTAGACTTGTAGCTACCTCTAGGTGAGGGTCTCCTGTCCTTCTGAAGCTCCTTTCTCTTGTCATGAATTAAATACTTGGCCTTTCTTCCCTGCTGGGGTGTCTGCAAGGTTCACTGTTGTTCCGGTCTGGTTGGATCAGTGCTTCCAACAGTTGCTCTTCTCCACTGCCTTCCTGTCAACCTTCCCCATCCTCTGCTGTACAAGATCTGCCTGTTGCCTAGAGTCTAGGCAGACCTCGAAGCTCAGGATGCTTTGGTGCCCTCTATGAAGACCTGAAGAGCTAGGAAGTATACCCATGGTCATGTCTTACTGACACTGCCTTCCCTGCAGTTGAGAGTTGAGGCTGTTTCCCATGCAGAGACCTAACACTGTGAGTATCCACATCCATTCCAGAGCCTGCCTGTTCCACACAGCTCCATCACATTGGCTTAGCTGTAGTTCCAGCAATATAGTTACTACCTAGTGAAAACTTAGAACCCCTTTCATGTGGCTTCACTAAAAAAGTGCTCTCTGGGGGCTGGCTTTTCCCAGAAGGCAGAGACACAGACAGTGAAGAACACCTTGGATTATGGATTAAAACACTTAAATTTAGGCAGCATCTTGTGTTCTGGGCCCCTGAGATCTCACTGCTGGCTGCACTAATCTAGGCAGTGCAGTCCATGGAGCCTGGAGAGTGGCTCAGTCACACGTGTCTGCAAATTTTAGGATTCTTGTTCCACAGGCTGAATCCCACCTCTTTGCATCGATATCATGGGATTGGCTGCTACTGCCTGAGCTCTAGAAGTGAGGCAGATAATCCAAAATTCATCTGCAGTTTTACTAGTGCAGAATCAGGGAACTTAACCAGCCCTAACTTGCTGGAAGAGAAAAAAGACTTGGGGAGACCAGATGGCAAAGAAGGTAGGTGGGACAGCGCAGCCAGCTTTTTCTGGGATGTAACTTGCAGAGGATTAATAGCAAGCTGAATAGTAATAATAATAAGCTCTACTGAACATCTGCAAATAGCACCTTACAGAACCTAATTAAGCCCAGCTTCATTGGCTTTCCATCAGGACTAGCAAAATAAGGTCATCTGGATTCTAGAACTACTTTTTGCTTCTGCGCATTTAATAAATTTAAAGTTTCCAGCCAGTCTGTAGAAGGATTAAAATTCCTTACATGATCAAGCTGAAAAAAAATGTTAGTGCTGGCTATACAAACAGCGTTTGATAAAATGGTCTAAAAATAGCAGTGGAAAAAAAAGTGTAGGACTCGAGAAGTAGCAAGAGGAATTTGACTTTCGGTCTTTAAGGGGAGATAAACTTATTAGCAACTGAAAACAGTGCATTATAGTAGGAAGTATGAGATAAACTTGGCTATCAGTATCATTCTCATTTCTCTCATTTTAAGTCTTAATTTAAAAAATCAAATATTTGAGAAGTAGGCTTTGTGGTTGCTGAAATTTAGATGTTGCAAGAATTTAATTAAGAAAGACTTAAACTCAGTTTTGTTAGGCACAAATACCTGTGTGGAAAGATCTGTATTCAGTGAAACCAGTTTCAAATGCTCTGCATTGGAGTGACCTGGCAGTGAAGCATAATTATTAATCAGCGCAAGAATGTGCGTGCAACAGTTGCGTTCATTTGCATTTAATTTAACTGAAAACTACAGATTTGGGGCTCAGGCAGTTAAGTGTGTGACCACATTGTCACCTGTAACTTAGGAGCCACAGACCCACAGTCACTCTCTGTGGGGTGCTCTGAAGACAAACGGGAGATGCTTCGAGCTACTGCTGTGCAAAATTCACTCCAGAGCACAACCTCTAAAGAGAAGAATCAAGAGAACCCAGGGTCTCTGCGTTAGCCAAAATGCATAAGTTTTATTCACTTCTGGTGTCTGCATAGCAATTAATTAATGTCTAGCTTGCTAATTTGTCTGGAAAAATCTCACCCCCTCCATCTGCCTCCCCTCATGTCTTTTTTTTTTTTTTTTTTTTTTTTTGACAAGCTGACCTGCTAGTTTGCAAACTGCAAATTAAGTTATCTTACTGCTTTGATCTGTATTGCATATCTCAATCTAGGGAAGTGCATCAGCGTCCCTGAGCTTTAGGCTCTCAAACAGATCCAGAGAAGTTGGTGTTCGAACTCATTGCTAGCTCCTAGACACAAGCCATTCAGCAAAATCCCCAGACCTAGATACAATTCTTCGTTACCACAATGAGGACCTTACCTCCCACTTGGTCTCTTCAATCTTTGGGAGAAACTCAGCCTGCTCCTTCTTGAAAGCCACGAATTTCTTCTCCAGTTCCTCTCGCTGTTGGAGGAGTTGGCCCATGTCATCGTGGAGTTTTTTTTTCTCCTGCTGGAGCTTGAAGATCTGGAGCTGCAAGGCCTGCTGAGCCCGTTGGGCCTTTTTGGAAACCTGCTGCAATTTGTTGGCATAGTTTTGCCTCAAGTCCTCCATTTCCCGCTCCCAGATCTTCTGCTTCTCCTCGAACACTTGGAAGATGGCTGCCTCGCTCTTGTCCAAGTTCCTTCGCATCTGGAGAACCTCTTGCTCCTTCTCCCACAGCCGGTCTTCCAGGTCTTGGATGATGTCATCCGTTGAAGGCGAGTGGAAAGGCATCGTTTCGTTGAGATGGTTCAGTCTGTTGAACGAAGAGGTGCTCTTGCTCGAAGACCGCCCGCTGTCTGAGGTAGATATCCCGTTGTATCCCACAATGTTCTTATCCACGTAGGTTGTCCCGATGCGGTTGATGTGGCTCGTCGAGGCGCTCATTGGACCCACGTGTTGGCTGTAGCCTGTGCCGTACGTGGGCAGGCTCGTTAACGAGTTACGGCCTGAATCTGAAAGGCCTCCCACTTGGTTTGTAGTCCTGTTAAGGCTGGTCTTGTCGAGTCCACTTTTGGGTGCGGACGGGCTATTGCTGTTGGCATGGTTCAAGCTCTTTCTGTTCTCTGTCACCCCGTTGCTCTGCGGTGGGCAGAGATTCTGCATGGAATGGAAGTTTTTAGGAACTACTGGTTTAAAGGCTGAGGGTCTAACTAAGGGCTCATTGCTCTGCAAAAGGAAAAAGGACCACACATCAAACACAGCAGGAAGCTCAGTAACAACACACAAGAGAGAGACATCGGCACAGGCTGGAGCTGATGGCGCTAAGCCAGCTTTTGCTCCATATTTCTCAACCTTATTAAACCCTGCACTAATTGGGTTTCAACATGGGGGACGTGTGAAGAGTTGGCCACTCACAGGACAACACTTTTATCTCCTCTCACAACAACTGAAAAATATCTTGACCCACACCAAATCTGCATGATTTTCCCCTGAAATTCTGCTCGGGTTCTTGTAGCACACTCTGCAAGAAGAACTGTTGCCTACCAGACCTGACCCAAGCAGTTCTTTTGATTTTGGCAGGTTATATTTTGAAGGATTGCTTTGCAGTGAGGGGGTGTTTCCTTGTTGTTGAAAACTGAAACCTTGGATTAGCAGCCAGTCTGGCCTAGGAGCAACACATATCCTTCTTGTCTGTCTCCTCCATGTGAACTCCTGCTCATGCTTGGACAAGATTACATGGGACCTTTGGGGCCTGGCCATTGCTGGCTCAAGTACAGCAGTGGTGGCCAAGTAATGTGGTGAGGCTGCTTGAACATCTGTGTTTCCTGTGGCCATGAGCAGTGCTGGGAGGAGAAGGGACTGCAGCTCTGAAGGATTTACAAGAAGAATTTAAAACTTGCAGAGGCTTTTACATTCCTTTGCCAGTGAACGCACCTGAAAAGCAAAATTTTCCTCAAAATGGGTTGATTCTCTTGTACTTCAGGTGAAAATTAACACAGAGGAAGCCCCCATGTGTTGGCAAAATTTCCAGAAGCCTTTCAGGAGAAGCAGTTAGTACAAGCTCTGGTGAACGGGCAAGGCTAGAGAGCAAAACCCTGGTGTCTGCCATGTGGTTTTGAGATGGACTGTTAGGATCTGGTGGAAGGTGGCAGATTAATGACCTAGGAGATAAGGCCACTGAACACTGCAGAAATTGCAGCACAACTCAGGAAACCTGGCGGCCTCCTCAGGGCACAAGTTATGGGAGTCACTGGAGCAGATCACACCATATAAACACCTCTGGCTCTGGGGTGTTTTACAGAGTCTGAGCTCTGCTCCGCTAGACCCGGGAGAGGTTCATCCCAGGAGGCTGATATGAGCCATGAGGATTGTGCCAGGGTGTGCAAGAATATTGGTAGGGGTAGTTTTGAAACTGTGGCAACTTGTCCTTACAAGTGGCTCTGGGATTTTGATCAGATGCTGCACTGTAGCCATGGACAAGAAATTCCTTCTGGTGCCAGCGGGTCGTTGGAGATGGATTATAAATGGTGCATAATATGAGAGTGTGACTCAGACATTGGACTTACTGAAGGAGCTGGCTGCAGCTCTCTCCGTGAGGGGAGGTGAGCAGGGCATCTGGGCTAGGTCAGACCAGCTGATGACTTCAGCCTGGTCTTAAATGAGCTGGAAACTTAGCAGTGAAAGGTTTGCTATCGATCTCTTGGGTTCCTCAAGAACTAGCATTGCCCTTTGCTTAATCTCCTGGAAGTAGTAAGGATTACATTATCTCTATATGAGAATTACTTTGTCTGCATAGTAAGAATTACCCTGTCTACCAGGACTGCACCATGCTCAAGGCTTCCTGATCTGGGTTTTTAGAGACCCGGGCTGCATGAGGGAAGGGTTCTCACCTGGTCTAGCTTGCCAGAGATTGGCAATATCTTTGGTGGGTTACTGGGCTCTCGGTATTGGGGAGGAGGCGGCAAGTTCTTCTCATTGTTGGTGGTCACATTCCCACAGATGTCCATCTTCACCTTGTCACTCTTGCGCAGGTCACCGTTGATGTAGAGGGAGTTGGAGACCTTTTCGGACTTGTAGGTCTTCTCCTCGCCAGAGTAGCGGTTGGAGATGTCCCGCGTGGAATATCCGTTGCGAGAGCCCTCCATCTGCCGCCCGCTGCTCTGCGTCCGGGTGCCCACGCTCTTCATGGCGAACTCCTGGTCGTTGGCGACACCGCTGCCCACGCTCCCCATGGTGCTCTGGGAGGCGGGTTGGGAAGGCCGGGGAGCAAAAGTGTGGAAGTTCTCCTGGCTGGGGTACGTGGGCTCACCAAGAACCGGCAGTGTCTCTAGCGTGGCCATGGCAGCTCAGAGGCGACGTGGAGGCACAGGTCAGTGGCACTGGGAAAGGTGGAGGAAAATAAAGGACTGTTAAAGAGATGCCCTTATCTGCCTCATCTACCAGACCCCTGGGCAGGAGCTGACCCGTCTTGGTGTGCAGTATGGAGCAGATGATGGATATGCTTTTCATGGAAGGGAAAGTGGCTGCTCCTCCTCTTTTGTGGACCCCCAAAACAGTTTGGAAGAGCAGCGTATAGGAGCAGCACCCAAATCCCTCTCCTTGCTGTGCAGAAGAGCTACTGTTAAGCCTCCTGGTGCAAGGGTTGAGTCATCTCATGGAGGGGGTCGTGTGGGCTTTAGCAAGCACAGCTCTTCAGGATTGGCTGGACACAATCATTTGCTTGAATTATTTATTAAAATTGCTCACAATCTGAGCTTGAATTATTTCTGTCACTGCTCCCAGGTTTAAATGACCTTGCATGGTTGGATAGAGGGTTTCCATCCCTGATCCATCCATAGGCCTGAGCAATATTGCTCCTTACAGCACATCTGTTAGGAAAGGTTTAAAGGTTTAAAAGGTTTAAAAGTTAAAGCTTAAGAAATAAACTTTCCATCTCTTCCTTTGGTGCATATCAAATGGCCTTAAAGAGCTCACTTCTAAAATACAGTTTTTGTCCAGTACGATTCTAAGTTTTCCTTAAAACCTTTATTCTCCCCTTCTTTTTTCTTAGCTAGTCTGTGCCATGGACTGCTGAAACTAGAACCTGGGAAGCAGATGACGAACATGGTTGTTGCATTTCTCTTTAGGTATTTAGGTATCCTATTTTCCATGCTCAGTCTTACTCCAGGGTCACCAGTTTGGTCTCACCCACAGTGAACATTAGAGCCTACGTATATTCCCCTCAACACATCCTCATTGCCTGGGCATCTACCAAACTCAGCCCTCGCTTCTACTCAGCCCTATGCTTGTAGTATCTAGGTGTCTCCAGACACGTTGTAAGCTACAGACAGTAAAACAAGGTCTAGCCTTGAAGATGTCCTTGTCTATGCAGCACTGCTGGAGCTCCTTTCTGTCAGACCACTGAACAAGGATGGGGCTTTAGCTAAGAGAAGTCAGTGGTCTCAGCTTCAGAGCAGCTCAGGCTGATGGGATCTTGGCTGAGTCTGCAGCACTGCGGAGCGGCTGCTCTTTGGTGCCAGGAGCCCTCAGTTTCAGGTTTCCTAGGCTAAATCATCCAGGAGGCTCAGGCAAGGCCGCCAGGAATGGGACATGGGAGGGCTTTTCTGTGGGATTTTCCTTCTTGGGGTGTGGTGAGGAAGTCAACCCTCAACCAAGCAAAACAGAAAAGCTGGTGTTACTTCTTTGGAGAGCTAGTTTAGGCCTAGAGCTTGGCTCTGATGCAGTGTCTTCTGAGGTCTTGCTATTGGCAGCAAAAATCGAATGGGAAAAACATACATACATACATATATATATGTATATATATATATATATATATATAAAAGAAAGGTTAAAACAGGGTCTGTGCTGCTTGACTTTGCTTTTATTAAATTGCATTTCTGGAGGTGTCTGCCAAGCGCGCTGCCTGTAGCTGCCTCAGTTAGAAGGATGCCCTGATGGAGACGTGGGCTGCACATGAGGCTGGTGGGCTCATGCTGCCAGTGCTCTGCCAAAGGGAGAGGCCATTGAGCTGCTGCCTGTAACAAGTTTCAGAGCTCCTCGGGGCAAGGCAGGCTGCAGAAGAGCTTGAAAAGGGGAAAAAAATGTGATTTAAGGGCTTGTTCTGATGCCAGGAAGATGGGATACAGGTGGGAAGGAGTGAAAGTAGACAGCCCCAGCGGAACAAGGAAGGAGTCTCCAGGGTTTGAGGCATTTTCTGTGGGTCCTGACATGTACCCCACTGCCCTGCTGTGCACCAAGCAGGTCCGGTGTTGGAGGGTGACCAGACTCCCAGCCAGGAAGCAACCCTGGCTCCCAACCATGTGCAAGATTCTGAGGAAGGAGTTTCCCCATGGGATTTGCCCCACTGAACCACCAGGAATAATAAGTAATGAGCATCGAGCGGGCATTTGGTAGTGCTAATGTTCTCCCTAGGAGGCTGCACCCCTGTTCCCCCAAGACAAATGCCTCCGTGTCGCTCACTGATTATGACCCAAAGGCTGAGCAGCAAGTGAAGCTCACACGGGCATCACTGCACGGGATCCACCAGCATCAGGGCATACATGTTTTTATCAGTAATATGTAACAAAACCTCCACCAATGGAGACAAACATCCAAGTATGGTCACAAACCCAGGGACAACATGATCACCAGCCATTTGCTGTGCTAGGTCAGGACTGTGCCATGCAATATATGGGCATATCTTCCAGTGCATTGAGGAGGACTCAAGGCATCATGACCCGCTTACACCTCTCCCCGAAGAATGACATGCCCTCTCCAAAGGACAGCAACATAGTCCACGGGTGCACGACACCCAGAGATAAATCTAGCCACATGCTGGTCACACAGAACCTCGGTTGGGTTACTGATCCAAAGAGAGACAGCCTCAACCCGTATTACCTGGGGATATTATTAATTAAAGGAAGATTTTTTTATGCTGCTAATTATCTCTGTTTTTCGGAATAACCTGTCTTTCATTGGCTTTGGGATTTTATAGGCTCTCTCTCTCTGGCAGGACACCAAATACCAGGAAAGGAGATCTGGGCATGGGGAGGGAAAGGCTGCAGCGGCATTTGCCTCTGCACACTGTCCTCCCAGGCCTGGCTCAGCCGGTGAAGGAGAAACCCAGTTTGCCTTTTCCTCAGCTCGGTAAATGCCACAGTGACATTTACACTGACTTTCTGAGGCAGGATGAGGTAACCGGTGAACTTGATCCTCAAAAAAAAAAAAAAAAAAAAGACCAACAACATCCATACAGTGTGAGAGAAGGAAACGTCCTTGGTTGGGTGAGAGCTACAGCCTGGGCAGAGTCGTGGAAATGCCCTCCAGGGCACCTTGCAGGGTGGGAGCTGCCCAACGCCACGACTTCTCCTGCCATGGACATCCGTGGTTGTCACGGATGGAGTATTGCAGCTCCCATGGCTCCCGGGGGGTGTCTGCATCAAGGTCATGTCCCAAGTGCCTGGCGGTCCAGCCGACATTCCCGCTTAACGTCAGTGGCCTGAAAGCAGGTGCTCCGGCTTCTCCCTACTGATGTGGCATCCAAGCTGCAGGGATGGTCTCAAAAATGGACCTTTTCGCATATGTTTTCTTTTTTTTAACATTGGGAAACTTCCAAGAAAATATTCTGAAAAATATTAGCTTATGTTGATTGTAAACCCTGGATAATCTGATAAACAGAGCATACAGGCAGGCATTTCAAATATGTTTTTAAGGAGATTCCAGAAGTGCCAGCATATCCTCAACAACATAGCTGCCAAGTAGGGCCATTTTTCAAGAATAACATCTCTTGATTTTGTATATTTTGGCCAACTCTTAACTTTTAGCCAGGTTGTACGTAAATCATTCCTTAGGTGAACTATGAAATTAAGGGTTGAGCAAGGCTCCTGACCAAGGGAGCACTAACAAAAATTAAATCCCGAGGTGATTCTCCAGAGGGGAAACGAAGATGCTGAGTGAGAAACTTCCATTTGGGATGTGGATCAATGCCTCAATGCCCCATTTCCCCTTTTGCCCGCTAATCATTGCAGAGGAACAGGGGCGTTTTTCTTCACTATAAATATTGGTTGTGGAAGGGAAGATTTAGCAAGGTAAAAGCTTTCCAATAAACCTGAGGTTGGCTCCGGCAGGCAGTGCTCGTCCCTGCTAGGAGATGTTAGCAGAAAAGCCTTGCATTTTTAGCCTGAAATGCTGTTAATATCTAAACAGCACTCTCTAGGTTGACGGTGACCATCTGCAGATGGATGGTAAACTGTCCACTGAGACCTGTTAGGCAGTAAAATTGAAGTAGCCAACAGGTAGCTTTTGGCCATGAGCACATTTGAGGGTTGTGGGCTTTTCCTGGCTTGGAACCCTATGGTGAAGGCACTGGAGGTTGCACACATGGAGGACATGGAGGTTGCCAGGACACACGTGGGGACGTGTCTTTGCTAGAGCCTGGAGAAATCTCCTTCCTCGCATGGGCGAAGAGACCGAGCCTCTTCCCTTGCTGCAAGGACCTTCGTGCACGGTGCAATGGCAGCCACAAAATTTACGAGTAGCTGCAGCTCGGCACCCTCGGATTTCATTAGTTTACAGAGCAGGGCTCCATGGGAAGCCTCATTAAGCACAAGCAGCCTAATTAAAGTGCGGGATGAGATAGTAAACCATTCAGACATCTGTCCTGCCGCTCCAAAACGCACGGGGATTGCGATGCCAGGAAATCACTGCTCTGCACTCCAGCACCTGTAACGCTGCCGTATAGTACAAGTTGTCCGATCTCCAAGGACACATCTTTTCTTAAACCCTGTTAGCAAATTAAAAAGACAGGGCATCAGGCAGTGCTGGCCAGGGTTATTTTTCCTTTCCGAAAGTGCTAGAGCCCATCTGCGATGGTTTGCAGAGGGCTCAGAGCGTTGTCATTGCTCGTCCTGCCCTTTATGAGTGCTGCTCGGGGATATTACGGCCGTATTTCAGCCTGCCCTGACACACATGTGCTACTTTAATGCCAGGGCTGCAGATCTGGGGGCAAATGGGACTTCCCGGTTGTAAATCTATTTAATACAACCCCTGAAGCGGTCGTCAGCCAGGCTGCACCAAGGAGCATTTCCCTCCTAAGCCCTTTCTTTAAATGAAGAGGGAAAAGGAGGCCAGCTCCGAACACTGGCGGGCTTCAGAGGCTTCAGCAACCTGTTGGCCTTCCCAGATGTTGTATCGTTCCAGATGCTACAGCCCATCTGCAACGCTGTAATGGGGAAGCACCAGGACCACCTCACCCTTCATCCTCACCGTGGGCACAGAGGGGCCTCTGAAGGACTCCAGCTCTACCCAAATCGCTCCCGACTGGCATCTATCAAAACAGCAGCTGCCTGTGATAGCCGAAACTCAGCCCTGCGCTCCCCACAGCTCCTGAAAGCCACAGCACAAGAAAACCCCAAACGAAGGGACTTTCTGCAGACATAAAGGAGAAGAAGGGAACCTTTCCAGAACAAACACTGATCTAATTTCCCATTTCCGAGCAATTGTGTGTTAAAGAAAAAAAAAAAGAAAGCTCCAAACGGGTTTCTTTGTGTGGATCACAGGCAAAGCAGGCTTCCCAGCAGCATCTCCACCGAAGCACACGCTGCCTTCAAAAGGCCTCTAGTGCCGTGGGCCATGCTCATGCCTGCACAACTGTCTGCAGATATGGGGATTCCAGGTGCCTGTGCTCAAAGGACAAGCTGGGCATGGCCGGACACCCTCAGGAGCTCCTGCAGCTCCAAAACTACCTCCCCATTGCATGACCTGCAGCATTTCCCCTTCCACAGCTCTCCCAGCTGCCTCTCACTGGGACTTTCTTCATTGCCTGCAATGCTGAGGGACTTACGGGTGCTGCTGTGAATACAATAACCCGTAAAACAACTCCTGCGCCTTCACGCTTGCTTCATCCGACTGATTTAGCAAATACCTTTCAGCTCGGCGGAAGAAAAATTGCCCTCAGATAAGCAGCCGAAT
The DNA here is from genome assembly GCF_059628265.1 of Tinamus guttatus. Classification (NCBI taxonomy): domain Eukaryota; kingdom Metazoa; phylum Chordata; class Aves; order Tinamiformes; family Tinamidae; genus Tinamus; species Tinamus guttatus. The sequence goes on from NW_028288752.1 coordinate 3,768,514, forward strand.
AGTTAACTGAGCCCCGATTACGGAGGCCTGGCTGTGTTTCTGCCCGAGTCGGTTAATTGTTAACGCGCTCGCACCAAAGGCCTTTGGGAGACATACCTAGGCACCGTGCCACGCGGAAAGGAAAGGAAATCAATCCCTGCTGCCGGGCAGAGAGCGCTAACGGAGCGCCGGGAGCGCCGCGGCGCGTTGGCACGTGCGCCATCCCAGGCATGTGGTCCCTGCGGGACGGGCGGCAAAGGCATCCCAAGGTCGAAGAGCCGCCCGCGCCGCTCTCGGTTGCTCTAACAGGTGTTCCCGTGACCTGCTGCCATCCGGTTCGGAGCGTGCAATTCCCAGTGCAAGGAAAACAGGTGCTTTTCCAGCACCTGCACCCGCACTGTGTTTAGGGTTCTGCTTGGTGGCAGAGGAGGTATGGCTGGAAATGAAGAGAAAGCTCATCCTGGGGTGAAGGAGTTAGTTAGAAATGGCATCAAAGGGGGAGAAAGAAAAATAGCTGTGAGCATTTCAGCTTCTTGTAGAGAAATGAGTGGATAGGGAAGGGAAGGGGTTAGAAGCACAAAGACAGCAGACTACATAGGGAGCAAAATCGCCGCTGCCTAGAGAAGCTTTAGCACTGGAGAAAAAGCACTGCTGAAACCCATGAGTCGCATCCCCATGCACTTTGAAGGTGGGCCTGGATATGTTTTTTCTCTTAACCCCCACCCCATTTGTTGCAGGAGCTATACCTGGGCAAGAGTGTCACCATAACATTGGTTCAAGAGGCAGGGAGTCCGCCTCTCTCCTCTGACCTGGCTCCAGCGCTTCTCTTCCTCATCCTCTACCCTTCTCAAGTTGCCTCATTTCGAGGAGAGGCACAGAATAAGCTCTTCCACTCTGTCACTAACAGACTTTTTTGTTTTCCAGCCCTCATAGGATTCTTGCGGCTCTTTCCTGCACCTTCTCCAACTCCTTTTCCCTGCCTCTGACGTCCTGACTTGGCAACTGCCGCGTTTCCTTCCACCGCTGAAGTCCTGCACAAAAGCTCAACCCTGCTGGACTCAAACCTGCCTGCAAAAACATGCAGGTCTCCCAGTCTTCAGCCACAACTTTTTTTTTCCACCACCAGAAGCTAGACCATGTGAGACGAACAACTCCTGCTGCCTCCCAGGGACACAGAGTTCTATTTATCCCCACTGAAGCAAATGGGAGTTTTATGCCTGGAAGAAGGTTTTTTTCTTATTTTTTTTCCTTTCTTTTACTATTCAGGGCCAAAAAAGCGAACTCGGGCAGGATCAAGGAGTCACCCTGAGATGGCTCCTCTGCAGCGGGGTTTCCATCCACCTACACACTCTGCTTGCTGCCTGCCTGTGCATCCTACGCTGCAAATACTTTGCAGTTGCTGCTGTGCAAGGGAGATGGACGAGCTCTCTGGTGCCATCTGAGTGCTCCGCGCTGCCAAACTGGAGCTGATTTCACTCACAAATCTGGCAAGAAGGCAACCCCGGGGAAGCAGGAGTCTTGCTGCGGAGTCAGTGGTCTTCCTGCAGCCTCCAGCCTGTGCGTGCAGAGCAGCAGGAGCACGAGGGCAAGATCAGGGGAAGGATTGAGGAGGCAGGAGCAGAACTGTGAGGAAGGGCTTGGAGACCACAGCAAGGGCCAGAGCCTCGCTCTCGCTGCACACAGGGGTGTCTTGGAGAGCACCTTGTAGCTTTGCCAGGGAGCACTTAGCATTTAGCTGCTAGCAAGCAAGGCATCTGTTCAGGAAGAAGACAGCACCAAAGAAACCCTGGGATGGTCTTATGGGGGAAACCCTATGGTCATTTCACATTGCATCATGTCTAAGTGATGCATGCCAGCAGGAAATGCATCTCAGTTACACCAGAACCCACCCCCGCTTGCAAGAAAGCAGAACCACGGTCCTAGAGGTGCTTTTTTTTTTCTGTTTGTTTGGTAAGACAGCCCAGAAGCTTTTCCCACGGAAATCCATTATGAAACTCCCCACTACAGTCCCTGTCCCGGATTCCTGTTGAGGAGCACCTCATTTGGGAACATGTCCCAAGTCCCTGCTCCTCAGTGAGCCCCACAGCTTCACCGGGGATGCACAATGGCACCTCTTGCCCCTGGCACAGGAGTGTGGTGCCAACGCATTAGCAGGCTCAAAACCTCCCACAGGTGCTTAAACACTGCAGGGACCAAGGATGCTACTTCAGCACAATCCTCCGTAGCTGGAGATGGCACCCAAGGACCTGCAGGATGACCCTCCAGCCTGGTGCTTCATCTCAGAGCCAGTTACTGTGTTATTCCTATTTTTATATATTGCTCTATCAGAGCATGTTCCTCCCTGACCTCAAAGGATCATCAAAACGAACTGTGCCAGCAACATCCTGCAGCAAGGAGAGCACAGCTGGGCTGCACGGAGGTCCCCAGCATCCTCCGTGTCGCTCCTGAGAGGTGGGTGGCAGGAAATGGGCCAGGGAGTCACTGCTGAGGGGTGGCACTTGCTTGGGCTGCGAAGGGAAATGGAAGAAAGAGGCTTAGAAACCATCTCCTCTCCCTTTCTGCCTGCTAATGAGATAATTACAGCCTTTTGTATTCTGGGAAACTACTTTCTCATTACGGGGGCTGCCTCAGCTATTTACATAATAAGCCCGAAACAAAAGGGATGAGATGAAGAGACCCAGGCGGCTCTTGAGCTGTGTGGCAAAGGGAGAGCCTGCAGGACAGCCACTGCCTCCTGCCTCCTACAGGGCCCTTATCCAGGACAGAGCGGGTGGAAGCGCTTGGATTCACACCTCTTGGGCATTGGGATCTCCTCTCTTGTGTCCCACAACCAGCCAAGGGACATGCTGTATCACAAACCCTCCTATCTTATCTTATGTCTCACCTCCCATGAACCCAAGTTGGCTAAGGGACACACTGTATCCAAAACTGTCCCATCCTATGTCTCACCTCCCATGTCCTCCTAAATGGCCAAGGGACATGCTGTATCCCAGACTGTCCCATCCTATGTCTCACCTCCCACCTCCCATGTCTTCCCAGTTGGCCAAGGGACATACCGTATCCCAAACAGTCCTATCCTATGTTTCGCCTCCCACGAATGCCCATTGGCCAAGGGACACACTGTATCCAAAACTGTCCCATCCTATGACTCACTTCCCATGTTGGCCAAGGGACATGTCGTATCCCACACTCTCCCGTCCCACCACCCACTTCCCATGTCCCTCACAGTTCCAGCCAGACAAGGGACCTGCTGCCCCATCCTACATCTCTCCGCCCATGTCCCGTGTCGCCCCAGCTGGCCAAGGGACACAATGTCCCCAAGCTGTCGCGTCCTGCGTCCCCCGGGCAGCCCGGGGACGTGCCGTGTGCTGCCGCCTCCGTCCCTGCGCCGTGCCAAGCAGTCGCCTCCCTTCCTCCATAAAGGCCGCATTGTTCCTGCCCGCCGGAGCCGGGAGCGCGGCCGGCTCCACCTCCCCTGCTAATCCTCTCCGGTTGCCATCACGCTTCCTCCTTCGCTCCTCGCCGCGTCTCAGGTGCACACGCACACGGTGCAAAAGGCTCCGTCTGCTTCCCCTGTGCCTTGTTTCCCTCCCTGGCCAGTGGCTGAGCTCCTCTTGGGAAGCGAAGATGGCAAAGATGATGAGGAGCACCAAAAAGTGCCCTGGGACAGGGGCCTGCTTGGCCCTCCGTGGTGGCCTGTCCAGCACAGTGATTTCTGCAGCCGAGAGCATGCAAGGGAGCCGTGGAGCTCACATTGCACCAGCCCGGCTCACAGCGCCCATTTGCAAATGGGAAAATACGTTCAATAACAGCCCGAAGGAAACCCGTTTGCATCTGGATCCAAAGCCAGAGCCCCCGCGCTGCTCCAGCATTGCCCATTGATGCCGCAGGGCACAAGGCTCGGGAGCCTGGCGGGTGCTTGTGCTGGAAGCCCGTTATCGACCCTAACGAATCGATCTGGGTGTTGCTATTATTCATCCAGAACAACCTGCTCCCGCTGCCCCATGCACAATCCCAACACACCTCCTTGTTGTGGATGCTTGAGTGAAGAGGCACCGAGGTGGCTGCTCTTGACTGGCCCAAAACAGCTGTGGCTACAAAAGACCTGTGCGGGGATGGACCCGCACATTGTCTGCCCCAGGAGGTCTCCCCAAGGAGCCACCCACCAGCAGGGCTCTGCCCCAGCCTCGTGCCCAGCATCTCCCTGGGCATCCCCTGCTGCTCCCGGATCCCAAATCCCAGAGCAATTCCCACATTGCAGCCCCCCAGGTTTGCCCCCTCCATGCACATGACACCATGGGGCACGGCCCGACCAGACACCCCCAAGCTGCCACCGACCTGCGCGCCGATGGGGACCCAGCACGGTCCCCAGGAGCCCGTCTCCAGCGGCGCCTGCGGCTCCCGAGCCCTGGCCACGATTTATCATTAACTCGCCCGGAGGAATTTCAAGGGCGCAGAGCGACTCCCCCGCTAACTCCTCCCTGGAGCCGAACGAGCTCCGGCAGCGGCGGATTTGCAGGGCTGGATGGAGGTCCCGGCCATCGGCTGGAGTTGGGAGAGGGAAGCGGCCACTCCGGCTGCACTGCAGCCACCATCTCCTTCCAGCCCGCGTCACCGCCGTGGGCTCCTTCCCCTCTCACACCGAGCAAACAGGGGGAAAGGGGAAGGGGATGCACCGGGGACCAGGCAGCATGCAGGGATTTACCTCCGCCACCTGTGCTCCCTGCCCTGCGCGGGGCTCCTGGATTGTTTTCCCACCTGGTTTGCAGTGGGGAGGAGAGGAAAAAAAATACTAATGAAAAGGAAATACCTGGCGTAAACAAGAGATCACCTGTTGCTTAGCTTGGGCGAAGCGCCTGCACTTTGCTCTGCCTGATTGGGCACCGGCAGCCCGCGCCGCGGAGCCCTTAACTCTTTCTTTGCAAGGAAGCCTTTCTTTGCAGGCAGTGATGGAGCAGGGCACGTGGGAGACCCCACTGGCTGCCGAGAGAGGGGCAGGGAGCAAAAAAATGCAGCCTGGGAGCTTTGCACTGGCCTCTGCTTTGCTTAGTGGGGAGATTGGGGTTAATGGTTAGCTCTAAATCTCGCCCCAAGCTCGCGAAGGAGGCAGAGCCCGCCGCGGGGAAAAGCCGTGTTGGCTTTTTATGCAAAAATGCCACATTAGGTCCGGACCAAAGTGACTCATTTCAGTTGCAAACTGAGGAAGCTATACACAATTGCAAAAAAAAAAAAAAAAAAGGCAACCATGAGATTTGATCCCTCCATCACTTTTACTATTTATCACCCCCTCCCACGCAGCGAGCTTAGCACAAGCTGTGCAGAAAGGGAGAGTCATCTGTGCATTTACCCAGGCACGCAGGATAAGTGCAAACCAGGCCCTTAGCACTGAGCGGCGCGCCTGCTCTCCCTTTGCTTGGCCCTGTGCTGGCTGCTTCCAGCCCGTTTTGCTCAAGTGCAGGTAGACAAGTGAACAGAAAAGGGACCTTGTCCTTATGACCCTCTTCAAGATGCCTAAAGATGGAGAAGGTTGAGCAAGGGAGCAGCCAAAGGAGGGAAGCGGGAGAAATGCTAAAACACTCGGCTTTAAGAGAACCATCCTGGCCAATCACACACCTGGTTCTTCATCCTGTTAATATTCACATAGCTGAGCTTGCAGCAGAAAGCCCCATCCTGTCACCAGGTTCATATCACCCAAGAAGAGCGACCTGGACCCTTTGCATCAGTCACGAAGGCAGGAGACCCATCAAGGAGAGCAGACCGGCCTCAGCACTCATGTTATTTGCAGCCACGCAGCGACTGCGAGCTAGGGACGTGCAGCCAAGCAGAGCTGCTGCTAACTGAGACTTACTGCTCAAGGGAGGCTGTCTCCTGGCACGACGTCTGCGTAGCAAAGGGGTCACCTGTCACAGCCGTGGGAACTGAGCATCGTCAGCAGCGCGTTCAGGGCAACGAGAACAGTAAAATAGCAATAACGCTAATGAGAACCAGACTGGAGTTACACGTGCATTGAGACTGGAGCAATGCACACTGCCCGGGTGCATGGGAAAGGTGTAAATTATACCAAAACGGGTTCCTGGAGAGACCTGAGCTCTTAGATTTGCCCTTTTGACTTCAGAAGCAGGGATTTTCAAGAAACAGAGGCTGTTTTATGTATTGCTAGAAGAGACAGAGACTTACAGCAGCAGGCTGCGTCGAAGGCACTTTGGAAATAGCCTGAGGAGACATCCCCAAGCTCCTTCACCTCTGAGCTGCTCTGAGCCAGACCCGAAGTTGTGGTAATCCCAGCTCAGACCGTGCTGAGCTGCTTCTTGTGCTGGAGCCAGCTGCGTTTCCTGGCTCCAGGAGGCACCAGAAGCAGTGGTGGCCAAGCTCCAGGAGATATTTTATCCTCAGTCTTGCATCCAGCTGCCCAGAGGCAACAAGGACCTTTTGCAAAAGGGTTGTCTGAGTGGAGATGACCTGAAACACGAGGGAGCAGGTTCTGGGACATGCGCGGTCGGGCCCATGTGTGGAGCCAAGGGTCAGAAGTGGAAAACAGGTCAAAAGTTGGGATATCAACCCTCTAACACCCACCCAGACCACCAAAAACACCCTTCAGAGGTCTTGCGAGGCTCGTTACATCTTTCCCTCCCATAAGCATCCCTCTGCCACGTGCCAGCCTGCCCTGCCCACACTCTGCCCCCAGCAATGACAACGTGGTTGCCCACACCAAAGACGTGGCGTGTTTCTGTGTTCAGCGGGGCCGGACAGCTTGAATTTACACACGTCCACCACGGTGGACGGGAGCGACAACAAAAGGGGCACCTGTAACTTAAAGGAGGAGGATAAACCAGAAAAGCAGCAGATCCTCTATCTCCATTCAGCAAATCCCTTGGAGTGCCTCCTGTCAAAGAGGGCCCCAGGGACTTTTGCTCATTAGTTTTTTCCTTTCTGCAGAAAAAATACTCCTGTTTGAGAATTTGAGAATGACTTCTCTGGATATGTTTTTTTTTTTTTCCCCAATGCCTCCTCCTCCCCTGGAATAAAATACAATTCAGTTTTCACAAAGAAAAATATTGCTTTCCTTCCCAAAGTTGGGTTCCTCTCAAGGAAAAGAAAAATAAACTTTACCAAAACCCAAACTCCTTGTTCCCCAAATCCTTTGTTTTCTTTTTCCTTTTATTTTTTCTTGCAGAAGTGATGTGTTCTGAGCGCTTCCCATAGCAGAGTGACTTCACATGTATTAGAGCCATTTCATTTCAAGATCTCAGAGCACTTTGAGGTCCCTGGACTGCCGCTGTGGAACCGGTTAAGTGTTTTCTGCACTGAACAGTGAGGGAGAAAAATGTCAGCGCCAGCGAGTGCTGCAGGAATGGTGCTGGCCCAGGACGTTCCCTCGGGAGCGGTGGGCAGAAAGTGCTGATGTACCCGGGCATGCTGCGAGGCAGAGTGGAGGTGCGAATGGAAGCAAAGTCACCCGGCTGCCTGCGCTGTGATCGCTTCTCTAAAAGCAGAAAAAACTCAGTGCAAACTCATTGATGTGAGCAAGGGCTTTTCCCCTCAGGTTCCTTTATTTGCAGGTTCCTTTATTTGCCATTTCCAAAGACGTGAGGGGCAAAAAAACCTGAAGTTCCAAAATGAAGACCTCCAGGCTATTGCAGAAGACCTGAACCTCCAAATGAGGACCTCCAGACTATTTTGGGAGACCTGAAACTCCTAAATGAGGACCTCCTAGCTATTGCAAGTGCTTTCAGAGTCCTTGGTAGATCTTGCAGAGCCTTGGTAGATCTCTTGCAGAGACTGGTGCCATGATGGTGCTGGGGAGATTTGATCAGACTTGTCCCCTGCCCAAAGCAAGGGGTTGCATATTACATGCTAAGGCTGAGGGGGGGGATTCCTGGTGGCCGATGGCTATAGCTTGGGAGAGCACCTGCTAGCTGGGCTCACAGGGATGTGGGCAGCTCTGAGGTCTCTCCCCTGCTCCAGGATCTGTGTTCCAGCCATGCTCTTGTTGGATTATCTGTGTCTTGTCTAAAGATCTTGACACGGAGGCGCGATTGTGTCACTGCTCACTTGGTGGGTGAGTTAGAGGTGCCACAGGCAGGAACTAAAGGAGAATATCTTGGGTGTAACACACAAGGCTCAACACCAGCTCACCAGAGGGATCTCCATCCATGGAAGGACCAAAAATGGGATAAATACCACAATCGGTACAGCTTGGGCAACCTCTGTGGCTCTTCTGTACCTAGAGGTTCACCCACACCAGCACTTGCATGATGAGACCCCTCCAGTGTCACCATCTAAAAGTTTATATGACAGGAGAGTTTGGTCCTTCACGTTAAAAGAAATACACTGAGCCTGCATGAGGCCCGTTCACAGCCACGCACAAGTGTAGTTGTGAATTCCACTGTTTTGGTGCAGGAGGATCCTCTCTGAGCCAATGTGGGGGACGGCCGCCCTGGAGGACGTCACCTCTTTCTGCAAAGGAAGGGTTGGCACTGCAAAGCTGCCTTCATGCCAGTCGCTAAGCAGGGGGTGCCTTCCACCTCCAACTCATGACAACATCTGCCTGCTCAGCTTGAGGTGACATGGACAAGCCAAAAGACTCTGGTTTATGTCGTGCAAAGAGAAGGCAGAAATAGTCTTGCTGGTATAAGCTGCGTCCTCCTGAGAAGGCTGTCAAAGCCTCAGTAGGGCTGGCAAGCCCAAAGCTGTTGCTCAGCCCAGGTCTTCTTGTAAACCAGGGGAGGCTCTTGCTTCTCCAGCCGTGGGTAATGAAAGCCCAGTCTATGTGCTGTGATACTGCTGCATGAGGGCTTGGTCATGCTGTGTAGACCGGATCTGAGTTGCATAGAGGTGACGTGATGCTCTGCAAAAACAAGTCCTAAACATATGGCACTCCTGTTCTGAGCCTGCTGATCACAACTGCTCTTAGGTAGCAGGGGAAGAAACGCACATTAAGTGACTGTTTTCCTTCCTTCAGCTAATGAGAGGAAATGGTGGTGTGAAGTCTCATTCATTGGCCTTGCAAACAATCCCACAGAGCCTCCATCCCAGGGGAAAAGAGTCTATTTCTCTCCGAGGAGCTCAAAACAAGTTACTTCTGTCCAAGGTCTTCATCTAAAACTCATGAGCTGAAAAAAAAGTACGTGGGCAAAGAATTTTGTTGTTTTTCCACTGACTCTCTTCTTGCCTTGGCTGTACAACCGAAACAGGAGAGGCTACTCTGGTGGTGATGGTGGCAGGATCAGGAACAGGTAGAGTCAAGCTGGGGATTCCCAGGTTTCCTTTGGGAAAGCTTGTATCTCAAGTGATATGGCCTAGAAAGTGTGGGATTCCTCTTTGGAGAGAGGGTCAGTAAGGGCCAAGTGGTCTATCCAAGAGAAGCAACAGACCATGCAAGGCATAAAGCTCAATGCTTTGGGAAAACAGTATTCAAAGCAAATGGAAGGAGATATTTTCAGCTGCAATTTGAAGGCAGATGACGATTCATCTAGAAAGGTAGTCCCAGGAAAAAAGAAAACAACAACAACAACAAAAATTAAAAACAATTAGAGACTTTTACACCAGCAGTGCTGGGAAGGACTTGTAGTAACTGTGGAGACCTTGAAAATACTCTTGCAAATGACTAGTAATTGGAAGATCCCTCGTCTCCCGTAATCAGGCATGAAGACCTTCACCGTGTCCTCCCACTCATGTTTCAGTTTATGAAAGGAAGACTCTGTATTTGGTGCTGTTTTCTCTGTGGCAGGTAAGAACAGCAGGCGTTCTGGGCCTCTTCAGATCACAGATTGAACCACAGCCATTTAGCTGCCTTCAGGAGGGCTGGTGCCTAATGCCGATATCTTCTCTAGGTAAGTAGTCAACTCAAAGGTGGCTGCTGGCTAGGTCAGCTCAGAGGTGCACACGTGCAGCCGTGACAGAGGAAGGAGACTGGGTATTAGGAAATGCTTATTCCTCGTGAGGATGGTCAATCAGGGGAGCAGGTTGCTCAGAGAGGTTGTGTAGTCTCCATCCTTGGACGTTTTCAAGACTTGAATGCATAAAGCCGTGAGGAAGCAGGTCTGGCCTAGTAGCTGGCCATGCTTTAAAAAGGACTTTGGACTAGAGACCTCCTGAAGTCGCTTTCAACTTGAATTACCCTATGGCTGTGAGATATGCAGGCTACATAAGATGCAGGATACATGCACCTTTCTGGAGAGGCAGGGCGGACTGAGCAAGGAATCTGGAGCATCTCATGGGCAGCCTGAAGCCATGGGCAGCCTGAAGTCCCAGCGGGTCCTCCTCGATTCATGCACCTGCTTGGAGGCTGTGTAGAGCAAATGAGCCCTCATGACCCTGCTTCACAACCCAAACTGATGTTCCAGAGCAAGAAGTCACTGCTGCATCCACATAAATGCAGCAAGAAACGTCCCTGCTCCGGTGGGGCGAGCAGGAACTGGCGGGAGCAGAGGGATGTGATCATCTCTGCTGCAGCTTCTGTGCGATGCCTCCAGGCTCTTTAGCAAGCTGGGCCTTTTCTCCTGAATATTTGCAGTCAAGGGAGGGTTTTCTAGCCATGCTGGGGACTGACTATAGCCCCTTTGATCACTGCGGGCCACAGAGAAAGTCAACATCCCTGAGGCATCCGCGTCTCTGACCTCTGCTCTATGGGCAGCAAAGGGAGAAGCCAATTCAGAGGGGCACTGGGAGACAGGGAATTGGAAGCAACAACAACAACAACAAAAAAAAAAAGGTCTTTGAAAGCTCAGAAAAGAGCCACAGGCAAAAATGACTCTGCTTTGAAAGTGTTTTTGCCTGGAGACCTGCTGGCTGCTGTTTCGCCCCGGCACAAGTGATGCTGGATGAGATTGAGGAACTGCTCTGCACCGAAACAATCGTCTCCCACCAGGTCTTCGGTCCCCCAGGGATGACCCAGCTCCGTTTTGCAGCACGAGTGTGACCGCGACATCCCCGGAGCCTCCTCGGGGGCCTGGGGAGGTGCTGCATGGAGCAGATGGCCAGAGCGGCTCTGCTGACGTCTGAGCGACAGGAGACGGGACAGACCTGGCTCTGAAGTGACCCCCCTCCAGCCTGGCAAGCGGAAAGGTAGATGGGGGCCTTTTCCTGGCCTCTCCAAAGCCAACACAGCAAAGAAAAGCCATTAACTCCTTTTGCTCCCTGGTTAATGATGAGCACCCAAAAATGGCCCCAAAAAGCCACATTTTCCGCATTCTGTTTATTTTCCGATTAAGTCATGGAGGGTTGAGGGTGAGGAAAAGAAAGAGGCTGTTGAGGGAAAAGCAGGGGATGGGCAAGAAAGGAAAAATTTCCATAGCTGCATAATAACAGTGCGTTGCATAAGGGCATCTTGCATCATCTGCGACTGGCATCTCCAGAGTAGTAATTACATCTGCACCGCGCATCTAAAGGAAATATTATCACATTAGCTTCCAAATCCTATAATTAGCCTTGAACCCGATATGTGCCAGGGGCTTGATCAATTCTTATGCATTGGCTATAGAGCTAGGCACAGATGTATGGATTCATTTTTTTTTTCCCCACAGCTAAAATATTTGGAGTTTAGTGAGACGGCTGGGTCCCCGTGGAAAGGGAAAGTCAGAGGTTTGGGAACGATGAAGGAGGAATGTAAACCTTGTGGATGGAAGGCTGAAATGCTCTGGGAACCTTGCAAGGGCTGACAGGGATCTGGTGGGAGGGCAGGAGAGGCAAAGCCAGGACCTGGTCCTCTGATATATCCTGCAAGTGTCCTTGGATTTCTACCCCTGGGCTGTGTGCCTCAGGGTCGCCTCATTTTTGCTGAATAGATGACCAGGTTTGCATGGGGGTGCCACTCTTAGAGCTTCCTCTAGCACATTTTTGTAACCTGGTCATGTTCCTGTACATCCCTTTGGGGCGCAGGAGGAACAGCATCAGCCAACACGGACACCAGTTCCTTACATCCCCGCCTCATGCACTGTTAATACCACATCAACCATGTGCTCCTTTCGCCAGGAACAGCTAATGTGGGAGATTCCTGACCTCAGCAAACTGGGATCTCACTGATGTGTTGCTGGAAATCAACAAACAAGTGAGCAGAGCTTGTTTCCACAGTCCTGCAGTCGGCAAAATCCTCTCCATACTGGACACATGGAGAAAGAGCCCGTCCCTCAAAACCACATTCTCCAGGTGCCGAAGACAGTGATCCCATTTGTCACCTGTGTCACCTACAATGCCATGAGGCTTTGCAATCATGTCCAAGGCTTTGGGATAGGGCTTCAGTCCCTTGCTATAGGGAGCAGGACCAGAGAGACAGCTACGAGTGAGCAGTGCCCATCTCTGCCTCCTCTTCCATGGGCAGCTCAACTGTTGGGATCTGTGCTTATATCCATCCTCATTTTTGTTTGCATTGGCTTTCCCTGAACTCATCCCTAAAGCACTAAGAGCCTCCCACGCCTCAGGAGGCCAGAGAAAAAGATGAGAGGGGAAAGGACTTGGAAAAGATGCTCTGATGCATGTTGGCCATCCCCTTGCTCTTTCTCCACCCCTGGAGCTTTGATTTAGCCTCACAATCTTTCGCATTTCCACAAGCCTTTCCCCCCTCCTGGTGCTACTCCTGGGCAATGCTGATGGTGGCAAGTCTTCTTCCAGGCTCACCTGGAGCTGAGAGGGACCTGGAGCTGACTGGAGTAGCTCTCTCAAGTCCCACCAGCAAAGGGACCGAGGGTTTTGGAAGATTAAAAAGGAAAGATTTCTTGTGATGTTAAAAAACAAAGTGAAACTCCTAATATTTTGCTAAAGAAAAATAAAACAGGGTGTTTTCTAAACTGAAGGTAGGCCATGTAGCAAGAAGGTAGAGCACTAAATTTGCATCACTTAATTGCTTGCATGCTGAAAACGCAGCATGAATTTTTCAGCAGGAGCATCCCGCTCTCTGTCTCCACCAAGGCCCATTTCGCTGTTAGGAAAAGGTTTGTTTTCTCCCTTCTATTCTGGGGAACCAGGGCTGGATATAAGCGAGGTGGGAAGAGGGAAACATCGCTCCAAGGAGGCAAGTGGCTTCATGGGCAGACCTGGGCACAAGGCAAGGCAAGAAGGTCCCCTCTAGCAGGAAGGTAGGGTGGTGGAAGGGGAGGTTGGTGGGCTGCATCCTTGGAAGAGCATCCTTGGGAAGAGGTCCACCAGCCCCTGACGAGCAGGTAAGGAGACAAAAGCTGTCCATGCATAAAAGCACCCATTAATGACCCCAAAAATGAGGGACAATGCTGTGGAACCCTCCTGTGGGTTCCTGGGGTCAGGTGGCTTGTGCTCCATGTGCTGCTGGATGTCTCTGGAGACCAGAGCAGCCCATGCAGCTCACCAAGGTCTGTCTACAGGTCTACCTAGGTACGTACACAGCTATAGTGAGCAGCCTGTCCCGGCAGGATGGGGCTTGAAGAAGCACCAGGCCCCAGGATCTGTGCTCGTGAACACAGCCACGCGATGCTGGGATGACAAAGAGCCCCTGATCCTTGCAGGAGTGAAAGGTCTGGAGAAGTTCTCCATGGCTCAATGAGTCATGAGGGCTTTTTAATTCGAGAGGAGTGCATTTAGCAAGATAAACCTCCTGGCTTACACACAGGCCTCCAGACAGAGGAGAAGCAGGTAGAGCTTTAACAAAAACACAGGTGCATCCTGGCAGGGCTCCTTTGCTCACGGCTTCTTCCAGCCTCCTTTTGGTCACCCTGACCCTCATCCCTGCTCCTACACACCCCCTAGCGCCAGTTGTCTTAAAATTGACTTATCACAGACCATAAATTCTGGATTGGGGCAAACTGCCTTGCTCAGTGCTGGTCCACCTGGACCGCATGTATCTCTGGAGGGTAGGGCTAGGTCATCAGCACACAGATTCTTGTGTTTCTAACTCAATCTGAGGAAAAAAAAATCTGCACTTTGGTCACCTGCCCCAGCAAGGGAGAGGTGCAGAGGATGTGCCTGCCAGGTCCCGCCACCGTATGGACATGTAACCCGCCGCTGTGGCAGGGATGGGAGAATGAAGGAAGGGTTGTCATTACACTGGTTGTTTTTCACCCACAGTGCTTTACGTCACAGAGGCATTTTCTCAGCAGGAAAATATTTTAAAAAGTAGTATGGGAAGCTCTAAACACGCTGAAAAACATTATAGGAGCCACTTCCTTCCCCTCCCTCCTCTCCTACAGAATAGCTTTTTGTTTCTTGTTTGTTTTCGTCTGTGCATTAGAAGGATTCGACGCTGCCGTGTGCTTGGGGTGGCTTCAAAGGCGGCATTGACTGCCCCTTGGAATGCGGCTCTTCTGGGAACGGGTGGGGGGAGAGGGAATTTTGTTGTGTCAAACACTGCAAGTCTTGGGCTGGGGAATGTGCCGGCTTCTCCTATCAGCACCCGTCTCCGCCTGGCTCTGCTGCTCTTTGATGAGTCCCATGTCCTCACCCAGCTCCTTCCTCGGATCAAAGGAGCCAGACACCCCCACACGTGCGTATCATCCTCTGCAGAGCTGCTCGGCGACAGCTTCTCCAGAAAACTCCTCTGCAGCACAAAAAATGGGGTATCCATCTCCCTGGCCAGATCTGGCCCTGCCTTGTTTGTGAGCTGCCAGGGGCTTCGTCCCTGCGTTAGAGCAAGCACATCACAAAATCACAGTGTGCCTCTTGTGTTGCAGAGATTTCCGGGCTGCATCCAGCTTTTTCTTGCAAGCTCGGAGCAGGATAAATAGTGCAAACTGGGATCTCCACTATTACCCATTTCTGCCTGGTTTATACCCATGTCAGCTGCCCAGAAAGGGGCAGAAATGGTTACGGAGGGTCCTGGGACCCTGTCTGCACGCTGGGTTGCAGAGGGGAATTGCATCTGCTGCAGCGAGATGCAATGCATGGACCAGCCTCTTTCCTATGGCTCCCACAAAGAAAGAGCAGCGTAGGTAGGAATTTAACCCTTTCTTCTTGGAGACCCACTTGGAGGAGGGTCTTGGATTCAGTTTATAGTGAGCTCCTTTTCCAAGAGCTGCCTCTACCAGCTCTGCCTCTCCGAGGTGCCGTGGTGGGGAGGATGGAGGACAAGGGCGAGGAGGCAGCATTTGCTTCGGTTTTGTAAAACCGCCAGCAGCAAATTCACTGAACTGCAGCAGAGTTGCCCAGAACTCTGGCATTTTACGATCTGGGTGATCGTAAAATTGCTGATGACAATGGAGAAAATGCAGAAACGCTCGATAATTTCTCTTCTGGCCATGGAGGATGCAGACTGATGGTCTCGTATTGCACAAGAGTGACGGAGTGCTTTACAGTCCATTAGTAACCTAGGAAGACACTAAATGACATGGCCTAGGGATAAACCTTTTTAAAGAGCCGGGCTTGAATAATTTGCTCCCCTGAGTCCCAGGGAAGCAGGGTGAGGAGCAGTGCGGCCTGCTGATCATCCTGCCTAAGAAATCCTGGGGTTTCTGTCTCTTCCCAGAAGACTGGTAAGGATGGCAATTGTATGGCAATATTCAAAGAAAAGGGGCAAAGCTGGAGTGATAAAATATAGACTGTCAGAAAATGATGCCTGATGTTCCTTGAGGAACAAAGCATGAAAGATTGCCAGGATAAGTAGGTGGCTCATGCGAAACAGCTCTTAATAGTGGATTCATCCACCTATGCCAGGTGGGCTGTATTAGATGACCCAGGTATCTTCACAAACATAAATGTCCTTATGCAAAATGCTTGCCTTGGCATAACATGGGTGTTCTGGTTAAAAATGGGTGTACTGATAATGCATGTGGTGGAATGTGGTGAAATGATGGATCCTGAACGGATCCCAAGGGGCTGGGACAGGAGGTGCTTCTAGCAGGGCTCCACCAAGGTCCACCCAGACTCATGTCCTGATCTGTGATGGGTACTGAGAGAGAAAAGGACTAGAAAAACTCAGCCATATCTCCCCTGCCACAAAGGTTTCTCAGGGGTTCCTTACACCCTAGGATGTGTTTGGATCCCCCAGATGGTTTGACACCGTTGGAGGGCACTCGCTCTCCGTGGCACTCACTGCTCCGCTTCTGAACCTCCTGGGACTTGGCCATCCGTGACCTCCATGGCAGTGAATTTTGCAAGGTAATTATGAAAAGCTACTCCGACCTGGTTGTCTTTAATTTGAGTGTTCTACAGCTGCATTTGGAGGAAGAAAGAACAGAGGCACATTGGCTCTTCACCTAAATGCTGTAAATAGACATTTTCTTCTGCTTTCAGCCCTGCAATAGCTATTCTCCAATTCTCCTAAGTTCTGATGCCTCTCACTATCCTTTATGACTTGCTGGGTGTTAAGTTACTGAATTGGGCTATGCCTCCCCCCTGTGCAAAACATAGGACAGCCCTAGGAATACCGGGTGTCCCTGGAGCATCCCACCCATCCCAGTGATCTCCTGCTGCCCAGGACTGCTGTCATTCCCTCCCACCCCGGTTTCACAGGGCAAGGTGGCCACTGGAGACCCCTTAGGAGGGAGAATCATCAGGATAGTTTATGCCAATTGCTGCAATCAGCTAATTAGCAAACAAGATCAATCGGAATGAAGTTACAGTGTCAACAGCTGCAATGCAAGCTGGTCATGCTGGAGTAAATCCACGCTGGGAGTGTTTGGGAGACCTATCTGGGAAGAAAATCTAAACACTGGGAGAACTGAGATTGTGAGAGTGAGAGGGAATGTGGTGGGCAGAAGTGAAGCTAAGAATAAAACAGAATGGGAAAAACAAAGAAAAGAAAGTGCTGAGAAGGCCAATGAGGAACCTCCTGAAAATTATTTGCAAATAGGAAGAAACCATCAGCAACAGGCTATTCCCAGCCATCTGCTGGGTCAGGACAAGCAGGAAGAAAGCAGAATTTCACCAGGGGAAATATCTGGGCTTGTTCATCCGAAACAACCCTCAAAGGAGGCACAAACTGGGAATAGGAAGATTTCTCCCCACTGTGGCAATGCCAGGCTTGAAGCGCAGGTTCAGAGGAGATTTTTGGGGAGTCTCTCCATTGGCATAGGTGTTGTGGGCATGAAGAGGTACAGCCTGAAGAGCCGGCCCCCGTGCAAGACCAGCACCAGCTCTGCAATCGCCACCCGTCCCTCGTCCAATGCAAAGTTGGTGAGCATCCAGCAAAGCCTTCCCGTGCCCAGGAATCCAGCCCAGAGCCAGGGGCCGGCGCAAAGCCTGCGGAGGCGCTGCCTAATCCCCCCTAAGCCCTCTGCGACGGATTGGAAGGGTTTGCGTCGGCCGCCCCCGAGATGAAGATCCTTGGAGGATAAGTGTCTGGAGGAAATGAAGGGATTCTCATTCCCTGGACAGGATGAAGGAAACGGGGGCCGTGGCCCCCACTGGGATATGCCAGGGGGATTTCATGTTATCTCTTTCACGCTCTTTTTTTGGAGGCAGGGGAGAAGGGCCAGCTTTAATCGTTTGCTGGAATTGCAGGCAGGGAGTTGCTGCCTGCAATGCTGCAGAGGGGGCAGATGCCCTCAGTTCATCACAGCAAACAAAGCTTTTGGGACTTGGCCCCCAAAATACGAGAGCAAAATCATGGCATGCATTTTAATCCTCCATAGCTGGGAATAGTGGCTTGGATTTGTGCTGGGGGACCTGGTGTAGCTGGCCCAGGTGTAGTCCTGCAAACCATTAACACGTTGCTATTCCTTATCCTTCCTTATCCAGCTGCCCAGAATGTGCGGCGCCTCCTGCCCCTCGGTGAGTGTTTGCAGTGCGGCTGAGGACTGGGTTTGGTTGTTTGCCCAGAGTTTTATTTATTTATTATTATTATTAAAGGCTAATTTAAGCTCTCAAGAGAGCGCGGAGCGAAGATGAAGCCCTGGGCTGTCGCTGGGGAATGTCGCTCGGCCGGGTTGGACGTGTCGTTCAGCCCCTGCTCACAAATGCAGTGAGTGCGCTAGGGCTCAGACTGACACCCGCAGGAGATTCCTTGCCCTCTCTGGGTGTCGAGCCTGGGAAAACCACACAGGAGGGAGGAAGAAGCCAGGGGCTGAAGGAGAGTGAGCTCCGAGGCAGTGCACTGGCTGGCTGAGAGCCAGCTCGGCAGCAGTGATTTATTATGGGCATTACAGGAGGAGCTGGAAACCTCGGAGAACATCAGGATCTCCCCGAGCCTGGCACAGGAGACATGGTTTATGGGGTGCATTCAGCTGGCTCCTAGTTACGGATATCTTTGTCTTTTCTGAGCCGTAGCTGCTTCCCTTTACGCCCCGTCTGCTCTGAGCCACCCCGAGGAGCCAGCTCGGCTGTCGAACGGGCAGCAGATGCTGTCTCTCTGCCTAGGTGAATCTGGGACTGTTCCCTTCAGTCTGTCCCACATTTCCTCCCAACTTATCCCTTTCTGGAGAACTCTGTGCCCCAACCCCTGCCCTGTTGCTTCCTGCATTTCCTCAGGATGGTGGTGCGGATGGTCCTCCCCACATCTCAGGAGGGATGTTTGGTCCTCCCTTCCCCAGCTTCTCTGCTTTAGTGACTCAAAGGAAGGGCCTCAGGCAGCGGCTGAACTGCATCTCCAGACTGTCAGCTGAGAGCTGGAAAATTTAGTCTGCACAATCTGAATGAATGCAGCCCTCCTCTCCGCAGCATGAAGACACAGCTGACCGCTCTCCCAGCTTTGGTCTTGTTGCCATACCTGGCCACTTTTCATTACCTGCATTCCTGACATTTGGAAGGAAATTGCCAAAGGGACCGGGAGCAAATGCTAGGGAAGTTGCTGGTTATGTTTTGGCTAGAAGAAGAGAGGTGTGGATGGACCACAAGTTCTGCAAGCAGCCAATTGCTGCATCATACCCTTCTACCCCCCAGCCCAAGCTCTGCTGGTAGCCACATCCAAGATGGACATGTGTAGGGAGTACGGAGTCTGACACTATCAACCATGGCAGATAGTGCACGTGGTGTGACTGTGTCATCCCATTCCCCCTGTGGGTCCCCCTAGGCTCTGAAACAGAAAGGGAGGTGGGTCATTATTCCAAGTGCTTCCGAAGGGCAGGGCTGGGGACATCATTAAGGCATGGTCCACGGGGAGTGGAAGGAGCTTGTACTAGATCAAGTCATATAATTAGAAACCAGGGACAAGGAGAAGAGCTCCTGTGTCTGAAAACTGGTCTATTTTTTTTTTCCCAGCTCCAGCAGCTGGGCTGATAGAAGCGACGACCTCTCTGTACGCATCTTCTCTCATGTACATCTGTGGAACGCGGCGAGCTCAGGGAGGAGGAGGAATGCAAGCAAACACCGGCAGCTGCTCCTGAACTGGAAAAACACAGGGATTCTCCACCGGCCGGAGACAGCCTTGCTCCCAGGATCAACGCTCTGGCCAGGCTGTCTTCTCTTACCCCCATGCCCACCCAAAGGGCTAAGCCAGTGTCACAGATGCTCAAAGGGTCCCAGGCAGATGATCAGGGATTTACCTCTCAAGGGTGACCAACCAAACCCAATTCATCTGCCCTCTCCCAGGCACCGACCCCAGTAGCACAGTGCAAAAGCCTTGTGCTCACTAACGATGCTGGAGGTAGGGGGTGGACTTCCATGGGAATGCCCGTTTCTTCCCTAATAACCCTGCAAAGTTTGCAGTGTGAGCACGCAGCAAGGCGCCAGAGGATCTAGCAATGAGCAAAGAGAGACACGACCTTGGAAATCTCCGGCCAGCCAGAAAGCACAGACCAGGCCAGGACAGCCCGAGGCAAGCGACGTTCCTGCTAGATAGATGGGTGATCGTGATCGTGATTGGAAAGGAAGGCCGAGGAGATGAAATGTGCCATGCTGCTTGGCCTGAGGGTTGGATGAAAGCCCTAGGTCATTTTATTTACAGGCCTGGGCAAAGGCATCTTGGAGAACCATCAAGCAATGCAAGGTCTGAGATAGGGTATCTTGCAATGTTGAGCCTCTCCGATAGGGAAGAGCCTCCTTCTAGGTATACAGGAGAGCCATAGGGATACAGGATAAAATCCAGCCTACTGCCCTGGCGTTGCTATCACCACTCCTGCAAAATCAAAAGCTGGGCACATCCTCCTTCCGAATTTCTCCCCGGCAGACAAGGGTCTGGCAGGCAGCCCTCCACTTACAGCCTGTGCTGCATGGAACCAATTTCCCCTATGATTCACTAGGTGGTGGACACACAGTCAGAAATTGCTTATCGCACATTTTTCCTGGCTCGGATGATTATTATTGTTGCTGGTGCTGTGCTTCCAGGGGAAAACATGTCTTTGGGCCACATACCGGCGGATTTGGTTAATTCGTCACCCGCAGACGCACATATATTTATTTAAAAGCATCTCTTGTTATGTTACTTGGCAACTTCTGAGCCTGCTTATTTCTCCAGCTGATAAATATTTGTGAGATTGTTTGTGTGAAGAGCAGCATGTGTTAATAATATGATCATCTTTCTTCTGAGCTTCCTGCAAGGAGAAGGGGCTCTATTACATCTGTGTAAACCTGGAGCATCTCCAAGCGGCAGAAGACATGTTGCTGTGATGTGCCTCTCTTGCTGGCTCGCCATCCAGATCTGAACTTCCGGAAAAAGGCAGGCTAGGGTCATTTATAAGTAGTAGTTCCTCAGCTGATGGAGACAGGTAGAACTTTGAAGACTGCTGTAGGTGGGATTTCCAGGTAGGAACATGTAGAAATGCTGCACATGGTCTATGTATGTGCCCTGCTGAGCCCTGGCTGATGGAATTGTGTTCACACAGGAAAACTGCCACTTTCACCCAAAGGAGAGCTTGGAATGTTTCCATCCCTTGTGATTGCCTCCAAACTCGATGCCTGAAGCAGCAACATCTGAAAGGAGACCTTATTGAAGTCAAAGTTGCAGCACTTGAGCACTGCAGCACACTTGCAAACATTTGATGATTCCAGTTGTTTTCCAGGAGGTAAACACCTGGAGATCCCATGGGAAAGGGTAAGATGCCAGCCAAGGTGCTAGTCATTGCCCTCGCTGCCCTGGGCGGACAGAACATCTGTTTTGGTCTTCCAGGACCCATCTGCTCTGTTGAATCCCTGCTCCATTTCATAGCCCTTGACTCCAAGTCCCAACAGCACCAAGAGAGGAGGAGCGGGGAAGGGAGAGACCTGGGCATGGTCTCCTCTTGGAGCAACTCCAGAAAGAATCAGGAAGAAACCTGGGCTGTGTCCTCCTGGCCCAGGAGTGGGGTTTGGGTAGCAAGATAAAATCATCAGGATCAGCACATGCATTTGGAAAGCAGTTTGTACAGAGCTTGTGTCCTCTCCATGCATGAGACGTGCAGGGGAGTTGGGACCTGATTTCACATCTTGGTCACCTGGGACAAGACAGGAGCCTGGTGACTCCTGCAGCTCCCCCATCAGCTTTGGGTTTGGGGCGACATTCATCTTCCCCTTGGCTTCACCTTGATGAATAGTCCTAAGTCACTTCCCTCTTTCCTGAGGGATGTGCTAATGCTTGTATTTTCTTTACTTGTTATTTAAGGAGCTACGAGGACCTTCTTCGCCCCAGGGAAGTTGGCCCTCCTGGCCTGGCTGCGCTCTTGGTCCCTTGCTGCCCCACAGCTGTGCTTATGGACATGTGCATGAGCCTCTTGGACCTCCACAGATTGCAAAATCCCCACATTCTTTCCCCAACAAGACTCTCAGAGTGGGCGCAATGCAACCAAAGGAAGAATGCCCCACATAAAAGCAGAGTGCAAGGGAAGCATCCGTGGACCTGAACTCCAGAGAGGACCGCTCAGAAGAACCCATCATTGGCTCCCAGACCTCCCTTCCCAAACCCACCTCCATTCCCAGGTCTTGGAGCAGCCTTGGAGACCCTGTGACGGCCCAGCAGAAACCTCCTCTTTTCACCCTTGGCTGGACTTCTTTGACAGCCCAGGGCATGGAGGGGCTCTCATTGGTGCATCCCCATTTCACGTGGAAGCCACTTTTAAGCCTTGTCACAGCTCCTACAGCACCCTCTCAGCTCTCAAACCTCCCCATTGGGACCTGACTCTGCTCAGAAAGTTTTTGCAGCCCCATTTTTTTTCCAGATCCCCCCTCCCTAATGAGTTGTAATGCAGAGGGAGCCTCCAATTTGGGGAGAAAATATGATTTTCCTGGGAGATTTGAGAACTGCTCTCTGTGGCAGGCAGGAGAGGGTCTCCCCTTTTCTGGATACAGGGTTTTGGGCACCTTTCTGCTCTTCTGCCTTCACCCCTAGCCCTTCCTGTGCATTTGGGGGATCCCAGCCTGGTGCCTCCGGCAGCATCCGCGCATTGGGTTCCCTATGGCTCCGTGTGCTGCTCCTGCGTTTCTGTGCCGGCTTTTGAGCCAGCCACCTCCCGGGCTTTGCAGGGAAGCATTCCCCGCTGCCGGCCGGACTCGCATGGCAGCGTCGCTGCTATATATAGCCAGGGCCGTGCGCGGGCAGCGCCAGTCGCGCGGCTCCGCGCAGGGAGCGGACGGGGGAGCTGAGACCCCAGCGCTGCTCGCAATGCCAGCACCTCCCTCCGGTGCCATCCACATCCCCGGGGATGCGCCCGAGGGCGGCGAGGCCAGAGCGCGGGAGAGCCTCGGGAGATGCCAGAGGCTCCCCCAGTGGCATCCCCGCCGGCGCTTGCTTGCTGCTAGCTGGAGCCTTTGTCACGGCCCCCTTTGCTCCTTGCTCATCCCCCAGGCCTTGCCCCTCTTTCCCCAGCTCCCTGCAGGCAGGGAAGGGGCAGGGGATGCTCGGGAGGCTTTGGAGCATCCCCTGCCCCTCTCCAGCTGCAGGAGCAGAGAGACCAGCCGGTCGTGGGGGCAGCATCCTGTGCCCTGCAGCCACAGGTCCCCCTGTGCCCCAGCAGACCGGGTGGCCAAGGGGCTCCTGTCCTTGCCCTCCACCCATGGGGCTCTGCTGCACTGCAGCAGCACCAGCCTCCAGCCCCACTCACTCCCAGGGGGACCCGGCAGGGCTGGGGGGTGACAGGGATGCTCTGCTCCATCCCTGCTCCCCAGCTGCTCCAAGCCGGCCCCAGGGCCAGCAGGCAAGTTGCTGCTCTCCCAGCTTGCCTCTGGGCACGGATGCCCGGCTGGATCAGTGTCTTGCATGTATGCAGGCTGCATGGATGTGTGTTGCATGCAAGGGCTGCACGGGGGTGGGTTGCATGCATGCAGGCTGCATGCTCACGGGTTGCATGCGCACAGGCTGCATGCACACCAGGTTACATGCATGTAGGTTGCATGCACATGCAATGCACATGCAGGTTGCACGCATGAGGGTTACACATGCACAGCTTGCACGCATGAGGGTTGCATGGGCATTGGGCTGCATGCACACAGGCTGCGTGCACGCGCGCCGCAAGCACACAGGCCCTTCTCTGGGGCTGCATCAGCAGCAGCAGCCGCGAGATGGCCGTGGGCAAGGGGGCATCGAGCTGTGCCCCCTCCTTGCCCGGCCTGGGAGCCTCTTGGTGCCACCGTGGGCGACGTCCCGAGCAGGGACCGCGACGTTCGTGTCCCCCCCGCCGCCTCGTCCCTCCCTCCCGCTGCTGCTGCGCGAGGGCCACCCAGCGCCGAGGCAGATGACATAATTCCCAGCAACTGCACGTTAATCACCCGCTGCCAGCAGCCTCGTTCACAGGCTCCAACCCGCCCCCCCACCGCTCCCCTCCGTGACATCACCACAAGGAAATAAATAAAATAAAATAAAATAACAGGAATGGGAGCAAGGGAAATGGAGGAAATAACCTGATCTTCATGGGCAAGTGGGTCTGCCCCCCTCCTCCCGCTCTATTTTTGGGTGCTGTCATTTCCGCACGCTCCTGCGGGGCCAAACCGGGGCGGCTGCTACTTTCAGTGCAATCGAGTGACTTCCCCTCTCCATCACGCCAGGGATCGGCGCTACGAGCCCATCCCCTTCCCCTCCGCCTGCTGAAATATCCCCCAACCCACCCAAATCAAGATACCGGGATGGTGGTTTGGAAGAGCAAAGCTCCAGCGCCGGGTACCCCCCTTCACGCGTCCTACTCCCCATTCCCGTATCCTCCAGTTTCCCAGCACGGTCCCATCACGACCCTTCCCCCGCCTTGCCCCGTGTCCTCCCTGGACCCACATTGGAGAGGGGCACAGAAGAGGGGACACCACCCCACACCCTCCAACCAGCGTGTCCCCCACCTTGTCCCCAAGCCTTACTCTTGGCAGGGATGCTTGGAGCGCTCTCCGCTTCCAGCCTCCGGCTCCGTGGTCCCCGCGCGGGCAGCGATGGAGCGCAGGGCATCCGCGGCATGGGCCAAGGCTGGGAGTCAAGCGGCGCTGGCCACACACCCGGGCGGCCGCCGCTCGCCCGATCCTCCCCGTCGGAGGGGTCTCATCGCATTTTGTCATGTGTCACCAACACACGCACACACGGAGCCACCCGGAGCCACGTTCCCCCCCTTCTTGCGGCAAAACGGCGGCCGGCCCCGACCCCACCCCCTGTCAAAGCGGCAGCCTAACAGCGAGGCAGGGAAGGATGGAGGGAGGATCGGCTTCGCCGTCCCTTTAACTCTTCCCTCGCCACCCCCGGGGCCAGTCGTGGCCATCGGTGGGGCTGGCGGGATGCGGAAGCCCTCGTCTACCTGCCAGTCTTTGCCCTTCGCAAGACCATTGAGAAGCAGCTTGGCCCTTGGTTTATCCCCATCTTTGGGGCTTTAGAGACCTTCTGTGGGGTGGCAGAAGCCTAAGGTCCATCAAGGGGACCGGGAAGGGGAAATGTCCCCGTGACACGCTGCAGCGAGTGCTCAAGGTCTGGGAGTGCAGAAATGGCCCCATCAAAGTGCCCTGGAGAAGAGCTCAACCCCAGTGCCCTCCTCCGTCGTTCCCTTTGCTCGCCCGACCATGTTGGCCACCTCTTTTCTAGAACATGAAGGAACCTTCATTTCACCACCACCATTTTTTTTTTGCATATTTTGCTCTCCAAAACCCTTGAAAATGGATTTTTGAGTGGGAATGCTCGGACAGCTTGAACAGCTGACCCCGCCCCAAGCTTCACCCCACAGCTGGGATTGCTGCAGCATAACTACGGTTGGATTTGATGATCGTGAAGGTCTTTTCCAACCATAATGATTCTATGATTCCATCCTATGAGGCACGCTGGCACGTTCTTCCATCGTCCTCTTGCATGGATATGCATGGATATGCTCGGGAGCAGGCATCTGCTGAGGATGGGAGATTCCCACCAAAAATGAAGATGTGCTTGGGACCTAGCAGGACCTTTCCCTACTTGGGCAACTCAGCCTCTTACTCACAAGCTGTCTGGTGTCCACCAAGCAGGAAGGTTCCTGCCTCTTTCAGCTGGGTAAAGGGTGGACTCAGATTTGTCCAAAGAATAAGGATGTTGCCAGGTCACTTGCGGGGCTTCTGCTGTGGCCTGGACCTCCTCCTTGGGCTTCCTTAGGTTTGCAAGGTGATGCAGGCTTCAAGCCTTGCAGGACAGCTTGAGGCCAACCTCTCCTGTGGTCTTCGAGGCATCACGGACTGAAAGAAAGAGCATGGCCATGCCTGTTGTGGATGGTGAGGCACAGTGTGAGGGCAAGGAGGTAATGCTAGGCAGACCTGAGCTGTTCAGACTCTCTGTTGCATGCCAAGGTGATGGTCTCCCCTTTTCCTGCCTCCCTGATCTCAACTCATGCTCCTCAGATTTTGCTCCTCAGCCTTCTCTGGCTTCTTAGGTCACGCTCTCTGAGGACAGCGTTTCAACCAGGGCATATGTGAAGGTTTTAGCATGCCCTGCACCCATGGCTCGATGCACAGGAGGGCAGAGGTGCTGGTGTTTTGGACGGTTGGTGAAGCACGGCATCTGCCCGGGAGGAGAAGGAGGGATGTGTGAGTACACGTGAGTGCAGCGCTCCCCACGCGGCTCACAGGCTCCAGACAAACCTCTCTCAGATCGTCACCTGGCAGCACGCCTCCACGATGAAACACCAACACTGGGAGCTGCATCCATGGGAAGACGGGCTCCGGCGCACGTCTCAAACGCTCCTAGGGCACCTATGTGCACTGGGACATCCCACAGAGACAAAACCTCTGGAGAGTGAAGGGGGTTCCTGTACACCCAGCCATAGTGGGACACAGCTAGATGTGTCTCAGATTAAAGTGACATCCCTGCAATGCTCCAAGAACGTGTCACCTCCTTGGACTCAGTCCATCTAACCTGGTGGATTCCCATCCGTGGACACTGGGCAAAGTGAAAATAGGGCCATATTTCCCACTAATACTCTCCAGCAGCTTTCAGTTCAGGCATTTGCTGAGTCTCCCAAGCAGAGCAAGGGAATTACATGAGTGCAGAGTAGCAGCATTTCCCAAGTTCTCTTCTTAACTGACACCAGCGACACACATGGCCTGGATCTTGTTCCAAGGAATCACATAGAGAGCTCCTCCCGTGATGGTGTATGTGATCCACATGCCCCTTTATGGCCCCAGCACTCTTCCCAATCCACAGAAAAGGGGAACAGGCCAGGAGAGACACCGAGGTGTGCATGGTCTTGCTGATTGGCAATGTGCCCTGTTTTCTCTCCCATCTCCAGATCTTCTGCTATTCAAAGGACTTTTTGTTTTTGCAGGGTCCAGACCTCAGCTGGGGCTGAAAGTCATTCAAATGCTATGTGTTTCCATTGAATCCTGAGGAAATTTTCAGCCAATCTCATGGCATATTATTACCTCCTTCAGCACCATCTGAAGTGTGGAGCTTATGGGACTTGTGATTTGGGTGCACACAGCACTGCCCTCCTCTTCCATTTCCACTGCTGAATTGCTTTATGAGGGTTATTCTGGGTTAGCATGAGGGCATCAGGTTTTGTGCTCTGCTTTTCTACACTGCTGTTGGTCTCTTTCCAAGATGTGCTTGCAAAGAGAGCCACGTGATGAGGCAGACCAGAACCAGAACATTCTGTCCAGAGGACACAGCTCTCCATTTGCTGGTTGTCTTTGCTGCAGCCTCACGAACATCTTTAGTGGACTTTGTTTTCCTCTGTTTGCTGAATGTTTTCTGCATCTCGATGTAGTTATCATGCTCCATCCGTCAGATTGTAGCAAGTCCCAGGGAGAAGGTGCCAACTTTAACATATGCCTGAGCAGTTCTTTTCAGACATATACAAACTGGAACAATGCCTCACTGAGAATCTGCTTGTTGATGCAATTTGCCAACTGTGGTTTCAGATCTGCTCTTTTCAGCAAGTACCAGCTATTTGTAGACGGTGCAAAATCTTGCATGGCCAGGGGCTGATGGGCTCTCTGGAAGCGTCTCTGTCCAGACGTGGAGGAGCTAGCAGGGAAGACAATCTGGGATTTGGTGAAGATCATCATGCATTTTTCAGATAATGCTCAGATCAAATACTTTTCATCCAAGAAGCTCAATCTCCCTTAATAATGCCTCTCTGTGCTTTAAGGAGTGATGAGCGCTGGAAAGTCACTCTGTGCTTTCTCTACCACACAGACCACCAAGCAAGGTGGATTTGGGATTGTGGAACACCACAGGAGAGAACCCAAACATACTTTTTTCCCAAGCTTACCTAATGTGCAATGAAGACCCGTGGGCCTGACAAAGCAGAGGTGGGAGCAGACGCTGCCTCAACACCATTTATTAGGGTGCTGCTCTCCCGTTGCTTGCACACCCACGTGTCTGTTGTTAGCTTGCAAACTCCTTGAGACAAGGGTCACGTCTTGTTCTCTGCTCATGAACCACCCTCGCAACTGGTAGCGTTGGATGTGGAAATGTCGACAAGTTGGCCCAAGAAAAGGAGGGTCAATGCTTGAACTGTGTGTTCTCCACGAAGAGCTGCCAAAGGCATATGTGTTTAACGCAGCAAATCATCAAGAGACCATTGTTCATAGCAACCTGAGTGGAAATATTTTTGTGTGTATGAATGTGTGTGTGTGTGTGTGTGTGTGTACTGGCATCTAATTTGGCAGTGGTTACTCAGCACAAGTGGGCGATCTGTCCCTTCTTCTCAGCTGGAATCTCCTCCTCCTCACAGGGACCCAGAAGAGGAATGAAACTAAAGCAGATGGCTTGGGGGTGCTCAGAAACACGGATGCCAAGGGCTGTCTCATCACCAGCTAGAGCACCATGGCTCACGGAACTTGCTCAAGACCAAAGAGGTCTCTCCAAGCAAGAGGAGATACAGAAGTTGCCATCAACTCTTGGGAGATATAGATGGTTTCAGCTTTCGATTGGATTTTGAGAAAGAGCAGAAGCAGAGATCTTTGGGATGTTGTATGAAGCAGAGGGTTCTTCTACAAATGTTTATCCCAAAATCCAAGAGAATTTGAACCTCTGATGCTGAAAGGACACAAAGAGAAGCAATGCTGGGCAGCTTCACTGAGAAAGTGATGCTGTGTATGAGAACACAAAGGTGTAAATGCAGATAACTGACCATGAGAAGCATATTCCAGGTATCTCCTGCAAGGCCTCAAGTGCAGTACAAGAGCTGCCAAAGTCTTTTAGCACCATTGGCAGAGAGACTTCAAGACTCCCATTGAAAACTTCGATGCTCTTCTCCCCACAGCAGTGAATGGAGAGATTTGTTCTAACTTCCATCCCCTTCACAGCTCCAGGCATTTAGTTTTCTCAGATGCAACATGATGCTGCTAGAATCAGCTGAAATGAGATGAATCTGGCTCCTACACACCTTGGAAGCTCAAGCAGGGCTGCTTCCCACACAGTGTCTTTCACCCAAATTGAACAGCTCTCAGCTGAGCTCTGCCATCCATCACACCAACCTGCAGGCACAGTTTGACTTTGGCAGCTCTTTACTCCTTTCATGTTTATCTGGGAAACAGTGGGGACCTTTTTGTGTGTGTGTGTGTGTGTGTGAATGTGTTGCAAGGGGCACATAACCTAGGATGCTACGGGGTTATCCTTGAACATAGTTCCTACTGAATCCAGTGGGAGGCTTGCAATTGTTAAAGACAGTGAAGACCTGGCTATCAAAGGCTGTTTTCAAACTGCCTACGATAGTGTTCAATATTCAAGAGGGCACGGATGAATGTAGACTCCCTGCTACCAAGGGCTGTAGATGCTGTCACTCCACAAGGAGGTAGCTCTGAGATATTTTGTTTCTGCAATGTTTGGTGTAAATACAGCCTGCAGACCTTGATACAGCATCAAGGAAAATGACAGAAGAGCTTACAGAGATTTCACCAGCACGGGATTCAGCTGATGCATCAAGACACCAAACTTCACATGTCTGAATTCATTCACTTTTTGTCAATGGTGTCTGGGTGTGATTCAGCTGACCGTATCTTGGTGTCTACCTCAGCACTAGATGAGTATCTCTGCAAGTTGCATTTACTGTTTATTTAGAGCCTCTGCACATGTCAAATAGCATTTTAGATATCCCAGAGTGTTTGAGACATCTGCACAAGAAATGGAGTCTATTAAGACCTTGCTCTTGTGCAGTAAGGTTTGCTATCACTGAGCATTTTTCCAGTGGAAAATAACTATTATCAGAAAGATTTTCCTCTTGGCCCCCAAATGCTAGTGTTCACCCTCCAGTGGTGGTTGTCTATTTTTTACCAAACCACCTTAGAGGATTTTCTCTCCCTGAGTTCCTGGTTCTACCAGCTATAAGAGTGAGATATGGAACCGCCAGGTAAGAGACAGCACTGGCTTCCTCCTTCTCCTCTGTCAGTTATGTAAGATAATTAAACCTAAATTTCTCTGGATGAAAGAGAGAAGACCCCAGTTCAGAAGAGTATTTGGGCAGGGGCTTAGTTCATATCCAGCAAAGGTGAAGTGAGACCCTACTGAAACTGCTAGGAGGCTAGCCACTAGAAATAGTGTTATCTTCACTGTGGAATGGCTTGGTGAAGGTCTTTTCTCCTATAGAGGAGACTAAATACAATCTGTTTTCCCCCACAAATAATCTGCCAGCTCATATGAGTTGGCCTCAGTGTTGGCAAGCCTCAGATTCACATGTTTACATCCTGCTATTTGAGGAGCAAAACCGAGAGGTTTTGGCCGTCTCAGCAATCCGTGCTGGACACACCTTGACTCTTCATGCCCACATTCACACTTGCTTCAGGTGCCTCTTGGCCAGCTTTTTTACTGAACCTGCTGCAGAGGCCTGAGGTGTAGACTAATTTTAGCAGCTCTCCCCTTCCCACACCACCAGGTCTTCAGATGGAAAATGACAGTTCTCTGGCGCTGCACTGCCTAGACTTCAGCACCGAATTTGCTAGCTTGAGATTCAGTCAGCTCAGCAAGGCTGAAATCCCTTGCTCTTTGCCACACAGACAGGCTATTTTTTATTTTTATTTTTATTTTAGAACTCATTGTTCTTTGCTTTTTTAGCTATACATCTTTTCAGATCCCTGGTCAGGCAAGGTAGCCTCGGCCAGCCGCTCCTCCAGCCCTTGCTGCCCGTTTGCCAGAGAGCAGCCTCAGGGAATGACCTTCGACTCAAATTGTATTAAGAAAGGTCCGCGTTGAACAAGGCTGCTCTCAGAGCCAGAGTTTACAGGCGTCCTAGGCAACCGCCTTGTTTTTTTTCCAGTCCTCCCAGGAAAAACACAGTCCCTCAGAAATCAATAACAGAGTCTTCTTAAAGTCACCAGGACTTTGGCTTGACATAATGCTCTCCCTTCAGTGATTTTTTACTTTGCTGAAAACACATAATGGTCCCTAAATGGGAGTCCTGGACTCAAACAGCCTCAAGAGGGTCAGCCCTGACTGCCCTGCTGCAAGGGGATGGGTTATTTCCCTCTCACGGATCACGTCTGTGCCTCCATCTGTCTGGTCACCAGCGTGCTCAGCTCCACCCTGGAAATAAAATCCACCCCCCTCTACAGCAAAGCCTGGCAAAGGGAGACAAAGCAGGTTTTGACTGAGAATGCCTCTGCTCTTCTGACTGGAAACACCAGCCTGAGGCTCAGCTGGAGGAGGGAGGGCCCGTGCCTCTTTCTTGCATTGGACTGAGCCCAGAAACTCTTTTCAGCTCCAGATATTCTACCTCATTCTCTTTTAGCCTGGGATTACTCTCCTGATTGCATCACCTAGCTCTTCTAAAGGCTCCTTTCTTGACAAGCATTCCCCTAACAGACACCCCCAAACTACACTCCTTCCTCCCTCTATCTTCTCCCTCCCCAAAACACCCAGAAAAAAAAGCAACCACAGCTCTGTTTTCACAATGGTTCCTCTCCCAGCCCAACTTGCTGGGGACAGTCCCTCACTTCCCCTGAAGTTGGATGAACGGACCCTTCTGAGAGACCTTGCTCCCCATACCCCACCTCAATCCCGCATCCCTCCTGAAGGAAAGCCCTGGGACATGGCAACTTTTTCACCACTGAGGGAAAACAGACCAAAGAGTTCCTGTTGGGAGTTCCTGCACCTCCTCCCAGCTCATCTCACTGCTGAGAAATACAAGACCCTCCACGGAGCCCTTCTGATGTTGCATTGCCAAATAGTTGAAGATACCAGTCTGCTACATGTCAACGAAAACTTCCAATCATGGAGTCATCCTTGTATGTTCCTCCGTGGACAGGAGCTGAGTTTTGAGTCTGTTTTAATGAAGGAGATGCCTAATTCTCATTAAAATGTTTACTAAATTGTGTAGCTTGGCAGATACCAAACACATCTTCAGAGCATCCAGGAGCGAAGTGACACACACGAAACAAAGCAGGCAGGCTGCACTTATGTGGTGGAAGGAATCCCCTGGGGAGGTGGGCACATTGAAAGAGACTTTGGGATGACGGAGAGCACAGCATCGAGCAGGAGCTCCTCATAAAACATCGTGGCCAAGAGGGTGAGTGTGTGAGAGATGCCCAGTGGGAGCCTCATGTCCCACCAAGGATCGATCCTGCATCCTGCTCAGGGGCCCCACAGCTCAGAGGGAAAAGAGGGAAATGGAAGGAAGTTCAGGCAAGTGCCATCTTTACAGTGGCCTGGGAAACCTGAATCATGACCAGAGGTGTAAGGATCTCAGCCTGGTTCATGCAGGAAGAGCCTCGGAAGAGAGTAAGTCACAGAATGATACCACTTTACACTGTGAAGAATTTTTTGAGATTCACTCTTAAGTGCAGCTGATAAAAGGCACAGCGAAATGCAATGATGGGAAGATTAGGCTGCCTGAATTCCCAAGTTCACCCATTTTTCAACAGCAAGGGTGTTTTACCAGCTGGACAACTTACAATTGGATTCTCTCCCAGTCTTTAAACTGAGCCCATCTGTGTTTTTAAGTAGCAAATTTAACCCCAGAAATTATGATCTGGAAAAATTAGATTGTTCTGCAAAAGTTCAGCATAGATTCAAATAATGACCCTTTTAAGAAAATAATGAACCTACGCATCTTTCAGTAACAAACTCCAGGATATTTTATAATATGTTTGCACTATGCTTAGCAGAATGTAGCAACAGCTGAAGGTCATAGGTACTGTATAAATAGCAGTAAGATTTTATTGTGACATGTCCATCCGGAGCCATTGCTCTTGGGTATGCCATCTGGGAAACAGGGGAACAGGATCCTGCATGTTCCCACTGCTTTAATAAAGAAAAAGAGATCCTTGTCATTCCAAGGAACGTAAGACAATAGCATATGCTCAGGGTAGCAATGAGGTTTTAACTTTGCCCTGGTTTCTACCAGTTCTCAAGAAAAAAGCAGACATGTGATGGTCACCTTTGGAATGTAAAATAGTCTTCTATGGGGATTTAATACGTCCAAGCAGAGAAAAAGAATAATTTTCTTTCACCCACAAAAGGTCTGTGGACAATGATAGACTGTTTATTTAGTAGTTAGCATTTCTGCAGAAAAAACACATAATGTTGGGTGTTCTCCAGCACTGCTTTAAGAGGCAGTAGAAGTTTTGGTTGCGAATGGTATGCAACTGTGGTTCAGTCCTAATTCTGTACTAGGCATTCTGGAAAGGACTCAGATCACCTACACTGTCTTAGGACACTTATCCTGGTGGGCTCCCTGTGTCACAAGGAAACATTTCCATGCAGAATCCAAGTGAGCATCTCGCTCCACAAAGAGGCCACCTATTTCCCATTGGGTGGAGAGGGGCTTATGGCGGCTCTGCTCCTCATGTATATGCTCAGTGTCCCCATTGACAGAAGTGACCGTGGCCTTCTGATGTCCTTTAGCATGTGTTGGACATGACACCATGCCCAACAACATGGTGTCCGAGACCTTTTCTGGAAAGGGCAAGGACCCTATTTAATACAAAATCTCCAGGCCATCCATCAGCTTCCTGATCCTTTCCACCCCTTTGTCTTCCTCATGTATTCAGGTGATGAAGTCTCCAGGACTCCAGAGTGTTTCATGTTTCATCCTTCTGCTATGCAGGAACTATGGCTTAGTGTTGCAGGTTGCCTGCAAAAACTGGTAGCAACTGCTCCACCAACAAACTATGGATGTCCTGAAAGAAGAGGAACATAGGGAGCCACCAAGGAGGAAATACAGAGAAATCATTAGGAAAAAAAAAAAAAAAAAGGAGATGCAACAGAGAATACAAGTTAATTGGGAGCTTCAGCAGTGCAGGTAGTGCTAGGTATGCTCCAGTTTAGCCTTGCTTCTCCCACTTTGATACAAGCCTGATGGGTTCATTTGTGCTTTGTCCCTAGGATTATTTTTAGCAGGTGGTCAGGATGGGGTCTGTACATGAAACATTGGAGTATCTAGAGGCTTGTGTGAAATCCATAGGAATAAATGCTTCTCTGCAGCGTGGAGGGAGTGAATATATAATCCTATCCTTTCAGGACAGCTCAGTGCACAGAGGGGAAAATCTTTACTTGCCTGCTATGGTTGCTGGTATGGTATCGGATTGTGCAATGGGTCATACCTATCGATCACAGCAGGCTAGAAAAAACCAAACCCATAAATAAATCCTGACATCCCCAGCAGTGCCAGAAACCCTGACTGAACAAAGAACTCTTGGGAAATCTGTTGTTGGTATTTCTCTGCCCCTCTCCTTTGGAAACATGCTTGGGACATGTCTGTGTTAGGCCAGGTGATTAGGGGTCACCCAGTGTTTTTGCAAATGATTTCTTAGCAGAGCTGAGTTATCTCTTCCTCCTTAATTCAACCTTTCCTGGAGCAGGACTGTCAGCTGTGCTTGCTTGAGGCTGCTCATGTTCAGCTGAGGGCTCTGCTCATGCTCTTGCTAATGACAAAACGAGTGCAGGGGCAAATGGTGATATGGGAGCACAAAGATGACTCCTCTGTTTCTTCACTTTAGCTGTTTCCTGCATTGAATCTGGCATTTAAATTCATGAAAAGATATGATTTTGGCAAAAAGAACTGTTAAAAATACATGTCAGGGAGGCCACCAGGGATCATTTTCAGGTTATTTTTCTTAAGGCAGCTCAGTCCCTGGTGGTGTTGGGGTGGCAAAGCAAAGCACCAACTGCAGAGCACCTCAAACACATTCAGAGCCATTGCCAGAAGGGCATGAGGCTGCCTGAGATGCTGTGGCCTTGCAGCTGTGAGAGAGAAATGCAGAAAACCGACGGACCCTGTGCAGATCCACAACAAAACCTGGTGGGTCAACAGGTTGGATTCAGACTAGTCCATGGTACATAGGAACCAACATTAGCCTGGTGGGGTGGGTGGCTGGAGGCACCACTGCTGGTGATGGGTGGATGAGGACTGTATTTTGGGACTCACACTGCCCACTGTAATCTTTGCCTCCCATCCAGCCATGGGTGCTCTTGAACTCTCCTGGTGCACCACTGGGTCCTTGGGTGAATTGTCTGCTTTCCCTTTTGCCTGCTCTGTTTGGCTTAACCTCGATGAGGGACATGTGAGAAGAGGAGATGGCCAGGCACCAAGTCTCTCCTCCCCCTTCCTCTTTCTTCTTTTCTCTCTTCCCCTCTTGTTTTTACACAATGGAAAGAAGTATTCCCCACGTAATGATGATTCTGCCAATGGGTCAAGTCAAGCACAATGCGTTTCATGTTTGAACTGGGGTCAGGTGGTAAATTCCTTTAATGTTGTTGGCTTGAAGATCAGAGTGCTGAGAGACTCTTGCAGATGAGATCCACCAGTATCACCCAAATCTGCCCTTCCCTGAGAGCGACGGCCTCAGTCATATTGGAGATAGACTAGTCACAAGCAGGAGTCAGTATCCTGCAGGACTTGGTGCAGCAACAGATCATAGCTTTGGCCCAACAATTGGCTCCAGTGGTGTTTGACCTTGCTTATGCTGCTTCTACCACCCATCCAGACTCATTTTTTTTTCAACAGATAGGCCTCAGAGCCGTAGGGTTGATGTTGTCTGGTCCAGCTTGTCCCATCATGCTCAAGATGTAGTGCTCCTCCTCAGCCCCATGCTTGTAACTCCTCACCTGGGGGCATTTCCCCAGGGGCTGGTCTCTTCTGGGCCATCTCACAACGTCTCCACTCATCACCACCTCATTCCAGACTTCCAGGTCTGAGAAGCAAGTGCAGCTGCCTCCTAATCTTTTCAGGGTATGAATGCAGAGAGCTGCTAGAGTACAGCAAGATCCTGGATGATGGTGGCCCTGCAGCGCGCAGTCTCACTTTATAAGGACCATAGTGCACATGGCTGTAGGCTCATCTGAACCATGAGCTATCTTGGTTGCCAAAGGCTCTGCAATGTACTAAGGGGCACGTTGTGTCCTGGGCAGTCATCGACACAGCAGGAGGGAGCAGGCTGGAAATGACCGTGCTGGAGGAAGTGAAATCTGAAGGGAGTGGGGAGTTGCAGGTCTCCTGCCAGCAGTGGGACTGGTGCTGGAGAAGCTTCAGAAGACATCCAGGCCCTGATATGAACTCAAGATATGAATCCATCCCATTGCAGAAGGAGACGGAGAGTCAGCCAGGGAGGGAAAGGTTTATTTAGAGAAACAAGCGTGGGCTGCCTGCCCACATTAGGCTTTTAGCTGATGATCTGCACGTGCCATAGTTGGGGGCGGCTGGTTGGGAAGGAGTCCACTATTAAAAGCTATACAGCATCTCTACCAAAGCCTGCTGAACCACACTGTGGAGGAGGACCAGCTCCCACAAGCCCCATATCTAACTTGTAGGGTCACCTCGGCTGATCTTGGCCATATCGGTGACAGACCCATGGCAGTTTGTCCTCTCTTTTCCCAAGGGCTCAGTCTGGGAGTGCCCTACAATGCCAGCAAAAACAAGTGACTCCAGAGAAGCTAGGTCTTTTAAAGGGTTACCCAAGATTGTTAATGCACCCAGGGACCTGTCTGTGTCCTGGGCATCCTCTTCACTAGAGCAGGAAGAGAAAAGGTGGGGAAGTGGCTGTGCTAAAGGGATCTGCGATCTGCAGATTCATCCACTCCTGAGCAGGGTACGCTCTGAAGCATAAATGCTGCTTGGGATTTAAGGTTGATCTGGGTGTTGAATCCATTGTCTTTAAGCTTCTCTTCCCTCCAGACACGGCCAGCACCTGCAACAACATGAATCAGTAGAGGATAATCCATCTCTTTCGCTCTCCATTTCTGCTTCTGTTAAACATCCCCTGCTCTGGGGAAGGCTCTGTCCACAGCAATTAAAGTGAATAGATCTCCCATAGCAAAGCATGGAGCAGGGGGGGATCTCTACTATGAGCCTGTGTCTTGCAAGGGAATGGGTCTCTTGGCACCTGTCATTGCAGAGTCTGAGACCATCCTCTGACCTTCCTTGCTCCATCCATCTTTTTGGAGATGGGGCAGTACTTTATTGCACAGCTCATCTTTGCAGCCCCTCCAGCATCCCACAAGCGCCTGTTAGCAGAGCAGGAGCAGGAATGGCTGAGAGGTGAGGGCTGAGTTGTCATAAAGGATAAACACATACACGGCAAGGCCAAAGGATGTGCCCGTATCGGTATTGTTTGGCATGGGATTAGGAGTCCTCCTGAGCACACAGACCTTCCCTGGAAGACACCACTGGTGACACAGCTCAGAAGACTAGTTTGCCAGCCTTTGTGACTCCCATTTGTCCCAGTATTTTTTTGGCCAACACTGCTGACAGCACCCAGGTCTCGCACCCTTCTCCACTGCAAGGAAACTCCTTATGTGCTCTGACATCCTGGCTGCCCTGAGTAAATCTCCCAGAAACTACCTGAGAAAGAGAGAGCGAGAACAGGATCATTAATGCAAAGAGGGATGAGGCTGGAGGGCTTTTATGCCCTGGTACCTTAATTGAAATATTTTTTGCTTCCTCCCCGACATGCCCGTGCACTTGCTCAGGCTGCATCAAGGGCACCCAACTAACTGTTCTCCTGGCTCTGTGCTCTGCACTCTGCATTCCCAATGAACCTCTCTCATCCCTTTAATTAAATGTCAAGATATGCAGGTTTTTTAAGAGCCCTGTGCTTGGAAAGATTCATGGAAAACTCAATTACTGTGTGGCAAGGAGGAGGTGGGAGAGAAGAACCTACAGGTAAAAAAACTGAAGAGGAAACCAGGGGATCCCAGCTGTATGGAGTCAGGATTTTGACCTTATCATAGACTGTGGCATGAGCTTTTTCTGGGCTGCACCCAAACATTTGTTATGCTTCCTGTCTCACCAAAATATGAAATATAATGAATGTCGGAGCATTTCCTGAGTGCAGAAGAAAACTGATGGCTGAAATTTGTTACAAAAAAACCTGTTCTCCAGACAAGCTTAAAAAGCAGCACAATTAAATGGGAATGCCTATGGCCAGCCTGCTCCTGGTGGGAATGCTTTGCATGGTTTATCTTCAGGGATCTGCTGAAGCCAGCTGCCTGCATGCTTGTGTTGCAGGTCCTTCAGCTCCAAAGTGAAGGTCAGCCTTGGGGCAGGACCAAAACTGTTTTTAACCGAGAGAGAGCTGTCTGGAATGACCCTTAGGAGGAAAGGAGAACAACCACGGAAGCCCTGACACAAAACAGCAGCCTGAGTCTCTTTGGATGTTTCAGTAAGGGATGGGGCTTGCACAAACTGTCCTCTGTGACCAGGAGGAGTTGGTGGCAGAATGCTGTGAGTCCTGTGATTGCTAGCTGGAAAGCTGGTATCTGGCCATGTCTGAAAGCTTCCCTTGGAAAGGACGTTTTCGACTTTCTCCTTCCTCTGCTCCCTACAGCAGACTGAGCTCCCCATAGCTAGAGGAGGATGCTGATGAGCCATGGGAACAACTTAAGCTTGAGCCTCCAAGCAGCTTTGGGACTGTCTATACACAGGAAAGGAAGAGCTTTGGATCAATGTTCATTCCCTTCTGTTCTTGAAACTGGAAGGATATGGTCATTCCCTCCCCAGGTTTGGGTAGACATTGATGATCTTTGTTGCTTCTCCATACTAAATCCTGAGATCCCCTGCTTTCCTGCATGCCTTCCCTCTGTAAGAGCTTTGTAAGAGGAGCAGTGACTGATCTGGAGAGATGCCAGAAATGCTTTCTGGCAGCTCAGGAAGGGCTGGATGCTGAGTGCTGGCACTCCCAAAGGAGGCATTCAGATGTTTTTGTGCAATTTGTCCTCTCAAGGAGAGGTGAAACAAGACAGGAGTCAGCATAGGCAGGACTCAGGGTTGCAGGCAGGATGCATTCAGTGCCTCTGTCTTCCTGCAGTCTAGTACCTGTCACAAACCCATATAATTCCTGCCAGATCTTCGGCCATCTTCTTGAAACCGAGGATGTTCTCAACAGCCTTCCCCCAGGGAAGATCCATGCCTTGTGATCCTGGTTACATTGAGAGACCTGCCATTTCTTGCCAGCCCTGGGCTGGGGACTCTGTGGAATGGCTTGTAGAGATGCAGAAAGGGGAGCTGCCCAGGCCGAGAAGAAAGGATGTGGTTGCTCTGGAATGGAGGGAGAGGTAGCTCCATGAGTGATATCTAGGATTTCTGGCTTCCATGAAATACCTCATGGAATACAAGTTTAATGGGCCAACCCCCAAACTCATCCCACAGTATCCATTAGTCCAGGTGCTTCCCCGTTTCCCTAGGACCTCCATCCACCCTCTGGCCATGCTGTTTTGAATGGGATATGGAAGCTCAGATGTTAATTTCTTCCTCGTTTGCTTTCTGAGGGAAAACCACTCTAACCTGTACAATTTCACCTGCTCTCTGGCTGGCTGATTTAGCCTCAGACCTGGACAGAATCAGTGCTGCAATGGGGAAGGACCGTTTTAATGATGACAGACTGCCATATCTCAACATAAATTCCGCGGTGATGACAGTGGGATTTGGAGATGTCATGACAGGATGCGGTGCGTTTTTGCCACCTTCTGAGTCCAGAACAGGAGCCAGCTCAGAAGATGGAGAAAACTGGTGTTTCAAGACAGCCATAATGGAAAGTATTGGAAAGCACAAGACAGGGCATCTCCAATGGCACTAGGTGTTTATGAGTAAGCAGCTGAATGCAGCCCAGACTCTTCTCTATCTCCTGGATTACAGTAGAAGCTGACACACCAGGTGGGCACACAGACCTAAATTTGGGTGCTATAACCTGCAACCAAAACAATCTTCATGAGATCCCAACCATCTGCCCTGTCCATCACAGTACTCCAACAACCCAGCAATTCCAGCACAAACTTGAGGATGGAAGAGCCTAGAATTTTCTGCACACAGCAATGGGTGCATTCTCCATATTGCACCACAGCTCTGATGTTGCATTACTCGTTCTTCCCTTCCTCCCTCCCATAAATTTGCAATTCACAATTTCTTCCTTCTTTTAATGCCAATACAGATGGATGGTCCTCAGCCTCCCAGAGGCAGAACACTCGACTAATCACTCTCTGCACAAAAGTAAGGAAAATGGTGCTTCTATCCAAGTAGAAGGTCCATTGTGGGGGATACAGGGAAGACGTGACTGTAGGGAAGCATATTCAAGCTTTGGTAAAAGCCTTTGACTATTCAGTGCATTTCTGCCTTGGAGCTAAAATTTCCAGGTTTTAGAAATTCATTGAGTAGGATACGAGAAGGACCAGGGAAGCTCCCTCTGGACTCCAAACACCAGTGTGATGGTCCCACTATGGCAGAAAGTCATGAGCTCTCTCATCAACATGGTCCTCATGTTCCCTCTCCCTGGAAGCACAGCCATGAACATTTTGGGAAAGCTGCTCCTTTTCCTCAGCACATTTTTGGAGGCCTGGCCTCTCTGGGAGGCCTCGTAAGGCCGTTCCTCTGGTGGGATCTCATTATGTGATGAGCCTGAACATCTGGATTAAAATAGATCAAGTAGGCACTAAATCCTAAATAAGCCCGAAAGCTCAGCAGCAGCCATATGCTCCCTACTGACAAGCTCAAAAAAATCTCTCCTCGCCATTAGCTCACACCACATGCCGTGTTTCATCCTCCTCAAACCCAGCTCTCGAGTGAGCCCTCCTGCTCGTCTTCCTTTGCCATCCCTGCCTTGCCCATCCTCTGAAGCACTAGCCTGGGGCTCTTCTTTGTCTAGGATATCTAGGGGCAAGATCACTAGAAGATGGCTGAGCAGTATAGAATATTTGGAGATAATAATTAAAGAGATACTAGCAGTTGAAAAAGAGAGGGATGGACTTCTGCTGTTTAGCAGCTACTTTTTGGCTCTGAGAGAGGTTCAGATAGCAAAAACCCTGTAACAACACTGTAAATGTTACTCTGATCACCTTTTCCATCTGATTTTAGGGAGATGTGGGGTCAAGAAAGCTCCTTCCAGATACACCCATGTTAAGAGCCAGAGACCCATCTGTCTCCAAATAGGACACACTTTTTTTTTTTTTGTGAGTCAAACATGGGGTGTTCAGGTTTGGTAAGACATCTCAGTCTGCTGAGTTTCACCTCCTGCTCTGACCCTTTTCTCAGTGCTCCAGGGTCAGACCACAAAGAGGAAAGGCCAGATGGACCCATAGGTTTGATTCATCCAGCTGGACCTCTCCCCACATCTCCCACCCAACTTGGTGAGAAATAAGGAGGTTGTTCTGCAACCTGTTGCTGCCTTGACATGCCACTCTTCCCAACAGGCAAAGCCTTTTTCAGGGCCCAAACCCCTTAGGGGTGACTGTAGGGAGGATGGGGCCAGGCTCTTCTCGGTGGTGGCCAGTGACAGGACAAGGGGTAATGGGTGCAAGTTGAAACACAGGCAGTTCCATCTCCATGTGAGGAAGAACTTCTTTCCTGTGAGAGTGTCAGAGCCCTGGCACAGGCTGCCCAGGGAGGCTGTGGAGTCTCCTTCTCTGGAGATCTTCAAATCCGCCTGGATGCCGCCCTGTGCCCCGTGCTCTAGGTGTCCCTGCTGGAGCAGGGGTTGGACTGGGTGATCTCTAGAGGTCCCTCCCAATTCTGTGATTGCAAACATGGTAGGGTGACTGGTAGCATTGGGCTCTGCTGATGCCACATGTAGGTGCGAGCATCACTCTGGGATGGATTTGGGGCTGTATCTTTACAAAGCTGCTTTTACAATTCACCAGCACAATCACTGTTACCGGGTGGACAAGGACTAAGGTCTTGCAAGGCCTTTGTGGACTTGTCTGGGCCTGAACTATTTTTGGCTGGTTTTGGCTGTAACAGCGTATTGCCCAATGGTCAAATGACTGTCACTGACTGTGGCAGCAAATCTGTCCGGTGGTCAGGTCACGAACGTCTGGCTGGTTTTAAGCTTTATCTAAGTCTAGTGTGACTGTGTGGTTTCATCCTAAAAACATTCTGCTATAGACGCTAAAGGTCTCACAGTGATCATTGAATAACTGAACCTGCAGACCAGCAGGAGAGAGATGTTTCAGTGACTGACTGAGGAGATGGCAACACAACCAGCTGCCCCAGCATTGAACAAGACCCCAGCATCCCTCTAGCACCAAAGCAATTGGGATGCTGATGGATTGCCATGGAAATAGTTAGGAAGGATGAGCACAGGGCCAGGAATAAAAGGTACAGCTGGTAGGAAGTCTGTGTGTAACAGTGGTAATTGTATTATTAATGGGAATTAGCAGTGATTGGATAATCGGAGCTGTACATATTAGCCCGGCTGTCCCGGAGGAGATGGCCCCAGTCCTGCCCTGGCTCCCTCTTATCCTGCATCACTGCAGACTTCGGACAACCCAGAGCGAATGCAGCCCTGAGCACCGGGAGGGCAGGAGAAGAGCAAAACGAGATGAGGAGGAGAAGAAAAGGAGAATGAACAGGGGGATATCACCATGTTCATCGAGAGAGAACTGGGCTGCCACTGTACTGGGATCCCATAGGGAAAGAAAGGAGTATATTTGTGTAATTAAAGGCAGGACCAGCATCCCATGATGGACGGGAATGACCTACCAGCCTGTCCCCATGTGGATAGCACCAGGGCCGTGGAGGGATCCCTCTGGGGTCCCCCTTCCCTCCGTTGCCCGGCGGCCCCGATGGAGGGCAGGATGCGGGATGTGAGCAGCACCTTCATGTGGGTGCTGGGCAGAGGCCCACCCTGCTGGGGGAGCCCATGGGCCTCATTCAGGCTCTCGGGTGCCCTTCAGCACCAAGCAGTGGGAAAGAGCAGTGAGTCTCTCCTCCGGCTTGCAGGGCTCACAGCAAGCAGCTCTGCATGGCAAAGATGAAATTCTCCCCAAATTACCCCAGCTTCCCACTTTTGCAAATAAAAACCTCCCAGCTTTTGCTACAGAACAGGCTGGTTTCTCACTCTCTTGGCTGTTTTGCCCTGATAATGTGGGATAGACACGTGACTTTTACTTTTTGAGTGATCTCTCTTGATATTCTCCCAATTCTCTTTGCAGGGAACCCAAGGGGCTGGAGTTGAAGCACAATGTGGCGTGCTGGGAATAGCTAAGCCAGGAAACCCTGGGCTTTTCACGGGCTGGCTTTTCCCTTCACTTCTCAAGAAAAGGGCAGAATTTGGGGCCGAGAGCGCTTGCGGGGGGCAGGGGCCGTGGGGGCAGGGACGCTCTCTGCGCTCCGCGTCTCTCCCGCCTCCGGTCCTGTCTGCTGGCGGCCGATGTCGCCGCGGCGCGGGGTGATGCTGATGCGCAGCGACACGCGGCCGCGCGCGGGGAGACGCCAGCCCCGCCGTCCGCCTCCCTCCCCACAGCGCCGCGAGGAGACGCCGCTGCCTCCGCGCGCAGGGGGCAATGGACACGCCACATCTGTGCCTGCCCCACAGAGGTGACACGGGGTGAAGCGATGGGGCGATGCTGTTGGAGAAGCCCCAGGGATGTGAGCCTTTAAGGAGGGCATCCTGAGGTGGTGCTGGTGAAGAAGTGGCCCTTGGCCTAGGGTGGAAACCAGGAAAGCTACTGATGCACATGGGTCCGTGTGGCTTGTAAATCTGGGCTATGTGTGGGAGGGAGATGAACCCAAGGCCTCAGGTGGGTTGTGCTGTGCCCATCCGGCTTGGCTTGACTGCAGCGGCACTCAGATCCAAGCAAGGACATCCCTTTTCCATCGCCAACCCGCTTGATGCTTCTGTTGGACCAGTGCATGGGGAAGGTTTGCTGTGTGCTACTGCACACTGTGCACAGCATAAATCCCCAGCGGATGGGACACCTCTGCAGCGCTTGTCTCAAGGACGACCCTCTGCTTTGAAGCCTGGAGTACATTAAAAACCTAGGGGGAACCTCCACATTTGCTTTTTGAACACGAGTTCGTGGCTCAACCTGAAAACACCGGCTGCAGAAAACAGCCCCGATTTCTCAGCCCAGAACTGAGAAGACAGAGGGCAAGGGATGTGACCTAGTTTTTGACAGCAGTGCTTCATATTTCCCCTGCGAGGCCAGCCCAGCTTCCTCTCCCTCACAGCTCTCAGCCAAGCAGCCGGGACGGGCTGGCCTGCTGCCTTCCCAGGACTTAAGAGCTCAGCGCCATGGGATGGAGGGGAAAATGTGACCGTGCAGTCTCATCAGGCGTCCAGATGCGCTGCTGATTCATCTGCTCATTCCAGTTGCATAAGCCCCGGGAAGAGCACGCACACGTGGCCCGTAGCTCTGCACGCTGGCAAGAGCTGTGCCAGGAAGCATCTGCTTCCTACTTGTTGCTGTAGACGGATTGGGAGGATCCTAATCCTGGGAGCATGAAGTGATGCAGGGGCACCTTCCAAGTTGTGCCTGGAAGGATGTCCTTCTTCTATGAGGGCATGTCCTTCTTCTATGAGGGCATCCAGCACCAGCAGAAAAGCTGCAGTGTTTGATACCCTGCCTTCCCTGCCCCAGCTTCTCACCTTGCCTGCAGCTCATGGGTTGTGCAGAGGGACCCACAGGTTCAGATAACGGTGGGTGGAAACATCTCCCTGCCTGGTGTGCTGATGATCAGGGGAAATCATTGCTGCAAGCCCTTGTTGAGGGTAAAAGTCAAAAATGTCTAAATGTGTGTAGATATTACCCAGTCCAGAGCAGAAGAGCAAGGATTGGGTGAAAAATAAAAAACCAACATGAGATTAGAAAGGTTATAAAAGTGCAATTTTCGATAGATGAGTCATTTGCT
Organism: Tinamus guttatus; assembly: GCF_059628265.1. Lineage (NCBI taxonomy): Eukaryota > Metazoa > Chordata > Aves > Tinamiformes > Tinamidae > Tinamus > Tinamus guttatus. The sequence continues at coordinate 3,812,721 of NW_028288752.1, forward strand.
GAGGTCATCTTGGCTGGGGCCACTTGGGCAGCTAACAATTAATGACAACTACAGGCCTTTCCTTAGGGCATCTGATCATTCAGGCAAAAACCTTGGCTGGGGTTTCCCCCAAAAGCTTTTGGCAGGTGACAACAAGTCCCATGGAGAAATCTTGAGTCCATGCTGAGAGTTCTGGGCCATCCACTTGCCTTTAAAAGGGACAAAATTAACCTCAAAAAAAGCAATTTTGCCTGTCATATGTGACTACAACAAGCACACAGAGGCCCAACCCTGCATCTGCCCCAGACCCTGCCCCTAATGTCTCCTCAGTGGTGCCTTTACAGTGGCACTATCTCAGCTCTCCTGGCCCTCAGCAAGCAGCTTGCAGGCTGGCCAGCTGGGACAGGGCAGAAGCCCTCAGGATGGGGTGAAGAGAAGGGACAGGGTCGCTAGGAGTGACAGTGGCAAAGCTGAAGAGTCTGAAAATAGCAGCACCGTTCTGCTGCGGCTGGTGGGACCAAGGCCCTGGTTAGCAGATCTAGGAGCCATTGAGGAAGGTCGTTAAAAACTAAGACAATCCTCCCTTCTCCCTCTTTCAAACCTGAATGGTTGTTTTGTCAGCCTGAGCAACCCCCCGGTGCTTGCAAAGGGACAAGGAACAAGCTCTCCCTGGGACACTTCCTGCACTCATTCGTGCAATTGCGTGGAAATCGTTTGATTCATCATTGAGTCCAACCTTAAGCCCTTCACCATGCTGATCTCAAGTGCAGGTCACTGCCAGGAGCAAATCAGACTGCCAAGAGCGTGTGAGAGATCCCGTGTCTTGCCATGACTCAGGTGTCACAGGAATCACAAGTTTTTCTTTGTTTCCTTCGAAGGACTTGCTTTATCCTGAGATCCTGGACTTCCCTCTTGGTTCACCCCATGACTTGACAAATGGAAAGACTTGAGCAGCTCCTGGCAGTGCATATCTGGGTGTGGGGTCAAAATGAACTGCCTGGAGGGCATGCAATGGCACAAGAGTGAGTGTACTCCCACAAGCCAGTGAGGAGGACCTGACAGGAACATCTCATGCAGGGTTCTTCTGACTGGATGCTGCTAATGACCACCCTTCTCATGGTCAGTTTGACTTTCACATGTCCATATCTGCAAGCTTGGACACTGGCATTTTGCATGTCAACTTGTAGCAAGAGAAGAGATGAGACCTTGAACAATCCTCCAAGGAGGGTCCAACATGCAGAAGGTCCCAAAGCAGGGTCAACAAGCAAAAGAGAAACTGCAAAACCATTGAATGTGGGGCTTGCGGGAGGGAAAAAAAAACCTTCCCTGTGCAAGCTGGTGGGAGCACTCATAGAAGATGCAACTGCATCCCCTTGGACTGCTGGGAGGAGGGAAGACTCGACGATCTTGAAGGTCTTTTCCAACCATAATGTTTATATGATAGTGTGATACCTTTTCTTGCATGGAAAGGGAAGGAAATGGCTCTGCAGAACCCAGAGCAGTGTTTGGCTAAGCTGGGGGTTTAGGATGATTATAAGCAGCTTTAGATGCAGCTAACATGGGAGTTGTGCAGAAAAAAATAGTCAGCAAGGAAAAACAAACAGTGTCATTGGTTATATAAGGGATCAGAAAGTCGCTGAAGTATTAGCCAGCTGCTGCCAGCCCGGTGCAGAAGGACGGCACACGGGTCATGCCCGTGCACCATGGTTGCACACGTGCATTGTGTTTCTCTGCCCCCCTGATGCCTCATTAAGAATTTGGGAAAAGTGGGAAGGATTTATAGAAGGGTGAAAAAGTTCCAAAGAAATGCAACAGATATCACTGGGAGGATGACAGAGCAGGGGTTAAAGCTGTAAATTGCCTGAAGGGTGGGCAAGAGACAACTGCTCACCAGCTCTTCTATCAAGCAACACCAAGGGCAGCAAAGGAAACTAGCACAAGGCAGGCTCAGAACAGAAAAGGAAGTTGTTCCTCATCCAATGCATGATCTGGGGAACTCCTTGCAGCCTGACATTGCAAATGCAGTAAGTTTATATATATCCCTGAAGTTCAGCATGCGCTCATCAAGTCTGTTCGATGCAAAGGTCCCACCACTGGCTTAGGAAGCGTCTGAACTCCAGGGTTTTGGAGACTGGGAGGGAATTTCTCCATGTTTACTTGCAGGTTTTTTGCTCTTCTCTGCTGCAGCCACCATTGCCTGCTTTCAGAGGTAGGATGCTGCACTGGATGGACCCTTAGCTTGCTGGTGCAGAGGATAACCAGACCATCATCCTCACCCCGCCTGTCCACCCCAGAGTTTTAGGATACAAAAGGCAGTCTGCAGTGCTGTATCTGGCTGCTGTCTGGAGGTTTGAGCTCTTTTTCAGCCCTAGAGAGAAGCATCAGGTCAACCCAAGCGTCTGTGCAGCAAATAGCAATGCTGATACTCGGCTGAGCCATTAGCAAGGTTTGCTTAAGGGAATCCAAACAGCAAGTCCTGCAGGCTGTCTCGCAGAGATCCGCTCCAGGAAAGCCGCCCTGCGCCTGCCCTCTGTGCTTACTGCTTTTTTTCCGTACTTCTATATAAAAGATTAATTACTCTGGCTGGAAAGTTTGTGCAAGCATCAGGCACGGCGGTTGCATCACACCGCTGTTTGATTTGGCCAGGGAGCAGAGCAGCACTAAGCATCCTGGCTTAATCTGGATCTCTTGCCTTGCAGTGACACCCATAAATAGAAGAGGATTGGAGAGGGGTGGGGAATCTGTGTGCAAATCCAGGACAGCTGGAAGAGAAAAAAAACACCTCTGGGTCCCTTGTGCCAGGCCCACCCCGGGCTGCAAATTCTCACTCGTATTCAGAGGGTGGTTAATTATAAAGGGAGGTGATAAATAAGAGTTAAGATGGTTTTGTTTGCCCTCTGGTCCAGGAATCTTTGCACTTCCCAATTTTTCTTCTCATTTGCAAGAGCAAGGCCCTTGTTCCTTAAAAGGGAAACACATGATCCCACATCTCCAGAAGGTCTGGCATCAAAAAATGAAACAGCCAGCACCTTTTATAGAAGGTGAGGAGCAGAGACTTGACCATGCAAGGCTGCAGGCCTGACTACAAGGATAGAAAGTGAGTTTCAACATTAGTTGAATGCCACTGTATTTACCCTAATTGCCCTTCTAGGGACGTCTCAGCAATGGCTCTCATAGGATGCAGGTCACTTCTACCTGTACTCCTACCTTCTGCCTGACCAGGGAAGAGTCCCAGATATCCATGATTTAATGCTCTGAAGAAAGTCAGGACTTCAGGTCAAGGTGGGGGTGATAGAAGGGACTTGACTTCTAATGGTAAAAAACAAGGAATTTCCAGTAAGGAACAGGTTATGACAAGGCACTTGTTTATTTTCGGAAGCTGACATGCCTTGATCTATACCTGGGTTTCCCCTGCCATAAGTAGGGCAGGGATGTACTCAATGTGTGCTAGAAAAATCAGCGACAGCAGCTTTGATGGAAAGTAATGGGGTTTCCACCGTAAGAAGAAAAATAAACCCTTGGGAGGAGATATTTCCTTTCTACCTGAAGTCTCAGCATTCATTAAAAACAGACAGACACACAAAAAAGCTACTTTTAGACACGGCTCTGAAGAGAGATTGCAGTTTCCCCAGATGAACAGAAAGATTTGTCTCCTAAAACTCTGCCTAAGCCCTCCCTTTTCTGCTGAGGCTTCTCTACAGGAAAAAAAAAATCAATCAAGACCCCACCACCAATCCTACCAACACTTGCTTCCAAGGACCTTGCATTGGACCATCCAGAAATGCCTAGGACACTGGGGAGAGACTTATCCGACCAGGAATCAGCAGGACAATTTGTGCTCAGGGTCTGTGGAGCAGAACCAGCCAGGGAGCTCAGGTTAGGTCTTCGCCACCGATGAGGGCAGACTGACTCAGAGACCAAGATCTTCCAAGCACACATACTGTAGCGGGAATATCCTTCACAAGAGAGGCTGAGAGCAACAGCCTGGCTTTATTCCTTCTGTAACGAGATAATCCATGCAAGCTGAGGAGCAATAACAAGGCCAAATGACCTGCTAGGCCAGTTATGGTTTCCAGATGGTCACCTTGTCTTCCGTGTCTGGTCCTGTTGTACCATAAAAAGCTTTTCCCCCTTGCTCACGTTAATGTCTTAACACTGCTGCTCTCTCTCTTGGGAGAATATGGTTTGCCCCCTGCCCCCAACTATGGCATTGCTGTCAAAACTCCACTGCTGATCCCAGGATTTACCTTTCGGTGAAGTATTAACCTTAGCTGCTTTGGAAAGAGTGACTCTCTGCTGCCTCTTCAGTGTCCCGGGCTTCTTTAAGACAGCCGAACCTGTTTAACTTCCAAGCCACTAGCTGTTTTGGAATATCTTGGGAAATCTAGTCTTGCTCCTTACCTCATTTTGCTACTTTGTCCCTGGCTCCCATTTTCTTGCAGAGATTTCTCATGGCCTCCTGGAAGATCCCATGTATGTTCTTGGCCACAGTGCCTGGTGGACAGAAGTCAAATGGCTCCGTTGTTTTTATCCCAAGTTGGAAGAAGGGATTTGGAGTGGGAATTGGTTCCTGTTTAGCCAGGCATGGACTTGTCCTCCAGAAAAGGACCTCAGAGGCGTGAATCAGATAGTGGCAGCCAGATCTTCTCAGATGGTGAGAGAAGCCAAGGAAGGGTTCCAGGCAGCAGACCGAGGAGCAGCTCCCATGGCCAGTTTCATCCTTCTTTCAGTCTGTTGACAAGGGACTTTATTAAAGCTAAGAGCCATTTGGCTTCACAAAGCTGGCACCCATCTGCTAACACCTGGCCTCCAATGAAATCATCATCCCGACGCAAGGGGAGGCTGATTCACTTTCTCATGGGTCCTAATTAGACACAACATGCAATCTGATTAGCGTTTGTGTTTGGGAGAAAACACTTGGCTGGTTAGAGGCCCTTAGAGGAATGGCGGGAGGAGGGAATCCCGTATCCTCCCTTGCAAGTGGGACCAGATCCACCCTGGGTCATGTGGCTCAGACTGTGAAACATCAGGAATGGGCTGAAACATCTGCGGGGGTGTGGGACACATCTCCTGGACTCATCCTCACACCTCTCGTGCAACAGGGCTTGTCTCCTTTTCTTCCCTTCCCATCCTCATTCCCATCATCCCCATCCCAGTCCCACTTGGGAAGGCCCACTGGACATTGCTGGACCATGGTCCACTGATTGCCCCAAAGCAAGAAGCTAAGTGCTCTGGGGATTATTTTGCTGCTAGAAGACAGCATCTTTTGCTCTTGTTATTTTTATCTGGGTTTTCAAAGGAACCTCCGTGCCAACAGTCACCCAATTTGATGAAAGGGGAAAAGGTCCCAAAATAGCAGCGCTCTGGGGCATCCCTCAGCAGCCAGGCAGGAAAGAGAGACTCCCAGGAAAGGGGAACTGGACTCCACCATGACAGTGCTCCAGTTGCCCAGTGTGGAGAGCTGGGGACTATCTGCCTCTTGCTGCAGGATGGGTGCGAGCGTTTGATGCTGGAGCTTGGAGACTAGGGCTGCAAATCCAGAGGAGAGCAGATGCTGCTGCCCTGGGAAGGGCTGTTGTCCAACAGCACCAGGGAACATGTGATGTCCTCATGGGTCCCATGGAAAAATCAGGTTCCTGCTTCAGAGCATCTGTGCTCCGGTGACCCTGAGGATGCCATCCTACACGGTCATGTTGTTCTGGTATCTCAGTCTCCAGGGAAGAAACCCCCAGGTGGAATCAAGCAGCAATTGTGCTTTAAGGTTGAGGAGACCCAGATGTCAGGAGCTCCCTGGCCACAGCCTGGGGCTGCATGTGCATTCCCCACCTTCCTTGGAGCATCTCGTCTAGCTGAGGGAGAAAGACAGGGACCTTGCGAGATGAGTGATTCCTGCCTTCCAGGAGGCCTCTTGGCCTTGCTTTTACTTCTGACAAAGATTTCCCAGAAAAGCAACCTAGACCAAAAAACAAAATTATTACCCCTCCCAAAAAAGTGAAAGAAAAACGTGAGGCTGTGGGCTTACAACCATCAACCTACTCTTAAATTTAAAATGCAATATATTGCATTTAATAACATTCACAGCTTTAGCCAAAAAAGAAAAGAAAAATAATCATTTTGATTTCTGGGGGGGCTGGGTGGTTTTTCTTAATGAAAGAATTCCCTGCAGTACTCGCACAGCCCTGCAGCCGCCTCTGCTCATGCACGTCCCTCCGCTCTCTCGGAGCGAGCAGCGCTGGCGCTCCGCAGGGCTGCATCCCGCCGGGATGCCGGCTTCCCGCGGCCGGCGCCAGGCGCAGGGGCTGACCCTGATCTGCCTTCGCTTCCTGTTCATTATGGAAGTGCTCCCGGCCGCCCGGCCGCGGCGTTCCCGGATGCAGGCAGGAGCGGAGCATCCCCACGCGGGTGCGCGGGATGCGGGCGGACAGGCAGACCAGCGGGTCCTATGACAACCAGCGGCCAGTTCAGGTGTCAGCGGGAGGGGACGCAGACGCCGATGCCCCCGGGGGGCGCGGAGCCGCAGCAGGAGGCAGAGGACTGGCCCGCGGAGCGGCTGCGGGATTTGCACGTTGCAGCGTGCGCCGCCGGGGAGGCGGCAGCCCGAGCGCTGGAAACCTCTACTGGCAAATGTCAAAGCGGAGCTGGGAATGGCCCTGCACGGCCTGTTGTGTTTGGCTGATGTAGGAGTGAGCTCATGTCTCCCACAGGCCTCAGGAGAAGGTGCCGCAGGGATGGAGCCACGGTCCTCCCGCCGGGCAGAGGGGACACGACGGCAGCACTCCTCCAGGCTGGGAACATCCTGCTGCCTCTGGAACCTCGAGGGAACGTGTGCCCTTTCCCCAGGGTCAGCTCTGTCTCCCCGGTGTGCAAAGATCTCCTTATGCTCCCTCCTGAACTCCTTTGCATGAGTAAAGACCTCTGGAGAGGGTCCATCTGCCTTGGTTACATGTTCCTGTGGCGTCCAAGGGCAATGCCTGGTCAGGGAGGACTGCTGCTGAGATGTCAGTCTGGGCTTGCAGGGCAGGATGAGGAGCACAGGTTGGTGGTGAACCCTCCATCAGGGATGAGCTTGTGCTAGAGTCTGCAAGGAAGAGCTCCCTTGATCCTTGGAACATGAAATGTGAAGCCATCTCATTCCCATCCCAGAGCTTTGTAGGATCTTTTAGCTGTGTTTTTCTCATTTGGGAGTTTTGCTTCCCCCTCTCTCCCCCCCCCCCCGCCCTCCACAATAAATACATAAATAAATAAATAAGTTATAACAGGCTGAGGGATCAGTCCAGAAACACTTCTAATGCCCAAGGCTCTTTGCTCTGAAATGTTGGGCTTATTGCAGCCTCTTTTGGCTGGGAGCAGCATCTGGGTTTTAGGAAAAGGATCCTGTTCCCCAAGGATGTCTAAGCTGAATTTTCTTTTTCTTTCTTTTTTTTTTTTTTTTTTTTTTGTGCTCTAGAAACCGAGCTTAGCTACTAGTCATTTCTTAGGCTGGTTTGGGCAGCAGTGAGAGTAGTTCCTTTTCCCTGTATAAGCAACCTTCTAGCAGAAGATACAAGCATACTTTGCAAGCACTGCTGATGCTTTATGCTGTCTGCATAAGCAGTTTACTTTGTATTCTAGCTCTTATTTATCCGAAATATCTTGGCATGCTGGTGCACAGCAATTTTGTGCGTGTGAACAAACTTCCGCTAACTCAGTGTGAATCCTCAGTTCTGACAGACATGCAAATAGTCATGGCAGGGAGGGTTAGAACAGGAAAAAGAAGGAAACCACCTCCGGGGAGCGACCAACAGGGCCAGCAAGCCTGGGGGAGGCCAAGGCTCTGCAGCGCCATGAGGTCTCCTCAGAGCTCAGCTCTGCTCTAGCGGTAGGATGGAGACTGTGCGAGTGTGATGATCTGCGTTAATTCTCAACTCCTCCACTCCCCAGCGTGGCCTCCATGGTTTGCACTGGGTTAACGGGTCTCCTGGGTGTTGAGGAGCACAGGTTTCCAAAGGGCTCAGTTTGAGAGGCAAACTCTCTGAACTCTTGCATCTAGGATGACACCTCATGTCAAGAGACCAAGGAGCTGTTTAGATCCCCTCCTCATCTGTGGCCACAGGCACCGTGAAACACGGTGGGCTCTGCCCAAGGTGGGGTGTCCCTGAATAGGAGACTTCCGAAGAAAAAGTAGGTGGGATCCTTCCAGTTAGAGAAACTGAATCCAGACAAGAGTAGGATCCATCCGACAGCTACCTAGAGGTCCCAGTGCCCAAATGATGTGTGTTTTCTACAGAGCTGTATCTGCTGTGTCAGTCCATAGCTAGGACTTGAGACCACAGCAGTTCATTGGCCTAGTCAGGACTGGATCAGCCCCAGAGATGCCTAGTTCATCTGTATCAGATGCTTGCAGAGGTGATTCTATGACAGTCAGCATCCTTTGCTGGAGCTAAAAATCCAAAGGGTGACTGGAGAGCAGACCTGGGACAGAAGAGCACACGTTTCACTCTCCATCCAGCCATTGGCACTAAGATAGCAAAGCAACCTTACACCTCACTGCAGATCCCTTTCCAAACACTATGGTCCTCCCTGAGCACCTCCTTGAGCTGTGCCCCGACTCCAAGGAATGAGGGCAAACACCAACCCTCCCGTCCCAGCCCCAGGGCACGCAGAGCCTCGGAGCAGGGCTGAGCCGGGTCCCAGGAGCTCCGTGCAAAGCCCTGTACACAACCTGCCTTACCGGGAGCGCCGTTAGCCACAGACGGAGGAGCAGGTCCCCAGGGGCAGCTCGATGTTGTGTGGCGTCGAACCGCAGAAAATCCAGCGTGCAAATAAAAGGGAACAACCGTAATGGTTCTGCTGCTGGAGGAAAGAGGTTCTGTTAACATGCATATTAGCGCATGCTAATTAGCTCCCACTGCTGCTCCTGCCACCAGCTTGAAGATGGATTACACCACACGTGCTAAGCGGCTTATTTTGGGTTGCAGCATGCTAGAAAGCAGGGAGCGGGGAGGGAGCAGCCGTCTCTCCCCGTGCTGAAGAGCAGCTGCTTAAGAACAGCACGAGCGCAGCTCTGCTAGGGAATGTGGTGCTGCTCTAGCTGCTCCCTGCTGATGGCTGCTAGAAGTGGTTGGTGTTGCCATAAACATTTCACTGTCAACGCTGCCGTTTTCCCTCCTCTGCACATCTAGGATCTGTGCAAGTTCTGCAGACAGTTTTTTCCCACCTGCAAAAAGAGAAGAGTGAAAGAAAGAGGGGAAAAAAAAAGTGATCCCAATCAGTTCAACTAAAATATCCTGTTCATCACCTCAATTACTTCACTATGATGCAGAGCAAAGAGTGAAGTAGACAATGGACCATCTTCCATGTTTCCACAGCCAAGCGAAGCTGAGAGAGACGGGCTGTGTGCTGGGAAGCAGTGGCTCTTTCCCTGACCTTAGGGCTGCCCTCCTGCTCTTGGGGTTGCTTCTCTGGTGTTGCCATAGGAATGTGGCACGGGTGGGATGCGAGATGTGCTGCTGCCATCTCCTGGATGAGGTGCGGATCGCGGGGGGTGTTTTAGGAAAAGCGCCCGCGCCTGCTGCTTGGGAGATGTTTCGGATAAGTCGCATCACAGCATTTGGACCCCGGCAGGCCTCCCAGCCTTCATTTGGTGTCATCCGACTTGCTGAAGTACCCCAAATCAGAGGAAGATCTGCAGAACGAACATGGAAATGGCCTGACCTCAAATCATATCCCAAACTGCCCACCCGCTGCTTTGGCCCAATACAAGATGCAGGACGCCCTTGGCTAGCTGCACCCTTGGGAGCCTTGACCAAGTTTTCCTCTGGACTGAACATTTTTGGGAGACCCCAAAGGGCTGATGAGGTCAACTGGGGGATAATCAATGACTTGGAGACAACCATAAACAAAAAACCCTTGAGGTTCAGCTCTGTGCATGGAGGCAAACGCGGACCACGACCACGGGGTGTGCAGGAAGCAGTGGCCGAGCATTGCTGTGACCGAGAGCTGCTTCTCTGCAGCTTCCTCTCATCCTTCTTACAAAGCGGGCAGCCCACGGAGACCAGAGGCTCCAGCCCGCAGGGCAAAGCGGCCGCTACGGACACGACGGGAGGACCTCGGGCTGCGAGGGGCCCCTTCGGACGGAGGGTGAGGTGAGTCCCGCGCCAGGATGTCTAGTGGCACGGGACGAGCTCGGGTCTCGTGGAGGGCGGCCGCAGCGAGAGGCAGCCCAGGTTTTCTGCAGCTGATTGATCCCGTAACAAACGGCTTGGCCTGAAGGGCAGAACTGCTTTTTGCTAATGGCCCCACATCATTTCCGTATCGAATGACTTTAAACAGGGGGGCATAACGGGGTCATTTAACTAATTAGATAATTGTGCAATGCAGCCTGTTACCCCTATATAGAGGGCAGCTGCTCTTTTGTCTACTTCATGCTATAAAGCCCCCAACTCAGGACAGTGCTAAAAACTGAAGGAACCCACAAACAATAGAGATTTAGCACTATTCAGAAAGAAAATAAACCAGAAGACGGTGCTGAAACAGCTATGTTTAGGAACAGCTTTCCTCCCTCCTCCCGCAGCTTGCAGCCACCATCATCTTCTAAAATAAGTTATTGAGAAACAATAACCGAAGGAGGACGCTTGAGGAGGGTCCGAGTCTTCTTGCTAAAGCAGCTTCTTTAAAGAGGGCAGGTGGAAAAGTTGCAGTGACTGTAGAGCAACATCAGGACACTTGGCCCCCTGAGCTGCCCCACAGCACTGGAGCTGAGGGGAGGCCACATCTCCTGTGCTCCCCTTCAGCAGAGCTGGTGCACAGCTCCACAGATGTTCTCCAGCTCTTCTGGCATGGGGCAACGCCAACGTATGAGCAGGACGTGTGTGTGGGCACGGGCGGAAACACGACTGCGGTACCAGCTGCTCCCCGGCGCAGGGGAGCTTGCCAGGCAGAAACGAGGCCATCTCCCTGCTCTGTCCCTTGGCCTTAATTTGATGCTGGCAGAGGTTTCCTTTTAGGACAGAAGTTTCTTTCATCTGAGGAGACTCTGAATCTCTCTGGCCAGGAGGAGCTTTAGGAGGAGATACCCGTCCCGCTGCAGCTAGTATACAGTTCATCTCCGAGCATAAACCATGGTCATCTCTAACCATTTTGGTCCTGCTTTCAGAACCCTGAAGAGACCCTTCTGCAGCAGTAAAGCCACTGTCCGAGACCCGCACAAGCTCTCACAGGGACCAAGTAAAGCCACAGTCATTCATGGGACCGGCTGGTCTACAACCCAACTTCCCTCTCTGTAGAGTCTTAGTTCATCTGTCAGCGCAATGACTTGAAAAGCCCAGGTTGATGCTGGTCCCAAGAGACTCCTGGGCCAGGCCCTCAGCGGAGCAGCGCTTCGTGAAGCCACAGTCCTAGAACTGGGCTTTTCTCCTTGCTGATGGGCGGTCAAGGCAATTTTGATCTTGAAGGTCTGTGCCAACCACAAGGAGTCTATGATTCAGCCCGAAGCTTCTCCTGATGCTACGCGCAACGGCAGCTCCCGTAGGTTGAGCTGGCCCAAGAAAGGGAAGCGCAGCTCAGTGACTCAGAAGGGAACCGAGCTGGGTTACTGGCCACCAAATAAATCCGGAGTGCTTCCTCTATCTCACCACCAAACCAACGACGGCTCCTTGCACATTTTATGAACTAGACGCAGCCACACGAGATCCTAAAAAAGTTCCTTTGTCTTTAGGGCAGGGTTCTTTGTCTTTAGGGAAACTTCGCCCTTGCTTGACTTTCACAGTTCTATCGTCGGAGACAAAACGGATTCAACTCACATTGGCACCGTGCTCCAGGCACAGAGCTTCTCCTGGGGACCCTTAGGACTCGCTGCCGAGACAGCTGGAGCTGAGGCGCGTAGCAGCACGAGCGCTCGGCATCGCTCGGGGTGTTAAAGCAACAATCTGCGAGCCCAGAATGTGGCAGCTTCTGTTCGGAGGGGAATATTGCAACTCTGATTCATCACCATCTTGTGATATTTAGCATATTCCTAAAGATCCACTCACAATCCCGTTTTTTATTCTTCTTTTAAAGCAGAATCCCTCGCTGGTATCCATGGTTACTGAGACAAGCTGGGAACCACAAAGCTCTAAAATTCAAATCACAAGCAGAAGAAGAAAAAAAGAAAGAGAAGTTGGGATATTTATTGCTTCCACGTTTTTTATGCCTCGCAACTGCTTCAGACTGAGTACGCTCTGGGCAGCTGTTCCACTCTTTCACTGAGATGAATGGGGGAAAAAAGTTTGCGTTTTCCTCGATTAGCCCTCGCATTGCGTGATACAGAGACAGAGTTTTGAATTTAATTTTTTGGCCTATGCCTTGAGGCAGAATGGAAAAATTAGGACAAGCTCCCTCCGATGAGCAAGTAATTATTATTATTCCTTCCACATACACTCAGAGAACCTCAGAGCTCCTGTACTAGTTCAGAGAGAAAGGAGAAAAGCACAGTGATAAATGCTGCATAATATGCGAGCAGTCTTTAACTGAAAATAGAGTTTTTTTTTTTTTTGAGAAAGATAAAGAATAGGAGAACGCTCTTTTAGAAGGGGTTTGGACAAAGCACCAGGAAGCAAAATGCAGAACCCATCGTGTGCTCTGGTGAAGAAGGCGAGCTGGCCGAGCTCTCCTAGCCCAAAGCTAATTTGGATGCCTGATTTGCATCCGGCAGAGCATCCTTGGTAGTGCTTAGCCATGTACAGCAGACTGGTTCCTATTCATAAGCTGCAAATAGCTAATGCACCCTTGCAAAAATATCCGTGAGAAACTTTAGGAAAACGTTGGCTATTTTCCGAGCTGTTGCTTGCATCAGGCATAGTTTGTTGTACCAGGTATTGCATGGGGCAGGTCACTGTACTTGTTAGTGGGGAAAATCTTTTTTTTTAATGCTGGAGAGAGCTCAAATGCACATCTGAGAAGTGGTATAGTATTAGAAGGTTTCTTTACAATCCAACAAATTGCCCTGGGTAATTCTAATCAAGATGTGAAGCTTTCTCTGCTGGCTGCTCTGAATCTGGGTGCAGATGCTCAAAAAAAACCCCATAATTCTCACAGAAAAACTGGTTGCAGCTTCATGTGCCATAGCCCGGGGCAACGAGCTCGACTGGACCTGCAGGGCAAAGGACACCCACCCGTTTGCCCACGGCGCCTGCAGGCCTGGGCTCTGCTCAGCTGCTCTTTGGAGAGCAGGACCGAATGGAACCGCTTCTCCATGGCCGATCACAGGTTGCTTCTGCCTAAATTTTCATAAGCAAGAAGAGTTACAAGTCTACACATGCCTCTCACCTCTGTTTTACTCCGACTCCCAAGTCATTGGTCTCTCCATTCCCATGCAATTCCATATCCATCTCTTTTTGCATGTGTCTTTTGGGGGAGCCTGAGTCTGGTTCTATGTTGTATAGATGGGGAGGCTGGGAGGAAGCCAGTCAGCAGAAACCCAGAGGCTGAAACTAGTCTCCCACTATGGCAGACAACACGAAAGACAGACTTGGTGCACAAAGATCAACCAGTCTGTTTCATGCTAAGATCAACCAGTCTGTTTCATGCCCCATATCCCACGTGCAAATACTTGCTCTGACTGCCTTGGAGCTTTGCGAACTATGGAAACACTCCTTCCTTCAGCTTTCAAAGCAGCAGCTTAGGCAAGAGGCACTTTTTCGGCACCTGTGATCATTACAGCTCTCCAGCAGACCATGACTTTGGCTTGCACAAACCTCCTTCACGTTGCACATTTCAGTCTGTCTTTCCATGACCCGTCAGTGAACCACAAAGAGCAATTTGGGCTTTGCCCCAGCCCTGTAAAGCTCCGGTAAGGAGCTGCCGTGGATTGTGTCTGTATCACAACGCACACATTTTGGCCAAATGAGGGTGCAGAGGGCTGGAAGCAGATGGCACGTGCTGCTCTCAGCAGGCAGCTGCGTGCACTCTCACTTCTGTTAACTAACCTGTTTTGCACCATTTAAGTAACAGCAACGCATCGCATCGCAAGTGCCGAGAAATAACGCAAGCCCCAGCCCCATGCCCAGAGCAGCGTCACAACAAGGAGGTTCCACAGGTGCCCTGAAACCTCAGGCCTTGGCGCCCTTCACTTTACATCACTTCTCTAGACGTGCCACGTTGCACTTAAAGCACATTGCAGCTGCTACTGCCACAGCTGTGCAGGATGTTAAGTCCACAGGCCCCAGCCCCAACCACCACCTAAACCCTACGATAAGAGATTCAGTAACGAGGGTGACAGTGTGCAGAATTTTGCACAGACACTCCATGCAAGGGACATGGCCAGAGTTAACATGTGCCTGCTTCAGTGATTAGCTAAGCAATGTCTAGCTTTGAAGATGGGGCATCCCTGGAGAACCGCGATGCAGAAGCTGCCCCATCCGAAAAAACGAGAGGGCTTCTGCACCCACGCGGATGCAGGAGCAGAGCAGAAGCAGCTCGCCCTGCACGGTGCCCACGTTCATATTTTTGCTGCATTCACAGAAATGGAGAGTGCACCTTGTAGTGCAGTGGATTTAATGGGCTTCCTTTGGCCTTTGACCGATGCAGCAGACTCCACAGCGCAGCGGACTCCACAGCAACATGCTTTCACGCATCAAAAGAACTCACAAACTCACATCTCTGCAATTCTTTCAAGAAAATTTATTTTACTACAAGAATACTCCAGGACAGAACACCAAAAGGGCAAAATTCTGAATAATTTAGAGATAAGCCTCCAACACCAAGTAATCGCTTTGCTGGTAACTGCCTTGCAGCGCACTGCAGACATGCCAATGCAGAAAACCTGCAACTCCCATTCTTTTATTGCCCTCTCCTCTCACTGATGACACAAGCCAATTCACCTCTACGCTGGTATAGAGGAAATCAGCCCAGCCCTCACCCTGCCGCTGTGTTTCCTGATAGATTTTGCTCATTTCAGAATGGAAAAAAAAAATCACAAAGCATCAACGAGGCTATTAGAAAAAAAGTATTTCCTAGGCAGGAAATAAACTGAGCCCTAAAATTACAAAATATATTAATGATCATTTACTTGTAACATTAATTGCATGATTCACATTCCCCCAAATTGGCGTTTCTCCTTTTTGTTTTAGATTATTAAACACAAGGCTGAGGCCTTGGGGCTTATCGAGCTGTAACAAACCTTCAGAATCCAGCTGGTATCAGCAGAACTGGCCTGCACAGCAAACTAGGGGAATGTGCCTTTTCCGGGAGATGTTTGTGTCTTTTGGCAATAGACATAATCACAGCTTGGCTGCAAGCAAACCTTTGGTATTAGACAAACCAAACAGTTATTTATATGGCAAAAGCATTTATACGGCGAAAGCTTTCCAAAATTGCCTTTGAAAGCTCTCCCAACAGGCACTCCCTAAGGTTTTATCATTTCATTAAGAACAAATTTTCTTTTCTTTTTCCTATGCCCTCCCAACGTTGACGCAGAAGACACAATCTGCAAGCTCATCCCCACAGACCTGTTGTTCCAGGCTGTATTAATCACTGCCCCTAAATGCCTCAGCTCAGCATGTTCAGAGTAAGCCTGGAGAAGATTGAATGCCATCAGGACCTGGAAACAAGGAGAAGTTTGGGATGTTCACGTGGGACTACCTGCCAAGATAAAAAAAAAAGACTAACTAAGCACAAATTGCTGCAATTTCTGGGGCACAGGCGCAGCAGAGTGGTTGAGCTGCAAATTCTTCACTAGCATCTGCTGTACAAATGACAGTCCAATTTTACACCGACTCCCTCATAGACTCAAAAGCAAAACTTCAGCGAAGTCTTGCAGATAATGCTTAAAAAAGTGTCTTATCTGAAGCGGCCGTGAATGGGTTGGGGTTTTTGTTTGTTTGTAATTCCATGGCTTATTCAGTACCAGGCTACACTCGTGCTGTGTCTTCAAGCTGCACTTCATGCCACCGCGTGAGTGGCAGCTCCGCTCTCGGGCTGGAGGTTGATCAGGGAGTTGCTCGCTTGGGCCAGCTCGGCGATGGAGACCCGGCCTCTCTGCTTGATGAACCGAGCCACCGCGGCCATCTCCTCCGGGGTGATGTAGATGAACTTCCCTCTGTCATCAATCACACCTACAAGGGGGAAAAGAGAGGGCTCAGCAGTCAGATCTTCCCAAATCCCAGCAGGCATCACTCACTTCAGAGCCACTTCTTCTGGAAGGAAGACTTTTAGATGGGTATCCCAATGCACTCACCAGGACACTGCGGTCACGGCTCGCAAACAACCTCCAGGTCTGTAAATACGTTTGCAGTGGCCCCTTCCCCTACTTCATCCTCAGGAAGCAATGACTTCCCAGCAGGGAAACGCACACCTTGTTCGGGCAGGAATGTGCCCACACGCTCCAACCCTGTTTACTTTCCAGCTTTGATTGCACAGGGTCCACGGGCAGAGAGGGCTCAGTTTGGGGCTGCTCTGTGATGTCTGCTTGCCCCACAGCCATGGTACTGGCTTTAGACAAAACATCTTTACAGCAGACTTGGAAACCACCCAAAACAACCATGTGGGTTTTTTGAAGTTAGCAATCTGGGGGACATCATTTGCACCTCATTGCTCAGCAATATCTAAAGAGGACTTAAACTATATGCAGGGCTTAAGCTGGTCCCTGCACTGTTATGGACACTTAGCCCAAAACTTTGTCTAATGCATCACAGGGGCAACCACATACATAACAGTGGCATTAAAGAGAAGAGTTTCACACCAGGAAATGAAGCAGGGATAAGTAAAACACCTATTGATCATGTCCTGCTGGGATCCTCTACTTTTTAAAATGGAATTTACACTAAGAATCTCCCCTTAAAACAGTTAAGATGTTTTCTGCACTGCTTATCCACCCATTAAAGTCTCCCAGTGTTTTGTCTGTCACCTGTTAAAGTGCCATCTGCCATCAAGTCCTGGATTCTGTTAATTGCATCCTGTTCAGAAAGGAAAAAAAAAAAAAAAAAAAAAAAAAAAAAGGAATAACTAACTGATTAAGGATAAAAAAAAATCAAATGTTCAGACACACTAGAGATGGAAGTTCACATTGAATGTGTCAGTAAGAAATATTACAGTGAAGAACTCACATCAGCACCTCCATACAGACGGATGCAGTTAAATCCTTTGTCAGAAAGAGCTTGGGTCCATGAGAACAGAGCAAGTGTCTGCAATTTCCATACCCACAAAAGAGACTTATCTGGAACTTACGGCTATCACAGAACTATTTCCCAGAAGGAAGTTACATGCATCTTTGCAGGAGAAGCCTGTGCTGTGTCAGTGCAACAAGCTAGTGCCATAAAGTCTTCACAGAATCACAGAATGGCAGAATCACTGATGACTTCTCCAAGAACCTGGCTAAACTGAGTATATTCCAAAGCTTTGCTTTTTTTTAAAAAAAGTTATCCCCCTCCCTCCAGTTAAAGTGTCCTCTACCACTCTAAAGAGGAATTTGTGCCTGGGAAACGCTGTGATCACACCAAGCATAGAGTTCCACTGCAGTTTAAGCTAGTATCTAAGCTTAGGTTCTTGCAGTCCTGCCTCTCTCCCTTCTTTCCACTCATATGGCTGCAAAAACGAGCTACAGCTGCAATTGCTACCACCTCAACTCCCTGCACTGCCTCACATAAATGAAGTGCTGGTTATAAGGCCCAGGCAGGGGGACACAAGTCTGGATTCACATCAGTGCACACTGCTGTGAAGATGCAACCCAATATCAGATTGGGTACAGAACAGCAAAAATCCACTTACAAAGTATTGCAAATGTGCTCAAATTCAAAACAAACAGAATCCATGGCTACTTCGAACTGCAGAGTCTAAACACAAAACATGGAGCAAACAGAGAAGGACAGAGGGGACAAACGGAGCAGAGAGATCACATCACAAGCTCACTTGGAGAGGAGAGGTTCTAAATGCTGCTGAGACGGACAGTATTCTCAAGCAATGCACTAAAAGAAAAATAAATCTTATGCATTCTAATAAGCAGGAAATCAAGAGCAACAAGGAATAGTGGAGAGGAGAGGCAGACTTGAGACACAGCACTTCACATCTCACTGCGAACATCAAACCCACTGGCCAGTTACCCAGTCAGCATCTGAGCTGGCTTCTAGCTCCGCTCCCGATTCCAAGCGCCCCAACCTGCCGCTCACCCGCTCGGAGCACCCTTAGCTGCATTAGCCAACAAGCATCTGGGCAAGGGGCAGCCCGGGCACGTTCCACTGCAACAACCTTGTAGGACAGGGATCTCCTGCGGGCTCTGTGCTTCTCTGATGAATGGCTACGTTTTTAGGGCTCATTTTGATAAACTTCACCCAAATCCAAGCATTTGCTGGAGGGATAAGAGACCTGCTTGAAAATTACCCTATCTTCCTGCTTTCTCTCAAAACTAGAAACTTCCAGACTCAGCACTTACACATGCACCCCAAAGCGCCGTGCTTACCTGTGTTCGTAAGCCCAAATGGGAAGCCAAGTCTTCCAGCTGAATTACTTTTGCTTTCTATGGAAACAAGGAAGAGTTAAATGCAGCTGAATTACTGTTTTTTTGTTTGGTTGTTTTTTTTCTGTATCACCAAAATAAAGCAAATGCATTCAATTGGAAAAGTAGTGCTTTTCGTTCTATCTTACTGTTCCTAGAAAATGCTTTTTTTTGTGAAAAACAAACAAAAAAATCCTAACTTGCATTACTTAAACCATTTTGCTCTGTGTAAAGACTGAATGTGCTGGCCCACGTAAGGGAAGACTGAAATACAGTGGCCAATGTTTCTCCTGAATCACTTCTTACCTTATGAGGACAGTAAGAGCACTGGTGTTTTAAATAGCCATGACACTGCTCTTCCTGGCACTTGAATTTCAGTGCTACCTCTGATTTCCATCTATGCTTTAGCAAGGCCCCATTCTATGTGAGAGATGCTGCAAAATACCTTTAAGTGTGCAGACATGATCTTTTCTGCAGCTTTGAGCATTTCCCTCCGTTTTGCTAATGTCATATGTATTAATGCCATAATAATCTTCCCAGGCAAATGAGCATCTTATTAAAAATTGCCAATGCAGGAATTGCACAGGTAGCATGCTTCTGTGTGAGCACTGCAACGATCTCAGAGAACAGCAGCAGAAGTTGGAATTTCAGATGTTCATTTGGTTTTGGAAAGAGCCTCTTACTGCAGCCTTGCTCAGCCAGACACTGCAGCCACTGCTCACATCTGCTTTATGCTTCTCTGGACTCCACTGCACAGAAAACAGCTGGTGCACTGGACTGGAGCTACCTGGTTCCTGTTTTCTGATCTGCAAAAGTTTTAGAAACTCACCCTTTCAGATGCAGTGAAAAGATGCAATGCTGTTTGCAAGGAATTTTGAAAATACAAAACTGCTGAAATGTATTTAGTTATTTTTCCAGATTATATTCCTAGGAGACGTGTGTTTACAGCTATGTGAGTTACACTTATGGTAATGGATGTAATACTTGCAAGTAATAAACACATTCATTTCTGACCTTGAGAGCACCCTGGAAAGACACTGAAGAACTAAAGAGACTGAAATAGATGAGTTCTTTTTCATTAATAAAACTAGAAGAGAAAGCAATAAGCCACACACAGACACAGTGGTTGTGAAGTTCGATACAGCCAAGCTAGAGAACTGAATACCATGGACTGAACATACAGAACTGGAACCAGTCCATGGAATTCAGTTCTCAGAGCTGGGAACTGCCAAGACTCGTCACATCTTCTTTCAGAAGGGCAGGGATGCAGAACCACATTATGCAAGAAAAACAGGATTGAAACCTTGGCTTAAAGTACTCATCCCCAACGACCAAACACACCGGGAGCTCTCTAAGACAGATGCTACTGTGGGAAGGACCCAGAGGACGAGGTGGCACCAGGAGCTGCGCTCCACACGTGAGATCTGAAATGCAGCAGCCACACTGTGAGATCCCAAGCCAGCAAAACGCTTCCCTGCTCTCCTCACATCTTCAAGAGAGGCTTAACTTCTGGAGGGCAGTATGTAGGCACCCGTATTTTACTAAATGCATGCATTTTTTTTTTTTTTAAGCTGGAAGGGATAAAGTCTCTGGGTTCTTTCCTATTCCCTTTTCACTATATTTTGAAGGTGTTCTCTGTTTTAATTCATCAGCTATTATTCAGAAGTGCTCGGAGATGAGAGCACTGTTCGAACCAGGTGAAAACAGGGACCAAGTGCAAGCTCTTATCTCTCTGGGCTAGAAGCAGCACCCCCAGGAAGGGAACCGCTCCGCTGCTCTTCAACCACTGCCCACTCGATTCCTTTCCAAGTGCCG
The DNA here is from genome assembly GCF_059628265.1 of Tinamus guttatus. Taxonomy (NCBI): domain Eukaryota; kingdom Metazoa; phylum Chordata; class Aves; order Tinamiformes; family Tinamidae; genus Tinamus; species Tinamus guttatus. Next base: position 3,832,960 of record NW_028288752.1, read on the forward strand.
GCAGCGCCCGGAGAGCTGGTTTGCAAGGGAAACCCTGTGCAGCTACAGCATTGCTGAAAAATATAAAGGTTGGTTATTCTGCTCCTCTGAGAACAGTGGTCAGGCTGTAACTTTGGGTTATTAAACAGAATGGCTAAATTAAATCTTATTTTTTAAGTAGCAATTGCTCTTTTAACTTGCAAATCTTACAGACAGCTGCTGGCAGCTTAGCACTGCTTTTAGATGTAAGTCAACAACTTCTGTGAATAGGACAGAAGATGAGGGCAATACAGTCTATGTATTAAGAACATTTTTATGATTATTAAAAAAATAACTAATAGAATTTGTAAAAGAAAGCCGTGCCCCAGTTCTGCACCTTATCTCTATGCGGCAAATCAGGTGCTAAAGCGCATTCTGAATTAGCTTCTTCAGCCCATGCTTAACTTCTCTGACGTCAAGTACAAGTGACTAACAGAAAACCGAACATATGTTCAAACACTAAACTGAGACTTTTGTGACTAATCTGTTCCATCCAACAAAACTACCAGAGCAACGTGCAGAACCAGACCCCGCAGCATTATCCTTAAGAAATCATCCTCATTTTAGCAGCAGATGATCAGGGACATGGAAATATTCTGTTGTTCTACCTACTGTTATCTCACAGCAGCTTGTTTAATTTAATTAAAAAAAATCAAGACTTTCCTTAGTCTTCGGTGGTATCTTAAAAGCCTTCATGGATCCTATGATGAGGGTCATACGATGCAGACCATCTGCACAGTTAGCAACTGAAATGGAGGAGGTGCTTACCAGGTGTGGCCATTTCCAAATCCCCCTCGCAACCAAATCTCTGGAAAATAAGTCTTTTTCAAAGGGATCTCTTTCAAAGAAATCTCTCTGGCTTCTGTGGAAGACAATACCAAATGGCTACAAAATTACATCTACCATCTGACGGCTTATCTTCACACAGGGGTTTTATTTCCACCCTGGAGCTCTGAGCGTCACCCATGGCTATTCCAGCTCATTCCCAGCTCTCTGGTCCATGTTTGGTGGCTCCGATCGGAGCTGGCTGCCTCACGTCGCGACCTGGGTTATTGAACTGCTGCTCTTTCCAGTGAGGCTGCAGCAATGAAGAGAAGCACCAGCTCCGCCAACACCTTCCACATGTGCAATAACTGACAGGCTGGTTTCCAATAAAGGTGGAAAAGGATTAGCTGGGTCTAAAGGTAGTTAAGTTAGGCTAGGAAAAATGCATTTGAATTTGACACAGCAATAATGGCAGAAGAAACATTTGCTCCTACAGCTCAGAAGTGCAGAGAATTGCAAACACACCACGACTTTTCAATAACCATACAATAGCGTGAAAGAAAGACTAACACATGTTGCTAAAGCCAAATGATTTTTTTCCCCTGTGTAATTACCTCTTCTAAACACTAAGAAAACACTATTAATTGTAAGTAGAAAAGCACGAAAACAAATCATGCAAAAAGCTCGAGCAGTCCTTACAAAGGTAGCCAGCATTTCAGACAGACACAAACACATCCTGCAGAGCAGATCACATACAGGTACAGCAGTTCTCATCTGTGCTGAGCTGAGGCAAAAATTCTGCCTTTTTTTTTTTTTCTGAATCTAATTCAGTAGCTAACATCCACAAACAAAAAAGCCTGAAGGTCTCCAACCCAGCAACCAACAGCACACATTTCCATTCATAAATTTGATGTGTGCTTCACCAGCCGCAGAGTTTAGGTAAAAGGCTACAGTCCTGCCCAGGAATGAAGATACATCTGTAATTAGAAACCATTTTAACGATGATGGACATGTTCACACATGGTTAAGTAACTCACGGAGACTTCACTTCAGGTATCTCTTTTGTTACTTGCTGGTCATTTAAGCAAACTAAAAGCAAGTAAAGATTTCCCTTCTTTCCGTGACTCTGCTCTTTGATAAAGACATTTTACATAATTTAATAAGTAAAGAAGAAGGAGAAAAACACCAGCAGTCGCTTACCTTGACATATTCGAGAAATTCCAATAGAAAGCTTCGAGACTGGGTACAGCAAGGAAAATTATTATTATTTTAAATTACTGAACACTAAACGCATCATCACTTTGCTGAGAATAAAAATTATGAAAAATATGTTTAACTTGCATACAAAACAGCTTGCAATCCTAAATTTACACACATGGGAGATTTTGAACTGGAAAGAACTCTGCATTTAATTTTAATGTGGATTTATGCTGGGCATTTTCTAAGACAGAGCACAGCTCAAGCACCACTTGTATCTTCTGAAAGCAAGTCCTTCAGCAAATACTTATTCTTCACATCATACATAACCTGAAATAACCACATCTGGGTGCCTTTGTGCACCGTGCATTAAGTTACGTGCACCGAGGATGTTTCTGTGCAGAGGCAGAGCACCGAGCAGCTCGGGAGGCAGCTCATGCAGATGGCCGAGCGCAGCACAGCTGCACAGCACATGTGGAACTCGGGCCATGGTCAAAGCTACGCACCTGAAATGAGGCACTTTCATAAAAGTGGCTCAGCTTTCAAAGGCAGTGCAAACAATGTGCACCGAGGTTAACAGGAGATCGGGTTACTCTGCAGCCCTGGAAAGCAAATCAGCCTTAATTACCTGTTCAATTTTGCATCCAGGCCCTTAACTCGGAGTACCAATTTGAGAACACTAGTCTCAGCAACACATGGCAGAGCAAGGAAGGTAACAGGATACCAAAACGTTCCGGTACATTATCTGGCACAAAGCAGAAGGGTACCTTGCCATTTTTGCAAGGTTAGTGTCCCAAATTAACTACGTGCCCGTGGCTGTTTTTTGGAGAACACTTTCCAAACATGTGCTATGAAAACATCTAACCACCCCCCGCAACCCAGAGATCTTCTGATACTGTTGTGAGGGAGGAATGACCTGCTCTGCTCCACATGCAGGAAGATTCATTTCTCTCTGACAGGTAGCTAAAGGAACAGCCAACAGATACATTCTAGCTTTGAAGTGAAGCTAAAATGGACCAATTCAATTTTTATCAATAATCTGATCTTCTAGCAGTCTCTATAGAGTTTAATTGGGCACACTTCATTAACGAAAAGGTGGAACAGTATCTTTTCACCATGCTTTCCTCTTTCAAGTCTTTATAGCTAGTGTATTTTGCATAGGAAAGATAGAGGATAAGAGCACATTTTGGAAGGGCCTTTAGGTAAGAGCTAGGCATTTAATTGTTCCTTCCTTTTCTGAAAATGTCCCATCTCGTGGTGCTAACCCTGGCACGATGCAGGGAACATTGCAAGGGTTAATGTGTTAATGGCAAAGGGAACATGGTGAGAACCTGTGACTGAGGCCAAGCTGTGTTGACTAATTAGAAGTCTCTGAGTCACACTCAGGACAAACCCATTCAATTCAAGGGTCACAGCAGCAGAGCAGGAAGAGCAATGAATACACACATGCGACCCCCAAAAATAACATACAGAATTTAAGGGAGTTGTGGACAGCTCAAATTTGGCAGCTGCAACCCAAGAGCCACTTCAGTACTAAATTAGCATCTGACAGGTTTCTCTTCGGCACACTGTGAACGGGAACGCTGCCTCCCACAAGAGCTGAACTTGTCCACGTTTGCTGGGCTCTTATGTCCCCTATGCCACCTCGAGCACCACGTCTGCAGGCAGCCGCAGCGCACCAGAGCGTTATGCAGTGCTTAAAATACTATCAACCAGCGCAACCTTTTGCAAACAAAATGTGCAGTTTTCTAACACATAACCCAGAGCACCTAGGTTGAGTCCTGGGATTTCTCTTAAATGAAAACTTTTAAGACGAGCTCTGTTTCAGCTTGATTTTTCATTTGATTTCACAGCTCTGCACATCTCTATTCCTGCAGAAAATGGAACCAAAAATGAGGCCATCCCTCAGACATATATGGGCTCCAAATTATGAATTTGGCCCCGGTTTCATCTCGTATTACCTGACCCACTAGCACATTGCAGAGTGATGGGGCAGAGCTGCCCACAGTCACAAACGCCCAATCCCTAGGATTGATTTTACTCCAATCCACCCATGAAGGGAGGAGAGAGCTCGTTTCCAGCAATAAGCAGTTGCTTTAGCACTTCAAACTAACTCCAGCAGATTCTGGAATGAAAAATTGTAACATTCCCTGGGAAATATTTCGGGTTCAAGTGCCGTGTACACAATTTAGCCTTTGAAACCAAAAAGCATTGGCTGACTCCCACTTCCAAGCGCCTTTTACAGGATACAGCACAGTAAGGATGATACGAGTAACACAGACGAAGGGGGCTGCTGCAACAGTCTCACATACCTCTTCCTCTGTCATCGACTCTTCAACTCCTTCCTCTTCAACTACGAAACTCTCCTTCAGCTTCAGGTATTCTTCATACTCTCTCTTCTCCTCTTCCTCCTTTGCTTTCCTTTTTTCCTCTTCCTGGACAGAAAAGATGGCAAGTGGTCAGGCAGCACCTCTCCAAGTCAGGGTTAGTTGCAGAAGTTGAGTCTCTCTTCTATCTGCAGGCCACTTTTCCATTAGGACAGAGTGCAGATAGAGAACGTTAGAAAACCAAAGTTCTCACCCAGTTGCCTCAGTAATCTCTCAAGCTGCTCTGCCTGAGAAATTTGTTTGAGAGAGTAACCACCCGACATGGTAACACAAGCCTGCACGCAACCCAGTGCCCTAGGCTGGTTCCTAACAGATCTGACAGAGGGGAGAAAAATGCTCTTATATAGTGAAGATCTGTCTTAATTTGCATGAACACGGGTCTTCTGCAGATCACCTGACAGGAAGGCCCTGCCCCCACCCGCTCTTTGATGTGACATCCACGTTTTTAGCAACTCGCCTGCCATGCACTGATGCACATTTGGAGCAAGCACAGGCCATAGGGGAGTTTTACGGGAGTCCATCCACGTGTGGGGAGAAGCTGGCTGGTAACGGAGCTGCAATAAAACCTCTTCCTGACGACATGCAAGCAAAGCACATCATGTTAATGGAAAGGACTGCAATAAAAACGTGGTTTAGTCATATGAGGCAAGGCATGACTGTACTAAGATTAAGAAAAATGAAGTTATTTTGCAGGTTGGACTGCTAATCAAAACCTACAGGCTCTGCTTTTAGTTATCTACAGTTAAAAGAATTTTTATCTATCTACTCTAAAAGAACTTTTGGAAGTCCTCAAAAAGCCCTTGCAAAAAAAACAACTGCAGACCCAGAAAACTCCAAACCAGACACATTAATATGAGTGAAATGGTAATGCAGAACAGCCATGCATGTTCACACAGCAAAACTGTAATTATAAAGTGATCTCTATCACACACAATATCTTAAAGAAAGAATTTCAAAAAAAATAGTTTTCTAGTTGGATTTTATCAGTTTGCAGCTTTCCTCCCCGCCCTTTGCTAATCTTGAAACACTTTATATACAAATTTAAACAGAATAAAAATGGTTCTTATACAACAATTCCTTACCCAAGAGAAAGGCATGTTTGCATACCACATGGTACCATTAGAGCCCGTTTTGATTTTGCAGTGGCTTGATTAACGCTTGGGAAGAGCTCTCCACGTTTCAGTGACAGTCTGCGCTGTGCAGGAATTGATCTCTTAAATAACAACTCTATTGATTTCTAAAAGCTGACTGCTCTGATTTTATTTCCCACTAATACAGTAACTGCTTTCTTAAATGGCTGGAAAACAAGCACTTGTTCCGTTAAAACATTAAGACATAGAGGTAAGTTATACATCAAACATCCTGAAAAATGGCCATGTTAGAAAAGACACTACATAAGGCCAAAAACAGTCAGATAAACCATTAGATTGTGCCCACAGGGCATAGGAGTGATGCCCTCTGATTAAAAATGTATTCCATTCAATTAAGAAAATTTATTTTCTTAATTGTATTTCATGAAACTCCTGGGAAGTCACAAGAAAAAATGCTATCAACGTGCAAGCGCAGGAAAAACTAAACTGAAAGGATCCTACTGAACATGCAAAGTCAAAACCATTTTTAATGTCAGCCTCATGAAAACCTACAGATCTGAGGAAGCTCTTGAAAAGAAGGAAAAAAAAAAAAAAACGAAAAGAAAACATTTTCTGGGTCATTCATCACCATAACGATTATCAGCAAAAGTCCAGCTGCAGGTTTTTATTTTCCTGTAAGTATGGCAGGAGCCAGGAACAACACAACCATATTTCATTTGGAAGTGACAGCAACTCTTCTTTGCTAACAATCACATCAAATTTAATCTTGCTCCTGAAAATAAAAGAATAAGGTTCTTTTTCTTATCTATTACAACGGTTGTAAGTGGACATAACTTGAAAGGAGAAAAATTACAAAAATTGAAAACTGCTTTGGCAAATAAATTCAAATGATTCTACAAAAATATCCAAAGACACTGCCCCATTTGCAAGTGGGAGTAATAAAAACTGAGCAATATTTTCCTTTATTTTCGGAAGGTCCAGCAAGTGAACAAGCCTCGTTGCTGTCTTTCTTATCTACGCAAGGAGCAGTAACTTCAATTTTATTCAAGTTTGTCAGCATGTTAACATCATTATTTCCATTTCCAGCTCAGCAGAGACACACACTTCTCTGCAAGTGAGAAAGGTGGAGTGCAGAGCTCTTGGACAGCAGCCCCTCTTTGGCCATCTCCTTACAACCCAATCCATTTTCCACATCCTAAATTCTCACGCTGTGGTTGGTGGAACCTTTCTAGGTGGTCTGAGACACTGTTTTGGCAGCTAAGGCACCCCAGCCCTCAAAGCCTCATGTTTCCTATTGGCTGCTGCCTCCTCCACAAGGCTAAATAATTCCAGAATCTTTTCAACCAACAGCCCCCAAATCCCAGCCATTCCCCTGCAGAGGCCTCAAATGCTTTCAACCTAAATTCCACTGCAATTCAGCCTAGGGAAAAAAAGGAAATATCCAAACATTAAATGGGTTCAAAGCAAGGAGAGAGATGACTTTGCACAAGTGCAACTGGCCAAAGCAGCAGAAGCTGGACAGGTGGAACCCTAGTGAAGCTGGGCTGGTTGTTAACACAGTTATCTTCAGTTTTTTAATTATTATTTACTTTTTCCACAGTCACTCTAACCTTCTTTCATATTCCCAAGTCCTACAGAAATTGCATGAAAGATACATGGTCATCTTTAGCCAGGATTCCTTCCCACAAAAAAACCCCACCTGTCTGCAAGCACAACCTACACATGGAAACACTGAGCTCCAGTTCAGGACTTCAGGGTCCGCTAATTAAACAGGGTGCAGCACTTACTTTGCATGTCCCATAGAGGCTGCACTCAGCTTAAAAATGCATTTAAACAACAAAATTTAAATTCACTGATGGGGTTTCTTTAGCCCTCCCTGTTCTATCTGCTGTTAATGGTGGTGGAGCTCAGTGGCAAAGCCTGGAGGAGAGAGAAGAGCTGGGCCACCTCCCCGGCCCTAGGGCAGGGAAATCCCAGCACGCTGCAGAGCTGGTGGCTGCTGCTGCTGCTCACCTTCGAAAAGAACAAGAAATGCAAAGCAGCTGAAGCAGGTTGGCTTTTCTCCTCACCCACCTAAATGGTAGCCAAACTGGGGGCTGGTTATAGAGTGAGGACTCCTTTTTGATCATTTGCCTGTGTTTCACGTGAAGGACAGAAACTCCCCACTCTGATCTAGTCACTGAAAAAGATCATAAGCTCAAGCTTCCTCAAAAAGACACTTTTTTTGTGTTCTCTGCAGCCAAATGCCCACATTATCGCCCGGATCCCCTCGCATCTACCTGCGTGCTGTAAATCTTGCGTGGTGTTTTGGCAGGCAGAGCCCCGGGAGCTGCCGAGCTCCAACGCTGGGGGAGACGCTTTTCAGCACGTTCTCCCCTCCTGGAACTGCTCGGCTCTGCTTCCCAGGCCTTCCCGCTGCTCTCCAGGCTCCCTCCATCCCTGTTGCCCACCGAGAGCCTGGATTTGCCGTCAGGCTCCTTTCAGATCATTACTTTCTGTTCGCCTTTGATCTTGATCACAAAGATTATTTCCATGGCATCAGAAACACTAATTGTGCCAACTGCGCAAAAGCCTGATCTCATATCAGCTTAAATCCAGGGTGACTTTAAAATTATTTTGGATTCATAGCTGGAAGCAGACCCTGAGTTTTGCCATCTTCTCTTGGGACCAAAGAGCCCTTTGGAGTCTCAGGATGCTGCATAAATAACTGCAATTTTCTGGCTGGTTGTAACATTACAGCTTCTAAAGGTTTGGCATACAGCAAAGGGCAAGGGGACACTGCCCAGCAGGGAAATATCGAGCCCTGCTTTGAGCTTTCGCTGCGATAACCCATTTAAGGTGGTGCAGAGACGGGGAGATACTGGCCCATGTGATAAGCAGCTTTCCCAAGAGCTTTGCCTAAGCAGCTTTTGCTGAGAATGGAAACTGCTAGTTGTGAGCTGGGCCATCTCTCCTCCAAATCAGATAAAGGACCAACTTGCTGACAAACAAATCATTCATAGGCAGCTTATTCCACCGCTCAGTGGAAGAGATCTCATTGCCGGGGAGGATCGTAGAGCAAGCACTGGGCTCCCGTCAGCCTCTGTCTGCTGCTGGTTGTTCCTGCTTGTGGCTCCGAATCCTTTCTTTGCCGAATGAGGAAAAAAACTTTGGGCTCCTCTGGCAAATGCTTTGAGGTTCACAGGCTGGAGACATCCTTTCTCCACCCCATGTAACATCCAGTTTTCGGTCTGATAGTGCAGCTCCTGAAGAGAGTGCAAGCCTTGAATACAAGTGAACAATCTGGCATAGAGCACACTGAGTTCTAGGTTTTTCTCATTGCCCAGAGAGAGAAAGGAAAACACCTTTAGAAAGGCAAAATAAAAAAGGAGCATTTCCTACCAGTCCTCAATCCCTGGAGAGTGTGCAGAATGAGTTTTCTGCAAGCTCAAGCAATCTGTGATTCCTCAGAAGAAATTATATTTTAGAAAAGTGTACATGCTTGAAAACGGATGCTGAAAACCTGTAGCAAATCTCGCCAGCCTCCAAAGTGCACAAGGATGCATGAATAGCTGACATAAATGCAAGGCCAGTTACTGAAAGGGTCTGCTGAGAAGCAAACACTTCAGTGTGTGCCCAGCGCTACACAACGTAACCCACCAGTCAACACTGTTAAAGTGGGTGCCTGTTCTTACACGATTACACAACAAACCAAAGAGATGAAATTTAAGGGTTAAAAGCACTATGTTTGGGGTTACTAGCAGATTACCCACTTGTAGAGCTCTGAAGCAAACTATTTTTTATTTGGGTACTTCAAAAACAAAGCCACAAGACTAAATTTAGTATCCTGAGTTTGGAAACTTTGGGTAAAGCTGTGCTTGAGGAAACAACAAAAAAGACCCCACCAGATTTTTATTTTTAAATATAGCGGCAAACAAATGCCCATTTCCACTCCTGCACCAGCCTCCTTTTACTTCCTACCAGTTGAAAGTTTGCTCGCTGGAAGATCAGTATTTTTTCTTAGGATATCAGGCCATGTTTCAATAAGAGCTCACGCAGGATGGATTTGCAGGTGACAGACCCTGTTTGATGCTGCCTTTTGGTGCAGAAGAGCAAGATCACCATGAGTTCTGCATCAGCATAACTAGAAGCTGCTTCCTTAGCATAGCAAAGCTAGGCTGAGCAAGTAAAAATCTACAAAAATCCCTGTGCACAGGAGAAAAAGAAATAATAAAAAGCTCTTTGTGAGCAATCTGCAAGGTCTTGTATAAAGACACTGTTTTGCAACATCAGAGGAAGTTCGCTCTCATTGATAAGGTGTCGGTTGGTAAACCATCTCACCACTAAAAAACTCCAAGAGTGAAAGGGAAATCCCCAGGGTAAAGCAGAGCTGAAGCAAATGCCAATTATAAAGGAGCTTCCTCACATATATAGCCAATCAGGTCAGCAGAACACTGGAAAGGAAACTTGAATTTAAAAATATACTATCTGGTTTGCAACACTGGAGCCAAGGGGCAACCACATTTTATTTATATGTGCATACAAATATGCTTAAATAGAAGCAAGGGGTTATTTTTTTCAAGAATATGCAAGATTTCAGCCTTCGTAAGTCCCTTTTACACTTCAGCAACATGTAATGCTGTGTGGAGTTGCCCCAAAATAATTGGAAAGATATATCTGTTTTTCACCTGACTTAGGGATTCATTATTTCTTCCATATCTCTTGTGGGACAGAGGGGTTAATATTCAGTGGCTTCAAAGATCAACGCAGAGGGATTTCTACAAGACCTGCAAGCTGCAACATGGTTTTCTATCTCCTTGATCCTATTTAGGCTTCCTTTATCATCTGACAAACTTTTTAGATAGTATTTAATGGCACTGAAATCCTCCCTTGTTGTTGCCTAGGATCCAGCTATCAGCTTAAGGGTCTAGCTAACAGGCTGGAAGTTTCCTTTACACTAAGGACATCTCAGTGTTCATGGAAGTTGAGACATTTTTGGTTAAAAAGCTAACAAATTTGGTTGCATGGACAACTTGTTTTTTGACTAGCTGCTCTGGCAGCTAAGTTCTCTGGCAAACAAATTAAGTCTATTTGCAATTAAGTTAAACTTAGCCAGTAAATTCATGTGAAAAAAGCAGGTGGTTCACATCACTGAATGTGCAGCAAGTGAAACACTGCACAACCTGTGCACCAAAGACTGACTTTTCCTGGAGGCAATAAACCGTCCTCATTGGCACTAGCCTCTTTCCTGAACTGTACTTGAAAAGAAGGGAAAAACGGAGTCATCTGACAACAGTTTTTTTTTTCTCAGAAAAACTTCAGTAATAAACTCTGAATTTCTTCCACTTTGTGGGATTATATAAACTGAAGAAGAGCCGGTAACCAAACTGTTTCCAGAAATGCCCTCTGTTTTAAAACTCATGTCTGATCAAATCACCACCTGAACAACATTTCATAAAGTTGCCTTTGCATTTAACACACACAGGAGGGTAGTACATGTGCAGTGCACAAAATGCTACTGGTGCAAACAAAAAATCCTTTTTCTAGGGAAACAGCATCCTTTATCCTATGAATTGTGCAAAACACAGCATCATTATTTCAGCCCTGCATGGGAGATAAAGGATCAGAGAGGCAGTATCTTTTACATCATACAGTGGGTTTGCAAGGAGATTTGAAAGGTAATGTGTTACGATTGTAATGACAGGTTGTACTTACACGTACAGCAATCAAGTATCTACTCATCCAATTCGTTTCCCTCTCCTTACCCAAGCAAGACTAAAAACACTGGAGTCTTGTTATTACAGCACTGCCTGCAAATACTGCTCTCTCTGCTGACTGAGGCAGGAACTTGGAGCACCACAGCCTAAACACGCAGATGTCTCGCATCGATCTGCTTCCTGTTAAAGACTCATACGAAGACAGAGACATATAAACTAAGCAGTCCAACACTAAACACCATCAGACTTCTTTACTTTGATCCACACTCAATATGTTTAGCAGCTATTGAATTACCAACCTGCCTCAGACTTGGCAAAAAAAGTGCAGAAATTAATAAAATAACACATACACACACATAACAATCAAAATTTTTCCACTGAGTAGCAGAATATTCATGATGTAGCCCAGTGGGTTGGCTTGCTGCCCTAATTATGACTTACCAAGGGAAGCAAAAAAATGAATTCTGTAATTTTAACCTTAAGTATCTGAGAAAGTTATTGCCTGAAGTGAACATCGAGCTAGATTTAGTCATCTGAGCGCTTTTCAAAATTACAGCAAGTACTTCCTTGCATTGTTAGGCATTGTTATTCACAGCAAAAAAAAAAAAAAAAAAAAAAAAAAAAAATCAAAGCTGTAAATTATACTCCTCATTTTTACTAAGCCTTGCAAAATGGTGGGGGAAGCATCCCAGTGCAATCTTTCCTGGAAAGAGTGAAAATTAAAACAGAAACAAATAATATTTTCCCGAGTCAAGCAAAACAGATTAGCCTAAATTGAGCTGAAGGGGCTAAATCTGCTTTATTTTTCATCCTTTCAAATGCAGCAATTTCTGCACTGAAGACATCTCTGGTTAGAGTTGTACCTTTGTTTTCTACTCAGTTCTTGAAACATGCCCAAGTGATCCAGATGAGGCAGATGCACCGTTACCCCCCAGGTCATACTGCACAGTAATCAGCAGAGTTAACATCTTTGCTGGGGGCTAAAGTTCATTCATTTTGAGCAAGTTGGCTGAGCTCAACTGGTACTTGCCTGGCAAGTCACCTGCTCTGCTGGCCACCACTCTGGAAGGAATTGAAAGTCTGTCGTTGGCCTCCTGTGGGGGAAACGAAGCTTTCACAACGCTACCGGCCAGCCAGTGCATTCCCCTAAAACGTTTAAGCCACTTGGTTCATTTCAACCGACTTTTGATGTTTCTAGAATATTAAATTTCTAAAAGCTTTAAGAAAAATAACGGGGGAAAAAAAAAAAAAAAGAAGAATTGTGGATTGTGGAACTGGGTAGAGATGAAACACACAGAACAATGTATTGCTTGAAGGAAACCTCCCAGCCAAACTCAGTAAACTGTTGTGTTTGGCCTGCAGGATGGCCGAGCCCCACAGCAGGGGGACGGGCAGCAGATGTGTTCTGTGGGGCAGCCAGAGCTTGCCTGGCCTCCTGCTGAGCTGCACGTGTCACAGGGAGAACCTGGAGATGTTCAGGAGAGCAGTCACAGGCATCAAAGGCAGAAGTGGGTGCTAGTGCAGTCCGTGGGAAGGAGAAAAGGTAAAAGGTACAGACAAATCTATAGGAAATTACATCAGATAGTCCTGTTTGCATGAAAAAGCTTGAGCAAACAGAGGAATGGTTGGTACTTGCTGAGTTCAGTTACCTAATCTTAGCTTGGGCCACTACTAGACACTTCTAAATTTGTGCACTTTCCTTAGAAGGGCATCTCTGGAAGAACTAACCCCCTGAAAAAGTCTTCTTAAAGATGTTTTACAACCCAAAGTCTTGGGCCACATTACTGATGTTTCAGTACTGATATTCTCCGCATGCCACTCATTTTCTGAATTTAGGAGCCTTCTCTTGATGAGAAGGCTTCAAAAGAGAGCTTGGAAGATAGATGATTTTTCAGGGAATAACCACAAAAGTGCACATTCTAGAAGCTGTGCAACAATCCAATGGATATAGCCTGCAGTGTAATGTATGGAAAAAAGCATTAATTAAAAAATAGAATAATGAGTGGCTTTATTCTACCCTCATGTCTGCAACTGAGGGAAGAGAAAAAAGACAAGGCATTTTCTCCTTAAAATGTAATCAGTAACACACTCCCATTTATAAAATTTCTGCTTGAAACAAAATAAATCTGCATGCTAATAACCAAAATCTTCCTGCATGCTTAAGTATCCTGGGAAGTTCACACTGGAAGCTGAGGGCTCTGCTTCCCTGGGGGGGCAATTACCCAACATGAGGTAGTGCAGAACACCCTGGCTCTTGCCTCTAGGAGCACATTGCAAAGCTACTGCACAACTTGCTCCCTGCTACTTCTTAGCCACTAGCACAGAGCAGCTTTGAGAGAATTGCTTGCCCTCCTCGTTAAGGAAAGTGTTTAGAAGTATTCTAAAACAGTTTCTGTTTTTCTGGGTCACTTCTGCTAGCAAACTCTAATGTGTAGAGTTTAGAAGTCTTTAATTGTGAAGCACATTGTCAAATTGCATCATTTGAATTAAACTTTATAGTTTTGCACAATGGTTGCAAAATTGGTTGCTGGTGTCTTTCATTTTCTACCCTGCTGGTTATTGCTGCTAGGCAGGCAGAGCTAACAAGCATCACTTGACACCACAACAGGCAAAGGGCACGATTTTGAAGAAAAAAATATCAGTTAAATGCATGAAAAGCTTTTAGCATGAGCATAATCAGCTATTGGAACAGGGGCCAGAGAGGCTGAGAATTCTCCATCCTCGAGACAGGCAAAACTTGGCTGGACAAGGTCCTGAGCAACCTGCTGTAATCAGAGGTCCTTTGAGCAAGATCATATTAATTCCACGGGTCCTTCCCAGCCTACCCTGTGATTCTGCGACAACCAAAATTTGCCTGCTAGGCACCATGTTCCATGTTAGCTGCCCAGAAAATTGCTACCACTATTGGGCACAACTGCCTTCTTCACATACCCACACTTGAACTGATCCCCGACAAACTAGGGGCGAACTTACACACCAAAACTATCAACATAGCAAACAGGCCAAACAATTATTTTTACTGCACAGCAGTAGCTGACAGGCTCCCCTGGAAGGAAATTGCTTTCATGTTGCCCTGTCCTCTGGCTGCACGGGTCCTTGCATGTGTGTTTGGACATCTGGAGCAGGAGTTCTTTCACTTCTACAAAGCACCTGGGCGAACAAAGATGGGATCTTTTGTTGAAATCACTCGGTATGACTGTAACTCAAACTACATGAAGCAGCAAAAACGCTCAGAAAAGATGCATACAGTGGTAATGAGAGACAGGGAGTTTTTCCTCAGCACAGAGCTTAAAGAAAAGCAAAGTTACAAAGAAAAACTTGGTTCAAAATTTCCACCTACAAATTATAGCCAATCCCACCTGTCGTTCCTCTTCAAGACGTATTCTCTCCTCTTCTTTTCGCCTTTCCTCCTCTCTCTTTGACTCAAGTTTTTTCCGTTCTTCTCGCTCTGCTTCTTCAGCCTAAAGGAAAAAAAAATTGCAAGCCAAGACTTATTCTTCTTGAATATATGTAATTTTAAATTTCATATTGTGATACCGTGGGGGGTTTTCTTATTATCTTCCTGGATGCGTGCTCAGATAGAATAAAGAAACAAACCAATTAAAAAAAGAAAAAAAAAGTCATTACCAATTAACTTTTCCCCTAGATCCTTAGAATATTTAATATTGTGATAAGTTTATAAATTATCCCTCTGAAGGCTCTTTCACAATAAGACCTTTCAAGCTTGGTATGTGCATATGAACTTATTACTATAGTGATAGTATAAAACACCCTAACACAATATTGCTTTTCTCCTCACTTGAAATCTATTTGGAACGGCCTCAGGGGACAGGATAGGGGGAACGAGCACAGGCACAATGCAACCTATGTAAACCTCTGCAAAAATCATTTAGATTTTATGGATTCAAATTTTAAAAAGCAGAACTTCATTTAAAAAGACAAAGTAATTGCACAGGCCTCTTCATTTTATTTTTCTTTACCAAATCTAGGAGAAATACTGTTGCAAAGAGAGGGAAAAAGAGTGTTTAATGTATTGTTTACAGATTTTTAAAAATTGTTCTTCGGTCTCTTAAATATATTTAAATTTGAATATAGTAAGACTATATTAAGGCAGCAAGTACAAGACATTCTTACAGAGGATTTGTGGCTTTGAACATTTGAGTGAAAAAGACCCAACCAAGGAATTTATCTGTCTAAAAGGGAAAATAACAATCAGCATTTTTAAAAGGAAACAAAGGATTCCTTCCTCCACCAACCAATGCTTATCTAGCTTCATTCAATTTTGCTCAGATTTTCCACAAAAGAAGAAGAGAAAAAAAATCCAGCCTAACTACGTAGAATGACTACGGAAAGTTATGACAAAATGGTTAAAGTACAGAGTGAGTGAGGAAAGGATCGTAATGGAAGGCTATATATAACCAGGTTTGTATCAGCTGCCCTGCCAGAGGTCACGCTATTACAGTATGAAGCAGAGACATTTGCTCTGCATTTAGACCTCAGGCTACATGAAAATTCAAGATAGGATTTCTTGGCTTTATCTGGACCCTCTTCACATTTGAAACTTCAGTTGTTTTATGAAGTCACTCTTTTTTGTCCACTTTGCACTTCAGGTCCCGTTATGCAAAGTCGGTCTCAGAGTTTCATCTACTTCTTGCAAGCCCTTGTTCCAAGTTACAGAACAATACCAAGTTTGAAAAACAAAAGTCTGACTACTAAAAGCATTTAAAGTATAACACAGCAGTCATCCAGAAGGATACTTCAGAAAGGAAAACTGCAAAAAGTGTTTTGCTTCCCAGGTATTAATAGCAACTTGCTGGACAAAACTGAAAAATGAAACAGTATCTAAATGGGTAATTTTACACAAAGAATTAAGAAATGCGGCAACTGAAAAGCTACAGTGTGCTTGCTCTGTATGCTCTGCTTTAAAGACCGTGTTCCAAGCAAAACATTACACATTTCAGTGGAATACAGGGTCTGTTTTTCACCTTCTAAGAAAACAGTGACCACCTCTAAACAGAGGTAAAACCATAAAATTTTCCTGCTTTGACAGCACATGCAAAGCTACTCGGATCTCCCCATAGTTTTAGCTGTGAACCCAGCATTGTAACAGCAGCCCTCCCTGCATCCATTGCAGCTGCCTTCTGGAAAGGGCTCGTCAGCTCCAGGTCTTGTATGCTGCAGCAGTAGAGACCACAGAGCATATGAAAACACGAAATTTTACAAGACAATGTTACTCAGGCAAAAGAAAAGCCTAGACGAAGCTGAACAGATGCAATGCGTGCTTGACTGTACATTTAAGGGGACGCAGGGCACAGAGATTAAGCAGCAAGTTAGTGGAAACAGCCAATAAAGATCATTGAAGGATTTAAGCCCTTTCCTCCCCACCAAGAATCCCAGCAAGCACAACCAAAAGATGGCAAGGGAGGGAACAACACATCCCCATCTGGGGATGAGGCACAAAAGACTGAATTAACATTTTTAGAACAAAAATGAAGCAGCTGTAATGACCACAAGGCTTTTGCCTCTCTGGAGTGTAAGTCATCACCTGCTCTTTGCTGACTGCTGCTGTTCAGGCTCTGCCCAGGGTTTTATACGTGGCAGGAAATGCTTACCTCTCGCTGTGCTTTTCTGGCTTGTTTCTCTTCTAATTTCCTCTGCTTCTTTGCTCCAATTTTCCCAGACACCTGAAATTCTGGCACCTCCTCACCCTCCTCTTCCTCTGCAAAGGGAGTTAAAAGAGTGAAAAAATAGACCTTTAAATCATCTGTGAAGAGCCCGTTTAGGAAATGGCACCCATTGCAAAAGACAGATGCAGTAGAGGAAAAGGAGACACAAGTGTGTTTTGGACAAGACCAAATAGAGGGGAAAAAAAAAAAAAGGAATTGCCAAAGCCACAAAATAAAAGTAACAAGGCAAACACATGCACTGCAGTGAGGTCAGAAATAAAGAGTTTACTGGATCTTTTGAAGGAAAGCTTTCCATAAACATTTTCTTGCTTTCCACAATTAAGAACATACCTTCTATTTTCATATATATCTATATATATACACACACGCACCCTGTTACTACACTTTTAGTACTTAATACCCAGGCACAAAGACTGTCTTTCCAGTTACCCTTAACCTTAACACAACAGACATCCCTTCTAGGACTGGGATGCAGAGGGATACTGGTCGTCATCTAGTTCCAGCATCACATACCTACCACTACCTTATATAGCCAACCGGGAAGAAAAAAACTCCCAACAAGCAAATCTTGGCCTTAATTTCTTTTAATATACTTCAAAAGCACAACAAATTTGCATGTCATTCACTGTTATACAACCCATTTGGTTGCTTCTAAAGATGATTTGTGCAGACTTGAAATATGAAAGTATCATATTCTCAAATGATGTGCAAATATATGTACATCTTTGTTCACTGGGGGCTAAGAGAAAGGAGCTTTTAAAAACTGCTACCCCCACAATACAGTGTGAATCACTCCATTCACTAATCTAAATTAATCCTTGCTCCTGCAACATAAATACTGTAGGATTGACTTTAACTCTACAGGAGGGAGTGTTAAACCCATCAGCTCCCTGAAACTGGCTGTGACATGGAGATCCATGCCTTCAAATCAGAATTTCAATCAAGACCATGGGGCAAGATCTTCACTATGAGGGTCCCCTGCATTACCTGAAATCATTTATATTTTGAGCACCAACAGAGCTGCTATTCATGACACTGACTTTACATCTAGCTCCATAGGAGTCAGGTGGGTGAGGAAGAGCACGGGCAGCTCTCACATCCCTCCTGATATTCGGAGTTTATCTGGGGGGATTTATATTAGAGTGTGCAAGTTTTTCTCAGCCTGTTAAGCAAGCATAAGGATGAACGATACTCTTCTTTCTTTTATATGTAGAATTAGGTCTGAAACACTTTTGTTTTACTAATTCCAATACACCGTACGGTACGATGGTTAAGCCACCGAGACACATCATCAGAAACAAATGCAATTGAGAGCTGTGTAGGTGGCTCTCAAACAGCTCAGCTGTTTTCAGGATATGGAAGTTAACACGAGGCAGGCTTGTCAGCCTGGGCTGCAGAAAAAAAGCACCAATATTTGATTACTGAGATGATCAAAAGGGTTCCCCCTTCCTCCACCACAACAGCGACACTGAAGACTTTACACAGTAGCTTCTATAATTTTACTGCACCTTAAGATATATATATATATATTTTTTAAATACTGAGTCAAGGGGAGTTCCAAACAAAACAGATGAGCAACCAAGCATCAGAAGTTACTATTTCTCATTCGCAAGTGAATATGAGAATTATTCTTTAGACAAATACTTTTGGAGAACACCGTTAAGATATAAAACATTATATTTGAGGGAGAGAGTGCTCCCTCAGCAAGTTTGCTGATGATCCCAAACTGGGAAGAGTAGCTGATACCCCAGAGGGCTGCGCTGCCATCCAGAGGGACCTGGACAGACTGGACAACTGGGCAGTCAGAAACCTCATGAAGTTCAACAAGGCCAAGTGCAAGGTCCTGCACCTGGGGAGGAATAACCCCAGACACCAGTACAGGCTGGGAACTGACCTTCTGGAGAGCAGCTCTGCAGAGAAAGACCTGAGTGTCACGGTGGATGACAAGTTGACCGTGAGGCAGCAGTGTGCCCTCGTGGCCAAGAAGGCCAATGGGATCCTGGGGTGCATTAAGAAGAGCGTCTCCAGCAGGTCGAGGGAGGTGATCCTGCCCCTCTACTCAGCCCTGGTGAGGCCGCATCTGGAGTATTGTGTCCAGTTCTGGGCCCCACAGTACAAGAAGGATGTGGAGCTGCTGGAGAGAGTCCAGCGCAGGGCCACAAGGATGATCAGGGGCCTGGAACATCTGCCCTATGAGGAGAGGCTGAGGGAGCTGGGCCTGTTCAGCCTGGAGAAGAGAAGGCTGAGAGGGGATCTGATCAGTGTCTATAAGTACCTCAAGGGAGGCAGTGAGGAGGATGGGGCAGCCTCTTTTCAGTGGTGGCCTGTGATAGGACTGGAGGAAATGGCACAAACTGAAGCACCAAAAGTTCCACAGGAACTTAAGCAAAAATTTCTTAACAGTGAGGGTGACAGAGCACTGGAACAGGCTGCCCAGAGAGGTTGTGCAGTCTCCTTCTCTGGAGATCTTCAAAACTCTCTTGGACGCAGTCCTGTGCCACGTGCTCTAGGCGACCCTGTGTGTGCAGGGGGGCTGGACTAGATGATCTCCAAAGGTCCCTTCCAACCTTAACGATTCTATGATATGACACTACTCAACCTGAATTCCCGAGTGCTTCTCAGATTTTATCTATATATTAAAAGTACGTGAGCCAGGGGTCAGACAGAAGTCTAGCAATTCTTTTAAACCATTTTTCCAGGCCTGGATCAAACGTGGCTTTGTTCAGTTATACTCTTCTTTCCTCCCCTTTGAAGCAGCTGGTGTGATCCCGTAAGTCCCACTTCCTCAAAGCGTTTTCTGGTGCTTGCAGGTACAAACAACAAAAGAGACATACTGATGGGTTTTTAAGGCCCCGATTCAGCAGATCATTAAGGGTTTACAATGTGTTCAATCCAGCTATGCCATCATTTCCAGAGCTTGCAGAGCATTCCCACTAGGTTCCAGATCCAAGCACCAGACAGCAGAAATGTTTTGACATAGGGAAGGCTTTCACACCACTTTAACATCTCTTGCTTTGTACGAATGTGAGTTTTGCTCAGCTGGCCAGCTGAGAGGGAGTTTCAGGGCACTCCAGCTTCTCCTTAATGTTTTAAATGCATTGAAGGCTGGCAAGAGGTAGCAGAGTTAATGGTCCCATGGGAGGTGTTTGAATTCCCTGAAATCTGCAGCATGCATTTAAAAAATTTCTCCAAATATCAACAGAAAAGAAAATGTACTGATGTTCTCTATTAGCATAGGAATTTACTGTCCAGCATGCATGGACTCCAAAAGAAACAGAAAGAACACATCTTATTTTTCAGCTGCCTTGAGACCTGTATCAGAGAGGCTTGGTGAAACTTGAAACCAAAGCAAATGGATTCCCATCCACGAAAGAGGACACAAGTAGTACGTGTGGCTGCTCACACAACCTTCCTCGGGCCCTGCAGACTGTTTTATTTATGATGAACATGGCACCCAAGAAGCAGGAGAGGGGTGAAGGTGCCAGGTTCACTGCGAAGCAAACAGCTCGTGCTGGAAGCAGAACACGCATGGTGTGATTAACACTGCAGCGATGCACAACATGAGCCACTGGAAAGGAATCGGTCCACCCTATGGAAAGGTGTGGGCTTTCATGGGTTACAGAGCTCTGCAGTGGGGTACAGTCATAACAAGCTTATTTTTTAAAATAAAACTATTTGGTAGCTCTCCAGTTCAGGAACTAAATGAGACAGCAGTCTATCGATCCGTAGACACAAAATCGGCCTACACCTAGGACAGAAAAAGGACACTAAACAGAGGACACGAAGCCCTTTGAGAAGCAGTCAAACCACTCAAAGCTCTTTCCTGATGACACCTCTTTCTTGCATACATATGGCACAATGGAGAAACCACACACACCTACCTCTTCTACTCACCATCTGTGCTCAAAATGTCTCAAGGCCAGACACAAACTGTGGATACCTTGATAACACTAATGTCACTTTCTATATGAATAGTGGCAAGTCAAAATTAACTTTTGATTCACTAGTTAGGATATTAGTAGTCATGGAGACAAAGTTTAACTGCACTAGAAAGGTTTTCCTACTGATTAAGCACTACACTTATTTCAATTACTACGTGCATATAGTGCTATTGCCACCTGTTTCACAAGAACACCCAAGGACCACGTAAGTGCTTATAAATTTCCCAGCCCTTCCAGTACATCAGAATATGGGGAGATGCAAAGTTACATCACAGACAGATTGACTGCTCAGGAAAAAATGATGCCTCTTACTGCAATAAAACACATTCTTCCCATTAAGCTCTATACAACATTCATTACTAAGCGCATGGCTAAAATTACTACTTTGAATATTTTTTTTTTCTAGAATATATACAAAACGTTCAGGCAACTTTCCAGATCTTGCAAGTTATGAACACTAGGTTTAGATGCTACAAAAAACAATACTGGACCGTTTAGCATGTCCAATCATTATGCTCTTTGAGCTTCTAAAACCTTTCTTTTGGTTTTGTGCTATCTTCAACAGCAATTCACAGAGGGAAAACAATATTCTGATCTCCAAACTGTGCCAAGCAAAAAAGAAAGGAACTTGGAATTTAATTTATATCGGACTTGTAAAATAAAACACGATAAAGGTCTTTCAGAAGCTAGATGCTGCTTTGGGTAGCACTAGACACACACCCTGTCAAAAGCTGCTGGTTTTATCATTACCGATTCTACAGAAATAAAGTCATTTAAATTTAACCCAGTTTTCACTGTACTGTGTGTTGCTGCACCTGCTGCTGAGATGCACAGGGGTAACAGCTCAAAGAGGAGGTTGAGACATTCAACATTTTTGAGTCATACTTCTACCAAAAGCAGCAAAGCTACAGCTGTGGACCAAACCAGATTATTTCTTTAATGCATTTTTTTTTTTAGTTTATTTGTGTGTAGGATGTAGAATTGACCCCCTTTCAAAAACAAGCCCTTGAAGCATTTCCCCAGGACCACGCACCAGGCTGCTCAGGCATTTCCCTCTCTCATGCCATTTCTGCTTGCTTCTTTCTCAGACTAGCTCAGCCTCACCCACAATACCCACCAAAACTTCCACCCACAGGGCTGCCCAGTGGTCTCTGTTTTGCTTGATGGTTTGGAGATTGCTATCAGTTCTTAGAGAAGGTTGTTTCTTTCTAACTGCTCTAAATCACAGTGCAGTGACACCCACCAGTTTCAACAGACAAGTATGTTCTTTTTCTCTCCCTGGACAACAGCAAGTTTTAGGTCTTATTGTGCAGCTCAGAGTGACAGAAAATCTGGAATGAAAAATCTGTGTCCCACTCGCCAGCTGCCTGGACAACTCTGGATCAGGCACTTCCCATGCGCCTGTCTGCTTCTTTCCACCTGCACATACTTTTTATCATAGGCAGATGGGTTCTCCCATTACATATTTGTACAAAGCGCCTGTTTGAAATTAGGTAAAACAGTTCTTCAAGCAATGAAGAATTTGCCTCAGATCACCGTCCTCATTACTTTTACTGCAGGAGGATCAAGAGAGCCCAGCCATACTTGCTGTTTGAAGTTCCTTTAAGTTTCTTGATATGAATTTACAGCTCACCTTTAGGCAAAAACTGGGCTGGCTGAGTAACTTTCTGCTTAAAAAAGCAGGAAAAAAAAAAAAAAGTAGCATCAGGAAAATAATCTCCTTCTTTGCTGAGCTCTCTCCAGTGCTCAAGGCACAGTCAGCAACTTTGGAAGTACAAGCTCCACCTGAGAACTGGACAACTGCTTTTTCTGTAAATAACCAGCAACAAATAAAAGCTCTAGATAAGCCTCCTTACAGACATCCAAAAATGGAGTCCAAGCGGACTCACTCAGAGCATCAGTCAGGCAAAAACAAGGGCTGATAGTGACCTCCTCAGTGAGAACGGGAGCAGGGCCTGGAATTGGGAAATGGCTAATGTTATTTATGGACACTGCTCCATGCTACGAATTATCCAGAACCTGATTCCAATTTGTCCCTTTCTCCTCCTTCCACTGTTCAGTTTGGCTTTTCCTACCCCAAAGGATTAATGCCCAAAATCCACACACGTTCATGCCTTACAGTAAGTTGATTTGTCTTTGCTGTAGCTAACTCCACAAAGCCTCTTCTGGCCAGGCTAGATTTGAATTACGATCCAACAGAGCTAAATCTGCTGGCTGGAATATTAGAAGTAACTTAAGGAGCTGCACAGAGCTCTCCTTCCAGACCATTTCCCGTTTGAAGATGGGCAAACATTCTCCGAGGAACATAGACTGGAACGGTTGCCTCAGTTGCACAGGACTGCACGAAAGACAGCAGTGAAATGACAAGGATTAAGACGGGCAACATCGGCCACACACAGAGAATCACAGAATGGTTGAGGTTGGAAGGGAACTCTAGAGATGATCTAGTCCAACCCCCCTGCTCCAGCAGGGACACCTAGAGCACCGGGCACAGGGTGGCATCAAGGCAGGACTGGAATCATAGAATCATAGAATCATAGAATGCTTAGGGTTGGAAGGGACCTCTAGAGATCATCTAGTCCAACCCCCCTGCATACGCAGGGACACCTAAAGCACGTGGCGCAGGACTGCATCCAAGGGGGTTTTGAAGATCTCCAGAGAAGGAGACTCCACAACCTCTCTGGGCAGCCTGTTCCAGTGCTCTGTCACCCTCACTGTTAAGAAATTTTTCCTTAAGTTCCTATGGAATTTTTGATGTTTCAGTTTCCGGCCATTTCCTCTAGTCCTATCAGTGGCCACCACTGAAAAGAGACCATAAGAAGATCTCCGAAGAAGGACCAACCAAACACGTTTTTCTAAGATGGCCTGGAAGTTCTGTCAATGGAACACGGCTTGGTGGTCTCACTCATTTTGAGAATCACTTTGTCATCAGAGCAAAATATGTTCCCAGCAAACTTTGGTCATAGCAGTCTATTATTAGATATTGATTCTCTCATAAGAGATGACCTCCTTTGAGTACTCAACTAACCACTGAAAAACATTACTCAGCCAAACCGCGCCAGTGTAGGCACCTGCCTAGCAAGCCTGCCCCCACAGCTCAGCACAGCACAACCCACATGGAACCCATGAACAAGGAACCGCTATTTGCACTGTGGGTTACAGCTGTATGAAGAAACCAGAGGCATTTAGTGCTTTGACCTTTATTTTTTTGTCTTTGACAACTTGCAAATAGTTCAGATGTTCTACCCCAGCCCACCTGAGCTATAGGAAGAAATTACAGCTTGACTTAGCTCCGCTTGCTAAATGGAGATTTGAATCTTCAAAATAACCATTTTCTATCCATGCTTACACTGAATGTCTCTCCCTTTCCCACACTTCCAGTAAGAAAGATTTAAGATTTCAATTAGATGACTTGCAAAGATGAAAATTTTAGCTGACTATACAAAAAAAAAAAAAAAGGCAACTAAAACCTACCAAGAATTTTGTAGCCATAGAATTACTTTCAATACGGACACATAGAAAAACTTAGTAGGGGCAGCAGAAGCTATGAGTTACTAATTTTATCTTTGAAGCTTTTTCATTCTGGAATTGAAATCTGATTGTTAGATGGAAAAAAGAAAACCCTCATGTTAGCCACAACTACAAAGCCTGCAAGAGTTACCATTAGCCCGTTTCCTCAAGTCAACAGAACTGGCTCTTGGCAGGCTGAACACTTTGGTGATAATACACGTTATCATGTCGGCGGGTGGGGGGGAGGGGGGAGGCTAATCCCAAGTAATGTGTCCATCAGTCATTCTGTACCTCTGAAACAGATACTTCTCTCCAAAGCCCACTCATGCTCTCCGAGGCTGTGGTGTTACTGCTGTATATCAGTTGCTCTAGCACTTGGAAAGACCATCCCAGAGTATGAGCAAAAAGCAACACATAAAAGCACAAAATTGAAACAGAAGAGAGAGCAAGAAGTTGTTTCTACTTGGAAAAAGGAGGAAAAATATCATTCCAAAGAAAACTTAAAGCAAAAGCAACAGGGCTGTTATCTGATGTAAAGTAAGCAGCAAAAGAATTATTTATAAATCCCAATGCATGGATTCTTCCATTGCTACAGACACGAACTAAGATAAGCAGCCTGCTTTGACAGCTTCACTTTGGTCCCTTGGCATTCAGACTTTTGAAGTCTGGAATCTAAAGGGAGAAGATTTTTATATTTCATTTTCTTTCCAGGATGTTCTCACATGAAAATTAATGAAGTTGAAAAGTTCAGGCCTGTCAATTTTCCATTTGAGAAACTGTTGAACGTAATTAGCTTGGATAGCACATTTTCCTGCCAATGTGAGCACAAAATGCTTTCTACAAGCTTCAAGTCAAGAAAAGCTGGAAAAGAACAATTATCCCCAAATGAAGGCATCACTATCTCTTAACAACTGCAGACCAAAGTCATCACCTTGGTCTCCACTGGAAACTCCAGTGCAGTAAGGTTCACTTTTATCTATACTTGAACATGAGCCCTGAACGCTTAACCTATGATCTGTGAGTGAAAGAAATCCAGTTAGAAGAATCACACTGGTATCATCTTTGAAGAGTAATAGGGATAAAAAGGTGTGAAGTTTCACCAGAGCAGGCAGTGGATGCAGTAGGGCTTGTGGGTGCAGAAAGGAGTTACTTACCACCATTTTCATGTCTATCACCACACCATAAAAATGTAGTTATGAACTGTAGGTTCAGGACAGGAACAGAGGACTCATTAGCAGCAATCTGTTGCTGGAAGGCAAAATGCTGCAGTCTCTGTGCTAATCAGACTTGATTCTAGTCATTACCTGGATTGCTTTTCAAAAAAGGAAAACTTTGTCAATGTTGTGGGGAATAAACTGGGGAATTAGTGCTTCCCACCGCTTTGCAACAAACCAATACTTTACTAGAGCTTTACAAATGAACTCAATCAAATGTTACCTTCGTCCCAGTCCTCTGCCTGTTGTGCTCTCCTTTGGGCCATCATCCGATTCCCCAGGTTCCTCCGGCGTCTGGGCATCCCATCCCCTCGGTCTTCGGCCTGGGGCCGAGCTCTGGCCACCGGTGCTGCCGCCGCCGCCGCCACATTTTGCTGCTGTTCCTCGTCAGCTGCAGAAGGGAAACACATTCAGTAAGAAATTGCCATCTCTGCTCTGATGCAGAGGTCACTTTGCCAGTCAACTTGTGCAATCAGAAGTACATTACTAGAGTGATTTTCCAAATTAGAGTGTGTATCTTCATCCTCACATGCTTTTTTTCCTCCGCCCTGCATGGCCACAGCTATAAGTAGCAGGTTGCTCTCCAGTGATTAAGCAGCATCTTGCTCTGGTACCTTCCCATCTGTGCACAGCGCTTTGTGCAATGCTTCATCCTGACAGCACTTGCTTTTGCAACTGAGTATTGATCACCTTAAAGCATATAGCATAAGGCTTTTATTTATTGTACATTTCTGCACTTCATCTGATATGACAGAGCCCTTACACTTAAAAAACCCAAAAACCTAGAACTGCCCAAAAATTGCCCTTAACTAATCCAAACAGATTGTTTCATTCTTAAACTAGAAAATATTTTACCTGGTGAGACTGACAGTCCAGGCAATTCTGAGTTAGCGAAAGGCAGGAGCCCAGGAATATTTTTCTTCCCTGCTAAAGCATTCAGATTTCTTTTTTTTTTTTTTTTTTTTTTTGGTTGTTGTATTTGTAGAATTTAGAACACAACTTGGGAGCACACGCTTTGGAAAAGAGCATGTAATTCTTTATACCTGAAACAAAACCTGAACAAGTAAGGGCTACACATTATGCCTTGCATACATTCAACATAACGCCATTCTACCATGCTGATTTAAACTGTGTTTCTTCCCCTACACACATGGACAGAAGGCAAATGCCAGGAGAGGACAGACTGCCAAAGGAGTCCGACTTTTCCATCACATTGCAAAGTTGTGCACAGTTACCAACTGAGCTCTGCAAATGAGGAATATCACAACAAAGGAGCACCCAGCAGACAGCATGGGAGAAAACTACTGACTGGTGGGCTCATTGAGAAAGTTTTCCACAGAACCACACGGAAAGTTTCCCTCTGAGACCTCCATGCTTCTACCACTACCTAGTACGGTAGCTCTGCGGCAACAATCAGATAAGGGAAAGGCACCATCAGCCTTGATACCTGCTTTGCATATTCCTCTGATAAGCGTAACTGATATTTATGTACGTTGTTACCTGCTCAATCCTGCAAAATGTTGATTGTTACAGCCTTAATGTAACTAATCATTCGAATGGTGTTGCAGAAAGCAGTGGAACTGCTCACGTATTCTAACTCGGACACAAATGCTTGTCCTTTGCTGGATTATATTTCTGTGATCCAAGAGGAGCACAGAAAGTTCTCCCCACTGCATGAAGTTTCCAGCATCCTCTGATCCAACCAATTCCTTTCTAAAAAAACCTACTGTTCAAATATCTAAGATGTGAAAACAAGATTCACTATGACTACATCTACGTGATGATCAAAGGTGTGCTCACAGCTCATGTCTGTATATTGGAACTAGCTTCAAAGCAGCCAACTTCGGTGCCGATAATAGAGCTGCAACAGCATCGAGCTCAGCATAAACTGCAAAGCAGGGTGATCTGAGGAAGTATTTGGACATCAAAGCCATTTTACCAGTTCAGGATTGCTGCAATGCTGCTGTTAGCAGCACGCAGGGAAGCTCCCAGTGCAGACAACACACTGTGACATTCTGAGTTGAGTCATTGCAGTATCACCCTGCTGTTACGCTCCTGTTCTCATCCACTCCCTTTGGTCTCTGGACCAAGAACAAGTCCACAATATATTACAGAACGCAGGCTCTAGAGATCACATAATTCTGCTGCTTCTTCAGGACTTGCCCAGCCTGATCTTCAGTGCTATAAAACAATGAGGGAAACGTTATGCCTCAAAGGCAGCGTAGCAGATCATTTACTTGGGACACTGTTAAATGTCTGAAATGCTCTGGGTTAGAGTGCGCAAAAAAGATGGTTTATTTAAGTGCAGTATTTCTCTCAAAATACCTTACGGTTCAGAACTTATCACCCTTCTATTCAAAAGCTTCAACACACCCACATCAGTAACTTTCCAAGCTGGTCCTGCACAGCATATCAGCTATGCAGCTCAAATGCTCATTCATCCTTGTTTTGGTTCCCATCTTCCTGCAAACCAGGGACCATTATGCACTTCCTGAAAGAGGAACCTATTTATAAGTTACAAATTCATTTCAAACCAAGCTGCTTAACTCTCCTGGAGGCAAACATGTGAGCCCAGTCTTAATTTTCTCCAGAAGACTGTAACTCCCCAAAGTTGGCTAGCATTAAAGTGAGCTCAGATAGAATAAAACCTGCCCAAACTGTGTCATATCACAGCAAAATGCACAAGGTAGTTGTTGGACACTATTTGGCTTTTCACATCTCCAAAATTCTGTCACTCTGCACACAACAAAACACATCTAAGCTCTGTGGATTTTCATCTAGTAGAAATCCTGCTTTAATCCATCTGTTTTTCCTCTGCCCTTCCATTTGCAGGACATTCAACTGGACAGTAGTTTGAAAATGGTGAGCATCAGTCCTTAAACTTCCCCCATCCCTCACAGGGTGGAAGGAAAAAAAAGGTTGTTTTTCCCCTAACATGCTTGTACCTGGCTTGTTCTTCAGCTTTCAAATATTTGTCTATAGGACTCAGAAAACATCTGTTTCTTCCAGAATCTACCAAGTTGGCTGTGTTCTCTCTCCTGCCCCTCTGGGATCATTACAGACCCACGAGAGCCACGTGCACAGAATTGGAGGGGTGAGACTGATGGTATAGAACCCTACAGGAAAAAAAAAAAAAAAAAAACTTTAAAACCTTGCTCTTAAATAAAAAAACGCTCACTCATACTCTTGGAAATGGATTGGCCACCAGATTTAGGGTCAAGAATAATTCTCTCCCAGGTCAGAGCCTGTGGGTATTTTTTGAGCTCCTCCTGCAGCACAGGGTGCGGTTCAGCTGCTGTGATTATCTGGACACATCTCAGCCTGCAGCTTCCTGTGACCACAGAAGTCTCAGACACGTCTAGTGTGTCCTTTAGTCACACCAGGGCTGACATGCTTCAATTAGCCATGAGATAGAGGCCCCTGAGTGGAACTTAATGACCAGCATTATGCAGGTCAGATCAGATGAGCCCATTCCTGTCTGATGGTTTGCAGAGTGCTGAGACAGAGAAGTTACATTAGAGTCCTAAGTTAATAGACCATATGAGTGGGAAAATAATGATGTCAGAAAAATTAACATAGCTTGAAAGCATGGTTTAGTTTTTATTAAAAGCATCAGATACTCCAGGTGATGACTCAGCCTTACAAAAAATGAAGGAATAGCTCACTTCAGAAGATAGCAGGTTTACTGATGTGCTGAGAACAGCTTGTCTCTGCATTTTCAGAGGAAAAAAAAAATCAACACAGCACAGAGGCAGTAACAGAGATTATTTCATGTGCCTTGTCAGTCAGGGCACAGCAACAACCATAAGACTGTACTTGCACTGTCACTTTATCCTCATGTAAGTCACGCAAGAAATAGCAAAAAAAAATCCTACAGGAAGCAGAACAGTTTCTGAAGCAGGATGTGAAGCTTTACCTTGAGATCCTTATGAAAAGTGCTGAGAAATCTCTCGGAGCACAGGGTTCCTAGGAGCTAGTTTTACATTCCCAGGTAGAACTTTATTCCTTTACGAAGCTCTGCAGAATTCCACTTCCTCGGAGCAAACACTTATCAGTCAGTACTTTGCTCATCACAGTGCCCTGTCTTCAGTTACATTGAACAACCCCGGCAGCGTAGTTCCAGGCTGGCAAGTTTGGAGTCCCTACAAACTGGGCTGCTAGGCTGTTAGCTCCCTTGCTCTGCACTATGCAGCACAAAGAGCTCCACCTGCTGCACTCCTGCGGATTACAGGCACTTCCCACCACGCTTCCCCGCAGCATCCAGCATCTTCCACCTTCACACTGACCTAGCCCCTGAAATCCAAGGAGACATCCAAAGAGGACAGATAGAAATATGCTTGGCTTTCCAGAGGAAGCACTCATGCCTGGTCCAGTTTATCCTATTACGGCATGTTCACAAAGACCATAGCCATACACAAGTGATGGACATGCCATCTCTTTATTAAAACCAGAAATGCTACTACTTCTTTTTTCACTATTCCGAGCAGAACATGCCCAGACGTGATCCTGCTAAAAACATCCTGCTGCTTGAAATGACCTTTTCAAGGAAATACAAAGTTGCAGTGTTTGCCTCTTATGATTTTTAGCTTCCTTCATTATTTAAAGCCACAAGAACTTCAACTTTTTCAAACAGCAGCTCCCCCAGTCAGAGCATACACAGTTTTGATTCCTCCCCATTGATTTAAAAATAAAAAGGTGAGAGAGAAGGGTCTCAATCCTGCAACAGCGACCATCACTTCTACAGGTTAGACTTCCCTGCATTAAAGTTCTTTCCATGTTAGTGGCATGAATTTACTACCAGATTTGTACCATTTCCATTTTCCGGGTAAGAAAAAAGGCACAGGAAAGCAAATTCCTGATGAGGCTGATTTTTGCAGCTATTAAACACACCAACGCCCCAGGGGTTTTGAAAAATAGTTTCTGTCACATCAGGAGAACAAAATCACTCCCACAAGACTGAAACTCTGTAAAGGACTTTGTAATGACAGTAGTCAATACATTAAGGTCAAGAAAATAAAGACTATTTGGGAAGAGTCAAAAAGAAGTTACTATTAGAAAGACTTCAAAACAACTGAGTTAATCCTGAATATAAACTCATTTTAACTAAATGGCTCAAAAGTGGCATTAAGCCTTTTTGAGCACTCCCATTATTTAAAACAAATGCTTGGGCTTCCATGTAGTTAGAACCTCATGCATCTGAAAAAAGAAAAAAGAAAAAAAAAAAAGAAAAAAAAAAACAGACAAAAAAAATATCCCAGGCCCATACCTCCTGATTACTCCAAGCCATGCAAATGAAACTTGTAATATTCCTGCAGCAGCCTCATTTCTCTAGGATATGCATCATCTAGTTTTATCAACAGCACAGTCCTAAGAAGCTAATGAACTAATGAAACTTCATCAGCTTCTAACCTGTTGAGAAAGAAAGACTAAGAACAAATCTAAACAATAAAAGGTCTCAGATTGTTGGGAAAAAAAAATAATCACATACTACTGAACTTCTATCAGCAAAACATACTTTTAACAAGGTCCTCATGCATGGTACCACTGTGCACTGGTATGACTGTGTTTATACTAGGGTGTTTTTATAGAAAAATTATCAAAGGTATTCTCCCTCCCAAGGCTCCCCTCCTAACTCCTGCAACTTGTGCTGCAATATTGACAAGAGGCTTCAGTGGTTACTGAGGCTAAACAATCCAAATAGGAGCCTTTGCAGCTAAACAACCTCCCTGCTTTCATTCTGGAAATATAACAATGCAGATAAGATGACAGTTGCATCTGACTCCTTCCCATGACCACTGAAACAAGGTCATTTTGTGCAGGGTTTCATGCTGCTGGCCAGCAGGAAACACTCACCGTGGGGGAAGAGACGGCCGTTTGCAAATGCTGCATCATCTACCCCTTCCCACACAGGACTGCATAACGCAGTGCCTAAAAACGCTCCTGCCGGTGCCCGCAGCAGAGAGTGGCCCTTGACGGATGGAAAAGCAGAAGTGCCAAGAGGGAAATTTCTGCGGAGTTCGTCTAATGGAGGCCAGCAGTGAGAAGAGAGGGCGGCCCTGTGGTGCAGCTCTCAGGCGTAACGCGAGTGGTGCGAGCTCTGCTCATAACCCTACCCACTTGCCAAGATCTTTGGGGGAAAACTGGAGGATTAATTAAATATATATATATATATATAAAATCACCCTTTAAGACGAAAACACACCATGTGTAGTGAATACGGCCAAGGTTCCTCACACAAGCAACGCTGCCATCTCCTAGCCTGTTTGAGCGCCCTGCTGACCTGCAGCCACTGTGGAGCTGCCCTGAGTGGGCCCGGCAGGACGGAGAGGGCCCTGTCCTTCGCAGATCCGTCTGGGGGAAAATGCTGCGATTCAGGCACACAGTGTGCACAAGGTGCCTTAAATCCTCCCCATATACATATTTGGAAAACTGATCAGGAGTGCAGGAATTCCCCTGGAAAAGATCTTCCCGGGAAAGTTGTGCAAACTCTTTACTGCTCCCCTCACTCCTCAGCGGGTGACGTGAGTTGTGCCAGGCCTCAGAGGCAGGTTCCCCCTCGGGGAGGGGGAATAAGAAGGGGGTGCAGTTTCACACTCCCCTTCCATAGTGGCTCCTCTTCAATGACCCCCTTCCCACCAGGGCCTCCCTACATACCCTCCCCCCCACCAACCCCACCACCGGACCCAGTTGAAAGCAGGGGCGGACCCGACAGAGCACCCCCGCCCCCAAACCCGGAACAAGGCAGAGCGGAGGGACACAGGGGGAAGGGAGGAGATTCCCCCAGACCCACCTGCCCTAGCCTGGCCCCGCAGGCGGGTGGCGAAGAAGACGAGCACAGCGAAGAGCGCGGCAGCCACAACGAGCAGCGCCGCGTCCATCCCCCCCCGCCCGGCCCCGCCCCCGCCGCCACACGGGCCTGGGGGGGGCGGCACCTGGCACGCACCGCCCCCGGCTGCTGCTCAGGACCCCGCGCCGGGCTGCCCTGCGCGCCGCCTGACGCCAGGGCGGCACCCTATTGGTCTCCGCGCGGCAGGCGGCACGCGGTAGCCCGCGCGCGGGGATGGGGGTGGGGGTCACGTGGGCGCCGCGCGCGGCCGTTACAACGGCCGTTAATAACGGTTGTTAACCGAAGCGTTTGTGCTAGTGTGCGGGGGTTGGGGCGGCACTGGTCTCGCGAGCCCCGAGGCGGCCCGTTTTGCTAGGAGAATTCAATCCCTACCAAGTTTCAGTTACAACCCTGAGTAATTTAAACCTCCTGCCTCTTAGATCGGTGGTGTGTGGACATGTAATGAAGCTGGAGCTTCAGCCCGGCTCTGTGAGGTGGCTGAAGGCCAGACTGGCTTCCTAGTTTGGCCCGAGCTGAATTAAATTTGTTATTGAAATAGGAAATCTCTCCTCATGCTGACCTTGAGCTGGGTACTAGTTGACAAAAATATAGTAAGATGATTTATTGGGTAAAAATGCAACTACTCTTATCAGAGAAGGCTAGTTTTATATATATATGTATGTATATAAAATGAAGTTCACAAGCTGGCTTGGTTTATTCATTGCTAGTGCAAGGTAGGCAGCCTGCAGCTGTAGATCGATAACTGCTTTACGTTGATCTAGTGCTGGTGTCCAGCCAAATGGAGGATCTGCCTGCTGCCACTTAAATGTTCTGTGAGCGGGGAAATAATCATTTCTATTTATTGCCTTTTTTAAAAAAAAAAAAAAAAAAGATCTGAGCAAGTATTGGCACAAAAGTTCCTTGCATGAACTTGGAGCTGGGAGTGGAGAACAGCCCCCAGCTCCCTCCACGTTGGGGTATCTGCCCCCAGATCTGAAACCGCTTGCAGGGCTCAGCTCCAGTCTCTGTGTGAGAGAGGAGGCACTTTAGTCTTTACTGGTTTGGACTTGTTCTGTGGTTTTAAAGTCCTGACTGATCTTACTCTGGGGATCCCTTTAGTGTGGCCATTTAGAGGATTGTTCTTGGGAGCTTTATTTTTTTTTCCTAGTAAAATATTTTAATAAAAATGGAAATTGGGTGTTATATTGTGTTCAACGTTCCTCTTTGCAAGCAGCTATGAAACTGGCTTCGCCATCAGGCTTGCGGATTTACTTCGTTTAATCACTGGAAGATTTGAGAGTCATTCAAAGCCTTAAATATGTTGTGCTATGGTGCTTTGGACTAACTGGACATTGGGATGTATTTAAGGATTTTTCTGAGCTAATTAGTTATTGCTGTGGACTGCGTGACTGTCTTTGCTCCAGTCATCATGAACTTGAGACAAATTCAGATGTTTCTGGCACAGAGCAACTTGCTTTTACAAAGAAAAGTATGAACGGAAAATTTCCTTCATGCTACATCAAGGTGTGTTTCAGAAAATAATTATTTTGTATTGTGTAATAGTTGGGGTGGGTTTAAAGTAAAACCCTGTATGAAAGGAAAATATGTTTTTTCCCCACATATTTGGCTTCAGATTTGAAAAATTGTGACTGATTTGGTGGTAAAAAGCGACGTATTAGGTAATTTTATCTGAGCTGATAGTTCTCAGATCCGCTTTTGTCATCATCCAGCTAATTGCGTTTATCTGCAGCCATGCTTATTGGTGTGAGTGGTATGTGTTTTATTTGCCTGCACAGTCCCTGCAGCCTTAAATAATGTCATTAAGGCAATGTTCATGATGTAATGTCATCCAGCCCTCTCTGGGTGGCCGAGGTAGAATCTTAGTTTTCCCTGTAGGTGTCAGCATTATGCCACGTGTAAACAGCTTAAAATGCATCGGAGATTATCCACAGAGCATGAAATGCTTAGTTCAGTTTGGTTGTGACACCTGAGTCTTCTTTAGAAACCTGACATGTCTTTTAATATTTTACATCCCATGGGCTCTATTTCTCAGGTGCTTTTTTATGTTTTTCCTAATTCAGATCTGGAGAAGTTCCTCTGGTTTCTTTAACTGGCCAAGCAGATTTTGAAGGATTTTGAAGTTGGCTTGCTGCCAAGAAACTGGGAAACAGTATGTGATATGATAGGGTTACTTGAGGGTTGGATGAGAGGTGGATACTACTGAACTTGAGAGAAGAACCTTTTGGAGAATAAATTATCCCATTTGGTCTTACAAATTTTGCAGTACAGTGGGATCGTAGTAGTTCAAGACTTGCAAACTCAGATGATTCCCCCAACTCACTGAGGAAGCAGTGTCTGAACCTGATTTTTTTTGTGTGCGTGTAAATACGTGGCCTTTCAATTTAGTTTTTATTTTGACAAAAAGTCAAGCAGCACATTTTCCCAGCAGAAAAAAAAAAAAAGGCCTCCGTGTATTTAGGAATCATGCACTAGAGTGAGCGATCACCACCTTGCTGCAGTAGCCATCCCATTAATCCAGCCGGCAGTCCAGGAGCGCGTGATTCAGTAAGTGTGCAGTGGCGCCATGTATTGATATCCGGTAATGAGGCTCTAAGTAGAGGCAATTCAGCTTCATCTGTGCTAATAAACTAAGTGCATCCAGGAACTAAATGAATTCCAGGCCCTGTGGCCAACTGGCACAAAACAGCCCTTTTCCAGGCTTGTAAACTGCCTTGCCTTCCCGGACAGGACGGCTGGATGTGAGCTACCTCTCGGGAGCTGTTCTTGGATGTTCTGCATGCTGAGCCATCATGGGAATTATCTAGGAAAACATGAATTGGCACAGCCCAGATTCGTTCTAGGGAACTTTCTAAAAAATTATCCACAGGGATAATTATTTTCCATGGTTTGGGCATGTCCGAATTCACAGTATAGATGTGACTTTCCTGTAATAGAATAGATTTACAGGGTGGATTAAGGCAAGTGCTGTGTCTACCTGCTCCCTGCCGCTTGGACGTGTACCTCATTCCCCCAAATTCTGGTCTATAAGAATGCTAATGAACAGCAGTGTTCTGGACCCACTTCTTCATGCCAGTAGGTGCAAAAGGTACTCGGCACCTTGCAGGAAGTTTTAGGAGCTGTGTGTGTTACTGAAGATACTACAGTCAGGGGCCGATTTGTCAGGGCTCTGCCTCCTGAGCAGAACTGCAGTTTGGGTTTCTCTTCTATTTGCACTCAGTGTATTTGGAGTGCAGCCAAATCCAAGCAGGACTTGGTGGTCCTGCCATGGTTAGCCTGAACAAAGCACTATTGGAAGTTAGAATATGTAGGTAGAATATCATATTTATCTCACTCTTATTTTTCTTCACCCTGAGGAATTGGGGTGATCACAGTTACAAGCTATAAAATAAGAGTGACTCTTTTGGCCTTAAAAACTGAGGGAAGATCTGAAACATCTAATGCCAGCAGAGCTAAGAATCTAAGAGAAATAGTGAGGGCAAAGATTTCCTTGTGCGAATCTTCAGAAATGCTTGGAGGTGGAGACTGCTGTGCTAATGGGGAATTAAAGGAAAAATACTGCAGAAGTGAAATCCCTAAGATTAAAATTCAGGTGCTGTCTTCCCACATAGCCGCAGAGGTGGTGATTTACCCCTGAGGACCAGCAGACAGGGTGCTGGGGTAAGACCCAGGGTGCTGCAAGAACAGCGTGGGTGAGAAGTGATTGACATGAGTTTCCTGATGTGTGCCGAGGCAAACCCAAAACGTTTCAAAGCCTCTTTGATGGACAGTGAAACCCTGCAAGATACATGTATTTGTGTGTCCTACTCCTCATGATGTCTGATTTCATGCAGGGACTGTCCCTAGCTCACACACAAACTGCCTGCCTGGTCTAGCACAGGTGGTTGTGGTCTGTGCATGTATGTGAGTGTCTTTCTACAACTTTATCATCATTGTTTTCTTCGTCTCTATTGACTGTAAATTGCAGTGATTCCTAATCAAAGTTTCTTGGAAAAGGAGGCATTTCCAGAAAACAGTCAGTTTTTTTCTAGATGTGCATTTTCTTCTGAAAAATCATTTTGCTGTGTTATTCTTGACTAGCATTATGTAGCTAGCCGGACTTTAGTCCAAACATTTCTGTCCCTGAGATTTTCTCGTTGAAAGTCAGAGATAAAAATATTGATCACAAAGTACCAGGGAGGACACCCATTACAGAGCTAGTGGTGTTATTAATGGCTGGTAGCTGCTCATTCTCAATATGTTTTTCTACAGTTCTGCTACATTTGCCCAGCCCTCCTCTCTCCAGTCTAGCCTACTGAGCTGTTTGTCTGAAGCCTTAATGAGCTTCCTGTATCTTTTCAAAATGTAAATTGTAGCCACTTCAGAAGGCATTAGTTAAGTAGTCTGTCACTGCAGCCCCAGTTTCATTTCATTTGTCCCTTCACTTGTTTCCATTAAAACCCATTTAATTACAAAGCTACCTTGTTCTCACAGGGCAGTCATCTCCATTTCAAATAAATGGGTAGCAAAGTCTGTGACTCAGCTGACAACACACGAGAAACAACCGAGAGCTCAATGGTCAGGCCCTCTGCACAGCGATGGGTATTATAAAGAGCTTGACATGTCCACCAGAAGGGAAAAGAAAACCCGAGCTGTCAGAATGTGATTTAGTTTTTGTGCTGCATAGGGGTAAAAAGAATAGAATGACAACCTGCCCTGCCCTTTGCTGTGTGTAACCCCACTGAATGGGGTGCAGTTGCTGTAATGCAGCGATAGCACCATGAGCCTGTCTCCAGGGTCTGATTGGGAATTTGCAAATTTAATGTGATTGCTGCTTGAGATAAGACTTTAGCTGCAAATATATATATATATATATATATTCCTAGCCAAGTTACTTAAATCAGTTGCATTTAGCTGGATTGCAAACTCCAGTTAATTTCAATGTTGCTCACCATTTAACATCACAGTTTCAGCACTAGCAGGTTGAGTGTTTGCCTGAATTTCCCATACTGGTTGTGATATATGGAAAGCTACTTTTACTTGGTCTTGGCTAGAGGCTAAACTAGGGTTCTCCCAGTTAGGTCTCTCTCTCAGGCAAAACCTCCCCTTCTCTAAAAGCTTGTTTCTGCTTTCCTCACCATCCCTTCTATCTGTGCTGCTCCTCTGTCACCACGTGTTGAAAGGGCTTCTGATAATCTTTTTGTCTCCAGAAAAAGTGTCTGTGGAATAACAGCCTAGAAAATATTGGGAAAAAAAAAGAGCTGTAAGATGATCTGGCATCACCACCTTCCACACATAAGCCTTGAAACAAGGGGCCCAACTAGGTCTGCCAGGTTGTGGGCAACTGTCAGCCTCAGAAGTTGGAACTAAAAGAAATTAATCTCAACCCAGTAGTAAAGTGGTTGTCTCTTTGAGTTTATCTCTGCTTCGGACTTCTTCATTGATGCTGAGGAAGTCTAGGTCTTCTTGATTTCAACCCTTGCTTCTTGGCACTTCTTCCTGCTTTTTTCTTTCTTTCTGTCTCAACTGTGAATGATGTGGCCAGGTAAGGTTTTGCCTTGTAGCTAGCACCATGTCAATGTACTTCTGAAGACAGAAGGCAGAGATGACTCCTCAGAAGTGTAGAGTAAAAGGACAAGAAGCAACAAGCGCAAGCTACAGCAAGGGAAATTCCAAGGAAATATAACAAAAAGGGATTCCACTGTAAGGACAGAGAACATGATGTCACAGGTCCAAAGAGTTGGAATTACCTTCTTTGGAGATATTCAGAAGTCACCTGCATAAGGCTATGGGAAACCTGAGCTAACTTTGAAGTTGGACCTGCTGTGAGTGACAGGTTGGACAATGTATTTCCTGAGGTCGGTTCCAACCTATTTTTTGTGAGTCATTCCACAAATGTCCATGAAATAAAAAGGAATTGCATGAACAAGAATAGATCAGCTTGAACAGAGTATGCGCAGTCTCCTTATCTGGCTTGGAAACAGCACTGTTCATTTTCAGCAGCTTCTTGCTGACTATTGACCACTGCATTACTGATGTGGAATATTTGCCTTTCAACTGGAATTGCGTGGAGTTCATAGATAACTCTTAGAGCAGGAAGGCTACTTTCATCTCCCTGGAGCTAATCCAAATAGATTATTTTGCTGGAGGGAGTTGGAGAAGAGCAGGAGAAGACAGGGAGTGTCTTTCTTTAAATAAACTAATCCCTAAAACCAAAGCTTTTAGCAGGGCTCCAGCAGGATGAGGAGCTACCAGGAGCTGGCTGCTTCTGCCTTTATCTCGTGTTTTACTCGTCTCAACTGAATTGCCGTCTCTCTCCAACAAGTGGTGCTCCTAGCTAGTATTAATTGGGAAGTGTGGGGAAAACAAACGCAGCAGCTGTCTCTCTTGTACCTGATCTGTGAATAAGTGGGGGAATATAAGAGCATAAGAATTGTCAGGCTGGATTAGGCTCAAGACACACATATTGTAGTGTCTTGCTTTCTTCAACAGCCAGCACGGCACACTTCCAGGGATCATTTTAAGAGCTGCTTGAAGGCTTTGCGGCAAAAATCAATTTTCTTTTTCCCTTTTTCTCCAAGTATCAGTCTATTTCCATTTTTTGTAAGGAAACTTGCAGTAAAAAATCAGGAAAGTGTCTATCGCTTCCTAGGACAGTTTGATTCACTAATGATGTAGACCAGGGCTGGTTATAGGGGCCGTTTGTTGGGGTTTGCACAGCCAGGATAGGGCAGTTTGCATCCCACGGGTAGATGAGAAAAGAGCAGGATGGTACTTGGCCTTTGACAGGGGCTTGCAGGGTTATTTTGATGCCTCTGCTTTTTCCGTGCACAGTGTGCGTGTGTTTTGAAGGGTGTTAGACATGTTAGTGGTGGGGATGGCAACCTGCAGGTTGGATGCTGACCACAGCATGCAGATGCTGGGTTCCTTCCAGTGAAACTCTTCGCAGTGGCATCTAATCCTTCAAGAAATCATTCCATGTTCAGGAGAAGTCTAGGTTTCTCAACTAGCCCATGATGACATTAGAGATCTCATGGAAGGTCTCCAAAACAAGGGCAGGGAACCCAGGCACGCTTCATCCCTCAGGAGCAGGCACAGCAGCCCTTTTGCAGGGACCTGTCTCCAACATCTGAAATGCTCTTTGCTTTGGGCTGCAGACCCTAGAGCAAAAGAAGGAGAACTGGATCCCATAGAAGGAGATACAAAACCAAAACCTCACTAGAGGGACATCCTGGATTTCATCTGAAAGCTGAAACCAAACAACTAGAGAAAAAGTAGTCTATGAGACTAGGTCCTTGGTTACAGGCAGGCTGTTACACCAGAGAAACACCCAGAAACGGCACCTCACTTAGAGCACTGAAAAGTCCAGAGCCGTAGGTTTGAGCTAAGACTGTACAAGGCTTAATTGCTAGTATAATCATCCAATTGCACAGGCCCAAATAGCATCTTAATGGGTTAATGACTGTGTGTGTATGGGGGATTTCAGAGGTTACATTTTGAAATGTAACTGTGCTCAGTGTGATTTTTAAAAAAGAATTGGTGTGAAGGGCTTAGGTTTGGAGCAGGAGGTTTTGCAGTTTTGAACAGTGCTATTGCAGCAATTTATCACTACAAAATAAGAGAGATTGTTTGATCACTGAAAGTGAGTTGGGTTGTTTACCAACAGATGCAGAGGTGCCTATGTACAAATATTTGGCAGGGTTGGTATAGAAAATAGACTAGACGAGACCCCAAAGACCCAAGGAAAGATCAAAGTGTACAGGTTTATTTTTGTGTTGCAGCTATTTTCCCCTTGGAATGGGAGCACAAAGGCAGAAAGAAGTGCTGAGGCAGGAGGAGGGGAAAGGCACTGTCTTTTTGCATGTTACCTGACATTTGATCATTTGCAATCACGTCAGTCGAATCAAAATAGTAATAGAAACAATAAAAAAAATGATACACATGATTTTTCCCCCCCTTTTATTTCAGAAACCATCCTCAGACACTAGTAGGGAAAGATACATGAGGGTTTGCAGGTTTGTTTTTCCTTTTTTTACTCAGCCCTATTATATGTGGAACTTCATGATTTCTGTTTTGTCGAGAAAGAAATGCTTGTGCTGGCAGCTATTAACTTCTGAACTGCAGCTTTGTTGACTGGTTGTATTCTCACTTCACAAAATCAAGAACTGGAAAGACAATCTTGTGGTATGTTTTTTTTTTTTTCCCAGAATCTGTAACAATCCTGATGCCTGCACATGTTCATATAATAGCTGGGCTTTCGGAGGGTTGTTTTGTTTTGTTTTGTTCCTACTTGTTTTCTTTCTCCATGAGCTATTGTGGAAGTGGAAATACTCACCTGCCAAAGGCACTATTAAAGAATACCTAGTTTCCCTGTCATAGCTTTAAAAACTATCAAGTCCTTAAGCGCATGTGTGTACTTGATTGCTTGTTTATTATGTGCTGTCACTGGCTGGTGATGATGAGAGTATTTCCATTTGCTTTCATCCAGCTGAAGGCAAATGTTTACCTGCTACTTTACCTTTTGAAATAAACTTTCTTCGGGGTATTTTCTGTGGCAGATTTCTGTAGTGAATCCATTGTTTGATTTCTAGTAGATCTATTTTCTGATTAGTTTCCTCATCTGCTTGACACTTCTTCACAGTGAATATTATCATAAGGTGCAAGAAGAAAGATGGGAACCTCCTGAATTTTAAGCACGATCCAAGAGACTTTTCCAGAAAGCTGGGGGATTATTTTAAATGACTGACGATATCTGTCATAGGAGGCACATTCTTCTGTCTAGAAGGTTGGAGGAGTCACAGTTTTGTGAGGTTGCATCTCCACACTCTGAATGATAGTAGGATTTTCACGTCTCAGGCACCAGAAGCTTCAGTGAGGTATTGTATGACCTTCCTGTAGCCAAACACAAGGACATAGGGACTGGATGGACAATAGATGCAGGACAGCACTGCACAGAGACCACTGAGGATGCTGTTCTCAAAGCTGCTCCCAAGATGTCCCGAAACATTAGCAATCCCAACTGTGTTCTTGCGAGCCAGCAGACTGTGTAAATGGAGAGCAGCAAGAGCTTCCTTGACTTCCTGGAGCTGCAGGTTCTCTTTGCTTTAGGGCCTTCAAATGGCATTTCTTCCCTGGATTCACATCACTGATTTCAAGCTGTTTAGGTGGACATGTATGGGAGGCAGGAAAGTGAATGTCATAGTCCAAGGGCTCCCATAACCTTCTCATCTAAATCCACGTGTTCCTCAGGTGCTTACTGAGCCGTTTTGGGTGTTGCTCCAGCTGTAGCCCAGGTTCAAAGTGTTCATGCTCTGCCCCCGAAGAGCTGGGCTCCCTACAGCTGCTGGTGGGTTGTATGGAAGTTAATGAATCCATCAAGACAATGGTGGTGGGGAAAGGTAGTGTCTTTTGAGTAATTAATGCAGAGCTGGAGGGATTAATTGATGGCCAGTGATGACTGCCCTGGCTTCATTGTCTTCTCCTTGATTTAAAACCATAGCTTGAAAATTACGTGATTAAGCAAAGTGTTATTCATTTATTGGCTATCTAGTGGTAGAGGTTATTGGAAGATTTCCTAGATTCATAGAAAGTAAGAATGCCAGGGATGGCTCAATCTATCTATCTGCCCCAAATCAGGATCAGCTCTACCCGAGGCAGCATGATCACTATTCTGTAGTAAATATTCATTATAATTCTATAATGAATAAAGAAGGTCATTGTTCTTTAGTAGCTCACAGGAAATCCATTTAATAGCAGAGCTGACTGGTGTATATATAAACCACTATGATATTATAATGAATATCACAAGAGTTGCAACACACTAAGGAAACTCCTTGCAACCAAATGAAGGGACATGCCGAAATTTTACCTTCACAAAGTTTAAAATAAAATAAAATAAAATAAAATAAAATAAAATAGCCTGCTTAAGAAACATAAGCGGAAAGGAAAATCAGCTTATTTTAATCAAAGCAAGAGGAAAAAAGCTAATTTAAATCAGTCCAAGTAATTGTAGGCTTAATTCTTTGCTCTTACTTGGCTCTTCAGTCCTAACCTCACACTCCTAAGAGGTCTTTTCACCTTGGAGAAATAGAAATTTGATTTGTGCACTCACTGACCCCCCAAAGGGATAGAGCGAAGCTGTCCACTCTCAGCAGAGTGGCTTTCCAGCTGTGCCTTCTACACAGTTATGTTGAAACCCTCCTTTTCTGGCCATTGTGATGAGGGGGTCTGGGATAATTTGTCCCCCTCTGTGTTCTAAGATATATGAGCCTGAGGTACGGAATAACCAGTATGGATGAAAGGACAAGGAGGAAGTTTCGCTCCTGTTCGGAGCCAGATGCATCAGGTGGATGCTGAAATGGATACTGAAATGCAGATGTGCCCTGGGCTGAGAACAACTGCTAAATCCCTGTCATTGGGTACCAGACTCCTAACCTCTCCCACAGCCTCCAGCAACAGCTTCCCCATTGCGCTGGCTACATGATGATGTGTGAAAGCAAATGCACAGTCGGATCATTGCCAGCTCTCTGCAGAGATGGCGGCAGCGCTGTAGCCAGTGTCAGAAAACGGTGTGTGAAGGTGCAGTATCACTAGACATGAATGAACTTCTCCTGCTGAGAAAGGAGGTTTTGCCAGAGCCAAGAATGTGTTGGCATGAAGGGAATTTCAGTGTCCAAAGAGCTTTTGACTTCCCTTGTTTCGTTCTGACAATGTACCACAGATTTGATTCAAAACACATTATGGGTATAAATTAAAACAGGAAGTTCCACCTCCATGTGAGGAAGAACATCTTTCCTGTGAGAGTGACAGAGAGAGCCCTGGCACAGGCTGCCCAGAGAGGCTGTGCAGTCTCCTTCTCTGGAGATCCTCAAACCCGCCTGGATGCCACCCTGTGCTCCGTGCTCTGGATGTCCCTGCTGGAGCAGAGGGTTGGACTGGATGATCTCTAGAGGTCCCTGCCAGCCTCAGCCATTCTGTGAAACTCTGGAGCTGTCTCTAAAAGCATCACAGCTGGGAAAACCATGTGTTCCTTGGGAAGTATTGAAACATCCATGACCGACAATGATGGCAAAGTCAAGGTACCAGGTGAATACTGGGCTGGCCCGAGCAAACGCTTCGTGTGTCTGCAGGATTTATTCCTGTCTGCCCATAGCTTCATGTCAAGGAGGTCTCACATTAAGCAGTAAATATCTACTTGGATCATTTAAAAAATATTTTCTTCCCCAAATGTCCTACTTAAAAGAAAAACCCACATCTGCAGTTTTCCTTCTTTCTGCACTTTTTAATCTCTTCTAGAAATGAGTGAAACAAGGGGAAGAATACTGAGTAGATG
The DNA here is from genome assembly GCF_059628265.1 of Tinamus guttatus. NCBI lineage: Eukaryota > Metazoa > Chordata > Aves > Tinamiformes > Tinamidae > Tinamus > Tinamus guttatus. The sequence continues at coordinate 3,876,621 of NW_028288752.1, forward strand.
AGGGTCTAGAAAGCTCTGACAAAAAGTCCTGATTTACCGTGGTGGGGGGGGGGCTTTTCCGAAATTCCTACAAAGAGAAAAATGGAAGTGCATTTTTCCTTTTCTGTTTTATTTTTTTTTTCATCTTGAAATGGCACAGATGGAGAGGTTTTAAGTAGACAATTCAAATGAATAAGTGGAGGAGAGACCCCATTTCATCCTGGCAGTCCTTCTGGAAACGAGGCCAACTCATTATCCAGAGATCTCCACATTTCTCAGTGGAACAGCCTGTTCTCCCTGCCTCTGCACGTGGCATATTCATCCCCGTCATCTCATACCGTCAGCAGAGGTTAGTGCTTGGAGGGAGACACCCTTGGAAAGTTGCAGTTTCAGCACAACCAAATCTCATAGCTTTGTCCCAAGCCTTGCAATATTTATTTATATTTGTATTTGCAAAAAAAAAAAAAAAAAAAAGAGTCAAAAAACAGTTTTATTTTTCAACCCACCCATCCCTCTTCCTCATCCCCAGGCTACATCCAACCCTGAAGGATTTGGACAGAAAGAAATAGAAATATACTGGCAGCTTTCATGGGTATATCTGCAGTTTTGGGATTTCCATTTCATCAGAAAAGCAAAAATAACTAAGAAGTGGAACCAAAAGTGAACTCATGTTCCAGCAGGCAGCTATGGAAGGGCCGTTTTACCTTTGCTAAGCGCTGCCCCATAGCAGCAGCTGGGTGAGTTCAGGACTCACCTCTAGTAGCTCTGTCACCCACCGTACCCGTGTCTCCAAAGCCATCAGCCATGCCAGAGCAGGAGGATGGGCTGTGGATTCCCCCCGCGATGGATTTTGCTGCCACCCTGTGGTCAGAGCCTTTGGAATTCGCTGAATGCTGTCGCGGCAGCAGGATGATCTCCCATGGCCCCAGGTCCTGCTGCGGCACGAGTGTGTGTCTCTGTCCTTGATGATGGGAGCTCTACAAGGAGAAAGGGGCATCTCACTCTGACAGCTGCTGCTCCGAACCTGGAGTCAGTCTGGACCCCACGGGCAAGGAGAAAACTGGCCGTGGAAGGTGTTGCAGGAGCTCGTTTGCTCCCAGCTCTTTAGCACCTGAACTGCGCCTGCTAAAGCTTCGTCTGCACTGGCCAAGCTGCCCAGGGCAACATTTGCCCTGTAACCACGGGCTAGCGGTACCTGCCTGCTGAGTTCCCAGCGAGCCTGGATGCCAGTGATGCCTTCAGAGCCTAGATGTCACCTTGGGTGTGTCCACAGGGTGGGCTTGCAGATGTGAGACGTGGCTTCACGCTGGTACCTTCTTCATCTGGCGGGTGCTTGTGCAGGCTGAGTGTTGCAGTGGGGGAGACACAGCCCCAGAGTCTCTGCTGGAGCTTGGAAAGGGATCTGGACAAGGAAGCAGTGGTTCTGGATCAAACTGAAGGCCCATCTGAGGCTTTCTTCTTTTTTTCTGGGTCTGCCCCTGCATTGTAGCTGCATGTATCAATCAACAAATTTGTTCTGTCTTAGGACCAACTGGTGAGACCTAGCTTACTCCATCGAATTCAACTCAACTAATCCATTCCCAAGAATTGCTTGGAAGTTGGTCTGCTGGCTCTGTCCATTTACACGTCTAGACATTTGCTTTGCAGGTGCTGCTTGAGTGACAGTACAGACACAGTGCGTCAGACCTGAGACTCCCCCAAAAGCAGCACGTTCTGGGTTAGCCACCCTGTTTCAGTACTGAATAAAATTCTGGATTCCAGGCTGCTTTATTGTAAGCAGCTCCTGGGCATCCAAGGAACCACCTTAAGAGAATACAGCCAACACCACCCTGCACCATCCACCCACAGGCTGACAGATTAGATCTTGTTTGCTGGTGCCAGAAGTCTTGCTCACTTGTTTGTCATTATCTGGAGTTTTGTTAGGTCGTGTAAAAAAAAAATCAGGAATTCTTGAACAGAAGCTAATTTAGGGAAGGAGAAAGTGCAGACACATTCTCAGAGAGCGCCGGAGCAGCAATGAAGTGGCCCTGCCAAGGAAGGTCTGCTCAGGAGGAGGCTGCCAAGGAGCTTCTGGCCATGCCACACACTCATGTGGCCCAGACTGCTCACCTGCCTCCAGGGCGTGCAAACCCACCTCCATTTCTAATTGCAATTAGTGAACTCCCTACAACTAGTGAATAATTGTAGGGAGGATGGGGCCAGGCTCTTCTCGGTGGTGGCTGGTGACAGGACAAGGGATAATGAAACACAGGAAGTTTAATCTCTGTATGAGGAAGAACTTCTTTACTGTGAGAGTGACAGAGCCCTGAAACAGGCTGCCCAGAGAGGTTGTGGAGTCTCCTCTGGAGATCTTCCAAACCCGCCTGGATGCCACCTTGTGGCACATGCTCTGGGTGTCCCTGCTGGAGCAGGGGGGTTGGACTAGGTGATCTCTAGAGGTCCCTTCCAACCTCAACCATCCTGTGATTCTGTAACTCTTTCCAAAACTTGTGGTTTGCTCTGGAGTTCTCTAATTCTGCAGATCTCTTCCACCCACTCCAGACACCGGCTAGGATATTGCAGAGAACAAAATCATCCTCCATTCGAACTGAAATAAGGAAGCCAAGCCAAGAGCTGAGCAGACGTATTTTCTCTTTTACTTCCCCTTTTCCCTCTTCCTTCCCTTCTTCCAGGAAGATGATGGGGATATGGGCATAATTATTTGAGAAAGGGGTGTCCTTCCCAGGGAGTTCTGCTGGCAGCAGTGTTGTAGGTTTGGGTTTGACATGCTTTTGGGAGCACAGAGTGGGTGAAAAAGTGGCTGCACTTTGGGGCTCAAAGCATAGTGGTCAATGGTTCAAGGTCTATTTGGGGTCTATTGCCACCCAAAGGAAAGTTACAGAGAAGACAGAGCCAAATTTTTCCCCTCCATGCACAAAGAAGAACAAGAGGCAACAACCGGTTCTAATTAGATGCCGGGGAAAATTCCATCACCATCAGGGTGTTCCAGCACAGGAGCAGGGGAACAGAGAGCCTGGGGAGTTTCCGTCCCTGCAGCTATTTGGAACCCAGCTGGATGCAGCTCTGGGCAACCCAGTAAGTTAAAAGATGTTCCAGCTTAGAGAAGGAAATTGAGCTAGAGATCTCCAGAGGCCCCTTCCCACTGCACTTACTCTGCGATTCAGATACACGCGGCAGATGGAGTTGTATTTCCCTGGGGTCCATGCAGAGCCTTTCTGCCAGAGCAGCTGATCTGCTCCTTGGCACATTCCTCCTCCAAAACCCTCTGATGAAGGGAAATCCTGCAGCCATGCAGGCGCATCACATGGACCACATACATCTAAAACCCAATATCCCTGCAGACCCCCAGCATTTTGATAACAGAGTTTTTATATCTCTCCTTGAAACAGTTAGAAGATTTAATTCACCCGGTCAGTTTAAGAGGCTCTGCCTGGGAACAGTGCTGCTAAGCAGAGTGGCCTGGTGACTGTGCAAGTGAGGCAGGCCTCTTCCCAGATTATTCCTGCTGAATTGAGTGAGACATCCTTAAACAGCAAGTTTGCCCACCCCAACTGAAGTCAGGAGTGACCTTCTTGAGGCCTTGGGGTGAGGCCCTGGCAGAGCTGGGGGCAGAACGCAGGTGTCTTGGTGTCCAGAGAGCTGCAGTGCCACCCAGGCTTGCAGCTGGGCGCATAGTTTGTCTGGATAAAGAACCAAGTTTAAGCCTATATTAACATTGCTAACTGCCTGTGGCATATGAGGCTCACCTGCATAATCTCTGTATCACTGTTTATCATTGGGAGGGGAAGGAAAATCCCATAAATAAAATCAACTTTTTCCTTATTCACGCGCTCTCTCCGAGCCCAGAAGGGCTCACAAAAATAATAAAGAGCAACCCACGCGTAATTCAGGAGATAGAGCTGCACTTACCTCTGATGCAGCGGGTAATATATTAGAGCAAATAGCTTGAAGGACCTGTGAGATCAACACTTTTATCACCAAGCATTAAAAAAAAAAAGAGAAAAAGAAAGAAAGGCCGGGGGATGAAAGCAGCCTTTGGATAGATTCAAGCATGGAGCAACTTGTTTTGTCTTCACAACCCATTTAAATGTTATTATAGCGAATCAAACAAATTGCCCAACAATAAGGCCATTTCTTCTATTGACCTCTAGAGACTAAAGACAATAAAATTCTAGCACTTAAATCAGCCTGTAATGAGAAGATTGATGTCTTTGGGAAGACTTGCAGACCGCAGCTTGGACCAATCTGCCACGAGCTCCTATTTAATGTCCTGCCTTAGCAGGGACTGTCTGGTTTTCCCATAGCAGGGCTTGGTGGGAGCAATCCCACTCCAGCCAGCTTCTTGCCCAGTGCAGGGCTCTTAGTTGCAGCAATACCAAATGTTTACATTTTAAATGGCTTCTCTGGCTGTACCAGTGGGCTAAGATTTTTCTTATGTGTGAGAGTTCTCCTCTCCTCGGGACAAAAATGACCTTCAGGCATGTGGTAGATAAAAGTTTATTCTCAAGTTGGTGGATTTTCTTAGGAACATCTCAGAGGAAGTGCATAAAATTCCTGTCTCTGTCCATAAATCTGTATCTCTCTACCTGTATCAGCTCTTTTGTTTCAGTGAAGAGCCAAAAACTACCTTTTAGGACACAACCAACACATGGTTCAAACTAGATTAGAACCTTTCAAGCAAAGGAGCTTCTTTCCAGGCAAACTGCTGGTTTAGAGATTGAAAATCAAAGTTATTTCCAGAAGGACTGCTTGGGCAAGATGTATTGTAGACATTTTGCTGAAAGTTGGCTTTTCTGACCCATTCAGATCACTGGTCAATAATATTCAGATCACATTTTGTGGGCAGCTCATACAAAGCCCACTAAGAAATGTGCTGGCTCCCAAATGTACAGCTTTCCTTTTGCAGTTGAAGACATGAGCCCTGGACAGGGGTCCTTCTGTCTCACATATGGGATAGGAAAAGCAGAATATCATAGAAAAAAAATGTCGTTATCACCTTCCAGAGAAACTGCAGAGCAGTAGCCAGGCTTTCTCCCCCCATCCATGCAGCATCCCTTACTCCAGGGTTTAACGGTCCAAGACCTAGTTTGCTGTGGCAGATCAGAGGGTCTTGGTTCAGGCTGGCTGAGAAATTTGTTAAGGTGTGAAAAAATATGCGAGCTGAAGCCCTGCAAGAGAAGTATAAAAACAGGCGAACGCCTGATCACGGAGTTGTGATAGCAGCTTGAGGATTCCTGGGGGAAAACACTGATGCAAAAAGGTATAAAATATTCAGGAGAAAAGCAGAGAATTGGAAGACAACAGCTCAGCAACACAGAGAGTGGATTTCCAGGAGCAGGGTAGACCAGCCCTTTCCACCTGGCTGATGACAGCAGAGCCAGCCAAGATTCCTGGGGTGTCTCATCAGGGAGGGTGAGCTTGAAGTTCCTGAGTCTGCTCTGGGTACGAGCCAGTGAATAATTGCTTCAAACACCTGTGTTGTGCATATTCTGCTTGCAGAATCTCTTTGCGCATGATAAAAATGAACAAAAATCTTGTATTTTTACTTTTCTACTCCTATCATGCAATTGGTCCTTCAGAAGGGGCACAGGCCCGACATCTCTGAAGGACCAGCTGAGCTCTGTTAAGACTCTGATGCATTCTCTGAATCTGTGAAAACTCTCCTGAAGTCATATCTTCACTCCAGGCTAACCTTGTACCCTATAGTACGTTGTTGTCATTGCTAATAACAAAGCCCTAGCTTTGTGCAGAGCTTGCAAGGCCTCAGGACAGAGGTTTGTCTGCTCTGCTCAGTGCTCAGTGTGGACTTTCCTCATTTGCCAGCAGCTTTTTTTTTTTTTCACTTGGTTTAGCTGTGACAGCAGTTTCTCTAATTGACCAGGTGTCTGTGGCTAATTTGTTATATTTTTGCTTGTCTTTGCATGGTGCAGTTTTATACAGACAGCAAAACCAGTTATTCTATGCAGAGGGAGATATTTTTGAGTATGGCACGAGAGACCTCATGGCTGTAGACAGCACACCAATGGGCAGTTGCAGGCTCGGAGTGGAACAACACTGTTTTTTAAGGGCAACAAAGAGACACCACAGCGAAGGGCAAACCTGGACATACCAAACCTCCCACTAAGTGTGCAGGCTCCATCCTTAGAGCTAGTTAGCTGTATAGGACCCTTTGAGCTACCAGCTCTAACTTTGAAGTTGACCCTTCTATGAGCAAGGGATTGAACTGGAGACCTCAGAGGTGCCTTCCAACCTCAAGTCTTCCACTGAATTCATGAGCGTTAGTAAAACTAACCTTATGATACTTAGAAAGGACAAGGAGACCTACTTCATAAAGGACACTAAGGGCAACTAACAAGCAGACTTGCATATTCAAGACTGGTGCATTTAAATCCCTTTGAACTTCTCCAAGATTAGCCAGAAGTTCTCATTTGATCTGATTTTTTTTCTCACTTTGCAGTACTGACTCCTAGAACTAACTAAAACCATTGGAACTGTTAATTGAAAGCTAAGTGTCAACAGTAGCTCAGCACAGAAAGAGTTTCAATTAAAAGCAATCTCTTCTGCCATCCTAAGTAATATTTTCCCTCCTGGCTAAATTTTAACTGAGGCACAAAGTGGTTGCTTGTCATTGCATTAATGGGATCTGAGCTATTGTGTGGGAAAACTTCCTTTTAGTCAGAGGCCAAAGAACTTTTAATTTATCATCTGCTGAAAGCAGAGGATTGCTCTTCAGTATGATCTGGCTGATTTGCTTTTGTCTTCTGGGCTGTGTGGGTGAGGATTGAGGTGTGCTGAAGGCCACACCAAGCAGCACATTTGAAAGTCAGAACTGCATGGAGAAGGAATGAGGTTTTTCTAACTCTTTGCCCTTCCTAGCTCTCCATCCACCCCTCCCCAGGCTGGCCCGCAGCCATCCCCTCCTGGCTGCGACATTTACCCACTCTGGCTGAGCTGAGTTGGACTGTCCCCATGTGCTGTCTGGCCAGCAGGTCTACCTTGGCAGTCTTTGCTTCATGACTGAGGAGTGGCTGCAGCTTGGCCCACACGGCTGGGCCATCTGAGGCCACAAACTGAGGCCCTTCAGGAGGGAGGACAGCAGAGGAGGAAAAGCCACTGTAAGAGGACAGCGAGTGACGTGAGGGGGGAGCTGGGAATGGAGGCTCAGGAAGGCTGTCCTCAAGATTGGTGACGTGTCTGTGAGGGAGGCTCCTTGCTGAAGGAGGATTGTTAAGGCAGGTTCTGTGGAGCAGGGCAGAATGGAGACCACGCAGCAGTGAGTCTCGTGGCTAGGAAGCACGGGGAGAGCTTGGCCCAGTTGGGTGATGCCTGGCTGGAGGTGGATGGTGACGCTGGTGTGTGTGCTGGAATGATATGGTGGACTGTCAGTGTGTATTGAAGTGATATGAGTCAATAGCAAAGAAAGTCAGTGACTTCTGCAATGCTACTTTTGTAGCAGAGGCATCAGCGTGGCCATCAACGTGCTAAGCACAGCTTCTGTGAATGGCACCATTGGGAGTAATCGGCATTAGGACCTTGGAGCCAGGCTGAAGAGCAGAGTCTCTACTTATACCATCTCCCATGACCTCCAGTGACCTTGTCCTGCATCCTGCTTCCTCCAAAGCTAGCCTAGATGATCTTGCATCAATCACTTCATCTTCTGATCCCCAGACACGGAATGACGATGTAACGGGGTGTCACGTTCCTGGCTCAGCATAATAACCACTAATCAAGCGTGCAGGTTATTAAGAGCGTTCCCGGATTTATTTTCCTGAAAAGGTGTCTAAAACCCACTAAAAGGAAGTGGTAGAAAGTGACAGCTCAAGAATGAACTGTTTTTCATCATGGTGAAACAGGGATAATGATCTGCCTACTGTTTTAGAGCTTCCATGTAAAAAGTGTTCGGGGAGGTTATGGGAGTTGTGTCTTTGTGAATCCTTAAGAAACAGCGGATCATTTAAAGGAGCAAAAGTACTAAGAGCTTTTTGTGCTCCTACTCTGTTTTCCCCTTTGCCTTCTGGTCAGCACTGAAACCTGCTGCCTTCCCATGATGTTAGGGACATGAGCTGCAGTCACTGCTGCCCGCAGGCTGTTGGCAGGGAGCAAGAGGGACCTACAGACCTTCTCAGTTGTTTTCTAGCCAATTTCTTCATGGTTTGAGAAACTGCTTTAGCCATCTGTAAATGACAGGCTCTAGCAATGGGGTGAAACTGGGCAGAAAAAAGGAGGAAGTGTTTATGTGTAAGGATGATGATCTGTGGAGAGCTCAGGGCATGGAGAAGGTTCTGTTGCGTTTGCTCTGGACATTATTGGTTGATGAAATGGGACCTGTGGGATGCAGACACATAACTGTGCTGTCCTTACCAGGCAAATGCTGTCAACACACATTTGGGGCCGTTTTTGGTGTCCAAAATTGTGTTTATCCTGGTGGCAGTACAGCAAATAGCCAGTGTACATTGCAGTTGTCATACTGATAAATGGCCTGAAAGCACCAATAGGCCCCAAATGCTGTTTGTCATGATGGGAGGCTTTTTGATGGACCTAGACCAGTCAGTGCTGGATAAAGGGAGAAAAACTAGTGTTGCTTTGCTCTGAAACACGGGTGTATTGGTTAATCTTTCCTCATTATAAGAAAAAACACTCAGGTGGGCTTACAAAAAAGGGAAGCTTGAGCTGAAACTTGTACCTGGAGCATGGTCCCATTACTTTTTGTGTTAAATGGTGAAAAAATCTCCCAAGCTGTGGAGATATGAAAAAAAGCATTATTCTGGCAAGGCCGGTGTTTTTTATTCAGCAATTAATCACTCCCGCAAGCAAGTGGGAATGATGACGTTTCACATCTGTAATCTGTAAAATGAGGGGATGAAACAACCTGTTTCTCAAGCATGTGTTGAGATGCTTCACAAGATGAAGTGCCCCGAGAAGAAACCCTTATTCTGTGGAGATCTCTGTGCCTTTTTGGCAGCTGCCTTTTTTCCCTTTTTCTCTGCTTTGAAGGTGCTCAGGAGAAGAGCCATACACAACTGACTGAGATTTATCTCTGTGAACAATTCATGTATTCAATAGCCATAAATCACTCTTGAAGTAGAAAAAGTGTTAAAAGCAGGAGCACTTCAGTTCTCCTTAGCCTCAGAGCCTCCTGGAAGAGCCATGGTGGAGGCTTTTGCACTAAAAGACACAATGAAGTTGATGAACAACTGTCATGCAGGCCTGGTGTCAAGAGAAAATCTTCAGGAGACAGATGGGGCTTGGAGCACTGGATGTAGATAAATGATACCAGCAAAGTTCAAAAGCAGTCTGAACAGTCTCTACTTGTGTGTGTGACTCATAAAGAGGATGATGATTGCTATGGACATTACCCTCAAGCTGTGTTTTTCATTGCAGAGTTAAAACTACATATTGGTCCGAGCAGAAAATTATGGGGAATTGGGTGACCCTCACCAGTGTGAGGTGCATCCCATCTCCTTCGCGTTGGTCTAACCTGAGCCCCTCCATGGATCTCTACCTGTAGATCATTAGACATTTCTGCCTGTTGTTTTGGGCAAGGTTCAGCCATGTCTTATGTCCATCTGTCCAGTATCATCCAACCAACCTCATCCATCCAGTGCATTTAGGCATTGCTGTAGAAGCAGTGTGGCACCACAGAGAAACAGGCCCCTGCAGAGAATCTGGGCAGCAGGCATGGGCTTCAACAGCCTTTGAGTTTTCACAGAGCAAAGAGCTTTTTGTGCCAGCTCAAGCAGACAGTTCCTCAAGCTGCCAGTAATTTCCTGTCCGACTTGCATTCCCCTCTGCATTTTGGTTTGCAAACATGTCTGGGTGATAAGCTAACCAGTTCCCAAAGTTGGGATCTCCTTTCCCATGACACCCTCCAATGAAAGTCTCTATATATAAAGCTTAAGTTAGTTAATGCCACAGGAAAAAAATTCCCAACCCGTAAGCCTCAAATTACATATTCCTCAGGATATCCATTTCCTCACCACCTTCAGAGGATAGCAAGAAATTATCCAACCATAAGCTGGTGATTAACAGCTCTCTGATGCTCACAGCATGACGGTTCTGACTGCAGTGCCCAGATCATGTAAGGGTAGCAAAATTTGGGACCCCTTTGAACTGCCAAAGGGCTGGGATGATCAAGCTGGGTGGAAACTCCAGCCATGTGGTGCGCTTGGCCATGTGGTGTTTCACCAGTTTCATTTGGCCACAGAAACTCAAACAAGTTGAGGGTGCAGAGGGTATATTTGAGCATAGCTGGCGGGCAGCATTCGTTAATTATGTCTGGAAGGGTTTCGGAGATTGATCTCATGCAGGCGTGATTGCATGTGTCTTCTTCCCAGAAGACTTCATCAAGAATAAAAATGGCTTGAGAAGGCTGATGTGGTCCCTCCAGCCTTCATGTACTGCGAGTGTCACCCTCGCTGTCACACTCGCTGTGGGCCGCTGGACACGGGGCTAGAGCGGCCTTTGCTCTAATGTGCGACAGTCGCTCGTGTTCCTGCGCTCAGGGTAACGCAGGGCAGGTGTTTGACTGAGATCACTGTGTCCTACCTGAAATAATTTACACCGAACAATTGGAGAGGAAAATAAATAAATAAGAGCAATAAACAAAACCAAAAGCTGTTCTTGAGCTCCTTCGTCATGACTTGTCTGTGCTAGGTGAGCTCTCGAGGGAGGTGCTCGTGGCGCACACGAGCCCTGCACACTCAGTCATGTGTGTGTGTGCCAAAGGGGCCTTGGCCCCTGCCATGAAGATCCTAGCTAACATCCTGGGGATCTTTTAGCCGTGCTTTATTTTGAGCTTTTATGAGCCTTTCAATCCCAGTGATATGCCATCAAATTTTGATGTCTAACGAAGGAACAATTGTCTCTTCACTTCCCTTTTATAGCAGCTGAGGCTTTCAGTAACATTACCCTGCCATGTTTTGACATCTGGCTTGTCAGTGAGTGCATTATCTACCACAATATGTTTTTTCCATGAGCAAAACTTCATCATAAATTCACTGGTGGGCTGCCTAGATGCTGCTGTGTGAAAAACCTACCACTTCCAAATAGTAAATACGCTTCCAGACACAAAGTTTGGAAACTGCTTTAATACCAGACAAACTGAGATACAGAGTGTTGCCTCAGATGACTGCTCCCAACTGTGCCATGGCATTTGGATCCCAAGAACTCTATTTGTCATTTTTAGCTTTAGTAACCTGAGGACAGAGTGATTTACCTGGGTGCCACCACTAACCTTATCAGTGTGAGGTCTGACTGGCATTGGGATACCCACGCTGAAGGGACACAATGCAGGACTGTGATTCAGTTGCTGGATCATGATGTTGGGAGCCATCTGAGATGTCCTCAGGAGTGTGGGAGGCTGCCGGGTGGAACATGGGGCCTGCAGGAGCCCCCTGTCCCCTGCAAGAGCAGGTGTGGGTGCCCCACCATATTGGGTGCTGGTTGCTGGCATGTAGAAAAGTGACTTGAACCTTTGCTGTTGACTCACAGATCTCCCAGATTTCACTTGCAGTCTTGCTGTGCAGATACCCATGGTCGGGATGAGGGCAGGGTGGACTTGCGCTTACTCCCGGCAGGTCTTCTGAAGTGCACAGACTAGCGGAGGTCTGGCCCAGGAAGGTGTTTTCTGCTCCGAAGGGTATCCATGTATCCCACGCTTAACACGTTCTTAGAACAGCTCTGTCACCTCCGTCTTTAGACAGAGGAATTTAGTAGAATGTACAGTCTCCCTGTGAATCCAACTAGGAACATAAACTTGGAGAAGACTAAAAGGTCCTGAGCCCAATCCCACTCCTCTGATCCCAAGGGCCTCTTACGACACCAGCTCTCCACTCCCTCTGCCTGCTGGCCACATAGACCTCACACCCTTCAGCATCCCCAAAACCTGAATTGAACAAGGCTGTTTTCCAGCCGGGATAGCACATCCTGCTCCAGCTGTCAGCTACAAGCCTGTCTGTGGCCACCGTTTCATCAGTGGTTTTCAACCTGCACCACTGGTGAGGAGTGTCTGTAAAATATTTCATGGTCTGGGGTAGACCACTGGATACAGATCTGTCTGCTGGCTCTTTGGCTTTCCACCAACCAGCCTGGCCTTACAAACTTAGAGTAATTCTTCCTGACTGCTCAAGAATGGCATGTGCCACCTTTGCTTCTTCCCAGCACCATTTTCCCCCATCACCACAACATTCCCAGGACTCGCAGGTGTCCGCTTCCCTCTCCAGCAACCAGGAAAGTTTCGACATCTTTGGTGACTTTCACAGAGTGTTTCTGGCCCCCTTCCACCACTCTCCCACCCCGGTCTAAGTGCAGCTGAGTTGGTATGTTTGGTCCGTTGCCACTTTATCCTGGAAGGCCTCAGTGCTGCTGGGGTTTGCCAAGAAGACGGATCTCAGGAGCGTCTCTGCCAAGCCCAGATGGTGCTTCCGTTCTCCTTCAAACTCCTAGTCATTCCCAGGCCAGCATGACTCTCTCCAAATCACTTCTCAAGGAATACTGTACATCCAGGAAAACCCCTGGTTGTCTCGGTGTAAAATCAAACTTTCCCTCTGAAAAGAAATACCTGGAGCCCTCCAGATCTCAGAGTCTTTTATTGTTTTGCTGTAGAGTGCAGATCCAGGTTAGTCCCAATAGGGAGGCTTGTTTCTCCTCTTTGAATGTCTACCCTGGAAATATCAACATCTCTGCTGGTCATCCACGTCTTCCCTGCTACTCAATGCACAGAGAAAGGAAGTTATGGGAGATCATTCACCAACTTTAGACATTTTAAAGGAAGCACTTTGCACCCCAGAAGTGCTTCCTGTTCTTTACTGAGCATATATTTTGTCTGAGCAAAGCATCAGACCCATGTCCCAAATGCTGGAAACCAGTTCATTTGTGTGAGGAATAAGAATATGTAATTGCAGGAGCACAGGCTTAGTGCACACATGAAAGATTCATCTCCTCCCTCGGTGGTGGAGGCAGCGCTCAATAACAGGAGGTGACAGTGAGCAGGAGGTGGCAATGTTGCAAATTGCAGCATAGTGCTCCGCTGCTTGGAGCTTCCCTTTGCTCCCGCTGTGCACAGCTCTCCTGGGTGTTTCTACACACCGTGCCTGAAGCGCGCTGCGGTTCAGACTTGAGGAAGGTCGCAGGCTCCTGCAGCCGATTTCTTGTCACATGCAGCCATTGCATGCACACACACGAGACTAGAGTGAAGCTACAGGAAATTGTGAAGGTGATGCCACAAAACTAACAAAGCCCAAATCTGCTCAGGACGCCTTGGTTAAACCAGCTGCTGTTTTATCTTGAATGCTTGAACAAATGAAGGTTGGAGGATGGATTTATGGCTCCTTCAGGAAACATGACTACAAGTAGGTGCCACTGAGTGCTGATGATGGGTCACCACTGGTAAGGATAAAATGGAAGAAAGGTTATCTGTTGATTGCCTCTCCCACCACATCTGTTTATCTGGATGCTTCTTGCTCAAATTACAGGTCAGTTTGACTCGTCAAGGCTCAGGAGACCTTAGGTAGAGGTTGCAGAGAATATATCTTGTTCAAATCCCTTATTGCATGGCTTGCGAGCTCCAGGTTTGGGTGTCTGGATGATGTTATTGTACAAATGAACCTCTTCTGAGCTGCTCGCTTGTTCCCTGTGTTCTTTTTTTTTCATATAAAAAACTCTACATGGATGCAAGGAAAGACTTGAGAAATATGTGCTGGGTTGCAGGAGTCAAAGTCACAAACTATTTCCCAGAAAAGGAGAGTGACAGTCAGAGCTCTCCTGGCTTGCTGAGAGCCTGATCCAGCTGCTCATCCCAGCAGGCATTAACGTCACCATTCGGGATGAGGGGTTGGGAAACAGTTTTACCTGCCAGGAGGAGATGCTTTGCAATCATATTCTGGGATGGCTCTTGCTGCTGCTGAGACCAGCACACGGTCTTCGTCCCTGCTCTGCACCACCGTGGCCTGTTGCAAAACTACCAAATATCCACTCAAAGCAGAGAGAAGCATCTTCTGTTCTCCCCGCTTCCTCCCTGGAGGCCGAACAGCTGCACTTCAACCTGGCATTTAAATCTATTCAGAAATGGGAAAGGGCTCGTGCTCCTTTGCATTGCAGTTTTGCAATTTTATTTTATTTTATTTTATTTTTGCAAAAGGCTCTGCGGTGGTGGCGGGAGATGGGGATTCAGCCTCAGCCCTGCCAGCCTCCCCAGGGGCTGAGGGCAGGAAACATCCCCTTTTGCTTGGGCAGATTTCAGAGGACAACGCTGGGGAGCAGAGTTAGAAACTTTCTATTAAAAGCTCTTTCAGAGCAAGTGTGCTGGCTTCGGGCTCAGCCCATCACAGCACCGCATGTGCGTGCAGGAAGGCAGCTGGATTCATCCCAACCCTTCCTGCGAGTGCTTGGAACTGGGGACTCCCTCCAGGGCCTCCCTGCAGGGATGAGAATGGCCTCTTTTTTCCCAAGAAGGCCGTCGTGCTGGGCATGTGCCTGTGCCAGCTCGAGGAACCACCACTCTGCACCGCGAGCAGGACACAGCGCAAGTGTCACCAGAGCCAGCGCGAGGATGCGGGGGCCCAGGAGCGGCTGGGGACGGTGGCACGTCCGCCTGTGTCACACACTGCCCTGCAGTGCCAGCGGACGGGAATATTCTGTTCCGTCTGGAGCTTCACCCACTCAGCAGCCCGGCGTGTTTTCTCCTCCTAACAAGATGTGATGGAGGCCAGGCCTGTTGCTGCTCCGTTGGCTATTTTTGACTGCAGAAGGACTCACAATAACTCCTTATAATTACATAAGCATTTCTATAATTAATTGGAACTGGATTTCATCACTGCAAGTCTGGGCATGGTGATTATAGGAGGACTCGTGCGCTTCCTATCCTTCCTTTCCTTTCTTCCTAGTGCCTGTTCTGTGTGTGGTGAGTTTAGTGCCAGCTCAGATCCATCCTTTGTCAGCAGGAAGAGTTTGGGTTTCATCCCTTCCCCAGGTTCTCATGGAGTTCAGGCTGAATTCGGGAGTATTTGAGCAAGCGTATCGCAAAGCACATACCTTGGAGCATCGGATCGCTAGTTAGAAGCCAAACAGCGAGGAACATTCCCAAGGAGGGACTTAAAGAAATGACATGGGCCGGTTATGCGCTAGGAATGACTCATCCTTACGAAGCTGAGGGATCTCCAAAACCTTTTGAAGAAAACACAGTGAAAAACAAGCCGTTGCCCAGGCTGTGTCCTGAGGGACACGCAGTCGTGGGGTGGAGGGCAGGCAGGTACCTGCTGCTGCTGAGCGAGGAGCATGGGGCTGCCAGGGATGCTCCTGAAGAGAGCAGGGTGAACCCCTCCCCAAGGAGCACGGGACGTCTGGATGCCCTTTGCAAGGCAGGATCCGCTTTGCGATGACCTTCTCCCCTGAGGCCTTGCTGGTGTCTGGAGGGGTTGATGGTCTCTTCGCTCCCTGCCAGCCCGTTTTCACTCCTCTCCGTTGAGACTGGTCACCGACTCGCCAGGTTCCTGCAAGAGGAGAAGGGTGAGCGTGAAGGCACCGGCAGTCACAGACGCACTGAGCGATTGCATGGGCCTTGTTTCCTTAGGAACACAGCTAAAAAAAGGGATCTGTGATCACACGGTGCTCCCGGCCCTGCTTCCGACGCCCCGGGAGGTGCCAGGCTGTTCCCTTTGCAGTGCCTGCCGGCGCCGTGCATGAGCCAGGCCCCGTGCCACAGCGCACGGAGAAGCAGCAGAGCAGCAGACCCGCGTGGGCCGGAGACCCGCCTGGAGCTAAACGAGCGCCACGGCTGTCGACGCTGCGGGGTCTTTTGGTTGTGTGACAAGCTCCAGTTGCCCCTGCAGCATCCAAGTGCGGCAAGGTGTTTTGCTTAAAGAACTATCATCCCTATCCCTTGTCCCAGTGCATGGGATGCGGCTGCAGCCAAGCAGAGCATCTCGTGTTGCTCCTCTGGGCTCAAGCCCAGTGTGAGAGGCAGCGACGTGGGATGCAGGAGTGTTGCTGGGGCCAGGAGGGAGCAGCTTTCTCACCATTCTGCCTGGCATTGCCCAAAATATTTCCATAATATGCCTGCCAAATAAAAAAGAATAATAAAGCCAGAAATATTTCTGATAGCATCTTTGGAATTGGGCACTCACGAGGGCTCCTGATACAAGGCTCTAGTGTGAAATAAGGTGAGTAAATTGAGGATTAACACTGGACTAAGCTGACTGGAAGAGGATTGGGGTTAACCCCAGGCTAGGCTGGATAGGGTGGATTAAAGGAAGGTCTCGGGCCAATCCGAAGTCCAAGAGGAGAAAGACCATGTATTTCCCAATCATGAGCTTTGTGTATTAGCTTTCCAAGCCTAGGAGAGGAGACGTAGCATCACACAGGGAAGAAAATCTTCCTGCCTCTCCTTCCTGAGGCCCCGTTGTAGCAAGGCATGGCTTTATGCTGGGTAGACCTGCCCTCTCTTTCAATCCCTCCACAAAACATACTGCTCCATGGTCTAATTATACCTGGGCCTTGGTTAGTTGTGTCCCTGGCCTCTCACACTTGAAACCTTTCATGGTCTGTTTTTATTTTACTTTTTTATATATATATTTCAACATTGATGCTGAAAACAGCCTCTTAACCTTCTCTTTTTTAATTATCTTCCTAGAAGATGAGTCCACAGTCATGGACGGAAAGGAAATTTCTTAATTGCCTGCTTCACTTTCAGACTCTAGTCTTCCCTGAACTGTGCCGGGCATCAGGAAAAGTATGTCTTTATAACAACCTAGGAAGTGCTGTAACATGTTGGCAGAGGGCTTGGGGAGAGTTGTTTCTTTAACTCTCTTTTTTTCCTCTATGGACTGACTTCATTTGCCTGCCAGGACATCCTGACTCATTGAGGGGTTGTCTTGTTTCAGTCTGTCGGGAGGGGAGATGATTTTCCCTCAGCTTTTGCTGGTGTCGGATGGACTCCAGAGAAGCTGGCATTTATGTGGTGTCCTGTGCAACTATTTATCTTTTTCTTACCCAAAAATGCCACTGTCTTCCAACTGTTGCTGCTTGCTGCTGAAGACTAGCAGATGGAAAGGTGTTTCTGTGGCGGAGTTTCTCCCTTCCCTGCTTAATGGATTCATGGATCTTGCTAGACAGCAGGCGTTGGCTGCTGAAAACAGCTATGGGTGCAAGAAAACAAGCACGAACTGTGCGTGCTCATCTTGTCTCTAACGTCCACCTGGGACTGTGTCCAGTCTAGAAGTCAATGAGGAACTTGTCTGGATGAAGAAGTACCACAAGTACCTGACAGAGGGCAACTCACTGATGCTGCTCAGTGCCTGAAACCCGGTAACTGCATGAACATCAGTCCCACTGTCACATCTCCACTCCTCCTAGAGGCACCAAGGCCTCCTTCATCCCACCTAACTTCTGGCTTTTGGTGACAGGGACAAAACTAAGTCTTGGTCCTGAGCAGAGGGACATGGCAGTTTCTGAGGGGAGTCTGGCTGAGGAGTGTCCATGGCAGAGAGAGTAAAGAAGGACATCTCTTCCCATTCCCAGCTGGGTTACCCTGGACGTGGCTGTTTGTGCTTTAGCAGAAATCATCATCTCTTTTCAGATTGTAGCTCTGAGCATGGCTGGAAGAGGAAAGACTCTTCAGCGGTAACGTGCAGAGACGCCTTCAGGCCATTACATGTCTGGCTGCCTTTGCATGTCCCACCTGCTCTCCGGCCAACAAACCAGTTCACATATTGCCCTCAGATTCTTCTCTCCCTTCATGATCTTACAACTTGTCAAGCTTCACAGCTACTATTCCAAGGGCTTTTTAACACCTTGGCCACTTCAGGCCATTCACAAGCTCATCTATCCCTTGCCCTCCATCCTCCACCTGTTAGCCACAGCCCATAAATCTTGTGTCCCATCCACTTGAAGGCCCTGGATGACCCCCCTCCTTGTGCTGGGGCAGTCGATCCATGTAGCAGTCCTACACCCCTGCAGCTTATTTTGTGGCCAGGAAAGTGTGTCTGCTTGTCTTGGGGCAGTGTCTGTAGTGCTTAGTGTCCGGCAGCAGGCCAAGGAGAGGGCTCAGGGCCTGAAAGGAAATTCTCCCCTCAGTGAGGAATTGCATCTTGCATACAGTCAGTCTGTGAAGTCTCAGGGGAAAGCAGGACAGAGATCTAATTATCCCTCTGTCAGATGGGAGCGGGCTGGAGTCCCACGTTGTTGCTGATCCAGATGTTACTCACCATGAATGACACCCTGCTACAGATGTGCAATCATCTGGGATGAGCCACAGTCCACATGTGTTGGCAAGCTGCTGCATCCAAGCGCAGTAACCCGGCCTCTGAATGAACTGCTTGAGCAAAGAGCCGCTGTTTCAGCTGTTGCAGCCCATTTGGACTGGATCAAGTTAGAGGGAGCTAATGGAAGTGTCAGCAGGTCTGAAGGGATGCTGACCCCAAGCACTGGGGATGCTGTGTGAAGCTGGCTTGCTGGTGCCTTCCCCTTCCACATGCAGAGTCCTTGTTCTCTTCTGTTGAGGGTGGTGGGTGCAAGGAGGTGGACTTGCCATCTGCCTGTCCACAGGAGAAGAAGGGGATCTCTAGGAAGGTCTCTTGTGCTAATATTTATATCACTGACGGACTTAATCCTGTCTCCCCTCAACTCATATCTTGCAAATCACCCCAAAGCTTTGCATGTTGTGTTTCTCTGATGTGAGTTAGACCTTCCTGGAACTGGTCTTAAGGAATCTCACCTCTTGCCTCAGGCTGGTCCTTGCACCAGTATGCTGAGCAGGGAAAGGAGGATGCCCAGATACAGCAAAAGCCAAGAACAGGGATTTGCGGGGTCGCTGCTGCCTGATAGCCTGTGCTTTCAGCCTGAAGGCAGGCAGAAGTCCCAAGCCTGTGTCAGGGACAGCAGAGACAGGAGGATGCAGTCCATTTCAGACTGGGGAGCTCAGCTGGGCTCCTGGAAATGGTGGGGTGGAGTGAGGTGTCAAAGCAGAGATGAAGACCTAACAGAAGAGAGATCCCATGGGCAGTGTCCTCCATTGGCCCAGGTGCAGCTGATGAGCAGAGAGATGAACCCTCCGAGCAGGATTCCCCTGTGGTGAACACGGTTCAGACTTTCAGGATGTTTTTGTGGGAAGACGGCAAATGGCTCTTGTAGTGTTAAGTGTCAGGTTCCTCTGTGTGGTGGTGGAAGGAGGAAGTTGAGGATATCAAGTAGTGGATATCAAGATCAGCTCCACTGAAGGGACAAAGTTAGAGCTGAATTTTTGGATGACTCAGTGGGAAATGGATATAAACATGCTGTCCTGGAGTCTGAAGAAGACATATACAAACCTATGGGTTGGTACAGGAAATTCCTGTATACAGGAAAGTACAGGAAATTCTGGAGCAAATACAATAAAACTGATGGGAGGAGTAAGCAAGGAGAAGAAATGAGCAGTCCATTTCTCCCTAGACAGCAGGTTTATGTTCATTTTTTTTTTATTTGCAGTCTTGTGAGAGCAACATAATTCCTTCTAGAGAGACAAGTCGCTCAGGGGAATTTGTGAGGAAGATGAGAACCTCCTGGAAAGTGAAGAAAACTTTCTTCCACATTGCTTCTTTTTCCTTGCTCCAGTGAGTCCCTGGTATTTTGTGAACATCCATATCTGGACCTGTGGGAGGACTCCCAAATTGAGTGGAAGAGGATGCAAATTGAATTGACACACTTTGTGTGCACAAAGGACTTCTGAAACCAGTGAAACCTCTTTGGGGAGGGAGGGAAGGAGAAAATTAAGGCAAAGATATAGCCATCAGAGCAGACAAGCTCAGTGAAGATGTCACTTCAATATACAGGAGTGCTCAGGAAAGTGACAAACACATTGGGCAGCATGAGAGAGCACAGGCAGGGCTTTGGGTGGCCAGGGAAGGGTCCCCTGCCCACAGAGGGGCACCTGTCCCTTGAGTGATCCTCTGCTCATGGCATCAGGATTTGTTGGAAACCTGCAGACGCTTGGGAAGGACTTGTTCCTGGCTGAAACAGTTGTTACAGGAAAGTAGACTGGGGGTGGGATTTTACTGCGCAGTGTGAGAATGAAAAGGTGTAGGTGAGTTGGTTCAGATGTTTGGATAGAACTGAGGATAAGATTGGGCTTCTGAAAAGGACGCCTTGAAGTGAACCCTTTGACATCTACCTTCATACAGATGCTTGTCTTGTGGTGCACTTTGTCTTTTTTAAGGATAAGGAGCTGTAGTGTTCACTTTGGTGGCCCATTGATTACACAACAGGCAAAGGGTTTCTCTGGACTACATTGCTGGGCAGTTCTGCAAGCAGTGGCCTCCGTGCTGAGTGTCACCTATCTCATCCTGTTGTAGGTCCTGCTAGGGCTTTGGACTCCTTCCATGCCACATCCACACGCGATCACTCAGCCTAGAGACACGTAGATAGGATAGATATCCTCAGCAGCTGCCTGGTGTGGTCTGCAATCCAAGGCAGGTAGCCAGTAGAGGCAGTGTCAGGATTACATGGGCAGTTACCATTCACCCGTCTCTCTAATCTCACTCTGGGAAAATGAGTAATTAGTGCAAATCTACCATGATGGACAACCGTGTCAGGAAGCAAAAGGACAAAACCTGCCCAAAGACACTACCAAGCCTTTGGCTTTCCTTTCCTGACAGTGGGGATCAATCTGCAATAAGCCATGCAGGCAAGTTGTGCTTTGGTTATCCTGCTAATAATACCTTTTCTAATTAAGCTACAGCTCATTTGCCTGCCTCATTTGCGGACAGATCTAACGGTGCATTAGCAAACTCTCTGGTTTAATTAATCTCCTCCCTGTTTAAAGAATACAGAGCGAGCAAGGCTAAGCTGTCTCATCAGTCTCAGGGAAAGCATGGTCAGAACATCCCCAGAGAGGGCAGGAGGGAATTTCCTTCCTGGAAACTCCCTCTTTCAATGAGGTGGGAAGATGGAGGTGAGGATGCTTCCCAAAGACCTCAGCATGATTCATGTCCAAACAGGAATTTTACAGTGTTTCATTCTGCGAGGGTTTATCCTACACTGAGGACAAGGTTGTATTGGGTATTGAAGCACCCTGTTTGGAGCTGGAATGAAATGTAGTGGTCCCAGTGGGAAAAGCATAGCAGTAATTCCTCCTCCAAGGCCCCTCTCCCTCCCTCTGTCCCTTCCAATGTGCAAATTGCCATCAGCAGGCCAGGCCAGCCTGGCCTCAGATGAACGCCAGGGAAGGCTCTTACATAAATCTCTTCATCCATAATGGATGAACATCATCAAAATTCAACGGCAGCCTCCGGAGCCTTTCCGGTGCCTCGCCTACAAATTCCTCCAAGAGACTAGAAAACCCTGATTTAGCACTGCACATCTTTGGGAGAGAAATCCACTACCTCTGGCTCCCTCATGCCTAGGGCGTCTCAATGCTCAAAAGTCTTTCAAACTACTCAAGTCCTTCAAGTCCTCCAGGAATGAGGGTTCTGGCCTGGGCTTACACATGCCCAGGTCGGGCCTCATTTGGCCTTGGACAGCTTGAGTAGGAGATCCAGCCAGAAAAGGTGGTGCAGATAAAACCACCAGTAGCAGAAGCTGCTGGAATTTCCCCATGTGTGCCAGCTTCTGCCTGCTCAAACAGGCTGTTTGAAGCCTGAAATGCTCCTCTGTGCTTTAGGAAGGCACTTTTATGATTTGAAGGACATGGGGGAGGAGGATGGGAATTTCAGTGCTTTAACTTGAGTTGCCCAACTTTAAGAGCACGGCCAGGGGACACTGATTTCTCCTGTCTTCAAATCTTTCTCTCCTGGTCAAGGTTTGTAAGTGGAGGTACACTCTTTTGTTCAACTAACTGCAAAAGAAATTAGGTAGGCTTTGGGGACTCTGTTCAGGTCTGGAATAGGGACAACAGAGTGCAATTGAAGTTATTTGCCATGAATTTGGCCAGCGGTTTGACAGACTACCTCTGAAAGGAAAGGTAATTGGTACTGTGGGAAGACGGCGTAAGAAAGGGGGAAGTAAAGAGAGAGTGGAATGAAAGGATTGAAGGTTATCATCTCCTTGGGAAAAGAAAAAAGCAGGTAGTTTATAGCCTGGGAACGCCAAGGGGATAGTAGATGGGGAGCAAACGTATAACGAAAGATAAAAGAGCTGAGTATGTGGCTTCTAGTACCTGCTAAAGTTATGAATTTTAGCTCTTAAGTTCCCCAGCTGCTTGTGGAAGTATTTTGGCTCATTTGTCCAGCCAGTGGGAGGACCAAATATTTCCCTTTAAAGCCCGTTGAGGTTTTCTTCACATTGAGAGAAGAAACATCCTTCTAGCTGTGCAAGAGGTGGAGCTGAAATTTGTCTCAGTGTCTCTTTCTTGGCCCGGAGGGATATTTCTGTGTCATGCCCAGCTGCAGGATGGTGGTTTTGTGATGTCTCGGGGCATCCACACAGAAGAAGGTGAATCCTGGCTTGTATTCCTGCCTTTCCACATGTGTCAGGATGGACCCCTTTCTCCATTGCTCTGGGGTGTCAGGCCAGGAGAGGGAATAGGCTGAAATCCCTGAAACACCTTCTGCAGGCAGATGGGTAAAACCTACCCAGCAATGAGTGGGTGAATTCAACTTGAAGCAATGAAGACAGAAAGGGCCCCCCACGCTGTGTTAGCTGGCGTCCCTCAAAATTTTAGCATTCGAGGATTCCCCTTGCACCAAATTCCACTAACCATGACATTCAGTGTCATCACAGCCATTTCCACTTACCACCACGTACAGATAAGGCTGCACTTCCAAGGGCCCTTTATCATTCTCTGTTTTATTTGGTGACTGCTTGGCCTGAATGACACGTTTTTCTCCTGGTGTCATGTCCAGCTGATGTTTACAGATGCTGCAAACTGCTGTTAATTCCTCCTGCCACGTCCACGCTTCTGTATCTGACATTTTCAGCTTTTTGATCTGGGATATGTGCAAACCCCATTTCCTTCAGGACGTGATGTTATTTGTTCACTCCCCCCGATACCGAGCTGGACCTGGCTTGCTGGTTGTAGATTTGCACTCCTGCTTTTTTTGACAAACATGCGCCAGAGCTCGCGTCCAAGCTGGGGATGATGTGGATCAAACCGTGTCTCGTCTCACCCAGAAGGGGAACTGCAATTGCAGTAGCAGCTGTAGTAGTTCAGTAGCAGAGTGGCAGTTCAGCTTTACCACGAATCTCATCCGTTCTCTTGTGAGTCAGAGGCAACAGGAGATAGTACGAAAAATGCTGGTCTGTGTTGTCAGAAACATTTCATGAATTCCTGTTAATTCACCCATTATTTCAGTTGGAAAAGAGAAAAGCCCTCCAAATGCTGAAACATTTTGACAGTTGAAGCATTTTAACACTCCTGCCTGAAAATGCTTCAATTTTCTCATTTAAAAATTACATTTCTTTTTAAAAACTTACTTCATTTTTAAAAATTCCTGGAAATACTCTTTTGGAAAGAAACAAAATGAAACAAAGTGTCTCTTTTTTAAGAACTTGTTTTTCAGCATCGCAAGTAAATAAAGAAAAACTTTCTCTTTTTAAGTGTTGGTTTAGGCACAGCTTTAATGTAAACATACCAGAAAATAAATCATATCCAGTAAAATAGTGCTATCCACTTTGCAGTCAGTGTTTACTTTTGTCTGTAAGACATCAGAAGGTGGCCCATGAAATGATTATATAATAATCCTTCCTACCCATATGTTCCTTCCCAGGCAATAGGTTACGTGTTAACACCCTTCCTGGACAAGGTGGGAAAAAGGTGTCAGGATCTAATTAAAAGCCAAATTATGTCTGTAAAATTACAATTTTACAAAATAATTAAACTGTGCTTAGGAAAATGCACAGTCCTTTTAATTCTCATCCTCATCCAACCTCCCCAGAAGTTAAATCCAGGCAATCTTTACTCTTTTTCTAGAAGAGTAAAGAGAGGAGATCTAAGATATCAACACAGCCTGAGGTTATTACACACGCGGGTGGATTTAGCTCTTCTGATGTGTCAGCCGTGGATGCAGCTACCCTAGTTTGTGCCCACGAGCTGTAACCAGAGCGAAGTGAGAGGCAGCTGCCTCTGCCTTCCTGGGCTGCACATGCAAACAGGTACAGGAGAGCAGCTGCAAAGCTATAAATTCATAAATTAGGCTAGGCCTGCCTTAACCTTGTTCTTTTGCATCCATGAACTTTGTGAAAGCTCTTGTGGGCTCAGGCATTTAACTGCATTCAGCAAAAGCTGAATTTGTAATGGAATGGCAGGCCTGGCAGGGAAGATGGAACTAAGAAAGCTTGCTCAGTGGCCTGATGTGGGGGGATCGGAGGCTGGTTTGGCTGGGAGACATTTGTTCTTGCTCTGCTAGGCCCATGCACTGAGGGTGGACTAAGGCATCCCAGAAACTAGTGCATGCTGCAAATTAAAAATTCAACACCCTGCATATAGCTCAGGGCTTTTAAAGCTCCTTAGATCTTCCTGTGACCCATGGTATGGAGTTTCTGCAAGTGAGCTGGTCTCCTGGGGCTGATGGCAGCACAGTGTGACTTGGTGAGGTTAAGCTTGAGGAGTTTGGTGATCACAGAGACAAACTTTGACGGTGTTTCTTGTGAAAACAGGTTTTTCTTGGGCCCTTTGCTAATCTCTACCTCCTGTGACTGTAAAAATCCCCTCCAAGAGCAAATTCTTCCTGCAGCTTCAGCTTCAGCTTTCGTTCTTTTTCATTCGCCATTTCTGAGACCTATTCTAGATGAGGCAGAGCAGCCACCTGCCTTCCCCAAGGTGTTTTCAGCAAGAGAAGATGAAAAGCAAGACGATGATGGGCAGTGAATGCAGAGCCAGCTCCAGGCTTGGGACAAACAGGAAAAAGGAGCAATGAGGCTGATTCACCCAAGCAGTGAAAATGGAGAAGAGCAGAGATCAGAGGTGCTTGAGAACTGGGCTAAGGGCTGGGGTTCAAGAAGAGGAGCTTAAAGGAGGAC
The DNA here is from genome assembly GCF_059628265.1 of Tinamus guttatus. NCBI lineage: Eukaryota > Metazoa > Chordata > Aves > Tinamiformes > Tinamidae > Tinamus > Tinamus guttatus. The sequence continues at coordinate 3,901,524 of NW_028288752.1, forward strand.
TCTGAGGTTCTGGGAGGGACTAACGAAGAGGTACTTGGAGCTCCCACAGAGGCCTGGATGAAGGATTGGGAGGAGGCTCTGTTTGCCCAGACTGGACCCAATCTTCAGCAGCTGGTAGGATGCAAATGCGGTAGCAACCCCCATAAAGGGATGGTGCTGGAAACCGGGAAATACTGCTGTAGAGCTAGGAGTTAAGCCAATGGAGACATGGGTTCAGTTCTTCATGCCAGACCAGATCCTGGAGGGACTAGATTTAGAGAATCAAAAAGACTCTATAAATCAGGGCCAGGGTTTTAGCACCTCAGCTCCCTTATCTGTAGATGCTTGTGTAACTTGGACAAACTCCTTAGGAGTTCAGGAGCTGAGCCCACCCCACCACAGGCTGAACTGGAAGCAAAGGTTTGGATTGCTAAAAACAAGCAAATAACAAACCTCCCGAACCCAGCAGAAAATGACAGGTCATTAGATGAAATCCACGAAGGTTCTGGAAAAGGAAAAAACAAAATCAGCGCTCCGGGGTCTGGAGATGCATTTTGTAAAAACGCCTTTTGAAATGTAAAAAGGAATAACAAGATTTCTACCAGAAGTCTGTTATATTTGCATGAGGAACTGAAGGTTTCCTCCTTACCAGTTGTACTGAGATGAAAGCAAAAGCATTCACAGTTCAAGAAGGCAGTGATAGTGAAGATGACTAACTTCATGTTATGAAATCCTACCCAAGGGACCATGATATTTCAATGTCACCACATCCGACCTGGCAATGAACTGGTGAATGGGTTTCACAGGTCTGGTATGATAAGGATATTGAAGGCAGAGGGGAAACTGAAGGAAGTGCTTTGATGTTATGACAACAATTATCTTGAGTAATAAAGATCCAAAAGGAAAAGGGTTTACCTTTATAATGTAACAAAGATGTTATATGGTTTTATTTCACCTTCTCTCTGGCCTTCTGGCTAGTTTCAGTTTAAAATACACAAACTAGGGCAATCTCAAGTCTGTTATCCCCCTGGATCAGTGAGACTAGTTTTTAACTCTAGGTACTGGGAGTTGTTGAGGTATACGTGTTTAGTACAGAATATTTGGAAATGTTAGAAACAGGGCAGTCCAAATCCCTGCAGGAAACAACAATTCAGATTTTTTTTTTGACTTAGACTTTGTCCTTAGTCTATCGTAACATATGAAAAAGGTCAGAAATAGAAAACACTGAAATAAACCCTAAACCAGCACTCAGCAATATCCATTGCTATTAGACTCATTTCTTAAGGAGATGTTTCTATGAGCTGGTGCGTGTGTTTGTGTTCGTAGGACTCTCCTCACAACTTTAAATGCCCAGCTGGTGGATGTATCCATTTGAGCTTGCGATCCTGGATTTCCTTTGTGGTCGGTGGAGGGAAAAAGTCACTGAAGGGACAGTTTGTCCAACCTACGATGGATGTCTACTGTGCCCAAGAAATGCTGATGTCTCCATGTTGGCTCTTAAGTGATGTGGCAGTGACCAGCTAAAATGGAGACACCTGAGAAGATGCCTGCAATTTGGCTGATGGATCCTGCCCTGCGGCAGCTGTTTCTTGGTCCGTGTTCCCAAGCCCCAGACTTGATGGCAACTCATGAATTTTTGTACGTGATTCACGATAAAAGGGACCAGAGAGAAAGCTTAGTCGTGCTTCCACTGAGAAGAGCATGCATAAGGAGCTCCAGCAATCCAATATCTTATAATTTCCTTTGGGAATACAGAAATGCTTCACCTGGATTGATCATCTATTTCAACAAAAGCAATCATCCACAAACAGAAATCTACAGAAAACCTTTTATTTTTTTTTTCATGATGCAAACAAATGTATTTTCAGCCATGGGTATGTGCGTGGAGAGCTGACCCCATTGTCAAGGACTACTTATCTTGTTATTGGAGTTATCTTTCATGCTTATTTTTATGATTAAGGACTGCAAGACTTTATAGGAACTTGAGATAGCATGATGTGATTGGCAGAGCGTGGGAGATGTGAATCCATAAATCTGTGCCTAGACATAATTGCTCGGGAGAGATTTTTCTTAGCTCCATCCAAATGAACATGTATCACACAGCATTTCTGTGAAGGCCCCTTGAGGACTTGAGAAAATCACTTGCTCTGCAGTGTGGTAAAACAGCACCCAGAGCCCAGAAATCACCTAGGGAAGCCGTGATTCTTATCTGGGGAGCAGAAATAGGGTTCTGTGGCAGAAAGAGTGAGATCCTACCACTGACCACTGGATGGATGCATCTTTGGGAGGAATAGATGAGCTAATAGTGGGATGTGGATGCCTTCATGCAAGTGCTCTAACTAAACCCAGGATGGAGCAAGTTTGGAGGCTGCTGCCTGGGAAGAGGAAATGCTTGGAAATCGTGCTCAAAGCTGTTTCAGCCCTCCAGAGGAGGCTCATAATTTCTTATTGTCCAAGGGAACCACAGGATCATCTGGGAACCTGGTGCAATGGGCATGAGTGTAATGTGGATAGCAGTAGATGAACAGACAGACACATAAATGAAGGTGTTTGAGGTGAATGGCTGTGTCAATGGAGACAAACTACTCCAGGGGATGGTTCTTCCTTTTCTATTCTGGCATTATTTTAGTCTGGTGTTTTAAGTACCCACCTCGAAGGTACCAGGGTGGTGTAAAAACTCCTGCTGTATTGAAGATGCTCAAATATTTCCTCTGAGGTCCAGACTGATGCATCCATACAGCCTTTCGCTGCATATCTCCCTGCATCAGCTCATGACCTCAGTCATGACGTGCCAATATACACAGGGGTCAAACTCCCACGTGAACTTAGCACCTTAGTATCTCTAGCCCTGATCAAGTTATTCTTTATCAGAGAACTCTTATCTCCAGAACAAAATACTTGGGTAAAAGCAGGCAAGTGTAGGTTCAATGGCTCTTTAGGGAACACTGCAGAGCCTGTAGGTTTATGAAACCTAGTGGCCTCATAGGACAGATACTCTGAGGATATGCAAAACTGTAAGGTAAAACCATGCTAATGCCAAACTGGGCCAAGCTGAAGGTCACAGTTGTTCAGGATATGGCAGGAATTGGCAGTGAGTTGCAGACGGTTGCAGATGATCCTTGTCAGATTGCAGCCCCAGTTTTCCTTGTCCAAGGATGTGTCTGAAAGTTGGGGTGTTGACCTGAACTGTGGAGCAAGCTGTGGTTCTCAGGCTGCAGCTGTTGGATGGAGACTCCACATGTCTGACAGCTGATGTGGCTGTCTGAGTCCTCAAATGTGAAGAAACAGCTTCTCAGCTGTTTTTAAGTACCTTAACTAGGCTGCAGACATAACCCTGTCCTCGCACAGTCATGGCAGAGCTGTAAATCATTCTGGACAAGCAAAAGAAGGTTCCCTCTCCTATTTTTGTCTTCTTCCCTGTAGCATTAGTTGTCTGAACAGTAGGTTGCTGTGCTGTTGTTTTATTTTTGTTTTCAGACCCAAATCCTCCGAGGCCAACTTTGCACTGTAACAAGTAAAATCCAGCTGACAGGTAAAGACAGGCTTGGAGAGGCGAGCTGGGTCATATGGGCTCATATGACTCATATTTTGAGAGGCAAAAACTCCCCCCGACTCCTTTCCCATCTCATCTTTCTAACAAAACACACTCCAACAACATCAAAATACTCCAAGAAGTCTCTTGTCAGAGCCACTCATGGTAATAGCAGATGCATTTCCCACTGGGGGGCCAAGCTTGTCTCTGCAGAGATGCTCTAAAAGGGCACAGCTCTATGGGCACCACGGTTAAGTACCAGGAGCCGTCTGCATTCGCAGGGAATGTCTCCTCCGGAGATTTGTCTGGTGCTGGTGATCAGCATGGAGCTGGGGAGAGAGCTGCCGTGTCCAACACGGAGCAGCACGGTTTCCTGAAAACCACAGCGGCAGCAGAGAGGAGCAAGTCTGCAGCATGCCAAAACTCACATGCTCTTTTGTATCCACATTTCAAATGGGCCACATTTCAGAATCCACAGGGTGCTGTGATTCCTGAACACTAATGTCTCAGAGCTTGTGGACCCCGATTTCCATAGGTCTCTCCAGGCAAGCATTGAACCGGATGTCTACTTTCATCCACCTTTGGACTCTCCTGCTCTCTCCTATCCAGGTAACAAACTGATTTCAAACATTCTGGGTGTCAGCTGCGTCTGGAACAGGAATGTGCATCTTGAACACAACAGGCCAAAGAGCAAATTAGATCATGTGGTTCCTGCCGAAGATTGCTAGCCACTAAAGAAATCATGTGAACCCCAGAGAAGCATCATTTCTAGCCAAAATTTCATCCTTCTCACACAGCCCAAGTTACAGAATTTCATCCAGTAATTTTAGTACATCCAGTAATTTCAATGCACGCAGTTATTATAGTGCAAACCATGCCTCTTGTGTGGTTTTGACATCCATGAGCAACCTGTTGCACATATGGATGTTTCTTGAAAACCAGTCAGGTTGGGTGAGCAGTTGTAAACATAGTCCTCAAAAAGAAAAGCTGGCTTGTGCTAGAAGTAAGGCTGCAATGGATGCAGTGTGAAAGCTAATCTTTCAGAGAAAGGATGTACCTTTTGATGTAAAATACCTAAAAGAATCAGAAGCAATTGGAAAGGGCCGAGGGCAATGAGGATAGTGGGATTACACTAGGTGTAAATGAAGCTGTGGGAGCAGGAGTGAGCTCCAGGTAGCTTTTCTACTGAAAAACAGATATCAGGAAAAAGATTGCCTTTGGGTCATTTAGTTATCAAGGAAATCAGAAGCTGGAGCTAAAAAGGGAGGCTGGGACTCTTGATGGAAAGAACTGACTTTGTCCCATCTCCTGTTGCAACCAGGGAAATATTTTCATGATTATTTGCTTTCGTGCAATTTTCTGAAAGACCTCTTTTAATAACTCATTTCCCTGCTACTGAAAGAGACAACAAGATCCTGAATGCTGAACAACAGATTGATCAAGAGCGTTAGGAACCATGGCCCCGTTTTCCAAGGCGGATTGCGAGATTTTTCTGTGCTTTGTACTTAGAGATCCCTAGATGGAACAGGCCAGGGGAGGGAGACAGTAAATGTACTTGGCTAGTTGCCAACGTGGAGTATGCACTCACCTCTTGCTGATACCTCTGCTTCTTTTAGATGAGATTTCAACCCAAAGCTTTGGCTTTTTGCAGTCCGGTAAAGTGAAGAGTTCACTTTAGCTGCCCTTTCTAGAGAAGCAGGCACTTAGAAATACAATCTTGGCTTAAAGATTTCCTAGATAAATAGCTGCTTTCAGACAAGGATGAGCAACCCAAATCTTGCTCAAGCAGCCCTGAAAACACATCTTTCTTCTTGAGCTGAAAGAATATCAGCAATTTGTGCATGTGAGTAAATTAATTTTACCACTTGTAAAGCCCACGTGATGGATGATTATGCATGCAAACATGGTACCACTAGCAATATAAAGGAAAATCTCCTTAGATTTGTGGTCAGCTTTTCTGTGCTGCCAGTGTTTTCCTTGTGACTTCCATTTAAATGTTCCAGGGAGAGACGATGCTGGCAGCTTTCCCAAACAAATTTGTGTGTAACAGCTTCATGCTGTTGCCTGTCATTGTCACATGTGACACCCATCTCTCCTGTTTGAGGAGAGTGTTCTTCAGGCCACCTTCCTGCAGATGCTGATCTGTGGCAGAGCCCTAGAATCACCATAACCTCTGGTCTCCAAAACAGAGAGGATGAAAGAAGCCTGTAGCCATGAGCAAAAGCCTTTGTAGACCTTTACATGTGACTCTATATGATGCCCTTCGAAAGCTCATGAAGCCTAAGGCATGGTTATCCCAAACATGTTCTACTACTCCCCAACATGTTCAGATCTCGAAGGGCAGGGCTCTGGAGCGGACGCTCGTCCCGGAGCTCCTTGTCTAGAGGCGAACAACAGAGCGAGAGGCAGCCCCAGCGCCGACCCCCGTGCGGGCAGTGCTGAGCTCCCGGCCAGAGGCGGCTCTGACTCAGCGCGGGCGGAGCCGGCAGGGCAGGCGGGAATTTAAAAGCTGCCCCCAGGGAGCGCGAGCGACCAGGAGCGCGGCGCGCCAGGGAGGGCGTGGCGCGGCAGTTAGCGCGGCAGTTGGTGCGGGCAGGGGTCAGGGAGTAAGGGTCAGGTAAAGACATGGTCTCCACTCGGCAGAGAGCTTCCGCCAGGAAGACTGTGGCGATCCAGACTGAACCGCCACAGAAACATGCAGCGGTCCAGGCTTCTGGCTGCGGGGAATGCCTGGGCCTCTCCATGTTACCGGGGAGTGGCGAAAGCACAGCCTGCCTTAGGTGTGAGCAGGTGGATGACCTGCTCAGCCTGGTGGCGGAGCTAAAGGAGGAGGTAGAAAGGCTGAGGGCCATCAGGGAATGCGAAAGGGAAATCGACTGGTGGAGCTGCATCCTGCAGTCTTCCCAGGAAAGCTACCCTCAGAACTCCCCAATTCAGTCAGAAAGTCCAGTGCCCTCTTGCCCTAGGGTAGAGGGGGTGGACTTAACAGTTTCCAGGGACGACCAACAATGGAAACGGGTCCCCACTCGAGGTGGCAGAAGATCCCCTCCACAGCCCACCTCACCTCCACCGGTGACCACGTTCAACAGGTACGAGGCCCTGGAACATGTGAATCAGATAGAGGAGGCCTTGAACCAAGGCCTGTCTAAGGGGATCTCTACAGAGGGGCAGTCTAATCCAAGCAGCAAGGCTGCTCCCCCTAAAGTGAGAAGGAGCACCCGGAAGAAGCGGCGGGTGATCGTCGTGGGTGACTCCACGCTGCAGGGCACAGAGGCACCGATATGTAGACCAGACCCCTCATCCAGAGAGGTGTGCTGCTTGCCTGGGGCCAAAATAAAGGATATCACAGAAAGGCTCCCAAGAATAGTTCAGGAGTCGGACTATTATCCTCTACTATTGATTCATGTGGGTGCTAATGATGCCATGGGGAAAATGAGGGACGTCAAGCAAGACTTCAGAGCCCTAGGGATGGCCATCAAAGGTACAGGTGCCCAGGTGGTGTTCTCCTCCATTCTGCCAACGAGGGGAATGGACTCAAGGAGGAGAAGGCGAATATGGCAGCTAAACAACTGGCTGCGCCGCTGGACCTGGCAACAGGGTTTCGGCTTCTACGACCATGGGTCTCTGTTTGATGACCAACAGCTAGTGGGGAACGATGGTACTCATCTTAGCAAGAGGGGCACACGTCTCTTTGCAAAAAGGCTGGCCAACCTGGTTAGGAGGGCTTTAAACTAGGCAAGAAGGGGGAAGGGGAATGGCACACTGACGCGGCAAGCAGTACCGCACAGCCCAGGTCAGATGGCGTCCAGCGGGAGTATGGTAGTGGGGAAGTGAGGATAGGAAATGATCACAGAGGGTCCTCTTTCACCCCTCCTGGGAAACCTGTGGCCTCTGTTGCTTCCCTGAAATGCCTGTATACCAATGCGCGAAGCATGGGGAATAAGCAGGATGAACTGGAGATCTGTGTGCGGTCCCAGCGTCATGATCTCATCGGAATCACAGAGACGTGGTGGGATAGCTCGCACGACTGGAGCGCTGCCATGGAAGGCTATGTGCTCTTTAGGAAGGACAGGCTGGGAAGGCGAGGTGGTGGAGTTGCTCTTTATGTGAGAGAGCAACTGGAATGCATGGAGCTCAACCTGGGAGTCGAGGATGAGCGAGTTGAGAGCTTGTGGGTAAGGATTAGAGGGCAGGCTAATGTGGGAGACACTGTGGTGGGTGTCTGCTACCGGCCACCTGACCAGGACGAGGAGGTTGATGAGGCCTTCTATAGGCAGCTGGATGTTGCCTCACGGTCACAGGCCCTGGTTCTCATGGGGGACTTCAACTATCCCGACATCAACTGGGAGGACAACACAGCCAGGCATAAGCAGTCCTGGAGGTTCCTGCAGAGCGTCGACGATAACTTTTTGACGCAGGTTGTGGAGGAGCCGACGAGGAGAGGTGGGCTACTGGACCTCGTGCTATCAAATAGGGAGGGCCTAGTAGGAGATGTTAAGGTGGGGGGTAGCCTCGGCTGCAGTGACCATGAGTTGGTGGAGTTCAGGATTCAACGAGGAGGAGGCAGGGCTGTAAGTAGCCTTGCGACGATGGACTTCAGGAGGGCCAACTTTAGCCTCTTCAGAGACCTCCTCGGTAGAATCCCATGGGCTAGTGCTCTAGAAGGCAGGGGGGCCCAAGAGAGCTGGTTAGTTTTCAAGCGGCACTTCCTCCACGCCCAGCAGCAGTGCATCCCTGTGTGTAGGAAGGGAGGCAGAGGGGGCAGGCGACCTGCGTGGATGAGCCGGGAGCTTGTGGCAATGCTCAAGCAGAAGGCAGCAGTATACAGAATGTGGAAAAAAGGACAGGCCCCCTGGGAGAAATACAGGAACGTAGTCAGGGAGTGCAGAGATGCGACAAGGAAAGCTAAGGCACGTCTGGAAGGCAAGCTGGCAAGGGACGTTAAAAATAACAAAAAAAAATTCTTCAAATACATTAACAGCAAAAGGAAGATCAGGGAGAACGTGGGTCCGCTGGAGGACGGGATGGGCACCTTGGTTACAAATAACACAGAAAAAGCAGAGTTACTCAATGCCTTCTTTGCTTCGGTGTTTACCAAGGGCAGCCCTTTAGAGCCCCAGGCCCTAGAGGCAAGAGAAGAAGCGGGTGGAGAGGAAGACTTGCCCTGGGTAGAGGAAGATTGGGTCAGAGAGCACCTAAGGAACCTCGATACCCACAAATCCATGGGCCCTGATGGGATGCACCCCAGAGTTCTGCGGGAGCTGGCAGATGCCATAGCTAAGCCGCTCTCCATCATCTTTGAAAGATCCTGGAGAACGGGGGAGGTGCCGGAAGACTGGAAGAAGGCCAATGTCACGCCAGTCTTCAAAAAAGGCAAGAAGGAGGACCCAGGCAACTACAGGCCAGTCAGCCTCACCTCCGTCCCCGGAAAAGTGATGGAACGGCTCATACTGGCCGTTGTCTCCAGGCACATGGAGGACAAGAAGGTGCTCAAGAGTAGTCAGCATGGATTCACCAAGGGAAAATCTTGCCTGACTAACCTGATAGCCTTCTATGATGAAATGACCGGCTGGATAGACGAGGGGAGAGCGGTGGATGTCGTCTATCTCGACTTCACCAAGGCTTTTGACACCGTCCCTCACAACATCCTCCTGGGCAAGCTCCGGAAGTGTGGGATAGATGAGTGGACAGTGAGATGGATTAGGAACTGGCTGGATGGCAGGGCCCAGAGAGTGGTGATCAGCGGTGCAGAGTCTAGTTGGAGGCCTGTGGCTAGTGGGGTCCCCCAGGGGTCAGTCCTTGGTCCAGTCCTGTTCAATTTATTCATCAATGACCTGGATGAAGGCACAGAGTGCTCCCTCAGCAAGTTTGCTGATGATACCAAACTGGGAGGAGTAGCCGATACCCCAGAGGGCTGTGCTGCCATCCAGAGGGACCTGGACAGACTGGACAACTGGGCGGTGAAAAACCTCATGCAGTTCAACAAGGCCAAGTGCAAGGTCCTGCACCTGGGGAGGAATAACCCCAGACACCAGTACAGGCTGGGGACCGACCTTGTGGAGAGCAGCTCTGCGGAGAAAGACCTGGGTGTCATGGTGGACGACAAGTTGACCATGAGGCAGCAGTGTGCCCTTGTGGCCAAGAAGGCCAATGGGATCCTGGGCTGCATTAAGAAGAGCGTCTCCAGCAGGTCGAGGGAGGTGATCCTGCCCCTCTACTCAGCCCTGGTGAGGCCGCATCTGGAGTACTGTGTCCAGTTCTGGGCTCCACAGTACAAGAGGGATGTGGAGCTGCTGGAGAGAGTCCAGCGCAGGGCTACAAGGATGATCAGGGGCCTGGAACATCTGCCCTATGAGGAGAGGCTGAGGGAGCTGGGCCTGTTCAGCCTGGAGAAGAGAAGGCTGAGAGGGGATCTAATCAGTGTATATAAATACCTCAAGGGAGGGAGTGCAGAGGATGGTGCTGGCCTCTTTTCAGTGGTGGCCACTGATAGGACTAGAGGAAATGGCCGGAAACTGAAACATCAAAAATTCCATAGGAACTTAAGGAAAAATTTCTTAACAGTGAGGGTGACAGAGCACTGGAACAGGCTGCCCAGAGAGGTTGTGGAGTCTCCTTCTCTGGAGATCTTCAAAACCCGCTTGGATGCAGTCCTGTGCCACGTGCTTTAGGTGTCCCTGCGTATGCAGGGGGGTTGGACTAGATGATCTCTAGAGGTCCCTTCCAACCCTAAGCATTCTATGATTCTATGATTCTATGATTCTATGATTCTATGATACTGATCTAAGTCTCTCCAGTCCTAGTAGCACTCTCCTTTCTTAAAAAGGAAGGGAAACAAATGTAAAAATCTTGAAGCTTTGCGAGTATTGAACCAGTTGCTTTTGGGTACCCAGGGCTCTGCACCACTTTCAGGCTTCTCCAGCAAAGCACAGACATCTGTCCTTGCCTTCCTTTGCCTCAAGGTGTTAGTGCCTGGAGATCTTTCTTGTGTTGGGTTGCCCTTCATGAGAAACACTGGAAGAAAGATTGGCCTTCAGATATGAATAATCCACCAAATAACTCACCCTTCTTGGGCTTTCCATATCAAAGAGACTTGGAACAGCACCTTGGTGCTGTTTTGGAAACTCCCTGCAAAGAAGGGAAATGTTCCCAACCTGTCAATGCCAACGTGAATATGCTTCATTTGAGAGACCTTCCCCAGTCGTACAAGGAAGGAGAGCAAGAACAGGGTTTGTGGCCTGCTCCTGGGCATACCAAAGATGGAGGAGACGGGACTGGAAAAGGTTTCCACAGCGCTGAGCGTCTCATGGGCCCGTTAGTGTCCGTGGGAGCTGTGGGCATTTGACTCTCTGAGAATTGAGCCCATTTAGTGTGACTTGGCTGGAATTCCAAATTAGCCAGAAACGTAGGGCTGAGCTTGAAGATTTGAGCTGTTCTGCCTTGATATTAATTGTGGCCATGCATATCCTTGCAACGTGGCAAATGCTGTCTCACAGATTGTGGTAGGCAGGGACACCCGCATGTCTTATTTGCACAGCAGGCAAAGGGAAAGCTTAGGTCGTGCTGTCCCCCAGAAAAGCAGGTTGGCTTCCAAATGGCTCAGCAGTGTCCTAGAGATCAGCTTCATGCATTTATATATTTACCCTGGCTAGCATCCATGAGTCACTGCTAATAGCGAAGGGTTGCATAATTGTAAGAGAGATGCTTTCGTGATGGCTCTGACCAAAGAAAATGCTTCTATTTTGGCTTGTGCCTATGAATAGGTACCCTGCTTTGACTCTCTGCATTTGCAAACCACTGATACTACTGAAAATAAAATATGATTGGCAGGTACAACCCGATTAGCATATACAAATTGCTGTGGCCTTTCTCCAAGCAATCATTTGTACAAATTGTTTCCTCTGTCTCCTATCTGGAAAGAAGCTATTAGGTAAGTCGAGACTGTAAAAGAGTCTGCATACAGCTAATGCTCATGCCATCTCATTTCACACCCTTTTGAATGTTCAGCTTTTTTTTTTTTTCTGAGCGATATCTTTTTCCTTTCCTTAAGAAAAAGGGCAAAAAAACATGGGCTTTGGGTGAAGAGGCGCTTTTCCCCTTAAGAAAATTGTTGCTTTTAGCTTTCTTTTTTTTCACAGCTTTTTTTTCTGTGACAGCAACTGTTCCTAAAATATTTGCTCATTGTGGTTTTCAAACACAAGAAAATTTTCTATAACAGTTTTGAATATATGGTTTTTAAATCACATCAAAATGGAAAAGAAGGCTTGCGAGAGAAAGAAAACCTTGCACAGTGAGAAATGCTTCAGAGTGGGTTGGGATTAACCCCCCACCCCAACTCTCCTATCTTCATTTTCAAGCTAGGAATAGGTTTTATGGTATTTTCTAGGCGAGTATATTACTGCTATTACTGCACATTGCTCTTAAGATGTTTGATGTTGTCAGTCAGGAGGGTCAAAGACGCGAGTCCAATGTGCCCGACAGCTGAGACTGGCTTCAAAGACATGTATTACCCTCCAAAATAAAAAAGAGAAAAAGAATAGGGAGCAAGTCAATGGGCATTCCACTAGTGACTCCTCTGGAGTGAGGACATCTCCAGGAATTTTATCCTACTCAATTTAATTACAGTAACAGCATCATTTTGTAAACCAGCCCATCCAAATTTCATAGACTTTGGAATCGATAATTAGGCGTCTTAACTCCCGTTACAAACACCAGACTAAGTTCTGGCTGCAACCTTAATTAAAAGCATCTTGCAGCAGGATAAATAAATAATTCCCTTTCAAGTCTGAGGCCGTTCTGCGCTTCAGACTCCGCCGGGCTGCAGGAGGGCTGGTGTGTGGGAGAGCTGCGATAACTCTGCCTCAATGAGATAAGCAGGAGAGGAGCAACACACATCCTCCCATGCAACACTAACCAGGGGCCTTCCCGAGCCCCGCAAACTTCTTGGCCAAATTGGCTTTCCTTCTTCTATGCCTTCTCAGAGATATTTTTTTTTCTTTCTTGCTCTGTTCTCTGGGGGCTTCAACAAGTGGAGTGTGGGGGAGTGGGTGAGTTGGTGTGAGGAAGAGGCAATATTAGAAAGTCAGGCCACATATGTCACTTTAACATAGTTATCATCTTCCATTTATGTAGCAACATTTTGTGGTGCTCTTTACCCAAAAATCACAGGTCATTCCCCAATGTAACTGGTGGACAGCCAGAAGTGTCTCCATCTAAGAGAGGGCAAAGCGTGATCCTTGAAGGTACAGGCCTGAGCAGATCCCCAAGGGAAGGCAATTGGAGTTCTCTAGGTTCTGATTAAACCCAGAAAACAACATCCATATGTTTAGCTGGTGGTGGGATTGGTGGGAACAGGACACAACTTCCCAAGCTGTTGAAGGGTTGACAAGGCTGGTCTTTGATGCTTCACACCCAGACCCAAGGGGACCAGTATCATTTTAAGCTCTTCTTGCGGGCTAAAAGTACATGCTTAATCTCCTGCAATATTTAATACCTTGCTACAGATCCTGAGGAATATCTGCTCACTTGATCGTTATTATTAATAATAACTCCCTACTGCAGGGGAAAAGACTTGGCTAAACGCTTGCGGTTGTTAATGACTCAGACCTTAAGGTTTAATTCATCTTATTCCCTCCCTGTTAATTAAAGGCACTCGGTCTCTCTTGGTGTCAGCTGGATTAAGAAGAGGAGATGCAGAGCAGCTGTTACTACCACAGCAGGGAAATCACATACAGGTTATCTCAGCCTTGGACACCCTGGGAACAGGGAGCAGTGTGGACAGTGCTTTGCCTCATCTGACTGACTGCAAAGATGGAAAATGTGCAATGTGGTGATAAACTTCCTTTCCGAGCTTCTTAAGCCTTTTTCTTTACAACCCAGAGATTATGGCTATAGTTAGATTTCTGCTCCGATTCCTTGATAGCTGGGAATTATTTATTTTGCAGCTGTCAGATTGCATTTGCCACATGTAGTGCTGTACTATTTTGTCTGTCACAGATATCCCGGGGTTTTATACCTGAGTTTATATTCTCTGCAGTTCTCTTAGCAATCTCAAGAAAACAAGAATAATGGTGTTCATTAAAATTCATACTGATTTTTTTTCTGCCAAGGGGTAGCACAGTTCAGGACCAGGTGGGATGGTTTCCAGGTAGAAAAAAAAAAGGTCAAATGACAAAACCAATACATTTCTAAATATTGGTCATTTATTTGCAGTAGTGCTGGAACCAGGGTGGTCAAGCAGCAGGTGGAAACTGTCCCCTTATATCACTCAGCTGTATCACAACTTGCTAGGAAGCAGTTCTAGCCAGGATCAACTCAAATTTGTGAAATTACTCTAGTTTAGGGTAGAAAGCGAGGTCTCTATCAATCAGTTAGCAAGACCTCCCCTGCCTCCCATTCAGTGTAACATCATATGGTTTTATTCCTCCCAATCCTGTAGTAGTTTTGTGCGGAAGCCAAGATGCTGTTGAGTAAGGGAAGACTTAGTCAATCCCCTCTAGGAAATATATGTAAATAAGGGAGGTTTGGCATGGGGATGAAATGACAGCATGTTCCTTGGGCAGTGAAGAGAAGAGAAAAAAATCCCAGTAAAGTAATTTTTCTCTGCTTGAAAAAACAGTGCTTTCATGTTAGGTTGAAAATATCCTCCTGGTATTCTCATATCTCCAAAGTAGCTTGGAAATAAAAGCAGCTTTGCAGAAAAGGTTTCTGAGGAGAATTTGCAGTGGTCTGAATTATCCCCCTCGGTCCTGCTTGGATTCAGGCAAAATTTGGAATTTGTGCTGAAGAAGTTAAATTCTGCTCAGGGATGTGAACCTGCCTCCCTGTCCCCTGCTGCCGTGGAATAACTGCTCTCCCTTTCCCCTTTAGAAGCAAGAAAAACTGCAAGACGAATTGATTCACCCTTTGGCACTTGCAAGGGAAAGAAAAAAGGTTTTAAAAATCTCCGCACATTTTGAAAGACACCATTTCTGCAGACTAACTTACCTCCCTACAGCAAATATTCTTAAAACTAGCTCAAAACCGCAGGAACCAAATTTTATTGTTGGCTAAGCCTATTAGAGGAGACCCAAGCTCAGAGTTTTTAGTGGGTTTCTCTTCTCCAGCTGTCACTATGTCTGGCGAGACATAGGACACTGTTATCTCTCAGGCATTTTCCTTGTTTGGGACATTTATTTGAAATTTTGGCTGATGACCTGGTTCAAAAGTTATTAGAAAAGGGAAAGGACAGACAGGTGGACAGAGACTTCCCTCACACAAACGTCATTTCTGCATGTCTTTTTACAGAATAAAGCAAACAAAAAAGAGTCGGTGTTTGCATTGGTTTGGATTGATTTGAATGCACACGTGCAGTATTGTCCATGACTACAACGGACCAGTACAAAGGAGCCTTCCTCTTTCTTTGCTTTGGGTTTGTCACTCTGCAATAAACGGTTTTGATTTAGAAGAGACCTTTCCTATCAAAAGCTCAATCGTGATTTGATATTGTATTCCACATTTTAAGTTCACAGGGGATGCAGGATGCTGCTTCTGTGAGTAGCAGTGATTTCCTTCAGGGATGGAGCTGGGGCCAGGTGAGTGACCAGAGCCACAGGCCGCCATAGGCCCAGCCTTGAAGATTTGTAAATAAATCATTATTTAATGGAAAATGTGTAACTGTGTGGACCAAGACAACCAACTTTGAGGACAAAAAGGAACTGATAAAAATCCAGAGCAGCTCTGCCGAGGGAAGCACTGTCAGAAGTCAAACCATGCCTCAGTTTCCCCAGGCACCCAGAATATCACCAGGCAGGTCTGTGAGCCATGGCTGAGTCCACACAAGCTGCCTGCACCTAAATGGGACCTTGGGACCTTTGAACCTCCAATCCTCCTGTCCCAAGCATGTTCTCAGGTTCAGCATATCCCAAGAGATGGTGCTTCTCACATGTGACATGGATAGATGGAAACTCACCCTGCTTACCCAAACTCCCATCCTGACACGGGTATAAAGCAGCCCCTCTCTTCAAACACAGCAGTACTGGACCTGCAAAATGCTGCTTGGAGTTCACTCCCCATGCGGCATCCTGTGGCGCACACGATTCATTGCTGGCACTTGTGTTTTTAGTGTGCCATGAAAGGCAGATGTTCCAATCAAACCATCCCACTAAAGCCCCCAACGCTGTGGCATTTGTAGTCATTATAGTATCAGGAATGTATTCTGCACAGCTGTTTTAGTTCATTACAGGGTAGAGAAAAAATTGAGGAGAAAGAAGGATTTCATAAAGGATTTTTGAATGTGAGAGAAAGACACGCAGGATTTAAGAGAAAGCAAGGTGCATGCACATATGTGTGAGTGGACTCCAGGAGGGACCTGCAGTTGTCTCACTCTGGTGTTGGGGATTGGTGGCTGGTAGGCCCTGGTCCCAAAAATGACGTAAAATAAGGAGGCAGAGCATCTCACATTAATGCTCCATTCACATTTTCCTAAGAGTGAAACCCACGAGCATATTCATCAAGTACCAGGAAGGGTTTGCGTTCAGCACGGGACTCCCTGCTGCGCTGTGCTGGAGAACGTAGCCCAAGGAGGTGGAGAGGACTGACATCTCACTGCAAGACATGCCAAGGCCTTCCTGCCATGTCAAGGAATGTGATGGGGACATCGTTACATCGGCTCTTGTGATGCTCATGATGAAGCACCACCACTCCTGCTCTCTAGCACTTGGGCCATTTTCTCCCTTGGTTTGGGGGACAGATCATGGGTGACCAGAAGTCTAACCAGCACTATCTGGCAGAGACATCTTGGAGGAGAAGGTTGTGTCAGCACTGGGAGAGTTGCATGAACTCAGACGAGTGAGTCCCCCATGTTGTGAGAACCCCTGGGGCACAAGAGCACTCACAAAGGAAGGAGAGAAGAAGCAACTTCGTCACCATTAAGCAATTCTCTCCAGGCCTCTTTTGCATTCGTCTCATTCCCTCCTCTGCAAATATTTCTGGGGAAAGAAAGAATGTCACCTTCTTTAGGATAAACTCTTCCCTTGCAAGCAAGAAAAGCCCCGAAGGGCAGGGAATCTGTCTTAGGAGCCGGATGCTATTCTGCCTGCAGAGAATTCGCAGCGCCTCGGGCATGCAGAGAAGAGCAGGCTCTGCCAAGCGATGGTCTCGGTAATTGCTGAGCAGCTTTTCCCCTTCACTGCTCTGCTGAGGTTTGGCAGCAGCGCTGGGTGGAGATCACAATTTTTCCTCTGGAAGTTGAGAGGGAGGTTTTGCTTTGCTGAAGGATGAAAAGCAAAAAGGTTCCCAGTAGAATGAGTGTCCTGGGGAAAGACCAGCTTGGAAATGCCTTTGAACAATTTCTTTCTGATAGTACTTAACTGCCACTAAGAGATATACTCTAATATAATAATACAGACATCAAATAAGTATGATAAAATCCAGAAACAAGTAACTTCCAAGCAGAAGTTGTCTCTCATTTCATTTTATAGACCCAAACCTTTCCAGGGGAAAAAAGTCCTTTTTTTACTACCCATCCCACACGGCACATTTGTAGTGTTTCCTTTGAAAGTCTCTGATGAACCCAAACTATTCCCAAAAGGGAAACAGATCCAGAAAAAAAAAAAAAGTTTTCAAATAGCTTTAACGACACATCCTGATAATTGAGTTCCCATAATCAGCACCATCACACACAGCCCCCAGAACTCAAAGACACATCAAGAGTCCAGCACAGAGCAGGTTCAGAGTAGTTAGGAGAATAAATATGCTTGTATCATGTCCAGTGAAACCCACACTTTTTTTTCTGTTCCAGAGCATTTTGCTCTGGATGCAGGAAGTTGTCTAGATGGCTGCAGTTTTCTCAGCAAGGTAAAGGAAGAGGCAATGCTGTTTTACACAGGAAGATGTGCTTCCTCTGCAGCCCAGGAAGAGAAGGAATCCGGAGGAGGATTCTCCGGATGGAGAGAAGCACATAGGCATCCTGCCAGCCAGGGCTCAGACACAGTGGCACGAGATGGGTTTCTCAAGCAGTTAGCAGAAGCATACAAAGCAAGAATTAATGGAAATAGGAGTCCTTGGGCACGTTGGCATTTCCTGGACACCTCAGTCGGATGGCTGGCAGGATCAGCTGCTCTGGAAGGAGCTGACTGGGTCTGGGTCTCCTTTGGTCCTGTTTAACAGTGCACAGATAGGATTGTTGCTGCTGTGCATTTGATGGGCTATAGCATGATGCCTCTGCTACCCGACATGGCACTGAGGTGCTCAGGGCAGCTGTGAGTGCAAAACACCCAGGGAGTGAATTAGTGAAATAGCGTAAGGGCAATATAGGCAACTGAGGACCCAGCTTCTTGGTCCTCTCCTAAGTTGCCTTCAGTGTTGTGTGTTACCTCTAAATTATCCAGGCAGCTGTTGGTAAAACCATCTAGGCAGATTGCAACAAATCCTGGCCCCCAAACTCCAGGCCAAGGATGGGACATGTTTGGGTTATATATACTTGTTAGCTGCCCATCTTGCAGTGTGGAGGTGAGCAGCTCGGGTTGTCCTGAAGGACACACAGGACTGTCGCGAGCTTCACTCTGGACCAGTCTCAGATTGAGTTCAGTGTCTGGACTTTAGTCCCTCCTGCTGAAAGGGAGTTAGAGAGACTGAACAGAGTCTTCACGTAGGAACAAGACTAATATAAAAGCACAAGCTATAAGGAAAGGTTAAAGTGAGCTGGGCCAACTTGTTTTAGAAGAGAAAGGCCTTAGGAGGTATAGAAAAGATCAGCTTTCCTGTACCTAAGGAGTTGTGACATGTAGGATTGACTGAATGCTCTTGACATACATTAAGGAAAAGCAGGACAGCTGAATTCAGCATAAAAAAAAGAAGAAAAACAGTATTTATCCTGGGAGTTACAGAGTTAGGAAGTAGGAAGCAGGAAGCAGTCACGTCTGGGAAAGGCTTAGATTTGGCTGTGAATATTTAAGGCCTTTTCTAGGAGGAGGGATCAGAAACAGGTTTGGCAAAACCCAGCAGGGGACAGTCTAGGAGCTGGGCCTGCCCCTGAGCAGACACTGCAATTCTTCCTTCTAGGCCTCCACTTCTCCTGTGGTGACTAGTCCTGTCTTACAAGTTTATCCTGCAGCCACTTGCCTTTGGCAAAGGAGGTGCCATTTCCTCTCCTGCTCCATTTCAGTCCCGGCCACACGCAGTTAATATCAGCCCACGGATTCAGGGCTGGCAGCGGAGGACAAGCCCTGCTGGCTCTCGTCTCTCAGAGGAGCAATTCCAGCCCAGCAAGAAACCCAAGTGAACAGATGCCTCTTCTGGGCCATCCAGATGGTTGAGTTATGCAAAAGGCGTAAAGAAGACTCATAGCCTACAGCAGCTTTAAGTGGCCAAACTGATCTTGAGAAAACAACGACCTTCATAAATCCACTTGACGAAAAATACATCCTTATGGCAGGGTGAAGAGGAGGGGGAATATCTGACTCTCCTCTGCCACAGATGTTCCAGCCATGCAAACATTTTGGAATGAAAGCAGCATGCAGTCGGCACTCACCACTGGAGAATCCACTTTTCCACCCCAAGCTTTGCTTTCCAGGCAGCTTGCCAAGTGGCGTATGGCAACCAGTTCGTGGGATGCTGCTCCTAATCACATTAGAGGAAAAGCACTCCCTCAGGATGGAGACATTGCAGATCAAGAAGAATGTGGGCTGGTATCACCAAGGGAGATGGGCAAAAATACCTCCCAAAATTAGGTGTCTGATACTTTCTGTAGCACAAATGACATCTTTGGTGTCCAAATACTTACCAGACACAGCAAAAAGATGGCCTGGACGTATTCATGTAAACACTGGATGAATGAGTCCTCTGTAGGTTTCTAATCCAACCTTGTATTTGAAGCAGGATACCCCAGCTCTAGACCAGGCTGACTAGGGCTTTGTCCCAGTCTTGAAAACCTCCAAGGATGGAGTGCCCACCAGCTTAAAATATGAGACATGGTGGTGGTCTCAGTGGCCACAGGCTTTTTCATTTCCTGATGGACTGTCTTCGGTTGGGCCCTCCCATATCTTCATGGAAAGGAGTCCCCCAGCACTGTGATTTGAAAGCAGGTGATAAATCTTAATGGTGAAGTTGGCCTCTAGCATAGACTTGTTCATTAAACAGATGATGACAGAATACTGAAACAGAACATCCAATTCCCTGCCTAATTTTTAAATTTATGTTTAAATTTATTAACGCTGTGCTCACCAGTGAGGTGGGCAGGGTGGTGTCACCCTATTCAGCAGTGTGTTATGTCATGAATAATCCAAAAAACATTTAAGAATATGCAGAAACAGAACTTTGGAATCCCCTAAATTCTATGTTTAAGTGTCTTCCACATAAAATATTCCTCACTTAAAAGTCATTTCAGTTCCTTTCTCTGAAAGCTTTTGAATGTAAGCTTTCTCTTGCACAAAGCATTTTTTCTTCCAGCATTTTCCATGGGAAGAAATCCAGCATTTCAGCAAAAGATGTCCAGCCAGCTCCCATGTCAAATCTTATCTGAATGGCTCATGTGCCATAAAGTGCATGCCCATCTGCATTGAAATGCATGCAACTGTATTTGCTTTAGCAGAAGAGAGAGAACTTGTTAATTATGCTAAGAATTTAATTAGCTTTTGTGAAGGTCTTCTGACTATCAGAGTGGCTCAGAGTCTAGGTGCTCCCTGCGAAATGTCAGATGCTTTTGTGCTGGCAGGGCTCCTAATACAAGTGAGGACAGGGCTCCTGACAATAAGTTAGGACTCCTGCTTCCGAATCTGGCAGCAGGCAGTGAGTGAAGAGGTGCATGAAATGGAAAAGACAGGAGTGTTTCTTTTCAGAGAGGAGAGGAGAACCTCTGAAGATCTGAGGTCTCAGAGCTTGCCAGCTTGAAGCAAAGCCACCGGGTGAGTCTTATTTGATGTGAGCAGACTCGTCCGACTGATGCACTTAAAAGGGAAATGAAAAGAAAAATGTCAGTCTGGTCACTCCCATTTTAAATTATGCATCCTCCATATGCTGACTAGAGCTCAGGAGTGCTTACAGTAACTGCTGTGCTTAAAATAACCACCTAGCTGCAGTGGTTACTTATGGAGACATTTTGCACATCCTTGATTTGCCCACTTCAAGCTCTCTGAGTTTCTTTCCCTTGATGACCTCCCTGCAAATGAGGCTTTGCTATGGTCTCACCTCCTCCAGGCACAGGCCAGGATGCTCTCATGGCAGTGCAAGCTGCCCCCTTCTCCATCCCAATTATATCCTTTCCTTTCCATGTTCCAAGAAGTCTTCACGAACAGCGGACATCTGGCCACAAACCCCCGAAATATCCCCGATGGATCAGAACCCAAGTTTGCATCCTGCATTGATTTTAATTTTGGAAAACTCTATTCCCCAGGCTGTGGGACTGCTTGCAATGGCTCCTGACATCAGGAGATGCCTGCAGCCAAGCCTGGCTTCCCATCCGAGCAGCTCGGACCAGCCCTGGATGCAGGCGCAGGAGCGCTGGACCCGCAGCTCACTGGAGCAGAGCCAGGGCTTGGCATCTGAGGAGGGCTCACGCTGACTTACTTAGTTCACTTACAGACAGCTCTCACATCCCTGCCAAGCATGTTCCACCAAACTGAACATGTTGAATTTCTTCGCGTCTTTCCTTGGGCTCTAAATCAATTCTGTCAGCTCCTTAATTATTTTAATTTTTCTTCTTTCTCCAAATCCCCCAGATATATATTATATATAGGGTACAGGCTGAAAAAAAGAAAGCTACTGCTGTGCCCTTGTCTCTGAAATATTACCAGAAAAAATGTATGTATTTCATCTTTTCCTTTCATTTCTTTGCGGCATTTTTTTGCTTTGAATAAGCTTGAAATAGTAATAGGCTGATGGCTACACTCCAGCTCTATTGATTAAGAGAGAGCGGTCAAGCTCTTCGGTGCCTTAGATTATATCCAGAAACGGGAACAGCTGAGTTATTGCCTTTTCCTGTGAAGAGAAGGAGAGGGGGAAGGTAGGATCTACCATGGTGGTTTAAAAGACAAGCCTACCCTGTCCAAATTCCAGCTGGCTCAGCACAGCATAGGACTAAATCATTTACAAATAGTGCAACTCTAAAGCATTCCTACTTTAAGGAATGCAGAGAAGGAAAGCAAGCAGGAACACTTTTTCTTTTTTCTTTTTTTTTTTTTTTATGAGATAAATGCTGAGAATAGAAATCGTGTTTCTTCCTAACCAGTGCAGTCTTTATTGGTGATTTCTTGTCAGAACATTTTAGGAGAAAAGGCAAAGATTCCTCAGGACAAAGCAAACACTGGAGGCTGAAAGATCTGAAGGAACCGAAGGACTGTGAAGCTCCTGGCAGACAACAGGACAGGGGCCCCATGTCTGTACCTGCCCTTCTTATGGGTGAATGGCTCCTTACAATGCCTGGCAGCTCCTGGAACAGCTGAGTTGTTCCCTGAAAATATCCAATTGGCCACAGGATCATCTGTTCCAACCTCTTGCTCAAAGCAGCATTGACTATAATGTTGATGGGCTATATCCAGTCTGGTCTTGAAAACCTTCAAGTCTGGGGACTGCACAACCTTCCTGAGAAGCCTCTTCCACTACTCGACCACCCTTGTGGTGGAAAAATTTCTCCTTATATCCAGTCTGAACCTCACATTTGACTCTAGTGAAATCACTATTGGGTGCAAATGAAAAGAGATCACTATCAAAGCTGGACTTTTTGGAATAGGACAGATCTGGTAATGCTGGTCTTTCTCCAAGCAAGAGGCTAGTTTGATGTGGGATTACAGTCTACAGGTACTTTCAAACTTGAGGCAAAGAAGAGGAGCAAAGCTTGAATGCAAACAGAGCAGAGATCCTGATCTTAATTTCCACCACCGTGTCCTTCCCTGTCCCTCCAGCCCATATATCATCTGGGGGAGGTGCAGCTTTGTAGCAAAACTCAGAGAATCCTTTTTACCTTCAAGGAGCTGGAAAACACTTTTAAAATCATGATTTTTTATGGGATGGGAAAGCATTTTCCATTTCTCCCTTTAGTTCAAGATCTGTCCTGAGGTGAAGGCAGATGGCATGCATGATAGTGAGCAATAGATCACTCGGAAATGCAAGATGAGCCTATGAGAAATCAGGAAATTTTGCTCCATCTCTACTATAATTGAGGAAGTGGTCACTGCTGGGAAGTGTTTCAGTGCTACCTTTCAACCAGACATTCAAGGCCATCCTGAGCATTAGAAAACTGCCATTTCCAATCCTCTGCACTTAATAATGATTGAAGCTTGCTTTTCTGATACCCATCATGAAACTCAGATTTTGACAGAATTAATGCACTGTAAAAAAGACTCAAGACCTTCACCAAGGCAAGATGTTCTTTTAACACACCAACACTAATGAGTTCATTTGTGGACAGTTTGGGGGGAACTAGAAATCCTTAAACAAGAAGTAGTTTAGTGAAGAAAAACAGTAAGAACAAGAAAATGAATTAGCAGTGGTAGAAAGTAAACAATGAAGAAAATTTTTAATCAATAAATGTGCTTATATCAATAGTTGGATGACAGTATTATTAACACGTATTTGAAAGCTGTGAAATCTATAGGAAAACAGTTATTTGCGTACAATAAACTGAAGGAGGTATATGTCCAAGCAACTAAAATGCTACAAGAAAGCATAGAAGTAAAGGCATAGTCTTCTTGTTCCTACTTATCTTTTTATACGGTGAGGTTTAAGTTATATTACCCCCATTAAATTCAAGCGACTTTGCCGAGGGCTTTTCATCTGTTCTGCAGGGATCTAAACTACCATTGCAAGGTGTGATGTTTCCCAAAGACTTTTTGCAGTACGAACAATACACGATACCTTGCAGGAGAGCAGGGATCTTGGCGTCTTTGTGACAGAAAGCAATTAATTCTTGCAATATATTCTGACCCCTACACCTCCTTGTTCTTTCTCACTTCTTTATTTCCAAATCTTTTCTTTTTCTGTATCTTTGTTTCGCCTGAATTTAATAACTCTTATTTTAAGACCTGTGAAAAGATTATGTATGGAGTCCTGAGAAATCTGTAGTCTAAGTCGCTTCCCCACTATCAAATGATATATATTTTTAATTTTTGCTAATATTGATATTTATAGGAATCAATATTTGCTACCGGCCCACATCATGTGATTCCTCGTGAGGGTATCTGCTTGTTACCCACATGCACGGATAGCACAGTGAGGTCAGGAATCTAAATATTCACCCTGGCTTGGGCTGTCTCTGCTCCCTTCCTTCCTTTCCATTGATTTCAACATGATTTGGGTCAAGCCTCATGAAACCCTTGGGAATTCCTCGCTATAGATTGGCTACTCAGATCTTGTTAAAACAGTTTAAAGTTAAGCAATACATGGCAATAAACTGGCTATACACCTTTAACATCAGTAGTCAAGAAGCATTGCAGAGTACAGTTTCATTGATTTCAGTGGAATTATGTCATGCTTTAATTTGAGCCAAAATCACAATATACATCTCAGTGCTCCTGAAAACCCTTTTGGAAATTATTCTCCAGTGGAGGTTCTGTTAAAAGAAAAAGACACTGATTTTTAACCATTGATCAGAGTATATTGTAACACATCTATACAGGGAGATTACAAAAGATCTTCCTGGAGATGAACCCTTTGATATGTGGCAGAAAGACTGCTGGAAACCGGGGAACAATTCAAGAGTTATTAGGTTAGAGCACTCAGGTGCATTAAAATCACTGCATTACGGTGAGCTTGGACTGTATCTGTGTCCTTTATATTCAGCTGAGAAAGGCTTGCAAAAGAAGCTCCCCTGAAGAAATAGATATAATATTTTTGCAGCTGGTAACAAGAGAGTTTTCACAAATTTTAGATCAGCTCACTCAGAGGGAACAAAGGCTGCTGAAGTGAGTCAAGTTCACTCTTCAGTAGTCATGACAACACTTTAAAGAACTCACAGTTAAAAGAAGAAGGAAATAAATACTGATTGGAGACACAAGGCAATCCATTATTGCTCATACATTATACCTAACCATCTGGACAGTTCTGAAGTTCTGAAGTCAATGCTTGGTGTCATCCTGGAGGCCAGATATGCAATATATCAACTGGAAGTCAAAGCTCAGCAACTACGAGGCAAAGGTAATGCTGCACGGTGCCATCTAAGTGATGTGGAGGGTCCAGTGGGTAGAGTTCATGGTGCTATGGACTGGCCACAAAGCAGTGGAAGAGATGGGCACCAGCTCCCTCCAGCTCTTTGTGTGGGTCATTCTGGGAGATGTTACCGTACCTCGATCCGAGGAGCAAAAGGGACATCCTCAGATACTTCAGGGCAAAGTCCGGGTGTGGTGGGGTGAGTTTTCCCTGTTGCAGGAGCTGACTTAAGCGGACTTT
Source organism: Tinamus guttatus (assembly GCF_059628265.1). Classification (NCBI taxonomy): domain Eukaryota; kingdom Metazoa; phylum Chordata; class Aves; order Tinamiformes; family Tinamidae; genus Tinamus; species Tinamus guttatus. The sequence goes on from NW_028288752.1 coordinate 3,926,395, forward strand.
GCACTGCAGAGGATGAGAAATTTCCAACATGCACTACCCGGCTGTCCCTGTGCTGAGGGGTGCAGATGCTGGCCATGAGATGGCTACAGGCCACAGGAAGACAGGAGTGTCATAAATGACTGCAACCACTTGCTAAATGGAAGAGCTTCTGTGAAAGTGTTTGTCTTGCAAGTCACATCTGCTGTTTGAAAAGTCTATTTCGCTTCTTTCCATTCCCTGAGGAAGTTTGCTAGTGTTTTATTATTTTTTTCTTATTATTCTTCTGGATGTAATAGCTGCCCTCCAGCTACAGCTCTTCTTTGCTTCTTATCCAGACAGCCTATGCCATTACTAATAATCATCTGAACTAGAGTAAGCCAGAATCTTCCCTGAACATTGATGGACCACTGGAAAACACAGACCCTCCATGGCAGAGGACAAGAACATGAGATGGACAATACCTGTTTGCTTCTGTAGCCAACATACAGCTTGAGCCGGGCAAGAGACAGTCTAGTGTCTCCTGTGCTCTGCCTAATGTGTGTCTCATCCTCTTGGCTGCTTCACCATAGCAGTAAGTACCAGTTTAAAGTAACAAGCAGAGATAGGGAACACCAAGGAACTCAAACCATCATAGAGGGTTGTTGCTAATTCACCTTGTACCCCGAGTCCCATACAATCCATGCCCAAGACCAAGCACATCAACTTTGAGAAGAAAAGCATTTTCAGGTCAGCAATGCCATCATGAGGCAACAAATCCACGAGTATTGCTTGCCCGAGCAATGATGCTGTGGCTTTAGGGATACTGAGGTGATAACTAAAGAGGAGCTGAGGTGAGAGTCATCTAGTAGATTAAAACACGGGTACCTGGTGAGAGATTCAACACATCCTAAAAGAGCCTGAGCTCTTTACCCATACACAGGTGTCTGGGGTAGCTCCATATCTGCAAAGGGCTCACGGATGAGATGCAGGATCTCTGAGAAACTGGTACTCATTAGAGTGTCACCTGAAAGGCAGGAGAGCTACCCAAACACTCCCTCAGCATATGTGGCCAGCCCCCAGGACTGGGTACCCAGCCTGCAAGGGCTGCTCTAGGCAGAGGAAGCTGGCACTGCTGAGGGCATCTGCAAAGTGCCCCTTCCTCACCTGTGGCTCCACTCCCTGGTCTCCTGCCAGGTCAGCAGTGCACATCCGTCCGTGCCAAGCCACTGCTCTCGCGCTTTGCATTCACTCCTGGAAAGCCATAACAGGGTCCTGTGCCTGGATTTGGGGAGAAGACTGCCAGCTCTTACAGGGATTTGCCTCCTTCACCTGAATGCCAAACTCACATCTCTCAATCCAGTCTTCATTTTCGGAGCACTAGGGATTTTGCCTGAGCAGCTCCTGAGGAATGATTTTCTCGGCTTGAGTAGGTGACTGAATAATCCACCATATCCAGCTGGGTGTCCATCTTTCTCTAAAAAGCCACGTCTAGTACATGGCTGGGACAACATTCCCATGTCCCATGGCTACATCTGCCAACACTGTCTTGGCTTAGAGACATGAGGACCCCCAAAACCCAAACTCTGGGGTGCTTTACAAACTAACACTGCTACACTGATTTCCACAGAAATTTCTTGTCTTCTCCAGTGTGCTTCAGGGAGCACTGAACTCTCCTTTCCTTGCATGGCAAACTCTCCAGGTGTAACCATCATTTCTGCAGATATAAATCATATTTGCTATTGTATTCATCCAGAACAAGGAATTTTGACTAATTCTAAAATATTTCCTCACACTAGATTTTAATCCATTCCTTAGGCAAACAAACAAAACTTGCCCTTCCTCATGAGTCAGCAAAGTGTTGGTCCCAGGACAGATTGTACATCAAGGTTGTTTTCATCACCATACTGAGAACTAAGGGGAGGATTATTGCCTTTAGCTGTGCAGGAAATTGAGATTTCAACACATGGCTTTGTTTCAAATAGGATCAAGTTTTCTAGTGTCAAACTAACAAAAATGTGAAAGAGTTTTCCATCAGCCCAACAGAAATTTTCCCCATTTTGCTCAAACTGAAATGTTTCATTCCGCTTTCAGTCCTTTTCACATTTTTTCTCCCTAACACACAAAAAGAAAGCACAGTAAGAGAGTAGGCTTGCAATTCTGTAGGGTTTCCATAATAATACTTAGCAATGAGAAAATAACCAGTGCAAGGAAAGGCATAGTTTAAGATACTTTAACTTCTGTAGTTGATCACCAGAGCACATGACCATATCTCACAGAGAGAAGGAAGGGGAAAACATGTGAGTTTGGTTTAGGGCAGGTGCAGTCACAAACACTGTCTGGGTAGTATTGGGGTTAATTATCTGACCCAGTGGCATTTGAAGAGCTCCTAGTGAGTCAGGTTTGTGGCAGATAAGTCTGTCGTACCAGAGCAGCAAATAGTCCCAGCTGCATCATTTTGCCATCATGAAAAAAGCTTTCACCAGTTACTAGCCAGCACTAACCCTCGAGGGGATGGCCACTTTCTATCTCCATTGATGGAGCTTCAATGACCGTCAGAGGGACCTCAGAAGATAGCTCACATGTAGATGTCAACATGTAGAACTCTAAATGGAGGGGTTTTCAGCTTGACGTAGCTCCATCAGTTCATGCCTTGTCAAACCTGAGAAGGAGAGAGGCTGAAGGCAGCTCCACCAGTCAGTGAAGCCCAGGGACTCCACGTACTGGGGCAACGTGAAAGATTCTACAGCAACAGTCCTATCCTGACAGCTCTGAGGTTGTTTTGCTTGGAAAACAACATAACTGGCATTAGCATAAGGCTGCGGCAGGTTCATCTTCACCCTCCCTGGTAAAAATCTCAACCGGATATGTAATCCAACAGGGAAAAAAAAAAAACCAAGCCCTGTTTGTTAGGTTTTCCTATGATTACCACTGCCAGTTTTGCTTGGAGCTTGACAGCATAGCTGTGTGCCAGCTTCATGGGAGTCTTCCAGTGTTAAACAATGTAGAAAAGCCTTGATTTCTTTCAAATTGATTTTGAAAGCACTGAATCGTTTCCTACTTTAGATCTTTTTCACATCTCTCTCTGTCTCTTCCTGTGCTCGGACCACTGACAAAATCTGTTGAGGGGAGCGTTGCCTGGGATCATCATTCAAAGAGCCAGTGAGACTCTAAAAACTGGTTTGGAAGAGTGGCTATTTCTGGAGCCTGGACCTTTCCGATGCTTTTATTTAGGTGAATGGGTGAAACATTTGAGAAATCTAAATGAATAAAATAAATCTGTTTTTTTTTTCTGTCTTTGAGGCACAGCAATATTAAAGACCATGCCAAAATAGCCTTGCACATGCATTTTTTTTCCCTCTATAACTAACTATGCCAGTGAAAGTGGCAAAAACTGTGGTAGTTTCTCCCTTATTTTCTGTTTTAACATCCAATATAAAATACAATGAAATGAGTGACTAGAAGCTTTTTTGAATTCTGCTTTGATGCTCAAGAAAGCTAGAGGAGAGAGAAAGGTGGGAAATATGCTAGAGCAGATCAGTGATGAATCAGGTGAAAAAAAAGGCAAAATTTAGCTCCCCTCAGCCCTTCTGCATGGGATCCTGCCAACCCACCTCAATGCCCTGCCTCATCCTGGCCTGCAGTCCTCATTGGCCACTGCTTTGAGTTGCATGCAAGGATCAGAGGATTTATTTCCAAATACCTGTATTTACTAAAGGCTGAAGAGAGAGAAAAGCACCAACTTTATTAGTTTTTAGCTGGTTGCCTGTTTAAATTGGCTTTTCAAGAACATGAAATGTTTCCATATACTGCAAGTGATGGACAGCAAGACTTGATCCTTTAAGCCCCATCTGCTTCTTATTTTGCCACCTTTCATCAAACTCCCTTTCCCAGCAGCTGTAGCTGCTAACCTCTTTGGACCAACAGCCGTCTCCATTGGTTGTGATTATCTTTATTTGTTTACTTCTTTTTGAAATAAAAAAGCAAAACAAAGCAGTTAGGGTCCCAAAACAATACGGAGACATCTTGGTATCTCTTCTCACCTCGGTATCAAAAACCAAGACCCAACCACCAACCTCAACTTGGAAACCAGCTCTCCACAGAAAAAACTCCTAATCCTTGAAACTCCTCCTTATGCCCAGGGCTCTGCAAACCTTTTGCTTACTTTTGGCATCCATCTCCAGACTGTGCCAGCTTGGTTAAGAATCTGATTTGAATATTGTTTTATCACACTCTGTTTCACAGACAGCACTGAGTCAGCTCAAAAACAACTCCGTGTGTACTGGCTCCTAGTTAATTATAGTCATGAAACATAATTTACCCCCATGAAAGGAAATACTTTGAAGCTGGAGGGCTCGTTGCTGCAGATGCCGGTTCCTGCTTGGGGTTTTTTCCCCATTACTGCACAGGGTGTGAAGCCAAAGAGAGGATTTTCTGCCAGTGGGATTACAAAGCATTGAAAACACACAGTGTCCAGGCTGCTGCATGGATGACACAGTGACAGTGTTTGGCAAAGAGCTTTTCCACATACCCATAGTACAGTCCTTAGGAAAGAAACTGCATTATTATTAAATAACAAGAAGCATTTTGGAGGGTTGCTTGAGGTGTCTTTGGGAAGCACCAAGCTCCCCAGGTACCCATCCTCTCTCCAGTGGGGCTTAGCTCCATCCCTGCTGGAGATCCTGCACAGCGCCAGGATTTCCTCCCATTTCAGCCTTCCATGGAGGAGCTACAGTGCTAATATTCTACATATTCTAATATAGCTACAGTGCTATAATCTATAATTAGGATATTAGGGTGCGGATCAGAGGATGTCTCAGGATCAGAGACAAGGACCCTCTTCGATAGCGAGGTAGGTGTTGGAAATGACCCAAGAGCAAGACTCAGTCACTCTAGGAACATCTGTATGTGTGAGTGTCTCTCTCCCATTGTTCAGAAGGGGATTTCTGGCAAGAAACCAGGGCTGAGGTTTACACAGGAGGCTCAGGGTTGCATGGCTCAGCATTTTCTCAGCAAGAGGTTGCCTTGGATGACTGCCCAGATGTGAAGAGACATCTGGGAAGGAGCTTGATGGAGCATATGTGGTAAAGCTGCAGCCACAGCAACCCGGCTTCTTCCAGCATTGGTGCAGGGGAGCTTTGTAGCCTACTGTCACTAGATGGAATAAATGTGGGAACAAGTTGGAATATCCAGGGAAAGTCCAGTAGGAATATCTGTTTCTGATGGACAATGGTATGAGTAACCTTGGAGGAGGAATCTTTCTTCCCATTAGCGTTTAAGATGTCTGGGAAGGTCAAGAGTGATGTGGATATGCTTTACTGACAGAAGAGAGAAAAATCAAGTCCCCTGTGCTGACCTTTTTTCCTCGCTCCTCACTACTGAACTGAAAAGCATCTCATCCACCTGGTTTTCAGCAAATCTCACATGAAATTTAAGTGATCTCGGGTTTCTTCCCATTCGAGTCCCCTGGAGCTGTGGGGAGGGATATGTTTATTAGTGTTTTGTGTAGCCAGATGCTCTCTTTGACACTGGGACAATGAATTTGATCCTATCTAAACACTTCTCTGATTCCCTCCCTAGTTTCACCCTGGAACTGATGAAGGGGCAAGTGAGTGGAAAAGCAGCTGTACCAGGACTATCTAACTCCTCTTGGGAGAGGGAAACTGTGTAGGAAAAAGAAAAAAGAAAAGGCTCTGTACATCATGATTCTCCCGCTATTACATCTTTGCAGCCTCCAGCATGTGAAGACTGAAGAATCTGTCAATTAGCCTGTCAGGCTAAAAATCAGTTTAGCAACGATGCCAACTGCTTCATGGCAAGTGGTGGGCTGCCTCGGAGCCTCCAAAGGACACGCACTACCCACCCTGATGGAAGGATGCTCTGGCAGGCAGAGCAAGGCAAGGGTGTCTGAACTGCTTTCCCACTGCATATTATTCTATCAGGCTTCCACTTCCCTCCTTTAATGTCATATTAGGAGATGGGAAGCATTGATTTATATTTGCACAGAAAGGACGTTATGTGTGTGGATACCAAAGGGAAGGTTAGGTCACCCTGAAGCCGTGGAGGAACTGGCAGATATGAGCAGAAACAAACCATGGAAAAGCAAAATCAGCCTTAAAGTATTGTTGTGCTTCGCTTGCCATTGCTTATTCTGCTGAAGAGGAGTTTGAAGTTCTCCATTTCCTGGGTGTGTTACAGGAGCAGCAGAGTCCAGACACACGCTTTTAATGAAGCTTATGTAAATTTGTGTATGTTTATATTTAGCAAAACAGATTTAGGAGCACTAATAAAGCAGCAGACGAGGCGTAGAAAAGAGCTGGTGCAGAGTTTTCTGCCACTGTTATTTTTTAGCTTCCTCCCACCATTCCCAAAGACAAGAGTCTGTTTCTCTTGCCAGATTCCCTTCAAAACAAACGATTTTGAAAATTCTTTTACTGCTAAATGCTGCTGAAGCAGCTTACAGAGTGGTAGCTCTATTGTGAGCTATCTGTGAGCAAGCAGGGGCAATTCAGTCCATATTTAGTTTCCCATAACATAGACACTCACATCTGCTCAGGTAGAAGTGTCCAGACTCCACTGACTGACCTTGGTTCAGGAAGTTGGGAAGCTCGAGAAAGGCCAAGGAAAGTACAGGTCTGCAGGGTGGATCATGAGGGCACAGGACATGCCTCAGCCCAGGAAAAACAGATGGAAGAGGAATGCACCCGGCCTGAAGGTCTATTCTATCGTATGGAAAAGCTGACTGATTAACCATGGTCATTAACCTAGCAGCAGATGCACAGTGCATTGCCTCCTGTCCATTAGGATGCCATTGCAATCCAAGGGAATGGTCCTCAGAGGTGTGTTGATTTACAGAATGAGAATGCTTGGACTGGGATGGATGAAGGCGAAATGGAGGGAGACTCTACACAGAGTCATACGTGGTTGAGTTCCACTTGTATCCCCCAAACAGCAACAGAGAGGTGAGTGGGAGCATCGTGGGGATGGTGGGTTTCTACCCTGACTTTTATCTGCGCTGGCCAAGGCCTCCACAGCTACATTTGGCTCTGCTTGGACATCCCCTGCAGTCAACCAACGGGGAAAGCCAAAAATCAGAGATAAGCATCTCAGCAAGTCATCCACAAAAGGTGCTTGGGAGTCCCACATCCGCTGATACCCTGTCCCACGTTCTTTAAAATATTTCCCATTCACCCTAGTTGTGTTTTTATTAAGAGGCGAGCCAGATTTAGAGCTGGTCACCACTCTGCATTGATGTGGCAGCCACCCTAGATGTACTGATGTCCCCATAATGCATTGAGCTGGGGTGGTGAGCCCCAAGGAGTTCAGCATGGGACCATCCTGCCAAAGTGCCCAAGACAGTGTTGTTATCTCAGATTATTCCCTATCAAATCTGCATCACTGAGCCATGGAGACACCTCAGGACAGGGTTTTTGAGGAGGGAAGAGTGGACCCAGGTCTCCTACTGGGACAAGACCTCCAGGTGACAGCAGGGAAGAGGCTGGTTGACTGTGTCTCTCCTACTCTGGTGGCTGCCACATCTTTATCCTGGATGAGGAGCTGGCATCACCTCCTGCCACATTCCTCTGTAGGCTTTGCTATAGAGAAGGAAAGGAAAGGAAAATACAGACATTTTGTGCAAATCAGAAAAGAGCAGAAGTCCTTGTATGTACGGAGGGATTCATGCTGAAGACAGCTAAGAGGAGATGGAGAAGAGATGGGGCATCCTCCTGTCCCTCAACAAATGCCCTCTGTGAGCAAGGAAGAAAGCAGTAGAGTTCAGCTGGATGTAACACAACGGCAACACCAAACTATATCCCGTCTGCCTTGCACAACATTGCCAGGCCAAATTCCTGTGAAACTTACGGATAGCCAACAAGTGGGTGTCCAAATTCTTGCCTGTTTGATTTAACACTGCATGAGAAGAGCAGAGGCACTTTCCTTGAACTCAGTCTAAGCTAGCCACTAGATCTCAAGTTTTCCTCAGGGATCCCTTTCCTACCACACAAAGAGAGTCCTGGAAATCACAAAAAAATACCTGTATATTGCCAAGCACACATTCTTTTTTTTTTTTTTTTTCAGAACCAACCATCTGTTTTAGTGCTCACCAGGGAGAAGACATACAGAAGCTCTATGTTAGTAAGTCACCACCTTGAAGCTGAGCATTATATCCAGATTTTGGCTGTAAGGATGTGATATGAGGAGCAAGAAAACACGATGCCCCAAGATCCATTAATTCAGCAGGCATGCTGACCCAGGAGTTTTGTTTCTGGCACAGCTTTGCATCCTCCTATAGTCCCAATTTCTGATCAGTGTTTCCTTGGGGAGAAAGGGACAGCCCAAGGGAGTTATTTGGGTGGGCGTCTGGAAGGCCTTGGGCACTGGAGGTGGCTTGCTTAGTCAAAAATGACTTGAAAGAAGTCAGCTTTCCCAAATCTGGCAAATTCAGATATCCTCTCAAGAACCTCAGTGTCCCCATTGCATGTGGTGACACAAGGACAGGAAAGCAGAAACCTCTGACAACCAATAGATTCATGGCATTTTGATTAAATGCTGAACCTCACTTGAATTTTCAGCTGCAGCTTCTTTTTTCTTCAACCCCAAATCAATCTAAATATCCCCAATTTAAGGTGCTAGAGGAGGGGAGCATTTCTCAAAAAGAACTACTAATTCTGAAAAACAGTAGTACTATTTTAGCAGGTTTAGTCCCATGGAAAAAAAAATAGAGCACAGCCAAAGACCAATTGAAAAGCGGAAAACACAGCTCAAGCCACCCTAAGAGCTGCATTTGCATCCATCTTTAGTGTTGGAACCTCCAACCCAAGGAGCGACCATAGACCTGGCACTCAAGGTTAATGCTACATAAAAGATGTAAGACAGCAGGAGATAAGCGAGACCAAAGGTATTCCTGTAGATAAACCTGAGCTTTTGCAAAATTACAAGCATGAGCAGGTACTATCCAGGATAACGTGTGGGTAGCAGTAAGAAAATTCAAGAGGGATTCATCAGCCTCTGGACAGGTTGATAACCTTGTTTACCCTACTAATTGCTGGCCTGGCATCAGTTTGATGCTCGTTTACCAACATGTGCCCCTCCAACTGAGGGCTAGATAAACTCCACCTGGAGCTCTCTGTGAGCCAGCTGTGGTGATTGGGAAGAGAAGGAGCTGGGGAACTGCTGAGTGTGTTGACTAAGGGATGACATTTTATTGCATTTGGCTCCTGGTATGTTGGTGAGGCCTGCTCATCCAAGTTTACATTTTAAACAGAGAATAGCAACTTCCAAGCAAGGGGATTTATACGCAAGGACTTAACAGTTAAATTTATTCATGGCTAAACTGAGGAGCTGAGAGTTATTAACGCATGAAATTGTGCCAGTCAATTAAAGTGTCAGTCATAGCCAGCCTCATTTAGAATAGCTGGTTTAATCCCAAGAAAGGAACATTATTTTGGCCTACTGAGAGAGCATGTTGACTCGAAGTTGGTTTTAGTGAAATAGCTGTTCCTCAGCTACTGTTAAAAGATTTGCCAATTTTTATTTTTTTTTCTGCCACGCTCCTGCTGTCATTCCAAGGTGACATGTGTTAGGGCTCAAGTAGGGATGGATACAGTCTGATTTGGAGATGGTGTAACCTTAGTGGGCTATGCAGAGAACAGGAAAAAAAAAGTCATATGAAAGCTGAGAAAAAGGTCATATAACCTGGCAGATATCAGAGATTTGGGATGCCTTTTACTTTTAAACATATAAAAGATTTTTAATTTTCTTAAACTCAGCAATTAGATTATTCTGCTTGTCAGTACATGCAACATGTGTTTGTTTTATTTGCTTTTAAAACCTGCTTCCCTCCACCCCAGCCCTTCTCTTGGCTCAAATCCCAGACTGTTGACTGCATTAGTGATACATTTTAACGAATGATGATTGTCCTTTGGCCCTAAGGAAAGTACAGCTAAATAGAGCAAGTCACATACCTGCTTGTAATGAATGTTCGGTTAGGAGAAACATCTCCCCAGGGTAATTTACTTCGGAGATGAATCTGGGCCTGGGTGCTCCATATGATCTCTTATACCTTGTCCACTAAGGCTCATGACACAGAGGAAAAAATAGCGTGGGGGCAGAGGGACAACAGGAGCTCATGAAGTCAAGTGACGTGGCCAAACTTTCGCTCTGAAGCTTGATGGGGAGGCCAAGTGTCCTTCCAATTTTCTTTGGTTCCCACTGGTGGCAGGCGGTAGGTATTTTACTCAAGCTGGAAGTGTTTCAGAGGCGGAGGCTGCTGTGGGAGCTGTTTCCAGCAACGAAGCAAGAATGAGAGTCAGCAAGGTCCTGGCAGGGAAAGAGGTGGTGGTGGACCTGCCTTTGTGCTCCTATGTACTTAATTTTATATCATATATGAGGCCTTAAAACCCTTCCTAGTAATGCTCTGTGCACGACAGAAGAAAGTTTCCTGGTCTCCCACTGGATGTGTGAGCAAGCTTTTTTCCTTGGCGATCTCTCCTATGCTGAGTGCATGCAGAGCCCTGCTGGAAAGGGACCACCAATGGTAATAGGATCTAGTAATGTAGTACGTTTAAGTATATTCACTTGAAATTGAGTGCTCGGAGCCACAAAAGTCCAGACAGTTGCCCCAGTACCTGCTGTAGGGGCAGAGCCTGTGATTGAACTAGTCGCAGCTGCAATACTAGGTATTTATCTTTTTTGTTTGTTTTTTTGTTGGGAAATGGTTGAGAGGGAGAAAAAAAAAAAAAAAAGGAGAAGGCACATCTCTGGGGAAGTCCCCACCAGGGACCAGACCTTGTAGGCAGGCACCATAACATGGCCTGATGCCACACTGCAGGAGGCACAGCATGCATGTTCACACTCAGACTTTCAGGGACATGTTTTTAAAGCATCACTATATCTGCAGAACAACCCTCATGTTGTTCTGGATATTCTGAAGACTGCAGAAATTATGAATATGTATTTAAGAATACACAAATATATGTATATACATCCAGTTGTGTACATGCCTATGGTTTGTTACAGCCATAAAGTTGTTACCTGAGGCCAAGAGAAGATCAAGACCAACAGGTATCAGGTAGACATAGATGTCCTTACCGAGAAGAGATTAGCTTTGAGTGCTATGGACGTGAGTGCTTGGTCCATTGGCTTGAAATGTCTTCCAAGAGCAGCCTTTAGCAACATAGATGTAGCCTGAGTTTTCCTACCTTGGCAATCCCCTTGGCTTGCCCAGACACAGTGGGCTGGCAAGGGCAACCCAAATGATCAGGCTTCACACATGGCTGAAAGCTAAGATGAAAATACAGAGGTAAGTCCATACCTTCGTTTTCCTTCTTGGTGCCTTACTTGATGTGTTGGGAAGGTCACATCTTGTAGTATTCATGCTCTTTTTAGTTGTCCATGTCTAGAAAAGGGGGACAAACCAGAACGGGGAAGGGGAAAAACCGTTTATCTTAGAAGAGGGGACAAAAAGATCTTGGCTTATCCCAGCAGTGAAAGCTAAGACATCGTATGGTTGCTCTCTATAAATAACCAGAGCAGAAGGTGTGAAAGGTAAGTGCTAGAAACAGAGCTGTTTAATAAAAAGGTTCTGATGGAAAACTAGAAACTGCACAGTCATTGACTATGAACGGGTCCAGTCTGAGGGGGATCTTGGGCACTGCAGCCATGAGGGTCAGAAAAATTCCTGAACATGTGGGAGTTCTTCAGATTGGCCTCCATATGCCTGTGAAATGGGTAAAACAGATAAACGAATATAAAAAGGTGTCTGTGAAGACCCAGGAGGTCTCTCTAGTTCTCCACCCCTGCCTCTATAATGAGGATAATAGCACTTCAAGTCTTGAGAGATTAAGAGACTTTCAGAGGGAAGAGCACTGAGGTGCTACAGTGATTGGAGCATTATATATACCTGAGACAGTTATATCTAGCTGTAATTTGCAGTATTAAAAACAACCCTATTTAATTACTAGGCTGCAGACTATTTTTTTTTCTTGTTCCCACCTGCCGTGAGACATTGTGAGCAAAAAAATAGCACATGTGCAAAGAGAGCCTTAATAAAAAAATCTTCAGAGAAATGTAAGCGAGTCTCATCTCTGTAGGTATCAAGGTAACTATTTTTTGGTAACAAGAGGAAATTTTCAGGCTGGCTGTTTGATTTATTATCCAGATCCTAAACTGGAACATTTCTATCTTAGTTTTGGCTGTAAGAACAAAAGTACTAAGCATAGGATGTCCACATTGTTTTTCATTTTGTTGATGGATGGTTTGACAGCCAAGAGAGTTGTCGCTGTGATCTCTTTTCTTCCCATCACTTATTTTTGTAGGACATCAGGGAGGGGGAAGGGGACAGAATTGTACTTTCCATCAGCTGGTGGCATTGTGTCAGTCAGAGATTTTTTTTTAATCAAAAATAACATCTTGTCAGCTTTCTAAAAGCTGTGATATTTTCCAAGTGTCACAAACTTGTGGTCTTTGTGGCATTCAGAACTTCACATGTGTGTATTTTTAATAGCTGACGTGAAGTAGGGTCCCTTCCACCACCTGCTTTTGGACGACCTTGTTTGAATCTGGTCAACATGACCTTGATTTGTCAGACTAGTTAGACCATGTAAGCTAGGTTTACAAGCAAAGGGAATTAAGCTGAGAAAACAACAACAAAACAGAGAATCCTCTCTTCTGGGTCAAAGCATCATTGGAGGAAAGCTTGACATCCCATAGACCCTTAAGGCACACTTGCAAGGTCAGCTAAACATTTGCACACCCGTCACATATAAATTAAATTATGAGCCTACTCTAAATGACCAGTTCAGCCCAAGATCTTGTGAGCATGAAGAGGGGAAAGCCAACATATTTGGCCCAAACTCTCCCTTTGTATATCACAGCATTTCAGTAGGTAGATGCACCCCTGGATAGGAGGCCCGATATGTAGAAGCTATTGCAGGATGAACATTTTAATCTGGTGCATTGGTTTCATTCCAGGACTAACAGTTTGTGGGCGCTGAAGTGCTCGCAATTTTCCTGTTTAGAACTCATCTTTCTTCCATTCAAATGCAGATACCTCCAATATAGGTATCTCCTCCATCTGTTCTGAGTGGGGTCTGAGTGACCCTGTGGGGTCTCTTAATAGTGCCTGGAAAGAAATGATCAATTTGTGGTAGAGTTAGTCTCGTCCAACAGTAAATCTCATTTAGTCTCATCCACATTTTGTCAACAGAATCACTTCCTAAAAGCATTTATTTTTGCCCAAGCATTGTGTGACTAGCTCAAATGTAGGGATGGGTCCAAAATGAGGCAACATGAGTCTACCTGCTCCCCTGAAACCTAAAAGTTTTGAATTAAACCTTGATGAAGACAAGTGTTTTGGTGAACCTAGGCACTAGAGGAGTCTGTGAAGATAAATTGTGTGCCTTGACATGGCTAGGTTTTGGGAATGCATCCTCGGTAAACCCTGCAAAAAGTAAAATAAACGTGTTTTCTAGCCAATTTTGCTCGTATTTTTTTATTTCCTGAAATAAATCCTAGGAGACAACTAGTATGTTATGCCTAGAGACAGTCCCCTACAAAGTTTAGATCCTAAAATGCTCTCCTGCGAATAGGCTGTGGGAAGTGATGTCTCTATCAGGCTGTGCTGTGACCCAGAAGAAGAAAGGGAATGCGGTCTCATCAAAGAACCAAACCTTCTGCCCTTTAGCTTCTTTTTTTACCCTGCTGAATTGTTCGTGCTGTGCTAACACAGCCTGTTCAGATTGCCTGAGCTGTGTCCTAAATTCTCTAATAAGGGAGCATACTTTGCCACAAGAGCTGTGCGCTAAGAGCAGGTTGTGGCTGATATCTGGGCAAGTCGTAGTATGAGAGTAACTAACTTGGATGCACAACATGTGCATGCAAATTCTTACACAGGGAGCTTGCCAGAACAACATCTCCCCAGGCTTTAAGTGCCCTAAATATTATCTTGCAAAATTATCCATCAGAGCACAGGCTGTTCTGAGGAGCAATCATCATATGGAAATGCCCGTGCCTAAGAGACGTTGGCCTTTAAATTTAAACAAAACCCTTTTGTCACTGGTTAAAAAGTCTCTCTGGAGCAGGGAAAAGAACAATTTCTCATCCCCCTCCCTCTCTCTGCCTCCTCTCACATCACCTCATCGCCTTGGTGATTTAGGAGGACGGACGATAGAATTCAAGCCTAATAGTGGGATCACGTTGATATATTATTTTGAGTCTGATGGTTGTACTACTTTTTTCTTCTCTGAGCTTAGTAGTATTGCTAGTAGTTCATCTTTGTTGATTTGTCTCTCCTTGAAGCTTTTGTAAGAAAATAAATTAGTGGGTGTCATAAAATATATGTGCTGTATAAAGAATAGAGGAGAAGAGGTGCTATATCACACTGGTTTCCAAAAGCAGCACACATCCTGAATTGCTATTTGTTTCATTTTCCTTCCCTTATCTTCAATTCTTGCATTATTTTCTCACAGCAACCTTTCTACTTTCTTTATGGCATCAGTACTGCACCTACTAATATTTTTCCAACCACAGGTTGGAAAGCAGAACACTGGATTATTTCTGGAAGAAAGAAGTATTATTGGGTGCTTCTTTTTTAGAAACAAACAACAACAACAACAAAACTTACCTTGTAAATTAGTGGGAAGGGAGAAGTCTGAATTCATTTTTCAAGAGTCCTTGGACTAAAATCTGACATTCCCAGAGACATTCTGTTTAGAACCAGTTCTGATCACTGTATTAGATGTCCAAGAGAGAGAAATGCTTCTTTCCTTTTACATTTTTTAGTTTTTCCATAAAGAAATAAGGTGATGGTGCTGGGAAGGAACACAGTAAGCTAAACTTCAGGAGATCAATCTCCCGAAGGGTTTTATAAGTTAACTGTTGTTTTGGTATCCAGACACACTTATGTGTGGTGGTCAATGAGGTTGGTATCTGCAGAGGACAGATGCCACTCTGGTGACTGTAACAGCAATGATTTTCTTCCTCCCAGATTGCAAGACCAGCTCCCCTACAGGGGCGGATGCTGCCTGCAACCATCTGCTTCGTGGCCATGTAAGAGGGTGCCCTGGACCTCCAGGAGGTTGTGTCTGCAAGCACCGTTTAGCACACTGGTCTGCCCGAGCATTGGACTTGCTCTTGCTAAAGACTCTTGACATTTCAATGTCTTTTGAAGCTGCAACAGGAAAGTGAGTCCTGAGAAGTGACAGCACTGAACTCTGATTAGTGTCTCCAAGGAGCCAGGTAGTCCATCAGAGCCTTTTACTTTGGGCAGCATCAACTTCCATATACAGCTCAGATTTTTTTGGCGATGCTGTAGACAAGTTGTATTTGGAAGAGTGTAGTTCTTTATGAAAAGCAGCTGTCCTTCTGCATTTAAAAAGGGATGCCTCCTCCTCATGCCTCCCCTAGCTCTGTTTAGAGAACCCAGGATATGCCTTTCTAAAATAATTAAGACTTGCACACTCCTGTCCAACCCATACCTGGGCAATAGCATGTCCCTGACTGGAAACCTTCACACACTCTTGAACGGGGCAGGATCATGGCAATGCTGATGGAAACCATAGTCAAAGTACCCCATGCACTGCTTTACTGGCCAAATGCTCGGTGAGTTGCCTCTTCTCACTTGAGGGAGGACATCTGCCAGAGCGGTGGCTGCAATTCATGTGGGTATGTTCTCACCTGGCACATGATGCAAGTACTTGCCCAGAGCTTTGGTTTTTGAGTTAAGTGACGGAGACATTTCAGGGTCTCAAAATGTCCATTTTAGTGCTCAGATCATCTGCAACCGAACAGGGAAGTCACAGGCTTAGAGGAGAGCTCTTGTGAGATGTGCAAATCATCCACAAGAATGGGGCCACCTCTCCTAATTGCTGCATTAACAGGCAGTTGCCTGTGTTCAAAGGGTCAGAGATTTGAAGCTAGGAGTGACAGAGAGGCTGAAAAAGGGGGTCCAGATGAGTTTTTAGAGAGCTTTTCTCCATAGCTGTAAAGAGTTAATGTTTGTTGTCTTTTGCACAGGCTAAGGCAAGTTTCCAACTATCTGCTAACACCACATATGCATGAATATGCATGACACACACATTGCAGCCTATAATTTTTTTTTCTTTTAATTTAATTGCTTGAGCAGTTCTGCAGCGGCAGATGAGTCCTGCTGCTGTCCAAGGTACACATGCCTGGACAGCAGGGAAAAGGAGGAGGAAATTGAGGAGCGGGGAAAACCTACAGCAAGCACAGAGCTGAACCTGAGCTCAGCTCAGCTGGGCTGTGCTGAGGCTGCCCTGGCTGGTTCATGGGCTCCGTGCTTGGGCAGGGGAAACATAAGGAGAGTTAGCAGGTAACTCCTGGGGACTGAGCCTAGCAGTGTGAATAGAGATCACTGTGTCCGCGATGGTGCCTCCAGGATGGACTTTTCTTGCTACCCACCCATCCAAGCAATGTTTTGAGGAAAAGAGCCTCAACCTCACTTTATGAACACCCTCCTCTATCATGTCAAGTGTCCAGCCCTCTGCTCAGGGTATAATGAGCCTCAGGGTATAATTCCAGCCAGGGATGCCATGTGGCACACCCATCATCTTCATGTCCTCCACTGAGGGACCCTGCTCATTTCATCATCAGTGATTCCCAGCCTTGTCTGAACACCCATGACCTGTTCTTCCCATCCTGGCACCAGCTGCTTTCCCAAGACCTCCCAAACCTCCTGTACTCACATACTTTTTTGGAGAGTTGCAGCTGGGTTCCAGCTGGGTAATAACCAGACCTTTCCCCAGGCCAATTTTTGCACAAGAGATGTTGCCTTTTTTGAGAAAGCTATAATAGTTCTGTCTCAGGGAAAGAGATACCTGAAATAGGAAACAGGAAAACAATCCAGAGGGAAATTTTGATGCGTCATAACCAAGTGCCCACCTGGG
Source organism: Tinamus guttatus (assembly GCF_059628265.1). Taxonomy (NCBI): domain Eukaryota; kingdom Metazoa; phylum Chordata; class Aves; order Tinamiformes; family Tinamidae; genus Tinamus; species Tinamus guttatus. The sequence continues at coordinate 3,943,254 of NW_028288752.1, forward strand.
TGACCGTGGGACCATACCCAGAGAGCAGTACTGATGCAGCCAAAGACAGCTAAGGAAAATTGTCATTTTACAAGATGCGTTCTGATCCTTCCAGGATAAGGCCTTTAATCTGAACAACATCATCATTCAACCCCCATTTTCTTCCTGGCTTCTTCTGAAGTTGCATATTCTTTGTGAAAGATTTTGTGAAGAAATGCTAAGTGGAGCCGTGTAAAATAGTCTGCTGCTTTCTCCACATGGCAGTGTGGAAGGCAGGAAATAGCCATGCATTATTGTAATTATTTGCCATAAAGGGTCTATATAGCAGTGGTTCACTTGTTCGTTTGGTGTTAGCGGAGCTTTCCTTAAGCTGTATTTTAGAATGATGAACAAAATACGAAAAAAAAATCAGAGGAACAACAGGAAATCTTGCCCAATAAATGTAAAATGTGTCTAGATTAAAACATTGTAATGAAAGAAACAAAGAAACCATTTTTTATGTAAGAATACAGGTGGAAAGTGTCACGTGGCTGACGGTTATATTAGACATCTAACTTAAATGTTCCTAGGAGCAGAAAGAGCCTCCTCACAGATGTGATAGGTCTGTGGAATTACTTCCAAAGACTGTGGATGATTAATATTTGCATGAATCTGGGTGGGAGACCAGGCTCCCCTCAACCTGCTATCTGCCCTCATGTTACTTCAAGCTGAGGACATGGTTAGTCTTCATGGGTGGCCAGTCATGAGGTTGTTACAGAGACAAGACTTGGTGTTTGTCTGCAAAAATGCATCCCTTTAGGGGTTATTTAGAGGTTTGCACAGCAACCATGTAGGGAATGTACAGTAGGGAATTTCCTGAGCTAAAAATGATTGGAGATTGTGAAAGTAGTGCTGCAGGGGGAAAAGGAGAACAAGATTTGCCTTGCTCCCATATTCTTCCCCAGGCATCTCCTTATGTCTGCTGGTGGGGATGGACTCACGGGCTGGGAAGACTTTCGATGTGACCCATTGCGGCCCTTCTTTATTCCTGCTATAGACTCTTAATTTTGGTTCTGTGATGTGTTAATGTATTTTGGCAGCTAAAACAACTCAGAATAGGTGTCGTAACAGCATCTTGCTTTAAACCCAGGCACACCAGTCTGCTTTGCAAGGTTGGAAGAGGTGTCTGAGAGACATGGACACCCCAGTACTCCTGGCATTCCGGAGTTAGGTGTTAGGCGATGGAAAGCCATCCAGAAAATCCTGCAATGCCTGAAGAACTCAAGATGAGGCCTGGAGAAGAGGAAGTGGGAAAAGTCACCCATTCCTCTTTCTGAGAGGATACCTCAGTACCTAATAAGGGAAACAGGTGGCAGGTTCAAAATGAATAAAAGGAGATAATTATTTATCTGAAGCATAATTGAACTGTGGAACTCATTGCTGTGGGATGACAGAATGCCAAAAACATAATTAGGTGAAAAGATAGCCATTATTTGGAGGATGCTAATACTATGATAGTATTTCTGGCTCAGCAAGTCACGAAACTTCTATTTGTTGTGACAGGAGAAGATGCACTAGAAGTACCACAACAGGTTTGTCTGCTTTTATTCTATTTCTGTAGGAAATAGGTAGGGTACTGGGCTAAATAAACTTCCAATCTAACCTAGTACAGCTATCTTAAGTTATTGTCAGAGGAAGGTAATGACCACAGCAACAGCCTGAGTAGAGATGAAAAACATGGTGAGTTTGCTGAGTTGTCCATACCCATTTCCAGTGAGTGTCCCAGCAAAGTGTTCACTTTAGAGAACTTCAGAGACATTTGACTCTCTTGGGGAAGAGATTCAGGTTTTTACTGCCTTGGGCTTTTCTTGTTGTGTGTCTAGATGATCTCAGACTGGCTTTGCTTGACATTGTTATCAAAATTTCCGAACCCCAGCTGGGGTGGCCTTGGGGGTTTGTCACAAACGTCTTCTATCCCAAATCGCTTATGTGTGTTTCTGTACATATTTCCTCTGCACTCAGAGTGGAATAAAAGGCTGACTTGAGACCTACTCGTTTTCTGCCTGAATTATCTCAGTTTTCTCTGCCCGAGGCTCCTGATTCTTTTCCACCACGTTGCTGCTAGTCTACTGGGAAGCACACATTGCCTGTGAAAGTTTCTCCTGTACTCCTAAATTGGTACTTCGCTTAGTGAGCTTCAATTTTGCCTTAATGCAGATTCTCACTGAGCTAACTTCTCTTAAATCTTATGTACTTTAGTTAAACACTTGAGTGAGTAGTCTTAAATCCATTTTTAAATGGCTCAAATTTAATTTAAGCTGTTCTTGACAGATGCCAAATGCACTGATTCTTTTCTGACTTAAAAAAAAAGAAAATCTTTTTTCAGCATGATTTAGTGGTGCATATGCAAAGCTCTTGACTAGCTTAACCAAATTTTTCATGCTCATTCATGTGGGGAAAAGGTCTTGTTTTATTTGGATGCACATTGTTTTATTTAACCTAAATGCAATCTAATCCTGGAAAGATTAAAAGGCATGAGTTTAAGCTAAGTGGATGCCAGCACAGTTCAGGACAATAACTATGGAATAATCAACCAAGCTATCTCATTATTTTTAAGCAAAATGTTTTGTTTCAACAAAGGTATTGTGTTTAGATTATTTCAGATTTAAAGTTTTGGAGGTGCTCCTGTGAACAAAGATTTTTGTTCAAAACAGGTTTACAACTAAAAAGGAGAACACAGGGGGAAAAAGTGATCAATTAATGGTAGAGAAAAAAGGAATTCTGGATCAAACAAAAGATTGCTTTTTAAGACAAAAAAGCTACTTCATATGACCCCTAGTTTACAGGATCACCCAGAATTATATTCTTTCCCCTACTCTTTTTTTTTCTCCAGAAGTCTCATCAAACCCAGCAATCCAGCATTCAACGAGACTTCATCTGAGAGGCTCAAACACTATTTCATAACTCTTTTACAAACTATTTTTAAACCATGCTAGAAATATCAGCAGAACAGAAATGTTAATAACTTTAAGGGGAATTAAACAAGATTGCAAAATTTGAAGGTATTTTAAAAGCATGTAATACACAAAATAAGTAAAACTATGTCACTTATATATATCCATATCCATATATATATATATATATATATGTCACAGCAGAACAAACCAGGCTCTTGTGTTATGTTCTGAACATGAAATGTGCTGTTTAGAGCTTTCATATCCAGACGAGTTGGTCTGAATTAGCATCTGGTTAGTTTGAATCCAGACAGAGCAGTCAAAAGGGCACCGTTAGCTCCATGGCAGGGAAGGAGCCTGGGGAGCCCAAGATGGAAATTGGACCCTGAAGCAACCGCGTGTCCCCATGGCGGGCCAACACCAGAGACCAGCTGCTGCTGCTAAAATGTTGTGACAGGATGGGCAAAGGCCCCAAGTGTTTTCTGTGAGGAGAAGGGTTGTTTTTGATAAGCAGGACCTGAGATGGGCAGTCAAGCTGTGCCCTAGAGACATGGGATGTGGAGACTTATTGTGAGAGTTTTGGAAGCAGAGGCATCGTGAGGAGTTGCATCTGAGCTGGGGAAGGGTAACTACTAACTAACAGCAAGATAGCGGGGTTTGTATTTACGTGTTCTCTCTTGCTTCATTGTGTCCCTGAGGGCTCTGGTTTTCAGGATGCAAGACCATGGAGTGTCTCAAAGACACTCTTCGAGTCTACATGGGCTGGTAGAACTGACCAGAACAAGCCATGACTGCTGGTAAATACCCTGGGCACAGTTCAGGCCTTCAGATTACCTAAGGAACTCCTCTTGACAATCCTTCTACTCTTTGGTTTCTGAGCAATGCCAGCTAGGTAGATCCATACAACAGCTGCAGCAACCTCCCTGCTCCTATTTGCGGCTCCAACTCTGAGGACACGGGTGTGGAGAACAGCAGAACACCACCCCATTCCTGTGTCCAGCCTCTCTCAGCCCATCGGCACATTGCCCTGAGTCAGCTGCCCTGATCATCTGGAAAATTGCTGAGAATCACAAGGCTAAACTGGAAACCCTCTTGGGCAGGAAAAAAAAATGGAAAAGGCAATGGAAGAGAAATTTCGTTAAAAGGAAGAAAAGACAAGAATGAAAGATTTAATAGATAATTACTAAGGCAAGTCGAGGCATCCAACAGCCAGCTCAGAAGTGTGTTTTTGGAGATATACTGCCTGTCTTTGCAAGGGATGAACAGATGGGTGGAAGAGCCAGTGCAAGCCCTGCTTGGGTCCAGGGCACCACCAAGCCCCCATCAGTCTGGCACTATCAGGCCCTGTCCTTGGTTTTCCTTACCATGAAGGCAAAAGAGAAAAACATCCTGAGCACAAACTCTGCTGCTGCCAGTGAGCATGATCTCCATGTTCACAGCATTGACGATAAAACCTGATAAAGTGCCATCAGAGAGGTGAGACCACCTCTTCCTTGCCTCTGTTTAGTAGTAAAAGGGGATGAGCCCTAAAGATTGTCCAATGAAGAGCTATGTCTCCTTTGTGCCTGTGCACAGTGGATACATGTAGCAGGTCAGGCTAGACGAAAACTCTGGAAAATTATGGTTATGATCCTGGTTCAGGACAGACAGATCAACTCAGTGACCATCAGGACATGATCTTTCCCCACCTTATGCTGATTGCTGTTTCCAGAAGGTTCAATCATTGACCTGCACAAAGAAAGCTCACAGCAGTGACCATGGCCGGATGCTCTGGTTTTGTAGTTCAGAGCTTCCCTTTTTCAATGAAACTGTCTTTATCTCAGGAAAGCCCTGAGCCACAAATCCCACAGGACTGAAGGAATGCTGCAGAGAGCATCACCCCATGCTTATCTGTTCTTACCCCTTTCCCAGTGCGAGAGATGGGATGTGGGGCTAGACAGACTGACCCAACCTACCACTGCCATTCTTACCTTCCTGCTTCATAAAGAAATCTGAGGTGAAGGAAGTGTCCATCAGCTAGAGAGGACCTTCCTTATATAAATCTGAATAGTGCTGCTTTAAGAGGGAAAGACAGATAGGTGAGGCTCAAATAACTGCCACCACATAAATGTAAAGACACACTATAAAGCCCAATTGCCAAAGAATCTACACCAAAATAAGGAAACTAGACTTTTTTTTTTTTTTTTAAAAAAGATACATCACTTAGTGTATTTTTTCAAGCTTGCTGGACATCATACCGAAGAACTGTAAAGCTGTCAGAGAAATTATATACTCTTTCTGTTGTCAACCAAAGCGTGCTTTTATGGAGTCAGTTAGCCACAAATTATGAACACACATCACTTGTCTGAGAACAAGATTACAGTATAACCCAATAAACATAACAGTCTTTGGGCACTGGTCATCTCCCTGATGAGGAGCCCATCAGACTTTGCAACCCAACCATAAAGAAAAACTTTGCATTCATTTGTGTTTCCTTTTTTTGCAAGCGTGCCTCTTTCAAGTGCTGTCGTGCTACAATGTGAGGGGAAGAGGGTCATTGGTACCACTCCTTGGATGTGCAAACCTGGAGTTGAGCTCACTGTGGAAAAGAATGCAATTAAGTCAGTTCATATAAGCTGGGATGGCATGAGTGCATGGCTTTCTGCTGGCGCCTATAGCTGCTGTCATATTTCGTAGAGAAGTGCAGCCAGTGTCTTTACATAGCATGTTATGTGCTCCCTCCACAGACTTTAGAGCCCTTTTCAAAGGTGGAGAGTCTCAGTCTTGAGTAGCTTGTGGCATATTTCTTGTTGATGATTTTTTTTTCTTTTTTTTTCTTTATTTTATTGTATTTTTTACAGATGGGGAAACTGAGGCACGGAAAGGTGGTGTGACTTGCCCGCAGTCCTGAGACAGCTGGTGGTAAAGTCTCAGACCACCTGGTCTCGCTCACGAATGCTAAGCTCCCACCTGGGAAGGTGTGGGAAGAAGGGGCTGCCCGCTTATTCCCACTGAGAACGAAGGGATCCGCAGCTGCTCCCAGGGTGAGGGACGGGGATGGCACACTGACCGGCGATGTCCGGCTGGGGAGCAATGGCACGCATGTTTTTTGCCAGCCCCGAGGGGCAAGAGAAGCAAGAAACCTGAAATGAAGAGGCAGGAGGTCACTGGTTAGGCACTGAGCTAGAGGACACAGCTCTACAGGATGCATTCGTGTCTCTCTGTGGCTTTCAGGGCCTCGTGCATGCTGGCGGCAGAGAGTCTCCTGTTGATGTTCCTGTATCTGCATCTCAGGAGGTTCCAGAAAGTAGTCCTCAAGTCCCGGTTAAAGAAAGCATAAATCAAGGGGTTGATGAGGGAGTTGGTATAGCCCAGCCAGAGCAGAGTCCTCTCCAGCCGCAGGGGCATGCAGCTGCACTGGATGCCGCAAATAAAAGGCCGAGCCGTTGACATCAGGAAGAATGGAAGCCAGCAAAATGTAAACGCCCCTACAATAATGCCAAGGGTCCGGGCTGCTTTTTGCTCTCTTTTGAAGATGGAAATATTCTTTCGGTCTTGCCGGAGCAGTTTGGAGAGCGTGGCGCATTCCTCCACGGCTTTGGTGCGCTTGGAGCTGTGGTGGCCCCGGCTGGAGGCCTCCAGGCAGTAGACGCCCTCCTCTTCGTAGTGCTTGGGGAAGTTCATGAACCGGTGCTTCTCGGCACTGACCTTGGCAGCTTTGTAGATCCGGCTGTACATGACAAGCATGACCGCCATGGGGATGTAGAAGGCAACCCCTGTGGAGTAGACCGTGTACCCAAAGTCTTGGCTAATGAGACAGACTCTTTCCACGGTAACGTTCTTGGCCCAGCCGAAAAGAGGAGGAAGCGTGATGGAGGCGGACAGGAGCCAAACGATGAAGACCATCTTGGCCATCAGCTTCCCATTTTGTCTCACGGGATACGTCAGGGGTCGAGTGATCCCCAGATACCTGGGAGAAAAAGAAAAAAAAGAAGTTTAAAAGTTTATGGATGTTTTGGGTTGGTGTTGGGAGATTTTCATTCCTAAAGCTCTATTAATATTCCATCCCAGGAGAATTTGAGCCTGTTGAGAGAACGAAACAAAACAAAACAAAACAACAACAAAAAAAAGAATTCCTCTAATGAAAATGTTCCTGGGGACATGCAGTTTCGGTGTTTCTGTGAAATGGTATTTCATACCCCTTCATCTCTCTTGCCTAAATGCCCCGTTTTGACTATTCCATGAACCTCTCTTGCAACCACCTCATGCATGACAGGAAATGGGATCCAATGCTGTGCACAGCCTTGGTCACGGGCTTTCCATGGGGAAAAAAAAGTGCTAAAAGAGCTTAGTTTTCCACCAAAACTAGTTTATATGGACAAAATTCAACAGCTTCTAGACATGACATGTAACTCATTCCAGTCTGTAGCTGCCCCAGGGAAAAAGAAGGGTGAACTATGAACTAATACTTGAAGCAGGATATGTCAGAAATTAATAGACTCTAACCACTGTTTAACAGAGAGTGGGTAGGACAAAGCTGGTCTCCTCCTGGGTGGGGAAGAGATCAGCTTTGGCAAACTGGGCTATGAAGCTGCAACCTGTATCTCAGGTTCCCTTGAGGCAATGTCCAAGGCAGAAGCAATTTCACCTTTGGGAAGAGAAAGTAGCAGATTGGGAATGAGTCTGGAGAGGGAAAATTAACTTCTCACTCACCCATCTCCACCCTGCAATGTCAGTACAAACCTAAATGTTCCTGCAATATCTGCAGGAAACGACCCCTGGAAACAGACAGGAGCAAGTGCCAACTGGAGCAACTGCCCCTCTACAAGGCTAGAAACTGCTGAAGCTGCAGCTCTGTCGAGCTTTCCAAGGGGAAAAGAATAAGAGCACCTCCAACTGGGAGATCCCAAAAATGTGGCGACTGATGGGTCCACAAATCCTGATAGCTGAGGTTATTCCTACTGTCTTGCCAGCCTGATTGAAGAGAGCTGGAGACTGAAACAACCCATCATCCTTTGGTCAGACTGCGGCGTGCGATTTTGTAATATTCCCATTACATGGGACTAAGAAACTGTGTCAGCTGTTAGCTGGAAAATTGCAATTGCACGGTGATAAACTGGTAGACGGCCATTGCCAGTCCAAGTTCCCACTGAGAACTTCTGCCTCCTCTTCAGCCTCGAACAGCAATAACCTCCAGCTGTCACATGGATATTTTTAGGTTTCAGCCTCCTTGATTCAAACACTGCCTGCTGTCAGGAATTTGTGGGCATTTTCAGGCAGGATCAAGTTACCTCTGAATTGTCTTGGATAAACTGGGTCAATCCAGAGGGGAAGTTAGGACAGTATCTATATAGACACGTTTTGCTAGAAGCTTTTTCAAGAAAGAACAGGCTTTCTTTTTTTTTTTTTTTCCCCCTTTCTTTCTCAAAGGAAATTTTCTGCAGTGAATTTTTACCTCTATTGGATTATTATTTTACACAGCAATCAAACAGTCTTATTGTAGATATTAGGAGACTCCTATTCCCTGATTTTTTTTCCTTTTCCAATTCTTTCCCCCAAGAGTGGAAGGCAATGAAAATGACAAAAAGAAAACCAATTTCCCCAGCCCTCAGCCCCCTAAATAAATTTGTAGTCCAAAATATTCTCTCCTGAATGCTAAATAAAATAAATTTAAATATATTCACTGAATTACACTTTTTTATTGTCCTTTCTATTTTTTTAGCTGGTGCTAGTTGCACACACACAAAACAAGTGAAACAAGGCTTAGCCACCTGCACTCCTTGAATATCCAGCAGTGGTACAGGCTAAAGGACGACATTTTTGTCAGCTAAGGCAAAGCAGCCTCTCAAGAAAGGGCTTCTAAGCCCATCGCCCCATGGGTCCATCACTCCTCTCTCTTACCCCTTCCCTTATCTAAGTGAGGCAGCAGGGCTGTTTTGAGTGCTATTCTTCCAAAAAGAACAAGCTCCATGCGCACAGTGAGGATGAGAAGTAGGGAAAGATTGGGATGGGTGGGAGGAATCCCACTCAGCTGACTGGGATGGACTCTCCAGAGTTCATCTCATCCTCCGTACCAAAGATCTTCCCTAAATGAGGCACCTCCATGACATGGAGCTGCTATTTGCAGGGCCAGGAGCAGCTGGTCCATCCCATACCAGCCTGTCCCACCTCTTCCGGGGAGGGCAGATGAGGAGAGGGCATGGAGCTGGGAGCCCAGCCATGGACCCCATTCCTCTGCTCTCACACCTGCCAAGATTGATAAGCAGCATTACCCAACAGCACCTACTTTTTGTGGCAGCCTCGGGGCATTTAGAGAGGGGATAGAGAGCATATCCTCTAAAAACTGTGCCAATCTCCAAGTTCAGCACCCGCAGTCACTTCTGCGGTACATCGAAGCCAGGGACTTCTCCAACTAATATAGGCTGTGTTGTGTGATATCCCTTTTTATGCTATTACTGGGTTTTCTTTAGAAGCTGATACACTTGGGATTTGCCGAGAACTTCAAGGAATTTACACGCTAGGCGAGCAAAACACATAGTGATGAGATTTTAAAAAAGCAGGAAAAGATGACACATTTCAGCTGCGGGTGTCTTGTGCAGTCGCTGCTGGAGGAAATGGGGCTGTTTTGAGGTCTTTGCTTATAATTCTGATGAAAGCAGGAACACCTCAAAATAGGCCGGCGTTTATAGCAGCACAGGAGGTTGGATTGCACAAACATGCACAGAAATTTGAATTGAATTTTCCTGCTTTGATTTTGTTGCTGTTGTTGTTATTGATGAAGTTTAGCAGGAATCAGGTAGCACAGGCAAATTCCCAAAATAGCCACTTATCAGCAGGTTGTGTGAGAGCCAGTAGTGCAAACCCAAAAGCTTTCCAAAGCAAACCCAAAACCTTCCCAAAGCAAACCCAAAGAAAAGCAGAAGCTTTCCAAGGTGTTGCCCTCTGCTCTCCTCATCTGGCAGCTGGACAACCAGGAGAGCTTCTACTCATGCACATTGGCTGGACCCAAGCAAACCCTGAATCGAGGTCTCCTGGACCCTGGTCCAAATTTAAGCGCCAAATTCAAACTCCACACCTGACTCCTGCTGCTGAGATGGCACCATCCTGCTGGACGACGGGTAGCCTCTAGATAAAGGTTGCAGAGAGCAGCTGGAGGCCACAGCTGGATTCATCTCTCCATCATTAAATCAGGTCCATGGGAGCATCCCAGGTTATTGCTTGGCTTGCTGGAGATAGTCAATGTCTGCAATAACCATGGACCTACCTGACCTGGGGCATGTTCAGGTGGAGGACACGGGAAAGGGAATCCGAATCAGTTGCTCAGGTTTTGTCCTGCTGGCTCTCCTGGGCTTCCCTCCTACGGAGATGATGCCAATCTGGAGCACATCTGTCTGCTTTCAGCTAGGGAATGCTTGCCAGGGAGAAAAGGAGATCCCAGAGCGGCTGCCTGGGAAGCACTTGGAGATGTTTCTCCCCTACAAGGGAAACTTGGAGCCATTTGAGACTTTGGGGTTGGATGGGGGTCTTTGATCAGCTGCTAGGTATTTTTACAAAGAGTTTCATCAGAAGCTGAACAGTCAAAAGAACTTTTTTTTTTCTTTCTTTTTTTTTCAGTTTTGGGCAGTGAAGACTCTGTAAAGCAAATGTAAGAGCAAGATGGACATTTCCAGCATTTTATTCTTTTTATTCTTTTTTTTTTTTTTTACTTTAAAAGAAAATCAATCAAAACCCCTACAGACAAGTTTATTCCTACCAGCTTCAATCATTAGGAGGCTTTTAGAAAGCGCTCTGCATTAAAAATCAATAAGAGCAACTTGCATTTTAATAAGACATCATCATCTTGGGCAAGTCAAGCATCTTATATATATATGCTAAGCAAAGTCTGAGGGTATATCGGCCTTCAATAAAAACACGAACTCCTCTTTGGGGGAGACAGGGAGCTGCCTAAAGGTGCTGACCCAGCCAGCAGTCCAGAAATGCAGAGGAAGGCTATATTTCTTTGAAAAGACCAAGGAAAGGAGCATTGCTGCTGGCCCTTGTCTTTCTTACAGGAGGATACTGCTGGAAATTTTGGTTAAACCTTCCTTTGAGCTGATTATCACTTTCAGGGATGGTTATCACTTTGCAGGCTCCTTGCAAACACTTTTGCTCTGGTTTTGCAGTCAGCTCTGATTTGCATCAGGCTGAGAAGTCAAAATGCACACGTTTATATGTGTTTCCATTGGGGAGTTTAGATGGAAAACCCTGCCCTGAGCACCCCACAACTGATGGCAAGTGGCAAAAATGTTAATATCCCGGGGCTGAGCAGTGACTCCAGAGACAATCCCGGGGGAAGAGTGACAGGAGGCTCAGCCCGGGTCAAAACCAGCAGGACAAGCGCCATCCCCACATGCTCTAACAGAGATGGGCTTTTCTCCTCTCTGTGCCAAATACATCTGCTTTTTAGGAATGCCTTTTGCCCCCCAAAACAGGCAAAGTCCAGGGGCTCCATGCACTCCATGGGGGTCTTTGCTTTCCCACCAGGAGCCGATCAGGGGCACGGAGCAGAGGACGATGCTCTCTCTGCACACAGGCACCTGGGTGAGGAGAGGAGGCTGCTCCAGAGCTTATTTGCGTGGGGATAATGTCAGTTTAGCTGCAGAAGCTGGCTCGAACCCAAACTTGTTGCTTTTGCACCCAGATGGGCTCACTGAGGTGGTCACTGCAGCCAAGATGGGGTGGCCAGAACCTCATGGATGCCCCTGCGACTCCCTTCCCTCCTTCCTGGACCTCTTCACTGCACACCAGCCCGTCTCCGTGATGGCGGCGTAAACCCAGCCCGACCTCCCCGGAAAGCCAAGGCGGACGTCAGCGCCGGAGCCGCGCGCCGGCTCGTCGTCGCCGTGTCCCTTTGACGTACGCGGCTATAATTAGCCCCATGGGGGAGCAGCCTTGGCCGTGCGGCAAGACCGGCTCAGCCTTTCCCTCCCAACTCCAGAACGTGGGGGATCCAGCTGGCACAACCACACAAATACAGGCTCGGGGATAAAACAGGGTTTTCCGGGATTTAGGATGGGGAGATGGAGGGAGATGCTGCTCTCCTTAGCTAAGGCACAAGTCCGTGATTATCAAAGTGCCTGTCATTTTTTGTTTTTTGTATGTAATAACTGCATGATGAAACCTCCTTCCATAGACCTGGGGATTGGCAAAGGTTGGGTGCAGGTCCATGCTCTGGGCTCCGTTCCTCAAGCCCTGGAAGGACAATGTGAGACATCTACCTGGAGAGGGAGGACTAAAGAAGCAACTTAGGGAAGTTCCTCAAGAAAGCTCCTCCAAAGGTACTGGGGGATCTAGTTCATACAGAAACCCCTCAGCCATCCTCTTCACAGGGAAAACACATGCAGCAGCTTCCATCCAAGAGGGAAAAATCATTCTGGTGGCCCTTAGTCTCCGGGATTGTCCCCCACCTGTATTTGAACCCTCCTGAATGCATGCAGCAGGCACCTCGGCCTCCCTTACCTGTCCACGCTGATGATGCACAAGGTCATGATGGAGGCAGTGCAACACATAACGTCCATGGCGATGAACACATTGCAAAACACCTTCCCAAAGAGCCACTCGCCTCCCACCAGGTCCGTGATGGTCACGAAGGGCATGACGGCGAAAGCCACCGACAGGTCGGCCGCCGCTAGTGATACCACCAGGTAGTTGGAAGGTTGCCGGAGCTTCTTGACGATGCACACAGAGATGATGACCAGTCCGTTGCCAGCAATGGTCATGAGGATGATGATGGAGAGCACCGCTCCGATGACGATTTTCTCCGTGTCCCCATAGAGCAGGATCTCCTCACCGCAGTCTGTCGCGTTGGTGAGGTTGGAGGGCGGCAGCTCCGGCTCAGTTGGCAGCGAGGGTTCCTCACTCATGAATGGATTTGGGAGCGGTTTCCAAGCCGGGAACTGCTGCTCCGCGTTCTCCAAGAAGAGAAGACGATGCTCCAGGAACCGGCTGCCCCTTAGCAACATGCTCCGATCTCACCGCGTCGGACACCGGCTCTCCCCCAGCAATGACACCTCGGGTGACAAACCAGAACATTTTATCACAAATGAGCTGGGAAAACAAAGTACGCCGCCCCCTCCCCCCTCCCCAGCCCTGCCTCTCGCCTCCCAAAGCTGCAGCTGGATCTCACGTGCTCAGCCGGGAGCAGCTCTCCGGTCCGCTCCGAGGCGCGCGGTGCCAGGGGATGCTCGTGGGAAGCTCGCCTACCCTTTTAAGGGAGCCCAAGCTGCCCAGTGCATCTACCACAGCCGCCGAATCGCCTAATGCCTTTGCAGGAGGCCACACAGCGGCAGACAGTCCTAGATGGGTATTGGCATTGCTGCCAAGCCGTGCGTTTAAATCACACGCGGTCGCACGCGTGTGCACGGCTGCAACGTGTAAGGCGTGTGACTTGCTGCAGACCTGCACACATGTGCATGCGACATGCATGGCTGCAACATGCAACACGTGTGATGCTGCAGAGCTGCACATGTGTGCACATGGCACGCATGGCTGCAACATGCAACGCGTGTGACTCTGCAGAGATGCTTGGCACGACGTGATGGCTCACGATGGGGGCACACACATGCTGCTATCCCCTCCCTGCAGCGTTCCTTGCCTCTAGGTGAGGGATGGGGCATCACAGCCCCTGCCTAGAGCCACCAGCATTGCAGCCCTGCACGTGGGGGTACAACCAGAGAGTGGGTACCCCCAGCATTATCCCTATGTGGGGGCATTGCAGCTCCCCCATCTCCATCTCTGTCTGGGAAACTTTGGTACCTTTTGCATCCGCAGGGCTCGGAGCAGCCTGCACAACCTGCATCCTCTGCCTTGGGTTTCCGAGGGAGTTTTGCAACCTCCTCCCCTTTGCATTCAGTAAAATCCCCCCGGATCCGTCTCCTCCCCAGGCCGGGGGTGGGCCGCGGCGTTACCTGAGCCGAGGGGGCGAGACATGGTCCAGGCGAGTGGACGCGAGCGCCGGGCGGGCGAGCAAGCGAAGAGCCGCCCGCGGAGCATCCTCGTCCCTCCCGCCTCGGCGGTCCCTCCTACCGCCCTCCCTCCGCCCCGGGGCCCGGCCCTCCGCATCCGCAGCGGGACATGGGGGTCCCCGATAGGGACAGGGACCTGCAGACCCCCGACGGCACCGACGGGTCGCGCTGAGGCTGCAGCTGCTGCCCCCGATAAAATGCCTCGCTCTGACAGCAATGCTGGAGCTCCCTGCACATCCAGCATCCAGTGGGATGATGGACTGGGCATGGGCAGGATGTCACCCCTTTACCCTCCCTGCAATGTCACTCCTGCTGCAGTGTCACTTCTTTACCCCCATTGCAAAAGGCCTGAGCGGGAGATTCAAAGAGGGTGAAGGAAGGCTATACTAGCAGTGCTCTTTCCCACCTATTTCAATGCCCGTGGAGGGGGTTATTTTTACAGGATGGGGTTTCTTTCCTAGCTCCTTCCTCCTTCCCCCCGCCCTGAAAGGTGCCACACTCTTGCACCAGAGAGCAGCAAACAGCAGGAGCCCGATTCCCGCAGAGGTGTCTTATCCATCCTGGTAAAATTGTAACAGGAAGCATGACCAAACCAAGTGGGAGCTTTCAGCAAGGTGCATCTGTTTCCCTGCCTGCCAAGTGTTTCATTGGTGCTTGGATGCAAATCCAGGGCATTATACAGCTGCTGGGCAGGACAAGGAGCTCAACTACCTCCTGCACTGGTGGTTCCTAAATGCGTCCCTGGGGGTCAGGGATGGGGATGCTCCATCACCCTTGTTTGGAGGCAGCACCACCCCAATGTTTGCTCCCCAAACGGCTCTGCCAGGAAAGTGCCAGTGAGCTGGAACGGGGCTAGTGAGGTTGCATTTAACACTCAGGTTTCTCCTTTGCTGCTCCAGCATCTTGGTGCACGTGGGAAGCTGGCTAAAATAGCTTCCCTCCAAGAGGAGGGTGTGCTGGAGCAGCCCTAAGGATGCCTCTCTGCATTACGGGCACATCCCCAAAGCTCTGTCTTCCCTGTTCTTTGCATTACAGGTGGGTTTTAGAGCCCCAGTTGCAAGTGGTCCCCAAATCCTGCAGGAGCTGCAGGACTGACCTTCCCTTTTCCTCATCCCAACCCCATTCCTGTAGGATCTAGCCTCCACCTCTCCCTTTGCTAAAACCCTTTGCTAAGGGGAATGCGACACTAAATACTACGTAGTGGAATTGTGAAATCCCTGGAAAAAGCAAGGGAGGGTGAGACGGAGGGTGAGACACTGCAGGACATGCACTGAGTGGCACGTTCTCTGCACGGCATGAATGCAGCTTTCCTATCTGGGAAAGCAAAGTGGCTGCAGCAAACAGCGCCAGGAGTAAAAAAAAGAAAAAAAAAACCCCACAGATGGGCTTAAGATTTGTTACTATTTTTCTGAGTGGAATGAAAAAGCACCTAGGTAATCATCAGCTGCAAGAAACCTCCCTGTGAAGCATCTTGACTTTATTAAAAAGGCTCCATACAGGTTCGCTGCCACCCTAAAATGCCCCAGAAGATGCTGGAAAGGGTCGCAGCATCTCGAGAGGACCCTCATGGATTTTTGTCTGTGGAAACAACCCCCCAAAACCCCAGAAAAGCCTGCAACTTGCTGGGCAAACTGTGTTTAAACACAAGGTTTAAAGAACTGTAGAGCAGCAAAGAGGGCTTATAAAGCTCCCTCTGACCTCCCAGGTCCTGCTCACGTCTGAGTGTTGCCAGAGCATCTCTCCCAGCTATGCTTCCCTCACCTCCTCAGCAGCTTGGAGAGCATCAAGCCAAGAGCAGGGAGAAGCTCTCCGTCCTTCTCCATCCAGGGGCAAGTTTTTGGGTTGGCCAGGAAGAAAAATAACATTTTTGTGTGTGTGAAGGAAGGATTAAAAGTGTTAATGAAACCTTCCCCTCCGTAAGAGCCTTTAGTGCAGCCTTTCCCCTAACCCATGGATGTGGTCCATGATGACCTTGCAAAAATGTCTTCTCAGGGCCATCCTGGGAGGCGCTAATTGCTCTTAATGGCAATTAAGAGGGGAAATGGGTGCTGGAGCTGCTGCTGGTGATTCCTGCCCAGTCAGGCACCTCAAAACCAGGGCTGGCATTTTGACCTCAGCTCTTGTTAATTTACACTGTTGAAATTTGTGTGGAATAAGTGGAACACCTGCATGTGGCAATGGGAAGGACTCTGCTTCTCCTCATCTTTTGGGTGGGAGATCAACCAAGTCCTCCTGCCACATCACGGAGGAACCATGTAGCTCTTTGCCCAGATACGTTCTCCCATCATCACATACTAGTAGCCGTTAAAGTGGCTATTTTGCTAACTATTAATTGTTAATACTAAGCCCTATTAACTCTAAAGGCAATGTAATCAACGCTGTTATTAATATGCAAATTCTGAGAAATCTCATTAAGTCCAAGGTCCTCCACTGCTGGGTGCATTCAGGACTTGTCTCCAACATGAATCCTTCTCCTCATGGCCCAGCTGTTGATGTTTCTCTACCCGAGCAGACGTCCAGATGGGCCACAGACAAAATTAATCACTCGATACTCCCTCAGCTTTCAGACACCATCACTAAGGTCTGCTCTTGCCTGTGAGCATTCCCAATGAGACAGATTTGGGAAAACAACACACTCTGATCCAAAAGAAAGAGCCACTTCCATAGAGCGCGGTCAATAACCCAACTGCGTGCCAAGCCGACAGTGCCTGTCAGTGGTTTTGCTCAGGGATGATGATGCCTAAGACACCTCGAGGACTGCTCTGGGTTTGGTCTCCACTGTATGGATACTGCTTCCTCCTAAGACTCATCCCGCGCCCACAGAGAGACCCGCGTCTTCCCAATGAGCATTGGAGCTGAAGATGCCGAAGTGCCGTCTCGGTGCCATGGGAGTGCAGAGATGCATGAAGCAACCCGTGCTAGTGGGCTTTGGAGGAAAAAGCATCCCTTTGTCAAGCAGGCCATGGGATCAGCTTCTTTGTTTCTTCTTTTCCAGCCCAGCCTCCTCACTGATAAAATATTCTATAGAAATAGAGACTATAGGAAATCACCTTCATATCTAAACCTGTCAGCTGAGAAGGAGGTGACCAGCGCATATGCAGCAAGGAGATGTTCTAGATGTTCTCCAAGGTGCTCCAGAAGGATCAGGGGACTGGCCTGACAGCAGTAGCTGAAGGATTCCAGCCAGGGGTCAAACCAGAGTGTTTCCTGCATCCAATCTTATTCCATGTGAGGAAAAGCAAATGCAGATGGGAGAGTTTAACAACCTACCCTAAAATAATTTTATTCCCAGGCAAAAGAAAGCAGTTTCTTGTCCACAAATGCTCTTCCTCCACTGCTTGGTCCTTCGGAAGAGCCTCTAAAAGTCCCGCAGATTTCTGCTTTCAGCTGGAATCAGGAGCCTTGTGGGAAAAAACATCGATCCAAGGGGGAATTCTGGCTAGTCCAACCCCAAAGAAGATGCATTTGCTGGGCAGAACCGACATTAATGGTGTTGAGGAGATCCAGCCGTGCTCCCTCTGCTGGAGTGAGCACCAATAGGCAGATTTTTTTCACGTTTCAAAACAGAAATGAGTGGCAATTGCAAATTGTCAAGCGGAGCCCTGGAGTCCCCACACAGCGCACGGAGATGACCGGCTGCAGACGCCCCGCGCTCCTGGGGACGCGGGTGGACAGCGGGTGCCAAGGGCAATGCCAAGCTGCTGGGAATTGCAGAGGAAAGGGTGGAAAATGAGGCGCTTCCCTGGAGTTTCCAACCCAAACCGCCCCTCAAGCCCACAGCCACTTGGGGATGCCGCCACGAAGGGGCAGCGACCCATTGGCCGTCTCTATGAGCAAGCCCTGTCACCGGAGCGTGTTATCTTCCCAAAGGGATGGTGGAGGTTTGGCTATGCAGCACGGCCACCTCGTGCCTTCCACGCTCTGCTGCCCCTGAGCATCCCCAGGGATCCCTCCTTGCAGCCTCCACTGCTCCACAGGGGCTGCTTTTTGACATGGAAACTGCATCAATGCTGACATCTTCGCAGCCTCGGTCTGGGCTAACCTCATGGCACTAAACGGGCACCAGCTACCGATTTTGAGCCTGATGTTCCCAGAGCTTGACGCCAAAGTGACCAGGGAGCATCCTTGGGAGTGGTGCTGTGTGTGACCCTTCAGCATCAACAGGTGGGTTAAGTTGGTAGAGCAAATCATCCAGCTCCAGGGACGAAAACCCTCCTTGTCTTCTCTTGTGTGTCCCCTAGATGGCACCTGCTCTCAGCAGATTAAATCCCTGATGAAAATATATATATATATAGATAGATAGATAGATATAGATATATGCCAAAGTTAAAAAAAAAAAAAAGAAGCAAGTTCTTGGTGCCTATGAAGGTTTGCAGCTGCAAATAATGGCCTGCTAGAGAAAACAAAACAAAAAACCCGCTGAGCAAAAAATACCAAAACCCCCCCAAACCCCTCAAAACCTGCAGGTGAAAGGCCCTCTTCTCGTCCCAGATGCTTTGCACTCCATGGCCGCAGCGTTTCAGCTGCTTCCCCTTCTCAGCCGTCCCTGGGGACTCATCCCCCTGAGACGCTGCAGGTGGAGGTGGCCCTCGGGACGGCAAGAGAGGACTTGGGCTGACAAACCCGGTCTGCCTCAGGGAGCATGAGGACAAGCCACATAGAACGGTGGTAAATACCCCCTGCCACGGCCTGGGGGAAAAAACAGCACCAGGATTGCCAGGGATGGCATCCCCCGGGCCGGGTGGCTCTTCCAAGGGCTTCTCCATGTCGCTCTTGGCTGGCAATATTTAACACCCTCCTGCGGAGCTCCTGGCAGCGCATTGCGTTTGCATCCTGGGGAAGGACGGACAGATACAGCAATGGGATGTGTCCCCGTGTGACCCTTCCGCCACCACAATGAGAACGCTGCTGACATTTAAAGCACTTGTTTCTAGCCGCCTGCTGGGGGCTCCTGGCCCCTCGGGGGCCGTGGCCGTGCCGGGCGGGCGCCCACGGGCTCAGGCCGGGCTCGATGGCAGCCGGAAGGCGACACGTGCGCTGCGGAGCCGCCCTCCTCCTGCCCGTGCCCAGGGCTGTGCGCGGGCCCCGGCAGCGGGGACACCGTGGGGACGCCTGGGAGCAGCCGCGGGACCCCTGCGGGAGGGCAGCGCGCGGGTGGTTGCGGTTATGGGCTGGAGCGAGACGGCAGCCCTGGGAAAACTGCGCGTTTCCCTGCAGAGCTGCTGGATTAGGAAGATGCCCTGGAGGAGCCACGAGTGTCAGGTCCAGCTGGCTTCTCCCCACCTTCCCTGAGCCTAGCTGCACCCCTGTCCTGCCACAGTCCTTCCCCCACTGCTGGGGGACCTGCAGCCCCCAAGGGTTTGGGCTGTTGGACCCTGGATCTATCAAAATCATCTTAGCCCCAGCCGCAGCCCCACATTGCAGTCTCATGCGCCTCCAAAGCTTTGCAAGTGCACAACCCCTTCTGCCCATCCTAGGACCTCCTGCTTTAAAGACCTGCTCAGACCAGCCTTAGGAAGGAACTCCTGCTTTGTGGCCACTTTGCCAGAGGTTTTCCAGCTGTCTGCAGCAGGCATCCCATTCCTGCAGTCTCTTGTCACACAGAGACCACAGGGCAGTGCTTAGCACCCCCATCCCACTCTGCCCCCAGCTTTTTCCTGCCTCCAAGTCCATGGACCAATTTGAAAGTCTCCATACGTGGTATTTTTGACCCAGGGTATGCATAGCCTTGGTGTGAAGGGAACCACAAAACACAAGGTTTAAAGAACTGTAGAGCAGCAAAGAGGGCTTATAAAGCTCCCTCTGACCTCCCAGGTCCTGCTCACGTCCTTGTGCAGTAAAGGACGTAATGAGGCTGTAGCAGCCAACACAGGTTGAGGGCTCCCTGCAGGCAGCTTTACCAGCACCAGCATTGCTACATGTGGAAGAACTCCAGGCAGCTCCAGTCCTGAAAACTTGGGAATGTTCTCTCATGGGAGTCTTGAAAAACCCTTCCAGGACCACGACAAAGAGCTCTCGTGCAGCTTGCTAGGCTGACCTGAAGTTAACGTGCCTCCAACCTCCTCAAATGCCTCATAGCACTGCTAAGCTCTTGGCCATGAGGCAAACAGAGCCAAAGAGCCCTTGGGAGCAGCTTTTGACCATAGGCAGGTAGCATCTGTTGGAGTCCTGCCCATGTGCAAGGGGGTGCTCGTGCTGTGCTACTGCTGGCGAGGAGTCAGAGCGCAGATGCTTGGAGCTCATTTAGGCCAGGGGCAGGAGCTGACAAAGCTCTTCCTTCAAGTGGACCATGCTCAGGCTCCTGCTCACTAGGTTTTTTGACTCACCTCGGGCTTGGATTATTTCAAGGAATTCAGAGCCATCCTAGGAAAGGCAGCCAGGTAACAGTGCTCCTGGTAGCTATTTCTCATTCATCCCCACTAAAGCACAGAGGAATCCCCTTTTTCGCTGCTCAGATTCCCACCTGAGGGACAACGTGCCTTTATATTCACAGTGCGAGTGCTCAGATGTTGCACTGGGAACTACGGAGCATCCCAACTACAGCGATCACCGCCAGCCACCACAGAACTATGCAGGGGTACACCACGATGGGGCAAGCTCAGAGAGGAGCTAAAAGGTTCAATGAAAGACCCAGATGACACGCAAAGTAGAAATATATAAACAGTATATTTCTTTTTATTTTATTTTTTTAATTACAGAGATCCTTATACAATAAAGGAATTCCCTCCCCACCAACACCCCAAATAACTCTTATCAAAAGAAATAATTCACTGTAAAATCAACACTAAGTAGAGGCATGCGCTTTAGGAGCATATTTAGCAAGTGCAACATCTATAGGTCCTATCTCCATAAATAGAAATGTGCATTTTCCTCGCAATCCTTGCAAACCCCCGGCAATCTGTGATGGAAACCTCTTGGTCACCAAATACAGAAATAACCAGTTACGTTCCCTGGGACACGTAGGAAAGCCAACGCGCTGCTGCTCTTTTCGCAGCGCGGAACAGAGCGCCCGAGCTCAGCAGCTCCGCTCGTGTTAACCGGCACAGAAACGGGAGGCAGGATCTAGATGAGATGCTTCTGGCTCAGGAGGGAAAACCTTCCTCCTCACCACCTACTAACAGCTTATCCAGTTTCCCTGCAAATGCAAAAGGGGGGAAAAAAAACAGGGAGTTTCTCTGAGTCCCAGCTGCTTCCGTGGGTCTGGTGGACGCCGAGGGGATTTGGTCTGCATGACACAGCTTCCAAGAGCAACTGCTTTAGAAGAGCCTGTGGACAAAATAATCCCTGTTTTCCAGGGTAACCTCCCGTGTGGGAAAGCAGTACGATTGCACACCAAGAAAGAGAGGGGGAAGGTGGAGCCGGGCATCTTCCGAAAGACCCCAGAGCACCTCTTCATCGGAGCAACTCCGCCAGGTACAAGATGCTGAAATGCTCAAAGGCTCAACAGCAAGATGAGCATCTCCCTTTCCCCCGACTGCCTGGCAGCTGAATCTCACCTTCTCCTACAGGAAGGAATGACCCAACACTTCGACCCATGAGGCCTCTTTAGACCAAGGACCATCCCCTGACAGAGGTGGACACCCCTGAAGCACATCCCAGCTGCCACAGCTTCCAGGTGTGGGTGCTTGAAACTATGCTCTGGTCTCAGAAGTCCAAAGGTTCAGAAATCCACAATGCTGTTGATAAAAACATGCACTTCTAAGCAGAAATGTCTCACGTGTCTGCCAAGGTAAGTAGTTCATGGAGATGAAGGTCCACTGCACAGACTGTTGGGTCACTCTGATGCCCACCAGACACCTCTTGCACAGCAGGATGGAGCCCCTGCATAGAGGACTAACACCCTCTGCCCCATCTTGCAGAGCAGCATGGCCATGATGTGCTGCCAACAGTTGTATGGACACACTCACAAACTCACCCAGCCATGGGGAACTCACCCAAATTAGAAGCTTGGAGAAGCTCTGCTAAGACACCAAGTATCACAGCATTGACCTTCAGCAAGCCCCTCAGGTGCTGAAACCGATCCTCCAGCTGCTGGATTAGATATGCTGCTTTTCTGCAAAGCCCTGATCACATAACACATAAGTTACAGCCAGAATGCACCCCCTCCTTTGCCTTTTAGCATGTGCAGCAAAAAAAAAGCCAACATAACTTGGGTCAAGAAGGTGATAATTTAATTGCAAACTCTTTGCAGCTCTTGCCAAGTCCTTGCCCTTTTGTTCACCTTCAGAGGTCCCACCTGGGGCAGAAGGATGCTGATGGTCTGATTTATTGCAGCAGCATCTGCCCTGGAGAGGAGGAGATGCTGCAAACACCCCCTCTTCTGCTCCAAGAACAGGCTTCAAGTTCTCAAAGAAGTAACTCTGCACAGCAGAGATACAGATGGGGAACAGAAGGCAACATGTCCCACAAGACATTCTTAATATTTAATGAAGCATCAGAGCTGTGCCAAGTGATCCAAGCTCATGTAGAGTTTTCTACAAGGGAAAGGGACACAGCCACAGCTTGTCTTAGTTGGAAAGGAAAACACACTAGGGCTGAAGAGAAAAGTGCTAATTTGTATTTCTAAAGCCTGTACTCTGGCAACTCCCTCATCTGTCTGCTCTTTACACAATATTGATGGCTCATTCTTTGCAAGCAGAGCTGCAGCCAATAGTGTAATGGACAGGGCTTGGTACTTAAATGCCTTAATTAGATATGAAAACAATTAGAGAGGACTGCTCTCTTCTAGCATCCACAGGACTCAGCTCAGATATAATGGGATGGGTTTGCCCCATTTTCTGTATTTAAGTTGTTCTGAAAGCTTGACAGTTTAAAGAAAAGGACAGCCCAAGTGCACTGCTGCGCCATAAAGTAATCACCCAAAGAGACTCAAGACAGCATAACTGTATTGCAATTACAAATCCTTCATAATTACCTATTATGGCAAAGTGAGCCTCAGGGGAGCAACTGCTGCCATGCCCCTGCTCAGATACAAGCTCAAGTTCTCCAGAAGGGAATAAAATAATAAATAAATAATGCTAGGCCTGGTGGCAGCATGACAGAGCACAGTCAGCACCCAGAGCAGAGCATGCTGCAGTCACCCCATGGCCTGGGCAAGACACAAGCTGAGCCAGGCCATGACACAGCAAAGAGCTTGTCCTGAAGGCTGGGGAGTGGAGGCAGGGGCTGGCTTTGAGCCAGCCTTGACCTTGTGCCAATTACCCACAAGAGGGAAGAGAAAAAAAAAAAAAGAAACACACACCCCCCACACACAGCATGAAGAGCAGATATAGGATACTGAACAAGAGCTTGATCAAGGAATCACACGAATGTCAGATACAGTAGATACATGCCCAGCTGAACACAGGGTAGAGAAAGAGAGATGCTTTTGGTGATACCACATCTCTAATCCACTTTGTTGAGAACTCAAACTCGCCCTTGTTGCCAGCAGCCCTTCCCACAAGGAGGTATCTCCAACTTTGACCATCATCATGTTTCTTCAAGGAGCATCCAGAGAGCACAGTTCAGCCGCGGCTTCTAAAGCAGCCAAACGTGGTATGAAGACATCTATGAAGCAGTTCATCTGTTGCTAGAGCTGAAGACATGGGTACATGGGAGCAACAGTTTGTCCTATGGTATACAGAAACATGACCAGATACCAGATTTGTTTCCAGAGCATCCCAACTGACAAAGTTCAAAAATTGCACATCTTGTCCCACCCCTACTGGATTCATCTTGAAGCTTTTCACCAGATGGCATCTCTGAAGCAAGCCAGTTGATTTCATTTATTCTATCCCCATCCCTCTGCAGTGGTGCACTGATGCACATCAACTCATCTGACATTTATTAAGAGCTTCAAAGTTGACACCAGAGAATTTGGGGGGTGGTTGTTACTCAAGTTGTCAGATTTGCTTTCTAAGCAACCCAGAAAGTGCTATGTTGCCTGTTCAGCAGTCCATATTTCACCAAGTTTCCTTAATTTACATGGAGAAACATTTCCATACATACTGTATCAACAGAATTGTTGAAGGCAATGAAGTAATAAGCATCAGACCAACAGAACTACTTGGGTATAAATCCCATTTTAATTGTCAAGCCATCTTCTAGCTCCTACATTCAGTGCAAGGTCAGAAACTTGATTTGAGCACAGAAATTCACCATGTCCCCAGTTTCTGATAGTTTTGGCAACTCAAAAGCAGCTTCCAAAATTCACTCATTTCAGAAGTATTTTACTACCTTGTGATTCCAAATGGGCTTGCTTGATAGCAATTAACATCTTCCAAATCCAATTCTTTGGCAATATTTATACATAACATTGTGCGTATATAAAGAGCTTATAACAAAACTTTTTACATTCCAGCCGTCTCAACCTTCACAGAAGTATTAAAGTGCTGAATTAACTCTGTGAACAAACTCCTTCCCTAGGTAGCCTACTGCCTGGAAAAGCTACACTTAAGTCAGCAAAACCAGAAGCAAACAAAGATGGAAGAGAGATTTCTATGAAAAATACTGTGAAATCATTGCACTCCCTTGAGGGGATTGAAGAGCCCCCTCTTACTACCCCTGTAGGGACACATGGGTCAAAAGTGTTCAGTCTAGGCCAGCACAGCCTCTTTTTTCAAGTTGTGCCAATTTTCCAATCAGTTGATTCTTTGGCCTATGATTTTTGCAGAAAGAAAACCCTTGAAAAACAATCTTATGGATACTACAAAGAAAAGACTAAAGACTATCAGTGTGACTATTAGTCCATCTCAAAGCTATCCTGGGGGAAGACCTGCACATCATTACTTCCCCTCCTTGCTTTCCTGCTGGCACATCCTCTCCTCCCTGCAGCCAGGGGAACCACAGTATGATTTGAACAGGTCCACAGGGTGACTGTTTCTGCTTGCCAAAAGCACTAAGCACAAACCTCCAGGGCACCTGCATTCAATAGCTCACTCAACCTGAAGACACCCCCTTCCCTTCAGGGGCTTTCAGTTAATCTTGCGGCATCCAGATAAAGGTCAAGCAGCACCAAAGCCTTTGCATTACCTGCCTTGCGATGAGGCACTTGGCCATTTGCTGTCACTTATTCTCTTTCTGCTGATTGATCAGAGACACTCACCATCTCCTACCCACAAACCCTGTCTCCTGACTGCTCACTTTTCACTCCTACATGCAGACCCTGGCAACAGATATTAATGATCTCATCATGGGTCTGACTCAAAATCTGGAAAATACTGACCAAGGTGCTTAGAAATCACATACTGATTTACACTGCCAGGCAAAATACTGGACACAGCAGGAGATACAACCTGCAACCTTCAGGTCTTTGCCCAAAACCCCACATGCTTGGTGGCACCTGCACTGGCAAGCTTTGGTGGCCACCCTGATCCAGGGCCTTCTCCACAGTCCCCAGGGTTTGCTGGTGTGGTACAAGGGTCCTCACTGAGGTCACACAGTGCCATTTTGTTCACTAACACAGGTGAGAGTTTTCTCCTGAAACCGAGGAAAATTCTCCTGCTCTGTGACAAGAACCATAGCCAAAAGGGCACGTTCAACAAAACACTAACTGCTCTCCTTCATTAAATGCCAATATAAAGATTAACAGTTTTAATCAAAAACTGAAAATTCCATTCTTGATACATGCATTAAAACCATAGGGACTACACTAGGATGAAACCCCACCTGACATTCAGTGTAAATACAGTGCCTTGAATCTGGTTTGGTTTCAGCATATGATCATTTTGTCTAAATTCTTCCTCTCTCATCACCAAATTTGTCCTCTCCACCATGTAGAAAAATACCTAATCACTAGTGCACATGCTGATAAGACACTGTGCTATTTTCTGGGCAAGCAACTTGCAAAAGTCTTCCCTCTGCTCATCTGATGTATTTGCATTTCACTTTATATTCCCCTTGCCTCATTTCTACTAAGACAAAATGAGTTTTGAAAGCTCATCATCTTGAGAACTCCATCTATTACTTAATGCTTTACCTGTGACCTGTATGTGCAGCAAAGGGAAAGGACCCAACTAAAAGACAGCGTGTTTCACAGTACTTCAGATAAGAAAACTGACCATTGTACAGGCAAAGTTAAACTGAAATATAAAAGACAGCAGAAGTTAGATTCATCCAGAAATATAATATAATGTCTGGGAGCATGGAAAAAAACATGAGATTAGCTACAAAAACAATGAAGTGACCAACAATTATTCATTAGGCAAGAAGAAACTTTCATTACATGCTATACATAAAAATTAAATGCAAAATTCACATGTTGGAGCATCAAGACAGAATGATAACCTTAGAAGTCATGGGAAGGAAAAAAATTGAATAAAGCAACATATGGACAAAAACAGTAAATGAGCAGCTTCAAAATAACAAAAAAGTGACCATATCTCAAATGAGAAAAAGCAGCACTGAAGCAAAGAACAAATAAATGCTCAAGACATCACAGGTAACACTGATTGCACAAAACACTTCTGATATTTCAAAAGAATCAGGCCTATTTGTATATCTATGCAAAATATATACACAAATCCATATGTATATATGTACACATAGGCACTACTGTACATATGTATATGCAATCAACAACTGCACTTTGACAAATCTGAATCTGTGTGCAAGCAAGAACATGGCAGTTGTGCAAAACCACACTTCCATATTTGATTATTGAGCAGTAATGGTAGAAAGATTCAAAATAATTCCCAAATAACGTAGACCCAGATACAATTTCAGCAGCATCACCAGGTGAGCCCAACCCCTGAATACCTCCAGCTCCTCCGTAGGAATTAAACACTCAAAGCTGTGGATTTTATCTGTCCAATTTAAAACTGTTTCAAACCCTTCCACTACTCGGTCAGAAGAGATGGCCACACCTCTCCTGACAGCAGTGGCTTACCATGAGGCCATCCCACCTGGAATACCATTTTGGGAATACTGGACACATGGGAAACAATTGAGAATTCCAGAACAGTATTGTCATTCCGTTAAAGAAGGGTCAAGCTGCTGTCCTTATACATCAATAGTGTTTTTGAAAAAAAAAGGGATGTGGTGCATAGAAAAGGGGTCCCCACCCACCCCAAACAAGGGAACGTGTGACAACACTAGGAATGCATGCTCCAACCATAGAATGTGCTGATCTTTGGGGTTTCCAGTTTTGGGATGTAGAAAGTAATGTTTCTGTAAAGCTCGCTTGCCTCAAGGCTCTGAAGAGCATCGGCCTCCAAGTCCAAGACTGTTTTGGTCTGACGCTTCAACGCTCAGTTGGTCTTTAATATTTGTGCATTGCCAACGCCATATTAGAGCAGAAAGTGGTGAAAGAAAGAACTGCAGATCAATTGTTCTGTGCCTCAAAGCCACCCTGTCCTTTCAACTCCAAAAGGAGCCATCTTCATGCTTCTGTGTGCATCAAATCCTATTTAGTGCTCTGCATCCATAGCATCTAAGTACTTGGCTTCAATGATCCTAGGGAGCAGGTTATACCTAAGATTGAACCAAAGAGAGAATCAATGCCTGGTTATTACCATTTCATTACTGTAACACTGTTCGTTCTCCGACAAGTTTGTTCAAGATCATACAGACTCACACAACTGCAGCACAGGTGAGGAGGAGGAAAGAAAAACAACAATTCTGCAAGCAAATGCAGCAATTATGGAAACAGCAGTGCAGATGTCTTGGAAAAAATCTCCCCATGTCTGTTTAGGAGGGAGGAGTTTGTCTTCCTCACACAGCAGAGAACTGCTGCCCAAGGGCACTCTGTTGCAAAGGGGTTTTGAAGGAAGTACCAAAAATGTACAGTCTCGCTTGAGCCACAGCTATGCTCCTGCTTTGTACAGGGCACTTGGTTACCCTAGCTTGCATACAGACAGGTTATATGGTCAAAAACAATAATTTATAATAAGCAATTACCCATTTCAGTGGTCTCCCTGTAGTTTTCCCCACACACAGACCTTACACCCTACAGCCCTGCACCCTCCCAATGACCCTGCCAATACGAGGCATGCAGAACACATAGCAGAAATCCTCCCCTAAGGTCACAAGGCTGTCTGAGACCATGATATGAAAGTTACGTGCATTACAGGATCTCAGTCCTTCAGCATCCCAGAGCCACCTCTTCCACTTTTCCCAACTGGAGGTTTTAATAAGCACCCAGGAACTCTGCAGTCTTTTGAACCGTAGAAGTTTTGTCTGCAGGACTTGAGATCACTGCAAAAGGCTAAGCAGGGCTGTGATGTTCAGTCCTCCAGCTGCTGGCAGAGCTCCGTGCCTACCTCGTGTGCCTGACTTTCACTGGAGTATGAGGACAGCATTTATGTTACCTTTTTTCTCCCTCCCCCTTCAAAAAACACCCTTGTGACAAGGTATTTGGGTGAAAAAGGCAAAGCATTATAACAGTATGCTGTAAAATTGCTCTCTTCATTAAATCCTACTGCATATTTATAGTTTGACACTTTGTTGCATAACAAGAAAGTTTTTTAGCTGCTGAAACAAGACTGAAACACCAGTAGACTTGGAAGAGCCTTTTCAATACTGGAAAGAGATCTCAAACAGCACTTAGTACTGAGAAATGCCATAATCTCTTCAAATTGATCTGTCATGAAGCAAAATGATTAGAATGTCATTGGAAGAAATTGAAAAGGCAGCATTTTATCCACTTCTCTGAACATTAAAAATACTCCTTGGAGCAGGGATTAAAACATAACCAAAAACTAATAACCATAAGGCTCCGAATCCAAGACAGGAATTTGGGATACCTATAGGGATCACATTTCCTCCTGACATGTTGTAATACCACAGTAATGAGAAGCCCTTGAGATACAACATCCTTCATGCTGACACACCACCCATGAGGAAAATGTTCCCTCATTTCTTCTCTTCCACTCTGCTTCATATAAACTACCAAATCTTTGTGGAAATGCCTTTTTTTTTTTTCCTCTAAAACTAAAGTGTCCTGCACAGTGGTGCTACCTT
This sequence comes from Tinamus guttatus, assembly GCF_059628265.1. NCBI lineage: Eukaryota > Metazoa > Chordata > Aves > Tinamiformes > Tinamidae > Tinamus > Tinamus guttatus. The sequence continues at coordinate 3,972,085 of NW_028288752.1, forward strand.
CCAAAGGGAAGATAAAGGGTGGTTTTTTTTTTGTGTGTGTGTGTTTTGTTTGTTGGGTTTTTTTTTTTTTTTTTTTTTGGATTTATTGTGCCAGGTAGTACACATCAGTTTTCCCCTGGGCTGATTATCCAGACAGTAGAAAAGCTTGCTCAGGAAAGGACAGCAAGTTAGCAAAGAGCTGAGAGCATCTTATTTATTCAAGAATATATATATATATATATATATATATATATCACCATGGAATAACCTAGTTGTCACAGAATCAGGTTGACACAGCACCCTCCATCAACTTAGCCTGTTATATTACTTCTAATACTTGAGTATTTGGAAAAAGCAGCTTTGCTTTATTGGGCTGTCTTGTTTGGAGATGTGCAATTCCCACAGGAGCCAGTCACCCACCACTGCACACAAACCAAGTGTTTACCAGCTGTTTAACCACTCACCCAAAGCAATACCTATGTGAAGGGTTGGGAATGACTCCTACCATAGGAATAAGCTGTTTGGCGTTTCAAACTTTTGTTTAGGCTTGAAAAGCACCTTGGGATGATTTTAAGACACTTCTATAGTCCTCTGCCCTTGGATTAAAAAAAAAAAAAAAACACGAAAACAAAACCCCACCACCTATACCCTCAAAATAAATACCCAGCTGAATCCTGTTACTTGGAATGCTAACTCCATAACTCCTACATGGAAACTCACCCTTCAGATAGCTCTGCACAAAAGGCAGTCACCCAGATCATGAGCTCCCCTCATTCTGAACAGCTCTTGCAACAGCAGAGCCATTCTCTTCCAGCTCCCCCAGAAATCCTCATGCTTGCTGCTACTACCTCAACTCAGTTTTGCTGCAAGCTTTATCTGAGCAAGCAATTTCTTGCAGAAATTGCAGAAAAACAAAAAAGGAGTGGCAAGAACGGTATAGATATGTGGGACCAAATTTTATTGCTAATGGATGTTTAGATGATTAAGTCAGCATTTTTTTTTCTTCAGATATTCATCTGAAAACCCCAGCCTAATTAACCTAAGCCAGTTGGAAGCCATGGTAGTTATGACATGTGCTTTTGTTTTGGAAAGAGCTGGATCCGTCGTTACCATCCAAGAAAACATCACAATAGCTGCCTTTGTGATAATCTGCAACAATCCTGAACTTTCAGATCAGATGGAAAGTCTGAGATTGCGAGTTCAAAGACAACCAGATATCACTGGATGCTTTCACTGGCCTAAAAATAACCGAAGGGGCTGGAGACAGATACGCTCTTTCCAAGATCTTATTATGGCTTCTCATTATGTCCAAAGGATGGAGAGCATGAATGATTTAACTGGAGAATTAAGGGCAGTCATTGTTTAATGAACATTCAAGAACAAGCTAATGTAATTTCTCAACACCGCCTCCAATGCTGCACGATATTGCAAGATCCTCCCAATTTTAGAGAATATATTTTAAGGCTAAAAGGGGCCAGTTTGACCTAACTAAGATAATTTGGTATGGTAGAGGTTACGGCAAGGTTACTTTATCCCAGTACAGCCCCACATTAGGTGTAATGACCCCTTGCATCAAGTATCTAGTTCTGCTCTCTGAGTACAGATCACAGAAAGCCAGTTCGCAAACCAAGGAGGAACGTGATCAAATATCTAGAGAGGAGGCTTCCAAGGAAGAATGATATCTTGGAAGCACTGCTATAGGAGACTTAATTACCTCCCTGCTAGTGGAAAGAACAGCACCTGCCCGCTCATATCCCTTTGCAGAACCCAGCAGGGTAATGACATTTTGTCCTGTGCCAGAGGAAGAGCAGGGAAGTCCAGGGAAGGTCACCAACCACTCCCAGGACACAGTTCAAAACTACAAGAGGTCCCTCTGTGACTGCTCACACTAAGTCCAACACCGAAGTTAAAAAGCAGGGAACACTGGCAAAACACAGCCAAGCTTTGCCACAAAGAGCACCATACCTGATTGGGATCATTCCGATCATGATGAGTGGGAAGATCATCTTCATGTAGGGCAATGGTGACATGCCAAACCCACAGAGAATGAGGAGCTGCAGGACCTGCAAGCCTGTGAAATAGTGGATCTTCCTCTGGGGCACTCTGCGGATGTAATGTGTCGGAGGATAAGCAGTCTGGAAAGGGAAGAATTACGTGTTACACAGAGCAACATGGAATTGTGACTGCAGGGTAGAGCACAGACCTTTGGATATCAGGGATTTAAGAATGTCGCATTCATACACACACACAGCGCATCAATATCAGTCCTTGATAGGTTCAGCCACTAGACACAGGGTTTGTAGAGTTAAATGCTTTAAAGCACACCACTGGCAACAACACTCAGAAGATAACTGAGCACTAGAAATCTGGGAGAAAAAGTCCATACCATGCAGCTAGAATTGGCTTAGGAGGATCTGGAGGGCAACAAAATACTTTGATGAGATTCCCCTGAAAAGGATTATCAGGGCTTTGCAGCAACACATGAAGGCTCTGCAGTGTGGTGGCGGTAAACAGATGTGTTGGGGGTTGCTAGATGGTTCCTCTACCCCAAACCAGAACTCCTCATTATTTCACAGCCTTCTGAGCTCTGCTTATCACACCCAACACACTCATGATCAGCTACCCTGCCTGAACCCTCACAGAGGAATTGCACAGGGTCAGATTCAGGAGATGATAGAAGAGACTGTACTCAGATTGCTTATACTCATCCAAGCCACTCATTTTTTGAGAAGGAGGGGAAAAGATGACATTAATAAGCTAAATATTCCTCGTGGTTTCTTCTGACAGTTACTTGCTCATGTCTGATGCAGGCTTTGACTCACTGTCTATACATCAGTGAAGGGAATGAGCGACTGTCTGCTGGCACAGATATAGACTCAGTGGATTTCAGATTGTGCCATGACTCATTAAAAGGTTTCCAGAAAGGGGAAAGATCCATATATGAGAATATTTTTTAATTTTCCAGACCAAAGCTTGGAAAATTCCAAGCATAATTTGTACTAAAACCAGAAGTAATATTCCATGTACACCAGTAACTATTCATTCTTCATTTGAAAATTGACATGACAAATGTAAGCTTTCTTCAGATTTCACAGTTCTAGCCACCGAGATATAATATTAGAGATCAAGAAAGATTAGCAGAGGTGCAGAGCCAAGGGCTTAAGCCCTTGACCCTTGTTATACAACATAAGGCGAGCTGGAGACTTGTTACTGCTCCCAGATACCGCCTACACTGCAAACTAATGCCTTCTCGGCACTTGTAATATCGACAGCTCAAAAGTAGATCTCCCAGATTTGTTTTCATCCCACATCAGAAGGATTTCAATAATGCAAGTCATTTTGTTTTGACTTGCAAAAAACTGTCATGTGGAATTTAACAGAAGTCAAAAAAATTAAACTGGAAGACAAAAAACAACCTGTTCTGAAACTTGGTTTGAGGGGAAAAAAGAAATCATTATTTCCTGACATTATTATTCTTAACAAGGTGTATGTGCTCTGCAGTTAACAAATCACAATGGATTTTTAGGACTTAAAACCCCTATATTCAGCAGGCAAGAATACTTTTTAAAAGTCATTGTTTGAACTTATTTTTGGCTTGTATCTAACACAGTTTTGGTGATATCTTCATGGGAGGCAGCTATTTGTGCTCACTCAGCTGTCTGCTGGTGAAAGGGGCTCTAGAGCTCTTGCAAGCAAACTGAAAAGAGAAGGATCATCTGAGGCTGCTCTGAACAGGAAAACCCCAAAGCTTTCAAGGCAGGGAAATGTGAAAGACAGTTTATGCAGAACTTCAGTAAAGAAAAAGTTTGTTTCGATGAACAGTTCTTCTGTTGCTTTTTTTAAAATCCAATAACAGTGCCATTTTGGGGTGCATAATTTCCTTACTCATTTGCCTGCTTTAATATGAGACTTTTCTTGCACACATACCAGGGCCAGCCAAGCTAAGCCAGAGACATCAAATTTCACCTCTTCTTTACACAAAGAGAGGAAAGTGATGCATGAGGTACAGGGAGCAGGTGGAAATCAGGCTCCAGGAAGTGTGGCTTCAGGGATAAGAATGCTCCTTGCACCACTAGCTCCCAGCATTAGCATCTCGTTGGCCCCAAGATTGCAGGACATGCCAACCTACATACCTGTTCTTTCAGCAGCAGAGCCACCCTCTCAAAGAGCTGGTTCCCGTCTATGGAAGTCAGTGCGATGTATAAGAAGAGGCCATAGAGGACTGGCTTTGGGATCCACTGAAGAGGGAAAGGGAGGAGCAGGAACGAGAGGCCAACGAAGAAGTTGGCCACTAGGCTTGTCAGTCGGGTCTCCTTCACGCTCACAATCCTGGAGGCAAGAGGATCGGAATGAGGTGAGGCTAAGAATCAAATACCACACATATAACTGAGGCCATCCAGGACACGTGCCACCCATAGAGGACAGCTCATCTCCACAGCACTGAGATCAGCATTTCTAGCCCTGAGCTGACACCGAGAAGACAGAGCTCTTGGACCCAGACCAGATGACACTTAATCCACAACTCAAACAGAGCAGCTGAAAAAGTGCCAAATTCCCCCTTCCCTGTTATCTCCAAAGCTGCACAGACCCAATCCTGAACTATATTACCCTCTAAACTGATTCAGTTTAGCATACTGGGAAGGAGGGAAAACAAAAACCTAAAAAACAAACACAAACATACCCCCAAAACACAAGAAACCTCTGAGCAATAAACTTCTTTGATTTACTCAATGCATATGCAATTGGCTTTTATCCAAAAGAAAGCTCACTGACTTCCACAGGAACCAGAGAACCTCTTGTTTGAAAGAAAACACACACACACAAGCCCACACTCCTGATAGAGTCAGCATTTTGATGTATGTGAGGATCTCTGTTTACATGGGGGGAATGCCAAGACCACTATGGAGGGAGCTAGAAATTTCATTCTGCTGTGGATTAAAGCAGTTGTGCTGCAAATTGTCCATTACCATGCAAAACATGTAATTAATGCAAATTTGCCAGAGTTGACGGACCACAGATTGATATTTTTAAACCCTGGAAAAATAAATAAATAAACCCCACAACACACTGCACTCACAGGAAATTGCACAGCAATTTTCAGAGTCTACTTTGGGGCTGCGAGAGGGACAAGAAAGAAAGAAAAGTTCTCTCTCAAGGCTCCCACAAGTAGAAAAAGAAGGATTCTTGCACATATCTGAGAAAGAAGACACACCAATTCAGTGGATAATCACTAGTGATTAAACACCCCTCTATCAGTAGGAACATGCTTGTTCACAGGCTGCTTTAGTGAAGCCTACTGGTCTCGCTCCCTGGACATGAAACCTCATATTTCAAATTAACCCTCTATGCAGTAGAGATTAACACAAGAGCCAGACTTAAGATCCAACAGAACATATTTTCTTCTTTTATATACACAGTGCTGGGACTTCATAATCCCTTCTGTCCTAAAGACAACTGCCAGCTGCTTACATTAAATTCTTTCAATATTGAGTTTTTCAGAGTCCTGCTTATAAGCAAGGTCAGACTGAACTTCAAATCTCTTATATTTGTGCATTAAAGAACATAAACTTGTTGGGAGACAGATGAAGCTGTCGCCCTCAATATTTGGAGAGAAAATTAACAGTCTAAGTGCTGTCTTGCAAGATCTGGATAGTGTGATAAAACACTGGCAGTCACAGGACCCAAGTGACAGCAGTCAAAAACTGCCAACAGTGCAGAGTCTTGAGGACAACCCTGAAATTCCTTGGTGAGCAAAGACTGCACATATTATCCAGCATTACCAAGAGAAGATGCACAGAAGAGACCCTGGAGGTATTAACTTCTGAACAACTCCAGGTAGATTTAAACAGAAACCAGCCTACTTCTGCTTTCTCCAGACCCAATGGCCAGAGGGTCCTGCTAACACCTGCAGAACTTGAGGGAGAGCCCAGCAGTTCTTTCCATTGTGCTCCCTGCACAGCTCCCTGCTCCTTGCCAGCTCTGGAAGCATTAGGGCTTCAGTTAGATCTCACTGGGCATCATTTTCACAGCCTCCAGGGTTAGAGGAAGGCAGAAGAAAAAAATCTTGGAGATGACAGAGCCAAGCAAGCTTCAAGTGCAAATGCTAGGCTAATTCAGACTAATCTAATAGTGTAATAAAGGAAGAGCCTGGCCACTTAGAGCTAGCAGAACCACCAGGCTTTTGCCTTTTAGAGCCTCTCAAATGACCCAGTAAGCAAAAGGGAAGGGATGCACTGATTATTTTTGTCCTACTGAGTTAGAACAAGAAATCCCCCCTGCTTTGTCATCATGCAAGCTACAAGGCAAACTTTTGAGGGGAAAAGAAAAAAAGTCAGTTATTTCTGGGGAAACTAATTTTTGAGGTGAGGTTCTCAAGCTAGACTCCATTCTCACAATGGTCTCAATTTGCCTTCAAGATATTTTAGCAAGTTCATTATTAGAAGAGGAAATGTTAGGGTCTTCCACTGTTTTTATTTCAAACGTAAGGACATAAAGGGCAGTCGTATTAAGCCAACAGAAGATACCTGGAATTTTCAATGTATTCAAGAGCTTGTTTAGCCCTTGAGAAAATATCTTGTGCTGCAATGAAAATGAAGTAATTTTGGGAGATTAAAGTGATCCATCCAAACTTGCTTCCCCCAGAATCCTTTAATACAGATAGCATAGGATTAGCCATTTCTGACTTCTTACATACGCCTAATGACAGCCTATTTAGGGATTCCAAGGTCAGTCCACATCCAACTCAAGTTGTTACTCTACAGGGGAGAAGAACTTGCTTTCATTGTGACAGATCTTTATTCTTGTTTATATTATGTTCACTGAGTGCTTTGATTTCCAAGTGCAGGAAAGGAGCCTTCCAAGGGAACCAGTGCTGAGGGAACTCTTCTTGATTTTTTAATTGAGCTTTAGTACAAATCTCTTCTAGCAAAGCTAACTAAGGAAAAAAATAGAAAAAAAAGGAAAGATGACCACATCGCATGGAGCCTCCTGTTTATAGCACAGGGAACAAGCAGCTTCCATTTCAAAGGAAATTCAAGCAGTGGGGGAATACTGACTCCCTGCGCCCCCTGCAACATCCAGTTCAGAGCATCTAACCACCCACTTGCCTCCAGCAAAGAGCAGGGCCATAAGGGAACAGCTTAGTGCAATTACGCAGGGCATCCCTCCTCCATCTCACCGAGCACCTTCGCATAGCTTCGGCTCTGGTGATTAAAGGCCAAAGGGATCTGCCATGCTCTTTTGGGGCAGCTGCAGGAAGGAGCAGAGGATGCCACAGGGACGCTTGATAAATAGGTATCAAAAGGTAAATTCTCTATCTCAGAGCAAATTACAGATTCAAGGAGCAATAGCAAGGATTAAAACCCTGCAGAGCTGTTTAAAGCAACTGAAATTACAAAGTTTGAGGTGGAGATACATTATGGCTTCTCCTATGCCAAGAAATACTAATAGGACCATCAGCACAGGGGTTGCTCTCCCAGAAAAAGGCTGTAAAAGCATTGCAAGGAACAGCAGGGCTCAGCTGTTCCTGGATGTGATGGTGAAGCCTGTCCATCACTGACAACAAGCAGCTGTGCTGGGTTGGACTGTCAGGAGGCAGCAGAGTATGAAGGCAAGACTGAAATTAAAAGGCAGAGCAGCTCTATCCCCTAAAGTAAATGACCACTTAGTCTCATTTTTGATAAGTGATGACTCTGAAAATGGAAACAAAGTCAGGATAATTAAAACTAATGGAATGCAAGTGGAAATTACCACTTCTGAGGTTAAAGCCCTGAAGTGTAATGTACTGAGATCAAACAGACCAGATAATCTCTATTTCGGAGGAGTTTTCATGAGAAATTGTTTTTTAAGTATGTCTCCAATAAAAGACAGTGCTGGACAACTGAGAGCAGCAAAACCTGTTCTTAAAGAAAAAGGTCGGATCTGAGCACAAACATTTTTGTATAAAACCATGAAATAAAATATTAAATAAGCCTTTGTCTATCTGAAATGTGGTCAAAGATGCTATGGATGCTCTGAAATAAAGCTGCATTTTTCCTGCCCTTTGTAATAACCACCAGACAGGTTTCAAGCAATGAATCAGATGGGATATTTTCTGGCAAGAATATCTGGAAAGATCTGGTGAGAACCTAGCCAAAACATCTCCTCAGCCTTTCACAGGGAGGAATCCAACAAAAGGACCTCAGCAAACACTATTTAAGAAGGCAATCTACATCAAGAGGCCAACTGTCTCTTAATGTGCCTCCATCCACTGATAAGAGCAGAAACTCCCCTAAAAGGCTCTGCTAAAACAGGCACTTTAGGATGATGCTGGGTCACAAGCTAAGCCAGCTGGCTGAGGTGGCTTTGGATGCATCTTCCATTTCTCCTTCTCCCTTGCAGGTCTTTGCAAGGGGACAGACTTTTCAACCACATATCCCACTGTACCCAACTGATTAGGAAGCCACAAGTCAAGCCTAGAATGGAGGACTAGACAGCTCTGTGGTTATAGGACCTCTCTTCCAATTCAGCTACAGCTGTATTGGCAAACTCAGTGCAGTGTCTGTAGGTTGGGTTATCAGAGGCTGTTCCTACAGCACAAAATTCCAAAGTCTGTCTCATGCAAACATGACAAAAAAGGAACTTAATGCCACGTCCATCTCTACTCTGCCATCTCCTCTGTGGGCATGTCACCTCTTACTCACGTCTCATAGATGTGTCCATTTTCCACCCTCTCTTCCACATAGGCCAGAGCACGGACATGCATCGGGGAGTGAGGGAAGGCAGCGTGGATCCACGGCAGGCCGAAGATGGACAGCCCTGTGTTGATCAGTGCAACAAGCAGGAGGTCCCAGTGATAGGCTGTTCCCTTCACCAACCTGAAACAGGAAGTTTTTAGCATTTTAGCAAGTTCATGGAAGTTTTTAGCATTTCTAAAAATAACAGGGCCACTCTTGCTGAAGTGAGCCTGAACACTAGACACTGAAGTTCATTCCACACACAGCACAATTTCACCCATCTGCTGCTTTATAGGCTATACTACATGAAAGCTACAGGTAGTGAAACTTGATAGTTGCTCTGCGAAAAGACCATCTTGTTGAAAGAAAAATCCTGAGCAGAAAGGCAACCCACCAAAACAGCTCATGAAAATTTATTCAGTGTTTTGCAGCTCCAATTATGGTGGCATCCACCCAAAATACTCCAGTCACATCTTCTGGCAGAGCCCACAGAGGCACTACCTAGAAATCTGGGTACAGTTTGCAAAACTACAAGCACTGGAGTTTCCCCAGCCTTCTTGCTTTTAATCCTGATCTCTATCCTCTCCCACAAGCAGACCCAGAAGCAGCTGCACGAGTGTTCAGTACAGAGTAATCCATTACAGTTATGTAAGTGTTACTGCATGGTAAGAAAATAGGACATGAATTCATTAAGTATCATCTTCTCTTAGATAGTCAACCAAGGCAACATGCTAACTTTAGTGAACACAGGGTACTTTCCACTTTGTTAGAGGAGATGGAAGTTAACAGCCTTCATAAAGGATTTGGCTATTCCTCATTCACTGTGTTAAGGAGTGTTAGAGTGGCTGCTAACACTTCAGTGCATCTACTTTAAACTTACTGTTTTTGCAGAGTCTGGACTCTTCTTGAACGTATCCAGCTAGTGACAACTGCTGAGATGTTTTGAGTAAAATTCAGAAAAAACAGAAAGATAGAGCTCTCGGATTTTGATTGCCAAGTTAAGACCTGCAGTTCTGCTTCTGCACCTGGATAGTAGGACCCTGAAAACTGTTCAGCTCACCCTGATGCAACAGCCACAAAGGATTAGCTGAATTGATCTTTAAGCACAGGCAACTAGAAAGGGAACTCAGACATGAGAGGTTCATCCCACTCAAGCAGGCTCAACTCACCACTTATGAGCCATACGAAGTGTTACAGGACATGAGGCACACGGGGCTAGAAGATGACTGTACATAAAGGAGATCTTAAGATACCCAGGCTCTCTCAAAGGGCAAAGCTTGGGCAAACATTTTGGGTGGAATCCAGTTTTTGAATAAGAATCACCTCCTCACAGGAAGTGTCCACCTCCATTGACAGAGAAGACCACATAGTGACTAGATGAGACATGTCTACATTGCAACATCTCTGAAGCTGAAAGATGCTGTCAGGAAGGGTGGGTTGCAGACTGTGTGGCTGTAGACATGCTTCCTGTGGTGGCTCATGCTTTGGGAGCACAGCCCAAGCTCACGTGTTGCTTACTCAGGGCAAAAGCATCTCCAGCATCCCCAGGGTATTCATCTATTGTTTGATTGCCCTTTTGGAGGGCTTTACAAGTCAAAGCTATGCATCTAGTACCAGCATCATTTTAGTTCCCCTGGGATACTGTTTGGTCTCAGCAGTCTTGCAACACTGATGAGATGAGAGTGTAGATAAAAATCTACTGAGCTTCCATGTTTCCTTATGTTCCATGGTGGCCCACTGGCTGTCTGATATTTTACTGATATTTTGCATTGATTATTCTTTAGCAAGGTACAGGAGAGTATTTTGGGGCATTACTTTTTCCTCATTTATTCTCCAGGAAGAAATCATTACCTTTGGAGGGCACTAATAATGCTTTCCATTTGGCCAAGACAGCTAATGTAGAACTACAGGTGCAGATGTCCATGGCATTTTTATACTCTGATGGTATCCAAAACAGATGGCAAGTCCTAGCTTATCTTCTCTACAAAAAACATGCTCTGACACCTGATCAGGCACAAGCTCAGTCTCATTTACAATATTATGAAGAATGATCCATAATACATTATGAAGCATTTTGAAAAATACTACAGAAACTACAAAGAATAATTTATATTCTAGTGGGACACTAGTGGTAGGTTTGAGATCCACGTAAGGAAAAAAGTGACCCATTTATATTACGAATTAATGCAGCATTTTGCTTAAATGGGATGCAATCAGAGAAGAGGAAAATTTAAGTGGCCAAAGAAAACCAAAGCAGTATGAACAGCTTTGTGCTTGTCTTCTCCCCAACCCAATAAAACTTCAGCTACAATACAGAGAATGTTAATGCAAGCTTATTCAAGGAGAAAAACCCTCTCACACATTACAATAACAGAAAAATCCTGAGACATGGCAGTTTCCCTGGAAAAAGTGTTGTATATGTTCATTTTTGGTACCATATCTGATCACAGCTGGCACAAAAACTTCAAAGAGAATATTTTAATACTGTAAAATCTTGACTCAAGTTTGCACATAAATCAGACCCATCAGATAAAACTGAAAATATATTAGACACACTGTTCTACTCTGCTTCCATCTTCCAAATTAATCACAAGCAGCTCAAAGATGAATCCTCTGATGCTCAAGTGCAGCACATGATCCTAAGACATTGCTTAGCCAGATGACCAGCTTTACATTAAGTTCTCTATATACCAAGAGCAATTTAAGTGACCACATCAGTCGATCACTAAACAGTTAGTGGTACATAACATTCCTACAATGGTCTGAGGAGCTCAGCTCATTGATGTTTTGCATTTTTGACTTACTGCCACACTACCAGCCTTTGGACACTTTAGGGCATTAAACAGAAATATTACTTTCATCTCTACAAGAGAAGTTCTGAAAAGTAGACATTGAGGATCTTTCCTAATCCAAACTAGTTGTGCTCAAAGTTCAGTCTGCAGGGGAAATTTAGTAGAGGAAAGGAGGGAAACATGGTAATAATAATTTTCATATTAGTTATCATTCACACTAGATTAGTAAAATTAATCTTCTCAATTTAGATTTTTGTTCCCTTCTGCAGATTACTATTCCCAATATTGGGCAGCAGAAGTCTGAGCACAGCAATACCCAGAATAAGACAACAATGGAGAAACCAGAACCACCTCTCCCAGATTAATATACTGTCATATTTTTGAACACGGCTTTTCAGTCAACCACATTTCAGCAGTAAAAACAGAAAATAGAGGTCCAGGGTACCTGCCCACATCAACCCATTGGATTACTAAGAACACCAGTAATGGTGCTGCTGGGAACATGCTCTAGATTTGCCCTCAGTAGAGGCAGAGGAAATGCCCAAAGCATTACCTGTTCTCCGGGGCGTTTGTGAGCGAGGCCACAATGTTCTGCTCTATGAAGAACAGCATCGAGAGGAGGAATCCCAGCCCCATGGCACTCATCACCGACCCAATGGAGAGAGACCGGACTGGGGCCAGCACAAACAAGCTCTCGGATGGGTTGTAGTTAAATTTGGACACTGCAAAGAAGAGAGGAATGATGTTAAGCTGCACCTTCTTATTCAACTATCAGCATGGAGTGGAGCCATGTTTTACCCATATTATGAACTATGGGGAAATCAACACATCAAGCAAGTTATGTTCTCTGGCATACAAGAGCCAGAAGGCCTCAAAATATGCCCATCCAGCATTTTTAGGTTAGCTTTACTCTCTGCTCTTACAACTTGGATACCATCCTGCTTTGGCAAATTATGGCTAGTTCTAGTAAGGTGGTGAGCGTATTTGAGAAACAGGAGGGAGGTTTGTTTCCTACAGATGCAAGGTATTTTTAGATTAGAAGTCTTTAATTCTAATCAACTGTAGATTCCTGCTCAGTTGATTTACTCAGAGGCATTTTAAAAATTTGCCTGTATCCAAAAATCTGTGCAAGGCACTTCAGTATAAATGTGTCCCTTTCTGCCAGTGGAAGAAATCTATCACTAAGGACAAGCTACAGATGGCAATGCATCAATTTACAATCCAACTGGATGAAATGGCCATTAGAAAAAATTAATTTCTTATTTGTTTCCATACATTTCCTCACATCACCTATTCACGTCATCATGGGACAATGCAATTCCTGTCCTCATTATCACTTCCTGATATGGAAAAGTTGATCTATTTGGCCAATGAATGGTGTATCGTTTTTAGATTTCCTCATGTAACTTAGAGCTGCCCAGATGCTCTGCACCATTTCACCTAAATTAGGAAGACGTAAAGTGGAGACAAACAGGACTGACTGGGATCATCAACCCTACGTCTGCAAAACTGGCAGCAACCCTTCCTGCCTACTAATTACCCTGTCCTTTGTTCTCTGCCAGAAATTGTTGATCTTCTTTATTGTTAGAGATCCATACTTTAGATTACATTCAGACTGAAAGACACACTTGAGTTTTTTTTCTAGAAAAAGAAAAAAAGCAGTCCCTTTTGATTAGATTTTTGAATGATTTAAATCTAAGATTGAATAAGTTAGGATTGTCTTTATACACATTTAGACAATTACACAGAAGCACTGAGATAGTTAAACAATGAGAGCATTACCAATACATTTTCAACCTTAAATGTTTTCCCCAGAATTTCAGAAAACAACAAGATAACTTACTTTCTATTTCCTTGAAGATATAGGAGCCCACAATAGAGAAAGTCAGAACTGAAATTGGTAAGGCACAGTCAGACAGAATTTCACGGACTCTGGCATGCAAATACGGGCTGCAATTTAAGACAAAAACAACTCTCATCAACATCACACTGATGGCACAACTGCTTACCCCAAATCACGTTCAATTTCTACCAATTGAGTATTCAGTCCAATGTTGCAATTTTAGAGATGCTGGGAGTGCAGAATTCAGCCCCAAGCTCTTGGGGATCTACCCTTCCAAGACTGATGAAAATAAGCAAGACTCAAAGAAATAAGAAACTAAGATGCAAACTAGAAAGGAGTCTTCCAGTACCATTGTGTTTGTGCCCAATTCCCACTCTTGTTTTATTTGCTTATTCAGGCATTTAGAGTGATGAGTTTAAGAAAACAGCAGTAACACCCCCATTACTCAAGAACACAGTGAAGGTCTCTTCCCGATAAACCTTCTAATATTATTGGGGATGATGTTCTTGCCCCCTCCCACGCCTTCAAAAATGAATCAATGCCTAATCAGGGAAAGTCACAAGAGTTCCAATGTGAAAAACATGGCTCAAAGCTTTCTAAAGAACACTTGTGACACCAAACATACACATGCATCTTCCAGTGACTGGACATTTTGTTCTACTACCAACAATTGTCAGGTGGCCAGCCAAGTTCTCCTTCAGCTTTGGCTATTTCAGCTAATGGAAGAGTTCCACCTGTTTGCACTGGTGTTCAAAATTAGTCTGAATCACCAGCAATTTATTAAGGGTAATATGAAATAATGAGTATTCTGAGCTCCAAGACTAAAGCAACTCACCTTTTCTTAAACTGATAGAGCGTATAACCAAGCCAAAGGGTACCCAACATCAACATGAGACTAAGGACAGCAGTTTCACGTCCATAATGCACATCATGAGTGCCTGTTTGATTCTCTAAGGACATGGATCTGCTCACTGATGAATTCATCAAGAAGGTGGTATTGATGCCGAAGTTTGGAATAGCATCAATTCGTGCTTTTTCCAAGTAACTGTCTCCTGTGCGCCCATAGTAGTAATATTTCTTAAAAACTGTACAAACAACCAACAGGCAAGCATTAGGATAGGTTTGTGACAATCAAAGCAACTAAAATAATGTGATTCTTTCTTGCTTGATCATGCAGTATTATTAATGTTCAGCTTTACCAATTTTATAGCTCTATCCCTCGAACCAGTAAAGACCCAGGAGAGCCATTTCTCTTACAAAGCCAGTGCTTTATAGATTTATTTTTCAGTTACTTTAGCAGGTAAAAGTTGCACTGATTTTGAGCAGTATTTTTGAAGTGTAAGGCTTACAGTGCTTAATCTTTATACAGCTTAATCCCCAGCACTGGAATTATTGCTCTAAAATACAAATTTAAGTAAAACATGTCCTTTCTGCAACCTGCTAAACAAATTGCATCAGAAACTCTGAATAAAATAAAAATGGGTAAGTTGACCAAATCCTTAAGACGACTATACAACGCAGAATAGCGACCTTCCTTTTGAGGCTGGTGTAAATTTTTTAAAAAATAAATTTGAATAGTCTGCCAGGTTTTGCATGCCACACATTAAACTGCAAATAGAGTTACACAGCATTTAAAGTTAACCTGTAAAAGACTAAATAATGCCTCTGGATCTGTCCATTATTGCATTAGGTTAATTCAGAGTAATTTATAAACAACATTAACAGCTAGACAAATACACTCTTGTTCTTGAGCATTCCAAGTGTACATATCTGTCATGTTCCCATTTCTATCACTTTGGAAAGCTCCAAGTATTTGTAAGTGTCAATGAGATGGTTTCACCTCTTTTGGCAAAGAGGAACCTGAGGTGCCACAAGGAACAAGCACAACCAAAAGATGTGGTCTGAGTTTTGCAGCACACGCAAACCAGGATTGTGTGAACAGACAGGAGCAGACAGCTCCTGCACACCAACAGGAAGACATGAGAGGTGGGAAACAAGTATGCCTGAGCTTTGCAGTTTCTACCTTTCATTAGTGAAGACACCTCACCAGGCTTCGCACAAGGGAAGACTCAAACGTTTGCCAAGATTGTCTTTAGACAAAAGTCCAGGAATCCAAGAGTTAGATGATGTAATGCTCCTGTTTAATAACCCTTCCCTCCATGTAGCTTATGAAAAAGCCAACTCTTAACCATTCCCATCAGCAGCTACATAGAAAAATAGGCAAAATTAAGGATTCTCACTGCAAGATCTCAATAAAAATAATAAACCTAAAACACAAAATAAATATAAATCCAGATATCAATACCATATGTCTAGGCATAATGACACTTATGAGTAGAAACCTTTCTTGGGGCTTTCACACTATATATTTTTTAAGCATCCAAATGCTTGACCAATGGATGGGGTCAATAGGATTTTAAGGCCACAGAATAGCAAACCTGTTATTTCATATTAAACACCTTCACACATGAGCTTCAACATCCTTGAGGAATGTTCATGGTTCAAGCTTTACCATTTCAACCTGATCTAAGGCAGCTAGAAATAAGGTGATAATTGCACAGTTAATCATGAGAAAGCTCCCCCTGCAAGGAACATCCCCTTAGGGACTGCGTTAGCACCATGTATATTGTGCATCGCGTGACAGGGACAAGGCCACACTGTTATTTCCTCTCTTCATCCTCCCAGCTGTGTCCATGCAAGCCGCACACCCCCGCCTAACGCGCAGCAAGGTAAGACAAGGCAGAGCACTGCTGTGACCTGCACACCGGCACAAAGCAGGCTGGAGGATTCAGAGTTTCCTGCTCTGCACATTAAAGGACACTTTTGTCATAAAAAACAGCAACGGGGGTATTTCCTGGGGATTAACAGCTGGCCAGGGCTAAAGAGCTGTTCACTGTCTCAGCAGCTCCTAAGCACTACTAAGTCCAGATATATGCACAATTCTTGAGCATATGATAAACTGACAGCACATACTACCACCCAGCTATGCAGGATAGATTTTCATGCCTCAATATTTGGATTAGGATTTAAATAAATAAAATAGTTTTGCTTCTTTCAGGGTTTCAGAACTCCTGACTTGAAACAGCCTAGCAAAGACAGACTTAAGACTGAGCACAACTTTGGTGTATTTAAGCCTAAGCACAGCTACACACACTACATTACAGTCAGTTCAGCTCAATTCACTCCACTTCAAAACCAGGTAGGTTGCTCCACTAAGTCCTGAGCTGAGGGTAACTTTCCAACTTAGTTACTATTTTAGTTACTGCAACAAGAACATGCCAGGATGGCCAGAAAGAACCTTTGTCCTGCAACAAGGGCTTTCTATAAAATAATTTTCTGTTATTAAATAACTAGATGTGCAAGAATTGGATAAGTGGATTTGACCACCCAAGTTCAGAGTACACTGCAAAGCAAGTCATGCTCTCCCTGAAACAGAGCCATCCTCAAGCACAGTGCGTGTTCAAGTTCCCTCCAACAATATTAGCTTGTGTTGTTTGCTTCAGCCAGTTCATAGCTGTTTCCTGTGGAGTGCAGATGTCAAGATCAAACAAACACAGCTTAGGTGGCTGGGCCACAAGCCGAAAACAAAGTGTCACCGGGAGAGTGAGGACGCACACGTCCAAATTCCTCTGTATGGGATTGCATCCTCCCCCTTCTTTCCTGCACATGTACCTTGCAGACCAGTGCTTCGAAAATAGAAGAAAATAAATCCAAGAGCAGTATGTTCCCAGGTTCTGTCCCCAGTTCTACTGTGTAATCCATGTGACACTGGCAGATCATTTGGGATAAACCCTGGGCAGCCTTCTGGGTCTGAAGACCTGATTTGATCTGAGGTCTCATTTATTCATATGTTGAGCACACACATGCAGCTCAAGTCAAGATGAGTTGGCAAACAAGTTATTGAGCTCTTACCACTACTCCACATAAGCTCAGCTCTACCCAACTACATGGGATAATCACACTAGTTACTTCCAGGCTCCTCTCCCTTTCCCTCTGCAATACTCTTAAAAATACTTACATACTCCTGAATGCCTGTCAGCCAAGATGAACAGATGCTTTGGTCTTAGCCTGCATCCTAGGGCCATGATACAGGAAAGCATACCTACACTTCACAAAAGCACTGTGACCTTATATAATTATTAGAGCCCTTAAATATCTTGGTGACCAACACCTTAGTGTCCCAGGGGAATGGCTCAGTGCATCCAGAACAGTGTACTAATTGCATACACAAGTCAGAGCTGTGTGTAGAGCACTGAGAAGACAAACTACTACAGAACAGTTTTTCCTTACCTATCTGGGAAAGATATCTGAAAAACACAGGTGTTCTGCAGGGGGAAAAAAACACTGATTGCACAATCAAAGCATATGCCCAAGAAGGCAATTAAGGATGCTCAATAAAGTCAGGAAACATCTCACTTCAAACTGCTCTGCGGTGTTAAACCTTCTCTTTGAAGGTGTTTGTCTTTGCATGTAAGGCACCATAAAGAGCCAAGCTCAACAACCTGGAAAATGGAAGTTTTGCTCAGCATGGTTAAGCACGTCATGAAGGATTCCAGGAGACAGCCCAGGCATTGGGGCTTTTGGACAGTTGATCATAAAACAAGGAATTCAGACTCAATTAATGTCTTGTCAGGATGAGCAGACAGACTGCCATCTGCATGGCATTTCTGCTAATGCTAAATATGCATTGCAATTCCTGATCAGAAAGCAGAAAGTTACCAGAGATTAGCACATTAAACTCCTATCTTGGTACCCCTGGGTGTTCATCTAGAAGTTAAGCCACAAATGGGGATCAAGTGGCTGGAAAAGGCAGAACTGCTTTAGAGACATGCAGGCAGACCTCACCATCCTTACAGAAAAGGCCTCAGAACGCAAAACTATTCAGAAATGAGTAGTCTCAACCAATCTCAACTCCCCTTTGGATATATTCACAGCTGTAATCTGAATACTCAAAAAAGTACAACCTGCACGCACTACTAAAAAAAAAAAATCAGATTGCACTATTTTGGTCTGAAACCCAGTTAATATCAGAGAGACTTTTCCAGCACCATTGATATAGGTTATCCATTTGATGAGTTAAATCTCTAACTAATCAGTATTAGGGATCAATACATCCCTATAAATCAAAGTGCTGGCACAAGGCTGTTAGTTTCATGGACTTTGTTTTTCTGGATACCCTGAATGAGCAGACATGGAACAAGCAACTATCACATGCATTTTTAGCATCCCACTTCCCTTTAAGCAGAGACCTGAAGAGCATTGTTGCAAGACTTACTTTTAGCAATGCCTTTAATAGCATCGAAAACAAAGGTGATAGATATAAAAAGTGCAATTACTTCTTCTGTTGACCTGTGGGAAAAAAAAGACATGAACACAGCTAGTAGCAGGATCTGCATTCAACTCCATTCTAACAAAATCAGCATATTCATGCATTGACATGAAAATATACCAATTTTAGATTCCAGCTCAGGAAACGAAACCCAGTGAATCTTTAAAAGCTCCTTTCAAGCTGGAACAATAAGATGAAATGATACTAGTCTCATCCCAAAAAATACACTTTGCAGCAAGTTTATAATTAAGGATCTTGTTGGAATATATAATTTTCCCATTTTCTGAATAATGGGATCAAAATATGACTTCTTGAAAATAGCTACCTTTTAAAGAGCTTCATCAGAAGACTGAAATTAAAGAGGGAGTACATCACAAGGAAAAAACTGTTCCACAGTCCAATCCAGGCATAGAAAGCATTAAAATCCAAGTTGTAGTCATCACAAATTCCACGAATGACTGAAAAAAATTTAAAAAACATCAGATTAAGCTTTGTCACCACCATCCTGAAATTCCTATCTATTTGATGGCAAAAACAAGCTAAGACAGTCCTGAAGCGCTATCCTATTCAACGGATACAAGCAAGCCAGAGTCAGGAAGGATCCCAAGCACTGAACAAGGCTTAGGTAAGTCAGACCTCATGCATTTTCCTTGCATATCTGTGCATGGAAAAGACACCAGACTAATTCAAGCAGATTTTTTTCCCCTCACCTCTAAAGACAGAGTGAGAAACACTTGGAAAATACTCTCCCATGCTGCTCAGTGCTTCTTCTAGGGGGCAAGACCATGAAATCAGCTGTCAGAATTTGCCATACACTGGACTGTTGGTGTTTCAAAGATGGTGTTAATCAAGGGTTTTGGTATCTGCTTTTGCACTCCATGCAATCAGTCATTGCATCGCTGGCTAAGACCTCATCTTACACTAACCAGAGCTCATCTGGCTGTTCATAGAGGTACTGATTCAAGTTTGCTCCCTTACACCTCTGGCTCACAAAACTGAGCTTGCAAACTGCAGCTGGGAGTCCACCTATCAACTTTTCAGACCAAGAAAGAATCCTCGTTTCAAGGCTCTTAGACACATGAAAAACACATGAAAAATTTCTTCTCTCTGAGGCAGAAGTGCTTATTCTTATGAGATTGTTTTTCTGTACTAGATGATCCCACCAGAAACCAATGTCCTTTAAGTCTGCATCAGATTACACTCCCTTCTCCCTCAGCACCAGAAGCAGCCCTGATTTATTAAACAAAAACCAGGGTGCTCAGGATCACATGGTTCTTGTGCAATATCCCATTCCACTAATCACAATAACACCATCCCCAGTGTATATATTTTGTAAACTTACCATTAATGTAGAGTGCTAAAGGAGCTGTAGTTAGGAGTACAACTAAAGGTTGCCCTGAAAACAGGGCATAAAGCAGCCCTCCAATACACTGGCCAATGATTGTCTTCTGCACATCTACAAGCAATTAGAAAGGATAGTAAGCATTTTTTTAAACCAATACCACTGACAGAGAAAAACAGTAGTTGGCTTTTGTGCCCATAAAAGCAGAAGACTCATGGCAATATTTAAAAGGCAAGACATTCTTAGAATAAGTAGCGACCCTTTGCCAGAAAACTTGTGCTAATAGTTTAGGATGCAGTCAAGATTCATATGCTGGACTATGAAAGCAATTTTAAAACCCTATAAAGCCTTAAACAAGTCTTATTGAGACCTTCAGGACAAGATTTTAGAGAGTCCTATGAACAGCAATAGTAGCATAAATGGCTCCACTGCACAAGGCATCATGCAGTACACCAACCGCTTAGGTACTGGCATCCAAACTGAGATCAAAAGCAGAGGAGCAGAGGCAGAGATTGCAGGCAACTCCTACATAGCTGCAAGACACGGGATTATTTAAAAATACTATGCTTCTATCTTTCAGTCATATTATACCATGAAAAGTGTGTGGTTTTCCAAACCATCTGAAAGAGTCATGAATATAAGAGTGATAAAGGCCTTTGGCGATGTTTACTTCAAGGAAAATTGCCCAAACTTCATACAACCAGAGCAGTCTAACCAACATGAACACACAACATCCAAAAAACAGATGCACAATGTGGATCAACTTACCAATAGCTCCTCTGGTGTTTTCATCATTGAGCGACCCAAATGCAATAGCTGGAAGGAGGCAGGCAAAATATAGAAAAATCATGGTTGTGATATATTTTCCTATAGCCTTGTTGTTTCCAATAACACCTAGCATAAACCAGAACAAAAGAAGCATTAGTACCACACACTTCTCTAGCATTAAAACACTGCTCGAAACAACTTCATTTACCCCTAGTTCTTCCAGTGCTGAAAGGCAAAAGTCTAAACTCAGTCTATGCTTTTGCACAAAAATTCTTTGATACATGGTCTATAAGCAGCATATACATGGACAGTATTGATGTAGCAGCTGGGAAGTGCCCTAGGCAAGTAGAATGGTTAATATATAAAGTATCTTGCCACATGTAGCCATCTAGAAAATATTGATGAATATTCTTGGCAAGATGACACGATTCAGAAAAATAAAATGAACTGCATATAAAATAAGAACTGCCAAACACTAAAGGTAGAATAATTTGAGAGAGATAAGGGAGAAAGGGAAGGAAAGTCTTAAAGGTAATTCTGAACATTTGCTTTTGCACAACCATGCTCTTTTGCTCAGCTGGGACCAGAACTGGAAGCACCAATGTGCCAGCAGATAATGCCATTTCTGGCATCATCAAAACAGGAAGCGTTGAAAATGTTGTCAGGTTTTGCCAACCTAAAAGGGTTGAAAGATCAAAGAATAAATCGTGAATTTAGGATTTATAACCTCCTTCCATCCCCTCTGCCTTCTTAATACCAACTTGGTAGGTATTCTGTGATATGCCTTCAATTAGCTTTGTGATGCTTGTCTCCAACTCATGATGCTCTAGGCAGAAAAATGAAGCATTTCATTTTTTCCCTAGACAGAAATCTGAGGTTATGGGCTTGAATCAATAATGTGCTATGCTGAGCCAATTAGTGCTAGCAGACTTACAGAAACTAATAACAAAGAGGTCAGGAATGTGTACATTAACAGCTTTGCTTTAAAATGTTTTTTGGAAAAAAACACACCAGACCAAAACAAAAGTAACTGGAGAGGAATTAAAGTATCATGATATGAATTTAAGGGCCTCTGAAGTAGCATTACTTCCCTACTTTCAGGGCAAGGTCCATCTGCAATGAACTCATATCACATTGCAAGAGAAAGAATTTGAGATGGTAGCAGCTGATACCACCTGAGGACCATTTTACTGAGCAACCTCTGTGGAAGATGCAATGTAAATCTGCTTTTCCAAACGCCTTGTAACAGCCTTTGATCTGCCTGAGCTGCAATCCTTCATGGTGTCCCCACTGCAAGACCCTTAGAGAGATACAGAGTTGTTCAGTTTCACTTTCCGGCAGCCACCTGAGCAGCTACCTCCCATGCAGCATCTTACCCTACTTGCAAATGTCTCTCAAGCCTTTGGTACCACCAGTCCATTGCCTACGGAACTAGGCTGCCATGAAGGGCATCGAATCTGAGGCTCTTGCTGCAGCACAGAAAAATCTGAATATCACCACAACAGCGACTAGAGCTAGTACAAAAAGCAGCCACTCGATGACTTTAGGATCTTATCTAATATCTGTTTTCTGCAGCATCTACAGAGCACAGAAAACAGCACCTAGGAAGATTAAACACCCAAATCAGTTTGTTTCCAATGATCAGCTTGCCAGATGAGTAGGACATGTCGTGATGGCTCTCAGACATGGGAGGAACACACAGGTAGGACTTCCCATGCTCAGCATCCTTGAGAAAAGAAAGAGCAAGAGGTTGAGATGAGGAGACATCTCAAGCATGAAAATGTGAACCTGACCTTCCAGGAGTCATGGGACCAGTTGTTGCAAGGCAGATTCCTTTCAGTCTGTTTTCCAGATTCAGAAACCACAGACAACATTCCTGACCACTCTTGGCTACCACAAGGTCTGAAATTTACTTCTTAGGGATTAAAAGTTCTCATGTGAGTTCAAGGCCAACAGCTGCGTGCTCATCCCTCACTCTCAAGTGCCCAGAGACCTTTAGAGAAGATGAAAGACTTGGCAGAGTCAATAGAAGAAAAAGTGGTAGTTTTACAAGTAGATTCACATCTTTGAGTAATCTACTCTGCATTGCTTTGTGGATAAAGGACCCTCTCCAAGAGGAAAAATCAGAGGTGAGATCAGAGGCAGCAGTGATGGAAACCTTTGAAAACATTCATAGGAAACAAAACACAAGCTACTGGGACAAGAGAAGTGACAAGTTACATCAATGCTCATCTGCTGAACATAGAATGATATTTAAGAGATGAGGTGCTTCCTAAAAAATGCAGGTAGATAAGCTATATTGAGAGAAGGTGGGGAAAGCCTTCAAGTTCAACATCAAAAGCTCATATATGGATTTGAGTTTCAGCTTCAATCCTCAAAGCAAGCATTTCAGGAGGATTCACTACTTATTGCAGAGGTCCTTACATAATATCACAATTGGACTAAAGTTTTCCAGTACATTCTATTCTTCACATCTTATCCAGGAGACTACGGGATGGAAAAGTGACCAAGTCCTTTCTGGCAGGCCCAAAACTCACTTTGTGAAAGGATATGTTCAGTTTGCTTTAGCTGTAGTCTCCATTACAAACATGAGCAGCCACCCTTTAATTACAGCTAAAGTCAAATACTGAGATATACTGAGTTTTACAGACATTCATCTGACACTACCACTAAATTCTAGCATTAATCACAATATACCTTTTAAAGTCAACACCCAAATATTTAAAGGTCTATCTTGCAATCTAAAGACTGACACTACTTCATTTAAAAGGAGATGGGCTGCAGTATGACAGTGCTTCATCTGCAGCAGACTCAGGAGTTCAGCCTTCGAGAAATGTGTCACTAACCGCACAGTGTCAATTCGTAGCATAAAAAAATACCAACTCACTCACCAGCTGTGGAATTTGAGTAGCTGACTATTACAGATGAAATCCCTTGAAATTAAGGTACACCTACACATTGAAATGGGAAGTAATTATGTTCATCGGTATGACAGTTCTGTTTCCTTGCTCTACTTTTTGAAAAGACTTAGTTTTAAGGAAGATGTTAAAGTGAGAACACTAGGCCATTACTGGCCTCACTTTGTTTGACATTCTACATCAAGAAGCTAATGACCAAGAGACCCAGCAGCTAGGACAGTTCCTTAAACCTAATTGTACATTTAGTGCCTCAAAATTGAGGCAGGCATTCTATAAAACATCCAACTATTAATGTTCCTCCATAATTCTCTGAAATATCTAACATGAGATAAGTTTAATTATAGTGTTATGCATTATATTGTCAAGGCCACACCTATTAAAACTCCAACTAAACACATCTACACCTTTCTACAGTGCTAAAAACCTCATAGTAAGAATAGATACTCATAGGTTTTACTCAAAAAAATGCAGAGTTAAACTTCTTTCAATCTGGCCTTTCACATGTTAGTAGCTGCTGAACTCTGTCCAATTTTCAGATGAAAAAAAGATTAATCTTCCATGAAGTACTACAAAAAATAAATCCCCAAGTACAGCAGATGAGACTACTTAAAGAATTTAGCCAGAAAAGGAAAACCCCTCTTACTGATTTTTGGGCAGAGAAACCACGCACATGCTCAGACTTGGTAAGTTTGAAGAGACAACAACAAAAAACAAGGGCCCAGAGCTTCTACCTCTTCCCTCACTTCCTTTGGTCCATTTCCTGTGGACTTCCACTCCCCTGAAAACATATCCATATACTCAAGAAGTATAAAAGCATCTTTGTGAATTTCCCTGCATAAGAGACTTAGAACAGAGCTGTGAGTCCAGGTCATTATACCCCAAGGCATCAAAAAACTATCCTCAAACAGCTTTAAACCTTCACACTGAGCTGACATTCAGGAATGAAGGGATCAATGCAAGAGCTTGCCACACCTGACCTAGGGCAAGTGAGGCCCAGGAGAAGGGTAAAAAGACATCCCCAAACCCTTTTATTTCTTCTCCACAGATACACACTTCTGCTAAGTAAGGCAGACAGAGCAAATGGGTCAGAAAAGGTTCAGGAGAGCCTGCAGCAGAGCTGCAGTCAACATCTCAGCAGGTTTAAGGCCCAGAGGCCAATATCAAAGCCTGCCATTTCAATCATATTTATTCTAGCACCTTTAAGCCCTTGCTTCTAGCCATGTCCACAGTGCAGGACACTTCAGAGACACCCCCACAGCAAATCACCAGCTGCACCAAGGCAGGAAGCCTTTGCTAGCAGACATGTTCACATGAGCTTGTCACAGATCCTCTGCAGGACCAAGGACAGAGAGGCATTCACATTTCCAGTCAAGCTGCTCATGCATCAAGATATGATGAAGAGAGGAGCGGGGGAAGAGGACTCAAAAAACCTCAACTCTCCTTTAAGGCACAAGGAGAAAGAGAAGGGTTCAAAACGAGGGTTTCTATAGTGTTGAAGCTCAGCAAAATACCAGACACCTCAATGCTCCCCCTAGATAGCCCAAACACTACACACAAGCATTGAGAGTATACTCCTCTGTGCTGCAGCAGGAAATATTCAGAGAGTAAAGGCAGTAAATTTAAGTTGCTGACAACTTGAAGCAGAGCCCAGGCAGATTCTGCACCCTCAAACCAGTCTCAAAAACAAACTTTCAGGAAGCTCCTACTGTTCATTTTCAAGGGTAATACAAATGCACAAGCACCCTGTGCCTATTGAGATTCTCAGGATAAAGTGCTGCACAAAAACTGAAAAGCAGAATTGCATGAAAAGCAGAATTGCATGAATAAGGGTTGCAATCATTAATAAAAGACTCCACAAATGAATCCCAACTTTAAGTGATTTAGCAGTTATGTTCAACCCAATTTATCAGCAGATGCTCCTGCTAAGAGACACCTATTGCAGGACACCCACACTAAAGTCTTGCAGCAAGAGCTTAGAAAACGTTTCCTTATTTTCACACATTCAACTGCAGAAATAAAACTGCAGCCAACACACACAGAGGCCCATCACAACCCACTTCTATAATCTAAGTCAGACCTAAACTTGAAACAAACCTTAACCTGGACAGAAAAGCAACCAAAAAGAAACAAGCCATCCCTCAAAAACATATATGTTTTAGATATTACTCTTTTCCCCTCCCAAGTCATGAGGGCTAAGGATCAGTTAGTGGCTAGCTTTATTTGGTGCAAGATCAGCCACATGAGCATCCACCTGACAAAACACTCAATGGCCCTACAAAACCTGTTATTTATCTGCCTGCTCTTAATCAGTTCCTGTATCTAAACCAAAACCACAGATTGTCTCAGATTGAAAATTTAGACTCCAAGCATCTTTTAAAAAGCATCTTTATAGCTCAGATCTGATGCATGCGGTTGTCTGGAGAGCAGATATTTGGACAGCTCAAATCCCCAATGTTCTGGTACTCTGCTGCTTTGTGATGATCTAGGAATTTCACATTCCCAATCACCTTCATTCTTGGTGGTTTACAGCAGATGCTTAGCACTCCATATGGTTTGCATTCCACACAGATCCTCAAAGACTTCAACTCACTTCCTGATTTCTGGGAAGTAGCACATATTAACATATCCCATTATTTTAATCATGCAGCATGAGGAGAGGATGAAAGAACATAACTGCTATAAGGTGAGCACTTCCCATTGAGTTGCAATAGTTCTTGAGTTTCTCTTCAGGTCTCCAGAAATGGTAGTGGTGCACAGACCCCCTTTAATGTACTTGTTTTATACAAAAAAAACTTCCAAATTTGTCATATTGATTCCCCAAATGATGGCCTTTCATCACTAGAAGTTAGTAACTAGAAGTTAGTTAATCCACACACCTTGCTTAAACAAAGCCTGGTCTGCTATATGCATTGCTTACTGGGAGTCCTTTGGGGAAAGTTTGCTAACCCGTCCATAGCTGAAAATCTCAGTTTAGCAGGCATTGCACAGATTCCTTAGGGTGTCTACAGACCCAGAACATGTATTTCCAACTCTGACAGGACCATGGCACGATGCATTCATGCCTACAAACCTGCTGCTGCTGTACTCAGGAGCACAGCCAGAACAGACACTACTCTGGCTTGAAGTGCACATGGGTCCCCATAGTATTCTTCTTGAAGGAGCTTGGAGCATATTCCTCAAACTGCTTCACTACCTCTTTGAATAGTTTGACACTTTGACAGCCTACAAAGCAGTAGCCATGGAATTGAGGCACCCTGAGTCCATTCCAGAGGTGTGAAAGTTAGGGGTTCAATCCCTGAGCCAGATCTAGTGTTAGCAAGGCACAAGCTCTGAGCTTTCTGGCAGGGTGCTTTCAAGCAGGCTCTTCACTGCTATCCTGAAAACAGTTTGTCCCCTTTCCTTCACAGGACAGGTCCACAGTCACCAGAGAATTCAGCCTTAAGGGCTCAGTCTCAAATGGAACCTGCCTTTTCACCTCAAGCATCTTGAAAATTGCTTAATTCCAGCAGTTAACAAAGCACCCAGAAAAACCATCCAGAAACAAACCACACACAGCAAGTGGCTTGGCCTATTTTATTCTTTCCAGAGTAGATATTCAATATCTACAAAGCACTGCAGACCACCGATTGCAAGACAAATCATCATGGGAGAAGTTTCTATCTCACAGCACTTCAAGCCAAAGCTGGTTTCATGTGTGAAATGACCACCCTGGAACACAGAGCTCAGTAATTCTCCAGGCAGAGCACCTCCTTCTGCAGAGCAGCAGACTGCTTTGCCTCTGGCATAGCAGGTCATGCCAAGATAGATGAGTTAAGGATATATCTGCACACCTACCATGCTGGCTCTCAGCTGGGCACATGAGCTTCAACTGTCCAGAAAGAGTCATCCTGGTTTTCTCATGCCAGCTCAGAGGTGATATCCCTTTCCAGAGGGGCAGGGGAGAATGCAAGGATGATTACATCTTGATGTATGAAGGATGTAACAGTAGGAATGTGCTTAACAGCCCAGGATTCTCCCTGCCTACCCTTCACATCACAATTTTTTGCAAACTCTGGTTTTGATTCCAGAGATTTTAATATATTAACAAACTCCCAAATGATCTGTGCTTTAATATCAGACTGAGGCTAACCTGAAGACTCTTCACAACCTCTGATTTTTGAATGCAAATATTTAAGTGGAAAGGGAGAAAGGGACTAAAAATTCACATGGCCATAGTGGGAGCTACACAAAGCCTGAAACCCAAGGCTCAGTACAAGTATTGTATTTTCTTCTGTGTGTTCTCACTACAGCAGAAAACTATTCTCTTTAAGAGGCACTAAGCTGATGTTTCTGCAGCTCAGGTCTTGTTTGAGCACTTCCACCCCCCACAGCATTACCACAATCACCATTGGCTTGCCAATCAGGAAGGGCCCATTGGGCAAGTGCTAACTAATTAGGTTGCAGTGTGCTGATCTGTGTCTGGACATGACAATAATCAATCCATCTAATCATCTCATTGCTTAATGAGAAATAAAAACACCATCTACATACAGCTAATGTCTTCATTAAGGGAACACTGCAAACCTCATCTATAACATGCCATTTTGCCTATTCATAGGCTTTTATCAACATGTTCTTTCAAATGAGAAATAAGAGTGCTATTACACATCAAAGAGCATATTCAATGCACACTGTAAACAGGACATTGTATCACAAAAATTCAAAATCAGGCCAATGCTTCCATAAACACTGGCCAACATACCGTCAGTGAAGTCCAAAGCGTACACTGGAAATCTTCGTGCAATGTCATCAGAAATCCCCTTGCCAACATTGAGAAACTCATGCAACTAAAGAAAGGAAGGAAGTGCTGTGTCAGTTTAAAGGCTCATGCATTGTTAAAGAGATTAACCTCCTTATTCAATATTGATATGAGCAAAACTGGTCATTTTGAATAGACCATTTTGAATAGGTCATTTCAAATCAGATTTTGTAATGATAATAGACATAAACCCTTTGCACTTTAATAGTGAATTATATCCTCAGAAGCACTGTAAGAAAAAGTCCCCAACACACCATATTTTCTTCCCTTCCTTCCCTCCCTCTTCCCCTTCCCCACTCACATCCCTGCTTCACAACTGAGGGAGTAGATACAGAACACAGAAGTGACTCTCCAAAAACACTCTTGGCCAACAACATGATTAGATTTCAGGTGCTGGGTGATGCTTGAGTACTTGCAGCATCTATGTTGGGTCAGAGCTGCCCTCCCAACCCCTCCAGCCAACTCCAGATTCAGATCAGGCAAAATGTTCCCTAAATTCATGAAAACCACTCTGGAAGGGCACCTTTGTACATTATTCTCTTCACCACTTTCACAAAGGGGGAAGACCTCAAATCAATAAGACACCTGTCTACACCTCAAACTCCATTGAAAAAGATGCTGGAATTGCTTCAAATAGAGCCTTAACTTCTGTCCATAAACAAGACAAATGCTGTGAAGAGGTCTCAAAGACCTGACATGCTCTCTTTTGTCTGGGGACCTACAGGATGCAAGTATTTGTTTACAAGATCTAATGGGCATGACAGGTAATACAGAGCTTTTTAGAAATACACCACAGCTGTTATTGACTTACAGCCTCCCAAATCTCAACTAAATCCTTAAGGAAAACATTGAAAGCATCAGAGTAAGCAACACTTGCAAACGAGACACCTGTCTTTTTTGCTATCTTCAACTCTGGGTATAAATGCTACTACTAAAAAGAAACAAATAAACAAAAAAACACAAAAATGGACCTTTCAAGTTTGATTATCCCTAGCCAACTCACATTAAGTATTTCATGTTTCTTGCAGACCTAGGTAAAGAATATTCACAACCTCTGCTAGAGGCTGCAACAGGAGAGAAAGAAAAATGTCACAGATTCAATATCTTTGCCAAAAAAGCACCTCATCACAACACAGAGATCTTCCCAACTTTGCCTGGCTAGTGCGCTGTGAAGCCTCAGGGATTCAGGAAGGACTTCATGCTATTGTGTTCATTTAGACTACACAGCCTCATCTTCCCTCACAAGACTCACCTGTCTTGCAGTGCCTGGAAGTTCAGAGTCACATCAAAGTAAAACCTCAAATTCACATCAGAAAACAAAACTCTACTAGAGACAGCACACCCCAGATAGAGCAATCAGAATTTTAGGTGCAGAGGATCACCATCTCATATTTCAGCTACTTGAACCTATTCTGTTTCTGTTAGCATATTGCCAATGCGCTTGTATTTTAAGTCCCTGTCCCAGACTTCTAGAAACCAAAAACTGAGGTCTACATTCCTTTAGTGGTGGCACCTCTCACGGTCCCATCTGTGATGCTCTCAAGGCAATACACTGATACTGCGATGCTTGCTCCAGAAGGCATCTTTCCCAGAGCTACACCCTCCCACCAGGCTAAAACCTAATTAGCCTTTGGAAACCACCACTCAAGTACCCAACACAACCTCCTTCAAACTCCTATTCTTTCAAAGGTCCTTCTAGCACTTTGTGCTCCCACTAATAGAGGTGGGAGTAGAAAGCAAAAAGGAGGACCCATAAAAAAACAACTCAAAATTTACCAAACATCCATTTTCCATTTTACAAATTGCTCCAAGTATCTTGCCATAAACTTGAGCAAGAGGCTCAATCAGCCTTATTAGTTATGCAATCAGAAAATAGCTCCTTCAAGAACAGACTCCTTTCAGCCACCACCTAAAACAGAGAGCCCCTTCCTTTTACAGGAGTTCACTTGTGCAATACAGGAGCTCCAAATTAGGGTATTTTAACCTGGGGTGTTTACAGATTGGACAAAACTAGGGTGTGATTACAAGTCAGCTACCAGATTAAATGCTTCCTTTCATGCACTCTATCACACAGAGCAGGCCAAGAGAGGACTAGTGGAGATTATTCTGCACTCATCAGCTTGTAGGAGAACTATGATCCCAAGCCAAACTCACTCCTACAGGCAAAACTTTGTCAAGAAGATGGAAAGATAGCTCCATACCGGCTCTTAAGAACTCTGCTGGCAAACCCACTTAGGGCAGGATAAGCACATTCTTCTAGGAGACATCAGAACACATAGGACAAGAAAACTGAAGGGGAAAAATGTTATAAAAACGATGACTGATCAAGTCAGTAAGACCAAGAATGGCTGTTGCCAAGAACAAGCATTAAAGAAATGGACACAGCTATTTACAGGACTCAGCAATGGAAGGTCTGCCTGGCAATACCTCTTGCCAAGCTAGAGGCTAGGAACACCACTTCTTGTGGTCAATGCTTATCAGGTCAGCATTGCTAACAGAAACCTGCTCTCTGATTCTGAGCCATAGAGCTGAAATCTCTATACAGACCTTAAAAAGGTACTTTTAGCAGGAGACCAAGCAGTCCTGAAGACTCAGAGCTAGTATACTGCCAGTCATCCCTTAGAGGTTCAAACAAAGAGTTAAGCTTCATTCACTCATGTGACACTGCTGAAGTTAGTCCAGATATCACTACTCAATGACTGAGTTTCAAGAATATTTCAAGACTCACAGGATGGCTGAGGTTGGAAGGGACCTCTAGAGATCATCTAGTCCAACCTCCATGCTCCAGGAGGGACATCTAGAACATGTGGCACAGGGTGGCATCCAGATGGGTTTGGAAGATCTCAAGAGAAGACGACTCCACAGCCTCTCTACGCAGACTGTTCCTGTGCCAAGCCTCAATCTACTGGCTCTTAAGATTGCATGTATGGTGACTGGCACAGAGTTCAAGTTGCTACCTATACAGGAAGGCACCTTATTGAAAAAGAAAATTGTAGACTTTGCTCATTTCCAGATGTGCAGCTGAAACCCTTAATTCTACTCCAGAAAAAAGCAATAAGTTACCAGCTGTCACACCATAGACAACGCTTTATGATTAGTAATACATGAACAAGAGTAGCAGGCTAGAGATAGCACAAACTAGTTTGTTTTGCAGGTATGCTGCGTGGTTAAAGGAGGAATTTATGAACGGAAGAGTGCAGTAACCAATACACAGGAAATTCCAGAAAAGAAAGCGGAGTTACAGCATTTCCCTCAAACTTCAGAGTAGAAAGCCAGTTCACAGTACAGAGCTACAGATCAAACAGCAAGAAGTCAGGCAAAGTACTGGCAGACAACTTGCAAGTGAAATTACTATGTGTGGACAAGCTAAAAAAAATCTGACCATAGGAAAGACAAGCAGCAGTATCTTCAGAAACTTCTTCTGATTGTAAGGATTAAATACCTTGTATTGACAAAGCTCAGCAATTCATTAACCCCACCTTCAACATCTGGAAGCAAAGTTGTGACCATCAACTCCCTACTGATTCTGTCCCATTCTATCCCATCAACACTCACACCTTGGAAGAATCTTCCTTGGATTTATGGCAGGATTTGAACATGAACATGTAGCTGTTTGTAGAAACCTCAGAACAGGGAGCTTGTAAGAGGGCATGATGGATAAGCAGCAAAAATGCCTTTTCTCCTTAACCCTAAACCCTCACATTGATGCATTTGGACACCACCACAACATAAAGACACACGTTGGCCAGTCCTACCTTGAGCGGCTTAGGGCTGTGTGGCTTATGCCCATCGCTCACTGC
Organism: Tinamus guttatus; assembly: GCF_059628265.1. Lineage (NCBI taxonomy): Eukaryota > Metazoa > Chordata > Aves > Tinamiformes > Tinamidae > Tinamus > Tinamus guttatus. The sequence goes on from NW_028288752.1 coordinate 4,004,368, forward strand.
TGAGGGTCTCTGATTCACCACTGTGAGCAAGTGACGTTGGTGCACTAAGGCTTCCTTGAACTCCTCTTCAGTTTTGGTCTCCAGAAGTTTCTGCCGAAAGGTTATGTCCGAAAACATCGTGGCAAAGGTCCGGCCCACCTCTGTGGCAGTTTTGGTACTTTTCTGTGAGGATGCAGTAGGGAAAGAAAGATGAAAAACAAATTAATCCTTTTTTCCCTCCCCGCTCCCAACATTCTTCTTGTGTTACCAGAAGAAAGCCACTGGTTTGGCCCTTCCAGCACCACTGTCTGAAGAAAAAGTCATTCTGCTAACTTACTTTTAGGACCTCCAGGGATTCCCCATTGGGAATAACACATGTGGAGGTTGTTCCAGACTTGCACATGCCAACCACAGCAGGAGCTCTGTGCACATGCTGATGTTTCAGCAGAAACATGGATCTGTTTCTCTGCCAGCTTACCAGGACGAAAGCCCAAACCGAATCGTGCTGAGCATACATATACTTTATCCCTCTAGTCCTTCAAGGCTAAGACTAAATAGATAAAGATTCTTGCTATCATATGGTCTCTCATGCTTTCCTGCTACTGGGATAGTCAAGACTCCTGCAGGTGAAGGTGTCTAGCTGTGTTTTCCAGTAGACAAGGATTATTGTATACATCTGCTTCATCATCTTTATATTTTCTGGGCATTAAAACCCAATTTGGTCGGTTTCCCTGGGGCAACTCCAGTAGAAGTAGAGATTTAGAGCTCTCAGCTAAAGTACCAGGGAAGGCGCAAGGAAAAAGCAGAGAAAATAAGCAGCTGAACTTGAAATACAGTGCTACTTGTATGCTTCTCCAACAAATGCCTAGAAGGGGCAGGAGACTTAAGAGCATGAAAAAAGTGCCTATTCACTGACTAACATGTCTGTGAGCTACAGGCTTGATATTTGAGGGTGCAGCTTAAACACTATCAAAAACACTTTCCCATTACTTCAAACACACTGTAAATGAGATATAAGGCAGCACTAAGGGACAGAGGCATGGACTTGGCCATTTTGTGCAGGGATGGAGATATCTATAAATCCCAACCTGCTCAACTTACTGCATCACTTTGGTCAGGCTAGAAAGATACCTGCCAAGGCAGCTTCCAAGCTACATGCTGTCAGAGCCAAGGCTAAGAGCTGCTTCTGATGCTAATTTTAAGCATCTTCTGCTACACTCAGCTCCCTCTCTACAGCCACTACTGGAGACACCCAAACAGCCATCCTCCTTTGGAGGGCCTCCAAACTCCTAGCATTACTGTGTAGAGTAGTAGTGTGCGTTATTGATCTGAATTAATTCTCATGATTCACAACAAAGCAGATGAGCCATCTCTTCAGGAACACAACCAAATTAATTCAGTGTCATTTGATGAGGAGACATGAACACGTGGGGCACACCACTCTAGTCTCAGTCATCCTTTCAACACTGATTGCTCACCACTTGCCTCCTCCTCACATTCACCCTCTCTTGTAGCTAATGTCACTACAGATGTGCTCACTAGAGTTCCTTTGAATTTAGCTTCCACAGAAGGTCTGGGTTTGGGGGCTATGAAGGCTTTTGAGCTTGATCCTTCCAGATTAAACCAGCCTGGGTTTGTCACAGCAGGGAAAAGGATGAAGGCTTCTTATTTCACCTCTGAGAGGCAGTCTCCTTGGGTTGAACACAGCAAAGAGTTACTTTGAGTTGCCCAATACTGTTTACTCTCTGCTCTCCCACTCTAACTCATCTTTCCCAGGGAGAGGAATGTTTGTAAGATCTGTGCTCCTCCTCCAAACTGTTCAAGTCTCTTTCCATTCCCTATGTTAAAGACTGAAGAACTGTATTCCTTTGCACAACAGATGCCCATTTCCCAGGCCTTTTTCACCCCCTCCAAGCAAAGCTCATTTAATCTGTTACTGTCAGCAGGTTAATTATTTTAACGGCTGTACCAGAAATGCGTACTTCAAGCTGGCTAGATCAACTCATTTAAAGTAAAGCATATTGGCAACTGCAGCTCTGCTTGGCCTCCGCTCCCTTTCCTTAATTTGATGATGTCCATTAAAGTTGCAGACTTTCAGGATACAAGCGGATGCAGAGCTGTTTGTTGGGTGCTTTGCACAGAGCTGGCTGGAGATAAGCTAAGTGCCCTATGATGAGAGAGAGATCAACACAACTGCAGGCCTGTTCAGTGGTTTGCTTGTGCATTTCATGGGGACATGAATATGTTTTCAGCCTGTAGAGTTTAAGATCTATGCCAAGAGCATTGAACCACTCTGGAAAGATCTGCCAAAAAATGCTGGGAAATAAGGAAACATCAGTATTTCCATTTCAACAAGGGTGGTGGTAGAGGGAGGAAGACAGACAGACGAGACTAGGAGGTCCCAGGGTCACACAGATAGCATCAAGAAGCAGGAAATTCAATCCGGATCTCTCACATTTCAGACAAGGTCTCCGACCTCCCCAGCACCTCCCAGCAGCAGAGCAGCCTAAGAGCTTACTCAGACAGCTCGAGCATGACAAGGCCTTGAGCTTTGATCTCCTCAGCCATGAGACAGTAGGACAGGACACACACGAGTTGATCAAGTCCATGTCCCAGGGCTTTTTAGAAAGTAGAAAACAATCCCCAACTGCTCTTAATGTGCCCTATGAGAATACAATAAATGAGCGTGCTACCAAGTAATTTGTTGGCATTGCCAGTACACACAATGACTAAGTACACCTGAGCAAGCTTTAACCTTGTTGTTTAAGGTGGCAACAGCCATAAAGACGTAGCCACAAGGACCTTGGCACAGTTTAAATTTACAAGAATCCTGGCTCCCAACTAGCCTCACCCATATCACAGCACAACTCACAACTGCATCTCTATTAGCAAAATTGCTGCATGTACAACTGCATCTGCACTGTAACACAGAGTCTAGTAAAGAGAGTCTTTGCTGTTAAAAAACAAACAAAAACCCAGAACTTCAATGTAGAGCATCAGTTGCAGACTTAAGAGAGCCCTTTTGCCAGAAGTGCTTCAACTAGCCAGGAACAGCACCTCGAAAAAAAAGGCCAATAAAGCTGGAGAAGTTCAAAATTACCTGTGGATTGCTACTTGTAGTAACCACAGATTGTGGAAACAGCAAGAATTGAGCATAGGAAGACTACAGACACTTGGCTTGCAGCATTCCCCACCATGGCAGGATACAGGCCTTTCTACAGTATGGGACAACGAAAAAGTTGATGAAAATATATCCCTCATACACAATTACAAAGCAATTTTGAGAAGTTCTGGAAAGGTTTCAAACTTCGTCACATCCGCACATGTAAGCAAAGCGGGTTATCATTAACCTAAGGAGAAAAGTCAAAGAAAAGCAATCCCTAGGAGAATCCTCTCAAGCACCAGAGTAAAAGAGCAATACTCACCATTTTAGGAGGAGCCAGGACTAGTATCACAAATCTAACTTCGCAGGAACTTTCACCCCAATTCTGAGGCCTCTCCAGGCGGCTGATGCAAACGTGACGTCGCTGAAGGGACTTTATAGTGCAACTGTTGAGGGAAACAGCACGATTATCTCTTAGGCATGATGAAACACTGCTCTATTCTGGTAGGCAAAGTCTACCAAGAGACATTTCAGTGATGAGAATGCAAGACAGTTGTGGACAGGCTCACTTAGGTCTTTACCAATGACTTCAAATTACTCCCAGCCCAATTAACACTTTTGCAGAACTTGACCTCCATGCATTTGTGTGATATAGCTTCCAAGGTTAAAAGGCTCATTCTCGCTCCTCCCCATCTGCTTTTTAACAAAAAGGCAAGAACATGACTTGTATTTGCAGTGCTACAGAAGCATATGCATCCTCTTAGACCCAAAATGTTAGGCACTTCACACCTCCAAAAGCACTCTGGGAGGTGAGAGGAAATCAAACAGGAAGAGACAAGGCAAGGTACCAAACCAACACATCTCCATTCCTCCTTGTGCTTGGGCAGATCTATCATATCTGTTGCAATAATTTTCCCTTTTTGCTCTCAGCTGTTTTCCCCTTTCCCTTACAGACACACTACAGATACCAAGCTGACCTTCATGCATAAGCCCTGGGGGGCTGGAGCAGACTCAAGTGCTGCTCAGGAGCCAGGGCTGAGCTGCAATCCAGGCAACTGGGCCAGGCATGGAAAGGACATTTGATTAAGCAGTACTCCTATAACCAAGACCAGTATCAAGCAACTGGTCACTAAGACCACATTTGGAGGTTGTGAGAGATCAATACACTCTGCAATATTTAAAGCTGTGATCAAGGAACCATCATTTTTTCCTGCTAGAAACTCAGGAAAAGCAGCAAAGCAACTTGGTGCAGTTGCCGAGTGCCATGGCAGGAGCAGGAGGTTAATGCCAGCCTGGGCAGCAGCCTTTTCATTCCCATAAAAACCTCCTTGCACTTCAAAGTTGTTCAAGTCACTGGTGAGACAGATGCATGGGTTTTGCACAGTCATATTCAAGAGATACAGAAGTGTCCATTCCCCCCACCTCAGACTTTATTTGGTGGTTAAAAAAAATCATTTAAACTATTTGTTCATTTCCTTTTCACCCAAACACCTATCACAGTCCATAAGTCACTCAATTTCTTCTTCAAAATTATGGCCTGTCTTTCCTTCCAACATTCTCAAGCGCACGTGCCCTGAAGGCCATTCCAGCAATGGCTCCCCAAAGCTCTTTAGCTAGAGATGTACTTCAGGAGCACAGGACATTGAAGCATGAGATATTCATAGTTCTCCAAAACTCACATATAAAATCACCCCTTCCAAGTTTTTTTGTTGTTTTTTTTCTACAGTTTCTTATCAATGGATAATCAGTAAGTCATTTGATTCATACAAATTAGAGGCACTTCTTGGAAAGGGGAACTTCCAAATGAGCTTATAGTATGCCAATAAAACATCAGGAAGAGGACATTATTTCATAGATTTCCTAACTCCTCTCTATCATGGCTTTTTGGCCTTTTCTCCCCCCTCCTACAGAAATAAGCCTGGGAAGAGAATACAGAAAAAAAGGCAAATCCTTAAGCTGGAAATAAATCTGATTGAAAAATACAAAGCCCACATCTTCTCTAATCTCAAAAACACCTACAGTTTGGAGACTACTATCAACACCCAACATAGTTTGGGACCTGCAAGAGTCATTGTCCTTCTGCCACATGAGATGAAATAAGCAGAGTCAACAGCCCCTCTCAGAGCCTCTTGGTAGCAGTTCTGCTATGGCTGGGCAGCTTGCAAGTCACCTGGTGCTACAGCTAAGCAAACTGATAGGGCAGATGCATTAACTCTAGATTTTAAACCAACAGAAGCACAAAGTTGACCAATGTCTTTCATGAAGACACATGAAGACAAGATAAAGAATAAATTGCACAAACAAGGCAGGCAGTAGTTAATGCAGCATGAGGAAATAGATCCATTTGTATTCTGCTGTTTTTATCTCAAGTCAGCATGTTCATTCCTTAGCTTCTAAGCTTGCTGATCAAGTTATCTGCTCTGAAAAGGAGGGATTTCTAGTCACTTAGAGCATCACTCCTATTCTAGAGATAGCCAGAACCAGATACTGAATATGTCCAGCAAAGCACTAAACACATTACCTGCCCTGTAAAAAGATAGGGCCTGCAGCATCTGACCCAGCAATTCAATAGAGCTTCTTGCAAAGTGCAGTCAGACAAGGATTATTACAGGGCAAGAATTGGCCATATTAGCACATGCCCTGGCGCTGGAAGTGGCAAAGGACCCCAGGGCATGCAGCAAACAGAAGCTTGTACTTGTGTTGACACCAGCACACAGGAGCCCTTCTCCCCTTGCTACAGTATGCGAAGTCCTATGGCAATATAGCTGTTATTTGGGGAAAAAAAATCTATTTTATAGAGGTATAATCAAGCCATCCATTCATTCTTCAGAATAGAGTTTGACAGCCAGCATTCTCACTGGACGGTGTTGGCCACTGAAGACTGAAACTTAGTGATGTAATCTAAACCTATATTGGTATAAAATGGGTAGAGTTTAGCAAGGGTCAGAATCAAAACAGACTTAAGGAAGTGACATTGAGAGCAGCTCCAAAGCATACAGGCACGGCTGTATGGAATAGAGAAATGAAGCATGGAGAAGGAACATGGCCTAGGTAAGGCAGCAAATGTCTTCAAGCAGCAATTAAATTGCCACTTAAAAAGCCCACTAAATACCTAAACCCATACTGAAACTCTGGACAAGAAAGATGCTTTTAGTTGACTCTAGGACTCAAGTTCTGTTTTGCCAGAGTTCCCTTTTGGTTTGGATTACTCTAATTTAGTTCTCTTGGTTTGGCCACAAAGCTTAAAAAAAAAAATACATTTTCAGTCAGTATTAGTCACATATGGAAATGCTGGGCTATGATTTAAGGGGATGTCAGGTTACATCTTCTACAGTTTTATCTTGATCCTCCAATAACTAAATTAATTAAAAAGCCATTTCAATTATAGCACCTTATCTACTTCAGTGTCCTCTTGCAGGCTGCATGTCTAGCAGTGCTCACCAGGGCATTCAGAGGGTAAAAACTCCCCAAAATCACCAACGCACCGAGTCCCACATGCTGAGGATCTGGCCTACGCCAAAGATCTTATCAGAGTAATAACACATTTTTCAAACAAATCATAAAAAGGGGCAAATTATGGAGACCCAAGAGAAACAGAAGCCCTCTTTAAACAGGGCAAGAAAGGAAGTTAATTCAAAAACAAATTATCCCCTGCAGTAAGAAAAAATGCCCAGCAGAGGTAATCAGCCAGCCAGCCTTTTCCTGTCCCAGTGCAGAGCAACAATGACACTTCTTGTTCCCGCACACTGCAAATAAATCCTCCTCCAGGAACCAGCTCCAAGCAAAGGCTTTCAGAAACCAGAATTTGCAAATAAGAAATTCACTTCTGGCCAGCAAGACAGTTCATCAGGGCAGCAACAGCTCAGCACAGTCTTCACCAAGGTACAGTAAAATCCCCCCAAGCTGGATCTAGTTTTGGGCTGCTAAAAACATCCTGCTGAGCTCTGAAGAGCCTCCTCTTCCCTAACAGTTAATCTCTAAGGGAACTGGGGAGAAAGTGTTTCCTACAGGCCAACACAGGAGAAAACCTCCTCCTTCCTCCAGGCACTGAGCCAAAGTGCCTTTCCCACCAACAGCTCCCCTCAGGGGACTCAAATTCCCAACTAACAGCTTGAATTTGAGAACTCCCTTCCCTAACAGGGCAGCTGCAAGGGCCTCGGATATTTAGGAGTACCTGGGACAGGCAAAGAAGGATGCTACGGGCACCCCTCTCTAATTCTTTAAGCCCAAAAAGTGCATCAAAGGTTACATTTGCAAGCTTTGGGAGAGAAGCTGTTGTTTATAGGATTCTGCTAAAATAAATATTTGCTTTTGTAACAGGGTTGCAATTAATTCCTTACAGCATCCCCTTGCTATTGGGAATAAGGGGCACTTAGAGGAATACAGTGACTGACACTATATTTGAAAACTATTCAACATCTAAAATAGCAGCATTTTTTTCTACAGCTCATTTGGAACATACACACCTCAAGGTCCTGACACTTTGAACATGCTAGCAAGGCCTGGCTTTTACTTTTGTTTAGAGATGCATTGGTATTTGTGCTCCACACAATGATCAATTTCCCATGAAAACTGAGAAATTACTACTCAAATTCAGACATCAGTTGTACTTAATGCCCATTATAAACCTCACACTTCCTGTTTTTGAAAGGCTACCTTTTTTTGCATTATACTGCTCCAGAGGAACCACTGCAATGACAGTCTAACAGAATAAACAATTTTAGAGCAGCACAGAGTACATGAACTACTGAGCTCCCCTCTTTGCTTGCAGAGAAGCTTCTTCCCCTCCTTTGCCTCTTACAGTATCTTTAGCAAATTAGCTGCAGGCACTAAAGACAAGTCTGTTGCCAATCCATGTGCCTTATCAAGGCAACCAAAAGAAACAGCTCTTCAGCTACTCAATACAAGCTATGAAGCAGGTTGGCCCCTCCACCCTTCTTCTCTCTAACTTTGGGGGAAAATGTATTATCTATCCTGGTGAGAAGGACAGAGCTCTGACATAGCACTGCCAAAGGAACTCCATTCAACCCAGGCAGCATTTACTAAATAACCTACACAGCTGTTGTTGCTCCTAGGAGGACATCAAGGAGATATGCACCAGCAGCCACTTGACAGCTAATTTAACATTGCTAGCATTAGGGATCCTTCTTCCCACCTAGGAAGGAAGGAAAAGCTGTGCAAGAGGAAAACCAGGAGTCCTTGCATAGAAGATTCTTCCCCATCGTTTCCCACCCAGGCATGTAGAGTATCCAGGCTTTTGATCATGGTGAACTGGGCTGGTTCCTAAGGAATTCACAGCAGTTTCCATTTGTATCTGCTGAAGTTACTGCATCTGGGAGGGGTAGCAACATGCCATCCTAAGCTCCTTCCACAAGCTAAGTAAGTTAACCTGAACCTGACAGAGTATTGGGTCAGAAGCCATCACACCCTGATCTTCAATCCACCAATACCTTTTTCTGTCATGGGAACAAGGCCCAGATCTACATGGAAAATCTGACATTGATAGTGGGTCAATAGAACTGAACTGTTCAGGAGGGAGACAGTTCCAGCAGAAGCAGAATAACTTTCATCCTGGTTTTGCCCCACTCCAGCCCACACCAGCAAGTGTTAGAGTAGTCTCCTCGCCAGTGTAGGAAGGGGCAACAAATTTGTTCCCCATTAGAGACATTTCTGCAGGCAGCCTATGCAAAACTGGACAAAAACTCCACACCACTCTTCCTATATGGATTAAAGGTATCTTTGCCTTTAACACTGCCCCTTAAAATCAAGGCAGAAGCAGCACAATCAAAACCATGCCTCTTACTCATTAATATCATTGTATCTTGATACTTAAGCTTAATGCAATTGTTGTAAGTAGTTAAGGTGCATGCAAAACAGCACTGCTAACCTATATTCTTTGCTAAACTTTATTTGAAGTGCAGGGATAAGTAACAGTAGAGTTAAGGGTTCTTCCAGCTTATATAGGAAAATTAAATCCTTCACCAATAAAGTTGCCTTTTACTTCAGAGCTTTGGAAGCTGTGTTTTGCAATCTAACTTACAGAACAACGTAAGGTCAAAAAATATGGCTCTCAATCTGTTGCACAATAGCTACAGCAGAAATACAGTACAATAATTATCTAATTATATTTAATAACTCATTATTGCTTTCCCACCACATTATTCTCTTCAGAGACACAAAAGGAAGAAATGAGGAAGACTCTGCATAAGACACCTTCAGGCTGTGAGCTTATTTTTCAAATCATCTGTTATAGAAGCTACTATTACTCACAGATATTCAAAGCTTAGCCTCATTTTTTACAGAAAGGCTGAATTTATGCCATTAAGCTTTGCAAATGTAATCACAGCATTTGCATCATGACCTCTAGATGCACATTGTTACCAAGCCAGCACTTTGCCAAAGCCCTCAAGAGCCGTATGACATGCTGGGGTGGAACAAGGGATGGCCAGTCAATCTGCCACCCCCAAGGCTCTCCGCTTCTTCCAGTATAGTTTTCAGAAACTCAACTCCAGGAATTTTAAATTCACATTTTCACCTCTATGCATTTCCACAAATCTCCAGAACAATTTATGGAATGATTATAGATGAGGGATGGGGAAAACAGACTTTTCCCAAGAGAAGCTCTCACCCTCTGTCCTTCCCAGAGTAGCACAGCCTGTTTCATTGCCCCAACCTTGTCCATGGCATCCAAAGGGACAACACTGTACAAAAACACTACCTTGACCAGCAGACAAAGACCACTTTGCTATATGAACCTATTTTCTCATTTGTGTAAAGTGTACCCTAAATCCCAGGTGTAAAAACAAAGCTGATAATAGCATACACACAACAGACTCATTATGTGTGTTGCTTATTCCATAGAGCAGAGCCCTGATGTGCAATAATTACCTTTTAAGTAGAGATCATATCTTTCTATTTCATAAGAGAGCAGAAACAATAGGGAGGAAAAAAAAATCTGTAAGGCAGAAAAACTTGCATTTGTTCCAGCCATTAGCAGAGTGGGAAGAGCAGCACTAGAAGGAAAGATAGTGACAGTTGTCCTAGCAAACTGGCTGTGAAGGCTACATTAATGCATACACACTCCTAGAGCCCTGAGGCTCCTATCCAACATATGTTAAATCCCAGAGAAATTACTAAAATATTTCTTGACAACTCGACTTAGAGACTACACATGCATACAGCAGACAGATGGCAGACAGATTATCTTTTTGGTTGGCACAGTGACTCAGCTGGGAAGGGACAGTGTGGCTTATCCAGCCAAACTGGCCTTGCACAATCATTTCAAAATGTATCAAACCATTTTTTTTTTGTGGAACAGTACCTGGCAGGGAAGGTGTCCTGCCTTATAAATCCCAGGTGACAGACTCCTTTGTCTTAAAGGTTTTCTCCACATGTTTTGACAATATTGGCAATGAATCAAAAGCATCCTTAGTGCCTGAATTTCTGACTCCAGTCTCCAGCTGCAGACTTCAGATGTTTTCAAAAGGCCTAAAAAGCCTTTTAATGCAAGGTCTGTCCTTACCAGAGCAAGCACGATCCACAAATTCCCTTGTTCTTTACAGAACCACCTCATTAACATTTCTCAGCAGCATTTTCAGCCTCTGAATGTTTTGTTTGTGTGTGTGTGTGTTTTTTTTTTTTTTTCCCCCTCCTCTGACCAGCACCCTTAACTTGTTAACACCAGATTTAGATAGCATTACAGTAACCTAATGCCCTGTGTGGGCTGTGGCCATCTCTGCCTGTGGTGCTGCTTCCCCATCTGTAGAAGAGAGCAGCAAGATAGAAATAGAGATGCCACAGACAAGGACAGATGTCCAGACAGGGCATTACCACCGTGACTTAAGAGCAGCGATTTCTGGAGCACTTATTCTTCCACTGAAAAAGCAGCAAGAAGTTTGGAACAGCCTGTGTATTCTTCTATTTAAGCTGAGTACTTACATGATACAGAGCCAGGACTGCTGATACTGCACCCCTGTGACTGTTGCCGTGACCCCTTGAATTGTATCTGATAGGAGATGAACTAGGGAGGGAAAAAAGAAAATATTACAATTTGCATATGTGCTCTGCAACACTAGAGTCTTTTCAAATGGATGCCAAGTGCTAATACAAAGCGCACTAATTTATCTGCATACTGGATTGATGCAAGGGTGGCAGGGGTGACAACAGGGAAAGATGAAGCACTTGACCTGATGCTTCTGAATTCTGCCCTTCAGTCTTTCAGTTTGAAAAGGCAGCTGTTTTGCCTAACCTCATCCTACCATAATACAAGATTATTAGATTAGCATTATTCAATGCACACACAGAGACAGGACTGGAAGAGATTTCCTCCTCCAATTTCCCTGCCCTCTTCCCTCTTTGTAATTACTCTCAAGTCATCTTATGGAACTGCTCTTTTTTCCTTTATTGGCAGAAAGCTTAAATTAACAAGATAAATGCAAAGCTCTAAGACAGCAAGAAGTAAGCAAAGCATGAACATGCTTACTACATGCTCAGGACTTGACATATCTGTTAAACAAATTCACTCAGGCTGTGACAGTTACATTTGAGGTGCGATGTACATGTGTGTTTATTCATTCCTGTTGGCTCTGAAACATCATGGGTGCCTACAGAGAAACAAGGCTTAGTTAAGCTTCTTTACATCTTGGGCTAGAGGGTAGGGTTTTAGTCTATGCTATGACATTTGCTTGTAGTTTAAGGTGACACTTAAGCTAACAATGTTGGCTAGGGCTACTCAAATGTTGAATTTCTGGAGAAAGAAAAGGCACCTCTCACCACCTGCAGCTGACTAGAAGCAATGTAAATGCTCAGCCCTCACCAACAAATTATATTAGGAAGGTGGTCAGAGCAGTCACCTTCTCCAGCCTGTGTGAATTCAGATAGTGAATCACAAGGCAAAGGAGCTGTTTCTGAAAGGACACCAGCAAGTGCCTCTTTGCTTAAAAGCATCAACCACTTGTCTACAGACAAGTGCATCACCCTAACAGGGACAAGCCAAACACTCCAGTGCTGGGCACTTCTGGACAACACCTATACATCTCATCTTAGGGGCCAGATTCCACTAAACTATAAAAATCCCAGTGACATAAGACTGTCCAGCCTAAGTGACATAAAGAACCCCCACTCCCCTCATGTGACATGCACCATGCCAGTCCAAAGACCATGCAGTAGTGTGTTTTACATGCCACCAAGGGAAGCAAGATGAACAGCAACCTGTAGGCAAAGGTGAATCAAGAGCTAATTACCATTCCCTTCTCGAGGGGTCCCTGAATCTGTGAATAAAGTGCTCATGATTTTCTCAAAGTTGCAGCTCGGCTCTGTGTTATCAGGGTCTTCAGCAAAATGTTTCAGCATCTCTCGAAGGACGTCATCTAAGGAGGTTGCAGTTTCATCAAGGATGATGCTGGCTCTGGCCAAGAACCCATCCAGGTCTCGGTGGGCTCTGACTTCCTCCTCAAAATTCTTTAACTTCAGGTACTGCATGAAGAGGTCAGAACATTAGAGAGACTCGTGCAATGCCTAATTGCAGAGAACTAATACCCAAGTAGTTGAAAAGAACCTTTTGTTCCAGTTACCACCAGCAAGCCAGAGATTCTGGAATCACTTTCCCAGCGCAGATGACATTTTAAATAAGAGTTTATATGATTCTATTACTGCACCAAAGGCCTACATTCTCAAGGCTTAAGCTAGTTTAGTCATCACAGGCACATACCTAAACACCATTTCAATCCTGACATAGAAAGCAGAACTAACAACATTAGTTTCATTGCCTAGAATGAAGCACAAAAGTTGGTCTAAAACCATAAATGCTCAAGGTAGCATTTAAGAGTCTCTCTTGGTTTAAATAACTCAAGATTTTTATAATACTGGAAAAGTTACTTTGAAGAAATATACTTTGAGCTCAGCATCATGAAACATTACTAATATGCACATGAGCATCCAAAGCTAGCTCTTCTCAAACAAGGAGCTCCCTTTCCTTGTTCCTCCAGTTAGGAAGTCTGGAGAGGGAGATGAGGAATGCTCTCTACCTCAGAGCCTTTAATCCCTATATCTCTCCCACCCCCTGTTCCACATCCAAGGAAGTTCTCATCTTTTGCACAGAAGACTCAGCTTTGAGTCGGGGTATAAACAGGAGATGGGAGAAGACAGTGTCAGCCTTTGTCTTCCAGCTCTCTACTGGTTCCCTTTGCAGTCCCAGTCACAAAGCTGGTAGATGTCTAGGAGATACAACAGGAGAGCCATGCTATGTTAGTCTCATTTCCTTTCTGCATTTGTCAGGGGAGTTCAACTGAATTAAATATGTAATTCCCATTCACGCTTCTTGGAAATCCAAGAATGCAGTTAGCAAAGTATCTGTCAAGTGACCAACAATCATCGCCTTCAGTAGCTTGAGATTAAATGTGGATATGAGATTTAGACATCATTATATGGATCTTCCATCCCACTAGAAACCAGCAAAGCCCAAATTCATAGTGTTGAGGGCCAGATTTTAAAGATACATTTAGGCTCCTGGTGACCCTAGGCTGTAGGTGACCTTGCTGGAGCTCAAGACATCCCTTTCAACCTCAACTATTCTGTGATTGAAGCTCCCTGCTCCCCTTAAACTCAGTAAGGATCAAGATCCGAACTCCTTTTCCAAAGCTAACTCCGACCTGCTTCCAAGACTAGGAGCTTGACACATTCCTCCCATGATACTAGACTGCTCCAGAACCTGAACCAAAAAGATTCCTTCCTCTCACACATACCCCCCCCACTACCTTTTCCATTTATAGCCTAGACACAGCAAAGAATGCTAACATCTCAGTAATTACTGTAATTATCAAGGCAACTATCAAGTTGTCAGTACACATCCATTGCAATTAACACTGTTTTACTTTGCATCAATCATTTCTCAGAGAGCACGGTGGAGACAGAAGAGCCTCCCAAGGATTTGAGCTCCCACCCCCAAGCCCTTGTTGCCATCTGTTCTTAGGAGAGGAAACAGTGAAGTAGTTGCATTGCAATCCCAACTAGAGGAGGCAACCAAGTGGCCAAGGGAGACTTAGCCTATCACCACAGGAGAACAGATTAAGCATCTACAACCATTTTAGAGCAGGAGCTGTAAGAAACTTGTGGAGTCACAGCATGATCAGCAACCATCTCTGCAAGCAAGGCAGGGTGGTTTTCCTGAAGCAAGTTACCTCCTCAGAGCCTGACTTTGGATAGGGGTTCCAACAGCACAGGCCAAATAAGAGGATTTAGTGGTGTGAATGGCACAGATGGTAGCCAAGGAAATATAGGGAGGGTTAAGAACATGAGGAAGGCCAGCTTGCCATGAATGTGCCCTCACAGCTACTGTTGTGGTAAGAAGGCATCAAAAAGACAAAGCAGTGGCTTCATAACTATGTTTAATAACTGCTTATCAGGATTTGGCTCCAGCTTTGTCAAAGACCTCTGGCACAGCCTTGGGTAAATCTTAGGCCTCAGTCCTCTGTTGCCTTTCCTCACTCTTGAACAGGGTCCTCCTGCCCATGACACAGGCAAATTAAACACTGAAAGGCAGCTTGCTAGCAGGGGAGGATATAAATACATTTTTTCTCTAGCTGAGACACAAAGAATCAGTTGGTAAAGCAGCACCTGGGAGCTAGCTCAAACAGAGCCTGCTCCACAATCAGGACACCCACTGTTTTGGAGAGAAATTTATGACTGCTCCCTCACAAATATTTTTAGCTAAATAGTCAAATCACACCAGGATATGTGATACTCGAATATGCTTAGCAAAAAAAAAAAAAAAAAAAAAAAAAAAAACACCACACGCACACAAACCACACACACACAGCACACCAAGACAGCCACCACACAGTAGCTTTAACAAAGCCCAGTATACACCAATACAAGCCTGAACACTTCTGTTACAGCAGGAAGAACCAAGGCTATTGAGCTTACAGAGGCAAGAAAACATTAAATATCCTCCCTCACTACAGGCAGAGTTACTGCCCAGCCACTACAAAAAGTTGCAAGCTTGATCGGCACAAAATTAACCGATTTCAGTGCTCATCATGAAGGTCCAAAAGGTTAGTTATCTGCTGGGCTGCTGCTCTGGATCACATGCATTTCCAGACGCTGCAAGCACATTACAAGAGTGCTCCACCTTAGCAGCCAACACAGACACTTGGGGCAATCTCCTCCGAAACTCATTGAAATGACGACTAAACAGCTCAAAACTCAACAGCAGTCTCTAGATTTCTTTCTGGTACCTACAAAATGCAGTGCAGTGGTTAAAATTTGCCCGAGACATGGATTACACTGCCAGTAATCTCCGAAAAGCATAAACATGTGACAAGAGAAAGGAACATCCCAAAGGGAAACATCTCTAATGTTTCATCTAGTGATTCCCCTTCCTGGTCACTTTGAACCATCTCCAACAACCTTGTTCCATGTCCTGCATGGGGCAGCCCCACATGTCTGCCCTGCAAGGTTCTTCCTACTGATCTTGCTATGCTGTCCATCCTCCAAAGTCAATATCCACAGATATTCTCAAGTCAAAATAGTAGAAACTCCCCTCAAACTGTCTGTGAACAAAAGGTCCTCAGTGCAGGACTGGCTCTATAGAGAGAGTGTGGAAACAGATTGATTGAAAAACCCATATGCCTCTGTAGATGCTTCTAGTCCAGTTTCCTTCATATTCAATGCACGCAATTCCACCTGTCCTTCCTGGAAGACACTGGCAGTAGCATCTTTTCACATGCCCAGCTAAAGCAGGGTATCTCTCTGGCATTTTTTGCTTAACAGCACACTAAAATGCTTAAGCATTAATTAAAGTGTCAAGAAAGCAGGAATCCTACAGAACTGAAAAGAAAAATAAATCAGAAAAGCTACATGTGCTGCACCTCCTATCTATTTCCTATCAGATTTAGATCCTGCATTTGTATTTGGAATTTGCATTTGAAAGGACCAAGTTCCTCTGCTGCTTTAAATCTAGGGCATAAAATTCAAAGCAACTCAGGTACTAGTATTAATCAGGGCAATTTATTTACAATGATTTCAGTTCCCAAGCATGACTGTTAGCATGCAAAAAGTGAACTGGATCTTTTATGACCTAACATGAAGTACCCATTTCCCCCACTGCATGGTTTTTGCATATTTTATGTAGTTGAGGGTCTGGGTCTGCAGGACCACTACCAATACAGGGCTCATGCATTTCTGCCTTATCGTTATCAAGTTAGGGTCTCAAGAGGGAGCACAAACTAAATGCTGTTTCACAACAGTCCTTTCAAGAGCCCGCGCATCCACGGAGTTCGTTCCTGCTGCTCCTTGCTAACACAGATATGATTAGCTGGGATAAACAGGAAACCAAGTCACAGCAGTGTCTATGGGATGCTTTTGTTTTAGGCTCGAGACGAGCTAAGCAGCCCGAGACTATGGTGCAGGCCTGGATCCCTTCACAGGCAGCTACAGAAAGAAGGGATGAATTAATGTGTCAAGGAATTGTCTGGGACAAAAAACAGTGGAACAATCAGACTTAGAAAGAAATTGCTTGGAAAACAAACACCACATGGCTTTAGAAATCTAAATTAAGACAGATTTAGGGAAAGAGGCATTAATGTCTTTTGTTCAGGCCATAAAAAAACAACAGTGCTCCAAGTGTTTCAAGACTCCTTTCTCTGCTTCTAAATTACTAAAGACATTATAAATAATTCTTACTTACCTTCCTTGATGTGTGCAGCAACACGCAGCCAGCACTTTCATTCTCAACTGGAAAGAAAAATTGAGGAAATGTTACTATCACTGGTACCTGACAGGCAGCAGGAATCAACCAGAAGGCTCAGAACAAGGTGCAAGATTGTTCTCTTGGCAGCAGATGATCTCTAGAGAGAAGCAGAGATTTGTTTTTTACAACATTTCCAGGTTTGGAAGCATGAACCAAGTACAGCAGCAGCCTTTTGTATTATCTGAGCAGCTTTTTGTCCTGCAGTTTGCCTTTTTTAAAAAGGTTTTGTGTTTTACTCTTTGCTCCCCTCTTGAATAGAAGCTCCTCACAGGACTCCTAATACTTTAGGTAATCATTTAATCCCCTGCATTGCTGCTTGATATATTGAGGCTAAAATTACATGAGTCATCCTCATGTGGAGCCCATTCTGGTACTCAGCAAGTCAGCAACAGCAGCAAGGCGCTTCCAGGGGAGCAGCCTGCAAGAGATCACATGCAGCAACCTGAAGATGAGCACAGTAACATCCTGTCAACTCATCACACTGCCCCCATACACCTAGCTGCAAAGCAACAGAGCTCTTGAGAAAGAAAACTGGAGCTTAGAGACTATTAAGTACCATTTATTACAGGGCTTAAGCTGGGATGAGGGTACCTAGGAAGCTCCTGTGTCAAACTTCCAAGGATCCAGGTTAATATTTACTCAGGATAGCTTTCACCATAACTCCAAAGATAAGAATAATCTAAAAAAGCTCAGTTTTGCTACTCTCTGCATCACCTTCATTGAAGAAGACTTCTCTTTGGATTTTTAGTACCATGTATGGATCTCTGTCCCTAAAGTACAGTTTGTGCATCCTTCTTCCACAAAGTCATCTTCGCACCCTCCAAAAACACAAGCATTCAGCCACTACCAAAATTATACAGGAAACGTGAACAGTTTTCATTCAAATGAGCACAGTGACAGCACAGGATAAACACACCAAAGGCCAGAAACCTTCCCACTAGTCAAGCTATGGAAAAAGTACAGAGATGGAACTCAGTTACAGATACCCAGGGGAAGTTTTCCCTTCCTCTCCATATCAGTATTTCAAAATCTAACCTGTAAGAACTGCTGCAATCCCATCTTACAGGCTCACCCCACAGCAGGCACCTACAAGCCTTGCTCGACTACCCTCCAAAAAATAAACTGCTTGCAGGTGCAAATCACTTGCAAAAAGAACACTAACAAGAGCTTAAAAAAAGCACAGGGAAAGCTGCAAAATTTAGGCTTTTTCCTGTCTTTCATCCAAAGGCATCACTGATCAACCAGGAATTCATTTTGTGTTCACACTTGGGTCAAAAAGCCTGGGACTCGAAAGTTGACTTTGCAGTCATTCCCCATAAAACAAGTTAAAGGGGTTCAGAGGCTGAGGGAAAAGCTGAGTGACAACCAAAGTTTACTGAGTTGCTCTACATACGATTAAAAGAATCACTTACTAGACATGTCTGCCTGGTGCAACAGTCCCAGTTATTACTGCTTTTGACACATCCTTTGGAAAAAACACAAGCTGTTTTATCTTGAAAATGCTATTTATTATTAAAAATCAAGCACCCAGCTAAACCAGAAGCATCAGGCATTTTCCTCAGGCTCTTACATTTGTAGCTCTCCAATGCTCACTTACTCAATTTGCAGGCTAATTACATATGCAGAAGTATGCTGGAAGATTTAGAAGCCATAAATATTCATCTGGGAGAAAACATGTTTTGGTTCTTCAGCTTTTGCAAGAAATCATTCTAGAGACAAAAAATACCCACAACCCTGCACAATAGGGAGCATGTGTGAAAAGCATATCTGCAATCTGTCCTTCTCTCCACTCTTAGATACATGTAAAGGCAACAAGCTTATGTTGCCCTTTTATCTCGCAGCATCTCCCTCGTCCCTCAGCAGCTGAAGCGCGCACCAGTCCTTGCCATTGACAGCACTCAACTTGGATGAGCTCTCGGGGCTGCTTTATCAGCACAAGCAAAAACATGTCATTGCATCTGTTGGAGCAGGGGCTTTCAGAGCTCCCAAACAGTGTTTTGGGCACAGTGACTTCTAGGAGGCCTCATCCATCATGGCATCTGAGCTGTCACATCATCCTGATCCAAAGGAAGGAGACAGATGGATAACACCAAACCAGTTGGACTGGGATCTCAAAGGCCTGCTGAGGGTTTAACATGGGTTTTGGGCAGCAGAAAACAGAAAGTGGGAAAATACAGACTTAGGTGCATTTTGACCCAGTTTATGAGCTACCCATTGCCCTATCCCAGGGGAATCCCACTAATCCCAATGGACTTGTTACTTGGCCCTAGTGGGCTTTTGCCCAGTCATTGCCAATGACATTTCCCTCATTGCTTCATCCATAATTCTCTCCTTCCTGGCCATCCCCCCTGCAGCTTTGGAGGGCATTCACCCTTAGCACTCCACAGAGCAAAGGGGCTATAGGAAAATATGAGTTCACCCTCAGCTGACAGCAGGAAAGCATCTGCAGATGATGCATCCACTGTGCATTGCTGCTAGGTGCAGTAATTCTAACTTTCAGGTATGAAACCTGGTTACTAAAATTGTACTGCAACAGAAGGAGGTCAGGGCCATGTAATATTTACATATCCATTTTTGTTGTCCTCCTTCCTGGAGAAAATAGCCTGCAAAAGCATTCCAGACAAAACTGCTAGTTTTGAGCCTTGTGTCCCATCCACACATGTGCAGGATAGCTGCTAAAAGGGGCTGAACTTATCTTTTATGCTGCACTCCAGGTTCTGTTCTGAAAAAATAAAAACGGCCAGAAATGCATTTCAGATGCTCCCTGGAGCCTACGTCAAGGTAACATGCACAATTCCAGTTTTCTAGGATGCGGCATGAGTGAGTACACAGCAAGCAGCTCACTGGAGTTAGCTTCAATTTTTAGCAACAGTGATAAAGTGCCAACATGAGATTTGCTCCTATGGCCTCAAGTCAGCACACTCAGAGCCCTGGCAGAGCACCATGCCATGTCTCCCTTTTTCTCTCCCACATGGGCAGCACAGCAGGACCAGGCAGCTTCCAGATATTAACAAAGAAATTTAACACTTGGAAGCAGGAAACACAGCAAGAAATCTCTGCCATACCCCAAAGCAGTTCCACCCTAACTGGCCTTCACGTAACGTAGCTGAGCAGAGCAATCCAGAGAAATGAAGTTTTCTGCTTTTCTCCTTTCTATTTAGATAAAGAGACTCAATGCATTTCCTGTGCAAAGGCAGCCCTGAAAAATCTCCTGAAAGCCATAAGCTGAAGTGCAAAGCTTTCCACTTTCTGCCTCAAGCAAAATCTTGCCTCAACTGCATTTTCTCTGGCACTTCTTCCCTGCACAGGTCCACAGTGCCACCCTTAACACCTGGGATGACCAATAATTCTGTGCAGTGAAGCAGCTCTGCAGCAGATTCATAGAGAGCAGGAACCTGAACAGGTCTAAGCTAAGTTGCTTCAGATCTGTATGCAACCCCCAGCACATCACGATAGCCAAAAATGCTAATAAATCCGGGAAGGGCACTACCTTAGCATTTCCATGCTTTGCCCTGCCCCCAAAAATGTCAAGAACCAAGCTGAAGTAGAAGCATTTTAAGTTCTCATGTAACAAATACTATTTTATCTGGATACTGGCAGATTCCAGAAGCCTGAGAAAGTTTAAACCTCAAGTCACTTAAGTGGGAGCACATCATAAGCCACAGAACTGTTCTGCTTTTAGCATCTTCTGCCTTGAAACTCACCGAAACACAGCACAAGGGGAGCTTTTTAGAGGCAGAAGAGGTAACACGAGCTCTTTGCTGGAGAGGAGATACACAGTGAGGATCTCAAGGGCGTCCTCCCACTTTAGTGGGGGCTGCTCCAAACCTGGACTCATCCCCATCTGACTTATTTAAGCTAGAAACCTACCTTCACAGCCCAGCAATCCCACATTCCCACAATAAGAGCAGTGGGCTGAAGTGCCCCTCAGCCAAGGGTCTCCACCCAGCAGAAAGCCTAAATTCAGCTAAGATCATTGCTCTTAAGTGGACAGCTGGGGATTAGTAACTAGCTGCAAGTTCCTGGAGCAGGTTGGAAAGGGGCAGGCAGGGGGAAGGAAAGCCTCACCTGAGAAATAGTCAGCACAGGCGTTGCAAGATTGCGGCGTGTGGAGAATTATCGGCTGACACCACGTTTGGGACATTGCTGAGGGATTGGAAAGAGACAGACTGCACAGACTGATCAGGGCTCATGCACATATCCAGGGACAAGACACGAGAGCGTGGAGCACCGCGAGGCTCAACACGCACCCCCTGACACCCCAAACAAGCACGTACAAGAGCAAATTTTCTGTTTTAAAATAAAAGCAAAATAGGATTTTCAACTAGGTTTCTTGAAGGAGATGGAATGGAGGAAGCAAGCAGGGCAAAGACATTTCATTTCTTGCCAGGTTGCTCCTAAGCAGGTATCAGGCACTCAAAACCAAGAGGGGAGAGTCCCCTGAAGCAAATCCAAGGTGAGGAGCCTAGCACAGCCTTGCATAAAGGCTACCCGCCTCCCTCCCCCCTCCTCTGCTCACTTAAACAACATTGCTTTGAAAACACCCTAATAAGGAAACTCGGACGGAGGCCACCCTCCCCACACACACAACACAATTGGTGTATCCACTTTCCATTAGAGTATAGGAAGCCCGAAGAGCCCAGCAGCCCCCACTGACATCAAACTGCTAAAATAGGAGTTATCAGATGGAACGCGTGGGTCAGCATTGTGCCGCGAGACATAAAAAGGACCTCGGCATTAATGCAAGGAAATGTGACTATTGTGTGCAGAGTGATACCCATTCAGGCCCAGACCACTTGTCTCTGGACACTACTCTCCCTGGAATATCCTTGGCGCCAGCATCAAGCATTTCTCCTTGTCCCCTTAAGAAAAAACACACTAAAGAAGTTATCTCCGCAGCGGTGGGAGCCACGTTTTGCTAGCAGCAGCGGTGGGCCAGCACGTGCGCGTCTCGGGAGTGGACAGGCAGGAAATCGTCAATTCTCCGGCTCTAGCCATGGTCAATTGTCCAGAGGGGGGAACAGGCTTTAATTTCTCCTGAAGCTGAAGGTGCATTCCATTATTTTTCACCCCCTGCTCCTCCAACAAAGCCACATCCTGCCTGCCAATGAGGTTTTTGCTAGTGATCAGGATTCTTCCTCCTCTTCCCCCAAAAAACTCACACCCCTTTGGGCACCCTTTGACAGCTAAAGGCACCAATATGAGCACTGGCTGCAATTGGCAGCATAGGCTGCAAGAGGTTTAGTGGCTACTAGCACTAAAGCCAGACTTTAGTTTAAGAAAAACTCTGCCAACTCCTCTCCTGCAAGCTGGGAAGCAGGATTTTTAAGCCTCTCCAAGCCATGAAAATGTTTCCAAAACCTGCCCAATCTTTCCCAGATTGGGCAACTGATCCCATGCCACAAAGCATCCAGCTTCTAGAAAAAGCACACTTTTTGGGGGGAGCTATCAACTCTTGCTGAAGACTGACTTCTCCCCACCTAAACCTAATCTATAGAGCTCAGAGGCAGAAGAAAAGTCAGCTTGTTTTTAATCAGCTACCACAAGGAAGCAATAAATACCTAGTACAAAAGATCCAGGCGTCAAAACTAAGAAGCATTTTAGTATCTGGGCATCTACACTTAATCTAAGAGCAGCCCGTGATAATTTAAAACAAGACAGGCCTTACATTAAAAGGCAATAACTTCAAGAAACTGCAAGGTTTACATACACCTGTACACACAGCCCAACACTTCATGACAATGGCTAATTATCAGAGCATTATGGGCCATGCTATATTATGTTGGCTCAACGGTTCATCCCACACAGAGCTCTTTAAAAAGAGAAAAAACAGCAAAGTGCATCTAATTATGCTTGTAGTGAGCTGCACATCCATCATATGGAGATTAACAGCTCGACAAGCTGATAGCAGAGCTGTCATCAAGTGTGTAATTCCACTTATGTTGCTTGCCAGCACCCATACCCTGCACTACCACCTCTTCACCCTCCCCAGGAGCATTCACTAGCCCTATACCTGACAGTGGGCAACACCCTCACAGCAGCTTTCCAGAGGTGGCCTCTTGCAGAAAACAATTTAGCCCACAGAGCAAAGAACAAGGATGGAGACCAGAAGGGGCAGCTCCAACATCTCATAGCAGCTATTTTTTTCTTGTTTCAAGCTACCTTTTATTCTTTCCTGATGGAGACTGAGCAGTTGTGTTTTAAGCATCCAAGACCAGTGGTCAACCCCTCTCCAAACGGGCAGCAATCCAACCCCAAGCTGTTTTTGTGAAGCATTGCATGACAAGAGGGTGATATTCCCTACGGAGTCATTTGGCACAAGGAGGCTTTTCAGCTCATAGCCTTCACCCAACTCAGAAAGCAAAAAAAAAAGGAGATGGGGAACAGAAAGATAGCATTCCCGTATTTGTTTTTCACTGTTTAAACAGTACCAGAGCCTGATGCTGTCGATTCTTGGGCACTAGCTTCCCTGAGAACTCAAGTAATCTGTTTTTGTAGGTATTGTTTGCCTGGCCAGAGCAGTATTTTTGTCCCCAGGACTGTGGATAACACTGCAAGTGCTCAGCTAGAAACTCAAAGCAACACCCAGAGCAGCAGTGCAAGGGCATCTCTGAAAGCTGTCTCCTTGCATCCCCCCACATGAGAAACATCCCTAGAAGCACCTACATGTATCTCAAAGAATTTAAGCCTCATTTCTGGGAAGAGCTTAGATTATAAAGAAGAGTTTTTGTTTTTATTCTCCAAGTCATTCCAGTAGTTTGCATTAATTGTATAAGCAGAAGAGCTGAAGTTGGCTTGCCAAGAGAATCAGCTATGATTCCTTTACATCCAGAGACTGGTTTGGCACATTAAAGTCAACTCTGGAAGACAGTTCAGCCAAGCTACTTGGAGAAAGCACCAAAAGCCTAGAGCACTCCAGCACGTGAAGTTTGGAGAATCCCATGCATAATTCTCACATAAACACAGAGTTTCGGCTACCCGGGCCACTTTGATGCTGCTTATAGCAGGTAAAAGAGGTAGACAAGGCCTTACTTCATACCTGTCCTCCTAAAAAGTCTGGACTCTAGATTCTTGTAACCTACATCCCTGTGTTTGGAAAGGGACTTCAGCACTTCAGAAGTCCTTTTTTCCTTAGGCATCTCGAATACCTCAGCTAAAGAAAAAGGATACAACTAATACCAGCAAACATCACTGCTCGAGGGAAAGAAGGAAGCTTTGTCTGATCTTGAATAGAAGGGAAAACATTCATAACAAACCCAAGAGGACACAAGAAAAGATAGTTTCCTCAAACACAGAGCAATCTGCAGCACTTGCATTCCTCATCCCAAACAATGCACCCCACGGCATTAAGCCCAGACTTGTCATAGTACAGTTGCCCTTAAGTCTTTCAATTGAGATGGAATTTGTAAAACTACATGCTTTAAAAAGCACTAGATATGATTCCTAATTTAAAGTCTCTATTCACATTCAGAAAGTAGCCTTCAAGGTAGTCAAGCACAAGTCTGACATGCCTATTTTACATTGCTGTTTCCAAAAACTGCTTGTTATAGATTAATCAGGATCTGCTTACAATATAAAAACAACTTCTCTTAAACTTTAAGGCCTCTCCAATATTGTCATGCTAAGTACAATTCAGAGCCCTTAGCCTCTAATCTTCAGAAAAAGAGCCTATGTAGGCAGACTTCAGACTGCCTGCAGCAACTGGGATAAAACCAAGGCTTCTGGCTTGTCCCGAAGGCCACATTTTCCTAGGCACATACAATTAACACCAGTTTTTTTTAGCCTGACTCCTTTACTATTTAGCATGGGCCTTGCAAAGCATGTTAAAGCCATAGACTGAGTCCAACACAGCTGTGGGATTTCATTCCTCAACAGCAACCATTTTAAGACACCTTCACAATTCACCATAAACTAGTCTGCTCAGAGGTTCTCTCCAGCTTATACCCTACATTGGGCAAAGTTAAAGGATGCTGACCTTGCAGGGTGGATGTGACAAGCACACATTTATACAGGTATGTCCACTTGCAACAAGTGCGCAACAATTTTATTCACAGCCTCCTCTACCCGAGATGAGCACAGCATTGGGACATGCAGGATGGGACTAGGCAGTGCAACAGACCTCCCCAAATTCTTCAAAAAAAGCTCTCCCTCACTCAAAATACTTGGCACATGCAAGCCAAGGAACTGTGTGGTGCTGACAGCACAGATTGCCAAGCATGCAAATCTCAGTTCATTTAGCTGCTCTGCTATCCCATCTCACAGCTCTGCATGCAACACCCCAAGCAGGAAATTCTGTCCTCAAAGTCTTCTTCCACCACATGGAAAGCCTGCCTCATTGCAGATATCCATATTACCTATGCCTGTTGGCACACAGTTTGGTACTTGGGCCCTCAGTATGGAGCAGGCAGCTTTATATTTGTAAACAGAGCATAATGCAACAGCATATTGCTCATGTACAGAAATTTTCCACAGGATGGTTGAGGTTGGAAGGGACCTCTGGAGACCACCCAGTCCAACCCTGATGTCCAGCTGTAACACTAGATGTCCCCCACAAACACTGAGTGCACTTCCATTGCTAAACTGTCATCTTGCAGGAAAGCAGCCTTCCAGAAAGCACCAAAAACCACAGGACTCTACCCAAAACATCTTGTTCTGCAGACTGCACCTCCCTGATAAGTTGGGATATGGAGCGACTTGGACAAAACCCACCACAGGCTGCAGAAACAGCATCACACAAACCAAGGTGGGTCATCAGTTTGTGTTCAAGACAACTGACCTCAGCCAGACCAGTTCCTTCCTCATTTTTGATATCTAAGTACATTGGTAACAATAGCAGACTACTAAATATGAGAAACAGACACAGCTTCAAAACATCCAACACTAGCTTCACCTATTTGTTCACTATTCCTCCCCACCACCACTTGCTTTCTTTTCCAGCTGCTGGAGAGCAGCACCCAACTAGGATAAACCCATGGGCCTGACTCAGTTCTATTGTTTCCAAATGAAATTTAAAGCGCAGTTAAAAACACTCCTGAAAACCCCTGTTTTCCCAAGCCCCCCAAAAAGCAGTTGAATAAGAGCTAAGGAGGCCCTCCCACACACACCGCTCAGCAAATCACCAATTTCGCTACTAAAACAGCTGTCGGGGCCCACAGCAGCGGGGATGGTGGTGGTAGCAGCCAGTAGGCCCTGAAGGTGCTACCAGGCCCCTCCCCTCCGGCCTGTCTCCAGCCTCGCAGCAACCTGTGGGTTTCCAGCAGGACCTCTGCCTTACACACCGATTTTCCCCTTCATTGATGAAAACAGGGAAGATTAAAGAGAAAGAGAGCCAAGAGGCTTCACACAGGTGGCCAGAAGTCAGCTCTAGAGCCGTTTCAATCAGGTTTTCCCTGAAACCCAAAAACTCTTAAGAGGGTGCAGTTGGAGGTTTTAGCTTCTCTGAAAAACTTGCATTTTATTTATTTTTTTAAAATATATTTAAATCCCTCCTGCCCTGTGGCCAGGTCCCCACTCACCAGCAATGTTGGGGGGCACCTCCAAATTGACATTGACGAAGAAGCGGATGCTGTCTCCCGAGACTATGGAGGAGTTCACCGTGTCGAAGAGCTCCTCGCCACCCGCCTCCTCCTTGGCCTCGCAGCCATCGTCTGTGTCGCACTTGAGGTACCCTGCAGGCGAGAAGATGGTAAAGAAGCTGTTGATGGTCACTGCCACCCACATCTGAAGATTGGGGTGGGTGACATAACACCAAGTGCCACCACCATGCCAGAAGAGTGGCCCATGGTGGCCAATGTCAGCCTCACTCTTGGGTGATAGCTCCAGTGTGGGAGGCTCCAGGAGCTCGATGGCCCGGAGTCTGCCCATCAAGCACAAGACTTTTTAAAGGTTTCATTCTGGGTGGAAACAGTTTAGGATGTTAGGTCTCAACTCAGGAAGCAGAGACACACTCTCCTTTATTTTTTTGAGTGTTTTCAGAAGTGTGGCAGACACGGAGCTCCTGACACTGCAGCCACTCCACCAAGGCCAGGTCACAGCTTGCAGATCCATACAGGGCAGGCTCCTCTAAGGCCAAAAACTCTGCATGAAGACCATGATGCTGAAGGCAGAGCTGCCTCTTGGCCTCAGCCCACCCACTTCCCCTCAAACTCAACCTTTTTGCCATCTCCAGTTACTAGCACTACAGTCATTCTCCACACAACTTCACAACTCAAAACTGAGAAAAAAGGTTTCCAGGGAGACACCTGGTACAGACTTGACGCTTCCCACAAAGCTGAGGAACAGGTCAGAGGAGGCAGGGACATAAAGATAAACAAATTTCCCAATTAAAATTGGCAATTCTTCATCCTTTGGCAAGACGTAAGATTACAGCTTAACCTAGCCTGTTTTCCCCAACAGCAAACTAGCACCTCGCAGTATTTTATTCCAGAGCTAGAGGACTCCTGTGTTCATGCATCATGTTTAATTAGAAGAATTAGAAACACTATAGAACAGCCATTTTTACATTACTAGAATTATTCAGCAGCTTCTACCCATTTTCCTGACAAGTCTTTTATGCCTAATTTGAAGCAGGAGGGATATATTTTATTAGTTTGCTTTAGGCACTATAGCAAAATGAAAAGCATGAGCTCCAAGGCAGACTTGAATGGAAACTCTAAAATATTGATGGCATTTATTTTTTCTTTTAAGCATCATAAAAGGAAATGCAGATGCAACAGCACCAAGAGCAGCAGTTAAAGCACCACGTTCTTGAAATATCAAGCTGGCTGCTTGACACTGCAAAAACAAGCCCTGAACAGAGAGACCACAAACAGGAACTTGATGAACCAGGACACAGACTGCAGCACTTCCTGCTGCAAGCTCCATCCTGACATTTGTACTTGTCCCCACATGCAGACTAATAACACACACTTGGCATCTATTTCCCAAGGATAGCCCTAGCCTGTCCCAGGATCCAGAACACCCAAACCTTTAAGTGATTTCTGCTCAACAGTGCTTATCTAAAGCACAAGCAACAACTGTTTCCCCTTCCCTACCACTACCTGCCAAGCAGCCAGCAAAACACACAGAACATCCTACCCTTTACCACGGATGGAGTTTAAGACAGCTTTTACATCTCTGTAAGGCAGAAATTGGGCTAAAGCACTTAACATAAGTAGAGTGATGACAGCATGAGAATTAATTAGAAACACCTCAACATAGGTATGGTGCCACTATGGGCACCACACTGGGAGGTCTTTCCTCTGTAGAAGGCAGTCACTTGAGGACCAAATCTGTTTCCAGTTATCCCTGCCACCCTTGGGGAAGCCATGTATGATCAATATATAAAAAATATGTTTGGAAGAGGTGACAGTAGCAATTTAACAAAGAAAACTGATCATTAACCTGCTGGCTCTGTCAAAACTCTCCCTCAAAGACAACTCAGCTCATCTATGATCATGGTGGCTAGATGCATTCCTCATCTCTAACCCCAACCAGCCTGACTGGTACTTTCTAACTTGGATGACTGATTTCCCCCATCTGTAGACAGCACCAGTGGCCCCTGCAAATATTAGGGCTGTCAGCAAATCTAGGTATTAGTTGAGCTTCCCTATGCACAACAGGGAATCAGGCCTCAGTGATTCACAGTAGTGCCCAGGGGCAGACAGGGATGCCCACCACTGCCTGACCTTTCAAATCTTGGAGTCACCATCCTGGTTATGCCCAAGTAAGCTGTCACAACAAGTCTGTACAGCTCCCTTCTCCTTAGCGGGTCATACCAAAGGCACACAGGGGCTGAGGCAGTTCAAGCACACAATACCACTTTATCCCAGCTGCAGGGCTGGCAGTTGAGTTTTTCCAGCATCCTGATGCAATTAAGACACAAATGAGCAAGAGAACCTATGAGAAGGTTATCCATTTGCTTTCCAAGCCTTCCACAACTGGCTTAAGGAAGAAGTGGCAGCAGCAGGTCCTGAAAGCAGAGTTGGAGACGGGAAGAAACAGTGCAGGAGCTGGAAGGGCAAGGGTGGAGTAAGATCACAGGGTTGGGCAGAGGTCACCGAGGACTCTGGCAAGGGAAGCATCCTCAGTTCCTCCCTCTTTAGGGGAGGAAAGAGCAGAACAAAAGGCAGCCGAGCAGCATGTCCCTTGGGCAAGGGATGAACAAAACACTTGCATTGCAAATAATCCTGAATCTGGGCTGTACAGGAACTGAGCTTCCAGGCAGGTGTCTGCTTTGTCACTAACCTTAAACTTGGAGCCACTCCTACTTTGAGCCCTTCAGCCAGTGACTTTACTAGAGATTTTAACATAGCAGTGATTTGCTCCTGTCAAGGGTAGATATCAAGAAGATAAAAAAAACTACTTACCTGTCTTCTAGATGCAGACATTTTCCCTTCCCTCTGAATAGGACTCAACAGCCACCCCCAACTCTGGGGGTTTTCCCACCACCCTGAGGGATAACCCAGGGCCACCCTCTGCCCATGCTGCTTGACTACTGCAGATGCTATGGGCAACAGCAGAATAGGTTCACATCTCCTGGGGGGGCAGGTGCTGATCTGCCTTTTAAAGCAGTTTGGAGCAGGGCCTGATGCAGACATGGCATAATTTGGCCTCCTTCAGATGTTTGTAATTGTGAACTGATAAATATTGATCAGGTTTCCACATGGAGTAGCAGCTTGGCAACATTTCTTAGCCTGTGCTGTGAGCAGTTCCTGAGGGGTACAAGTCACACCTTTGCATATTGCCCAAAACTGGCTGAAAGATTCTACTATGAAATTTTTATCCATGACCACTATGCGCATCACTGGGTTGTCTTCACTCAAAACCAACATTCACCAAAGTGCTATGAGATACTACACAGTAGTGAGTCAAATCTGAGTAGTGAGTCAAATTTCAGCCTGTAAAATAGTCATTTTGCCTATACAAAATAATTTCTGCTAAGCAGAAGTACCAGATAGTGGCTTTTTTCACTGGGGAGCCCTCAAGTCACATGCACACTTTGCTTGACACTAAACTTCAAATGGCAGCAAGTCTTTTATGGCCATAGACCAAGTACATGGTGTGAGCCAGCCTGCAGCATTAACCCATCAGTGGGGTGCTAGCCTGGAAGAAATAGTTTCCCCATAGCCAGGAGGAGATGGAAGGAGAAAGGCTTAGTCTGTATATATATATGCAACTTATATCTAGAGAGAAGCAACAGCGCAACCTCACAAGAGGTAAAACACTGGATTGCAAGAAGCTGCCGGAGTTGGAACTAAGTTAAAGCTGGCTGAAACAGACACAGCCCTCTTGCACATTGAGGATCTGATGCTGGGATCAGAAGGATCTGCTTGGCACCTTTGTGTGCAAGGGCAGAAAGTCAAAGAATGTAGCTGCTGACAAACCCAAACACCCTCCTTCAGTGCTGCAGCTGAAGAGCAGCAGGGAAATACAAAAGCCACTCTTTACATATGGCCAAAGCATCTGTACTTTCAGCTGCCTATGGTCTTGCACCTCAGCTCACCATCTGTGATATTAAAATAAGCCCCACTCATTTTACAGGGTGCAGAGAAATGGATGCATTTCCTTCTCCAAAGCTGAGCACTAAGCACTTGCAGTAATTCCTCAGCCATTGATTCATCCTCCAAGTTGACTATTAATTCATCCTCCACGTTGAAATCACACTGAAGGATAAACTATATAGTTAAAGTGCTTCAACATAATGGCAACAAGCCTCAAACCTCAAGACTTTTCCCTCAAGCTTTACAGGACTGAACCTTCTTGTCCTCATCACCACATTTCACAGGAGCAGCACAGCAGAGCTGTTCATTTCACATGTGCCATCAGGGCTCATGCAAGGACCCTGTTGAAGATCGAAGTCCCCTGGTGTACCCTGCCTACGTCTGGGGCCAGTTGGAACTGCACCTTTTGCAGTTCATGCCTAGTCTGGGTTTATCTTGTCCTCCTCATTTTGCCATTATTCGAAATCAACTCCAGCTTCTCAAATCTGCTTTACCCTCTCCTCTCACTGCATCCTCCAGTCCTGTGACTAACCTTCCCCCTATCTGCACAGGCTGTTTCCCTGCAGCTCTTTTGCTTCTGAGCTGTGTTTTAACCATTTCTGATGGGAAAAGCAGCAAGTGAGCTGCAGCAGTTGAAGGTGACACCACCTCTCCCAGCTGTTTGAGCAGTACCTGGCAGCTAAAGCAATAAAAGTCAGCAGAGCAATGGTTACAAGAAAGCATCACTTCAAGGCTCACCACGTTCTCCAGAAATGCTTAATTGCTCTGTGGGAGCAGCACTCTCAGCCCAGGGGCTGCAGACTTCTCCAAAGCAGCAGAGATCTTCAGCTGTCAAGCTCAGCCGCCCAGGGGACCTGAAGCTATACTCCTGATGAGCACCTTTCTCAGTTTTTAATAAGTCTTTTCCTCAAACTTTTGTGCCACACCATAGCCAGGAAGGCTAGTTAGGCTTTTGCATGTTTTTTCAGAACCTTTTTCTGAGAATACTATTTTGGCTGAAGGAATAGCTCACAGAGTGGTTAAGCATACTAAACCCTCCTCCCAAGTGATTAGCCTAGCAGAAGTCAGCAGCTGAGGAAAAGACGACAAAAACCCCTCAGCTATCAGGAATCCTGAAGACCTGCTCCTCTTGTCCCTCTGCCCACCCAGCACAGCATGACAAGTCAGCAAATCAGGGGTGTTTTTTGAAAGGATATAAATGAAGTGCCCCATACCTTGGCCATCATGGTTTCAAACTGCAGTGCCAGGTTAACTTCACTTTGCTGACCCAAGCCTGAGACATTTGGGCTGAGAGACCATTTGTAATGCAGCATCCTCTCATGTCTCAGGTTATGAGACTGGCATAACACTTTGCTGTGCCTTATAGGAGGCACAAAGCCAAGTGCTGAACATTAACCAACATTTGCATCTGTAAGCATGTGTGCTAGCCAGGAGGTGAGGAGGACAGATGCATCTGTCCACCCTGATGCATGCACAGTAAGGCAGACAACATCTAAGGAGGTTTTCCAGCAGGTCAGGCATTTCCCCTTCTGGCATTGCTCAGATGTCACACAGCTCTAGGCACATACTTGCTCCATAACAAGAATTTCTCCTTCAGAAAAGATTTTCTTATTGTTTTAGTAGCAGTTACACAGATAAGGTTAAGACACATATCCTTGGATTTATCTGTCAAGTCTCAAAAGCTGGATTTCTGAAGGACCATATATATATACACACCATGTTAACACTCCCAATACTCAAATCAACTATCTGAAAACACCTGTTTTAGGCTGCTTTGTAAACTGGAGGTAAGTACAGGTCCAGAAGTGTTGTCAGTTACAGTACTTCTGCTTGCACAGCAATGCCTACTCCCTCAGTCAAATCAAAGCCTCACAGCAGTTGGTGTCTCCCCGAAAGCCTCAAAATCCAGAATCACGCAATAGTATCTGTTTAAGAAAGCAGAGCTTCCCTCTCCCATGAAAATGCTTCAAAAAGCCATAAACCTGAAACACACTGAGATTCTTTTGAGCACTTATGATTGGAAAGTCAGCAAGATAAGCTAGCCATGTCAAAAGACATCCCAGGTTTAAGTGAGTTTCTAGGCACTGAACAGTGAGCTGTGGGTTAGCTCCTTTTATTGGTTTTGCAAGAAAGCACTTGCAGTCTTCCTGCCAGAAGGCGAGTGCAGCGGTATGGCACTGCTCCTGTTCAGTTCAGCAGCCCCAGTCATTTTCCCCTGGAAAATAAAGGAAAAGGGAAAGACTCTCCTTCCAGTATCCCTACTTCAGAAATACTGGTCACCAAGCCCAATCCACTCAAGACAAAAATCCAGTCATTGGCCTCCCTGCTGTTTCACATAGGCCAAATTCTCTGTAGCAGTCACTGAAACACAGAGGTTTGCCAAGTTCTGGTCTTCGAGACCTACTCCTGTCCACTTCATCTGAAGCAGCACAGTTTAATTAAGGAGTAACAGGACAGGTAGTAATTCATACTTGATTTTAAAAGCAAAAGAAACCCCCACCAGCTAAAATATAGGTACTGCCCTAAAGCCAGGTCTGGTTCTCCAAATATTCAGTACTGATTAAAAAATGATTTTAAGATTCTCAAAAGGTCTTAGTTCACCTAAAATCTAGTTAGGATACAGGTATTAAGCTTCTTTAAAATATTCCCCTGGTTTTCCCTATTGCTGTAGAATTCAGCATGCTTTACCAAAAATAGACACTAATTTAAGAAAGGCATGAGGTTTTAATTAGCCTGAGCCAAAGTGATCAGCCTGAGCTGCAAGCTAAAGTGTAGAATTGCTGCATCTCAGGGAAAACACCTAAGTTCCCTGCATTAGGTAAAAAGCAAACATGGGATTCCTGAGAGAGGGAAACACTTTGTGCAGTCATCACCACTCTGCACACTATTCTAGAAACTGTTTTAAATCACGTGCTGCTCACACATGTACATATACCCCAAAGCAAGCTCCAGGTCATCTCATACATGGATTTTGAGATAGTTAAGCTTTTTTGGAGACAAAAAGTGAAAGCAATTAGATGAACAAAACAGCCTTAGATAAATGCTTGCCTAAGTTGGCACCTGCCTGCAGAAGTTAAACTTGAGAAATAGTCTCCACCAACCATTTATCACAGCAATCTGAAAAGCAGTCTAGAAAAGATTTCCCTTCTTACTGAAAAAAATTACTGCATGTCAGACAAGAACAATCGCAGAGCTGTAGCCACAGGACAATACTCTCCAGAGGCTGCTATCAAGTCACATTTTGCAAGGCTGTCTCCCACAAAATTAAACATTTAGGCCACGCTGATTAAATAAAGCAGCTCTGCATACTGCTGGATGCTTACTAGAATTTTAAGCTTTTTCCTTTGATTCATGGCTGAGAGATTCCCTGGCAAGACTAACTATTTTTGCCTCGAGGAGATTTACCAGTTGTCTAACAGGCAGCCACGTGGACAAGATTTATGTCAGCCCAAGGGAAGAGAACCTCAGATTAGGGTTGCTCACAGGCTGTGTTGACAGGCTGTTGTGGGATGGGTGCTGACATGAGCAAGAGGGGTCCAGTGGGCTTCCCTAGTTTGCCTCCCATGCTTGTGTTAGGAGGCCTCCTTTAGGAATCTTAATGGTACAAGTTGGGACAGGTTGGTGAATGACTTCTGTTGGCTGGTTTTATCCCAATGCTTTGGCTCCAGGTCCTGTGCAAGTCGTTCAAGGATCAGAAGAGGTAGGGAAGGGTTGGGTGATGCCTCTATGCTGTTGAGGAGCTGCAGCAAGCCCAAAAGATGAGGGCTTTCTCCCTCCTGTAGGAATGGCTACATCCTACATAGATGTAAACTCTGAATACGCCAAAACCATCAGTTAAGTCAACCTTTCTAACAAAGTAGAGGTAGAAAGCATTTAACAGGGGAGCCACTAACAACAGATGCATCTCCTTGAAGTGACAGATACCTCCTCTACTGGCCAGACATGGCTTCTCAGTTGTATACTTGATGCTATTTTATATTTGTGTCTCATTATAAGAAGTCAGATGAAAAGATAAACTTCCCATTGCCACTCCAATAATAATTCATAACATAGCTGAAAGAGCTGATCTGCTACAAAAAATCCAAATAAGAAAAACACCCAGGCACTTTTGAATTAAATCCAGTATTGTATTTTGCAGCCAGATTTCTAGGAAATGTTGTGAATAATCCAAGTAATTCAGTGGGACTGTTTTGTTTTTCTCTTTTTTAAATATAAAACACAGCAGCACGTGGAATTTCAGTTCTGTAACTGAATCCACAATAAAATGAACTCTCCTGATTTTTTTTTTTTTTTTTTTAATATAGACCTGATAACTTTTATTTCTGAGAACTAAGAGACCTGCAAGCTGTCCCTTCCAGCTCTGCATAGGTAGCAGCAGTGCCTCTCCTGCTGGTAAACTGGGCATCTCCTCAGGGAAACCCGTTGGGAAAAAGGTTTGTTTTTACAGAGACGTTCAGATTAATCTCTTACTTAGGCAAACAATTCAAAGACCGATAAAGGCAATTGTAAAAAAAGAAAAAACACAGCCCACATACCAAACTGAACTGCAAACTGAAAAACAAAAACAAGCAGATAAAATATATCCAAACATCCCAAGCCAGACTGGGGCCTTGGGGCCCTTCAGCAAAACTGCTATTTATTGTGCCAGCAAAACCAATTAATAAGTCAGAGGA
The DNA here is from genome assembly GCF_059628265.1 of Tinamus guttatus. Taxonomy (NCBI): domain Eukaryota; kingdom Metazoa; phylum Chordata; class Aves; order Tinamiformes; family Tinamidae; genus Tinamus; species Tinamus guttatus. The sequence continues at coordinate 4,039,351 of NW_028288752.1, forward strand.
GACCAAACAGTAAGAGATTTGCTCTGGAAGGCAAGATTTATGCTGCAAGATCTGTTGAGCCAGCTCTAAAACAATGACACAATTCAGATATCCCTGCTCTATATTGGGATCCTTTCCTTGGGATTTTGCAAGAGGAGCCACAAAAGCCTGCCAGCTCTGCATCTTTTATCATAGAAAGTTCCTGGGTCAATTAGGAAGCTCATCACATATTGGGAGGATTTAATCACTTGGAGCTAATACAAGTTTTTGCAGCTCACCCACTTGCAAGGAGCAGGGGATGCACACCCCTCCCTTGGCCCTGGGGGCCAAGGCACAAAGCAGGGCTTGATGAGTTGCTCTAAACATTAATTGCTGAGCTCCATTTCATCAGGGCTGCAATTATGCTCAGGTTTGGATTAGGTTTATACAATCATCTCAGTCACTTAAATTTGCCAGGAAGACAACTGATTCAACAGGTAACCTTGCTGGAGATTCAGGCAGCTTAAATATACCGCCTGTGCATGAGGCCAGGAAAGGAAGGGGGAAAAAACACCAAATACTCTGCTGTGCCAGACTTTGTTCATGTACAAGAGGCTTGTTCCACTGACACAAAAGTATGAGGAAAACACGTATTTTTAATCAGCAAGGTATTTTTGTCAGAGCATAAGTATTAGAACTACTTCAATATATGGGTCAAAACAGAGAGTAGCTAACAATCTCTACCATACTTTCATTAGCAGAAATGGAGTAGACCTGTTCCTCATTTGTTGGCCTCTACAGAGCCAGCTGTTCAATAGGATATTCTTCAAGTTTTATCATGTTCATCTGCCTTCTGCAAAATACTAACAGCCACAAAACTGACTTTCAAGTCCTTCCAGCAATACTGGAGAACTGAAGAAGAGTGGAAACCTGGAACTTGTGTCTGAAGTAGATGGCCCTGGTTTACTTTCACATACACTTCTTCATGAAAATAAGCTTCTCAAACCCCAGGTTTTTACCTAGTTAACTAGCTCAAGGAGATTGTTAAGGTGTCCCAGGATGTACCAACTGTCTGAGCTTTCAGAATCGCATCCATAAAGTGAAAAATCCTACTCAGGCTTTCTTCAGCTCCTGTTTTAGCAGGAGCTAGAAGTTACGCACTTCAGTAAGTTCTTACAAATAATAAATATCCAGGAGGTGTTTTTAATTTTTTTTTATTTAAACTAAAAACTGCTTTGGTGCTGCAGTAATGACTTCACTTTTAGTCAAAACAGAAGTTCCAGCTTTAAGTTTTAACCTTGCTGTGGCTGCTCGAGAGCCCAAGGGTAAGAAAGTTAGCTGGCAGAGACAGCTTGTAGAGCAGAGCACCACATTTAATGAAAAAGCATCCTAATTACTAATGCTGCAGAAAACCATATGCGTGAGACTTCAGGACCAGATAAGAAAAACATTTGACTACATAAGAGCAGTTGTATGAGAAACAATTTCTCTATCAAGAGGAAAAAAAAAAAAAAAAAACACACAAATACTAAGGGGAACCAAGGAAGAGTTGCTGTTTTTACAGCCTAGAAAATGTACTTGACATTCTTTTAGTTTTAAAGGTGGGGCAAGAGCATCTATTGGCATCTCTACTGAATCAGCTGATCATAGCAGAGTTCATGCTGCCAAGAAACAGCTTAATGATTACAGCTGTTTCAAAAGCACTCATTTTGAAACCATGTGAAAAGGTAACTTCTTATTGTAGTTTTGGGCAAGCCCTCAGGACTCCTATACATAAAGAGCCAAAGAAATGCCTTGCAGGGCAATGAACATGCATCTTGGAAACTCCCTAGATGTGCCATTCCTAAACTCTGAGAGAAGGAAAAAAATACATATATCAGGTAATAAAAAGTGACTCATCACCTATCACCAACTGAATTTTTAAAAGTGAGTTTATATAACTGGATGGCTCTGAGGAATAGCAGTTACAGTAGAGACAAAAGGAATCCACCATATTTTTGATTACAATTGGTGTTTATATTGTGTGCAGACTTCAGGAAGTTAAACAACCTTCCCTCCTTCCGCTGAAGGACAGTGGTACAACAGGAGAAAAAAGCCATACTCTTCCATAGAGTGTTAGTGTTAAAAAAAAAACCCACCACACTATAACAAACAGTAAAGCTTTTACAGGGACTGCCACAATTGCAACTATGTACCCCAAAACATCCAGGTGTCCAGTCACTTAAGCCACCTAGAAGAATACTCAAAACAGTTGATGTGCTAAAGGCAGCTGCACTGGAAGGAGGAATACAAACCCTTTCCAACTTATTGTACTAGGACAGACACCTACACTAACATTACCTCTGGCAGAAAGGCTAAGGACAAAGCAGGTAACATGTCCTTGGAAAGCTTGCAAACAGTAGGGAAATGAAGCCTTCCTGAGATTAGGCCCTTTCTTCCCTGCTCTTCTGAGCCCAAATCCAGGGTTTGGAAAAGACAGCTTACTAAAGCTGAGTTTTTGCTTCCAGTTTCATTCTTTCAGTCCTCAGAATTGACTCTATATAGTGCTTTAGGGAAGGCAAGTGAGCCATTGCCAGAAGCCCTGTCAGGAGTAATGCTAGATCTTATGCAGCTGTATTTGGTGTATATTAACTTCCCCTTCCCAGGTGGCTTAGCCCCTGGAACAAAAAAGGCCATCACTAACTACCAGCATCTGCAAGCCTAGGTAAATGAAGCATTTTAGTCCTATGCACCTTTCCAAGGGCAAGGGAAAACATCATGAAGTTAGTCTTGAATTGGGATCAGTGTTGTGTCTCACTAAACCTCCTGCACATGATTTTTCTCTCAAAGATGAAGAATTGGGATTCTGCTACACTTCAGGCATATACTTCTGACCTTTATCAGCAAGATATCTGTAACAGCTCAGCCAACTCTGTTGAAGCAGATGTGACAGGTTTCCAGAGACCACAGCTGAACCTTTTTGCAAAGGGAAATCCTTGAGAGCACTTTGGACTGTAGAATGCATTTACTGAAGCCATCCAACATTTGCCCAATGCTCTTGGCAAGACAACCGTGAGAGGAATCTAACACCTACACATAGTCTCAGTTCCAGAAAAGAAAAACAGAATAGCTACCAGTCTGCACAGCAGGAAAACATCCTGAAAGAATGTGAAAAACAAGGAACCACCCAGGACAGTCACTGCTGGCAACATGAAGAGGATTACTTACTGATTTGAATATCTAGAACATCTACAGAATTTAAAAATGCATTCTGCTCCCAGTGCTAGATTACACAACTATCACTCAACCCCGTGTTCAGGTGCTATTTAAACGAAATGGCTCTCATATCACTTGCTTCAAGTTCTCAGCTAACCCTGTAGCCCAGCTCATCCTCTGTAAGGAGATACAATGCACAAATAAGTCAAATAATACTTGCCACTCTCTTCAAAGAAGTATCCATTTCTTGACATGGCTGCTGGCGGAGACTCTGAAAAGACAGAAAGAGGAAGCATGAGTCAATGCTGGATGTTTTCACCTTACTGCTAAACTCATTGTAAGCATCCAATGTAGCAGAAAGCCGGCCCCAAAGTACACAGGCATCAGGGATTTTTCCGAGTGTGGCAACTTTAACCTTTTGTTTATTGACCTCTGCATTTACCAGAATCTTATACAGTCACAACCACTGTCTGAAAAAAGTTAAACCATCTCAAGCATCCAGTGCTGAGACCACAAAACAGCAAGATTGAAGACCAGGACGAGATCTGACAAATATTAAGAAATGTTACATACAAATACTAATAGAGGCTAGGCTTTTGAGACGCTGCTTTTTAATAGAAGCCATAATGAAATCCAGGTTGTATCTTATGCTTGGACAAACTGAACCAGTTTAATTTGGAAAGCAACAACTCTTGATTTAGAGGCAAACTAAATTTCACATCCCATTCTGCTGCTTCTAATCATTAGGATATCCCCATACCAATGCTTGGCACTTGCAGATAAGCACAAGAACACTTCAGCCTTCCTCTGCCAGCTTCCTGAGCTGGGGTCCAGCAGCAGACACGCACCATCTGCACCAACAGGGTCTCATAAGGAAGTGAAAAAGGATGCCTTGCCGACCACAACCGAGCTTGCAAACACTGCAGCACCAGGACTAAGTCCTCTTGCTTCACTGCAGGAGACATCTTATTTCTTAAGCATCCACTTCTACCATTATTACTGATAAAGCTTTACACTACAGACAAAGGGGTGTTCAAACAACATAGGAGCACACATATCTATTCCAGGCAGGACCAAAACCTGGTACCCAGCTCTAGAGTATTGTGTTTTAGTACTGGAAGTATTGGACTAGTCAGATTGTATGGACCAACATCTCTTTGCAGCTAGATGCTGCATTATATGGGTAGTTAAGAGCTCTACTTCCAGCCCTCAGCAGAGTCACCTAGACAGTCCGTGGGAAAACAGCTACCAGATGCTGCGTTTGTGTGTTTCTTCCCAGCCAAAATGCAATCAGAAAGAAATAAGTTTACTGTCTTTCCCCACTTCAGCAGGGTAATCAAGTATTACCTACGCAAGTCTGGGATGAATTTGGGCCAACAAGGAAAGAGGTTTTGCCTGCTTTATTGTTCTACAGATTAGGCTTCCTGCTTTTGAGGTATGAGAAAGCAAGTTCCCCAAAGATCTTTTCTCTACCCCATAACTTCCTTGGCTTACAGGTTATGGGCCTTTTTCATGCCGTACTTCCAAGCATCATAATTCACTCTGGTCCATCAGGAGACTTTGCGTGCCAGACAGATGAAGGATACGACTCTGGCACTAGCTCCATTCCCCAACTTTTAGCCCTCAGCTAGAACAGGGCTAGGAGCTTGTGCCAGCTCAATGCAGACACAGGTTCCTGGAGAGACACCCTAGTGACCATTTGAAATAAAAACACAAGTCAGGGCAATTCAAGTGTCTAGTCTGAGACAGAAACATAATGTTCCAAGTTCATCCCAGAACAATGGGTTGGAGAAACAAACCCATCGTGGCCAAGGGACACCGGTTACACGGGCCAATTGTTTCCCTCCACCTGGAAGGGAAGGAGAAGATCCATCCAGGCTGATTAGTATGTTCATGATCAAGGGAAGGGTGTTTTTTTTTTTTTTTTTTTTTTTTTTTAAAGGCTCTTATTGTGTAATGATTGCATTCACGCATTTCAGCAAAACAAAGAAAATAGCCTAGGTAGGAGGATTACCTAAGGAATAGCAGAGGTCAGCATTCCCACGTAGGATGGTATATTAATTTCTCATGTCTATCACAGATTCAGAGGAAGCCTAAAGCAACAGGTTCATCCCTTGCTAGGCAAAATAGGACACCCTTTGCTTTTACTATAACTGAATCCACAACCATTCCTACAGTTTAGATAATGCCCCATGGACATAAATTCAGTCTTTCTTTATCAGAAATACCTTCTAATTGCAGCATTGCCTGGACTGACATTACCCCTTCACAGGAGACTGGTCTCATCACTGCTTGGACAAGACATGAAAAGGGCAAGGCTGGGGTATCTCAGCAGGTAGCAGCATTTCATTAGGTGGCACTGTTTCCTCTGAGTCACTAATGAGCCACAGTCCCCTAGGCAACCAGCTCAGGCAATTAACTTGGAGGTGCTGCTTTTTTTCAGATGAGTCATAAAACAGAGGTCTTAACCTTGTAATTAAAGATGCAATGGCACGTTTGGAGAGACACACATGCACAAAAATGGGCGTTCACCCTACTATGTCCTGGCTAAATTCCAGCTTTGGTAATTTAGCTTCTCTCTGTATAACATAGTCCCACAGCTCTAACCAGATTCGGTTTTCAAACAGTTGTGCTAGAGCCTTTTGAAAGGTTCTTGCAACCTCCACAGAAGGGACTGAACACATCAATATTGAGAGCTGTCTGTAATGTGCCCAGGAGGTAAAAGTTGAGAGATTATTTATACAATTCCAAACACATGCACTAGCTCAAAATCCAACATATTTGTCAAAGTGTGGGTAAGGGCAGAGTGGGGGCTACACCACCTTTGAGACCATCTAAAGGAAGCAAAATCCACAGAACTGATCAGAATAAAGGAGACAGATTGGGGGAAGATGAAGATATCTTTCCTCCTTATATCAGACCTTCACCCCCATACTCCCACAACAGGTTTGGCACTAGCAGGCTCATCTTATTTAAGAGGTTACTAGCTATTGGTAAGGCCAACTAAACCATACCTGAGTGCATGCTGAGTGCCAGACAGCAAGTCAAGCATCAGTGATCATCATTCTTCTCCTCTCGAAGCTTAGGGGAATTTAATACCCGAGGTCTCTGCTCCTTAGTCATGTTTCACTGGAGACCGGACCAAGGGGCTCAAGCTGTGCAGAGCTGACAGCAAGTCATCGTCCTCTCTCCCTTAGCAATACAGCTACAGATACACAAGCAGCTACATTTCTTATCCCCCCTCTGCTCTTGAAATTCAAAACCCCAAACAGGGGGCAGTTATGACATAACAGCTATCAATGCATTTGTTTAGCTTAGAAACTTGTTATCTCTGCCTAGTCTTTGCCAAGGCTGTTAGAGATGCACAGGACAACGCTCCAGGGTTCACCCAGGGCCACAAAAGTGCTTCCATAAAGTATAAAAATCAGACCCTGTGCTAAGTTTTGTGGGTGGAGCGCAGACATACACTCTGCTGTAGGGGAAACCTTGATTACTGACAGGTAGGAGTTGTTCGTGGACCAGCACACTCACTTCTTCAATCCACAGCAGTGTTACATGTTCCTATCCTCTGCTCATTTCTGCCAGCTTTTCCCCTAAATTTAAGCAATTAAAATCCAATGAAGCAATTTCATTAAGATACAAGATCCAGCTTCTAGAGACAAAGTTGAAAAGCATTAGTGAGAAACTAAGACTTAACACAGCATATTCCTCCCCTTTCCTCTACCTAGTAATTATCAGATAATCAGCATCCCAGCTCTTCAGACCCTCATTGAAGACCTATAGAGAAAAATCAGACTCCAGTTGCTTTCACTGTCCAGCAAGACAAGATGCCATCTTCCATCATCTGCCAAAAACCCATGAAACAGCTCTTTTAAACAATTTAACTCTTATAAAAATGAAGAAAACTGTTTACTTAGTTTCTACTGCTAACCCGCCATATTCCCCGAATACCCCAAAGGGTATGACTACTTAAATGAGATTAAATTGGACAGTCATTAGAAGCATCAGGCCATAGTTTCTTTCTCAAAAAAAGAAAATAAATAGAGCTTTTCACTAGACTTTTTCTATTCCTTATGTTCACCAAAATCAAAGGTACAGCCCACAAAAGTGTGGGAATAAGAAAATACATATTTCTTTAGACTGAAATGCATATTTGAGAAGAGACAAGATTAAAAAAATAAGCTACTAGCATTTGAAGTTGTTCCAGTGACTTGAAGAGCCAGCAAAGGCATATGAAGCTTGTCTACCCTGCTGGTTAAGTACTATAAGTTTGAGTTTAGCATTAAGACTAGGACAAATTCATTGTTCTATAGTAAGAAGTATCAGAGAGTGGACATGCTTCCTCATTTCTTACATTCTTACCATTTTTACATTTGCATTTAACAACAAAAACAGATAAAACCCTACCGTGCTGTCTTCTATTATTAAATTCCTTTGGGAGATGTGCTTCAGATCTCCCAATAACCCAGTTTAACTCTCTTGTTTTAAAGTTAGTAATAAGCTGTCTTGATCCTTGCAATATTAGAAGATTACAAATAAAAACACATTCTCTGGATACTTTGGTAACTTGATTAAAATGTTCTGCTGCTGGCATCTTCCAAGTAAACAGATCTCTACAGCTTGAGCCTTACTGCAAAGCAAAATTTATCTTTAATGAGTCTGCAGCACGGACACTTTCACAAGGGGTCCCACAGACTTCTGCAACCTTATCGTCTCCTGCCAATAAAGCTCCCCAAGTTCTGGTACTTTTTTGTTTAACAGAAGTGTACTTAGAGGCAGTATTAAACAGTTATCTGAAAAACTTTTGCATTTACAGGCTTTTAATGACAACACCTCTTCCGCTGTAGAGGCTGCCTGCATTCAAATACATCGCGAGAAAATACAGGCAGCACTATTTCAGTTGTCCCTCAAGTATTGCTCCAGGATCAGAAACATTAGGTACCTTCCTTACTGATCTTCTACCCAGGGTGTGCTCCAGCACCTCATGCCCTGCATTGCTTCCTCCTTTTCTCAGCATGGCATTACTGGAGCTTTGGAGACAATTCTGAACCTCATCAGCACATACAATGCCTTGGCTCACAGTTATCAAGAGGCAAATCACTTAAGCTAGAAGAGTTATTCAGTTGAGTAGATTTTTGTTATAATTTCAATTTTCCCAAATGCCCTTCAGGAGTAATTACCAATTCTCGGCACAACCCCAGGAGACAGTTATCCAAGAAGAGGGGGTCTTTCAAAGCATAAGGAAGTCTTCAGCTTTCAAGCAAAGTTTTGGCCTCTGCAAGTTGCCTTCCAGGAACTCACTAGTCAAGGCTGAAGCATCTATCACTACCATTAAAGAAATAGGTACAGGCTTCCCTACACAGTAAGAACATTGGAGTTGGCCAGGCTACCTCAGGTAGGCTTGGTCCCAGATCTCACTTTGAATAAGCACATGTCCTTATCCAAACCCAGGCAAAACTAGAGGAAGAAAACAAAGCTGTCCATATCCAGGACCCCACCAGACCTGGTATTTTAATATTCAGCTGTGAATTAGCTCACTTTGTCCTCCTCCCCATATCATGCACAAACAGTGCAGGACAAGGGACTTGGCAGCTGTGTGTATAACCAGAGAGCTGAACCCAGGCATCACTGCACTCATGTGATCTGGGGCAGGGATGGAGCAGCAGATTTTACTCTCACATACCTAATAGCCAAGTTGCACTGCTTTCCTCCTCCACCCAAAGTCAGCTGAAAACCAGACAGACATAATAGAAAAACCACACAAAGAATTATACCCCATGAGAAAGCCTCCTGCAGGAGAAGACTTTTTTAAAAAAATTATGGGGAACTGACAGAAAGGACTTTGCAAGTGAATACAGAAATCTCTGTATGCAGCAAGAGCTGAACAACAGGGAGAGAAAACTTCATACTTCATTTGAGACACAGAACTGGATAGCATTAGAGGAATAGGAAATGAGCCCAACTGACAGCTAATAAGAGTCTGCTGACCACATTAACCTGCTGATCAGGTCTAAAGGTATTGATATCGCAGGATTTTTCTCAGGTAACATTGCTCATGTTTATGACACAATCATTTATAATAGTGGGTGTTCTAGACAGAACCAAAAAACAAGGTTTCCTGGCAGAGGCATTTGCTGTGAGTTATTTAAAACTGTTTAAGTCAGCAAGAACTAGTGAACAGCATCATTTGAAAACCTTCCCATTTTGCCTTAAGGTATAAGCAGAAATGACAAGTGGCACAAGTAACAAGTAGCTGACCCATTCCCATGGCACTGCATACATCAACTGGAAAGCTCTAGTGAAAAACACATCTGTCAGACAGCACAAAAATAAGACATCTTTATGCTGCCATTCTGGGCAATAATGATTCACATTCTAAACAAAGGCTTGAAATTCTACCCACTTTTCTTGTATGTTACACCTTTTAGATGTAGGAAAACAAAGCATAACTCATGTTTTCAGAACTGATCACCTTAATCCAAGGAAGTGTAAGATGAGTAAGGCATGGTTGTTAATACTGCTCAGGAAAGCTCCAGGACAAAAAAGCTCCAGGTAAGTACCATGCACAGGGCCAGCTCAAGTGTAGACTTCAATCCAGAAAGCACTTTATTCTGATAAAATTAGAAAAACTGTGTTATAGAATGAGCTCAGAGCAGGGGAAAACTTTGATATTCTGTCAAATGGCAATATCAGCACTACTGCCTTCCAGGGAGGTTTATCATCAGGGGAGAAAGCCAAGATCAACAAAAGGCCTCATCTTCCCAGCAATATTACCCCCTTACTCCTTCCCCTGTCCAAAACACCATGCATGCCTCTTGAATGAATGCACACATGTCAGGGTCTCATCCTAAGCAGAGGCTGCCAGTGGTAAAATCTTCTTTCCAAAGACATGCAAGAAAGACACTTTCCTTCTTCCCTTGTTTGTTATTCAGCTGATGGCTACCGTCACAGGGAAGGGTGAAGCAGAGCCGGGCAGACAACCTGCTTGCTGTGCCCCAAAATAGAGCTCTGCCTTCTTCAGCCCAGTTAGGTTTGCACAGTGCCTCTCCATTGCAGGTGGGGAATAAGAAGCTCCTAATGCTTTCTATAGCATCCAGTTATTAAAATCTCCACTGTGACAGCCTAAGGATATACTTGAGGTGGTATTCAAAGTAAAGGTGGACTCTCTCTGCCTACATTCCTCTTGCACACCACTTTACACCACATGGCTTCATGGGTTCTCATTCTTGCGAGGCCAACAAGTCTTTGCAAAATGCTGCCAGGTGCTGAAGGACAGCCATAATGCACCACAGCCCTTTAGTCTAAGGTACCTATACACACACAGCATGCCCCAAAGTTTAAAGCAGATGTTGGTACACTGTTGCAGCCATTGGCATGGCTTCAGAGCAGACTACTGATTTCTTCTGAGACCATAAGTGGGCTGTAGAACATATTCTTTATGTGCATAGAGCTACAGCGTACCCAAAAATCAGCTCATGAGATTTGTGAGGTAGCTCAAACAGCCACAGCCAGGCAAGATTTAAAGATACTACAAACTCCTTCACCTCAGTAAGCTTTTAGAAGATAAAACATCGCCACAGCTGGCATTAAGAAGGAAAATGCTTTTAAGCAGCTCAATCCAGTAGCAAATTATTACAGAGTCAAGAGACTCATTTAGAGGGACACCCAGCTTGGCTCTTCTGATGCACTGCAGTGCTAGGGACAGTGGCTAATCCAGCAGCAGTCCTTGCAGGAAGAATGTGTCTGTTGGTCAAAGGTACTTTACTCTCAAACCCTCTTCTCTTAAGAGAGACATGTGGATGTGTTTCACTCCACAATTGAAGGGTAAAGGCCCTTCACCCAATCTTTGCCTCCCAAAGGACTTAATAACCCCAGAGCTTCCATTTCTGGGACATAGTCTGCCTTAATTCCAAAAGGCTCTAACTCCTGGGATGTGTCCCATTTCTGTGCATGTTTAAGAAGAGTTTTCTAACTGCCTGACATTTCCAGGGCTACCCCAAAGTGCACCAGAGGTTGAGGAAAACTGCTCCATGGATCTAGCTAAACAGTATCCTTGACCAAAGCACAACTGTCCTGGGATGCTAATCCAGATCCAAGCCCTGCTGACAAAGGGAAAAAACCCAACTTTAATCCCTACTGAGCTGTGAGGCTGTAGACTAACAGCCCAGAGATTATATGCAAGGAGCTAGATATTCTTCAGACCCAGAGATGGGGATAAGGAGATCAATCATGCCACAGTCACTCTGATAAACAAAAAAATCCCAGCCTGACTTCAGAAGAATCTTATTTTCACAGTAGCTGGTGTGAGCAGAGCAAAAGCATCGTACTGAGAGGATAGAGCAGGAAGCTTCCTCCTGCCTGCTCACTCCCAGGCAAACACACACCCACGCACGAGTGCAGGCACCAGACGTCTGCTGCAGAGCATTTGCCTTAGTGCACTCAACACCTCTCCAGCCTCCTCTAGAGGATCTGACACCCAGTAAAACCCTTTGCTAGAAGGCAACCAGCTGCAGCAACAACTGCCACCCCAGACCTCCAAAAAGAGCAAGCAAGCTAGAGATGGGCATCAGGGCATTTGTGTTTAACTGGTAGCACCAGGCTCTCAGGGTTGACTCATCACAAATTAGCCCACCAGAGCAATTAATATGCAAGGCTGCCTCCCAGAGGTGATTTGGAAAAGGAAAGACCCAAGGAAGGAATTACTGTGCAGATGCTTTGCGGACACTTCCCGCTCCCCTCCTTAGCTCCATCTCTTGGCTGGATTCTCTACCCATGTCACATCAGGTCCCAGGGTGTCAGAGGGACTGAGGTCCTCAGTGCTTGGCACAACTGTGGCTGTCCAGGACAAAATTGCATGGGATTTATGCAAGACAGCAGCCTCTGTTAGTCAATTGGGAAAAGCAGAGCAGCCAGGAAAGTGCAACACTTTGGGACTGGGCTGGCAGACAAACTGGGGCAATTCACATTTTTCAAATTGAAAGGGGAGGTTTAATTGTTGAACCTGCTTAAAAGTGATTTAAGACTTGCAAGCATCACATGTGTAAGTGCTACATGGAGGAGAGAAAGCAAATACCACCACAGATCCCACAAGCTGGCAATGACCCAAGGACAGACCAGTCAAGGCCTTTCAGGAGACTTTCCCTGAAACATTTAAATAATTTAGAAAGCATTAACTCTTACTGACAGCTTCGCAGCCAGATATTTTACTTGCAGGGCCCTATCAAAAAGCACATGGCTTAACTAGAAAAGACATTTGACCAGCCCCCAGTCTTTGTGAGGATTCAATAGGGCTTCCCAAAGGTGCTTTGGATGTTTCCTTTTTGTTACAAGGCTTCTCTCACACAGGCTGGTCTTCCAGAGGCCACCACCTGCCACTTATCTGCATTACTGCTCTGCAAGACATGCAAAAATGATTAAAAGTCTATCAACATTTTACTTGCTCAGGGCTACCCAGATAAGGAAGCTGTTCCCTGGAACAGCTCAGCTAAATATTATAAAAACCCAAGAAGTCACAAGGCGTAGAATAATACATACAGCCCCCTTGTTCGGGGTTTGCATCAAAGATGCTCCTTTCCACCAGCAGCACCAAACTGTTTCACACTTGGTCATTCCCCCAGGGTACCCAAATCATGGGTTTTGCAACATTCAAGTCTTTACTCTCTATCTTACCACCACGAAGGTGGAAAACAACTGTTAAGGCAGCAGCTGTGGCTGGCCAAGTTTTGTAGCTAAGCTGTTTCTGCACCCCTGCCCATCACCACCCAAAGAGCATCTAAACAGACCAAGAGGCCAGCTTTAATTTGTACAAAATCAGAACTTAGATCAAAAACCAAGTTCTATACCCAAAATACTGAAAGGCACTTAGTGTAGCAGCTAGCTCAGATATTTACCTGATCACCAAAAAGTTGCATGTTTTCAGTTGTTGCTCCAGACACACTGAAATAAGTGAAAGCAGGCCCAGGTACACAAACAGCAGCCCAGCTGCCCTTTGCAGGTTGAACCCTCCCCATAAAAACAGGGATTTTTGGATCAAGACAGGTTTGGAAATAAAAAAAAAAAAAAAAAAAACACACACACACACTTGGTAACCCCATTGAGGTCCTATGCTGAGGAGCCACAAAACAGCAGCAACAACATGGGTGGGAGGACAACCAGGGAGCAAGCAAGCAGCACCACAACCTGCTTTTGCTGTCCATCATCAGCCCAAAATAAAGAAATACCCTGGTCCAGCTGGTGAAATAATTGCAGGCTGGCAGTACATGATAGAGTGTTATTCATGAGAACATTGTTTACAGTTCATCTACATGGCTTCCATGGCTACAGCGACAGGGACGATGCTCGCTACTGTTTTGGACCGATTGCATGGATGCGTTTTATTTTCTCCAAGCACCACACTTTGCCCACGTGAAGCATCAGTATGTAAAGCCTATCTGACAGGCTGTTAGGATGCTTCAGCATTCAAGAAGGAATAAATAGGTAAACTCCACACTCATTTCCCCATGCATTTCCTGAAACTTAAAAAAAAAAAAAAAAAAAAAAATCAAATTCTGGAAGACAGCACTCTGGTTCATTTAACCTGAATCCAAAAAGATATCCTCCAGCCCTAACCACAGCAGCACAGAGACATCAGCCACAAGCATTAGACAGCATTGCCAAACAGCAAAGCCTATTGAAATCACACCAAGTACTGCCTTACTTTAGTGAATTAAAGGGCTGACAGAGCTGCTTTTCCCAGCTCCCCTGTGCAATCACATCATCCAGCACCAGTAGCACTTCAGTATTTTTTCTTCTTTAGACCACAACTTACCTGCACTACTTCTTTAATAGAGATGCTGCTCAAATGCAAACAGCCCCAGAGGTCCCTTCCTTGGTGCTCTCCCCCACAGCGACCACTTGCTCCTGAGAGCCACTCGCTCAGGTGGCTGCCGAGGCAGCAGCTTGCGGTTTTTCAATGGCTCCAATATTAATCCATCCAGGGCATCTTTCTGCCTCACTTCCAATTGGCGCCTGGCAAATGGGTGGAGTGAGAGTGTGACCCATGAGAGCCCAGAGGTGCCCAGCCGATTCGGCTGCCCCAAAGCAGCCTCCGCACCGAGTCAAGCGCCGGGGCAGCGCGGATGCTGCCGGCCGGGGCTCTCCTTCCCGGCCAGGATGGGATCCAGGCTCCTGCAGCCACCAAGAGCTTTGCCTCTCGGAGCTATTTGCCTCTGGTAAGAAGGAGCCGGGGAAAGAAATAAATAAAGCACAGTTAAAGTGATCCTGTGCACAAACCCCTTCTGCGGGTGTTGTGCAAGCTCAGGTGCCTCCTTAAGAAAGCTTCGCAGTAGCTGAAAGTGAGAAGATACTGTACCTTATGGACAGTACAGAAAAAAAAGAATGAAGACACAGGAAGAAAAGAAAAAGGCTGCTGAGAGGTAGATAGAGCAAGTCTTAAAGACGCAGCTGCTGCATCCTGCGTGCCGGCTGCTGCCCGCTCGCAGAGCTGCGCTCAAGTGCCTCGCACGCCGCCCGAGCGCAGCAGCAGCGCAACGGTTAACGCAGAAACTCGGAGCCTGCACGAGACACAGGGCAGGCGGCCGCAGAGACAGCGAGCTGCAGGAAACAGAGCTCAGGAGACCTCACCTCAGCCAAGCAGACTTGTTTCCAAGCCTGTGCAACCAGCGAGCCACTCGCCAGCTCCTAAAAACCTTCAGGGAGGGAGATGCCACATCCTTTCCCCCCCTCCCTGCTTCTCCCCCTCCCCCCCAGTTTACTGCTTCACTTTCCTTATAATTCAAGATTTTCATAACAATAACCCAAGTCTCCCCAGCTGGGTGTTTAAAGCCTGGAGGAATGGTCTGTGCTGGCAAAAGAAACAAAAAATACCAAAACAAAACGCCACACACCAAAAACTCCAGAACTCCCCAAAGGAGCATTCAACCAGCCTTAAAAAAAAAAAAAACAAAAGCAAAAAAAAAGGCAAAAAAAAACCCACATACATACACACCACAGGATAGAGACCTAAATAAATATTTAATTGCCCAAATGCTGGATGACTGGGTCACTTCCATCTTCAGGAGCCTCACAGTAACTGGGACAATTATGGTGCCTGAGGAAGAAATTCAGAGGGACCAAGTTTACCAGGAGGCAGCCCAAACCCTCCATGGCAAAGCTACTGCTATAGACAGCTTTTAGCAGGCTGATTTGGTCAAAGCCACATATGCTCTAAGCTCCTGCCAGGGGACTGTTTCCGCTGCACAAAACCACCAGCAGTGCATGTTTTTAAACATCTCTTGCACATCTTCTCCACTGAGACTGCTCATCCCTTCCTGTTTGTGTGCCACCTGACCAGCTTTTCCAGGTAGGACCTCTCATGGTCAGGATACTCTTATTGTGTCCAAGAAGTTTTCTAGAGTTATGGAATACCCAGGCTCAGAAGGGGCCTTGGGTGCTCTCAGAGTGTGTCTGGCAGGACCTTATCTTGGGGAGGCCAACAGCTCCTCAAATGAGCTTCACAGATAGCAAGAGATTCCTCAAGCATCAGCACTTAAAGCCAGACTTGACCCCAAACAGGAGAATTGACTAAGTTTAGCAACTTCACCACAAAGCAGTGCATATAATTCATTTCTGAAGCAAGTAAACATCTAGGTTAATCTCTGCAGCTAGAGTAAAGATCAGTAACAGAGGGTCTTCCACCCTTCCACCACCCACCTATAACGCCATTAGACATTTAAACAACACCAAGCTCAAAGTGCCAGTGTTAAAGGTGACCTGAGCCCACCTAGACTTCAGCAGGTGGTTTAGGTATCCAACACCACCATATGTATTTTGGCAAGCAAAGTCTTATAGAGCAAGAGTCCAGCTACGATATTTATTTGTTGTTGCTGTTTGTTTGGTTTCTCCAAGCAGCTCATAGGAGCTCCTTGAAACAGAATGCAATTTCCCAAGCAAGTGCTAAGAGGAGAGGTCCCAAATGGAGAGTATTAACACAACCACCCAACACTACAGCCAAACTCAAGGCAACACCCAAGCATCACACCTGGGAACTCCCCAGATCCCACACCACCTTCCCAAACCTTTTCCACGCACCATCCACAGACCCGTTCCACCTGGTCACCAAGCGCTGGGGCCACGGGGCCAAGCTCTGCGCGGCATCGGCGCTGGCCCCGAACTGGCCATAGGGTGAGCGGAGAAACGTGAGCCGTGGGTAGCAGAACGGCGCCGGCTCCATGAGGACGGAGAAGACAGGCGAGCCCTGCACGAAGCAAAACGCGTCCCCCTTTGCCTCCTGGAGCAGCTACTCCAGGGACATGCAGGCTCGGAGCTGGCTTGTCACACGGCTCCTTCCCAGGGATTCGAGAAAGAAACCCCTATGGAAACCCCGTGCTGGCTGCGGCAGCCCAGTTGAGCACACTGGGAAGGCTGCGTCTCCAGCCTGTATTTAAGTGCGCCTCGCTCCGAGAGCAGAGATGCAGCACAGGAAGAGACAAATTCCAGCCCTGCGTCGGGCTGATAAGCCAGGTTTATAATATTCAAGAAGTATTGGCATTACTACAACTCCTCCTCCTCCCCCCTTTGAATATCTCCAGCAGTAGCTTGTTGTGCACAATAAGCAAAAAAAACCCTAATCCCTTTAAAAAAAACCCTGTTCCGGTGGGAACAGCCAATGCGTTGAATATAACAAACACACGCGTGTTAAACCCTGGGGATGCAATTAGGCTCCGAGCAGAGGGAAGAGGCATTGAACAACTGGAGAGGGAGACGTTCAACAGGAAAAGGAGGGCTGGGAAGAAACCTGGTGCCTGGCTCCGTGCCCCCCAAGATGCCTTTTGCAAGGGGACAAGCCAGAGGTGCAGTCCCCACCTCTGCAGGGTGGCAGTGCCTGCCCTGATGCTGTCCCCTTAGCTGAAAGGGGAGGAAGGCAGTCTTCCTCAGGCCGTGCTCCTCACAGGGCTTTCTGCCCCTCGTGCTGCCTCCAAGCAGGCTCACATGCTGCAATTCCCCCTTGGGCACAGTGGGACCTGTGGGGTTCACCCTGCTGTTGCTCCCATGTGAGAGTCTGTCCAGGCATCTTCAGGTCTGTTCAAAAGCTGGGCCAGGAGAAACCACCCATCAACCAAATAAACTGTGCAGCAGGGACTTTGTGAGCAGTCCCCTTTGGGGGTCTTTGGAGGAGCAGCACCAACAGCAAACCCAACCGTGCGAACTGCTCTTCAATCTTGTAGCTCAAACCCCACTACATACCAAAGGCTGTCTTGAAGAGCTTTTCTCCCTGCTGTGCTATGGGGCCACACTTGCTGTTCTTGCATGGGCCAGAGCTCATCCAAGCATGCAACCCTGCAGCACTCCCAGGCATGACTACCAGCCCCAAGAACAGTCACAAGGTCTGCAGCAAAGGATCCAGCTCCTCAAAACCAGAGCTCCAGGCAGAGCCCACATAAGACTTTCTCAACACAAACTTGGCATTTGTTGGTGACCTTGGTCCTGCTAGTGGCCAGGGTTAGTTTTTGCAGCAGTTTCTACAAGTAACACAGTTTGCTACTCCTTTTGCTACCCTACCAAAAGCACAGCTCCAACCAGGGCACAAGAGCTTGCAGAGACCTTTCTCCACTGATTCACCAGCAGGACTGAGTTGGCTGTGTCATACTGAAGCCCTTAGCACTGCTTCTCCCTGTCTTCCCTTTACGCCAGGGAGATCCTGAGTTGAATCTACAGAGGGAATCAAGTGACAGTTCAGTACTTTGATATCAGAGTGAGCACCAACAGATGCAGGAGTCTGTAGTACTCTGCTTCAGGGCCAGCAACTCAAATGCACAGCAGCTTTAATGGGAGCTTACACTGGATCATGTTTAGAAGTCCATGTGGCATTTTGAAAAAGGTCTCCAGTTGTACCAGATTCCACTGCGGAGTCCTGAAGGAGCTACTCTGCAGGCTTCAGAGTGACAAAACACTGCTTGCCCCCAAATTGGGGTTAATTCAGGGAACAAAGAGCCCCTGCACTCAATTTGTAGCTTTAAGTGTGGTGTGTCTTGGGGACCCTCTACTCTGTTTCCCAGCCACAGCACCCTGCCTGCACCTCTTCTAGCAGCAGACACTGAGGTAGTTTGGATTTAAAATAAGGCTGGTATCCACTGGTGCCCTTGGCAGGGATTTGCCTATTTAGAGAGCAGATGACAGCTTCACGATGACAAGCCATTAAAGTGTCCCAGACAGCTGGGTACTCCCAGAGAAACCCCACACAAGGGAATGGGGCCTTTCAAGAAGTGGTTTTGCACTAGGAAGGGCCTTGGTAGCTTAAGTATCATCCTGACCAGCACACAGAAAAGTTTGAAAGCCCTGTTGATGACTACCCAGGAACCTCCAAAAACACAGAATATTACAGTAATTCCCTAATAAGGGATTCCCCTGTAGATAATATGATTTAGGACATGTCTTTACACATAAATCATGCATATGGAATATCACTGCAGCTCTGCAAGTGCAGCATTTGTCATATAGAGTGCAACAAGCAAATAGTCATATCAAGCTAAAAACCAAGTCAAACTTTGCAGAAGGGAGCTTGGCAAGTTTGCTGCAAGGAATATTAAGCTTTTTTTTCTCCCCCCTGACATTAAGACAACATAGAAAGCTTCTGTTTCTGCATCCCTTGGCTTTTGAAGCCAAGGCATCTTTGTTTTCACATTCACTCAACAAACTGAAGTTCTAACAACTATTTACAGCCTCAAATTGATTTACTACAGCTTTACTCAAAGTCAAGGCACCAGGAGTTTACAGACTGGTATCTTATGCCACTGGGAGAGTCAAGCGAATGCTGTGCTCAAAAGCCAAACCCATATTTCTAGCCATGCTCATTTAAACAAGCTGAAGTGCTCAAATTACCAGGGAATGACACAAGACAGAGGAGCTTCCTCTGCGGTACATAATTTAACCAAGTGGCAACTGCCTAAAAGCCACAGACATTTCAGAACAAGAGGGCTTTGGCTGAGCTGCCTTGGCCAATGTGTCTCTGCTGTAGGAGGGAAGCAAGGACACAGCTCAGGGTTGTGTCACTTGGTGGCAGTGACCAAGGAGGTTCCCCTCACCTCTACAAAACCTTACATCACTGGTTCCTCCTGCCATGCAAGAGGAAATAGAGCCACCAGCTGTGATGCCAACCCTGAGTAACCCAGGCAAGAGTTAAAATGCTACAGGCTTGGCTGGGTCAAGCATCTTATCTCATGCTTGAGCTCCAGGGAACATAGAGCCATATCCCTGCTGAGCGGTGCTAAGGTCCTCACCTAAAACACACTCAGGTTATTAAGAAGTCCTTCAAAGAGTCGATTTCCACTGCTACTGAGATATTATTATTCTCCTGCACACCACTGATGACAACTAATGTGCCAGGCAAGACAACCAGTCTATACCACCAAGCCTTAAAGAGTGATGGCCCTGGACAGGAGAAGCGGCAGCAGGGAAGAAAACAGAAGAATAATATGCCTTCTGAAGAAAAAAATTATATATAAAAGCTATTTAACTGCAAGGGGACAAGGTGGCAGGGGCACTCTCCTCACCAGGAACACATCCCAGGGAGAAGCTGGAGGAACAGCCTGGAGCTCGCAGCTCCGCAGGCAGCAAAGCTGTTGTGCCACCTACAGTCGCTTCAACTCCAGAACAAACTTTCTGCCGTAAACTGCCGTGAAGCCCCCAACACTTAATTTAGCATAAAAACAGCACTAAATGCAGCCATGCTGATTAAGGAAGTGCTTCCTTTTGCAAGGCAGAGGAGAAAAAGCACATCAGAAAAAAGTTTTGCATGAATCAAGAGCAATGTTTTAAGCACATTTAAAGATCCAGCTTTTCAATACTGTCACGATTTTCCTAGGACACCCCAACAAGCCCTTTGCATTGGTTCAGTTTGAGCTACTAAGTTTTTTTTTTTTTTTTTTTTTTTTTTTTTTATTGTTGCTTTTACACCATTGCCCCTGTGCAGCCAGGCAGCACCACATCCGCCAGCAAAGCCACAGAGTGGAGTTAAATGCCACGCTCTGCCCTCCTCCCCCATAGGTATAAACAAGTACTGGAACACAGGAAAAAAAATAAAAACGATGGGAAATCCAAAGTTTCAATTGCTCCTTTATCCTTTGCTGGTTCCTTAGCACAGTATCAGCACCCGCTGGGTTTAAACTCACAGCTGTCAAATTCACTGGGATTTGCAGCGTGTTGTTAGCTCCAGGCAGACACCAACCAGCTCCTAAACAAAAGCCCTGGGTGCAGCTCTGAGCTCCCAAGTCACTCCCCCCGCACTGCAAGAGGAAAAACCAGGAGCCCAGGGTCCATTCCCATCCCCTCCGCACTGCGATTCTCACCCCCATCCAGCCCCTCTCCCCTTGCATCCCCAGCAAGGGGTGAGCAGAACCCTCACCCACAACCCCCCTTGCAAAACGCCAGGGCAAGGGCAGCCCCTGCAAGCCACCCGATGCAGCTCGTCACACTTGTGGCTCCCCCTCTTGCCCACTTTGCCTCTCACCACATGGCTGGAGGTGGAACACCCGTCTCGCTGCCATGGCTCCTGGGACCGCTTCGCCTTTTCCTCTCATCCCGTCTTCACCATCTTGACACTTTCGGACTTTTTTTTGTGGTTTGGGTTTTCGAGTTTTTATTATTTATTTCCTTCCCCCTCCTCTCTCACCCCTTCCAAAAAAGGGGTAGCGTGGCCAAAAATGAAACTCCCTGTGCACTAGTGCAGGCAGAAAGGGGAAGGGACCGTGCAGTGTCACACCCCTGCCTGGGTCCTAGCGCCCTCCCAGAGCCTCTGCCTGCACACCGGGGCTGGCCGAGGCCATGAACACAGCAGGGCAAGGCAGAGACATCGGGGTGACAGTGCCAGCAAGTGCCCAGCACCCCCCGGGCAGCTGCTTCGCCCCCAGGGCCACACTGCGATCCCCAGGGTTTGCTTGGCACAATGCCAAGATGCTGCCAACTGAGTCGCTGCAGCCTAAGGTGCACGGAAACACAGGTTGTACAGACTGGTGCTCCCCCAACTACGTTGGGTTTTTGACTTTTAAGTAAAATAGTCACTTCTTACTTTCCTTGGCAAGAAAAGTGTGCAGACTGCATGCAATGCTAGTAAAATCATTAATAGATGACAAGCAATTAGGGACACCAGCTCTAGGCAAAACGTGAAGTTAGCAAATCCTGATTCCCCAATATGCCCATGTTAAGGGCCAATTTATACCAAAAGGTCTCCTTATTTGGATCAGGTCTCTCTACCTTTGTCCAAAAGCCCCCTCAAAAACCTGGTTGCTCCAAGATAACCTGATGGGGCTTCAGTTGAATCAAAACCAGCCAACTTAACTTCAGAAGAACAAAGAGCCACCTATACAACCAAGCAAAAAATAGGTTTTCAAAATAGACACGCAGTGTTTGCTTAAAAAAAAAAAAAAAGGCAAGAAAACAAGCACACCACAAGCTACAGGAGACTTTGCTTTTAGTGAACTTTCCCCAGCTGCTACCTTGCTTGCAACCTAAGCAGCCCTTGGTGTTTTGCCCACCTGCATAAAGCACCCCAAAAGCAGGGGGGGTGCTGACACTAGGAATGCAAAACACAAAAATTGGAGGGGAGCAGGGGATCACAAGGAACCCAGCACACATCAGCAAAGCATAAATATCTCAGCACAGAAGTAATGAACATCTTTGGTTTCTTTTCAAGAGAGTATTGCTAAGTCCCTTGCTGGTGTCTGAATGCCATTTGCACCATCTGCAATATGTATTGGAGTATATACACAAGTATTTATCCTAACACAATAGAGTACATGATAAAAACTGACACCACCCCCCCCCAAAGCATTTCACCCACTTCCCCATTTTCCCTTCCTCCAGAAGGAGGAATCCAAGCTGAACTTGTTGGAGCAGTCAGTTTTAGAGGTTTTGCGGTTGCAAATAGGGGGAAATAGGCAAAAGTAGTAAATCCAGAAATGTCTTAGCATGCAATTGCTGTGGAAATTCTCAAGGCATTATACCAGGGCTGAGCCTTTCCTATCCTCAAAACCTAACCACATCCAGAAAAAAAATAAACAAAAACATCAAGTAACTGGCATCAATACAACCAGAGGTGAAGATCAGGTTCCATTCCACCTAAGGCCTGAAAGCTCAAACTAGTTCTAGATTCAGGTGGCACATCCTGGAAGAAAAAAAACCTTTATGCTTAACATACCTAGGTGAGTTGGAAGAAATAAATTTTCTGATTGAATGCTATGCCTCCTTCAGCTCTCAAGATTGATCTATGCAAAAACATCACAGGAGTGGGGAGCTCTGGTTTTTATATTTGTTTGAAAGACAGATATATTTCAACAATTTGTGGTTCTGAGTTTTGCTTATGCAGCATAAACCAAGCTTTGGTATTTGCATTAAACTCTGACACTGTACAGATTTAACTCCTTGTAAAAGTGGCTACACCAGGTGATTAGATGGAGTTTTTTGCAGTTGTCTGTTACTCAAGTTCAACAATTTCAGCAACCAAAGTTGGAACTGGGTGAAGCGCTATATGCAAGCCTTCCCAGGGACACCTGCACTATTTTGGAGGTGACAAGACGGATTTTAGAGGATACTCTAGGCCTAGGCAGAGCCTGGTCGCCACTCATGATCTGGCCTGCTCCTCCTGAAAGGAGGACAGCAAGGAAGGCTGAGCAGAAGCCTATGCCCACAGGATACTGAGGGTCACAACCTCCTCTCCCCCAGACACCATATTAAATTTCTTCTCTCAAACCCAGCTAGCTTTCACCATGAAGAATTACTGCAGGTGTCTCTTGCTAGAGATTAGTCCCACCATCAGGATCACTTTCAGAAAGATGACCACAGGTATCAGCTTATCTGATTTGATGTAAGGCACCAGTGTAGATATCAAATACCTTCTGTCTGGCGCTATCTAGTCTCTCCCAATGGCTCCAGGTCTGATCTCTGCAAGCATTTGAAACTCTTCATTGGTGTATTAAGCATGATCACCCAGAGATTAAAAAAGGCAAGAGTTGCACCCTAAAACCCAAGTCCTTCAACTTCTGAAGATCCTGATATTCACCTCTGGAAGATAAATAACTTGATGCACAGAGATAATTTCCTTTTGAGCAGCATGGTTGTTACCCCCTTTTAGCAAATCTTTTCAAAGACTATCTGATTGACCTTAAATACATCCCCCTCTGTACTTAAACTGGTTTTGTGATGAAACTAACTTGCAGTGGGCTTTTTGCTTACCTTCACAATCAAGTAATACAGGCCATGATCCTCTGGTGCAAGATCAGTCACATATGTTAGTAGAAAACACCTGGGTTTCCTCCAAACCATGGGCAGGTATCAGCTATACTCGTTTTTAAGGACATGGATGTCAAGATTTTTCTCATGGACTAGTAGCGGAGACAAGAGTCTGGAGCCCAGAAAGAAACACTAGGTGGACCCAAGCATTGCAGAGAAACTTGTGCAATACTAATGCATGAAGTTATTGCTGGGATTCCTATGCCTCTGACATAGCCAAAACTTTAAAGAGTTGTTCATGGGATCAAAGAGATTTAAGTAGCACTTCACTTGCACTCAGAGTTGTTTTATTCTGTTTTAGTCATGCCTGGAACTCCTTCCATCCCCTCCTTGGTCCCAGTTCTTTGACCATAACTCAGGTTAAACATGAGGTTGCTTCACAAATGAAGCTCTGTCAGACACAGCCTGGCTTGTGCAATGGGCTGCAAAGGGCCAGTTCTGTTTCCAGGATCATGCAATAAATGTTGCAGCACAGCAGAGGGAGCACAGAAACCTGCTGGGAACTCCCACCTCCAGGGGGGCCAGGAACCAGATCATGGCTTTTTCAAGCTTTTGGCATTAGGGAGAGTTAAGTGTTTACCCAACCACCAGTTTGCTTTAATGCTCTTCCAGCTGCCCACAGGGCTGGATCCCCCTAGTCTCTCCCAATGCAATCACCAAGGAACCCATTTCAGGATGCACATTTGAAGCTGTGCTGGCAACGTGGCCTGCAGAGGGGTTTTCCCAGATTGGTTTTGGACAAACTCTGCTAATCAGAGGAAAAAAGTATTGAAGGCCAAAGTGAACCTCAGTCTGAGCAGCTGCAGCTTGCAGGCTGAACACTGAGCATGGACTCAGCTACTGGGTTTATTTTTTTGATGGTTATTTTAAAGTCTATAGAGACACACCATGGCAGGACTGAATCAGTTCTTCCAGATGCAAGAGAGCATATCTCAAGTTGCCCTTTAGAAGACAGATCTCCTTTACTCTTAGGTTTCTCCCCCACCTTGCAGAGAAGCTCATCCAACGGGTAAATAAAGACCACTGAAAAGAAACAAAGCAGCAAAGAGGAAAGAACTATAACACATGAAAGGACTTGATCACACCTATCTCCCTATAACTGCTCTTTCTTTTTGAGAAGTGGAGGGACATTTTGTTTTTCTGACTAATGTTTATCTGGAAGTCTCTCCAGACTGCAGCCTGACACAGCTTTTGTCTCATTTCTAGAGCACGGCCTTGCTTTTGCTTGGGAAGAAGGAGATGAAGCTAAGGGTGCACCTCAGCACTAGTACATTGGGCAGCAGAATTCTTTACTCCTTCAGATAAAGAGCCTGACCCTCAGACACTGGGATCCCCTCCACTTTAAGGCAGGATTGGGGTCAGAGTTAAGAAACTCTGTTCATGGTTGTTTCACTATCAAAATAAAAATCCAATGCTATAGTAGTGGGGTATTCAAATCTACCCCTCTACTACTAGAGTAAGTTAACACCTGCAGCTTGAGCATTCAAGTGCCAGTTTACCTTTCCAAGGAAATTAAAGGGTGTCTCCACAGAGCTCTGCAAGCACATTTACATCTTATGGATCATTAAGAGAACATCCCCACACAAACTCCACAGCAGCAGGCAATCAGGGTCTGAAGCGCAGGTTACCCACACACTAGACAGCCTTGGCTTCATCCCCTTTCTGCTGGCCTGTGCCTGAACTGATGGGTCTCATCATTATGGGGTAGAGTATCTACTGATAGAGCAGGATCTCCAAGATCCATCAGTGCCACCAAAGTAACACTTCAGACATAGCATGCAGCAGGAATGAAAGTTAGCCTTCCACTGCTTCACTTAAATGAGAAGGCTACAAAAAAGGGCAAAAATACACCTTTAAATGATATTACAGCTATACAAAGTGTGCCGCTAACATAAGTAGGTCTTAGGCCGAGATAAAACACACAATAGAGATTTGTACAGAGCCACAACTGAATAGCTGACTTCAGCCTTAGTTTAGCCTCAGAGCATTAAGAGATTTGTAATTCCACTACCGAACACACTTGCCAGCCTTTTTTGTGCAAGAGCACAATTTAAAGAAAAAACCCTCAGTGACTAGTCTAGCCAGTGGAAACCCAGCCTCTCTTCTGCAGAGAGCAGAAACTCAGACAAGGGGAATGTTTTCACTACTGCTGGAGGCAACACACTGGAGATAACTAAATAAGTGCCATGCTAAACCCCTTATTTTCAGAACACTAATGGATTTAGAAATAAATGATTGTCCTTACCCAAGACTCAGCTGAACATGTTATGAAGCTCAATGAGCAGACTAGAGCAGCAGATCCAAATGATGTCACATAATAGAGCAATGAAGAATTACACAACTGAAAGCAATAGATAAAGAACAGGAACACTCAGCAACATCTCAAGTTGCAAGAACATTTAAGGTTTTTTTTTTTAAAAAAAAAAAAAAAAAGAAAAGGAAAAAGAAAAAAATCACTTGCAAAGCCCCTTGCTGCACACCCACTTAGATCACACTACATCTTTGGAAGTAAGGATTTACCTGTAGCCTTCATGATCATCAAGACGATGAGGGTACCAGTGCAGTCTCATATCAGGAAACAAAACCAAGAGCGAGGCTTAGGAAGTAATAGATATGAAAACAAACCTAATATAAAAATGACCTTTTTCCTGGAAAATATTTATTTTCAAGTCTCAGCAGCAGGTTCATGAGGACCTGCAGAAAGAAGCTGGTAGTGACAATCTGGAAGAGTTCTGAGAAGCTAAAAACCTTGCTTCTGACACAAAGGGATCATATGCTGGGATGCGGTTGTGAAGATTCTTCACACTTTGGGATGACAACTTTCATCTCACTGAGCAGATACAATTGCTGGCAGCAAATGCCCAAGAACAGAAGAAACCTCAAATTCCACAACAAGCTTCAAAGCCCAATAGTGTTTTACTTGCTGCTAAAACAGATTCAGTTTGCTATGCTTGTTTAATTTAATTTGTGGTGCATGAAAAGCCTCTCACTTCTATCCTTGAAGTGCCACCCTTCCCCAGCAATGTGACAGTAGTGCACAAGTAGCAGGAACACACCATTTCCAACAGCACAGTCCTCACTGATTACAAATTGACACCTCTGCTTTTGACAGCACAGACTGGGAATAATGTTCTGGATGCTTAATAAAATGTAGTAGAGGGATTTAAGGAAGACTACAAGTCCAAGTAGCCTACAGAGAAATGAATGTGACATACAGCATCCTCACTTGGATCCCCTTAGAGAAGGGGCATCTATATCTTCCATGGCAGATGAGCAGCAACCAAGGAACAGAGGCTGCTCTCATACTCAGGGTTACTGGATCTGCCCAATTTCAAGTCATTGCTTCAAAAAGGGACATTGCTTTTAACAAGCATTCTACCCCTCAGAAGCTGTGAATAATAAAAACACCACACACAAGCTAACACAGCCTCATAATGCAGTAGTTGAGCAGCACTTGGGGACTCTGCTCACAGGAAGGAGGATCATAGGATGCCCAGACCCAGTCCCTACAGGCAATGGAGGCCTTTTTGGCCAACCAGATAGGGGAGTTCATGGTGAGCTGAAGGCCCCACAAGCTCCATCAGCTATAGGGTTAGACACCAAGCTTCCACATACATGTACTTAATTGGAGTGCTAATTAGAGAGCTAAGCTCCAGCTTTGTGGACCAGTCCACAGCTTTACTTCCCCACCATTAGCACAAATCAAACTTTCAGGCTGGAATAAAGGGCCAAGGAAATGCTGCTGTTCCACTCCTCCAGAACAAACAAAACAAAAAATGCTTTAGCAGCACAGGTGGGACAAATTCCACTGAACAACTTTCAGTTTAGTAGAAGTTGAACCAACAAGCACAGAGCTGCCCAATTAGCTATATCCTACTTCCACTAGGAGAGGGAGGCATACATATTTTAGTCACCAAAACTGTAGATTTAAAGAGTTATTAGCCTCTTTCATGAGCCTCCTTGAGAAGGAACACTAGCACAGAGCAACCCCATTGCCTTTGCCTCCTTAAAATCACTCAAGTCTCAGCAAAAAACCATTCCATTCAATCCCTGCCCTAGAGATATGGGATAGAAATACTCTCACTTACAAGTGAGCCTTTCAGACCTAATTAGAGCATGAAAGCAGTGGCTGGTTACATACATACTGGAGCACAGACTATTCAAATAGTGCTCTTGTTAATCAAATAAACTTAATTTGTTGCTTGATGATCAGTGGCATAATGGACTGCAGGAGCTGCTGCCTGAAGATACAGTCACAGTTTTTCCTTACTTAGGCACACCAGACAGTTGCAGAGAGGCTGTCATCTAGGGCTGTTGAGCATGTCATTTTGCACCCCTGTCACTACAGCATAAGCACAAGTATCACATCTCAACAGCAAATTCAAGAGTTTGCAATCCAGCTCCCACACAAAGAAAGTTACCCTGCCACCAGATTAAAAGAAACCAAGCCCTTTTGATGTTAAAAGTTTAGCTTTCCCAAGTATAGAAGCTATTAGATAGCACTTGTTCTTTAGAACTGGTTTGGACCAGTAGCATTTCCCCCTGCCTGGGGGACTAGCTAAATAAAGCCCTTACTGCCTTTAGCTCAAGTTATTTTTTTTTCCTTCTTCATTAAATGCCATAAACTATTGATGCCATCACAGGCTTAACTATTCTTTCAGTGATTAGTGGCAAAGCACAAGGAGCCTCCTAACTGAAATACTTTTAGATTCTTGTTCAAAGACTCACTTGCACTTCTGTTAGTTAAGATGCTGCTTCATGGCATGACTATTTGCATGAAAGGGAGGGCAGTAATTTAGAGCCTTACTCTCTACCTTTAGCTCACTATTTCTCTGTGAAACATCCGTGATCTGTTGTACTACTCGGTCCTTTCCGGCCGGTTTTCCTAAATGCTAGGTGGCAGGTTCACTGTCAGCAGGTGAATGTTCATTTTCACAGGAGCTTAGAGGGTCTACAAACACAAGGCACTGATCTGAGGCTGGGACATATCCATCTGCACCCTTACCTCACCACCTCACTAGATATATTTTTAACTTCTATTCTAGCACTGAACATAAACCTCCATTTTCCCTAGGACATCTGCTCTCAAGGAGGAAGAAAGCACAGCTGGGTAAGCCATTCTTGAGATAATTCACCAGTTACTACTTCATCAAGAGTTGTGGAGAAAGAGGGAAACTGTTTTGTATGGAACTGGAAGCTTCTGGCTTAGTTTCAATTCTTTGCAAGGCAGAAAAAGAAACTTTCAGCCTTCAGAAAGCTGCCATCATGTCACCTGCTTGTCTGGAAGGGTTCAGAGGCACATCACTCCAAGAAAGCTTCCAAGCAGATTGGAAGTTGTGTTGTGCAGATTATGTTTTGTGGCTTATATTTCATGACTTTGTATGCATAAGCAATCAGTCTAGAGCTGGATAATTAAAGTTCTGACTATTAACACTATTACTTGGCATTAAGTATAAAGATGGGTAGGTTTCAAGCTTACAGTTGGAACTGCTCCCTCAAGGTTGTTGGCAGAACTGACAGGTTCCTGAGAGCAAACAATAAAATGATGGCAGTTTCTCAGAAGTGACCTGTGAGGAAAACAACTGTGGATAGGTTTCAAGACAGAGGAGCTGGAAAAGAACAGAACAAGACTGAACAAGGTAATTTCAACTGACGAGCAGGAAAGTTTTCAATGATTAAGCCATCAGACTATAATCTAGTCATCCTGTCCCATGAGAGTATTATTCCTGCACAAACTGGAGGGAAAAACAACAAAATCCCCAAAAAACACAGGTTACCATATAGCAATACAAGCCTTTTTAAATAGAGTTGAAAGGGGGCAAAAGTGAGTTCTATTCTCCAAATTAAGTCTTTCTTCCAGATCCATGCTACAAGAATATAGAATTACTTCGTGACAGGAAAAAAAAAAAATCTTCATATCTAGGGCAGTGTAAGATACTCAGTGTAATAGTCTTCTCCCTAAAGCCAGAGGTCTCTAGACTGCTATACAGCCATGTTCAAACACACAGACACTTAACCCTCTATTAGCTCTTAGAGAAAAGAATAGTAGCTTGAAATCTACAGCCCGTTTCTGGGACTCTGCTTTTTTCCTTTTTACATTAACCCAGCAATATCCATGGATTTTCCCCCTTCCTTTATTCTTCACTTGAAGTTGCAGAATTATATGGAAGGTCTTAAGACATTGGTATTAGTAGGACATTGACCCTAACATGGAAGCAAAATAGGTTTTAAGCCAAACTGACAAAATGCCAGCCCACAAAAGCCATTTGTCAGCTTGAAAGCTTTGTTCAGAAGTCTTCACCAAAACTGACTTCTGAGCAGCACGCTGCAGAGCCTGTTCTGCAGACAGTTGAAGTTACAACACCTATCCTGTTCTTCATTTCTGTGTTTTCAAGTGTCCTAGCTAAAGATAATGAGACTTGAAAAGAGCCACCTACAGAAGTGCTGGCACACTACCATCCATTCAAATGATTTCCTCTTGCAGACAGAGTGGCTCCTGACTAGAAATCCTGAGGAAGTAGGTAGCAAAGACTGAAATTAAAGCCCAGAGCAACTCAACAGTAATGAGCTTCTCCAGGGAAAAGCCACATGCCCTGCTCTTTCACCCAGTGCCCAGCAACCAAGGCCATGCAGATCAAGGATGCAGCAAGCAGCTACAGAACCAAATAAAAATCACATCTGAAACCAATTCCTTGACCACAAAGGACCGAACCCTCATTTTTTGGAGAATCAAAGTCAACGAAAGTTCAAAAGTTTGGTGTTCAACCAGGTGGCGAGTGTCTACAAAAGGAGCTTTGGTAGCATTGCTGATCTAACAGTACCAGGATAGCCAAGCCAGGAGCTTGGCCTTGCACAGCTTTAACCTTGGCTGCAGGACAGTCCCGCTAAATGCTTAAGGGAATCCAAATGTTCTTGGTACTGTAAAGGTTTCCCTAACTCACCTGAAAAAAGAAAAGCTTCAGAAGCATAGAGGAGGGGGAACACTAGTGTTTTTGATGCATCTTAAATCCCCTAAAGACAACTCCAGTAGGTATATCTGCAGAAATTAGCATTCAGCTTATTGAACTGACCCACAATTGCTGTTCCCTCTGAAGAATACTTCCACACTTTGGAAAGTTAGACTACTGTTTAATTTTGGGAACATTTGAGCTCAGATCTAGAAACAGCTCTTTAACTACTTTGAAATATTCCACCTCAAATACTGTCATTAACCATCTTCCCCAGCCTTGCAGCCACCCGGGTCACAGCATTACTTTATGCCTTCAAGGTGCTCTCACTTCCAGTCAACTACCAACAGCTTCTGTATTGCCATCAGCTTGCAAGATCCGAGGGGAGCAAATCAAGGCAGTGTTTTAAATGAATGACTGCATTGCTCAGGCAGATTGTGGCATTCATGTAGTACTGTTTACTGCCTGGAGATATAAAGCATACACAATGAGTACATGTCCTCTATTCACATGCATTGTACCTAGTATTTTACCGTAATTATTTTACTGACTACAGACACCAGGGAACCATACAGGATATTGCTGGCAGTTAGCTGCTGTCAACACGTGCCCCAGAACTCCCTCGGTTTAGTCAGAACATTTTGATAACTGCTACCTGAAATATTACAGCCAAAACAAAGTGATACTGTGCAGAACACTAAGCACTAACAGCCCAAGAGCAGTCAGCCAATACCACCTTCCTGGGCCTTTTGTCACCTCCTCACTGTAGGAGCATTCAGTGCCCAAGCAGTCAGGATGTGGATATCTGTTTTGGTCCTCATTGGTAAATTAAGCAGCCAGATCAATTTTGAGAGGCTTCCCTGAAGGGTTGGCCCAAGTTTGCAGCTCACTGTGAGCAATCCTTTAGCAAACAGCCTGTCCAGACGTCACGTCTCTGGTGTCTATGCCCTGGCGGCAGACTGGGCGAAGCACTTTGTGCCCTCACTGGAGACAGGCAGATTCTGTCCCAATACCAAGCACAGCTCAGGCTCCAAACTACCTCAAACCAGAAAGTAGATCTGGCACCACTTGAACACTCAAAATCTGTTTGTCTTGCCCTTATTGCCCAAGGTACATACTGCATCTCAGAATCATTTAGCACAATTTCCAGCTAATTTCAAACAGACTTATCACTGCCTCAATCTGGTGTGGATTGAGTCACCAGGCTGCTCTCAATCTCATTCATGAAAGATGCTGAAATTACTCAATAGTTGTGTCCCAAACCCACAGAGCATAGGGAAGTGCTGAGAACACCAAGCCAGACTTAAGGCTCAAAACCTATTTTTCTGAAGGATTAAAAGGATCAACTGGCACACCTCCTCCATAAAAAAAAGTCATGCACAAGTAACAAAAACAATAAATTTAAGCTCCTCTGGATACTTCCCAGTAGAAAATGGACAAGAGATGTAGAGAGTTACAGGCTCATTCCACCTTCTGACAACATTCATACAGGCATATTACTGGTTATGCTTCCTCCCCACATTCCCAGTAAAATTTCTTACAGAGAAAGCTAGCTGAGGCTCAAGAACACTTGTTATTGTGTACATTAGCTTTAAGTATAGTGGCAATTCCCAGGGATAGGTAAGGGCAAAGCAAGAGCATCAAGAGTTTAAGCTCATCTGCTGATCAAAGCACCTTCATGAAGCCCAGCATCCTGGCTTAGAAAACAGCTACAAGCAAATGCCTAGAACTTCCTCAACACCAGCTTAGCCTTTAAGGGAGACCCCCTAGGTTGTTCTGGACCTCTGTCAGCTCTGGATTCTAAGAACCTACCAAATTAGAGGTGAAGTTGCGGTACCTCATACACTTCAATGACCAGGAGACCTCACTGTCACCAAAAACTTTTATGGCATTGAAGTCTTGGTACACACTTGTTTAGTACATGTCTGGGAGACTGCAAGAACAGTCCTTTTCTGCCTGTGTCCTCCAGCCTTTGGAGCCAAACACTCTGAAGTGGAAGACCTCAGCAAGTCTGAGTAGCAGTTTCTGGATAGGTTCCAAGTGTTTTTCATAAACAGATCTTGGCCAACACACTTAGACTGGAAGGCTGGAAGTCCCAGCCTTTGCCAAGGCAAGCTGCTACTCATGTGCTTGTGCTACAATTATGTGTGTGAACCAGACTGCTACCTCATGGAAGCCTGAACAGGATCAGCAAGCACAGGAGCTATCCAGGGTATCCCAAAACATCATCTTCTTTCATCCACCCTCCAGCTCTGTAGAGCAGAGAGGGTGCTACACAATGGGCAGTCAGAGACCTCAGTTTGTCTGATGGGGTGCACCCCTGCACAGGCACCTCGTTTTGCTTTTCATCTGTTGTGGAATAGGTGCAGAAAGAGCCCATTCACATCAGGATGAGCTCTTGCCGCCTGGTTCACAGCTTGCTCAGGAACCTTTGTCCCAGGAAGACACAAGCTCCATGGATTTCCAATGGGTAGCCTTGCCCCCAGGCTTGCCACATGAAGCCAACACAGTTCATCAGCTCTGCCATCATTGGCTGTCCCCAAGGGAGGAAGGCCACAGCTACAGGCCAGTCCATATCACATCCACACTCCCGCTGCCCAGCCAAGAGCTTTCTGGCAGTTTCTTGTTGCAGAAACACACCCAGAGTTACGCAGCCAGCTTGCGCTGCTCCTCCAAATATAGCCGCACAAGGGCATGCATCCTCCCAGGCAGGAAGGCCCCCTGCCTCCGGAAGCAGCTCCGAGGGGAAGCGCTCGCTCAGCCGCTTCCTGACTCCGACAGCCGGGGAAGCTGTTTGTGCTGGCAGCCCCAGCACACTCAGCTCGCAACCATGACTGCTCCCAGCGGCCGCTGCATATCAGAGACTGAGCTGCAAGACTGGATAACAACATCCCAAGGATTCCCAAAACTCCACAGTCTTTCAGCATCTCCTCAGGGGGACCCCAGCTCCAGCATCACTTCCCCCCCCCCCCCCCCCATCTTCAAAAGGAAAGTGATGAAGATCATAGAGGTAGAGCTACTTGGCAGTTCGCAAGAGAAAGAGCCAGACTCCAGTCTCCCCCATTCCTGCTTGGTATCTGGGAAGTCCTTCCTACTCTTTTCCACTCATTCCAGCTCATTCTTTCCTCAGGAAAGCCTGACCTTCCCCCACCCTTCTTTCTTTATACCCTACAAAGGGGCTACTGCTGGGACAAACCCATCCCTATCAGGAGGGGCTGGGAAGAAAGCTGCAGCTTTCTTCCAGCATGTTCACTTTATGCTTCCTGGCTCATGGGGAAGAGAAAACAAAAATAGGACTTGTGCAAGAAATGCTGCATTTGATTACAGAATTTTGCCCATAAAGCAAATCCCAATTAATGGTGTCACTTATTAATGACACAATATTCCCAGGGCCACAGTCTGCTCACAACATTCAGTTCTTAGAAGAATTACACAGCAGGCAGGAGAGCAGGCAGCAGACCCTCAAAGCCTGCTTTCCAGGGTTTCAGAGACCTGGAGGAAGGCAGACACACATACATGATGCTTGAAGGCACATATCTGCAAGAGACTATCTAGGCAACCTGACTCTGTTTTCTTGGGGGCAAGGCCTGAATGTTTCCTAGCTCCAAAGTGCTCTGACCAGCTGTAGACATTAGCCTGCCTGCAGAAAGGTGTCTATCATCAATTTTTCTGCATCCAAAATTGCTCCTCGGGTAAGTCCTGTTTCTACAGCTCTTAACTGAGCAATATTATCCCTGCAATAACCAATTGCTGAGGAGTTCTCCAGACTCCCTTAATGTCCTCCACATAGAGGGCTGCTAGGTGGAGAGAGTGGACTGCACAGGTGTTTTTCTCATGGTGAGATCTCCACAGCCTCTTGGCAAAACATAAAAGTTTTGTTGTTGTTTTCCCCTGGAAACAAGAATCACCAGCCGGTTCTGCATATTGCTCCTTGCACACATCCTCACTCCTGAGCTGGGAGCAGGCTCTGCACAGGACCCTCTGACTGTACAGAGGTATTTCTTACCTCTCCTGGCCAAGCTGTCAGTCCCTCGCTGCAGCTCTTGCCACCCAGTTCTACCTCCTCCATGCCCATCCTCCACATAGGCTACTTCTTTGCAGGCATCTCCCCATCCTTCACCCAGCTCTCCCCAGCCCAGGCAGTCCCAGGACAAGCCCTCTTCGCACATACACACTCCCCTCCCTTCAACCCAATACACACCAAGGGTCAAAATCCATGTCTGCACTTGCAGGGACCCCAAATACCTTATTTCCCTGCAGGAGGCAGGTGACACCACTTATGCCTGAGACTGTCCCAGTAGATAGCTGCACTTTAATCATAGGGTCTTTTTAACTATACTAAACATCTTGCATTTGTCAGTATGATTGACTATACTTAAAACTCTGAGTTCTTGAGAGACTAATATGCTTCTATCTCTGCAAAACCACCAAAAACACACCACTTAGCAAAGGGATTTCTATAGTATTTCACTCATTGCAGTCACTCTCCTGGGCTGGATTGTCTTTAATGCTGCAAAGTTAACTCTTCCAAACAAAAGAGGGAACACAGAGGGTTATGACTTCCTTCTGTTAAGTCATTTAACAAGGAAGGAAACCCCAGCAGAATACACAGCACAGCATGTCCTGCTTTGTCCTGCGCCATAGGATTCCTGTTCTGCACATCTTGAATTTAGCTGAATTCAATTGCAGAGTTCTGCTTTTCTTCCCCTTCAAAAATAACATTTTAGCAAGCTGACATCTCAACATGAGTGCTTTTGAGTGTCAGTGGCTCTTCTGGCTGTACAAATGTGACAACCCCAAAAAAGTAGGCAACTAGAAGAGGCCTCAACCATCATGCAACAGCTATTTTTTTTTTTTTTTTTTAGGAGCCAGAGTGAAGCGCAGGAGAGGTGCACATGCTCCATTCCTCTCAGTCTTGCTGTGAGATTTTGTCCATAGTGAAGTCTCTTCCTCTGAAGATGCACATACAGACTAGTCTTCACAGCCTTGCCAGCTTCACGTGTTTATTGCAGCACAATCTCATAACCCCTCTCCAACACCGGAGGCCACCAATTTACAGCATGGATTGGCCATCAAACCCACAATTAGGGCTACTCAACAGCAAAGACCCCTTTGAAGTGGGCCTGAGCTCCTGGCCTTTTGAACTGCAGATGGGAAACTTGGAAGCTGGTTTTCTACACACCAAGTTCAAAGTTTCAGATGTGAAACCACACATTCACACAGAAATAGTAGCTGGAGTCCAAGTTCAAATGACACTCAGATCTGCTATAAATTGCTAAGATGCCTTTCAAGGGAGAAAAACTGTAAGAATTAAACACTCAACCTTGGAAAAAGATAAGTTTGCTCTCTGATTCTAACATGAGAATGTTAATTCCAAGTATTAACTTGGAATTTTTTTAATAGGCAGAAGTTATTTACATGGGACTCTTCTTAGGCCTGTGTCTGCAAAGTTGCCTATCTTGCAAGCTGGCTGGTTTTTGCAGTGCTTTAAACCTAAGCAGCTTTTTTTTTTTTTTTTTTTTTTAAATCTCAATTGTTTTTGCATTTTGTCTCAGGTAGAGTTCTTCGGATCAAAAAGCACTATTGACAGAGGAAAGGCTTTAGGCTAACAACTTCTGTACATTGGGTAGCTGGAGGCTCATACAAGACAGTTGCAGTCAGCACATCCCTCTCCCACTCCAAAAGGGATGCTCCACTACTGAGAACATTTCCTCAGTGCAGTATCAGATAAGGAAGGCTCCCAGGCAAAACAGAGCCCCAAACCACATCAGCACTGATGTAGAAAGCATGCAAGTGGGGAGAAATCAGAGGAGAAGTTCTAGCCTGTAACACTGCAGTATGGATAACCAACCCATAGTCCAATGCAGACTTCAGTCATCCCTCAGCAGGAGCCACAACTCTGATCTTTCTCAGCTGCTGCAGAAGATGAGGAACCAGACAGATGTGTCTATTGAAGGGGAAGAAATTCAACCCTCAAACAGCTGATGGCATTGAAGGAAGGGTTAGAGTGAAATGGTCTGGTTTTAGTTGGCATATTATTGCTGGAATGGCTTACAGGGTGAGCCAAGGGCTAATGTTCCCACAGGGAATTTCACACCCCTAAGTCATTGAGTTCTAGGTAATAGATATATGACCATTTTTCTGCCCTTCAGTAAAATTTAATTTCAAGAGCTCAGATAATAGCAGCATTTTTATATTAAGATAATACCTGATAACATAAGTGGGTATGAGAATGCTATTGTTTTAAATGTCAGCTCCCTCAAACTTCCTCTGGCTATTTCAACAGAACTTAAGGAGGTCACCACAAGTGGTCATTTAACTAACAACAAACTCATTTTAACAGCACAAGAAGAGTCACCTTCTTGGAGCATTAGTCTACAAGCAGCAGAGCTGCTCTAGGCAGACATAGTGGCCTTTTCATAGTGAGGGTCTCCCTGGATCTGCAGCTCAGTGCTCTGCCCACAAGCTGTACAGAGGCCAGAAGTCAGGTACTAGTATCTGAAGATGTTTTTACCCCCTCTGCAGTTGAAGCAGACATGCAGGCACTTCATATAGTATGTGCATCATATAACAACTTATTTTGTAAGTAGTATTCAGACAAAATAAGGCTGGTGTTGTCTTATTGCATCTCCCATCCTGGTTTTGCTAATAATTTAGCAGAGAAAACTTATGTTCAGTGGCATGCATACTAAAGTCTACCACAGATTCAGTTCCAATCTGTCAGTGCCAGATAGCCTCTTAGCAGGGTTTTAGAGGCAGCTAGAACTGCATGTTTGCAGTATGTTTTATCAGAAGTCATAATAGAGATGTATTTCACATCGCACTTCCATTCAGTCCTTTAGTCCCACATCAGACAGCCCACCATATTACCCAATATCCAGGATAACAGTATTAAGAGCTTGCTGGATGGCTTGTCACCCTGGGGAAGATGTTGCTTTACCCAAGTACAAGGTACAAACAGTAGTCTTGATACTTTAGCTGTTGCCTAAAAGCCACTACAAGAGGCTTCAGATCTGATCCAAAGTGAAAAGCAAGTCCTCCAGAGCCACACTTGCAGTGCTTCTTCCCAGGCCTCCACATACCATTTTCAGTGCTTCCTGCAATTCCTTCACACAAGCCATTGTAGCAGAGCTAAAGTCACAATTAAATGGAAGAATCTCAGTCCAAGGCCTCTCAAGGATTACAGAGGAAACATGTGCATAGCTGCATTTCTATATTCAACCTTTTTAAAAAAGCTCATTAAGTACACAGAGAGACCCTGCCCCACCCCGCATCTGCCTGCAGTCACTGGAGCCATTCTGTTAGTTGTTCTCCAAATTCATATTTCACACCACAAGTGGTGGTTCAAGCAATCATCCAAGCAAGCAAATAAATTTGTATTCTTCTCCAAGACACACAACACATGCCTCCCCAGATGCATATTTAATATTGAAGCAGGCTATCCTTTAAGAATCTTCCAAAAAATGTCATTCTCACATTCTCTCATCTGCAAAGCTAGAGAGACCAAGCGACCATTACGTTTATGCTGTTTGAATATTCTGCTATTAATATTTATCTGCATGTCAGTTATGAGATAGTACACACAAACCCTTACTTCAAGGATCCTTGCACTTCTTCACAACACCTACATTCCACCAGAAATGGTGGAAGACAACACCACAGTAGCAGGACATCAGGATAGACCAAGCAGTTCAAACAGCCTAGGATGACAGCCAGTTTTTACCAGCACCTCCAGCAGCTTGCCATTAAGCTGGAATTTGACCAATCACTAAGTCACTGATCTTCCTGAGCAAGCCAAAGGCCTTTGAATAATTCCAGAAGTTCGGCAAAACACATTTTACTTAGGCAGACACAATTTCCTTTGCATAGGCATTATCCTCTAGCAATACAGCTGAACTTCAAGTATGCCCTCTCAATCCCGTGGATATCAAACAGATAGTTACTTGAGTCACTGCTGAGCAAATTCATGTTTTACTTTAAAAACTTCTAACAGACATATTGCCATTCCGAAACAAAAGTAGACTTCTAGAGCAGATAAGCATCCTTAAGAGGCTTGGTATCCAAGAGCTTTCTCAAGCTGGAATAACTTTCAGTTATAGCTCTGGTCTCACTGTTATTTAAATATCAGCTAAATGGTGTACCAGAGAACAGCGCTGGGAAAAAAGGAGATATTCATACTGATTTTCTTGCCCAGCAAGTAAGGATTTATAATGAAATGTCAAGATACAGAGGTAGACTACCCATATGAGGGTGGCTGCTTAGAATTAATACCCATCACTTCAAGTTTCCTGTGCTTTTGTTGGCCTCCTTGTCACAGGTGGACTACATTGCCTCCCAGACCACACCTTTTCATATTTTTGGTGCAGCATTTCATACTCATGTATCACATTCCTCTAATAGCTGCAAGTGTTAAGTGTCATCATGAAAAACTCAAGTCATTAAGGAAAGTTCAGATAGTTCAGTAAACAGGTATATTCCTCAAAAGGAAACCTCTTTTCTGAGTGCCCTTCTAATAGAGGGTTCTTATCTGTACAGTTTTCACTCCCTAATGAAGATGGAGCTCTCCATACTCTTAAGTAAACCATAATAATGGTCTCCACTAACTTGTCATAGTTCTTCAGGCATTAGAAATCCTTGCTATCAGAAGACCCTAACTTAAATAAGTATTTAATACTTGGTGACAGCTACAAGCATTTGGCTTGACTATTTCTCCTCTCTGCATGAATAAATTTATCAAATAAAAATTTAGCAACTGAATTTTGATCATTGTTAGAGATTCAGTGTACAATTTTTTAAATGTCTTCTGTCATGCACATGCAGAAAAAGAACCTTCCAGGAGAATTAGCCACACACAAAACATTTATGCCCCACACATACACATACCCTCTTCGGGAATAACTCTTGAATAGCACTTCTTGTTCAAGCTCATTCTTGACCTCCTGCTCCTCCCCACATTACCATGCAACAACGAACCACGGCCAGATGTGCTGCATTGATTCATCAAGCCAGCCAAGGGGTTGAATGACTTTAAAGAACTTGGTTGCCACCAACAGCCAAGCATTTATTCCTAGGGCATACCACAAGATTAAAGCTAAGTATTGCTCAATAATTATGTAGTTATGGAAGCTGCCTCTGGAAAAGGGCTACAGACTCCTAAATTTAACACCTAGCAATAGTGAAAAAATTGGTGCCCAAACTTCTCTCTGGCTGACCTTACACTGCTTACCCAGAATCCAAGATGAAACGCGTCTTGAATTTCAGCACCATAGCTAATTGCTTACTGAACGTTGCAGCAATAGTTTTCCTATTAACTATTGTATATTAGAATGACATGAATGCAAGAGACAAGCATGAAGGCCCCCTCCTTCAGGGAAGTTTGAAGCTGAAGCAACATGATTTTTCAAATGCATTGTTAGCAGAAAGCCTTTCTGGAGGCTGTGACCTAAGGACAAACTCTTTCACAAGAGGCAGCTGGCAGGTCAGCTAAAGCCCCAGCCATATCCTGGAGCTGAACAGCATCTTCATTTTATGAGAACTGGTCTCCTCCACTCTGCAGGTATTCACTCAAAGGTAAGGATTTGTCCATAGATAGGGATAATCTCAACTTCCAGCACAGAAGTTTATGAATTGGAAGACAACCCACCAGCACTAAGCTGCATGAACTCTGCCTATTGAGAAGTCAGTTGCTTCAGAGTAAAGAACATACTGGTTTATAGCATTTGGAAGTCATGGAGGACCCTGAAGGCTCACCAACACTTACCATCCATTGCCACCACTTTATGAGAAGGAATAGAAACACAGTGGCTTCAGAACACCACACAACTAGTTCTCATACTTTGTTTCGCTTGCCCCCAATTCTACACTGACAGCAAACCTCTTTAGTAGGTCCATGCTGAAGTCCAGAGCAACAAGAAAAACAATTTTCCCAAGAATGTCAAGGTGTCAGTATCTCCTAGATGAGATATAATGGCATTCCCCTTCTTGTGCTCAGACTCCTAAGCTCTTGATCCCTTTGACCTTGTACACTTACTATGGCTCCAGAGGGACTACACAGAACATCCTCAGCCTACTCTGTGCTGTGAGGTTGCTAGAACAGAACTCTTCAAGAGGCAGCAGTGGTGACCACCTCAGTTTGAACACAGGTTACATTCATCAGCTACAAGCTTGCTTTGTGAGAGTTAGTGAGCAGCAAAACTTGCTATTTTTTGGTTAGTCCCATAGAATGGGACATCATGCAAACAAGCCAAGTGCAGAATTGCTTACACATGCCAAGCACCAAGGAACATTACAAGCAAGACTTCTCAGAGGCTTCACATGAGCCCACCTGTGATGCTAAGAGTAAATCAACCCTCCATCATCAAGCATAGCTGGGAACTAAAGTGACAGTTTTCAGATGAAAACACTAGCCTTGACCACTGAAAATATCTTCCTGAGTGCAATTAACCTGACTACTAAACACAAGCAATAGAGAGCACTGAGGGACAGTTCCTCTGATGGAAAGGGAGGGGGCTGCCAGCTGAAAAAAATCTCAGCATCACTAAGGCCTACTGCAAAAGCTAAAGCTCAGCCCTGCTGGTAGCATCACATACTTTCCAGCATCAGCCATGACAATTCAGTCCTGAGGAGAGGCATTCTAGAGCTATTAATACAAAAAAAAAAAAGCCAGTTTCTTCTTATGGAAATAGGAGAGCAGAAAGCTTCCTGGTGTGGATAGGGGTCCCTCATGCTCTAAAAAGCAGCAAGATAGATTGGAAATCCCCAGGATGGAGGATATGAGAGGGCATCACAACTGAAAAAAAGATGTTGTTCTTTTTTCCCCCCTCCAGGCTGCAGGAAAACAAGAACCTTCTAGTGCCTGTAGGCATTTTGGGTTACAAGAGTCATTAACCCATTACAGCCATTACAGCAGCAGCAGCCGGACTGAGGACAGGGACTTCAGCATGCCCCTAAGTCCACCATGAAGTACCAATTGATTCACCTGTACCAGGTCAGGCAAGCACCAGAAGTCCCAGAGCATGATGCATCTCTTTGCCCCCAGAATCCAGAGATACAGCCCCCCTGCAGCATAACTAGTCAAAACACACATGGCTGCCCATGATTGCAGAGCTCACACAGACATCAGAGCACACAAACATCACTAACCTTTCAAAGGAAGCATCTCCATTGCAGGGCACTTGCTTTAACAGGTCAGATGAACACAGTGCAAAACTCCTTAGAGAGGCCAAAGAACAAGCCTCCAGAGCTCAGACACCAATATAGTATTGATAAAAGCACATTCAAAATACTGAAGTCAGCCAACTCTGGCCTGCCATTTGAAGAATCACTAGATCAACACCAGGCTTATTCCTTAACATACAGACAGTAGGAGATGAAGTTTTTAGAGCTGTTGAATCACACCCATTCTTAAAAATAAATCAACTATTAAAAGACATGCTACTTTAGAGATACATATTCCTCATTGTCCTAATTACAGAGTTGACTGAACGCAGCTCTTTGAAAAATGAAACATGGCTGTTGTCATGCTGTTTCAGCAGGGTGGTGTGTCAGAGGAAGTTCTCCAGCAGACAATGTTCTTTCAGGGTCTGATTGTATATCTAAGGGAGGGCCACATGGCCCATGACCCCTGAAATGCATCTATTAAAGAAAATAAGACTCACAAGCACACAATCATTTCCATTTGTCTTTTGTACTATTGTGGTAGACAAGAATACTGGGCTATTTAAACAGGAATGATGTGGGGTCTGTGCAAGAGTGTGGCAAGGCTGAATTAAACCCATCATGTTCTTAGGGGAATTCAGCAGGACTTGATTTTTACGAGACTTTTCAAGAGATTATCTTCCTTTCAAGGCTGTGTCTTTAGACAGTATTAAGGCTGCCTAACCCTTCCCAGTACTGTTTTCAGTTGCTTATAAGTTCACCAAGTCCTGGCTGTTTGAGATAGGAGTTTGCATGCTAGTTGGGTCTGCCCCAGGCAGAGTTGTTTTGGAACATGTGAATTCAACTGCTTCTCAGAAAGCAGCATGGGAATAAACACATTGTTTTGTTCAATTTCTGGTGACTTTTTTGAAAAGCCTGAGACCCATGATTTAAGAACTGGGACTTTAACGAGCAGAGGATAAGCTTTTTGTGTCAAATTTAAATTTTTGTCATCACTGAAAATCTAGGCAAATTATAAGCCTTTAGAGGGGAGGAGAAAGAGCAGCTAAATTGCATATGTTCAACAGCCCTTGGACTTTGGAATTTAAGGCTCAATGGTTTTGGCTTTGCTATGCAGACTT
Source organism: Tinamus guttatus (assembly GCF_059628265.1). Classification (NCBI taxonomy): domain Eukaryota; kingdom Metazoa; phylum Chordata; class Aves; order Tinamiformes; family Tinamidae; genus Tinamus; species Tinamus guttatus. The sequence goes on from NW_028288752.1 coordinate 4,081,991, forward strand.
GGAAGCAGGTACGAGGCAGACAGGAGGTAACTAAGATTAGCAGTCATAAGAAAAAATGACAGCAGCAGGAGATAACGCCACAAGGATCAAGAACTGAAGATCCAAATGTAATGAGTTTGATGCCACTATGTCAGAGAACCAGGCTAGGAAAACTGAAGAGTTTCAATGAGTGACAGCGTAAAGAAAAACAGATAAATCTTCTTGTCTCTACCAGAAAATATGCCCTCTACTGCTGGGGGGGCAAAACAGATAAGATCCTCATTTCTCCCATTATCCATGGGATGGGAACCCTGGTGACCAAAACATATCACATACCTAGCATCACCCAACCAGAGATGCCATTTGCTGCTGCAAAGTTCTCACATTAAGGAGCATCCTCCTCCTGGTAGGACTCAAAATGGGAACCTGCTGATAGACCACACAGACACCAGCAGAGTTGCATTGGTAAATGCTTTCACAGTAGCAGGCCGGAAGCAACTTCCACAAGTTTTTCCTGTTTTGTGAATGAAAGAATATAAGTCAGTCTTTAATTACTCAACTATAAAACAGACAGCACTAATTCATTATTCTGTGCTTCTGAGCAGTGGTTTGTGGCCTGCACATTTTTAGCAGTTTGGCTTGAGGTTGTGCCTCAAAGCTTTGCACTCAAGTGAAACCTATCTGGAACACTAGTATTTGCTGAGAGTTATTTAACATTTGTATAACCTTATATCTGATTATTCATCTTTCGTGATTCTCCAAAACAAAGACAAGTGTACAACTATAGTTCAGACTTAAGTCCTCTGTGGTGCATCAGTTCAGTCACAAACAAATCTGTCACCATTGGTACAGATGGGCCCCAGATTCTCAGATCGAAGGGGCCAATATACTACTGTCTTTTCAGTCTTGTGCTACTATAACAACCAGGTAGCCTGCAAAGCTTATAAATACAATACATCGTTATGCCATTCTGTCTGATGTCCATAGCATTCAGATGAAGGAATCATTTCCAGTGAACACAACCTATGCACAAGTTTCAAGTAATCTTCTAAAATGCGCATGGCAGAGGCTGGATGAACAGAACTTTAATTTCCCCCTTTTTCTTCAAAATTAACTTCAGACAAGAAGTCTGGCAACACCCAGGACACTTCATGCTTACAGTTAAAGCTTAATGAAATGGCAAAAGCATAATTGGAGCATTTAAAAAGATCTGCTCATAGATAGAAAAAAATAGACCTCTCTAAACCAAAGGCATACCAGATCTTTAAGAAGAAAGATCTCCACATGAGTCACAGTAGTTCACCACCTCTTCCTATATGGGGCTGGACTTCCTTAGTATATTTGAGCTCACCTTTTAGCTGAAGACTTTTCTGGAATGCTTTGATGTTTGTTAGAAGCATAAGGAACTAAACTTGAGAGGTGAAAATATTATACATAGTTTATCTCATCTCTGACCCCAGGAGCTGTTCCTATAGCCCACATTAAAAAGGACAATTTTACATGTGTTTTTCTGGTTGTGCGGAAAGATGGCAGGGGTTAAAAAAACATTTTTCATGCTTTATTCAGGCTAAAATAAAAGCATGTAATAGCATCTGAAAATAGACTAAAATTGGATCTGTTACACTGCTTCATTGAATTAACAGCCTACAGGAAGGTAATCAAGCCTGCCCCTCATGAGTCCATCCCTAAACCTTACCCTGGGCAATTCAGTTTCACCATCTGAAAGTCCACCACACTTATTGTCTATTTACTGAAGTTTAGAAGCTTGTTTGCAATAGAATCTCTTTCATAAATGACATTTTTGGATTCCTAACCTAGGCAGAGACCACATTAACAGTTCTACCATATATTTTAAAAGCAGAAGTTTCACCTTGGGGTAGGTAAGAGCAATCATTCCACTAATCTCTGCAAAGAAAAGTGCTCCTTAGGGATCTTAGCTCAGGCCTAAAGGTGTCAACCAACTTTAGCTTGCCTTACCATGTCATACTTTAAGAAGTGCCAGGGCCAGCAAGCCCCTTTTAAAAGGGTCTTTATTCATTTTAAGGCCTAACAGGACCAGTAGAAAGTTAGAAAAGGACATTCTTTGAGTCTAATGATATCAAGCCAGAGTGTTATATTCAAGTAGAATTATCTCTTTGCTTCCCACTTGTTTAGAGCAGTTCAGATACTACTTCACATGTTTCTCCCACAAGTTATTTCCTTGCGAGATTCTGAAATATTATGCCATCTTGTTAAATAAAAAAAAAAGTCCCTCCTCAAAGGGAATCTTAATTCTATATATGCACACACAGGCTTAATAGGCCTCTAATTAGACTTTAAAGCCTCCAACATAGGTATCCCCTCTTTCATTATGTTTCTCTTCATCTCCCACTTAGAACACAGTTCAGGTTTAAGCACCAGTCTCCTCAAACCCAATATCTCCATGGATGAAGTCAGGATCAATTCTATATCCATGCTCTCATCCCAGTATGAACTAGTACAGCCCATCAGTGCTTTTCCTCACTGGAAAAGGAGCAAGCAGTAGGTCCTAGTTCCATCCCCTCCAGCTTCACTTAATGTCATCTCAAACCTACGCAGTTCACTCAGCTAATGAATAAATGTGAACTATATTATCGCTTCCTCCAAGCTTGTACTGTCAGCTCCTAAAGGTGTATTCTCTTTCAAGACAGCTGCAGAGCTCTTCCTTTGTTTTCCTGTTAGAAGTTCACTGCTGTAAACCTGTACCAATTTCCTTAGAGAAAGTTTTCTTACTCTTGAAAATAACCTCACCCACATCTGCTTTTTTCAACCAAGGTAATATCAGCCTGGGTGATGCTGGCATGCCAAAAAGCACCAGTCTTGGGGAAGGTTTAACTCCTAGTGTAGCCATATGTGATTGTTGGTAAAATTTACTTTTATCTGCACAGGGAAGCTTTGCTTCAGAAAATGCCAAACCTTGCCTCAAAGCCTCAGACTTGATGCACACCCAGGCTATTAGAGAGCAGATTGATGAATCCCATTTTCATGAAGCAACAGGAAAGTGTCAGTCTGTGCCTGCCAAGACATAGCTGGTCCAAAGACCTTGTTTTCCCACCAACCAATGACTTTACCAAACCCCATTACATGGTTGCCTGTGCACACGCTCCTGGATCAATGGTGGAATAAACTCACATTTGTCCTGTCTCAGATACCATCATCCAGCATGAAATAAGCCAGCCAAGGGGGAAGAAGTTCAACTGTATAATATTGAATAGCTTGTCAGAATAAGTTTAATCCAGCCATCTTCCCTCAAGCAAGTATTATCTAACTAGATTACAGGGCTTTGTATGCTCAAAGGGAAGTCTCTGACTCCCCCCTACTTCAAGGAAGTAGAGAGAGGTGGATTATGCAAATAAAAAGTGGCTGCACAACCCAACTTGGCCATAACTCTGGCACCTGGGGTTTGCAGTGGATAAACAGGTCTCTTCTTGGGAAGCAGGATAACAACTACTCATCTACAGATTTATCCTTGCATCAAATTCACAGGTGGATTCCCAAGCATCCAGTGGTGCAGAGAGCTCTTAATACAGACTGCCATTGGACATTTCACTGTTTTCCTTTCTTTTCAGGCATGCAAAGGTCTTCATATCAGCGAGATCACCCATCAACTGGGCATACAGCTTGTTATTAAAGGAAGGAGACAAGTGGTACTATTATATAAAAGTCTAGCTTCCTTAAAGGGAAAAGAAACTAAAAGCACCACCTACATAGTTGTTAGCCTTCTTCAAATAGCCAGCACAGGGACTACAGTAGATCAGAGTGACAAGAATTGGATGCAGCACAAAGATGCAGGCTCAGCCAACTTCGATTCTTCAAAGACTGTGACAATTCATGACATACAAGTCCAGGGAAACTCTGCCAAGAATTAAGTACTTTAGAAACAGTAAAGGTAGGCAAAAACCAAGATTTTTTCTGTTTTGGTCTGAGATTAAAAAAAAAAAAAGCGCATCCCTGGCCTAAACAAACAGTCAACTACAGGCTTCCAGGACAAAGCAGCTATTTCATGCCTCCCATGCAGGGAATCACAGCACTAATATGTCATTACCATCCTGCTCCTGAATTCCCACATCTCAGAGGCAAGGGGAACACTAGAGGGACAACCCTCCTGAGGAAACACATATTGGCTGCTCCTGTGTTCACCACTTGGCAGAAATTGCATCAAAAACTAGACTTTTGTAGCCATATTGATCATATAAATAGCACACAAACAGACTGGCAAGGGATTAGTCCCAGAACTACCATCTAGATATCTAGAGACTAGACTAGGAAAGGATTAGAGGCTAGTAAATTAAGCAGCACATCAGTACTTATGACATGCGTACTAAAATTTCAAGACATGAATCCATAAGGTAGCAACATTCAGCCTCTACAATTTGTAGAAGACATTTTCCACAAGCACACATGAACATACTGATAGAAGCACATTTACACAGATGCAGCAGCACTTTTGCTATTCAAATGGCAGATGTCATTCAAATCCTAATTGCAAATGGATTGTCTGCACCACCAGCAGATCCAGATGCATTTGTATGGAGGAAGTTGGCATTTCCCACCACTTCTTCTCCAAGACAGGCCAGCTGTAGTGCTCTACATCATTCCCAGGAGGAGAATTGCAGATGAACCCCTGGATCAGAGACAGGGAGAAGCATGGGGACCATAGCAGTGTGGATACAGCAATGGATATTGCAAGGACCTGACAGTTTTTCTGCACTGCAGTGTGATCCATTTGTAGGGACAAGATGAACACCAAGTCTGTATACCACAAGGAAAGAAAATTCTGGAGCAGGTTTATGCTCAGCTGCCTAGGCTGCTTTAGCAAGGAGACATATATAGCTTTCATAATCCAGACAGTTGTGGACAGCTTCAGTTGACACAAGGCAAGAACCTTGTATAACTGTTCTGCTATCAAGCACATCACATAGCATGCACTAAACCAGCCAGCTCAAACAGACCCCTTTGAAGCCCCACAGACCTGTGTGTAAGCAGACGTATAATGCCCAAACCACTTCCATCAAAACCAAAGGGGACCTGGAGCAAGAAGTGTACTAGCCTGACTTCATGACAAAAATAACCAAGCTTTAATAGACCTCATGTCTGGGTTCAGACATCACAAGCATTTACATAAGACTGTTGAAATCCTAGGGAGATTTTACATATAGACACTTCTTTCAAGTAAAAGTGTCTATCATTCCAAAGTCACCACCACATCAGGAAACAAGACAGGGCCAATGAATAGCTGCTACATTAAGGTGCCAGGCCTTAAAGACAGGAATCTGAGGAGTCACCTGAGGAATTCTATCCTCCTTGTCCATGCAGGCAAAACCCTTTAAGCTGTTGGTTGAGTCAGAAGTCAATTGTTCCAGTGCTAAACCATCAAGGCGAAGTTTTATTCCTTTTTTACTGACCAAGTTGATAGCTAACCACCAAGGTACAGCCTGTTTGTTGTCAACTTAAACCTTTTGTCACCTTAATGATAGACAAGAATGAGTCTGAGGATCAATTCACCTCCCTCAAGTGCGTCATTGCTCCTGAAGGAACACAGCAGGAAGTGACTTATTTGGGAAAATACCAATATTTAAAACAACTGAAGAAAATCCTCTGATGCCAGAGATACAGCATGGTTACTGTTATTCTTGAAATCTTAGACCAGGAAACTAGTTAGGGCATCCTCTAACAGGACCTAGAAAACTACCCATAGCTGTAGGATCACTACTCATGTACTAACATCTCTTAACGATACATCTCCTTTGGATATTGGCACATATGAACCTGGGTGTAACAAACCCATGGTGTTTTTGACTAGGTCAAGGTCAGACTGGGAAAGATAGTGACTTCTACTCCCTTTCAGAGCGAGAGGGAGAATTAAACTCTTGTCCAACTGTTTGCTATTTGAGCATTGCTTTTTCTAGAAGAGGAATATCTGATGAGATAGCCAACCTATAAACATACACTCCCCTTCCACAGTGTAGGGAGTCTTAACCACAATTTTAAAGCAAGAAACTCTAGTCATTATAAATTCCAAGGGAGACAAATTCAGATTTGCTACTCAACATCACAAGCAAGGTAAAGTTAAAGTTATCCTGCCTGAGAACATGGCAATTCTGGCCTCAGGAGTCAAGACAGGCTTCTTGCCCCCTAAGGCTACCAAACACTAGTTAACTTTGAGCAATGATTTTTTTCTCCTGGGGAAAAAAAGAACTGGGTCTCCCACAGGGAGCCAGCATTTAAGGACCTTTTCCTCAAAACAAAAGATCTTGTTGGGGGGGAAATCCTGACTGTGTGACTTCCGCTACAAAATTTTTAGACAGGACTCCACTTAAGTGCCTTCCCCATTTCTTAGAAAGAGGGCATGGAATTAGCACTGGTGGTTTCCTCCCATTCTAAGTTTTCACTTAGAAAGTCCCAAGCAAGAGCTTTCTAGGTACTTAGGTAGATTGTCCTTGAACTGTTTAATTTCATGCAGATAGAAGCTCTTATGACGCACTGGCAATGCAGTTACAAGGAAGCAATTCCTCCCTGCTATTTAGCACTGATGAGACCACTTCTGGCATGTTGTGCCCACTTCTGGACTCACCAGTACAGCTAGAGTGAAAACACTAGAACAGCTAGAGAAACATGAGAAACATCCAGGAGATCTGTTCAGCATGAAGAAATGGCTAAGGAACCATGGCTAATGTTGCTGCCTCTGACTACCTAGCAGAAGGCTATTCCAAAGACAGCCCGACTTCAGATGTGCACCCCAAAAAGATGAGGGACAACATGACCACAGAAAGCGAAATTCTATACCAATATGAGCTTTTTCCTCCCAGGTGGTTAAATACAGAACCAGCTTCTCAGAGATGGAAGAGTTCTCCACTTCTCTCTCTCAAAGATATATAGACTTGAAAGAGCCATTAACAACTTGGCCCAACTTTGAGGTCAGTCCAGCTTAGAGAAGGGAGCTGAACTGAAATCCGCCAGAGGTTCCATCTAGCCTCACCTGTTCTCTAATTCTAAGCAACAGTCTTAACACTAGTAAAATAATATTCTGCTCAGGAAGCTGGAGTTAAAGGCACTTTCCCTTCAGGATAGCAGCTGCACAGGTAAGTTACAGTTCCACTCCAAACTCCTCTTCCACACACATTGAAAATAATCCTATTGAGGAGGGAAGAAAACTTTCTGCCACTCTTGCTATTGAAAGATTTGTCAGAGGGATACCAAGCAATAGGTCCTTTCCCTCCCAAAAAAAATAAAATAAAAAAATAAGTCAGGCCTAAAATTTAGCTGGAGACAACATGATGCTAGGAAGACAGCCAGGCCAAACACTGCAGATTCATTCCATTGAATGGATAGCACTGCAAAATTATTTTCACAGAAGGTGAGGGGACCATGGCACAGTGCCAGTCCTGCCATATTCACACCCTCCTAACCTTTTACTGTAGGTTACTGCCTTACAGGGGCTCCATACAGCTACAGCAGCCTGCGTGCTCATTCCTGTACATCAGCTTCCCTGCTCTGAGCAGTCAGAAGACTTGGAGCAAACAGCATTTCTGACAGCTGTCTAACAAGCATTCCTTGCAGAATTAGTTTCTAAATGCAGCCAAATCAAAGCAAACTCTGGCTTGCCTGCCAGGAGATAATGATCAGACACACACACAATGCACAATCCTCAGATCAAGAGGAAAAAAACAGCCCATTTGCAGAGAAGAAAAAAGGTTTTCTATACTTCAAGATGAACAAGTTATCTGTTTACAAGATGCAAGCCTCCAAGAAGCAACATTGTTAGCAAAGAGATGCCCCTTTGAGGGTCTGTGACCCTCAAAGGGGCATCTCTTTGCTAACAATGTTGCTTCTTGGAGGCTTGCATCTTGTAAACAGATAACTTGTACATCTTGAAGTATCGAAAACCTTTCTTTCCTTCTCTGCAAATAGGGACTGAAAACCCAACAGCTTCCCTAATGGGATTAAAGAACATTCAAACAGCTTTACTGGTCATACTGCAATTATTCAAGGCATTCTATAGCATAAAATTTATTTTCCTACTGCTATCACAACCATATTCTTTCACAAGAAGCCCCAAGTCTCACCTCAAGGATTTAACAAATGACAGAAATGCAAAATAGAGCTCTGAAACACTAATGGGAAATAGCCAAGTCCTTCAATTAATAAGCTACAAGCAAGTTACCACTTTCCTTTGAAAGTTTAATATCTCAGTCCCACTAAGTTCCCCAAAACAGGAGAACCCTTAGCCACTAAGTCCAGCAGCAGTGGCAAGGTTGCAGTACCAAAATGAATGAACAAACAAAACCTGACATTTCAGCAACTTTGAGACAGAAGAGAACTGACATCTGAAGATAAGTACCATCACACTGGGAGTGTCAAAGTTTCAGATCAGAGATTATAAACAGCAATCCAGTTGAAGACTGCTATGAACAGACATGCAACAGCACAGTGTTAACCGAGGCTAGACTGTGGCTTGTTTTCTGTCCTGGAGCCACAGCTGACTGGTCTCTCGGGCATTTGTTTATAACAGTGCCATTTACTAACAGGATGCCAGCAAAAGCAGCTAGCTAGGGCATTCTTTAAGGTTTCTGGAGCCTACCTATCAGTCTTATCACCTGAAGGCATCAGTGGAGACTGGCTCCCCAGCCCAATGAAGCATTAAGCACATCAGCTTAGTGCCACCTCCACATGGGAAAGGGACCAAGATATTTCCCCACTGTCATGCCAGCCTTTTGGGAAAGCATCAGTAGATTATATCTGTATCAGGACCAAGTGAGCAGGGCCTCTTCAGGCTCCAGCTAACACACATCTGAGTCCCAGCAGCCTGGGAGTCGATGAGATGGGAGTTGTGAAATAGCGTCTTTGTTGTCAACAGATGCCTATTCCCATGTCAGCGTGACCTCACCATATCCAAATGGATATCAGATTCTACCTCTCAGGCTCACCACGGTGGCACGTAACTACCCTGGCAAGCCAGGGAATGTTGTCAGCACCTCCTATCTTCAGCTTTTCTGGTGTACACTGCAGAGATTGGAAGCTGTCTTTAGCTGACCCGAGAGGCTGGTGAGCAGCTATCCTCTGAACTGAGGGCACCCAGCCCAGTTCAAGTTCAGATCTGCATTAGCAAGCAAGCAGTCATGCATGCTCAGTAATGTCACCCTGACAGCTTCATTGCTGTGTGCTTGGCTGGCTCATCTATTCACAAATTAGTCCTTTTTATAAGATACCAATGCACCCTGAATTAAAGGTGCTACTTTGAGCTTATACCTTGATTTTTAGCTATGGTGGTACAAAGGACATTCACAGCAACAGCACTCGTGCTAGGTGCTACTTATTAACTCAGTTGAATTGACACAGTCTCACCTGCATGGGAAAAAACAGCACCTGGGTAAAAAAAGCAACCATCACTGTGGGCAGGTTTCAAGCACTTCACTATAGAACGAGACATGTCCCATGCAATGAGGGGTCAGAGAGGATCAAAGATGAGAGGAAATATAGGATTTTCCCTAGCAAAGCTCCCACTGTATTTATTGTGCTGAACCAATTCTCATTTTAGTACTTCCAGCTGAGAGCACATGACAGATCCTGCTATTTATGTATTTGTGATTTGGGTTATGCTTAAGCAGAGAACAGGAAAAACAGGTGTTTGCTAGAACATGGCTGGTACCTCCCCTCAGTCCCACACTAAGCTGATGCAGTTAGGCAAACCTTCTCACCTTGGTGAAGGGCCCCAAACCAGCCACTGCACTGCTGATGGTCACAGCATCTCTTCTAGATGAGAAGATAGTCTGGAACTCTTTTTTTTTTTTTTTTTTTTTTTTTTGAGATAGGGTAGAGACATGTGCTGTTTTCAGAACCTTTCGTGGGAAAGTTTTCCTTTAAGTCACCTTCCTGTCTTCCCTCCATCACAGTGCATCTGCATATTTAGCTGCACTCTTTAGGTGTGATTTCATATGACAGCAGGGCAAGCATCTAATAACTTCTCCCACAGGGGCCATTCCCCTCAGCTGAAGGCAGGAAACCTTGTAGGAATCTGGAGAATAGGGCAGTTCAACAAGGAGGAAAGGGAAAATGAGCTAACTAGTTAAAAAGCCAAAAAATGCAAAAAAAAAGCCACACAGTCTAACATCTGCTACTGAACCATGCTAGTAAGGCACGCATCAGGATGAGCAAGGACAAGGCTGGGAGCTACATCACACTCATATCTGCACCCACCTTGGCAAAAAACCAAAGAAAAGCTGGTAGCAAAGAGTTCAATACTGGAGAGTTCCATCCCTGAACCCATAACCAGATACCATTAAGCCAGCCATAACTCTGCAAAAAAAACCCACCAGCAAGAAACCCCAAACCAGCATCAACATACCTTTTATTTCATTTTGTAAAATGAAATACTTGTACTCCACAGCATTAGAACTCCAACCACAATTGTTGCAAATCAACAGCAGTAACATAGCACACAAAGCCAAAAAATCATGTTTTTCTCAGTCTTCCCAGATTCAATAACTGCTCTCAGTTTACATAATTATTCAAATTTCATTTGTCATGCTGAAAGCCTACAAGACAAACAGCCTGGTTGTTCACTCCCTACACTAAGTTCAGGCCACCTTTCTTGCAAACCTGATGAGGATTTGAAATCTAGTTTCAGTGGAATACACATATGCCATATTATTGTATAATCTGTGCAGCATCATTAAGAGGAAGACATGAGTTTGTTTTCTTTTAAAGCTGGATTTTTTATTAGACAAATTTTGATATCATGCCCAGTAGGGAAGCAGAGATAAGCTGTGTGCTGGGTGAGATCTCTACCTTTTTCATATAAGGCATCTTTCGTAAGGCAGCAAGGCAGGCTTTAAACAGGAAGTGTTTATTGACTTTATATTCACTTCATAAAATGTTTACATGGATAAGAGAAAAAACAGGAGCTTCCAACAAGGCAGCATGGATTTCAGTTCAGCACAAAGATGAGTCCATCCATTGTTCTAGTGAGAATCTCAAACACTGGGAATTTTAAGCTTTAAAGCTGCAATATGCTCCCAGACAAGTTATGATAGTGTCTGAGTTGTAAGAAGTCCGAGAGGGATTGCTCTAAGGAGGTCTCTACAATTGTTTTTTGATAGCTTAAGAAGTTGTCTAAACTGTGACTAGACACCAACATGTATTGGGGAAGAACCAGTACATGGAAAGTCTGTACCATTATTGGAATATTAAGGCAATATGAAATCATAACAAGTATGAACTGAGTGCACAGCAGAACTGCCAACACAATCAGACAGAGCAGTAGCAAGGCAGCACAACCCAGGTGTTCTATGTGCAGCCTCCTGGGCCCCAATCACAATATTCTTCAGCACCAACACAGCATTTGGAAGAGCATTGCTACCTTCACTACCCCACAACACTCCTGAGCAGCAAAGGATCCTTTTTGACCATGTATTGGCTCTACCATCCTCAGTAGAAGGCCAGCAATCCTCAGTCAGAAGGTGCAGAAACAGTAAGAAAGCAACACAATGAACTGAGCATGGGATTCTTTATTAAAGAGCATATGCATGTGCAGTTCAACCACCTTATTAGCTCAAAGGAGGCCCATGCAAGTTCAATTTCAGTGGGCACTGAATGACATGATGGAAGTGAACACATCACAGAGCTCACGCAGATTGAGGCTCCTGGGAGAGATGTACCACATCCAGTACCACCTTAGTCAATTGCCCCTGCTGCAAGGAAGCTATAGCTAGCTCAGCTCTCATTCAAGCATTTTTTCTATCTTCCCAAGAGCAAGAAATAAATTTTCTTTTCACTTTTCTTTTTCACTTTTCTTGCTGTGACAGAGCTACACCTCACCACTGAAAGCCTTTGAGCTAAGATCAAGCCTCAGTTCTCTTCTGCCCTACAAGAAAACCAGAAAAGCAAACAGATCCTTCAGCAGTGAAATATCTCACACTGTCCACAGGTAGGTGTCCAAATCAGCTCATTGCTCACCTGGCAGAAGTTAAATCCCTAACTCACATCCATCAGCCAGACCTCACTCACCAGGATATTCAAATCTCAGAGCTTTCACCTTCCTTATTCCTCTTTTAGTCAAACTCCTCCAATTTCAGACAACACTGTGGGCAGGTTACTTCTCTTCCTCTTCTTGTAGGAAAGCCCCTTAATATAGATGTGTAGTTCTGTGCTATGAGCTATAGGAATATTTTGTTACCAGTTTTAGCTATTTAAGTACCACCATGAAACCAGCTACAAATTAAGCAGAAGGCCTGGCTAGACAACTTGTACTAGCTTGGCAAAGGAGATATTCCTTACCTCATCAAGCTGAGCTACCTGGTCCCAGCCTGCTGAGAAAGTGTGGAAATATCCGAATTAAGGTAGTTCCAGTTAACTATAACAATCCACAATGTGCTTCGAGTGCTCTCACCCATTACAAGTTGCCTTCTTACCATCTTCCGAGATTGCTGACAGATGCCACATATCAGCTCCATCTTTATTTCAATTAACTTAAGCAAAGGGCATAATTTGATCAGCACAAGGAAACTCAGCAATCAAGATTTGTGCAATAGTAACAGCAGGTCCTGACCAGCCCTTCAGCTAACAGCCTTGGACACACATGGGGTTGTCATCTTACAAGCAAGAGCAAGTCAGTATGACTATAGCCTGCAGAAAGAGGGCTGCAGCCAGTGAAGCTATTCTGCACACACTGAGAAAGGATGTTCAGCATGGGATACCTATAGGCTATTTTAAATTGGTCTTATATGTACCACTCAGTGACCATGTGGTATTAATATACCCCTTGCCTAGATGGATACAACCATAAGCCTTAACACACCCATGTCAACATGCATTATGTTTTTAAAAACACATCCATTGCTTTATAACCCAGTGCAGATTTTTGCATTTTGTTCTATTCATTAGCTGCTAATTGTTAAGGAAGCATTCCTATAGTCAAACAGAGATAAAAACCCAATGCGTGACATCTGGAAGCTTTGGACTTAATTCTGTTTATGGGAATGGCTGATGTCATTTTTTTGTTCTGGGAACATACATCCATTAGCTCCAACTGCACAGAACTTTTCAGAAAGAGCCACACAGAGATCAGAAAAGCCCAGACATGAGAATGACTCAGACCCTTGCCAGGGCTTCAGGGAGATGTGCAAAGGACTCTTCAGGCTCCAGCAGACCTTTCAGGCTAGAGTTTAGCTTTTACACAGGAGACTCGATTCCCAACAGCAGTACATCATGTTGTCCACACACTAGGCATATGGCTGGAGGCTTCCACACCCACATAGTTTCCTCTGTGAGGAGGAACCCACATAGCACTGGTGCTATTAGCCATAGTGCTGAGCCCCCTGCATCCCAATGCCATCCGCTGGTAGAGGCCAGCAGGTGCTCGTTACAGTGGCCAGCAAGAGGACAACCTTTCTTCCAAGGCAAGGGATCTCATTCCCATCTGGAAAATTCCATTTTCTTTGATAAAAATATTAGCAAGATACTTCTCTTTATCAAGAAGTAGTAGGATATGCTTTGTTTTGCCCAAAAACAAAGTTCTTTTAAGAACTTTGTCCTCTACCCTGGACCCTGGCAGGCCATAGGGTTCCCAGACCACGGGCTTCCTGCTGTTATCATTAAGGGCAAGCCACCCTGCCCAGGGTGCCTTAGAAGCTGATGTGAAGGTGTTACACTGGGGATAACGCTACAGATGTCAAGCAGATAGAGTCAGGTATGATGAAAGAAAACATCAGCAAGAGAAAATAACTTTCCTATGCAGTGTTTCCACTCAATGGCAGTTCCTCCCATTCTATGGATTATATAGTACCCCTCACTCAAATTAGCAGGCCCTGGACTAGCTGGAACTCATCCTAACCTGCACAGTTTCTTTTTCATCTGTATTTTGTCACTAAGAAATCAGCATGACCCTTACCTTGATTCCTGCCACAAGCATACTGCCAGCATTATGTTATTTTCTAATTCACCTGCTTCTGACCCTATGCTGTTCTGAGAGCAAGGCTTAAGAACCCAACTCCAGCCTTCCCCCTTTGCTCATAAACTTTCCCCCAGCACAAGGATTAAAGGCTCCCGTTTCACAAGAAATAATAGTTACAGAAATGCATGCAATAATTTATCTCCCTGGATACTGTAAGACCTAAATGCTTTTGAGATATCTATTCCTGTCAGGTACAGTTAAGTTGGTTCAGTGGCTTAAATAGCAAGTGGGTCTTTTGGGGCAAAGGGGAACGGAGTAGAAGCAAAAAACAAAACTGAACAGATGGACAAAGCAAGTGCAGAGCCCTTATTCTCTTGAGATGACAAAATAAGAATTATTTTAAGGTTTTGTTTTCAAACACAGATTTTCCTTCTTTTAAGAAAAGGGGGAAAATGCACTAGACTAGACCAGCTTCTTAGAAAAGGTCACTCAGAAATGCCAACACAGCTGTGAAGTTCAGAATCAAACACCACACTCAACCAAGGTTTTTTTTTTTTTTTCCTCCTCCAGAGGAGAGGGGGAAATAAATAAAGCCCAACTAGGCACACTTAAATAGAAGTTTCTCAACCCCTGTTTCCTTGAAGGGAGCTCTTCTGTCCTAAAGAATTGACCTATGAAAGGCAAATATCTTTCCTGCTCCCCAGAGCCTCCCATGGGGCTCCCATGTGACTCGAGCTGCAGGAATTGCATGCAGCATCACAGGAGATATTCATCAAGAGAAAACATCCATCATAGGAGATAACAGGGGGCTTGGGCTTTTGAACTGCAGCTCCTATTCACTGGAGAGTACAGACAATCTGATATTCTGGGTCAATTCCATATCTCACAGCTGCTCAGCAAATTAGGTTATTGCTTTGAAGATTAAACCACAGGGAAGTTCATTTTCTCCCAGGATCATTCAGAGAAAAAGCCTCTCAACCTCAAGTGACCTGCCAGTGTACTAGGAAGAGAGCATGTCCTCCTGTAGGCTCTCCGCATCAGGACCAGGAAGACCAGGGACAGATGGAACTCCCCCAGGAACATGGAGAGAGAGAGAGAGGAGAAAAAAAACCACACACACACACACCACACACACCCCCCACCCACACACTGCTTTTCACATGGCTTGTCCCTGACTCAAGCCCTGAGCAGCAGAAAGGATGAGGTGGCTAAAATGCA
Source organism: Tinamus guttatus (assembly GCF_059628265.1). Lineage (NCBI taxonomy): Eukaryota > Metazoa > Chordata > Aves > Tinamiformes > Tinamidae > Tinamus > Tinamus guttatus. The sequence continues at coordinate 4,097,097 of NW_028288752.1, forward strand.
GAGTGTATCTTAACCCAGGAGCAGAAGTACCACCCAGCTGGGGACACACAGCTGAACTGATGCTGATCATCAACTACCTGATGAAGTACACCTGAGCTTCTCACACAGGAACCCAGCAGCCACAACACCTCTTTTCATAGAGCAGAGAGGAGCGGGGGGGGGGGGGGGGGGGGAAGAAAAAAAAAAAAAAAAAAAAAAATCACTCTACATTTGGTAAGTTCACCCTGTTTCCTTCTTTTCCTTCCTGCTTGTGCTTCTCCACAAAACCAGGAGCTGGAAGAGGGTATTCCCAGGACATCTAATCATACACCCAGAAACATTTATTAATTCATTTCAGCTGCCTCTATCCAAGGTTTTGGGCCTTTTTGATTGAAGAAGAGACCAGCTATTCAACTACCCTCCCCCCACACACTATTTTTTGGGGCACATACAAGGTCCCACTTGGTGGTGATTTACAATGAAGGGAGGAAGTGATGTAGAAGCAGCCTCATCCCTCAGGGTCCAGCCCAGAGAAAAAAGGATAATAAGTCACTTCTGGCACAACTGGAAGAGACAGAGTCTCCCCGCATTGCCCCACCATGATTATTTAGAGATTGCTCCTCAGCCAGAAGGAGTATGCAAGGTCTAAAGAGAACTTCAAGTGAATGAAACAATAATCCTTGCACAGGATCAGTCCCTGCAGCACATAGACCCATCTAAGGCAGCTTAGCCAGGTCACTCAACATAGCACTGCACAGGTAGTAACCATATCCCCACTAACAAGGGCCTCACAGATCCTTTTGTACTCAAAGTTTTACTCCCTTCTAGCTGAGGCCACCAATAATCTCCTTAAAAATTAGCTAAAATCCTACACACTCACTTCCTGGTCCCCTACCTATATGCTTAGCTTCTTCCATAGAGGAAAGTCCTGCTGCATTAACTCAAGTAACTCATATATCATCCTGTCCACAACTTTTAGCTACCACAGGAGGCCCAAGAAACTTTCCTGACTGCCCGTGTAAACAACTGCAAAGTAGTTCCTTCCCAGCAGCTGTTGGCAACAGTTACAATTTCTGCTTAAGAGCATGGTTAGAGATGCCACTGCTTAAGGGAGAAGAGATGCATCCCTTAATCACCTCAGCTTCCTCACTATCCAAGTCATGGACTAATCTCTCTGCCAATATTTCATGCTAGCTAAAAGTATAAGCTAGTTGTGGGATGCACAACACTGGTTTCTTGCAAGGTTAGATATGCAAGCTTCAAGTGATAACCACCCACCTCATCCCTCATATTAAAGCAGGGGGGAATTTTTTTTTTTTTTTTGTGCTATTCATTGCTTCACATCAGCCTACTACACCACACCCTTTTCAGTCACCTATCCAACTCTGCTCATTCACCCTCCCTTTACAGCAAGGCCCTTACAGTCATCAGCCCTAAGCAATATGTTTCTTAGAAAATGCACAACAGACAGCCAAAATTCCTCAGGAAAGGATGGAAAAGCCAGATCTGTAAAGAGACATCAGAAACAAGATGCCTTTTAACCCAGCCCATCAACAGCTTTCCATTTCACTTGCTGGAGCAGCCTACAAAGTCCACCCATGCACTTCATTGCCTGAATTAACCCCCATGCTTCAGAGAACCCCAGCAAGACAAGAAGCCACATATTACCTTGCTGGACAGAGAGCACATTTCCATTATTTTCAGTCTTCTTCAGCTCAGCTGTCATCTCTCTGAGGGGCAGGAGGGCACTACTGCCTCCCTTCCTGCTGGCTCACAGATGGGTCTTACCCCATGCACCATAAGCCTTGAAGGATCTGCTCCCCTCCACTGCCAGGAGCAAAAGAGGGCACACAGCAGGGAGACTGGGTCCTCTAATAAGGGTAGAGAGGAAGACAACCTCCCCACCCACCCTAGCCGTTGCTCTCAGCTATTTCCTATAGGCTCATTTATGCTCTGCTGGGGGGAAAGCTCTGCAGCTCATTGGGTTAAAGCCCAATGATTTAATAGGTCAGTCCTGAGCTGCTCAGGGAGCTATGAGCTGCCTGTCCAAGCTTCTAGGCAATATTTCTATTCTAGCTATGGAGACAGACTGGTGGTAGTGATGGTTGTTTAACTCTTGTCTCCTGGAGTCCTTCCAGGGTTTGAAAATGGAGATGGCTGTGGGATGGGAGGAGGAGGAGGAGGCTGCACAGGTGATGCTGGGCAGCCTGATAGGAAACCAGGCTCAGCTGGAGAAGACAGTCCACGTTAGTAGAAATGAGCTCTTCCTCTGAAGTTCTTCTCAGCTGCATCTTCTGGGAACTAGAAAGACCTAGAGAAGATAGAGTGAGGAATAAGCAAAATTAAAGCTCTTTAAAGTAATAGGGATTTGCATTTGTGAGAAAACTATGGGCTGTCAGAGGGTGAGAGCCTAGATCATGGAACTAACTTTGATTTTGGTTCTTACTCAGTTTCCTGGGTTCTTGCCCCCTCACCCAAATGTTCTCCCCAAGGTATACTTTTTGTGGGGGTAACCTAAGTTTTCTTATACAAGCCCACGCTCCCAGGATTCCTCCAATCACACATCTTGGTGTCAAAACACTCTTCTGTATAGTTTCCTTGTATTATTAGGCCCCTGGCAACTAAGATGGAAAACGGCAAGAAGCCATATAAATAAAAGAATTATGAGCACGTCGGTATTGTTACAGACTCTGTATCTTAGGTAGCTTTGAGGCCCTAATCATGATTTCTGAGGAGAGAAAAAATATACACCCAAACACCTACTCAAGTGGCAGTAAATTGCACTTTATCATGCTCTTTTGTATAACATGACCTAAATCTGTGTCACAGAGTCCTCATATTACCAGATGCAAATGATTATCACCTGCTCCTTATATTGGGTCTGAAAAAAGTTATTGAAAAAGTACACTGAAGTTGAAAAGTTATGGACTTTGCCACAACTGCCTTTTACTCTATTGTTTCACTTTGTTCTCCTCAGTCGTATTTATAGGGGTTCCCAATGGAGGGGTTCCCGATGGAGGGGTTCCTTCTCCCATTAGACTCCCTTACCAGACGGGAAATTTTTTTTTGCTATTTCATTTTATCCTCCTTACTTGGTGTCAAGTATAAAGCCCATCATTTGATTTTGTTCTGAAGATGGCATGGCTTTTTCTTCCATAGAGAACACTTTTTTTTTAATATGCTGTCATATAAAAGGACTTGCAAAAAAAGCTGAAATGAGCTTTGTCCAGCTACTGCAGTGAGCCTGGGAGATTAGAGGGAGAGCTACACATCCGAGTCTCTGCTTTCTGAAGGTGCCTTTTCCTGAGAGATCTGTGCTTTGAAAGGCGTGGTGCACTGAACATATACCTCCACCATGCTGCCCAGGAATGGAGAAGGGATATCCTCCAAGCCATTTTCTTTGCAAAATAACTCATAATTAATGAAATGCAAGAATTCCACTGTGAAAATGTTTCCACCCAGCATGGAAATTACCTCATCTCTCAAACATGCTGCTCTGACAGCTAGGTTATACTCTGCATCATAACTGGTGCCAGCGTTTTGCAGTGGTGTGATTGGATTCAGATCAGAGAGCAGGACACCCATCAAGAGGGATTTCCTCCCACTGCTCTCATTTGCAAGCACTAACTTGGACCTGTCTTACTGATATCAATAACTTCATGGAGGTGTTATGATCATGAAACATGGAGCCTCTTTCATTCAGGGATCTCGGTGATGAGGATGTGTGCTGTCTCAGGAAAGCAGGACAATCTTATTCTGCACAGCTCACTAACTAGGTGCTGGAGCCACTAAGCAGTCTCTTGCACGACCACCTTCATCCAGAGCAACGTCTGGCATCATTAAACCTCCTTTCTCATCTAAACCAGACTGAAAAAAAAAGTAACATTAATAATTGAACACAGATGTCTACTTTCCTATAGATTGGGGGGGGGTGGGGGACTGGTTCAGATGTCTACAAGGGCATGAGACTGTCTGTGGGCAGCTGGGAGACTTGTGATATCTCCTCTCTCCACTCAGATGTCCATTTCCACTAAACTTATAGGAATGCCTTAATTCTGTGGCTGTATCAGATTTGGTTAAAACCAGCCAAAGGGTTAAAAAGTTATGCCAGGGAAGAAGTGGGAAGGAATAACGAATGCACTCACAAAACGCTCCTCCATTCCCTATTTCATTAGAAAGTCAGGCTAATACTATGTTTCTTATCACCCATTTTTGACAGCAAAAATGACAACAATTCCTGCTGGAGATGCCCAATAAACTATTATTATTGCCTACCATTGAGGCTGATACTGTCCTTGCAGTGATTTAATACAAATGCAAGGCAGCCTTTATTTCATTATTTGTATTTATTTATTCAGACCCAATGGATTTGGCTTCTTGAGCTCAAATTTGTGATTAGGGAAACAACACATTGTTCCTTTATTACCAAGGAAGGAGAGAAACAGGTAGGGGATTTTTGTCTATAAGTGAGTTTCCTAAGGAAAAGAGGCCTATTGTATTATGCTGTGTGTGGAGGAGGAGGTCAGATGGTTAAGCCGTTCACAGAGAGCTGTCTGCTCAGTATTGCATATTTTGAGGTGAAGACTGAAAGCTTGAGCACAAGGTCTGGGGATGAGGACAAACAGGGTTTTGCCACCTTCTTGCAGCAGCTGAGAATGAATAGGACACAGCCTGAGGGTATGGAACAAAAGTTGTTTGAAAATTGTAGGTTTTAAACATATAACATTCCTTAGAGCCAAACAGAGGTGACCAAGATACCGAGGAGCTCAACACTTTGGTAGACACTAGAGAATCCACATAGAGCTGTATTATTGCGAATCTTAAGAAAAGCTTCATTGAGATCTCTCATGTCAATAGGTATGAAAATTCAGCCATGAGACCCTAATCCATACAAAGACACCATTCCTTGATATTTCTGCAGTTCCCTGAATTCCTCATTTGCTTCTTCAGTTTCTCCGTATTGTCCTGGAATGAGTGAATTCAGGCAGCTAACTGAAGGATACCCACTGGAGCACTTAGAAGCAATGCACATTTACAATAACTGAATCATATAATAGCTACCCATGCATCCAAGACCATAATCTCAAATAGCAGCAGCAGAAGACAAGTTAATAATAGTCATTGTTACATGATTAAATTAGGTAGACAGGAATAATTTTTTCAGGATTCGTAATGGTTTTAATGATATTATTTAGTTACCAAGAACAATATGTCTTCTGTATTCATGAGTTCCTGGAAATCAAGGATGTGGAGCTGTAAAATATGTTTTTTAAGAAAGAGTTACAAGCTGAAGCCTCTCTGGAAATTAGTTATATAGTATACTGCAATCCTACGGCTATGAATTTTGCTTACCTGGCAAGTATGATATGAGGAGAGCCTGAAGTGAGACTTCATTGGGAACACAGGTCTTGTGCGTGACACTGGGCAAATTTGGGTTTTGCTCTTGGAGTCAGACTCCAGAGAAGGATTTCATAGTGATTGCACTGACGCTAGTGAAATGTGAATGCTAAAGAAGGCATAGAAAAGGAGAAAACTCTCATTCTGGAGTGGGTTCATGGGGTACCTGTTGTAGGCTCATGGAAAGATGCCTAGATGTCACACACATCTCATCCCCTGACTTATCACAGTTGCCCTGTGCTAGCATGACGTGGGGACATAGCTGGAGATTAACTTTCACCCTAGACTTTGTAGCTGCTACCTCTGTGTGCTTGATCCCTCTTATTCATGCTGCTTGAATGTTATTGCACAGTGGGGTTGTTAGGCATTATCAATGAAACCATTTCTTTGAAAAAAGAAGGGGAAGAAAGAAGAATTTGCCAAGCAAATTTGGATCTGTCTTTGCTGTCCCTACTTGAGAGAAGCTGATGAGACAACTCAAAACCTTCAGGTGTTGATAATAAGAATTCTTTTGTGATGTTCCAGAAGGTAGTGACCCCAAAAATGTTATATAAAGTTCAGAAATCTGTCTGTTTCTGTTTGATGGAGTATTAATCTTCTTGCAAACAATACTAACATTGCATTTCTCTCCATTGCTTTTCTGTCCACGTTAGGGATCATCTTACTATGATCTTATCCTTGCTATTTTTTTACTGAAATCATGTATAACAAGCTGATAGCCAAAAAAACACAAGTGTGTGGTCCAAGCTGGAGTAGAATACAGTAATCAAAACTTCCAATATGTGTTACAATGATCTTGTAGCAACTTAGAAAACCTAGTGGATTGCACAAGATCCTACCTTTGACTTCAATGTACTCGGGGAGAGGCCTCATCCTCAGGAAGATCAAAAATTGTTGCTCAGTAGTATGAGGTTCAGCTACAATTAATTAATGGAGTGAAAACCTTTTCTTAGGCCAAAAGGTCAGGTTTTCCTTTGTGTTACATGATAAAGCAAGGTGACAGTCAATTGCACAAGGAGTTCCGAATTACATGTATTAATCGGATAATGTTTTATTATTTGGGGGACTCTGCTGTATTTTGGGTTGTATTTTTGTTTTAATTCCCCTCTGTTTTTTGTTTGCTTGTTTGTTTTTTTTTGTTTTGTTTTCTTGCAATAAAGCACAAACTGAGTTAACCAGATCATCTGACGGTAACAACACTTATTCACTCCCTATCTGAACCAAGCTAGAATAATTGTCCCTCCTGACGGCATTTTGATCTTGGTGTAAATCAAGAGTCCTTGTGCAAGGAGTAGGTGTAAGTAGTGCAAAATGGATTGAAGAAGCGGATTGAGTCACCTAGGGCAAATGCCCTTTTCTTCTTTTTTTCAACCAGGAGCAGTGTTTGGTGCCCATCATCTCCTTGAAGGTGCAGGTTTGAACATCAGTTTGAAGTAATGACTTACTGGCTTCAGTGCCAGGCTTTTCCTTGTCCCACAGACAGGTTTTGTGGTGCTCATTTAATCCTAATGTGGGAGGATGCTTTGACATGATTAAGTTTTTTCCTTCTTCTCTTGATCTCCATTATCTCCATCAGAAATCATTTACAAGGAAAGAGCTGATTCCCTTACTTACAAGCAATGGGGTCTAAGGAAGTCAAAAGTAACTAAAGTTGAAGGGAAACTCCACAGCATATACTGTCCCTTGAAACTGATGCTCTTCCTCACAGTTGGTAAAACAGTTCCATCTCCTCTTTCCAGCACTCAAAAAGAGCCAATAGCAAATTGTTGCTCCATAACTCATGAAAACATCCTCTTTTACCCCTGCAGCTCTTCGTAAACGTGCTGCATGGTCCTCACGCTCTTGGCCTGCCTGTTTTGCAGTGCAAAGCCCTCCTCTCGAGGAAGAGAATAAATTTCTGTTGTGACTCACATTGTAGTTTGGGGTTACAGAGGCTGTTGTAGTTCCCACCCCACAGCCTCTGAAACATAGCACAAACCATGCCGTGTCGAGGAAATAATATCTCCACCCCCTAATTCTGAGAGTATCTCAGACGAAAAAAATCACAAATGGCAAATAAATAACCGCAGGGTTGAGGAAACCTCCCAGTGGAGGCAGACTCCACTGCTTGTTAATTAATCCAATCATTAGGGTGAATTTAATGCCTTTTCTGAAGTCCTGTTCCTGTTACTCCCAGCTTTGTTTAGCTGAGAGCTAAAGAAGATATGTTTCTACAGACGAAGAATCTGAGAGCAGGCTTCCTCGTGAAAGAAAGTTTCCTATGTTACAGCATATGCCCTAATGATGCTGCTTTGTGTAACAACCTTTGTGAGAGTTTGCTTAGATGATGGGTCTTGGATTTTCTCCAGTGAAGATGGTAAGAACCAGCATCGCACGGTGCTGGCTCATTTTTCTCATTTTCTCATTTTTCTGGGGTTACACAGGCCTCTTCACCACTTCACCATTCTCTCAGTACTAATTAAAGCCAGACAAAGGGGAATGGGAAATGGAGTCTATACGTCGGTGATTCAGTTGTCAAAGTCTTGATGTACATAACCGATCAGAAGAAATCTGTGCTCAGCAATATGATTAAACACTCGCTACTGTTGGCTTCCATTGTTTTCCTTTCTCTCCATTCTTTTAGTAGTATTGCTTGACTGGCAGTTTTTGGAGGTACCTTCAGAGAACTTTTGTTTTGTCAGTTTTTTTCACTTTACTACTTTCTTACAGTTTCCACTGAAGGCATTCTGGTCAGCAAGGATGGACACACCTGGGATTCTTTCAGAATTAATTCATAGATTCACAGAAAGCAAATTTGGCAGCAATAGTTTGATCCCTCCTATATAATTTCCTCTAAAGCATGAAATTCAGTCTTTTCCTAATTCACTACTCCACTGAATGTCTTTGGCGGAAAGAGCTAAATTCAACTTGAACTTTTTCTGTGATGGAGAACGCACACAGCCTTTGGCAACCTACATCAAAGGTTATCTCCCATCACAGCTAAACACGTGCCCCTCACTTTGGGCTGAGTCTGCTTCTTCTCCTGCCACTGTGTCTTGCAATGGTTTATTGATTTATTTATGGAGGAGACTTTTGCAGTCAGATCTCTCATGCCATGTGGACATCTACAGATAATGATTGAGTTCACATCCATTTTGAGGTGCAGTGCCCATTAGCTAACTTTAGAAACTCCATTGAAACATCTAAATTAAACTTGCAGACAATTTTTTTTCACAAATTGAGGTGCTTTGAGCTGCAGATGGTACTTGTGTAATGGTTCAGCAGGACTGAACCCAGAGGTAATGCAGCCTTCTCATGCCAACTTTGTACTTCTCTCTTCCACCGTCCTTTGGTCACAGAGCTGCCATGGGAGCCCAGGTTCACATGATTCCCACCGCAGCCCCATACTCCTGAAGTCTTTCCTGGTACAATGACCCAGTCTGTAAGGCCGCTCTGTGCTCATGGTGTGCTGCTCTCTGCGCACTTGGCCGTGTTCAAACACGTACTCATTGCGTGGTAATGAAAGAATCAAAATCTTTCTGCATTGCTGAATTCTTTCCTTCATCGTTTACGACTTCCCTGCTCTTTGGGTTATCTGAAAGCTTTTATCAGTGATGAATGTATGTTTTCTTCAGGTCATTAATTCAAATGTTAAATAGCGTGGAATTGCTTTCTGCCCAGCCCCAGTGGAAACACAGCCACTACATTTATTTCTGAGTTTACAATTGCCCTTTGAATCCTATTAATTAGCTACTTTGCAAGCCATTTAATGTCTTCCACATGCGTTTTATACCACTCTGACTCTTATTTAAATGAAGAACAGGATTAACTTGAAGCATCGCTTTCTACAATTTTTAGATGAAACTTATTAGACTCAGTGTCACACATCTTCAGAAAATTGGTAATCTTATTTTAAAAAGGTATTTACTGTCAAATTCACTTGAGAGTACTACTAGTTGGCCTTCATTTTGTTACCCTCCTTTAATTTCCTTCCTCTATTAATTATCCTCTTTTAATTTATTGCATCCTGTGTGAGATTCTGTATTATTTTGCCTGGGATGGATGCCAGGCTAGAGGACTTACACTTTCCTAGGACATCCCAATTACCTTTCAAAAAAAATAGTTAAAGTGTTAGCTGGACTCCTGGCTTTCAGAACCACCCAAAACAACCAGAAAAAAAGTCCATCACTAATGTCCTGGAGAAATGTCCATCACTAATGTCCTGTCCTTAGGCAGCTCTTTGAAAACTTTTGGGTGCACTTATCCAGACCCAGCCATGTTCAGAATTAATAGCTGCTGCCCAAAGCCCCCTCAGTAACAGGGAGTAAGCCCCTCAGTTACAGGGGAGTAACCCTTAGGGGGTTACTCATGGAATGGAAAGCATTTCACCATCTATGCTGTGATTATATTATCTGGCCATTCCCCACTACAGAGCAGAAATATTTATGGAACTTTTCTGCCTTCATTATTATCAACACTTTTTCCATCTCAGTCTGGCCATGGCTTAATACCCTTGTTGAGATTTCTTTGGCTTTTAATATAATTTTAAAACTCCCTGTTTATCCTCAGCCTTCCTAGCTGTGGAGCTCTCCTTGCATCCTTCCTCTGTAACTTTCTCATTTTTCCAACCATGTGGGAGAAATGCGAGATAGGCATCGGGGCAGTGGTTTGGCTCCCCACATGGGATCCTATGGTACCTTGGGTTCAAGAAGGTGAGATGGTCAATATAGAGGTCTTAATTGAGGAGCACTTGCCATGGTAACAAGAGGTTACCTAAGCTCCAGAAACAACCAAATGGATTAATGGAAGGAGATCTCTTGAGCATTACCAAAGACAAAGACATCATCTGTGGATAAGGAAGTTATACTGGAGGCACATTAGCCATATGCACAACTCGTTGTTGTCCCTGGTTTTATAGACGCACCTCCCTATGTGATTTTATGGAAGCACCATCCACTATGGACCAGTGCTGAGAGCCTGAGTGTTGGCCTTGCTGCATGTTTGCTCTGATCCCCCAGGGCTGGCCAACTTCTTTACAAAAAAAAAAAAAAAGAAAAGAGAAAAAAAATGCCTAAGATTCACTTCAAAGCGTAAATATCCTCCACTGATTAATATTTTACACTGCAGCTGGAACCTGGTATGTCAGAAAGAAATAAAAGACTGGCAAAAAAAAAAAAAAAAGAAAAGTACTCAGTGTTCAACATTTAAGTAGGTGTTTTATGAGTAAACAGGGTAAGACCATGGATATTAAAAGGAACGGTTTATTTGTTTTCAAGTAATATTCGATCAAGCCAGCAACCAAATTAGCTTCAAAGGCCTTGGAAACATTTCAAGCAAAAATCCTTTTACATGTGGACACTGTTCTTATATAATAGCCGTTGTGAGTAAACAGAATAACTGGACTTCCTCGGTCTGTCTCCTCCTTTTTTTTTTTTTATTAACAAAAGTACTGCAAGTAATACATGGAAACCCAATTGTTCGTTTGTGCTAGAAGTCCTTAAAGCTCTCACCATACTATGGCAAGGAAAGCACTATGAGCTCTTGTTTTAAATCCTCTTTCATCTTTATGTTTTTTTTTCTTTTCCTGAGTCCTTTAATGATCAGACAGAGCTGTCTTGCCTCTTGTACCACCATTCAGCCTGCTAGTTCCCTTCCTGACCTGCATTAAAGCAAATTGGAGCCTCCACCTGCAGCATCCCCCAGTGCTTGTGGTGCCCTCTGTGCTTTTACTGACAGAAAGGAAAGAGATGCCAAATAAAAGCAGAGCAAAACAACGTGGGTAGATAAAGTCACACATCTCACTAAGAGCTCTTGAGCTGTCCCTTGGCTGAAGAAGTGGTTGGTGTATTAACTTCCCTGCAACCCACTAATACATGGGAAACTCCAGCTGTGGTGAAGAAATGAACCCTTTAGTCACTTAAAAAACAAACAAACAAAATAAATGCATAGGCCAAAATTTTCTAGAAAGTTATCTAATGATTTTTAAATCATTATTCAGGTTTTTATAATATTTTACCTTTTTAAAGATTTTTCTTCTTTTGGATGCATTTGTTACTCTTGCTATTATGAAAGAGGGCTTTTCAGCCTTGTTCTGTGCTGTACCTTCTTACAACTGGGACAGCTGTGAAATCAGAACTACAGGAGAGAAACTTAAATAAAAAGGTATGAGAAGCAATTTCTATTTAGAATATTTATAGATCTCTGTTTCAGCTAATTCTTCATTTCCTCAGAGGTCTTCCTTAAGAGAAATAACTTTTTTTTTTCTTTTTTTCCCCCTTCTTTAAAAAAATTAATATAGCATAACTCTCCATTCACCTTAGGGTCAGAGCTAGAGAATGTGTCTGGAAATTTATACTCCTCTTGTTTCTAACATTGAACAACAAACAGGAAAAAATGTATATGATGCACAAACAATAGAAGATATCCACCAAAGCACAGATACAATATAAATACTGAGCAATACAAAAGGCAAAATTTTAATCTTTGACCGAATAAGCAGAAAAGAAAACATGCAAGGAGAGGTAAAGGCTTCAAAGGGCTTCCTTGTAGGTCTTTGCAAGCCGCTTTTAGCATACCTGTGTAGAGATGCAGGTCTACTGCTGACCTTAAGGACAGCCATGCCAGATCAATGTAGCCCCTTGTCCCGACTTCTGGCAGTGACTGTAATAGTAGATGCCTAAGGAGGAGTATGAGAAAAAGGCCAGTGTGCAGCAATATTCCTTATAATACTCGATCAGGCTGCAATTTACAGCTCAGAGACTTCCGGAGTCAAAATAGGGTCTTTATATTCAGGTTTTTAATGGAATTTTCTTCTACTAGTATGTCTAGCTGTTTTTTCTCCCTGCAAAAAAAATGCTTCAGGGCATGTTATGGAGATCAGACATCCTACCAGGAGCTCTCACCAAGGCGAGAAACTCGCTGACAAACACTGGGGAAGGTTTCTTGCTGGGAGGAGGTAAGTCAAGAGGAAGATTCCCACTGGTTGGCACAGTTATCACTGTAAATCCTTTATTATTTGACTGTACGGTTCTGGGCCATCCATCTGGCAGGGAAGAGAAAGGATGGAGTGGACTTCTGCAAGGATGGGAGAACCTGCTTTGTGTGCTGTCTGGTGGGCTGGATTGACCTGATGGCTCCAGCCCTTGCTAAGTTCACAGCACAGCTGCACATTCATGGCTGTGGTGTCCAAATGACCTAGATCCATAGGCTCTAGGTCAGGAGGCTCTTCCTTTGCCGTGGCAGGAAAGCCAGGCAAGAGGGCCTATCCATGGGTTCAAATAATGTGTGCAACCAGGATGTCTGCTGGAGAGTTGTAGAAGAGTTTCCATCTGTTTTAACTCCTTGAATCTGATGTCTCAGGGCAGGAGGACTGTTATGAAGGTGAGCAGACTTATTTCCTGTCTCTCCTAACCAGAGGAGGTCACAGGACAGCAGGAAAGATGGCTCAGGTGGATAGATTAGGACTTGGCAGTTGGCTGGCACAAGTATGTATTTGCCCTGGCAAAGCTGTTCTAATGGGACAAGGCCTGAAACAAATACTGACTTGGTAAGAAACTGAACACACGGAATAAATACTTCCTCCATATGACCTTCCCACCAGAGAAGCTCAAAGAGTAAAAGAAAACTGCTGCCATGCAAGTGTTTGTTCCCTTTTTAGCATGCAAAGATGAAAAAGTGAGGCTGGAAACACACAGTTCAGTAATGAGCTGCTTCCTTAGAGCAATATGCAAAATGAGGAGCTCTTACAAACACATAGCTACCAGCCCAAAGAGCGATCAAGACAGATAAAAGTCAGCCTCCAAAAACACGGGGCTGGTGTCCTGGGAGGTGTTTTCTGCTTTGTGCCTCTTAACCTACTGCAAGGGGATGGCTGGGCAAAGACACGAATGCTCAAAGTCCTTTCCATTTTTACTGCCAGTCCGTCTTCAAACCTCTTAGTGGACTGGACCATGAGAACCCTTTTCAAACCAAGCAGTGCTTAAACTGCACCAATTGTGCTTCTAAAGGCTGGTCAAAACCAAAAGAAACCCAAAAGATCTATTTTTTTCTCAGCTTGTACCACCCGAGTCATTAACAGGGCTAGAGCTCATTTCACCTCTGTTTAAGAGAGAGCACTGGCTGGCAGCATAGTTTCTTTACTTCATTGAGACTCTAAATCTTGGTTTTCCTTCCCTGTCTTCCCTGAATGTGAAGTCCCCTGCATCTGTGGACGTTCTGGGAAAGTGGCAAAAGACATCTATTCACAATAGGATTGCTGGAGACAGCTGAGACTATTTCCTGGAATGATGGAAAAGACTTCTTTGTGGATATCTGTCTGGAGTGTTTCTAGTTAAGTGATGATTTAAATGCTCCTGGGGTTTTGTTGAAATACTAGTTATATATTAAGACATGCTGACCCTCATATGAGCATGTTTTTAGTACTATTTGAATAGAAAGAAGCTGATGAATGCTTGGGCTGAATAAAGGCAGCAATATGTGGCTGAAGGCAAGTATCTTTGGGTTGGGGAAGGAATTGGAGGAGTATAGACATTCCTCTATATTCCTTCTCAATTCCTGAGTTTGGAGTTGTATCCCGGGATGTTGCCACAATGGTAAGTATAGAAGATGTTGTGAAGGTAAAGCTATACTCACGGGTAGGTTTTTGCCGTGTTTAGGGAATTTGGGTTTCTCCTATCCTTTGCTTTCTGGGAAGAGAAGACACTCAAGGCCTCTCCTGTAGGCTTTTCCAGGTCATCTCCTGCCCTACCTTTACCCTCCTTCTGTCCCTTGTACTGTCTCCTGCTCCTCTCCTGTTCAAACCTAAGTGACTCCTGCTCCCATCCTAGCTGCTGACTGGCCTTGCACCATCCCGTCCTCATCTTCCCTCTCCTCAGCACCATAGCTGAACCCAAGCTCAGTGTGGCCAGGTCACCTCCCAGCAACTTCAGATCATCACCCCAGTGTCAAGCTGTTGTCCAAGTCTTATCATGTCTTGTTTCTTAAAGAAAAAAAAAAGAAAAAAAGAAAAAAAAAGGCTTTTTGTTAATCTGTGTTAAATTAAACTCAAGTGAGGCCTCCTCAACCTGAACCTCAGGGATCACTTCTTGTCTAGCCTCACCAGCAGCACTTTATTCCTCTCCAAACAGTGTTTCCAGGAATATCTTTCTGGCTCAGCCTTATCCATCCCTGTCCATGGCCCTCCATGGACCTCCTAAGCCCACGTGCCTTGTCTGGGATTGCAAGAGGTCTGCCTTGGCCTTGGCCAAGCATCACTTCTGCCAAAAACAGCAGAGGTGGGCACCGTCCTCACATCTGGGCACCTCTGCACTGCACATGCTTTGGTCCCCTTCTCCTTCCCTGTCATCCGCGTGGATCTAGCAAACAAACAACCCGTTTATGAAAGGCAAGAGGGAAAGCCAACAGCAGCTGCTTTAAATCTGCTGCAAACGCCCGCGGCAATTGCATAAGGCAGAGGTTTTGCTGATGTCCCCACCCCATTCCCGAGAAATATCTGATTTATTTGAGTGTCGCTGTGCCCACTGCCCATGCCCTCAGCACATTCGCAGCGCTGGAACCGCCCGTCCACATTTGCCGCATACTGCCAGAGAGTGGCAGCATCAAAGACCGTCTCTGGATTCACTTCTCCCTCGACTCAATCCCACAAGAAAGAGGCAAGATTCAAAACAGCCTCCTCAACCCAACTGGGCCAAGTTCCTTGTCATGCCCTGGACATGCAGAGTGCAGTAAACAAATGGATCTCACCATGCCCAAGGGATCAGTGGCTCTCAGCCCTGACCAAACAGCAAGTTTCAAATTAAATGACCCTTCAGCAAGAGCGTCCTGGCCTCAGTGGCTCTCGTCTGCCAGCAAGATACATCGTTGGCCTGCAGCATGGTCCCAATTCAGACGTCTTGCCATGTCCCATGGATACCCAATTCACACATCCATACCTGGATGGGTCTGCCTTCTCAAGACCTGCTTTGCACCAAGGATGTCTTCAGTATGAAAAAATCTTCAGTATGAAAAAAAAGAAAAAAAGGATAAAAAATTGACAGCAGTAGTTAAAATCTTGTCTACTTTTCTGTAGCATAAATTATAGACCAAATTTTGTTGCATATTCTGATGTATAAACATAACCTTTCCCTTGGGAATCAGGTCTGCACACAGTATGAGGAGAGGTGGGACCCATATGGCTGAGACAGTAGTTGTAGACTGAAGAATAGTTTGTTTTCTTTTGAGATGGAAGTTGTAAGATCTGCAAGAAACATGAAAAAAAGAGTCAAAAAAGTCACAAGATACTAAAAAAAAAAATGAAGAAGAAGAACTAATACAAGCAAAGAAATATCCCAATTCTTCCTTCCCATGTTGCAAATTCCCATTAGGACTGTAAGGAAAACATTCTCTCTCATAATCCCAAAACTGTGCTCAAATATATACCTTCTACCATTTTACCCTGCCCTGTAAATTCTAAGAACATTGCCAATAAAGGGTTGCCACTGTGAGACTGATGGGAAGTATTGAACAAGAGAATCTGCTTTGCTACTGATCCCAGACCAAAAGGATCTTTTCTTCTATTCTGCAAATGTCTTTCTCTTTAGGGGTTTCATTCCCATTTCAGGCATTAAACACCTCAAACAGAGCAATGAAGTACTCAGGATGCTGAGGTTTACGACCATGTTAGAATTCATTGCCAAATGCCTTGTTCAGTGATACAGAGGGGTCTTGTAATCAGGCCAGGACATCAAGCTGCATTCCCTGAGTCCCAATATGTTTTCTTAACCACAACATAATTCATCCTATCTCCAGTAGAGACATCTGGAGGCTTTAGCTTGGGCTTCCTGGGGAATTGGGATATCTATTTCTCCCAGAAATTTAAAATTTCTATCAAAAAATATGAAATCCTAGCTCAAAGTTTGAAATCTCTCTCTCATGGCTTTTTTTTATTTTTTATTTTAAATATCTCATCAACTTTTGGGATTTTTTTTAAAAAAAAAGTTTTTAACTTTACAGCATTTTGATTCATCCTGTTTTGACTGGGTTTAGCACAGAAGTCAAAACAAAATGAGATGAGGAAATTTGAATGAAACATCCCTCTCCCTCCTCCCTCTTTAAAGTGAAACAAGAAACCTGGGGGACAGGGTTTGACTCCCCCTTGGCAAACATGGCCAGGCTCCCAAGAAAATACTCCTGCAAATCTCCTGCTGGAGCCATGAATGGTTTTGCTGCATATATTTGTTCTGCTCCACATTCAAGGGGAATAATCAATCTGCATTTAAGCCTACATCCCTCGGCCTGGTGGAGACCCCAGCCTTCTTGGACCGATGTTGTGGCTTTGAGGTTTCTACTGAAAAATGAAACACACATCAGAAAGTGTCTCTGGCTTTTCTGAACATTCCTGTCGCTAATGAGAAAGGTGAGTTTTCTGCCAAGAGCTGCAAAATTTCAGATCACGAAACAGAGAAAGGCTTTCCCTTGCCACAGGGGATTTGCAGTTCATTGGGAAGAGATGAAGGAGAGGTAACATGAAAGAAATGCGTCATAAAATGATGAACAGCTCTGCACTCAGGCTAGGAATTCCTTACTTCACTGTTTTCATCATATCTGGAAAAAAAAAATAATAACCCACCCAGCTCAGTTAAAAGGCAAACAGAGCACTTCATCAATTTAAAATATGTTATTACAATGCCTAATTAAGCTGTGGAACTCATCACCAACAAGACATTATGCAAGCTCAGGGCTTAGCAAGACTGAAAAAGAAGAGAAATGGAAAGAAACTGGCATTTGTCTGGCTAATGGAGCATCTTCAGTTATGTTAGATTGGTTTGAGAAGGATATCAATTCTCATACTACAGAGCACAAACAAGCTACCAACAGCCCATTAGGATGAAATTTCCCCGGTGGGAAAATTGCATGATTTTTCAAGTGTAGTGTTTCTTACATCTTTCTTTTAAACAGCTGGAAATGATTAACGCCGAAAGCAAGATCTGGAGAAAGATTGGCCACTGATTCTGGCACGCTTTGGCAGTTTCTACGCAGCTGAATAATTAAAGCTCGGAGGATATAAGTAGGACAGGACAGAGTTAATTCCTTCTTGTATAACTTAAGGACTTCCCATCTGGGTCTAGAAAGGAAAAATGCATTCTTCGAAGTGTAGCCTGGGGAAAAAAATAAAGAAAGGAGGCAATCAGAAAAGCGGGGGATCTTCCTGTGACGCAGAAATAGGTTGAAGACAGTTTTACGAAGTGTTTCAGAGCCAAAAGGTTATGATGAAGCTCTGTGTGCTCCGATTCCCCAAGCGAGGGCTGTGGTTGCCGTGGTGACAACAAGATGCAGCTCGAGAGGATTTTAACCCAAGGAAGCAACGTGACAGCAGAAAAGCGGGGTTGCTCTTAGTGGTAAATATAAGGAACCACATCTCTGCAAAGAATTTTGTGTTTTCCAGGTCATAATTACACAAAAGAAGCTGTGACATCCACCAACAAAAGTGTTAGGCCCATCATTAGTGGTACCGGTGAGGAACCTTCCTGGAAACCATTTTAGTGTCTCTCGTCTTACATGCAAATTGTCAGCAATTTGGAACAGGGGCTGTCTTCAATTCTATACACAGTACTTAATACAACCCAAGCCATGTCCACATCTAGCACTTTGAGTTCCTACAACATAATACAAATAACAAAACTGGACAAAAAAAATACCATTTTTTTTCATTTCCTGGAAAAAGTGCTTTACTTCTCATTGAAAAGTTCTCTGCTAGACAAAAGCTTTAGTGATGTACCACAGTGGCATAATTCACCCTGAGGGGAGAACCTGGTACATGATGGGAAATGCCACGAACCCCTACAGGAGGATGGTACAGAAGGCCACGAAGGTGCCGCTTTCAGTGATGTCTCCAAATGAACTGCTTTATTTTTTTCAGCTTTCCATTAAAAATACTTCATTTTCATGTTTGAATTGAAAAAAAAACAGATTTCCTATGGGGGGAAACTTTCACACCAAGTCATGAACAAGATGTTACTGCCCTTACTTTGATTTTTTTTTTAAAACCAATGTATCTGTGAAGTAAAATTGCCCAGCAGAATTGTTGATTTCAGTTGTCATAACCCTCATCTCATGGAATTGATCTTTCTCACTGAAATCTAAGTGGAAATAAGTCAAGAACAACACAGCAGGTTCATTACCAGGACTTCAACAGACACAGAAATCCTTGCAAAATTAACCATCACCGGTGTCACCTCATACATAAAGGGAAAACACATGGAGATGCACTCAGTTCTGGGACCATGATGACAAAAATAAAACAACACCAAGGTCCGATATACTCTGTCAAAAGAGGCATAGGGACACTCTAATAGTATTACAGGACATGAGTAAGCCTCCTCACATGCCAGAGACGTCACCAGGAGCCATCTGTTCATGACATCAATCTATGTGGCAAAGTGGGCAGGACTTCATTTAATTCAGTTCAAAGATGCCGAAGGTACAACACAGAGGCAAATAAATAAATGAACAGAGCAAGAAGTACTGTTTTCATACAAGGTGTGCTGGAAGGTGGTGAAACTCCATGTCTTGGATATTGAGAAGGACAAAATTGTCAATAGGTTCCTGATTAGCAAATTGCTGGAGGGTAGATGCTCTGGTGGAATTGAAATGTGATGTTCCAGCTGTCATCTCTGGCACAGAAATTCTGATCTACTCGCCGCTGGGAGCTTGGAGTGTGCAGCAGGGGACAGGTCACTCTGCACCTGTCACCCTTCTTAAATAGTTTATCTAATCCTTCTCTCCTTGCCTCTGTCTAGACGAACCTCAGGATGACCAAGTTCAGATGTTCTGTTTTTCCTGTTCCCTTGCTTGGTGTTAGGAATCATCTCATGATCAGAATCATCTCCTCTTCAGAATATCAAATGCAGATGACTTCTCTAATATCATTAGTGTGGGCACCTGCTCCAGCTAAAAGGTCCCTTATTTCTCATTAATGTTAAACTAATTAGAGCCTGGTCAAGAGCACAAGCAACAACACAGCTGTGTACAACTATTTATGACCTTATATTTAAAATATAGGCCATACTTTCCCTCCTCAGGCTCAAAGGAGGGTACAAATTCACCAACTAGAACAACTGGCAGCAGTCCTCAAGATTTAGTCTTTCATCTTTCTTTCAGGGATAAATTTATCTACAAAGAAAATTCTGTTGAGATTCATGAATGCAGAGACAGTTGCATTAGTCAAAAAGCCTGCACTGCTAAATACAGTACATGTACTGAGAGTGACCTAAATAACTATAAAATTACTCTGTCTAATTTCAAGCAAGAAAAAGCTACACAGAATTACTTTAATTAGCTTAAAAGGATGCTGTCAACTACTTTCCGGGAGCATATTTAATGCTCCATGTTATTCATTGTACATATAGCATCCCATGGTAGAAAAATAAAATGTTTGTCTTCTCATCATTACTAGCACTACCATTATTTATTCTTACCTAGGTCTCCTTAAAAAATGCATTTTGTGCTCCCTTGTGCATTTCATCTGGTCACCCCCCAAAGTGTTCTGAACCCAGCTGTCAACTGTAAGTTTGTAACAGCCTAAATAAACTTTAATTTCCTTGAAGTTTAACATTAGCAAGGGGTTGGGTGGAAGCAAGAGCTTCTGGTTGGGTCCTCATTGAAGGAAACGTAGGAAAACCCATCCATGCTAGTGAGAGGCTATCAACACTGGCTGGACATTCGGCACAGGGATGCTCAAGGATTCAATCATCAAGGATTCCTGAAGCTGGAAAAGAAAGTGTGAGAGATGATAAAAGTCTACCAAATCAGCAGTGGCCAGGAGAAGGAGCCCAAGGAATAACTGTGCAAGAATGAAGGATTATCATTTGAAACTGCCTCCTGACAACTTTCAGCACAGAGTTAAGATGTGGAGCTTCCTGTGGCTGAATATTGCAAATGTGCCCAAAATGGGAGAAACTCAGGGACGAAAAGTACATTGCAGGATATTAGAGAGCTACGGTTTAGGAAATCCCTGAACAGCCAGTTTTTAGAGACTGAGAACACCTCAGTGGAAGTATCAGCCTTGCTGACTTCTCATACTCTTCCCATGTTTTTACTATCCATTGCTCACAGAGAAGGGGCTAGATGGACCTTTAGTCCAGCCCAAATATTCACTTTTGTGCCCTTATTTTCAAATACTTCATTTTTCATACGTTACTCCACTAGAATAGGGATGGACCTCACAGGATACCAACAGTTTCAGACACAGAGACAGGCTCTGAGGTCAAACACAGCAGTTTTTCCCCTTGGAACTCCCTAAGGGAGAGAGCAGAGTTTTCATCTGTCTTCACGAGAGAACAGATTTGAGGTGATGTTTCCATTTCAGAGGTGCAATAACTGAGTAAAAAAGCTCTTCTTTTTTTTTTTTTTTTTTTTTTTTTTTTGTATTCTGGAAGGAAAGGGGATGATTTATCTTGTTTTTCTCTTTGGTTATTGAAAGGATCAAAAAAAAAATCCTCTAATGCATTTGGGGGCAGTGGCAGGTGGTATCAACCCTGGCCAATAGCAAACTGCAAACGACTGGAAAAAAAAGAAGCCACTTCAAAAAGAAAGGTTCGGTGCTTCAGCACTGCTGAGATATGGAGCATCCTTTATATCTTTGGTCCAGTTCCTGAAATGCAGTGCAGTGCTAAAGGCTGGGAAACGGGGGGCAGGATTTGGAGAGTGCGAGTTGCTGCAAACAGCAGAATTGCAAACAGCAAACAGCAGTAATCCATTGGGAGCCTGCTTCTTCTGGACCGGAGCTTCATTTCAGCTGAGAGAACAAGAGAAACCCAAACCACAGTCTTTGTCAACCCGGACAACCCAGCAGGATACAGCGGGGGAAGGAGGAGAACTTCGCCTCCTTAATCACTCCCAACTGTGAGAGGACAACTACGTCTAGGCATCTCGCCAAGAGGCGTCTGGGTTTCCCAACCTGATCCTTTTCTCCCATCTCTTTTTGCTCCCAGCCATCCCCATTCTGCCTGTTTCCAACGCAATTATACACAAATTCAGGCCTTGCAAATAGGGAAGTGTTTGCCTCTAAAAAAAGAAAGAAAAAATCCAGGCAGGCAGTTTCCTTGGTCTAGAGTTGAGCTAATACATCCTTCAAGCTTTCTGAGGGTGCTTGCTGGCAACTGAACCTGTCCTTGAGCTTATCCGAGCTGTGCACAATGTCAGTAAGTGCCTGGGGCACTTGGTCATGGTAGAAGATGGGGACATAGGACTGAGGTGATCATGCAGTGGTTGGATTTTGGTCGTGGTAAGGAGATGAGGACATGGCAGAATTGATCATACAATGGGTGAATAGAGGAGAGGGGGTCCCAATATTCGTCTTTTGCTGGGGGCCCAGAAATATAACAAGAGGCTGTCTAGCCCTGTCTGAGTAGGTGAGGGACTCATATCTCTGAGGGCATACCAAGCTGCTGATTTCCCACTACACTTTAAACGCTGGTGGTGTGTGAACTAATCAAGGCCTGGAGTCTTTTGCCCCCCTTGTGAAAAAGTGGTTTCTGTAACTCACCCGCAATGCCTTTCTTGGGAGGGTTTCAGGGAATAAATCAACCCATTAGCAGTTTCCTTCACCCTTCACTTTCCTTGTGATGCCTCCTGCCTTCCAAAATTAGGAAACCTTCCAAATGGAAATGTAAAGAATGCAAATTGATGCCTTCTCTCCAACATGAATTATCTGACTCCTGAGGCTGTCTCTGTGAGATTATTTGAGCTGAACTTGACTGTTGCAATAATTAATTTCCAATCAAGAAAATTTGCGTAAATCTTCTCTTTAGAAATCTGCCTTAAATCAAGGGTTTAGGCACCACATACCAGCTTGGTTTCATTAAAAATAGATTGCTATTGAAAGCTGCCAACACTGTAAATACAGGCACCACGCCACCCTGCAGGACAGCTTGGATACACACTTTCCACATAATGAAAACCTGCCCTAAAAGCCATCTCCATAGCAAACGTCCCTCATAACCAGGGCTTGCTGGGCTGCTATCAGCAAACCTGACGACCTTCTCCTGTTGACACGTCTAATCTTGCACGGGTGACTTTGAAGCAATGAGGATAAGCAAGACAAGGGCTGCAGTAGGACACCGGCGGGGAAGGTCTTGCCAACTTCAGAAAACTTCTCGGAGATATTTTGCGTGCAACCCACAAACCAGAGAGCAGACTCAGCTGCTCTGCGAAGAGAAAAGAGTAGGAAGCAAAAGCCCTCTTGGTAGGATACCAACAGCATCATGAAGGCCAAGTGATGAAATAAATTACAAGCGATGACAGATGCTGAGAGAGAGGAGAGACGGGGAATGATAAAACTACAACCCTCCAAAGCAGTGTAATTTGCACAGGGTAGGGAGCCATGGCTGCCCAGCTTCTGTGGGACAGTATTCCAAGCACGACACTCTTGGGATTGGTGCCAAGTTCTCTGCAGCCTCCATCCCAAGAAGGTGCAGGTGGAACTTGCAGGGACTACTAGCCTTTTGGAAGGGATGGGTGGAAGTTTTCTCCTTCGTCCTCAGGCCTTACCTCTTCATTTCCCTAGTGCCAAGATATTCCCTTCTTTTGGAAGGAGACCTTCAGTAGAAAGGGACATGTCCCTGACCAGCTCTGGTGCATTTAAATGACTGTAGACACTCATACTTGCAAAAGTATGGAGAGACCATCCCAGCCATCTCTGGACTCTGAAGCTCAACTCATTAAAAGTGCGAACTGGTGATAGGCTAAGTGAAGCTGGTTCTAGGGGTGCTGAACCTTTCACAGGGCTCATGTAGTATGGAAATTCCAACAAGATGCCAAGGAAGATGTAAACTCATTTTCATATTAGGGTCCAAACCTTCACCCCAAGCTTTAGAGGTGAACTAGTTTGTTTCTGGAGGGCCCCCCCTTTTTTACAGAGCTTGTGCACAGTTTTTATTTTGTTTTATTGTTTTTGGAATGAATCATTCAACTAGTTCTCTTTAAGGAAAAAGTGGGAAACAGAGATGCTCTTCACTCGTTCTTAAACACCATCTCCTTCCCTTCTCAAACCTCCACGCATGTTTAAGGGGAAAGATCACTAAAGAAAATGGATGGAAAGGCACGGGGCAAAAAGCCAACTCCTGCTTTTCCTTCTTCATATTGTGAGATGCTGAATGGGACAAGACATTAAATATGTTCCAAACACACCGGGCTTTGTGCCCCAGCCTGCATGTTCAGAGAAGTCCAATCCAATGGAAAGCTGAATAATTTTATGAATAATTCCTGTATTTTCCTTTCCTAATCTTCCCCCAGCCACTGGATGATCTCCAGTGAATAGGTGTATGACCCAGACCATGTCACTTCAGGCTGCTGGTTGGTCAATCAGTATCTTGGATAAACACCAAGAATGTTCCTTCTGATGTATTTATGGTCCCACTTAGCCCAGAATATCACTTAAGGGTCCAACTGGGACTGGTCCTGGAAAAGGGGAATGGAGGATAAATAAGGGGAAAGCATCAGGGGAGGGAAGAGGACTCCTGGACGGGTTAGCTTTTCCAAAGCTCTTCACCACATTCAGCATTTCCCCTGAAGCTCTGAAGAGCTATTTAAATCACTACACTGAGAATTGGGACTTCTCCTCTGCCACGTGAATATCTAAGCCCACTGTCAATTCTTAACAAATAATGTATGCTGAAGCCATTCCTGCCATTAATCACTAGCAAACCCACATCCCCTGTAAGTGCATTGGTAGCACATCTAGAGCCCAATTTCTGTTTCAAGAAGCTTTTTCTAAAGAGACTATTAGATTTCTTATTTTTCTTGCTTCTTCCTGACTGCCTGGGTTAGGAGATGCTTAGGAGACTGCTGTAAAATTACTTTCATCATCTACTGTTTAGTTGGTCTCAGAATCTATTCTCCAGATTGCAAAGCAAAATTACAGTCATTCAATAATAAAGTATTTGCGGAGTGGTATTAAGTAGGGGTGCTGCTGTATTATTTACCATGGCAACTGAGGATGCCAATTTATCTTTTTTCTAAATGTGGAAGAGCTCAGAATTACTCTGTCCTATAATATGACAAAATGCATTTGTGTTGCATGCAGCACTTTACCTATGCAGAGAAACCTCCTTGTCTGGGGATGGGAAGGGTGTTTGTCCACTGATTAGATGACGCAGAGTCGCCTGGAGAGGCCAGGCCTTTTCATTCATCGACTTCCCTCCAGAACTGGATGGAGAGGCCTCCAGGTGGGTCTGAATACCTCCTGCAGAATAATATGTGATACGCAGGCAGCCTTTCTCTAGCTTTTGTTTCAAAGTGGGTCATTTTCTTTATTCAGCCGCGGGTGTTTTCATCCTCATAATGTTTTCATGAGTTCTCCTCAGCTCAGACAGGTCCTAAAACAACATGCTCTGCTGCCTAAATTTCCTTTCATTTTATTTAGCTGTCATCTTCCAATTGCATCAAGTGATCCATTGCCTTCCATGCCTGCTGTCCTCACTGGCACCTTGTGGTGCACAGCATGGCAAGTACACTGCAAAAGCTGACAATATTGAGGCACTAATGTCCCTGTTCTTCTGAAATGACACAAAGGTGAAATGATTTGCCCAAGGTTGCATGAGGAAATATTCGGAGAGCCTCTCATTCCCAGTCTATTGGGTGAGCTAGTCTTGTCTAAATATAATTTATCATTGACTGTTTTGTTGTTTTGGGTGCAACGAACTTTATACTACTTCCTCATCCTAAGCAGTCTCAGTGTCTCCAGCATCTTGCCATGAAGGGCTTTTGCCTACACTCCTCCTTCTGGCTGCATCGAGGTTACCAGACAGGAGTGGATCCCCAGTGTGCTTTGGAGTATTCCTTAGATCCCCTTCTCTAATTACTCTGCTCAGAAGATGGACTACAGTGCACTACATTTCTTTCCATACTCACATACCCAGATCTCTCTTGGAAACTCATCCGTGATGGGGGTGAGACAAGGCCTGGTCTCCTGCCACAGAGTCAAAGCGCAGCCAGGATGCGTACAGGAGCCTGGGGACTTTCATGGACCACTGCTGCCCCATAGAGTCAATTCAGCTCCTGTTCACCCCTCCCAAAGCAGGAGGCAAAGACAGCCTGTGATGTGGAAAGACATGCTTTGCAGAAAAGGCATGATAATACAAGATTATTAGCATCTTGTCCATCCTGGATGGTGTGGTTTGTGTGCTATTCTCCCTCTCTTGGCCTTCGCTGTCTGAAAAACAGGCCAACATGCTGTTCTTGGGTATTTTCAACGTTTACTTTGGAATCCCATTATTTATTCAATGCACAGAACCACACATGCACCCACAGCCCAACAATTCATGGCACTGAACCTTGCATATTCCTCTAGGGGAGCCTTGCCAATTTCTCAAACTTGCTAATCCAACCCAGTATCTTCTGCTGTACTTTTATCTATCCTGCAGGCTTCCAGCTAGAAGGAAGATGCATGGGAACTGTTGAATCACATCAAATCTTATGCTTACCTTATGGCCAGGACCAATCACAAACACCTCACTGCAAGGTGACATTTTGCCACTCCTGAAAAGTTGGTGGAGAACCTTGTGGTCATGAATGCTGCAGGCTCATTATATACTCTTGCGAAAAGCATTCCTTCTTTTCCATCAGAATAAAACTCTGCCTCCCAGTCATCCAACCAATTCCCTATCGTCCGTTGTCCAGCATTAACTCAAATACCTTATTGCTTAAAAAAAATCTTCAAAATTTTGAGATGTGGAAGGAAAAATATAAAGCATGGGTTTTAGTTACTCTGCAGTTTTGGTACACATAGTTTGGATGGGGAGTGAGGGGTGGGTTGGGCAGGTAAGTGCCAAACAGTTCAAGAGTCCTTTGGATTTGGAGGAAATCCTTAGGAGAAGAAGGGATTAGGGAAAGTGCAGCAGGAGGACTTGTTGTGAGATAGACCCTAGAGTCAAGCAGAAAGAAAAATCCCTGCCCCAAGGACAGGGCCACTGTCTCCAGGTCCAGGGGAAGGAGAGAGCACGGAGGCACCACATTCACAGAACTTACATGTTTCTACAACATCCAATCCATTTCCTCTCCTCACACCGCATTCCGTGTTGGTACTCACCCTTTCCCAACACTCCCCTTTTCTCTTCACCATCCAGTTTTCCCTCAGAGCTCTTCTCCACTCCACTCCTCCCTCTTCAGTTGTCTCCAACAGTCTCACTTTTTCCCCTTCTGGCCACTAAGGACCTTTCAACTGCCCTCAGACTTTTGTGGTAGGAGCCTCATCTCCCTCAACATCCCTGAGTCCTGTGCTCCTTTCATGCCCTTGACCATCACACCAACCTGCCCAGCTGTCCCTGGCTCACACTTCACATGCATCTGCACTGCTACTGCCATAATGCCATTTGGTCCTTCATCCTGCCACCAGGATGTTCTTTCCCACCTCCAACTCTTCCTCCTTCCCAGCTAGTCAGCACTGCTTCTAAAATTTTCTATTTCATGGGTCACACTGCAGCCCAAAGCTTCTTTACTGGCCAAATATCGTCGCCACCTTTGCAGCTGCTTTCTCTGTACTCCGTACCCACCTCGTCCATGCCCTTTTCAGTCTCCACTGGAGCGGTCTTGCTGACAGGCAACACAAAGCCCTTTGCATGATTCCATGTGGTGGCCAGGAGGGCCTTGCTTGGGAGAAAGGCAACAAAGCCCTTCTTTATGGGATCTGCATGCACATGGTCCTCACAGCACTGTGGTGAGCCCTGCCAAGTGAGTGATCTGAATGGAGATGCCCCTTGTTGAATTATAGCGGCGCTGCCAACCCCAGCCAATGATGTGTAATGTAGTATAAATGTAATCATCTCTGCAGAATGAAAGGCACATTGCCAGACCGCACACGGCTTGGCCCTGGACAATAAAGACATAATTATGGCTTCAGTGGGTTTGCTTTGCTTTGAGATTTCCACCAGTGGTGAAATGTTGTTCCATCTTAACCTTAGGGAAGCAGATGATCTCATGAGCTGAAATTGCACAGACCAGACTTACCAGAGAGCACATTGAAATGGGACAGCCGATAGATCTAGTCCCTTCTAGTTGTCTGGTTGGAGCAAGGAAATATGTGATATGCCTTCCCTTGCAGCTAAGAAGGAGCCTGCTCAGTCCCAGATTAATTTGCTAAGGTGGGGGCTTTATGGTTATTTTTTTTTTTATTTTCTCCAAATCTCTGAAGGCCAGGAACCACTCCAGTCTGCTCAGGAGAAAAACAGGATCATTGTAATTCACCAGTAGTATCACTGCAAGGTATCACTTCAATCCTGCATGCTTTGTTCCTACTAGGTGACATCTCCACCATGCAGCAGGTAATGCTCATGCTGGGCTCTGCACCTAGTTCTTGTCTCTGATTGCCCAGCACACACAGAATCATCCAGAATTACAGAATAGCTGAAGCTGGAAGGGACCTCTCTAGAGATTGTCTAGTCCAACCTCCCTGCTCAAGCATGGACATCTAGAGCACATGGAACAAGATCACGAAGGACTCCTTTCTACCCCCAAAGGTAACTGTACGTAAAGCTTAGAATGAACCTTCTCCATGAAGAAAACACAACACACTTCTTATTGCTCACAGCTCCCTTCTGGTTTTTGTGCCCATGTTTCACTTCTGCGAAATCCAGGACACAAAGGGAAGGAATACATATGGCATTTGCCTTGCAGCTATGGAGCATACCAGGAGCTGTTCTTCATCTTACAGGTTAAACAAAGACTCAGTGCTCAAAGTGAAACCATGTAGACAAGTGGAGGATGAATAATGGCACCATGTAGACAAGTGGAGGATGAATAATGGCACTGCAGAGCTTTTCTGTCTGGAGGAAGCAGGGGAAAATCAGGCAGCAGCAAGACTGGCATTCACAGACTAGACCATGGGGCAGTTTTTGAGCCTGTTCTCTGTCCTCTTTTATTTAGTGTTGTTATAACCATTGTATCTATTTAGTAGTGCAGCACACCTTGCAGGCCAGCCAGTTTCTCCAGGAATTTGTCACATGGCTTTCTGCTGGGTAGGATAGGCACTAATCTGCTTTTTTTTGAATAGGGTCCTGTTACTTATCACTTGATCTGTGCCCCTCTTTCCATCTTGGTTCATCTTCCTTGCACGTGAAGAGGAGAATGACAAAGGGAAAAAGCAAAACTTAATGAAGCTCTTGAGATGGAAGAGACTTGCAGGTGACCTTGCTTGACATAGTCAACTGTCATCATCAGTTATTTGCAGGTAATTGTTTACGAGGAATTGCTACTCCCTGCAGACCTATCAGCGTTTCAGTGAGTCTTAACCTTTCTCTCCTGTGCCTTCTGCTAGGCTTGCCAAGGGTGAAGGTCTGAGCCAACGGCTTGAAGAGGTGTGAATAACACAGTTTGTCTCTAGCACAACCCAGGACGTTTTGCACTTTCTCAACATGCCATGGGATAGTGCCATGATTGACTTCATCGTATCACTGACACATTTTGCTTTCTGTCTCCACAGCTGCTGTGACCTGCTTGAAATGGCCTCATGTTCTCCCTGTGGGGAAAATTGGATAAATTAGTTGGCTTACACTGCCTGATGCCTGTGGTGTTGCCTGGAGCCAGGAGTTTGGGTCCAATTTTCTGCCATATTGTAGGGATCCTGAAAGGCAGTATGGTGGGACATGCTGCAAGACAAAACTCATGCTCTGGAGAATGGTTTTGCAACCCAGTTCAGGCAATTCTAATTTGTGCCTAAGCTCTGCATTCATTTTCAACTACGTCCCGAAATAAATGTTTTGTTAGCTCTTTTCTTTATATGACTTTTAGGGATTTTAAGAGACTGCAATTAACCTCAGCTTTTAACAACAAGCTCTTTCCAACAGCACATCCATATCCTCCAACAAACACTCCTCAGCTTCAGTCCTCCTCTCTGGTTGCTTAAATTTATTTTGAAAACAATGTATTTGTCATGGTAAACCATTCCCAAACCCTTCACTTTCCATGGATTTGCATATTCTATGATTCAAAAAATGAAATCAAATAAACTAACATCAGAATCTCCGAACACAAAGTGGGCTGAACAGAATGTTTCAAGACCCTTAGTCTAATGAATACATTTCCTAGCCAGAAAAGATATTTCACAAACCCAATTTTCACATCTAAACTACCTAGACTGGTGAAGCAACCATGGTAACTGCACAATTTAATTGGATGTTTTGTTGGCGAGAGAGAATGGGAAAGATTGCATAATTGGTGCTTGGGAGTCTACATAAACATGACATGGTTTGGAGAGCCAACAGATTGTGCTAGAGAGGAACACGATATCACACATCTGGCATTGGGTTGTATCTACTTTATGTAACACAAAATCAGAGGGTGTCAGGAGTTTTGCAGGGCTCCTCCAAAACAGCACAATGCCTGGTGAGTCAGCCATTCCTCACCGCTCTATTAGCAGCCTGACCCTGGGACTGGCCGGGAAGACAAAAAGGATTTGCTTCCTCCAGTGTGCTCCCCTGTCCATGGAGCCATGCTCACTTCACAGCAAGCAGATACAATGCACCACACCAGCACCAGCACTCAATATGTAGGCATTTGGTAGTTAGACCAAAGCATTGCCAACACATCCAAAATTTTCCTGTAAAATGAAACAACAAGCTTTGGGCTCACTAAGTGCTCTGCCCTTGCTTCTTCTGACTTTCTTTTATCTCTGTTTCTCTCCATTCAAAATTCCAACTCCAGCCCTTATTTCTCTCATCTTTTCCTGAATCACCATTTTGTTTGTCACTCACACCAAAAATTAGCTAGGCTCAGCCTAGCTTCAGTTAGCCTTCAGGTCAATCATCACCAGCTGTGTCTAAGTTTTGTACATCACTATTGATATCACTGGTTGCCTCTGCAGTACTGGTTCGACCATAAGCCCCAACATGGATACTGAAGTTAGTAGCCATCTGCACTGGTTAATTTGTTCTCCAAAGAAGACCTTCCAGCCTAAAGTAGCACCTGGGGCTTACTCAGCTAGTGCAGGCATTGACTATATGAAGTCCAGCAATGACATCTCTACTGCTTGTCCTCTGGACATCGCAGCTTGTCCCTATTTCCCATTGCCAGAAGCCACTCTACAAAGAGCTATGAGAGTGCATCCAAGCAGGGCTTTGCTGCTGAAAAAAAAAAAAAGAAGAAGAAAAAGAAATAACACAGTGAGGAGTGCATCACTTTGAATAACACATAAGCAGGTGGCATGACCACATCAGATTGGATGAATGTGACCCCTCCAAATTGACCCTAAATGTCTGTGTAGATCTTCTCAGAGTTACAGCCTTTCAGGTTCATCTCCACAACTGGAAGTCATGTCTGGGCTCTCAGCATCTTCCCAGTGACATCCCAGTCTTTAAATTGAACAAATACAACTTTGTCTTGCTAATAGGCCCAGAAAGAACAAAAGGAAAGAAGAGTCATAAGATTCAAGATAACACCAGTAAAGCAAATTGCAGTATGTTCATGACCTTTACCCAAGAATCAAGCCTGCCCTTGGTCTTGAATGCTGTGCAGGTGCATGGCCACCCTCTAAGCTGCTTGCAATTCTCCACCAGCACTCGCTGTGCTCGTCGCTTGAGGAGCCGTCAGAATCAGGCTGGCACGCTCATAGCCAAGCCTTGCGTGTTTGGAGAGCTAGCAAACCCTGCTTAAATGGAATCTGGCTGTGCTGTTTGTGTTGCTAAAGAGTAGCACATGGGCATGGATTCACTCGGCTCTGCCAGTTGGTGAGGAAAGGCTGGAACCCAGCTACATTTCGAAACATGAGACGTAAGCAATGATTTGCCAACGAGAGTAAAAGTAACTGCCTCTCAGCAGGCACTATAAACAGCCTTGCACATTGTATCTGGAACCATAAGGCCATTAGCCTTGCTATCGATACCCCAAGAATGCAAACTGGGGAGAAACTGCTGCCAAATCGCTCTGCTCTGTGGCTCTTCCTATAAAACCACTCTTATCTTCCTTGTGGTGGACAGGAAGTGCCCTTCTGCTTTCTTTGGTGCCTTCAGTTGGCTTCTCCAATACAGTTAAAAACTTGGCATCAAGCCTTATGTAATAGAAATGGAAACTGAGCCTAATGGAGCACCTAATATCTGTCCAGAGATGATCTGTCTCATTTTTTTAAGGGCTGAACCCCTCCACAATGCAGCAGACCTCAGGTTTTATCCTAGTCTGGCATACACAGCTGTAGCTAGGTGCTTCCTGGCTTTTCTGAGACACTGAGCTAGAGTTCCACACTTTATCTTTACATAGTCTTGCACTTGGCTACACAGGACTGATTGCCTTCCCAGGACACACCAGTCAATCAGTAAGGGTGACCACACAGGAGGGGATATCACAAGCAGATATTCACCTCCACGTTGAGCCTATGTGCTGGAACTCAGGGTGACCCTGGGCTAAAGGGAATAGTCTTAATTCCTGTGAGCTTCCCTTTCGTTTGGCCTCTCCTACCCTGTTGCACCCTAGAACTTTCCATCCAAGTGTGAAAGCATCCTGTCTGATCCCCACCTCTGACTCCATGTCAGTTTTTCTGCCTCGTTTCATTACTCACCCTTGGCTTCTGGCCCCCACACATCAAGGCAGGATGCTGACAGCCACCCAGGAGGGAACAAAGAGTCAATGGTTGCTGACAGCGAGATGTTCTAGATGTTTGGCTGTTCAGAGACCGCCAATGGGAAGCACCTCAAGGGAACCTTCTGTTCATCTCCCCTCCCTCTTCAGTAGGTTCTCCATTCCAAGTCTGGCAAAGAGCACATGAAAGCAAGGGCTGAAAATGCATTAGGAGGCGGAGGAACAGTGAGTGAAATGCTAATAAAGCAATTCAAAACAGAGACACACACATCAGTAAATCCCAAAGCTCTGAGTAGCTCAGAAAAGGGTGGGGAAGGCTTGTGCAGATTAACTTATGACCAAGCATATCCCTTCTTTTAAAAAAGTTTGCTTTTAATTCTTTACAGCAGGACTTCAATTAGAGGAAAGAAAAAGTAAACAATAAACCAGAAATGACAAAGGATTATCAAGGAAGACAAGAGAGACCTGCATAAATACTTCCCTGCATTGGAAAATGTAATGTTCTCTTGTACTTAGCCTGGAGGATAAAACAGATTAGAGAGAAAAGCTTGGTATTTCCAAAAAGCATGAAACTCACCCCTAGTTATCCCATGGGTTTTGGTTGTCTCAGTCCTCCTGTGGCTCCTTTACAGTCTTATTTAGCAATGCAACTTTAATGTTACATCGACTTTCTGAGTTGATAGGCCCTGATTTTTCTTGGAATTTTTAACTCCAAATGAAGTTAACACAGTCTTGCACTCATTTGTTTGAATTTTCATTGTCTCTTTTAGCTTAGAACTTCAGGCTTGGACCACAGAATCACAGAGCAGTGGAGGTTGGAAGGGACCTCTAGAGATCATTGTGGAAGAATTGCTTGAAAAGGGGGAACTTAAGAGAAAAACTAGGGCCTTGCAGAGGGTTTGGCATTACAGAAGCTTGCCTGAGGTCATACGCAGTTGCCAACCAGGATGGTTGGTAGGCAGGGACTCTGCTCCTCTATGGTTCCCTGGGCACCACAACCTGTTCTCCTTGCAGCTGCAAAGAGGAATAATGGAGCATGGAGCGGAGTGAAGACATTGCGGCCAAACTCTGTTGTCCTCCCTGTGCTGGGCTGCTGATAAACCGCACAGTAACTGCCCAATGGGAGATACATGATAACGTCTGGTGCTGAGCCAGCAAGGGTGGCAAATCACTCCTCTTGGGTGAACTTTGTTTGAACTTCGCTCATTATAAGCTCATTATAATGTCAAAACACACCTCCATCCCAAAAGTTACCTGCCTCCAAGACAAGCCCACTCCTCACTGAGCGTGCGCTCTAGATTTTCGACTGACTGTACCTTTAAATGAAAGCGAGAAACTTTTTCACCAATTAATAACAATAGTAAGTATAACTATAGCCACACAAGCTCCACCTGAATGTAAAGAAAAAGTATAAAAGGTGAACTAAAAAGGAAGGAAGGGAGAGGAAAGATTCCATTGTAACTCCTGGGTCAGTCGATGGGCTGATCCGACTTTCCTTCCCTCTGATTGGGACGCTGCCTCAGGAGACTCGAGACTGAGAGCCCTCTCCCATCTCCTGGGGTGAGTGATGATTGCACATTTGTACACCAGAGCTAGCTAAAAACCCCACGCTCTAGTAGAGAATTTCCTGTACTGACATCCAAAACCTGCTTTGTAAATGTTGCATTTGAATAAATCATACTGTTTGTGAACTCAGCTACTTGTTTGGAAGGTGATCGGACCTACAGTTGACAGACTATTCGTGAATCTGATAATGCCAGAGTTGAACCTATAGTTGATCACACTCTCTGGGAACTTGATTTGCCCCTAGGAAGGCAATCGGACCTGCGGTTGACGGACTGTTCGTGAATCCAGTACTGCCAGAGTCAGGCGTATAGCTAGCACAGTAATTGATATCTCCTTCCTCACCCCGCACTGCTTTCAAGCTACTACAATCATCCAGTCCAACCCCCCTGCTCCAACAGGGACACCCAGAGCACGGGGCACAGGGTGGCACCCAAGGGGGTTTGGAAGATCTCCAGAGAAGGGGACTCCGCAGCCTCTCTGGGCAGCCTGTGCCAGGGCTCTGTCACCCTCACAGTAAAAAAGTTCTTCCTCACATGGAGATGGAACTTCCTGTGTTTCCATTTGTACTCACTACCCCTTGCTCTGTCACTGGCCACCACTGAAAACTCTCCAACCTGTCTAGGTCCCTAGACAGACTACCCCTAGGTAGAACAGCCCTCTGGGGTGTCGGTCACTACACGCAGTTTGGTATCATCTGCAAACTTGCTGAGGGTGCACTCTGTCCCCTCATCCAAGTCATTGATGAACAAGTTGAACGGCACTGGGCCCAGTACTGACCCATGGGGGACACAGGCCTCCAACTAGGTTTCCCCAAGGGCTTTTTAGCTCCCAGCACATGATAATTTTGGTCATATGGGAAACACTTTGTGCAAGGCAGTTGAGCACTGTGCTCCTGGTCTGAGTGCAGCCTGGGAGACGCATGGAGGCATGCAGCAGACTGATGCTGGGAAATCATCCGCTTACACAGTCACAATTCCCCCAGTGCTTTCTGGTGGTCTGATGCCCCTAGCAGAGGTAGTCCTGGGTAGATATAGGATGTATCTGCACTGGAATGGGAAGAGTGGCCTTGAAAGTAGAGCTGTGATGGAGATACTTTCTGTCTCCACCACCTGCTCTATCCTAGCTGAAGACCTGACTTGAGGCAACCACAGCATTCTCAGGAAGCTCTTGGGATGCCTGTGGAAGACACAGAGAATTCTAAAAGAACTATCAACTCATGAATCATTTCCATGTGCAGACTGTATGATTATATTAGGAATCCTGAGTCTGGAAAAGAGATGATAGGGAAGAATACCACAGAGGTCCACACTTCTGAGAGTGGCCTGGAGATTCTGGCCAATCTCTTTCAGGACGATGACCTGAAAGAGTCATTCCTGATTGCAGGAATGGGCAGTGTATCAGGTGAAACGAGCAGGACAGCTCAGCCAAAGCCCGTAGAGGCAGTTCTTTGCTTCTGAGCTGTGTGCATCTCTGCTACATG
The DNA here is from genome assembly GCF_059628265.1 of Tinamus guttatus. Lineage (NCBI taxonomy): Eukaryota > Metazoa > Chordata > Aves > Tinamiformes > Tinamidae > Tinamus > Tinamus guttatus. The sequence goes on from NW_028288752.1 coordinate 4,132,036, forward strand.
ACCATGAGGATGCTGACAGCTTATGTGGCCTCATGGCAAGACCAGGCAAGATAATGGAGAAGAAATTATCTAAGAATTACGCAATGTATCTGAGAGGCTACAATCAGCTCAGAATGTGTCTGAAACAAAATGTCTGGGGACTGGGAGACTCTTGAAGGAAGCATCAGGCTCTGTTCTTCCACACTTCCCTAGCTGTCTGCTTTGGTCATTGTCAGATGCAAGATATAGGGTTAGAGAGATGCTCTGTATGAGCCAGCATAGCTTCTCTTATGTTCCTGTTATGTTCTCCTGCATTTATCCAGGTGGCTCAGGCAGAATAAATGAAAGTGCAGATCTGCTTGGGCTTTGCTTTTCCAGAGCACTTCAGATGACCCAACTGTATATGATGAATAAGAAGGAAGAGAGTGGTCTTGGGGCTGTATTTGGTTAGTAGCACAAACATGGCCCCTGGGATTATGGCACTGAGGGGCCTGAGAGACAAAAGACCATTGCAAACAATCAGTCTTAGGCAGCTGGTGCAGGAAGCAGTGGATTTGTCAACACAGTGGCAGCAGGAGAAGACTTGTTGCATAGCACACTTCTCCTGGAAAGTATTCTGCAGACAACCACTTCTTAGCAAGGGAGAAGAGTAACATAAAAGGTCATTTGCAGAAAAATTTGGAGAAATCCAAACCTTAAGCAAATTCAGTCCATGTTGAGGGCTACCTACCTCCATATCCACATCACAAGGCACTTTGCGCCCTTCCCTATCCCCCAGCTCATTGCCCATCTCTTCTGTCATCCCTGTTGGAGCCATGTCCCTGACTCAAGGCAATGGTCTTTGATCTAAAAACTCATATGAGAGGAGGCTTTATAGAAAATGATATGGTATCAGAAATTTGTGTTACCCAAACTGAAGATGAACCTCTGTTCCACGTACACACACAAACCCACCTGCCCACTTGAGCTGCCCCACCTTGCACACATGAAGACTCTGATAGCTTGGTCATAGCATCACACCGATAGTTTGGACCTAACAGATCAACCCCAAATCCTTTGCAGTCTCTGCTTCCCAGGCAGTTCCCCCCATGGTATGACCACAACCTACCTGATGTTCTCCTAGATGCCCAATGCCATAAATGACCATGTTGAAATCCATAGATTTGGACACAAGCTTTTAATTTTCTGACTCATCTGGGGTCTCAGAGGGCAGTCTTCTGCACTCTCGCATGTGTTAATTTGTTGGAGTGAAAACTCTGCTGAAAAAGCTTGCTTTACTGTGTTTCTAGCATGTTCCATCTCTGACTGGTTCAGGCATCTTCTATGAATAGTAGGAGTAATAAGCAGCCTTTGAAAATCCAAAATGACTCAGGATTATTATGTATTTCCTCTGATTATTTCCTTTTGGAGCATAAGAAAAGCAAAGATAACAAGATAAATATGTACTTTTTAAAGGGATTTGATTGGGAATAAAACAAACAACAAAAAAGAAATCTCACAGAAGGCAATTGCTGCCTTAATACCTCATCTGGGATTATCCTCTGCATTTTCAGTGCACATGGTCACATTTCCACCACGTGATCACTCTTCACCCATCCACTAGCAGATATGCCTCCTGCTCAGCAAGGACTAAGCGATGGGTTTGTAGCCCCCAGAACATGCGGCCATAAAGAGACTTCCCCCAAGAGCTGTTTCTACCCTGTTGGCTCCTTCCTCTGAAATCCATTTCCAACATCCCTTTCCAAGCAGCTTGCATATTGCCTTTTGTGGGGTGGTGATGTTTAGCTGTCCCCAATCCTATGTAAACACCTGGACAGCCCACCATTGAGCACTTTTGAGGGGCACAAAGATGTTCCAAACCCATGCAGACATTGCCCAATTTCAATTACTCCTTGCCCATAGAGTGTGGCCATGAACCCCCAGCACTGCTTGTTCTGTAGGATGGAGGTTGCAGAAATGCTCCATCCTCCATCAGCTGCAGCTGCCAGGGGGAATGCGAACACCCTGCCAGAAGCAGCACCAATTCATCAGCGGCCAGTTAATTAACTGACAATCGGCCAATTTTGTTCTCTTAACTCACATCCCGCAAGCGAGGCTGGCGAAGTGGTTATGCCTGGGACTGGACTTCATTAATGTAGTGCGAGGACTTCAGCCCCCGAAGGAAAGCATCTAAGGAAGCAGAAAATATAAATTCTTACGCCGGTGTCTGCATCTTTTTCACCTGGAGGGACAAAAAACACAGTCCCTCGCTCACCAAAGCCAACGCCTGAAAGAATTCGTGGCAGTAGACCAAAGAGTTAGGAAAATGGCTTTATGTTAGGGATGCCCAATGAACTTATTCGTGCTGAGAAAATGGCAATTAAAGAAATTCAGGAAGTTTTCCCTAACTCTTGGCTTGGCTTTAATAAGGGGTTTCCAACCCTACAGAGTTCATTTCCCAAACAACATTTTACCTGCATTTCACACACCTCACCACACACACTCAGTATTTGGACATTGCGCTGGTTCTGGGGCCACCAAACCTTGTAGGGATTGCAGGAAAGGTTGTCTGGGGCGTCAGTGTTAAGTCTGAAGTTGCAATAGAGAGACAATATATGGCTGTTGGAAATCCTATTGGGAAATTTGAAATTCTATGGGGAAATTGCAGATGCAAAGCTACAGTGCACATTAGGCACTGTGCTCATTTATAGTGTGCATCAGTGTAACCCATAGGGTTTTTTATTCTATTATTCAAAGGAGAGCACACTGGACTGCAAGTCTGAAGAACTGGGTGCTGTGATTAGTTCTCCTAACTAACAAAATAGGAAGCAGCTCGCATGAAAAAAATGCCAGGGTTATAAGAAAGATAAGGCTGAATTCAGAGTAGGTCAATGGCACTGGATCAGCCAGGCTATGAATTTCTCTGCCTGTAACCGCACAGTGTTCCATTCTTGGGTTGTTTCATTCTTACAATTTATTTTTTTGAGCCCCCAACAAATCTGACTGGGCATGGAGTCAATCCCACGGACTTGTGTACCCTTTGCAAATCGCAAATGCATTGCACTGGCCATCTCCCATCTTGTGTTCTGTAAATAAATAATGGTTGGCCGGTTGTTGTGGGATTTTCCTTCCCCCCTCCTTTTTTTTTTATTTTTATTAAGTCATCTTTAAATTGTCCACACTCCAAGATAGTTGCCAAGATTTAGCCTGGAGCAGTTCCTTCCCAGCAGCTGCAGCTTTAGCTCTTGCAACGTGGGATTAGATTAATCTCTGGCGTCATGTCAATAAAATCAGCAAGCAGCACCATGGGCCCAGACTTTGGCCCTCACAGACTTTGCTTTTGGAAGATCTCTGACAACTCTGATGAGATGGATATTGTGCAGATCCACCTGTGCAGAGCCAGAGTAGAAGGCTCTCGACAGCAGGAGCTGCCTTGCCAGCTTTCTTCATATGCCTTCTCCCCAGCTTCATGCTATAAAATAGGCATTTCCTAGAAAAATGAAATGCCGCAGAGCTTTTGTCTTAGAAATTCGCTGATCTATTTGTTGACATCACACCTAGCATCTTACTTGTTCAAGAGTGTCCTGAAAAAGAGGATTTCTTTAAAATCCTCTTTCTCCTGGGGGAGTCAACACCAGTTTTTGATGGAAAAGGAACTGATGGATTGGAAGGATGTTATTAGTTGGGTTTGAAGATCAACCATATGGACCCTTTTTTAAAAATATCCACAGTAATGACTTTGACTAACGGAAGAGATGAGAGCTGATGGCACTTGCTGTAGGTGCAGAAATGAAGACAATCTCTGCAGAGGTAAGAATTGGAAATACCATGAAAGCAAAATGTCTGAGCTTGAGTGCCAAGTAAAGACTACATTTAATAATACAAACTATGAGAATGTGCACTGAGGGATCAAAATACAAGTTTTACTTAAAGAGAACAAATTACAGAGTGGAAATAATGGAAGAGGAGAAAGTATGGGTGCATGGGCTACTTAAAATCCATGAAAGTAAGAAATGACCATGGAAAAAGGACATGCTAGGATGTAAAGGGCAAGGAATTTCAATGCTGGCCTGGAAATCTTAATACCGTTGCAGTAGACGTTAACGAGACTGCAAACTGAGGATCCTGAATAGGATCGTTGTACTCATTTCCTCTACTGTCCACTTGAGTTGCAAGCTCCTAGAGGTTTCTTATTAGGATTCCACCAACTTTGAGAAGGGTTTATAGGGATAGCTCCCATAACAAGGCTTTGTAGTGGTTCTTTGCAGAGATCTATACTTATTTTCATACAAATGGTACTGCTTCCAGATACCATATCTGCCTCTATCATGAAGTGTTTCCCACAGCACCCACAAAGGTAAAATTTTTGCAGATTCCAAACCAAATAAAACAGAAGTGCAGCCCACACCTAAGTGTTTGAAAAAGGCACTGGAAGCAAAGTTAGGCAGTACTGAACTCTGCTGTTTAGGGTCTAGATAGGGTTTATTTGCAGCATAGATGTGATACATTGAAGAATTAGGTTGTATACTGAAAAAAAAAAAAAGACATTTTAAGCACGAGCCTTAAATGGTGATGGGTCAGCAAGGAGACTGTTTCTCTCAAGCAAGTCATAGCATTGCCATAGCCGAGGCTTCATAGCAGAAGAGCTGCCAAGTCATCCCACCTCTCAGAACACGCGAAGTGGAGATGGCCCTGTTCTTTTCCTTCTACCATGAAAAAGGCAGATGACCGAAAAGAGGAACCCCATACAAATCCCTGAGGAAAGAACTGGTCATGACTTAAATAATCAGCTTGGGTAGCTGTTCCTACAGGCAGGACCACAGCAGAGGACCCTACAGGAAAGACAACAAGATAGCTCCCTAGGAGTGGCAGGGAAGAGAGATTACAAGCACTTCCTCTGTTTGTTACTCAAACAATATAGAGAAGAAAATTCATTTAGTTTCTAGCAGTGATGCACAACTGCCCTCTATTTATTATGTGTCCTATGTGCTCCTCACCGTGCCCAGCCCCTCTCTGTCTCACAGTTTCCAGGTCATGCTGTACGAACGGGCACGGCGGGGATGCAGAGGACACCCGCTCTGATGACTTCTTGTTGCTGCTGATGCAGTGGGTAGTGACACAGAGCTGGCCGGAGCGAACAGCTCCCCTGCAAACACCAGCTCTTTTAAGCTTAAGGAACCGCAGACTAGCCTACAGCAAACCTGTCTTTGTGTATCAGACCCAGAGGAACTGCGAAACCATCCCACGACTCCTCACCTCCCCTTCAGTGGAGAGCTTTGCAGTTGGCACTGCAGCTTTCATGACTTCTAGACAAATCAAATATGTCTGTGCTGATTCCTCCTACCTTTTTTCCTCTCCAATCTGGTCCAAATAACCACCTGACCCTCGCTTCCCGCATCTCCTACACAAGTGGGTGGAAACTGTTACAAGTTGGAGTAGATCAAGAGTCCTTCAATTTTTTTTTTTCAAAAAATTTCTACTTGTGAAAAAAAAGAATAGGTGGGAAAGCGCAGGGTTGGAAGGCTGTGGGAATGCTTCTAACTGAAGACACTAAGGCTGCCCTTCCACCCATGCCCTGTCTTCCCTCTCCCTGCTCCACCTCTGATGGCTGGAGCATTTACTGGAGATCTCGTTCCCACCTCTAGAGCAGAGGTCCACATTCAACTGAGCAAACACACATCTGAAACACAGACTCAGCAAAATATCTGCTCTATTACACTATTGGTCAACAAACCTGGCTTGTTTCTTCAATGCGAATGGACAGAAAATGGATTGTGCTCTCCATCTCCCAGGGACCTGCCAAGGAGTTGCATTTGCTCTGAAGAAGGATAGGGAAAGTGTAACAGAGTATGTGCTTTCAGACACAACACTTGGTATGTTCCTTTGCTCATTTTCAACCAAAAATCTATTTTTAGCGTGAATCTCTAGCCCATCATCTCTAGACCAAGGGCCCAGTCCAACGTGGACCTGATTTCCAAGGAAGTCATTGTGCTCTCTTTGAGATTCTTAGGAACAGCTGTGCTCAGTGGTTGAAGCTTGGGCAAAAGCTTTTGAGACCAGTATTACAAGGTGAGGATGAATAGTATGAGTCAAGCATTTCTCAGAAATTAGACGGTGATTCTCTCTGTGGACAGCATGGATTTGTGTGATTCTGTGTGCTCTGTGATTTTAGTGGCATCCAATGTTCCCCATGCAGCCGTGTGTTAGCAACCGAAGGCAGCTCTGGAGGGGCATCAAACCTCCCTCTTGGGGGACTCACTGGACTTCTCACTGAATTCGCACCAGGCCCTGCCATTAGCCCAGCATTTGGCATTTCCAAAAACAGCCTGGAGACTCCTGTGCAAGTGAAACACTCCGCATTTTGAGGAGGTGACTTACTAAGTCACCTTACAATAATCTAAACATCATTGTTTAGATGTGAACTGCCATCAAACACATTTGGCTGGCTCCACAGGTTCTTTCTTTCCTTGCTGAGCTTCTTTCAAACCCACAAACCATCTCCTGGCATTTTCTACCCCAAAAACCTATGTCTTAAGCTGCTTCTGTTTCCCATTTGGAGATTATGTGTCTGAACCAGCATGTCAAAAAGCCATCCATGGCATAGCTGCAACTTAAGACATAGGTTTTTGGGGAAGAAAATGCCTAAAGAGAGTCTCTAGCATTCAGCAGTCCATCTGGGAAAAGGCTTGGGTGCTGGCTTCAACCAGAAGTTCTCCAGCCTACCTGGCAGGCAAGCTCCATGTCTCTCTGCTTTTATTTTAACCTGAAATCACTTTTCCACAATACTGAAAGCAGCTGTTTCTCTAATGAACCATCTTATCTGCTTGTCTGAAGTGTGTCTTGCTGCCAGAATGAAATTGTTTGACCTGATGAATTAGATGGTGAGAGAGGCTGCTATTTTTTATAACATTAAGAGTAAATTAAAAGAAAAGTTGAAGCTAATTTCTTTTAGAGAAGCTTAATAGCAAGACAGTTGTTCAAGTATCCTAGGATAATTTCTGAATTTTAATTTCAAAATTCATTTTTTTTTCTTAAGAGTTGGTAATTCTGAATCATTGTTCCCTAGATAATCAGACTTTTCAGCAAAAAAGGAATTTCTGAATTTTGCCCAATGCTAGTTTTAATGCACAGGGACTCCTATTAATTTTTATGTACTCCAGGGATCCTAGAGATTACAGCAGAGTTTATGTGCCCATGGAGATCTATGAACAACAAAAGTTAAGATCACAGTGCTGCTTACACTAGCAACAACAATTAGCCAAATGAAAATAGTCCTGGGATGTGTATATTGGATCCTTAGCTAGTGCCAGCTGGAATCAGTCTATTGCCTTCACACATGAAATACACACAGTCCTTCCAACAGAGCCAAAACCCCTGGAAGAACTACGCAACATCCATGGGTCCTCACAAAACATACATAGCCCAGGAGTAGAGCAAGGTGTTACAATAAAATTAACTTTATGCCTTTGTGAACAACAAGGAAGAAAACCCTCTGCTCAGTGTGTTGGCCACCAGTTCTCTGTCCCAAGTTTCCTGGATGCTGGTGGGAACACCAAGTGAGCAGAACTTTGGACAAATCTCAGCCCTACAATGTAAAGGAGTGTGTGTTCTATGCTTTGTCACCAAACCAAGAGCAAATCTCTCAATTCAAAGCAAACAGTTCTACAGCTGCTGAGCAGAACTACTCAAACATGGTCTTCACTCTTCTCCTGTGTCCAGGTACAACAGCAGCAAACCACTCACTGCTAAGAAATTACTCTGTTTCATTGCTCCATTTCCCATGAGGGCTCATCTGAGATGGCATCTATGGTGATCTTCCCATACTAAAGATGTAAGTTTGCCCTATAGTTTTACAGTCAAGACAAGGTCATTGGGTGTCTACTTGCTCAAGATGGAAGTGAATTTTTGAGCAAAACATCTAGCCTCTTTGCAGTGGTGTGTCACCCAAGCAGAGAAAGCCGGCTCTTCTTCTCTCTTCCTACAGCTCTCCAATAGATGGCATCCAAGGTCCCTGCTCTCTTAATTTGGGACCACTATGACATGAAGGAAAACCCAAGTTGACATCACTGTGCAAGCACAGCAAAATCCTACTTCCTGAGAAAGGTGAATCCCTCATCGTTACTCTTGGAGAAGGGTTGGCAGAGGTTTTGTCCTGCACAGCGGTATTATCAGGAATTAGAAGTTGTGCATTTTGCTCACAAAGCCACTTTTGAGCTCATGTGTCAAATCAAACTGAGAAGCCACTCTTGCTGATTCCCAACAAAGCACTCACATTAAAATATTGTTTATTTTCTCCCTCCCTTTGAATCCACAATAATAGATCATTTGTTCTTCCCACACATTCCATCCTCGCAAGGCAGGGACAAGTAAAAATAAACAACAGAAGAACATTTCTGGGAGTACACATCTTGCAGTAGTTTGCCCTGTCCATTCATTTGGGGAGAGGTCTGTGACTCAGACATGAACCACAGCGGGCAAAGGAGGAGACAAGAACCCATGTACAAAACAGAAGACAGCTCAGTGATCACTGCTAAGGCAGACTGGAGATATATTTATAGTTATGCACCTGGGAGTATCGTGAGGCTTATTTTCATATTAGATCTGCCAATAGCAATGGAAAACATCACATTTTACAGTTCTTTCACAATCCAACACAGTGTCTGGGAGCCTACTATAGGGAGCCACACTGACCCCATGGATTCCATGCCTTTCTGTGAGGAATAGACATCAAGGACTTTGAGATTTAGTCCATATATTTCTACACTCTGCCTTTGGAATTCACTTTTGGAAGCTTTTCCAACACTGAGAGTCTCACTAGACATCCAGTACACCCCACGCCTGTAGGGCTACCACACAGAGGGCTTCATCATGCACCAGCTCCTGCTTGGGACTGAACTGGAGATGAAGAACCACCAGTCTCCCTGGTGACCTTAGCACTGGCAAAACAACAGTAAGTATTTCTGTCACCAGCCAAATGATCACAGTCAAAAACAACCGAATTGCTGTGTGTTTTACCAGACCTTCAGGAAAACTCTCAGGCCATGGTGAGTTCTCGTTGGTAAGACACACCAGAGAGTAGTATTTCATGGAAATGCACCAAGGACTGTGTATGCTATAATCCTTGGCTGTGTTTTTTCTGCTGCTCCAGCCTTCTCTAAACAAAAAGGTCACATACATTGTTCCCTCACTTTGTCTGCAGCAGCGTGACAGCTTCAGCACGATGATACCAGGCCCAGCTCAAAGATGCCAATTAAATACTTGTCCAAGCTTCAAAGATTTTGGTGTCAGATTGGTGCCAGGAGGCGGGATGCAAGAGGGGATGGCTCTTTTCAGTGTTATTAAGAGCTCATCAAACACATTGTCACTGTTGTAAGATGCCAGCACTGTGAGTTCATAAAAGAAAATGTGCCCAGTCTCTGTAGGATTTTTTGTCTTTTTGATCAAGACAAAAAAAAAGTTGACTCATTTCTGGTTCAAGTATTCACCTGAAAGAAAAGAAATGGAAAAAAAAAGAAAAAAATGACAGAAAGGAACTGTCAAAAGCTGTGTGTTCTTCCTCAGTCTGCAAGAAAGAACTATTTATTAAAAGAAAGCACTTGAAAAAGGTCATCAAAGACAGTGATGCATGAGGTGACTTAGTGACAGACGTGTCTGATGTATTATTTCCTTTATGGTTCCTTAAAATGCACCTTTGCAGCACAGCAACCCCAGCTCTGTGTTGCACATGGATGCAGTCTGCTCAAGAGAAGCATATATTTGTCAACAAGCCTTTCCACGCCATTGCAGATACGTCTTGGGGCTCTAGTAGCACGTAAAGGTCCCTCCCAAGATGTGGGCTGCCATGTACCAAGTGGTCAGATGCAATAGCAGAGATGGAGCTTGCAAGCCACCAAGCTTGCCGCAAGAGCAGCCGAGAGACGAGGGGTTTTATCACCTGTCCTGACAATTTGATTGGGAAACACCAGGTCTTCAGAGCTTATCTCATAACTCCAGTCATAAAGGCAGAAATCACAGGGTTTCTTTTTTCTCCATATATCATACTATCATGGCTGCTAAAAAAAGAAAAAAAAAAAAAGCTTTAAAATACAGCATTAGAAAGACATCTCAATCAGAAAACTTACTGAAATATCATCAAGCTTGTTTATCTGTTTGAATCTCACGATCTTAAAGGCAGTTTCAGAGCACAAAGCTTTCCCAACTGGGATTGCCGCAAACTACTTGGATCTCAGCAGCCTCACTCTTGGACACTAACCCCAATATTAAGTGTTGTACAAATGTAAGACAAAAAGATAGCCCTGGTCCCTGAAGAGGGACCATTTAGGTCAACAGCATTTAAAGCAAGCAGCTAGATAAATAACCAGTGTCCAGTGGTGGTACATTGTAGACTGGAAATCTGCAAGCTCCAAGTAAAACACAGAATTTTAGCATCAAGAACAACTCAATGGTAGTTTGGGGGTGGCTGGGGTGAATTCAGCTCCACCTAAAAGCACTGATATGGGATGCAGTGCTCTCCTGAAAGACATGCTGCTGTTTGAACACAGAATTTTTGCTGGTTGCAGAAATGGATGTGAATTTCCCTGCTTACTCTACGCTTAAGATCTGCTAGGCTATGAAAGCTGCTAGCTTGAAAAGCCAGCCCAAACCTAGGCTAGGTAAAGATGCTTCTCTGGATGATTTTAAAATACTGCCTTAGCTCTATTTCCATGTATTCATCCCCTCTTTCCAGGGAAATAATCTGGAAAAACGGCTCACAGCCAATATCTGGCGAGTGAGCAATTCTCTCTCGTCTCTTAAATTCTGGTTTCCTGATGAGTGCTTTATAAAAAAAAAATACAAAAAAAATCCCCAAACCAGCTCCCAGCTTTTGAGCCAAGAGACTCCCTGAGTCTGGAAGGCTTCACAAGTAAAATAAAAGATTACTATGAAAATTGCTTTCTCAACCAGTCTCTGCAACCAGGACTGCTGCCACGATCCTTATGCCTTGGTCAGGACCCTGCAGCTGGTCCCTTTTGGAGGCAGCTGCAAATCCCACATTCCTCATGGCTCTGCAGAGGTGCAGAGCATGAAATCAGACCTCCTTGAGGCATAGTTATTTGTAAGCCAGCCTGTTTTTTCTCTTCACTCTGCAATATTGGTAATTCTGTGGTCCAGGGATGGGTATTAGGGTAGCCTGGGGGCTGCACCCAACCCAAGAGGCAGTTTTATCTGCCCAAGCAAGTGAGCATAAAGTTGGAGGGAAGGTGCAGTCTCAGCCATGTAGTAGCACAAATGCGTCCGTCTTGGCCCAATCTACAAATATTTGCCAGCAACTGTAACTTAATATAGAATTTGGCCTTTTCTGCCATACATGGGAAATTAAGACCAAATTCGTAGCAGCTTTAGTTGGTGTGGGCAGTTCTTAAATAGCTGGGAGCCTGCACTCTTCCCACATGGCATTTCAAAGCAATGCCCTCCCCTGTCCACCCACACAGCCCACGGGCACATCAAAACCCTTGTTGTTTCCATACGGGGTTATTGCCACAGCCTCTCTTCATGGCTTCACTGATGCAAATTTGCCTTTATTGCGCAAGCAGAATACCTCTCTGAAGGAGCATTTTTAGCTCCTTGCATGGGTCTGGTCAACTCACTCCGCATACCGATTTTTCTTTGCACTGCTTCTCCCTATGAAGGGAAGGGATAAGTGATCTGCCATTCCTATCCAAGGCTTGCCTCTCATCTCTCATTTCTGGACTTACCTGACTCATCCTCTACTTGCTGCTAAATTTCCAAGCAAGGAATTCTTGTGCTATTTCCTTCATGCTTAGAGGAGCTCAAATGCAACCACAGCACAAACTCATCCTTCTGCTTTACACCTTCTCTGCAAGCTTGCCTTTCCCTGTGACACCTGCAAAAAGAAAATCTTTGCCTCTACTGGATGGTCAAGATGCCTGCCTGGCCACAGTGCCTCATATTTGCTTATTGCTTCCTGCAACAAGTCTTGGTTGGTGTTTTCTGTTGTTTCAATCGCAAGCACTTTTGTTCTACCTTCATAGCACTAACTTAGCAAGAGTCTCAAAGTCAGAACACTGTGACATCTTACCATGCATCAGAGACCAAAGTTAGCAGCTGATCATAGTTCCCTCACTTGGAGAGGGCATGGCTGAGCTGAACCTGTTTCTGTAGCAAATATCACTCCTGGAAGGGACCCAGGTGAGGTGTCATTGACTTCCCAGCCTGAAGAAGCAGGGACCCATTTGCAGTGGTCCCTCAACTATGGCCGTTTGCTGTCCATGGGGTTGCAGGGAGGCTTGAACTTGTTCCTTGGCTCCAGAAAGAGAACTGCATTAGCCAAAGGGATGTAAGTGTCTGCTAATGGATGAATAATAAACCAGCAGGATGAAAGGAGGAGAGCACAGCATGGGATTAACCAGGTACTGCCAGAGGGGTGATGCTGGGCAGGCTCACCTTAGGGAGCCTTCTTGCAGCATTTCTGGAGGTCTCTGGATGGGGTAGGATCACTAGCTGCAAAACAGAGCCAGTAACGGCCACAGACAACTAGAAACATCTTTAGACTGCAGCATTTGGTGCTCTCTCCCAAAGACCCACAACCTTCCTTTGCCAACCTCCTAGTGCCAAAACCTGGCTGCTCAGAGGTTTCATTTTTGAAACTGTTTTCCACAAGCTAGAAAGTACCTGTTGGTCTGACCCAAACGGCACGCTGGCCTCTTCAGGAGCCCGGGTCGGGGATCCACCATAGACAAGGCAAGAGCCCGCCCTGCACCAGGATGAGCCTGCATAATCAGTAGGCTGTGATGGCCCTGCCTGGGGAAAAGAAATATATTTTTTTATGCAACATGTTTCACTCCTCTTTTCCAAAGAAATCTCTTTCTCTCTCTCTCTCTCTCTTTTTTTTTTTTAATTTCTTTCTCCACTTTCAGCCAAAAACAAGGAAATTTTCTCTCAGAAACATTTCTCCATTCCATTGGCAACTATTTCGCTCCCTTATTCTTCCCTTTCTGTTTGGTCAGGAAAAATTCTCAATATTTGGACAGCGAGTGAACAGAAACAAGGGATATGATGCCACTTAGTGGAACATAGTCAGATAATAATAATAATAAAGCACAATATTCCACCCTCCACATTTCGTGTTCTTGGTCGTCTCTACGACGGGCAGAGTGCAGCGCGCGTGGCAGGAGGTGACATGAGCCAGGCGGGCAGAGCTGGCCGCTGATAACAGAAACTCCCTTATCTGCCCCTCTCCCCCTAGTAAATACACTCGCATGCTCTGCAGACGTGCCAGGCCCGCCGCGGGTCCCGCTGGCGACGTTACCGTGCTCGGTGGTGCTTTACAGTATTTTTAGCCCTCCTGACATTAGCAAGGTGCAAAAATAAAAGCCGGTACTGATTTGGCACGTACTGTTCTGGAATTTGCCTGCCCTGTGCAAACGGCGGGGAGCCGCAGCGGGACAGGGAGCAGGGTGAGTAGCAGCAATACAAAAACCCTCTTTTGCAAATGTTTTGCTTGCTCTGACATCAGCTTGCATGCGTGGTGCTTCCCTAGGGAAAGCTACATGGACCTTCCTGAGAGCATTCCCAGGGTTTCCCTATCCATATCCCATTGGTTTTGCCTACTCCTTGCCGGAATGATGCCAGAATGCTAAATCCACATGCTGGGGTGACTTGTGTCCACCGTGGCTCTCCTCTCCTCTGGTGGCTTCTTTGTCATCCTGCCCCAACAGAGAGGGGGTCAAACGCAACCCCCCTGCACAACAGCAGCTGTTTTGCTAACCTTGGGCTTCTCAGTGCATCCCTTTTCCCTCCCTCTGCCAGGTATCCAGGAGAAGACGCCACCGAGGTGCCAGGTGGTCTCTGTGCTCATGTAGCCAAGCTTTTACATTCGACCCTCGGTGTTTCCGACTGCAGACATGCAAAGGGGAGCCACTTTTTGCTCTGCTGGCACCACAACAGCCCATCGCAGCCCTGATAGCAATGCCTGGGCTACTTGGAAGCAGCGTGGGGCTGGGCAAAGCTAACGGTCTGCAGCCTCCTGTTTAAGGCAAGGGGAGGACCTGCTGTTACAAGGTGGCAGAAAGTATTTCCAAATCTGGGATGAATTCTGAGATTAATTCCACCATCCTCACTGCTGCCACAGGAAAAGAAAAAGGGAGTATTTTTTTAAAAAGCGACAAAATGCTTCATGTGAAAGTTTTGTTAAAGGACTCCAAATTGTTGAAGATTAGGTCACAGCAGAGGTTCTGCTTAAAAAGGAGATATTTTCTTTTAAAAGATGCAAATATGAAAGTGACAAGAATTGAAGCAAAACATTTGGTTTGAACCAAAGCGGAAGTGTTTAGATCAAAAATACGACCAGGCAAGTGAGGATGATGAGTTCTGAGCAGCTCCAGTATCTCTCACACTGTGGCCAAAGGCTGAGTTGGTTGCAAGTGCTCAGCACTTGTGCATGCACGTATGTGCTCATGGGTGAGCATTCTGGGGAGCTTGGGGTGGTCTTGTCCTCTCCTGTACAAGGTTGTCCCCTTCCCAGCAAGGAAGCAGGAATGCAGAGAAGCTCAGAGGGAGAGGAGCGATGTCCCGCTTTCCAGGAAGAAATCCCAGGCTGCTTCTGCCTGGGAGAGGCTGGATGAATGCGGGAGTGACATTTCTGGGCTATGCTAAGTGGCTCACAGCAGGCTCTGCTATTTGCATTGCACAAATAGTCATTTTATAATTAAAAACAACAACAGCAAATAGACACTAAACTGAGATAAAACTAGCAGGCGCTCTGCAGATGTTCAGGGCGCTCAGGAGTTGCCTCTTCCCACAGTTTTAACCCAACAGCTTCATCAGTCCTGGATGGTGCCTTTCATTCCCCCTTTCCACCCCTTTCCTCTTGCAACCTTTTCAGTCAACCCAACTGACACATTTCAAGTGTAAAGATACAAAAGAAAGAATAACTTTTTTCTTTCAAGGTAACTTGGACAGCAGAGTGAATCTGAGCACAAAAGAAAGTAGAGCTTGAGTGTGAGGTCCTGGAGGTCCACCTAAAGAAAGCATTTGCCTACAAAAATATTTCTCTGGAGCAAGAAAACACGAGTTACAGTGCTCTCTGTGCTCCCTGATTCCTGGTCCTGAAGGTGAAGAGAAATACTGTGCCATTAGTCCTAGACATATGTAGGGAAGCAGAGGTACTCAGACATTCTCTACACCCACTTGCAGACCTTTCCAATACACAAAAACATCTCTTTTTGCTCAGATTTCTTCCATTCCCTTCCAGTGCTGAGATGTAATTGCTGATAATCCGCCAGTAGGTCTGCAACTGTTCAAAAATACGTATGTACTTGGAAACAGTACAGCTGAGGCCTTCCCTGTGACATTGTCATCCACCTTTCTTCAGGAGTTGGGAGAAAAGCAGTGTTTTTGGTCAAACTCAGTTGACTAAGACCTGATTTGCTGTAATTAATCAAACAGGCAGGAAGACAGGCAAGCTCCAAAGGAATCTGTGCAGAATATGTTCTTTCTTTTTTTTAATAAAAACATCTATCTTTCCATCCACAGACCACCATGGTTTCTTTGCCTCCTTAGTGCACATATTAAGACCAGCTATGACAAGTCATCCAAAACCCAGACTATTAAAGCAAGCGAATCAGTTTTCTCCTGTTACTCAAGGAATGCCAAGCACCACAGAAAAACAACCCACCCAAAGCACATCGAGACAGGCCCATCACAAGAACCACAGAGAAAACATGATGCCAACTCATGTAGACAGCATCTTGTCTGGCCAGAGGGGAGCTCAGCCCTCGGACGTCTGCAATGGCAACTTTTCCTTGGGATGCGCTTCTGGAAAGATCATCCGCAAGTCCTGGGAGGAACAACTTCAACGAGCCACCAACGCAAATGGGAAGCAGAAGCAAGGCATGCCGAAAAAAGTATTGGTCATGCAAAGAGTAAGGGACGAGCCCAAGGACTCACCCTCCAAGGATGTCTTCCTGTTTAGCGCAAACAAATTTAACAGCAGCAGCAAAAAGGCTGCTATCCAAAAGCTACTGCAGAAGTCATCTGTGACCATGGAAAGCTGTTCCCCAGGCCTTTCTTCCAAAGAAGGGCTTAGCAGCTTGAAAGAAAGCAAACAGGCCAAAAATTCCCAGAGGAAAAACAGAAGAGATCTCTTCCCTGGCTCAGAGGTTTTCGGACATGTAGATGCCCACGTCCTGTGTGTGAGCCAACAGGTAAGTACTGGTGTACTTCACCATGTGCAAAGGTGATGCCACTGGCAGATCCACACCCAACATTTAGCGTCCACCTTTTGCTCTGGTGACAACAGCGGCAATGTGGTGTCTTGGAGCAAAACCAAGGGACCTCAAGGCCATGGGATGTGAATTTGCCCTCACCATGGCCAAAGATGCTTGCACTGCACAGCCTCAGCACTCCTGCAGCACATGGTGTTGGGTGGCATGGCCGAGGACTCACCAGGTGAGACAAGCCAGAAGGGCTGGTTTCCAGGGCTCATCATGGGACAGGCTTTTCCAGAGTCCCAAACAGGATTGCAGGGGGCAGGAGGATCCTAGAGATGCTTCTGCACAAGGTAACTGGAGACAGGAAAAGAATCAGACCGCAGGATGCCCTGAGGTACCACAGCATGTGTTTACTTAGCCAAGGAGATGGAGAGCCAGCCCAGGAAAGCATGCAGAACCAGCAATAACTAGGGTCAGCTGGGTTCAGGCACACACCAGCCCCTTGATGCTTTTGCATCAGGGACCTGGCAAGCAAGGCTGTGTCGAGCGGGAAGTCTGTCTGCCATCGAGCATCGCTCCAGCTTTCAGGCTACTCAGGAGACCAGGAGGTGAGCACCAAACTTCAGAATTCCTTCCTGCTTCCTGAAGCACACACAGCCTGCATAATTTCTCCCCAAGGCCAGTGCAACATATTTAAGCTCCCAGTGCTGAACCAGTGCAGCATCCTTCACTGCTTGCACATCAACTCGTTCAAGGGAGTGAAGAGGCACAGAAAAAACTGAGCTCTCCGTTATGTTGAAACCACTGATTTGTACCTAGCCTGAGGCTAATCTCCCTTGGGAGTGAGGATGCTCCAAAATTTTAGGATCTGCCTAGGCCATTAAAAAGGGAAGAGAAGGGAAGGGGGGTTGAAAATGTAAGAGGGCAATAAACAACTAAAAAAAAAAGTCCAGCAATGGGGAGCCATGGGAACAACTTGTTTCTCTGTTTATTCAGAGTGCTTAGCTGTACTAAAATCTAGTGCACTTAGTTTCTTCCTCTTAGCTATGAATTTTTAGAGCCAAGAGCAGCAGCAGAGCAGTCTACTGATTGCCTACAGTGGGGTACGGCTTTTCTGGTGGCTGTTGGATCCATGAGGACATGCGATTTTCCCCTCTCCCAGGTACCAAGTGCTGTCGTCAGTCTCCAAGGGGCAGCGTCAGAGAGGGTAGACTCAACACTGAACGTGTTTTCCAGCTTTTAAGGAGTAGTCTGGGGCATGCACACATGCACCTGGCTTGAGCACGTGAGATAGACTTGGTAGGACCATTGCTTGGGTCTTTTGGAGAGAACAGCCCCATCTGCCAGCTCGAAAGAGGAGAAAGCAGCTACTTGAAACCCAAGATGCTCCAGCCTACTTCTTCAGGCTCCACAGATATAGTCAGGACATGGATGAGGAGGGGTTGTCACGGCTCCCTAACGCTCTTGCTATCATCTCTGAGATGGGGAATAGAGAAGAATTGGGCTGCAGATCAGCTGGAAAAGAGCTGGCAGAAGCCTGACCACTTTTCACCACTAGCAGAATCCTCTTTCACCAAGATGCGCCAACAGGGAAGCAGGGAGCTAGATATTTAATGACTATTTTCTTACTTTTTTTATTATTATTATTTCCATGGGAAAAATTGACATTATTTGCTTGCGTAGCAGCTGCACACTCATAATGATCTCATGACAGAAATGCAAGGGACCAGCAGGAATACCATAATCTTGGCATAAGTGCTCTCCTGGCGGCTCTGTATTTTTAAATGCAGCATCACAAGAAAAATCTTTGGCCATAACAAATGCAACAGTTCCCATGAGCAAAAAGAAAGAATTTTCCATCTATATGAAACTATCTGACAGGTTGTTTTGGGCAGGAAAATCATTAGGGAATGCAATAGCAGGGACAGGAGGCTGGAGAAATGAACTGGACTAAATTTAACCCAATGAAAGAAAAGCCCGCTGCCAAAACTGCCTGTGTTAGCACAAAAGAGGGAAAAGCCCAGAAATGGACATCATTGAATTGGAGGAAAGGGGCAGGAAGGCTTTTTTGGGGTCAAGGATGGACTAGAAAGTTAGAGACATTAGACACAGAGAAAAGTTAGAGTTACAGGCAGGGGTAAAAAGAAAAGAATCTTTTTTCCATCCTTCTTGGGGGTGGGTTGGACTGAGGTTTAGTAGCCTCAAGAAGAGCATCTGAGGCACCCAGCTGCTAGTTTTCTCCTTTGTAAATACACTGAGACATTAATCAGTGCATGGCTGGACATCCTGCATCCCCAGCTGAAGTGTCACAGAATAAAACATTCCGGTGGCATCGCACTGAGCAACCCACAGTGCATTTAACCATCCCCTCCGATCCAGATAAAACCCGGGCAGGACGGGCTGTCCATCCCCACCGTCGTGCGCCTGATCACTGCCAGATCCCAGAGCAAGCTGGAGACCATGCGAGCAATATGGTTCTGGCTCTGCCACAACATCGGTAAGTCCAAACCCGTGGTGCCGCGGAGCTGGGGCAGAGTGGAGGCTCCTTTCCTCCAGCCTTGCCTATGCCATCTCCTGGGTTTAGCTTCTCTGCAGCTTTGCTTTAGCTCTGGTTTCTCTTCCGACAGTGCAGGGACACCCCACACAAGCAACCTCTGGTAAGCCCCATATTCCTCCTTTTCTGCCATCAGTGCAGAAAAACGTCAACCCATCGCGAAAGAGCCTAGGGTAGGAAGCAGTCTCCAAGGTGAGACCCTCCATCCTGGACAACACACCTGCTTCAGGCCAAATCTACTAAAGCATTTGGGAGCCAGACCCTGCCCAGGGACCCCCGTGAAGGCCACATGCCTCCACTGTGCTCTGTTTTAAGGCATAAAGGACTATTCCCCTGACAAACGGTGCAAGCTTGGCCAAGCTGGGCTATGGCTGGCAGGAGTC
Source organism: Tinamus guttatus (assembly GCF_059628265.1). Classification (NCBI taxonomy): domain Eukaryota; kingdom Metazoa; phylum Chordata; class Aves; order Tinamiformes; family Tinamidae; genus Tinamus; species Tinamus guttatus. The sequence continues at coordinate 4,151,142 of NW_028288752.1, forward strand.
ACACGGGGACACAGGACTCGGAGCACAATGCAGCTGCTCCGTGCCACTTTACCCCACTACGTCCATGTGTGCAACACAATACGAATGCCCCCATACCTCCCTGAAGAGCGCAACGGCTGTTTACATGCTCCGAGAACCCGATTCCCCCAAGGCTTTCGTAATTCTTTGCTCATATGGGGAATTGTCAAGCTCTTGAATAAAACAAGCGGGTACAAATGCTGTCATGGCTTCCAGGGTGGGTGAGCAGAGAAACAGGGATGGGCAGGAGAAGGCATGAGATTGTTTTGGAAATAACAAGGCCTTCCACTGGCCTGGAGTTGCGTGATTTTCTCCTTTTCCTAGAATATGACGTGGATGGCTTCCTAGGGCTCTCTCAGAAGATTCACATGCCAGAGCAGGTTCTGCAAACTGGACGAGCTGTGTGCTCTGGTTATGCCCATTTATGCCAGGAGATGTGCAGGTAAACCTCACCTTGCCTCCCCACTTGAAGATTTGGGGGGAGAATGGGGGATGGAGAGATATGTAGCTGGCATATGTGTTGCCAGACATCTGGCATCATCCCTGGGTGATCCCACAGCAACTGCCCTTCCCTCCTTTCCTGTTTGGATAGGAGATCTGGGCTCAACTGACTGCCCCACTGGCATTCCCTGGTTTTGTGTTAGAGATATAAGGGCTAAGACTTGGCAACAGCTCTGCTTGCTCCGCTGGAAAAAAAGCTGGACAAAAGATGGATTTTGGCCAATGGCTGGCACAAGCTGAAGGCGCAAAGGACCATAAGGAGTGAGCAATGCTAGTGGAGGGGTCCTGGCTTTAACAAGAAGGAGGTTGAACTAATCATACCGGTTGGGTTGGTCAGCCAAGAAGCAGGTGCTGGCAATGTTCATCCCGTGGTCACCCTTCCTGCTGGCTGTCCCTGGGCAGGGAGGCAGGTCTGAGCTGCGTGGAGGTCCCAGGATACGGCCGGAGCCCCGGCTCTCGCGGAGGGCAGCAGTGCCAGCAGCAGAAGTCCAGCCACATGTGGAACGCAGTGGAGCTGGAAGGGCAGTGGTGCCTCCTGGACGCTTGCTGGGGCGCAGGGACCGTGGATGCAGAAAGGCGCTTGTTCATGCCCAGGTGAGACATCCTGCTCCCAGGATCCTGAGGAGATGTGGGTGGTCCTCAACATGAAGCAAGACTCAGCCTCTTCGTGGTGACCCGTGGGGTCACCTGGCTTTGGACCCTCATTTTAGATATCCCTTCAGGGGCCATTTACCAGTGGTCTAGATTGTCCTTTCCCACCTTCAGCTAGAGCAGGCACTCACCAACATCCAAACGCAGACCTACATTCAGTGCCTTAATCCATGAGCTGTCACTTTCCAGGTGACAACTCTCTCTCTCCCCAGCTTGCTTTAATTTGCAATGAGGATCACTTTTTAAGTAAGGAATCCTAATTTCCACAGCAACTTTGCTCTAATGTGGCTCTATATGTAATTACTTGAGATTCCTCAGCCCATGCTAATAATGACTCTCATGGAAGTTATTTGTGCAATTTAATAATTACCATTGGCTGCATTATGGGATTGTCTTTTTGCATTTTTTTCTTTCTAATAATGCATAATGAAATAGTAATGGAATTTCTCGTGAGTAATTATTTTACTGAAAACAGTTTAAAACATCATCGAGTCTGCATTTTTTTTAGTTGTGCAGGGGAAAAGAATAGAAGCAGACTGAAAGATCACCGAAAGCAAAAAGCAGACAGAACAGCTGCTTTTGGGTCCAAGCTGGTGCCCACTGGATACTTAATCCTTGTTGGGCAGCCCCAAAAAGTCAACAGCAGGGTCAAGGTTTGGAAAGTCAGGTTAGATACACTCCAACTAGAATCGAGATTTTTTTTTTTTCTAAATCATAAGTAAATTCTCCAAAGAACAGTAAACTAAGACCAGACATCATACTAAAATATGTAACGGGCTTTAGATAGAGGAATCATTCAGTAAAATTATCTGCAGTGCAGTATACAGGGCCAACTTAACTATTCATAAGAGGTCTGTTAATGGCTGTGAATAGCAGTTTCAGTCCTGGGCATCTCTATACTGGAGAAAATTAGAAAGTAAGAGGCAGCTGAAAAGGCATGAACATGGAAAACTGAGCAACCAGGTGTACTCATTTGCAAGGGAAAGATGAAATATGAAGGAAGAGCTTGTCCCCCATCCCAAGCAGATGAGGAACTAGTTTTAGGCAAGTTGCGGGACTGGGAATAAGGAGAGCTGACTTTAACACAGGGAAAAAAAGTGCTTGCAAATGCATCTGGGCTGGACAGAAACACCGGAGAATTCTTCCTAAGGCCAAAGGAGAGCCCCTTCCTCCCGTCCTGAAGTCAGTGCAGCTCTGATGGGATCAGGGAAGCGTTTCTGCTTGGTGTGCTAAGGGTTTCCCATCGCCCTCACCCCTCTCGTCATGCAGGTACGACGACTTCTTCTTCCTTACTGACCCTGAGCACTTCATTGAGACCCACTGGCCCGATGACCCCTCATGGCAGCTCCTGCAGCCTTCTGTTTCATGGGAAGACTTCGAACAGAGAGTTTTTAAAACTTCAGAGTTTTTCAGACTGCAACTCTCCCTCCTTTCTCCAAACACCTCCCTCCTCAAAACAGGTAAATGCAAAGTGAGGACTAAATCTTAATAATATTCTTCTTGATTGTTTGCTTACTTTAAAGAAAGGATCCTGGGGTTGAGGTTCTCCTTCGAAAATGACCCATCTGTCTATTTTTAAGCACAAGTTTAACTTCCAGGAGAGCAGAGGCACATATTTAAGCAATGTCTGCAATCACGGCCTTTGTGTGATACTGTGATTAATAAACTGGGAATTAGGATTCATGAGCTGTAGTTAATTGAGTCAAATCACTTAAGTCCTTCTGTGCCTTAGTTTTCCCATCTTAATTCACCAACAGTAACAAAATAATGTCAAGGTACTTCAGACATAAACTTGGTCCCATTTGTAGAGGAAGAAAGGGAAGTGAGGATGGAGTTGTTCTTCTTTGTTCCGTTTGGATACGCTGAGATCTTTACTTACCTGGATACCTGTTGTACATCCATCCCCATGAATAGTCCCAAGAACATAAGGATTTTTTTTTTCAATTTATCAAAAGGGCAAGGTAAGAGATAGAAGTTGAGGGAGATGTTCAGGATTATTGCATATGAATGGACAACAGACAAGAAACACTGTTAAAACTTGGAGTTTGCAGACTCCAAGGAAAACAGGAGATCTACAGCTGAACTTTTAAACACATGCCCAAGTGCTAAATTGCAAAATATGAACTCCTGCCACATAACATGAGTGTGGTGCAAAGGCCTAAGGGGAAGAACGAGGAAAAAATAAGGTTTTCATTATTCCCTACACGAACACCTCCCAGCTGTTGGTAGCCAAAAGATGCAGGGATGGTGCCCAGAAGTAGCTCACTCTGTAGGTTTGGCTCTTTGGTGTCCCTAGCCCCTATCCAGAGGCTGCCATGAGCCAGCAGGACCTTGGGAATGGTGCTGGGAAAGCAAAGCAGCTCAGCACTGGTCAGCCATATCTCCTTTCCACAGCTGTTTGGCCAGAGAAACTCATGTACCCCAGCCGCAAAATTTGATGGATGAGCTGGACTGCAGGCTCCAAAAACTGAGATGTAAGGAGAGTTTCCCATTAGAAGAGAAAGAAAAATGCCGTTTTCTCTCTCTCTCTCTCTCTGATTTTCTCATCTTCAGGATGGTTTAACTCCTGCAATTAGCATAAGCAGTCAGCTCCGTATCAGAAGTGTGCTCAAAACACCAATTTGCAAACACAGATTATGAACTAAAACAGATGTCTTTTTTTGTTGCTGCAAAACTCTAGTTATTTCGATCTAGCTCAATGGAAGGAAGCCAGCAATAAACAGGGAGTGTTCAAGCAACTGGGGTAATGCAAAAGCGCTTGAGATCTTCGGTACAAAATAAGCCCATTTTCCCTCTTCAGCTACCGCGGATCAAATTCTGCTCGATTACATTTGAGTAGCTCCCATTTGCTTGAAGCACTTAAGAGCTTTCAGGCAAGATTTCTCCCACAAATCACTATCTTTTGATGGGAGCTGAACTTGGGACATCTTGCAAAAAGACCTGATTTTCAGGAAATATCTGACACCCATCCTCTTAAAAATAAAGAGCCCTTTTAATTGGTAGTGTTGTCTGGACCGTTAGGTTTGGTAGGAACAGTGATCGAGCACATTTCCCACTGTGGAATTAGGACTTTGTAGGAGTTATTTTTCTACAGAAAGCCAGGCACTGGGGCAACACTGTAGATACAATAGCCAGGGTGAGAGAAGGGGAGGGAAGACTTTTAAAGAACTCTTTGAGAAATTAGAAACATGCCTGTGTTTTAATGGAGTTTTTGTCATTCCCCCGCTGCACAATTAGTGCGGCACACACTGCCCTCCTGCAGTATCCAGCGTGCTGACATGGGAACACATCCCCGGCTTTACCTGGTCTCCCCGAAAACAAAACAAAACAAAGCAACAAAGGAACCCCCAAGAATAGAAAAAAAACAAACCCAGGAATCTTCAGCTCATGGCTTGAAGTAACTCAATAAAACAAACAAATGTTTGTTTTAAATGTAGCCATTAATTATCTCCTGGGTCTCCTTCCCAAGGCGAAATGCGTTGCTGGCTTCCCTATCTCGCCATCGCTGGCTCCACCGCATACAATGTTCTGTTCTTTCTTCCTAAAGATCCTAATACGATGCAGCCGGCCAGGCCAGCAGCTTCGGAAACTAGCATAGAGCGAATTTAATAACAAGCAAACCTGCAGTTAATAAAGTCTGTCATCAGCAATGTCTCCACTGAACACTTGCCAGCAGAGAATTGTTTGCACTTACTGTGTGAGCCAAGTCACAGCTTTAACAGGCAACGCACAAATAAGACCCAGCCTTCCCATTCTTTTCGCAACGCTGTTTCGGCCTACCAAAAGAGAACTGTGGGGCAAACAATGAAAAAATCCACATTCCAAAAAAAAAATACCCACCCCCTTACCTCCATTACTATGAAATATGTTTCATAATCTAATAATTAGCGAGGGGCAATTCTTTTTTCAGCATGAATCCAGAGGCTTTTGTCGCTTTGTGTTAGCACCCAAAACAAATTGACGCTGCATGCGGTGCGGGTGCTGGTACCCAGAACAGGCTCCCGCAGCGCTGGCATTTGGTGCCCTGCAGCCAAAACAGCGTTGGAGACTGCAGAGCATCCACACTCCGAGCACGAGATGAGCAACCCCATGCTTTTCCCCCATGCTTTTGGGGGAAAAGGGTATAGAATACGGTATAAGATATCACTGAATCAGGGCTTTTTAGCAAGGCTGCCCCAGTATCTCCAGCTCTGCATTGAGCTGATGTAACTCATCAAGGCTAGTATCTGCTTGTTAGGCTTTCCTGTCTTCATCAGCGCCAGAGTTTGAAAGTTTGTGAAGAAAAGGTTTGAAGTTTTTGAAGACTTCTCCATTACATAGTCAATCAACAGCCTCTTCTGCCCAGGAGCAGACTGAAATCCCTTGGGAGGTTTCATTTCACTGAGAAATGATCCATCTTGCTGCATGATGAGCTTGCAAACAGCAGGATGTGGTATGACGGGGGGTGGTGAAATCACGGCAGCACCGACTCTTCCCCTCCACGGTGACCTCTCTGGAGTCTCTTCTCACCTCTCTTGGTGTGAAGGTGGGTTCTCCTCCTTGGCTTTAAAGCCTCCCACTGCAGCCAGGCTGGGGGAGCAAGGCTTGCTGCTGGGTGGTGCAATGCCTGAAGCCAAGGACCAAAAGGGTCATTGGGAAGGAAGGCTGAACCTTCTCCACGAGCCATGGTACGACCAGCAGATATCGAGAACAACGCACCTCCTCTGCTCTCCCCTCCTCCCTGGTTAGAATAGAAGCAATGTAGAATCATTACGGTTGGAAAAGACTTTCAAGATCATCAAGTCCAACCATAAACCCATCATCACTATGTCTACTAAACCACGTCCCTAAGTACCTCATCTACACGTTTCTTGAGCACTGCCAGGGATGGTAGCTCCACCACTTCTCTGGGCAGCCTGTTAAGCCACAATATGTCTCTTTTTTTCAAGTAAGCCCAAAATCTGGAAAATAATAATGATAATAACAATAACAATACTAATAATGGAAAAAAAACCCCTAATTATTAAAATGTGACAGTGTTGTTCCAGCCAGGCTGGAACATCCTGATCCTCCCAGCCACACTGCTACGTTGATACCACAACAGCAGATCTGCAGCTTGGAGGAACTACTCCAGCTCGCAAAGCAATGCAAATACTGCCACTGTATGGGAGATTAGCTTTGTCCTGGGTGCCCTGGTGGATAGAGGATAGCTAAATGTACCTATTCCCTTCTAAAAGATCATCTAAGGACATCTGCAGAGAAGTAGTGATATCATCATTTTCAGCAAGGAGCAAAAATGGTAAAAGATGAGGAAGAATCTTGCTAAGGTGCTTCAGCAAGCAGAGATGGAATTGGATATCCTGCACAGACATTGTAGGTTCTACACTGTAAAAGGGCTTGAGAAGTAAGTAAATACCACTAGTGATGAAAGAGTCATAAAAGGTGTTTTCACCCTTCTACAGTCCGTGGAGAAGCATCAGTGATGCTGGAGAGTGCTCATCCAACAGAGTTCACCTACCAGCTCTCCAAACTCCAGGGCATGACGACTGGAGAGGATGTAGGTGCAGTTCATGGGATGATGACGGTGTCTGAGAACAGCATGACTATCAAGGTGACTCCTCCAACTGAGGGCTTGTTCAATCTCATGATCTTTGCACGTGACGCTGATTCTCAGGCTCCCTACAACTGGGTGTGTTCCTATCAGATTCAATGTCTGGAGCCACGCAACCGAGGGGAACTGCCTGAAAACCCTTTTTGGTTCTGGGGCCTTCACCAAAAAGTGAGAGATTTTGGTATCGTGGAGAGCAGCCACAAAGGGGAACTGCTGGTTGCATCACAAGGAACTTTGCTGTTGACTCTCCAGACGTCCCGACCCTTGCTTGCCACATATGAGCTGGCTAGTAATGACTTAGATGCTGCTCTGAGTAAGAAATGCCTGGCCTCCCAAGCCGAGGAGGGGAAGCTGAGCTGCCACGTGCTCTGTCCTGTCCAAGGTTACTACCGACTCTCTGTGTTCGTCAAAGACTTGGGAGCCAGCACCTTCAGGAACGTGGCCAACTTCCTCCTTCACTGCTTGGGGCCTGTCAACCAGAACCAGCTCTTCCCCTCGGGTCTGAGTATGCACTGTGGGGCTGGGATCAGCTCCACGAGCAATGGCCTCTTCAACCCTAGCCACTCTGCCCCCATCATCACCACCAAGCTGGGGAAATGCAACATCACTTTCCACACACGTGCCAACATCGATGTGACTGCCAGCTTGAGTAAGGACAAAGTCACCAGTGCCAAGTACCCCCTGGAGAGATACGTTCTGGTCACCCAGCTGAAGACCAAAGTCAGCGTGTGCGTTGCGCTCCCCGAGTCAGGTGTCTACAAGGTGGGGCTTTTTGGGAGAAGCAAGGACAGCAAGGACTTTGTCCATATTTGTGACTACATCATACGCTGCTTCTCCGAGCCCGGCTGGCCTCCTTTCCCCAAAGTTTACTGCCCATGGGGGAAAGGGTGCGTATTGCTAGAGCCACGAACAGGAGTGCTTCAAGAGCAAAGCTGGGCCCGGTTCAGGGTGAAGGTTCCCAACGCCTGTAGCGTTGTTGTCATCAGCGACGAGAAGGTGGCGCTTCAGCTGAACCCAAACATGGTCTGGGAGGGGGAGGTGTTGGCCAGGTCTGCAGGGACACAGGTCAAACTGGCAGCCAGGTTCAGCCAGTGTTGCCCTTCCCTGGAGGTCATGCTGGCATTTGAGGTTGGAAATGTCTCAGCTGTGTCCCTAGGGTGCTCAGGGTAAACCACAGAGGATTGTGGATGCTCGGGGAAGAATGGAAAGAACCAGGGAAGGAAGCAAAAGCTCTTAAACTAAGGATGCTCTAAAACTGAAGGATGTTGAGGAGACATGGACAAAACTTCCAGAACTTCATGGCGTGTCAGGAGGAGTCTGGGTGTCGCATGCAGAGCTTTTCTTCCCGCAGGATATCCAGATATTGCTGGGGCCTCTTATCCCACTCAGAGAAGATGCTGCCTTTTAAATCAGTACCAACATAAGGAGGACTCCTAATATTTTGCTTCTGTCAGAGGAAACCATTGTTCAGCTTCTCTACAGGAAGGATGTCTCACTGCTTATTACCAGTCTGAATAATTGTTTGGAATGTTTTATTTGACATCTATTCAAGAACTTGGAAACCCAGATAGTTTCTTTCTTTTGAGAGAAAAACAAAAACCAAAACAAAACAAAAAGGCCAAACTGGAGCCAACAATATCAGAGGGTAGCAAGACTTTAAACATGTAAATATGTAGTAAAGCAAGGGAGACCTACTTGCAGAGGAAGTCTGTGCTTGGGCAGTGGAGAGGGGAAAGGAAGGAAAGAGATGCCATATTTTATTAACTGTGTCTTTAAAACATCTTCCAGGACTTCACCGTCAAGGATGACACATAGATAAATACTTAAGAGCATTGAGGGTTTGAAATGAGGAGAGGCAACGGGCAAGGAAGCAGTTCTTCAGCCAAAACATCTAATCACAGATCAGAAATCAGAGGCAACTAAGCTCTTAAACTCTGGCACATGCTGCAAGGCATCATAAGCAGGAGAGACCAATGCTGTGCAGGGCTCTCCCAGCATGTAAGAGGACAGATTATATTTGCTGTTCACAAAAGCGTACTCTAAGATAATAAAAAATAAAAGACCAGAGAAGTAGCTATATCATTTAATGCATAGGAACAGGACCAATGTTAGCACAGATTTAGACAATTTAGCAGACATTAGACCATGCTCGAGAACAGGGAGACAGCTGTCTCAGAAGAGCATTTACAGATCCATCTCTACCTTCCTTAGAAGTTCTCTTCCAAGAGATGTTGTGTTCATACACAAGGTTTTCAGGCCCTTTTGATTCAAGGCCTTTGTTTTTACGGAATTCTTTACAGTACTGGCTCAAGACCTCCATACAGTGAACAATGACTTACTGAAAACAACCTTGATTTTCATTGCGAGGTGGAAGAATGTGGGCTAAAAAGATATATAGTGGAAATAATTCTCCATGCCTGCATTGGGCTAATGCTGGAAATGGAGATTCTCGCTGCAGTAAAAAAAAAAAAAAAAAAAAAAAAAAAAAAAAAAACAAGAATTTTAGATGCTGCACAAGAGACAGTGGGGTACATGGTCTGCTTTCTTCAAGTTTGGCAATGTAAATTTGATTTCTAGGATTTCCGATAGATTTGAACCTTTTCTGGAAATCTGTCAGTGGAGAGAACGCATGAGGATTTGTATAAGGATGCTGTATAACAATTTAAGGAATGTGGACCCCTGAATAACTGCTCTGATGACCCATTCTATATTGGGCTATCCACTTAGATAAGCAAGCAGAAAATCCAGAAAATCCAACCCCAAAAGTGAAAGTCCCCAAGGGAGAAAATGACTGCTGCAAGAAACGACTCCCAGTTGCCATACACATCTTCCTGTCCATGGGTTTTTCTCTTTCAGTGAGTTTTACTGTTAGTTTTTCTCAGCTGTGCCGCTCATGCTCTTTTGAACCATGATATGTGGCTGTGTGTTCATGCATGTTGCTAGATGGAATTACCCCATCTTTGCTCAACTTTAGGCTGGCCAGTCATGATCGCATGTCTCCAGAGAAAAGTCAGTTTCAGCTCAGTGATTAAATCCTCATTATGCATTGCAACAAGGTCCAGATTAGGGTTACCTGGAATGAGGGTCCAAACAACTTTATGTCAGAATATAATTACCTGGAGGCACTGAGGACTTTAATGATACTCCCACAGGGGATTCTTTACTTCAAGGATCTGAAATCAATCTGCACGTATTTCCTCTCTGAGCGGGCTTGAGTAGAGCACGCAACCTACTTTAAATGTCATTCTTATTTAGATTTAGGTACCTCAAAGCACGCGCCCCCAGCTCTGAGAGCCTTTGCAATAAACACAAATGCCGCCTCTCCAAAAATAACAACCCTGAAGCAAGTGTCACTCATGAAGAAACAATGATAAGAGAAAGAACAAACTCTTATGTCTCTGCCTCTCTCACCTCCTCTGCCCAGCAGGATTAAATTAGATAAGGATGTATTACAACACATACCTGCAGCTATAATACACACCTAGATCTGACCAAGCTTAGTTCAAAAAGTCATTAGGAGGCCTCCAGGCAAGCGCAGAGCTGTGGACAGCCAAAAAACGAATAGGAGGCTGCACCACAGGTGCCACCTTGACTGAAAGGCTCTTTGACAACAAATGTCAAAACACGTAAGGCCTGGAAGGGCTGAAGCAGAAACTTGCACATCGTTCCAAAAATGCGGGCCATGCCTAGGCAAAGGAAAGGCAGTCTGCACCCGGAGCTAGCTTTTATCTTCCTGCATGGAGCCGTGTGTGATATTCACTGAACATAGACTCCTTGGTCTTACACACTTCCCTGTGCCATGCTTGTGCCTATATTGCCATGAAGTTGGATTATGTTAATGTTTGCTTAGGCCGATTTTTTCCAGTGAGGCTGCATGATCGAGATACCTATGGAAACTGTGTTTTCTTTGTCTGGTTGCTGTGCTTCTTCACATTAAGTGCTATTAAAATGTGAGACGATCATCCCTTTGCACCTGAGTTAGGACTTTCTTGAGTTTTTACCTGTTTTATGGGTTTTCCATGCTAGGAGGTCACACTGAGACTGCGGTACAGCGAGTTGGTGTGATGATACAACAAATCGCTCTGCTGGTGGTTCTTCCACCCTTGGAGAAGGTCATGGCTCCATGTGCATCCCTACATGTGCACTGCATGTCCATGGACCTGTCGATGATGCACCTGCACCCTGTGCCCATAGAGATCTTACAGTTTAGGTACCTAAGGTAGGATCCATCAGTGTAGACGCCGGCACTGGGATAGGATTTGCTGATTATGAAAGACCAAAGGGTGACCAGACCAGGTGATATGTCTATATACAATTAACTGAGTCCCACAACTAGTGCCATCATCACTAAAACTTCTGGGTTTTGGTCTGTTGGGTCAGAGAACATCCGTGGAGAAACAGACCTTGCATTGTCAAAGCATCTTTAAGGTACAGAAAGATGATACATCGTCTACTTCAAGGGTTTTCTCAAGCTTTTCTTCTTTGGTCTGAAAACTGGGATCTCATAGCAAAGACATAAGAAAAAGGTGGGAATAGAAAGAGGAATACTTGAAGAAAGGTATGTCTCAAAGCAGAGCTAAGCTCTCTCACATTGTCACAAGAGACATTTCAGTGAGAATGATCTTGTTCAACACATCCCCAGAGACCTGGCTGGGAAGAAGAGTGGGAAGGAACAAGGTTTAAAAATATTCCTCCGAGGAGCCTCGGCTGCAGCTGTGTCTCTGCAGGCAGGTGTATAGGAGGAGTTGGAGATAACTAGACCCCTGCCAAAGGTACCGTTTACCTCTCAACCATGCAAAACTAAGTGGAAAAGATGAATCGGGAAAATCTCTGAAGAGGGGCACTTGCCTAAAGCATCAGAGACTCCTGTTGTGGAAGTCCCTGTCCCTCCCCCAACTCCTCTCCACTGGAAAGGGAGGGAAATGATGAGCAGGCATTTTTGCACAGAGCAGGAGAGAACTTCCAAAGCTGAGCGCTAACGGAAAGGCCGCAAAGGGCATTTCTATAACAACAGAATGGAGAGATTAGCTCCTGGGCAGGCTAAGCGCCAGGCAAACAAATCTCCCAAATCCCGCATTATTAAGGATTTGAGCTACAAACCCATTTTACAAAGCTATCCAAGCATGGACACCTCGTTAACATTTTCATGTCTGCAGTCAAAGAAGCTTCATGTCTGCGGCTGCAAAAAAGAAGTCACCATGGGACATAAGTTTGAGAACAAAAGGGAGAGGGAACAACCTGCCATTGTGCCAAAGTAACAGTTGAACTCCTTAGGAGAGACTCAGCCAAGAGCACCGGAGTGACAAAACCATGACATCACATTTGCAGCAGCACATTTGCTTGCTGTACCAAAGTCTTCATTGCCTTGGGGCTGCTCTTTTCCATCCTTGGGTACATTGTGTACTCAGTACACACATAAGAAAGGGACTTCGGCTATCAGCAATTCTGTTTAGCACGAATAAAAAGCCTGGTAACCAAGGCTACTCAGGTGTTGCTCCTGTGATTTCTGGTTCCAGATAAAACAGTATTTCCCATCTCCTTTTTGGTGGTGTGGAGACAACAACTCCTCAGAGAAAACAGGGCTCCATGGTACTAACCCCTAAGTGCAGAAGGTTGATTCCCACTCAACAGGCCTTGCAGCATCTACATAAAGCTCTGTGAGAAGCTATTAAAAAAAAGTACAGCAGGTTCCTTGGGTAGACCTGCTCTGAGGGTTGGCAGCCTTCACCTAGGCCAGGTGGCAACCAGAACTCGTGCTAGGAAAAGGATGAGAACTACCATGATGGTGACCTTGTCTTAGCCTTCTAGTTTCCAGCAAATTGGCAGCCTAGGACCTGCCAAAGCTTGAGTTTGTCTTCCCATTATTCTATGGAGAAAGGCTGCCAGACCTCAAGCAACAAGGGAGCTGGTAGGGACTATCTCATTAGGCTGACAGACCCTTACAGACCCTTCCTAACCTTAAAGTTCAGTGAACAGAAGTGTCTCTATTTCCCTCTTCCCAAGGGTTAAGACAGAACGTAAGGGAATGTGACTTCTACACACGCATCAACACTTGATAAAGGGAACAGAAAGGATCTTTTTGCATTGGTCTTGTCAGGTTTTTTTTGTTCAGTGATGCTTCTTTTTCAGGGGTACTCAGTCCCCTGTGATCCTGGTGATGCAGGTCCCATCTCAAGTTGGGACATGGCGGCTTATGGTCCATTTTCAGATCAAGTTAATGTCACACTCAAAATTCCTAAGTAAAGGATGAGTTCAGGCTTTTTTTGTTTTGTTTTGTCTCTGGGCTAGAAACATGCTTGATCAGTTCATTTTTTTCCCTGAGCCTCCCTGAAGACAGCTTGAATTGAATTCCTCAGGTATCTCAAAAGGAGAATAAACACAGCGTAGATCCCCAAAACAGCTGCTGCCAAAGCAGTAACACAGAAGCCAGTAAACAGCTGTCCTTGTGCACATTGCTTTTGTTCTCCTACCGTGTTTTATCTTCCCTGGGGAGGAGAACGGAGAGTCACTTTCGTTCCCATCTTTCCAAAACTCTGCTAGTTCTGGGGGAAGGGCTCCATGCAGGGAGACTTCAGGCAGATGTTGTGTCTTTCCAGCGCTTTGTCCTGCACCACACATACAGCAAAACTGGGGTCTATGTCAGCACAACTTCCCTTCTGAGGCTGAGACAGTATTTGCTCAACATCTTTCTCCACAGTTTTGCTTGCTCTTTCCTACCTTCCTCCTAAAAGAGGCAACTTTACAACAGTATTAGGGCTTAGGTTGTATTTCTAGCAGAAAACAAGGGGTCAAGGCCATGTCTTTGCATTGCACAGCTGTCCAAACACATCTGTGCAGAGAAAGATGAGTCTTGACATGAACCCCATACGAGGTGGAGCTGCTGAAAGCAAAACCTTGGAGATTTCATCCACTTTCTGCTGCAGATCCATCCTGAGCAACCTCACCATAAGCTTTCTCCTGCAGTTCTTCTGGAAGGTGACATGGAACTGCCAAAAGCAAGTGGCTTTCTGCTCCCTTCCTGCTCCCAATTTGGATCTCCGCTTAGAAATGCAGATGCAGTTTTCTAATGCAACTGGCTAGAAAGTTCAGCCCTCAGATGCCTTCAGGGAAGCACCGCGCTGAGCAGAAGCAGCGAGAGTCTCCATGCCAGCTGAGCAACATCACAGCAACCCCAGTGATGAAACGTGCAAACGTTCTTCCTTTTAACGTGCCCTGCAAACTAGGCACTCACTGAGCCAGGGGAGCACCAGGGCTGAAGGGAAGTACCAGCAGCAGAGCACCAAGGTTGCGCCCAGCAGCCATGACCAGCACTTCCCTGCCACTTTACTTTCCAACAAGGCCTATTATCTCCCTTTCCTTCCGTTAGAAATGAGAGGGAGAATCTGGCTGCGTATGATATGTAAGTAATTAAAAGACTCTGTCTGACAGGAACAAAAGCAATAAAGAAAAAAAAAATCAATTAAGTTAAAAAAAAATGCTATGACTTTGGGTATATATCTGAGAGCAGCTTTTTGCAAGCTAAAATCCTTCACAGGTATTAGTTAACTCTTCAACCTCCAGGTTTGCTGCAAAGCACTAAAGAGCGAATTCCTCAGATACCTTCTTGCGCCCCGAATGATTCTGAGAAAAGCAGAGTTTGGAGCATCCCAACCATTTGTTGAGCTTTCCTTCTGCCTTTAAAAGCTGCAACTTCTAGCAACCTGTGTGCTCCAAGGCAGGGCAGTTGGAGGAGAGGACTAAGAAGGGGAACTGAAGAAGTTGCACCAACATCTGGATCCTGAACCTGCCCTTGATTTTTAAAAATCTGCAATTAAAAATGTAGATGAAATGCAGATTTAAAAAAAAAAAAAAGTGCTCTCAAGAGGAACAAAGCAGACAGGGATGGCATGGAAAACTTTGTCTCTCAAGCAGAAAAAAATCAAGGAATTATCTAATTAAAGATACCCTCAAATCTTCGAATCGCAAAGAAAATATTTTCTCCTTCTCGCCTTGTAAGGAGGCTACCATTGTTGGTTGCCAGTCCAAACAGCAACTGGGAACCTACTGGGACAGCCTGTGCAGAGACCATGAGCTCCACGTGGATAGCTCGGGATCAGGGCAGGTTTTGGAAGCTGCAACCCAGCGTGGGGGAAATGTAGTTTTCCAGCGGCTGCCTTCCCCCTCCGCGCGCCTTGTCAAAGGAATCCTCCGGGCTGCTCTTTGCAAGCATTAAACTTTGACTGAAAAATGATTGTTATTTCCCTGCCAAAAAAGCAGCAGATGGGTGAGCTCAGCGCTGCGGCTCGCGCGCCAGCTGAAGCAGCAGCTCTCTGAGATGCGACCTCCTCCATCCGTCCCAGAGGGAGCGGGGAGTTGAGGGCAGAGTTTACCGTCTCCTGGATGCTGCTGGTGTCTCCCTCCTCCGTTTGCAGCCCCACGGTGTTGGCTAGCGTGCTGCCGCGTGAGGAAGGAAACTTGCAGCTTGAGTTCCTCGGAAGAGGGGAGAAAGAAAATCCATAGTGGTAGCTATATGAAAATAAATGTCCCACTCTCATATGTCCTCCCTAGGTATCAACACCCCCTGGCTTGCAATGCCTCTGGCTTCTCTTCTCTTCTTAAGTTTTTGCTAGACATCAACCCTCCCTGCCTTGCAAGGCCTCTGGTATTTCTTCCTCCTGTTGGGAGACATTTTAGAGATGAGCTCTGCCCTACAGTGCTGCTCTGGGACATCACATCCACCCCAGCAAAGCACCACTGAGGGATGCTCCCACCAGCCCCTTATCACGTGCTGCACGTATCCTCCTCAGACCCAGCAAAGGAGGGCCCAGCAAAACAAACAGGGTCGTTTTCTGCAAGAGAAAGAGCCCAGAAAGAAATTAAGGTGCCAAATATCCTCATCTTCCACCCCAGCCAGCCTGTACTGATCCGGGCTTGCCCTCGTGTATCATTGCATTTCTGCGCTCGTTCCCTCTCAGTTCTGATTATTATTTCCTTTAGTTGCTCCCCTGCTTCCTTTGCCTATTTTAGAGAAAATGAAGAGCAGAAGCAGCTTTTTAACCCTGTCTCCTGAAGGAACAAGGCTACGATGAGAGCAGTGGGTGACCTGCATTTTCGTGGCTTTCCATGGACATCTTTTGAGCTCTTGGCCAACCTTATCAAGAGCTGAAAGAAGGGGTCAAGTCTCATGTAGATGAACAATTTCTGCAGAGGGAAAGGAGCTGCTGAGCCGTGTCTACCCTCAGGGATCAGGCCTCATTTAACACTGGAAACCCTAGGAGTGCAACAGCTCTTGCATCCCTGCACTGGGCCAGACTGGCAGAAGGATGGCAAGAACACTCTTGAAGTAGGATGATCCCTGGATCCTCTGCCTTCTTAATTGAGGATCAGCACAAGCCCAGTAAGAGCACATGATTTCTTCTTTTTCTTCCTAAAACACAAAGCAGAAGTCCTTCATTCCCTCCAAGCTGGTTCTGGGAGTAGAGTACTGAGAGGAACCTCAGGGCATATCTGGAGATCCAACAAGCACCCTCTGCCACCAGACTCGTAGGGAGGCTGACTTGTCAGCAAGACATCCTACCTGGGTGCATTGGGGCCTCCCGAGACAGACTTCTGTGCTAGGATGGCACAAGGGAGCCCTGGCTTAGCACCAGCATCTCCTAAGAGCATCTTAAAGCGCTGAAGCACACAAAGATGTATGTTATGCAGATGCAATTCGTCATGCTGGTGGCTTCTGGACTATGCTGAATACAAGCAGGTCATCTGCGACAGTGCAAGGCATAATACAGAATACAAGAGACACAGCTTGTAACAATCTGCTCATGTTCGCCTCTGCGCCAACAAAGGCAGAAGCGACGTGCCTGATGGTACAGGATGAACTTCAGCCCTTATCTCTAGAGGTTCCATGGGGAAATAAAACAAAATTCTCTATTGTTGCACAGGAAACACATCTTTCAACAGTCCTAGGCATCAAACCTGCCTCTGGGAGCTCCCATGTCTACCAGTGAGAGCCCTCCTGACCTTGAGCAAAACACTTCATCGGCCTCTCCGCGACACGGCCAAAGCATGAGAATAACCTCACAGCTTCAGGAGGGCAGCTGTCCCCAAACCAGCATTAAGGCCCGGAGAACACAGGAAGACTCCGTTTGCTAAGCTGTGGCTTTGGAAAGAGGACACTGGTGCGGACAGCAGACACGCCAGGATAGGGACTCCTACATCTTGCACGGACCCCAACAGTTGTACTGTCTCTGAAACTCTCTCCGAAAGACACCTCATCCTCTGTAGCCCTTTTTTACCGTATGTTCCCTAAAGCCTCCCCATTTTGCCAGCTCTAGAGAGGAGGGGAGGCAGACCAGCTCTTGGGTTATTCTTTTCTCCCTGGCTTCACAAAAAGCAAGCAGAAGAAAAGGCCGCCGCCAGATCCAGCTCTTACATGGACAAGATAAAGAGTTAAAGCTGGCAAAGCAAAAGCTTCAGAAGAAAAGTGGTTATGTAATAAATCAGATACTAGAAGGCAGGAAGGTGTACTATATAGAGGATTCAAAGTCCGGAACAGGATGTATATAAAGCAAATATTGAACTAACTTTGATAACACAGAAAAATAGAAGACTTTTGGTGGGGTTAACTGAAGGCTCAACTTTAACTATTATAAATTTCCTGTTTAACTCGTGTCGGGCAGTTTTACAGTTATCTATACAATACATTGTGTGCCTAATGATTTCCTAGCCATGAATGGGTCACTCAGATTTTACTTTCCATGCCTCTTTTTTTTTTTGGTCTGTCCTGGAGCAATAAAGCTATTGAAATCCTCCAGGCCTTGCCCATTGGGTGTTTTCTTTCCTACCAAGACATCAAACTAGCATGAAGGTTTATTTTAAGCAAATTCAATAGGAGGTATCACACAAGCACCTTGTTGAAAGTCTACAATGGGAGCCGAACCCAGGGCTATTCAATTAACAAGTGTTCCATTTCCATGCAATTCCTGTTGTGAATTCATTACTTTAATGAGGCTAGCTATTTGGAAAGCTAACAAGGCGCCATTTGTCTGCAGACACGTAGGCTAAGAAATTCCAAAATCAATAGGCATTGGAAGGCAGACTTGCTTGTGAAAAGCTAAGCAGAACTGGAAACCTCTGTAGATGCTACCAGAACTGCCTAATGAGAGAGATGTATAAATGAGAGTAAGGAAGATCACTAAAAACTCTTTTTCAAGGGATATGTTCAGATTTACCAAGGAGAATCTATCTGTTCTCTCCTAGGAAATCTGTACTGCAGATGGCTATTATTTTTCAAAGCCTTTTAGGTTTAGCCTTACTTAAGGATTTCACTTTTCACTGATTGACTTGGGCTTCTGCTCTGTATTCATCTACGGCCCCTGCCTGCCTGTTCTGCTGTCAGGCCAAAGAAAGACTCATATTTGGAGCCTCAGCAAGGGACAGGATCCATCCTGCTCAGGCACGCTTACATGTTTATAAGTATTTCTTTCTTGAGCACAGGTGGTCACGAAAGAGCAGGCTGCCCCATAGTGATCTACCAATGTCTAGGTTCTCGCCTGCCACACTGGAAATATCCTACCATTCACATCCCAGAGTCCAACTATGTTTTTCAAGGCTGCTTCGCATTTGTGTTTTCTTCCTCAATTCTTTCCCAGCATATGAGGTCATATCCCTCAGTCGATATTCCCAGTTTAACTGTGTTTTAGTGCTTCCCTTTTCTGCCAGCTCAAGGTCCTCCATTTTATTCTCCATTTCTTGACTCAGTGGTATGTAACATTCTTCTGTGAAATCACCAGGGATGTAAAATAATGTATAAACAAAGATTATTTGTAAAAGTATTTACTACACTCATTCCTCATTAACTGCCTAAGTAACCTTCTCTCAGTTCAGTCAGCCTCCTTGCAACATTGTCACCCAATCTTAATTCCTTACTGACTTCGTGCCTCCTTCGACAACCTCTGTAGTCTCCAATTTAATGGCTTTCCCTCTTGCAAATGTACCAAAAGTATTGCCAAGTCCAGGAGGACAAGAACTGCTATATTCCTTTTGCCTAGTAATGGAATTCTCTTACTGAAGGAGAATATCAAGTTGATGGGGCACTGTCCATCTGAACCATAAGGTGGATGAAGAAGTCAACCTGTTGAGGTCCCTTCAAACCTGTCTTTTTGGTTTCTAGGACAATCCATGCTCTTTCAGAACTCATGTGTGCGCTCCTGTCTCCAACTGTTGGCAGTAAGAAGTGTTAATTTGCACCTGAGGGAAAGAAAAAAAAGGCACAAATCAAAACATAAAAGGCTGAGACTTCTCAGTCAGAAGAGAACTTGCCTAATCTCCTGCAATAGCGATTCCACTTACAAGCCCACAGCATCAGCACTGAAATGTGGGTACCATAGATACTACAAAAACAATTTTGCCAGGTCTGGAGGCAATTGACTGGAGCCCAGGAGTCTGAGGCTCCACCAGTGCCATCCGTGCCATGGGGTTGGCAACCTCAGCTCTATCAACGTCTGCCTGTAGATCCCATCAGATGAGGCGGCCCACCTGAAAGGAAAAGGGACAGAGGTTAAAGCAGAGGGATGCCCAGAGGTCCTTCTTTCACAGGAAGACACCATAAAAAAGATGGTCAAGAGTGGATTATTTAGAACAATAGAGTCTTGTACACTGTTCTTCTCAAGGCTATCACTCCACTTTGGCTTTGTTAATGCACAAATCTAATTCCTAAGTCACAGAAATGGTGGAAAAGACGATTCTGCAGTTAAATTATCACGAAACTCCTCCAAACACTGACCTCTTAGAAGATCTGTTGATGTATCTTCACAGACGACTTAAAACCTGGGCTGCAGAAATGACATTGGTGAATGTTCAAATATTTTATGCCAATATGAGGAGACTCAAAACTTGAATTTGCACAGAGAGAAAGTGACATTTCCTGCACTATTTCTGAAAGTTTTAGGCTTAGTATTCCTGAGGAAGAGATAAGGAAAAGAAAAGGGTTTCCTGATTTTTGCCATGGAAAAACAACTAAATGGGATGGATCACCCTGGATATTACAGTATAGGGCAGAACAACAGGTAGAAAGGCACATCCGTGTCAAGTGGATTAGTCACAGGAAACTGAGAAAGAGGAACTGGGAGCTAGCAGAGAAAAACATAAAGAAGCAATATAGTGTTGGCTTTGAAAGCCTCTCCATAGCAAACCTTACGGTACATCTCATATATATATATGTGTATATATATATATATATATATATATACACACACACACATATATATATGCATACTTATTTTTACACATATTTATATACTTGATATATACAAGCTAAGAAAACTGTATTATGAAGTCATAAACGGCCATCTTAAAAAATAAAAACAATAAAAAATTGACTTGTTCTGTGTTTTTAGGCTACCTTACCTCCTTTCAAGTGCCCCAGACAAGACGGTTGTAATACGCCCTTCCTGAGCTCAGGCTGGTGTCCCCAACACGTACTTGGATTAACACATACTTGGTTAAGCATCCTTAGCAGCGCACAGCTGGTGTGATGACCATTTTTACATTTTAAATGATAAAACACAAACTGACCTCAGTTTAAACCTTCATCATCTCAAGAACAAGAAGTAGCAAACAAAGGGAGCCCAAAGCAGAGTTACGCAACGGAGAAAGAGCAACCAAAGCACTATTTAAAATCACACTTGAAGGATAACTAAGGCTTAAAAAAACATAATAAAGGAAGCAGCTTTTATTTCTTTGACCTTCACAGTGACTTAGCTGCATTTGAAGAGCACTTTCAAAACAACTGCTTGGCAAGATATGAACAAAGCCAGTAGGCTTCCCTATGCAAGCAGCTGGGGCCATGGTGGAAAACCTTCCTAGCTGGGCTGGATCTCAGTAGAAGCCAAGCAAAGCCTTGAGTTCAAAAGACACCACAGAATCACAGGGAATGGTTGAAGTTGGAAGGGACCGTTAGAGATCACCTAGTCCAACCCCCCCTGCTCCAGCAGGGACACCCAGAGCACAGGGCGGCATCCAGACAGGTTTAGAAGATCTCCAGAGAAGGAGACTCCACAACCTCTCTGGGCAGCCTGTGCCAGGGCTGTCACACTCACAGGAAAGAAATTGTTCCTTCTCCTGTCTCCTCCCTCGACCTGCTGGCAACGCTCCTCTTGGTGCAGCCAGGATCCCATTTGCCTTCTTGGCCACAAGGGCACGTTGCTGACTCATGGTTAACCTGTTGGCAACCAAGACTCCCAAATCCCTCTCCGTGGAGCTCCTTTCCAGCAGGTCAACACCCTAATCTGTCCTGGTGCCTGGGGTTATTCCTGCCCAGGTGCAGGACCCTGCACTTGTCCTTGCTGAACCTCATGAGGTTCCTCTCTGCCCAACTCTCAAACCTGTCCAGGTCCCTCTGAATGGCAGCGCAGCCCTCGGGAGTGTTGGCCACTCCACCCACTTCGGTATCGTCCGCACTACATATGTCCACAAGACATCTCCATGTTACTAATAGTCCAAGCACTCTCAGCAATGCTGGAAGAGCCATTTCTGGGTTTCACAATCTAAGAATCAAGTGATAAACAGCTGCTTCTCTCAGATGAAAAACCGTGATAGGAAAACCCTTCTGTTTTGATGATGGAGCACACCACAGAGTCCAATGAAACTGCCCACGCTCAACAGTTCAGAAGAAATGGATGCAGCCCAAGAGCATTTACAAATGAAAGTGTTCATGCTTTCAAACCCTAACTGCTAAGCAAGTGAAAAAATTCTGGATTTCAGACAAAAAGATATAAAACAGAAGCCATTTCTTGGGCAACTATACCTGAAGTATGCAAAACAGCCTGAATTCAAACTTCTTGTTTTCACATCAACAGTGCATATAATAAACCAACTGCAACACTCTAATATCTACAATAAAAATTGCAAGAGTGTTGGCCAATCCTTGAGCAACTCCATGCAGAGATTCAGTTTAATCAACTAAGTGATGGACTCCCACGCAGCAACGACAGCAAAGAAATGAGGGTAAGGTGGCATCACCCTCTCCATGGCAGTCCCATTTTAGACCCACAGAAGATGATCTTGTAATCGCATCTTCATTTATATGATTAAAAAGAGCAGGATTTAGCTCTTATATTTGCATATGTGCAACTATCAGCTCTTTGTCTACAATAAATCCATATAAACTCTCCATGATGCATACCTGTTAGTAAGCAAATAAATACTGGATGGGGAAGTGGAAAAGTTAAGCTGATGGAAAAATACAGTCGCCAAAAGATGTCACAAGTGTGAAACTTAAGATACCTCACGCTCTACAAGCGGTTTTAAATTCTATCCAATCAGAAACCCATGCAAGAAGCTCTAAAATTAACAGCTTAAAAGGAGTGTCAAATTTCCTCCTACCTTTATGTTTTAGTGTGAATACAAAAGCAGTCACCTTTGTTATCTTCTGTGTTTCTCTTTACTTAGTCATTTCAGAAAACCAACCCATTTTAAAACAAAGCTGGTAAATGCTTACAAATTCAAGCTTAGAAAATGATAAGATACTTAAGAAATCAAGGGAATGACAGAAGATGGATACTGTTTATTGGTTCTTTCCATCATATCTGAGTTACAGGTGTAAAAGTCACACAAACTACAGGTATAAACATGTAAAACAATACAAAAATAAATGGAAAGGTAATTTTATATTTACTGAATCAAGTTGTGTAATAAATACAATAGGCAAAAAGCTTCAATCACACAATTCAGTTTAACTGAAGTTACAGTAGTGTTTGTAAATAAAAGTTTTTAATTTAAGTTGCAAGTATTAAAGCATTGAAAACTAGTATAAAAGTGAATTTTGGCACATTGTAAAGTGAGAAGTGTTATATTAAGATCTGACAATTGTGTAAAAATGAAGCAATTTCTCACTAACTTTGAGGTACATTTTAAACAATCTAAAATTAGATTAACAATGTAGTTCTAGTAACTCACAGTTTACAATTCACTATACTAGTTACAATTTTCCCTTTTAAGAATACCAGCAAGTATTCTAGAGCTTAAATCTGTGCAAATTCAGAAAAGTTTCAATTAAAAAAAAAAAAGAAAAAACTTAGTAAGGAACTTTTACCTGCAACTTAAATCTTCCCTGCAATCAGTTTTGCTAAACGTAAAGTGTAAAAAACAAATACCAAATTGCACAGCTTAATATAAAATACTCCTAGATTGCAGTGCAGCTCAAGTTGCAAGCAATCCTTTCCTAGATTTATCACATTTTTCTCCCTATAACTTCAGTAACTCCTGATCACACTCATTCTCCGTGAGGGGAAGAAAAACAACACAAGCTGCTAACATGACGGTCAGCAAAGCACGTAAACCCCTTGAGGACTCTGAGCATTTCTTCACAATATCAGAAATGCCTGGACACAAATTTACTGTTACCGAGTTTCAAAATACAGCACAAAATAAAGGAACAGTGTAATGGCACTTTTAACGTATCCAAACATTTGCAGTTTAGAAATGGTAGTTTCTTTTTTTTATTTATTTATTTTTACAGTAGCTAAAAAACTAGATCATTCGAAGTAACTTAATCCTCACCTCAACTTCAAAAGAGTGAGAAAACCAGACTACCCTACAGATGGGTTTCGATACAGTACAAATATCTCTGACCAGAGTACAAAAGTTACACTTCTCTTAAGAAAAAAAGTGCTGCTGACTGTAAGAAGTAACTCCAAAATAATCAGCAACTGCAATTAAAGTATCCGCAGCATCAGGTATTTACACATTTTAGTCCTCAAAGAGTTTTCCTTTTAAAAAAAAACAGTTTAACCATTTGTGCTAATATTCCTCACTAGCTTAATTTTAAGTCCTTTCACCAAAACCGTTTTTCCTTTAAAAAAGAGGGTGCAAGCAATACAACCCATGACGTCCATGTATTTTATGCTTAGTGCACCGATGGCGTCATCTGCAAGGCACTACTATGTTTAAAGGATACCATTGTCACAGTTTTGCTATTTCTTTTTTTTTGTTTTGTTTTGTTTTAAAGTCACAGTTGATTTTTTTTTTGTAAAAAAAATGAGGTAATCAAATTATTTCAATACCAAAATATATTAATTGAAACAGTACCAGTATGGTGAAAGGTCTTTATATTACACAGTTATTATCATATAGCATGCAGTACAGTATATAAGTATACTAGGGCTTTGTTTGCAGCTCTTCCGACTCGGTTTTTAAAAAACTGCTCAATTTGCACAGTAGTACACCAGTTTATATATGCATTTCCTTTTTAGTCACTGGGCATTTCTCAGTTGCAATTACAACCCCCTATTGCCAATCCCAGCTGAATTAGCCCCTTTATTTTCGAGAGCTGCACAAATTGGAGTTCTTAAAAAGAGTTCAGCAGAGCAAAATAATAAGCTACAGTATCTTCAATTATCGTTTTATCAATTGCACTTAAACCTACACTCTTACTGATTCGTGGGCTGAGCCAAAGCATCACTGTGCTGCTCGTCTCACCCGCCGGTGTTTCTTCTGACATCACATAGTCATCCCACTACTCTAGAAATATGGCTTTGCAGATCAGATAACTCATACTGGAAGGGAGCACACTGGGTTTACACTAAGTTTATTGGCAAATAGCTACAAGTTTTTTTAAACTTTCCTAATGCCCCTTTTATTGCAGTGTTACCTCCAGAATTCTCTACTTTAATAATCCTGGTTTGATGCAGCCAACTGCACTTAGTTTATAAAGCCCAGCTAGTCCCCCCGGATCCACTGCTAGCTATATTTACCCTACCAGGCACTACAGTATATTAAGACTAAAGTATAGCCATGCATAGATAACTCACGAGTCTTATCATGATGCTCTATACCTGTGATATGGGTTACCCCAGAAAGCCTAAAAAACACAAACTAATTACTGGCTTTTACCATATGTTAACAGGATACAAGTCGTTTCAATAAAGTCTCGTGGTGTGCAAAAAAATTCTTAAATTCAGACAATTTAAGTCTAGTAGGAAAGCTATTAACGAAACCTTATCACATTTATATCCCAACCTGCAGCACCTGGAATTCCACATCTATACTGTATAACCACCACAGTACAGGCACCAAGTCAGCTAGTAGCAACATATAGTAAAGTCTACCTAGATGGGGCTTCAATTTTTGATAGGTTTATTAAAACTTCAGCCATTTAAGATTCCAAAGGTAAAAAATATATTCCCCACAGCGTATTATTATACTCAGCATTAGGTTTGAAAGCAGGAGTTAAATCTTTCTCCTCCCACAAAAATGAGACTGCAGGGATGTCAGTTAAGTGTAAGCATTTCTTCAGTAATTTCTTACTGCATTACATAGATCTGGCCAAGAAGATGACAGCTACATTAAGAGATCAAGCTGTTCCTAAGGCAAAGGAATCTGAAAATCAGAAGTCCTTCCTGGACTCTTTTCACTTCTCTAAATTCATAACACATAGCATGCTACAGTAATCTGATAATCTGAATAAGCAATAACTATGTTTAAGTAGTTGCTAAGGTACCTTCTAGTGCTTCAGCCAATGATCTATAGCGTCCCCTCAAATTGCACTACATTAATTTAGGGATATGTTGCTGTAATTCCTACTGCAGTATCATTTAACAGCTGTAAAGGGTTTGCTGTAAGTACTTGACACCAAGTGTATCAGCTTTCTAAAATGTTAGTGTGCAAATTTTTCTGAAAGCTTCACAAACAAGGTATGTCATCTTCAAAACATTTATTTTGATATTTTTCACCTTTGGGAATAAGTTATTTCCACAAAACGGAATTATTCAGCTGAAGAATCCTGGCTTTTCATGCCCTCTCCCTTTTCTCGCTTTACTTAGTTTTTACTGTTGAAGTAAGAACCTTTCAACATAATCTTTTAAGCAACATCACGATTACACCAATTCGTGTAACGTATTTTATAGAACTGGGAAGAAAGGTATCTCCCCTCATCTTCTTTCACCCTCAAACATATAAACACATTTTCAGGGAGAAAGGAAAAAAACAAAAATTTCAACCGCAGAATCAAACAGTGCACGAGTTTGAGACATGCCGTCCCCTTGGAAGAAGGCAGAGGTGCTACGTGTTCCCCCATTTCTCGCTTTAGGAACACCCTGACAGCAGTAGGATTAGGTCCCCACTCTGGAGATTTTAAGACGTTCCCCCACTTCTCGCTTTAGGAACATCCCCCAGTCCCACACGCTGCAGTGCCCTGCTGCCTTTTAATGCAAAATCAGTGCAACAAGCTCCAAGGGACATCTAGAGAATAGACTGATTTGATTATCTGCATGACGGACCAATTCCATGATTACATTTTGACCTACTAGAAGACAGTTTTGCTTCTTTTCTTCTTCTTCTTTTGCATACATTTCCACTACTAGCCAGAGATTCCAGGTGATGCTTTATACAATCTGGAATGAAGGGGAAGTGGAAGCAAACCTCACAGTACAAACAGCTAAGCAGTTACCAGATTAAAATGCCAACCTTACAGGAGTGATCTCTTTCTTTAAAAGGAGTGCTGAAAACAGATATTTCACTTCTAATTTTTTAGTTAACCAGCAAGGACAACAGCATTTTTGGTTACTAACTGTAGACGGTTCAGAAATCCACAGAATGTACATGCTTATGTCTTCTGCTCAAAGAGATCATGATATTCTTGTTCTTCCAGCTCTCTGTTGTACTTCTCTATTTCTCTGTTGGCTTCTTCCAAGTAATCATTCATGAATTGGTCCATTACTGATTTTGGAACATTAAGGAAAACAACATTTGTCCAAAGAGCATTTATTAGAAAAGAAAGAACAGGTTTGAAAGATTAGTCAGTTCAGGGCCACTTAATGAGGGCAGAAATATAACATATCACCTTCTGGGAGACCTAACCACAGCTACTCTTTATTAATAGAGATAAAGGAGTTGCACAATAGCCACTTCCCAGGCAAGAGGAAAAACATAAGAACAACAGAACCACAGCAGTTTTGCAGATGCGTACAGCTATTTTGGAAAAACTCTGCTGGAAATTCAAGTCAGCCCAAACTTCCTTTACTTACTCTTTCTGCTGCCAGCAGCAAGAGAGCAGTAGGGTCACAGCATCAGTTATTATCTCCTTTTGTGAGAAGTTAACTTTTCAGACCAAAGCTGAGATTCAAACCCACTAGAAAGCTGTGATATAAATCAGTTACACCCCTAAGTGTAACTAGGGTCTAAGTAGTTTGATGATTTGTTCCCTGGCTGTTCTCTCCTGTTCCTCCTAAGGAAATTAAATCTCCTGTCAGAGAAATCCTCACTCTTGTGCCTATACAGAATTAGGCTATATTACACAAAATCAGGCAAAATTCAAGGTAAGGGGTAGTAGGGATTGATCCCAGGACCAGTCTACTCACTTCGACGCTTTTTGACTATTAGTATGAGTTCACTTACAGCGTCTCACAGAGGCTGTGAAGAAAAATTTAGGAACGTTAGAAGCAGAGGAGAAGTCAGGGTGTCACTGCCTGTTACTTGGTTCAGGCTGCTTGTGGAATTGGTTTCAAAATCAAGACTGCACTCATCACATTGTAGGATCTCCTTAATGCTTTTCAAGGAGCAGCACAACCTCATTTCAGAAGGTAGACACAGATAAGGGATGTACTTTCAAGTGGGTCACTAGTAGTAAAAATGCAAGTGGCTGCTAACAGAGAAATTGCGCTTCATTATTTAGAAATTAGTACAGCGAAAATATTTTTGGGCTTCTGTAAGAGTTATGGGCATTTAAATAGATTTTCTGAAGAAGTCACCCAAGGATCTATCAACTCTCATACCAAAAAATAATGCTGCAGCAATGGCCTAATGAACAGGGAAGTTGGAGGCCACTGTTGCCAGGTTTTTTGCTGGTACACTGCATGGACACAGATCTGTTTTCCTTTTTTTTTTTTTAAGAAATAAATTGTCCTTTAAGACATGGAAAATATCTGTTTGTTCTTATTCCAAAACAGAATCATGAAATTCATCTAAATTTTTGTCAAGTTGTTCAAAACTATGGAGAGAAGTAAATTGAGAATATAAACCCAATACTGAAATTTAAGTAATAAAGACAAAGATAGAAAATGAGAGAAACAGCAAAGAAGAAAAAGAATACATCGGAACATCAGTATCGCTCTGGAGTTTCGTGCCAAAGAGAGCAATATGATCAGGATTAAAAGAAAACTTTAAAATTTGCAGTTCAGAGAAGAAAGCTAGAGCACCCCTCTTTGGCCATAGTACAATTTAAATCAGACCTTGTAGAGCAGCAAGGTAAGGACAGTACATTCAGAAGGTGTTTATGTCACATTTTGACAAGTAAATCATACTGGTTGCCATGCTTAAGTAGTTTTAAAAATCAGATTTCAATTGCTTAAATAAATTCAAAAAGTTATTAACTCTACGCATACTATTATGACTACTACTGCAGTAAGGCTTTCTTTTTTCATACTCAGTCTCAAATTATCTTACTTTCTGTTGCCTATCTTTGCATATTGTAGTAAAACATAAAACAGCCCTGTTTGCAGTCCAGAGCGCGCACGCACATGCATGCACATACTATTATTTTCATTTGGAAGTTTTATCACTCATGACCAGGAATTAAGTAACATTACAGGACTGTTTTATTTGAAAAGTATTTCTTTCACAAGCTGTGGCCCATAAATTATTCCCTGCATGACCTCATGTACAGCACTTTGAGATTGTTTTTGGTTCTTTTCTGCTTCTTAGATCATACATCTGAAAAAGCACTTTAATAACACTTTTAAATGGCAAGTGGCCACGAACAGCTTTAAGCAACAAAACTTTTCACTTCATATTACTACCTGCCAATTAGCTGGGTCTTAAACACATCTGCATTGACAGTCTGTGTTTCAGATTTGTACAGCCTGTAGTCTACTTACAATATTCACCAAACAAAATGCACTTTAAAGGATACGTGGATGGTAATCCATTTTGTCACCAAAAAAATTCACAAATTGAGTCCCATTGTAAAAATACCCAGCTGGAAGTGGATCCAGGTGGCGTTTCACCTAAATTAAGCAGCGATATATTGTACATTAGACATTTTAAACTAAAAACTGCTAGAGACAGCCCTACTAAGCACAATAGGTGCAAGAAAAATTCCATCTGGGGAGCTACAGCAGCCAGGGAAGAAGGTATGGATTGTGGCTAAAATGCAGCACTTTGCAAAGACAGTATGACAAATGAGGTCCCTGTAGACTTAGAGAGTTAGAGCAACACTAATCACAGCCATGCCAAAATTTTGGGAACTCTGCTCCAGAGATGGCACTTACATCGCTAAATTGTAAGTAATGGGGGCAGGATCGGGCATTTAGGGCTGTGATTTGCAAGTAATGGATTGCAGAGAGCAGGACAGGGAGAAGACGGGGAAGAGCAGATCACTACACAAACAAAAGTGTTTGTATAACCAGTATCCTACTCTTCCACCTGCTTTCCAGGACTGACTTACAGCCCTGAAGATAAATGCTGACATGAGACCAAGATTTACATCTCAGACTCCTCCTGAACAGCCTTGGTTGTGTTTTTGAGTATATAAAAGCCAGTAAGAGATACAATAATTCAGTGCTAGGCACACTTGTTATGACAGATATGGGAGATGCTTCATCATACGAATGGGTATTTATGGAAATCAGCCAGAAGGAGGCCTTACTATTAATTACTTGAAGTAGTTATGGAAAACAGCCAAAAGGAGGACTTGCTATTAATTACTTCTACTTACATGAATATTTTTTATTTCCTGAAGGGTTAGCATTCCTCTGGTTTTCAGGGCTTTCCTCTGAGGTTTCTGCATAAAGAAATATAGCCCAGTTATACATTTACTGTGTGGCAGTCTGATATTACAATGTAGTTATGTTTTTTAAAAAAAAAAAAAAAAAACACACAACCAAACTAAAAGAAGCAGTCAGACAAAGAAGCAAGATGCTACAGGTTCTTTCTTGGGAAAAAATAAATAAATTTTAAAAAATAGTAATTTGCGTTGAAAGTTTTCATAGAATTAAAATTCTACAGAATATTTTAAGTGTCAAAAGCATTTGTCTCCATTTATTATGCGCATATACAATGAATTAGATCTCATAATGCAAGTACACTGGCCTGCAGTAATATAACTTGCTGAAAGAATGGAGCTGAGAAACTGAAACTCCATAGGACCAGCTCTAGGTGATGTGCAGGAAGCTTATTTGATGCCTTAGACAACTTTTGAGAGACATTATGCAAATCTGAAGCTGTTAAGAAGTAACCATGAGTATTTTTAAGTAACTAAGGTTCCAAAATGTACACCACAAGGACACAGAGCTAGAACTATAACATGTTACCTATGCAGGAATCAAGTCCTACCTACCTGCACGCTCAATTATTTCAGCAAGAAAAAATAAAGCCGGGGGGAAAAACCCCGAAACCTTCAATCTCACCACATTATTTTCAATGAGGTTTAATTTAGTGAAACAAAACAAGTTTAACTTTGCAGTGTTAAGGCTCTTCTCAAGAAGCATTATTTCATACTACATGTTAGCTTTTGGCAGTTGCGTCTCAGCTAAATCATCACTGAGTGTTTATTCTGGACACACTCCATTTGCTCAAGCGTTCAAGACAAGCAGATCAATCCATGAATATGGTGTAGCAGATACTAAAATAATACACAAATTATAACACATGTGCAAACTGTTAGTCCTCTGCTTGAAATACATTTATCCTGAAATGTTAATGCTCTGGTGGAAGAGAAATTAGTTAAAAGAGGGAGACACTCAGATTTCTTCTCCTATTGTTAAGAAATGGCAAATAGATCACAGTGAACAGAAGTAAACATGCCTACAAACCTGTTTGGCCGTTTCTCTGAGCCAATCTTTTATATCCTCTTCCTTAAGAGAGCAGCCAATGAACACAAGGAAATACTCCTGCTGACTGCTGCAGTCTCTGTTATCATTTCTTGAATCAGGAGGAGTTGGCCCCTCCTGAACAGGCACAAGGCTTAGCAAATTAGATGATGTATTGTGACAGACTTCAATCACTTTATCAGAATCTAACCAGGAGAGAAAACAGAAGGGGGAAAAAAAGTAAGTTCTAGAAATTGCTAATTTAATTTAACACTTATGTAGTGTCAAATACAGCACAAAAAAAGTTTTCAAATACAAGCACATGAAATCCAGTCATAAGACACTGCATAAGTATTTTGCCTTTACCTGAAAACTTCACTTTGCCCATGATGTGGTATATGTTTCCAGAGAAAGGACTCGATTTGAGCAATGACTTAATCGCTGTTTGAAATAGAAGACAAAGAAGTCAAATCACTTATTTTTCTTGGTGTAGCTTCTGGTCAGACCTATACTACAAGTGGGTTCTACTTCACATCCTAGCACTTCAGGGGGAAATGCTGCAATGTCCCCTGTAGCCCACACTACATAACATTTCTATATCTTCTCATTTCTTCTCTATAGGGAAGGTGGTATAACGCGTTTGGCGTAATGAACGCTTACGGTGTGTTTGGAAAGTAAAATGCTGCTCCTTAAGACACTGCTTTGCTAAGGAACGAAGTAAGGAAAGGCATGATTAAATATCTATTATAGTAGCCTAACGCAGAAGTGAGCCCATTTTCTAGTAACTACGAAGAACTAATTCTCCATAAAATGTAGGAGCAGGCACTCACTTACAAACAGCATTCAAACACTACTAAATAAATACTAAAACAAACTAAAAAATAAAAGCCAAAGAGATAGCTATCTCAACCCCTCAAAAACAAATGAGAAATTAGACTTTCACTTGAATGAAATCATGGGTCAGTTTTCCAGAGCACACATTAAAGATCATTTACTATATATTAAGGAAGGGAGGCTAAACTTCCGATTAAAACTTTGTTTCAGCAGCAATGGAAGAGCTGTACTGTATCAGGGTTTTCCTCCTCCCTCCATTCCTCAGTATTTTCAACTTGGATTTAAGTCTGTCAAAGTTCATTTGTACCTTTACATTTGGTCACAAATCGTGTTTTTTCTAGAGGACGATTAAACCATACACAGATCTGAACCATTGGTGGAAAGACAGACCCAGCTCCAAATTTGCCTTCATACCTTAAGACAAAAAAACAAACATACACTTTCAACATGCAGAAAACACACACGCTTTTCCTTTTCAACTAACAGACTTCTTTAATAAAGAATATTATTTTACAATAGATGAGCTTTCTCTTTGAAACTAAAATACCAAGCTTATTCTCTAAGATGAAATCTGCAAAAGTGTGATATTAATTATATTCGGTTGTTCAAAGAGCTCGGGACTCACCTAAATGTTATTCCTGTTGCTAGTATTTTTTTTTTTTTTTACTTGCATATCATCAAGAAATTTTAAATAACTTATTTCTCTGCTTTACCTCTCTCCCTTTGGCTATATGCAATCTGCAAGCAGCTCCAACATTCACCACTTCCCATTAATTCACTTTAGGAGCCTTACTCGGATGTGTTTTACAGTAAGTATTGATTATTAATAAAAAGCTACACACGCACATAGGACTGGCAAACTATGATGAATAAACTGTGCTTTCAACAGTATGATTTTTAACTAAAAAACAGTCAGCCAGGACTTAAAATGGCTGACAGGTTTATATTTTCTGCCAAATCAGTGCAGCTCAGATAACTGCAGCAAGATGTGTAAAGCTCCCTGATCCCTGAAAAATATCACCTGGTATTAGATGGAAAGCTTGGAACCGTGTGTTATTTTGCCCTTAGCTTCTGCCAAGACTGTCAGTAAGGTTGCTGGGTTTTTTTTTTTTCTTTTTTTTTTTTTTAATGAATAATTCTTCTTCTAATAACTAGAGTGACAGAGCAAGTTCATTCCAGTAAGGCTGAATAGCTGTCAGAATTAAATTACACTAGTCATTATTGGCCTCACCCATCCCAATCCTTCCCCGCTCATTCCCAGAGGGTTCTTTTCTATTCTTCCCAAAAGCAACAGTAATCTTGCCACTGATTTAAAGGGTGTCAAAAAGGATCCTTTTCCCCATAAAAGGACAGCAATAGTGTATCTACTAAGAATACTCATCAGCTCTCTTTTAAAAATGATTTACACAAAGTTTGTTCCAAATGAGTAGCCTTGAAGAAAATATAAATTGAGTTAGTGAGACTTTTAAATTTTCAAGTTAATTAGAATACTTCTCCGTCTAGATACTTGCCAGCCAGGATACATTAAATATCGAGCTCTCATCATCTGAGGATTTGAAAAACTGCTTTCCGAGAGAATTAATTCAATATCCTCATTCCTATAAAGAGATAAAGATTTTTAATTTACAGACTCAATAAAATGGCTTTTAAATAAAACAGAACATTAGTCACAGTAAAATTAGAGCAGTTTTTCCACTTAGAATAACAGCAACTGTAACATAAGCCTGTTTTGCAAATAAAAATGTACATTTCCTAATCCCTGTATCTGTATAACCAGACATGTAAAGAACGTGTCTTTCAAATGGGAAGCAGTTAGGAAAAACAGTCAACTCTTTAGCATGAAGCACCAGAGAATACAAGCTTCTGTGTCCCATCTGCTGAAAACAACAAATACTAGAAAACAAGTAATATTACCTAGTTACAACTCCATTTTCTGCCAGGATGAAGGAGACAGCAGGATTTGCTGCTCGGATAAGGTTTTGCAGCTGCACAAGCAGTGGATGCTTCTGCTCAGTAGTGTGACTTGTGAAAATGATGTTGCTCACTAGCCCTACATGAAAAAAATAGAGAATAAGAATAGTTTATGGAAGCCAGCTATGTAACAGTGACTAGCAAATGATTAAGTGATATAACCACCATTCTCTTATTTTCGGTCCATCTATACTGCATAAAAGTTACCAAAAACAAGGAAGGAACTTTTACTTGGTGCCTGCCCAACAAAAAGCCCATCTAACTTATCTGTGTATCTGTGTGGAATACCCAAGAACAAAATTATTATTAATGGTCTATTTTGCAACAGTATCTAGACGACAGCCAGCTCAGAAGCTCATTGTGTCGCAACCCATAAATACATAAATTATAGCTCCTAAAGGAGAAAACTCATGTTCAGCCATCGGGAAAACTAAAAGGGGAACAGGAAAGATACTGCAATTTGTGAGTTCTTAGGACTCAGCGAAAACAACCTAACCCCTTGTTCCAAACCTTCTGATATTAATAAAATCTTCAGTGATTTGTGCAGTAAGGGAGGTCTGCTTTATCAAAACACAGCTACACCAGGTCAAGTCATTTCTGTCTTTCATTTTTTCATTAGATGGAATCATTGTAACTGAGGTGATTTTGATTGATTACTGCAAGAATCAATGTGGGAAGAGCTAGTTTAAATAAATAAAAGAATAAACAAAATAGACAGCACACACTTCAAGCCGCCTGTAAAATTCAGCATGCAGAAAGAAATTTCACAGCTGAAAAAATAAAATAATAAGAAAAATCGCTTTGGGCTCTGATAGCTGTCACTTCCAAAGCAACAAGAGGAAAGTGACTGTGTTTTTTGTTTGTTTTGAAGACAGCCTGGAATTGTTTTCAGGAAGCAAGTCTTTCCAATTGTACCAAGGAGGAATTGGGCCCAGTTCCTCAGCCAGTAAATCGCAGAAGTGACTGCCTGGTGCTACCTACGATACAACAAGGTTGTTTCTCTGGTCAGGAACTGCAGCTTGTTCACGCTCATCACTAGCCAAAGCACAGTATGAAATGAACCTTGCACCACCATCTGCCGCCTGGAATTATTCCTGATCTTTACAAACGTCTTTAAAGTATATTACTCCTTGCTTCTTCACACAGAAATTCAATGTCTCTGCAATACCTACATTATAGCATGTGCTCCTATTCACTGCTACTTACATCATCAACACTTTCAAGGCAAAATATTAATTATAACCTTATATAATTATATATATATTATATACAATAAATTTCCTTCTTTTATTTTTTTTACATCCATCATACAAGTTCCCACTCCCAAATTCAGAAACATCTAAGTTGTCTGTAATACAGCTGCTCCTCAGAGAGGCTCAGTGAAGAGAGCGGCAAGCAAGCAGAAGGCAAGCAACGTGAATGCTTGAAATCATAATGTAGAATGTGCAATTAAAACGAAAATTATGAATAAGCTAATTAACTACCACCACATTGTGGGTGCACTGCACACAGCGTTTAATTTTTAATATCCCCAAACGATACTCATTTATTTTGAAATTAAACTTTGCTTTTAAAGTTACTCTTTCTGTGAAGACGACAGGTGGTACAAAATAAATGTCCCAAAACCCACGTTACAGCTAGCACCGCTATGCATTAAAGAGAATATGCAGTTGTAAAGGCAAAAAAGGAAGTTAAAAAGAAAAACATTCAAGGGTTAAAATAGCAAATCAGAAACCAATGCATTTTATCTCATCCTCTTCACCTATATTTTTCTCCCTCACTCCCCGCTTCGTTTGCGCCTGTCTAAGTGGAACACCTTTTAGCACGAGCTGTCTTCTTGCTTGCCAACTCCCACGCAGCCTTTGAAGCTCCAGAAGGCTGTTCACCAGCTCTGCACACCCCTGTGCTTGCACCTTATGGGTGCCAGTATCCCCCAATGCTGTCCTAAGTTGAAAAGGCAACAGAATAGATTTGACAGACATATGTCAGTAAAATAGAAGAAAAATAGTTTCCTCAGAAATAGAAGCTGCCTATGCAGCTTTAGTAACCAGTAATTTCGACCTCTTCTATTTGAATTGTCACTGATTGCTCTTTATATTGCATTCCTAAGATGAGCTGGTGCTGCTTAATTCTTTAT
The DNA here is from genome assembly GCF_059628265.1 of Tinamus guttatus. Taxonomy (NCBI): domain Eukaryota; kingdom Metazoa; phylum Chordata; class Aves; order Tinamiformes; family Tinamidae; genus Tinamus; species Tinamus guttatus. Next base: position 4,186,624 of record NW_028288752.1, read on the forward strand.
TTGTACATCCACCTAAAGAGGAATTTTTGCAGTCTGTGGAATAGTATGTTAGACAGAAAGAATAAAAAAAACAGGGATAAACTAAAAAAAAAATAAAAATAAAAAAATAAAAACAAAATGTTTAAAATGGTGAAGGTGATGTTTGTCCCTGAACGTAGGATAAGCATACTAAATAGCAGTTGTCTCATTCTATATGACTTCATGTACAACAAAAGAGATGCTGATGTGCACCTAGACTAGCAGGGTGTCTTCTGTACAGCTTCTGCATAAGGAGAAAAACAACAACAAAAATAAACACAGGCACATTTGAAAGGAGTGACAGAAAAGGGAATTGCATCACGCAGATGGTGGCAAGATTTGGAAAAAGTTTAAACAAATATGCAAGGAAGAGGCAAAACAAAACTACTGAAGTTAGTCACAAATGATTGATGGGTGAAAGGCTTTATTAGTTTTCTTTGGTCCTGGGCCATTTCCACTAGCCTTGTGGCTTTCCAAGCAGCAGCTGTCAATAAAATCATGTTATATCTGAAATGTGCATATACAAACTGATCAATTAAAGTAATCTCCACACAGTGCAACGGAATGGGAAACAGCAGCAAGAGACTCATCCTACTCAAACTCCAAGTTTGAAATACAACCAGCATGGACAAGCAGCCACTGGAAACTCTAACCAATCCCTCCTTCTCAGATCTGTATTTGTCTCGTTACTGGTGTTGCAAGTTTTCTTTCAATTTGCACAGCACAAACATGAATGTGTCACTCAAAACTGTTACTTTTGATCACGAAGTCAATTCTCAATCCTGCAGAAGCAGATTCTCTAGGCTGTGCCAAAAATGCAATCTCTCCTTCCCTCTTCATCTTCCAACTGCAGCACAGTGAGCTATACATACGCATCTTTGGCCCTGATCTGCCCAATAGCGTTTGGGTTCCTACAACTTATAAAGTTCAAGATACCTTTTTAAAGGGAAAAAATAATACGACCAGCTTAGTTACATTTGTTCTCTACTGTAAACACGAAACAATTCTGCATTTGCCTGGGAAATTTAAGAGTTTTCTGCACCTCAAATCAAGCAACAGTTTTCCTCTTACATCCTATTACACAAAAACAGTCCCCATTCATATTATGCAATTTGCTTTAAAGGAATAGAGCTCCATGGCATCTAATGTCCCATTTTGAATCTGCAAACTTGCTAGATATCAGACCCTTGCAAAGCACAGAGGAATGTTATTCTGATCTTCAGTACTTTTCCTCCTTTTAGGAAAAGTCCTTCCTTGAACAATGACAAATTCTGACCTATCAGGTCCATTTCCAAATGCACACAATTTTGTCTTTTTAATAAAGGCTTTTTATTATTTTTTTAAATAAAACCACTCTGCTATAAAAGAAAAAGGCCTAAGCTCTTAACTTCTCAATAATTACCAATATTTTAAGTACATCTTCCACATTCTCTCTCTCTCTTCAAAGAAGAATTCTGGCCATGACTATAATTCACACTAGTTTTATTTTGGTTAGTTCCCCAGTTTGTTGCATCAGCATTTCCTTTCCCAAATGAGATAATGTATGTGCTATTATATAAATCAATATTTGATTTTCATCTTAGCCACTTTTTTGTTCTTTTGCACACAATCAAGAACGGGTATAATTCTGAAACCGCTACAAAGCGCTCAGAGTCTAAAGAGCTACAAGAAGAGAGCACAGAATCTTGCTTCGACATCCTGCAGCTCCTTTGAGTAGACAAAAGCGTAAGATCAGTGTGTGTCACACTGAAATAACTGAGGACAGAAAAAGACTTAAAAATCCTCAGCCATCACTTGGTCTGTGATCTGTATTAATAGACTGATGTTCTAATTTCAGGCTGAGCTTATACTCTGCCTAAAATAAAGGCTATTTCACCAGAGAGAGTTGTTTTTACATGCACAACATTTACTATTCCCAACATGGTGAATCACCATTTCATAAATTTGACTGTAAAGGTGTTATTGCTAAATTTGCTTTCTCTTGAAGTTTAAATTTGATGATAGGTGAGAAAGGATGGTACCCTGCTTGTGCTAACAGCTTCTCCACACTCTCAGGTCTATCAGGAGGTCACTCCATCACTTCTCAGCTCAGAACTGAAGTGTATTAAAGCAAAAACTGCCCTGTAGCTGTATTTAAATAGAGTAATTACTCTTTCGAACGATTTATACAGGTTAAAATAGAAGATGAGAATTACTCCCTAGAAATGTGTTTCTCAGAAGACAGCCTAACTTACGTATTTCATTTAATTGCTCTAAAGGATGTGACACACTGAAAACTGCTACATATTTCTGTCTGGTCTGTAACACTGCCATTTAACATGCAATTATTCAGAATGAATGAGAAATAGATCTAACAAGTAAAAAAAAAAGAAAGGGAATGCAAAGTCATACCTAGAATTTCTTCCAAAAAGAAAAAGAAAGAAAGAAAAAGAAATCAGCCTAGCTAAATAGCTAAAATAGCTTAATTACAGGGAGATGTTCTGCTGTTTCTTGTGGCTCAGAAACTGCTCCAATGCCAAATACAACTTGCAAGTCTCCTCCATACCATATCAAAAGGGGAACATGGGAAACAAGCTAGCTATTTTTTCCCTTCCTATAACAGGCCAACCAAAGGACAGCTCCACTTTCCATGTCTTCCGAAGAGAGAGGCCACAGCTGATACCCAGTCAATGTGGTTCCCAAACTGCAGCCCAGGCTACCAGCACTTTAAGGTAAGATTAATTCATGGCCTTGAGGAAGAAATTCCCTCGTGAGGGGATGCCTGCATTTACTGTGCTCCATCTTCTTAAATCCTCTCCACGCATCTCTGGTGCTTAGCAGGATAGGCAGGTTCTGTGTAGGTTGTTCTTACCTCCAAGAATTTATCACCCTCCTTTGACTACAGGCACAGGCAGTGTACGTACTCAGCCATACAGCTCACCTATTTGTTCTACATACGTCACAGACAAGACAGACAATACATACCTTGTGAACACTGGTCCAAGAACTTGGGAAAAAGAAGTCTAAAAAAATAAGAACAAAACATATATATTAAGAAGAGATGCTATTTATATATACACATATCCCTTTAAAGAGAAAGTGTTTCCATTTATTTGAACATTGACAGTGAGAGTCTCACCAGCCAACTGACTTCTCTGTTTCTTTTCTTCACAATGCCTCCTACTGAAACATCTCTACAGGATTTCAAGAGTTCTTTCCCCAAAGTTAGTCCTCTAGCTATTTTTATTTCTCTTAATGAACTAGAGAGAAAATTCCCACCACTATACTCTAGTAAGTTAGAAGAGCCTCAACAGTCCTTTAAATGTTGTCGAAGAAAAAAAATACTTTCTGCTTGCCCCACCTAAAATATTGAGCCTTTCAGAAAAGTAGGACCTCCTCACAGAAAGGCTGCATGCACTTACTGCTTTCTGCCCATTGCTAGGTATCATATAAACTTCTGATATTGTGTCAGACATAGGATGATTATTTTTAAGAGCTTTATCACACATACAAAAGCTCCAGAGGAAAGACAGCATCGTATTTGCTTCCTTTCAATCACCTTTCGCTTGCTCTGCCTTGTTAGCAAACACCATAAAGAACTTCATCCTAGATCATGAATGAGTTTGGTATGTACTGTGTCAAACTTTCAGGGACAAGAAGGTATTTTGCATCTGTTAATTGCAAAGGTTTCAAATCAAACATTAGATTACTCTTCTGGAGCAGTCTCACAGTGAAAACAGCAGAGCTTCCCAACTGAAAGACTTGCCATTGGCTGTATGGCTACTTCATAAGCTCTTCTGAAAAGAAACTTCAAAGTGAGACACAAATAGTCCACATTGTGAGCTCAGCCTCTTCCTTCAATTGCTGCTTCGACACACAAACAATGTTAGTCAAAGGCCTGTAGACTATTGCTGCTATAAATACTACTTGGTAGCATGACCAGCAACACGTTAAGTGAGTTAAAAAGAAAAAATACCTAGGGAAGGAATTTGCCTTCACAACATTCTTGGCAAAAAAACAAGTTAAAACAGGAGGTCACCATTCAATTCACTAATATTTTAAGTAGTCTGGATTATGTTTTTGTTACAGAGACCAGAAGAAGCAACAAGGTAATTTCCACTTATTGCCTGTGCAAAGGCAAAGCTTAATGTGGTGCTTTTTAAATATAGTTAGGAAGTTTTAGAAATGAATAATTTGTGAAATAATTCTGCACCAAAACTCAGAGCTGAACTGCAAAATTATATGACAAAAACAGCAATTCTAAGAACTCTGAAAATGATAAATACTTTACTATTATCAAGACAGCTGAAAAGCATAATTACAAAACTTGAAAATTACCATTTTATAGATAGATCTGTGAGAACAAACTAGCTCTGTTGAAACTAGCTTTGTTGAAGTCTGGAACACACATAGTGTGAAACAGCAACCACATAATGCTACTTAAAAATGTCAGCAACTTGGCCTTCCTACTGCCTCTGCAGCAACCCAGGACACCAGCTCTTAAAACTTGCAATGTTTCTGCTTCCATGCTTCGCTGATCAATCCTACAAGATTTTAAATCTGGAAATTCCATATTTAAGATTCAGGAATTCTTCATTTTATATCTAAAGTAGGGATAAAATCAATAACCCAAACTGAGATGCACATCTCATTCTTTAGCCATGTTTGCAGTAAGACTTCCTGGAAAATGTATGAATAAAAGAACCCAAAACATGACAGGACATTTGACCATCAGGACTTTACAAGGCCCTTATGTGGGCTATACATTGTTATTCTAACAGACTGCAAAGGTCAATGTACATTTGGCCTCTCATAACTTAAGATTTCAGAGCAAAATTATACACCTGGTGAATGTCAAATTTCATCACGGTAAGTTAAACCGTATTAATCTTTCCCAATAGGGATTACCTAGAAGTTTTACGAAATTTAAGATAGATCAATGGCATTTAACCATCATGCGGCTCCAATTATCACAGCAGTGATGTAATTTGCACACAATCTGTTCTCAAACTGCTAGAAAATACTTTTTAACATACCTGTGTTCCATATAGCAACTCAGTGGCTCTACACAAGTATTAATTGCTCCAATGATGAAAGACGACTTCACGTCTGGGTCAGGATGAGTTTGCAGAGCCTGTACAACATCAATAATATCAGTGTATCTGTAAAAGAAAAAGTGAAATTTGGAGAAACAAAATGAAACAATTCAACATCTAATAAAAATAAGTGCTTGGAACACGGTTAGATTTTGAAAAAAGCTCATCAAAAAAGTTACAGTGCAGTTCAAAACTTGATAAATCCGGGCAATGAAGCAGTCTGCAAGTACCATGACAAACAGAGTATTCACAGTTACAGAGAAAAGCAGTAACCTTAAGTCTGGCTTACTGGAAGCCCCCCAAAACATACTGAAAGTACAAGCACATGATGCCTTCTGCAAAATATATAACTTAACAGCACTACTTGTCACTCAACTAAAAAAATAAATTAATAGGTAACATCTAACTCAGTTTTATCTGCATTCAAACTTAAGTGAGCTATTATAATATACCCATTTTCTACCCACTCTCCAGACACAGCTCTGTTATAGTTCTATATGACAAGTTAAAGTCAACCTGAGTTTTCATTCCAGATGTCTATTTATCAGCAATCTGTAATCTTTTCACAAAACTCTAGCAATAGTTACAAATTTAATGAATTGTACAGAGAATTATGGCTACCTTTAAGTGCTCTATATCCACAGTTGACTACTCAGAAAGTATAGAAAAGCCTACAACTTATTAACCATTCTTAAAGCCAGTGTCAACTGCAGAATAGCAAATATTCTGCACATCTGTGGAACTTATAGCACTTCTCCTAAAATTAAGAAAAAAATGCTCACTTACTCTAACATGGAAAAAAATAATGCTTTTTAGCATTATGAGAATGGACAGTCAAGGAACTAAATGCATTTTATGCTAATTAATCAGTCTTACTTAAATAGTCCTTGATGAATCAAGTGGACAGCATACTTTTGACAGAATTATAGTAGTAGTTTCGGAGGCCATGAGCTTTATGGAGCTGTTCCTTTGGTAGTACAGAGACTCAGAGTTTATGATCTTAGAACTGCTATACAAACTGCACAAATAACTATCATGCAATATTACCTCTCCTTTCTAAACTGAAATTTTGAAAATTCAAATACAAAGAAATTCAAGTGACTGAAACTGAAAACTATGCATCTATTCATCAATGATTCTCTAGCACTCACTGATCTTTGTAAGTCTAAGGCACTGCAAGCCCTCAAAGGATATAATTACAGTCTTTATGTCATACCAGTTGACACTTCCTGAAATTAAACTCTACTTCCAAGCTACTTAAATTAAAAGTTACCAAAATATCCTCAACCTAATGCTTTAAGTACAATGGATTTTCCTGTGAAAGAAAAAGGGAGGTGCTCCGCCCTTATTTTTAAATCAAAACATTTTCAATATTTTAGCAGCCTTTCAAAAAAAATGATACATGAAAAGTAGGGTGCGAACACGCCTTTCCGCACTGCACAACACGTTGTTGTGCATTTAGTCCATGTTTTAGTGTTTTGTTATCTGCAAAATGTGTGTCCATGGGGAAAAAGTAGCAAGAATTTGCCTGCATACTAACAAGGACTACAATATGAACCACTCTTTCTTTCCATATCCATTAAAACAATGCTATAGGATGCACAGTGATATTCACCTACAGCTCTGGAGGGCACTTTATAGCACAATCCCATGCTGTCTCTCTAATTGCTGTCTTCCAAATCTACAGCTTTAAAGACTGAGACCTGTCTTTACCTCGTCAAGCGCAAGTCTGCAGCAGACATGAGAATAACAGCCTGAAGCTCTCACCTGTCTTTGAAGGACAAATATGACTATCAAGGACTTTGGTGGGTGGGAAAAACACAGCTGCAGTAATAGTGTCATTTAACAACAGTCTATGACGGTACTGGAGAACTGCAAGAAAATGTCTTTTGAGAGGCCAAAAAAGAAGCCAACCTCCAAACGCAGAATGCCAACCAACTCAGCCCTTTTCAGTATGTGATGGAAGGCTTCACATGCCTTATTTTCCATGGAGTAACGAGGAATAAAATTAGCAGGTTGCAGAAAAGTTGAGCTTAGAACATAGGTCAAAAAGCATTAACAGATCATTGCTCTTTAACGCATAGCTTTGATGAAAAAAGTGTCTTGAAAATAGAACGGGAACAGAAATGGCCTTGTTTGATGCAACATTTACCCTTGCAAGACCACTAAGAGCCGCCTGTTCTTTCTGGTGTACACGGCCTGGCGGACGCTGTGGATTTGCTGGGCCTCCACGACACCAGAGAGGTAACGCTGGAAGTGGGCGGCACTGAAACATTCAGCACTATCCAAAGTTTGTCGATACACCAGCCACCTAAAAAGTTAAAAAATAACACAATTTTTCTTATTAAAAAATAAGACACAGTATTTCCGTTTGCTTCTTATTTTGAAGCAAAAACCAAGACTAGATTTGTTAAAGTCTAAGATTCTCTCTTAGATAGACAGATTCTCTCTATCTTAGTCTTGCATTGTTTCAGTGTAGTTATATTCCTTACATTTCCGACAAAAGGATGTGTGGCTTTTAGGATTTTTAATTTAATTATTAACAAAACATTGTTCAACAGCTTCTTCAAAGCAGCACACCAAATGAGTAATTCTGATCTACATTAATGATACAACACAGTTTTGTTCACAGTAAAAGAAAATAAAACCTCTATGAATCTAATTTACAAGACTTTGGCCATGAAAATATTTCACTGCAAAAATAAAAAGCAATGATGACATTTGCAGGAAAACATGACGAAACGTAGCACAGAATATTCAAAAACCTCTTACATGTTTGCACTAAAAACTAATCCACAAAGTATTCTGTGAATTAATTTGCAAACAGAAAAGATGGAATCAAAAATAATACAGCAAAAGAATCTAGAATGTTACAAAGATTAAACCTCAGAGTTTCAGGCTATAAGATTTAAAAAGAAAAGAATTTCTTCTAGTCTTTCCTCAAACAACAAATGGTACTAACACACAAAACAAGAAATTTCTAGTGAGTTTGCCTTAGTGCCATTCAATGGTAGGTGATATATTCAGGACCTCTGCTGTAGAATACAAACTAGGGCAAACTGAAACCTATGCTGTAGCAAAATTGTTAGCACAAGCTTTTCTCTGAGAAGAAAAAAATGTACTTTGAACTTGCTACCATGGAAATCAATAAGTGGAAGTTCTTCATCTGTTCCCTTCAAGCTGCGACAACTACCACTTTCATAGTAGCTTAAGCCAGGATTCATTTTGGCCCCTCTAGGATTATTAGCTGTCTGTGGGAGCGGGGATATTTCTAGATGCAGACAGCACAGATCTAAAATGCAAGCTGTGGTATTTCAATTCTTATTATGGAATATCTACAAGGAATTTCTCCTGGTGTTCTTCTTGTCTCAGGGTCCAGTATCTAAGGGCAGATCTACTTGGCATAACACAGTTAATGAAGATATCTGAAGTGACATAACTGCATCAAGACTAAAATACCCTCAGGTACCTCCTAATGTTTATCATAGAATCATAGAATGCTTAAGGTTGGAAGGGACCTCTAGAGGTCATCCAGTCCAACCCCCCTGCACACGCAGGGTCACCTAGAGCACGTGGCACAGGACTGCGTCCAAGCGGGTTTTGAAGATCTCCAGAGAAGGAGATTCCACAGCCTCTCTGGGCAGCCTGTTCCAGCGCTCTGTCACTCTCACTGTTAAAAAATTCTTCGGAATTCATGCGGAGTTCATGCGGAACCAAGAGTTCATGCGGAACTCTTGGTGCTTCAGTTTGAGGCCATTACCTCTAGTTCTGTCGGTGGCCACCACTGAAAAGAGGCCATCCTCCTCACTCCCTCCCTTGAGGTACTTACAGACACTGATCAGATCCCCTCTCAGCCTTCTCTTCTCCAGGCTGAACAGGCCCAGCTCCCTCAGCCTCTCCTCGTAGGGCAGATGTTCCAGGCCCCTGATCATCCTTGTGGCCCTGCGCTGGACTCTCTCCAGCAGCTCCACATCCTTCTTGTACTGTGGGGCCCAGAACTGGACACAATACTCCAGATGTGGCCTCACCAGGGCTGAGTAGAGGGGCAGGATCACCTCCCTCGACCTGCTAGAGATGCTCTTCTTAATGCACCCCAGGATCCCATTGGCCTTCTTGGCCACAAGGGCACACTGCTGCCTCATGGTCAACTTGTCGTCCACCATGACACCCAGGTCTTTCTCTGCAGAGCTGCTCTCCAGAAGGTCAGTCCCCAGCCTGTACTGGTGTCTGGGGTTATTCCTCCCCAGGTGCAGAACCTTGCACTTGGCCTTGTTGAATTGCATGAGGTTTTTCACCGCCCAGTTGTCCAGTCTGTCCAGGTCCCTCTGGATGGCAGCGCAGCCCTCTGGGGTATCAGCTACTCCTCCCAGTTTGGTGTCATCAGCAAACTTGCTGAGGGAGCACTCTGTGCCTTCATCCAGGTCATTGATGAATAAATTGAACAGGACTGGACCGAGAACTGACCCCTGGGGGACCCCGCTAGCTACAGGCCTCCAACTAGACTCTGCACTGCTGATCACCACCCTCTGAGCTCTGCCATCCAGCCAGTTCCTAATCCACCTCACTGTGCACTCACCTACGCCACACTTTGGGAGCTTGCCCAAGAGGATGTTGTGAGGGAATTTATTGTAAGAAAGAATTATACCAACCTTCCACGCTCCTTGTTAAAAGTTATGAGAAAAGTGCACAGATCACTGCAGCGGCATCCTGGAAGGCCTGTAATAATTGTGATGACCACCTAAAATACAGGGAACAGGTATCGGAAATGCCAGAATGAGCTACTGACAACTGCACACGTATAAGGTTATCCCCATAAAATCTTAAGTCTAAATGCAAAATTAAGAGCCATCAATATGCAGAATCAGCATGACAGAAGAATACAGTGACTGCAGATGTTTACGCAATTACTCAGATGGGCATCACTTTAGAACCATGTGTTTCATCACCTTGTTTTTCAAAACTTTTTCCATACCTTGAATACAATGAAAATATAATTAACAAACACGATGTTATAGAAGCCACTGCATGAAGACCTAGTCTGCAATGTCAGCACTAATGCAAATACAAGAGAAAATCTTGCAAGAGATAGCAAATAAGTTAGGTTTCCTATATAAAATGGAAAGCTGCATCCAAGTACATAGATCAGTATTTGTGCAAAATGATTCAAAAAATAAATAGAAAGTGGCTGAATATATCCAATAGTCTTAATGCCAAACATGAAGAGCAACTCAAAGGTTGGGTACTGACCGGACTGTGCTACACACAAATTTTTTTCCAGCTTTAATTAAAGCTGCATGAAGCTTTGGGTAGGTTTGGGAAGAGGCTGTACAGTAACAGCTCCAAAATACCAACAGCTCCAACAGCTTCTCTGCATAGAGCACCCTCTCCTCCTCGTGCTCAATTTTGTGGCATTTAGAGAGCGATTATAGTCCTCTTGGGCCTGGCAAAGAAACACTGAAAAACAGTCAAAGCGCATTGCCAAAGCTTTTGGATGTTCACACAACTGAGCATTGGTGACAACAGTGTTAGAAAAGTAACTCAAAAAATCAGTGGTTCTATGCTGGCATGCTTTATAGAAATTGTATGATTATTATAGAAGGATTTTTTTTTTTTGAAACACATGCACAGATACTTAGAACAACCTTAAAATCAGATTTAAAATACTATTAATACATCTTAAATTAAGTATAAGTAATAATTAAGTTTCAGTATAATCTCTGAACTAAATTCCAGGCAATAAAGTTATCCCAATATTGCAGTATTCAGAGAGAGAAATAGAATATGCTCCTGCTTCGTTTTCTTTTTTCCTTAAAGCAGATTTAAAATGTTGGAAAGATACTAGGACATATTTTCTCTGAAAATGTTATTTAAAGCACTCCTGAAGTTTGACAATTGTTGCTGCCCCTATAGAGAACGAAGTGTTCTACAGATAATATCAGCAAATGTTAAATATCATGTGCTGCCTCTATGCTATTTAAAGGTCTTTTATGTTCCAGAGAACAATTCAGTTAAATTATTCAGCAATTCATAAAAACAAACTACTGCTTTAGGGCTAACCCACTCTGGGCATTAAAGAAAACTGCTCACTTGAGCAGTTGATCTACACTTCATTTTCTGCCTCTGTTTTATCAGAGCTGAAGGGCCATTAGCACTTCCAAAAGACCTTTTACAATAAAAAAAAAAAAGTAATATAAACATGAAAAGAGGGCAGATCATTTGCCTCTGAGAAACACACTGGAAGCACATTCAGTGTGAACTGATGGTAAGGGGAAGGAGGCAGAGAGCATGGTTAAACCTTTATCAGTACTTTACTGCATTATGAACTAGAAAATATTTGGTAAATATCCTATGAGGGGAGGTATTATTGGGTTGCTGCCTTACCTTATCACTTTCTGCTTTTTCAGGAATGATTTCTGACTGTTGCAATAAAATAGGAAGATGTGCTCTCATTACTGGCTCATGACTGACGCTGCTGACGGTAAAATGTTGCAGAAACCTTTTAAAAATAAGGTTTTATTTTATTACAATCCAGACCAAAAGGCTCTGTTCATACAAATAGCTGCCAAATAATTTTACTAAAATAAGATGGTTAGTAAAGGACAAAGAGCAGCTTCCCAGAGAGGAAATAATTCATCTTAGTCCAAAAATATCTAGTGTGAAGACAGATTTATTAAATAAGCAATTTTTAGAAAAGTACAGAATATTTTGATGTGTATAATAACTATTCCTGAGAAAACGTAAACTCACCTTTCTAAGTCTGGGAGGGTAGCTGATAGTTTTAGCTGGCTGCATCTTTCCCCAGAAGGAAAGGACAAGGCATTAAATAGCTTCTGAACACTGGAATGTCTGAAACAAACAAAGTATTTAGCTAGTTCTCTAAAGAAAAGAAAATATACAGAGACATTTATCAACTTCAAATCAGATGGCTACATAATAACGATTAGTATAAAAACTAAAACTAAACATTAGTTTGAAAACGCAAAGATTCCTTTTTGAGTCATTGTTGAAGTTTTCACCAAGTGGCAGCATTTTTCTGATTGTAGCATATAAACTCAAGTGTAAACTATACACGCGTTAAGTGGCGTGAACTTACAGTCTCTTTTGTTCCATAGACAGGAATTCTTCCTGGACAACTTTTAAACATAATCCTGAGCCGGGCTGGTTCTGCCATGAGGAAAAAACCTGGAACAAACCAAACCAACTCATAAGTGATGTTAATTTGAGTTTTGAAGAGGTATTTATGCACAACCCATAGATTCTTAAGGTTCGTTTTGTCTAAAAACATACACATTTTAACTGGCCTTTTAAAACAATATTACACAATACTGTTTTCTGCTAATAGCATTCAAAATATGGAAAAAATCAAAAATCATTTTTAATAGAACTGCAATATGTCAAGAACTTTATTAACATACATCTCCTTCAAGCAGTCCTGTAATTTGCAAGAGGTAAGAATGTAGCAATCATATTTCTAGAGATGTAAGAAAAACTCTGCTCCTTCCAAAAGGAAGGGAGCCCTTCGGGTCTCTGGGGAAGAGCATTTTGGCTCACATCCGATTCCTGTAGCCAAGTCACATTAATATGAATGGCACTATGAACCTAGAAGTCAGATTCAGATGAAACATGCAGTTATTTAAATGCTCAGTGTTTCCCTTCTTTTAATAAGGCAACAACCATTGTCATTTTTCACAATAATCTGTTGCAAGACAAAACAGTCTGGGGGGGTGGGGGGGGGGGAAGACAATTGCTTTCCATTAACAAGTCAGCATCGTAAGCACAAGGGTACCAAGATAAAAAGCACCAAAACCAAATAAACTTTTGGCAATAACAAGGACAATATTGCTTGTGTTGAAGGATCCATGCAGCTAAGCAAATAAGCACTTCGGAGCACATACAAGGACTGAACAACATGGAAAGAGGGACTGGCCAACAGCAACAACACAAAGCACAAACTCTGTAGAAGTCCAAGGGCCAGGGATAAAGAGAATTGAACAAGATTGGGATCGAACAAGATCTTGCAAACAACATCTCAACCACCAGGAATTTATGGCACTCAACTCCGGAGGAATAGATATTTGCCATAGCTGTTTCAGGAATGCTTGGAACATAGGGAACAAGTCCAGTAGCAAGCCTTTTAAGCTAGGTATTACGCCAGATGATCAGAGAAAAGTAGGAATGGTATCTACGTATTAGCAATTCTTATAACTGTAGGTTCTGTATTTGTGACTTCAATCCCATGCTAAGTTTTAGAACAGCTTTTGGAGGAAAACAGCAGAGAGCTGAAGGTAAATAATAATAAAATACATATAATATCTGTTTCCCACAGCCTATGCTGTGAGGAATACTTTGTTTTCTGAATAGCTATGACAATATAATATTTTCTAGACAAAGGACATGGTTTTCTTTGATCAAACCATATGGTATGGTTCAACTGCAAAAACTGAAGCTCAGTAAAGAACTGCTACGCAGAAAGCAAACTCAAAGGAGGGCAGGTCTAAACAGGGTAGAAAGAAGTATCAGGCTGAGGAAATTCACTGGTCAAGATGTTTGGGGAAGACGCTGAGAAATCATTTAAAATGAGTCTGGCCCAAACTGAAGTCAATTCACAGCACTTTTTTGGGGGGAGGGAGAAGTTGGGGAACAGTCTACACAGCACTGACATGATTTAGAGAGCAAAAAAGATCTAACTACAGAATGGAAGAAACAGAAGCGGTAATAGAAACAGGAAGAAGTATGAGAAGCAAGAGTGAGCACAAAATACACCTTCTGCTGCCAGCTGGAATATCAGCAGGGAGCCAAAGAGACTGACCTGAAGAAGTTTCCTGTAAAATGACCATGTTCTATTAGTTGAAAAGGCAAAGGCAAATTGAGGATACCACAGGAGAAACATCTACCTTCCACACATTCCACACAAGAAACATCTACCCTCATCTAGAATACAGCACACAGTTTGGACATCCAAGGCCAAATGAACAGAAAGAACAATTATGCTGATCAGAAGAGAACATTTTATGAGCACAGAGTGAAAAAGGATATTCTTTCAGGCTAAATCAGCCAGACATAGCCTAGGTCTGAAGTCTGAGAACGTCTCAAGGATGTTTACAGGGAGAACAGAAGAAAAAAAAAAAAAAAAAAAAAGGTATAAAAGTAGACTTAAAATAGGACGATGCATGAGACCAATCTATTTGAGAAAATAATACAATGGCATATGGGATACTTAAAGACTTGAACAAAACTTCCCTCAGGATGACAATCCAAATGTGTCTAGCCACAAAAAACACGCAATAGAACCTCTGCCACTACATACAGCTGCTGTAGCCAATTACATACCAGTGCTACATTTAAAATGCAACTGCTCAAAAACAAGCTTTCTGAGCACTCACTGGCTTCAGAAGGCAAAATGAAAGCACATGGGGAGCATTAAACTCGACAAGCAAGGGAATCACTAGCAATATCTACATAAGCTATACTTTCCCACACGTGCAAGGTCTTAAGATCAGAAGCAATCACTTCTGTCATTAAAGAAAAGGTTTACTGATTAAAAGCCTATGGCATTACATAAAGCATGTTACAGAATATGCACTGGAAAGGAGTACATGTCAGGGCAGTCTCTTGGAGACTCACTCACTGTTAAGTTCTACAGAGTAGAAGATGCCATCAGTTCCTGCCTGGAAGACAGATTCTGGAGCCTCTAGGCCAACTTCCTGCTCAAAGCAGGATTACTGGCAATGAATGCCGGATTAGCTGTGGCTTTGTCTAGCCAAGTTTTCAAAATTTCCAAAAATGAAGGTTCCTAGATATCCTAGAGGGCACTGATACTGAGGCTATTCTGCCTCGTGTACAGATGTTCAGTTTTCTTGAGCTCCTTGATGTTTCTATTGATGCAATCCTCAAATTTCTTAAAGTCTCTCTAGAAGCTCAGGGTCAACCAATCCTCCAGTTATGGACCATCCCAGGGTTGTACATAAAGACATTAAACGATGCTGGACCCAGAAAACAACCCCTTAGTGTTTTGCTCACCATCAACGAAACGATTCCAACTCACCTAAGCAGTTCATTTCTCTAATCTTTATCTCCTCAGCTTCCAAATGAGGATAAACATGCAAAAGCATGTGCATCAAAGTTCAGGTATGTGCAACATCCCACCACAACGGGAATTTTCAGTGTGCTTCCTAACCTGTTGCTCCCCAGGGTTGGCTGTTCCTTTCCAAACTGCACTGGTTCAGACAGATATCAGAACAGGTTTTGCTGAAGACCAGAGCTAGAAAGACCCAGCACTCTAGCCTGGTAACATGTATCAGATGAATTGCCTTCATGGTTCAAACAGCATGAGAAACCCAAATGCGATGTTTTGTTCAAACTTAATCAGTTAACACAGATATATTAACGAATTCACCATTGCCACTCCTCTGAAAAACATCCTAGATGGTTTTGGGTGAAAAAACAAACAAAAAAAGAAACAATGTTTATTTGCCTTACCTGTGAATAAAAGGCTTTGTAAATCTTTGTTTTGGGGAAAAGTGCAATCACCAAGAAGTTTCCTTGGGTATGGAATTCAATTGGTAGATGCACGAGCAAGGAACTTTTGAAGTCTATAAAGAGAGTGGCAACAATACTGGTTGAATCCTAGAAAGGAAAAGAGAGGATAATGCAGAATTAACAATTATCGAAAGTGGGAAAAGACTTAATACATTAAATTGCACAGATCAGAAAAGAACTATTATAGTGCTATTTGGGCACACGTAAGTATCTAAAGATTCATTAGCTTGTTATCATGCACGTAAGCAATAGAGGGATCAACTAAAGTTTCTACTCCCTGCTGCTGAATTACCACAAGCCTTAAAGAAAGCACATTAAGATTAATATTCTGAACTTTGTCTCTTCGTGAAAACAACATGGATTTTAATATCAATTCACTTTCCTCTCCTACAAAAACGACCACTATAGCCCTTTATTCTGCATCTACCTCCTCAAGTTTCACACCAGAACTACCTTGTTAATCTACACTATAATTCTCCCTGACAGATGTACCACAGAAGAGTGAATTAAGTCTGTCACCCAAAAAGATTAGAAAGATAGTATGTATGGCAAAACTACAGTCTCTTTTTATACAATTCTTTTCAGGTCCTGACATGAAAGTAACCATGCTAGAATGATGTGCAACAGACAGGCCTGCAATTTAAAGTACAGAGCACTTGCACATTGGCAGTGCCACATTTCTCTCAGATTCTTCAGTGCTCACAAGTTTCATTAAATCTTTTGCTCCTACCACTGAACTGTATTCCTTTGCCAACAGGAAACTGGAGTCCTCAAGACTGGCATCCATTAAAAGCAAGAGGGTTCAGCAGTTTTAGCCTCATTTTTGGTTTAATAGATCAACACTAACCCTTGGTTTTCCAAATTTCAGGAGAGCAGCCCCTGCAAAACTTCACAGGAGGCTGAAGAGATCTGCTCTCCATTTTTGACTTTTAGCTTTTTCCTACTAAAGCACCAGGCATTCAGTATAATTCAGTGATGTGAAAGCACATGTCTGGAGAACAGGGCCTCCAGTGCTCAAGTGTACAAATCAGAAACCTGGCAATGCTCATCTCTCTTTCAACAGATTAAGTGGACTAAGAACTCTATTTAGTAATTTTTAGAGAAGTAAACTCAAGTTGGGGAAGACTTGAATAGGAATCAGTGTCAATTCAGAGACATCTGTAAACAGAATCTCTACCCACTTTGCTGACTCAAGGATTAGTTATAAAAACAAACCTCTATAATCATTGAGGTTACTGATAAACACTCACAAATGTCAGAGACAGTTACTACCTTAAGTGAAAACAGCTTTTAGACTTTGATTCTGCAGGATAACTTGCAGGTAACATGAAAACTCTGAAAGGCAAACTCATACTGGCTGCAGTTAAATAAAAAGTGCCTAACAGAATGGGCACCTCCTTCTAGGAAATGTTTAGTGATCCCTAAATCGAAAAAAGATGGAAACAATGCAGCAATAATCCCTACATACATTGTGTTAAAAGAGCCTATGCCAGAATTTTACAAGACATTACCACTATTGGGAAATGTAAGTATTACTTCATGATATTTCCTCACTTGGTGATTCAGGGCCAAAACGAATATCGGATTCAGGTGCTTACAAGCTTCAAGACCCAATTTTTAAGTAAGATTCTAAAACCCAGCACACAGCATCTAGCCTCTGTACAGTCAAGATGCCTTGATACAATACACTGACATATTGAATAGCTACAGAAGAAAAAAAGAAAAAAAAAAAAGAAAAGAAAATTGAGTTTGGGATCAGATGTCAAATCAGTCCTCTGTGTTTTCTTCTCTTCCACAGAAGAGCTGGTACAAAGCTAGAATGGTCCTGCCTTACATCAAGGGGGAGTGGAGATGAAGAGTTCTGCTAAAATTTGTACCATTTGGAGAATTTGTAAATTCTTTAGCTCTTCATGGAACCGTCTTGGGAAAGATCTGATGCCAGCTGCCATGCTCCAGATGTCTACAGGCCTCTAGTACTTCAACAGTTCAGGTGGGAGCTTCGTGCCCAGTTCCTCAGAATGAGGAGCCTTTTGGGATGTGTTGGAGACACGACTGCAGGTGTATTTTCAGATCAAAAAGAAAAGCATCTAGCAGGCACACGCTGAGACAGCGGCTGAGCAACTGCATTTTGTATCACCCAAAGTCTTCTATCTTGTATTTTAAATCTACCATTAAATTATCCTTTCCTCTGCATCTGCATTGTTGTTGTATTAGCTTTCAAAAGGGCACATCAAATTACCTTTCTCCTCTTGTCACGTCTTAATATTTTAAGATCTCCACCCTTGCATTATGCCAAGTCAGCTAGACAATATAATTCTCTATGTCAAGGTTTAGCTTTACACAAAAATCTGGCATCAGTTCAAGAATGAGAGCCAAGTCCCATAAATAGCTTAGGTTTTATGAAAGTGAGCGTCTCAAACCAAACAATAGCAGGAAGGTCAGTGTTAAAATAACTTCTTAAGCTATGAAGGGGCAATCAATACGATATACAAGAAAAGGCAGCTAAGGTAAGATTCTCTTCAGTGTTGTGTTTTCATCCCAATTGAATCACACACTTTTATTGTATTTTAAGTGGTTTCTTCCATTTCATGATGAAATCACAGGCACACAATGCTCTCTGGAGGTCACTAAACAAATGTGCAATAGTGCACCTGAAGAAAACAGCAGCTAAAGGAAACAAAGATGCCTTTTCAGTGCTTAGGAAATGATAACCACCCCAAATAATCTCTCCTTTCAATTCTAAAAAGATAGTTAACCTAGTGTGTCTGCCTTAAAGAGAGGAAAAAAGAGCTGCTGTCATTAACTCCATTCTCTATTCCCACAAAGAACCTTGCCAGTTAAAGAAAACAATGAGCCTGGCAAGTTTGCCAAGTTAAGTGTTAAGTGAACTGATATAACTTGATCATCGGAGTGACAAAACTCTATGCCTAGCATTGTCTTCTACTGTAATTACGCAGAATATGTGTGATGACATGCAGCATGCCTTTCCTTCTCACTTCTCTCAACTTGGAAAACTCGGAGCAGTCATTCCCTTCACCCTGGCAGTAAGTTACACAACACTCCAGGACAGCAGACAGACACTCCTCGTGACCCCTCCAGAGATAAGCAGGTCATTGTCACCAACATTTGGCTGAAGGTTAAGCATATTTTGAACAGAAGGCAGCATTTCACCCACCAATACACTCTAAGACTACACAAAACCTTGGACTTTTTGCCATCCTTTGCTTAAGATGGCTAGGTGTTTTATGAATGCTGCTTTCTGCAACTTTTCTGTTAATAAACAGTAATTTTCCACGCTATTAAGAAGTAATTAACAATTCAGTCGTCTCCTATATACAGTTTAGCTAAACTAAAACCAGTACAAAATGTCACAGAATCACAGAAGGGCTGAGGTTGAAACGGACCTCTGGATACCATCTAGACCATCTCCTCCGCTCAAGCAAAGTCACCTAGAGCAAGTTGCCAAGATTGCATCCAGGTGGCTTTTGAATATTTCCAAGGAAGGGGACTCAACTACCTCTCTGGGTAAAAATGCAGAGATTTGCATCTATACCATTAGTTTTAAACACTTGAACTAAAACTTTACTTGAAAACAAGCACCTATGTGAGTATCTTACGAAAGTCTTCTTTTTTTTTATTGAAAAACATTCTATGACAGTAAGAACAGATAATCAAAACACTCACCCCATCGTAGAGAGAAATGGAATTCATATGGTTCTTTGAAATGGAAATGCTGCCGTGGTGAGGATGAGAAAAGAGAATGCCATCTGAAAAGAAGTACAATTTTCCTAGAATTTAAAAGAAAAAGATTGATGTTATGAGGTGTAGATCATCAGTATCTTTGCACCATAAGACTAATGCCTCTTCCTTCTGAGGAATAAATCTATATTCTTGAAAAGCTGCCATATTCAAAATGCATACAGCATTTGAGTAAAGAATTGGGTTAATATCTGCACAGCATCCAGGACACAACCATCAGATCTCTACTGGATATCACTGTCAAGGGATAAAGTCATGAATATAGTTGCATTCTACTTACTGTTATCCCATGTAGCCCAGTTATCACAAATTATTTTTGACATTTTAAAAATAGTCACATGAAAATTTTCATCATGACTAAGTGCAAACTTGTAAAACTTGGATGAATAAGCAGAATTTGCATCTACAACAACAGGAAATTTAAGCATGGTAACACTATTATTTACAAAGGTCATTTTTTCACCAAAATGTCAATATATTGACACATACCATGCAGCCAAGTAGAAAAAAAGGCAGAGACTTAAACTTTCACCTGGTGACAGAGTAAAGGAAAATTTTCTACCCTGATTTTCCTTAACTGTCTCACCAAAAGAATGCTTAAAACTTGATCTGCAGGCTTGAGTTTTATTTTTTGCATAGAGAGACTTTTACCGGGCTAGCAATTTCCCTGGAAGCTATTAGTCTAGCGAGAGCTAAGAGACACAAACATTAATTCCAGCTCCTTCTTTCTTGCCATCTTATGGACATTTAGGCTCTTAGCAAACCTGAATAACCTGAACAAGCTGGAAAATGGAAGAACAAGACTAGATGATAAGAAAGAATTAATAAGAAAATTTTACCTTTAAAGCTCCATAAAGTAACATTGGCTAAACCACTAATTTTTGCCAACCCTAAGAAATCCAGGAATGAAAGAGCAAGCGGGAGTTGCTACCTGGACCTCTACTGCCAGTACTAGACCATGCATTAACAGCAGGATCACACACCATAAAGGGAAGCATCTAGAGACAGCCTAAGAGAAAGCTAATTATTTTCTTTTTAAACAAAACAGCATGACTCAGAATAAGGCTTTAAAAAAAGCAAAGTAGAGCAGAACAACAGCTAAAATGCAGCTAAACATATCTGCACGCTCCGCTCAATCTATCAAACAGTGTTCTGAAGAAATAATAAGAGAACAAAGAATTTTCATTGTGAAATGGCAAGTTAAAATAAGATCTCCAACATCTTTCAGTATTAGGGCTTTGTTTTAATAAACAAGAGAACTTCAGAACAAGAGATACAAATCAAAAGCTCTCCTTTATACCTAACCACTATACCGAGGAAGGTGATTTTAAGTTACATAAACAACATATTGTCCCTGGTAGGGATGTATATGCAACTATTCTAGACTGAAACTTCCAGTTAACAGTAAAGTGGCGTCAAAAAATGACTGCTATTAAACAGGCAAAGATTAAAACCACAAATTGAAGATCTCAGTTTACAACAAATGAAATGGAGACAAAACCTAGTTGTTAACAAATCCACTACACTGTTCCATTAATTTAAAAGGTAAATGGACGGATGGATGACATGGATGTGGGGGCTGGGCTAACCTGTATATGAAAAAAGGTTACTGCCTATGCCTCCAGTGCATGCAAAATCCACAACATGGAACATGCCTTCTATTGGGCAGCTGAAGAAGAAAAATGACAACATACAAAATCTGGAGCTCACTTCTGCCAAAACTCACAAAGAGTTTTACACTTCACAGAGAAAATGTGGGGGTGGGAAGAGGGAAGAAAAACAAGAAACAGAGGCTGATTCTTTTGAAACAAAAATAGGAGCAGCAAAGAGTAATAAAAATGCAAAATGATCTCCTTCACATCAAGGCTGTTTTTGATATAATGGGCTAATTGTATATACCACTTTTGCAGTTACTCACAAGTTATTAATGTTGGAGGGGAACATGTAATTGGTAAGAGTACCTGATTCACTTACGTGCATCCTACGAAATGCTGGAATACAGCACATGCATTAGCATAATAAGGAAAACATTTATTAGTCTGATTTTCTTTCTGCTCTACTTTAGACATGAATTTAACCACCCAGTTACAGTATGAAATAAATGACAAAGAAAGGAGATGAATGAGTGTGTGGCAGCACCTCTCCCTTTAACCCGGCCAGGCTACACAGCTGCAAGCTCAGCAGAGCACATCCTGCAAGGTGGCAAGTTTGCAAGACAGCAAAGTAGCTTCCAGCACACGTGAAAGGGAATGAGATCAAGTTCATTTTCGCGTGACCCCTAAGAAAATATCTCTTTGTTGAAGTGTTACATAATAGTCCTTAGGCCACCTACTTTTAACTCTCCATCCCAAGTGGCATGAAAGTTTAATCTCAGCAAAAAAGGGAAAAGTATATTAGTCTGTAGGGAAAGACAGTTTTTATTAAGTTAAAAAATATAATTATTCTTTTCCCTAATTATTTACTGAATGAATCTGTACCCACTATATTGCAACATAGCTCAAAGCATTATTCTGCAGTGTCCTTCCTACTTTAAAATCTTTAACTTACAGCCCAAAGTAAATTCTGTTATGTGAAGATACAGGGCTATTGAACTGCCCTGTGTATCATCACTTATCCTTAGTACTACTTCTGTATAATTACAAGAATAACAAAGCTAGAGATTTTCTCCTCAAAACCGTCAATTGATACTTAGATGTTACATTCTACTGTGACAATGGTATCTTCACTGGACAGGAGGAATGAAAATATTGGGCCTTAAGGTGAATGTTTTGATTCAGAAACTCCTGTTTATTTTTCCATTAGTTTTCTCGAAAGCAAGAAAGATGAAGCAATGCAAAGCTGTGAAACGAGAGAATTCACTCTGCCACAGCACCCCGAAGTTCATCTTGAATTTTCTTAGTCATATGATTGGGGGCATCCACATCACTTAATTTCTGCAAGAAAAGGCACTAAAATAGGAGCAATTGTCTGAGACCACTATCAGTAATCTCATGTCAAAAAGTGCTAACTTCATTCAATTTGAAAAGGACCAAGAACAAGCATTTTTCTTTGATATCATGAGCATATATGGTAATAAACACCGAGGTTTCCAAGTGAAAATTACAGTGGAATAAACCTGGAAGTGTCAGCTCCAGGAAGAAGACCTCAGTGGAAGCAGAGAACACAAGGCTGTAAACAAATTTAGAATCAAATCTCTTCAGTGTCCTCCTACATCACAGGCACTGTACCATATTGTGTCTCAAAATTACGCCTATGACACTGATAGGAACTCCTCTCCTAGACGGAGGGAGGAAGGGAGGGAGATAAATAAATAAATAAATAAATAAATGAAAAGTGGGTAGGGAATTTCAAGCAGAGGTTGGGATCAAAGAAGAAAAAAATGGCATTTAGCAAGACGGAATTACAACGGCAAATGGAAAGAAAACAGCTTGTAAAGGCAGTAGAGGTGGTCTCACCAGACTCGTGAACACCAGAAACCATGTTTAAAAGGAGTGAAATTATTCTTTAAGCACCCGAGGAAGACAGCTCACCTTCTGCAGGCATGGCCTGGGGGTTGCTAGAATAAATGTGCGCTCCATCGCCTTCGGCAAGTAAAGTGCCCAGAAAAGATTTATCTTCCTAAACAGGAAAACAAACAATAATATCACGGTGTGCATCATGCCAGAATGTTTTAATGCTTTAAAAAGAAAAAAATTAGCAAATTAAACAGCATTTGTAAGAACTTTTAAAGAGTTTTAAACAACATTGATAGAGAAGAACTAGTGAAAGACACGGCATGTGAAAAGTGTAATTTTTTAAAGCAAATCCCCCAGTTTGGTCTTGCCAGCAGCTATTAAGTTACAAGTTATTGTCACAACCACAAGGCATAGCTTTTTGTTTTCAGAATGTCAATCTACTGAACTAAAAGTATATTACAGGAAAATAAATCTATTTGTAATGAAGATTTCTGGTAACCACAAATTAAACCACAAATGTGAAACTCATGTGGGTTAAGATGTTCCCAGATCCAAGATTCTTTTATTTTTCATAGTGCTTTAAGTGTTTTCCTTCAGACATTCAGCATGCTAATTAAGTTAAAAGAAAGTTGAATGTAGAGTGGCATTGCTCTTTTTTAAACAAAACAAAACAAAACAAAAACACATGAGCTCCATGGGTAGCATTCAGTGAGACTTCTATAGAATCTTAGCTTTATTCTAACTCCTTTTGCTGATGAGCTTTGTCATTCATGGAAATAGAGAAAATTCCAAATTTTTATAACCAATGTTTTTTTGGTAGGCCACAGTTTGAAAACACACAGAACAGAATAGGCAAATTTTTGTAACAAGTCAGAGAAAAAGTAAAAAAGACACAAGTCAATCTTACTAACAATTAACATTTCTGGAATACTGGTTCTTAAAAATATAACCTCTATAACTGATTTTTTTTATATTACCTTCAGTATATGTTGTGTCTTTTCAGACAGTTTCACATCACTATCTTCTACCTGTAGCGAGGAAGAGTCTCCATTAGATAATTAATATATAAAGCCAGACTAAAGTTAAACTACTTTAAAAAGCATTAATGAAGATATGAGGCAATGGACAATTTTAGGTACCACTAATGGTTAAAGTTCTGGAGATAACCCTCTGTTTCAAAGTACTTCTCAATACTGTGAAACTATGGAACTGAGACAGTTCTTTAACATACATATTCTTTAACATATATTCAAGGAGTTACTCCCCAATAAATAGTTTTTATAGGCTAAAATGGTACTGCAAAGACATAAAGAAGTGTCTGTCTTTTTTGTTATTATTATTATTAAAGTATTTTGGCTGGTAAAACATTTATGCGCTACCAACTAATAAAAAGTGGCACAACTTAATAGCATTTATTGCAACTACACCTTCAATGCAGTGTAGTAGATTAATGATCTGAAAGCAAATCCACAATAAGCAGAACTTTCAAATATGATACGGTGTACTTGAAAAATCGTGCCTGCAGCATTGCAAAAACTGAAGTGATGAAAATGGAATAATTTAAAGCTTGTTTCATGAACGAAACCATCAGCCTGTTTCCACTTGTAAGTTACATGCTTACTGTCCACAATCAAAAATCATACTATTTCAAAATTCTATTTCATTACCCAAGTCTTTTATTATTCTCACACATCTATATATTTACACATATAGCTATATAAATACACCAATGGTTATATATTGATAAAAAGTTTTCTTTTGTTGATTTGCATATAAAGAAAAATGCTTCAAATAAGTTTGCGTACTAACCAGCCAAGATGCGTATCTTGGAATAACTGCAGTCAGGATTATGTGGCTGGTTTCTGAATTAATACTGCCATCTGCAGGGAAATAAATGAAAAAGAAAGAATTACAACATGATCTATATATTCTAGACTCTTTATCAAGTTAGTTTGTTTAATTTGTTTTGTTGTTCTACGAAATATGAAAATTTCCTGATCATTTCAAGGATTTATTATGTATAAGTGAAGCTCCCCTGAAAAAGGAGCTCCCAGTCTCCTCATACAACAACATACCCACAATTAATAAAAAAAATTTAAAAGAAACCCATTTTTTTATTCTGGTCTTGGTTTGTGTCTTTTTTTTTTTTTGCTCTTCAATCTTTTATGAATCAGCATGTAGTCAAAATTCCAAGTCCTTTAAGTGAGATTAGAGGAGTTCTCTAACATTTAAGATCTTGATTACTAGCAAACTAAAATAATTAGGTCTCTCCCATAACCAAAAAGTTTAAAAACATAATGGTGATAATAATAAAATAGATATGAATAGCAAAAGTGCTTTCAAACAGATATACAAATTTGGTGTTAGTATTCAAGAGTTACCTTGTTCTTTTACGTGTATCTTTGAGGTTAGAAAGGATTCTGAAAAGACTACGGATCCCAAGCATCCTCTTCCCGTGAGCACGTCTGGAATGTCGAACACTGTCATTGATGCCTACAGCCATAATGTAGGAAAGAAAGAGAAAGCAGAAGTTGAAGTTAAGATAACAAGTTTCAAACTTCCTAAAACCCAGTGCTTCTGTGTTGTTTTAATACAAAGTCTGAGACAGTAATTTTATGTTATGGTTTTCTTCCAAATTCTGCTACCCAACTTCATTTGTAAAGCTCAGACTTTTCTCAGTTTCATTTTCTTCTCCCAGAACTCCATCTCATCCATCCCCTCATGCTTGTGTTCATATATGTATCCCATCAAAGAAGGTATGCAAGCTCTGGTTTCATATAAAATGTATAACTCACCGTTTTAACCAAATTCAGGCTATCCTCATTATCTAATGGAGTAATTCTAGAAAAATAATGATAATTAAATATTTAAAGACTGGATAATTTGGAGTGATTTCATAACAATCAAAAAAATCTATTTCATTTTAAAATAGCTTTTATCTGTGTAGGCCATTTCAGTCGATTAGACAGCACGTAGATTAAAAAGCACAAGTCTGATGTCAACTAAGTTAAAAACACATCTTTTAAAATGGAAGCTCTTAATGGACTCATGCTGCTTCTACTCATTACCAGAGATAATAAAAATGCTCTGCACAGATGTGTTACTATTACGTTTAAACACTACTAAGATTCTACAGAATCAGAAAGATATGAAGCCATAAAACTGGCTCATATACAAAAGCATGCAGTGCTTGCTCTTATACAAAGCAATCAAACGCAATGTTTTTCCAGAAACTCTGAGACAGCAAAATATAAACCCTTATTAATTAATTAGCACTTTTTATATATCAGAGATGGGAAAAATATGGAAAGACAGTGACACAAACCTCCCATGATTGTTCACAGCCTGAATTTGAAAGGAGATTTTGGAGCTGTGGAACAGAAATCATGTAAGTGAAAAAAGTGTTTTATACCTCGTTACATACAAAAACATGCAGTAATAGGTTTACCATAAGGCAACAGCTTAAGTGTTTAAAACCGGGTAAAGAAAAATGAAGTAGGTACCCTGACTTTACAATGCTTTAATGCAATATGAAAGGTATTGGAATTCAACTGTCAAAGAACTTACATTTAAAAATTAAGATTTCGTGTATTTTCTTCCCAAAAGAAGCTAGTATATTGATGCAATAAATCGACTAATAGGTATCTGAAAGTACATACCGTAATGCAGTTTTGAGTTGTGTTAAATGAAGGGTATCTAACACAGACATAAGCATCTGCTCTGCTACCTCCTTGGCCTGAAAAATGAAAATTGAGAATAGAGCATCTTCTCCCATCCTTAGGATTCCCAGTAGCTAACGGAGCACCCATCAGATAAGCAGAGACCATACACCAAACAGTAACACACTGCACCAGCTGAAGTTTGTTCTTTGGCTCCTCTCTAATTTTCCTTACAACAAGGTTTGGAAAATTGAGGAGGTGAGAAACAACTGTAAGGAGATAAGATTAGATATACTCTGAAATTTCACTCATTTAGCAGAATTCAGAGAGATTGGTTGGAGGCCATGGTATTTATTTCATTAACCTTACACAGTTATCCCAAACGTTTTACTTTTTGTTTTGCCTGTAATCTTGTTTTGCAAGCAGTCCAAATCAACAATTAAGAGTGTAGAGAATCAGCACTTCATTTACCTTGGATTCAGTGGAAGTTTTAGCATAGCACTCAATGCCAGCAAGCACAGCCTCTACAACAGCAGTATATATTTGCGACAACAGCATACTGAAGAGAAATACAAACACAACATTTACTAGACAGACAGAGTTTGGCTTCCTCCTCTTTTAAAAAGAGCAGTTTTATCTCTCAAAGCACAGAACTCCCCTATGTGGAAGGGGTCCTTGTTCAAAAAAAAGCATATTAATTGCTTTGCACCTCTATCATCCCAGATTAAATTCAAAAAATATAATAATCAGAGCAAGTCAACTGCTCATATTAAACAATACTTTAAAAAAATCATGGCATAGTGTGACCCTGTTCTCAACACAATCAAGATAAATCATACCCTAAATATCAAAACAGAAGAGTGGTAGCCGTATACTCTTCAAAAGCAAGACTGGAAAATAGACTGAACCAACTGTTCTGCAGCAAGTCAAGCAGAAAGTAATAACAAAACAAACGAGTTGCTGCAACTTTTTGAGCACATCTACATCATAACTTAATCCAATTCTCTTTTTAAAAGAGAACTGAAAGTATTGAAATAAATAAAGATCAGGCAAAGCTAGAAGTGAGTTACATATTTTCAGCTCCAAAGTTGGCACCTCAGACCTAACCAGCTTCTACCTTCCAGCTACACTGGCAGAGTAAGATTAACAGAATATTCCTACTTCCCCCAAATTTAACTCCTCTTACTACTTACTTGCAACTGGCAGATTCTGAGGGAGGGAAGGAGGAAAGAAGGGAAGAAGAGGAAAGGATATAACATTTAAGATATATGCAAAGCATCTTGGAAGGATGGAAAAAAGGCTTCTGAGGCTCCAAACATGGCCCAACCTGGAGAGATCTCCAGTGTCTTTCTGGACAGACACCACCACAAACAATTCAAACAGATCATTTCTTCTAACTACATCTCTGATAACAGCAATAGCTTTTAAAAATCATTAAGCCTTCCTACAGTTCTTTGGGTTTTGGTTTTGATCTATAAGATTTTACAGACAAGCAAATTTCATTTACAATTTCAGTACCCACACTAAAAAAGGGTAATTCACCCTAATTCCAAAAAAGTTTCTATATTCACTCAAAATGCCTTCTATATCTATATTTACAAGAGTTAGAGCATTGTGATGTGCTTTGTGTTAACCTTAAAGCTTTCTTACTCTTCTTCCTTTAGGATTGTAACAACTCAAAACAGTATTTGTTAAAAAAAGTTAAACCGATCGTCAAAGTCATCCATTCTAGCTCTGTTTCCTAAACAACAAAATTAGGACTAATGAAGTATCTTGTCACTTTTTACTTTAATTGAGAAATACTGGCAAATATTTTTATAAAAAGCAGTTAAACAATCCCCCTGCATACTAATTCTTAAATTCCAAAGCCCAATTTGCCATCTTTTTTCTATTCCATGCAGATGACCTGTTCCAACAGAGGGATACTTTTGGGAAAAAGATATTCTGTTAAAAATTCATTTCTATCAACAGATCCTTGCTTTGCTTTTCCAGTCATCTTGGTTAGAAAGGTATTAGTACAAAGTTTTTTTTTTTTTTTTTTTTTAGTAGGACAAATAGATACTCTATGTGTTTTTGTAGCTCTGTCCATGTGGTCTTTGTTATATAAAAGCAAAATTCTGCTGCTCAGTCTAGTACATTCATGTGACTAGTGCATCTAGTCACATATATGCTGTGGTGAACAGTACCACAGCCATCAAAAGTCCACAGTACTTAACATAAAAAGTCACTGCTACAAGTTCCTCTGACTTATCATAACATTTCTCCAACCTGCCATGCAGGTTTTGCAGGCAGCTTCTCAGCAGAGCAACCACAGGCTCCTGAAATTCTCCTAATAGACTTAGTAAACTTTAATAATGTAATAAATTCCTAATTTCCTAATTAGCTCTTAATTTCCTAATTAATAAATTCCTAAAAAATAAATTTAATAAATTCCTGATAAATTTTCCTAATAGTCTCATTGACTGAGGCTGACAGGAGCATCAAAGCAGATTACCTATCCTATTCTTAAATGTGGACAAGTATCTAGGACATGCATAAAAATGAACATTGATATGAGTAACCAAATGGTTATTTTGTGAAGGTTAAAATGTGCAGAAGCAGATTGCTAACAAGGACTTTCAGAAACTGGTTTTATCTCATCTTCAAAGCAGCAGGCTTTCTGCGCCAGGCTGAGTGCTCCCTGCTGGTATTTTCATCAAAAATGGTGATTTTTATACATCATTTAACTTCATGAACCTAGCATAAAAATTATTTTCACTTCTACTCACGGAACATGCTCCCATTCAACCTCAGATTAGGGACATGAAACATTTAAAAATGCTTAAAGTGAGTGTTGAGATTAAAAAAAAGAAAAAGTTTCAATAATTTTTGAGCAAAGTTTACTAACTTCCTTTCAAACGTCAGCTGAAGGCATTGTGCTGTAAGTAACAATTCCTAGCATCCTTTAGCATCCTTCGAAACCCTCTCACATTCAACCCATTCTAAAGAAAAATATTGCTCTGCAAATGTGCTGGCTGCTTCTTTCTAAAAGGGCTTTTGAACTCATTGCTACGAAGTTGAAAGAGTGAAGGGTTAAGGAAAAAGTTGGCAACTTACACTTGCTCAGCTTTCTTGTGCACCTCATTGTCATTTCCTGTAAAAAGATAAACAAACAAAAATGAAATCTACTCGCTTTAGGCACTTCTGAACAGAGCTATTCAGGCATAAAGTTTCTACTGCACATCTCTGTGCTCCCTGCCAAAGATGTTATTTATATTAACTTCAGCTTGCCTGGGGATTTCAAACGAAGTTTCAAGATACGCAGTAACCCTCAGGGAACTGATTTCCAAAGACTGATGTAGTCATTTAAAATGACTTCAAAAATTGCTTTTAAAATTTTCACATGGTTTGCCTTATCAAGAAGGAGTGCAATTACCATACTCTATTTTCAATAAGAGAAAAAAGATAAAGGATAAAAAGCATAAGTTTTCTCTACCCATTCTAAAAATCCTTACTATTTTAAAAAATATCTATTTTTTTTTTCTCCTCTGGACAATTATGACTTTGAATTAGTAGGTTTCAGGGGTGTTCTTCCACAAACTCGTATGAACACAAACTCAAATGCAAATATGTTATTTGTGAAAGCCCTGCACCCCTAGGTGCTCTTCACCTTCACTTTGCATTCTGATACATGCACACATCCACTTCTTGAAGCTTCCTCTACTTTGTATTTAGAGTGACATCCAAAGGCCACCTGGTTTAACTGCACACTCAGTGTGACAGTATTAAGCTAGCTCTAAGACCTTCACAGGAAAAATAAATCAATATTATCATAAAACCATGGAATAATTTAGCTTGGAAGGGATCTCTGGAGGTCGTCTAGTCCAAAGCCCTGCTCAAAGCAAGCTCAGTCAGATCAGGTTGCTCATGATCTTGTCCAATGCACTCCAGAGCACCTCCAAAGATGGAAGCCCCTCAATCACCTGGGCAACCTTTTCCACTGTTTGCCTGTCTTTATAGTACTTTTTTTCTAAAATATTGGAAGAGTTGTAAAAAAAAATAAAAATAAATAAAAAAGATACTTTTGATTCATTTTTTGATAGCATCTGACAGATTTTCACACAATATGTAGAATGTGCCACAGAACAGAGTTCTGCTAAGATTTTATGTACTTCAAAATATTATTTATTATGATGCAATATCTATCACTGAGCAAGAATGCCGTAACACCCATACACGGATCAGAAACATGTTTTAATCAGTACAATCTTAAATAATTAAGAACAGCTTTACAATACTGCTTGATATTCTTAATACACTTACCCAGAAAAGGAATGTGGGTGGTTCCAAAGAAATAGGTCCTTGAACAGGCCAGAGGTCCCTTTGGAGATACACACTGCACTACCTAGTTGTCAGTATTAATGAGATATAAAAAAAAAAATTAGTAAAAAAAAAGATGCAATAATTAACAAGAAAATAAATTTCCCCCAAGTTTTCTAAAAATTGATGTACTACATACACACCACACAGGACGAACTGGATTTTTAAAAAGGGACTTACGTTTTCAAAGGTATATTTCACTTTTGATTTGACCTGAATGGTTCAAAAGCTTTGGAAAGAAGATGAGCTCTGAATTGCATACATGTTAGGAATATGTTTTCAGTGTCCTACATCAACTGCTCTTCTCAAGAAGAGGAATGAGTGTCAGGTTTCTACAACTATGTTCACACTTGATTCAAGACACTCTTAACAACATCAGAATCTGGGGAAAACCGATTGGGCAGATATAGTATCAGGAAAAAAAATCATTTGAAATATGGAAGGTACCAAATGGACTTAACTGGAATGTTTTAAAAAGAGGTTTAAAAAAAAAAAAGTGGAAAAGTCTGCATAGAAACAGTGTTAGAGCATCAAATGGAGGATGAGGTTTCACTGGAATGCCAACATGATCCTTTCTTGGGCCTCTGACCCATGCAACACGTCCATCCTTCAGGCAGCTGTGTATGAAATGTCACGACCAGACCACCAAAATCACTCCCTCAATCATCCGCTCACTCCGTGACGCGCTGAACTCAACAGGCCACATCCATCTACCCACAGCCTGGACTCGCACTCCTGCCGCCCGCTCCCGCAGCCCAGGGCTCTGGGACCACGGGGAGGGTTGCACCGGGGCACCTGCACACACCTCTCCTCCTCCCCTGCGAGTTACCTGCTTGGTGCCCCCAGCCCAGGCAGCCAGAGGAGCTCAATTCCCTGGGGTCGCTTCCCCAGATACGTCCCCTGCGCAGTAGTGCACCAAGCCATCGACCTCATCATATGTTTTAAAACTAAACTTTTACTTGAAAATGGAGACAAGTTAATCTTACAAGTTTATCTTAACATTCTTTTGAGCACCAGAAGAATTTTCAGAGTTTCACGAAATTGTTTGCTTGCTGAAACACAGATATAGGTACACCCACAATTCAAAATGCTTTGTACATGTACAAAGTCATTGTCAAAAAAAGTGACTTTTATTTTTAAGAAAACTGAGGTTCAACTACATTCTTTTTGCCATTGCTAACATATCATATGCTACCAGGAAGATTTTCATGCTAGTACTAGGTTAAATGTCATCAGAAACCTTTCTCCCCCCGCCATCCCACACATTTAGGGCAGCAGAGATTATGAGAGAGAGAGAGATCGAGAGAGAGAGAGAGAGAGAAGGAAAAGTTCTCCTTAAACTGACTTTTGGAATTAATATAACATTGCCTTGTATGTTAAGCATTGGGTATTTAACTCATGAAAAGTAGGTGCTTTCTCTCCCAACCACCCCCCAAAAAACCTCAATAAAATACCAATAAACTGCTCAAAAATCGCAGAAAATATTTTAAAATCTCACCATGTGCTTAGCAGTGCTACCACCAAGGCCAGTGTTTCGAACCAGATGTCCTTCTGATGGAAAATTAAAATTCCCGGAGTTCAAGTTGTCTTTAGTTGAGTGGCTCCCAAACAGAACAAAGGGCTGCCGGCTCGGGCTAGGAGAAAAGAATTGGTCACCACCACGATATTACAAGAAAATTTACAAATAACAAAGGAAATTGAAGTTTTCAAGTCTCATGGAAAACCTACTGGATTTTTTTTTTTACTAGGAGGTCAAAAACAAACAAACAAGATGCACATTCACAGATTGAAGCAACAGAAAACATCACTGAATAGATCAAGTTCCATGCCAAAAAAACCCACATATTTTTTAAAGGCAAATTACTTGAGAAGTAGTTGAGTATTTTAAAATTTCGAGGAAAACCCTGAAATAAGTAGCTGGACTTAAGCAAAACTATAGGTTTTTATTCTCACTTTGTGCCCAAGACTCAACTGCTGAGGTCAAGGTTTTTCTTCTAATTAACTGCAAGAAAGATAGGATGCTGAAAACAATAAAGGACACAGAATTCCATTGTATTTCCAAATAAAGAATAAACTACAGAGACATTTAAGTAGCTAAGCAACCTCTATTTAGCTCCAAACATTATAAGCTTCCTTTTGCAACATATGGCAACCAGTCTGCCCCTCTCACTTACCATTCTGAGCTGAAAAAAGTAAAGCTGATTTGTATTCAACAACTTAAAATCTACTTTTTAACTGGTCTTCTTTTAAGCATTGATATTGTCAGTACTGTGACATACAAATACCGACTTCAAATTTCATATTGTAATTGTTTGAGTAACATGAAAACATACAGAAAAGTTTTCAAGCAGGGCTAGACCTCTGAGCACAAAGAATTAGATCATACTAGAATGCACTAACTCAACATTTTCAAGCATATCAATATTATGTATGTAATGAAACTGCAGAATCAAAGTGATCCTGTGTGGCATTTCAAATACACAAAGATGGGATCTGATATATTGAAATGGTTCTAAAAGGAATCTTAAGCATTCTTATGACACCAGAGATATGGAAATAACATATCAAGACACAAGTAAGATCACAATCTCACAGCAGAGTGATGAGTAATACCTGTTATCTGTTATGTGGCTTGAAATCATCCCATGACTGAAATAACTTCTGAAAGGCTGCAAAGAAAAACAACACGTTCTGATTAACAAGTACATGAAAGGACAGTGCAAGATATCACTGTTCTTAAGAACAAGCCTGAAAAAATCGCAGCCCTCCTAACTATTCCCAACCTCCAGAAACAAACTCCAACACCACTGCTTGAAAACAGACAGCAGCTACTCCCCCAAAAAACTATAAGCAGATGCACTGTACTATTTTTACCCTATTCTATATGTTATCACTGATAATGTTTGAAACATGACATGTGCAACCTTAGCTTGTCAAGAAATGCACGCGCAGAAGCTACCAACAAAATGGGATTAGATCCATCTACAAATAGGGATCTGTTCTGCACACATGGAACAACTGAGTTTCATTATCAGTGAACAAACACTCAACCTTGAGTTACACCAGGCAGTCCAGTGTTGTCACACCATGCAGTAGGCTGAGCTGTCAACTTACAAAAAACCTTAAACATAGAATTCTATTCCTCAAACCTGAAAGGAGAGATGGCATAGGGAGGGGGACAAAATGTTAAACACTTATTACTATTATTAGTATTTTACTATATTATAAATATAATTGAGATTAACATCCTACTATTACTTATGCTGAATATTTATTACTACTTCTGCTAGGAAGACATTGGCATTTCAAAGCTTTTCTCAAGTAAACGTACCTCCCCCGCCTGAGATTCTGATAGCTCCAGAATGAAAGGAACTTCAGTATCAAAGTTAGCAAAAAAGTTGGTCCATTGGTGTTCAAAAGTCATTAAGTCCTGGAATAAAAACATTCAAAGAGCATTCATTACAGTATGCACTAGGCCAGAGAGGAGATCCCTTCCGTGTTACCGAATGAACTCAAGTTACATTAGACCACAGTTTACCACTTTGTTTAGCAGCTTCACTATGTAGTATAAAACACATCCTGACCATCGAGAGTTTACGGAAGTGAGCAGCAGTAAACATCCCCTAAAAGTAAAGGTCTTCTGAGGGAAGGGGCTGAGGAGGTTTTTCTGGGTGTCTTTTTGTTCTTTTTCTTAATTTTATTTTTCAGGAGAGCTGGCAGTAAAAGGAACAGAGCCTTCCAGCCACTAACGGCGTTTCATCTACAAAAGCACACGGCTTTCAGATCATTCCCTCTGACCTCATATTTCCCACTAGACTTTGAAAATGAGCACACAGATAGATTTAATTTTCATTTTTAAATCTGCACATGCTTTTGAAGTAGATTTATTAAATGAATTTACGGGTGGAATATGAGGAGCAGGCTGGGGCGTTTGAGAAGCTCATGATGTTCAACTGAATCAGGTAAAAACAAAGGAGCGAGTAATGGTGATAAAGCAGGAACATTACAAAACTACAAGATTTTATGTTTGCAAGGTTAACTCCACTGCTAGTCACATTAATTTGTGCAGAGTGACATCCTGGTTCTAGGAACACAGTACACAGTATGTATATTATATATAAAAATATTATATACATTCACATAATTATATAACAAGCAAACCAGAATTACAATTCTAGCAGTTGCATGAATATTATGCAGTATTTAGTTTCAAAAAGTTCATGAATATAGCAATGAATGAAACTGAGGCAGTGAATTCTGCTCAAGCCTTGTAAGCCTTCTAAAGGAATAATAGAGGCTATATTAGTGGTTTAGAAATAACGTTTACACTTAGGGTTGCACTATAATTGCAGAACTTTGCAACCTCAGATGTTTTTCAAAGAACGTAAGAGGTTAGCTTATCTGGAATATGCCCATAGTATAGAAGATACTAATTCTCTTACATCCAAAGTAGAGTTAAAATCAGAATTTCCTGACAGTAAAGCTGCACTAACCAGAAAAGAAAATAAAAAAATATATGAACACATATCTGAGCTGCAAATGCTCTTTAAGGACACCCAGTCATATCTGTACTGAGAAAAATGAATCATTTTTAAAGTGACCAATTTCTGTGAAATAAGTCATATGAAAACCCCATCCATTATTGATAACCTTTTTCAGAAAAATTGAAGCTTCATCCTCAAAAAAAATAAAATAGCAGAAACAAATCAGCTACAGAGTAGATCTGTCAGGTGCAAAAAAAAAAAAAAATCCCAAACATTTATTTGTACTCCAGACTGAATCTTTAATACATCATTTCCCACACTACCACAGGAAGGGGATAAAGTCTCTTGTAGAATGACTATTTAGACTGGCTGCCTTATAAAGCTTTCAGACCAATCTGTTGGGGTGTTTTTAAAACCATTTGTGTTAGACATGATTTTTAAACCCAATAGACTGGACAGCTACCAGTATTTTATTAATAAAGGATACTTACTGATGACCTTGCTACAGTTTAGAAGCCTATTTGGCGGCTAAGCTAGAAAACTGAAGAAAAAGCTATCACTCCTGAATACTGAGCCACACTTAGTCAAGGGATAGTCACCCATGCACAAATTTGCCTGAAACCATCTCAGAGTGAAACAACTTATTGTTTCAAATAACTGAAGAAATAGAAAGAATTAGAGCAGGCAGAAATTACGTAAGTGCTCAAAACTAAATTTTGACAAATAACAGATATATAGACAAATAACAGATGCTAATACACATGTGCTGCTTTTGTTTCCAGAAGCAAGAACAGACCCCTCACTGCAACAAGGGAATATTTAGCAGTGTATGTTTTATTTCCCAAAGCACCAGTGCTGCCACTGTGTGTCACTGTTACCCACTCGTTCATGAAAGTGGTTTTCCCCTGGTCTCGTGGTTGTATGTTAAAGTGGATTATTTTTTCCCTGTACCACAACAGGGGACTGAAACACACAAACAGTCCCAGCATTTTACACTTTGCATATAGTCCTATGGCCTAAAGGATACACACACCATCTTTTAGGAGAATTTGAGGCATTTTAAGGAATTGTAAGAATGGGCAGAATGCAAGGCAAGCTCTTCTGCAGAGTGTACAGAGAAAGTAAATTAAGTCTGCAAACACTCTTAGAAACCAACAGTTTGGCTCTGCGGCCATGCAAACCGGTAGCTGGATCAGCAGATTTCACCCATGTTACCTCAAAGACCAAGTCCTCCAGGGAAACAGGATCCATTTTACTGTATGTTTTCCACAGATCAATGCTGACGTCCATTAACTGAAAAATATTTTAAACATATTTCTGTGAAAAAGGCCAAAAGGAATGCCACAGACACGGGCACTGCACTGACACAGACTAGCAGCCAACCCAAGAGGCCTCCTGAGTTGGAAATATTTTTACAGTAGCAGTTACAAAAGAATTGACCAAATCTGATGCAAATGTTATGGGATACTGGAAAGA
This sequence comes from Tinamus guttatus, assembly GCF_059628265.1. Lineage (NCBI taxonomy): Eukaryota > Metazoa > Chordata > Aves > Tinamiformes > Tinamidae > Tinamus > Tinamus guttatus. Next base: position 4,223,448 of record NW_028288752.1, read on the forward strand.
CTCATCTGCTCCAGTGACAATTTAAAGAATCTTTCAAACAAATCATTTCCCCAAAAAAAGGTTCTCAAAATTGAAATAATTAATAAAAGTCAATGAAGACATTAGCTAGTACAGGAAAGGGAAAGATTAAGTTTCCTGAGGTAAGATAGCCAAAAAAGGGAACTCCTGATGCTTACACTCCTACATGCTTACAGTAATTCTTGCATATAATGCTTACAGTCAATTCTTACAGCAAATACATTGTAAATTTAAGCAATACTTAGCAAACAGCTTTATTTTTTTCCAAGATGCCTATGAAGACTATTCAGAAGTGTGTTCTTAAGGGACACTTGTATCTGAGTAATCTCTGCACTGACAGGGTTGCACCAAGCAATTAATTCCAACTGCAGCACTGACTGGAGCTGGATTTTCCTTAAGTCACAGCTTCACAGTTATTCCAATTACTCCTATGACAAGACGTGGCAATAAAGATTTCCAAGACATGGTTTCTCTCTAACTACGGATACAATAAATTCTCTGGATTACAGTATCTTGTCCCTTCGCGGCTTCCATACAACGGATCTTTAGTTGCTACATTTTTTTAGAAGAAAGGAAGTACCAAAATAAAATTTGTAATTTATCAGCAGAATTTTTTGAACACTGGCAACAGAAAATGCAGAGCAGAGGGAAGATAAGACTGAGGAGCTAAAAAAGTATTAAGACTATCCCCTTTTAGTATTTGCAACAACATTTTTTGGATCCTTTACAGCAATGCCATATATATATATGACAATATATAAAAGAACATTTTTCCTCCCAAACTATGATATACAGCAGCTGCTTAGCATAAACAGTTATGTAAAATGTTAAGAATGTCACTTCCCACTTGAAATCCCCTTATGATTTTAAGGAGGAAGAAAGCAAGAACCCAAGCTGAAACTTGGCTGAAAAGTGCGAGTTAACATACACACTCTTAAGAACACATTTGAAAACTCACATTGCTCCTTTTTAAATCTCTAAGAGCACCATGAGGGAGGTATTGCCATTCACAATAAAACAGGACACATTTCTGCCTTTACTAAGGTATCACACACATAGTAAATCCAACATTTTTAGAAGTTTTCGTAAAATCAAACTGTGCTAGGGTTACACTTGAAACCCAAACAACTCCCACTCAATTCGCACAAATTGTCATCAACTAATTTCAGACTATCAGGAAGAACTTGCTACACCTAACTCAGAACTCCATAAACATACTTACCTGTTTAGGCTTTGTATGGAATGATTTTGACATGTTCACACAACAGTACTACTACAGCATGAGTTATGAAATGAAGAAATAAAAGCACAGAGAAAGATTTCAGCGGAAAGAGCTCTGGAAGAGGCAAAAACAGTAGCTCACAGAGATGTTTAGAGCACATTAGATGTGATAAAACTCTTTAAACAATAGCAATATTATTAATTTCTTGTTTTTGTCTGAATTCTGGCAAAAAGAAAAGAACAGTCCAGCTGTAAAAACGGAAGCGTGACAAAAAGAACAAGACATCTGCATTTCAGTGGCAGAGGTCCCAGAAAATGAAGCTTCAAATACTTAAATATGAAGCTTTCTTCCAAAGATTCTGTTATAGTATACTTAATAAATAAGAAAATCAAATGATGCAAGCTGCCCAACGTGGAACAGCAAATCCTTGTTAGAACCAGAAGCATAAGAGAATCTTGACTATTATCCTATTTAGCAAGCCACAATGACCCAAAAAATATAATGCACAAGAAAAAATAAGATAACTTTAATTGTGCCAGAACCAATGACCCCCAAGATAATCACTCGTTATTTTATTTTAAAGCATCTGTGACTAAACAGCTTCTATCACACGGCTCTTGAAGTTCTCTCATCATCCAGAAGACCTAGAGTTTGACTGTTACTGGCGGAGGAGATTCTAAGTCTAGAAGACAAGGAGAAAAGGCCTAAAGGAAGGCAGAGGGAAGAATCATCTATCCAGGATAGAATGTTGGATAGCTCATTCCAGTCCCTCAGACAGAGGGTGGAATCTATCTCCAACCTTGGATGTTTAAAATGCAGCTTGACAAGGTCCTGAGCAACCTGATACAACTCAGAAGTTGCCCCTCCTTCAAGTGGTGGGTTGGGACTAGATGATCTCAAAAGGTACTATCTCATTTAAATTATTCCATGACTATTTCTGCTTAAGAAAGGAAATGGAGAAAAAAAATAAAAAGGAAAACATAACTACTTACTTCATATTTCATCGTAAAGAAGCCATCACCCCCAATTCCTTCCAGTGCAAAAGCCTGCACTATTGGCCACTTTTCAACAATGAACATATCAAATATCTGTAGATGACCTGCAAAAGACACATCCCACATACGTCAAACACTTACAGTTTGTTAACTTCCTATGAGAAGTTACAGCTGCTCTGAGATTCTTATAAAGGACCTTGCTTATCCTCCTTGTTCGTACTATTTAAAATCTTTAATTGAATAACAGATTTGGTAAAAGTAATATTGAAGAATTCTTTCTTTCTCCACCCCAAACTTTGTCCTTTTTTTTCCAGTTGTCAGTCTAGGAAAAAACATTCCTTCTCCTTGCAAATTAATGATTTTTCAGGCAATTAGGACATATCACTTCTCTCTAAGGAACCAATTCAAAAAAGTTCCAGATTCTGCTTTTCAAGCAATGAGAATACATGAAGAGATAGCGAGAAATGAAAACTAACTAAATTAGCTTGGCTTGAACTCGCATAGGTCAAAAGAGCTAAGCAAAAAAAAAAAAAAAAAAAAAAAAAAAAAAAAAAAAAAAAGGACATTTTTGTTTTTGAATTTGTATTTCACCCCCAGTATGGCTCAAAACCCAGCATGACAGACAGCAAAGGGCTGCGTGTGCTGCCTCTGCATTATTCACTGCCTGGATACCACAAAGTACACTTTACTAAACAATATAAGATTACATTGTTCAGACTGCAAGGCTGGCGACAGATCATAACAGGAAGTCATGCAGTCCAGTCTTTTCAGTGCTAAAAAAGGAAACTTGCATAACAAAATGTTTATTCTTTCATTAAGTAAAAGAAGTATTTATCCCATCCGAACAGAGAACTTCTGTACGTAGTAGAGCACACTTCTCTGAATGCAAATTATTTCTTTGCCTCATTTTATGAGCATTCACTCTTCAGATGAAGCTTACATTTTTTCAAAAGAAACAAACAAGTCTTATGTAAAAAAGAAAAAAAAAAACATACACACAAAAAAACCACATCCACCAATGGCATATTAATCATGATTTCTTACCAAAGACAAGAAAATCTCCATTCACTGAACTACATGAATCACTAAGCTTAAAATAAGCTAACCCACCTTGGCAGCTGTACGGAATTCCAATGCGACTACAAGCTCGAACCATGTCTACAAAGCTGGAAATCTTGAATTCCTCAGCAGCTTCTTCATCTTCGTACTGGGGAAGAAAAAGAAGTCTTTTAAAACAAAATTTAATTAAGCATATCTAATTTGTTTGATTTAACTGCTAGCTTTCTCATAAAGAGCACGTTTATAGCATAATTTTAACTCAATGGCACATGCCACTTTTTATAAGCCATTAAGTTATTACCCTATAGCTCCCCAGAAGTCAGAGAACCTCTTTAGCCTCTGTATTTTGAGAATTCTGTCATGGCAGGGATGTATTCAAGCCAACTGAGACAGGTTTTTAAACCAAAGTTCACATGAAATGTTACATAAAATCCTAAATTCACATTATTTTTATTTAGTACATTACCTAAATGTACATGACTTTCATTTTTCAGCCAAATCTTTAAATGTCATCTGCTAGATTCTGGGCAATCTTTAGAGAAAAAAGGTTTTGAGAAAAAAAAAAAAAAAAATCAAAAAACTGTCACTGAGGAAGTCACTTGCTTTCTGAAGCAAGGTCAGAAGACAGGAGTGCTTTATTTACTTTTTTTTTTTAGATGAATATTGCTCTGAGCTGAGTAATACTGAGATAAATTACATGATTATGAACTTTATCTGTATGCAAATTATCTCAGCTTCAGGGTACACTCAACAAATTTCTGTTGGAACAAGTTCCTTTAAGAGAAGCCCAAATTCAAGATGCAGCACAAGCTGGTACCATGACGTTTTCTTTCTCCAGTTCTGGCAAGCAAGATCAAAGTTTCAGTTCAAAGCCAACCCCAAACAATTGCCAGTTCCTCAAGAGGTAAAATACCATCAGAATAAGAGCTTTTTCAGTAACATGGTATAAACTTGTTCCCTAAATATCTGCTCTTACAGGTATAAGTGGAGCCCATTCTGTAAGAGATGCAGAGCTATGACGGCCAGAAATATTGCAGAGCATGCAACAAAATCTTTTGTTTAGTACACCCTCAGCCAAACCAAACTGGAAGGAGGGAAGGAAGGACAGGCAATAGTATTCTTCAAGGTTCATGAATAGCTCCACAGAAACAGCGCTACTTGGTCAATTTCTAAAGCTCTGAGGGTTTTTTTTTTTCCCCCATTTGTATAAAATCAAGTAAAACTTGGTTCTTTCACTAAAAAAACAAAACTCTGCTAAAAACCACTCCAAGCAACCCTCCTTTTTAAGCAGGGTGTATCTGAAGGCTAATACAGCGATGTTTTATTGATTCTGTGTCATAAGTAATCTAGGAAACTGGCAACTTCTATACATTAGAAATGAGACACGTAGTGCACTCAGCTGACATACACACTAAGCAGTAGTAAATATTTTATTTGCAGAATCCAAAATCTCAAGATTTTCTATTCACTTCACTCTGCAGTTTCTAGACATAGCAATACATTTGGTTTACCTTTCTAGTTGCACCACTAATTCAAGCTAGCACTGTGTGATTGTTATACTAACCTCCACAGACAACACAAAAGCCCGTAAGTAGATGCAATTTAAAATTCAAAAGCTTAAACAGACTTAAAGCTACTTATTGCAATATGCTGCAAAGAGCAGTTTAAAAACTGCTCCATTCTTGATTCCAAAATGTGTGGGTTTAACCACCTCCAGGGTACGCTGCAACGTCTACTCTTTATAGTATGTTTTTAGTGACAAAGCCTTAATGAGGGTAGTGTTTAGATTCTGCTGTAGGATTTACATCCTTTTGGCAAACGAAGATTATGGAAAAAAGCACAGGCTGAGGACAAACTGGCTTGGGAGCAGCTCTGTAGAGAAGGATTAGGCGAATCTCTTGTTGGAAGCAAGCTGAATGGAGCCAGCAGCATGTCCTAGCAGCACCCTGGGCAGCATCTCCCTCTACTTAACGCTTCCGAGGCCGCATCTAAAACACTGCACCCAATTTTGGGTCCCACTATATAAGAAAGACACTGACAAACCAGTGCAAGTTCAGTAGAGTGTGGCTAAGATTAAAACAGAGCTGGAGCCCTTGTCCTAGGAAAAGAGGCCAGAGGATTTGGTCTTGTTCAGCCTAGAGAAGAGGAGGCCATAGAGATAATAGCCACTCTCCAGTACCTTCCAAAAGTCATCATGAGGGCACAACCAGGCTCTTCAGTCCTGCATGGTGGCAGAATGCAAGGCAATGAGCATGGTTCAAAATGAGAGGCTCAGATTGGATAAAAAGAAACACTTTTCACCATGCTGTCAGCTAAGCAAAGGAAGTTGCCCAAAGAAGTTGGGTAGTCACCATCATTGGAGGCTTCTAAGACCCAAGTGGATAAAGTCTCATGTAACCTGATCTGATCTCATAGATGAGCCTGCCTTAATTAGGAGGTTGGACAAAATTATCTCCAGAGGTCCCTGCTAGCCTGAATTATTCTATAATTTGGTGATATAATACTCATTCCATACTATGGAACAGCCATAGAGAAACATCACCCATCTGTCATAATTCCCATCAAGCTGCAAAGACGGTAACAGCTGATTCAAGGTGAAAAAGGCCTCCCTCCCTGCTCTTTTACCAGTTTCACCCATTCATAAGATACCCTTCCAACCCACAGCCTTCAGACAGACTTCAGCATCACTCTATTTTGAGAAAGGAGCTACACAGAACTTAATGGGGGGAAAAAAAAAAGTGGCCTTAAGGGAATTAAAGAAGATCTCAAATGGTTATTAAAAAAAAAAAAGTTCTTGGTCTGCACCTAGACAAGCACAGGAAGTACTTGCAGAGTAGTAGGTAACTGCTCTTGAAAGGAAGAGTTGAAATTTTAAAAGTAAATACATGATAGGGTTTATTGTTTTTAAATGGTTTAGCAAGTCCATCTTTTCTAAACTTCTAAAACTGTAAGCTTATGACACGCTAACACACTACTTTGGTAACAAAAAAGCTTATCATTGCAAATGTTTACTATGGTACTTGATTCAGATTCTGCTTTTCTCAATTCATGTGTTTTTTTCTCATTAAATATCATTGACTGAAGTCAAAACAATAACAATTGGTGGAAGGAAAAGCATTTGCCTTCACACTCCATCAAATTCAAACAATTAAAATTTTATTTTTTTGTGTACACATTAACGAAATGCTTAATACCACCAAATAGAAGCACATCACTCCCAAGACAATACGGGGAGAGGGAACAGACTTTTGGAAGCGTAGAAAAAACAGTTGCACTTTGAGCATCAGTTCATTAGCAAGATATTAGAAACAGGCAGTTCTCACGTGCATTCATCTTCCACATACCTCATTTTCAGTTAGACAGTGAAAATGCAAGTTCCTCCAGTAAGCCACATATGGCAAAAGATGATTGTAATTCACAGGGTTACAGTACAGATGAACACTGTCAGGTTTTATTAATATGATTATATCTGCAACAAGCAGAAGAGATTTTTATTGCAGTATCAAGAATGAAACAGAACAGAACAAGAACAGAAAACACATATACAACCACGAAAACACAGGAACAGAATAAAAAACACTTTTAACATATCCCACTTGCTCTTAATTTTTAATAGAAAGCTGGCAGCCATGTAGCGTTCCAAGTACAACAGTAATTTCTACTGTTGAGAACAATCGTGGATTTATTCTGAAGTCTTACTCAGAGCTTGCATCAGCCGTTGCCTTGAAAAGCCAAGACTGTCAGCGAAGAGCACATGCAGAGCCCTAAAAACCGTTAACTGTATATGACCTTGCCTGACACCAGGAGCTCGTTCTCATTAAAAACCACCCTAACAGCACATCCAATGTAAATATAGGATAGCCAAAGTGCTATGCAAATAAGGGCATAATATTTGAACTCGATAACGGTCCACCTTTCAAATATAAAAATGAGGTTTTTGTTTGTTTTAATTTTGGCAAACTAACTCCAGTATTGTAGAACTCCATACATTTGGTCATACTATAATTGATAACAGGTACGTATGTGTATATGTGTACATAAAACACATATGACTGAACTAGGGTTGCTACTAAAGGACTCTATTTCTCTATTTTCTCTAAATATTTCTCAGTATTTAGAACATTGGGAAGAATTTGGTAGGGGAAATAAAAAAATAGTTTTTCTCTTATTTTTTAAATCACTCTATCAGCTATATATTCATAATTACGAGTTTAACTGGCTTTGCTTTTTAATTCAGTGATAATTATGCGCCTTTTGCTGATTCATTCTCCCTCCAGAAAGCTGAGAAATATGTGAAAACGCCTATCATGTTACTCACCATCCAGAACTTCTTCAGGAAACCCAGTTCTCTCAAAGTCATTGTTACTCTGGTTATACAAGCCAAAAAGCAGGTAGTTTGCCAGTTCCCTGCAACCTTCATTGTATCGACTATCAATTCCTGCAAAGGCAAATAGTTTGTGAGATGCATGTCCTAACACAGCACTCCCAAAAACCTTGCATTCTTCCTTCACAAAAAGAAGTAAGTTTAGACTGGAGTATTAACTGAATTTCTTATATGGACAGTGAACACTTACTCCAGCATAGTGGGAAAAGAGGAGAGGAAAAGAGTTTTTGCAATTGCTACATACTGACATTTCACTCTTGACCTAAATCCACAGGAATTGCTTTAAAAAAGAAATTTAGCTTTCTGCAGTGCTCTTAAGCAACAGGAGTAGCAATCCAAACACAAACATCTGTCTGTATGCAGTTTTGATTCTAATGAATATGTTCTTGATTGAAGCTCCCTAATAAACTAATCCTGTGACCTAAATCTCCTGCTTTAAAATACATGATTAAACATTATTATAGTGCAATCCCTGAGTCACCAGAAAGCCAGTGCATCAAAACTTATTCTCACAAACATTTGGCATATGAAAGGCTTCTAAAGGGAAGTCTTTTCTGTTCAGTGAGGAAAAAAATAAAATAAAATAAAATAGATTTAGAGCAAGGAGAGATAGAAGAAAGATAAAACCAAAATATAAAGGAAGTAAAAGCAAGGGAAAAAAAAAAATTATCAGCCCAGAGATTTAGGGAGTATTTTCATCTTTCTGCAAGATTGTTAATACACACAGTCCTAAATCCTAATACTTAATTCAAGGGCAATGAATCAAGTTTTGTTCAATTAAAACTATGCAAGAAACAGCATCCCTCACATGGAGAGTGTTCCTACCAAGGTATATAAGGATACAACCATGCAGCTGCCAAAAAAAAGGAAAAAAAAAAAAAAAAAAAGAGAGAGACTTGTTAACATTGTCCAAGTGAGAGATTGATGCAATAGTTTGTCATAACACAGCCTGGACGTCTGGGATCAGGAGTTGCATCAGAAACCAAACTACTTGGGAGACATTATGGTTCATTCCAAATCTGGATGTGTTGAGGTCACTCCTAACTGTATCCCCACTTAACTATGCTTTAGCTTTAGAGTGCTAACCACACGCTGCATTTGCACCCATTTGGTGGTGCAAATTTTGCTCCCATATTTTACTAACCACCTTTGTTTGCATAATATTTGGTGTTCATATAACACATGTTCCCAGGTATCAAGTATTTGGGCTGCAGAGGGGACAAACTGAATCTATCACCTCCATCTCCCAAGACTTGCAGCACCCACTGCCTTCTCTTTAGATGGGGCTGAAGCTACTGGACCGTTGTAATTCTGCTCCTCCTTTGGGGTTTTATTTCTAGCACTGTTCTCCCATTTGCATACACTCCATCAGAGCACACTTTTCTTAAATACAAGCCAAACAGAAAACCGAAGGCCCCTCTCACAGAACACGGACAAACTCTCATACCCAGACACTCAGTAGGACTGAGCTTGGTACCAGAGCTCCCTTGATACCAGAGCTCCTCAAGGCTTCAATTGGGCTTCTCCAAATGCAGACACTTGGTTTTTCCAGGAAGCAGCCATCCCACATGAATGTCACCAGCTGTGGCACTCTGAGAGCCAGTGCATATGATCTGAACGTAATCTGGTTTACTGCTCGCTTGCCTAACCGAAGCAGCTTTTGAAGGCAGATGAACACCCATTTTAGGGCAATCACGGAGTCAGAATGGTCCCTTTCAGTGACAGCAAGTTTAGATCAGTTGTTCTGTGTGAGCTCACTCTTAGGCTTTACTAATGTTTCACAAGCAAATACCACCTATCAGCTCAAACATTATTCCAACGAGACACCCTCAACATTGATCCAAACGCCACGGATGAAAGGGCCACCTCACTATATTTGCATTTTTCCCTATCAGGCTGATTGTTAAGGACTCTAAAGTCCAGAAAGCCAGGACAGCATGGCCAGGAACAGGCTAACAGAGTAACACACAGTGAAGCAGAATAAAATAAAATAAAAATAGTTGGTACTTTCCACATGAGAAGGAGAAGACTAAAGAAAAGTGTTAAAAAAGGAGCAGCTGATAGGCTGAAATCTTATAAAAACCAGATGTGAGCGAATGCATTGTCTGCAGAGCACACATGGCCTAGCATGCCCTAAAAACCACAACTTCATAGAATACCTGATGCTTTAGTATCAAATACAGCAGGATTTCTCATACCAGGCCTTAATGCTACTCTACACAAGCATATGGAGTTAAATGAAGAGATACGTTTAGCAGGAAATAAACAGGAAATGAAACAATGCCAAGGATAAGATACCTCCATAAAATACATCACGAGGCCCCAGGAGAACAAGGGGGAAAGCTATTCATGAGGCAAACCTCACAGGCCGGGCTGCAGCTGAGCTGTGCAAGGTCAGTAAGACCTCCTCTTTCCCAGCTCATCACAAGGGTGTAGGAAAACCATGACTCAGTTTATCTAGCAGCCCAAGGCGCCATTCCTGCCCCTCCTTCTCCTGCATTCAGGGCTTATCTGACCTCTCAGATGGCTGATTCAGTTTGGGAAGGTAGTAGAAAATTAGCTCAGCCACACGCAGAAAAATTCTGGCAGCTCAGTAAGACAAAGTAAGTTCAAATATCAAACAAGCACCAGAACTGATGCAAAAGGCATGTGGGGATGGAGAAGAGGAAAGGGAACAGCATAGGGACAGGTCAAGACTATCCCTTCCGAGACCAGAAGTATTTGAGTGGGCTTGGCCATCTCACATGCTTGCCCAACAGTTGCTAAGCTGACATAAACATAATCTACACATAAAAGAAGCCCTGCTCTCTAGCCCCTGCCACGCATTTTTGACATTCCCTGTTTATCAAAAAGAAGCGTAGCTGTTTCGTAACAGCCATGTCTAACAGCACAAGGTGGGAGGCCAGTAGGGAGGCGAGGCTGGGGAGAAGGGACAGATCTCCTTCTGATGGCTGCCCAAAACCACTAGGAAGTGGTGAAAAAGGCACCTAACACATGTGCATTCATCACTAAAACTGCCTCCAATTAAAGAGGGAAGAGCAGTTAAAAAAAGGGAACAAGCAGTTTAAAATGCGGGTGAGATTTCTCCCTCATCCTATGAACAGCAGCTCAAAGCAGGACAGACATTTCCTAAAAACTCGTAAAGATGGACTTTGGTACCAAATACGCATCCTCAAATACCAGATTAACTTAACAGTGAGCTAGAAATTTCTGATAAAAGGTAAAAAGTGAGAAATGCCATTGCTTGAAAAAAAAATAATGGTATAATTTATGGAGAGTTCCTTGTGCAGTTTTCATAGCAACTTCTACAGCAATAATCTCCAGTTTCTAGAAGAACCAGACCTCACCACTTTAATTAAAGACATGTCTGGCAACCATCTCTTCTCTCTCCACCTCCAAATTTCTTCTTCATGTCAGTTGTGATGACGTGTTTTCCCTGACCAAGAATGCATGTATGCTACCATTCAACCATTTAAAAACAAGTAATATGGGATTGTTTAAAAATAGCTGCAACTACCTTAAAGTAATTGTATCAGATTTTACTTCTCCTCTCTCTTGGCACCTTACCAAGCTGTTTTTCATTTCTGTATAGATTTTAATCCAGTTGAAAGGAAGCAATAAGAGTTTACATCACTTTATCTTAGAGCCCAGTATGGAAAACTAAAGGGGAAGAGGGGAGTTGTTAAAGTTAGCACAGTGAAATGGAACATATGTTGTCTGAAAAGAAAATCTAGGTATGTGTATATCCCCTATCTGGTTTCCATAGAAATTAAATATTCTCATGTCTTTAGTCCTTTTGAACTTTGCCATATGAAGCTTGTATTTGAAGACTTAACGTCTTTATAACAGAGAGACGTTGGTGCTAGACCAAAAATTATGTGGGAAACGCTACAGCCTATACTAGATAGGGCAGATTGAACAACAGCCCTATTGTGGGTACAGAAAGAGATTAGTACAAAGGACAAGTCTAATGAAAAAAACACACTTCATACATTTCCATAACAGAAATGCTTATTTATTAAGAGGTATGGTCTTCTGCAAGGCTTTAAATACTCCACATTTCATTGAGGCTTAGAGAACAGGATTCCTTTTGCATGCAATGTTTTCTCTAATGCCATAGAAACAACATCTCTTTAGGAGTATTCTGAATGACTCCTTTTATGCTTGGGACTTACCAAAGCCTCGGAATTAAAAAAGTCAAAGACATACGTACACATGGTGAGAATCGAGAGTTGACACAGCTTGCTATATTTTACAAAATTAGACTGGAATCAAAGGCAAAAAACAAGTACTTTATCTTGTAAAAGTAAGTGTTCTTGCAAGGTGGCCACATAGTCATCACATACAACTTTTAACTGGTAAAATTATTTCAGTGAAAAGATTTCTTAAACTATTAAAGAAAAGCATGTGGAATAGAAAGAGTCTTGTTATATAGTGAACATATATCAAGAATAAGGTTCTGTGTTTTTACCAGTTTTTCACAATCCAGCAAGTACTTCAAGTTTTCTTGCAACACCATTCAAAAAATAACAGGCAGCAAGTTATCCATGTATCATTTCTTAATGCAAAACCCATTAGGGCTCTTAGCTTTATTAGGGATACACTAAATTTTCCATCTTTAAAGGTTATTCATAATCTACATAATCACCCTCTAATCCTACTCTCTAGGTATTCAAATTGTCAATCCTGAAATTTTACCTGTCTTAATAACTACTATATATTCAGACACAAAAGTCCATGTTACACACAACGATACTGAAACTGTATGAAAAGCGTGTCACTTTTGTACACTATGTCTGCATGCACAGCTTTGTTTTGCATTGCTCTCTTCCCCTACCCTGAGAATAAATAATTAAATACTGAAATTGCATGCTCTTCCATGTTGCACCATTTCAGTTTTAACTGCTGCCCAGGCTTCCCATTCAAAAGCATCAAAACGCTTTTAAAATGCATTTTGAATTATTTTTCCCCAAGGGTCTTAAGCTTCCCTTCCCCTGAATTTAGGTTTTAGTAAATCTAAGCTTACTGCTAGTAATTAGCTGTTCGTTTTTCTGCAAATGTTCATGCATCTCTTATAAACTAAACCTGTGCCTGAACACCACCCTCAAGAGCCCTGCATATCATGATCCCTAACCTGGGCACTCTGTTTATTCTCCACTTTCTTACCTTCCCAACCAAGCCCCACAAACATGCAATGTGGCAACCAGCCACAGCACATGGGCCTTTGGCCTCCAGCTTTTATTTCAACTGCCAGCGAGAAGACAAACGCTGCCTGGACGACCGTTTATTCCAAATAGAGACAAGAAGCTCTCCCCAGGTTTCCTTCCATACGGATGTTAAGAAAGATTTTCTCTGCTTTCTAACCACTCTGTTTTCATAAGGCTTGGAAGAATGTTGATATCATTACTACTGTATCAGCAAGTTGACTGAATTAGTAAATAGGCCAATGAATTATATGGGGAGAAAAGAGTAGCAATCAGCTAGCTGTCCTCATTGAGAAACAGGCTGGGGGAAGCAGGGGAGTAAGAGATGACATTCATCTTTCATGGCATCTTTATCAGTACAGGGAGGACAAAAGGGGATTTAAAAAAAAAAAAAAAAAGGGAGAGAGCAAGAGAGGAGAGAGCGAGACACACACAGAGAGACAACCAACCTAAAATGCAAAGGATTCCGTCGGGCTGAGATTTGCTGCTCTGCGTCAGGATACTCTGAATTTGTCGAAGGCGACTGCAGCTGCCAAAGAAAGAGTTGGTCATTAGGGACAGTGCTTTGAAACACTCAAATTTGATGGCTGAGGTGTGGATCTATGTTTTTATTTTCCTCACTTATATGAATTAAATACAGTTTGACATGGTTACCTTCAAAATGCAAATGAAATGCATTTACAACTCATATCAAACCTTCCCCAAATTATTTTTGTCTAAGGGTCACAAAAGTACATAAACCTGAAAGATGACTGGAGCCCATAAGAATCCCTTCTAACCAAGTACCCTGTTAGTCTGTAACTGCTAACAAGAATTTTAGCCCAGATTTTCCCTCTTCTCTCACTAAGCCACTTCTTCCTCCACCAGAGAAGTACAAATCAAAACTGGACCATGGGGAGGTGATGCTGAAGTAGGAAGCTGCAATACACTCTAAACACTGGGAGGAGTATGAAATAGATGAGAGAGCTCCTGGACCTCCAGCTCCACCCAGCAGCTTCCACCCCTCATAACTGTGTGATACAGACACGTCCCAAAGCTCCTACAAAACAAGTGGAAAACCTGATATTTGCAGAAGGGCAGGAAGGGGAATAGGAGGATTTGGAGAAGTTTCTACACGCTCGAAATCTCTGTCCCCACCCTCAAACCTGCAGAACAAACTCCTTGCTCAAGACGAACAGTGTCACATTATCCGCTGGTATCATATGCTTCTACTTATCAGTCCCATTAAGACTCAAAGGGGACGCTGACATTAATACAAACATACATAAGCAAAAATGTAGAACTGAGGAAACATTCTGCTTAAGAAAAAAAAAAAAAAGGAAGCAATTTTAGTGAACACTGGGAATAGACACCTACTGAACAGCAGATTTTTCTACAGCCACTTAGACTTCAGGCACTACTTTCTTCCTTAGATCTGGTTTTATTCACTAGAAGTTTATTTACTCCATAATGGAAAAATATATAGCCAATATTCCTGTTTAACATAACAAAAGCTGAACTCACGCAGAGTTTCCTTTTAAGAAAAAATTTCTCTACAAGAAAAATTAGCCAGCTAAACTTGCACTATTGAGCTTCCAGTGGAAAAGAAAACCGCAGGTCAAAACAGCTTTGCAAGTAAAAAATGCTATATGCAAATGGTAAAAGCAGGAAATTTTTCTTTCCATACCCAAAGAAATGCCTAGAGTATTTTCATGAGTTATGTCTTCAGTGGCCTTACTCAATTATTTCTCCTATTACAACCATGAAAAATGTCTCTACAATGAACAGTTAAGAGAATGCCGTAAACCTGAAATATGCTCACGTTATCATCGACATTAAAAAAGGGAATTAAACAATATCAAGTTTTGCCACAATTCTCATAATCAGTTTTATGTTATATATTCCATTTTTATACTTGTCCAACATGCACCTGCATCAGCTATAACAGCCACACAAACGGAGTAACATAGTTCATACTTTTAACCATACTTTTTAAATACAGATATAACTCAAGGATTTTCACTGCTCATAATAAAGAATGTTTTCTTTATAGAACTGAGCTGTTCAGCTGTGGAACACAAATGCCTCTTACAGAAAAACTTAAACAGAGCTTAATTTATGATCTGCCCAAATAAGCAAGAAACAACATCAAATATTGCTACTTTCAGTTATTTAAGTCAAATAAAGAGCAAAAAGACCTTTTCTGTGATACTGCAGTTATCATGCTCTATTTTCTCTGAAACATAGAAAGCCTGTGAAGAATTTAAACCCCAGCTAATCTAAGTGCAATTCAAACATCCATGCTAACGAAAATGAATAAAGATAACATTTTAAGATGTGGAAATTTTAGTTGCCCGAATTTTGAACTCAATTATTCTTTTTGTCTGAAACTTTCCAATTTGTATCAGCAGCTGCATAGTAAAACTTTCAATATAGTATAAGATACAGAACCAGAGCTTAAATAAAATGCTGTTGACAGCAAAAAAGAAAAGCATTCAAAGACCTAATTAACTACTGCTAAGGTCAGATGGTGTCCATATGTGATGCTACAAATTCGGTGAGACAAGATCTGAACCTCATGCTGCACATTCAAGCAATTTCTAATTACTTGCTCTTTTAAACCCTAACCTAAAATAATCTCACGGCCACCCTAATTTAAGGTGCTGCACCTTATACTGGAAGATCTCCCACTATTAAACGCTATCCCAGACTAATTAAGAGATGATCCCTATAATTCATTTATAAACATGGTTTATAGTGAAGTTATTATTGACCAGGTAAAGGCACACAGAATGCTCACATCTCTAAAATTCTAGAGAAACAAAACAAATTTATATACGGACAAAGCACACATCAAGACCTGCCGAGGCCTGTTTAGGGGAAATCATGTTGCCCAGAACCATCAGAAGGACAGACTGAAAGGAGGGTGAAAGAAACATGCCCAAGGACTTGTGTAGTTGCACAACAAGGATCTTTCAGGCTGCCTTTTATTAAAACATTTGTCATATCGGAGGATGCATCTTCCAACTACTGCTCCACAATGTGAGAAAAGAAACTGCCATCAGAAAAATACTAGAAGTGCTTGCGAACTAAAGGCACGAGAGGTAAATTTTCAATAAACAAGACTCAGAAATCCCTCTGCTATGAGTGTTCAACTAATTCAAAAGGCAAATTTAACTAGTTTTCCATGAAAAGATCAGTCTTGAGTTAAAGCTATTTCACTATGAAACCCCATACGCATTATAAACACAGCATGAATAGATATCTTCATTTTACTATCTTTTTTTTTTGTATACTGATCACATTTAAATAATTCAGAATTAAATTTGACAAAACAAGTAGCAATACTAGTGGCAAGCAACTCACAGCAGAGGATAGCTCTCATTTGGTTAAAAATAACTAAAAAAAAAGCTTTATAATTCAAAGTAAGTTATTACTCCACTGAAATTATAACTTTAGTGAACCCTTTAAAATACATAAAGCTCTCAGATCAAGCTGCTAATGAACTCTGGCTATAAGAAGTTTAATGTCATTGCCACACTTTACTCCTGAGACTCTCCTGATATTAAAGGAAAAAGTGCAGATCAAATTATATATTATTTCACAGAGAGATGTATGGCCATAAACATGTTTATTCCAATTATAATACTGAACAGTCTTCAGAAGAATATTTTTTCTTGCTTCATTTAGGAAGTGGCATCTACAGAACAGGAGGCCTTTGAAAAAGCTTCTTCACAGAAATGTTTTCTACATCATTTCAGGCATATATAAATCATTATATTCAAAGGCTGACATTAAAAACAGAAGACTTCTGTGTGTGAATAAAGATGTTATTCAGAATCACTAAAGAGAATAATTAGAACTCTAACTACAGACTGTTAAACAATACAAGCTAAACTGTGCATAAAGTCGGGAAAAACAGACATTTTCTTCCATTTCACACCAAATAGTCATTTGATAAAAACAAAGAAACAGTCCTGGGAACAAAAATCCATGACTTCTCCCACCTCCAGAGTGGGAGCCCTAGCAGGGATATTGGATTTTATTCATTCTTGCTTTACCACAGTAACATAATTTCAGAGAGGAGCAATGAGGAATGACCCACGCTCAGTTGGATGCTTCCCTGAAGGATGTAGCTCTAAATGCCCTCTGGCTCTGGGGGAATTTAGGTACCGAACAGAAGAGTAACCTCTTTATGTGCATCCTTTCCTATCCCACAGCAAAATGCATAACCACAACGCCATTTTCCAGCAGCCTGATCCTGACGTGAGAGGTTTTCAAGAGAACAAGTAAATACAACCTGCTTAAGGAAATTCAAAATTCCTGGACTCCAGTGAGATTTAGGCAAGACCTGAGTTGCAAGCAGCTTAAATTAGGTCAACTCCAAACATACACAGAGACATCCACAACCAAGCAACTCTAGACGTACGAAGAGCTGAAATTGCTTAATTGGGAGTTTTTCCAGCCTACAGTTTTGGACGGATGATACCATTTCTGCCTTAAGTCAAAGTGGGAACTGCATTATTGCAAGGGAGCAGCTCACCCTATTCCCTGCCTTTGTTGCGGCTGCAGTAACAACCTTGAAGCCATGTGTCAAGTCAGATCAGCTTAGTGATCCCAGACGAACTAGAACCAGGAATTAAAGAAAAATAATGTTTTCAGGCCTCAGCAAGCTGATCTGACTGCTGACAAGGGAAGGTCAGAAGACATGGCCATGGCTTTGGGTCCAGCTGGCAACAGCCTGCTCAGGCCAATTAAGAAACTATCCATCGAGGTGGTTGATTGTCTGTTCATCTTGGATGAGAGCCAACGAAGTACAAAAGGAAGAGAATTCACAATCATTAACTTTTAAGAATTGCTGCTCATCTGTTCACACATCTTCCTACTAATTATGCAAAATACCTTGCTTTACAGCAACCTATATTGTCACAACACAAAAACAAGACACTAGTCATTTTTGTTGGCCAAGGCAAACTGCAGACAGCCACGTCTTTTTCAGTTTTAAGGGAAAAATGCATTTTAAGAGTATCACACAATATTTTAATTTTCATCTCATAAAACCTTATTTATTTTTCCACCATGAGTTACTCTTTTTGCATCTTGTATTACTAATTCAATTTATTCTGTGCAGTGTGCTCAAGCTTCCTTTTCCTGTTGCTCCAAGCTAGCAGTAGCAGTGTAGCAACAGCATCAACACTGATCCCCTATTGATTCCCAATCGATTCCCACTGGCTCGTCTACCATATGTCTGGGACGGTCACAGCTGTGGTTTGCTGTGCAATTCAGCTGACAAAAGATCTCATTTCACTGCTGTACCGGACGGCGAGTTGAGGATGTTTTGCTTCATATTGGCAGATGCTGCTCTCCTCCCCCACAAATGCAGGGAAGTCTTAAAAACCCACATGTGGTTAAGCTTTAATAGATACCAGTGAACAATGGGGGAAAAAAGAAAATCAGAGACACCTCTGGCAAAATTGTAGGAATCCTGACGTTAACAAGATTGCTGTTCAGGGAATGAGTTGGAAAAAAAGATACATGACCTCTATTTAATGTTATTTAATGTTAAAACCAGTGTCTTTCTTAAGTACTAAAGGTAAAACACACACACACAAAAACAAAAGATAAAGAAAATACCTGATACTTTTTTTACAAATATCCCTGTGCATTAATTTGCCCACTTCTATCACAGGTTCTTGATCATCTGCTTCAATTCTACCCCTAAAATTCAAGGATACTCCTCACGGGCATTTTGCTGACCTCAGATTTTCTAACAGAAACAGTGTTACTCACTGCTTACATTTGGGTATTGAATTTCCTGTGTTTCCCACAGCAAGACGTGACTGCCATCTTAACCAATTTGTAAAAACAGAAACCACAAGTCAGGCTAAGTTACAAATTCTCAGAGATTTCAAAGCAATTACACATTTGAAAAAACAGAATCTAGCTTTAAGACAGACATTTAGGCTTTCCCAAATTTTTCTTACTTTAATTAAAAAATTCTATTTTACTGCTTGCCACTCACAAAGGGCAATATAGTTTGCTCACCTTAAAACAAGGTAATATTCTAAATATTTTCAAAATTTCTCTACAATGAATGTAGACAATTTGAATATAAGTAGGAGATACAGTAATTTCAAAACCACTTAATATGTTTGATAATTTTAAGTAGCAAATATAAAAAACATGCAGGGGAAGAAAATTCAGTTCTCAATATGCTTTTTACAGGACCCAAATCTTTTCTTCTGGAGTTTACCTAGATAGTAGCATTCAGCTCTGCAATTCAAAGACTTTAGAACAGGAAGAGCCACAAATCTCTCTTTTCTGAGTGTTTGGAACTAGAGAAGTTTTCAAAAATAGCAGTTTGTTTAGGATTTCTGACACCGCAGCACATCTGAACAGCAGCCCTATCTTATAGGATGCAATGAGTACCTATGTTGTATTTTCCATTACCATGCTTATTATATCTTTCTCTTTTTCCTGGTGGTAAAAATTGTCTGTAGGTTGTTTGTAATATAACACACACTTGTTTACTATAAGTAACTTGCCAACATGATGTGTTTTAATGCAAGTGTCAAGCAGATACAAGCCAGGACAGCCTTAGCACAACAGAAGGTCTCAGCATTAGCAAATGGACTGGAAGCCAAGTGAAGCTACCGCACGGGTGCCATCAAATGATAGATCACCCATCACTTGCACACACTTATATTCCAGGTAGCCAAGTGGCCAGGAGACAGTCTGCTTAACAGGCTGATGGATGAACACCAAGTCTGGATTTTCAGTGGCAACCACTTTCTTAAATTGCAGAGCATTGCTAAGGAAATGGGTTATGCCCCTGCTCCACAAAGACTTACCACCTAAAAAAAGTCAATATTTAAGAAAGTCTGAAAGGATAACAGTGAAAGTATAATTATTCTGTCATCAATCTCTTAGCAGAAAGGCAAGTATCTGTCACTTCAGCCCAAACCAGATGTCAAACCACAGTGCCATAAGACTAAATTAACTTTCAAAACACCCGTCACTGGATTGCAACTGCAGCTGTATGGCCACAGAGCATCACACCAGAACACTCTCCATCAGTCCAGATTTAAGAATTACAAAACGAGAATTTCATGCAAAGCTCCACTGGCAGCTGAGATAAGGTAATAACTTTCCCCTGCAAGTATCATTCTGCCTTTCCATTGCTATCAACTATATAGACCTTAAGCCATCTTACATCCCATTATGGTAGAAATTTACCCATATTCGGTCCTATATTTTGCTTTTTAAAATTTTTACCCTGTGCTCCAACAAGTTAAATAGCTCAAGATAAATTGTTAATTCAGCTTACTGGTGCTGTAATCATCACCTTGCACTTTACGCTGGACAGCATACGGTCTGCTAGGTTATCCCTTAGACAACATGGGAGGAATAGAGGTCTACACATAGGAAAATCACAGAAAGAAGCATTTCTTTTTCCTGTCCTAACACTGTGAAATACGGTGTTTTCCTTAAAAATCAGGTGTAAATGTGCTACTACGAGATACTGAACCTCAGCATCGTTATGCAAGCAACAGATACAAACTGTTAATCTTTGCATGTAAAATCATCCCATATGATTGGGAAACCACAACACTTTCTTCCTGCACCATCGCCAAACACTCCTATGGTTGCTCTTCTAATGCTGTACAAAAAGGCATGTACTTAACCACCATGTGATTAAAACCATATTTTTTTAGAGGATAATGCAAACAAACATAGAAATGAACCCAATTTTACATTTCCCAACATAGACGCACAATGAGAACTTATCTGCGCCATGTTACAAACATGAGTAACTAATAATAAGGATTTGCTCTATCTTTTTCAACAAGGTAATGCAAAGATGGAACTAAATTCCTACCAGGTAGAACAAATTTGTATTTAATTTAAATGCTGACATGTAACTACAGCATTTAGCAGAAAATTTGTTCAGAAATATGTGTATTCTTAACCAAACATCAGTTCCTCACTAAGTACAGCCACGTGAAAGATGACATCAGCTCCTAAAGAGGCATACCCTTTGGGGGCAAATACTCATCCATTTATTAAGAGATATTCTCTTTTATTTACAAAACTTGCATTTTTTATTCCCTTTTGTTGTTACTGTGCCCGAGGCCCCCACAATAAATGCCATCTCCCCACACACCATACAGCAGACCAAAATCTTGAAATACGTGGAAGAACTCCAAGAGTTATCTTTGGCCGTTTTCTCTAGTCTTTATATAGAATTTTTCCATTCCTGTTTGGGATTTGGGCAAGCAGGGGGATGGGTTAATGGACTGTTTTGTTTTAAGTTATTTTTATTAACTGCTCCAGTATCTGCTGACTGCTTGGGAAATTTATTGCAAACACTGGTCTCCTGGGCTCTGTCTGGTCTGAAAAAAACTGTGTAAGAAGGAATGTTGAAGAGGGGGGGGAAAAAAAGAAATAAATAAATTAATGGCTGCCATGCCTCCTACAAACATGCCAGATTACAGATGCTGCCTGGATCTCCCAACGGAGCTTGAAAGCTTACAGATGTTCGCAGAGAGTTTGAATGTTCTCATGACTACTCTAAAACAGAATCTCAGATTACAAAATCACTCATACTCTTAAACAGAGGGGCATGAGTAGAAACCATTTTCTCGTTTAGCTTGTTTTTTTCACTTCTTGGTATTTTGTTAAAGGTCACGAATTTTGAGGTACTTTTCAGTTTTTTTTTTTTTAAAGGCTTTTTCCAAACATACACAGATGAATATATACAGGAAAAAAAAAAAAAAAAAAAAAAGTGACTTGGAAAAGGTCGCTCTTCTTTTTCCCCCTCCCTCTTAAGATTAATTCAGTTTCTATCTATGGGCAGAGAAGAAATGTAACCATTACAAAACAGCCATGTTCATATATTTCAAACACACAGGATGACTTCTATTTCTCTCTTGCATAGTGCAGAATTTCTCTTTTCAAAGGCAAATCCTCTGAAAAGCCAAATCCCTTTTATTCCCTTCTTGAACTGCATGTCTAAAACTTTTTTTGACGTTTACTTCAAACAATATATAGTCACTTTAATACTTGGGTAGCTTGGCCAGCTATTGTTTGGTGGCAATTTAGCAATTTACATGCAGCGTTCCAGTTGTTCTATCATCTGACTTTACACAGTTGAACACTTCCATGTATTGTGCTTCTTACTATTCAAAGCATCAAGCAGCTCAGCTCGTGAGTTGGTCCTTATAATATTCAAACGCTTGAGATAATAAACACCCTGCAGCCTAATACTCACGCATGACCTTAAGTCTTCGAGCGGAACATGTATAACTCATGTATAACTCTAGCAATCTAGCAGCAATTTTGGAGGTGACACCTCCTCCCAAAGAGCACATATCATCGTCTCACACGCACAGCGCAGACCATTATTGTCTTCATGCCCTCAGGCAGCTCCTGCATGAGCCAACCAGCAGGTGTCCATGGAAATATCCACATCACCCTCCCGGCTTTCCCTAATTCCTCAACCCATTCCAGGATTCTGCCCTTGCTATCCCTAGTCCAACGTTCCCTAAACCTCTTCTCTCAACTTCCCCCTCCCATTCCCCTTCCCAAACCAGTATCCAGCTTGGCTCAAGCCCAATTACACTAAGCCCAACACAAACCATCCCCTCTCCAAGGTCCCCGAATCTCTTTTTTTGCTGTCCAAGCCAACCATGGTCTCTCACCCGCCACGTTATTCAAGATCCTCTGTCCTCGACACCCATAAACTCAAGTCAGGCCCCTGTCTCCCTCCCACCCCAGCAAGGCCATTGACCCCTCAGCCCCAGCAGCTCCCAACCACCTCCAGAACCTGCCACCCACCTCGGCTTCTCCACACGCCGCCTCTCCCCCGCCACAGCCGCAGGCCGCCAAATTCTGCCCCTCAGACCCCCCCATGCCCCCAGCCCGCCCCGTGTCCCCAGGCCCACCCCAGACACCCTTTCAACATCCCCTCACGCTCCCCACCAGACCCCCAACGCCTCCAGGTCCTCCCCGTGGGCCTCCCCATCACTCCAGGTCCTCCATGTCCTCTGACAGTGCCCCCGATGCCCCCAGGACCCCCGCAGGGGCCCCCTCGGAGTCCCCCAGCCCCTCGCCATCAATCTCCTCATTACCCCCAGCCCCTCCGCCGCCGCTGTCACCCCCCTCAGTGTCCCCTCCCTGTCACCTCCCCCCGCGGGACACCCGTCCCCGCTGCCTCCCCCGCGCCGTTACCTGACGAGGGCCTCGGTGGCGCGGGCGGCGCGGCGCGGGCGGCGCGGGGCGGCGCGCGGGGCCGGCAGCAGGAGCGCGGAGCGGGCGCACAGCGCCATGGTCACGGCGATGCGGCCGACGGGCACCGGCCCTGGCCACGGGCGAGGGGACGACGCCGCGGCCGCCGCCCCGCGCCGCACCACCCGCCCGCTCCTGCGGGGGGGGAGCGGCTGCTAAGGCAGAGCCCCCGCCGGCTCCCGCTTCCCGCGGGGCGCAGCCCGGCCTGGCTGCGGGCTCCACGCGGCGCGGCTGGACGGGAGCGCTCCTGCCCACGGAGGCAGGACGGGATCGCTCCTGCTGAGATGGCGGCGGCAGCTGCAGCTCCCCCCCCCCACCGCCAGCCGACACATGGACTCGCCCAACGTCTGCTCTCCGCCCCCCCCCGCCCCATGCGCGCGGCGGCCGCATCCCCCTGTCACGCGTGGGCGCCTCCCCCCCCCCGCCCCGTGACGTGGGCGCGCCCGGGCCCGGCGCTGCGCCCGCCATGTCCCCAGTGTCCCCTAACCCCCAATGGCCCCTCGTACCAGCACCCTGAATGCCCCCTTGTCCCTCCACCGTTCGTGTGTCCTTGTTCCCTCAGCAACCCCCTACTTCATCCCCAATGCCCCCTTGCCCCTTCAGCACCCCATGTCCCCTTGTCCCTTCCCCACTCACATGTCCCCGTGTCCCTTCTCCTGTGTATCCCCTTGTCCCCTCACCCCTCACTGTGCCCCCAATGTCCCTTTGTCCCTTCAGCCCAAATGTCCCCTTGCCCCTTCACCCCTCACATGTTCCCTCATTCTTTCCCCTCACATCCCCTTGTCCCCTCAGCCCCACATGTGCCCTTGTCCCTTCGCCTCCCTCTGCCCCTTAAAGGGAAATCCTTTTCCTAAATACCTTGTTTTTTTATTATTATTATTTTTAGTAACCCCCTTTGTGCCAATGGAGAATGCAACGCCCCTTCCTGCACACCTTGCGGCCCCAAGCAGCTTTTGCTCGCACCGAGACGCACACCTGGAAGGACCTCCCTTTTCCAGCTCTTCGGGTGCTCCTCAGCTTTTCCCTGCCGGGCTGGCAGCAGCCCAGGCGGCTGCAGGCTGCACGTTATTAAAAAATAAGTGCGTACGGCCCACGCTGCTGGCACGAGCGCGAGGCCTTTTAGCTACAGGCTGCTTGGGGCTGGCGGCCGCAGCGACGCTTTGATCGCAGGTGCCCGCCAAGGAGCTACCCTGGAGGCCTCCCAGGTCCCCAGGTGGGATTCCTCTGAAACCAGCTCATTTTAAGACCTTTTAAGGCTTTGCTGTTTAGGAGAGATCCACGAGTCATGCACAGGCGCACTGGGAACAGCAAAGCTCACGGTTCCCTAGCAGAAGGAGAACTTTTAAAGAAATAATGCAGTTTTCTCAGAGGGAGGACAGTGGATCACACTCTCCTTGTTGGTTGAACAAACTAGGCAGTCAGCCGTGATACCTCAGAGTTGTTTTGTTTTCCTTCTGTTCAGATTTCTGGGATCCCATTGCTTCTGTGTTTGAGCAGAATCTCCGCTGCCGGCAGCATCCTGCTAGGAGCGGATGTGCTTGTGCCGGGATTGGACTTGCTGCCCACAATGCTCCCGATGGAAACTCCACGCGTGGCAGGAGGCAGGGGCACAACAAGCCTGCAGCAAAACTCCCCATTTTTGCTGCAGGAAGGAGAGCTAGATAACAAACTGTGATGGTGAGAAACACCTCCTGCTCCATTTCTGCAAGCTCCTAGGGCGAAAGTATCCCTGTTCCTCCCAGGCATTGTTTTGGGAGGAGACATATTAAAGATTCCCTCCGCCCTGAAATTAAGGGTTCCATCTCTTTGCAGGAGGCTGCCTCCAAGGGAAAGAAAATAACAGGGCAAATTCTACAGTAGGTTCAGGTCTGCGTGCTCTTGCTGCTGTGGATCTGGCACCACGGACCTGCGAAACGTAGGGTGGAGAGGCAGGAGGTGACCTCAACAGAGCACTCCAGGAGCCAGCAAACACAGGAAATGGGCCACAAAAATAGCAGCATGAACTCAAAGTTATCCTCACCACCTTCTGGTAGCCCCTTCTAGTGAAGGCAGACTTCAGATAACAAGAGATTTAAGGCTCTGCAGGGGCAACAATGAGCTAGGAGAGACTTCAGCTTCAGGAAAATCGAAATTTGGTCTCTTAGGACTAGGAGCTGAAGTTGCCTTTGTCCTCCCTAGTGGTAGTTGAGGCAGGGAGCTGCTTGTTTAAAAAAAGAAATCTGCCCAGTGTCAGTTCCATGGTATTATTTTAACCGACTCCATGTAATCAAGTCCAGACCACATTGACTCGCCCACAGCGTGACCCTTAAAGGCAGCATGTTTTTAAAGTTTTGTGACGACTTCAGATTTGCCAGTGTGGGATTTTGCCTGCTGGAAAATAGGAAATAGTTTTCTGGAGAGATGCGCCTCATCTCTGCCTCCTTGCAAGGCACCTCTGGAAGTGCTTGGAAATGAGGAACACTCTGGATATGTCTTAGGTCATAGGGAAATTCAAGTGGGAAGGGACCTCAGGATGCCTCTAGTCCAAGCTCCTGCTCAAAGCAGGTCAGCTGTAAGGTCAGACTGGGTTGCCGACAGTTTTATCCAGTATGGCCATGAAAAACACCGAGGCTGGAGATGGCAGAACCTCCCTTGCACCCTGCTTGATCATCACTGTGGGGAAAGAGGCTTCCCTGGGACCTTGGCAGCACTGCTCCTCTCCAGATCACCCAACAAGGTTTGGACTATCCTCAGCACCACCCATGGGGTGGTTGCGTAGCCCTTGGAGGCCACCAACCCTCCTCCTTCCCTTTTTTTTGCTCCTGTTTGCTGCATGTAGTTGTTTCAGCCTCACGTGCACTGAGGAAGCCCGGATGGCCTCTCCCTGCAGCTCCTGCTGTGTGGCCTCCACGTGTCTCACTATCTCCAAAAAAGCTTCCCACCCCTCCAGTCCTGCTCCCTGCAGGGCTCACATCTCTCCCCTTGCTGCTCTGCACCTTTCCAGGAATCTCCTTTCAGCCCTGCCTGGGGAAACACCTTCTCAAACATGATTGAAGCCGACAGCATGTGGTGCTGCAGCTCTCCAGCTCGAGTCTCGACCTGTCGCCCTGCAAGGCTGGGGGTGCAGGCCAAGCACATCTCCAAGCCCTGACCGTGTTTGCTGTCAGCTGGTGCTCCTGAAGATCCAAAGGCTGCTCCTGAGGCGCCCACAAAGGAAAGCAAACCTATCAACATGCTTATTTTCATCTTAACTCTGAAATTTTTAGGAGCTTTACAAAGATAAGTGTGAATAAAGCTGCAGTGTTGCACCTCTGCCCTAGTTTTATTCTCCTAAAAAGATTCCCAGCTTTTTTTTTTTTTCCTCTCTCTCGGAGACCTTTTCCCTATCTTGTCCCTCACCTTTTCCAGAAAACACTCCAATTTTTGTTTAAGTCTAGATATGCGCTCTTGGAGTTGCTGTTTCCAGCTTGCAATCGGGGCTAGCTGAGGGGCTGTAAACCAGCCAGGTCAGGCATGTTGGGGAAGGGAAAATCCAAGAGAGTTTTATACGTCCTTTTGCCAGTATTTTCCTTAAGTGAGACACTCACGCTGCCCATGCCAAAGTTTTCAACAGTTTCCAGCCCACTCTGTGTCCAGGTCAGTGCAGTGATGTCCCTCTGCAAGAGGAGGGGATCACAAATGCGAGCGGGGACCTAACTGCTCTTCACCCCTTTCTCCCATGGCTTTCAAACAAGGACCTCTATGTCCTCAGATGCCTCATCGCTAGTTTCCAGTCTTTCCTCAAACCCACTGATCACCTCTGCCTTTCCATCTCCTTTTTGAATGTCTTTTGCAGCATAAGCAGGATCCCAGGCAAGTTCTGGGAGCACTGTATGAAGCAGCGCCCTGCCGACCGTTCCACAGCACGCTCCGGGTGTCGGGAGCCAGGGAAGGAAGCAGGAATGACCTCATCTTGGAAGCTCTTTTGGCTTATTTGGCCGCGTTGCTCACACAGCAGAGCTCACGACCCACATGCAGAGATGGGCTGCACATGTGAGAGCATCTCCTCTCTGCTTCCTCCTGGGGACCTGCCCTGCTGCTGCAGCAGGGGTGGGAGCCGTGGAAGCCCTCTCTGACGGTCCATCAGCAAACACAGAGCAGCAGTGGCCTTCAGCTTCTGTGGTAACTTTAATTAAGCTAATTCTCCCAGGATATCATCAGTTGGAACAGTAGTGATAATTTAAACCAATGGCCCTGTTTTTCTCTTCCTCTCTCTAACCCGCATCCATGCACAGCCGTGTTCCCGGAGGAAGGCTGGGCCAGTAGGCGCTCTGCCACCTTATCCAGGCATGGGAACCGACCCGTGTGGGATAAACTGACCACCAAGGGCTGCTCCAGGTTTTGTTTGATGGCAGATGGAATCAAAGACATCAATTCGATGTTCAACAGGATCCCAGCAATCCATAGGTCCAGCACCTTTGTGGATCTAGGCTCAAACATCCCTGCCTGTCATCACCCAGGGCTCACACGTTGCTACTCTGCTCTGAAACAAAGCCAAATGAGAGGAATACGGCCCATTTTACAGCTGGCTGTAACAGAGCCAGCTTTGAGCCTGCTAGGGAAAGAATCCTTTACAAATCAAATATGTGATTAAGGAGATTTGGAGGGGGAGTTGCAGGGAGAAATGTGTTTGGTCAACTCCCTGCCCTGCCAAAGATTGCATTTTCCCATCTGAATGCAAGGAAAACAAAACCCCTCTTTTCTGAAACAGCAAGCAGGGCAAAGAAACCAGTCTGGGGAAGGAAAGCTGCTGTGAGCTTCCTTGTGCCCGTTTGCTCTTGTGAAACACGCCAGCCTGGGAAAGTGCACGGGAGCCGTAAATCTTACTTTGGCTCCCAAAAAGTGGAAAATAAGGGCAGAAGAGCTGCGTTCTGGCCCCTCTCTGTTGCAGTGTGCGTGTCAAGCAGCAATAGAGCCGGAGGAAAAAGGACTTTGTGGGCACCTTATTTCTTGGCCTCCTCTGAGCGAGCAGGATTTATTACTCTTTATCAGAGACTTCCTTCGCGTGGGGAAGCCAGGACCCTCCTGGCTTGCAATAGAGCGATACCGAGGCTGACATCTCGTAGGTCCCATAGGTTTTATTATTGATCATCACTGGCAGTAATAATGCTAATACAGTAGCAGAGATTAAAAACACCCAGTTCTCAGGTGCAAAAATCTGCCCAGACCTCAGAGGAGTTGCCAAAAATGGCCAGTTAATGGATAGAAGCCATTGCAGGGAAATTCTTGTAATTCTTCATGTTTCTTCCATGCCAGTAAATATTTAAAATGCCAAGCCAAATTTCAGATCTTCCCCCACCAACCAGTGCAGCTCTGTCAGAGGTGGGACAAGCTGGCATGTGTTTGATGGCTCCAGCATTTACCAACAGCAAAATATAGAGCCCTTATTAGCTATTTTAGCTTTGATTCTCCCTATTCAGGTAGGAAACAGGGAAGGAAGATCTATGAGATGTCTAGTAACGTTTTTTTTTTGTATGAAAAACAGCTCCCAATGCATCGTGTTTTGCAGTTGATCCTCCACGATTTGCCCCTTTCCGGGTCTAAATCACCACTTCTTGCAGCTCCGGCCCATCCACAGGCAATTTTGCTGCAATTTGCCCTGCAATAGCATTTCCTGCTGACAGCAAGTCAAACCTCAAGAGATAAGGAGCCAGGACAAAGGAGACGAAGCTGTTGCTGGAACCGATTGACAAAAAAGGAGCAAACTTGCCCAAACCAATGTCCAGCTCCATGTCCAGCCTCGTGCAAAGCCTGAGCGCTTTGTTCTGCACCCCAGGCTGCATAAAACATATGGGAAAAGAAAGGCATCCTTGAGTGTCATTAGCACAGAAAATAAATAACAGATAGGTGTCTCGTTGCTTTTGTCCGTTTTTATATCTGGAACTAATTTTCTCGTCATCCCGATGAGTGACGAGATAATTGCTGCAGCTGCTCTATTCAGCTTATTCCAAAGAAACATTTTTTTTTTCATTAATGCAGACAGTGATTACATACTTAAAGCCAAATTTCTGCTGCATGTAACCCTATTAAGCCCATGCCTTTACCCTGGAGAAGGGCTCAGTCCTTGCTGCTTAAATAGCGAGTTCAGTGTCTTTGTTCTACGGGAGACAAAGGGAGAATGAGATTTTTTTTCTTCCCTCACCAAAGAGAAAAAAAAGAAGGAAGGAAAGCCGATGTCTTCCTGTGCAAAACCAACCACTGGGGATGGAATTGTGGACAAAGAGGAATTATCTCCTCTCATCGCAGAGCCAGGCAACCAGCTGCGGTGCTGTCTTAAAAATGCTCATTTTTGCAGACATCCCTATGGCAAGAAGAAAAGGGAGCCCTGCTACAGCCAGGACGGCTCGGAGCAGCGTGACAGGTCTGAGGACAATGATCGGAAGCTCGTCCCGACCAGCTGGGAAAGGATTTGAGGTCTTTATGTGGAGGAGGGACCCGCATGAAAACAAGCCGAGGGATGGAAAGGGAGGAGGGATGGAGCAGCAAGCGCTTGCCAAGCCCGGCACGACCGGGAGCTCTTTGCTTTCAGCCATGCTTGTGCACACTGAAGAGCGAGGTGCAGAAGATGAAGCAAGAGCCAAGAAGGTCCAAAATGAGATTTAACTGAGGCTTGCTTTCCTAGCAGTCAAATAACAACAGCTTTCTTTTTTAAAAAAAAAAAAAGGCGGGGGGGGGAGGATTATTCAAGCTCCAAATGCAGTGAGGGAGTGAGCAGCAGGATTGTGTCTGGAATTGGAAATATCTGAAAAATAAAATGCGATGCAATTCCCATTTAGCCAGCACTATAGTATTCCCTAGTCACTAGCTAAAGAATACAAAGCAACACGCTCCACCACAAGCACAGAAATAAAACTGGCCTATTGTCAAGGGCAGGATTTGAGGAGCCTCCCCTGGCTTTGACCTTGACCTGGACCTCGTGTGCCTTTCCCCTGATTTTACCCCAGCAATTTGTCCGGAACTTCACCTTGAGCTGTAAAAAAAGAGGAACAATAAGAACAGAGCTGTCAAGTCAAACGGCAATTTATAGCTGTCGCCCAGATCGGGAACAAAGGAGCCCGGCTCTGGCGAGACGGCCGCCTGGCAGCCCTGTTTTCAAGCACAGCCTTTCAGCAGAGGGATTTCCATGCGAGCCATTAAGTGCAAATTCACCACTGGTTTCATTAGCAAACCACTTGCAAGGCCAGGTTGCTCCAAAGGGAAGCAAACCAAAACCTTGCTGCGGGCAAATATCCTAATCGTGTGCAAACGGGTATTTTTGCAATCAGCTGCCTAAGTGGAGATAGGTTTTATCACCACCGAATTAGTTGTAGTCCAGGTATGGCGAAATCATAGAAGAAGGGCAACGTTCACTCCATGCAATTATTTGATGCCACAGTGGCTCTCTCTGCCCCATCCCCGCTGGGACTTTACACTGAGCTGGATCAGCTCAGTGGAAACTACAGTATTTTTTTTCCTCCCCTGAAAACTACAGAAGACCCTTGGAAATCTTTCTGTATTAAAATTTGATCTGAACACAAAATGTAAACTGCTCAAAACTTACTATGAGATAGAAAACCCTCCAAAGAGCCTTCAGATAATACCCAGGGAAGCAGAATGGTCACTGCAAAACTAATTTGTTTTTTAAAGCATATCTTACAATTACCTTTGCATTATCTCCATTGGCAGTAGGAGAGAGCAATATTTCCTTCCAAGTCTTGTTATCACAAATAGACCTGAATAGAATTAACCTCAAATATACCACTGTACTTCGCCTTGAAGGAGAAGACATGAGATCAATGAGTTTTAAGGTGATTTAGTAACAGCGAGTGAAGTTGTTGTAACATCCTGGAAGAAGCTTTCCAAAGGTGGCCAAGATAACTTGGCTCTTGTGGGCGTAAGAGACATAACGAGAAAAATTAAATGTGGACTTTCCTACTGGAGCATCTCCTCACTGCTGCCATGCAAGGTCTCAGCCCAGGCAGAGGAGCCAGGCCAAGGGGCTGGGATTTCATTCCTAACTTCTCCTGCAGCCTCTACTTGTACCAGGGAAGAAACCACAAAATCAGCACACCTTGGTAATCCCACCATAAAATGCAAAGATGTGGCGACCTTGGAAAAACTCTTTGATGTAGGAAAATGAACACTATCTAAGGGCATGTTGCTCTTGCTGCCATTGTCTTGTAGATCTTCTCAGATTAAGCAGCGCAAACAGCAACCTTGAGTTCCTCCCAGTGTTCAAAAGCCACTAGAAAGCTCTTCTTGGATCCACTGACCTCATAACTTCATCCTGCCACACTAATGCGATTTCTGAACTTGGTGAATGAAAGGCAGATTGAAATAGGGAGATGTCTAAACCATTGCTGAAATGGGAGAGCAGGTCAAGAATCACATCATGCCCATATTTAAATCCATGATCTGAAATGCTGACAAGGAATCTATCTCCTTTTTTTCCAAACCACATTTCTCCTGTGAAGAACCCATCCAAAAATCTTTTATGGCCCACAGATCAAGCAGAGTGCATTATTTTTCTTTTCCAGAAAAAAATGAAGTAAAAATACATATATCTTTCTAGGAATTTCTTAGGAAGAAGCCCCAGGAGAAAACCACGGCCCTGTTCTGGCCACGGATTCCTGCAACGAAAGGTGAAGAGAAACGGGAGACACAGTGGGGACAGCCAGAACCACTGCAGCGGATGCGAGTGTGCTGGAAACAGTAAAGCTTTTGCTTTCTTTTCATTTCTCCTCTGTGAACAATATTATCCCAGTCTACGATCTGCTTAGTCACATCCTTAGCACACTCCATAGGAAAATCCTCCATGTCTGGTTGCAAACACCCCTTTGCCCCTCTACAATCGGCCTCCAAACCTGGTGAAGGGTGAACGGAAAGACCCCCCTGGCCATTGTGAACCAAATACCACAATTTGGGGAAGGTTGAGGAGTAATTAGGATTAAAGAAACTTCTTTCTGCCCTCTGGGAAGTGAATTAGCTCAGTCTGGAACAATGGTCACTGCAGATTCAATGGGTCTGGCAATTCCTCCATATAACGGAAGGCAGCATCTCATTTCTCACTGAATTTCTATGAGCCACTTGAGGGTCTGCTCAAGTGCAAACGCAGACATCGAGCATGAAAAAACACCTAGCTGGAGGGGTCCTTTAAGCCTCAGGAGTTCCTGGAAGCTGGTGAGCAGTCGTTATGGTCCGAAGCTTGATCCTTGATCCCAGAGGATTCAGTCAAGGCATAGGAAAGGGCAGGCAATTAATCACCACGAGGAGCCACCAGTTCCTGTTCCACATGCAAAACCCTGGCTTGCAGTTTGCATTAACTCTGAATTAATAAAATTTTCTCTCTGTATATATATATATTTGTATATAGGTATGCGGTATGTAGGTATAAGTGCATAAGTTTCAGGCTTCTGAGAGCAGCAGCTAAGGCTGGCCCTAAGTTTGCTCTCAACTAGCATAATAAAGTGGAGGCTGGACATGCACCAGGTCATGAGGTGGTGGCCTCATCTCCTTAGAAGAAGCAGAAGGAGCAGAAGGACATTGGGGCAGAAGAAGCAGAAGGAGCAGAAGGACTTTGGGGCTGGGAGAAGAGCTGCTCCGGCTCCTTGCTTTTAGGCACCAGGAGGCAGCAAACACCAGATAAAAGTACAAAGCCGAAGAGGAAATGTATCCGGGCTGTTGCTTTGCCTCTAACAGAGCCCATGCACAGAAGCTTTATTTCCTGTATCTGCAAGCTGCTGACCCCTGAAACTTCAGCACACAAGTGAGAGATTTAGTCGGGGAGGAAAGGCAGTGAATGGCTGTTTTTTCCACGTCTCGATGCAGCAATGCCTCTTCCCTGGACCCGGAAACCCTTCTAGGGAGGCAATCGCCTACCCAGCTTCTACACAGATATGTTGCTTGTTTCTGGTGGGTAGAGAAACGGCAGCTGTTTTGTGATTTGATATTTGAAAATGAGGTGATTTGGTGTGGTTTGGGATCGCAGTTCACTGCGAGGAATCAACGAATGGCTGCATTGGATTAGGAAAAGATCTCATCAATCTAGTCGTAATTAGGACCTATGTGCACTTCTTAACATCCTCTCTGCCTCCCATACACACAGAGGGGGACTTAAATCTACAGTTTGTAGGGACACGTGCCAAAAGCCTTGCTTTTAAAGATATCCTTGACTTCAGGAAACCTTCCACAATGAAGAGGTCATAACTAACCCATTCTGATTGCAAAGCAAAACTGAGCATCATAATGTGGTGGTCGACCTCATCAGAAGTGGTCTAGGTGGGCTGATAATCATCTAGAGGAATGCGGGCGTATGAACCTGAGCTAGACGTCCAGAAACATGGTACAAGATGGGCATGCATTGATGCCTGCGGTATTGCTAGGTAGCAGATAGCTTGTCAGCTGTCAGACAAAGAAACAAATGTGGAAGATTGAATTTGACAGACTCCATAAATTCATAGACGGGCATAGCTGTAACCTCAGCTTGACTTTGAAGGATAGTCTGTAACCACCAGTGAAATCCAGGACTCGCAAAAGGAGATGGCTACAATCGTCTCCTAAATTCATGTTGAGGCACTTGTTCACAGGGTTTTCTGTTTTCAGAAAGGCTCAGTGCTCTGTAGAAGCTGCATAGTTGATGCCATATGTTCACCAAAACAGGAGCTCTGGCACCCCAGGTCCCTTTGTGGGGTCCCTGGGAGAGATCATGGTATTTGCAGTGGCAGAAATAACACTTACAACCAAGAAGCAGGAGCCACAAACCTGAAGGAGCAGCTGAAGGTGATGTTTGTAGTGAGAATAAACTGTCACTGCATCATGTCCCATGGGACCTTTTCCTCTCATGGCTCTCAGTACACAGAGGCAGATCAAAATAAATCATTGGTGAACCAGATGGCGTGGACCAGAGGACTCCTCTTCTACAAGAGGTCCAAGCTGCATCTCTAGAGCCTTTTTCTGAAACGGGCTCAACGAATACAGCCCTTGAGATCTCTCTATTTGCAGATGAGCCGCCTTGATGCCAGAATTGCAGGGAGGTTTGCTCTGAGCAGAGGATAAAGCTCTTTCTCCGGCATTATCTCTGGGGAGGCATGTTAACAACTATTGACTTGGTAAAGAACAAAATGAACTGAACAGCAGTTCTGTGACATATTGGTTATTTCTCTATTTACTGTTTGCTCTCATTGTGGACCTTGAACTGTTTCAATGATGCCAGCTGCAAATAAAATGATTGAAATAACGTTCTCTTGTTCCCTGCAGCTTGTTCAAAAGCCCTGAGGATCCAATCCCATTTTTTTCCTAATTTGTATCCTCTCTACTCCCTGTGAAAATTATCCTCTTTCCAGCCAGGAAGGGCTCTGGGGATCCCATCAGGATACTGGAATCCGTGGCCAGAGCTAAGTAGGACAGCAATGTGCAAACTCTTTAGAATTCTGTCTGAATTCTCCCGCCACACAATTCTGCTTGTCGGCACAAGGTAATATGAGTTCCACTAACTTGATGAATGTCTTAGATCATCTGCAGACTAAACAGATGCTGTACGGAATAAAGACGCCCATAGCTTGCTTACTGTGATATCCCGAATGCATCCTCAGTACAGCAAGGGGGAGGAAAGCAGTGACATGATAACATGTTGCTTGGGGAGAGCTGTCCTGATATTGACATTGGATATCATGTCTAGAAAAAACATCAATATCTACATAGGCTTCCAGCCTCATCACTTTGGTTTGAATCTTTCAGCCAAAGCACAGCAGTGGAATATATCACCAAAAGGCAGAACTGCAAACTAAAGGTGCAGTGAAGAGCAGCTTGCACTTATGCCTCCATTTCTAACAGTGCTAAAGACCTCAGGAGCTGAGCTTTCATTGCCAGCCTTTTTGGGGGCTGAAGTACTCAGTGCCAGAGTCATAGCTCCACAGGAGCTGGCAAGCAGGAGCAGATCCCGCTGCGCTGCCTTGCCCTGCTCTGCGTCCCATCGGAGCAGTCCTGATGCACAGGGAGCTGAGTACTGCAGGGAGCAACCTGGGGGCAACCAGAGCTTCCTAGCAGGGACAAGGCTCTTGCAAGCAGGAGTCAAAACCACACCGGATCAAAACAGTGCCAGGTATGCTGTATCCTTCAGCTCTCACAGGCTCTGAAAACAGGGAGAGCAAGGTACCCACAGCTCAGCTGTCCTTTGCAGGGATTGAAAAATCCAATTTCAAGTTATTTGACCACTGTAAAACCCTTATTGCTTGCAGAGTTCAAAAAGCAAGCAAACAAACAAACAAAGAGGAAGAGAAACAAGAACAACAAGCCTTCAATGTCTTTACTGGTGTGACAGCTTAAACAATTCCAACAAGGTAAAGTTATGAGGTTTGTTTCTGACAGGCCACAGAGCCCAGCACGTCAGGCACTGCTTGCTTTTGACATTGATCTCCTACAGTTCTCTCAGGATTAAATTATTCTTGGTCTCTGAATCACAGGCTGTGGCTCAGACATGCTTGCAGGACACTGAGAGGAGACAGGAAAGCATTTTGCTCAAGGACAGAAGAGCCCATGCTATAAGACAGACAACTGACGTGAATTTGAGTTCTGATTGCCAGCTGCAGAAATGATGTGGAGACAGTGATCATGACCATCAGCCACTCTGAACACTATGGACTGAGCCAGAAGAGAGATGAACCAGAAGAGAAGGAGTAACTGTGTTGGCTGGGCTGTTGGAAATGTCATGGTATTTTTTTCTGGAAAGAAAAATAATTCACATTAATGTTTTGTTCAAAGGTCTCTGTTTTGAAGAATCTTCCCTGAAGCTGAGAAGTGGAAGAAAACAGATGGCTTTAGGTACCTGACACAGGTAGACAGACAGATGTGGAAGACTTATATGGCCTTCAGGACAGGCTGTAGATGATCATGGTTGGACAGGATCATGGAGAGACTTGTGCACATGAGTAGACCCTCAATCCGGCATTTGACACTCGTAGTGAGTTTATCTTGGAGTGAAGGTCCACATTTCTGCACAGTGATGTCAGGCTCTTTAGCAGAGTTTAGCGAGCAGTCGCTGAGTCCCTAGATAACTTCAGACTGGATTTGTGCTCTGTCTGGACCTTGCATGGAAATGGTTTATCCCTTGCTGGGTAACAGCCAAAAGATATAAATTGTCAAAAAATCCCTTTGTTTCCCTCCTCCTCTCTGCCACGTTGGGTTGAACTTGCATGATAACCAACTTGAGCTGGTTCTGGTGACTCTCTCGTCTTCAGACCAAATCCAGAAGACGCTGTTCTCCAGAAGCAAAGAGGATCCAGGCTGTATCCTTCCTCTGAGGAATCAAGTTCTCATGGGTCATGCCGTACAGCAGAAGGACCATGCCGAACAGTTAATCTCCAATTTGATTCAGTGATATGCTTTGAAGATCATTCATTACAGCCCTTCCTGGAAAACATCATGCACACTCTTTGTGTCCCCAGGTACCCAGCCAGGCAGGAGAACCATAGCTGTGCCTGGTTCCAGACAATGTGAGCCCTTGCGCACACACATGTGAAGGAAACAGCCTGGAAAGACCAGGGAAATTGCATTTTTATAAGGGTCAAGTAATTCAATATTTGGTTCAGGAATGCTGATTTTAATAGGACTTTGAATTCTTGCCTCATTTTCACTAGAGTGAACAGGGTGGGTAATGCAGAATCCCACTGTGTTTTTCTGGCTGTCACATCTCCACATTTCTCACGGATGCTTTCCTTTCTACATTAGCCTATTTCACTGTCTGGCTGGGAAAAGCAAGATATGGGTTTTGCTTTCAAATCATCTGATCCTGAGGATGCCTCAAGGACTTATCTTATGAAAAGGTTTTTCTTTCCCCTTTGAGTTCAGCTTCCTTCAGGGCCTTCCTCTAACTATTTCCTTCCATTGACGACCCTACAGAGAGCCCTGGACTGTTAGTGAAGTTTGTGAGAACTCGCATTGGGTTTTGCTTTGACCAGCCAAGTTCAGACCTGAGTTTCCAATCCAAGCTTTGGGTGGTGAGGAGGTTCAGGTCTGCTCCCATCTCTGCTAATTGCCTAACCAGTTTTGGACCATTTTCTGGAGCTCACCAGAAAATACATGGACCCAGGGTTTCACATTTGGTTAAGACAGAGGACAGTCTCTTGAGGCAGAGGGAACCATGGGGTGCCAACCTGTGAGTCTTTCTAGCCTTTGTATGGTAGTTAATGAAGAAAATCATCCTGACTGTGTTCCTTCTTGCATGCTTTTAGGGCATCTCTGATTCCCATCTAACCACTTGGATGCTTAACAAATCGCCCCGTGCTCTCTGAAGTCTGGCTTGTGCAGAAATCTCAGTCATAGCTTCAGCTTCTGTTGATGTCACCTGGACCCCGCATAAAGGACCCTCTAGGTTTGTTCTCCTCTGGATTGATACTGTTGTTGAGGTGGGCTTCATTATAAACTTTTCCTCCTTCTGGTTTACAGCTGCTTGGCCTTTGCACTCTGCCCATGTGTTTCCTGTTGCCAGGATGCAAGCACCAAATCCACCCAGGCCACTGCAAACAGTGTCCGCAACTGCAGTAGCAAAAGCAGTCTTTCCCTAGGCAAACAGATGTGATCAGAGTTAATACCAATTGTTGGTCACTCACGATACAGTGAATCTGCATTTAAAATCAGATCTCACTAGGCTCACCGCAGCGTGGCCATGTAGGGCTTGGGAGTTGGAAGAAACAAGTTTCAAATAATTGTACGTTCATGCTCAGATTTTAATGATATCCACATGCAGGCACCATCTGACGTTTTTATGGCTGCTTCTTTTAAGGGCAAGAGTTGGGGATAACTGCAAAATCCAAGGAAGACAGTGAGTGAATTACCTGCTTTGCTCCAGCAAGGTGTATTTGCTCCACAGCACCCACGTGCCTAATACTCCTTATCCGTATATCTAGGGCATATGCTATGCTTGAAAATGATTTTAAGGCTCTATCTTTCTCTTTGAGATAACTCACTCCAGCCTGGTAAATCCTGTGTAAAGGCAAGGGGAGGGAAAAGCCCGCTCTGAAACACAATGAGCTCTCTTGTAAATCAGGAGAGTTGCATGATCCTATAAATCAAGATCTCGATGAGGGTCACAGATTGCACGTGCTACACAAATTAATGTCTTGTCCTGTTAGAAACTCAGGCTTCTACAGGAAGAAAACCATCATTTCTCTCCAAACAAATTGCAAACTCCTGGGCTTTGCATAGTCCTTGTCTCATAGGAGTCCAGCACTGAAGAGAATAAATCCCTCAATTTTAGGGATTCTGCTATCACCTCATCTACATCTCTATCTCCAGAAGAAGAAGAAGAAGAAAAAAAAACTGTATAGCACAGCCAGATTTAATATCTTGTAATGGCTCTGCTTGGGAGCTGCCCAGAGATTTGCAATATTAGAAGCAATCCTGGTGGAAATAGATTAGCAGCCAGAGTGCAGGTGAAGGGGGTCAGCCATGCAACAGAAAATCAGTTTATCCACGTTTCTGAGGCCCAATAACTACACAGAGCCATATACTGTAATAGCTTCTTTGCTGGTATCAGCCATCTGAGAGTCTTGGAGCACTTGACAAAGGGCAATAATTCACCACTGTATGGCCCTCCACCTGTGAGAGAAGTACAGCTTGTTCCTTTTGAAGCCAAGGAATTAGGGATACTGCAAAATTAAGCAAAACTTTGGTCCTGCTCTCACCTACGCAGCAATTAAGCATCATCGAGCATTTTGCAAGACCAACAGTGAGAATCAGCTCCTCCCATGATTCAGTTCAAATTACCCAACTAGACTCTTTTTCCATCATAGAAAGACCTTAACTGTGGTAGCCCCCAACTCTTCCAGGATTTCAGCACAGCCTGAGGCAATTTTCACAACAGAATTCCTTAAACAACTGAATTTCTCATTCAAAGTTCAGAGAGTGCTTGGTTTTCTCCACAGAGGCATCAGAAATTAAATCAAATCTCTTCTTCACATGTCTGGCTGAGAAGAAGACCCTGGGATGTGGATTGGATGAGAGTGAAAGACCAAAAGAGGAAAGACAACACTCATCAGATGTATCGTGTGTCTGCTGTGGGAAACACAGCCCATTCAAAGGTTCAGAGGAAGCAGGAAATACACAGCATGACTCAATTAGTTCCCCCAAACTCTGAACGGAAGTGGTGACACCTCCTCATGGGCTTTGGCACATGGTGGCATGGGCATGCAAGATCTTTGTAGCTGTGGCCTTCACTCACTTTCCACCACTACTTGTTGCAAATGGGTCACCATCCTACAGACAGGTCTCTGCATCTCTCCTAGTCCACCAGTCTCCAGAGCCAGCACAGGTGGGAATTTCAGTTACGCTCATCTGAAGACTTACGCTTGGACCAGACTTCACAGG
Source organism: Tinamus guttatus (assembly GCF_059628265.1). NCBI lineage: Eukaryota > Metazoa > Chordata > Aves > Tinamiformes > Tinamidae > Tinamus > Tinamus guttatus. The sequence goes on from NW_028288752.1 coordinate 4,262,955, forward strand.
CAACATGTAACGGGTGGTAACCTGAAACCTGCTGCCTTGTTTGCTCAACGTTCTGCCAGTAAAGCTGCAGTTCTTTGCATTTAATTTGGGGCAGATTTTATCCTGCAGTATAATTTCATTAGCTTCTCTGGGCAGGCGGAGCATGGCTGTGGTCCATCTGAAGAGGCACTGTGCCCACCATGCACATCAAAAAGGAAGTAAAAGTCAATCCAAAAAAAAAAAAAAAAGTTGCACGGAATTTGCAGCCACTTGAGTGCAAACTGACACAAGCAACCTCTTAATCACTTGGGGGGATAATGGAATCTCTTGGTCATGGAAGCAGGAGCCCAGGCAAGTGCACAGTTCCTCTTTGGAATGGCTTATCTCAAGCAGCCCGAGAAAAAAAATGAGTTAGGGATGTCCTGCAGGACTGCTCTATATACAGGGCTAATAATTTTGGAGGAAGGAGGATCTGTGTGGGCTCCAGATGGGGTTCATTCCCTTCCAGAGCTTGCTAAGGGCAGATGCTCTGAGCACCTGGGGCTAAGGCAGGGGAGTCGCAGAGGAGCTGAGGTCCACAGGCACCTTCTCCAAAAGTTTAGGGACCACATCCCTTCCAGCAGAACAAATCACAGCAGATCTAGGCTTTGGCCAGCAGCCCCTTCTTGAAAAGCAAGTGGGGAGAGCTGGTCCAAGGGGATTGGTGATCCTGGGGCAGGAGAGAAGGACACTTAGCTGTATAAAATAAACACAGGCAAAGCCACTGCCTTGTTTGCGTGCTGCCCTCCCTCTCCAGGCTGTGTTTTACTTGCACTTATGTTTCAGGATCTGTGGTCCCACGAGACATCCATTCAACCCCACATGTCTTAACTGCAACCCGGTTGGTCCCCCCTTGCCATCTGTTCCTCCTCCTAACCAATCTCTTCCAGCCATGCCCATCTGGCAGTGATATAAACTGTTAGGTGGTGGAGGCAGCTCTGTCCTACCCTCTGCAACCACTGTCCAGCTGCTTATGCACTGACATTTAGGAGATCATATGGGTTTACTCGTTGCTTTTTGAAACAAAAGCCAACCTTCCTTACAGCTTTGGGGCCCTGTGCTGGGGGAGGCTGCTGAACCTTCCAGGTATAACCACATTGCTAGGGAACAAGCAGACGTTCCAGATGTGCTGCCCCGATTAATATATTTATAGTCTGATTACAGTTAAGCGTTGCACAAATGGATTCATGGATGGATGTTCGCCTGGCAGATGAGAGGAAGAGGTGAAGGCAGCAGCAGGGATGTAGTGTCAAAAGGCTGCCTGCTGAAGGAAGAACTACAAAGGGCCATCATATGGCCATGACCTCTGGTGCAGGACCTTTCTGGGTGTTATATTGTGGCTTTACAAAGGACTTGTGGCTCATCAGAAAAGACACTGGGACCTTCCAGCTCCATTTCACCATTTCAGAGCTGGCTACTAAAAGAGAGGAGCAAATGGCTGTGCACAGTGATGGAACATCTAGCTGAGCCCATACACCCCATAACTTCCGTTGGGAGATCCTATCTTAGCTCCAGGCTTGTGTGACAAGTCCATCATTCCCTGGCCCCAGCTCTACTAAGTGGCCAGGTGGCAGTATGGAGGAACCCGGTCAGCAAAGCTGCTGAAACTGCCCTCAAAGAATCATAGAATCATTATGGTTGGAAAAGACCTTTAGGATCATCATGTCCAACCATTCAGATAACCCTTCTGACAGACACTGCATTCAGGTATCATGCAGCCTCAGCCAGACAGCGTTTGAAGCCATGTGGTGACATACTGAAATCTCTGAAGCCCTCATTGACACACTGGTCTGCTGACACTTGGCCTTGGTGGCACAAAAAGTCAGGACTCATAGTACTTTAAATTACTAGGTAAGATCATTTTCCCGTTCAGGATTGTACCAGAAGGTTTTTGGCTGTCAGTTCAACAGTTTTTCATTGACTAGAAGGAGCCTTAGTGGAGCACCTGAACTGGTCAGCACTGGAAGGGAGACCAGATCTTCGAAGGACCACAAGTTGAACTTTAAGAAGATTCCTTATTTAGAGCCCTCCTTGTCTTGAGGGTCATTGGCAGTGTCCCTTGTGGCATTTCAGCAGAAGGAGACCCCAAAGCATGGGAAGCAGGAAGCCATTCCCTGCGCCAGCACTCCTAAAACTGCTCTCTCTATTGTGAAAACGCATCCTTCTCAGGGGACAGGTAGAATTTGACAACCAGCCAAACGAAACTTTACACAGTCTTTTACAGCCACAGTGAATAGTGCCGTGTCCAAATGAAGCCACAAAAGCAATTTATATCAATGATTTTCTGTATCAGGACTCTAAATTTAACACTCTAAATCAGCAAATCAGAATCCCTGTGGTTTTCAGAGTTGAGGACCTGATATTTCTCACCAGTCTCGAGTTATTTCAGCATGGACAGTGCTAATCACTGGGGATGCCTTGCAGGGAGTGAGGGGAGGAGGAGGAAGGAGCCGTGTTCCCAGGAGGGTGATGCATCACTCCTTGCAAACACTTTGCTGCAAACGTCCATAACAGTGTGAAGTGTATTGGTGGGTTTATAAGACAAGAATTGCATGAAAGAGCCAAGGTTTCATGTGATAAGATGTGTTCAAACCACTCCAATACTACTCCCCACCAGGTTTGAGCATGCCACAGCTCCTTGCTTCTTTGGACAGGGAGGGTGATAGGAGCTGTAGCTCATTCCTTCTTCTGGGGATGGCTCTTAGATGCCATCCAGCATCCCAGGGACAGAGTAGAACGGATGAGGGCAGGTTTCTGGTGGAGCTGCCTCTTTGCCAAAGGCGCCACAGGGCCAGAGAAGAAATTATTCAAGACTCTCTGCAAGGCTCGAGAATTCTGAGGAACAGCTCTGATGCTGTCTCAGCTTTCCAAGCAGACCCCAGTCTGGTGGTAGGATGTCATGAGCACTGTGATGCCTAGGGAGGTTTTCAATACACTTTTATAATGGACATAGGGAAAATTACATATTGTCTGGTTTGACTCACCCCAGCACCATCTGGAGATCAAGCACAAAGCCTTCGGCCACCCACTTCCCGTCACCAGTGACAACAGCCCTGCAAGATGCTCGGGGAATGTTGAAGTAGGTCGTTCTTGTGAGTTTAAAAGAACTGGTAAACTGGGGCAGCAACTGTACAACCAGGACCTAGACTTGTGAGCAAAAGCAAATCCCACGCAGGCAGAAATGTGGGTAAACACTCAGGGAGAGACTGGGGGCTGTGGCGAACCAGGGCAACCCTGCAGAACACGTTTTTTTTTTTTTTTTTTTTCCCCAGGAATAGTGCAATTTTTCCAGAGACATGTTTTGAAATGTGTTATTTTGTACATACTCAGGTGAGACTAAGGACTACTACTGACTAGAAATTCTGTCATCTTTGCTTAAATATAAGATAATATATGATTACTTGTGGATGTTTTAAGCACTCATCAGCACAGCATTTGGAAGTTTAAATCAGTGATTAAATAAACTTTTGTGTCTCTTAGGGTGACCATTTTAGAGTTTTATTGTTTCAGTAAATAACTCTCAAACAAAAAGATAATGTTACATAAACAAATGTACTTAATCTTTATTTTTCCTGGTTTTATGCCTTTTTGTGAGCTGGGATATGCAAAACAAAAAGTGCACATTTTTATTGTCCCATTAAAGCGAGAACATAAAGCCTAAAGGGAAATAACACCCTGCTGCCCGCCACATCCTGAGGGGCTGGTGCCAGTGTGGAGTCTGGCTCAATTTGCACATGCTGGGATTTCCTGATGGAGAGATCATTTGGGCAATAATTCACTGATAGCAAAAGGGGATGGAGATTTCAGACCACCCATCTTCGTCCCGTTGTGTTATAGAGGTCTCACGGATTGTCCCACTGGTGGGCATCACCATCTGGTTTCTCTTTAAGCCCCATAGGTTCAGGAGAGCTGATGGCTTCAATATTCAACCCCCCCACACACAGATACAAGGTTGCTGTTTGCTGAGGCTGCTCTGGAATAAATATTGCTCACGAATAAAAGAAGAAAATGGCATAGGAGAGCAATGAGGGAAGGTATCTCCCTGTCACTGCAAAATGAAAGTCCACTTTTTATTTTTTATTTACATATGCACCATCAAAAAAAAAAAAGAAAAAATGCTGTCTGTCTAAGAGCTTGTAAGCAAAGATTCATCACAGAGGTGCTGTCATTAACTCTTGGTACTGAGACGCAGTTCTGGTGATGACAGCACCAAGATAAGTGGAACATAAATAATGATGGGCCCTATAAATAACGTGCAGGAAACCCTGCTTCCCCAGCCTCTTCATGCACAGAGAGGAGACCTATGCTGTTGGCATTAATCCAGCCCAAGGGGAGCTGGGCAGATGGATGGAGATGCGGGCTGTGGTTTGGCCAAGAGTAGCAGGTCACATCCCTGGGCTGCCATTGGGACCGGGTGCGAGGAGGGTTTGGGTGAGGAGGGCACTGACAGCCCTCCTGGCTCTTCTCCCTGCTTGGCACTAAATCTTGGGTGTCCTTCAAGGACACACATTCCCAGTCTGAAATAATTACGATTTAAATCCAACTCTGCTTCAACACACAGAGGCCATGCGAGGTGGGTGCCAGCTATCTCTGCAGGCCTCCAATGCTTTGATCTACAATGAAAGGATGTCCCAAAGCTCGATGTTTTTGCTGGCGCCACTCTGCTGGGGAAGGAAAATCCCTAATGCAGATCTGCAAGAAGACTCCTTTGCTCCATATATTTCTTAGGAATCTGTGTCAAAGTGGTAACCTTAGTGGTAAGGATGTGGATCTTGGGAGAAGTCTGCTGGTTGCTTGCTGTAGCTGCTTGGTTGCACCGGAACATGGTGAGGACACCAGGTCAACCCCCTTGCAGCACTGGACACAACCCCGCTTTGCTGGTGGGACCACCCTGGACTCTCTTCAAGTCGGTGATGGTGGGAACCTCTGGTGTCACTTTCGTAGGGTTTAGGTAAGAAAATGTCTCAGGACAGAAATGCTGGCCTTGCCCAGGTCTGATGTTTCAGAAGGGAGTCCCCTTCTCCACACACCCTTCCTTCTCCCATCCCTGGCCTCAGGCCCGCAGAAGAAGCTGGGGAGATGCAGCAGGATCTTTGCTCCCAACACCTTCCCAGATATTTTTCTGCTCCCTGGAACAACGCTGAGAAATGCCTCTGTCTTCTCACATTTCCATTTATATCTCCACTCCTGTGAGACACTTTGTGCCTAATGCTGTTCCTTCACAGACTTGGGCTCTTTCTGTTAAAACATCTAAAAGCATCAATTCTTGGGCACCTCTTAGTTCAAAATGCCCCATCTTTTTTATATATTCTCTAATGCATTCTTTCTTGCTGCCCATTATTTTGTCATATGGGGCAACACCTTCCTCAGTTCCTTCCACAGGTAACTTTGACTTTTAGCAACCAGAGGCCCTGATCACCTCTTTTGCCCCATCGCAGAGGAGCTTTTCCATAACAATTTTCCCATGACCATCGCAGTGGCAGATTCTTTGCCTTTTCCCCCTTGCAATAACACCTTCACAGAATCGACCTGGCTTTTTAATTTCCTATGATGCCAGCTCCACGGGTTTCATTTTCTCCAAGAGATCGATATCTAAATGGCTGTCTGATTATTACAGCTTCACGAGCCTACGGCTGGAGGTCACCTCCTGGCTTGTTCATAAATAAATCATAAATGTTATTATTTATATAGTGGCAACAGTGCGACAAGCACAACATAAGGCAAATCCAGCGTGGCAGCCAACTTCCAATATGTTTTCTGCTCGGGGATTGCAGATCCTGCTCAGCAGAGGGCTCGCTCTGTGTTTGCCCGGGGCAATTGCTCAGTGCCTTGGAGAGACAAGATTTGACTCCCTCATGGTCCATGAGGTCTCACTGCTGATTTGCAGCCCATCAGAACTTCACTCCTCGTGTGGAAGGGGTGGGAACATCTTTGTCGACCATGGGCATCAGTGAGGAGCAGTGCAAGGAAGGGGAGACCTTTCTCCTGCATCGGCCAAGAATCTAGGGCTGCAGTTCTTGCATTGCATAGGGCAATGAAGCTCTAGCCTTGCATGGGGCAGGCAATGAACCTCTACATTTGCATGGGGCTGCCCAGAGCCTCCAAAATGACATGGGGCAACCACAGAGCAAGCCTGGGAAGCCACAGCTTGCAGCAAGGAGCTGCGTTATCCCTCCAACCACCTCAAAAGAGCATTTGTTCCCACTGCATCTCCAAAGTCAGGGCAGACAGGAGCTCCAATTAGGCAGTGCCTCTGCTGACCAATTAAACAGACCCCTCCAAGGCGTTATTTTCACACTGAATAAGCAGTTTCTGCTGCTGGGACAGTCTCCTGTGAGACAGAATGGCAGCAGATTGGTTATTTTAATTGCTTCATTTGCCCTTGGTAAATATTATTAGAAAGTGACCTTTCACTGCTACCAGTGTGGTACGAAGCTCTCCCTGCCCAGGTGGCAGGTTCAAGAGCCTCTGCATGATCTACCATGTATTTAAGTCACCTAGATATCACTTGAAGTGAGATATCACTTCAAGCTGAGCCCTTTCATATAACTCACAAACCAAGATGCAATTTGGTCATGGAGCTGGGCATGCTTTTTCTCCTGGCTGGGTTTGCACAAAATAAAAGGCTGTGCTTATCCCCTCACAGTTCAAGGCAGAGAGCTCTGGTTTGGAAGCACCAGGACTTGCAAACTCCAGCAAGATCAGGGCATCTTGGAACAGAGCTCGCCCTTGTCCTTGTGGCTTGGAAGGAGGGATGTGTCTGTGCAAAAGAGTTTGCAGGGAAACTCTGCACGAGCAGCAAAGTGAGAACAGGAATAATGGTCTTGCCCTCAGTTTGGAGGGATTAAATATACAGTCTGTACACTCAAAACTCCAGGCGGATCTTTGAGATAAGTATATTCTGCAGCTTGGAGCTCCTGATGGACCAGGCTGACAAATTCCCAGAGGCAAATCGGAGAGGAAAATTTCCTTGAGATTGAAGGTCTAATTAAACTCCAGCTTGCAAAAAAATACTCTTTAAAAAGCAAGTGTTTTAAAGCTATCAAAACAGCACACTTTAGCATTCAAGAGTGGAGTTTTTTAATTCTTCATTTCAGAAGGACTTTTAATTTCAGTGTATCATGCTGAACTGAGAAAGAAGAGAGGCAAAACAGAAACAACACTTCGGCTGACAAGAAGGTTTGAGGGATTTTCAGTGATACCTGCAGGGGATATTGTGATACAGTCCACTGGGGGAGTAAGAATTTGACCTGGAAGTGTGGAATTTTTCCATGTGGAAATTCTGCCCCCAGCCTGTACCCTACTGGTGATTAGAGCCAATTTAGGTGTTTCTGGAGCCCAAATGCCCCACGGTGCTCTGAATTTCACCACAGCAGAACCCTACCCCATCATTTTGGCTGGGAAACAGAGAGGAACACTTCATCAAATCGAGATGCAATGACGGGCTGGGAAGTGGGCTGGAAAATTGAGCCTATCGTTCCCAGGCTTGGGAAACAATGTACTGATCTTTTACTGCTGCCGAGTTATCAAGTCCAGAGGTCTATCGAGGCACCCCACAGCCAATGTCCCTTGACGTGATGCTAACGCATTTGTCCCGCACGGGGATGCTCTTAGCTTGGAGGGCACTGCGCCAGCTCGTCTGTCCTTGGGAATCTCTGAAATCTGAGCCTGGACTAAGGGGGACGCCCTTGGGTCAGGAAGGCCGTTTCCTTCCCTCTTCTCTCCATTGACACGCTCCTAGGGCTCTTAGGCAGCAATGAAATGGGTCCTATTTATTTTCTTCCTGTGAGACAGAGCAGGAAAGAAGAAGAAGAAAAAAAGTCCTATAGTCAGTTTTACCAAAAACCCCATCAGCACGAAATGGATCAACCCACAAAAACATTTGCCTTGAATCCAGAGCTGGTTGCTCCAAATTCCGAATCCAAATTCCACTGCTTTCGGGTGCTTCATTGGGTACCGATGAGGAGAAGGTACAAGCGCTTTGGAGCCTCATCATCTGCCAAAATATCTTTTTGACCCTTGTACAGAAGAGCAAAATTTGAAGGCAGAGCCAAAGCGGCCCAAAAGATCAGAAATTCAAAGGAAATTGTATGTCCCAAGAGTATTTTCTTGTAGGCAAAATGCTTCGTTTTGGAAAACTGGTATTTGGAAGTGCTGAGAAGACCCTGTGCTTCTCTTTCTGTGCCAGGTGTCCAGTGGTTCAGGAAAGGTCCTGTGGTAGCCCCAAGCTCCACATCTCAATACCTGACTTCAGTATTTTGATACTCAGTACTTCAAGTGTTGTGGTGGAGAACGGGCAGGAATCCTGGGAGACTTGGCCCTGAAAGATGAGAAAGAAATGCCAAAAGGGACAAGCAAACAAGGAAACTAATGAAGAAATGGGTGACATAATCACGTTTAAAACCACAGTTGGGCATCACACACTCTCTGGGTGGGAAGAAGGTGCTTGAAATGGAATTTGAACCAAATTATTGCATATTCCTGAAGCTCCTGGCTTCAGTTTGTCTTGTTAATTAGAAAACAGAAAAAAAAAACACAAAAATGCAACAACAATCCCTTTTGTTTTACAACATTAAATGTTTTACCTTCACCAGACAATGGAAATGAAATTCCTTTTTTTTTTTCCCTTCCCAACTGTTTTGTCTCCTGTGCAAGAAAGGACCATGAATACATTACCATATAGATGCACCTTTTCGCTGCCCATGTCAAAGAAAAAGCTTTCCTTGGAGAAGGCTGCGTGCTGCAGCTGGTGCAATTATCACTTCACTAATATTAAAGACAGTAAAATTGGGCTGGGATTAAAAAAAAAGAAAAGGAGAAGGAAAGAAAGAAGCTTGTATCTTTAATTTAGCTAGGGGATGGCTCTCAATTAATGCAGAATAAAGGTTTCTGGCAGTGCCAGCTTTCTCCTCCACGCCTCCCTAACCCAGAGTAGATCAAAAGGAAGAAATTCAGGGCATGCACTTGCTGTCCAGCTGGTTTTTGTTCCTCTGCAATGCTGGAGACTGGCATATATCTTACCCAGGAGTTAAATGAGAATATCTCAGGTTTGGCTGCCGTTGTACAAAGACATCTTGTGTCGCCAGCAGCTTTCCAGTCCCAGGCAGGGGACTGTCTTGGTACAATCACAGTCACATCTGTATCATAAAGGCTGCATTAAGGGGCACTGATGCCGTAGTTATCAAGGTGCTGCACTGCACAGTTGGAGGGCAGTGGTCGCTGCAGCAGGTTTGATCTTACACGAAGGAACATATTTGGGCTGCAAACACGCAGGAACAAAAAACATGTTCAGCTTCACCCCCTCGTGCCTCCTGCGTGGTGTGAATGAGGACCATTTGGAAAGGTTTGTTCCAAGATCCCTGTGCATTTCTGCTTTTTTTGAATGGGCAAGACAGTTGTGTCGGGCAGAAAACCTGCTGCCTTCTTGTAGCCCTGGACACCCATGGGAAGGAACATTTGCTTTGGCCTTACAGCCATTTGCAACCAGAACATGTCTGGGAGCTTCCACATCCATCTGTCCCAGTGCCACATGCAGTTTTTTCTTATTCTCCACAAAACAAAACTGCCCCCCAGGCCTGGGGCAGCGGCCACGGAGCAAAGGGACCACAGTGAGGCTCGTCCAGGATGTTCAGCACTACCACAGGCACCCATCAGGCTGCGTAAAAGCAGCCAAAACTCCCTCTTTTCCCCTCTTCAGGGTTGTTTTGCACCCTGGGTGCGATGCTGCCTGCTGTATCTGTCACTGACTCCTTGTTTATAGTGTTTAATAGCCCATCAAGCTGCTGCTTGGAGCGCAAGCCGCCCCACGTGCTGTCAGCACCGCGTGTCTCCTCGGCTGCATCTCCCGGTTCCGAGTGTCCTCTGGCCACCCAGCACCCAGGTGTCCTTGGCAGGCTGGAGAAACGGGCAGAGAGGAACCACACGAGGCAAAAGGGCCGCAAGGATAACGAAGGAGCCGGAGCACCCATCACATGAGGAGAGGCTGGGAGAGCTGGAGTAACTTACCCTGGAGAAGGGAAATCTCAGAGGATCTTATCATATGTGTAAATATCTGATGGCAGAAGTGAAGAAGACAGAACCAAACTCTTCTCAGTGGTTCCCAGTAACAGGACAAGAGGCAATGGGCACACCTGAAAGACTGGAATATACTCAAAAGAGAATCTTTTTTACCACGCAAGTGGTTTAACACTGGAAAAGCTTGCCCAGAGAGGCTGTGGAGTCTCCATCCTTGGAGATGCACAAAACTGATTAGACATGGTCCAGAGAAATCTGCTTCGGCTGGCCCTGCTCTTTACAGGAGGCTGGCCTGGATGCTCTCCAGAGCTCCTATCCAACCTCAACCAGCCTGTGATCCCCGTTGGAAACACAGTGCGACCTCCTCAGCAGGGACACACGGTGCCGGTGCAGGGGAAGGCTCCGAGATGGCAGGAACGGGCACCCTGGCAGGAGAGGACAATCTCAGGCAGGAGCAAAGCCTGTTCTTCAGAGATGTAGGAATGGGAAAACAGGCCAGGCAGGAACAGGTTTGGCAGGATCCTTCTCCCCATGCCCACTCCATCCGTTCCCCTTTTTGCACCAAGGAAGGTTTCCCCCATGGTTGAGGAGTGCCGGGGTACTCCCGCCTCCTTCTCGCTTCATCACCGGGTGCTGGGGTCATTTTGCTGCCCGTGCTGGAGATCTGAAGCTCCTCTGGACTGTAAGCAGCTCTGGAGCCCTTAAAGACGGCAAGAGAGGGAGGCCAGAGGTGATGCCAAGCAATGGTATTTTTTATCCCTCCTATATCAGCCACAGGGAGTTTGCAAAACCCGGGAAAAAAAAAAAAAGAAAGAAAAAAAAAGGAAATAAATAGGTTTAAAGAAAGACTGAGCAGGAACTGCTTCTATTTTAATGAAAATGTTTCAGAGATATGCTGCAGAATTGGAGTAATTAATCAAATTAATTAAATGGCTGCAATTTAGACTAGTAGCACGGCTCAGTGAAGGGAAGGGGAATAGCAGACAGATTGGAAAGTGTACGTCCTCTTGCTAGAAAGATGCTGAATTTAGTTTTTCACGCCTTGGTTCAATTAAATGAGACCTGTTCAAACCCAATCAGAAATCCTTGTAACACAGACAGAGCAGCGTGTCTTTATTTACCCAGAAAATTCTTCAGTACACAAACCCTTGGCAGACCTGAAAGATCCCTTCTCGAGGATTTAATTTTTATTATTGTTGGCATTTGAATGCAGGATGGAGAGATCTCACCGTGACTTTTCTTCCCCCTGGTGAAAACAAGCAAGGCAGTGTATCATAATTTAATTCATTTCCACTCACAAAGAGAACATTTAGTATTAACTGTCCCTGTTCATATCTTGCACTGCCTGATAATGAAATATTTAATGCTAAGGTCTTAGTGCTGCCCTCTGACGTGCCAAGGCCACAGGCATGTGAATGAGGATATTAATTGCAGTGCAAAAGAGAAAAGGTTTGGAGAGGTCAGAGAAGAGTCTCAGGAGGAGCCAAGTAAAAATTTCACGAGAAACATGTCATTTCCATGGAAATGCCATGACCCGCTGGAATAGCTCTGCTAGTGAAAGCTCATCTGGCTGGGGAGGGAAATACAACGGCGAGAAGGCCTTGGGGATCCAGCCCCTCCCTGGTGGGCATAGGGAAGATATGTCCAAAATCACCACGACTGCATCAGTTTAGGCTCAATTAATTTAGGGTTTTGAAATTTATGCTCAATGCAATATGCTCAAAACCTCTCTGCATGACAGTGCAAAGCCCCGGGAAGGTCACGGCTTGTCCTGGCACTGAGCTCGGAGTGGTCAAGGAAGAGCTGACCCGTGGGTCTTCCTCTGCACGCCAGCACTAAGGACATGGCATGAGACAGGACTGCGCTTAGAAGGGTTGATGCGGAGGTGCAAATCCCAAGTGTTTTTCCTAGAGGTGTCTCCACATGAAAGGATCACTCTGCATTTTTTTCCGTTCATCTAATCCAGCTGGTTTTCCTCCGAGCCAGCTGAGCCCCTGAGTCACTTCTAATTTGGCAAAGGCAGTAATGCAAAACCAATGCCAACCCAACCCCAGCTTCCAAACGAGCCTCCCCTCCTCCCAGAGACTTCGACTCCCCTTCATTACGAAAAGCCTTGCTCTTTGCCTTGTGCAGTGTCAAGTGGGATTGGGAAAAAATCATCTTTTTTTTTTTTTTCCTCAGTGTCCTGTCTAGTTTCATAAATTATTCATATAATTTCTGGCTTCTCAGAGACGATACAGGCTCAATTTAAAGCAGTTATTATTCTCTGTGGGTCAGATCTTCGACAAATAGAAGGATGGTTCTTGTTTTCTTTATTCATAAATTCTCAGATTTAAAAGGGGTCCTTGTATTTGTGCAAATGGACCTCCAGCATAATTCAGGCCATGGGACTTGGCTGAAATTATTTGCATTTTGAGCTCAGCAGAGTACAAGAACCTAAGAAGGACCATCCTGGATCAGCTTAACCCAGTTGTCCGTGCCTGATAGCAGACTCTGTGGAAGGGAATTTCCTCCCTGTGACACCTCCCAGACTGCGGCTCCCCATGGTTAAGGAGCTGCCAGAAACAAACACAGTGCCTCTGTGCTTCGCAGTTTGGCTAATCGCATTCTGAGTCCACGGAAAATACTCGTTCCCACATCACCTTACAATGAGCCGCCCCATGGTCTCACTCGATGCCCTGACCCCTTGCAGCATGAGCAGCACGTGGTGCTTCACCTCCTTCGTGCGCCTCTTCTCAGGAGCATGAAAAACATGTCAGTCCTGACTGTAGCCTTCGAGAAGTCACCAGTGCATGGGTTAAAATGGTCAGCAGAGCCAAGTTCTTCCTCCCAGGTGCAGCCTCTCCAGAAGGAGAAGGGCAGATGATCCTGTTTGACTGGTCTGCCCCGTTTTGTGCTTCCTGCAGCTCAGCGCGGTCACACGCAGCAAACAGGACTTAAATCACTGGATCCTGAAGGAAACCTCACCAGCAGATTCCCCTGTATGACTGAGTGCTGTTGCAGCATCACCAGTGGAATCACGATGACCCCCTGCTCCAGCACACTAGACTCAGTTCATTTCACAGATCACAGAATCATGGAGTGGCTGAAGTTGGAAGAGACCCCTGCAGATCATCTAGTGCAACCCCCTGCTCCAGCAGGGCCACCTACAGCACCTTACCTGGGATTGTGTCCAGACGGCTTTTGAACATCTCCAAGGTTGGAGACTCCATACCAAGCCAAGGGGCTCCTCTTGGCTTGTTCATACCACTCACAGTAATGGCCTTCTGCCTGCTTCTTACAACCAGGATAACATTCTTGAAGCAAAAGCCTCCAAACATGATAAAACACAAAATGTCAAAGGAACCTGCCCTACATCTGCCCGTAGGACACTTCTATTTTCCTCCCCACCTTTTCAACTAAATATCTTCCAGCCCTTCGTCCTTCTAGGAGAAACTTTTCTCGTCTTTTATGACTTGCATCTGACAACTGCATTGAAGAGGGCAAAATGCCCCGTTGATAGCTGCCAAGTCCCAAGGGGTAATCGCAGGCAGACAATTGCTCTTCTCGGTGCCAAAAGCCATCAGTGTCTCTAGCACAAGAGCAGCCTGCAAGGTTGCTTTCCTTCCTTCAGGAAATCACTTAGGTAGATGCTTATTTTTAAGCACTTGCTTAAGTCCTTCCCTGGAGCAGGTTTTCCTTCCCTAGTGAGAGCCGAGGCAAATGCAATCTTCAATTTCCAGGGTATTAGTCTGGAATTTTTCATGAGTTCTGAGCTCACTAAAAGTGCTTTTAATTTCTTACCTGCAAATAAGTTTCTTTGGTTAATAAAATATGACTCCACCTAGACGGATTTGCAGAGTCCTTTGATTTGTGCTCCTTGAGCAGAAATCAAACTGCCTTGAGTCGTCCTTGACGAGTGGTTGTGGAAAGGGACAGAATAACTTTATACAGCTGCTGGTAATAAATTATTAAAGCCTTTATGAATACAACATATTATCTGTCCCAGTGCCTTCAGGCATTTTCTGTTCCTTTTGTGCTTTCAAAGCAATTAATCTTGCAGCTTCTCATCACTTTCAGAGCCAGTCTTACAAGTCTGGAGAATGTGTGAAAATTGGGGAAATTGCAGGTGGGAAGTGGAGGATGAGCTCAGGCTGCTGCCCTGCCTGGCAGTGTGGGACTGTGGGGTGGGACTGTCCTCAGCAAGGCCTTCTCTGGGGTGGCAGTGATCTGAAATTGCAAGTTCCCCATGCTGGGGCTCTCATCCCTTTCTTGGAGAGCTGCTCTCTGTTGTTAGAAAATGCATCTTCCTCATCAGCCTGGAGTTCCTCCTCCTTACATTCATCCCATTACTTCCAGAACTCTCCTCTGTGTGACCTCCAAATCATTTCTTTCTTGTTGGCAGTCTTTGTGTGCTTTCCAACTGCCAAATAGGAAATTGTTTTGTATTTCTTGTCATAACCGCAAAAAGAGGAGACTTCCTTCTGTTTCTAGTTTTGAGGGGGATGTTTCACTCACACTTTCACTGCATCTCTGTTGTACGCAGCAGCTGTGCTGTGCCTCCAAGATGTGGGTCAGGGCAAAGGGACGCTCTATCATCTCCTTGTTGATACTGGGTCATCCTGTGTGAGTAACGAGGGCCTCACTGTCATGGAAACTCATGCTCTTATTTCCTCCAGTCTGGGGAGACATCCTATGAGCTTGAGTTGTTTCCATGCACTGCCTTGGTGAATAACTCAATTGCTTTTTACTCAGCTGAACGGCTCCATCAGGAGAGAATGGGAGAGTACTGACTTTTGTGGAGGCATCAGACTGCCTTCTTATGGCAAAGGAGAAATCGTTTAAGTGGCCAGAAAAAAATCCCCTGTAGAACTGAGCATCAGCTTGGATGGAAGGTGTACATATCTAAGCTGATGAGTGCCACAAGAGGCCATAAAATATGTGATGATTATATCCAGCACTGATGGGAAAGGGAAGCAGCATCCTGCTTGGTTCATGAGCCAGCAGGTGACCAGATGGAGCGGTTTAGTTTGCAACAGGAGCACGAGCCCAGGAAAAGGTACAGCCCATTGGACATGCTCTGGCTGGTGGAGGGGTATCCAGGAGGGAGCGGAGAAGGCAGCAGAGGCAGCAGCTGCCTGCAGGATGCTTTCCTTGCTGGGAGCTAAACGGTCTGCACAGCAGCGGTAGGACTTGCGAGCAGGACAGAGGGTTTGCAGAGCAGCCAGGAGATGGAGCCCCATCCAAGGCACCAGGGATGGAGTCTGGCATCATGCTAGGGCCAGACCAGAGTGACAGGAGACAGAGCTGGATCTGAGGGTGCTTGGGGTGAGGAGGTCCTGGGCTTGCTGACACAAGGGACCTTCTACTGTGGTTCATACTGCCCTCCCCATACGGACTTCTGGGGGTCTCTCAGATACAAGCAAAGAGCCAGCAATGGCCTTGCCTTGTTTCCCTTGTTGATGGCCTCAACAACCTGCCATGTGATGTGCATCGTGCGATCAACATGTAGCCCTCCTGCACAGCAGCTGAATATCTGCTTGTGGATGGGCTCAGCTTGCACGTCTAAGCAAAGGGGTATTGCCTGGACAGATGTGCTGCTGTCATGTGTCAAAATATAGGATCCCCCATGCTGTGGCTGAAAAGGGGGCTGGCATTGGGGCACATCTTGCTCGGGGATTTGGTAAGTCACAGGTAGCCCCATTCCAAAATAATGGTTATTTCAGCAGTGACCAGCTTCACACGGATAAGAGCAGCTGGTGCAGGGTCTCTCAGTCCTGCCACCACTCTGCAGTGGTGTCCATAAAGCCCTCTTGTGTTTCATCCCTCTCCTCCAGAGCTCCGCATGGGTCCACTGGTCTCTCCAAAAGAGCGTTAAGAGCAGCAGGAGCCCCAGTTCTAGTCCAGCTCTGAGCAGGGGTCCCACGCCCAGCACATGGGAGCCTGGTCCAGTCTGGCTCTGGTCTAAAAATGTCCCCCGCTGAGTTTGCCTTCCCGCAGCTCCTTCCTGGGAGAACGGCCGCAGCGCATCCCGCTGCCCGGGGGGCCCCGCTCATAATGCCCTTTTATAAGGCCTCACAAAGCCCTTCTTGGTGCACGTCCAGGCTGCGAAGAAAGGTTGCCAAGGGCGTCTCTGCAAACAATAAGGGCCCTCTGTCTGTAAGGTGGCTGTGGTCACAAACGCTGTGTTTGTGACCCCCCAGAAGAAAATAGCTTCTTCTTTCCCAGCAGACCTCCTCCTTCTGTGTCTTCAAGGCACATCTGATTGCTGCAGCACACAAGGGCCTTTCTGCTAGCAGCATGGCAGCAGCGATACCACTTGGGGAAAGCGAGCTCTCTGCCTTTGCTAGCATCCTTGCTGGTTGAATCCTTGCTGCAAGTTTCTTTATTGCTTTAGTGCCCAAGAGCCAGAGTGAACAGTTGGTATCACCTGGCCAATGCTCCTCCCGGTGGATCTTGGCCAACTGAAGCCAATGAGGCCAACAGAGGCCAACGAGGTAGACAGAAATCCTGCTGGACTCCTCGCAATAGCATGGATCCTCCCAAAGCCATGTGGGCCATGCTGTTTTTGGCCTCATGTGTCCAAGAGTTCCTGATAAAGGATGCTCAGGGAGCACTTGAACAAACCTTCCAGCTGAGGCCACTGCTGCACAGATTCGTGGCTCACAACATTTCTGCTGAGCGCAGCTCCTAGAGCCATTCAGACACTCAGCTGCAGCAAATTTAAGACTCCAAAAGGACAAGGAGTCTGAAAGCTTCTCTGCAATGCTGGGAACTGTCAGAATGGCCTTGTGTCGAGAGGATCTCATGAGCTCTGACACCCAGAAGGCAGTGGAAAAAAGGGTTTATGAAAGGCGCATTTCTCCTTTCATCTCAAGCAGTAAGCGTGCAGCAAATTCAGCAAACTCAACTTGTGCTATGCCAATACCTGGCAAGAATAACCCCTCTTGTGTGCATTTAAATAAAACCAGCTGCAAGGTGGCTGCTACAGAAAAGAAAAAACACAGAAACAGCTGGATGGAAGGAGAGCTCATTAGGGCAAACTTGTCCCTCTTCTGTGTTTCTTGCAGAGCTAAACTCTGATTTTTCCCTAGTCATTTCTGCATGGCCAGAGCATTGATTCCTTAGTTCAAATCTGCATTTTGAAGCTGGGCTAAGGATCACAGTGAGCACCAGTTAGGAGATCTCTGACCTTATATGAATGCATTTAAGAAGCAGCCTGTAAGGCCTTCCACTACCTTGGGGTATGTGCGGATAAAAGAGAAGACAGAGACAGATTCTTCCCAGAGAAGCACAACAAAGGGACAAGATGCAAGTTGCAGCAAGAAGAATTAAAATTAGATACAAAGAGGAAAAAATGCACTGTGAGGGCAATTAAGCATGGGAACAGGAGCCCAGAGAGACTGTGAAATAGCTGCCTTTGTGCTCCAAACTCTAATGGATAAAGCCCTGAGCAAGCTAATCTAATTCTGAAGTTGGGCGAGATACCCAAAGGTACCTTCCAGCCTCAGTTATTTTAAGCATTTGTTTAATGGAGGGAGATCACTGATAGGTGGTCTCAAGATAGGTACGTTGAAGGATCGACCCATCCTAATAAATAAGATCTTCTTAGTTACTGTTTGTGCTGCACGCCTGGCCTGAATCTGGCCATGGTACAAGCCATCTGATGAACAAATCAGCAGGTGAAAACTCAACCATCTCAAGAAGCCTTTTAGTAGCCTTCTACAGGTACTGTAGCAGTTCTTAATTTGCCAAATGGTTCTCCAAAACCTCTCTAGAAAGGCTGTAATTTCCTGCCTGGCTGCACAGAATTGTCCCTTTAGGGTCTCTTTGTGGTTATACATTGCTGCAGGGTCCATCAGGACAAGTTGAGAGGAAAGTACCACAACCTCCAGTGCATGGAGATGATCTCTCCAACTCAGGAGATCCTGTCAAAATCTCAGCTCAGAAGGGACATGTAGACTGAGAACAAGGAGGCAGAAGTTCACCCTGTGTGCTTCGAGGAAAGGGTACCAGGGGCTTTTAGACACAGAAGAAGAACCATTTGGAGCAGAAAGATGTGCAGCAGTCTGCTCTTCTGCAGCATCGACATTCTGCCAGCGTGTGGGCTTAGACAGGGGATTTGAGATAAATGCAGGCTTTTGTTTCCTTAGCTGAACTGCTAAAGCCCTGCATAGCTGAGTACACCGCTCCATAGACAGGTCAAAGGATGTAAAATTTATGAGTACATGTTTCTGCATGCACATCTGACTGATACTTCTCAGTCTGGTATGCATTTCCCCTCTCTTCCTCCCTGAAGAGCAACATCATCTATTAATTAACCTAAATGACTGAACATATGCTTTCGCACAGACTCTTCTTCGTGAACTATAAACAAAACCAGATGACCTGGAGAATGAAAAATAAAGTGGTGACAAGCTCTGAGCAACACCGTCCTATGATAAAGAGATACTGTCATTTCAGGATGGATAGTCCTATGGAAAAAAATTATGCCCAGGAGTGATGGACTTGGCTTACAGGCCTACTTCTTAAGCAACTCTGATACATGCCTTAAATAAATCAACGAAAGAAATCATTAAGGCCAAGAGTAGACCCAAATCCACAGTAGATAGGCGGTGACCAAGCGGCATTTCTACGAGGTGACTGTTAGCTTCGTGTGATGAGTTTAGTGGCCTCAGGAGACTGGACAGGCTGCTTCAGCAAACCTGCTGTTAAGAGTAATTGACTCCTCTCCTAGTAATAGTGCAAGGATTTGGTGATAACTAGAGACTCAACCCTTCCCTTCCCGCCAAGTGCTGAGCTGCTTTGCAAAGACCAGGTGTGAGATGAAATGTCTCAGCCACAGGCTTGTTCCATGGGGAAATCCTTCTGGAACTAAGCTCATTTATCTTAGGAATAGTCCCTCCTGCTCCCAAGCAAGGGGTGACTTTGGTTTTCAACACGGAGAAGAGTACAAAACAGCACAGGGCACTTTGCACAAGCACTCGAAGCTCAAATGTAAACTCACCGCCCCACTACCTAGCGCTGGTCTGGCGTGGAAAATCTGCACAGGGATTAGAGAGAGCTGTCTTCAGATCAGGAATTTGTGATTTTTCTCCCACTGTTTTAACTGTTGCAACTGAAGACTGCGGAGGAAAAAGAAGTACTGGGGCAAGGGTTTGCATTCTAGTGCTGCTGCCACACGAGTCAGTCCTCTCTTTCCTCTTATCTATAGCTACTTCAGATATGCACGTTCTGCTCACAGTTGACGATATACATTAAATGGATCAAGTGTTTATGGGAAGTTAATCATCAGGAGGGAGACCAAGAGGATGAGTCTGGCGGTCCAAAACTTTGAGCCCTTTCAGAACCACCCTAGAAGGTCACAGTTGCTCACAGCAACTCAGAAAGTGCATCTTGCCTCATATGCTTCTGTGTGCCAACCCCAGAGCTTGGACCTCCTTCAGATGGACAGAGCCAATGCTGCACCAGCCTGACCTTGGGGACACAGCATATGGACTCCAGCTGGGGTATTTTCAGGGTTAGGAACCACTGTACGGTGGGGACAAGGGGGAGCTAAGCTACATTTTGGGATTGGAGTGGAACTAAGATATCAAAATCCCTTTTTGCTCAAGATACCTGTCTCGGTATCCCCTCTTGAACAGCACCTCAAAAAGTGTGAAAACAGGCAGCTCTATCGGCTACCTTCTTCTCATCCCTCTGCTCCTCTCCAACTATTTTCCATTCAGGAGATTTCAGGTGTGGTATCTAGACGAAACCCTTGGATGCCACGGTGAAGCCAACTAATATTATTAACAACTAGCTACAGAGATCAAACTGTCTTCACAACTTACTCCAGGGCAAATTACAACCACTTACCTTCATGAAACTGCTCCCCTCCTGCCACCTCACTAGCAGAAATCTTTATCAAATATCTAAAACTCAGACAGACTGTGCAGTCCTGTCCTAAATCTGGTCTCTCCAGAGCGTGGTCAGAGCCCTGAGGACACAACCGGACCAGTATCTCCAAAGCTCCAGATGGCTGGCTGAAATTTCAGGTTTCTGAGGGCTGACACTGAGCTGTTATGAGAGACTATCCTAAGAAAGAAGAAACAAGAGGAAAAATTGTTGCCGCAGGGAGATGCAGAGAGCAATGAGGGAAAAAAAGCTATATGCCTGAGATCTCTGCAACATGGAACCCTGCTGGCATTGGCAATTTCAACATAGGCACAGATAATACCTCTCTGCATGCTGGAAACAAATCCACATCTGTGGACCACATGGATGTGAGACACAGACATAAGGTCACGTGCTTCCCTGAGAAAGAAGTCAGGAATCGCGCTCTGTTATTAGTGCCAGAGCATCGAGGCTAAACCAGTGTGGAAGGATAATTCCAGTAAAAGGTTGGAGGAAGGTCTCCCATTAGGACAATCCCTGGTATTGTCTGCCATCTGCCGCCACCTGCTTTCAAATCTGAAAAAAGCAGGTTTGGGGTTTAGAAAGGTCTATCAGTATTCGTTCTCAGGACTTCTCTTCGGGGGCTGAGCTGTAAGTGCTCTCTCCGTTTCATGGCTCTCCATCGCTGGCCTCTGCACAGCATAACCTCCATCCCTTCAACAGCCACTGGTGATCCCCATAAGAGATGACCTGACATTGCCCCTTGAAAGACCTTCTGCAGAACCACAGTTCCCTGGTAGCCACTGCTTCTCCATGGAGAAAACGCTCTGCCTCTGAGTTTGTGCCACCTTAAGTATGGCTTTCATTAGGACAAATATGTAAAACCTCACTTTTTTTTTTTTTTTTTTTTTGACCAAAGACATACAAAATACACACTGCAAGTGTGGCCACCACACTTGGATGTCTGTCCTCGAGAAGTCAGGTTCTTTCTGAACTGTTCCTGAACTTCTTAGGAGAACCTCTACTGATGCTGAAGGTGCTGAGAGCAGTTGAGTGCAGGCAATGGGCAGGATGCATTCAGCCAACACTGCAGAGAGTCAGGGCTGGGTGAAACAGGTGGAATTGGAGAGGATCTTAGAGAAGGAAGTAAAAACAAACAAGTGCATAGGTCTTGCTGTTCATGCTGTGGTTAAGCTCTGGCAATTCAGCACTGTGGGGTAGGACAGGGTTAACTGAAAGCTCTGAGCCAGGCCTGCACACTGGAGTACACGGGATGCTCAGAAGGGCAAGCTGAAATCTCCCCAGAAGGCCTCTTACCCTTTTGACCAGACAGGAAAGAGAATGTCTCTCATCATTAAAGTCAATTCTTCCAGGATGGCAAGGAGGGGCATTTTCATGGCTGATTAGCTTTGTAAAGCTCGGCCGATTCAGCTGTTACAGCAGATAGATCGTGCTCTTGCCTTGAAAAAGTCAGTCAACTGCTTGGAGCCGGCAATCAGTGGTGCTTCTGCGCTCAGTGCAATACCCAGAGCGGGAGCTGCTGCAACAAAAATAGATCCAGCTGGAGATTAAAGAAAGCGACGGAGATTCAAAACTGGATTTTGAAGCCCTGGAGCTTTTTTGGCTTGTTGTCTTTTTTTTTTGCCTTGGCTCTTGTCTTCATTTCAGATGTTGATGTCTCATCAGCAAAGTTAGGACCAAAACCAGAGGAATGCTGTAAGAGGGGGACAGAGAAGTGAGAAACTAAGAACCTGCATTCTAGAAAGGAAATAGTAAGATTTCAACAAGCCTTTTCTTGTCATTCCCCTCCCTTTCTCTTCCTTCTGGCTCTGTCTCCATCTATAGGACTAGCAAATCTAGTAATATAAATTTCCATTTGGCCTCTCCTAAACACCTCTCATTCAAACAAAGCTAAGGGCCCTTTGGAGGAGAAAATTAGCTTTCCCAGATGCTGTGATGCTAAGAAAGCAGTGGGAGCTGATGTCTTTTGAGGGCTTTTCCTCCTGCAAAAAGCACTGCAGTTACTCATGCACTTGCTTTAAAGATTGCACAAAAATCTCTTCCTCCAGGCAATATATACAGAATCTGCTGCTGGAGTGATGAATGTCAAGTGCAAGGCACAGGGAAACGGGGTCTCCTCTGTGCAAAATGGGGGATTTCTCCCTATGTGAGCCCCTGCCCTCTTGCTTGGACAAGCTCAAAAACTGAGGCAGTGTTTTGTGGGCTGCAGGAAGCCAGCGTAAGCTAGAGAGGACTCCAGGATGCTCCCAGTGGCATTTGGAAGCTGGGCAGCATCCAGATTAGTCAGGAGGAGACAGCAACGCACAGGGCTTTATCTTGTCTCCGCGAGACCTCTTTCAGCTTCAAGTCAGACACCAAAAATAGATTTATAAGAAAAGACATGGCATTGCAACCCATGATGCTGTGCTAAGGGCAGGGGTGCTTGCCTTGCAGGATCAACCCACGCATTCAGTACGGAAGCAGAACAATGTTGGTGGGACTGACAAGTCCTCCGGGTAATTACAGAAGGTGTGAGGGACACAGAAGAGGTTGGGGATCATTCGTGAATCATTGGTGCAGGCGGAGCCATTGGGATGTTGTCTGTGTATCAGTTCACAGATAACTCAGTTTAACTTGGCAATGCAGAAGCTGGAAGAAAGCTAATTTCATAGGACCATTTCTGGTCAGCTGCTTGCTCTCAGTCCCTCTTTTGTCTCCTGGGGACAGACCAAAGTGACAATTCAGGTCACTGGCGCAGTTCAGTATAGCAGCATTAAATAGTAAATACACAGGTCAGGGTATCCAGGGCTGAGGATCACAGGACACACAAGCAAGAACGTCATCTTCTCCAGCACCACTTTGCAGACCTAGCTGGGTGCTGCTGGGAGCTTTTCCAGTTCCCACCTAAGGCACACCTGGCAAGCAGTTGCCAACCCTGCTCCACCAATCTCCAGCAATATTGTTTTAGTGGCTTCTCCACCCATCTTATACAGAACCTCATTATCCTGACCGCATCCTCATAAATACTCCCTCACAGACTAGGACAAGCCTCATTCCCTTCAATTTAAGCCTGCCCTTGTCCTGCTGACAGCTTCTCCATCCTTCCCTCTGAGGACAGAGAGTAGCCACTGATCCATGAAATCCCTCGGCTTCCCACCCCAGGGACCTTGTCCACCTCTGTGTCTCACGTGAAGCTTGGGCTCGTGTGAAAGAGCTAAGCCCTGGCTGGCAGAGGTTAAAATATGTTCATTATCTTGGTGTTCATGGTTTCCCTGGAGAGCAGCCAGATTCCAGGGCTGTTCTCATCCGACCTGCTGCCTTGCTGCCCCTTTATCAGGCTCCAATACGTTCTGGGGGGCAGACAGGTGCCTTTCACAGCATGATCTCACACAAGGCAAATCCTCTAAAAACAGTCAGCAGAGTGTTTAATCACTGTCGCTGAAGAGGTGCTCATCCCAACACAGGACGAGTTTCCCTCCCTAAGCCTGCTTAATCCTTATGCCTCTAATGTGAGATAGCAGGCTGGGGAAAAAAAAAAAATCTTAAGATTCTTGGATCAGGTGTCCCCTAGCAGCTCCCAAAACTTTTCTGACCATCGGCCAGCAGTTTGTCATGCTCCATGGGCTCATGTAGAGAAAGAGGGAGATCTTTCCATGCCAGGAGGAAAGGCATATAGAAATAGAAACAATTTATAACTGGCCTTCATAGGACAGAACTTGCAGAAATACCCGCTCTCCTTGGGACTCTCACTAGATTTACGTTAGGAATGCATCTGTCTGGGCAGCTATGCATGGGCAAATTAAGGAATTTGAAGTGTTAAATTAAAACAATGACAAAAAGATTCAGAAAAGCGGTTGGCAGCTGGATATTTTCTGTAAAATACTTCCCTTTCACCTCTACTCTGACATTTTTATAAGACAAAATAATTTTTTTTATATTCAGCCATGTCATTTGCTGTTTACTTAAGTAATAGCAACTGAGCTCTCAGCCATTTCCTGGAGCTAACCTTCTGGTGGGGAGCTTTCGTGTTTTAACTGCTCATTAATCCCGCAGCGAATATCCTGGTTTGACACCATTATTGAGACTGCTATATGATCACTGTTGAGACTATAATGTGATCACTTAATGGTAGGTTGTTATTTTTCAGCACTTAATTATAGCAGGGTGCTTGTTGTGTGTCGCTAAAATTACTCCCGTGTAATAATCTCTGTTCTTAACCCCTTGTTCCCACTCATAATTCTCAGTGTGTTGCTGCCTGAGTTATTCCCCCATCTGCCTCACTCCTTAGCTGGCAATCTGGAAACAGGTGAATCATTTTATTTATTTATTTATTTATTTATTTATTTATTTATTTTTGCTATGTTGGCCTCAAATGCAATTCAGTGATTTCTGAGCAAAGGGAGAGTGGTAAAGATAGCAAATAGAAAAATATTTCTTCTACCTAGTCATAAAAAAATATTTCTTCTACCTAGTCATAAAAAAATAGCCACTTTACATGGCCAGGAAGATTCTCTGCAAAAGGAAGGGCTGAAAGCTGACCCGAGGTGTTGAGTTATTTACAGTGCCTCTCCGTGGGAGTGTTGGGACTCCTCTATAAAGCATCACTGCTTGGATCATCCTTCCAGCTCATCCGTCAGACCCATTGCCCTTGTGATCCCACCATTGCCCTTGTGATCCCATCCTTCCTCTGGCTCACAGTTCTAGCCTGCACCAAACAAAGGCTCCTTTTTTTTGACATTAACTCCATGCTCCATTTAGCTGCATCCTATTGCATCCTACTAAGCTACCCCATTTGTGGACCCCTGACAGCTTTTCCTGCAAGTGCAGACCCTTGAACACTGGTCTTCCTTAGTCATGTCTACTCTTACACTTCCAAAGCAGATTGCAAAGCATAGACTGAAAGTCACTACTTTAATTTTTTTTATGTTTATCATCCTACTCTATTTCCCTTGTTTGGTTCCTCCACTTGCAGAGTCCCAGTTAGCTATGGGCTTTCTGCAGGAGAAATGCTCTGCTGTGCTGGTCAGCACTTCCTCATGCACCAAACCCCTGATCCTCACCTGAAGCCCTGATGACACACACATAACTTCATAAACACAGGAATGTAGTTCAGATTTGCTTGTATTGGTAATTAAAAAGGAACCAAAGAAGGAGCAGTCTGGAAATTTAGAAATACCAGTATGGACATAAGGAAACACTGCTATAACTTCTGCACGTATTGTTTCCTCAGCACAAATTTACAGCCAATTTTGGCTGTAAAATAAACACATATATTATGCTTGATAATGCAAAAAGTCAATACTCTGTTTACTGACACATTCCCACTAGAAACCTATTGATCTCTTTTAAAACATATGTCAATGTACACACTTTTATTATGAGATATATTTTAATAGTATTTTGAAGAAAAATACGACCACTTGTCAGTGAATGTTACATAGGACTTATATAGGAGCGATAGAGGAAAGCTATCCAGGACAGTTACATAGAAGTTATATAGGAGTAGGGCAATCTGAAAATAACCCAGGTTGGCAATCACCAGTAGAGCACCTTTCTGCATGGAGGCTTCAGGCCAGCGGTTTTATGATTGCACATTGGAATTGCTTAGGAGGGTACACAAATCTAGAGCAGTGATTTGGTTTTACAGGAAGAAATGTAGCCTGGAGACTGCATGTGAAATATAGTGCTCCTCAGGGTCCCATGTTGCACAGGCTGAAATTCCCACTGCCACAGGTCTTTGCATGGTAAGATATAGCCCTGTTAAAGCTCCCAGTTCATAGATTCTGATTCAAAACTCACTGGGTTTTGCTGAAACCTCCTGACTGCAGAGAGGACAGACTTGTAGAGAAGAGCCTGAGGAATTGCAGTGCTGAGCCCCTGAATCAGGAACACCAGAGGCCAGAGCTGTTCCACGGGGCAGTGCCACACATCATCCTCACACAGGAATGAAGGATCATGCATGAAAGCGAAACTCAGCTGTGAGTCAGTCTGTAGACACGTGTGGATGGGATCCACCTCGGCATTGGCAGGTGCAAATGACGTGCATTTACAGTGCAAATAATGTGCATTCTCCAGACTGCCCTGCCAGCCAAGGGACAGAGCACATGTTTTAGGGCTGCAATGCGGACATGCGTGCAAAAAATCTCAGAGAAATTACATGCTAAAAAGCCTGTGATTTCCTATTGACCACAAAGAAAACCTCTGGGACTAGCTCTGATGGAGACATCTGTACTGTCAATGCCCCAGGTCAGCTGAGATGAATCCCACCCTTGGATGGGAGCAATGCTATTGGAGAAGTACCAAACACCCTGCAGCAGACACAGCAGTTCTGGGCTGGACCAAGGACAGCTTCCATGACTCTGCAAAGGCCGTCGCTGCTTCCTCACTGCTGGAGCATAGCTCAGCCAAGGAATGTCTTTCCTTGGCTCTGCCTGCCTGTTCAGGGCTTAACCACAACTTCCTAATGCTGATCGCTGCACGCAGTTATCAAATGTGCAGGTCATATTGATTGCCTGAGTCTCTAAGCTGCTCCTTGGAGGTGGGTATTATTCTGTTTACTGAAATAGCATATTTATCTCCTGGTACCAAGCATAAGCTGATTCACAGATCCCCAGATAATGTCTCTATCCAATGTTGATGCTAAAACACACAATGTGCTCCAGAGATACCTCTCGGGAGCTTCTTGTTCCCTCTCTGTTTTCCATCTGCATTCCCAAACACAACAGCAGCAGTCACTACCTTTGTGGCCATGGTATAGATGTTTTCTAATAAACATCCCAGAGCTTTTGCATGAGAGGGAGTTCCACTGCTTCCAGACTGACATTTCTTTCCTGGTGGGAGTCTCAGCTTCTCTGCAAGGTGAAGAGCAGGCCCAAAGAGCAGATTTAAGCATGCAGAGCTTGTGCTTTCCACCCATGGTGCTGCCCAGCTCAGAAGGAAATGGTCGGCAGTCTGGGATATTGATATATTGATATAAGATATTGACAGCGAGGTGCCGTGAACCACTCATTGTGCTTGGAGGGGCCACAAGTGAGTGCTAGGGGGGCACCAAGGTGCTTAGTACCTGGGAGCACCAAGGTTCTTGGTACCCTTGGGAGCTCTGGGGTCCAGGTGGCCTCTCTCTGCTGACTTTGGTGTCTGCAAAGCGGCTGGTGGCCTCATAACAGTCTTGAGGCTGCACTTGAAGCTACTGCCCACGGCCTAAGCAATGTCCAGGCCTGCTGCCCTTGCCAGAGGAGCAGTTGCAAGCCCTGTGCTGCCACAGTCTGTTCTTTGATAAGTGACATGCTGAACTGGGATTGTTTTTCTGTTTACTCTGCACCCAGCCTTTCCTCCCCTACTGCCTTTGCTTGCACTGGACAGTCGCACAGCAATGTTGCCAAGGAGAGGTTAAAGCAGCAGAAGAAAAACAGAAAAAGCCTTTTCATATTTCTTGAATAAATCACAACAGGTTTTACATTTTAGCAATATTCATTAAATGGGGGGAAAAAAAAATCAAACCCAAATCTCTAAACCTCTTTGAATATTTATGCAACCCTGTTTCCTCCCAAGAAGCCCAAGGGATTACACAGCAATATTCTTCCTGAGCCAAGTGTTACGCCCCACTGAAGAGCTGTGCAGGTCTCAGATTGTGGTGGAAATCACCCCCAGGTTTGCCATGGAGCTGGGCTGTTACAGCAGCACCTCACAGCGCGAGGGCTGCACATGGGCTGGGAGGCTGGAGCGCAGGTTCGGGCAAGGGCAGTCGACGGTCCAAGACGCAACCTTGGGGATCTAACGGTCCCTCCTTGCCCGCAACTCCGAATCGAAGCCCATAAATCCCACACAAGGCAGAGCAGTGGGATCACAGCTGCTTCCTTTTCCTTTTGCCTGTCCTCTCTCTCCCCATAGCATCCTCCTACCCTGGCTTTGCAGTGATGCACCCGGCTGAGCAAAGGCTGCCGTGCGTCTGGTCCGAGCAGGTTGTGCCTCAGCCTCCTGCTTTCAAAACAGCTCCCTTCCTTGCATCCACATATACAGCTAGGACCTGGCTGTCCAGAAAAGAAGCAAGCAGTGTATTAAATACAACACCCAGCTCACTGAGACAGGAGAAAAGCACTGGGTAGAGCAGAGCCTGGGATTGCTGTGGCATTTAACCTCCCCCAAACCAGGCCTTGTTGATACTCCTGCTGTTGAAGTTATGACAATTTCAACAAGTGAGGAGCTAGTGTTCTTCATTGCAAGTTTCTTTCACCCATAAAATTGGTTTAATCCTCTGCTAAGTCCTACAGTATGTAGATGTCTGTGGCTGTACTGGAGTTAAAGAGCATGAAACAATTAATCCTGGTTTAGTGGTCAGAACTATTGACTGCCCTGTTATTTTCATATCCAAAAAATTGTTCCAAGATGCTTTCAGCTGCTCAGAGGAGATGGGAAGGGTTGGATCAGGTGATTTCTTCCAATATAAATTATTCTGTGTTCCCATGTCTCTGTTTAATCTGTCTATGATGCATCTCTGTATTCTGTGTGTGCTCTCTATGTAATTGTGTATCTTGCTCTGTATATTTTAAGAAGTTTCCTACTCACTAGTGCTGTTGATGCAACCTCTAATAAAAAAGCTGCTACTATGCTGTTATTATCATGGGTTTTATTATACTAATTATGCTTTGCGCAACCATTCTGCACTGGGGTACAAGAGGCATTTGGGGAACTGGTTTCAAGCCTGGATTTAAACTCAGTACCTGCTTACTGGTTTGGCCTGTCACGATAGGAGGAACCAAAATGTGCTGATGTAATCTGGCAACCACCTTCCTTACGTGCTTTCAACTGCACATGGCCAAGCACAGGTGGAAGTTTCACTCCTGCTTAGTTATAGGCACCTGATTAACCACGCGTGCAGGCACTGCTATGAATGAAAGTCAGTAGGGCTATTCATGCTCTTAATTGCATTTAAAAAAAAGTTTGGATAAAATGCAGATTAATAATTTTTGTATAAATGCTTGGCTCCAGCTCCCAGAGGACCTATGTCTGTTGAAACCAAATTAGCCTGAGGTGGTTGAACAACAGGGTTTACATCCGTTCTACAAACATAGTCCCTAGCCCATTATTAACTTGCTTTAAACAAGCATAATTTCATCCAGGGAACCCAGCAGCCTAGCCCGTGCCATACTTACTGCTGAATGCTGCAGTCCCAGTTCCCTTCTCGCTTGTATTACTGAAAAGGAGGTCTGCTAGAGCTGATGGTGTTAGACCAGTGTTGAACTAGAGTGAGCTGCCTACCCAGAGCCTATTTCAGAGTGGGCAGTCATCCTGTACTACGACAGCCATAAATAATTTTGCTCTGATAAGAGCATTTTGCTCTGATAAGAGCAAAAAAGATAGGAGAGGGGAGGAAAGGAACTTTAGGAGCATGAGCACTAAGGTGCTGTTATTCAAAAAGAAGCAGTAAGACTCTGAGATGAAAGCTGCCACTGAGAAAACAAGGAGAGCCCAAATACCAGATTCCTGGGTTTCTCTTCTTATGTTGTAAAAGTCAGATTGAGGGTGTTCTGGCTTTCAGAGATATTTTTATTGGCCTTTATTTTCCCTGGAGTGAGGCAAAGCGCTAGCAACCATTAACCTTGTTTCAGAGTTGGCAGCAGAGCTTGTGAACCAGTGTGGCAGGGAAAGGTCACCAGACCGAGCACCTTGGAGAAAGAGACGTGGAGCTCCAGGGTTGTTCTTGTTGGGAATGCCAAGGAGTCAGCTGTACAAAGGAGCTTGTACTGCCTGGCTTTTTAGGAAGATGTTTTCATGTGCGGCTGCAGCAGGTCTTCCGCGGGAGAGACTCTCCTGAGAGCTACTAATGAACACGCTGGATCATTAGTTTCATGCAGTGGGCAGCTGCCTACACACCAGACACTGTGGGCACCACATAGGTGACTGTGCAAGATGTGCAAGCTTGAGTTGTGATTTTTGACATGGATTCACTGAAATGGGCTTAAAGTGCAGGACCAGCATCTTCAGCCACTGCTGATTTTTCTGCTTGTAGCCAGGAAGGGAGTTTAGGAGACTGGTGTTCTCTCCCACAGTCATCTCTCCCGAGAGCCAGAGAGGGTCAGCTTGACACAGGGGCCAGATGGAGGAAGAGGAGAACTGGCAGAAATAAGTTCTCTGCGGGTGCATCTGCACTCAAGTCTCCCTGTTAATTACTGGGATTGCCCCCAGCAGCGATCGGGACTGCGCTGGGTTCATCTGCGCTGCGGAGAGAAACGCACTGTGGTTGCTGGAGCGGGGCCTGACCTCCCTGTAGTCTCTCAGTTGGGGTGGCAACGTGGGGTGACTCGGGCTCCTGGGCGGTGAAAGCCGCCACGTGGGCGGTGGAGGCAGCGGTTGATTAGCGAAGGTGCTTGAAGGTGTTTCCATCCCTGCTGGGTGAGTCAAACAGAGCCGGGCTGCATTTCCAGTGTGGCAGTCGCGTTTCCTTATAGCAACGTGGCCGGGAGCAGGGCAGCTCCCTTCGAACCACTCCAAAAAGGCAGCTCCTAAGCACGTGGACACTTCCAGCGGGCAGGGCACGGCTATCCGAGCCCTTACGAAGGGGTGGTCGCGTCCAGGAGAATTAAGGACAGCAGGAAGGAGTGTGTGATCTTCCTCCCTTCCCTTGCTGCCTCCTCTTCCTAAGCAGTGTGATCGCTCAATGGGAGGCTACACTCACAGGCACGGTCTGCCGCCTTGCCTGTCACACACACTACTCAATATGTGTAGGGGAGGGAGTATGTGCATGTATGCACATACATATGTGTATGTGCAGGGAGAATGTAGGGAGGATGGGGCCAAACTCTTCTTGGTGGTGGCCAGTGACAGGACAAGGGGTAATGAGTACACGTTGAAATACAGGAAGTTCCACCTCCATGAGGAAGAACTTCTTTCCTGTGAGGGTGACAGAGCCCTGGCACAGGCTGCCCAGAGAGGCTGTGGAGTCTCCTCTGGAGATCTTCAAACCTGCCTGGATGCCGCCCTGTGCCCCATGCTCTGGGTGTCCCTGCTGGAGCAGGGGGTTGGACTGGATGATCTCTGGAGGTCCCTTCCAACATCAACCATTCTGGATTCTGTGATACTCGGGATGACGTAGCCAACGTGGTTTGAGTCCAGCACCCACCACAGGGCTGCCAAGGCTTTAGCTCCACGTGGCACCCTTGGCACCAGCTGCAACCCCAGCCCCGACACCGGAGGAGAGAGTGGCCGAGGTCAGACATAGCAGAAATGCCTCTGCGCGACGAACGCCGAGCGTCTGGCTCTGCCTGCAACAATATGCAGCCTGTCTCTCGCTGGTTTGTTTTGTTTTGAGCACACAAAACTGCCTCCCTTCCCTTTATCCCTTCCAAGAATGCTCCGCATAATCACAGCGACTCCACTCTTTTCAGCCAGTGCTCCCGTATTGTACGGGGCTCCGTCAATGATTCTGAATGCCTTTCCTTATCCTCCCCTTGGGCTTGGTTTGGGAAGGCAGGAGGGAGGACAGAACTATTTTTGTAGTATCTAGGCTTTCCCCAGACTGCATCTAACTTGCTTTTGTTGGTCAATGATCTTTCAATTACTTACTACACTTGGGACTTTGGTCTATTCTTGCAGAAAAAGGGCTGATGTATTCAACACACCCTTTCCAAAGAGTAGCGTGGGACTGGATGATTACACTACGCAGAAGCACTGATCATAAAGCCTTTCTTTTAATAAATAACAGCATTTGAGGGTGCAGTTGGCTTCTACTCTGATGAATTTACCATTTTGTGGCAGCTTTCAAAAGTGCTTGTCCCACTGAAGTGAATTTTCCAAAACTGAGAGTTGTTACTTTTTTTTTTGACTCATTTTTCTTTTGTCTCTTTATACAATGCATTTTTTTTTTTTGTTATGAGGCTCAAAATTGTCTCAGAATATACCAGAATTTCAGAAGAGAGGTTTTATAGAGGTTATGGCCCCGGGCTAAGATCCATTCTTCCAAGGTTTTGGCCTTTTGTCCCTGGCGTAGTGTGTAGCATCCAAATTTACATTTTTTTCCAAACAGTTGCTTCTGTTTTCTTTGTTATTCAACCTGAGGCAATCACAGGCTGGTCTTCAGAGCATGCACATCTTCCCACTAAAATCAGGTGGATTTATGTGGGTCATATCCTTCTAAAAAGCTCTTTCAAGACCTGAATCGAAAACTGGAGCACTCAGAATTGGTGGCAGTCGTGATAAAAGAGGCAGCTCTGGGCAGCTGGATGCCATACGTGCCGTTCTGAGTGACATTTTCTAAACTTTGGATCCTATAAAGAAAGCCAGCTCGGGCTTGGCTCCTATCTATATAGAAAATCGACAAGGAAAACAGAGGTGGAGCAGGAATACTCCATATAACCCAGGCACTGCCATGCTTTTGGCCAAATCAGGATTGATCCAGTGGTCCTTTGTTGTGTTACAAAACGGCACGGAGCAGAACAGCATAGCTTTTGAATGAGATATAAAACCAAAGCCACCAAATCCTAAGATCTATAAAGCTTTACTGAGCTTTGCACAGAAATATGTCAGTGTAACCGAAGTCCACATTGGTTAGTTATAGTCTCACTGGCCACAGTTCCCACCACAGCTTTGTAAGGGTGCAATATTCCTCATTTTTGTACTTATCTGTGTACTTCCAAGAAGATTCTGTTACTAATTTACCTACCCTAAGAAGGAAAATTGAAAGTGTCTGTAAATGAAGATATTTTTCAAGTATTCATCATTATTGGCCTGCAAATCTGGTAGACCTCTGTTTCTTGCAGCACTTTTTATTTACTGCATTTCATTTCTTATTAAG
The DNA here is from genome assembly GCF_059628265.1 of Tinamus guttatus. Lineage (NCBI taxonomy): Eukaryota > Metazoa > Chordata > Aves > Tinamiformes > Tinamidae > Tinamus > Tinamus guttatus. The sequence goes on from NW_028288752.1 coordinate 4,295,632, forward strand.
TATATTTTCTAAGAGGCCTGGTAATTACATTCACATCTAAATGAACGAAACAAAAAGGTCAAACCAGACCTCTAGCAATCTCCCAGTTTATGCATAAACATACTGTAATAAGAGGATGTGTGTTGTCAAACATGCTCACCGCAGGATTTCCAGGTGGGTGGGTAGAAAATAAAGGGTTTCTGAGTTCACTCCCACTGTTCTTACACTTGTGTCAGCTGGGGAACTTCAGTGGAAATGCTCTTCATTTGCATGACAGCAGGAGAACCTGTGCCAGCATGAGGGAGACCTTATCACAGAAAGCAGAAGAAAACAAAGGTGACTTGTTTGTAGGAAATCTGTATTCTGGAAGGGGGAACAAGCACAATCAAACAAGCCCTTCAAATGACCCAGACAGTGTTTTGAAGGAGAGTCACGTGGTAGTTGTTAAATGTAGGGTTGGCCAAGCAGCGACTGAGTATTTCCAGTAAGAATAATTGAGCCTGGACCATAACCTGCAGCATTTAGACTGAGATTTCTTGGAAGTTTTAGAGATGAAGTGCAGAGGGAAGAGAAGCATTGGGGAACCTGTTTCCTGTTTTTGTTTAGAGTCATCTCTGTTGTCTGTTCAGCCTGAGTTTGTATTTAATGAGAAAAGCTTCAGATCACACAGGAGCCACTCCGTGGAATACTAGGATTTTATTCCTTGCTGTTTTCTTCTGGGAGGCTGGGAAATCTGTCGGGATGCAAGGGATGAGCTCAGAGCGGTCACGCACAGAGCTGCAGTTGGGACACTCATTGCCGCAGCTCAAGCTGTTCTCAGGGACACAGTTTTGGGATATCCACAAGCAGGACAACAGAAAGGGCCTTCGAGAAGGATGGGCCTGGGAGATGCTGAAGCATGTGGGGAGTTGGGCAGAAGTTTCAAAGGGAAGAGCACATGGGATGAGGAAGAGAGGAAATGTTGATGCTGGGTTATGAGCTAATTGGGAGTAGCTAGTTCTAGGCCCCTGGGAAGGGAGCTATTTCTGGACTTCAGTTTCTATGCAGGAAAAGGGCTACTGTGAAAGAGCGCGTCTCACCGGAAGGAAAAACACATTTATAATGCGGTGTTATGGTTATGACTTCATGTGATTTTTAACCCCCAGATACGGCTGTGGCTCAATGCGACTGAGTCGCAGAGATAAACAGCAACCAGCTTCCCAGGGCACCTCCGCTGTTTACACATCTGCGATACCCAGCTCCGCTGTGACTCAGCCAGCAGCAATGATGTCCTGACCTTATTAATATCAATGGGAGTCTTCTCAACAAGGACATAATTTCACCCCAGAGGCCAATTCATTAATTAGCATCTCTGGCTATTCTGTCATTGGGCATGTGAAGAGGGTAGCAGCTCGACTTATAAACCGTGCAAATATGTGCTGAGTAAAGATGCACTTAATTGCAAGTGTAAGGGGAACGTACACAGGCATGAAAGTTTGGTGGCAGGAGCGAAAGGGGTGAGTGCAGCTCCTCTCTGCAAACATCTTCAGTGCTCGTGGTAGCTGCTCGTTGCAGGCTTTTCTCTAGGACAACTTTCAAGGGAAATGTTTCTTTCATATTAGCTGTTGATTTCGAAGTGCTGCACAAAGTTGTGTGATAATCACTTAAGTGCTGGTCTAGTGACTTTTTTTGGCCTTTTTTTGGCCTCACTGTAATATTCTTACTGTGTATGGTTTACAAAAACACCATTGTCCTGCTGCGCCTGTTGCCAGGAAAGGGCGTTTTAAACATTCTAGTATGTCTGTTATTAAATATTTCTCTTTTTCAAAACAAAAATAGCTCAGCCTGCACTTTGAGCTAACCAAACTGCTCTCTTTCCAAACCACATTTGCATGCGGGCACGTTGTTTGCTAACAAAAAGATCGAGGATTTTTCAACATTCTTTGCATGTTAAAATTGAACAGATTAAAACTTAGTTTAACAATAATGATCTCCCAGAGTTAATGTTTTATGCAAACAGTAACAAGGGCACAGTCTGCTTGGTAACAAGGTCAGGAAAGATTTCTCCTATTGTGCAACGCTCATGGATGTTAGTCCTCTCTGAAGAATTCCAGATTGGCCACTGCCGGATGATGACTGGCTTGTCACAACGTGATAACTCTCTCACCCGGCTGCCATTTGCTGGGTGAATTTGTGGGGCTGAATTGATTCTTCCTAACTCAAAAATTTAAGAGAATTGAAATTTGCTTGCTAACAAACAACAACAAAAAAACAGCACAGATGTAAAGCTTTTAGTTATTTAGTAGAAAACATTTATTTATAAATTTTAAGGAAGTACTTAATACAGGAAAAGTGTGGAGAGACACAGGGATATACGGTGCCTCTCATTAGACCAACGGGCTTTTGAGCACTGAAGCCCATCTTGAAGTTTGACATAGATGCAGCTAAGACCTTAAGCCTCAGATGGGAATGACAGCTCCAAATGTTCTCCAGCCGTGTTAACCAACGTGGTCACTTGTATTCTCTTTCGCAACAACTGGTTTTGCACGGCAGGAAAAGGGTGTTATGCAAATACAAGTGTTGTTATTCCTGGTAACTGCGGGGGAACACAGGCAGAATGGGGAGAGACTGAGCAGAGGGCAGAGGAGGTATTTCCAGAGCAGAAGCCCAGACCAAGCCGAGGTGACAGTATGTAGGTAACGTCATGCAGCACAGAGAAGTGACTGCTCGCGGGTCCCCTTTGGCTTCAGTGAGTGCAGCCAACACTTGTAGGGCACAAAAAAAGGCAAAATCCAGCAAGTGGGATCACACAGGCCAATACTCCAAGGAAAACAAGTCTCAGAGACCGACTTTAAATTTCTGGCTGCACGTTGGGTAGCAGCAGGTCAGGGAGAGGTATCCAAATCCGTGTCCTGCCACACATTTGTGACTCTGGAAACATGCCTGTACATAGCAAAACCTGCTCTGTGCCTCCACCTCCATACAGCCCACAACGTGTTCAGATCTATTCCTGCTCCCTTTCTTTAAATCTTTTGGATACCAGGTCATCCTAGCACTCCATTATCAAACTTAGCTTTGGATCTCATTCTCCTTGCTGGGCCTCAGGCAAGAAAGACAAAATACCAGAGCAGTGATTCTGCAGGACAGGTACTTCACTGACAAAACCGGGTGCTTAATCCTCACTTTTAGACTTGTTTTCTATCCTTTTTCCTCAATACTTTTTGTTATTCCTGCTAATAACTCACTTTTAAGAGTCATGGAAACTCCCACTTCTGTGCTGCGCACACAGGTAGGTGCTGCCTGGATTTCCGGGTACTGAGAACTATTTAAACACAGTGAGTTGCTCATTTCCCTGCAGACTGTTGTCTTTGCATTACTGTACATAAATGCTGCTCTCGTTTTTTTTTTTTTTTTTTTTTTTTTTTAATAAGGGAAAACGTGAATAGCATCTCTTCTTTGCCTGATTTTACAAATATGCCTTCCTCACATGTTGACATTTAACACAAGGCACCAAATTAACAAAAGGTGCCAAATTAACTCCTTGAGCAACTCCAAAAACCAATTAGCTGGGACAGACTGAAGGCAGCATTTGCCCAGCCCCCCCCCAACACCTTAAGTATTCAAGTAGCCAAAAAAAAAACAAACAAAAAACCAAAAAAAGTTTTGCTAACTTCTGAGAGTATCTTTGCTTCTTTCCCATTTTTCCTGCTGCCAAAGGCCTCTCTGCTTGCACAGTCTCTCACAGGCCTCCCCTTTCCTGGCTTTCAGCAGTAGAACGGACGATTCCTCCCAATTTGGGGAGGAATCCCACCATAAAGGTGGAAACGTTGCGCACTCGTGAGCTTGGCGTTTGTTTTGGCTTGTTTTGGCCACCGTTTTGTCCTCCCAGCCCGCGGCCGCGCGCGCCGTGGGGAACGGGCGCCCCGGCCACCCGCCGCCCTGCCCCGCCGCGGCCGCTCGGGCAGCCCCGAGCCGGGTCCCGCCGCCTCCGCCCGGGGCTCCCGGGTCCCCCCACGGGGCTCCCCGCGCCAATGGCGGCGCCGCCCCCTTCCCCCTCTCCTCTCTATGCTCCCCGCGGGGCAGACGGGCCGCGCGCCGCTCTGGCCGCGCTCAACTCGCTGGCAGGAGGAGGTGGGGGCGGGGAGGGAGGCCGCCAGTGGCCGCCGCCGCGCGTGACGTCAGCGGCGGCGCCGCCTGGCTGGTGCTGCGCGCTCCGCCCTTCGCGGCCACCGTAGCGGGAGCCCCCGGCGCGGCCGCCGTCGCGTTCCCGCCGCCCCCCCGGTGACGGCGGCGGCAGATGGCGCGGGCGCGCGCGGCGCGGCAGGGCCCGGGCCGGCGGGGCGCGAGGCCGCGGCTGCCGCTCGCGCTGCTGCTGCTGGCGCTGCAGGCGCTGGGGCCGCCGCTCGGCCCCGCCGTCGCCGACGGGGAGGAGGTGGCGGCGGCGGTGAAGGAGTGCGACAAGCCGTGCGCCAACGGCGGGCGCTGCCAGCCCGCCAGCGGACAGTGCGAGTGCCAGCCCGGCTGGGTGGGCGACCAGTGCCAGCACTGCGGGGGGCGCTTCAGGTGAGTCACGGAGCCGAGGGGGGGGGGTGGCACCGGCCAGGGGTGACACAGGCTGCGTGGGGACCCCCAGGCCCGGGGGTGGTCCGAGCCACGTCTTCCAGCCCCGGTTTTCCGTGGTGCCCGCGTGGGCTGCGATTAAAGGGTGAGGGCCCCTGGTTTGGGGAGTTTTGGGGGTGGCAGAGCCGGGTTGTGGGGCTCAGCACTAGGGGAAGCTCCCCGTGTCCCTAGGTGTGAAAGGCCATGGAGAGTGTTTGAGGGTAACTTGTTTGGGGGGCCTGGCTGAGTCCCCACGGGGCCACGTCTGCAGGCAGGGAAGCTGTGGGGTGAGGGGCCACCTCGGGCTGCAGAAGGTCTGGGGAAATCTCGGGGCAGACTGTGAGGATTTGGGTGCTGGGATCAGCAGGTGGGGATGGGGAGCGGGGCTGTGAAAGGGAAGGCCTGGGGGACTCCAGGGTGGCTGGGTTTGCACCACAGTAAATCTGCAGGGAGTTATTAAAGTGTGGAGGCATTGGGAGACGTGGGGAGCAGCGGGCAGGTGGCGTAAGGAGGCCTTGGTTTTGGTTAGGGATGAGTCGTGGAGAGCAGCAAAGGTGGGCAGGAAAAGCACCGTTTTGCAGCGGGTGGCCAGCACGTGGGGAAGCCTTGGTGCTGGGATGCGAGGCTGGGTTGTGCGTGACGTATCTCCCATGGGATCATGGCTCGGGGGTCACTTTTGCAAAATTTCATTTGCAGCAGAAGGGGATTAGGTGAGATGGTTACTACTGCTTCAGTGGCGTCGGCTCCGGTGGTGAGAAAAGCAGCACCTCTGCCGTGTTAGGTGAATTCTGTGGGCAGGGCCTGTCCTTGGACAAGAAGGAAGTGGAAAAATTACTGTTCAGGGTGGTGCTTTCTATCCAAAAGAACCCCTTTCAGAAAGCACCGGCCATGCTTTACTGATGCTGTCTCTACGTTTGGGAGAATGGGGGCTGTGCCCATAAGCTGAACACTTTGAGACAACCAGTTCTGGGCACTGGTAGATTTAAGGCTTTCTTTGATGGTCTGTAGAGGGATGTGAGATGCAACCCCTTCTGAAAGGGGCTAGGGAGGAAGCCACTGCTGAGCAGGCAAACCCCGGGGGGCAGAAACTCCCTTTTTGATGTTTCCAACCAGTGTCATGATAAGAATTTCTCTCTCGTTGAGAGAGACCATTGTGAAATAGCCACTTACCCGTTACTTTCCTGGAGCAATTTCAGTATATTGGTCGTTTTAAGGGGACTTTGAATAAAGACAGAGGCCTCTTTTCTACAGGGCCTAACTGCTACAGCTGAGTAACAAAAGAACTGGTATATGCTCACTGCAGATTGCCTCTTTTTTTTTTTTTTTGCCTCTTGTCTGTGTTTTGATAAAGCCTTTTGTTTCTTCATTACATATCATAGAATCATTAAGGTTGGATGGGACCTTTGGAGATCATTTAGTCCAACCTCCAAATATCTTCCACTCTAAAATCTGGGTATAATGTGTCATGCATATTCCTCTCTATAGGTAGCTTATTTATCTGTTTACATATTATTTATTTATTTATTTATTGGCGAGTTGTAGTTTTTAAGTGTTGAGTTCTGGGGAAAATACAAGCAAGATTTTGGAGGTTTTTTTTGCCCTGTTTGGAGTTTTTGCTGTCACATCCCTTAAGTTTACCGTCTCCTGTCATAAATGGCTTAAAAGCTTTCTTTGTGTTTGTTGAGAGCTTGGTTTTTAAAAGTCTTGGCATATAATTAGATGCTGTAGGTACAGCTGGGAAGTACACGGCAATGAATGTGATTTTATAAGTGTGGTATATTTTGCAGGCTTATTTGCTTGCCCGTGAAATGTAATTGTATTTGGCATGTTGATCTTTCTGTCCGTATCTACATGTTTGATTGCTGTGTTTATGGCCTTGACTTTTACACTTATGTTCAGTGCTAGGGTTGTCATGATACAACTTCTGCTTCGCTCCCTTATTAAACCCCAAGATCTTCTTGTGTCATAGAGAAGAACGGAATATCTTAGCTGGATGTTACAGTCTGATCCTCCCCTCGTGCTCTACATTGAAAAAATCTTTATTTTTAGTGCAGCACGGACTACAGTGAGCAATCCTCAGGTGGATTGTTTCCTTTCTTGTTTCACCCAAACCTCAACGGAGGAGATCGCGTGCAGTGCAGCCTTGTGCCAGTGCAGATTTGAGGCTTCTAAGGGTGTGTGCTCTTCTGTGATTTCTTGAAAGGTAAAAGGGGAAAGAGAAGTGTGCTCGTGTGTTGTTTCATTTGCGGTAAATCTTTGTTACTGCAGGAACTGAGAAAACTTTGACCTCTCCACAGATTAAAGATAGTCTGGAGGAGGTAGAAAACTGAGTTATGAGTGATATTCAGGGTTTTGGCCATAATCTTCATTCTGTAGCTTCTTTGGGTGACCTTTCTTTCAGGTGAGAAATCAGCCAGCTCAGATTTTTAAAGGTAAAGACTAAAAAGTTGCTTTTACAGAAAGCTGAAGTGGAAAATAAAGGCTGTGCTTGATGTCCTCATATTCTTGATGTGAGTATAAACCTCTGACCAGGTAATATGTTTACTGGAGTTTCCTGTAGGCCACTGGCTTCAAGTCATCATGGTATTGGCAGGGAGGACCTTGTCCTTCTGGAGCTGAATGTTTTCGGCCAGCTCCCTGGTTTGCAGACAGGGAAGGGCTGTTGAGGGAGGTAAAATAAATCTTCAAAAGTGACCACTATTTTACAAAGATTTGTTGGCCAGAGATTCTAGAGGATTGAATTAACAAATTCAAGAGTAGCACTGGACTTCTGAAGCAGTAATTAATACCCAAACTGCGTAGATCTGCTGATGGATGATGTGATGTGTGATTCCAGTTGGAAGTATTAATGGGCTTAGCATTTTAAGCAATTTGATCAGATAGTAAATGGTTCAAAAAAGTGGGTTTTGTATATAGAGGCACAGGTTCTTTAATAAAAAAAAAATAGTATTTTTGGTTTCTGTTTTGGAGCTGAGAGGTGGAAAATGCTTAACGGTGCCTAGCCGTGCAACAGATGGAGGGGGAAAAAAGAGAATTTGGCATGCCTCTTAAAATACCTTTTATTAATTTAATGGAGGCAGTTATAGGCTGCTGATTGGACTTTATTAAAGAGTGTATAGTAGAAAAATTTCCTTGACCAAAGAGTATTAAAGTAAAGTAGAATTTTATCCCTTGAAGATTTGAACAAATCTGCTAACTACCAAAGAACTGTCTCCGTTCCCATCCTTAAATAAAAGGGAACTTCTGGTAAAAAGCAAGGATCCAAAAAACATTGCCTTTAAAAAGCTATCTGATACAGCTTAATGCTCTAGGAAGGTCAGAAAGCTACTTGATATATTTGAGGATATTGGGAGTTTGAATCAAAGCAATTTGTTCAAGTGCTTTGATTAGATTTGGGTGCTCTCTTTGTTCCCGATTCCCATTCCTCTGAGGAAGCCTTGCTTGGATGCTGTGCAAGCCTTTGCAAGTGCTCAGATGGTTCTTTGCTTGTTTTTAAAAAGTTATGCAAGTAGGGATATATTTTAATGTTATCACCTGTAAAGAATGTACTGGAGAGATAAACATGTGTTCATATCTCTATATGCAAGTGTTTATATATGAGTATACACACACACACACACACACACATTTATATGTATTTATTTAAATGGCCTGTTCATTGAGGAAGAAACCCCTGGCTAACATTTCATCCTAATTCTCACTGTTTTGCTGTTACCCTTAATCTCTGCATGGACAGCCTGATGTGTTGCTAAGCTTATTCTAACAAGTGAGGTTCATCCTCAAAGTGATGCAGTCTTTCAAAGTATCTGAAGTGTGCAAAAAAAAAACACAATAAAGATTTGGCTAGTGAGAATGGTTTAAAGCTCGCTGTGTGCGTTTGCTTTAAGCAACCTGCTTTATAGAGCCAAAATCTGCAAATTTGGAGCAGTAAGGCCTTGCCGTGTGGACCAGGTCCTTTCTATCATCTCTGCTTCACGTGCGTCAAACACCTTAACTGCTCAAGCCTTAGTTTTTAAGAATTATTGACATGCCTCTGCTTTGAACGTGTGATTGAGAGGGGTATCATCCTGCTGCTCTGTTCTTGCAAAGCCTCTCTGGGAATTAAGACCTCTGTGAACAGCATAGGTGAAGGATAACATTCCTGTGCTGCCACTTCCAGGAAATATCGCTGCCTCAGACTGATTGTAAATGTCTCCTTTTCTTCACTGGTCAAAACTGAAGACTTTTCTGTTCCGTTTCTGTATGTTGGTTTAAACATCACAGTACAGCTTCTGAGCCAGTTTGGCAGGAGGTATCTGACCCTGCTCTACGTTCTCCTATTATTTCACAATCTCAGTTGATGTTTTCGTTACAAATCCAAAATAAGCTTGTGACCAACTGAGTGTTCATTGCCACTGTAGTCAATTTTCATTTAACATGAATGACTACATAGAAATATCATCAAATTATTGAAGTTAGTAATGTTTTCACTTAGATGGCCATTTGTTTGAGGCTCTCAAAAGAGCTATGACCAGGTGATGCCTTTATTGTGCATCCTGATGAATTAAGTAACATTTGTGATGCCTCTGACAGCTTTCACTTTCCTGGCATGTTGCTCTGAAGCTTTTGTGAGCAGTCGAAGTTAAAACCATGAGCTTACTGCACAAAACATAAGTGTCCATGATGATCTGCTCTGAAAATCTTCTTTATGTTGAGGTAATGACACGGCTGACCAAACTGTTGTAGTGTTGCATTCATTTATGGTACCCTTGGGTGCTCTTTTCTGCTTCTTGAAGAATTTTTGCTCTTTGAAGTTCCAAGCAGAGTAGCAGGAATTAACTCCTTGATCTAGCAGAGCTTTTCTTCTTTCTTCATTCATAGTATTCTCAGCAGCTAGTGCTTTAGGACCCCTGAAGTTGCCTCTTCTAAAGCTTAGTGAAAACAGTAGAAAAGGAGATAGAGGATTATTTGATTTTGCTAAAGTGGTCTTGGTGAAGGAGGAGCAAGTCACTACACGTTCAAATTCACTCCTGAGGAGAAGGACTGCAGTAATTTTATTACAGCACTTTGTTCCTGTGTAGCTGTGTCTTAAGGTCTACCCCTGCAACCACTGCAGCATCCTGAAAGCCGAGCTGGGAGGTCTGGCAATCGATAATAGAGCACAGAAGGGAGATGATAAGTTGTGGTTGCACGTGGCTTTGAATTGAATAACTGGAAAGTCACTGAAATGCTGAGCTGGTCATGACGGCCACTTTTGGCTTCCTGCTTTTGTCCCCTCTGTTTGTTTATGGCTGATCTACATGAATTCCCTTAGGATCTACTTGAGTTTTTCACTAATGTCCATCCCTCCCTCTTCTTGGAATAAATATTTACTCTAGTATCTGTGGACAAGCTGGCAGGCGGGTTAGTGCAGGCGTCGCAGTGGATGAGTGTGCTTAAGGGCTCACTCTTGGGTTGTAGGCCCTAAATCCTTGCGATTCCCAAGATGGGAGGAAACCAGCTTGATTGCAGAGAGTTCAAATCTGTGGGGTTGTAAGAGACCTTAATTGCGTGCTTGATATGAAAATTTTCTAGGCTAAATTTGATACATCAGAATGGGAGGATTAGGCCAGGATAATGTTTTAGCAGAGTGCCCTGCAGCGAGATGAGAGTTTTCGGTTCTTGGCCAAGGCACAATGCGGCTGCAGGAGGAAACTGGCTGAAGAGGGGCTCTGGCAGGTGAGGAAATGCAGGCACTTGAATAGAAGATTTTCCAGCCTCCAAACTACCTTTTTCTTCTCTCTGCTATGCCTGTGGAGCTGCAAAACAAGGAGCATTGCCATCTACACGCTGATTGCTTTGGACTTACTTAAAACGTGTCACAAAAAAACCCCACCTAGGAGCTGTCATCTCGTGTAGATCCCGAGAGTGCTGTGTTAGGAATGAGTGTTATCCGCAACGTCCTTCAGCGCTGCCCCGTGAAGTTCAGCATTTAGTGGGGACTGTTGCAGCAAGTAGGAGTGCAGCTATGTAAATACTAGCCTTTCTATTTCATTCTTTGTATGTCCTTTCTTTTTTTTTGCCCTTTCATCTTAGTTTTTGGTCACTATTGTCTGTAAGCTGAGATGACACAAAATAAGGAAGGCTAAGTTTTAAAAAAAACAACAAACCAAAACCCACCTCCTTTTCCCAAGAGTTTCTTGTTAGTATTTGTATTGCATGAAAATTTAATATCTTCTTCCAAGGTGATGCGTGTCTGCTTAAAATGTGAGAAGCTCAGCATGGATAAATTAGCATTTTTATAAACTCATTTTATGAACTCAGGTGCAGAAGGTGAGAACTGTCTTTTTCTTTTCAGCAAAAATAGCTTTTTTGTTGTTTTTTTAAACTATGTTATTTCATTGTGAAGTGAAAGAATAGAGTAACTGTGGCTTCAATTATGGTGCTTTATAAACAGTTATAAAGCTGTAGTGGATTTATTCCTGCTGTTTTTCACTTGTTGGTCTGGCTCTCAACAACGTTACACCGACAGTGCATTTAGCTTCGGTGAGTTACCCCTGATATAATGTATAGCCAGCTGTGTGTTGAGCAGGGGTTTTCTGTCCTATTTTCTGTTCTTCGGTGTCTCTGTGCATGTGGTCGTTATATCCTCCCTTTCACGGGGTTGTAATATTCCGGGTGTTGATGCCGTGGCTCAGTTGCCAGGCGCTTTCACTGCATTTGCCTTATCCGGAGAAAATTTTTAATTGAGGTTCTCCCTGCACGTGCTGTTGGACTTGGTGGCTTGTTACAGTCAAGAACGTGTTTGACTTGTTCCAAAATGAGCTTTTCAAGGTGATTTTGCAAAGGCCTTTTGGTTTCCCCGCCGGAGCTCTGCGTTGCCCGTTTAATGATTCACCTGCAGGGCTGATACCCACGAAGTGCAGAGCCGCGTGTGGCACCTGCATTGACAGCAATATTGGGGCTTAGCGCCCCAAAACGTGTCCTCGGCACCTCCTCCGCTCCTGCGGGGAAGCAGCAGACACGATTCGGAGAAAAAGTTTTAGTCACCGGAAGGCTGAAAACACAACGTCGTGTGTGGCTGTAACGCTGACGGTGCCGCTCGGTGTGCAAGGGAATAAACATAAAGGGCGGGGGGGAGGGAAAAAGGACCTATTCAGAATTGTGAGCAAACATGAAAACTTGCTGCTCTGCAGGAAGAAAGGTTTTGAATTCGCAAGTAATATGTCAGGAAATAATTAGTTTTGGAGTTACTGATGGCTCTGTGTTTCTTTTTTTTTTTTTTTTTTTCTTCCAAAATGAGATTAGGAGCTGACATAACTGCACGGTCAATTGCTTATTTTTCTAATAAAATTTGAACTGAATTTATTGTTGTGCGAGATATGCGCTGTACTTTGAGAGGCAGTTATTTATAGAGCCTGCGTGCGTGCCTGACAGGATGCTAGTGCATTTTTGTTAGCGGATTGATTTATTGCATTCGAACACAACAGAGGGAGATCTTTAAATTTAGGTCAATCAGTGTCTGTTTCTCAGAAGTGCAGGTTGCAGAGATGCTTTAAAGTCGGTGTTTTTCATTCTGGGAGCAGTAATGGGTGTTTAAATAGGCCCTCCCTTAACTGTTGGAGTATGAATCATTTTGAGGAGGTGTAGAAGTGGTTCAAAGTCAAAAACAGAACTTAAATTCCTGCCTGTGCACCTGTTTTTAAAGCATCCGTTATAATGTTGTTGGTTGTCCTCTTTCTTCTAGTGGATGTTGCTGAGGTTTGTAGAGCGGATATATCTGATTTTATATCATGAGCCTAAAGAAAAATCAGAACTATGCAGAACTTAGTAGTATTAAAATAATACTTCTTGGATCGTCTGCTGCTGTGCTTGATAACTTGAGCTGTTGTAGAAATTGTTGGAACAGCAGACAAGTGTTGGGTCAGTGCATGTATAATTCCCTAATGCAAAGGGCATAGCTAGCAATTTGTGTACAAGGTTTTGAGTGAGAGGAGGGGGATTTGGGTTTCTGGTGGAAAAAGGCATTGCGGAATCAGGCTGTAATGACTTAGGAGCCAGTAACTTTTCCAATGTCACCTGAGGAAAAGGGGTAAGGGGACTCCTCTCCTGCAAAGACAAAAGGAAAGAATAAAGAAAAGATGAAATTTAGCCTGCGCTTATCAACATAAAACGTTGCAAGGCATTCTTCCAAAACTTGCATAAAGGTCAGACCAAAACGGGTTGCTCCGATTTGGATTTTGAATTGTATAGTTGAGCAGCTACATGGTTACCTTGCCTGACGGTGGCTGTAGGTGACTAGAAAAGGACAGTGCGAAAGCCAGCGTTGAAATTCATTTTCTCTTCAATCCTGCCAGAACTGTGTTTAATCATATGAAGTTGTCTGCATTTTACTTTGCAAGGCTTTTACCATATTGCCTTCATGTTGATAGGAGTAATTCCCTTGAGAGGAAACCCCTCTCAATTTTAGAACTCAAAAAGAAATGCAATTCATGGGAATCATCCAGTTGTCTTAGTATGATTTCCCTATTTATCAAACAGGGCCAGGTTATTTATATGTTTAAAAGATATTATGGTGTTGATATTATTTACTCAGGAATTTAGAGGTTTAAAAGTGTGTTTTAATGGCTGATTTGCATGGCAACAGGCATCCTGCTTTTTTTGACTATTCTTAGAACAGTTCTGTCCTACCAAAGAAGTGTGGTTAATGTTACTCCAAATATGCCTAAATCATCTTAACTGAGTGTTATGGAAAAGGATATGGTGAGTTAAAAGTGATCAAGTTGAACTGTGATTGTAATTTCTGTATTCAGTACTGCAGGAAGCTGCCATATAGAATTAAAAGAAAGAAAAGAATCACCGTACAGAAATTGCATTACCTGTTCAAAACTGGCCCACGTATCGGATCATCTGTCCTGGACGAGCTGTAGGAAACAGGGTTTGCTCCTTTCAGAAGGAGAGGGATGTGCGAGGTGGGACATGGCGGTGAAGAAGACATCTCTTCCTCATCCTCAGCCTCCTGATCTTTGAGCATCTCAAGGTAGCAAGGACTGAACCATCCAGATGAAGTTGCCAGTGAAGACATCTAGGGCAGCAGTTGGGAAGGCAATGTGCTGTGTGTGCTTGGTGACATGCCCTGAATTTAGGGAATTGTAAAGGGAAGGAAAAGAGCAGTGATGCATAATGTGATCCAGATACTTCACTGCTCCCAGCTTCTTCCAACCTGTGGGCCTCTTCTGTAGCAGTCAGTAGATGAAAAAGTCAGCTTCCATCCTTCACGGAGGAAGTCCTTGTGTTTCAGGTTTAGGAAGGTTTATAGGATGCTGTAGGCAAAGCTTGAGTTGCTGTAGTGTCCTGTAACAGAATAGTTTTGTGGATCATGTGTCCCTAAGCAACAGGTTTCACACTTAAATTTAAGTGTAGTTAGGTGTAGGAGGTTTCCCTCAATACAGGAGGAAGTTCACTGCTGTAAATGGTATCTGGGGTTTCTCTGTCACGTCTAAAGAAGAAAACCTATTCATTCTGAGGCCAGGAGAATTTAGTTTACCTGTGTGATAAGAATAGTATGAGGTGCCATGACTAATAAACAAACTGAACTTGAGAACCCCTGTGGGAATCGGGGGCGGCGATGAGCTCACAATGAGATAAAGATTTACTGGAGGTCAGGACTGTGACTTGGCATGGGTTGCTTTTACTTTAAACTTAAATTAAACTTTGAAAAAAAAATCTGATAGCTATAATTTTAATTGGGTTAAAAATAAGTATATGCAGTGACCTTCTGGCACTGTGACAGAGGTCCTTCTTTCTGTTAATAATTTAGAGGGGCAGTCATTCCATAGAAGAGAGTCTTTCTTAATGGAGTGTCTTCATAAGGTTTTCCCTTAGTTATACATATTCATTATTAGCTCTTGAATATATAGACAAAGTCTTCAATAAAACAAGCTGGAAAAGTTTGGCCTTGGTTAGTCTCGCAGTACTGTAAACCTCTGTGTGAAATGAAAATAGTATGTGCCATAATTTCCAACTTTTTTGGTTGTGATGGGGAATGTTCTTTTCTCAGTTTGCTTTATGTCTCTTTAATGTAAAATACTCCTAGCCCAGGTGAAACTGTACAATTACCTAGGTGTGGATTTAAAATAAGAGTTGTCCCAGTCACTTCACGTTGCTTTGTACATGATGGAGTTGAAGAGGCCAGAATAAAGCCTAGATCCACGATGTGCAAGTTTGCTGAAGGTCATTTTGAGTTCCTGGAAAGCAAAGCCTAGAATGGAGGTTTTGATGCCCTAACCCATTTCCTGGGGTCTGAATAAAAGTGTTACCAAAATTGTTTCGGTACAGCTTTTTCAGTGCTTTATATGACATACAAGGTTTATATTAAGGTACACTGAATTTAGGAAACTACTTCAATGAGGAGAGAGAGGACACCAAGAGATTGATTCTACAGAATTTTATTCAAGATCATTTGCAATATTTTATGTGTAGTATCAGCCATCTTCTCATACAAATCTTGTGATCAAAGGTCTTTCTGATCATATAGAAATCACCTGCAAGACAAGCTTATTGGCACTGTTACTGTTTGAACACTTACATGTGCAGTAACCTAAACCCAAACATTTCACCTGTAACGTTTTTACATTAAACCAGATTTGGGATCTAAAAATACAATTCCAAGTGTTATGAGTTGCCTTTGAGGAAGACTATCCGTGGAGTACATAGGAGTTGACCATACTAACATAGGCCTTGGCTATTTTAGGTTGCTTATATTAGCTGATGTGTCTATGTGGTCCTCAGTGATATTCCATCTTCAGAAATATTTCTTCATGAGCTTAGCATTTGCGGATGAGGCCACAGAGAGTGTTAGTGTTGTTTTTTTCTCCTGTTTTAGCTTGTCAGTGATGCTGAAGACAAATCTATGGTGACAAATGGCATTGAGATTGAATATGATGAAAAGAAGCATGTGTGGATCAGACATTTTGTTCATTTACATAGTCAGGATTTGGACCTTCATTTCATACCTATTTTTTTTTAATGAAGGTTCAATTGAGAAGGCTCTAGCACACTTCTCCAAGAGAATTAATGTAGGATAGAATTATAGGATTGTTTTATGAACTGGTTAACTGCTTTGAAGTCTAATTGATTCAGTACAGCAAGTAGATGTTTTCAGTCCTTGTGGAGTGACACAGGAGTGTTTCAGACTTTCGAAGCAGTTCCGAGTCTTACCTGTCAATTTAAAATTGGTAATTGGGAGCTATTTTCTATACCACTGTTTTAGGGAGTGCAGGGTTCTTTCCTAAGCTAACTGTTAATGCTTATCGTAAGGACTGGAAATGAGAGTGTGTTTATGTATATATGATGTCTTATTTGTGTTGTAGGAGTATGTAGAAACCCTAGTCATAACATTTAGATCATCTTCCCCCTAAGATATTCAATGTTTTACATCTTCGTGATCGTTTGTATCAGCAGAATTCACATTCACTGGTTCAAAACAGATTTTCTGGCTTTTTCATTACTCTTCTTTTTATCTTAATGCCTTGGTTAGGTTTTTGGAAGTCCCGTTATCCTCTATAGCCTTAATTCATTTTTGAAAGCACTTCTACGTGAGTGGAAATTAAATTTTGCTCTTAGGCAGGTAGACTTTTCAGAGTATTTTTAAAAATAGGGAGGGTGAACAGCTGATCATTGAAAGTAACATTAGTTTGATTATAAACCAAGTCTTTCCATTGCAGAATAGCCATGTGGAGTTGCCTGTATTTAAAAAAGGGCTGCACAAAATGATCTGCTTAACTACAGGCCTGTGAATCTGTCCTTGAGAGTGAAAAGGGCTTTAGAGCATATGTTAAAGAAAAGAATAAATTGGAGACAGATGGAAGAGGCCAGCGAGGTTTGCCGTTTGTATGATGTGCTCTTTTAAACAGGATGCATCTTTGACAAGAAAGGTATGATATGCATGGGGGGATGTTGTTAAGCATCCTTGGGATGAGGACACCTGTAGCAGGTAAAAGCCGTATGGACTTGGGAAGCCTATTTAATTCAGCACTACGTGGAATATTATCGAAGCAGAGAAGTTGGACACCGTTGCATGATGTGTAAAGACGTCTTTGGTAAGATAGGAAAATTGTCTTATGCTGACAACTAAGTTCATCTCCATTCTGTGGCTTCTGTTGGCATAAAATGAACCAACTGCTTCTCAAAGGAGAGGTGTTGAAGGGGGGCAGATGATTAGATGTTAAGTCCGTAGATTTTTTTGTTTACACAGAAGCATTTGGTGGGAAGTTGGAGTTGGAACCACCTTGATGTTTTTGTTTATGGCCTAGTTGATGTTTATGGATTATATTTGGTGGTGACGTTGTTGGGAAGAATGGGTACGGAGACCAGATGTCACCCTGGAAGGCAGGATGACCAGGAGAACTGCAGTGATGGAGCTGAACTGAAACAGACTTGTGCAAAGCAGCGTGGCCCTCATGGTGATTTACAGAAAACTTCCCTTACAAAGAATTGATTGGAAAAAGGTGCAGAAACAAGAACATCTGTAAGAACATCTGTAGGATAATGTATATTTCTCATCTTCTGTGGTCATACGCCTGAAGAGAAGGATGAAAGCAGCTGTGGAACCCTAACCTCAGAGGAGCTCCCAGCATCTGGGCAGAGAGTAACCGAATTCATTTCGCGGTGGAACTGGATGAGCCTAGGGAAGGCCATTAAGTGATAACATCTTCCTATCATGGAATGGCTGAGGTTGGAAATGACCTTTGGAGGTTATGTAGTTCGACCCACCTGCTCCAGCAGGGTCACCTAGAGCACCTTGTCCAGGATTGTGTCTCCAGCTGGCTTTGGAACATCTCCAAGGAAGGAGACTCCACAACCTCCCTGCGCAACTTGTTCCAGGTCTCTGTTACTCTCACAGTAAAGGAGTTTTCCTTTTAATACCTGTTAACACAAGAGGACTCATCCAGTCTTGTTTGGTGACATGGATGAGGTTTGGCTATAGGGTTGTTTTGTCCAGTGATCAGCAGTGTCTCTTGCTTTCAACGGTTTCTCATTGGTATAAAATATATAAATAGGTAGGATTACAGCGCCTCACAGGCACTAAATATAAACTCTCTCTCCAATTACCAAGCGTGCACTTTGCCAAGCCTGTAGTGCTGGTCTTGTGATGTGGAAAAAAATGGAACAAACAAGGTTTTTTGAAACAAAATAAGTGTCGATGTTTAATCTGGATAGTTTGGTGATTCACTTCAACAACAACAACAATCATCTGATGATCTTATGCATCACTCAGCGTGATGCCTGGTGGAACTGGCACCTGATAAGATGCTCCACAGGGTGGAAGCCAATAATTGCCCCTGCCTTTTGTCATGAAGTCTGCCTTGGTAAAAGCCATTAGACTGTATTAGAAAACTAATTTTGCCATTTTTTTCTGTTGCACCTTCCTATGTAGCTAACAGCTTAGCCGTGTAGATCGGAAGCAGTTGTGGGTATTTTGCTTTCTAATCTTGTCAGCATGTCAGTATGTTCTCAAATAGAAAAACAAACAAACAAACATTTTTTTTCCATTAAGATTTTAGCTGTGGCAAAAGGTCGTACAAAGGAACACCCTCGCATAAAAAAAAAATACAGCGAAATAATGTGAAGTTCTTTTGGTGTGAACAATTTTTGTACCCCCAAATCACCATTTTAGGAAGCCTGATGTTTTGAGGGCCTTTGAGTAGGCTGTTCTGCATATAGAAAATTAGTTTCCACTAAGTCCTTTTTTTCAGTATTTGCCTTACATTATATATATTTAAGTGAAAGGTTTTATGTTGTTGAGGAAGGCTTTTGCTGCAAGTTGTTTTCTTCTGATTTTTGGTCATTGGTGTGGCAGACCGGAAAGTACGTATAATTACTCTTCATATGTTAACAGTTGTGTATTTTAGTGCTGATAGGATCGAAATAGCCAATTCGAGCCTTTTAGCTTTCAATGATTTGCAAAATTCCAGGAAAATAGGAATGATGACACCTGCGCAACAGCAGTTATGTACCTCATAATTTTTATGTAAATTTGCAGTAAGGCATATTTTAAAATTACTCTGAAAGCCCAGTTGTTTTTATTTTCTGTGCTTTTATACTGGTTGTGACCTTCCTCTTGGGATCAAGAGTGATTAATATAACTCGCAAAGCGATGTTGTTATGGCCAAACCACTGCGCAGTTACTGCTGTATAATTTTCATGTGCTGCTTCCCTGCCCTGAGATGCTCTTCTAAAACGTTGATCTTAACAAGGCACCGATGCTGGGTGAGTATTCTCTTTTCAGATGTGGAAATTTGAAGAGCTGAGGTGAGATGCTGAGGGCTGTGCAGTGAGTTAGCGGCAGGGCCAGCCTGCAGGATCCCAAACCTTGTTTAACAGAGCAGGACGTGCTGCAGACACGTCGCAGCGCTGCTCACAGGGAAATAATTCTGTCTCCGGGGAAGTGGGCATGAGCAGGCATGGGGAAAAGGTTTGGTTTCCAGCTCACTGCAGAGCCGTGAGGATCACGGGCGACCTAGAGCACCTAACCTAGTGTCAACGCAGCGGCCGTGGCTCTCCCTGTGCGCCGCTCACACGCGAATTACTTATTGATTGTTGGGCCAGGCAGCATTAACGGGATGAAATGCTCCGTCTCGTCTGGGCATCACGGCTGCCGTGCAGCTAGGAACCCAATTTGCTTGGGCTCGAAAGCAGCAGCAAGCAGCACTGTGTTTAATTTGCAGAATTTGCGTGAAGAAGATGCCCTGTTTGCTGTCTTGCTGCCCCGTTGTGTCCTGGATGGGATAGTTTAGTAACTGCCTTTGGCAGAGGTCTGTGTCTGCTTCCAAGGGTTTCGTCTGCTTTGCTGTTGGTGCAAATCTTTAGGATGTAGCATTAAAACTTCTGCTTGCACACATGGAAAGTGGTGGCCAGAGTCAAATGTCCACATGAGCAGCCGGGCGTTTGTTGTTGGTCGGTTCTGCCTTTCCCCATCTTTTACAGGCCTGCCCTTTTGGACAGTGATATAAGACAGGGGACAGTGCTGTGATTCCTTACACATTTGGCCACTCAGGTATAAACGCTGCTGGTCCCTATTGCTCTGGCTGTTCAGCTGCCCGTTAACCTTCGTGTGGAGCAGTGGGACTGCCGGGACATGCCGTACCTAGGGCAGCGGCTCCCACCCATAATGCTTAACTAGTGGCAAGTGGTTAACGGTGCTTTCATTTCACGGCTAAAATTTAAATCAAATTATAGCCAGGGGAAAGGACGTTGCATGGTTTGGGGGTGATTGGGGCCTTCAAACTCTGGTTGTTAAACTTGGGGTGAGATATGTGGCCCATAGATGAAGAGTTAAGTAGTCGACGGCTTGAGCTGTGTGTTTTTTGCCTTCCCCAAAATAGGGATTGCAATTAGTGGAGCAGCTTGAGCGCAAGCCAGTCTGAACAGGCTGGCTCGTCTAAATAAGTGCTTAAAGCAAGTGTCACCTCCCTTTTCCCAAAACAGCCTTTAATAAATAAATATATTAAATAAGGGGATGCGAAAAGCTCAATATAGTACCGCAGCGCTCTTGGCAAGTGAGAAAGCTTCTCTGTGCCGATAGGATAGGGAGTGGGGGAAAAACAAGTCATGTCCCCATCGAAGGGATGGTCTTGCTGAATGCTCTCGTCCCGGAGCATCTCCTGGGCGTCGGGGACCTGCTTTCATGTGGGCCCTCCCTTTGCTCCCCGTCCTCCACGCTGAGATGACGGCCCTGCCTGTCGAGGGACCAAAGGGCTCCAGCGCAAACCGGTGTTTGGCGAAGCTTGGAAACGGCTCGTGTGGGTGTTGGGTTTTCCAGGAAAGCCTCGTGCAGCCTCGTGCCCATTGAATCCATCTGGCCACCTTGAACCAAAAAAAAAAGACGCTGTGTGCAGGTCTCTGTTTATACTTTATACGGTTAAACAAGAGTGTAGAAGCAAAGCTGTCCCTGAAACCTTTTGCATCCCGGGACTGGCATGTTTGCCTTGTTCATGTGTCAAAGATGGAATTTATCGCTGTTGTTGCTTGGCTGCTTCGGCACCGGGCCATAAATTATCTGCAACGGAGTCATTTAAAGCACGATAGACAAGAGGAAGTTCTTGACCTCGGCATCCGTGGATGCTGCCGCGCTGAGGTCTGCAGAGCATCCTAGCCAGAGACACGTGCTCGCTGATGTGACTGTTCTTCCTCCTCCGGAGCGCTTCTCCCGAGTTCTTTTCCAGTGGAAAACCAGGATGAGGACAATCCCTTTCCCTTCCAGTTTCCCTTAATAAGGAGCGTGAGCAGCACAACACACGTACAAAATGAGTTGTTAGCGAGCACGCGCCCGTCCAAAGCGTGTCACCGGAGCGAGGAAAGAATTTGCCATGACTAAGGCCTAAATAACCGGGTGGGATTGGTTATTTTTAGTGCAGTTAAAATGAGACGAAGCCTGTAAATCACTCTCGCTCCCTTAGCGAAGAGAAGAAGCTATTTCAAAACTCTGCAGAAGCGGCGTGGAGCCACTGTCTTTGTTTTTGTTGTTAAAAATCTGTTGGGAGCAGATGGAATTTAATTTTTTTGGGTTGTTTTTTTTCCCCCCAAAGCTGTCCAAGAATAACTCCTTTTTTAAAGTCATTTCGGAGGCGATGTGAAAGGTGCATATGGCAAAGTTGGAGCTGGAACCCATGCGCTTCGTACTGATGCCTTCCCTGGGGCAGCTGCCCCTATGCAGCTCCTGTTCAGGCTGCTGCACTCGAGGGACGCTCCCAACTGCAGGAATTTTGGGGTTGTCCAGCGTAAAACAAATAATCTGTCTTGTAAAATTTGCTTTAAAGAAGTATTTAAAGAAATTGCTAGCAGATTTGGGCTTAGGAAACTTGTGTGTCTAGTCTGCTGCTAGGGCTGCTTTGGTAAAGGCTGTAAACTCCACTTTGTTTGCAAATGAGGGCATCTTCTTGCAGATTTTACTGTTTCTTCTGAAAGTAAAATGATATCCTACAGCATTTGCTGGATGCAAATGCATTTAAAAAAGCACTTTCTTTGGGGGGGAGCTTTTTTGGATGACTTCTGCTGTTTCCTCAATGCACCCTAAGGAGAAGCAAGGCAGGTTTTTTCATAGACGAGGATGTACCTTGATGAGGCAAAATTCGCTACAGATTGTTAAATTTAGTGCACTATTTTATTTAACAAACTGTAGCAGTTGAGGTTTCGGCGGCCTAAAAACCCCTGACTTGCTAAGGGATGCAAGGCCTTAAGTCATATCGATACCTTCTTGCTCTTCACAGCGAGGAAGAGGAGCGTGGCTCCACGTTCGAACAGCACCTGCTGCTCTGGCTGCTCGAGTTCAAGGCCGTTGAATTACTACATGTCTTTCACACTTGCTTTATTTCCACAGGTCTTCAGTAAAATGTTTTAATGGCCTGAATAGTGCTGGGTACCTTCGTTCTTCCGACTGTAAGAGCTTTGCGGAAGAACTCAATGGGGCTTAAACCTTAAGCCTTCCTTGGCTTAAACCAGCCCTAGGAAGCTTTTAATAACATAGTTGGCATGATTGAATAACATTTCCTTGAAGCTTCTCTTCTGCATTCTCTTGAGCCATGATATGGGCTTCATGTTTGGTTACAGTCAGAAAAAGTCCCCTGATGAATAAATGACACACAAAAGAGGGATATTTGACAACCCAAAAGAGCATTCAAGGAGCTGATCAAAGTCAGAAGGGGCTGTTGGCTTTTCCAAGGGTTTTCTCAGCCGTTTCCCTTTCCCTGACGAAAGGGGAGGGTTTGCATACGTGGTTTTGTGCTCGCGTAATGCACAGCTGCCTTGCTCTGCCCTTCCTCCTCTCAGCATTTGCCTAGTTGAACACGCAGGTGGGCATTAATACATGGATGCTAGAATTGCATTTTGATGGGTGATGAATTCTCGAAGAGCCTTATGATTAAGTACAGCTTTATTTCGTTCCTTTTTTCTCCTTGTTTGCTTCCTGAATGCCGTATTTTTGTTTTCCGCGTTGGAATATAACCCCTTTAGGCAGGAGCTTGGCTCTGCTTAAGAACAGGGAACTTCTCAGTGAAGCTCATTGCATCCCCCTTCCTTCAAAAAAGGTGTTTTAAGAAGCATTCAGTATTTTAGTTCCTCTTGTTTCTACTTCAGTAGAAATTGCTTTGGTTAAAAATGAATCATTTGGGGAAAATACCTTTTTTTTTTTTTTTTTTTCTCTAAAGGTCATAAATCATTTTTTTTTATTACTGCCATTAAGTATCTATCAAAATAGCAGTCCATGGGATAGGAAGATCAGCTGGCTTGGGCTGGGAAATTTATAAGGGGAAATAAAAGACAAAAAGGGAGAGAGGCCTGACGCACTAAATGCTTGTAGAGCGCGATTGCAATTTTGCACAAAGTGTTTATGTACAAATAAAGTCCCTACTGCCATGTGAAACCTGAAATTTGAAGAAATGCCTCTTCGTGCTCATCTGCCTGTCCTTAGGGTATTGCCAGTTGGAAGATGAACGTTGCTTATTCATGTTATAAAAGTAGCTCTGCCTCCCCAGTTGCCTCTGCCCAACTTAATCCAAAAATTTGGGTTATTTTTATTAGAAGGATGTGATGCACTTTCCCCTCTCCCTCCAAGTAATCCCTTGTTTGCCTCATCCTTAAAGCCAAATAATCTTCCCTTCTTTTAGACTGTGATTTTTTTTAAAAAAAATAGTATAGCTGATGTGAGGAGCAGGATACCTTTGGGGGTTAATGTGTATTCCTCTGTGTAATGAATGTGGATGCTTTAGGGGATTGTGTGAACATACCCGCTTTTTCCCGTTTCTGCCAAGTTTTAAGAAAAACATGCATGTACATGTTGTGTTTTTCTTACTACTACTAAGAGCTTATTATTGAGGTGCAATTATATTAATATTTTATCTCAGAGTCTTTATTAGATGTAATATTTTCTTCCAAGCTTGCTTTTGGATGCTTATTTACCCAGTGCTGCCATCATAGGTCACTAGTATCAGAAGGAGCTGGAAAACCCCTCTGTGAGCAGGAAAAACCCTTTCCTGCTTGTTTTTTTTTGGACTTAGCAAGTTGCAAATCCTCGGTGGAAAGTGGCCCAGCGATGAACCAGGGTAAGCAAATCCCGGCTGCCCAAAACACATGTTGCAGCCTGGAATTCCTCTCCTGACGTCAATTCCCTGCTCTTTGCATGACCTTCCTCTTGCTACCTTAACTGGTTAACTGCTTTGGATCTATTAAGTGGGACTATTAGTTAGGTTCACAACCCCACAGCAGATTTGGAAACATCCCTATGATTTCTATCTGAGGATCGTCATCCAGATCCTTTTTTTTTTTTTTTTTTTTGATCAGGACCAAATGGGATTTAACCTTCATACCAGGCTGCTTTCTATTTTTTTTTTTTCCTTAAGGAAACTGTTTTCTAGGCAGGTAACACACTTAGTAGCTTGGACTGTTTTTTGAATGCCAGGCAGAAAATAAAAGGTATTATTTCTCTCCCAGCCAAGAAAGTGGGTCAGGTTGTCATATTTATTTATAGAAAGACTCGATATTTTCGTTTTTGCTTTTTAGTGGGAAGCTGATCTTTGGCTGGGATGTTTCTGTAGATGCTGCTAGCAGTTACAGTGCTCTGCAGCTGGCCCAGAAATGGGCGGTGGAGGGGGCCTCATTCCTGGGGCTGCTCTGAAATTCCACATATTTTCACCTGGAAGGTTAAGTCTGCAGCTCAGCCTCATTTCATTTGCAATACAAAACATGTGTAGCAACAAAGCTCGTGTTTAAACGTAGCAGTGGTAACACAAAAGCTTATCAGAGTAAAGTGCTCCTCGACTGGGAAGGATACAGAATCATATCTCAGTTCTGAACATGCACGGTTTTAAAAATTGTAATTACGATGCCATAGACACAAGCTGCACAGGTGCGGTGCCCTGTATTTTAAATGCTTATGCCTATCATTTCAACTCGCTTTGGAGTGATGGTGCATTTCAAATTTGAGGAAAAACTGCTGAAAAATCCTCAGGCAAAGCCAGAGGGCTCTCTGCGGCTGTGTGGGAATTGCACTCAGCTTTGGAGCAGAAAGGAGGGCAGGCTGGGGTGATGCGAAGTTGACTGCTGGAAAAATGGATTCAAGCTGGCAGAGCCAAAAGTGCAAACTGCATCCTGCATGGGCTTGAATGACCCACTTGGAGGGTTGTGCTGGCCTTCCTCAATCCTTTCGTCTAGGAAGGTTGTGAAGAACTTTCCTACACGAGCGTTACAATGTTCCAGTTGATGTAAATTGAACTTGTGTGTAGTGTAAATAAAATTACCCTAATTGTCCTTTACCCTGCTGCGAGTTGGAAATCTTGTATGCAATAGTCTGAATAGTACAAGCAAAAGTTCTTGCACAGAAAAAGTACTTACTAAAAGAGTGAATGATGGTGAATTTAGATTAATAAAGGATCCTACACCCCAAATAAACCAAAACCTTAGGATTTGGGGCAGATGTCTGACAGAAGCAAACTGGAACTTGGACAGAGATTATTTTAAAATACATCAACAGTTTGCAGCAATGCTGCTCAGTACCTTTAGAATTTCTTTTTTCTTTTTGTTTTTTTCCTTGAAAAATGTACTTCATCTAGGCTACCAACTGTGTCTGACGTATTGCTGGAAGTCAGGCTGGCTCCTCTAAAGCAGTGAATTTATTTGATCTTCCCTGGTAAACCTTGATAGAGCCCGACCAGCTGTGGAGCTCTTTCCTCGTTTGTTTGGCTGCCTTTGATGATTCTCTTTGACGCTCACAGCGCTGGTTTTTCCCCTTCCTTCAGCCATGCAAGTCGTTGGGGTTTGGCAGCGTCGAGGCCGTTAGCCCAGGTAGGACTGAGTATTTGCGCGAGCTCTTGGCCCAAGATTGGGAGGATTCATTCTGCCGTCGTGTGCAGTGGAAAGGAGGGGGTTGTTGTTTTTCTTTTTCCATGGCGAAGTTAGGTGCTTTGTAATCCATGAGCTTTATTTGCTCCTGCTCTGCGTGGCTGGTTCTGCTTGCCAGGTGTGAAGCAGACAACGTATTGCTGTAAACTCCGGCTGTTTGAGGACCCCCGGTGAAGGATGCGAGCCGAGCTTTTTTCAAGGCACTTGCAGCTAAATAATCTTTATTTCAAAGAAATAGGCCAAGATCCAGTAAAGGGATTTGTGAACAGATGGGGAAAGCGTAGCACAACTGTGAGATCCGTTTAATAAGCAACTGTTTGAGCGCGCACCATCTGCGTGGCCACCGACTCAGGTGCCGATGTGGTGCAGACAGCGCTGCTTAGAGAGGACCTAACGAAGTGGCCTTTTACCACGGGAGTGTTTCTGCACACAATAAAAGCACTGCACACTGTGCTCTGTTCGTAAGGAAAAAGGATAAAGGAATTGTCAGATAATTAAGATTGGAATTGCTGTGGTTTGGAGGAGGAGACCGAGGTCTCGATAATGCGCGCAGTGATAGTAGCCTTGACCACAGAAAGTGGCCCTTCAAATACAACGCTGCTTTAAAGAAGAGGCTCCTGCGGGGTAAAGATCCTCCTCCTCCTCCCAGTTTGAGTGGATTTGTGGAATTTGCAGTAGTTGAGATGCAGAAGGAGGTTGAGGTTTGTGCTGCAGCCTGGGTGTGTGGGTCTAGCTGAGGTTATGCGGCGTCACTGAGCTAGGGCAGGAAATAAAGATATAGGAAGATAGCGATCTATATTTGGGGTATTTTCTGATTGAGTTTAATTGCTGGACAAACTCGATCAGGCAGGAAGAGGCAAGAACTTCAGGTGAATCTAGACTGGGCTTCAAATATTGCATCTGCGTTCAGATGTTCTTGCAAGGTAGCCTCTAACCCGAGGTAGGGGTGAAACACCTGTATCTTTGGGGGTCCTGAACCCAGCATCCACTTTTGCGGTGCTGCTGACATGCCAGGAAATGGCAGAGGAGAAGGACACCAACTTTTTCTTCATCATTTGTGGTGTTGGCTTGCTGAGGTTGGGCAATTTGATGCCTTATCAAACAATTTGCCCATGGGTTCAGTTGTTTTACCTATTATTATAATTTTGTGTTCTGGGTAAGAAAGAAAACAAATCTCTTCAGTAAAGAGGAGCTGAAATACATTGCCAGGAAATCCCTTTGAAATTCCTCTCTTTCCCTGGCAGAAGCAGTTCACAGCTCCAGGGCGGTGCTGGCAGAGGCACAGGGCAGCCAGAAAGGGACAGCTTGGGTGACATTCATTTTCTGTGAGAGCCAAAGAGCAGGAGCTGGGCCCAAGTGCCAAGGGGAGCTTAGTGGAGTTGCGTGTGGCCACCTGAAGGGCCGCTGTGCTTGAAAACACCTGGTTTCTACCTTGTCAGGTGAAGGTGCTTAAGACCGGAGCTCATCACTTGTACACTTGTTACATATCTTAGGCTGTAGACGTTCACTCCGTGCCCAGAAGCTTGTCAGATTGAAGCACGTCTTTCAAGAGCGAAGCGGGATTAAGGAGGCTTGTAAGCATCGTTCCTGCAGGTTGTGGCTTAAACAGCAGAGCTGCAATGATACGTTTCGCCTGATAAAATTTCTCTGCCCATCCTCTCCCAGACCGTGTTGGGATTTTCAGTCTCTGCCCTTATCTCCCATCAGCAGGCAGGAAATCGCTTTCTGTATTTTTACATATCTCGCACTGAAGGGCAAAGCTAATCTGTCCTTTGAAGAAACCCTGTCTCCCATATCAAATTAACTGTGTCAGTCACTTGATATTTTTTTTTTTGAAGCAAGAGAGCTCTTTAGCATCAATTCAGCTGTACCGCGGAAAGCGTGATGAAAATAGAAGCTATTAAGTGGAGAGCGTGACTGTCACGTCATTTGGACCTCTTTGCTAGGGTGAAATCGGCTGTGTGACGCTCAGGGACCCTGAAGGAGCCGGTTTTCTCCCAGGAACCCAGGGGTACATGATGCAGAGGATGTTTCTACAAGCCCTGGTGTAGCCAGGGCCATTGGAGAAAAGGTGAAGACACTCTCAGCTGAGCCAGACACCATCCAGAAGCTCTGACCCTAGAGCAGGTGCCATCACAGAACAGGGTCACCCTGGCACCGGGTGCAGGAAGCAGCATGATGCTCCATGGAGGACAACCTGGAAAAATAATCAGAGGAGCAAGCAGTGATCTTGCCCCCTTAGCTGTAGGGTCAAGGTGATTAGATTTGGTACTCCTAGTATTAGGGTTGCAACAGCAGCTTTTGCATGAACTTGCTCATCTCAGGGATGTTATCTCAGGCGCACTGGGGACTTGGGGCACGTACAAGCTTGGCTGGATTCTCTCTACACATGGTCTTTAATCTGAGACCTGTTGCTTTGTACATTAAATCCTTATTCAACCTGGTTTTCCAGGAGCATCTTTACCTTTCTCTGTGTGAGACCTGATATGTAATTACTGATTCCTTTCTACCTGCTACTAATGATGTTTTTCCTCACCCGTGGTGAGACATTGAGTTGGCAGAAGAGGGAACTTGGCTGTTATACCTTAGAAATTAAGGGAATAGATGCAAAGATTTAGTTGATACGTTTCTGCATCTTGTATGTGGCTCATTCCACGTCTGTAAATCTGTAAATTAGGGTATTTGCTTATGGCACACCATAAAACAACAAACCCTGCATGCAAAGACTGCATTTTTTGAGAAGATGGACAAAGCTGAATTGTTAATTGCTCCAGGATAAAATGCCGTTGTTCTGCTAATAGCCTCCAAGAGCCCTTTCTTTATTGGATGTAAATTGGAATTTAATAGAAACAAGGGCTTTTAATTGTGGTATTCTTGAGGCAGTGCAACAGCACTTGGGAGAGAGAAGGAAAACTTATTGTTTGCATCAGGCTCTAGTTTTAGTAACCTCAAAATCGGGATGAGGAGCCCATTATTTTTGTGGCTGACGAGGGAGGATGCGGTTGCGTGCCCTGGCACGGAGTGTCTGTGTCATGAAAAGCAATTTTGAGATCTCAGACCATTTTGAGATCCACTGATGGTGTCTTAGAGAGGTTAAGGCTTGACATGCAGCATGAACAGAATCAGCCTGCTTACACCTGGGTGCTGGAGGAAGGGAAAGCTGCATCTCCTGGTTTCTGCTTCTCCCCATGAAAATATAATATTCATCAACCCACTACCACCCTGTCCTTTGCCTTTAATTTTGCTGTTTTTTAGAAATAAGTGCCTCAACAGGATTTACTTCAAAGTTATAAGGTGCTCGTGAGTTTTGGACTATCCTGCACTTAACAGCAAGAAGGCTGCTATGTTAGATCATGGATTTGACCCTTTGCCTGCTTGTGTAGCTGTTGTCTTTGTAGGAACTTGGGCAGTGTATATTAATTTATATTTGAAAAATACACTTCTTGTATTAACTGTTATTTGCTATTTCACCGTTAATTGCTATTTTCTTATGTTGTTATTAAACCCATGTGTATTTATCTGAGTTGCTTTGGCGCTCAGGAATTGCTTTCCACCTAATGCTGTCCCAGGAGATGCCTCTGTTGGCAGCAGAGATTCTTGCATTAGCATCATGCTTTTTGGGGGACTGCCAGAACCGGAGAGCAGTATCTAAATACAACAGAATCCTTTCATTTAAAATACTTCTTTGCAGCAGGCTCTTCTTTTTGCAAAACTGTGATCCTTTTCATTGCTTCCCCTTGGTCTTTGCCTTACAGCAAGGTGACGTGCGGAGCACTTGGGGTTGGAGCCCTTTGGATACGTTCTCTGACTCCACCTCTGTGTTTTCCATTTGATTCCTAAATGTTGTAGTAAACCAATTCTGATGGAAAACCAGTGAAAAGTTTACATTAGCTGCATCTGCCATCTGGGAAGGCTCAAAACAAGCTTAAGTAGTGCGTACACGAACCTACCTTTATGTTTTAAAATCAGCCTTTTGCAAACAGACACTTGCAAAGTTTGTTTTGTTTCATCCTGGTAGTTTTAAGTCACTCTTGCAGCTCTGGACGTGTTGAACTTGAAATCTGGCTTCATGTGCGAGTTCTGCTGCTGTGTGTTTGCACGTGTGTTTATGCAGCGCACACAAAACCAAAGTGACCTTGGATTTTGCTTTCCTGCGAGCGCGGCGGTGGGAGCTGCGTGGACGTGCTGTCCGCGGCAGCCCCTCTTCGCCGGAGAGCTGCTGTCTCAGCAGGCAAACACGGGAAGCTGGAACTTTCCAAGCCTTGCGGCGCTCGGCTTTGGGTCCGAGCTATGAAATTGCAACAGGAGAATAACCAGGAGCTGAGGAGAAATGGGAGAAAAGGCCACGCTGCCCTTTGGGCTCGCACTTCGTAGTGCTCTGGCCGGCAGACCTTGGATCCCGGTGGCATCGCTCGCACAGTTGCAGGGACTTCCCCGGTGCAAATAACGTGGGTGCTGCACCTGCCTCTGGGGGTGCTTTCTCTCTGAGGAGTCATCCCATTGTTCTCGGAGCCTTTTCCCGTGGACAAAACCAAAATGTTGTCCCAGAGTGTGTCCCTGTTAGCAGGACCCCCCAATGCAGAGCACGACGCTGTCCGTACGGTGCAAGGAGACTTAAATTGCTGGGGAAAGGGAGTTTGCCTGCTTTGCCAGCTCGCCCCGGGAGCTCCCTTGAGCGCTCCTTGTTGAATATAAAGCTGAAATTTCAGCGTCCGTTGGTGCTGAAGAACCTATCCAGTTTGCTTCCTAGGTTTTCCATGGATATTACTTCCCAAAGGCCATGTTTTTTAAAACAAAAGGGCTGGATGCTATTGCCCCAACCTGGAATTTGCACATGCTTTTGCAAATACAGATAAGTGAGTTGATTTTTGAAGATGTTGAAGCCTTAAAAATCAATGGAAGTTACAGTCCTGAAAATTGGACTTTTATTTCTTCACTTGCCTAAACATAGGTCTCTTGCACAACTCCAGTCACTGAGTTTTAAAAATCTTAGGCTAAATTTCTGAGCTTGGAAAGTTTAGTGATAAATCAATACACAGGAAGTTAGACTTCTAAATGTGTTCATTCAACACTAGTATCAAAGTTAGCCCTGTGAAAATGTCACCTTATTCTGTGCAAAATACTCCAGGAGACTGTTTTGATTCAGTCGAAATAGCTTTAAAAAAATCAGATAACAGCATTAATGGGAGGAAAAACCGTAACAAAATGTTCCAAAATACTGCTATTTTGGGCACTTGTGGTTTTGCTTCCTTTTCCCTTCTGCCAAATTTGATTTCCGCGAGTGTTTTTATTTTGCTAAAATTGTGTTTTAAGTAGGGCAATTGAGTTAGGCCAGGAGGGTTGGATTTGCCCTGCCCGTGTGGAGGGTTTCATAACTGCCCTGGGAATCCTGTTTCAGATGCAAGTATTTGCCCTGCATAAAGTGGTGTTTGGGCATCTTCAAATGCTGCTTGCATTCAAAATTGTCCAGTTTCTGCTATAACTTATTAAGAGCAGTTTGGAGCATTTTGATGCATATGAGCCAAGAAATTCCAGCTGGAAATGCAAAGCCAGGTTTTGCATGTCTTTGCCCCCTCTTTCCAGACCGGTTTGTGGAGCTCCTCATGCTGCCCTGCTGGTTGTAATACCAGAGTATCGGTTTCCTTTGTGGCATGACAAGAAGTTAAGCGTGGTTCTGACCCAGTGTCAGTGCCATGTTTCATATGGACCTGGAGTGAACCAGATGTGGGGCTCTTCCAAGGCGAAAACTGATGAGGATGAAGGGGAAAATAAAAGCAGGTTGCAGATCAGATGCCCAGTGTGACTCCAAGGATTTGCTCCAGTGGAAGGGCATGGTGTGAGCGTAGGAGCGTGCGGCCAAAGCTGAGGGATGTGTGGAACTCCCAGGTTCTGAGGTCTTGATTTATGCAGGATTTGTGTGCATGAGAAATTAGGGTCTTACTTTGCAGTGAAAGATTACAGAAATCAGCCCTCTGGCTGGTCTGTAAACGGCTCATGAGGGAGTTGGAAGAGTCAAATATAGAAAGGGCAAGAGGTTGCACCATGGTCTCAGTCTGAAGTTCTTCTCTCAAGACAGTGTAGTTTGTGTTCATAAAAAGTTTAGAAATAATTGCAGCTTTCTGTCAATAACTTTTTCTGTCTGTGTGGCCAGTCTGTATGTTATTCTGCATGTTGCTCTCGCTGGAAGAAGCTCTTTTTCTTCTTGTGCTGACTGGAGAAGAATGCTGTCAACCTCACAGAGAAGGCATTGCTCCCAGTTGTCATGCTCTAAGAACAGTCATCAAAAACGATACGAAAACAGTTTAAAAGCAGAATCCTAGTTGCCTCATTATTTGTTTTGCATCGTTTTAGGTTTGTTCAGCATATGAAAAATCTAATGATGGATCTCTTAAATTCAGGATGTTCTTTATGAGCCTTTAATATTATTAAAGACTAATGGTTGTTTTTATTTATTTACAGACTCACTGAACCTTCGGGCTATGTAACGGATGGTCCTGGAAATTACAAATACAAAACAAAATGCACCTGGCTCATAGAAGGAAGGTGAGTGTCGTAAACATCTAGATT
Organism: Tinamus guttatus; assembly: GCF_059628265.1. Taxonomy (NCBI): domain Eukaryota; kingdom Metazoa; phylum Chordata; class Aves; order Tinamiformes; family Tinamidae; genus Tinamus; species Tinamus guttatus. Next base: position 4,327,609 of record NW_028288752.1, read on the forward strand.
TTTTTTTTGATAGTGGGCTTATTGTGAGGTTTAAATCCAGTGAATGTTTTTAGATCTCATCATGGCTTTTTTGTTACTGTTGTTGAAACCTGATAGGTCAGCACCTGCTTACCCTTGATAAATGAGGATTTTTGTACAAGTAAGCACGGCAAACTAAATTATCAATTTTAGGTCTGCTGTATATGTAAAACAAGCTTCACGTCGAAACCTTGCATGGAAAATCAGAATAAATAAATAAATAAAATAAACTGCTACCATTCTTGGCTATTGAGATACTTGAGCTTTATTATGTATTAAACTTGTTGGCGTTATAAGAGTACAAAGAAACAAGTGCAGAGCAGCCCTTCTTGTAAAGATTCACTTTCTGTCCTGTTGAACTTCAGATGCTTATTTACCTGGTAGGCTCTGATGACTTCAAAGGAACCACCGACCTTTGGCAGAGAACTTCTAACCACGAAAAGCGTCTTAAAACTCTTCCCTAGCTTCCCTATTTGGGCTGTATTTGCTTGCTGTGTTGCTCGCTGGGATCTCTCGCAGTGACTTCAGGAATGGCGCTGCCCTGTGACTGCCCCCTGATTCCTGGTACAGCATCCAGAGCCTCTGGATCGGCACCGAACTGGTGCTTGGTCTGTGCAGTCAATCTGGATGTCTTTACAGTCTTGCACGGTTGGTTATGATGCCACGAGCAGCTTTATGTTAAGTCATATTCTATATTGCTGCCTAAATCTGTAAGTAGACTTCTTATATAAGAGCTTTGTGACCAGGAAGAAGTTGGGTGAAAACATGGGTTGAAATCTCATAAGCTGAGGCCACTCAGCATCTTGGAGGATCAGAAATTATAAAAAAATTATCTTTAGTCTTGTCTCTCTGTTTGAGAGATCACATGGGTGGGGATGGAAAGGTATTTGCTTGGTCTACTTCAGGTATTTATTTTGGATGAGTAACTTAAATGCCTAAGCTCCCAAGATACTCCAAGGTGAGGGCTAGGCTCTTCTAAAGAGCGATTCAGAACATGAAATTGGAAGCCATGGACTCACCATTAACTATAAAAGGCACTCATGTCTTTAAGATCAAAGTTAAATGTCTCCAGTGGCTACACCTCTTAACTATTGTATATAGTAAAAATATAGCTGCAGCCTGTTTGGAATTATAAATAATTAGGAAATGTTATAAAAAGGGTGTTACAACAGGCAAACCAGCTGCAGCAAGTCCAGTACAGGCAGTGTAAACCTCATGATTTTTTTACTCCCTCCCACAGGCTAATTTGACTCTGTTTTTATCAGAAGTGAAGTGTGTCCCACAGGACCCTGGTAATGTCGCCATAACTTCTCCTTCAGCTAATTCTGGGAGACTTCACAGAAAAATACCATTTTACAAGGGTCGCAAGAGATCTTTCTTGCTCTGATGACATGTAGAAAAATATTCCTCCTTTAATGAGAACCAGGCATTTTAGTGGGTCTCCTCTATCTGTTTCTGGCTGGCTGTGCCCTGCTGTCAGAGGCTGGTGGTAAGCAGAAAGGAGACACTTCAGTGGTTTTAATCAGCATGATTACGCGCGCCGTGAAAATACTCAACACTCTCTGCCAAGTGCGAAATTCCCGGAGGGATCCGTCCTCCGAAACCAGCTCCTGCAAAGCTGTTAGATTCTGCTGAGTGCCCTGGTGCTGGCGTGCCGGTACGTGGAGGGCTTTCGAGGTTGGCAAGGAAAGGTGCAACCCAAAAGCGCAGCTGAAGTTGCTAGATTAAATCCAGACACGCAACGAGCTCCATGCTCGTTTCTAGACCCGATTCCTTTCCGCACAGTTTCTGGTTCTTCTTGGGTTCCTGTCTCAGGGGTGCCCTGGCCTCCCCGGAGCCTGGGACGAGGCAGGTCCAGCAGCCTCGGGGCTTGTCGGAGGCAGAGCGTGTGCTTTGTCTTGCCTTTCTGCAAATGAAGGCTGTCTGTCAGCGAGTTGTTAGCTGCAGCATAAATAATCTCCTCCTTTTCACTCAGTGTCTAAAGCTTGTATTGATTAAGGGTTCCTCTGGCCTCTGCAGCTGTCAGGCAGTTAAAGTAGAAGCAGAATCCCACGATTTCATAAGCTGTTTCATTTTGAAATGACAACGCACCTTTTCTTCACGCAAGACACAATCCTGGCGTGGCACCTGCCTCTCTCCAAAAGCCTGACAAAGCTCAGGGTGCTCATCGAAAAAAAATACTCTTGTGCAGAACAGCTGCCTTAAGTATCCTCCTTCCGTAGGAAGGAAGGACTGTGCGGCAGGCGGACGTTTTATTAATTTATTTGATTAGAATGAGCAGGGATTTCATCTGAGCCCCAGGGCAGTGGTGTTGAAGAGGTCCTAGTGATGTGCCTCTACCTTTCTACAGCTGCAGCCGTGGATAGGAGGAAGCAGGATGCGCTTCTCTCGTGTCCCGGACTCCAGGCTCAGGGGTGTCTGATCCCTCCTCATTTTTAAAAGCCCCCCTCCTCTCAGGAACTTCAGTTCTTCCATTCTCAGCCCTTGTCCACAGAGGAGACGCAAGCAAGCTGGCTAGCATTTGTAAAGTGTAAAGGGACAGCAGTGAGTACATACAGACAGCCCAAATCATCAAAGACCTTCCTTTCAACAGAAATGAAAAGCCCAGGGCCTTTCATTCAGTAGAAGAGGAGTTACCTCTGCATTCTCTTGACTTGTATTTCCTGGCTCCCAAAGGGTGTTGGGCAGGACTCAAAACTCCTTTAGTTAGCACCCCTTGTAGCGTATTTCAAAAGGTTTCCACTTCTCAGTAGTTTCCTTCAGTCCTGCAGTGCTACAAAGGTAATAAAGTGATAAAGAGGAGGCTTTCTACCTTTCCAGGGAAATAATCGATCTCAAGCCATCATGTTAACCTGCAGAAAAGCCTGTGAACGAGGAAAAAGGGGCTCGGTTGGTTCCCTGCTGGTGGTTGTGATTCTCCCGTGTGTTGTCCGTGCGGATTTTCCTTGCCCCCTCTTCAGTTTCTGCCTGTGGTGGTGGGGGAAGATTTAGGGACACACTTGTGTATCTTACCAAAAAAAGAACCTACTCCTCAATGCTGGAGGAGTGAGCACGCCACAAAAGAAAGCACTTTAGATGTCAACGCAGTCCCTCTAAGCAGCTCAGCTTCTTGCTGAAAGGGGAGCTACAGCCCAGAGGAGTTTGTCAGATGGATTCCACTGTGCGGGTTGAGTGGCTAATTACAAATGTTTTATTCTTTCCAGTCCAAACACAATCCTGAGGCTTCGATTCAATCACTTTGCCACAGAATGCAGTTGGGACCATTTATATGTGTACGATGGAGACTCGATTTATGCTCCGCTGCTAGCAGCTTTTAGGTAAGTTCTGCTGAATGCAGTGATGCTTTTTTAACCAGCACCTTGAAATTGTACTTGGCTTTTAGCAGTATAAATATGTTCCAGTAATCTAAATATATAATGCTGCCAGTGCAGCACATACAGTGGTGTCCTTTTGTGCAGTCAGCAGCAGCATAAACAATTAGTGATTCCTTTTTGCTTTTACAGTAAACGGATTGTGTTACTATAGTGTCGCATGCAAGTACTAGGTTTTCATGCCCAAATCCTAATTATTTTAAGCACAAAAAATTATCATTGTGTGGTTGAGCTTGAAGCATTTCAGTATGCAAGCTCCTTCTAGTGCAGAAAACTGCCTGTTTTTACCACGTTAGAATATGACAGTCATTTAGCATATATTATGTCCCTGTTGACATAAGGCAAGAAGCCAAGCAATCAGCATTGCAGCCATATAGCTTTCATAGAACCATATATATCCTTACATACCTTAAAGTTTAAAGTTTTAAAGCCCTTGGAACATGTTCAGAAACAACAGCGATGGTTGTAAAAATATATGTAGATAAAACTGTTCTTCTGAGGGATAATTGCTCCCCGACTTGTCTGTCTGGGGTGAGAGACTGGTTCATGGCTAATGGTTTACAGGTGATATTTCAAGGGGAGACCTAAATTTAACCTGTGCATTTATGTACTTCTTGCAGAGACAAGCACCACCTTCTGTTTTCAGTTCTTTTAGCTGAAAAGAAAGAAAAATCCTGGGTTATATATATGAAAAAGCAATATCCCCGTCAGACTCTGCTTGTTCCAAGTGCCAATGAACTGTTTTTATAGTTAACCTTTAGTGGTGCTGCTTGCTCTTCAATTTTAGAATGAAATTCTAAAAATACTTCTTGTTTTCAAAAGTCCTTTTAGCACCTGAGAGAAAGGAACAGGATCGCTGTAGTAGCAAAAAATAGAGCAAAAAAGTAAAAACAGTGCATTGTTTTATTTGTTTTTATTTCTGAAGCAGAAGTGGAGTTGTTCTGTAGTGAAGGAATGCTTCCTGGAAACAGCCAACCTCGGGTCAAAGCAGGACACACAACTAAGATGTTATGTTATTCTCTCATCCTATTTAAAGTATAGAAACCTCCTGCTTTTCAGATAGCTTGTAAGCACTCCCCTGGCATCACGCGCTGAGCCAATGTCTGCCAAGAGGAAGAAATGTTATCTTGTCTCAGTCTCTTGCACTAATCGAGCTAATTTTTAATACGCTGTTGAAAAGATGAAACGATCACAGTTTGTGCCTGCGGTTTCCTCTGCGTTTTCCAAAAATTATGAGCCTTTAAAAACTGAGGTTATAAGTAGTTCACAGCATTAACAATTATGGTTCAGACTTTAAAATCATCTGTAAATCACTAGGAAGTCTGTGCCCGAGGACAAGCAAGTGTGAGCTTAATACTGTAACATTTTTGAAGTAGGAAAAAAAATCAATTATTTTTATAATTGCTTCTTTAGATGACATTTGAATTTCATCTTCATTAGTACTGAGCTGTGTTGTTCAGTAAACCAAGTTCAGGAAACAACAGATGCTTCTAATTTTGATGAAGGGTGAATAAAACATCTGTTGAAAATATCCGTTTCTGATGGGGAAAACAAAACCCCAAAAAATCCTAAGAATTTTTCAAGAGCAATGCCAATATTTTATCTCTCTTAGCTTGTGTTAAGTTTCAGTGCTCACTATAAGCTGCTTTTACTCTCCACTGCTTCTGCAGCCTGCCAGCAGCTTTGCAAGGTTGAGCTTTGCGCGCCAGGACGCTGCAAACTTTGAGAGTGTGTTGGTGGCTGCTGTGACTTCCACCCAAACTCCTCCTGCAGCTCAGCTCTTGCTGCCTCCCTGGCTTCTTACAGTGCTTGCCTGAGCCCTCGCTTCTTCCACTGCCCTCGAGATGTTTTCTCAGCCTTCTGATGTGAATATATTTGCTCAGAAGATGAATTTTATGGTCTTCTTGGAAATTCTCAGAATTAGCATAAGGAGGAATTTAAACAGGATTTATCAATTGTAACTACAATACAAAGTATCTGCATAAAGCAAACATTTGCATAGTGCAAGTATCTGCATAAACTTTTTACTAAATTCTTGGATTTAGCGCCCTAGAGCAGGCCAGTCTTTTGCAGTAATTTTTTTCTTTCTATTAAGCAAACTTAAAAATATCTTTGGTTGTTTGCATTGTGATCAGCTGTGCCATAGAAGAACTTCTAGAGGCAACAAAAATGCAGTGCATTGATCTGGAATGGGTAAAACAAAAATCCGACGCGCGTCGGGTAGACTTGCTGTCTGTGGTGGTGGTAACTGTAAAGAGAGGGGAATGCTCATGCCCCCAGCACCAGCTTCTTGTTCAATATTAGCCCATGTTCCTGCAATACACATGCACAAACGCTCTTGCCTTCTTCTCTTCTACCCTAAATGCCCTTCCTGAACTTATCTGCAAGCCTCACGTTTGCCCCTCCAGGTCCACCTGCCTGCACTGCTGAGAGCAAATGATCCGCTGATAGAGCAGGGCCATTGCTAGCGAGGCTGAATTATACCAGGGAAGCTATGAAACGTGTTGAGCGGGGACAGTTTGTATTCTGAGAGCATCCCGAGGCCCTCATCAGCTTAGGGCTGATGCTGTGCAGAAAAATTGGACTGAACGGATCTGGCTTCCCAAGCCTGTCTGAGCAGAGAGCAAGGCCTGCACGTGCCCTGCGTAAAGGAGACGGTGGGAGCTGCTTCAGGCTGAGGTTTTAGCATGCGAGACACCACGTGTGCCCTTCTCGTGTGTGTCACTAGACTCGCTGGGTTTCATCTGCACTTTCATCAGGTTTTCATCTAGCTCCAATGGAGCTAGCACTCAGCACGTACGCATCCAGCCGCTCAAATCATGTCTTGCTCCTCCTGCTTCCCTGCATGGCCTGTGTCATGTTCCGGCCCCATGTTGGACAGGGTTGCAATGTGTATTTTAATGCATATATTCAGTTTATAGAGCACTCCGGTTTGCATTTGTCTTAACAACCTGTCCTCTGCAGCATTTGTTATTTTGCTGTATTTATTTTCTTCCCAAGTGATGATTTCATGTTGCTTTCAGTAAGTTGATTTTTTTTTCTTGAAGAACAAACAAAACCACAAAGCAAACAGGAAAAAGAACTAATCCATATAAGGCGAGAAGCAAATGCTTTGGGGATTTTTGCTAGAAATGCACCTGCTAAATGATGGTTTCTTGTTTGTGTTTAGTCCTTTAGGCTGTCCATGAGCCAGGTGGTCCCTTGAATGCAGAACAATTGATTAATCAAAATGTCTTTTTGGTTAAAAAAAAAAAAGTCAGATTTCATAGAGATATGTAAATGCATTATATCCAAATTGCTCTATTCACTAAACCTATAATCCCCTCCGAAAATGTCAAATCAATTTGACAAGATGGGCAGAAAGACTTTCTATTTTAGGGAGTTTGTAAAGATAAAGCCTCCAAGTTATATCGAAGCCTACAAATGAGGTTTAAAACAAAAATTTTCTTTGCTCTTCTTGCCTTTTAGCCTTCTTGAACTGTTTCTGGTAGGCTCAAGAATACTCCCCCACACAACACACACAAACTCAAACATCCTCTCGTAAGTTTCACAGGCATTAACCGATAACAACCTTCCTTAAGCTTTAAAAAAGGGGGAAAAAATAAGTCTATTGATGCCATGGCAGTTGATTAAAATCAATTTTATTCTTAAAAATGAAACTTATTGCTCTGAAGGTGAAAAAAGAAGTACTTCCCCCCTGAAACCTCCTCTCAGTTCACCTTCTCTCGAAATCCGGCTTTTACAGCCAGGCTCAGGCTCACCCCTGTGTTATGGCCGTGAAGATGGTGGCTTGTTGAAATACACCCCTGGTTTGTCCTGATTCCACTTCCCAGGAAGGAGCAGGATTGTGCAAGAGGGTTTTTTGGGCACGTCCTGTTGATCCCGAGGGCCGTGCGTGGGCGGCCTTGCCGCGCGCTGCTGCTGCCGCAGCCGAAGCCCTGCCTGTTACAGCAGGGGAGGGGGAAACGCTAAAAACTTGACGTTGGGGTGTTGCCAACTCTCAGTGATGAGGTTTTCTTTTGTTGTTGTTGCTAGGTGTTTGTTGTCGTTGTAATTGCTTCTTTTCCTTAAAAGACACACTCAAAATGGTCATGTTGGCGTGCTAGAGTCTTCGCTTTTCTTTAAGAAAATAAATTCGAAGCAAGTCTCCCTCCCTTTTTAGTTTTTGTTGGCATTGATCTATTTTTTAATAATTTGTAATTTCCTTTCTTGTATATTTTTCCCCTCATAGCTGTGAATTTGGCTAATGTGCACAGGCTGTTTTTAATAAGGGAGAAGTTGTGTTGCATGCCTGTACGTCCACCTGCCTCAAAGTATCTTAACGCTAAGCCTGCAAAAAGTGTTTTCCCATTGCATTTCGATAGGCAGTGAATCTGAGCATGCTCCTAACGTTGTTTTTCACTCTGACTTGACAACTCCACTAAAAATGCAGAAAACTACAGGTGTTTCAGGGCAAAACAGGGGCTTTCCGGGCAGCTTTGAAGCATAGTGTGGTTGGACAGCATAGCAGAGTGGGAGTATTTGTTTGCTTTGGAGTAGCAATGATTGGGAAATGTTTTGAAATCTTTTGAAAAACATAGAAAGGGTGTGTTGTGAAACGCCGATTGACCCGAGCTGAGTCTTGGAGAGCTTCGAGATCCTACGTACCTAATCCAGTACTGGTTGTGCTCTGCCTGTTGGAAGCTGTTTGGCAGAAAATGCCCAAATTCTGGTTTCTTCTTCAGCCAAACTGATGCTTAATGTGTGTTATCTGATGCCTGGCCTTCAAGTTACTTGTGTTTCATTCTGTCCATCGCTCTCTCCAAAGGGAAATTATTATCCAGCACTTGGATGTCATCAGGGTTATTTTAAAGTTTTGTAGGCGAAACCATATCCTCTTTAGCGTGTTGCATTTGAGTCATTAGGGGACTATCATTGGGCTTGCTTGCTTAGCCTTTTTCTCCACCAGTCGGTAACTGCCTTGATACTAAAGCTATTTTTTTTATATATATAAATCTGGGCAGCTCTCTGCATGCAGCTTGTCTCCAGGAAAGGAGAGCAAGTGGAAAGCAAGGAAGGAAGCAGGGCACATGTATCAAGCAATCATCCTGTGCAAGGATCTGCATTCTTTGTAAGCACAGCCCCAACGTTTGCTTTCCAAGAACCAACAAATACTTGGCATTTTTTAAGTCATACTTTTTTTTTTTTTTTGGAAAGGTTATTTGGGGGAGTTTTGTCTCCTTTTCTCTTATTCTTGCAGCACTGTTTTCTTCTGCTTGTCTTTTCTCCTGTGTTTTTCCCCCCAGAGTCTCTCACCTCGGTGCCTGTGTAATGTCACCGATGCACGCTGCAAAAATGAGGCTAAGGAAGAATAACACGGAACAAAGGAACGTTCCCCCGCGTCCCTGAGCGCTAGTTTGCCTTCCCCTGAATTATATTCAGATGTCTATTTTCGTGTGGTGGAGACGTACTGTTCTACAGTTTGCATTACAAAGGAAGGCTATGGGAACCAAAATAGCAAAAGAGGAATTTATTAGAATTTCTCCTCTTTGATGTTTTGGTAGGCAGTCTTTGGGGAGGGAGCCTCTTCAGATCAGCGCTCGAGAATTTCGGAATTAAACAGGCACCTATTGCGTACCGATAAACAGAGAGAGGCAACAAATTTTTCCTTCTGATCCTATATCCTTGAGATCTAAAAGGAAAAAAAATAATTTGGCTTCTCACAATAAAATAATGTTTATTGGACTGCATATCTGCAAATGTTGTTTGGCGAGAGCATGGCATGAGGCTACCTTTATAGTATATGAATAAAAGGAAAACATATTTTAGTTGACAGTATAATTTCTTAAGCGAGAGCCATATAAGAAGTGAGGTATATTTATACCTCTGTGTGTGTGTGTGTGTGTGTGTATATACACACACGTCCTTTGTATATATGCTTGTCACTCAACATGCAAACACTCCCAACTTCTGTAATAGCAAAAGCTTTTGATATTGATCACCAAGCATCTGTACCAAGCTTTGAGAACACCATGGTATCATATCATATCAAAACTCATGACACTAGGAGTGTATGTTGTAGGGAATGTGGCTGGGGTGCTGTGGACAACTGCAGATGTTTTCCTTGGATGCGGAACATGGCTTCAACATGCTCTATTTGTGCTCTGCTGCTAAAGGTTTTCGTATACATGGGCTTCTGGTCCTGAATAGGTGTGGAAAGAGGGAAAGAAGATTTCCCTAACAGGAAGATAATTCTAAATTATTCCAAGTATTATTTTGGTAAACCTTTAGAGAAATCTGTACCGTGTCCATTTGTGAATGTGATAGATAGTTTTGGCCACTGTCCTCGCTTCTCGCAACCTTCTACCCACCCAAAACCCAACCAAACAATCAGAGAGGCTGGAGGCTGCGGTAGAACCTGGATGGGTGTTGAGAAGCAGTCGATCAGAAGTAATTTTTGAGGGCAGTGGCGCTATTATCATCAATATTCTTGTTTTTTTCTACACTTCTCCGTCAGTAACTTGGATTGTTGTTTTTGCAGCCAGTTGAGCCAAGCAAAAGGGGTTTAATAAGCTAATTCCTGGAGATTTTGATTTCATGTCTCCAGCAGCGTCTGGTGGATTTTCAGCCCTGGAGAATGTAGTTATTTTGGGGGTTCTTTGCATGCATGCCCACACCGATCAAAACGTCCTTCAAATGTTTAAGGAGCTCTGTTGCAGAAAAACTGATAACATTGCTATATGCAAATTGTAGCCAACTTATGGAAATTCATTACTTCAGATAAATACCTTGAATTCCAGTTATTTTGCCCATACCGAGATGTGCACATTGTGTCTGTTATTGTTGCTTTGCTCCCTATTATTTCATTTTACACACACGTTTTTCTTTTTCAGTGGTCTTATTGTTCCTGAGAAAGACAGCAATGAAACAGTCCCAGAAGTTGTAGCTACTTCTGGATATGCTCTTCTGCATTTCTTCAGTGATGCTGCCTATAATTTGACAGGCTTCAACATCACATATAAGTAAGTAGTACCATTCCTAAGTGGTTTGGGAGATTAAATGCATGTTGCAGGTTGAGTAAAAGGAGATTGATCTCGGTTTTGTTTTGAAGCAACCTATCGCTTTTGAAGCGTGTAATTATAAGCAGACACTTGAATTTAGATTTCTATCCTTTTTATACCCATACAACAGCTAATAACTAATGTGCTTGACATTAACTTCAGTTGTGAATTACAAGTGTGGGTAAACATTAGCTTAAAAATACATCGTATTATTTATTTCACATTATTAGATTAGTTTGATCATCTTCAGTCAATAAGAATTGATCTGCTAAGTGCATAGATGTGCTCTTATGCATTTTGCAGAGACACTCCTGTATAAAGATACTTTTGTGTAAGCACAGATATTTTCACTTGAGACCCAGTGTTACACCTGTTGTTGAGATACCCCAAGTGGTGTGTGTGGTTCTTATTTTTGTTCTTTTTGTGTGAGAGATGGGAAGGGAGGATATACTTTCTTTTTGTCTTTGGATTTAGTTAATTACCTGTTTCCTTTCTAGTCTGATTAATGTTCCTTGTTTTTTATATTAAACATTAGAGATGGATTCTCTCATTGCTATCATAGATTTTTTGCTTATTGCTTAACTTCTTCAAAATATACGTATAGATTATTCCCTAATTCATTGATGACTGCTTCAGAAGGTTAGGTTTTGAAGTAAAAATGATGGTATGGGCATAGCAGAGATGGAATTTCTTCCTTCTGGAGGGGCATAATAGGCTTGAAGTTTACGTTGTTGCCGATACAGCTTAGGTTTGTGTTCTACTAGAAGGCTTTAGTTTGGGGGTAGTTTGCAGTCACCGTCGTCTTGAATGAGTCAGATACAAGGTCCTCACAAGTGATTTTTTTACAAAATTGAAACGTTTCCATAAAATGAAGCAATTGGCTTTTGAAAACCGATCTTAAAACATTTCATGTTCTAATCCCTATTAAGCATTTAAATAAGCTGTCGATTCTTTGAAATGTGGGAGCCATCCAAGCACCTCCTGAGGGCTCCTGAAGAATAAGTGGAGCTTTTGCAGAATTGCTTGAAGCTTAAGCAGAAGCAGTGGCATCTGACACTGAAAACGTGGCTGAACCATAAACCGTGACACCATCTACTGCCAGCTCTCCGTATTGCACTGCAGCCATCAATGCAACTGAGAAAATCCCTTAAAAGAATTGCCCGTCCTCTTAAGTTCCTGTGTTATAATGTTCCTCTGAACTCATCTTTAAACTTCAAGTATCGTTTTGTTTCTTCTGCAAGTTTTAGGGTTTGGATTTCCTTTTAACCTTCTTGCAGAGAGTGGGTGGAATGATCTACCAGTTTCTTTATAGTTGCTGTAGGAGATAGCTACTAGAGTCTGAATCCAAAGACAAATAGTTCAGAAATCGGGGTCATGGAGCTGGTGACTTCATCTATTGAAGACTGTGTTTAATCCCAGTCTTTGAGTTATACCAGGTAACAGAACCTATTCCAGACAACAACTGGAATTTGAAAAAGGGCATCTGCCTTTGCATCCTCACCAGGGAGGTATCTGCCTTTGCCACAGATTTATTGCAGATGTTATAAAATTCAAAATGGTTGGAGGGACGTGTGTACGTGCCTTGGGTTTCATCTCAAGGGTGTTCATTTGGCAAGCAGGTCCCAGAAGAGCAGGCAGTTGTGAGTAGTTTAAGTAGGAACTGCAGACACCACAAAGGCCTTACGTACTGATTAAATTCTTCACATACTCTTGGAGGTTTTGAGGCAATTCATTTGCATTACAAATGGCTAAAATTCCTATTGATTATTTCTCACACTTGTAAGTTTAACTCATGAGTCGTTTAACTCATGAGTCAGCTCTGTACAGAACAAATCAGAGCGGGTCCATCACGTCAGATTCCAGGTGAATCTTTGTGTTTATATATTAGCAAACCCCCAAACTGGTCTATCAACATGAGGTCAGCATCGCGCTTGTGTTTGGGAATGAGAGTCACGGTTGGAGGAACTGTTTGATTACTGCAAACCTTCTTTCCCTGATGTTTGCAGTTTCAATACGTGCCCCAATAATTGCTCTGGCCGAGGCGAGTGCAGACTCCACAACAGCAGCAAAGCTCTGGAATGTGAATGTGCCAAATACTGGAAGGGAGAAGCCTGCGATATTCCTTACTGCATGGATGACTGCGGGGCTCCCGAGAGGGGACACTGTGACTTCAATGAGACGAAGGCATGTTTGTGCTCTGCAAACTGGCAAGGTGGGCATTCTGGTGAATATGGGGGTATCTACCTTGTTAAGAGGATACCTTTTTTTTGTGTTGGCTCCTGCAGCTAAATTAGAAGCACTCGGGGCTGTCTCGCTTGTCAAGCGTTAGCAATTTGATTAGGGGATGAGTATGTGATGCTCCCACCTAGCTCTTCATATCAGAAGATGACAGATTTTTGCTGCTGCTGTATGCAGCAGCAGAGTTGCTTTCAGGAGAAAGAGGGAAAATTTTGTTACCGATCTGTTATGTGTAAACATCAGAATAAAAAATACATAAAACTTTATTCCTATCCACTTGCAGCAAGTTGAGACAAGAAGTTGAACACACAGAATGCTTTTGTTGTCTTTTCCGGGTGTGCTAGTAAGAAGTAAACAGGTTACAAAAATGCAGTGCTAGAAAGGAGAGAGCAAAAAAAAGAGGGAAGAGTGGCAACTAGCACTTTTATGACCTAAAAAAAAACCCAAGTAAACAACCCTCTTTTTATTCCCAGGTCCTGGCTGTTCCATTCCGGTTCCTGCAAACCACTCATTTTGGACCCGGGAGGAATACTCTCTTCCCAAACTTCCTAGAGCATCTCACAAAACCATAATCCATGACAATAAAATGTGGATTGTTGGAGGCTATGTCTTCAATCATTCTGACTCTCAGAAGGTTTTAGCGTGAGTATAAGCATGGATTAACTTAGTCTAAGTGCAAGTACATAGATGTATTTTTTAGAAAATGCTATTCTATATGTGTACAATTGTATGCACAATGCGTGAACGATTTGTGGGGTGGGGAAAAGAGCTGAAGAGGAATGCAGATCTTGTGAAAGAAAAAGCATAAGGTTCAAAGAAGGGTTGAGGTTGGAAGGGACCTCTGGAGATCATCTAGTCCAACCCTGTGCTCAAGCAGGGGCACTTAGAGCATGTGGCACAGGATTGTGTCCAGATGTCTTTTGTATAGCTGTAAGGTTGGAGACAGTTTCTTTGGGTAACCTGCTCAGGCACCCAAAGATCCATCTGGCACTAAACTATTTATATATGTTATGTAATTCTAATTATTTACTAGGTTGTATTTCAATTGTATCCGAATTCATACTTGGAGAGATTAGCTCTGTTTCTATGTTATTAACCCTTTATTATTTTGTATCTGTGTCACTTCATTTAGTTCCTTAATGATTTCTGTGGATGTAGATGTAGATATTTTTTATGTATTTTTTTGGTATGGGATACCAAAGAGGGAGTGACACTTGAGATGATGACATTTATGTCATTTGTTGAGGTAATTTAGCAGTAAGTAAGGTATTGAATAATATTGTGTTCCTTTATTGAAATTCACATTGTAAATGTTTTAAGTTACTTATTAGAGCTTACTAATATCCTGGCAGATCTGGACAAAAATGGATTTTTTCCAGGGATACGTGCATAGCCAGAATGCATTAATCCAAGCAAGAGCTGTGTGCTCTGCATCAGAAGTAATAACAGTGGTAGAAGTTAGAGGAACAGAAAACACACACACAGTCATCAAATAGTTGCTGATTACCACCACAATTTTTTCTTTAAAAGGCCCTGCCTGATTTTTCAGGAGATACCATGTGGCTTCATTAAAGCTTTTCTCAGAGATGGTTTTATCTCATACAACTGTAAGCCTGGCAAATACAGTTCCTGACCATATCTGAAAAACCATGGGCCATTTTCAGGGCAAAGTTTCTCTCATTTCAGGTTTACAGTAAAGAAAAAAAATATATATATATTTAATTAAATTGGACAAAGATATAATTAAAAAGTGCCTCTTGAATACTGGCAGTTCTTTCTGAATGTCTTAATTTGCCTGAGTTTAATATAGCATTTTTATCTTCCTTGGGTACATGATACGATGTAAGTTGTCATAATTTAGCAGTCAGTTCATTAACCCTTGCTTTGGCATGGGGGAAAAAATAAACAGGGTACAACAAATCAATATATGGGTATTAAGTAACAAATTGGCCTGACTGAATAATTTATAAATAATTTGTCTCGTGATGCTGAACTTGTCAAATAAAATGATTTCCAACATTCTTAGGAAAGATGAGCAATTTTCGTCATTTGAATATGTATTTCTCAAAAAACCAACGGAATTCAATTTTCATTGCGCAGGTATGATCTCATTTCTGAAGAGTGGCTTTCACTGAACAAAACTGTGAACGTGGTAGAGATGAGATATGGTCATTCATTGGCATTACATAAGGTAAATGAGCTTAGTGTGTCATCTCCCATCTTATTTCCTCCTTTTCTCCTCCCTACCCTCCCTTCCCTTCCACAGATGAGTCTTTTTTTGGGAGGAGCATTTCTCCTTCAGAGGCTTGTCCATGCATATTTCTCTCCATGCGTAATTGTACTCAGAAGAATCCTTGGACTGTTATCCCAGTAAGTGGGTAGTACCTTTGCCGGGATGTTCCTGCTCTCTCCTTCCTTTTTCTTGGGGACCTTAGGGTTGACAGACATCAGTGACTACTTCATTTCCTTCTGCCTGGGCTTGTGAGACATGCCTCACACTTGGAACTTGCAGGATTTTAACTGGCTCCCTAATGGGCTCCTGTGTAGACAGCAAAAATCTTGAGAGCTCTCAAGACTCCATTTGGAAGGCATCCAAAGTCCAAGGCACACTGGCAGCACTGGTGAATTTAGGGATTTTTGGACTTCGCTCGGCTTCTGGACTCTGCTCCAGTGTCCATCCTTTCAGCTTCAAAAATGCCAGGTGGATTTGACCATTTCTGACCTCAGTCCTTGCTTGCAACCTTGCTGTGGGAGCAGGCCAAGCGAGAGCAGGATGGCAAAAGTCCAAGAAAATGTCTTGAAGAAGAGAACAGGTCTTGGGCACGTTAGCTTCCTTGAAAAGGAGAGGAGCTTGAGCCTACACTGACCTTTGTTCTCGGGTTGTTAATGAACTCGTCACAGTGCAGGCCCATATAAATCATAATTAACAGCACCTGAAAAGCTGTGTACATCAGCATTCACAAGCAGCACATTTGAAGAAGCTGATAAAGACAGCAATTCTTACCTGCAGGAGCTGACTAACCTTCTGCAAGCAACTCTTCACAAGATGTGCTCTATGCCAGGCTTGCTCTCAGTGACACAGAGTTGTTCTTAGCATTTCCCCAAGAAGCATCAGCTCGGGTAGAGAGTTTCCCTTTCCAAGACAGCAGTGAAACAGGTACCTCCCCACACGTTTTGGGGGATTCGTGATTGACTTAGGTACAGCTGCAGAAATCCACCAGGAAAGAGAGCACTGGAGCTTAGCTCCTACAGGGTGATTAATAAAATCCATGCCTAGCTACCGTGACACCTTGCTTTCCAAAGGCTCTTGATACTTTTATTTAGGAGACAAAAGATTTTAGTGTGCAGGCACCAAGGAGTTTCCATGCTGTCTCACCAGCTATCTTGTGCTTTTGGGGATTCGCAAACTCGGTGAGTTGTGGTTGCCTTTGTATCACCTGTGACCAAGGATGGAGACCTGTGCGGTATCCTTCCTTAACCTGAGCACGGGGCTCAAAAATGTAATAAGCAGAAAACCCGGTAGGTTTTCCTCCTATGCCTGAAGTATTTGAAACCCTCCGTTTCCCCTTCCTTAATAGAGCTGTGCAGTCAGTAGACTTTTCTGGGGAGAGAACCGTACTCTATCCCTCGTGTTGAAGCTGAGCTGCTTTTTGGAAGAGAATGGTGGGGTGGCAGTGAGATGAGGCCGAGCGGCATACAGCTTGCTCCAGGAAGCTGCATCTGTTCCGAGGATGGGGATCATGGCCTTCGTTTCATCCTTTTTCATCCTAAGAGAGGAGGAAAAACTTAACAGACTGGGAGAGGTTAAGATTTGGCGATTCTATTACTTCCATTATTAGCGCCGTCTTAAATACGGAATTTTGGGCTCGTTTTAACTCTGGCTATTTTTCAGGATGAAATGTACATGTATGGTGGAAAAATAGACGCAACGGGGAACGTGACCAGCCAGCTGTGGGTGTTCCATATTCCCAGCCAGTCCTGGACTCAGGTGACGCCCAAAGCCAAGGAGCAGTACGCTGTGGTCGGCCACTCGGCACACGTTGTCACCCGGCGGGACGGCAGCGCCGTGATGCTCGTCATCTTCGGGCACTGCCCTCTTTATGGCTATATCAGCAATGTCCAGGAATACAACATCGGTGAGTAGGATCCTACCGACAGGGTGTTTGAATTTTAGCAGCTGGTTTGAGAGTTATTTGAGCCATATTCGGACAGAATAGCAGTAATAGTCATGTTCTTCATCTTTTACTTGTATTTAAAAGTACTTGGTGGAGTCCTTTTTGCTCTTTATTTCTGGAAATAGTCCACACACTGATTTTTAGGATTCAGAGATTTCCAGCATCATCACAGGAAAAGAGGAGGAACCTCTTCAGGTAAGCTGAACTGCCACCCAACTTAACTGCTCTGAAACAGCTCTCTG
This sequence comes from Tinamus guttatus, assembly GCF_059628265.1. NCBI lineage: Eukaryota > Metazoa > Chordata > Aves > Tinamiformes > Tinamidae > Tinamus > Tinamus guttatus. The sequence goes on from NW_028288752.1 coordinate 4,344,693, forward strand.
GAGGCACCTCACTTGCTTGTAGGTGTAGAGAAGATAGTTCAGCACCTAAAAAGGGCAATGTAAATGTGCTAGTTAATCACAGAAATTGAGATGGTCTCTGTAGTGTTGACCCATTACCGTTGTCCCTTGGCCAACCTCATCCAGAGGATCTTCTGGACTTTCTAGAGGAGAAAAAAAGGGCATGTGCAGAGTGATGCATTCCTAGCTATCTTGTTATTTCCACTTGTGCCCCAGGTTCTGGTTTCCGGACACAGTATCTCGCCTGGAGCCTGGTTTGTGAGGGGAGTCTGTCTCCCATGCCCCATCTTTTTTTCTGTGGGAGAGTGTCACAGGAACCCAAAGCAAGGATCTCTTTAGAAAGCTGCAGCATGAGAACCTGCTAGTGGTTTGTTTTGTTGTGCCCATGCATGTGAGCTTGCAAGCTTTTAAATTCCTTTGCTGTAATTATTTTGTGCAACTGATGTACCATGGGAGCAGAAAGCCTATGTAGGGTTAAATTCTGGGCTTGCTATGGAATTTTGTACAGACTTTTGTATGGAATTTGGCACTTCTGTTTCAGTTGCTGTGACTTTGGGTTGCTGATTTTAAAATCAGTGTTATTTTAGTGAAAGGACCGTTAATCACATCCTAGGTCTGACATGCAGTGTTCTTCACAATCATCCTTGGCTTCAGTGCTAGCGGGCTTGGAATGCACCCAAGTGCCCTTAGGTACCGTCCCAAATCAAGCTGTGGCACTGGCATTGTGGTGTCATCTGAATGCAAGAGGTTGTTTTTGTGCTTTTTGCTTCTCATCTACTTAGCTTCTCTGCAAAATTTAATAAATGACTGTAGAAGAGGTGTTTCTGGTCTATTAAAAGTATTTAACATGACAATACTTCTTGGCAGCAAACACTGTCCTCGAAGGAAAATATTTTGGGATGTGAAGCGATAGAATCAGTGGGTAGATTGGAGTCGAGGGAAGCCCCATGTGTTGCACAGTCAGGATCTGTTGTTAACAGAGATAAATTAACCGTGCTTTGTTGCTCACATTTTTCATTTTTTTTTCAGCCACAAATACCTGGAACATTTTACAGACAAGTGGAGCTTTGGTGCAAGGTGGCTATGGGCACAGCAGTGTTTATGATCCAAATACAAGATCAATTTATATCCATGGAGGTTACAAAGCGTTCAGTGCCAACAAATACAGGCTAGCAGATGACTTGTACAAATATGAAGTTGATACCCGTATGTGGTAAGGACATCTTTTTCATACCTCCCCCCTCATTTTTGCGTATGGTAGAAAAACAGGATGAGAGTATCTGATAAAATAAATAAATAAATAAATACAACATTCTTGCAACGTAGTTGTATTCAACATTTTGCATTCTTCTGGCTGGTATTTTTATGACCCTTTATGAATAGCAAAATCATATAATTGCATATAATCAGGATTGTGAAGTAGCCAAGAAATCTGTTTTAATATATTGTTGTATTAAATCTGAAAGGAAAAATACTTGATGGGATTTTCTTGGCAGCAATACGGACAATGCGTATGAGTGCAGTTACTGTAGTCAAGTAAGCGATAATTTATTCTGCAGTTCAGACTGCAAAAGAATTTCTATTATAACCCCATTTTCTTCTTGCTCTGTAACAATGTGAAGCATTCATTTCTTAAGCTGAAATTTTCTGTGACTGCCTTCTGCCCAACGGTGAGTTTTATTAGCAAGCGAGAGCAAAAATTGACAACTTTGAGTTCCGTAGTTGAAGTGCATTTCCTTCAGTTTGGTACTTTTCTTTTTTAAAAGCCTACTGAGAAAAGAGGACTGATCTTTTGATTTCACACATGTAAATTTAAGTCACTGTATCGTGTTTTTTTGAGCGTGTAACTTACATTTCTGCCCCAACTGTTTGAGATACATGGAGTGACTACTGACCAGTATCCAAAAATCTTCCTTCCTGTTCAGCTGTACATTCTATAATAATTATATTTCCTTTTTATTTTTAGTTCATTAGATCCTCTGATTCTACCATGGAGCTGGCAAATTTGGCTGAAAGGACAGAAAATGCCACACACATCTGTTCCCAAACTTTTCCAGCAGCAACCTGCTTGCACTGCACTTACTTTGTTAGTTACCAAAGGACTAGAGTAAGGCCAGCCTTGGTCCTTTTGCTGTCAGAGCAGCTACTTTCATTGTGAAAATCATTGCTTTGTTGCCAAGTGCATTCACAGTGTTACTCTACTCCAGCAGCAAAAACTTGCCAGTTGTGACAGTGTTGCCTATGACACAAACATTGTCATATTTGTGTTTTTATGTACTTCCACACTCTCCAAATAATAGGGATATTCTGCAAAGTGTGACCCACTTTGTGTTCAGTGCAGTTTCTCATAGTTAAAGGTGAGCTCAGTGGCTAATATGATTAATGCTATTCATGGTTTAATCGCAGGTGAAATGCTGAGTTTTGCAAGTATTATGCTGCTGGGCTCTATTGGGCTGCCGAATAGATTTCCCTGAAATGGTTTTGTTAGGTTAGGGCAAGAGATAGACATCTGACTTAAAAGAATTCTTTGGGTTTGTATAAAATGAGTATTGCCTGAACTGAGGTCCTCCAGCACCATCTCAGAAGAATCACTGGCTAGATGGTGCCCCTTCCTGGGGGCAAGGGCTGCTGATCTTAAGATCCTTAGCTTTGGAAAAATACTTTTGTGGATGCCTGTCTCCTGTGAATTGGAAAGCAATTTGTAAGATGAAAAAGAAAACCACATTGCAGGAAGAACTGAACAGTTGGGAAGGAAAGTTGATAAATATTTCCTTGGAAAAACGAAACAAAAAAATAAAATGGCATTGTCCAGCAGTTCCATCTCCAGCATGGGTTTATGGATTGTTTTCTCTTTGCCAGGTACTAATCAGTTGCATTAATACATGTGTTTTTATTTCTGCAGGACTATTCTTAAAGACAGTAGGTTTTTTCGCTATTTGCACACTGCTGTGATAATGAGTGGAACCATGCTGGTGTTTGGAGGCAACACACACAACGACACCTCAATGAGCCACGGCGCTAAGTGCTTTTCTTCGGATTTTATGGCATATGATATTGGTAAGTTCTTGCAAAAATAATAATAAAAAGGCAGCTCCGCGATTCAGAGAGCTGTCTTCCAAAAGGCTAATTTACATGCTGTGTATATTGTAGCGAATGCCACTAAGCAGACTGCAGAAGAATGTGTAATCAGGAGAGGCAAAATGAGCTGCTGCAGTGATTTCCAAGCAAATACGACAGCAGCTTTGTGGTCGGTAGTTCATCTGTAACCTTAGGCGTTAAAAACTGTTTCTTAAACATAAAGAAGGTTGTTAAAAAGTCTGACTCAGGAGGCTTAGCTGCTATTTTGGGTGTGTGTTAATCTCTGATTTAGCAAAAACGTAGGATGTTATGGCAGAAGTACTGGACCTTGCTGAAGCTCTGCTTGCACACGGCATGGTTGTCTGAACTGGTTGTGTCGCTGTTCTGCTGTGCAAATTCCCTTAGTTAATATGTACACGTTGGAAGTATAAACTTCCCCGTGCATAGTATTTAATAAGAAAGCTGAGGGATTAGATTTTATTTTGAAGGATTAGATTTTTGATGAGCTTGAATAACCAGGAGAGGGCAGCATTTATTTGTGAATTCAGAGTTCAGAGATTGTGCATTTAAGAAGAAAAAAATGGAAGGGAAAAAAATGAGAGATGAAATTATCTAAAAGGAGATGCATGTGCATCCACATAATTCCCTTCAGAGCAAAACATGATTCTTTACTCCCATCACATTCTACCATCTGCTGTTAGAATTCCTCGAAATATGGGATCTCTCGTTTGATTCCTTGCAATAATCATGTATGCCTGAATTAGTGGGACGATTGTCCGTTGCGATCACATTTTGGCTTTCTGAAAGGAAAATGCCAGCAAATGGACCATTTGGATAGCAGGATTTAGCATCCCTGTGCAGTTTTGCTGTCCGTCACGAGGGCGATTCCCTCGGCCAACTGCGATCGCAAGTCGTGCCCCTGGGTACCTGCTGCGTGCTCCTAGCTAGCTTGATCATGAGTTTCTACTTCAACCTAGCTATTTTGGCAGTCAGGTGGAAGAGAGAGCAGTGTTTTGAAACTTAAAAAACAGTAGGGGTAGATTTTTCGTGCTAAACTTGGCCATCTTCCATGACCCACTGAACTCTATTAGATGGAAGCACAAATTGCATCAGCTGGACGAAGGCTGTCGATAGCGACGCTCTCCTGATTTGGTTAAGGCACAGGCAGCTTGCGGGAAATACGTGGTATAATCAACTTGCCCAGTCCTTCCCAGATTGGTGCTGAGAATTAGGGCTCGTATCGATCACACTTCAAGCTGGGAAGAAGCTGGGAAAAAAGGATTGTGCTTCCCAAAGGGTCAAATCCTTCCCTATGGGATGCACTGTAACAGTAACAAAATTTTCGAGGACAACCTGCCTCCAAATACATTGCTATTTGACCTTTCTTTTTCATTTTTAAATGAATTTTAGCTTTATTTTTCTAAAACTCAGCATGAAATATTCATATAAAGGCTCTATCCACGTAATGATCTCTCTCCTCCCCAGGAGAGAAATGAACTCTCTCTACTCGCCCCATCAAAAATTCAGTGTAGGTGCCAACCATAGAAGAAGACTGGGTGTTTTCATAGCATATAGGTTCCATTTGAACGGGACGTTTAATAAAATTCTATGCATTGTTAATTTTAGGCTTGGCTTAACTCATAAATCAGGCAGGAGAGGGTGTTTTGTAGTTCCAGAATCATTCATTTTTTCCAAAACTTGATCTTCTCTTAAAGATGGGAGCAAAGCTTAGAAAGCAAAACATTCCGAACCTTCCATTAATCTAGCAAAATATGTTTCTTGGCCTCACATAACTCACAGCTCTCTGAATTAAAAAAAAAAAAATTGCTGTCCAATTTTGTTGAAGTTTCCTGTAAAAAATTGGAACCATCCATGCTTTTTTCATGAGTGATGTTGGGGTAGGTTAAATTCTTTTAAAATTGAGTAAATGACATTTAAAAATAAATTTTTAAATCATGCTATACCAAAGTATTAAATCCGACCGTCTGGGTCCTATATAGTTTATTTATCAGCGCTCTTATCTTGCACAGAAGTATCAGTGGCTGCATAGGTTAGAATGAGTTTACTTAGTGAACAATTGGCCAATTATATTTGATAAAGAATTAATGAGGTTGTTTTTCTTTGCCCCCTCACTTTATTTACATACTGGTTTTGGTTTTGAGGCTTATTTCTGAGAGGCTTGGTCGCTGACAAAATCTTGTATTTATGAATCTGTGATTGTTGGAGAGGCTCAGCAGATCTTTACAGCGGACTGACTTTTCTGTCTTAATTGCATAAATTGCATTCAGCTGCCTCTGGGACATTAGCCCCCAAGGTGCTCCCATTCAGTTTGCAGAGTTTGAGTGGTATGAATTGGACTGACTTTTTCTGCTTTTGTTCCTTTGATTGCTCAGTGGGTTATATGTTTCTTAAGGTTTTTTTTTTTTTTTTTTTTTTTTTTTTTTAACATACTGCCTAAAGGAAAGAATTACCTGAGAACCAAAGTAAAAAATGAAGCAGAACTTACAAATGTTATGCTAATAGAAAAAGATGGAATAATCTCGCATTATATTAAAAGTTAAAAACAAACAAACAACAAAAAAAAATCCTTAAGCTATGACGAGTGAAAAATATTTTTAAAACTATGGATAGCTGCCCGCTAGGGATGTAATAGAAATGGAAGGAAAAAAGAGATAAAAGTCTCTGTTCTCAGTGGTGCTGGTTTGGGGCACAATTGCGAATAATTCACATATAGATAAAAAAGGGACTTGTTACAGAGTGAAAATTCCTGTAGTAAAGGAAAAAATGTCCTTCAAACCACCATCTCTCTTTACACGATTGTGAAAAAGCTAAGGATGTCTTCAACAGAAAACCATGAAACTTTCTTTCATCATGATCCATCTAGATGGTGACAGGGCTGTTGCCTCCTTCCTTTTCCTTTCTGCGATGCCATAAGGTCAGTGCGAAGAGCAAGTCTCTAAGACGAAGTCCTGCCATGGTGCTTAGGTCTTCTGGAGGCTCTGTTCTTCCTCTGAGATGGTCAAGGAACCACTGAGCTGCCTTTGGTGCTGAAGTGGTTGTAAATGGAAGTAGCATCAGCCTTGTCTTGTCATGCGGTGGTGCCCCATGCCTTCACAAACTGCTCCGTTTCCCTCAAGAGTTGCACTTTGGTGATGGGTGGCATGGTCGTTAAAAGTGCTGTGGGGTCCTTGAGGAAGGAAGGTGCTCCATAAACCGAATCATTAATTCTACGTAAGGAACTTTTCTGAAATGAGTTTTCCTTAATCCTAGCTTGCGATCAGTGGTCTGTGCTTCCTCGTCCCGATCTCCACCACGATGTGAACAGGTTTGGACATTCTGCTGTGCTGTACAACAGGTAAGAAGCAAGGACTGGCATACGGTGACATAATGTCCCTTCTCTGTAGACTCCAAAACCTTTAAGTGTTTGTGCAAGTGCCAGTGTATGTAGATCCGAGACAAGATGTTTGAGATTGTCTATTCCAAGTCTGCTGAAGTTCTCTGGTCTTGACTCTTGTAATGACTTTGGTATCTACCCTTCCCTCCCAGCCCTTCTGTCCTGAGCTTCTAGCCTCTTCGCTTGACTAGGCTGTGTCAGCTCCCTTAATTGTTACAAAAACTGAATTGTTTGTATCTTCTTTCTTTACCTCTCATCTTGCTGCGCTGTCACCTTTTATCTTCAAAATTATAGTTTTCCCTCATAGCTTCTGAAGTTGACATCCTAGTTGACATAGCTTATCCAGTGTGGCTCCTCTGTACCAGTCATATGATGTACAGTGCTTGGGTGAAATCGTAGATGAGATATCTCTCAGATGAGATTCCTGCCATTTAGCATTATATTGCTGTAATAATATTCATGCTTTCAGGCAAATGTCTCTGTTATGGTCTTTGGGTCAGTGAAACTGAGTTTGAGGTCGTCTTCATGGAACTGATTTCCTCGGAGTCTTGTGTTCTAGTTCCTTCGTCCTTTTGAAAGTTTCCCCTAAATCAGCAATATTATTTAGAGGATGTTTAAGCTAGTCACGTAACTCATACTGCCTTTAAGAGAAAGATATACTTCTATATTCTGCATCTCTGAATATATCTCCCGATATTTAGAGAATCTACTATATACTTTTCTTTTTGTCTTTGCAAATAATCACTCACTATTATGTTTGCTTCAGTATTTATTGAATAAGAGCTGTGTGTTTGCTCCCATAACAAATGATTAAGCTTATGTTCAAGTGCTTTCCTGATGTGGGATGAAAATACAGTGTTAAAATATTTTTAAATCCACTATAGCCTTTCTCTAGTTGCATTAATTCTTCTGCACTGCCCTGTTAAGCTTACAAACATGAATGCATGGGTTTTTTTGGATGGTCTTTTTAGGCATTTTGGGGTGGTGTTTTCATGTTATGCCTAAAGCAGTTGTGATCTTAAAGAAAAGCCTAAAGAAAACACCTTTTTTTTTTTTCCCCTCAAAACATTACTTTGCTTTTAGTTGACACAATGACTCTTTGCTCAATTGCTAAGAGGCATGAAAATAGCTGTGGTTTTGTCACAGCAGTGTACCAAGACGCGACAGCATTGAATTGTTTTGTCGCAGCTTCTGAGTGTGGATTTAATGGTGTGATACTGTCTCACCTATTTTAGCCTTCCTCCCTTTCTTGCCACTGTGCTTGAAAGGCGACTCCTGCATTTCTGCAGCATTTTATGTCTCGTCACGCTAATTGGGTGTTACCCAGATATTTGGCTTGGAAGGGGAGGTCAGTGTTTTACCTAAGATAGGTTTGAGGCTTCCTCAGAAGCTACAAGACCCTCTGGGTTCTCTGACCTGTTAGATCTTGATTGACCCTGGACTTTAGTGCGTTACTTAACCTCCATGTCTTTAGCTGGATATATGCACACTGTAATTTAAAAAAGCACTTTATACCATGAATAAAACTGAGCTGCAGCAGTACACGGTCTGTAAAACAGATGCACGTGTTCATGCGTTTCCTTGCATTCTGTTTAGCACCATGTATGTGTTCGGAGGCTTCAATAGCCTCCTCCTGAGCGACATACTGAAGTACACGCCGGAGCGATGCGAAGCTTTCGGCAACGAAACGGCCTGTGTGCGCGCGGGCCCCGGCGTGCGCTGCGTGTGGAACTCCTCCCACCTCCAGTGCGTCCCCTGGGAGATGGCAACGCTAGAGCAGCAGCAAAAGGTCTTCGAAGACTGTCCTGCTAAGCTAGGTATGTGTCATGTCCTCACCCTTTCCCAGCGCGCCTTGGGTTTGTCCTTTCCAGTTTCCGTCTTGTGTTATTTTTGTGCCGCTCCCAGGAAGCGTTCCTACGTTCCCAGGAGGGCTGAGGTCCTGGTTCTGTACGTGCCCTCAGTGGTGGCACAAGGACATTTGCGTCCCCTGTTCTCTCCAGAGATGCTGCTTTAGGGCTTTTTCTGCTCTACTGACTGTCACTTCTCAAAAAGTTCCCACTTACTTCTTCATCCTCCATAGTCATCATCAGCCAGGAATCAGCCCTGGACCATTGCTGTGTAGATGCTTTCTCCAAGAACTGACCTTGTGAGAGCCACCAAGTCTTTTGATGAGCACCATGGGGCAAAGTAGGGGCATCTGGACCCCACTGTGTTAGTCCATGTACTTCAAGGGAGATAGCAGGAAGAAAGTTTCAAAGTAGCTTTGTTTTTCCTTTGGTGTCCCTATATGGATAGAGAACTAGAAAAAGAAAAAGAACGTTTATTTTAAGGTTTGATTCCTGTGTTCTCCCTTCTGATAACTTTCTAATAACTTCTTAGTACTGTATCCTAATGCATTCATTGCTCTGAATTGAAATATATGAACCTTGATTCTGTAATAGATTGCAGCCTTTAATTATTTAAAAGAAATTGATGTAAAGGGACATTGCTTTGATGGGCTCTCAATGTACAATAATTTTTTGCAAAACACAGGCGATAAGCAATTGGAAATATGAAATGGAAAGTTCAAGCCTTGCATGAAAATGTTCCACATAATTGAAGGCCAGGATTTCAGCAAAGCGGGCCCTCAGTGGTGGATTTTTTCCTGTCCTTGTTCAGTGTCCTTTGGCATCATCTGCGTGAGCTTTGACTAAAGAACGTGCTCGCGTGGTCTTAGTTCATGTGCTTCTGTGTCCTGGCACGCTTTCCAGTATTGTGTTTTGATGCTTCTTGGGCACTAAGAATGATTAATGGTACAAAAGAATGTAATTTTTCTACCAGTCTAGTCCCATGGAAGTGTCTATCTACTAACTAGTTGATAATGGAAAATCTCCAGGCACTACTGTATGGTTGTATCTTTTGGTGTATATAATCAAGTTCTTAGAACTCTGTCAGGAAATGCTTGTTTTTGGTCATGCAGGTTTTTTTCTTTAATAGTTGTAGACAATGAAAAATGTGATCAGATTACAGACTGCTATAGCTGTACAGCAAATACAAACAACTGCCAGTGGTGCACTGACCAGTGTATCTCAACGCACAACAACTGCACAGAAGAACAGGTAAAGTCTCTCTAAATACTTCTGGAGTTTCAAGTGTAGCTTTTTTGAAATGCTGCATGTCTGCATGTCTTCATCTGGCCATATGATCCCCTTGGTTCATTTTTTCCAGCTCTGAACTGCTGACGTTTGAATTTTGCAAGTTAGTCCAAGGGCTTTTCATGGGAGTCTCTCACTCTGTTAGGGTTAAAGAACTTCAAAGGGTGGGGATGGAGTGGACGGTTTCACCATAAGTGCAGTGTGACAGCTCGCTAAGGTACATACGCACTGGGGTTTGCCATTAATACAGCCTTACCTGGTTTCTAAGATAGACAGGAGAAATCAATCTTTTTATAAAAGTTCTAGTGAACATGTTCTAGAACATGTGTCAGGTGCTGGCCAGGGGGAAAATCCTAAATCTGCAGGAGAGGCTGTATCCAATGTCCCAACTTTTGAATTAAGTTGCTTCGTAGGTCTGAACTGTAGAGCTTGTGTTAAACATTCCTGTTGTGAGAGGAGAAAAACCTGAACTGTGCTACTTATTTTAGGTTCCTATTACTACATATGATAATTGTCCAAAGGATAACCCTGCATATTACTGCAACAAAAAGACAAGTTGTAAAAGCTGTGCCATGGATCAGAACTGCCAGTGGGAACCTAGGAATCAGGAGTGCATTGCTTTGCCAGGTAGGTACTGATTGCGTTTGTGTAAAACAAATAAAACCAGAAGTAATTCAGTCCAAAAGAATTAGTTTTTTTTTTTTTTTCCCCCCTCTTAAAAGAAAAAATCATAATCACTATCTGTTTGGTCCAAAACATTATTTCAAGGAAGTTCAGAAAGTCTTATGAGATGTTCTTCTGTCTTTTCAGTCCCAATTGTCTGAAGATGAGTATGATCATTTGTATAATTATTAACCTTTATTTCATCTCATTTTTTTTCTTCATTTGATGAAAACAACACTGTTGATATAGTGGGCTTTTGTAAGGTATTAGATTGAATAATGCATGCCATTTAATTTTAGAAGCTAGAATGATGCGAAAGCAGAATGACACACTGGACGAATTAGATAAATAACATCTAAACATATAAAAAAAAATTTCTTATTAAAATGTTTCTAGTGGGAGTTGATTATCTTTCCTGTAGTACATTTTTCTTTTTTACAGTGACTGGGTAGGAAGTGCAGCTTCTTGAGCAGTTGGCATTTACAGCTAATAAAATATGGAGAAGAAGAAATAAAAACAAGGACAGGACCTTCATGCTGGACTGGATTTCCTTCTTCTAGTAACCCCTTTAGATTTGGGTATGTCCAGATCTGGCATCAGCTAGTCTGGAAGAGAGGGAGAAAATAGACTTCAGAGAAGAATCACGAGAACCGGAAAAGCATCTTTTAATGAGTCTTAGCTACAACATAGCTTAGTCTAGATTGTAGAAAAGGGCACCCTCCTATAACAGTTTGATCTGAAAACCAAACCAAACAAACAACCCAAAATGTTGACAGTGGAGAGCTTTTCAGTCTGTTAGAACAATCTAGAACAACCCATAGGTGTTGGCTGTACAGTTATTTGTGCTAAAAATGTCCATCTCCTTTCTTGTAACGCCAGCTATAAGTGCATGTGCGTGGAAGGAAATTGCCACAGGGTTATTAGTTTTTTAGTAGCAGGTACAACTGTTCTTAGCAACTGTTAAACAGGAGTTAACTCGAGAAATTTGGTGCTGTGGACAAGATTATCAGCAGCCTCCTTCTACTGCAAATTATCCTTACAGTTGTGATCAAAGATATGGCTTAAACCTTCATCAAAATATCCATTTACTTTCCTCTACTCTTTCTTCTTAAACAATTCTACTATTTTAGGGTCAAATAAGTGTGTGTTTTTTTTTTTTTTTTTTAACCCACTACAGATTATTGCAAGATGGTGTCTTGCTTTAGCTCCTCTAAACACCTTTCTGTTTTTCCGGGTTCTTTATATGTAAGTACTTTTGAGCAGGCCAGTCCCTGGTGCTCTTGGATGGAACTGTAGATTTTATTTTGGTGGAACAGCTTTTTCATTAGTTTGAATGCTGTGAAGCTCACCTGCGTCTCTTGTCTTTCTTTTTCTTTTTACTCACCCCTTCACAGAAAATATCTGTGGGACAAATTGGCACTTGGTGGGCAACTCATGCTTGAAGATCACAAACACAAAGGAGAACTACGATCACGCCAAACTATCCTGCAGATCCAATGGGGCTTTCCTGGCTTCTCTTACAACCCAGAAAAAGGTGGAATTTGTTATAAAGGAGCTGCAGAAGATGCAGGCTTCAGTGAGTGCTTTGTTTTAATTAATGTCCTCTGCCTAATTAAAGCCCTGACCGCGGGGAAGGCCCTTGGTGGGGTGTCGTGCGCTCTACTCGGAGTAGACTTTAACCAAGAAAGAAAAAAGAATCGGTCTTTTTTTTTGAGATTCAACATGCCCTATGGGTGCTTTTGAAGTGGAAGTGTAGAGAATGTAAATGTGAGAGATAAATACAAACACGTGCTGTGCCTCAAAGGTATCGCTCGCTGTACCAGAGCGGCAAAACAAGGCTCTCCAGTGGGGTACACGACCACAGCAGGGGCGAGAGTGGTTCTCGTGACATCTACAAAGGGTCTTATAAATGACGGTCCCTTTGGGGCACTGCAGGTGTTTAATGCAAAGCATTTCAAGTTATTTATTCTATGAAATGTGCTTAAAACATTGGTTTCTTACTCAGCAGGTCTGCGTGACTTATTTGGAGCTGTGTAGGTGTTTTTTAGTGGCAGGTACTTTCCAGCTTGAGCCACTGCAAAGGGGCTCAGAATCTATCCTTCCTCATGCATCAATAAAATAAAAAAAAAAAGGAGGGAGACTGTACCCTGCATTTACTCCTTACAGATAATATACATACTAGGTATATACTGCGTATAGTTGTTCCAGACTAACTTGAAAATATATAGGTATTAGTCCCTAGTGCTGTGTTATCCTGTTGCAATTAGAATTTTCACTTTCAGGGTTTCAGAGGGCATGAAATCAGATTGAACTGGGTGGTTGTTTCACCAGCATGAATATATTTGATTTGCTCTCCTCTTAGTGTTTCCCAGAGGAATTCTTTATCTCTTTGGTCTTTAATTCTCACGGCACAAATATTTCCATATTACATTTTTGCTACAACACACAGCGCAAAGTCAGGCAGGGGTCCTGTATGGTGCTGAGCTTCGTTTTCTTTCAGTAGTAAATAAATAAAACTGTGCTGATAATCCTAACATTTCAGGGTTTTTTTGTTTGTTTTTTTCCCTAGCCCAAAACTTTGACTCCGTGGGTTGGGCTGAGAAAAATCAACGTGTCCTACTGGTGCTGGGAAGACATGTCGCCCTTCACCAACAACCTGCTCCGGTGGCTCCCCGAGGAGCCCAGCGACGCCGGCTTCTGCGGCTACTTAGCTGAGCCCTCCCAGGAGGGCCTGAAGGCAGCGACCTGCATCAACGAAGTGAACGGCAGCATCTGTGAGAGGCCAGGTAAGAACAACTCTAATCCGTGTCTCGTAGGGCACAGGCCTAGTAACATAGAGTTATATTTTCTAGGGATCTGGTAAGATCCCTTTTACAAAACTGCATCATGATCTTCCTTTTTTTAATATTAAAAAAAGACTCTGAATAAATATCTCTTGCACATACTTCATGCTACAATTGGGCATGTTAAAAACCAGCTCTACGTTGACACGGTTAACTCCAAAATGTTTAAAGTGCATAATATTTAATTATTTTGCCTTATTTATGCACCTGAATGTGGCATTTAGGTTAATGAAGGTACGGAGCCAGCTCCTATTTCGAAAACCACAAAATAAAACCCACTTTCCGATCGAATGCCCCTTTCTCCCCTCTCGTGTGCTGTAGCCAGAGGAGAGTTTTATCAAAGCTTGAAATTAATTGGGCAAGACACTTTGGAGATAATGAGAATTTCTTTAAAAAAGGCTATTTGCTTTTGGGGAGAGCTTCGAGCTTTGCTGGAGCTGCGTATCTCTTAAAACGGCTCAGTCTGTTCACTCTCCAGTAGAGCTGATTCCTTCCAAATACCAATTACTACCTTTTTAAGTTTTAAGAAAGTTGGGCGATTACATAGTATCTCTAAGTGCCACCCCTTTAAGTTGTTCTTTGTGACAGTGAAGGATGCAGAGAGTGAGTAGGTTGCTTTTAACTCAAAATGCATATTTTTTTAACTTAGCACATGCAGCGCTTCAATTTAAACTGAAACTTGTTTTGTGGCCCAGGAAGAGTCACTTAAAACTGATGGTTAAGCTCTGTCTTGCACAGAGAATTCCCTTTAAATACTTAATTTTCTGGCCAGAGCTGACCAAACGGCGTAACCCGCGTTGCCGCGTTCTCGGCTGGAAGGTGGGTGTTTTCCCAACGCTTCCGCTGGAGCTGAGCAGCGCGCTGGCAGATGTGTGCAGGTGCAAAAACCCGCTGCAACGCCCCAACCTGACGCTCAAACTGTCCCTCCCGCAGCCAACCACAGTGCCAAGCAGTGCCGCACACCCTGCGCGCTGCGCACGCTCTGCGGCGAGTGCACCAGCGGCAGCTCCGAGTGCATGTGGTGCAGCAACATGAAGCAGTGCGTGGACTCCAACGCCTACGTGGCCTCCTTCCCCTACGGGCAGTGCATGGAGTGGTTCACCATGAGCAGCTGTCCCCGTGAGTAGCCGTCCCACGTGGCCCCTCTTTCCTACAGGGGTTCTCAGCGAGTTCCCCGCGTCTCTTGTTGCGGGTTGTATTAGTATTTTGTTAATGCGGTTTATGTGGTTGCGCAGCCAGTTCTGCCAAGGACCTGCCACAAGGAGCTCCGAGTAGATGCCTCAGCCCTGCAGTAGGTTGTGTGCCATATAAAGCATTATACAGAATTATGCCCTGTTTAAGGGAACTATCAATTAAAGTAAATGGCAGATAATATAGGCTTGGCAATAAGATGAATAAATCTATCCTTTTTTTTTTTTTTTTTTCTCAGAGGGAAAAGTACTTGTTCTGTTATTTCAATTCCTAGTCTCCAAATTGGTTCTGTTACATAATTTCATGCAATTAAGTTTTTTTTTTTTTTGTCTCTCCTTATCTCTTCTCTATCTCTTTTATTCATACATGTAATTTAATATTAGCTTATCTGTTTCAAATCCAGATCAGGGATTATACAAAAATTTTATCCTGAAGTATTGTCTCCCTGTGTCCCAGAGCATAAATTTCTGATTTATTCCAAATAAATGATTTTATTCTTGTTAGTAGGCTCAAGCAAATTGCAAGAGATTTGGGATGCTTTGACACACTTTCTGTGTCTCAATGTTTGTCTTATTTTTGTCATTGTCAGAAGAAGTTACTGAATTCTTTAAGAGTCAGGAAAGCCAGGGCTATTTGGGTATGTGGCTATCAGATGGAGAGGAACACGCAGGAAGGAAGTTGGGCAGGTTGAGCCGTTGCATGAACTTCTGGAAGCTGACGGGAATAAGCTGGGATAGCTCAGAGAGCTATAAATTAAGACATGGAGAGAATTAATTTCAAGTGACTGTCACACATGAGTGTGTAAACTTGTCCCAAAGGTTGAAAGTTGGAGGAAGCAGCAAGCAGGAGATGAGTAGATACAAAGAAGGCAAAACATTTCTTTTTTCCCCATTCCCCTTCTTCCCCTGAAAAAGGCAAATATCAGTTTACATCAAAATAGAAATTCTGTTCTTCATGGAATGTAGAGGTTCTTAATATTCTTAAAAAAGAACTTTAACAAGAGCAAAATTTTGCTGTATCTAAGAGTTTCCCTCACCCCAGAAGAAGTCCCATTTGAGAAAGGAACCATTGGATTGTGGTGATGGTTATTCCCTAATTCAGTTGATTGTCAGGCCAGCGGAGAGCTTGAATGTGATGTTCTACCATAAGATAACAAATTGCTGACTCGAATAGATGCTTAAAGTAGTAGCATGTGGTATTAAAACCTGTAATGAGAAGGAATGTGAACTATGTAAATAAACTCTTTTTTAGCCTTTGCTTCAAAGCAGCTCGTATTATCTGCTGACTCGTTGCAAATCCAACGATGATCTTTCGTAGCTGGAAACATTCTGCTGTGATTTTAGCTTTGTATATGTATTGCAGTTTCACAAATCACTGACTAAATCAATATTTTTAATCTATCTAATTATGACTGATTGTGTTTATAATCTAATTATTACATTTATGAATATTATATATATTTATATAATATTTATACATATAGATAGATCTCTATAATTTATTTATTCTAGAGTAAATATACTAAGAGAAGTGAAAGTGTGTATTGTTATTATAGCTAAATATCAGGCTGAAGATTTATGTTTTGGAGGAGACAGGTCGCACAAGACATGAAGAATCTGGCTTGCATTGTTGCCTGTGTTGTGAGACGGGGATTTGTTTCACAATTGGTTTATTTATTTTGTAGCTGAAAACTGCTCAGGCTATTGCACATGTGGTCACTGTTTGGAGCAGCCCGGCTGTGGATGGTGTACTGATCCGAGCAACACTGGAAAGGGGAAATGTATAGAGGGCTTCTATAGAGGGCCAGTAAAGATGCCAACGCCATCCTCGACAGGGAAGCAAAGCTTGGAACCCGTCCTCAATGTCAGCATGTGTCCCGCGGAGAATAAATATAATTGGTCCTTTATTCAGTGTCCAAGTAAGTGAGCAGAGTTTATTTGTTCAAACATTTCAAAGGTCACAAAATTTAAATGTAAGGTGAGAGACTTCTTAAGTACATAGTCATTCCCATGTTCCTTCCTGTTAAATGGGGGGAGCAAGAGAGTTTGAAGGCATATAAGAAATGCACATTTTGAGATGGAGAGATGCAGGCATCTCCTAGTGAACTGTGGAGATCTGCTGTGTGAAGACTTATCTAAGGTATTTTCCTTAATCTATGAGCTGTTTGATGAGATTATTTTCCTTCCCCTACAGACCTTTATTGAGTGTTTTTTTTTTAATGTATTCATTTTAGGATTGTTTAAATAGAAAGGCAGTTATTTCTTTGAAAGTTTATTTAAGGCGAGGGGTGATTTTCAAGTTTTATTTTTTGAACATTGTTATGTGCTATGTGAAGTGCTATATTCAAACTCAAATATTCATCCTTTTCTGCTTTCTTCAGCCTGCCAGTGCAACGGGCACAGTAAGTGTGTAAATGAAAGCATCTGTGAAAAGTGTGAAAATCTGACAACTGGCAAACACTGTGAAACTTGTATTTCTGGCTACTATGGAGATCCTACTAATGGAGGAACATGTCAGCGTAAGTGATGTCTTAAATTGGCCTGTGTTGGGGTCCTTGTTTTTCCTCTCTTTACTCAATCCTGTAATTGTAACCCAAATTATATGCGGATTCTAGGGTTGAATAAACTCTCTAGGCTTCTAATTTGCTCTTAATTTAAATAATAAGATAGTAATCTAAGTATCTGTTGTAACTTTGGTTTTGGTAAATGTCTTATTTCAAGAAACACATGTTCAAGAAACATTGAAGTTGAGGCATGTACTGCAAGCACAGAAGAGGCAATGAAATATTCCTACAATTAGGATACAGACCTTGCTCCTTCAAATCAAAGACACAAAAAATCCTTCCAAAGAAATTCTTTGTCTTGCCTTATGCAGAAAAAGGTTTATTTTTACCCTCCTTTTTAAACTTAAAGCTAACTCATGACTCTTTGTGGTCATTTAAATATTCAATGATCCTCTTTTGCAAAGGAATTGTGTTAATCCCAACATCTTGAAAAGAAATTGTGTTAATCCCAATGTCTTGGACAAATTTCTGCTCATCTAAATTCTACCTTTTATTACAGTCAGTTAATGCATTGTTGATTTATTGTCATAATCGTCTGCTTAGTAGAGCCGTAGCCCTGTTTCACTGAGAATTGGCTGGATTTCATTTTAGGATTAGGTGAGCCCTGTTATAATTGCATTTTAAGTCTGCAAAGCGCTGATGGGCTCTTTGGCAAGACTGGGAAACGAGCATGGAAGGTTTGTTCTGTCCTTAAACTTCACAAAATTGTTCTGAATTACAGCTTATTTCAGTATCTTACTGTCTTACCAGTTACAAACTAGGATTTAGCTTTGATAGGTGACACACAGTTGTAAGGGAAGATATTATTTTCCCCTAAGAAACCTAAAAGAGGAATATAGAAGGAGAATAATATAGTTGAGGTGGTGTGTAAGCACTGTGGAAGAAGTAGCTGAAGGTGATTAATGGAGGGATGTTGAAGTCTGAGTTGTTCCTTCCGAGTGTGGAAATGATTCAGGAGAAAGTGTCTGGAAATTCATCTAAGTTGCCTCTTGGAAGCGAGTTCAACCTCCTGGGTGAGGCTGGGAGCCAGTCGCTGGAGTGGGAATGAGCCGTTTCTTAAAGCAAGAGCAAGCAGGTGTTTGGTGCTATGGAGAAGGACTCCCCAGTGGAGAGATTTGAAGAGAAATGATCAGAGGCAGGCTTAGAAAATTAGGCCACTTTTCTCAAAAAAAATAGTCTTGCAGTGGCTGCGATAGGAAATTATGACCAGCAGCACAGGGGCAGGGGCACAGCAGAAAAGATGCACCTTGATTACTTGATTCCAGAGCATTGTCTACAAGATGAAATATTGCTGATATCCTTAAACTCATTTTGCACCAAGATAATTCAGAGTGCGGGAACAAATAAATTGAGAGTGAACTAGCATGAGAAAATATAAAATTCTACTGCGAGCGTTCAGTTTTAATTACCAGATTGCAGCATGCCATTTTATAGTTGTCGTTGTTGTTGTTGTTGTTTTGTATGTGTGGAAATTCCAGAGCAAGTTACTTGGGACTCTTTTCTGTGAGAAGTGTCCAAAAATAGTTTGTTGAGATAATGAATGATAGACTCAAGTCCTCCAGTCGGCTGAAAACAGAATTAGAAAACGCGTTCAGAGACTGTGGCTCAGCATCCGTCCTCTATTTGATGAAACATGTAGCTCATGTCAGAAGTGCTTTGCTCTCAAGTGCGTTGGGCCCTGGGTTTTTAATTTGCTGTGATTTAAAACTTTTCTACCACGCAGGCAAAAGAAGCAGAAGGTTGGGCAGAGGGACAGAGTGGACTGGAAGAAGCAAAGCAAAGGGAATTGCCCCAGTCTGATACAGCCTGCGCAAGTGCTGGCCACTTATCATGTTGTCCCATGGAAAAGGTTTCTGGAGGGGAAATCTTTAGGGATGAGCATTGGCTGATGGGCAGCAGAGCCTATACTGAGATCCTAGGGGTCTGAGACCCATGTAGGAGCCTTTGGGCAAATAGGGCAGTGCAGAGGTGGAAGTGGTGGAGATGGAGTTGAGAAGAAGTAAAAAGAGTGGGTGGGAGAAGATACCTTTCCCCATCACTCTATGCTGCTAGAGCAGGTGAATTTTGCCTTATTACTTGGACTTTAGGTTTTTTTAGTGAACTGCAGCTATTTCTCTGAAAGAACTTTGTGCGCACCATCATAGCTATTGGTTTTTGCAGTGTTGGGCAGATAATAACCAAACGGCAGCTGATTTGCTTCTCAGCGGTTGCTTTTAGAAAGTATCCGGCATAGAACAGTGTTAATCGGGAAGGACAGGAAGTACAGCACATCAAACGTGAAAAAATGTGAAATAGCTGTAAGGTGCTTTCTCTGCATTCAGTATTTTTGAGTTTTCTGATTAAACTTTCGCATGAAAATATGCTGGCGCTAGATAAGAAAGTTATTTGCAAGCAAACGGAAGGCACTATTGTGTCTGAAATCAGATAGCCTCCGTGGCGGTGATGTTAAACCGCTCGGTGGAGCGTTGCTGGTGGCCCACGTGGAGCTAGTGGTGACACGATGCTGCTCGCCTTTCCCCCAGCTCCTTGATGGCTGCTGGAAGACAGCTAAAGCTCTTTGCTTTGAAAAGACATAGTTACGGTGGTCCCCATGGGGCTGCTGGACTGTCGAGGTCCCCATGGGGCTGTTGAACTGTCACAGCTGCACTAAGAGGACATTTGATGCCTGTGACCGTCCCTACACGAGTGTGTGACCCCAAGAATGATGGAAGCGGACGATGAGGCGGTTCTCGTTGGACATTGAGATGATTACCAGGCACTGAAGTTGAAAAGCCATTTGAAGTACGTCCTGGCTTTCTGCCTTGGCATCAGCCTCTGGAGGGGAGAAATTTTAGATGCCAAGGAGGATTTCTAGCACTCTTTTTTTGTCAAAATCTTGTTTCCAAACTTCTTAATTGTGTGAAGGGCCACGAGGAAATGTGTCCTCTCTGCATGTTCCTGTCCTTCGATAAATGATCTCCACTCAAGGAGCTCATAGGAAGATGCGTAAATAAAGACGACTGCTTTGAATGCAGGTGTTTGAACTTCTCAAGCATAAGCAGATGGCTAAAGAGCAGAGTGAAGGACTGAGCATTTACGTTGTTGTAGAAGATATTGTGATCTGCAGTGGAACGAAGTGACGTTAGAAATTTCCTCTTATTTTTACTTATATTAATGTCGAACATAAATCAAATTTCACTTTGCTTACATTTTGCAAAGCATAAGGAAGGAAGGAGGTACGCAACGTTCTCAGTAGTGCTAAGTTATATATTTTTTTTAAGTGCCAGTAATGAGAAATGTGTTTGCTTCACAGAATACAATTATTTTGTCAAATCTTGCTTCAGTCTACTTGTTTCCACAATGGGCCTTTATGCTTCTTCGTATTTTATTCTGTGTTGCTGCTAGGAAACCAGTCATCCACAATTGAGAAGCACAATTAAGTGTCCCTGATACAACGTAGCTTCCATTACATGTCAATATAAAGAAGACATCCAAACGATTTCTAAAATGAGGCCCACGGTGGGAAAGGATTTTTCAGGCTGGAGCCTTCACGTCAAAGACTCTGCTGGTGCATTAAATGACTCATGTCTTGAAACGATTTGGCTTTTTTCATCACTTATTAATGAGTAGACACCAGCCTTTAAAGAATGCTATTTCCAGAAAGCTTAGGGACCACAGGTGCCAGATCTTCTTTATACACTTCTATGGATCATTTATGGATAAAGGTCTCAAGCTGTGTCAACTTTAGCGGTTTAGTTTGGATCAGGAATGTTTTTTTGAAGGAAATCTTCCGTATGTTCCTGCTGTTGTATATTGGTGCACATCACAAGTGGTCTTGGGGTATGTGGATCGGTCTGCTTTGAGGTGCAGCAAACCCAGGAGATCTGCTCTAGGGCCTGATGTCCTTCAACCATGACTGGGTGGCATTTGGTTCAGAGACCAGACTAAAGCTATTCTACAACAGAGAAATATTTTCCACTGCAGGCAGACTGATGTCATTTGAATTTGAGTGAAAAGTGTTAGCAAGCCCCAAACTTTTCCAAGTAGTATCTCATTCCCACCATTTATGTTATCCCTAGTGCCACTTAGCAACAACAGGGGAAATTAAGTAGATTTGTGGAGGCTGCAAGGGCGCAAGCTGATCATGATTTTGTACAAAAGCACACAGTGTTGGAAGCCTCACTCGCTCCAATTTGACACATGCCTCTATTTTTAGCAGCCTTTGGTATCACAGAAAAACCAAAGATGGTTCCATGTGCAGTTTAATTGTTGACATATCAGTTTAGCATCTAAAGGATTTAATTGCTATCAAATCTGTGTCTCTTGCTCCATTCAAAATTGGTCCTTATTTTTTTCCCCCTCCTTCCCCTCTGCTCACCAGCTTGCAAATGCAATGGCCATGCCTCCGTCTGCAACACAAACACGGGGAAATGCTTCTGCACCACCAAGGGAATAAAAGGAGACGAGTGTCAACTGTGAGTTTGCTTCACCCTTGTTATTTCTGAAATCAAAAGGCCGGGCACGTGCTGGAACGGGACCCTGATGTTTTTTTAACGACTGCACTTAGGATGTCTCTGCTCATCTCTCGGTGATGACAGTTGACTACCTCCTTTGCTGGTGCAGCTGGCTGCACTTCCCTGGGGGAATAACATGAGCAAAATGATTTCCTTAAGTTTGCCGTTTTGAGAGTGTTTCAGCTGCAAATGTCATGCAGAGTGTGTAGGGTGAAAAGTAACCCTGAACCCCCCCAGACTAAGCATTCCACTTTGCTTATCCCTCATTTTATATTTTTTAAATCATAGATATATTTACTCTTTTAGGCACTCTGCCCTTCCAAAGGAATATAAATATATCAGAAATAAGAGGGGAAAAGACTTCAACCTTCGGGCATATTAATGGACCCCTGTCAGAGCAAAAATTTGCAGGAAAATTCTCTATAATATAATGCAAATGCTTTTAGTGAAATGCTAATGGAAATTGTTTTCTTGCCAGGTTTATTTTTAAAGTGTTACTTGCATGAGGAAGCATTGTAGGACTAGATCTGGGATTGTCCGTAAATGAAAATGTTAGTATTTGGCTGAATTGATCCAATTGTGTGCATTATGTAGAAATATTAATTGCATTTCAAATGAATGCAAAGGTATGCAAATTCATAATTTTATATTTCATTTTCACTGCTTTCTAATTTTTGTGCAGATCTGAGGTTGGATTCATTCCTTCAGCAAAACAGTATAGCTCAGACATGCATCTTTTATTTTTAAGTGTGTAAAAGTGGTATTTTCTGATTTTTATTGACTGGGAATAAATAAAACTGAAGAAATGCATTAATTAAAAATTCTTTTTTTTTTTTTAGGTGTGAAGTTGAAAATAGGTATCAGGGAAATCCACTTAAAGGAACATGTTACTGTGAGTACTGCTGAGATTTCTTTTTTGGATGTTGCTAATATGTTTGACATTTGAAATGCATCGTTTAAAACCAATATTAGTTGTCTCCGCATCTGTTTAAAATCCAGGAGATAAAGGCTAGGATTAGAAATATTTTTTAAAATATCACTTCTCCTTAAACTGTAACTCAAAGAAAACCAAAATAATTTTTCTTGATAATGTTTGTGGATCCATCAAATCAGATTTTTCTATTTTCATGTGACTTGGAAATGATATCTGGTCATCTAGAAAATACTCTAAAATTTAATGACTGTAATGGGTCATTGGATCTCTGTGCAACTTCAGAACATACTTTGCCAAGATGCAGATTAGTTAATGGACACTCTTGAGCTTCTGCATGCAAATACTTGCAATCAGTGTGGAAAAAGTAAAAGTGTGACCATATTTTCTGAATGTACGGTTGTGAGAGCCTTTTAGTTTAAGACTGGAGAGACTCCTGCATGAGGAACATGGGCCTTTTTCCCCTCTAGATTCAACCAGAGAGGATGGAAGTGGGATAAAAGTCTGGAGCATCTCTCCTTTTTGTGCAGGATATACATATGTTGGTCTCTCTTGCAGTGGCAGAGCAGTGAATCCTAGTTGTGCTCTTGGTGCAAGAAGCTCTTTGCTAACATGTCTTGCTTGCTTGAAATGAGTTTTATTCCAAGACATAAGTTTCTCCTTGTGTTCCTTACAGATACTCTCCTCATTGACTATCAGTTCACCTTCAGCCTCTCTCAAGAGGATGATCGCTATTACACAGCCATCAACTTTGTAGCAACACCAGAAGAGGTGAATATTCTACCTTTCATTTAAACTTCATCCTTTGACTCTATGTTCATCCTCTCCTGACCAAGGAGATGATGAACTGTCGTAGTTCTGCTAGTGTCCAGAGCTGCTCTCTTGATGTAGCATGTGTCCGATTTGACAGAGCAGCCAGAGCCTTCTGATCTTCTTGGTTTTGACCCACGCAGTTTCAAATATTCATGTCTAATGGTAAAATTATATAAGGATTCACTGTTAACTCTATTAATCTATTTTTACACTTACTTGAACAACTTGCTGGGCAACTCTGACCTTGCTAGCTGGCCACCACATACCTTACGTCTGTTTTCTTGCACTTTTTGCTCCAAGCACTTGACTTGTTTTGTTCATTCCTTGGTGAACAGAATACTACTGTCAGAAAATGAAAAGTTTTGTAGGTTGTTTTCTGTTTCATATGAAGATGCCTCATTTATTTGCGTTACGCAAATAAGCAATTCCAGGATTCCTTTCAGTGAAGATTTGCTATGAAGACAGTGCAGTAGGATTGGTTAATTTTTTATTCTAAATTTTTTTTTTTTCCCTTCAGCAAAACAGAGACCTTGACATGTTTATCAATGCATCTAAGAACTTCAACCTCAATATTACATGGTCAACAAGTTTTGCAGGTAAAACAAGTAGGAACTTAGTTTAATTCACCTACAGATAAGGAAACTTGTGACAGTTTTCAAAATGAAAGTTTAAAAAAAAATGCATGTTTAGGTGGGAAAACTTTTCTTCTACCTATGAACTGATTATGAACTGACTTGGAACAAAAGTAAACTATTAAAAGAATTACGTTTTTTACGTTTTTCTTTCTTCTGGTTTCCTGTCTTGGGATATGTTTTGGAGACACGAAAGGCGCTAATTTAATGTTTAGAAATACAGTTTTTCTGCATGCACTGATTCTTGATAATGTGATGCAACTCAAAATAGTAGCAGAGTATTGGTCTATATGAACAATTAATTTTACTGTCACTGTAATAACCTAACCTTAGAACTTGGAATAATCATTCCTTTTTGTTTATTGGTAAAAATACTCATCGAAACCTCTTTTCTTGCTCCTTGTTAACATTCTAAAACAGCAGGCACACAGGCTGGTGAGGAAATTCCAGTTGTTTCAAGAACCAACATAAAGGAATACAAGGACAGCTTCTCCAATGAGAAATTTGATTTCCGCAACAATCCAAACATCACTTTCTTTGTCTATGTCAGCAATTTCACCTGGCCAATAAAAATACAGGTAGGCTTTCTTCAGGTTAGATAATTACTTAAAATACTTGTTTTTTCCTCAAGCAATGTGTCAATTTGGCAAGCTATGTATTGTCCAAGCTGGCCAGCTCAGTGTAATCCTGCAAAGACTGATGAAGAGTAAAACAGTGCCTCGTCTTCTGCTGTCACCTCAGCCCAGTGGATCTGCAGATGGACTGTGAAGTGCACTGGGAAGGGTTGCTTGCTTATCAATAGAGCTATATTCTAA
This sequence comes from Tinamus guttatus, assembly GCF_059628265.1. Taxonomy (NCBI): domain Eukaryota; kingdom Metazoa; phylum Chordata; class Aves; order Tinamiformes; family Tinamidae; genus Tinamus; species Tinamus guttatus. Next base: position 4,369,261 of record NW_028288752.1, read on the forward strand.
TGATGTATTTGACTTTTAATATGTAGCTTCTGTCCCTTGGAATAATAATAATAATAAAAAAAGAATTCCAAAAGCTAAAAATCATACACAGAATGAGTAAATAAAGGAAATGCTCTCAATGTCTTTTTATGTCTTGTTCTTAGAAGGCGTAGCTGGAGGGCCATCCACCTTTCTTCTTTTGTTGTCCAAGACCAGGTGTTACCTGTGGAATCAGGCAAAGTTCATTATTTCCTTTAATTTAGTGCAGTCAGTGAACATATGTTGTCACAGATATCAAATGGTTTGTGGCAAGGTGAGTGCAGCAGAAGCAGTGGAGGAAGTTCATTGGTTCAGTAAAATGAGACACAGACTTTCCAGCTGTGGTTGCAGCTAATAATTAGGAGAAACCATGGCCACTTTCTTGATCTTGGCTAATTTTGGTGCCAGCTGGCAATGTACATCATGGTATGTGGGCCCTTTGAAGGAAAAAACTTGTAGATCTGAACCAGAGACCTAAACTGAGGCTTCTTATGTTTAAATTTTGCCCACTTAAGAAACTTGATCAGATATAGGAACACGGATTCTTCCATCTCCACCTTTATACAACTGCTTTTAGAATTACCTTGTGAAAATTGGCAGCTTCCCATAAATTTACTTGATATTGCAGACATTCCAGTTACCGAAACTCACCATAGGGATCACTTCTGACAAAGATAATGCATGCCATAATATCAAGCAAGGTAATGATGTCCCAGTGGAAAAATGTCCTTAAGCTGTAGAGGTACTTTTCAAGGTTTTTTTCCTGAACTTTAAAAAATATTGCAGTTATTTATGAAATGTCAGAATCACCTTCTGGTAAAGATAGGGTTGTGGGGGTTTTTTTGTGTGTTTTTTGTTTTTTTAAAATACTTGTGAAACTTTGTCACGCCTGTTACAGGCTGGTAGGCTTGAAAGATTGCCCTTGGACTGCACCTGCTTCTCAGTTCTTAATATCACTTAAAATATTGGTGATTATTTTACGGTTTGAGATTTTTTCTGGTTTACAGATAGGTGAAAATCTTAATTCATTGATTAATCCTATTTTTTAGGTATGAAGGATTTGCAAAAATTGGCAAGTTAAAACATCTGCTGACTCTTGCTATGCCAGTGTTGTCATTTAAGCTTGAATGTCCCTTTCAACTCCTGTTTCGCAGCTAGGTCTCCCTCCTTCACTAGTTAAATTTAGGCAGATCAGTCATGTTGTCGCTCACCTTAACTAACATGTGATTCTGTAGTACAATTTGCTCTCGCTAACTCTATTGCTCATTTAATTCCATTTTTTCAATATCTTCTGCTGTTTTTAGGAAAACTTTTCCTGATAATTGTTGTCCTGTTTAGGTCTTGGGGTTTGGATGTCTCTATTCCCCTTGCTCCCCTACCTGCAAGCTCTAATTTTTCTGTAGGCCCACACCCGTGTGGGTAGATGGTTTTTAACAACCTTGCCCTATTTCACATGTCTTTTCTTTCGGGATGCTGGGTTACGTGCTGTCTGGTTTTGCAGATTTTGAACATACTGAAATATCCAAGTTCTTTATCCACTTTGGTGGCATATCCTTCCCTATATGTTTTGCCTTGCTCCTATTTTGGTGTCCTTGTCCTTATTGAAAACACTAGTTTAATTTTTGGGATAGAGCTGATTGGTTTTATCTCCCCTCCTTTAGTCTCTTCCTTTTATGGCTGAAATTTTTCTTGCTATTTTGTTTAGCATTTACTGAGGTCTAGTGCAGCTTGACATTCAGCAGTTCCTATTCTGTCTGCCACTTGCTGGCTTTTAAGACATATTTGCTGAATGCTTCTTCTCTCCATAACATGTAGACTGTTTAATTGATCTTAATGTCCTTTTCGAGGTTGGTTTTGAGGATGCAGGTCGCAGATAGTTCTGCATCTTTGATATGAGGGGAATTCTTAGATGGCTGCTTTCCCATCCTTATCTCACTCCACTTGATTTTACTGCCTTATTTAATTACTTAAAAGGAGTGAACTTTGATCCTCTTAGTTTATCCTTAATTTATCCCTAATTTTATCTGAATGGGCTTGTGTGCAGTCAACCCAAGGTAATTTTATGTGGTCAAATCTTCTCCAACATCCTTGCAGCATGCCAAAATAAAATCTAAAATAGCATCAGCTTTTACTGGCCAGCCATCTTTTTGTGAAGAAGTGTGCCAGCAACATCAGATCCAAGAATACAAGGTTGTGATGATTACACTTAACATACAATTTTCAGTTGATATCTCATAGACTTGTTTCCTAGAATTGACTTTTTTTTTAGTCATCTTTCTCTGAATACCTGTTGGTGTTGAGCATCTCGGTCCTTTCTCATGTTTGCAGTAGCAATTCTTCATGGCTCGCTAGGGCTTTACCATCCTTTTCCAGGTGGACCACCTGCACCCTCTTTTGCTGGTGGTCCTTTGGTTGGTGTGGAATTCCTCCTGTCTAACGGGAATTCAGCAGTGTTGCACATCTGGCCATGACATAAAATCAGGCTCCTCCCACATCCTCTGACAGCCTTTTCCAGACTGAAATCTGCATTTTGCATTCCTGAAGCTGCAAGGTCTTCTATTTATTAGCTCGCCCCTTGCTAGGGATAGTTGTCCTGTTTCTTTCCAAAAAACCTCTCTAAACCTGGTGTGTGCTGATACCACCCTGTGTTTTCAGTTTGTTCACTATCTGTGTCATTCTGGTCATTGGCTAACTTTCTACTGAAGTCTGCAGCTGCATCTTCAGTCTTCTGGTCTCTGTGCTGTCAGGTTTCATGTCACCCAGAAGGTTTTCTAGACCAGGTGCTGAGACACTTGATGGTTTGCCACTATGCATGTTGTACAAGCCAGGGATAGGTTTTTACTCTAACACTTCTCTGTGTTAGATGCCCTTTCCTTGGCAACTTGATATTTTTCAGAGCAGTTCTTGGATAGGAGATGATATTATAGATAGCAGTGGTTTCACAGAGGAAAAACTAGGGGAGAAATAAGCAGAAAAGTGTAACATTTTTTTTCTCCAGGACTTGCCATGTCCTTTCAGCTCATGTGTAATCTTCCATGGAGAAGTAAGTTACCTCCAATTCTCCTTGGTTGTGTTCTCTGTTCCTACTTGTCCTTTCTCTGTCTTTTTCTTCTTTGCTTTTCCTTTTTCTTTTCTATATTTTGCCAAGTCTGAGCTCTCTTGGAGGCACATCCTCAATGAGAAAAGACAGAATATGGATGTTTGGGGTGAAGACCTGCGTAGAGACAGTCCTTGATTGCTGTTCGGTGCAATATTTAAAAACAGAGCAGTGATCAACTTCTGGACCCCCCACCCGCTTTCCTGACTGCTCCTTCTATACTTGTCCTGTTTTCTTCTCGAGAAAACAGATTTTTTAAAAAATTATTATTCCTTTTTCTAAGTGACTGTCCCTAATTTCATAAAAGTTCCTATACGCTTTAGGTTTAGTCCTTCAGGGCATGCTGACTTTTTAATTAAAACTGCATGCAATAGTATGGCCAGGACACCAGCAGATTTTCTTCTCACAGAGGCTCAGGTTTGCTCATTGCAGTCTTACTCCAAAACTTTTTGCAACTACAGAATATGTCTGAATTTCCCCTTGGCAGTTACAGTGCTTTCAGTATAAGAAGTGTGATGAAGGCGGTGGAACTCTGGAACTGCCAGGTTGCTGTTGGGAAATGCTGGAAAATATTCGCTCTGTGTGTGTGTGACCTTGCAGCTTACACGTTTTGTTTGAACTGTTCCTATGAACTATGGCAAACGGTACTTTTTATCTTTTGTTTGAATAGCATAATAAGCAGTTGTGCGCACATTCTTTTATCCTGGCTTGTTTTCAATTTAGATATAGATAATATCCTGACAAAAATGCTTCTGTAGATGCATAATCTTGGATAAGAAAACTTTGCAAACTTACAGTCTTTACTACTGTACAGTTAATGAAAACCGCAATTCACATTATTTCTTAATTTTAAGAAACGTAATTCTCAAACCACTGATTGAAATCTGTCTCTCTTTCCCTCTTCCCTTGCCTTTTAGACTCTCGACTCCAAGGGTATAAATGCTCTTTTGTGCTGGTGATAGCTGTGTTCTTGCCAATGCTGAATTCTGGCTTTTTTTTTTCCCTTTTTTCCTCTTGTTGCTCCACCTCTCTTCAAAACTACTTCAGTTAGGGTTTTTCTTTTTGTTGTTTTGCTAAGTGTACTGGTTTAGGAGGTCCTTCCCTCGTGGCTTTAATGATTCAAAATGAGTACTTTTCAAAAGAAGGAAAACTGCAACATGTACACAGCCTCCAAAATACAGCAGTCTGCCTCCTGGTAGCATCTGCTGGAATGCTTCTCCTGCACGAATGCTGCATCGTGGAGCTCTTTTAAAAACTTAAATTTGCCCAACTTTCTTGAACGCACAGGTAAGGTCTTGCTGGAAATGTCTGTATATTTCCCTTCCGCTTGCCGTGTGCTGCCTCTCTGTTAGCAAACTCAGGCTGGCAGGGCCATGGCAGCTCTATAAGCCTCATGCAAAACCCAACTATACCCCTTTCTGTCTTTTGCTTGGAAATACTGCCTTAGATGTTCCTGACTATCTCCAAAACTGAGTAATGGACCTCTCAGAGCAGAGCATTAGTACTTATTCGTAGGGTGAATGTTTTTCTTGAAACTAGTTATGTGGTTAGACGTTTTCTCTCGCTTTCCTGTATTAAGTGCTTTTCTAATCTGTGCTGCGAGCTTCTAAAATCACATTGTTATGCCTTCAAAACCTATCCCAAGTTAGAAAAGTTTGCTGTGGGATTAACAACAAACAAAAAAGCTGCAGACTATTACAGCGAAGGAAATTCAAAGTGGTGACTTTGAGAGGGTTTCTCTGGAGGAGTTGCAGTCCCAACAAGAACTTTCTCAGCTGGCCCAGATGTGAGGCTGAAGAGCTGGAGCTGACAAGTAGCTAATGGGGAGAATTTGAAACTCCCTTTGATACTTGTGCGAATGTCAGCAGTTTTTAACAACTCCTGAACTAGTGTGTTTGCTTTGACTGGAGTCCACTAAGTGACTCGCTCTCCAGCATGCGCACTAGGTATAATTTAGTTGCTAATACAGCTTCCTTAAAACCTCTTTTAATGACTATAAGCTGTCCCATTATAGCTTCCTATTGAATAATATTCTTATTACCGCTCACTAGTTATAGTGTTCTTGTCATCTTTCATACCTAAGCTATTGTTTTCATTAAAACTGTCGCATTTGATTTCTTGCGTTTTACTCTCCCAGAATTCAGGATCTTTGTCTCTTACGTTGCTTTCAGCTTTCTGAGTGCGTGCAAGAAGCCTAAGAGCTGATTAAGGGAAAAACAGTTTGTAATTGTATCATTAACTGGCAAATGCCTCATCTCTTTCTCTCGCGTTGGTTGAAGTATTTTAATTTGAATGCGCCTAAATGTTAATTATGAACCAAATGCTGCAAGGAACAAAGAGAGGCTAAGGCATTTTATAGCCACGTGCATACAAAATATACCATTTGCTGAGTCGCCCCAGATATTCTGTGTGCACTGTTTGCTGGGCAGTTCATCATCACGCTGGGGTTCAGCAGAGTGCTGCAATAACTGCATAGCCTCTCCGTGTGATGCTTGGTGTGCCAGCACCACCCCAGCGTTAGTCGTCTCACTGTTAGAGGACCCTTAACTATAAAGATAACAAGTGGAAAGCTTTCAAGTTGCTCAAATTGCTGCCTTGCACTGTGGTTTATTAAAGGCAGCAGTAGAAAAATAGCTAAAATTGCCCTTGCTGTCTGCGTTTCTTTAGTTTCTCACATTTAGGCATAGGTTGCTGAAGCTTCTTTCTGAGTTCCTCCAGATGATTTCTTTGAGAATGGTGGTCTACATGGGCTCCCCTGGAGCTTTTATTCCTTTCTGCTTAGAAGGCTAATCACTGTGGATAGCTTAATGGGTCGCATAATGCCTTGTCATAATTACTGTAGGTATTTCAAATGTGCCGTTTACTGTGATAGGAAAATATTTGCAAATCCACTCAAAGCGTTGAATAGCAACAGAGTTCATCTGTTGGGCCCGTGAATGGGAATCCACAAGGTGGAAACGATTCAGCTCCGTTAAATTGAGAGCTGCTTTACGGGGAGCTGCCAAAAGTTCAAGCACGGAGATGGGAACAAACGGCAGAGCTGGAAATTGAGGACAGCCTGCAACGGCAGAGCTGGAAATTGAGGACAGCCTGCAACGTGCTGTAATTAAATCAGCCTTTTATTTGCAGTGTTTCCTTTCAGTGCTGAACAAGGTGACAGTCACCAAGGTGTGTGTACCCATGACTTGCACAGCCAATGTGTATTTCATGCCTTCTGGATCCAGCGCATCCACGGCACGGTGTCCCAAGGAATGAAATTAGTATGTGCAGACCTCTTGGGTGCCGTTTTTGTCTTTAATAAGCTACCTTTCTTTAGAGGGCTTTTCTCCCACTGCTGGATGTTCCTTTTGCCAAGTTATTGTTGGTGTAAATCTTACCTGGATGACTGCATCTAACGTATCCATACATTTTTACCGTTCCAGTTAAAGCTGAGCTGCTGCAATTGAATAAGAAATCAAATAGATATGGGAGTACGATCCTACTTGGAATTACGCTTTCAGAAATGGCACTTTCTTGCATATGAGGTCTTTGTATATTAGTCCTGTAGCTGCTAATCTCGGTGCTCCTTTATGACTCTTTTCCTTCCCTTGGTTGTTAGTGCGGGAGGAAAGAGGCTGGGCTGTGGTCATTCCCATGCTCAAAAGACCTGTACTCTGCCTCTTTACTGATGCAAACTAACTGTTTTCTGGGTTTTCTTGGGGACTGTTTTATTGTTACTAATGGCCTCCTTTGACCTGTGAAGCCGTTGCCTTTGGCATGCAAAGGCTTGCTGAAATCATACACCGGCAGGTGTGATTCCCGTCAAGTCCATTTGGCTTTGTAGAGCCAGCAATTAGGAACAAGCGTGTCCTTTTCTTAAGCTGCGAGGTGTTTTGGGGGTTGGTATGCAGACAACATTCAGGTGAAAGCACATGTTGCCGTTGTCAGCTGTATATCAGTGGAGGGAGGAATTATGAGCTAGATTGATATTCTTGTAAGGAATCGACTCTCTGGCTGTGTAAAGTGGGCTAATTTTCTCTTGTACCGAACGTGGCTATTTAAGTGGGAAATAGCAGAAAATATTTTATAAAGTGCCAGAAATTATATTGCTGCAACCCTTCAGAATCCTCAGGCAAAGTTCTTGCTCTGGTCTTCATCATCATTATCGTAATGCTCCTTGGTCCTTGTGTCCAGCACTCTGAATACTAAAATCATTCAAGCAGTCTTTTTTTCCAGAGGAAAACTCCTTCATTAAAGCAGATTTGGCTCAAGTTCCTTTTTCTGATACCCCATTCCTCATGCTGCTATTTTTTATTGGTGATCTCACCCATAAAAGCAGGTGGTCACCATGAATTATAATCCCTGTTGCAGATGAACTTTAATTTTACTTGCCATTCAGGGTTTGCCCTGGCTGGGGAGACTTGTGCTAGTCTGCAGAGCTAAGTGATGGATAAAACGTGACGTCAGCAAAGCAAATCAAAGCATGGGAATACACCAATATCCTGCCAGGCAAGGACAATGGGAGCCTTTCGCTTAAGAATGGAGCTGCAGGAATGTGGGGCTCCATGATTTCTACCTCTTTTAAGATGACTTTGCAAGCAGTGATACTCTCCAGGGTCACCTATTTGAGGTTTATTGTCTAATGAAAGGGTTTGGATAGGCTTGGAATAAGATAAAAGAAACACGTTAGTTAAAATGCACGGTCTGTGGCTGACTCTGGTACCCTGATCCGTCTCTAGAGGCCACTTAGTTTAGCCATTTGATACCTGGCATAACTGTTTCCCGAGGACTGCAGGTAGCCCCTGGAGATTTCCCGTCTTTCTCAGACCGAACGTCTTTCGGTAATAGCGAGCCACAGGCTAACCTAATGAAAGCTCCCAGCAGAGGAGAAATGAAAGGAGAAATATCTCTGTTCTTGGCCAAAGAGAATAAAATACGCCTAAATAGGTGGCAATTACTTTGATAAAATAATTAGGTAGGCTTGATAGCATGTAGAGTATGGTCATCCGGGCAGCTTTCCTGCCAGGTCCTCAGTGTGCCTTGTGCACCTTTAATTAGGATTAGATGGAGGTGATGAGGTGTAATCTTCCCTAGCTCTCCAGGATGCTGCTGTTCCAAAAATGGTCTTTTTCTTTGCTTCAGAAAACCCGGAAATGCTGAAGTTGGTCATTAACGATGTCCCTTGCCTTTATTCAGATGTACCTGCAGGTGCTTTTGAGCCTCTGTTGCTGCGTCGTCTTCACCGTGGCGTGGGTCCTGCGTTAGTGAACAATGAGACGTAAATCAATTTGTTAATCTGATGAAATTTGCTGTTGAATGTAATTACTTTTGGAGACATGCAATTACATGCTGATTTTTCAAGAACAGGCGAACTGGCATCTTCTGCTGGGGGTGGAAAGATTTGAGACGGAACAGTTAAATGATACTTTAAAACATGAAACAGCTGCTTCCTTTTATCTGCTTCTGCCCCCTTTTCTTCTGATGACATTTTCTCCTTTTAAAAGTTGTTCCCTTTCATAGCAAGTAATATTTTTGTTAGTACCTTCTTTAATACTTGAGAATTGGGATTTCTCTCAAACTCATTTAACCCTTTTGAGGAGGTGTTGTGGATGTTAATGCTTTTCCCTGCAGTAATGATTTGTGCCCTAATAACTCAATGCTAATATTCCTGGAAAACTGCTCACACTAAGTTTTTCTGAAGTGCTGTATCATTGCTTTTTTATTATGTATTTTTTTATTTTAACGCCCTTAACTACCCATTGAAATAGTGCTTTGTTTTTCCTCCTTCCCACACCTTGAGCTGCATGGTCGGGATGATCAGCTGCTTGGTTAGCGAAGTTATACTTGGGTTGACTGGGTTTGGGTTCAAGATGACACTTTATCAACGATAGTTTTAGCTGTACCTGTAAGGAAGGAAGGTTCAAAGGCAATTTGACTCTTGATATATATATATTTTTCCCCCTTGAAACTAGGAAAAGTAATTTTCAGTGCAGACTTTAATGTTACAGAGAGGATAAGTTAGGATAAACTTTTTGGGGGTGTGAGAATAAGGTGTATATGGATTGCCTTGCATTTAAGGAAGCTGGCCTTTTTCTTTTATCATGATGGGCTGGACGAGCTATTATCAAAAAATACCGAGTTTATTTTGCATGGAAGCAAAGTGTGCATCAGACAGGCAATTAATTTCTCCAGGATGAAGCCCGGAGCAGTGATGTGCCGGTGCCTCACAGCTGCTCTAGTTCCGTGCTAAAGAGGTCTTCTTTAAAATATGGTATGCAATTGCTGAATGTACACATAAAACTCGGGTTCAAATATATTTCAGAAAATGAGCAAGGTAGACCTGCGCAGGGAAGCTTCTACAGCTACCAAAAGAGCTAGATATATTTCCTTATATGAAAGCTTATTTAAAGAGTCGAAGAGCAGTAAGCAGAGTTAACGAAGAGGAGAAAAATGCACTGGCAGTAAAATATAAGAAGCCTGAATACTCAAATGCAACAATAGATATTGCCTTGCTAAATTGCTGGGGGAAAATATGTCCTGTGCTAAAAAAGGATGACAAAACCAGAAAACTTCTGGCTCATTTAACTAACCTCGTGAAGGCAGAGCCACCAACACTTGAATAACAATTTTCGGATGTCTCTACTTTTGTTAAGAATAAACTGTTCTTGGACTACTGTTAAATGTTTTCCTTTCTTTCTAAGTTTCAGGACTTCCTAGTTTCAAGGTGTCCTGACTGTACGGACGGCTCATGCTTGCATCCCTGTGAACAAGCGCTGTAAAGAGTTGGGATCACGACAGCGTAGCCATGACCAGTCCAGTGCTATATTATAAATCCACTGAGTGTTTTGGGGAAGATTGTCTTCTTTTTCTAAATGAGAGCTGTTTCTCCTTACTTACAAATGTCACGTAGGGTTATTTCTTAAAAAAACATGCAAGACTGCTGCCATCAGGGCATTCCTACTGCTGGACCCCAAGTGGCATTAACTAGCGTGCGTATTCCGATCACGGTGGTGAAGTAAGTCACGATAAATTACTTGTCTAGTCATTCTTTTTATCTGGGAAGTTCTCCGTGACTTAATTTTTCCCTACCCAGCAGTGTTATTTTTTCATCTTAAGATTTCTGTAACACAAAATGATAGAAGAGACTCTTGAAAAAGATAAAAAAAACTTGATGAGTAAAACAGTCTCGTCTATGAGTTCTGACTTCCTAGCTCTTAAAAGGCTGTTATTGATACTGCTTAATGAGTCAGTCCTTTGATCAACTTTATACGGACTTGAATACACTGTGATCCACAGTGTAAAGTTTCTTTCTAGAGTCCCTCATGCTTTTCCTCTCATTTTATGAAAGAAACATATATCAGCCTGCCAGTTCTGCAAATCTGTAAAGCTCCCCCCTGCATTTTATTTTGTGGCTGTGTGAGTGCACAGTTTTAAAAAGCCTGAAATGTGCCTGTGTCTAACTTTCAAGTGTCTTGGAAATGTTTTGTTCTTTTATCTTTTTATTTATTTTCCTACCCTCACAAAAGCGGTGTGTTGAAAGACATGTTTTTCACCTTCTTAAGATCACTGCTGCTTCACATAGTAACCTGACATTGAATTTCAAATGGCTTATGGCTTCAGTATTACCTAATGGAGTGAGAAACGTAGCCCCTAAAAGATGTTTTTGGTATTCATATGAAATATTTGTTTTGTTACTTAAAATCCTTACAACTTCTGCAGACACTTTTGAGGCTGGCATTTTGCAAACCTTTTGTGGGTCAGCTTGATAAACCTTTTAAATTATTCATTCTGCGCAGTCCTTGGAAATCACGGTTTCCGCTGAGACTTTCTTTGCTTCTTCTTCTCTAATAACCCTGTAACACTGAGCTCCAGCCTGCATTTATTTCCAGTATTTTCTTTGGTCAGAAGTGATGCAAGACATAAGGTTTTGCCCATTTCCACCTGTCAGCTATTTTGCAGCCTTAAAAAAAAAGTTTTTAAAAAAGTGCTATTCCATATATAGTGGCTTTGCTTTTTCTTCCCGATTTCTGTTTGGCTACTTGTGTTGTAAGGGTTTTAAGAAAGCAGCTTTCAGAACTGGTGTCAGTTCTAATGCCGTCCTTCCTGCTGGCATCCAGGCAGCAGAGCTCGGTAGTGGAGAGGCCCTGGAGGGCTGAAGACCGGCTAAGGAGGAGCATTTTAATGCTGATGGCAAACTTTCCAAAGCACAGGGTACTGCCTGCCTTCGCTATTTGCTTTTGCCATTTTTAAAAAATAACCCAGAGCTGCCTTGTGTCTAGAATAATTTTTGTATTAACATAACCCACATCCCTTTAACATATAGAGTTTGTAAATGTTCTCTTCTTAAAAGATTCTCGTGATGGCGAATGGAAGGCTTGGTAACTGGAGTGTTATTCTCAAGTGCAGATTAAATACCTGCTTTTCTCCTTTCTGGGGCAGGAATGAACTGCCCAGTGCACTGTGAGCAAAGTGGCTGTTGTTCTGCTATGGAGATTTGTCTCGTGAAGCTCCTCTCCACTCGCCGGACCCGCTTCCCTTGCCGGCTTTAGCACGTCCGTGCAGTGTCCCTGCTGCCAGGTTCAAGATAATGTGAAACAGCTTTGCAGCATAAACACATCTGAGTTCCAGTACAGGGGTTGATATTTTATATAGGTTTCCGAGACGTCTCCAATTTTCAACTTGTTGATTTTAAACCTGCCAGTGGAAAATGTGCGTTTTCTAAGATGAAGGTTTTTATTGCATTGTTTTTCTCGGCTGAAATTCCGCACAAAGGAATGAATTCCTTACCTGCAGCTCATTTAAGAGCATGACCTTTTAGCAAAGTTTTTTCCCCCTTCTCTATTTAAACTTTTAGAAGAGAAATAGCATGAAGCACAGTTTTTGTACAGTGGTTAAGAAGGTCCCGTTACTTATATGTTATAGGATTAAAACTGTCAACATCTATGACTGTTCCTAGAATAGAAATTCCCTTCCAAGGATTTTTTTACCAGACCTTTAGGTCACTCTTCTAGATTGCCACTGGCACGGTCTTGCTAGTTTGTACACAAGCAGAAAACCCTTCTTGGACAAAACGAGCACTATAGAAGCGAGTTTTGGGCAACAACAGCAATGTGACAGCATCTTTTTGCTTCACTTTTTTAAATTTCTGCCCTCTTCCGTTTGCATTTCATGCCTACAATTTGAGTTCAAAAATATTGAATTGGGCACCTTACCAATACACAGATTTTGAGGGGCCAACAGTAAAGATTTTGTCTGCCAGACATTCACAAAGTTGAGAGAGGCTTGATTTTTGTTGTCAAGATGTTAACATATTTCTAATGAGTTTTTTTTTTTTTTTTGTAAGTGAAAACTATAGTACTGCTTGTTGCTAAAAGTGCTTAATATTACTGGTCTTTATCACCAAATCATAATAATTTACCTGAACTTTATTGCAGTTGCCATGAGGTTCACCATTCTTGTCTTCAGTCTCACTATGTGAAAATCCCCCAGAATGGATTCAGTTCTCAAGAACCCAAATAAGGAGTTTTAACAGAATTGGTGATGGGTTGTGCTCTGTATTTTGGAGAGTGATTTCCTGAAGTATGGGGGAATTGTATGAACCTTAGGCCTCTGCTTCCCATGGAAATTCCTCTTACAATGCTTTGAATTCTAACTTTCCCACCTGAGCTTGTTGGATCTGTTGATGATATTCCTGAATACTCCCTCATCTCTTTACAAAGCTGCTGGTAGATTTTGCTAAAACCATTTCAGAAGTTACCTGAACTTTCATTTCCACCTCTTAGCTTGAGGCTGCTGCACCTGTGGAACCAGTGGAGCCTCATTGCTGCAGTGTGCAGCCCAGGATCTTGCTGAAAACCTCCTTTTTCTCGTGTTTCAGTCTGCAAAGTTGGGCTTGGGACTGAACCGTAGGTGTGAGCTCCTTCACTAGCTTTCCGTGGAGGCTGTGCAGCAACATCTGGTTGAGAGAAGAGTTGGGAACGCACTAAATTCTTACAGTAACGCTTACCAGAAATCATCTTTCCTGATGTCACCGATAAGTGTGCCACCGTGGTTTGTGGTCCTGATGTGGCCCGCACGGTGCGAGAGCTCTAGGGAAGGAGCATCCAGCAAGGGACCCTCAGGCTCACGTGGCTGATGGTGGAAAGCAAAGGTGACAGAGGGCTATGGGAAGGGAAGATGTCCTTTTGGGTATTTACGCAGTGCTCATCAGAGCAGAGCTGGCCTTGTCTTGGGCTCCTCAGGGGCTTTTGATGGCATGTTCTTGCATGAACGTGCGTGCGGTGCCTGAGCTAAGATTGTCCTCCCAGTAACAGGACTTTTGAGAACATTGTTTTCTACAGCACTTTAAATTTCAGTGTGCATCACCACTCAGCACCTGGCTGCTTATGGAACAGCTACTGTCAGTGTGTCAGGTTTGCGTGGTAATTTTTCTGATGCCGGGAATTGGGGGACTAAATCTTAAGTACTATTTTTAATTTAAAGGCAACTATGCTCATGTTTGCTCTGCATAGCAATCTGAGAGCTCACATAGGGAGACAAAGCAGATATAATTGGTGTGTCTGAGCCAACTGCTGACTGCAGCCAATTAGCGGAAAAGTGACAATTTGTGACTACTGCAGTAAGGCAGCACTGTATTAGAATGTAAATCGATTTTCATCTCGGTATAACTTCAGAAGTATAACTTCAGAACTAGTTTTTATGTTTCCACAACATTAAACGTTTGCACCATAAAGTTCAGTGGCTTAGTTAGTATTACAGCAAGTGAGAAGTCGGTCATTTATCTCTTTCATTGCTTTTCCACATAGGAGCAGTGTGGTTCGCAGTAAGTATTAGGTGTGAAAATCAAACTTTACTTGAAATTTTATTTTTATTTATTGTAGAAAGTAAGCCTCAATGGGCAAGCCCCTCAAGTTGCTCCAAGTGTGCCAAAAGTTTTTCTTCTTCAAAAGGAAAAAGCAGCCCTGTGTGTTGAGCACGCTTGATTAAAACTGCCTTTTGAGGGTCTGGTGGTTCTTCTAATGAGAGTGGGAGCAGATCAGTCATAAAGCTAGAAAGACTTGTCTGGAGCCTCTCTGCTTGTTGTGATCCAAATCTGAAGCTTTAGCTATCAAATCAGCTGCTGTTACACCTAAATAAAATGGTTTTTTTTTTTCTTTTTCTTTTTTTCCTGGCTCTTGACTGAGATCAGGCTTGGTACTAATCAACCACTAATCTTCTATGTGAAGATGGGTTTCATCCAAGAACAAACTGTCTTTCTAGTTGTGGTAACCGAAGACTCACCCCAGAAACAGGGCAGGTTTACATTCTCCTTGAACACCAACAGTGGTAAGAGCTGTGGTTAGGCTGTTTTTGTGAAAATCATGGTTTCTTCACAGTTGTTAAGATCATCCTATTGTATTTACCTCTTCTCATAAGACTAGATTGCAAGTTGGATCCATGCAAATGCAATCCCCCTTGTCTCTAACGTTTTGTGATGTGCTAGGCCATGTTGGTTGTACCTGAGGAATAGCAGGTATAACAGAAGGAAGTAAAGAAAGAACAGATATTTATGGGGCGTATGAACATCTTGTTCTTTCCACGTGTGATTCAGAAGGTTAACACAGAGGACAGGGGTAGTCCTGACTTAGCCTAATTTTCTTTATTTTACGGTTGCTTCCATAATGAGAGCTGGAAGGTAGAAATAATTACAGTAATGAAGCATTTTTACGAAAATTTCAAACATAATTAAATCCTAATTGTGGGACATGTTGGTCAGGCCTCTGACTGGAATTGGTTTCCTTGTTCGGCTTCTACGGCCAGAAATTATCTGATTCATCTTGGTCATGTCTGCAGATTTGCGATGAGGAACAGGAATGCAGACTGTTTAACCTCCTTACCAGGCTTCTAGCATGACCTTTTCCCAGGCTTTACCACTCTTGGTCAGATTTAAAACAGTAAGATCTACTTTTATGCTTATTACCACATCAGAGGACTTTGCAAGGGAAAGGCAAAGTGCTTCCTATAACCCTGAATCCCAGATTTGAGTTGTTCTTCCACTGAATCATCTTCTGTCTAAGCCGAAGGGACATCTTGACCCAGTTTCCAGTCTATCTGTGTTCCTTGATACTGTAGGCTAAGTAGAAGATTTACTAATCATTTGTGATTTTCTTTTTGCTGCTCAACATTTGGGCCAATTTACGTGTTTTACTGCAAACTTATCTTTACATTCAGTCCAGCAGTAGGATGATGGTGGAGACCATTCAGGGAGGAGAAAAGGGAATCTCGGCTAACCCAGGAGATTAGCCCACAACTGAAAAGGTGGAAAGTTGTGGTTAGGATCACATTTGAGACATGCGAGAGGCTGGCAGGTCAGCCTTAGGGTGCAGAAGAGGCCTGTGGCCTTCTGGAGCAGCAGTTGGAGACCAGGTGAGATGCCCTGTTGAAAAGCCGTAGGTACTTCTGTGTAGGCAAATTAATGGGATACTTTATGGATACGTGAAACTAAGTGCTGCTCCTGGGAAATGAAGTCACCTAAATTCCAGAGGCTGTGCTTTGGTGCCTTCATGTGCCCTAGGTGTTTTAAGCTCCCATTGTAGATGGAGATGTTGTCTTGAGACCTGCAGCTGTTCAGTTGATTCATTGATACCTACCTTGACCAACTGAATCACTCTCTAGACTCCCCAAATGAGGCATCTTGTCCTCTCTTCCCTTGTATTGTTTCTGTGTCTGTCTCATCTGTTGGGTGAGCTCTGTGCTCATTTAATGAGTCCCCTTAGCTCGTTAGAGGTATCTGCTGAGCACCAAAGCCAGGGTAAGTGAAGCAGTGGCAGCACGTGGCAGAGCTGAGTTATTAGATGGGCTCAACCTCACCGCAAGCTGTTGGAGTTGGCTTGCTGTTCTGGTTGAGTGGACCAAGAGCAATATGTGTTTTGTGCCATGGGTTGCATTAGGGGCACATTGTATTGGTTATTTAATGGTGATTTACAACCAGTAATGATGTTTCTCTTGAGCAAAAAAGCGTTCCTTTCCCCCATCATTGGCGTAGAGGGCAAAATTAATGTTTTGATGACTTTGGCATCACTCAAGAATACTTAAGACCCATTTGTTTTTCAGCTGGTCCTCTGACAAGGAACAGAGGCACTTACAATTCTGGTCACAGCTTCCTCGTACTGTTGTCTGTATTCTCCAAGGTTGAATTGAATTCTTGCCTCTAACCGTGGAAGAAAAAAAGAAAGGAAGAGGAGAAAGTGGAGGTGCTGAGGAAGAAATGCAGAGGAAGATGTACGTAAATGTCATCGACAGCTTGTTTGGCTGATGTTTTTATCTCTTTGGAAATCCTTGGAGCTTCCAGCCTTACGTGCTACTTTTCTGTTCATTAACTTCGGCACCAGGAGTATGTTTGAATAGAAAGCAAATCAGCCCAAATTCTTCGCACTTCCATGTTTTTCAGAGTGCTGTATGGTCCTGTGGGCTCGTAAAACACCAGTACTCCAGTGTTCTCCCACCTACCAGGGTAGGTTAATGGATCTAGCAGTGGGGACCCGTGTGAAATCTTTTGAGTTCACAGCGAGTATCAAACTCCAGTAGCTGGCCTCATGTTGCATCTTCTCTGCTGCTGTTATCTGCTTTCCAAAGTTTAATTAGGCTTTCTTTTTACTTCCTTTGGAAATCCTTCTCTAGGAGGGTGTCCTCTGGAAAATAGCATTTCCAGGCTCACTTTTTCTCAGTCTTAGGTAGGTGTTGGAAAAAAGAGGTAGCCCTGATGCAAATTGGCTATCAAATAGTATAGAGGGGTAAAAATACAGCGCATAAATAATCCTGCATCATTAGTGAAAGAAAGATGATTCCTGTGTTTGGTCATGTCTTCTCAACCAAGCAGGTCCCAGAAATGCTTCAAATAGTGCTGTGGAAATGCCGTACTGGAAATGTTCTTTAGTACATCAGGAAATAGTCAGTATTAGTATTCCCTATCTGAAAGAGTTGTCTATGAGACATCATTTAAGGCAGGGAGATATTTGCCCCATCTCTGTTGTTTGTGACGCATTATTAGTTTGGCTCCTATCAACGTAAAAGCGGCAATAACTTCCAGCAGAAGAGGAAGGAGCTCTGTTGTGCTGATCTATCTGTAATTCTGTTTGTTAAAGGTATGTGAGAACACTCCTTAAATTTGTTTCTTGTTTTATTTAACTTACTGGAAAAATGTAAATTCTCATTAGTCTGTTGACACTCATTTTTCTTAGGAGTATGCAAAATTCAAGTACCTCTAATGAATCCAGAGGACTCATAAATCAAATGAGGGAATAGAAGCATAAATATGTTTAGTTGTGATTGCACTTACAGATTTAAGGTGAGCTTGTTTCAAAATAGGAAGTTGCCTGAGTCAGCTGGACCCTGTGTTTTGCACAAAATTATTTTCATGAAATGATTTTTATGTTTCTTCTCTCCTGAAACACTAATCCTTGCACTGATGCAAACCGATTGATGGGGTGTAATCATCCTGGCTTGTTAGTCAAACTTTGTATCAGTCACAAGTTGCACTTGAGCTCCAGAAGTATTTTTACTTTGAAAATATACAAGTTGTTATGGAAAAGTCAGTTGGGTTCAATTTGCTTTTGCTTTACGCTTTGCTTAAATGTTTTTGAAAGGAGTTTGCAGTGGTTTCAAAACTTAATGCAGTTTTCACTTTGTAGAGCAGCCTCATTTTCTTTTTTTACCCCAATATTTATGCTCATAAAATAATAAAATAAATTTAAACTCTCAATATATTATTTTTATCTGTTCATATGCCCAGCCATTTTCTTTTTTCTGGAAAGTAGCCAAATTTGTTAGATACTTCCAATGATGTGACGTTTGTAGAAGCTGGGAGCCTTGCATTTCTCCGCTATCTTTTCAGATCAGATAAACCCCAGCTTTACAGTAGTCTCTTAAAATAACATTGTTATCTGCTCTCTTTTGATCTTAATTATTTAACAACACTGTCTTTATGTCTAAGAATCTAGAATAAAACGGCTTGGAAGGACATTGTGGAGGAAGCAGGTACAGTTTGGTGCCTGCAGCAGGCTCAGGGCATCCTTGCAAGAGATGCCCAACATACTCCTACAGCTGCGCTGCTTAGTGCTTTGACACAAATTTAACTTCTTTTTTTTTTTTAGGATGTATGAATTTTTCTGCTATGATTTAAACATGGTTGAAAATCTGAGCCCCTTAAGAAATTTCTATCATGTTTTTCCCTGTATTTGAAACAAACTTTCCCGTTATAACTGCTACTTCTAAGCGAACTTTCTATGTAGCTGAATTAATCCTAGGAATAGATCATATTAGAGGTAATTAAGTTTTAAGCAAGCAAACCATTAACAATTATGATACTAAATTGCCTGTGACACGGATTGGTCAAGTTTAATAGCATGAAGTGTTTTCGGCTTGTGGGAAGTAAATTGCAAAAACCAACTTCAGCTTTTTCTTTGTGTATAAGATACAGATTCCTCAGAGCTTTTTGGTATCAGTTTAGAGAGCCCTTCACAGTCTCATAATGTAACATAATTTTATTTGAATTGCACATAAGCATTTTCAGTCTTTGTGGAATCTGTCTTGCTTCAAAATCAGCAGATACTTGTTTCTTCTTTGCCTTCTAGTTGGAGAAAGTTTTGCTTTCTGTCACACCCGCAGGTCCTAATGATCCTCTTCAGAGAACATGCATGGTTCAAATTTCTCTTTCTATAAAAGGATATTTGAATATATGATATGAGCATCATAGGTATTCTTAGACCCTGTTTCTATATGCTGGAAGTACTGCATGCTTGTATTTTAGGTTGTGATATTTTGCTAGGAAAACCCTTTGCCTTGAAGAAATGCCCCCAAAATATAAATCCGTTCTCCCCACCTCAATTACCATCCACCAAATTTTAAAATATGCAATCTTACTTGCTCTCTTTTTTTCTTCCAAATTGCAAAGCTATCGAGAAGCACTTTATATGGAAAAAATCAGCAAGAAACTATGCGTCTTGCAATTCATAGCCAGTAGTATGGAGAGATCACGAGCATATGGTCTGCAGGTTTCAAGGAAGCTTTCCAACAAAACACAAGTAGTCTGGTGTGTACCCTAAAGGAGGTTTCAACTTAAGAGTGTTTCAGCATGATCATGAGAAAATGATTTTTGGCCGCCATCTGTACCAAGCTGTACTGGGCATTTAAAACAAATGGACTGAAGGAAGGTGTTGGTGGGCATGGGAAATCCAAGCCCTACCTCATTTTACAGAAATTAGGAATTTTTGAAATGTGACAATTGGGAGGGAAGATTGAACAAGGGATTTTCCTTTACCCTAACGCGATTGTAAATGCAGTTTATTGAGCGAAGTGCAAGCAAAGCCTCAAGTGAATTTAATTCACATTCAAAGCTTTTGCAGCGAATGTGCACGCTTCAGTTCAGGCTTGAAATAAGGTCAGATACTTCACGAAAGAGTTAATTTCCTGTTTGGAGGCCGAGATTGATAGTCAGAGGAAATAGGAGGTACCTGGAAAGAACTTCTGATTCCTAATATTGCCGAAGTTGCCGTTCTCTTGGCTTGCCTCGCCTCTGCTTTGTTATTTTTAACCAGGCTCCCTAATCTTTCCTTTTGCCTCTAACCACCTCCCAATTTCCTGTTCACTTCTTCCCTCTGTTTTTTGTCCAAAATATTCAGTTGTTTTTCCACTTTTCTTTGCAGTCTGAGGGGATTGCAGGAAAGTGAGTTAAAATGAATGCCATAGCTGTTTTTACAGTCTCTATCATCTTCTGTATTTCATGCCTTTTTGCTGCTCTCGGTGTAAGTTACTTATTCAAGCAGATTTTGATACAAGAATATGCTTTGAATAGGAGCGTGCATGTTAAACTTGTTAAAGGTGTACTTTGGATTGTAAACGGTAATTAAAAATGTTCTGCTTTAACTCTTGGAAAGTTGTGTGTTCAAATTGTTTTTGAACTAGTTTTCATTTTCTTGTTTTGTTTTGTTTTGTTTTTCTCCAAGGTGATTAACATATGTTTGTGGGTTTTTTTTTTTTTTCCTGCAGGCTGTTCTTGGAATAGTGCTGGAAGAGAGAGTTATTTGTTTTAGGCTCTTTCTTTGACTATATGGTTGCAGAAATAATGTGAAGTTGTAATTTACTTTTTTTTTAATAATGCTCAAAAATGTTAATTAACTTAAGTAAAGTCATATTTTATTGTAATCTTTTGATCCCAGCAGTGATGCATTTGTAAATCTAAATTTGTTTTACAGTAAGTAATAGAAAGCATTTGCTTTTCTTTTGCAGATTGCATTCTCACAACACAGCAACTTTATGGACCTGGTACAGTTCTTTGTGACATTTTTCAGGTACTTTTCATTTGAGACAGCTAAATGTGTCTTTCTTTAGAAAAGATCTTTGTTTTTCAATGCAATGATTTGTTGTTTCATTAAAAAAAAAATTAGATGTCTTGTTTACATGAGAGCCTAGCAAATGCAAATCCCTACTATATTTGAAGTATTTCATTAGGAATTTTATTAAGGAAGCTATCTGCACACCTTTGCAGAGGCATCTTGCCTTGTTCATGCACGGAAGAGTTGGTTAGAGGAAGAGGGGAAAGGTGTTCTGAAATTGGGAAGTTATTTCCAAAATGCTATAGAAGTGATCTGTTACATTACCATGTCAAACTAGTTAAATATCACTGGAGAAATTGCAGATATTCTGGCATAAAGGAAAGTAATTTTGCAAAAAAATTAACCATGGGCTAATTTAAGACTCTATTAGTAGCACCGGTGATTTAAGCTCAACTGCTGAATATACATAAATTTTAAATACAAGTGTTCATTTTGATACAGATGAAGCCAAATACCTTTCTGCTGTTCATGAACTGCTTGGTATGGGTCATTTCTTGGGGTAAAGTAAATTGATGACTCTGAGAGCAGCCCCAACAGAAGCAATTTCAATATTCAGGTTGTTTCCTCTTTCATTCTCCCCCAAAGTCTATCCCTAACGAGAAAATGAAGTCCCCAGAGCCCAGTGGGCATCTCTTTAAGGTTTCATAATCTGATGTGTCAGTCTCTATTCTAGGAGCTGTTAATACTCCACAAATATAAAACAGTATTTGCTCCATAAGGAGAACTCCCACGTGATGATTATGCGTGTATGTTTACTCCAGATCTTACAAGCTGTTTTAAAGCAGGCAATATTATGCCCATTTTAAAACATGCAGTAGATATAATATTTTGGTTGAAGTTCCGTGCTAGATATAATTAAATAAAAGGGCTCCATCTGGGTCTTTTAGACCAGTGTGTTTTTTATAGCATGTCACATGCTTTAAGACAGCTCCAGGTAAGCACCAGGCTTGACTTACCACCTTTCTTGCATTGACAGAGAATAAGTATTTACTCCTGGATCAGCCTTAAGAGGTAGTTCTGTTGAATCAAGCCCAGTCAAGGCCTCATCCTGAATATCTTCATTGCAAGTATAATTAGGGAAGTCATTGGTTCTTTGTCTGCTTTATAATAGCTGGTTTTGTTGAGCTGGGCTCCGCTTGCCACCTGATTAATCAGTTCAGTACTTTCCAGGCCCATATCATTTACATATGACAGTCTGAAACTCTTCAATACCAGCAATTCCTCCCATTATGTTATTATGGCATAACCAGTGTTTCAAGGAAAAGATACGTGTACTATATGCAGCAGTAAGTACCTGCATTTGAAAATGGTCATCAGGAAGTTAGATAAACAGAAGACAGTCACCAGTGATTGCCTTCCCTCTCCCTGTGTTATCACATGAATCTCCTGGAAAAGTAATAATTGCAACATTGCTTAACATGCCAGAGCGATAAGAACATATCTTTTTTGGAAGAAGTCAGTTTATCTGTGTTTTTTGATCAAGCATTTCTAATGCATTAAAAATTCTCTGTTTCTAGATCTGCAAAGTTCCATTCACAGTATTTTATAGTTGCTCTAACATACTCACTGACTGGTATATTAGAGCAGCTGTGTATGGGGACAACTTGTGACCCATCTATTTTTAATGCCCTTGGGTACAATTCATAATTTCATAATTTCAACCTTGTCTCCAAGGTTTGGCTAGGGATAAATAATATCTGATAGCTCCCTGTAACATCAGTGAGATAAGAGCTGGCTGAAAATTTGCGCACAGAGCGGGAGCAGTAAAAAGGCTTCCTGCAAAGCCTTAAAGACCGTTGGAAAGACCACATTTTGAATATAGACCACCTCTATCTCGGATAGGAGAAGCCTATCAATTCTTTGAGTACAGTGGGCACAAAAATAATCTTATTTTTATTCCAGAATCTGAATGTTTAGTATGATGTGCCATTCTGCAAGCAGCATTTTTCATAGCTGTCTTTTGTGCTGGCAGCAGGTACATTTTTCCATCTATGGGGCAACCATGTAGGAAAACAGGAGGTTTAAGTTCTCTTCTCGCTTCCTGTGCTGACATTGTGATGATTTAGGTAAAATAAGTCCCTTCAAAGTGCACTGGGATGCAAGTTACACTGCAAAACTCCAGTGCTGTTTCATCAGGCAGTGAGAAGCAGGACAAAATGTGGCTGCTGGGTTTGATTTCTGTTTAATGTAAGAACTGGGGCAGACACAGTATGCCCCACATTTAGAGGAGCTGCAAGACTCTGCAAACTCCTGGAGTCATGGGATTTGTCCCGGTGAGGTGCATGGCTGTGCATTACCATGGTTTTTTTTTGCCGCATGTTAATTTGTTATTTTAAGCTAAGAAAATGTCAGTAAGTAAAGGTTGAGTAAAATGACAAAGTTACAGGATCATTAATATTGCATTATAATTGGAGCAGCAGGAGAAATTATATTCTAACCATTGTTAACCTTTGTAAAGGCATCCCAAGCAAACTGTATTTTTCCATTTCCTCCTCTCAGCTTTTCATAACAGCTCTTTATTTTACAGATCTTGCTGTTTTCTTTCAGCAGATAAAGTTTGAGCTATTTTGACAGTCTCTGGTAAACATTGCTATTAGTGTCTGTGCTTCCCTATCTTCCAAAAATCACTTTATGCCATCACATGTGTCTATAATGTGTTATTTGTCACTGGTGTACCAACTATTTCACATACAGAAGATGCTGTGAAAAATATTTGTGGCTTCTAAGCTGGTATTACTAACCACTAATCCTTTCTCTTCCTTGCAAAGTATGTATCTATATGTCTTCTGAGCTTCTCTATTTTGTTGCCCTGTTCTTTGTAGAGATTCGTGATAGAAATATTAAGGCTGGTTGAAGCAAATCCCCTGACTTGCCTGAAGGGTCAAGGATGAAGGGAAGAAAACTGAGGCCAAAGGGTCCTGCCAAAGAAACTGTTGGGTCCTGCAGGGTGTAGAAGACCTGTAAAGTACATTTGCTGTCTCTAGTGGAGGGGAAGCCATGAGAGGTGGCATGGACCTGATGGCAACCATCCCTTGTTCTCCTTGCGAGACACAAGTGATGTTGGCCAAGCCACCTGAATGAGTCCATCTCGATACTTGCGGCTGTGATAGTGTGAGGGGGGAGTTAATCAAAGCACACTGAGATTTGGTGAAATATCTTCCCTTTCCATAAGATCTCATACTGAATTTCTTTATTTTTCTAAAGACCTTGCATGTTTTCTATTGTGCTTCTGCCACGTTTCTTCACCATATCCCATTTCTTGACTCTTGCATCTCTCTCCTTTCATACCTGTCCTTGAAATCTCCTTCTAGGGATATTCAACACTGTCTCTAGTCTCGTCATGATCATATGGTGCTTGCTAGATAAATGAGTCTTTTTTTCACAAATGAGAGAAACTGCAAGGGAAGATTTTTTTTTTTAAGTTATTTTTCTCCTCTTTTCATCACGGTATTATATGAATTTCTATGGCCTGTCCTAAGGTCTGAATGCACAATTGTGTATTTTATTTTAGTGTGAGTAATTGGGCTTATTCCTCAGGAAGACTTTAGAGGGAGCTGCGATTGTCATTGTACAAGTCAAGCAGATGGTTTAACATGCTGTATGTCAGTCTTTCTAGCCATAAACATTTGCCCAGTGCTTTTAGTTTGAGGGAATGGCTTGTTTCAATAAATCACATCTGGAGTTATGTTGTAGATGTTCAATATATTTTTTTTTTTTACTCAATAATTTTTCTCTAGAGCAGAAATGCTATTACTAAATATGTGCCTTTAAAATCCAGTCTGAATAGCTTTTTGTTTTTGCCTTGTTTTGTTTTTCTCCCGAGTAAAAGAAAGAGCTTGGAAATATCTGAGCGTGATTTGTAAAAACATGAAGAAAATTAGTAGTTCAACTTTCATGACTTTTTTTTTTTCCTGTGTTCTCCTCATGCCTCTTGAGTTAGTCCTCCATAATGATCACATGATGATCAGTGCATAGGGCCATCTGGTCTCTCCTCATTAATTAGTTTCATCATTATCGGTGCCCCTTTACGCTTTCAGCATCTACATTCTCCTGTGTCAGGGTGTGATAAAAACACATGGGGGTTTTGAATCTATTGATGGAGTGGGATTTAATTTACAGTCTGGGCATCTTAGTTTAGGTTTGTATTTGTGTGTTGTGTCTAAGCTGTTGTTTGAATAGAGCTGATGGGCTCCAGAGAGCAGTTTGGTTGCCAAACATCGGTGTCCACTTACAGGGCGGCCAAAAAGCTCTCCAAGCTCTGCTGTGTCCCTAGGAGATGTCCCATGAGATGAATGGAGAAGAACAATCTAGTCCAGAGGCTTGTGGAGAGGAGGAAAACTGAGAACAGCAGGGGTCTACTTGGCCACCACAGGGCTTTGTTACCTGCAGGCCTAGATCTCCTGGGAGATCTAGTAGCACTAGGCTGGGGTACCTTGTTCTCATGTAGAAGGGGAAATTCTTCAAAACGGAGGTCAGGGAGACGTTGTTTTCCGTGCCAGTTTTATCATATATCCAATGTTTTTTGAGGTGTTTTCCTGAGCGCCTAGACTTGCAAGGTATCAGTGGGTAGATGACAGAAAAACATGACGTGCCCCAAATGAGGTGGGTTATGACTTATTAAACCTTGCTACCGTCTTCAGCAAAAAAAAAAAGTAATTAATCTGCATTAAGCCATTAATCTGCATATCAGGTCTGTCTCTTTGCTGTTGGCTTCAAGTAGCAGTTTGGCAAGTGCCTACAGTGCAAACCCAGGACCCGCAGCAGTAAGAGAGGTGTCCAACCAGTCTGGTTTTGCCTGGCATCGTTGTACAGGCAGCTGCTTCAGCGTTATGTATTTGTTCCAACTATTTGGAGGTTAAGTGCATTGAGCGGTTAAAAATGTGACCTGTAACTCCCCAGCATATTAAAAGTTGCTTTTGGATACTTAAATAGCTTCCAATTCATCAAAATAATTTGGTATGAATTTCTAGTAATCACTGTAGTGCTCCCTGAAATTATTAAATGACATATATGTTAAGGCATATTAGCATTGAAGCTGCTGTATATTTTGGCATTTAAAACTGTCATTTTTTACTGGCAACTCTAATGTTGATAAACATTGTAGAAGAGTTTAATAATTGGGCCCTAATATGCCAGATGGATTTTCTTCTCTCCATGAGGATGCATCATACCAAAGTGCTGATGGAGTTTTCCATCCATTTAAAAATGCAGCTCTACTTGCTATGAGAATTTATGGATACCTGAAGTGGAAGGAATCCCCTTTCTTCTGCAAAAGAGAGCTTGTAGCTCAGTATAAAGGCAGAGGGGATGTTCACATTCTGATGTCCAGGGACTCCATTCCTGGAATATAAAGAGTGTTGTGGGCTGTATGTATTAATAAATGGCTTTTGCATTTGCTGAGGCCAACTGAGGAGAGATTACTTAACCACGGTGCTCATGATTTTTAGGCTTATGTGATGTAATGAATAGTTAAGAATTAATAAATTATAAAAGCGAGAGGAAAAAAAAAAAAAAAAAGCTAATGTAAATTGTGAATGACACTTAGAGTGCCTGAGCTTGGGAAGATGGAAATCAAATGGGTGATGATGATGGTTCAGGTGTGGTTACCAAAAGTGCTGGCCTTCACTCTTAGGTTTGCTCTTAGGTGACTTTTGCAGGACGTGCATACAGGCTACGCTGGGAGCAGAAGAACATTTTTCTGCCTTTCACCTTTCTTTTGAGGGGAAAGAAAAAGCAGCTAAAGCATTGAGGTAGGAGCAGGTGTAGAGATAGGACTTAAGTGATGGATTTCAGGGACAAAGGAGACTCTTAGTGGACACACAGTTTTGGAGCAGAAAGAAATAGGAGAAGACAAAACAGGTCCTGCAGCGAGGATTATTTTTAAAGCCATTTTGACATGGTTGTGTGTTCCTAGCAGGCAGAAGGGGGCATCTAGGCAGTGTCAGGGCACAGTGCACATCCAGCTAGGACTTTGCAGCCAGTAGGCTTTTGCTTTGAAACATTTTTGGACATGTCCGTCACTGTGAGGAGCTCTTTCCTTCCAGTGCTGCCACATTTATACGGCTGTTTCCTGCAAGGAGAGATGGATTAGAGCTGCTTTAAAATAGGTGACATGAGGAGAGGTCTTAAAACCTATTTCTGGATAGTTTAGGTTGAGTAAACCCAAGAGATGGATCTTGAGAACCCTGGGGCTCTCCCAGTGGATGGTGCATGGCAGCACGTTCAGCCGAAGCGGAACCATTTGATACCTCCCAAAGTGGTGCCAACGAGAGGTAGTGTAAGAGGGGAGATGTGTCTCCTTAGTGGCTCTGTAGCTTTCATGAGTATTTGCTGCCTCCTTGTGACAGCACGACATTGTATGATGCCGTTCCTCCAAAGCAGAACGCATCGAGTGTTTTAGAAGGGTTACTTATTGGCCTTTAATTGCTAATTCCTCTCTCTGGTTCCTCCAGAAAGTCTTGGCTGCAGTGTCAGAAGTGAGACAAGAAGCAGTGATGGACTGTGGTGCACAGAGATTTGTCAAACGTATATTTCCAAAAGGGAATTGAGTAAAAACTACATGTTTTGTAATGGTAACCTACAGCAAGATGAAGATCTCCTTCGCTGTACGTTTCCTTGCTCTCCATGCCCCCAAACTTAGCATGACCCATGAACATCAGTTGTCCAGAGAAAACCCTTCTTGGAGGAACAGATAGGATCAGAGGGTCCCTCGAATGGGTCTTCACAGTGTAGCGCAGCCAGGCTGGGGAAACATGTGGCTCTTTCCCTCTTCCATCTTGTTTCCAAGAATGAAGGGACAAAATTAACAAGCCACAGTAGTAGCTGTTCCTTGTGTTTTATCCTGACATGGAAGTTCCTGCCCAAGTTACATTGGGAGCGTAATTGTCCAGCAGTTAGCAAGCGTTTGCATCGGTTTGGCAGCCCATCTTGGGGACTCCTGCAGATACCTCGAATATTCTTGCTTTTGTGGTCAAATTAAATGCCAAGCCCAGGACACTTCTCTCCACAGTCTTGAAGAGTTAATTTTATCTTCATCCTTCATTTGTGGAGGGAGGTTAAGATCCCACTGAAAAACAAAATAGTGGCAAAAGACAACAGATGAGCTTGTGGTCTTAGCTGTGCTGGTTTTGCTTGGGTAGCTTTAGGATTTTTTTTTCTCTTCAGGCAGTACTGTCATATTTACGTATCCTAGATAAAGCTAACGTTGTGCCTTAGAAAGACCGACAGTTTCTCTGAGGTGGCATTTGTGCTCGTGGGGGTGTGGTGCAAGTGAAGATCCATCTAGTGAAAGTGTGACCATGGCCACAAGTGAAATACTCTTTACAGGGACAGGGATGGTCTACTCTTGCCCTTCACTGGATTTAACAGTAGGTTGCATCAGAAAAGATGGGACAAATGGTGAAATCCTAGATTTTCTGTAATGCATTTTCACTATTTTAGCCAAATGCTAATGAAAGATTTGTTGTATATGCAGAACTCATGGCAAGGCAGGGGGCAGATTGTTTTTACTACAAAACTCAGTGGTCATCTCACCAAAAAGAAATATATGGCCTTTGACTGAACTGTTGATAATCATAGAAAAATGCCCATGCTTTTGCAGTGAACTAATACCAGATTTTAATATTTAGACAAAATATGAGAGAAGTGACTTGGAACACACGTCTCATAAAATGAAAAAGACAGAACAAATCTCTTTGTGATCCTACTTGAATTTGCAAAGAAATAGGCATCACAGGAGTCTTCAAAAGCTGTGCAGGCATTTTAATGCTGAAGTCACAAGTGTCACATTTTATTTGCACCTGGACTAGGACAGTAAGGAATATTTCTGTACCCATCTATGTCAGAAAAAACATAATCACAGACTGCTGCTTAAGTGTTCAGTGGCTGACCCCATGCAGTTTTTATAATATATAGGCTGTGGGTAATGACATATAATCAGAAACAATTGCCTTGCAAGAGAAGATTTCTGAGAAGTGGTGTCAGCCTCTTCGGCTGCGTCTGCACTAGTGAATTAATTGCCGTAGGGCTGTTTTGGGATCCTCGTGAGCAGTCTGTGTCTGCACTGCTGAAGGCTCTCGGCATCAGAGGCAAAACAGCCGCGTGCAGAACTGCCCCTTGGAGGCTGCGCTACCCTGGGCTAACGCGTTTGCTGTTGTAGAGTAGGGCTGCCCTAGGGTAGATTTGCTCGAGGGACTCAATGAGCCCTTCCATACATCTTGTATAGATAGATATACATCTCGTATGGATGGCACGGCATTTATGACAAAAAGGGGACAACAATGGGATGGGAAACCTGCAGGCATCAGAAGTTGTGGTCTATAGGTCCTCTATGGTGGACCTCCCATGTCAGAAGAAGCCACTGTCAGAGTTTGCAGATGCTTGGGTGAGTGTGTCGTGGGGGAAGCCACGGAGTCATTTTGAGAACATGAGGAGGTTTAGTGATCCAAGAGGAACAACGTCTCAAGGGAGGACTGAGCTTGTTTTAGAGGCCAAGGAGCGGGTGCTGTTGTTCACCAACATAGCCGTTTTTTGTCATGGCTATGTCTCTCCATGGAACCCTGGAATAGCAACTGGGGAGAGGGATTAAATGTATATTTTTGCCTTTTAAAACATAGCATGGGATGCCACAGGTCGAGTTTTGTACTGTCTGTGCTGGAGGGAATGAAAGAGCCCTTGGAAGGAGAGAAGGAGGCACAGTGGCTGTCTGTTTAAAAGAAACCCCAATTCAAGCATACAAAGCACAGTGGTTGGCTTAAATAGAGCACTTTGGCAAGAATAGATGACTTATTTCTTAGCCTGCCTTTAAGTACTCTCTAAGTATACGCTAGAGCATGAGGAAGGAGGTTTGTAGATATTGGCTTCCACATCATCCATCAGCATCATGCTTCAGAGGAGAGACTTTCTGTGCAAAACCAAAACCTGTGGTCTTGGAAAAAACGTGAGGAGCAAAGGCTGTTCCTGGGTGGGGTTGGGGAAGACTTTCAGGCAGATCAGACCCACTGACTCAGCAGGACCCTAAGGAGAAACTGGGGAAAATGAGACTGGAAAGGTGCTCCATCAGGAGCAAGAGCGGTCGTTGTATCGTGCATCCGTAACTGCAGAGCTCTGATATGGGTATATATTTTCAGTACTGTTATATGTCTAGCTTTACTATACTGTTAGCTTTGTTATAGCCTCTAATAAATTCTCAACACTTGACAAGCCCCACCTGTCGAGTTCAATACGACCAACTCCATGACAGAGAAAGTCCCAGGCACCCCTCCAGTGGCACGTCACGCTTATCCTCTTGCTTTAAATGCAGCCAAAGAGGGTCAGTACTGCTGTATTCTGGGGTTCTTTTTTTTCCAATTTGATTACATCTTTCTACCTTACTGTTCTGATTTCCTAGTGAAATTTCTTAGCATAGCATGAGGAGGTCAAAGATTTAACTTTGGAACTACAGTTTTCTCCGAAAATAGATGTACATCTTTCCTCGCCAGGTGTCATGAGCACTGAACTGTGCAAAACATTTTGCGCGGCTGTATCATCGTTCATCAAAGTACCTCTAAGTATTATATGAACTCATAGTCTAGCTTTTCATTTACTAGAGTTTTCAGCTGCTGATACATTATGGACAAGGGCAGTAAAAGGTTTTTCTTTCTTTTTTTTTCTTTTTCTCCTCTACAGTTGTTTCCTGTCTTTGCTTCTGGTGGCAGCCGTGGTGTGGAAGATTAAGCAAAGTTGCTGGGCATCACGACGGAGAGAGGTTGAAATGACAAAACTGAATGCTATCTTTTAAATGACTTTTTTATAGTTCTCCTCTTTTATGTATTTATTCACATATGCATAGTATTAACCTTCAGTTAAGGATAAGCTTCACTAATCTATAAATGCTTCTGTTTAGGGATTTATAATAATGTACTTTTGATTACCATTTTGGTGACAAATGATGCTGCTTTAATATCCTCATGCTGCAGTTTCCATGAAGCGGGAAAAAATAGGGGTGAGGGTCCTGTGTTGCCAGGACTCTGATTCCAGATCATTTATTTAAACCACTGTAGATCAGGCGTTTCTTTTGATCTGTTTAGAAAGATGAAATTTCTGCGCTGAGGCTCTCAACTACATTAGCTACTGCTTTAATCTTTTGAAAAGCAACTATCCCTAATATAAATGAAGAGCTTATAGTAGTTGTTTGAGAGATTTCCCCCCCGCCTCTTTCAGGAGCATGGTAGCAAAGGAAAGGCAAGTGAAGACAACCAGGATTTGGAAAACTATAGGTGTATGTCTCAAAAAGGCTACTGTAGTGGCAAAGCTTTCCCCTTTTCAGCTAGCCATAAACTATACCAGCTCCTAACCTTGTGGGTTTTTTTCTTTATTTGATAGTTTATAGCATATAAAAATGTCTGTGATTCCTAAATGCAGGTGTCTGTGCCCCTCATCTGAGACCGAGTACCATCTGTGAAGGGCTTGTAGGCTGAGTTATGCCCATTCCCAATAGATATCCCGAAGTATTCAAAGTCATGTGACTGTCTGAGGTTTTCCATGTTCTCGGAAGCTAAATAGATTTTGGGCTAGAATTAGCATTGTTTTTTGTTTTGTTTTGTTTTTTACTTCTCCCCAGCATACTTCCCTGTTGGCTCCCAGGATAAAAAGCTTTCTCTAAAAGCATATAAAGAATCTAGGTGGAAATAAATATCATATCTGGATCTCAGTGAAAAATACTTGAGCAGCAGCTTAAATGAAAAATATCTCTGAATGAAGTTACTCTGAGTCTGATGCATGTTTGAGAAAATTAATTGGAATTACAGGGTCAGTTGGTGTTAGCATGTTTTAATCTTTTAAACTCGATTCACAGGTGTAGCTAATTGACAGACAGTTCATCATAACAGTCTCTTCCTGGGAGATTACTGTCTTTCGTCAATATTTGCCTTACACCTTCATTGCATCAGGAAAAGCCTTCATAATGATGTTAGTTTTCTTTTTTTCTAAGCTCTTACTCTTTAAGTGGTATCAAAGTGCTCATGTGAACGCAGAACATTCATTTCTAGCGAATCATCTGTAAATTGTATGTACAGTGATTATGTGCAGTTCATATGTGGAAAATGCACAGGGAATACATTAATGGAATGAGGAATTTTATTCCTCATGTAGTCTTATTGTATGAAAAATTACTAGGACTTTATATCAGCATAAAACACTGTAAATCTGTCTCGTAGTTCATAGGTCTGTGCTACTCCATCCTTCTTTAGAAATGGTTATAAAAGATGAGGAAACTTTCAAGTCTTTGCCATGCCGTTTATTAGACATTTTGCATTAACGGAGACCATCTCCAGAGATAAAAGACTATCCTCAAAGTCTTTGACTTTTTGGTAGCATTTAAGATGTTTTTATAGCTTTCAAAGTGATGGAGAGTTCTTTTGTTTGTTTTCAATGCAGGCTCTCAATAAATCCTATTAAGACTTCCTTCAAGCATTAGTAGCTAAAATAATGATTAACAGCTATTTTCTACACTGCAGGTTTTCAAGTATCCACATGATTTGACCTCTGCTGTTTTAAGGATGGTTTCGAAGCATGTTACTCTTAATTTTTTCCTTTCTTCCATGCTTTGGAGATGACTGCTCTTTGTTTTTATCCACTACCCTTGCAAGAGCCTTGGATTGCAGATCTAGTCATCAGAATTATCCAAGCCATATGGGTTTGGAGAGTATGTTGGGAGAACTGGTACCGCTGTGCTTAGCCTGTTGGGTTAGTGGAATGGGATAGAGAAAATGGAGTAGCAACCTCCTTTGGTGGAAACGAAATTAATTTGTACTACTCCTTAGTGAGAAGTCATTGATCTGCAAATTGAGAATCTATCGCTAGATCTCATAAGACATGTGACAATTAAATTTCTGCCTGCCCTGCTGGCTCCTGACAGTTAAAAGATCTTCCTAACATTCTTTTTCTTTCTAGAGCTAATTCCCTTTGACCAGCTGCCTGTGCACATCAGTGCTGATCATCCTCAGCTTTCTGGCCAAAAGGTGTCTTTTGGGTGTGCAAATGCACAGTTCCAGCAAAAATGAGCACTGAGCAAAAGTGCGGGCCTTGCAGAGTGCAAGACTCGACCTGAAGTAAAACTGGGAGCAATTTGTGTCATATCGGGCAGGGAGGAGATGGGATAGTAAATTGTGTATTTATTCTCTCTCCAGTGAGCACCATGTTTAAATATCTGTAGACATCTTAAAGAGGAAAATGGAGATAAAAAGGCAGCTTTTATAAGAGGCTTAGGACAAAGTGAGTGACATTAGGAAATAGAAATAGGAAATCTTTCCATCTTGTCTCCGGAAAATGACATGTTAAGACGCATCAAGGTGGTAAATAGAGAATCACACACAAAATACGAGACTGGCATTATAAATTTAGTATACCCATCTGCTGTTTTGAATTTTTTGTCCTCTTATTCCATTTTAGCGTCCAAATTTGAGTCTATTCGCCCTCAGCTGGCTTCCTACTCCTTGACTTCTGCCAAGAAATAGCTCCTGTGGGTGTGGAGAGTGATTTGGCTGGCCACACGTGTGAGGGTGAGCTGAGTTGCCCTCCATGTCCCATTTGCTGTGCTGGGAACACCAACATGAAGCACAAATAGAGGTGTCTAAACTTAGGTCTGTAGAACAGAACCTAACTTTTAACATCAATAAAATTGCCTACATTTTGCCTCCATTCTTGCCCAGAATTTCCAGACTCGCAGAGTCATCAAGATTGGAAGGGACCTTTGGAACTGATCTAGTGCAGCCCAGGACTGAACCCCTTCTACTCTGTCTACTCTGCCCAAACTTATGCAGGATGGGGTTTGTGTATTGATTTACTACAGGGATTATCCACCAGCTCCTTGACTAAACATCATCTTCCTTCACAAGTTTACTGAGAATGTAGCAGCACTTGTGTCTACACTGGCTTTTTTGGCTTTAATATCTCTTTGCAGTTTAGCTTTGCCAGCCCCCATCTGTCCATGAACACCAAATGCCATTTAGGCAAGTGGCTCTCTGTATTCACTATTAGGGCAAAGGATTTCCAAGGGAATTTATATTATATGTTATTTATTGCCCTGCCTCACTTTTCTTCCCCTTCCAGGTCTCACCTGTTAGTATTTCGTTCATCTCATGCCTTGTCTTTAAGACTCTGATTTAGGCTATTCTTTGTTAAATAAAAGGATTCAGAATTGGAATGTCTTAAAACTGTAACTGTAAATCAGAATCTTCATCACAGCATGAAAATCTCTGGCAGTGTTTTGGAAGGATGATATTGGCCCTGTGTTAGAACATGAAAGGTCAGGCTACAAATCTGTCCCCTTCATTAGCCTGTGTCTGACAGTGGACAGACACAGCTGCTCAGAGGGGAATATGAGAAACCAGATAAGCTAGTGCAGAACTTCTCTGCTATGTTCCTCAAGCTCCCAGCAGGCAGTACGTTGTGTGTTTCTGGGTTATTTTGCAATAGTATTCAGAATCTGTCAGTTAAAGGGGGGGAAAAATAGCTTACAATTGGTGTAGTTTGTAGATAAAACACCAACAGGAAGAGTGAGAATTGTCACAAGTAGATGATGTCTACAGAGGGCTAGAGTAGGAGGTCAGCACACTCAACTGCTCAGCCAAGTGCTGTATGTTAACTTCCAGTTCCTGGATATGTAAGTGAAGTAATATACAAGAGCATAGCATTACGTGTTGGGTGTAATGTAGTGGGATGACTATAGGAAACTGTGTCCGCCCCAGTCTCTGTAGTGTTCTAGATGTTGCAGGTGGTTCAGGAAAATGCAAGATCAATTTGTGGTTCAAGAGATAAGGGACAGGTTAAAGCATCACAAATTATTCAATTCATCCTAAGGAAAACACACTGAGAGTTAATAATGTGAATGACTGTGGATAAAGAATCAGAGAAGACTTCTGACAGTGTAGAAATCTTGTAAATAATCTGCCAAAGACATAGCCCCCAGTATCTGCAGGGACTGAGGATAAAAGACATAAGGAAATATTCATCTTTTTCTGTTTTTTAATGGCAAGTTTAACAGTGGCAATGATTTGTTTTAAAAAGATGGATTTCAAATTGGAATTTGAATGGATCCTTTTGGAAGGATCTTTCTTATGTTAATTCAAGTGATCTGTAGAAATCACATGGTGAGATCCTGTGGCTTATACTGTACAGGAGGTCAGATCCAATAGCTGTAGCTTTTTCTACTCTCCTGTTTTAAAACCCATGAATGGAACCAACTTGTAGTGGCCTGTAGGCTTCTTCCAAAGTACAGACACTTGAGTGCTCTCTGCAATGATCCCTTTGACTTTGGTCACCAACTCAAGGAAATCACAGCAGAAATAAGAGATGCCTCAAAGAGAGAAAACAGCCGAAAAATTAAAGCTGACAGGAGATTCCAGCTTGGGGGAAGCGATGGTCCATTTTTGCTTGAACACGCTCTGGTCATTCCGTGCCTAATTGAGCTCCCTTCTGCTTGAACGTGCGGATGCTCCGGCCGCTGTTCCTGGCTGTGCTACGTTTCCGTTGCGTACCACAAATCAGGGTGGCAATCCCGTACGCAGCTTGGGCACCCAGCCGAGCACCGTGCTCCCTCCGGGGTGTTTCCTCCCAAAGTGGAAGGGCAGAACCACCACAGAGAATGAAGAAAGAAGCTGGAGCTATTTTTATTATATCCCACAGAGAATCCAAGTCCAATGTTTGCGGCGGTGTTGGGATAGACCAGCAGTACGAGAGGTCACCCTTAACTGTGTGCATTAGAGCTGCTGCAGTTTCAGACTCCTGGGTCTTTCTCTGCGTCACCAGGAATCAGGGGTGCAGGTGTCTAATTTAGCTCTTTGGAAAAATCAGCGAGAACGAGCGTTGTATAATTACACCAAAAGAGCTCCAGTCAATCACAGGTGATTTTTGCTATTGTGCAACTAGCTCCTGCTGATAGATTTTCCAGTCTGTATGGACAATGGACATGGACTGTACACTTTTTCCCCTTTTTTATTTTCCTTTCTTTTCACAAATGATATCTAGGATCGTTATTAAAGGTCAGCTCTCTGTGCCCTTCCACTGGGCATGATTATGATAAGTAACTTACTTATCTTAATCAGCCCTGGATTAAATATGTTCTGTCATTTCAGCATGAGGCGAGTTCCCAGCAGCTTTGCTTTCTGATTTGTTGTAGTTTTGAAGTGTGGAAATGCCTGTTGAGAAGCATTTGAACATTAATTCCCTCCTCCTCTCTCTTTTTTTTTTTTTTTTTTTTCCCAGCATAGCCTGCAAAGTCAGTTACAAAACTAATTAGCTGCCATTAATATGTGCACTGCTCTAGGGGCTTAAAAACTTAATTTTCAGTGATGATGGAAGTGTCAGGAAAATTGTTTGTTTGTTGACTTACATGAGAGTTAATATAATTGTGGCTAAATGCTTTAATTCACTTATTTCTGGGACAGGATGGCTCATCCTTGTGGAGTATTTGTATCTTAGATGTTTGTGAGGGGCTTGGGGTGCCTCTTTTTTATTCTGTAGGCAACTCCATTGATTTCTTCTCCTTCCCCTAAGGCAGCTGCGTAACTAAAACATAAAACCGAGTTTTTTTTTCCATCGGGTTAGATGTTATTTCATATTAATAACCAGGTGCTGCCAGACCATGGGTTAGTGCTGCCTTCGTAGCAATGCAGCCTGGCATCGAGGTGCCCCGGTACCGTTGCAGCCGTGGGGATGTCAGCCGTGGTTTTGGAGGGAAGGCAGGGCTGTCCGTCCCCTTGACCGCAGTCGGAGCACCTCAGTTCCGGAGCTAATAAACCTCACTGCCGGAATCTTATTATCCCTTGTTGACGCATCCTTGGCGTAGGCAGGGAGACCTTTTGGCACCAAAGGAGATTGTGTGCTTGATGTAGCGCGCTGAGTCTTCAAGGGGATGTCTATGGGGAATGACTCACTTGAGCACTCCACTGACCTGCCCGCGTGAAGAAAATTGGTCTGGAAGAAGGAGACGACGCTGTTGTTTCAGTGTCACCCTCAGTTTAGCCCTGGCTGGCGAGGGAGGCCACCAGGTGCCTGAATCCATGCTGGAGATGGGCATCTCCAGCAGCTGTGCGTGGGAGAGCTGCATGCAGAAAGCACCATATAGTCTGTTCTCTCCTCAAACCTTTTCTTTTATACATGTTAAATAAAGAGAAAAACTGATATGTATTCTCTTTCCTTTTTTCCTCTCTCTGAGATCTTGGAGCTGTTCTTTTCTCCCCCTGTTGAGGCTAATCTCCGCATCTGGAAGGT
The DNA here is from genome assembly GCF_059628265.1 of Tinamus guttatus. NCBI lineage: Eukaryota > Metazoa > Chordata > Aves > Tinamiformes > Tinamidae > Tinamus > Tinamus guttatus. The sequence continues at coordinate 4,405,978 of NW_028288752.1, forward strand.
CTTTGAGTTTTGGCCCATTGCACCAAATGCAGCCACAGAAAGTCGGTTCAGGGGGAGATTCACCTCCCCTGGCCTGGGCGAATGGTCTGAGGCTTTCCTGGTGGTGTCTGGGTGGTGTTTCATACCATGGCATTAATATGTCCTATCCCCTGGGAATAGCTTGCTTCCTGCCTTCTGAGATCCTATTTGCTTCTCTTTTACTCTACATTAAAATGAAAGCTTATAAATAAAATACATCGGCATCCTTCCATAACTGAAGACACTGTATCCCAATCCCAAAAGGTGCTGGATTCTTGTGCTTATAAAACAGGCTCTGGAGGGGCACTGGTCGAGATTGATGGTAGCTGGGGAGTTGCACACAAAACACTGACTAGTTTATTACTGCGAACAAAAAGGTCAAGGTCTTCATGTCAGAAAACACGCCGTGGCTAATATTAATCAATTAACCCAGTAACCCGAATGGCTGTTTTTCTTTTGCATGAGAGCCAGCACCGGGGCAAGAAAAGTGACTGATTTCGCTAAATTCCCGCGCTTGCTGCTGTGGCATCAGCAGCACAGAATTCCTCCCAGCTTACCCGTCACCCCACGCATTTGAATTTAGAGAAACGCTGCTTTTCTGCAGTGTTTGCTCCCGGATCTGCACCTGCAGTCCCTGGGCGCTGTGAGATGAGCAACCTCCGTCATCTTCCCTCCTCTTTGCTTTTCTTTTTTCTCGCCTCTCCGCCATGTACTGTCTGCATTATTTATTGTCAGGTACCGTCAGCGTCTGGTTGCAGCAAAACCTCCGGGCTTTGTTTCCACACTTCTCCGCCTGCGATTGCCCTGACTTGTAATTCTCGAAAGGAGTTTTTCTCCCGGTATTGGCAGCAGAAGGGGAAGAAAACTCCATGCAAATGCAAGTTGTGCAAGTTCTCATTTTAAGACTGTACTTACCGCAACACGAAATGCCCAGGGGTGCATTTCAGTACACACTGCTTGGATATTTTATTGTAAGACTGTCAAACATTAGGCCTTTAAGATCCTTTTTAGAGAGATTAACACTATTCTAGGATTTCCTATTAAGTGTGTGAAGCTTTTTCGGGTTTGTTTTGGGTTTTTTTTTTCTGACAGTAACGTCTTGGTCAGCATTGCTTTACCCCACACTGGTGTCATAGCACTCGGCACTTCAGGCTTTTATTTTTTGAAGCTCTTCTTGACTCAAGAAGGTGTCACGTTGCCGAATTGCACGTTTTCTTTCGTAAACCAAACTTGCTCCGAAGAGCTAATAGCTTCTAGTTTGCAAGTCTTGTGGACATCTTCATCAGGACAGCTTGTTCTTTGATTTTATAGCCATTAAACAAAGCGCTTTATGATAGCTGAAGGGGACAATTGCGGGAACAACAACCCGGCAATCTGTTTCACGCTTGCTTTAGTTTGCAATCTGCTGGAGTGCTTTAAAAACGCTAAAGCTCCTTGAGTTCTTTTGCCCAAGTGTTGAGGTCCACACGAGTTTGCTTGCAAATGCTTACTACAGCTCCGTTTGTGTGAATTTACTGGGGTTGGGCTTTTTTTTTTTCTTTTATTTTTTTTTCTTTTTTCACTCTGTGACAGTGTCTACAATCTGCTGTGAAATACGTTTTTTTTTTTTTTTTCTTTTTCTTTTTCAGTCTTTCAGAGATTAAGCAAAACTGGATCTTTCAGCAAAGCCAGTGGAATTTTATATGTTCTTGCCTGAGACTCCTAGAAGCTGTCGATGCACCCAGGCTGGGTTATATCGGTGCTGACATGCATCCCTGCCACCTGGCCTGAACTTCAGGGTTAGAGAGAAGATGTCTTCATTTTCTGCACACACACACACACACACACACACACACACAAAAAAAAAGAGCAAAAGGTGACCTAGCAGAGAGAAGAACGCAGAAGGCTCATGAATTGCAGAAAATGGTGATATACTTAGTTTTGCTCAAAGCAGAGCACTCTGGATTGTGGCTTCTTCCTTCTCATGTTCTGTTAGTCTTCCCTAGATTCTTCCCACTGGCATTTTGTGGTGTTTAGTACCTTTTTGATGCTATAAATAGTCAGATTGGGTATTTTGGTAATTCTAAGCCCTATCTTAAAAGAAGAGGGGTAATAAGTACATAGGGTATTTGGCAATGTGTCATTCTAGCTTAAAAAAGAAAAGAGCATAACTAGCAGTGCCACATTTAAGTAGTAATAGTAAGTGGGTAATGTGGGTAATGCTACGTGCTCTACAGCATGTGAACTGAAGGATCTAATCAATGTTCTGCACTTGAGGGAAGCAGCAAATGCTGTTTTGTGCGGGGATTTTTTTTTTTTTAAACGGATATACAAGGAGATATGTCTCTTCCCCTATTAAATAGAGGCCAAGAGTTGTATCCCACCCGTTGCTTCTGGGAATTAGGGTTAGGGTTTCTGCATCCAGCGTCAGGTTGTCCGGCCCACATTTAGCAGTAGGAATTAGCCATGGGAACCCAAGAGCAGCGTGGCCTCTGCTAAATGGAAATGCTCTTTCCAGCATGGCCAGGTAGGAGGGGAGGGTCCTCGTGTTTGAAAACTTGTGAATTCGTCTCATGCCACACAGAGATGGTGACCAGCAACTGGGTTAACCCAACTTGGATTACTGCTTCATGGAAACTTCAGCAGATGTGGTTTATTCGACAGCTGAATTGGGCTAATGACTCACAACTTGTTACACTGTCATGGTGGGGCTGTCTACAATGACCTTTTTTGTACCTTTTAGCCTGTTAAAACCCCAGAAGGTTATTTTTCCCTATTCATTGCTTACCTTTGTATTGACTACAACCTCTCTGATACGTATTTCTTCCTCCTTGTGCCAGAGTAACATGGTGATAATATTTTTCTGTTTATTGCATTAGCAACTGCTGCGTGAGATGCAACAGATGGCAAGTCGCCCCTTTGCCTCCATCAACGTTGCCTTAGAAACAGATGAGGAACCGCCTGATCTCATTGGAGGAAGCGTGAAGGTGAGAACTGCTGCTGTCGGACGGGCCTCGCCCCAGTTAGTCAACAATTCTCATTTTTAAATCCTGCTTAATGCAGCAATATAAAGTCCACTATTTGAATGCAGCAATATAAAGTCCACTATTTGTCATGTGCCTGTAAGAAAGTGTAGGTCCAGGAGAGCCATCAAGTCTTGTTTCCCCTTAATTTTATCCCTTCTGCTATGCCTTTACATCTTTGGGGTTTGGATAAAAGTTATATTGTTTGTAGAGTAAGACATTTTTTTTCCACTTGCCTTGTTAGTTTTTATGCCTTGCAATAGAGAAGAATGCAGTTTTACACAGCAGTTTTACGTTGCATTTGGCAACAAATGGCTACAGGGGCTGCAAATAGAAAACCATTTTTCTTCACTCTCTCAAAGTAGAGAGGAATATAATTGTATGTCTTTGTGTGTGTCCTGTGACAGTATCAACATATTTCTCTACATGAATATGTGTGTTCCAGTGTGTCTTGTGATAAACAAATAGCGTGGAGAAATGGTTACTTTACACCAACCTGATGTGTCCTTGGACATAGCATGTAGTAGGTTTAGGAAAATTATGTTTAAAAGGAAAATAGTAAATAAAAAGATGCTTTTTCGTGTGATGCTTTCACTAGTAGACTTGTATGCTAAAAGAAAAAGTTAAGAACCTGAGACCCTTTTGGCCTAAGGTGAATGGTTCCTGTGGTTTCCCCTGTAGGAGTGCTCCATAGATTAATCATCGTTACATCTTTCTCTGAAGTCAGGATAGTCTGTCCCTTTTTTGCACATATGAACCCTGGTGCTTGGAAAGAAAGCAAAATTTGCAAAGGCATCCATTAATTGGGGTTAATTGAGTGAGCTGATGTGTCCTAGGGGCCTCTCCCCTAGGACATTCTGGGTGATGGCAGCCCTTGATTTCCATTTGAACCCAGCGCATTCCCTTTTCCTGAGATTTATTTATAATTTCTGTATTTTCTTTTGGCCGTGATAGATATTGAGGATCATTAGCTGCTAATGGCTCACCAAGACCTCATTTGAAGTGTGTGCTTGTAAAACTGGGCTATGATCCAGCAAATGGGCATGAGCTTCCTGGATACTTGTGGATGTTGCCACCAGCATGGAGGCATCTTTGGGAGGCTTCCGTTTGGGACCAATGTCTGTTGGGTGGATTACTTGTTAACAAGAGCCTTTAAAGCTGTCAGTTCAACAATTAAAGCATTTTAAGGGTTATGCAGCAGCAACATACTCTGACGATATAAACGCTGGTGGAACGGTGTGATGGATGGGCCTGACTTCATCGGGGTGCCATCAGGATATTTATAAAGATTTTGCTTGTTTTCACCTTTTGACCTGTTTAATATATGAACCACACACTTAATTACAATGTTCTTCTTGATTTGGTTAGTCTAAGGAAAAAAAAAAAAAAAAGACAGGCAGAGTTTTCTGTAGGGCTGTCCTTAAAACAACAAAGAAAAGGTAATGTTGAAGGAATAGGGTTGCAGCCACTATGAAAAGAAAATCCTTGTAGAACTCAAAACATGGTTTAAAAAGTCCAGGGTGGTATGAATTATTAAAATTCTTCTGTAACTTTTTGCAGACTTCAGAGTCTGACCTAAATTGACATTAATGTGGTGGGAAGGAGGGAGAGGAAGAGTTTGTCTCAGTACCTGCCACTTAAATGGAAAAGCTAAGTGTCAATTAGTTGAAAGTTATATGAAACTGCCTGACCTGCGGGAACTTCCCCTTTTCCCTGTTTTCATTTCTTAATTAATTTTTTAGAAATAAGCTAACCGAGAGCCCCTCTCCTGTAGGATCAGACCCAAACAAAGCTGCCCCGAACTTTCTGATCTCTGACAATTTGGTCTACAAAACTAGAGTGAAGATTTCAACTTTGGATCTCTTAGTCCCTGACTGGGGTGTTATTTTCCTTCTTGTTCATCTTGCATCTCCTTTTTTTCTTTTGAGCTTTGTTGTGCGCTTTCTGCTCTCTATCTCTCTACTTTTTGTTTGCTTCTCAGTTTCCTCTTTGATTAGAGGAATGTTGAACTCACGTTTGAAGTGTTCCTGTAGATAGAGGTGCAGAGAGGATTTCATCTTTCTCGTGCTTTCAGCTGAATTTCCTTGCTTCCCTGCGCCCGCTGTCATTGTCCCCATCTCTCTTGCCTGACCTGAAGCTAGTCAAGGACTGATGGAGGAGCCGTTTTTAAGTATAATGAGGGAGATAGTGGACAGATGTCCTTCTTTTTCAGATCCAGAAATTGCTGCCAACTGCTAATTACCCTCTCGGCTGACATGTCAGCGAAGCAGTTCGCACAAATGTTTCTTAAGCCACTTTTTGCAGAAATAGTGCAGTCTAATTCAGACAAAAAGTGTTTACAGTCCCTTGAAGCCCATTAGGGAGGTGGGCTGCTGGGCCAGCAGGTGAGGTACCTGCTGATAGACCTGGATGCAGAACAAGGAGGATTCTCCATGACAAGGAGAGTAGCTAAAATTTCAGATTTTTTCTTTTTCCTTAATTGTGTCTTGCAGAATTTGGATAGGGAAAGAAAGTATTAAAAAATAAAATAAATCTGGAGTCTTTCAGTCAAGTTGGGTCAGCCTGGAGAAGAGAGCAAGTGAAGGACACCTGTGGCTTCTGAGGAACTTGGGGAATGACCCTTCTGAGATGATGCGGGAAAGTGGGTTGGGCTGAATCAGAGATGGGATCTGAATTTTCTTTTTCCTTTTACATCTGTTCTGTTTCATCTATTTATCTCTCTCTTAATGGCTAGCCAAGGAGAGAGTGAAATGTCGGTAAGCTCTTGGACCGCAAGCCGGTAGCTCTGCCATTCCTTGTGTCAATAATTTGAAAGCTTTCATTTTTATACAAGAAATTCAGACTTGTGTTATCATAAATGCATTGATGTTTTTCTTTCCCTTTGTGAATCAAAGCCTTTGGTTAATAACAAATGTATTTGAGGGTTACAAAGGAGAAATGGAAAATGGGATGCCTTGTCTGCGAGAGATTAATTCCCTTTTCCATTGTGCATAGCCAGTTGGCAGCCGTGTCAAGCCAGTTCCATCCTAAGCTAATGTTTTCCAGCTGGACAGTATTAGAACTGTGTTTTCAATTAGTATTTTTCCTGGGGTACTTAGAAGTAATAGAAAATGATTTACCTGAAGGGAAACTATTCATATTAGTCTGCAGCTAGGCAACACATAACTAGCTGCTTTGGCTGATTTCCCATTCAGCAAATACTTGGTGGATCACAAATCTGCTACTAAATTTGCTTAGTTATTACAAAATCCATTGGCTTTTCTCTGCAGCATCTTTGTGCGTTTTGTCCTGCACATTGCAGTTTTTTCAAAGAAAATTTAACCTCTTTATGCATGTGGGACTTGTGCAAGTGTCCAAATCTGAATTATTTCACCATGGACTCTTTTGGATCTTGTCATCTAATTGATGTCAAGTCCTCCACAGTGCTTTCTTTTGGGAAAACTATTTTTTTTCTGATTTTTTTTTGGGGGGGAAAAATGATTTTGGCATTGATTTATGGGTATTGTAAAGTTTGTAACAGACAAAACTAATGCTTTCAGATTCCTGGGAAAAACCTACATGCAGAAGTACTTGGCTTGAGCAAACACCTACAGGATCAACAACAAAGTAGTTGCATTATAAAAATTTATCCTTAAGTCAGACAAAATTGTCTTGGAAGCCTTCAGAGGATTTGAAAAATACCCTCATAAACCAGAGGATTTGCCTCGCAGGGCAGATCTGTTGAGTTTTTAGGGGTCCATTGTGGAGCAGTCAGTGCTAAGCAATGATTAACTTTGCACCATGATGGACAAGTTTTCCACGTTTGTAGCTGTCCAAATGAAGCAGGAGACATATTTGGTCAGGAGAGTCGTTCAGAAGCTCATTCAAAATCTTCCCTACCTTCTTCTGGATGTGCATTGAAATCTGCTAGTTTTGATTTCACTGTTAAGTTGTTAATAGGGTGTTGGGCCACCAGTTTGGCTGATTCTTTGAGTAGCAGGAAAATTAACAGAAGAGCATCTTACCTAGACAACTGGTGTGTTTTGTTATAGAGTGAATGCTCTCAAGAGGTCTCAAGGCCTACAGCTCCCTTCTGTGCAGCAGGAGGCTGCACCAGTGAGGATATGGGATCCCACGGATGTCTGCGCTCCATCTACTTGGGTTTGGCCTTTGAATAGAGCCCTTGTAAAATTCCTGTTAGGTCTCAGTGCAGTTGCATCCACCAGCAATGAGAAGAAGAGTGAGTAGTTGGAGGTCCTGTGCCAAAGCAAGGTAGATTTGGGGAGGCTGTAGGTACACCACTGACATGAGGGATCATAGGAAGAAGAGCATCATCCCACTCCATTGCCTCCACGCTGTGATTTCATCTCCGTTTTTGCCTGTAGTTCTGACCAATACCCTGCTGAACGCTTTTAAGCAATGAGAGAAGGTCAGTGAAGAGCAACTAAGGACCAAGGAACTGGTAGTTTCAAGGGCTCTGTTAATTTTTTCTGGTTATCCTGCTTGGCAACTCTTCTGTCCCCTTCAGATGTTGTTGACCAATTACTACTCCATCAGATGAGCCAATAGACCCACTTCTGTAGCCCTCTACAATCCCAATCCACTTTACTTGAAAGCTCATGTTGATGTAGGCATACCCATCACTAAACATAAGCTGAACGATGATAATATGGTGTGACACTTCTTCCAGATAGGTCAAACGCAGCTTTCAGGCCAGAAAAGTGGGTTTTATTTTGTCCGAGCTGTCTAATGCAGGCTGTTTAAAGCTGTTATGGTTTGCCTCCTGAAATGCAATTTAATTTCCAGTAAATTATTTCTGGATTTTCTAGCACCCTCTAACAAAGTTCTAGGAACTTTTATTTGCGTTAATCCTGAGATGTTCAGAGCAATGTCTGTTTTTTTCCCCCTTTGGAAAAAAATCGCATCTGCTTGTCAATGAAGCCCATTGCAGGCGAGCGGATGTCAGGATGGCCACAGTGGAGGAACGTCCTCCCCCGTCACTCTTACATTTGGGGTTAATTCTGCTGGTCCTAATCCATAGCAAAGGGCATGATGCAAAAACACCAGATGAAACCCTCACCTAACGCATGATTTGCATTTAACCCACACTGCGGGTTTTTGCCTTCCTCCCACAAAACTAGGTGCTTTGGGAAGACTTTGGCCACTTCCACATGCATAGGAAATATGTGGAAAGAGCCTATCTGGAGATCACTTGAGGGGCTTGTTAAGCCACTTTATGTTTGGGGAGTATTTGGCTGGTAATTGGCTAGAGATTTAACTACTCGTAGATTTGAAGACTCAAGTTTTCCGCAGAATGGGCTGTGATTTTGGCTGATAAGGAGCAATTTGCTGCAGGGAGAGGAAGCGGCGCAAAGCTCCCCAGCAGAGCGGGCCATGTTTAAGCTCTTTTTTCCCCTGGGCGCAAATTGATGTCTTTCTGATTGAAATACTCATAATTCCAGGAGATTCTCAAAAATATTTTAGGGCACCTATTTGCATTCCTTGATGCTGAGTCGTCACTGTGTGTGTCTAGTGAGGCAGTCTTCATCTGACTGCCCTACTGCCTCCTTCACTTGCACGTTTGGCACCAGCTAAATGATTGAGAAGACCAGCCAAAAGCATCTGCCTTTTCGCCTGTCCAAAATCAAAATAAATTCCTACCCTTTGCCTCATCTATTTTGTCCAGGGTTGTCAATGGGTACATGGCCTTGTCCATCCTTTTTCTGTGGGGCTCCAGCTGGGATTTGGAAAACCCAACGCCTTATTGGGTTGATTTGTGCACGCGCTCTCTGTCATGGGTCTGGTCTTTGCACCTGGAGACTCTCAGAAATCACCCAAGGGATCAAATATGATTTTTATTAAGTCCTTGGTGCACAACAAGCTGGCATCATGGCCACACAGCGGCTGATTTGTTCCCAGCCCTATGTCAGTCCCAGGCTAGATAGCCCAGACAATGTAAATATAAATTTTTAATCTAGGCTCTTTTGCTGCAAATTATCGCAGGATGCTCATTCATCTCTATCTTGGATGACACACTTACTGCCCTGGCAATACAATTTTTAAAACTTAATACTCTCTTTTTTTAATAGAAAATTGCTTGTAACTTATTTTATAAATGTTCAGTCAGCTGTTAATGGCACAAATTAAAAAACTTGCAAGTGGCATTTTGCCCTTTTTCTGCACAGTTAAGTCATTTGAAAAAGTGGAATCAAATAATGAAGTTAAACAGTTTCAAATAATATGCTTCCTCTCCCCATCCTCCACCCCCTCCATAATATTTTTGCTATATTTTAATTTCTTGGCTGGAAATTGAAAACCATGTAAGAGTAATTTGATCAAACCACAGAACTGTTTTCTTGTTGGGGGGAAGTGTGTATACTATTTTTTTATATATGTTTTGAAAAGCAGTATAGTCGTGCAAAGCATTGTAGAGCCTAAGTAAAATTGATGTTGTGGGATTGGTTTTTTAATTGCACAGAATATTTATCGTTCTAGGTATTAGTTCTGTGTGGCATATTGTTAACCTTTAGAGACGAATATAAACTGCATAAATAGGAATAATTAGGTGAAATAAAAGGGAAGCATTTAGGCTGCGCATCACCCGACGCAACTTGATTGTCAAGTGCATTGGGCTGCAAAATTGTCTCCCAAGGGAGCTGATGGATCCCGCCACACCTGCGTCGCCTAGAAATAGCCCCAAGTACTGGGAAATGCGCTATTTTTGTAGGAAATACTACTGCTGGGAGGCGGACTAATTGGATGACCTGATAGGTCTCTTGCTGCTTTTAACTTCTCTAATTATTTGAGCTTTCCACATATTAAGTACATATCAAAACTCATAAACAACCCAAATTGCCTGGCTTTTGTAGGGTTGTTTTTGGCCAATAAAGACGTTTATGGAGATTTGCTGGACTTTTCCCTGCCTCCGAGAAGAGCGGGTTGTGGCAGCAGTTAATAAAACACTAACTTTAATGTTTTCATCCCAAAAGAGGGTGTTCACGGCTTCCGAGCAGTGCCTAACGCAGGGCTCGTGGTCGTGCTGATGGTGCATGCTGCTCGCTGCAAGGCTATATTTAAATAAATGTGTGCAACTGCCTGAGAGCTTTTTGCTGGGATGTTTTTTGGTCCTTGCCTGGCGTTCGCTCTGCTCTGGCTCCTCGGGTTGTTTTTCAGCGCTGTTCCCGTTGACGGCCGCTCTGCTGCCGCGGATGAGCAGGCAAGTCCATTGCAGGAGAGAGGCTGAGGTTTTCCAGCTGTGCAAAACTCATTCCAGCCAGTTTGCACCGTTTCTTTTAAGGACAAATAGTAGTTTAGGGCAAAGGGCCTGGCTGATAGACAGGTGTCTGCAGTGGTCTAGGGCTGCCCTCCATCCTGCTGGAGACCAGATGGGAGCTGCAAATCCCCTGGTTCCTCCACGCTCATTTTTGTGGACAAAATAAGCTTATTTTGCTTGTCGAGGGCATGGCTCCTTTCTCACGGGCTTTTCTGATCCCGTGCACAGGAGCTGGGCTCCTTTTGTCCCTTTAGCTGCCATGTGTGGTCCAGCAGCTGGGCTCCGTCTGTCCCCGCTCCCCGCGTGGGATTCAGGTATTTAGAGGCCAGGCAAAGCAGCGGTCGTGTGCCAAGCGGCTGAGGGAGGCACCTGATTTGCATAGATTTGAATAATGTGTACTTTATTGTGCCATTAAGCCTTCAATAAAAGGGAATTGCTTATGCAATTCAGCTGCGGGTTTATCAAAACACTCCACATGCAGGTCCCTGGCAGCGGCTGGTTTTAACCCTCTGATGAAAGGTGCTGCAAACTTTGGAGATCTGTGTAATTTCTTTTTTAAGTGGGCAATTAGAAGCCAGCTGCCAGGCTGAAGCACAAGCAGTGATATTTGCTAGCAAGAAGGCCTGGGCTCGAGACCTCTCTGGCCCTAATCGTGGAAAAGCAGCTCGGGTCTGCAAGGAGAGCGTGCCAAAGACCTGCCAGGGTGGGGAAGGAAAGGAGACGCGACCTCTTCTCGGGTGTCCCCATAAAACAAAACCATTCTGAAGCCAAAGTTAGACATTTTGATGTGTGTATGGTGATAGCACCTGCGTCGGTCATGCCAAGACCTGTGTTGGGCCCATGTCAAGGCCAACTTGCAGGTTTTACCCAGCGCAGGTGAGATGCGGTCAGGATGTCCTTTAAGTTGCTCTTTGAAGCATCCAGGTGTTTGTCTCCATGTCCAGACTGTCCCTGGGCTCCAGTGCCAGCTTGTGATTTAGCTCAGTGAATTGCAGTTGTCTTTGGGCACTAGAGCACTTTCCCCTGCTCCTTCTAGATGTAAGGTCAGGATTAACCAAAACAAGATGATCTTGTCCTTAGTGTGGGCCTCCCAAATGAACCTGCAACCGCCTGACAGATTTTGGATCAGTAAAGCAAATACACCTCCTTTGGTTTCTTAATAGAAACAAAGGCCTCCATGCAATAACATTATTTTTATATATATATTTTAACAAAAGCTCAGCCCTTCTGAACAGATTGAAGAAGGGAGGAATTGCAGAGCTACATCCTCTGCTCATCCGTGGAACAACTGCTTGGGGGGGAAAAATCACTGCAGTGTGAGGATCATGTTCATCCCTGTGAACTAGCATTGAGCTGCAGGTAGCTGCATGTGGCCGGGTCACTGCTGCCCCTCATTTAGGGACAGCGCTGCCTGCCTGGTTATATGAGATACTCCTTCAGCATCAGTGACACAGCGAGGAGTTCCTCATGGGCTCAGGTGTGATCAAGAGAGTAGAGAGGAGGAAAAGATGTGACCTTGAGTAATGAAATAAAAATAAAAACCCCTCAGAAAATGAAAGATCATGCCCATAGGGGCCAATAACGAGTGTTTCTGCTATAGGCTGAGGGTTCATTAGTTGCAAAGTGCAGAGGAGAAAGGATCCTGCTTGGGGCTGAGAGATGAGCTAAATTACTTTCCAAGTCTCTTCCAGCTTGGTAACCATAAACTGTATAACATGCTTTATTTTTTCTTACCTTTTTAGTACATGCAGGGGAATAAGGACAGTTCTCGATGCCATTGCAGAGGTCGTGGCCAGGCTTGAGCTGCTGCAGCATCTCTGCTCACCCGCCATCCAGAGCAGGGAGGGATCGCTGGGAGACCTGGACAGAGGAGCCTTTGTGCAGAGAAGAAATTAAGAGCTTTGCTCATGTGGACAAGCCCAGCAAAGGCCGAAATGTCGAGTAGGGAATAGCCCAGGGAGAGGATGAAAGCAGAGAACAGCAGGAGCTGGCTGAATAAATTGAGGTGGAAAGGAAAGTAGGTTAGGAGAAAGTTCCTGGTTCTCGGAGCAGCGCGGGTCGAGGCCAGCGAGTCTCGGAAAGGTCTCGTGGAGGTGACACGGGCAGAAACGCAAGCGCTTTGGAAAGGGAGCATCTTTGTGTGCGGTCACCTGCGCTGGCAAAGGGCTGGGACCAGTGGCTGTCGCAGAGCGGCAGAGGCATTTTCATTAAACCAGGAGGAGTTAAAAGAGAATACATTAAAGTGAGATTATAGGAGATAATCTCACCCTGACTCATCCTCCATGCTGTTTTCTCCCCTGATACGCCACCGTCTTATTCCCTCGGTGTTTGCTCCCTTTTGTCCCTGCTGCGGATGAGAGGAAGGGCTTGTGTCCATGCCAAATCCTGGTTTTATTAGAGGGCAGTAAGCAAGATAGCTGGCTGGCTCTGAATGGAAATAGGCTTTGTAAAGCTCAGCACATCCTCCCAGCCTGCAGGGGATTTTTGTGGTTGCTTCCCCATTACCCCCAGTACTTGAGCCACCGCCTGGGCTATGGCACAAGGACATGCTTGGTTGCTTCCCGGGAAAGGAACAACTTTGAGGTCGCTGCCTTTGCTGGGGGTGGAGAGGAGATGGAGAAAGCTGCAATCATAAACAAGGCAGGCTGCAGCTTTATGGTTATAGTCCGTAGAGTGTGGATTTATCTACCTTGCACAGCCTAACAAATCGCTGTTGCAATCATTATGGTAAATGTGAGATATGGAAATAGCTTTAAGTTTCATTTTACTCGCTGTCATCTCTTTATTTCTTTATTGAGCAGCAGTCATTTAATTGTGTTTGTTTGACTCCTGTTCCTCTTTTCCCTGTTTTGGATTACATTGAGTTCCCGTTCCGTGTACAGTAGCACAATTTGATGCCTAATGAAAAAGGAAATAATTACTTCATTAATACCAGAGTACAGTTTGTCCATAATCAACAAGAAATTAGAAAGCACTGAGTGTGTCGGATAAAGTAGTTTTTTCTCAGCTGTTTTGCTTATGTGAGAGAGAAGCCAGAATGTCTCTCCCTGCAGCAGAGAGATGGGATATCCCCCTCAAAATTATTGAGCAGGGAACGGGTTTCCATACCTTTCTTCTTCATTTCCATGCTGCGCTGTTGAGTTCTGGAAGGCCTCAAGCATGTTGCCTCTTTTTTATTTTATCTTGCAATTTACTGCAGGTCATTCAAATAAGATGTTTGCTATAAGGAATGCATTGGGGCAGGGGGGTCATTGTGTTGGGCACTGAAGATCAGCCGGGCCTGATCTCCTGGAGGGCAAGGTGCCTGGCTGCCCCATGTATCTTTATAGTTGTCAACACACGTCATCTGAAATGGAGTATAAAAACTGAAATGGAAATCAGGCTGTCCCATCGCAGTGGTCAGACCTACCAATACCTGTGAGACACTGCATTTGGAGGTAGAAACTCAATCACTCTATTTAGATCAAGCTGCATTTCTGCGTTTTGGGGGAAACGTGAGCCGTGTTCGGCTAGAGATATTTTGTTAAGCAAAAAAATTTTTTTTTTCTTTTTTAATGATGGCTTGGGTTTGCTTGTTGATAACGTTTGTTTTAGCTGTGCTAGCTGCGTGCTGGGCGCTCGCCAAGCGCAGGAACGTGCTTCGTGCCCGGGAGCTTGTGCAATCAGAAGATGATGAAGACGGAGAGGAGGGGAGGGGGTCGCACGTTGTCTCACGCTCGTCCCTCTCTTTTCCTTCCCTCGCTGCAGACGGTACCAAAGCCCATCGCGCTGGAGCCCTGCTTTGGCAACAAAGCTGCCGTGCTGTCCGTGTTCGTGCGGCTGCCCCGGGGACTGGGGGGAATCCCACCGCCCGGACAGTCAGGTGAGGAGCGAGGCCTCGCTTGGCTCCCTGCTGATTTCTGTGCTCCTCCTTCCACCTCAGAGAGTGGCGTCTGGAATGCGGTTTGTTACGACTGGGACCTGATATGGACAAGAGTTCTCAAGGGACATGCATAAAAGTAACTTGTCTCCCACCATATTCCTGGCTCCATGCATGGAGAGAGATCCAGTTGTTTCAAAGCACCCGTGCCCTGTTCTTAGTAGCTCCAGACAGTTGTTTTCTGTCTCTGGCCTAAGATCTCCCCTGTTCCCATCTCCTTCTCACCGAACCTCTCTTGTAGAGAGACATCAATTCCTGGGCAGTTTCTGGTGTCACTGGAGCAGGAGGTCCTAAAAGAGCATTCGTTGAGTTTGAGACCGGGTGCTTTGCTTGTGCTGAATCACATCCCATATGGCCATGGTGGTTTGCCTGTGGATGCACCAGGAGGAGATATGGATGTCTGGAAAGCACAGTGAAACCTCCATGCACAGGTGCCTGTGGGATTTATTCTAGCACATCTACTGGTGCAGATAAAGACTCCTCGCTTTAAGATCAGGAGTTTCATGTCCCTTCATTCTTCTAGCTTTTATTTCCAGCATTTTTTTTTTACTGTGCTTGCTTTCAGCAGAACACACAGTATTTAGAAGCTTCTAGAGCTTAACCTCTAAACCAAAATGCTTTTCTTGTTTGCTTGGTTTATAAGAGCGACTCATTTGGTGACTTGGTGTTTGCTTCCATGACCATTTCTTTTTGTTGCTCCAGGTCTTGCAGTGGCCAGTGCACTGGTGGACATTTCACAACAGATGCCAATTGCCTACAAAGAGAAATCGGGTGCAATACGAAATCGGAAACAGCAGCCCCCTGCACAGCCAGGAACCTGTATTTGATGCATGGACATCAGAAACTGTGTAGTGTTTTAAACAAAATGGAACCGTAACGCCGAGGAGGAGGAAGTTTTTCAAGTTGTGTCACAAGTGACTAGAAGCACTCGGAGAAACACAACTTCCTTGAACCCAACCTTTTCTCTCATCTACGTGATAGTTGGCTTTGACGACTGCTCCACTTAAGTTTTACTGACACGTGGCTTCAGATTGCTCCTTTGTTTTCTTCAAGTTTAAAGTGAAATAATTTTATTGCAGGCCCAGTAACATCCGATCACCTCATTTCATGGTCAGTGTAAATAGAACAGTAGTCCAATATGAATGACACTCAGGTTTATACATGGAAAGTGCTTTGTAGTTTCTGTATTTATCAAATTGTACAAAAAAAAAAAAAGATGCAGTGTTTACAGGTGTCAGCTCTCAGCACATAAACACTACTATTAATCTTCAAAACATCTTCATCCTTTGTTTTCATTTAACGTATATGTTTATTTTCAACATTATTTAAATGGATCTCTTTTCCGGATACATTTTTTCCGCAGGCATTATCCAGGACGTCAGGCGGGTAGAAGTTAGGGTGATGCTAAGGCGGATGTTGCGCGCTGCTCAGACCAAACGTAATTCCTGTAGAAGCTGAATGTTGCTTGTGAAGGACTCAGTGTTTACATAGTCTTAACCTACTTGGAGTACACCACCCACAAGTGCCTAGACTTGAACAGATCTAGGGAGTGAGGAGACTACTACACATTTCTTTTTTACGTAATTATGTTCATTTAAAAATACATGTATGTAGTCACCCAAGGCAGTCTGTGCTCTTTGTAATACATCACGTGCAATCAGGGGAAAATGACATTTTCCTGACCAGAGAAATACTCAGCCAGGTGGAAATATCTGGAGGGAAAATGGAACTGAGGTTCAGCATCTCGTAAGTAAACTCCTGGTTTCACCAGCCCTCTTAACAGAAGCAGTTTGTGTTCCAGGCCTGCTACATGATATTTCTTCCTAGTTTCTCTGCCTGCTCAACCTCTTTCCCTTGCCCTCGGGCCATTCTTCTGGACGAGACCGAGGCTGCACCAGGGCTCAGAGGTGCTGCTCTTCAGCAATAAAACTTCCTCCATCTCCTTGCAGGGTGTAGAGAGCAACACTCCAGGTACCAAATCATCTAAGCATCCAGAAAAAAAATATATATGTATATATATTTTTTCTTAAAGAAGGCAAGCAGAGCAGCTTCATTTGGCCACAAGTTTGGATTTTACATGAGGAATTCTGGATATTCCCACTTCTGGTTAGACTATGGTAGATGTTGAAGCAGGCGGCCTGGGAACAGTTGTGGTGCTGGGGCCAGTGCTGGGTTAAGGTGCCCGTCGAGGACTGCAATTGCTGCCTGGTCGCATTGGGACTTTCCCTGGGGGTCCTGACGCGTGGGTGTCTAACGAGGGCTCTTCGGCACGATTACATAGAAAAACAGCAGGTTGAGGGGCGCAAAGGGAAGGGCCGTTGACCTTAAGCCATGTAGCAGCTTTTTCCAAACCGAAGTAACTGCGTCTTTTTTTTGTGTGCATGTGTAGGTGACCTGTCACGTATGAGCCACTCGTTCCTCCTGTGTTTTTTTGATTTGTTTTTATTTCATCTTGTTTTTTTCTTTTTTTTTCTTTTTTTTTCGTGTTTTGGAGAACCCTTTTTTGGTATCGCAATAGAGCGCGGTATCAATGATGCCCGGCAGCGATGCGGGAGAACCTGCTGCTCTCAAGGTGTCTGCAGACACCCGTTCTGATCCGATGTACCTCTTAGCACGTACAACCCAACTGCAGGAAAAAATAAAATATACTGTGAAAAATGCATCTTTCTCCCTATAAATATATGTTTTTTATTCCCCAATCTGTTTCTAAAGCAGAGGCGTCTATGCCTGCTGGGGAAGGCAAGCTGAGGGAGGGAAGGGCTGAGCTCTGTCGCGTGGAATGAGGGGTTTTAGTTGATTAAATTTTAGACGATGCACAGATTACCTCAGACAGATTCATCTCCTGGAAAGATTTGGTGACTTCCTATGCGTATAGGACTAACCTGACTAGACTGCACTGGAGAAATAACGCGGGGCTCCAGTTCCTGCCCTGTTTCTGCTCTGCACATTTTGAGGTCTGATGCACAGCGTCGTGCGCGGAGGTGTCGTTTCTTGCTCCCCGCAATGCGTTTGTTTTGGAGGGGGAGGAAAGCTGCCAACTCAAATAGAGAAAACTCTCCTGCAGGTGCTTAAAGTCGTCGCTTTAGGTTTTCCGCAGCTTTTGGCTTTCTGAATAACAGGCGTGTAAGGGTGATCTGGTTTGATTTTTAACAAAAATCAGCGTTTCTTCCCCCAAAGAGTTGGACAGTCTGATCTCAGAAACATCCCCTCAAAGAGTGCCCAGAGCTGCAGCCACAAGAATTAAGTGCCAGTGCCTCGAAAAACAAGCAAAAGGGATCCAAACTCTGCAGTTTCCAAGGAAAAATAATAAGTAAATAGGAGAGTGAGACTTATTTATATAAATACCCTAAAAGTGCCCCTTTGGGATGTCACTTTGCATCTTATCTCCATGCTGATGAGGGAGGAAAATGTAAAAGCAAAGTCTCATACATCTCTTTGCTGCAAACAGTTTCATCTCAGCTCCAAAGTGAAATCGAGACCCAGGTGGGAATGGATGGAAGGAAGAGCTGCTGCTGGTTTGTCACGAGGGCGGGATCAAAAGTGAAGGATTTGTGGGGTTGTTTTGCTGGAGGTGAGGGAGGAGTGAAAGAGCAACCTTATTTCGTGGGAGAATCTGTAAATAGATGAAGAAAAACACACCAATTTTGCATTTGTACATAAACTATACAGTCCTGTGCAGAACATGGAAAGATTTAAAGTGTATATAAACCAGAAACAAAATATTGAATGTATTTTTGATGCATTTTAAATGATGTAAGAGTTTTGTCATAATAACTTCTTCCTATGATGGGTATTAGATAACTTTCCAGAGCTTTAAAGAAACATCTGATTATATTCCTGATATCTCGCAGCATAAAGCAGAGGGGCATAACTTGACTTTTATGTATTCAAATGAATTTCACTTAAAGTTATTGGCAGAGTAAAATACAACTCTTCTATCTGAAAGAAAAAAAGAAAGGAAAAAAAAAAGCACTTGAAAAGAGGTAATAAATGTACTTAAAGTAGTCATTACGTGGAGGCTTAAGTCAGCAGTTCAAGCCTCTATCATTAAGATCGTGCCAGTGATTTCCATTCAGAACCACTGTGTGCAAGAGTTTATAACTAGCAGAAATCCAGTGTTCAAGGTCTCAGCCGTCAGAGTGGTTTTCTTCTTTGAGAGTCGACTTTCTTATTATATATATATAAATAGATATATATATGTGTGTGTGTGTTGCAACCCTCTTATTCCAGAAAGCAGCAGTGCCATTGCATCTCCAAATAACATACTTTTTTTTTTGTTCACCATTGTCCACACTTTCTAGCCCAGAATTTTCTCTGGACTGTAGTAGCAGGAGCAATAGCGGACCCCGCCGCAAGATGGGTCAGTGTGTTGGACACAAGAAGATTTATGGGATGCCACTTTTGAGTTATTGCCACTCTCCCTGGGTTTCCAATGTGCTGTATTTTAAAACATAAGAATACGAGAAAGGCTGAAATGAAGCTTTACGTGGTGGCCTGCAGCGAGAGCAGGCTGGGAAGGAGCCCCAGGGACATGGGAGCAAACGCAGGGGAGATAGAGAGCAGGGCTCCAGTTTTGGGGCGTGCAGGTGGTCGCTTGAGTCAAATTCTGGCTTTTGCCTTGATACCTCCCTTATCGAGCTAATTTTCCCACATGCTAGAAATGCTGTGATAGTGTATATAATGCTGGGATTCTTTTGTTTTTCTTTTATTTCTTTTCGGCTTCTGCACCAGGACAGCTTTTACGCAGCTTGTAACATCCTCCTAACACTACACGTGAGCTGTCATCTGTGCGTCTTCCAGGTACTATAGTTCTTTAGACACTTCTCCATTTGTCACTGACTCCGCAAACCTCTCCAGAAGAAAGGAGAAAAAGAAAAGTATTTGCAGAGGAGTGTAACAAATGTTGGTCCATTTTTTAAAAAAATCAAAAAACAAACAAAAAAAAAGATTTTATATCACTCTGAAATTTGTGCACAATAAATGTTCTTTACACTAGGATCCTTGGAATAATCGTATTCTCAATTTTTTTTTCGTTCCCTAATTATTTACAACTCTACTCTGTGTTCAGACTCAAGCTTAGTTTGTTAATATGTATAATTTAGCATTTATTGCATTCATATGTAAATACTGAGCGAGTATTGTAAACTATTTCATCGCTGGGGATTGTGGGTGTTATACATACACACATTTAGGACTGCAGTTTTTTGGTATAATTTTTTGTATTGTAAAATAACAGCTAATTTAAAGCAGGAACGAGGAAATTATTGGGAGGTCTGTGCATTTTAAATACAAATGTGAAGTCCATGTATATAAATAAAAGTAAATAATGCAAATCTTTCCTCTGAAATAAAAAGTAGATCATCTGGTAAAAAAAAAAAAATCTTTGTTTTTTGTTTGCTTTCTGCTTACTTCCCTTTTGAAATAGGAGGAAATAAAATCAAGCGGTGGCACCTCAGGGTGTTCGCGCTGCTGACTGGTGTCTCCTCAAGCAGATTTTGCTCCCAGTGGGACCAGGCCGTCCTCCCCCTGGAGAACAAGGTCACCAAAGCCTGGAGACCCTGGATGACCATCTCCTTTGGAGGAACCTTTCCACAGCCCCAGAGAAGCCCCATGAAGGACGGTGGAGGAGAGCAAACCTTCAGAAATGACCCAAGCAGAGCACTCACATCTTCTCCGTAAGGTCAGTCCACCCCCGGGGAAAGCCATCAGGGTTTGAGTGTCTTATGCCCTGGTGTCCTTCCTATAGCAGCTTGTGGGAAAACCAGATGTATGGCATGGGCTGCTAATGACAGCAGTTCTTGTGCATTCAGGTTAGAGGGTTGTACTTCTGCCCCACGGCTCACGGCTTCTGCATTCAGCATCTAAGTAAACTTTGGAGAAATTAAAGTCTCCATCCCTTTCCTTCTCACTACTAATTTTCCTGGTAATCTCCAACTTTCTTTGAATGAGACAAGAAATCTGACAGCTGTGGAGCCTGGAGCTTTGCTCCTGGTTTTGCAAATGTGTCAAATGCTGGAACCAGCTGCTGTTTCGCATGCCTGCAAGAACTGGGAGAGCAAACCCAGAGGTGACCCCTCATCTCCTACCCCTTGGAAGCCCGTGCAAATTCCTGCAGCAGTGCAATCCGTCGTTCTCCATTTATTTTTATGTCACTCTTGAACTTTGAAATGAAGCATCGCTGATAGGAAGCGGAGTTGAACCTGGCATTTATGTACCATGAAGGATTTGGGCAGGGCTGACTCCTGAGACCGTTGTGTTGCTTCATCCCATGGTATTAAACTTGGATGCTGAAGTTGCTGTAGAGTCACACTGAGTGTACAGGTCCAAAGCCACAGCCTGGTGTGTCCAGACCTGAAATGGAGTGGTTCTAATGCTAGTTTAAGTCCATTTTGGATGTTTAAGTTTATTTTGAAGTCTTTAAAAGCAATCAATTTAGCTCAAATGCTCCACAGCAGTTTTGGGCTGGAGATAGTGTTATCTCTCCTCACCCAAGTAGTAGTGTGGGCTCCTTGGCACCTCTTAGATGGTTTCACATCAGTGCTCTCTTGTAAAAAATCACCTTTTGGTACAGTGGAAACACAAACATTTGACTTTTCCAATTAATGAGAAGGGGGAGAAGGGGAAGCGCACAAAGAGCCAGAGCGCGGTAATTAAACACAGCCTATTGTTTGGGCAAAATTAATTTGCGTTTCTCCTCCTCGTGTTTTTAAACTAATTAAGAAGTAACAAAACAGGGGAGCAGCTGACAAGATGATAACTGGCAGGCAATTTCAGAGGCGTAAGATGGAGTGAGTGGGGGAATCTTTTAATAAGGTGCCCAATGGGACCTGCTGATGGGCTTAAGGGTTGCTGGATCATTTGCTTGGGACGAGCAGAAAGGCCAGATCCAGGCTGCCCTTGAAGGGGTGGGTTTTCCAGCTCTGGTTTTGGCATGTGGGCTGCAGATTTCTTAGGGAAGGTAAAAATCTACCGCCGCATTCCTGCCAGCACAGAAGAGCAATCCTTGATGGCTCAAATGACCTTGTTCTTTCAGGAGTAACAGTGGGAATATTGGTATAGTCAGAAGATACAGTCAGAAGATCTGGTGGTATCTTCTTGGCTCCCTCCCAGAAGCCGCATCTGCAGGAAATTTAGCCCAGTTTAGCCAAAAGTGCCTCCATCCACCCTGGCTCTAGCAATGATGCTCATACCTTGCTCCTGTGTGAGCAGGGCAAGGACCTCTCCTGATGTTATTCCACTGCTGGTGAGAGTTGCCAGAGGGCAGTTGAATTTAGGCAGTCCTGGTCTTCGTGCCTGCCCCTGGAATTAGCTGGGAAGTGAAGGTTTAACAGGGAGGGACAAGTAGTGACAGCAGAATGTGAAGCTCTGTTGTGAGCACAGCTCGGACTTATCTCCGCAGTGCGCCTTGCCCCATCCATCCTACCAGCAGCTCACTGACTGTTTTATCAGGTCTCATTTCCAGTTTGCAGCCACAACGTGCCTCCAACAGCGCGACAAGCAGCGTTTCCATCGCCACCTTCCCCAGGATCCCTGCTCCTGACAGAGATCATTTCTGCTTCTCTTTGTGAAGAAGCACTTTGAACATTTTTCATGTCAGAGCTAAGTCTGCACTAGTTCCCTTTGGCTAACATCAGCCCTTTCTGCAGTCAGCAAGGAAAGACAACATTTTAATAACCAGAGCAAGATGCATCCACCCCTATCAGCACATTAGTGCTGTTTATGTTGAGATAACGGATGGTAAATGGTTGTTTCTGCTGTAAACTTCTCCTGGCAGCGGTTGTACATCAGCCGCAGCGTCTCACTTGTGCTGCGTCTGCAGCTCTGCTCCTCGAGCCCCTCTGATGCTCCCGAGTTTGCCTTTTGCCCTGGAGGATGGATGATCTGATAGTAGCAAAGCTTCTAGCTGGGAATTAGAGCAAATTATCTGGCCTTGCTTCCACTTCTGGTCCCATTTGCTTCGCTGTCATCCCTGGTTGGACTAGGGAGAGGAGCTGGGTTTTGTCCCACATGTTGCGAGTACCCAAAAGATCCAGGCCCCCCGCCAGGGGATGATAGAAATGAGGGTTGGACAAAGTACCTTGTAGTTATCCGTGGTGCTGCTGCTCTAAAAGCTTCTTGTCTGCACAAAATTAGGATGATTTACAGGACCCATTTGAAACTCCAGACCAGATGAGGACACACTGCCCTGTTGCGTAGCCTGAAAGAGCAAGGATAGTCTCACAAAATGCAGAATCTAGCAGGTTCTTTCAGTGCAGGTTCCCCAGTGAAATCCAGCTTGGTCTAGATCTCACCTTGGCTTTCTCTCACTGGTGGGACAGTTGGGATCATCTAGTTTGCCTTGCTTTGAAGCAGTGACACAGGGACATTCCCAAACTTACTTCTTTTGCTCCCAGAGCAATGGTTGAGTGAGTGTATCCCACAGGAGTGCATCCAGCCTGGACGGAGGTCACAGAATGGTCGAGGCTGCAAGAGACCTCTGGAGATCATCTGGTCCAAGCCCCCTGCTCAAGCAGGGTAAGCTAGAGCATGTTGCATAGGAGAAGGCCTAGAGAGTCACCGTGACCTTGGCAAGTTGACCCTTGTGTTTAAGTGTTTGGCCCTGACTGCTATCCATAAATCACCTGGTGCCAGACCCACAGATGGTTGAGCACAACTCAGGTTCACTTTCTCTCCTGACTGACACGTTGCCAACAGCTTTTGCTGTGGGTAGCGGTAGCCAAGAGCAGTAGAGCTGGGACAGGATCATGGGACGAGGGATTCGCAGCTTGCAGCCAGTGAGAGAGGTTTTCTTGACACTTGGTTTATTTTGTTTTGTTCTGTGCTGGAATAAGGTGAGGTGAAGTTAAACACCGCAGTCCTTCGGTGGCCTCAGGCACAACAAGTCTTTAATTCAGCACATTTCCATGCTGTGAGCGGGACCCTGTTTACCATTTAGAATAAAGCCACAACGGCAACAGGGGGAAAGATGCGTTTACACTTCCCTGTGGTTATAAATCTCTCTTCTTCCCTGCTGAAAACTTTCATACAGATTAAAGGAGCATCGTCTTTGATGGCACCCATCACTCCCCCTCTCAGCTCGACCTTTGCAGCTGCAAGTGTTTTTAGGTAGTATCATGTGCATGTACATCTAACTGATGAAAGACCCTGTTTTGCCTTGTTTGTGGTTGCTTGTTTATGTTTTTGTGAAAAAATCACCGAGTGCTGTAGCGTGCAAGTTACTTGACCTGAAGTCGCCTTTTTATCACTCATGATGACGTTTGGCCTCAATACTCACCCTCACAGTTGCACCAGAACTGCTAGTGCTTGGTCTTCTGGCTCAGAGATGATATCCCATCCCATGGGCACTGCCAAAGGGGCTACCGAGCCAAGTGGGACAGGGCTGACCCTGTCTGAGTGCTCCAGCAAGGAACATCCCTCTTGCCCATTGCTGCATGTCCTTCCCAACCCCATCATGTTTCCCATGTTAAACTTATGGCTTATGCTTCTGACTCCCTCTGCATGAGGCACATCTTAAACCCCTCCAATGGTACAGACAAGAGAGCAGGATGGGACACAGTGACCAAGGAGGACAACCTCTTCTATTTACTGATGTGTCCAGGTGGCCAGAGAGGCCACTGCAGTTCCTGCGAAGCCTGTGCATCGTTACTTGAAATGCAGGGGGGTAGGGTTAAGAAACCACCACGAGTTCCCTCCTCCTTCCTCCCCCATCTGCCAAATCCCCTGGGGCTGCTATGCAGCTAGCAAGGAGAAACATCTGCCCTGCCTTGGTGTCTTCACCTTTTCGACAGCCACTGCGCACACGAAGGAGCCCATCTAGTTCAGACTGAACAGGTGCCTCATCTCGCTTCTCTTCACTTTTATTTAATAGAAATTTTATGCATCTTTGCAGCATGTCCACTGGAGGCTGCTGCTGTGGGACCTGGTGGTTGCCTTTAGCCAGGCACCATGGAGGTCATCGTCAGCCCTTCACCAGGATTTGCATGAAGTGCTTCATTCTGGGTCCCTGAGCCCTGCTGCTTGGCCACCCACCTCCCCGTCTCCCCAGTTTGCAGTTTGCTTACAGTGCGAGACCAGCGCTGCATGGAGGGCATCCGCGTGGGGCCATTGGCATGGACTTCCCAGCCACGCACAGGGGAGCAGGGCATCAGGAAAATGCATGTGTGCTTTATTCATGGATATGTTTGAATACTGATGCTTACAGAAGAGATAAGTACAGATTACACCCCAGCAGCACCAGCAGGCATCAGCCTTCCATCCCTTCTCCCCTGTCTACTCACACGTGCACACACACAGAGCCTTGAGCATCACCCTACCACCACTGGGTTGTTCCTCCAACACCAGCTCCCCACCACCGTGTCACCCTTCCTGCCCACTGTCCCACTTGGACAAATGTGTGGCACAATATTTCACTTTCAGGGTGGCTTTCTGGGTGGGAGGAACTGCCAAACCACTGGGAATGGTGCTGAGCAGCCAAAAAATGTAGAGTCCGGTGGCTACAGAAAGTTTGGCTGTTTGTTTTGGTGGTTTCTCTGTTTTTCAACAACTCTTCTTTGTGCTTATGAAAGTAGGGAGTAATTATTAAAAACTGGTCTCCCTTTCTCCTGGCTTGTTCAGGCCTTTTGCTTCTCAAGCAGCTGCATGAGCTCGGTGGTTAGTCTACAGGATGAAAATGAAGTTCCTTCACAGAGTTCAACAGACGTGAGCTTTCAACAAAATAATATTGATTTCTCATGAGGGAAAAGAAGTGAACTGTGTGTGGCTAGGTGTGCATGCACACACACGCAAGTGTACTCAAGTGTACTGCTCAAAAAACATTCTGTTTTTTTTTTCAAATTCTGATTTGTAGATGGGCTTTTGAGAGAGGGTTGTCATTAAATATTACAAAAAGGATGAAATGGTCAATAGAAAGTCATGCAAGCTTTCTTTGTTTTTGCTTTTTTTCTTTTCTTTTTTTTTTATTTTTATCAGATGCAATATTTCCACCCATTCCAAACCTCACCTCTTTCCTGTTGGGAGGACAGGCTCATTATTCTATGCCTTGTGCCCTTCATTTAAGGAGACACAATCTTGCAAGCGAGAGCTGGCACAGACCATTCCTTGAAGGATACTGTTTCCAACCTTACAGCTCGGGACAACGGCTGAGGAAAAGCAAGTATTTTCAGATGTGCTACCACAACAGTAGATGTGCTTTGAGGTCCCACAAACAAGGGCATGCTGAAGAAAATCCTACAGCAGAGACTTGTTCACACTTATTGTGTGATTTTTACAGAGATGCCAACAGATCCTTGCTGTCACTGGTTCCAGCCTTCTGTTGCTTCTTTCTCAAGAACTCAAACCACTGTAATTCCCAGCGTTGCTGCTTAGCACCCTCTACAGTTTCTCTGCTAAGACTTATTCATGTCTGGAGTCTATCACTCACAAGGATTTGAGGAGAGACTCAACTTGACTTTGATGGCATCAAGATATCGGTCTTGGACATGACCAAGGAGAACTGAGCTGGAAAATGGTCTGTGATATGTTTGAAAATGAATGAGGGCTGGTCTTGGCCTTCTCACGCAAAGCCTCTGAGATGTGATCCGTGGTGGCTGGCAGTCACATTCCACAGCCTCGGAGCACTCTTAGCTGCTGCTCTGCCATCCTCCTCGAAGGGAAGCCTCAAGAAGAGATAGCAATGGGACTTGAGGTCTCTTTGGCCCACGATGCTCACTGGCAGTTCTAGTGCCCTAAGAAATTGCTGAAGTGAAATATAAATCCTGGGGAGATGGTGACATCTCTGCTCACCGGAATTATTAAACTAGGTTAGAGAGACATCTGCCAGAAAATGTTAGCAGACCCTCGACCCCGCTGTGGGAAAGGGTAATGTACCCAGTAGCTTCTGGAGGTCTCCTCCATCCCCCTAGCCTACGACTAGGAAACCTCACATTTATTTTTCATGGCTATCAGTCACAGAGGAGAGCTGAAGTCAGTTTGCTGGTTCTCCTGGACAACAAGAAAAAAAAAATCTGTTGCTTCTGGCTTTGTTGATTGACAGAGAAAGGAACAGCAAAGTGGCATTTTAACATCACCAAGTTATAAGAGACACTAGGGTGAACTTGTGAGTGACTACAGGAGTGGGTACTCCTTAAAAGCAGCTCCTGCTTACATGCGAGTGCTACACCAAAACAGAGCCAGCCTGTGCAAGAAGATGCAAGAAGGCTGGTGGAGACCCAGGTTACTGGGGTCAGGTGCGTAGAATAGCAGGGCATGAGCACAGGATTTAAAGGAAAGCAACAGAAGAAGGCAATTCACAGCATGACCTCATGATGCTGAGGTAGTTCCTTGCCTTTGAAGGGCTGAGTCAGGTTTTAATCACTTTCTGCTATGATGTGACTTGGAGGACACAAGTTTTGCAGAGGAGCAACAAATAGCACTGTTGCTCAGTGCACAGATGTCTCACAGTCTTCCAGAAACCAAGGGGACACCAATGCCCTATGTAAAAGGAAAATGTTCATGTGAATTCACTGCATATCTCTGGCCCTTTGAAGGGAGGTCAGAGACTTCCTTCCCTGTAGAGCTTCTTCCCTGGCTGCATTTTACGATGCTGGGTAAACCTCTTGCAACTGAAAATTTAATGGGCATATGTCATTTCAAGGTGTTACCTGGTATCTCTGCAAGCATGACAGGGTTCTTGGGATGTTCCAGGATCCCTTGCATATCCCTCAAGTAGGACAACCCTGAAGCCCTCCGAACAGAACTTCAGGCAGAAATAGCCAGGAAATTCTCTAAGCACATCTCACATATCCACACATGTGCATTGGGAACCACAGATGGCTTTACATTGAATCAAACCCCCAGGAATTTCTCATAAAATCAGAATCAATTGCTTCTTCCAGTCTTTAGCAAGGGGAATGGTAATAATCCATCCCTATCTACAACATCTAGGGAGCTTTGGCCTTTGGATAAATTGGCCGGATTTTTACGTCCCCAAGGGGATGCGCAGCAAACTCTTTTCTAGCTTGTCTTTTAACTATGTAGCTGGTGAGATTCCCCTGACTCAATATCCTTTGTCTCTTTGCAAGATGCACAAGCAGCACATGAGAAGAGATTATGTTGCACTTGCAGCAAGTCCTGCCTGTGGACTTACACATTTCTCCTGCACTGAGCAAGGTTAGCTTGGAGTTGAACAGTATTAGCCTATTAGCCTCTGGCTGTTCAGATGTGACCCCTCCAAAAATTAAAACAAAAAACAAATAAAAAACAACACCAAACCCCCAAACCATATCCCAGACAAATTTCAGGACGAGTTAAAAGAGGTGTTAAGGTTGGGATGTGAGAAAGTTAGCCATAAACCAAACACAACACACGTGTTTCTTCCTGAACACCATCAATACATGACACATGTTTCTCTAAAAGGAGGGCTGAGGAGTAAGTCACAGCTTGGAGATGCACACTAGTTCCATGCTGACCACGTCTGCAATGTGTGGATGAACCCAGCAAACCAGTTCTGCACAGCACAGCCACTTGCTTCACTCCAGAGGTGCTTCAGGATCCTCTTTGATGAACAAAATCAGCTGCCTTCTCACCAGAGCATCTGGTTTCTTCAGTCTGAACTAGATGGGCTGCTCTTTGGGTCCTGGACAACCCTGGAGACCATCTGAACTACACGTGTCTTGACGTGTCCTGCCAAAAGACCCCCATCATGAGTCAGATCTTCAGGAAACATCCTGACAGTTCATCCATCAAAAGTCATTCCCCCCTTGTCCGGGGCAGGCAAACACATTTCCTTTGCAGGTCTCATTTCTGGGCCTGACTCCCACTTTGAGCTTTTTCAAGGGAATCGCCAGTGGCTCTGAACCCAACCGCAGAGAGCTGGAGAGACAACAACCAAGCTGTGGAGTGGAAAAGTGGCCAGGACCAAGAATGAGCTGGTTTCAATGATGCTGATTTCATAAAAATCAAATAAATTGGCAGGCGGATGAGGGGGAGGAAGGGATACCTACACGCTCACCTCTCCTTCCCATCCCACCCCTTCTCCCTCCCCCCAAGAAAAAGTAGCTTGTCTGGTTGTTTTTCAAAGGAACCGACACGAAGAGAGTCACAGCCTGGCGTCTGCCCACCCTGCTTCACATCAAAAACAGGCTCGGCACGGCGGCGAGAGCTGGGAAAAGCCACATCTGCAGCTGAGAGCCTGCCAGGCGGGAGGGAGCTGCTGGGCTGGAGCTTTCTGAGGACAGACGAGTGGAGCCCCTGAGGAGTCTCTCCTCCCCGGCCACCTGCAAGAGAGAAGAGGCAGTGCAGGGGTGAGCAGCACATTCCTTCCCTACCTCCATCCCACCGAGCAATGCAAGAATAGAGGCAATTATTTCTTATGTGCTAGGTCTGCAGTGTTCAACCATGCAACCTTCCTGTTTCTATCTGGGGGCATGAGGCAAAGAGAACCAGGGTGGTCAGTCTCAAAGCCCTAGTTCTAGTTTTCAGGCCAGGTCATCTCTGTTGAAGACAGTGATGAAGGTAGCTTGAGTGCCTTGACGTACTCTAGCAAGGGATGCATGAGGTACAAGAGCTGCTGCCACACTGGCCACTGCCCTGAAACTTTGTTCCTCCTTTGGGGATATGGGTTACATATCAGATGGACCTGATTCCTGATTCCCCTATTTTCCTTGAAATGTCACTAGGTCCCACAATCCCACAGCTCTTGCAGTTCAACAGAGCTGTGCAGAGTATGGCAACGTGGCAGGGCTGCTACTGACTGCAGTCGTTGGACAAAAGCTCATAGTCTGGGGTTTGGGCCTTGGGCCACCACTTGGGTTGGACTAAGATCATTCTCCTTGAAGCATCCATGTAGCCAAGGAACAGCCATACCCCAAAGCCATTCCACCAACTCAGTCTCTCGTGGACGTCTCTAGCCATATGGGTCTCCTCTTGCCCTAGGTGTTACCTCCTACTGCATGGGGAACACCCACTCAGCAAAGCAGCCATCACGTGTTGACCAAGTCCTTCACCCTAAGGGCAGTGGTACTGGGAGGTGGTCACTGCATGCTGGCTAGAGGATACAGTGCTGGAGAACACCGGCCAGAGGCCAGGCAGATGTCTCCTGGGTGCAAACAAGTTTTTGTCCTGAAAATGTGAATAGTGAGGGAAGCTGAGGTTGCCTTTCTGCTCCTTCTGGCCACCTGCAAGACCTGGTAACCTTTCTGCAAAAATAGAGCATAATGGAGTGAGTTGGGTGTTTTCCCAGCTAAAGAAACAGGGAAAGGACTTTAAAAACTTTCATGCAGAAGCTTCCTGAAAGTGTCAGCTAGCCCAGCACAAAGTCCACGCTCAGTCCTTGGAGTCTAGTTAACTGACAGGTTCTGTTACCTGTACATTCAGCAAATCAGGATCATTGTTAATTATTCACTAGTAAAATAATTCAATCTGAAGATTATTCTAGTGGGCAGCAAATCAAGGTCATTGCTTTTATTTAATAATAAAATATTTAATGCACATTACTGTCATCATCAGTAAATTAACATCACTGTTATTTATTTAATAATAACCTTAATTTAATATTACTTTAATACTAACAATATACGGATGACTAGAAACTTTCCATTGCAGTTTTCCAGGGCTTAGCCTGCTTCGGTCAGTTAAGCCTCATAATGTGACCTCTTGGATCCTCATGTGACAAGTGAGGAAACTGAAGGCTGGGGAGCTAAAATGAAGTCCTGTGGCCACCCTGCAAGAGGGCCAGGACCAGATCCCAGTTGTCCTGGCTCCCCTCACCATGGATGTTCCAGGTACTTCTAAGAAATACCACCTCTCTCCATAGCCCCCATGAAATGAAGAGATGGGTAAGAGCACATGGAAGAAGGGAGTCAAGGCAGAGAATAACATAGCCCTCTTGTTAGAGGTAGGGCAAGGTGACACCAAGGGATAAGGAAAAGGGTGACCCAGGTTATCTAGGCAATGGAGGAGGCTCGGCTATGTGCACACAGGGTGGAGGAGGGAAGGAGCTGAGGTGAGGAGGGCTGGAAGGTGCAGAAGAGGCATGTGCATGGTCAGGCATCTCCTAGGGCCTGGTCAGCCCTCTCCTACCTTGGTGGGCTGGAGCTGCTCAAAGATGTTCTCTCTGAGGGTTGCCACGGCTCTGTTGGCATTTCGCTCCTGCTTATACATCTGTGTGGTGGGAGGGATGGATGGGGCCATGGCTGCGTTCAGGTAGGTCCCATTGCCAAAGGCTTGGATGGCATTTTCTTTGTGTGATAGAAAAAGAGAGAGAGAGAGAGAAGTGCCATGAGGGCTGCATTTCTGAGATAAAATATCCCTTCTCCAGCCTCCTCCCAGGCTGGCATATACAGTGTGGGTCCCTCATGGATAGCAATGAACTCCTGGCCAGGGGGAATGGTGAGGGCCTCTACCAGAGGCTGGAGCTGCTGTTGGCCTCTTTCTCTTGGCTTCTTCCAAGTGTGGGAACTCCTCTTATGACACCTGCTTTGTTCTGTAAACACCATTTTCTGCACAGCAGGCAGAGGCCCAGCATCGCATATGCTGGGCTCCTGTAAGCCAAGGCAACCTGGCACCCACTAGTGATAGCAAAGTTAATATCTCTCCTATGAACCCGGCTGCCACAGGGGCTCGAGTCTCACTGTGGGTTATTTCAGCCCTTGGATGGAAAGTCCCACTTGATGGAAAGTCATCAAGTTGTAGCGACAACACCAACCATCCTCATATATGCCTAATTCAAAAGCCCAGGGGCAGGAAGCAGGTGTTCACATCTAAATTCCTTTCATTTCCATGGATCATCCAGTTACTGCCATCATCCTCCAACAATAGGACAGATGGTGTGTGGGATGCAGAAAAGTGGAAGGAAGGTCCTGCAGGGCCCTGAAGCCTTTCATCATGGGGCATCAGGGTGTGCAAAAAATGTCCCCAGCATGTCCTGAGGAAACACAATCTGTGGCACCATGAGGTGCAGGGAGGAGGGAGATAGCCCTAGAAGGGTGTTTGGTGGGCAAAGTCTCAGTATAAAAGAGACACTCCTCATACCCAAGTGTAGGGATCAGATCAGTGCACACTTGCCCTAAGACATGGTGTTATTTCAACATGGAAGAGTTTCACAGGACCGTCATTCATCTATACGCATCTTAAAAGGAGTTAAAGGGACCTGAAAGTCTCCCAAGACCTGGTCATCCGAGTTGACATATCTGCTTGTTCTCTCCAACCATTTCAAGTGCTCTTTTGCCTCCCTGCTCTTCCACTGTGAGGGGAAAACGGATTTAACCCAAAGAGGAGGAACCTCTCTTTTCTCCCAATCACTCTCGTCTCAGCCAGTATACTGTCCTGTGTCTGCATGTATCACAGCTCAGCTCCTGAAGAAAGGATGCTATGCAAGCTCCTCAACACATGGCATTCATGCAACAAGTGGTTACTGATCTAACTATAGGACCAATGTTGTTTTGTGGAAGGAATTGGCTTGGAAAAAAGAAGAAATATTTCCTGATGTGCACTGTGATTGTGCTACAAGATCACAGCAAAATGCCGAAGAGCCTCTTCGGAAACTTCCCCTTGTCACATCTATTAAAGTGTGACAGTCCAAAGGCCTCAGCACAGCTGCTGGATGGACCATATGCCATCTCCAGGACATTAATGAATTCAGACATCCACAACACTTGTCATCTTTTGGGGGGCAGAAGATGCATTTCTAGTTTGCCTCCAAAGTGCCTAGTCCTGGATGTCACTTTCCCTGGCTCTTTCAAGGGTTTGAATATCTGCTCTAGAGACAAGGCCAATAGAGCCTTCGCCAAGGCTTTTCTAGAGGCTGGGATGCTTTCTTAGGCTTCAGCAGGCTTTAGAGTAAAATTGTCAGTATCTTATCTTGGCTGATGCCCGGACTCAGATCTAAGAAACATGATATGTAATCACACTGACGCTGGCTGATGGTGCAAGGTGGAGGAAGTCCCAGTCTTCCTGTCCCCATTGCTTCCTCATTTGACTGCCTCATCCAAAAACATCTCTGACAATCTTCAGAGCTCCTTCATTGAAAGCATGGGAGCTGCATGTCTATGCAGTGTGGATGACCAGGGCAGTGGTTGTGCTGTGAATATCTTTGTACTCTCACTCCCCCTTCCAGGGAGCCCACCAGCTTGTGGGACACGCTGACAGAGCAGTGATGTGCAGGGCAAGTACTCACGGAGACAGATGTTGTCGGTGAAGAGATGCAGAAAGCTCTCACACTCTTCTTGCCGGTTGCCGCTGGCATTGCATGTGCACCAGGGAGCTATGCTCGAAGTCGAGTTGTCAATGTAATTGGGTGTGATGGGGCTACCTGCCAGGAGAATGAAGAAGTGTTACCAGAAGCTGGTATTTCTTCCTTCAGGGACCAACAGGGTCCAACAGTGACTTCCCACCTCAATTCTTTCTTGGGTTGCTCTGTTCATAACATCAACTAAGGCTCTCCGTGACAGCAGCACAAGACCCTTCAAGTGCGTGTGTCACAGGTCTGTTTTGTTCCCAAAGAGAAAAAGAGGGGAAGTTGCATCTCTTTTGTTCATTCTAACACTGACAAAGCCTGTAGTACATATACATGTGTATATATATTTATTTATTATCATTTGAAGCTCTTGGATAGCTCTTCAGAATTCAGGTTCTGTAATAGTATTCAAAAATAGGTATGTATGTTTGTAGAAATTTCCACGCTGTGATGGAAACTGAATATCCAGAATGGCCAGAGACAACTAAGGAAGAATTAAACTGGAGTGAAATTAAATCCAAAGAGTTATCCATCTAACCCTTATCTCCAGATGGCCCAAGTCCAAAGGCCATTGGCCCTTCTCTTTGGACTCTGGCTGTGCTTAGGCTAACAGCAGCCAGCTGGGTATCTGCAGCATCCAAAAACCCAGTCTGTCACCCTTTGAAGCCATCAAGATGGCAGGGGACAGCTGTTTCCAGTGGCAACACCAGTGGTGAGATCAGAGAACAACCAACAGAGCAGATTTCTGGGACAGCCCAGGTACCTGAGCCTCTGTCTGTACCTCACAGAGAAGCTAGGATGGTTCAGCAACCTGTGTTGCATGGCTTAATTCACTAAGCTGCAGCTATCCTGAAATTACCCCTTGCTTGTGGCTTCAGTGCCTTCTTTAATCACTGCATAATGACCAGCATCTGTCTGAGATCTCAATCTCAGCTGTGCACCTTACTGTCCTCCTAGACCGCAGCTGGCCAGAGTAAGACCAAGGCATGCTTCCCATCTAGGGGCCCGGGAGGAAGACCTGCAGAAGACGGTCTCTTACCTATGATCCCCGTGTATGCCAGCAGACAGGCAGCGTAGCTGTCCCTCCTGCAACCAGTTGCAGCCTGCAGGGATGGCTGGCAATTAAACTGGAACTCTGCGTAACGTGACCTGACGGAGGGAGAGCATAGAAAGGGACATAAAAGCACAGAGCCGCAAGTGGTGGCTGCTACATTCGCACAGAAGGGGTCATGTTCATAAAGTCCTCTACTCTGCAGAAGAATTGCTAAGCCAGTTTGAACAGATACCACATTTTACATCCTACTGCCCTGAAAACAAACACAGAAGTGCAATTTATCATCCCAAGAGGAGACATTGAGAGTTGCTATAGATAGTGTTTTATAGACTTTCTCTTGGCCAACAAGAAAAGTCCAGTTTTAGCAGACATGTTTCTTCGTTTTTTGGTGTGCAAAGCTGGTTTTCAAGGGAAGAGATGTTGCAGACAGTGAAGGATTTATTCTCTGTTGCCGTTATCTGACTGTTGAGGCATAACTTCCCCTAGAGACTAAAGCCCTTATTTTAGGGCTGAAAAAGAGCATCAGTCCAGATTGCTGAAAAGAACATCAATCCAGACCAGGTCCTCCCTCTTGAAAGATTATGCTCTCAACCTAGCTGAGGTCATCTTTAGATTAAGGGAAATGTCTCAAGGCCCCAAACCAAAATGCAGTAGCCATCCTCATGTAAAGAGAGAAGGCAGCTGAGCTGCTTAGGAAGCTCAAGTGAGCCTTAGCACTGCTGACCCCTAAAATGAGGACCCTTCAGATGACTTCCACCCATGTGTCTCAAAAAGCATTTGCTCTGCATGGACAGCCCTGAGAAGCTGGGCACACTGCTCCTCGCAAACAGACTCTGTCTTCCAGACCACTTGGGAGTCTTTCTCGCCACCATTAGCACTTCAACCAGAACTTTCCAGCCCACTTCCCTTCCCCTTGCAGCCTTCTCTTTTATTTTGCTGTTTCACTCCCAATTATGCCCATTACCAACCCCCTCACCCCTCCTCTGTGCCATTGCCAGGCAAATTCTTCTTGCCCGCCCCCCCTTTCTTTTTTTTTGATGCATTATTTTGGAGAGTGGGCTGTTAATAACGAGGTTTACACCATTCATGTTAGTAGAGGCCACAAGCCAAAGCTGGGGAACTCAAGGGGTTACAGCTCTGAAGAAGCTGAGTGAAGACTTAACAGCACAGGCAGGGTTAGCACTGTAGTATTTTACTCTGTTTCTTCAAAGTGCCGCAATTTGTTCCTGGCTGTCCTTTCAGTTTCTGCACTGCTGGCTTTGACCGGGTCACACGTCAACCCCTTGCTCCAGCCCTGTCTCTGGAGGATGTTTTATATTACGCATTCAAGGAACCAGATAATTAACAGCTGTGCTGCTTGTGGGAACAGCTTCCAGCCTCCCAGGAAGCAGCGCTCTCCCCTTGGAATGTCTTCTTTCCCACCTGGCTTTCTGGTCTTGTTAGGGAGAGGGCAGTACGGATCCATTTCCCCTTGCATAGCTGGAGGAAAGCTCTGAGCAGGACCTGGTGTGTCTCTGGGAAGGGATTTCTATTTTTCTGAGTCAGTTTCAGGTGAACACCTCACTATTCTTCATCAGTAGCATTTCTGGGGTGCTTTCCAGAAGAAACAAGAGGGCATTAGTACCAGTCCACCCTTCCAAGAGGATGTGCTCAATGTTGCTGCCCTTATTGTCCCTTACGAAAAGAAGTGATCTTTTTTTTTTCAATGATGTACTTTAAAGATGATATCCTGGCTAGGGGGTGACTGCTGGAAGTACAGCTCAGAAGTTTGCATGTCCAAAATAATTAAAGATTGGATAATCCAACTTTGTACGTGAGCACTGGCTGCGGATCACATGCAGAGTACTGGTGCTGATGCAGAGGAGGTGGAATCACTTCTCTTTCTTTTCATGCTTAGGATCCAACTGTCTGTTGTTGATTCTAGTTAAAATGTCATAAAGTCAAAGGCATCCCTGAGAACTAATGTTAGCTGGTGATCCCATGTAACCACATAAGATCCAGAAAGAACCTTGCCAGGAATTTATACAGAAGAAGGCTATTTTATGCGTATGATTTTTTTTCTAGTCAAACAAAAAACATGACTCTTTAGGTATCCACAAGGGTTTGAGATTTAGGACAGCTTGGGTGCTCCTGCAGGCTGCCCTGAGCTCTGGAAGGTGGATGGAAGGAGATGGATCAGTGAAAGTGTTTACAAGCATTTCACACACCAACCCTGCTTGGCTTGCACCTTCTCTTTTCATAGTGAGTGTTTCTTGAGGACCCAACCCCAAACCCATTGAAAAAGACCTTCTTAGGCTCCAGCACAACACATAGCATCAACGTTACCTGCAGACGTAGTTTTCCCGGCAGGCGTCCAGAGGCGCCAGGCAGTTGGGTTTCTCCTTAGACTCGTAGGAGCAGGCGGGAACGATGGTCTGCCGTCGGCGCTCGGCGCAGGCCGTGTCGTCGCAGGGGCAGAAGAGCAACTCATGGGTGTACTCGGGCGGCACACGGTCAAAGAACTTGCGCAGCGCCTTGTGGCACTTGGAGCGGTTGCAGGTGTCAGCCCGGGCCAGGCGTCGGATGCAGAAGGAGACATACTCTGTCCGCAGCCGCTGGCACATCTCGTCCACGTTGCAAGCTTTGGCAGCATCCAGGCACCGGTTCACCTGGGTCACCTCGTTCTCGGAGCCTGCAGTATGGGCAGGAGACACCAATGGGGTTTGGTGCTCACCTTGCTTCTGATAGCAGTACCCACAACAGGACATTCATGATCACCTTGGTGATACCACCATCCTCTTGGAGATGCTGGGGCAGGACAAAGGTCACATTGGCTCCCCATGTCCCATTAGAGCCAAATGTGCTTTATCTATTTACCTTTCCCAACTGGTGAGTTGGGAAAATCTCACAGCTTAAAGCCTGCTCCACCAAGCTCCTCTGCATATTGGTATAAAATATATAATAAAATGAGGCTTTGCTCTGCCCTAGACATCACATAGCACTTTATCTTCATGATTTAACTACCTCAGGGTCTGGGAAAGACTGCAAAAATGTTGTCTGCTTATGCCAGGGCTGGGTCCAGCAGCACAATTGGATTTTTTTTAAACAACTCTCTTTCTTTTTCCAGAGAAGAAATATGTCACCCAAGACCAAACAGTGAGTCAGTGGCAAAGACAGCAAATGCCCCTCTGACACATCAGTTGTCTACCCTAACCTTTATACTGCAATTTCTCTCACGTGACTCTTGCTCCCTTGTGTAGTGAGTTTCCTCAGGCCTCTCCGGAGGCCTTGGGCATTTTTTTTCTGCATTTACCCACATTTTGGAGAGTGCAGAGCCAGTGGGCCTCTCTCCACACCTTTCACAAGGTCATCCCTTCCTTGGCCTCGGTGCAATCTCTCTGCATTCCCACCGTCTTAAGCAAGAGGAGGATGACAAGTCCGAGCACAAGATGAGCAATCTGGGAGAGCAGAAGGAGTGATGGGGGTAGGCAGAGAAAGAAGATGAAAACCTGCAGTAAGGAGGAACTACTAGAAAAAAGAAAGCAAAAAAAAAAGGAAAAAAAAAACCCTCTGGTAGCTGGTGAGAAGCACTCCATCTTTAGTAGGTAAAGAGAGGTCCAGGAACTCAGCAACATTTTCTGCAAATTTGGGGAATAGGTGGGAGGGAAAGTCTACCTGTACAACGCTGATTTCAGGGCTACTTTGAAGATGGACAGAGCTCTTTTGCACAGTGGGAAATGTTGCAGAAGCCCTGGCAGGAGTTGGGCAGGACGTCAGGCTCTTTCTCATAGAAGAGATAAGATGAAGGTCCTGGAGCACTAGAAGAAAAATGCATTCGACGGCATTTTTTCATCTCTGAATTAAGCCCATGGCTTGAAGCAAGCTAGAAGGACTTTCTATCCCGCAGAGAAGAATTTCTCATGGAGGCAAAAAATCCCCTGAATGACAGATTTGAGTTGCAGAGTCAAGTCCTATCTTTAGCCAGGAGTTAAAGCCAGCCAATCATCACTGACAAGTGTTAAAACACTGTCAGCCTTTCTGAGCACTTCAAAACTGGCTGCATTCCTTCATTTTCACTGATGATATCGGTTGCTCCTTCTGCTAGCTATTTTTTCCCCCTTTCTCTTGTCCTCACTGTTTACTACACATGGGAAGTTGAATCCCAAGTTATGAAGCTGTTTTATGATGGGTGAAATTCTTGCTCTGTGCCTTCCTACAACACAGATATTTCCCTTTAAAAATGCCCAGAGATGAATTTTGTTAGAGCATCAGTTTACACTGGGGAGCTGTCAGTGAATGTGTAGGAAACAGTTGCTGGGAACAATTTCATTACCCATTCAGCTAATGAATCAGAGTGAACACACTAGCTTTTCTCCTCTTCCCCCGCAACAACGAAGGATGTACTTTTTAAATCACTACTACAATTAAAGTGGAGAGACATAATTCCATTTGTACATTTTTAATGGGGACCATAAATTATTTATGCAACAACAGGTTTAAAATATCTGTAGCTCTGATTTGGCATGGGGTCATGTGAATGCCTTATGTTTCACTGCATTACTACGATTTTCTTTCTTTTTTTTTTTTTTTTTAAGATTTGAAAGAGGATGCTATAGTGACCCTGATCCTGTAATTCTGGGCACTGGAGAGATGCAAGGCAATAGGTTGTAACATGTTGTTGTAGAAGGCATTGATGAGTATAAATAGAAACCACAACAAGATAAAATCAAAAGTCCAATGTTCCTAGATGGATGCTGAATCCTTTGGGATATATCTCTGCTGCTCCAGGCCTGTTTGCTTTGCTGCCCAGCCAGTTTTGGTCTGTGTTAAAAAACCTGGCAAGGAGTTAGTCATGCATAAATGCCTCTATCCCTGGAGTTCTCCTCACTCTAAAGAGCCCTGCAGAACTTCCAGCAGAAGGGGAAAACTCTGGTAGAGAAGGCCACGACCCAGCAAGCAGCTCTGTGCCTGCTCCACTTTCCATGCTCAAACCATTCAAGTGGAGACAAAAACAAGAGATGAGGTCAGGGAGAACTTCTCCCCCTGTTTCCCCCACCCGCCGTGACCATGTCAGGTTGTCAAAGGCTGATGGGTTAATTTTCTCCTGGACATTTTCGCCTAGCGAGTGCCTTGCCATTGCAGCGACTGAAGACATCTGCCAGCTGTGGGGACAGATTGCTCTTTCCTCGCTTGGGTGCATGCCAGCCCCAGTCCCCAACCCAGAGACAGGTGATAGCTCAGGAAGAGCTGCAACAGGACTGATGTTTGGGCACATCCACCCGTGCAAAGGTTGGCTGTTACCTGGCATGGTCTCATCTGCCACTGCTCATCTCCCTTTGTTAGAATCATTGAATCATAAAATCATTATGATTGGAAAAGACTATAAAGACCCTACTGCCCTGAGGGACCAAGGAGGCCCTGGCTGCTTTCTCTCCACTGCCATCACTAACAGTCCCCTCTCCTTATCCCATCTGAGGATGTCTGAAGGTCAGCAACCACACCACGCATGGGGAGAGCTTATCAGAGGCATGTTCGGCATACATTGCCTGCTCCCGGGCAGGTAATTCAGTGACAGAAAAGAACTCTGGTAAAACAACTTCCCCATAGCTGTGGTGCATAAGCAGAGCTGAACTTTGGCTGTGTTGGCAGCTGTGATGCTAGTGATTGATGGTGTAATAGCTACCACGCTGCCCTTTGAGCTGCTGAGCCCAGAGTTCATGCCCACGAGGGTGTTGAGAGATGTCAGGCAGCTCCGCTTGCTTTATTAAGGGGATTATGTGATGCTGAGCAGAACACAGATCTGAGTTCCCTCAGAGCTTGGGGCTAAATGCTGTGATTGGGATATGGGCAGTAGGCTGGGTTATTGACCGTTTTGACTACAGAGTTTGGCCCTGGGACTGATGTCCAAGTGCCTTGTAATACCTGACCATAACCTATTATTTAGCGCATTTCTGCATCACGCAGGTGATTCACCTGCGATGGAGAATCTACCTCATTTGAGGAGGACATCCCAACACATCAAGATGTTAAGGACAATGCCAAAGCAAGCAATAGGGGAATGGAAATGCTTACCTAAGAGACCCTAAACTCAAAACAGGGCATGAGATGAAATATCTTGCCTCCCACTCGCACTCTAGAAGCCTTTGAAAATTCAGAGAAAGAAGCCAGTGACCCCAGGCAGACAGAAGGAAACATCAGACATGTTACTTCTTACAGTGAATTCATCTCCTTGGTGCCTCTTTTACTTGGGGAAGTCCATATGAGTGGAGGCAAGCTGAGAGGCTGAGGCACACAGTCCAGGAACTATGTCAGGTGGGAAGATATGGCTGTTGCATTTCTCCTACAACAGGAAAGCTGTCCTCCAGCTTTCAGGAGACCTGAGGCAAATTGCGTGTGAAGGCTGACTGATGCATCTCCCATCCCAAAAATAGTCTGCACACACTGATTGACTTGTCTGTCCCCTCTTCTCTTTCCCAGATCTTTCCAGAATCCCCTTTGATTGACAAGGTGTGGGAAAAAAGACCAGAAGATGAGAACCTGTGGGCCAGTCTTCAGTCAATTTGTGATCTAATGACACAGAAGATGAAACTGCATTCAGCTGTCTAAGGACCCAAGGAGAGGTGTTCTTTATGGACAATTACACAACCAGGTCTTCCATTCCTGACGGTCACCAGGGACTTCTTGGTACCAATCACATCCAGCCCTTACACAAATTTTTGATTTGTTAAGTGAAGGAGCTTCTACTTACCCTCTTTCTCCCAATTAAATGGCTCTTCATTTTCCTTCCTTCTGTCTAGCTTCCCTGCTCAGCTTGCTTACTTCCTTTCTTCCCTCTCCTTCTCCCTCCTTTTCCTCTTTCTTTCTTTCTCTCTCTCTCTTTCCTTCTTTCCCTCTTTCTCTCCTCCCTTGTTTTTCTTTCTCCTCCTCATAAAAAGTTGGAGGAGTTTGCTTTCCATTTTTCTTTTCAGGTGAGCTCCTAAAAAGTATGGTCATCTGACAGGAAAATTCCTTCTACCTCAGCTCCCTTGACTTTAGGCTCACAGGTTCATGTCTCTTCCCTTAGTCCCAGCCCACTCATAGTACAGGAATGAAATGGCCAAAGGACAAAAATCACAAGTGTTTCTTCTGAGACTATGTTCTACCAACAGCTTAGCCCAGGAATCATAGACAGCTCTTTGGAAACGTAAATGTAAGGCCTGAACCATGCAGTGCTTTTTATGGAGCAAAAAGAGACCACAAAGGATTCTCTTGTCTGTAGATCTTGATCCCACAGCCAATACTTCACTTAAAACAAGCCTGTAAAAGAGCATCTTCCCACCCACCTACCTGCAGTGATGGATGCCAGCCGGACATAATCAAAGCCCCTGACAAATGGCTCATAAGGAGAACTCTCCAACACGTTCATACCTGGTAAGAAAAAAGGACAAGTTGTTGAGAAGGCAACCAAGACCCTAGGAGATGCCCAAGTTCAGCACAGCCAGTGGATGTTTGCTTGGTGGGGTGAAGAGGATGTTGCTCCAGTCTAAAGGCCATAGGTGAGTGGATACTCATAGTCACAGGAATTGAGTGTGGCTGTAGATAAGGGAAGAGGATCCAAATAGCTTTTAAAGACATACCACAGCCTTGGAGAAGGGCAATCCCTCAGAGATCTGCTCAGCTGTGACCCTGGATAACTCAAGTCCTTGGCCAATCTATGAGGTTTGCCTCTTAGGACCCCACCTCGAGACTATGACGCAAGTTCTTGCTCATGGACAGACTTAAAGCCATCAACTCCCTGCATGCATGTTGTTGTATCACCCCATATATCCCCATTTCTAACTCAATTTCTATCACCTCTTGCTGATTTCTAGATGGCTTTTCTGGGTCAGTTGTCCCTACATATTTCTGGTAAAGAGGCAAGGCTGTGCATGGGGTTGTGCGTGAGTACACAAGTAGTCATGTTTATTAACACCTCACTCCTTTTCCTTGCCAACAGCCCTTTCTTACTTGACATGGAGCTAATGACCCACAACTCCTACCAAAACTTCCCCGTCTTAATTCTTAAGTTACTGGGGAGCTAATTTTATTCAATCGGTGCTTCCCTTTCATCCGCTCAATGGTCTGTAATGCCCTGTCATCCTGATGGATACCGCGGAATATTGTTGAAGCAAAGAGCTTAGTATCATTTCTTTTTATTAGACACTTAGAAGGATACGGACAGAGGTAGCAGATGTACTGGCTGGGATAAAAGGACTATCAAACCTCATGCTCCGGGCATATGCTGATTACCAGCTGCGGTCAGGAAGAAATGTCTCCCAGGGTACACAGCCCAGTGCAATTACCACAGGTGCATTACAAGGCAGCTTTACACCTTCCTTGAAATATCTCACGTCGTTACTGACTGGAGAGGGGCCCATTTGTATGTTCCGGCATAGCAGTTTTATGTCCTGATGATATAGCACCTTATCAGAGAATTGTTATCGGGTTGTCATCGTGTTATTGTGTCTCCAAATGGGAAGGTGGCTAAACACAGGCGTGCTCCAGAGAAGCAGAGTAAATAGTATGCTTTGTAAATTCCCTGAGCACGCACTTCCACAATTGATTTTATAAGAGGCCTTCTAGGAAGCTTTTTGCAGCCTCCTGGGTAAGCAGGACTGAAAGACTAAGCCCTACAATGGAGCACGTGGCTTGGTTGCCTTTCTCAGTCAATTAAACATGTATAAGGACTTCAGGACATGTGACTATTATGAAATATATTTCCCCTGGGAAATTAAACCAGGGAAATTAAAGGTCTGGGAGTGTGAATCAGCATCGCAAATGAACCTGGCACTTTCAAAAACACATCGGGTCAGGGCACCACAACAAGCAGAGAAGTGGAGGAGAGTCTTGTTGGTCTTCAGAAACAACCCTCTCACGGTCTCCCATTCCTCCCATGCCCCGCACCATTCACACCTGGGTCTCAGACCCCTGGGATACTGTTAGAGTTTCTCTACTCAAAAAAAGAAAGAAAGAAAGAAGGAAAGAAAGGAAAAAAAGAAAAACAAGTTGAATCAAAAGAGATGTGGATCCAGAAGTCTCCAACACAAAGACATGATGGAGGAAAGGCCATTTAGGAGCTGCAGGAATGATGGAAAGTGACCTAAATGGATTGGTTTGCATGACAAGGAGACAGGAGAGCTGCTTTAAAAGAGAAGCAGGGAGGATGGGCGAGCTGAGCTGTGTCCAAAACTTCAGACCATAAAGGTCGACAGGGAAGGGATTGTGACTCAAATTCTTGTGAGGGATGGAGAAGCCAGTTTGCCACCTCTTTCTGAGGCACCAATGCAAACAAATTCATTTGTTAAGAAATTAGGAAAAGGGTTGGATCCTAGGTGGTGAGACCTCCTGTTTCCGCTGTCAATGTGTATCGCTGAGCTCCCCATCCTGCAAGCTCTGGTCCTGAAAGCTTTCCAGGAACTTGACTGAGCCGTTCCCGTCCTAGTAAGCCTGAGCATTATTTCTTCATCCTCTTTGTTTTACTTGGCCTTTTGGCCTATCTTATCACTCTTGAACCTCTCTTTTCAGCTTTCAGCTGGCCGCATTTTATTAATCTTTTTCGCAGCCTGTAGTTGAAAGGTTCTGTTTTATTCCCCATTTTAATTTTCACGGTGCATAAAATACTCACCCGCTTGACATGGAAGAGTTATGGTCACTGAGCTGCATTTTTATGATGACTCCTAAAAAATGTCAAAATCCAAACTTTCTAAGTACTGGCTCTGGGAACAATTTAAATTCCTGGTTGATGTCACCTGCATCAGATCTTCACTATCCCAAAGACACTGGGGCACTTGCAATCTTCCGAGAGAGTGAATTTTTCTAAGTTCACAATATTTTTTCTTCAGTGCCTAGACTTTGTATAGTGTTTCTATAAAATCTCTGGCTCTCAGGGTCTTGGCTAACATCTATTTAAATGAAAATCATACTCTGTATATCCTGCATCTCTTCAGAAAAAGATTTCAAGGCATCCTGGGAACATCATGAAAAAGGCCACACTAAAAAAAAATGAAAGGCAGAGCCTTAGGATTTCAACCTTATTATAATGTCTGAATTGATAAAGGACATCTCCATTCTCAAAGAGAATAAATTTACCAAGTCCCACCACATTTCCTATCATATTCCTCCTGCAGCATTGCAAAACTGTACTGTAGGTTCCCCTGGCCAGAGCAGGCAAGTATCCCTAATTCTAGAAAGGAGACATAAATGTGCCTCAATAGTCCAAGAGGGTCCTATGGATAAGCTGTTCTGTGAACACCCTAGACATCTTGGTCCTTTCCAAAGTGAAATTCTAGGTGTTTTTTTATTCTTCTTCAGGCCCAAATGAGGTCACTGAAGGGCTGGTTCCTGCTTTCTATATAATGACCCAGATGGTATGAAATTGGGAGAACCTGATCCAAATCCCCCTTCCATCCTGGCCAAAGGGTGAATGCTCAAAATGCCATTACTGAATGGATCAATGTGTTGTAAGATGGAAAGAGATCGGACAGGGAAGACCTTTCTGCCCTCTACTTTGCTACTGGGGAGCTCTCAGAAAGTCTGTATTGCTGTGTTTCCTCCCTTTTAGGAAGACCTGAAGGAAATGAGCCCCCCCTCCTTGACTGACCTTCCATCAGCGTGTGGTGGATGCTCCAGTAGACGCTCAAGCAGTGCTTCTCCTTCTTCATGCCTCGTTTGCACTTGCAGCCATACAGCTGGCTGGAAAGCAGGGCTGTCACTGTGCTCCGGCACTGGTTCTTGGCATCCGGGCCCAACTTGTTGGCTCCGTTGCCCGCAATGCATTGACGAAGGGTCCTGAACTTGGAACTGCAGATGGGGTCATTGGTGCAGGACTCTCCTGCTTGAAGGCAGTCCCTGCTTGAGCTGACAGCTTCTGCCATACCTTCTGCAAGAGAACCAGAGAACAACTGTGAGATGATGAAGCAAGGTAATGCGGGATATGAACTCTTATAGGCTGCACCAGGCTAGGATGTCTACTTCACACACAAAGACAGAAATCTCCTTCATCATGTACACCCTAAAAGCAGTGAGCCTGGTTTGAAGTCTTTAAACAGGCAGATAGCATGGTGGTTTCCCCATTTGGAGAGTAAATGCCTCTTAAATGTCTAGACCTACCCGTCCTACTCTTGAATGGCCCTCCTGGTAGGACTGATAGCAACTCTGTCCAGCAGCTTTGGAGAGGGGCAGGAGCAGATGGAAGGACCTCCGAGGGATGTGAAGGAGATGCAGCATAACTCATGATTTTGTACTTCAAATAGAGCATGTTGATATGAATCAGGCTTGGCCGCACCACGACTTGGGAGTGTGACAGAGATGGAAACCTGGCT
Source organism: Tinamus guttatus (assembly GCF_059628265.1). Lineage (NCBI taxonomy): Eukaryota > Metazoa > Chordata > Aves > Tinamiformes > Tinamidae > Tinamus > Tinamus guttatus. The sequence goes on from NW_028288752.1 coordinate 4,450,752, forward strand.
TAAGGAAGGGGACAATTGGTCCCAATGCCTGTAACATCATTTCAGATCCTGCTGTGTTAGAAAAAAAAAATAAGCTGCTATCAAGACCTTGAAAGACGATTTCTCAAACTCTTCCCAAAGGAACTGCTTGTCCCTCACACATCATTCTGCTTCTCTCCTACTTCAGAGAGTAGCTAGGAAGGTGTACCAGGACACCAGTGGCACAGGGGGAAAATCATACTTAGTAAAGGCAACTTTCAATCTTTGAGGGCATCTAATGTCTGCTCCTAGTGAAAACTGATTTAGACAACATTAAAATTCTTCATGAGATCCCTCCTCTGTCCAGGAATCTATCAATTTCTGCAATCTCTTTTCTCTCCTTCCACCTGCTAGCTCCCATGCCCTGAATTTCTATGTGCACTTAACCCTTCTATTCCTCTCAGTTCCCCCCTCAAGCCCAGGATATCAATTTCTCTTCCCATGGCAGCCACAGCATTATGGTTTAGAAGGAGCTGCTTCTGTTGCTTTTGGTGATTACAGTAGAAGGCAGCATCTGGAGTTCAGATACTTTCATTTTGTTTATTACAAACTTTAGTGAACCCACCAGGTGGTTTATCCTGAAATATCCCAGTAGAATCTCAAATGCAAAGCCTTTCATCAACCTCCAGACTATTCTGAAGTGCCCCATGGCCAAACCCAAGCTTTCGCTTGTCTCAAATCTTGAAACACCTCAAATTTTGAGTTTCACTACCCCCTATTTATTCATAGATCTGGCTTATTTAGCTCTCAATACCTTTTTGGATCTGCCAAAATGTGGAGAGAGAAACAATTTGCAACATGTAGGAAACTGCTTTGGGCTGTCAGATCTTAAATATGAACACAAGGAACCGTTTTCCCTGAAACATCATTTGTTCTGCAATTTCTCTGAGATCTAGAAAGCTGATGCTGAAATCTCTGCCTTCAGATACTGTTGAATTTTCCTTGCACATTTCTAAACAGACTTAATAGAAAGAAAGAAAAAAATAAAGAAAGAAAGAAAAATTCACTCATGTTCCTCACTGAGAAATGCAGGGGCAGATTGTGCCCTGGCTTTCTCCAAACAATCTCCTCTGGACTAAAATAAAGCATGGTGGCAGATTTCATTCCAGAAGAAATGACTTTGTCAGTGTCATGTCAGCAGCTAGAAAAGCAGATTAAAATAGAAGTTATGACCCCTCCTTTCCCCTCTCCGCTACATGAATTGCAGAAGATACTCCCCAGGACAGTTATAAACACAGGCAGCCTGTAAAAGCTGTAAAATACTTTGGGATCCCACTTTAAATAAATCAAGCAGATATTGACCATTTGAGAAATTTTCCTGCAAAATTTTAAGTAAATATATCCTCAAGCTGAGTCTTGCCTCACCGAACAAAGGCCAGGGGTGAATATTTAGAGCCTAAGCTGAAAGCATAAAACAGTCCCGTTTGGACATTATGACAGAGGTGCTTGAAGCAACTTTAACTGGAGCATCGCGAACGACCCATTCGATAATCACGTCACTTAAGAACCAAATCATTCAGGGGCTTTTATTGTTAGCAATGTCTTTGCAACGGAGACAACATAACACCACATTTTTCTCCTCACACTACCCCTGAGAGAGTAATTTTATGCACCATTAAGACAGCTCCTCTCGGGGGGAAAAAAAAATCGGGTGACTGGTAAAATAGATGGCGCTTCCTAACAGGCAGGGACAAAAGCAAAACCTGATCTCTCCCAAAGACAGAATGGTCTTCAAAAATTGTACCTTGGAGGCTCTGCACTGTGAGAACATCCTCTAGCTCTGCCCAGACTAACCTCAGGTGAGTAAGGCTTGGGCTTTGCAATAGGTTCTTTGGGTCTTGAGCTTTCTGTGCCTCGGTTTTTCTAACAGCAGAACTTCCAGCTCCCTCTGCTCTCTTTAAAAGACCATTTGTCTGGATTTTTATTCGTTGCTTGCTGCCAATTTCACACTGTTTACGGTGGGCAGATGGGGTAATGAGTTTATTTTCACATCCTGTTTGTAGCTATACTCCACATCTGTTTCTGATCTTGCTTACCTCAGTGACACTTGCATAAGCCTCCTCCTAATGTGTCACCGTAAGAAGAAAAATCTACCTCTTCCCCTTGCCTTAACAAACCTCTTTTTATACAGGTAGCTCAAAATGATGTTTTTTTTTTAACATGTATATCTGACTCTTCTCTAATGAGGCCATTTCCCTCATCACCGAAATGCAGCTGCGTCTGGGGTAAAGAACTGTGAAGGTGACACTCTATGTTAGTTTGGAAATGGCATACAAAATGTTTTGTCTGATGCATCAGAGTGTGCCGACATGAGACCCTGCTGCTCCCACGCGCTGGTCCCTGCTGCAGCTATAGCTGTGTTTCAAATGCCTTGGGATGCATCACACCTCTCCTCGTGGGAGCTTTGCGTTTTTAATGTTCAACCTGGGGATTTGGGATTCCACTCACTCCCAATTTCTGTACGTGCAAAATGTGAATTTAAGATGATTTTATCCTCCTGGTTCATGCACAGTGCCAGGGACTGATGAATACTGTTATTATTTCCAAGACGAGCTGTTGATCTCTTTGGTATTTGATGTTTGCTTTTTACAATGGCTGTTGCTTAGAGGAGAATAGCCACCCAAAACCTCTATAAAGGGACAAAAAATGGCTATCCTTTTTTTTTTTTTTTTGTTAGCTGAAAGTCTTTTATGTATTTCTTCTTAATTGTTCCAGAGAAGTAGGCAAAGAGGAGGAAGCAGGGGTCAGGTTTGGCCTTGCAAGGCTGGGCAGCTCATGGCCTCAGGTATCTCAAGCCAGCTCTGTGCAGAACTTGGAGGTATTTTTCCACTTCCCTACCAGCCTTGTTTTGCTTGCAAAGTTGCTGGATCTCTTCACGCTGGAGTCAGCCTGCCAGCCAGCATGTAGACAGTGTGAAGCCCTGGGAGATGACACTGAACTGGTGCTTGTATGCTGTGATAACGTGATGGTTGCCTGCAGAGCATCTCACCCTGAAGGAGATACCCCTGTGGTGAGTCACAGCTCTCAGGACTCCATAGGGTGTGCATTAGTTGCCTAAACATGCTCATCTTGTGACACCTGAGATGGCCTGTGGGCACCCACCTGACCTCCAGTAGTGCTTGCAGAACAGCTCAGCTCTCTCATAAGTGCTGTATGTTACCTGCCAGCCTCATGTGGACGTGACAGATACCCCAGCATATCTCAGATGGCTCTGGCTATCCGTGGCTGGGCAACCAAATAATGCTGCTAGAGGTAGGTGTCTTGTCTGGGAGCTGAATCCCACCCATATGGATGGGCAGAAGGGAGGGCTTCTCTCTGTGGGCTATAGGAGCCTAGGACACCTCCTTCAGACACCTATAATAGAGATGCCTGTATTTGGCCAGATGGAGACCACTCTAATAAGATCAATGAAATTAAATCTGGGGGACAGATGTTGGTATTCACTAATAGGCAAACACTTGCTATCCAGAAAATTTCAGCTTACTGAGAGATGTCAGAAATAAGCTGTTGCATACAGTTGTCCAGGAAGAAAAAAAAAACAAACTGGAAAGAGAATCTGGAAGGAAGCCTCAAATATTCCTAAGCCAACATAAATAATGTATGAATGGGCAGAGGTGGCTAGTGCAGGTGGTCATAGCTAAATCTTGTTTAGACTATGCTTTCAAGTCCTGATTTTACTCTCAAGGGCCCAGGATCACCTACAGAGGTACCATACTGATGGTCTTTTTCAAAACCAGGCAGAGAACCAGCACTTCCAACAGATCCCCCCCATGCCTTGTCCTAAATTCATTGATGTCATCCAGATTTTGTAGTGCCCAGAAAGCCACTTCGGGAAATTCTTTCCCAGTCCAGGAAAAATTCCATTCATTCTGCCTGTCTTCTCCTGTGCTTAGTGCATGCTCGGAGCTCCAGCATTAGGAGCGTTTCAAGGCTCTGGTCATTGGAGGCAGATGGGTTTGTAGACATGATATGCACATAATCAAATCCCATAGTATAAACTGTCCTCATTCTTCTGAAAATGCTTCCTGGTCAGTGCCTGGGTAGGTGAGGGAATCCATCAAGAACACTTCAGGGGTCTTATGTCTGCAGGTGTCAGAATAATGCCAGAAGGTTCAACCTGCCTATCTCCTGCAGGCATTAAAAATGTGCTGCCTGACTCTTTGTACCTACCTTTCTGACCCTTCTCTTCTTTCTATTTTTTAAGACAGTAAGCAATCTTCTGCCTGTATATGCTCAGAACTTTAGGTACTGGATTTTATGAATAAATGCAGTAACATTCACTGTTTCCTTCCCCTCGAACAGCTGATCCACATAGAAAATGTTTTACTCATTGCATTGGATTAAAACCAGAAGAAATTAGATCCATTTTTTAATCCATATTCCTGCATATCATAAGCTAATGCATTCCTCCTAGTGACTTTCAAAGAAGCCTGAAACTTTAAATGCCCTGTTGGTCAAGATCCCTGCTGTGTGACAGGAAATTTATTAAGCAAGATGTGACCCATCCTCTCATGAAGCGTCTTTTGAGGTCCAGTGGCAGGGAGACGTGCTTCTGAATTTTAACTAAGACTTGTAAAGATCAGTGGGAAGATGTTCCTTGCCTTTGATGGCAGAAGGGATGCTCTGCTCTAGGTAAAGCACAGACACACCTAGGTAACTGGAGTTGTTGGAGTCTGGAATAACTCAGGTAGGTAGATAACATGAGTGGTCTGTGTCCAAGCAGAAATACCTGCATGAAGGTAAAGTTTCTGCTGGGCTTGAAGGGGAGGAGGTCTCTTCTTCCTTACTCTTGACAGGCCATCACACTTGTCATTTGGCATGTTGTAACTGTGTTAAGTGTAATGAAGAGCAAAAATTTTTGTTAGGGGTTCTCTGCCCTGGGGAAAATTGCACTGCAAAGTGAGCATGAATTGTGGCCACTTTACAAATGTTTACAAATGTTAACAAATGTTTACAAATGTTAAACAAAAGTATGAAGGAGTCAAGGAGGAGATGGCGAGTCTGCTTTGAGACATCTGCTGAGATGAACTCAATAATCCCCAATTTGACAGCTCTTCTCAACTGTAGTGCTCTCAGCCATTTATCAAGGAGACAAACATCATTCTAATTTTGCTGAACCCTGGACAGGTGAAGCAATTTATTCATTCCCCACCAAGTCAATGACTGGAGCCTTGCTGGGAAAGTTAGGGGATAGATATAAAAGTCATAGGATTCATTGGTTTGTGTCTGCGAACTTTTAAGCTGGAAGAAAACCCTAAGACCACTGAGTGTCTTTGATCTGGTGAAGTGACATTGTGCCTCCATTACCCAAGAGGAGAAAAGAATTTGTCATGAAAACACTCACGACAACTTGGGGCAAAGTCTCCCAAGATATCATTCTTCTCCTAGACTAACACATCCTTTCTGACAAGGCTTCAGCCTTCATTTTGCAAAGATGCCTCTGGAATGCCCTGTCCTGCTGGGCTGACTCAGCCAAAATAACCACAGACTCAGCTGTAAATAATGTTTATATGCACTGAAGATTCAAATCAAGCCACCATATGACCTGGATGCAAACAGTCATGTACTTATTGCAAGTAAAATTCATTCAGCTGACCAGAGAGAAGTTCTGAGCATCCATGAGAGTTCAAATCTGGTATGCAATATTTTATTCTATATCTAGACACAAGCGAGGGCAGTGAACATGACCCATGTTCCATTCACTGCTTGCCAGAATTCGGGAACACCATGATATTGATAATTCAGTCACTATATTTTGATCTGACGGTGTCACTTATCTTTACCGCAAAGCTAAACAGTTATACCACAAAAAAAAAAAAAAGGAGATGGAGCAATTAATGGGGCCTATGGTCACTAGAAGGGCTTAACGCAAATGCTTAAGAATAGATAGCAAAAATTCTGCCAAATAACTGAGCATCTCTGTACTTCCCCTGTGTATTTACCATGAAGATAAGAGCGCATCTAGCAAAAATCAATAGGGACAATTGCATTAAAGTCTATGAGATCTCTAGGGCTTGGAGAGATCTCTAAGTAACTAAAGGTATGAATAGATACATGCAAAACCACCAGATGCAGCTAAATTTGTCTTTAAAATGTCCTGGTCACATGTTAGAAACATAAAGATTCTCTGTTGAGGAAAGGCAAAGCAAATCTAGAAATAAGATAGTCCCCTTTTAGGTCTAACTCTGGCTTGGTCTGCTCCACCAACTTGTCTCATGAACCTCTTTTCTCCTGTCTGACATTTCCTGTTCTATGACCAGAGATATCCTCATGTGCTTCACAGCATTCAGCTTATGCCTCTTCAGTGAAAAACTTTTCATTTTATGCCTTCTTGTGAGTTCAAGACTGGTATTTGACCATTGGATGCTATGGAAAGCATACCCCAAGTAAGGGCAATTCAATGAGAATAACAAGGAATACTTGATTCCAGGAAAAAAATGATCAGCATCCTGACTCCAACACTAGAATGCATTATTCAGTTTTCATGAGAGACACGGCCCAGTGAGCCAGGATAACTGGTCATAATTCTGAAGATAGAAGCACGCCAGTTGCCTACATCTCTTGAAAACCTGTCTGATCTCTTGCAAAGTCAGAGAGCAGGGAAGTGAGAATGTGTGTACTCACAAGTATGTGTGTGTGAAGGAGGGTGATGGAAAATGAAATGACTATTGTTTATGCCTAAATTCATTCAGAAAAAAAAAACAGGGACATATACGGACTTCACAGCTGAGGTACTAAGTGTATTGCTTTGATCATGTATTTATTGCTGGCATTTTAAAGCATCTCTTCCTGGCATATCAAAGTCCTCCGAATGAAAGCTGCCATTGACAGAGAAGTCATTATCACTTCAATTGGCTCTGCATTTGGATGAAGTGAGAGTGATCTAAAAAGAAGAGCAACTGACTCTCATATCCTGCAAATAGGTGAATTGCATTTGCCCTGTCCAGCACCGAGAGAATTTCTCTTCCTCTTCAAAGTCCTTGAGAAGAAAGTGCAATGCATTGAAGTGTGGTATCTATCAAGTATGAGGGGGAAAGTAGCAGTCACGATGAGGTCTTCTTCTAAATGAGACCTGGCTATAGTAGTCCGGAAGATAGAAGACTATCCATTCCATTTCTAAACAACTTGTCATCCCAAATTGTGACAAAAAGAGGCAGTTTTAGAAGAGAGGCAGGAGACTTCAAAAAAAAATCCAATTACAGTCACAATGTTGATGATTTGCTTTTTGTCAGCATGAAGAAGTCGATGATGAAGATGAGCTCTTGGGTTCAACACACAGAAAGGAAATAAAAAGTCTTTGTCCCAGTTGGGAGTCTAAGATAAGGAACAAGTGGAGCATTCTGCCAGCAGATGCAGGAAGCACAGGACAAGGGGGCTCAGTCTGATGCAAAGACATCAAATACAAATGGAGGCCTGTATACTGGGAAACTGGGAGAAATAGAAGGTATTTGAGTCAAACCAATACTTGTGACATCAGCAACATGCTAGATGTCTACATCAGTCTCACCCTTTGGGGTCTGGTTATTAATATAGATGCTGCTCCAATGCTTCTGGAAGTCATGTTTTCCACTCTCAGGAGAGAGCAGAATTAAGTATATGTTCCTTAAGTGTAGTCACTGCCCTATGAGGTCCTAAACTACTGAATTGTTTGGGGTTTCTTACAAGTTGAGACCTGTAACAAGGTTTAGAGCTAAAATATTTATGGACCTAGATTTATTTAAATAGGAGATTAAAGAATGTGCTGTTGACATATTCTCTTGGTCTCTCCTTTTCCTAAATTAACGGAAGCATTTGCCTTTTAAGTGTCGCCCTTTTTCGATCACTTTTTTGTCGCATTGCATCTCAGCATGCAGGCCATCTCAACAATGTGCAACATGCCCTTGAAGTGTCCTGAGTATTGGGATCTTTCCAGAGGGTAGCGAAAGGATAATGGGACATATGGAGATATCTTCTAGATTGGATTTCTTTACAGGGACATTGTCCTGTGTGGGTACATGGATTTCTTCCCAATGTCTGAAGCAGCTGAGATGATAAGGAAATGGTCTGAACATTGGGTTTAAGCACAGATCCAGCTCTTGTAGCTACCTCTGGGATAGGGATCATACCCTTTTCCATTGCTTTTGGAAAGTTTTCTGGCTTTGAAGGAGAAAGAGTGAAAAAAAAAGTCTAAAATCAGGGACTAAATAGCACCCCAAATACAAGGGTTTATACCTGGAACTGTGCTGGCCATGCGATCATCACCTTTATCCCACAGACCTGGTGGTAACTTCACTCCTCAGCTATAATTTGATTTTGTGCTATTTCTTTTCTTTCTTCCTTCTTTTCTTTTTCTTTTTATGAATCTATCTATCTATCTGTGCCTCAAGGTCCACTCAAATTCCCAGTTCCACTTTGAATAAACAAGGCAGTCTGGTTCTTAAGTTTTTAAGCAAAAATTCAAGAAGTAACAGTCTGTGCCTTAAAGGCTGTCTTTTCAAGTCCAGTAGTGAGATATGGGTCTTTTTTTTTGAATTTTCTAGGAGTTATAGACATGCACACACACACACACACACACACACACACACACACACACATATATAAATCCACTCCACTTTGCATTAAACTATTTGTTTGAAGAATTACAACATTCACCATATCTTCCGAATTTTGCAGTCTTGTCAATTGAAGTGGGGCATTTGTAAGGCACAAACTTTTCTAGAAGCCATATCTGCCAAATAAAGATTTACTGTTTCTTATGATATATCCGAGTAGAAGATTCTCCAATAGAGCAGTCTTCAAGCAATATGGGTTGTCCAAACAGCTACAGCATATCTGACACATCATCACTGTTTTCTTGTTTGAGATACAGATTTTTGGCAAATTTTGTGGATCTTTATTTTTGTCTCCATGTTCATTTGTGGCCAGTTCAAGGCACTTTTTCCCAGATTTCACATATTCTGTGAAATATGTCTGACTAATATTTTTTCCCACTGCTGATTTTGACATCTATACACTATGTTATCAATTACAGAAGCCTCTGATTTGAATTGGTATGTTATTCCCCTGCCTTCCCTCAGTGACAATTTTAATAATTTTCTGCAGTGCCTTGCCTTTTGCTATGGCCTCCAGAAATGTATTCTATTGTGCCTGAGACTAGAGAATTCTTTTTCATCAGATTTACATGTGCTATGTCTTTCTCCACATATTTTTCAAGAACACGCTTATCAAATGCTCTCAGGAGCGTGCCTAAACTCAGCTCTTGTTTTTCTGGTTTCCACGCTATTCTCAAGCCATGCAGGAGCAGCTGGCAAAAATTTGAACACCTTTCTACTTTCTGAGAGATAAATTAGCTGTGGAAGCGATGAATTAGGATTTTTTAAAAAAAAAAAATGCATTTTTCCGTAAATGAATATATTTCTCTAGTATCATCCATAGCAAGGACTAGATCCTCCTGCTGTGAGTTGGGGTTGCCATTTCCAGAGGGGCTCTGAAACCAGATCAACACACACAAGAGTTTCATCTTCTTGCCTTATGTTGTCTACAGAGGGACTTACTGACCACATGGTTCATCTCTGCATGACACATCTTGCCACAGTTCAGGTGCTTTTTATCTTCTGTTTTTGACTTTCACAATTCCCTGCTCACTTTGGCAGTCCTGTTTCATTTTGAGTCCTTCTGGGCATAAGAGCCCAGAAGGATAAATTTTCATCTCAATTCATTACAGGAACCAAACTCTACAAATCTTTCTTATCTGTTAAAGCAGCTTTTCTGTAATGGCTTGGCTTTGGCCAGAGTCTCTGTGTTTGCCAGCTCACTTGTACTTTCTCACAAATGCCTCATGATTCCAATTTTAAATTAGATTTCTCTTGCCATGTCCCATTTCTTGACCCATTTCTGCAGCCTTTTGTTGTCTTCCTCTTTTGCCTCCCTCCTGCCATTTTTCAGGATATCATCAATATATTGCAATGCCCTCATTTCCTTCAAAGAATTCTTGCATTTTCCTGTGAAAATTCTCTGGAGCATATTCAAACCCAGAGAGAAATCTGTAGAACCAACATCTCCCATCAGGGGCATTGAAAATGTAAACTTTCAAAATATTCTTAGTCAGGGCAATTTGCAAGGTCTCAAGAGGGGCATCTAAAAGCAATAAAAGAGAAAAGATCTCTAGTCATTGTCTTGACAACATCTCCCTTGGCAGGCAAAGAAAAATATTTCCTCTGAATATTCTTATTGAGTTTAGGGGATCTCTAATCTCAGTCTGAAGGATTTGTCCTTCTTTCCTGCTATTCCCAGAGGCAGACACTTTGCAGTTGTTTCTATTTTTAAAAATGGTTTCCAGTGTTAGTAGTAGTCCAGGCCCGACTCTTAGTTTCTGTCTCATGAACAGAGGAACATTTCTGGAGGCTGAAAGCACTGAGTTTTTAGGATCTGACAGCACAGATTTCACAGATTTGTTCACCAATGTTATTAAAGTAATTTAAATACTGTTTCGTGTTTCTGGTTTCCTTGGCCAGATTAGTTCTTTTAATCACCTTACTTAAAAGTCAAAATCTCTCCAATTGCTTGACTGTTGTACTACCTGTGAATTTCAACTTTCAGTTCAATAAAGTTTTATTTTTAGTTTAATCCATTCCTCACACCAACATTCTTCTTTCCTTGTCTACACTTCTTTTAAGAGTATCGCTTTCCCTGAAGATCATGCACCTGATGTCATATGGTTTCTCAGATTCTTTAAAGATCTAAAGCTGAAACAGGACATACAATGGGGAAAAAAAAAAGTTTGCCATCTATTTGGTCTCTAATTGCAGTCATTTCTTATGAAGGAGCTCCAAGATCCAGTCAATGGAGCTGAGTTGGGATGGCGTTCCGCGTCCCTTTTAGATGAGACCTTCAAAGGGAAACCAAGACTGTTTCCTCTCCTGACGCACCATGCTCTCCATAGAAGAAGAGATTTTCCATTCGAATATTGATTTAAAATCCCCTATTTCCACACAATTGCTTATGGAGAAGTATGTTCTCCTAGATGTTGCTGATGCTTGTCAGGGATTCTGTGTACGTTAATCACAAGAAATAGCAGAAAAATAAGATCTTTATCTTTCCAGTCCTCATCAAGAATGAGATCCCAAATATTGGCCAAGGACAAAAAAATCCCTGCTCTTTCTAAAAAAGCATAAGGAGGAAAAAGGTGATTGCCGACCAATCAGGTGGATAAGACTGGCCACAGGGTTAAGCGATGACATGGTACAATTTTACTCTTGCAGGCTATTTGGCACAGATCCACATGATCTATTCATAAAAACAGCCCCTGTGAAATCATAGTAAAGTGAGTTCACAACTGCTCATGAATACTGTCTCCAGGATGAGCAGCAATAGCTTTTTTCACTCTAGGAAGGTCTCCGAGGGTCTGTCCTTAGTCTAGTACTATTCAATATTCTCCTAATGACTTGGATGATGGAATAGAGAATAGATTTATGCAATTTGAGGTTGACAAAAGCCAAGGTGGGGGGGGGAGGGGAGCAGGTCACAAGCATTTGGTAGGACAAGACCAGAATCCAAAATGATCTTGATCCACTGAAGGCAGTGTCTGAAACCAAGAAGCACTGGGGTACATGAGTACAGGAGGGAGAATTCAAGCTAGAGAGTGGCTGAGTAGTCAGCAGTATGTGAGCATATGTGAGTGTGTGAGCACTATGTGGCCATGGAACAGGCAGGAGTGAATCATAGGCTGAACAAGAAAAAGCAACAGGATGCAAAGCAACAAATGCTACATGTGGGACATGACAAGTGCATATTTGGTATAGGAAGCTATTATTATGCTCTTAGCTCCAGTGAGGCTTTAACTAGAGTTTGGGCTGACCTTTTTGCCTGAACAGCACATGTAAAGGAAGATGACAAGATCCCAGAGGAATCTCATGAAAATAATAAGCGTTTTTGCAGGCACGAGGTGAGGAAAGGTGAAAACCTGGGCTTGTTTAGTTTAGGAAGAAAGCTGTGAAGAAACAAAATCAGAGCACGTGAATATGTAAACAAGATGGTTCAGAAACAGACAGTGATAGATAGCACTCCACCAACGCAGCGTGTAAGATGAGAAGTCGCTTTGAGCAAATGTGCAACAAGGCAGATGTAGTTAGATATTAAGAAAAAATTATATGAAGTTTTAAAAAGTTGAATAGATTGCAGATGATTTGTTTAATCCCCAATTATGGAATCATTTACAGGAGCATCTGTAAGAACTCGCCCTTGCATCCTCGTTTCTCTGCTGGAGCAGAAGTTTGTGTATGTGTCTTCCTGTGGTCCCTTCCTGGTCCTCATTACTCTAATACTGTCCTGTTGTGACTACTGAAGGCTTTGTGGTTGCTACATGCTTGCAAAGTGAGAACAACTGTCTCAAAATCAAGAAAACCGTGCTGGAGTCACACCCCAATGATAAGTGAAACCACTATATGAGTTCTGGTTCTCCGTGCTGACATAGCTAAGCCAGCGTTAAACAGTGGTAACATCACTGAAGCAACTGAGTTGAAGGTATGTAAAACCAAAACCAAGAAGGAACCCTTATAGGATTTCTGTAACAAAAAGGAAGCAGCAATCCCTCCTCTGGGGATAATTATGCAAACTACAGCTTAAGGACTCTCTTGGGAATTAGAGGATGTGGGTTTGAAAGCCCTCACTTGGGGAAGAGCGATAGCCACTGCATTATTCTGTGAAAGACAAGTTCTGTTTGAGGCCAGACTCTAAACTCTTGGTGTATTAGAACAGCACTGAGCATGGCAGTCTCTGGAAAATTTAGCTCTTTGGATTATACTGGAAATGAAAACAGAGAAAGTAAGTACCTACTGACTCATCACAGGCCTCTTCTGGGGATGTTCGAAAGCCCCAAGTTGGGCAGGTTGAACATCTAGTTCCCAGAAGAGAGGGCAAGATGTTTTTCCATTTGCATTTGACCTTCTGAAACACTTTCAGATCTGAGTGCCTCTGCCCTGCTCAGTGAGGTCTCTTTAGATCTGGTCAATGCTCCCTAAATACCAGCTGCCCATCTACGTAATGAAGACAGTAGCTCTCCGCCTTCTGCTTCACAGGGATCTAATGCAGGTTTCAAAGCTCTGTAGCTAACCATTAGCTGTCACTAAATGTGGACACTTTACCCCCAAAGCAAAAGAAAGGTGGTTGATTTTCTTGAGTAACATTTCAGTATCTGCTGAAAGTCTTTGTCCTCCTTCACTGTCCTTGCCAGATAGCTGAAGGACCTGCTGATCAAGAACAAGTTGGGTGGATTTGCTCTCTCTGCACCCTCCTTCAGCTCAGTACCATCTCTACAGGCTTGATCTCAAATGCAGAGCATGTAGCATCTCCTTTTCCACTGATGCCAGTAGCAAAATAAGAAAAAAGCCCTCAAAGACAGAGCCTAGCACATGAGGTTCAGAAAGCTCTCTCTGAGATAGCTGTGATGCCCACTGCATCAAACCATCCTTCAGCCTATGAGTGTGTCCACATTGTTGGTTTAGCAGGGGCCTGGGCTTGTTCTCAGGCCATCATTCATACTGTGGAGAAGTAAGGAAAAAATACATTTTCTTTTTTCAATCACTGGCATTTTCTGGAATCAGAAAGACTGAGGATGTTGGGTTTGAACTAATGCCAGACCAACAGCTGTTAACAAAAATGGACTGCATTTGGATCATGCCTTCAATGGTTTCAAGCTACTTTATCTATTCTGTACATCATTACATACAAATAAGCACTGAAAAGCTATCCAGCCCTATCCAGCTTGCAAAGCCCCAAACCAGCCAAGATGGGCCAAGAAAATTGTGCAGACCCTGACTGCTCATTGGTAAGAAGCAAATATCTGTTTATAAAGGGTCATTTATCAATCAACTCTTATCTTAATGTACTTCTTTAAAACACTTTAATCACAGTGCATTCTGCACTACACTGTTATGACAGAGAACCCAGCCATATGTCAGGCAGAAACTGTGACCCCTTTTTCTGTGATTAAGTTCATTTTTGTGCCATACCCTTTTTTTGTATATGATTAACTGGTGAATAAAAAGTCTCTCTTTATTTTTCTTTGCAAGGACTGAAGCAGTTTTAATCATATATAATTCAACACTTGCTATGTGATTTGCATTCCCTGTTTTAAGATGAATTTGGCACTAAGCAAGCTCTCAATTATACACCCCCGCCTCTGTTTTCTCTGGAAGTCACAAAATTCATTCAAACAATGCCCAAACCCCCCTGAAGTTTCATGAAGATGAATGATTAAAATCAGGAAACAGAGATCCCCCTCCTGCCTTTACGAAACCACAGAGTTCCAAAATATGTTATTCAGTGGCATTTTTCCAGGAAACCCTGGGTTCAAAGACAAAATAGTATATACACTGGTAGCATTATATACATTGGTAGGCCATTACATCTGCCTATCATTCCTTATTCTCCAGTCTGCTCTACTTTTCTGTTTCTGATGACTATATGTTGACCATGAAGGCTAGAGTTTGCAAGTTCAAAGAATAAGGCAGAAACTGAGCCTGGAAAAGGAAGCCAGGTTAGAAACACTGGATGAGCTTCTTGCTGAAGAGGACAAGAGAATAAAGGCAGTGATAAATAAGATCTGTAAGATAGACGGAATTTCATTTTCTAGCCCCATATTATAGCTCAAGGTGCACATATATAGATAGATAGATATTTTATATGTAATGTATATATGCATTTTATGTATTATAGCATCAATATGGAGATAACTTGAGATCATTCCATAGCCAGTAAGACTGATGAGGAGACATGCAATGAACATAGGAACAGGGAGGGAAAAGACAGAGCTGGAGCAAGGGAAGGATTAGGATCTAAGGTGGTCTAAGTCCTCATAATACTCTGTTGCTGAGCAAAAATATCTGTGAAAACTAGTGAAAAGAGTCTATCCTTTGTTGTCTCATGTTTTTCCTCTACCAACAACAGAAATGCTATGATCTTCGTCATGCTCTTGGCTCTCACAGCAGAAGCCTGGGGAAAGGATATGAATCTTGCAGTCACTGGGTAACCAGTGCAGTTCTGTGTGACAAATTCTTTCAACACTTGCCTTTTTCCAAACACATGGGAACTTACTTAAAGCGCAAAGAAACAAAACCCTGACATAAAAGGATATTGCGGTTATAAAATGCAAAGATTCAGATGCCGAACCATGTCAGGACTAATGCTGGAACAACCTAAATACACTCTTATCCAAAATCTGCACAATGATACAATCGTTATTGATGCGGTCACATAGTAATTGCAGGCTATGTAGTTAATATACCTTCCCAAGCAGGAGTGTTTCTTATTATGCATGCCTATATTACCCGAAAAATGGGGGGCTAAGTCAAAGTTAAGCTCAGAGGTGCTATCGTTTTATATATATATATATGTATGTATGTATGTATATGTTAATCTATCTCTGGAAGCAATGTAAGGGTCATATTTGTACCTTGTTTAACATTTAGTATGCTACACAGATCAGTAAGAAGCAGCGCTGCATGATCTAAGCAGCTTTAGCAATTCTTTTCAAATATATGTCATAAAAAGAAGAGCAAAAGGCATTTCATCTGGCTAACTGGTAGTAATAAAAGGCTTAAGACCAACGTAGAGGCCATAGAACAGGAAAATGCAATGGATAAAAATATCAGATATGAGAGAGAGAGACAGAGAGAAAGAGAGAGAGAAAGAGGAAAAACTGATCAGTTCTCAGAACTTTGGTTCCAAAACTGAGATGAAAAACTGGCTTCTCCCACAGGTGCTGAGTTGAAGTAATGGGGAGGAGTCAGGAAGAGGTAGGGGGCCAAAGGGGGCAGGTTTCTGAAGGAAGTTGGAGAAACATTGTGGTAGAGGATGAGAAAGTGGGGTTATAAAAAGAGAAGACATCATCATGGTCTTTTCTCTTTCAGAATATGAGACCAGACAAGAGGAATGTAAGGAAAAATACCATTGAGTGTGTCAGGAGTTAAATAAAACACCTAGAGCATGCTAGAATCAGGGACTGCTTATGGTGGGACTGGCTTTCACAGTGCAACACAGCTGTAAAGTGCCAGGCATGTCATCTCTTACAAAAACTGGGCTCCCTGACAAGTCTGAAGCACAGAGGAAGGAAACAGAATTCTAAAGACATGGTGTTTCCACCTGATTTAGACCTGCATTTATGGCAATTACGTTCCTTCCATCCCAGAGATCCCAGGGAATGGAAGGAAATTAAATAATAATATGTTATTAAGGAAGGTTTAAACCTTTATGTTGAACTCTCCCCTTATGCCCTCCCTATTTTTGTCCTGTTATCAGTCTCAGCTCAAATAACTAAAAAGAATT
Organism: Tinamus guttatus; assembly: GCF_059628265.1. NCBI lineage: Eukaryota > Metazoa > Chordata > Aves > Tinamiformes > Tinamidae > Tinamus > Tinamus guttatus. Next base: position 4,467,072 of record NW_028288752.1, read on the forward strand.
TTGCTGTAAGAAATACTCTTGTAATCCAACATAACTCAATCCATACAAAGGTCCAGTAACTTGCTCAAAGGCTTCTGCTACCACTGCAAAGCAAAGGTCCACTGAGGAACAAGAGCAGAATCCTAAAATTTAATTACAGGCTAGAGGTTGGCTGCAGTGCACATGCAATTATTCATAACACCCTTTCAATGATTATTCATAGGTTTTGTATTGGAGAGGAAAAAAAAAAGGTCACCAGGTTGAAAACAAGGCTGGAATTATGCATTGCTTGCTGGGGAGATCTGGGGGGAGATGATTATGATGGATAATAGGAGAGAGGAGCATAAGGGAAATTGATTATCAAGGTTTACCAGGAACATGTGGACTATTAAAAACTCTATTGCACATCAGTGAATTTCAGACCTTTAAATTGACTGGACCTTTGAAGGGAAAATGCATTTTCTATCATCTAATCAATGTGGGTAATAGCATGGCTGGTGTCTCGCCCCTGCTCTCTTTTGACTTCTGTTGGCCAGTTTAGACAAGTTTAATGTTTAATCCAACATTAAGTATCGTGAAGTTTGAGTGGGCCAGAAGCATTTGAAAAAGACAGAAGCAATAAAGTTCAGTTGCAAGCAGTTTTCCTCCTAGCAGTGTGTGTAGAGATCAGCTCATCACAGCTTTCCTCAAATGGCTTTGGATATCTCAATAACTCATTTTTTTTTTCTCCCCATTAAAATCTTTCTCAATCCTGTGCTGCTCTGCAGAAGACAATGCAAAATTGTGCCAGCACCTGCCTGTGAAGACCCCCCTTCCTCTGTCCCACAGTAAAGAGTAGATCAGACCTAGCTGGTATGAAGCCAGGGACAATATTACCAGTCAAGGCCATATTCTCTGCTTCTTTTTACCTTATGGAGTCATATTCGATTCCACAAGTGCTATTGCAGTCAGCGCCAGCATCCCTGGCTCTGTGCAGGGATAAACAATAAGTCAAAGAGCTGAAACAGCAGTTTTTCATCATCAGGGTGTTTTTTCAGCTGCAGATGAGCTCCAACTTTCCCAGCAGAGAGAAGGACTGCCCTAGGAAGAATTAATCCCCTACAGGGTTTCTCGTGTTGCCTAATGGTGCTCTGTAGCAGAAAGGTCTCAATACAGATTAGGGCTGGGAATCACTAGGCAGGCTAATAAATGTAGTCTCCACAGGAGAAAAATGTTTCTACACCCATTCAAAACTGGAGGAACCGTGAGAGAGAGAAGACAGCCAGGAGGGAATGGGTCTGAGTCTCTCTCCAGCCCAGATCCACCCATGAGGAGCAGGGTCTACAATCTTTAATCTAAGATCAGGGTGATGCTGAAAATGCAGGAGCTGGGTAAGTTGAGGTAATGTCAGAGTGGGTGCAAGCTGCCTTGCTTGTGTGGTCCACCCGTATCAAGTCGTCAGCAGCTGTTATGGATCAAAAGAGGTTGAGGACTTGTAGGAAGATCAGAGCTGTGATTGTAGGAGGGAAGGATCTCAGGGGTGGTGTGTGAACTGAGGGTGGATGGAGGTGTGGAGCAGAACCGATGCAAAATGCCTGGTCTGGAAGTGGGTCAGTGTTAAGTTCCTTGGAGCAGAAAAAGTCCAGGGGAAGGAGAGGGGAAAGGTCTGATGCCCTTGGCTGCATGCCTATCAGAACCTGCACAAGGGTCAGGATGTGCGAGTCCTGCCATTCAGCTGCTGTCAGCAGCTACTTGATTAAATCCCTCAGCACTGTGTGCATGAGCAAAGTGGAGGCTCTTCAGAAAGCAGAAAGACTGCAAAATTCACAAGCTCTGGGGCCAAGAGGTCAGGGCTGCTCTCCATAACACAGTCCATGGGATTACATCCATTTATAGTGGTAATGACCTCTATAATTTCTGTTTGGCTGAAGTGTCTCTTTCAGAGAAACACCCACCCTTGGTCTGAAGACCTAAAGAGACAAAGAAATCCATTATCCTCCTAAGTAGTTTATTCCAGTATTTAATCATCCTTCTTACTAAAGTGTGCTTCTTTTGGCTCCTTTGGCTGCATCTAGCTTTAATTTCTAACCCCACCTCTTGTTACTATTTTCTGTTAGGTCTAAAAAAAGTTAGAAATGATCTCCAGCTTGAAGTATTTTCTCCTCAAAGTGTTTGAAAACACTTTGATAACAAAATCACTGCATCTCTCATTTTCTTTCTTCAACAAATTCTCTCCTTAAAACCTCTGCCGCAGAAGGCTTTTGCTCAGCTGCAGATCATTTCTGCAGCTCTTTTCTCCATTAATCCAGTGTTTCAAAATGCACCCTCTCAGACATAGGGAGGACTCTTGGTCTTTTGATATTTACCCCAGTTATGCTGGCCTACTTTAAATGTGAAGTTTTTGTTTCTGTGCCTATGCAGGACCTGAGTCCTGCATGCAACATCTTCTCAGCAAGCCATGAGAACTACTTGCCCACCATGGCCCTGAATGCTTTTCTAGTCACTTAAATGTCATCATTCTGGGACAAGAGAAAGAGTTTTTTCCTCCTGCTCTAGAAACCTGGCCATGCACTCTGCTAAAGGAAGCGTGTTGCATGTACCTTGCTTATCTACCTATGCTGAGGATTTGTATTACTTCAGTTACTTGACACATCCACGCTGCTGGTTGTTATCTTGTGCAAGAACAGTATTAATATTTTTTAATCATGCAGTCAAAGACCGTATCAGAATTAATATGCACTAGGGGAAAAGAAAAAAAAAATACAGGCAACTTTGGATCTGTTATCACCTGTCTTTTGACTGTTGACTTTTTGACCTTATTCTTCCTTAATAAAACCACACCATTCTCCTCTCCCCACACTATAACACACTAACAGGTGTAATGTACCTATGCTGAACTCCTGTTGTTTTGAGTATCTCAGGAAAAAAAAAAATCACAGAGTTCTGAATTGCCTTAGAGAGGTACACGAGTACCACCAGACATTGCTGTATCCTGTTTCTCCCCAAGTCCTTCTAAAATGTTCATTTCATATTTTGCCCATTTTCATTCTCCCTGCAGCTCTTCTGGGCCATATGTTGTTTTTAAGATCATTGAGTTGCATTTATTGATTGATTCTACAAACAAAAGTTTCATCAGGCTATTAGACACTGTCATAAACTTTGTGGTCCAGCAGGTATGCACCCTGAACTGGGCACTGTTCCTCTCCATCCACTCCCCATCCGACGGTCTCTTTTTAGGTCATTCTTGCATCCTGTGCTTCTTGGGATGTTGTTGCATTTTTGGGATTTTATGCTTTTCTTGTGCTGCATTTTCCTAGTTTGTTAAAATGCCATCCTCTGTGGAGATGCTACCAGTTTCATGAGGCCTGGAATTGGCACCCTGGCATGAAGACTTGGCTGGTCCTGAATGATGGAGTCACCTGCTTTACAGTAGCCAAAGAAAAAGCTGCAAGAATTCTCCTCTCCTTTGACTGAGTCGCCAAACAACAAATTGAATGATGACAAAATAAAACAGATCATAAATCTAAAACATTCAATTGTAAATTCCCCAGTGGAGTCACAAGATGAAACATCAAAAAAAAAAAAAACCTATGAAATATGAATTAGTGGAAGGACAAGGTTTTAATCACAGTTACACAACTTTAAAGCCACATTAATTCCACGGAGCCCAGTCTACAGAGTCTGGATCTGTGCTAAAATTACAGGTGCCTGTTGTGCTCAAAGAATGGATCCTGATCTCATTTTTTGCTGGTGCAAATTCTGCAGAGAACTCAGCTGGAATAGCGAAAGTGTAAGATTTAAGATAAGTTTCATGGTCAGGGTGATTTGCTGGTGTGACTGATCAGGTCTGCCAGCTCCTGAGGAGGCACATATATCTACACTGGGGGAGGATCCAGCCCTGCCTGTGGCTACCAAGGTTGTTGCAGAGTCTGTGCGCTGAATGATCAATGATGTCTTTTCTGTGCAAATCAAAAATAAATGGTATGTAAAGCAAAAACAGGCTGCTTTGTTTTCATCTCCTCCCTTCGTGCGTAGAGCTGTAGCAACCCGAGTACCATGGACTGATCTCTTGCTGAGCACTGCAGGTACTCACTGTTCTGAGACATCTCACATCTGTGTTGCCTCTCACCAGAGCCCTCATGGCACACAGATGTGCACACACACCAGGCAGCATCAGAGAAGTCTTAGTAACTTGGTAGCAACTTTCTACCATGGTTGCCCACCCATGACTAACTCCAGTAGCTATCACTTAAGGTACCTCTGGTGAAGACCCTCTGTACTGTTGACTAACTCATAGTTCATCAAGAGGTAAGGGGAAGGGTCACTGAATGAGCAACTAGAGTCCTGTCCTGAGCACTCCCTAGGTACTTTCAGGTTGTGCATTCAGGTTTCTTTTGTGCAAAAGCCAAGGCATACACTGAAGAGGAAAGAGGTATGTTTTGAACTCTTGCATAGCGTTTGGCCAGTGCCAAAGCACGCCAATGGTCATGGGTACCTGATATTTTTTACTGATCTTGTAGTCTATAGACAGTCTGTGAGACACAAGCTCCTAAAATCATAAAATACTTCTAGAAACAAGGCTCATACTTCACATAAGTGCTTCTGAATATGGAGCTCATTATGAGAAGAAAAACTATGGTGCTCAAGCCCTGGAGAAGAATATATCAGGCAGGAAATCAATGACACTTTTAGTAAATTAGGGAAAATACTTCATTGACACTGTATGTACATGGCTGGTAAAGGCATTCTCTTATGGCTACCCGTGGAGAGGATAAGAGGCTTCCTGTTCACAGGAGAAAGCATATTGCTCATGCTTTAGAGAGCAGGGAGTTTCAGGACTTAGTCCAGCTTCCCACTTGATTTCTTTAGTAAGTTCTATAATCAGTATGTGAAGAGTTGCTAAACCTCATTTAGACCAAAAAAAGGAGTAAAGGGGTTTTCCTCAAGTTTCCAAAATAAAGACCTCCCGCACTCACCACCACAAATGAAAACCTCCTCTCTATATATTACATCAAGGCCCTGTACTAAGGGAAAAAATAACCCAAATAGGCATTCCTTTTAGGAAAAATTATTATCACTAACAACAGGTTAATCTGTCTGTACATACTGACATCTGTACTGACTGCTGTGTTCATTTCTAAGCATGGATTGTGATAATATAGGGTCTAAATATACATCTTTCAAAGCTTCTTCCCTGAAAGCAGAGGCATTGGGAGATGGTAGCATCATTTCAGCTGGTGCTCTGAGCAAGTCCAAAGATGGTGGGACTCCTACAGAAACAGCCAGGGGTAGATATGTTGGCTTGCCGGCAGGCAGACACGTGTCCGTCTCTTGAAAGCTTCCATATCATCCAGGTCAACCTCATTGCACAAGTTGCTGAGATGTGGGTAGGAAACTCCATGTTTGGAGTTTTCTACATGTTTTCAGCACAGCCTTTTTGTCCAGATGACTAGTTTCTTTTTTAGTCTGGGGGAGTCATTTAGAAGTAAAATTGGCTGAAAAATACTCTTTCCCAATGCAGTCTCCTACGCTGCTATGGGAGCGAGCATTTCTTTTTACTCACTGAAATCTCCATCTTTCCACAGAACAAATAAAGATATATGGATAAAAGTGTAGACGGGTAGATATTTTTGCCTTTGAAAAGAAAACCGAAGTGCCCCACAGCCAAGGTGAACATGGATGCTGAACCTGCCACTGTAGTGAGTCCTGCAATATAGTTCCCTTTTGCTCTCTTTCACAGCTGGAGCTCATATCCCAGCATGCAGCTCAGGATCCAAATCCTTTCTTTTTCAGCCTGAAGTATTTCCTCCCTTGCCAAAAATTCATCAGGCTGCCGAGACTAACTTTCTTACCTCTGCTTTTGTCAATATTCCCCACAGAGGGGAAACAATCTCCAAAGGTTTTGCAACGTGCTCTTCTCGGTTAGAATAACTGCCTGCTCAGTGGGTTTTGTTATAACACTGAGGTCATCCTGTGGCCGATGCCTGGAAGACGCCATGGCAAGCACTTGTCTCATTTTTGAAGTGCCGTGGCTGGAGCGCGAGCTGCCCAGGTGGCCTTTGGCTGCAACCCACAAAGGGTTGTTGTATCATGACATATTTACAAGGGAAAGGACAATACGGCTCAGTTATGTACCCTGACACCCCACCTCTGAGCAAGGCCCTAATGACTCTTTGTCCAGAGTCTTTACAGTGTTACAGCACTTGGTGTGCTCAGTGGTTTCAGTGTGCGGTCACGGGCCGCAATGCTCTCCAGAGTTTGGCCTCCTGATGCATAGGGGGTGGATATTTATCCTCATCTTTTTTTTTAGCAGGCCACATGTACCTTGTGGTCACTGAGCTCCAAGTGGGGGGTTCCTTCCAGCCTTGGAGGCTGTTGATAACTATGCAAAATGCTCTATGGTTTAATGGTTATGGACCTTGGACCTGGGATTTCCTGAGCACTGAGCACAAAAAGATGGCTCAACTCACCTTGAGACATTAGGTAGAGAGATGGATTCACCTAATCTATCTATGACAGATGTGTGTCTAACCTGTGCTTAACACACTTCAGTGACACCTCCATCCGCCTCCCTGCATGATCAGCTCCTAGTGCTCAGAATGTGTTTCCTAATTTCAGATCCTGCCTCAGTTTAAGCCTGTGACTTCTGCCCCTTTACAAAAGGAGTGCGAGGGATGGATTATCCCCTCTGTAGCTCACAGCTAGTTTCGTATCCTCCTGGATCTCTTTGCCACAGTAAACAAACCTCAGTCGTACAACATCCCCCTTTCACAACAGATCACCAGCTGCTCATCATTCCCCATCCAATCTGCAGAAAGACAGGTGCCAAGAGAGCACCTTCCCTAGAGAAGCTGGCAAGGTAGGACTCATTGGAAGTAAATTTGCGCTCCCGTCCCTTTCTTGGTCATGTACACTTAGCAAATGTGCCTTTAATCTCATTAATGTTGTTTGAAAGGAGCAGTGGTGGATGAATCATCTAATGCAAATGTAATAGTTTAGGGAATACATGCATTTTCATTAGCCTAACTTCTCCTGCAGCACTATGTATTAGGATAGAATTAACCCGTTAATTCTATTGATTTCTATTAATATAGTACATTCCAACAGTGCTTAAATCCCTATAGACTTCCAAGCCCTTTCCAAACATCTGTATGAACTGGCTTGTTTAATCAACATTGTACAACTAATCGAGGCAACTATTTGGGTCATGAAGTGAAGAAGAAAATTATTTCTAATTGGAACTACTGGAGGAATTTGGGGAGGCAGGGTATAATTATTGCTGCTGGAAAGGAGCCAGGATGCTAGTGATCACACTCCACTGATCTTGCTGAAAGTGATCTGGGAATTTTTGTAAGCACAACTAATGGAGGCAAGAGCTGGTCATTTCACCTGCAGTCCCAGAATCCAGACATCTTTACACTGGGTTGAGGAGGGAAACTCATAAAGTAAAATCCACCGGGTCTTCTCAAACATCTTCCATTTGTCTGTCTCTCTGTTGCAGGCATTCCTCAACCTCTACTGCAGCAGTATTTGGCCTGCTTTATTATTCTTTTGTTTATCTTCACAATACCCTTTATAACCAGTGCAGATCTACTGCTCCATTTCTCACTATGCTCCTCCCATCACGGGGATGTTGATGGGTGTTGTTTGAGATGAAGTTACCAAGAGCAGCAGGTGGTTTAAGTGACTAGTGCCCATGGTGGGCCAGGAAAACTGCCTGTCTCTTCTCAGCTCCAAATACCTTCCCAGAATTTCAGTGTAGTTGCACAGATGGATGGCATCACTCAGAAAAGCACGGTAAGGAAGAGACTCTCAAAGTCAAAGCAGGATCACAAAGATGGTCTTTCATGGCTCAAAGCCATAAAAATCTCCCTAGAGATCCTAGAGAGTTCAGATGGCTCTGCTTCTTGCAGCACATGGCTTGGAGGGCAGGACACATGAGGTCTTGAGGGTAAAAACTCAAATGAACACAAACATGACAAAGTTGCTATTTAAGCTTAGCTTCTTCATCAGCATCCAGTCCCAGCAGCCTCCTCCCTGGTAGGATGTGCAGTGAGCCAGCCCTCCCATCGACTTTTCATGCTGAGACCGTTTCCCCTAACATTTTTTAAGCGCTCTCCCAGCCATATTTTCTCTCAAATCGCCTTGGTTAAAGGCTCTTCTTATTCCCCTCATCATAAGCCCTGCCTCATTTTCAGCAGCAAAAACCCATCTCTTGCATCCCAACCTAATTATTAAACAACCCTGCTGAAGAACTTAGTCATTTGCTGGTATTTTACTCACAATTAAAACTATGAATGTGCTCTATTGGGTTTCTAATATCCTTTATGCTTGATCTGACATTTTGGGGAGCTATTTTATTACAGCTGACACTGTGGGAAATAGGGCTGCTGTAGTTAATGTCAGTAACGGCATTACTGACCCCAATTTTATGAATGCAGGAGGATGTCTGAGCATTGCATATACACGTATCCAGAGGTTTATCACTACCTCACATGCATGTTTTGTTTGGAAGCCCAAATCCCTACCTCTTTGTGGAAGAGTTTTGTTGTTCTCCTGCAGCTCAGCAGCTCAAAGACACACACTGAGAAAAGAGTTGTCAACTTAGGGGGAAATAAAAAAGAAAAGAAAAAGAAAAGATAAAGGAGAATAAGAGACAGTCATGTCCCAGGGTGCTTCCAGCCACAAGGAATGACAAGGGCCAGGAGAGAGAAATGCTGGTGCCACGAGTGAGAAAGGATGACTGTGACTGGTTCAGGGCAAGAACATGGTGTAATAGGATGCTGAGGACTCTGAGTCACAGAGAGCATCTCTAAGATGTTCACATGTTGCTTACTGCTGTCCCTGCTCCCATTAAAATGAGTGGAGAGATTGGGCAAGGTCCACTTGTCCACCCAGAGGTGCTCTGTGGTCTTGGGATGCCACAGAGGATGCAAGGATTTTCCTGCTAAGAGCCACTATCTTTTTGCAGGGAAGGATGCTTCCAAACAAAACAGCTATCCAAAACAATTTTAAAAAATAAATAAGGAATGCTCTTTCCCATTTGGATCTGCCTCCATTCAATTGCACAAAACACGCCCCTAACCCCTGGGACATCCTTGGAGCAGCCAAGGCCAGGCCAAGCAGCGGTGCTGCCCCGGCACTGATACTGAACACTATTAAATGTCCCCCAGCTGCTTTAGCCCCCGCCAGGCACACACAGGCCCCTTTCTGAAACAACAACAAAGCTCCCGCTCCTGGCACTGCAAATTAAATCTTATCTCCTCCAACCACTCCAGCCCCGCGCACCTAGGAGTCCATCTCTCCCTCTCATCTGACTTTAATAACGACACCATTTCCCCCTCAGAAGGAGGGGGATGAAGCCCAGATTAAAAGGAACTGTTTATCTGGCAGTGATATTACCTTCCTTTGCCCTTTGATTTTTGATTTTTGTTGTTGTCGTCGTCGTCGTCGTTGCTCTTGCATTTTTTATTGAGCACTCGCACTGAATGGCTGAATCAAATCGAACTTCCCAGCTGAGGCCACAGATGCTCAGCTGTGCATACCTTAGGGAAGAAAAAAACGTGGGCAATTTCCATTTTGGCCAATTATTATGCAGGGGAATCTTTTATCCTGGTGGGAAGGTGGGTAGGAGGAAAAAAGCCTTTGGAGGTGTTGGTTATCTTTTAAGGGAACACTGGCCATTTAAAATTGTCGAGCCAGGACTTCAGCGGACGTGAATCAGTATAGACATTTCATAAATGTGGGGATGAAAAGCTAAGAATTTAGCTTGAGATCTGGAGGGGGGTGGGGGTGTAGAAATGAATACATTTATCTGTGTATTGCTGCAATTCCCTTTTGTGGGTCGATTTGTTTGGCTGTCTTACTTTTTGCATATTTCTTTCCTCCCCTGGATATTGGAAATTAACTGGCTTGCTTGGGCTTGCATTTCTGTACATTAAATTAATCCCAGGACAGAGAGCACTCCTTCCTCCCACCCTCGCAAAGTGTGCAGAGGTCCCGCACTGCGGCTCTTCATGCAAGCACCGCTTCCAGGCCCCCGGAGCCAAGCTTTTTTTATCTGGATCAGCCCTGTCTGTGGTCGGTTGGACTTTCCAACATGACTCCCTTGCAGGATTTCTCTCCTCTTCTTTTTTATTGCTACCTCCCAGCTGGGTTTAAGTCTAAGGAGCTGCTGGAGGCCCAGGGTTTCATCCCACCACCGGTTATTCATCATCCATGTATATTCATCCTGTAGAGGAAAACGTGGTGACTAACAGAGCACCCCTACATAAAGCAGTTCTGCAAAGCTGAGGACTTGCAAGGTTGCTGCATATCCCCCTCTTTGAGTCAGCAAAAGCAGATGATACCTGCAGGTGGCAGAGCTGCTGTTCCCCTATTGCTTAGCAAAGATACCACATTCCTTCTTACCTGGAGGGGGGATTATTCTTATATAATCCTTCTTTCCTCACCTGACTGATTAGCATCTGGATACACTCCGGGCATGACAACGCCTAAGGACAAATCCTGGTGAACAGTGTCTTATCCTGACATGCCAACAACATCCCCCCCACCTATCTGTATCTCCTCTCCCCCTTCCTTTCTCATCCCCTCTTTTTACTCTCTTGTGCCAACATTTTCTCCTCCTGCTGACTGGTCTCTCCCTCTGTTGCTCATCAGCCGTCCCTCCCTGCTGGGTTGGGAAGCTGCCGTGAGGCTTGTGCTCAGACCCAGCCTCCTCCATCCTGTAGCCTCTAGGAGTTAGACCTTGCTCTGATATCCTTAAATCAGACAAAAAGTGTTATTTAATCCCCACTGACTCAGCTTTACACAGGATCAAACACCCAAAGGTGTATGTAGCCCCTCTGGGTGATTGCTCCTATGCAGAACTGGCCAAAAGAAGATACCTGGGAAAGGACATGAAAAGGGGTTCAGTGTATGATACTTCCCTCTAATATCCTTCAAGCCTCCGACTACTTTCAGCCTGTGGTCTTCCTGAACTAGAAGTGATTCCTATGTGGGATAGTGACCCAGTGGATTTCTCTTGGATGAACATGTCCAGTTTCCCTTTAGATCCATGTGAACTTGTGGCATCCACAGTATCCTGCAGAGAGCAGTTCCATGGGTCCTTTGCCATATGATCCAAATCATGCCACCTTGCACCACTCCAGAAAACCCAGAGAACCTTAAAGCACATGGAGAATGATAGTCCAAGGAGCAATAAGAAGGATAAGCATCAATGGATGCATGAGGGGGAAATCCCATCATTGCAATCTTAAAGCCCTCATTACAGCCATACAGCCAGAGTTCCTCACATTCCTAATATTGCAGCAGGCATCAAATTAGAGAGAAATAAATAAAAGATAAGGGGAGCAGTCATGCAGGAAAACCCTTGGGTTTCTTGTCCCCTGGACAAGAGAAGCTGTGAGTACAGATTGCAGTATCTCCCTCCCTCCCTTCCAGATCAAACCTTTGAGGGGAAAAGACGTGAAAAGAAGTGAAAAAGAGTGAGCATATGAGGGAATGCACTGCAAAAAAGTAAAATCCATGAAATATAAACAGTTCTCTATAAAAGAAGATCAGGCAGCTTCAGAGACGCTGCTGCTGCCAGTATATTAACCCGGTATATCAGTCCACACTGCTGTAGTTTTGCCAGCCTCACAATAGATCCTAAATATTTTACCCATAAGACCTTGTCTTATTTGTGAAGCATCTCTGGATGCATCAGAGATTTAAAAATAATAGTAAAGAGAAAGTGATTTTGCAGGAATGCTCCACTAACTATAATGAGATTCAGGCACGTCGCTCATGCGAAGGGCTAGAGACCTTCCCCCCTGGCAAAACTGAGCATCCAGGGGGCACTTTGGGTTTGAAGCTTCACATTGGGATGTGGAGAAGAGGATGCAAGGGGAGGAGAAAGCTAAGCAGAGGAGAGGATTCCAAAATTCCCAGCTTGAACAGCCGCAGGAAAGCTGCCAGTGATCAAATCCCCATACGGTCACAACAGAATTCAAACCCGGATGGCTAAAGTGGGAACCATGAGAGACCATCCCCCCTCCTCCTTATTGCCCCATCTCAGTGGGTGCCCGGTGGGATGAGCCACATCAAAAAGGGGCTTCCCTTTTACTTGAGCATAGGAATACTCTTTCCCTTTCTCAAATCATTAAGTTTCTAGTCTCGGGGTGGCTCAAAATATCTGCATTAAATACACTCTGACAGGCCTTGCGGGTAAGACATTGGAGGCAGTGGCTTCTCAGCGTTTTCTTGCTATTAAAGAGCTAGAACAAGGAGGCTGAAGAGTTCATTTTTCAAACCAAAGGGGTGATACTCTCCTAGATGCTTATGAGTAGGTGAAAGATGAGGGTCTCTCAAACTTTGCCCCAGAGCCATGGGTGCTCATGCATCCTCTGCCCATTTCTTCCCATTAAGTGCAGTGTGTTGTCTTGACTCAGGTTTTCAGTTTAGTTTAGTTATTGAGCTTAAAATCCTTTCTTTCAACTTATTTGTTTCACTGTCGACCCCAAACCTCCAGCAGTGAATGGATGCTCCTGCTACAGCTCCAGAATAGATATAACCACTATTATAATTCAATTTGCACACACAGCATTTGGTTTTTGCATGGATTGCCACTGCTAACCAAAGTTCATATCTTTGCTTACAGTGCAGATAAAAACCCCCTTTAGCCGTAGTTTGCAAAGAATTGTACATGGCAGCATTTCTCAGACAATGTATTTGGGGGCATTTGAAGAATATAAGAATATTGCAAATAATTCCAGGCCCCAAAGAATAATTTGCTTGCATATTAAGGTTTAAATACAAGCACCGGGGAAAAAAAAAAAAAAAAAAAAACAGAGGCCACCTGCCTTGCATCCGACATTTAAAAGTTCCTAGAAATGAACACTGATTTTTGTAGTGGGTGAGTTAGGAGGGTACAGGGTTTACCCACCTGTTTGTGGCTTTAGTGGGAGGGAGCCATGGGTTGTAAAGATGTGCCTTTTACAAAGGAAAAATAACAACTTCTTTGTTAATTCTCATGCTGATTATTCATGTGGTTCTTTTAATTGATTCACGATAGTGGCATCTTTACGGTGACAGTGGCACCAGAAGCACTTATGAGTAATAATAAGATTGGAGGAAAGATGCTGCCTAAAGGAAAAATTCCTCAGTTTGCCTGGCTGATGAACAAGAGGGATCTCATAAATAGGGGTGAGCACTGCTTTTCCAAAGCAGGTTTGGTGGCTTGCTTTTAAGAAACATTTGGCTTAACAACAGGATGGGTTGGAAAGTGAATTCATCTTCCCTAACGAAGCAATTGGCAGCAGCAAGCAAGGGAATGGTAAAGAGTATGAAAATCCATGGCACAGAACCATGGGAGCTGTGGGGAAACCCCTCAGAGATCTCTCAGGCTCACTCCACAACAGTGTCATCTGCAGCACACAGTACCACACGAACAAAACACATCAGCAGTATGTTTCCCTGCATCTTTAGAGCTGTGTCTTGTTCAAGGGCCAGGGTGTTAAATGCTTCTGCAAGGGACACAACTGAGCTTTTACCTCCCCATGAAGCATACGACGGTTTGGGGTGGTTCAGGAGGTGGCTACCTGTTCCATCTGGGATAATGGGCAGAGGGGAGAGTGTGAAAATTTCCCAGATAAGCCGCAATATCATCAGGGAGAGCACTGAATCTCTTCCCCACCCAGTGCTGTTAATAACTCCCCAGCGGGTCAACAAGAGCTTGTCCAAGCCTTTGCTACACCTGTTCCTGCTCCTTTCCATGGTTTCAATCCTCAAATAGGTCTTGAGAGGCAAGTCAAAGGCAAACCACATCTATCCCCGGGCAAAATTCTCCCGATTAGTGAGCAGAGCCTGTGCTTTCCCATCTTGATCCATCATAAGCCCTGTATCCGCTGCGGGGATTTTGTCACCGTTCTCTGCTCCAAGCCTGACTGCGATGGCTTGGCAGGGGGCCGCTCTCCTCGGTCTGGCTGCAAGAAAATGGATCTTGTAATGGTTCAGATTGAAAGGGTTTAATCCTCAGGAGACTGCCCTTTCTTCTCTTTCTTTCTTCCATTTGATTTTTTTTTCCCCTATCCAGCTGGTTTTACAGCTCCCAGCCTTGCTTTTAAGAGGCTTGTGATCTGCAGTCCCACATCTCGGTTCTCAACTGGTGCACCAAGGAAATTTCACCCGTAAACATCTGCTCAGAGCCTTTCCAAGGGCACCTTTTCCTTCAGACCCCTCAATGTTGCCTGTTCAGCAGCTGCTTTGATCGGAGAGGGGTCACTAGAAAGGGCTCCCTGGTCCTGCAGGGTTCACAGCCCCACGGAGGCAGCTTTCCTTCTGCAAGAGCTGATAACATGCCAAGGCGGTCCAAGTTATTTGGGCTATACAATGCTGCCGTGCAATGAAACGTGAAGTTTGGGTAGTGCTTTCTGCTGCTTTTACTGCTCTATTGGTAACAAACTCAGGCATTATGGTGCTTTAAAGAGTGCCTCAGCGTTCTTCCCCTTATTTTGCCAGTTCCGTGTACAGTTTTTGCAGCAATTTTCCTTGTTAAATGCAGAAGTCTCAATGACTTGGGAACCTGAGTACCTGTATTTCTGTCGCTGAAGATGCAGGCTCAGGCATTTTGGGTGGATACACTGCTACTAAGACATACTTAAAACTGCCCATCCCTCTTTGTCTGTCTGCCTGCTTTTTCCATCTGTATCCAGAACAGCAGATTTTGATCCTTTTTGAGCATATTTAAGACAGTCCATGCTATGTTTTCTTCTTAAGTCTTTACTATGTTTTTGGCTTGTCTTGACATGCAGCAAGGTCTGGGGCAGCTTTCCCATCCTCAAAACTGCCTGTTTAACAGTTTTTTTTTTTTTCCAATATCTTGAAAAATCTCTCAATTGAGCCCTTCAGCCTCACAGGGGCTGTAGACTCACCTTTCCATGCGTCAAGTGTTTCAGAAACATGAGCTCAAATCTCCCATGTTTTGAGGGCTTTGAGGTCTTCTCAATGCTATGTGGCCAAGAAGAGGGCATGCTGTGTGGATACATGGAGAGAAATGAAGAGAAATATCTTGAAAAGTATCAGTGAAAAGGAAGAGAAGGGTTATCTGCATCTCAGAAGACAGAAGCACAGTCCAGCCTTCACAAGCAAGAGCCTGAGATGTGTGGCAAATTGATACCTACTACCTAATCAATTATGTTCTTCAGAAAAAAAGGAGGATAAAATTCCTGGAAAATGCCATGCCACCTACAGAGGCTAAAAGAAAGAGCTGGACAGGTTTTGAAAATAGATGGGGGAGAAAAAAAAAAAAAGAAAAAAGCTTTTGGACAAAATTTTGAACAAAATATTTTTTGTTGCACTTCGTATTTTTTTTTAGAGTAGGTTTAACAATGACACAGGAGCATCTTTTTTTTTGTTTTCATCTTGTGGCATCAAGAAGAAGCAAGATGGGGAAGAAAAAACTTTCCTCTTGCCACAAAGAGGATGAGACATTGTCACATTGGTCTTTTCCATTCAAATCTACTAAAACCCAATTTGGGACCAAATTCTTGACTGTATGACTGTGATACATAACTGAGTTAGGCTGAATGTAAACTGCAGTGACTTCGGCAGATATCTGCCTGTTAGTTACTGACTCTATGGGAGAAAAACTATTGTCATTATCTTTTGTGTTGGACTTTATTGAATCCTCCCCTGAAGTTGTTTTCCGTCACGAGACAGTTAGAAGAATTTCAAACAGGTAATGAACATGGGATGGGGTTGCTGGTCCTTGATAAGCAATGCAGGACTCAGAGTGGTGTGCTGGGTACTTAATGAAGCCGCCTAGAAAGGCTGACATGTTTGTGATCCTATTTAAGGAAAATAATAATAATAATTTGCGGATGCTGAGAAGTGAGGGTCTGACAGCCCAAGAGAATGCCTCTTATCTGCCTGCAGAAGAAAACCAGCCCCTGTTCCTGCCATGAAACTGCGGTTTCAGTAAAGACCACATTGTTTTGAGTGCTCCGATTTTTTCTTTTTTTCTGTTTTTCTTTCCTTCTCTTTTTCTTTCCTTTTTTTTTCTTTTTCTTTCCTTTTTCCCTTTCTCTCTCTCTCTCTCTCTCTCTTTCTTTTCTTTTGCTTCCTTCCTTCCTTCCTTCCTTCCTTCCTTCCTTCCTTCCTTCCTTCCTTCCTTCCTTCCTTCCTTCCTTCCTTCCTTCCTTCCTTCCTTCCTTCCTTCCTTCCTTCCTTCCTTCCTTCCTTCCCTCCTTCCCTCCTTCCCTCCTTCCCTCCTTCCCTCTCTTCCTCTTGCTATAAAACATCAGTGGAAATGTCATGTGTACGATCTCCAAGACAGGATGGTTTTTCCTACCTGATATTTTTTTCCTCTTCAGCTGGACCCAGAACTGGTTGACAGTTGAGACAACCCCTTCCTCTATGGTTTCACCACTCCCAATCCTTGACTTCATCCTAGCCTCACTTCAGCCAGAACAACAATGTGGTACTTTCCTTGTACCTTGAGATAGTCTCAGGCTATCTCCTGCTCCTTGGAGATGCGAGTTTGAGCCTCCTTGTCCCAGGCCGAGGAGGGAACAAAACCCACATGTTCTGCTTCCTATAACCACTGCCTGTTCCTCTGGGCATGACTCACATGGCCCTGTTTTGGGAGCTCACTGTCACTGCTGATGGAGAGCATCTGGGCTGGGAGGAGAGTGGAACTTTCCCTGTTCACTGAAAAAGTTCCCACACCATAAGAGTTTCTTGGGATGTGCTTCACTGGCAAGAAAGCAATAGTGAGAAACAACAAGGAGAAAAGCAAAGCAGAGAATGCAAGACTGGGTTATTTCTGGCCAACAATTGTCTCTAATAAAGTTTGACTCTATTAATTAATTGAGATGTGCCTTGGAGAGTTGAAGCTGCTGCTGCTGGAACTCATCCAGGAAGAAAAAATATATATCTCATTTTCTCTGCAAACCTGCTGATTAGACCAGCTCTCAGAGATTCATTGCAGCAGGCTTTGAGGAAACAAACAGCCTTTCAGGATTTTCATGTAGCCACAGGTAGAAAATGGTGGTCATGGCTTGCCAGGGAGGTGAGTAGCAGGTGGAGAAGGACAGAGGTTTGCAATGGAAGAGATTTGGGTCCTGCCTTATTTCTTCCCATAAGCTTTTGATTCAGTTCCCACATGAAGCCAAATCACACATATTTTTCCTCTCTGTGTGTGGGAAGAAAATATAAATAAGCATTCTTGTCGCTGGGCAGAAGATCAGACCGTTGACGTGTCTAAGCATACTCTTGAGTCCTTACACACCCACTGTCCATGTTGTCAGCCCCAATAACAACTCCTTAATAGACCAGTTCAGGAGTTCCCTGGGAATCAGAGACATTGGTGGGCTGGATGGGCCACAACTAGGGCCAGAAAGGGCTACCAGTTTCCCAGGAGGTGTCCCAACTAGGTTCTTCTAAAGCACACTCTAGCTCCTTTGGAGCTCTGCCCGTATTAAGAACCAGCAGCAACATGGGCAGGAGATGCAGATGTCCCTGGGAAGAATATGTTTCAGTCTCTCCTAGAATTCGTCCTTCACTTTGCTCTCTGACTATATCTTTGTAGGGTCAAGTTGCTGAGCATGGAGTGCTGGTACCATGGTGGAGGTGTGGGTGGTTGTGCTCATATCCCAGGGGATGTGCCATCCGTCCCCTTGTGTAGGGAGGATGTTTTCAGGGAGCATGAGTTTGCAATTTGTACCCTAGTGTGCTTATGGAACCTGGGAGATGTGGTGGAAAAGATGTTCTGTGAATCCTTTTCATCTAAATGCTCCTTACAACCTGGCCGGGATCAGGACATGCGTAACTTGAACTAGGGTTTCTGCTGGGACTTGAGAAGATGCTTGGCAGGGATGGGTGCTGGCTGGCACAGGGTTCAGATACTGGAGAGGCACTTGCCCAGTGCTGGGATTCTATCGTTTTAGCTTTCTGCTTCAGGTATGATTTCAACATGCATGAAAACAAATCATCCCAGCTTTCCACAAATTCTTTTTTTTTTTTTTCTGCCATAAGAGGAAAATAATCAAGACTGAAACTACTTCCACTAATTGTCTTGCTATTTTAAGTTTGAAATGCTGCCAAGTTGCTGCTCAGTAATTGTTCAAGCGGCTTCGGTTATGCATCTGAAGGCTGGGCTGCTCTGTAGGACTCGCTCCTTCAGCGCCCTGTCTGTCCATCGTGCACTGTAGGAGATGCAGTCTCATCACACAGCCCCACACAGCAAGTGCCTCGAGCCAGTCTGACTGCAATTCCCAGACGCTGCAGTGCTACCTGCCAGCTGAAAATTGCGAGGTTGGTAAGGGTTATTATTATTATTATTATTATTTTTAACTTCAAGATAGAAACAATTATGATAGAAAGCAGATATTTTCTGCAAACAGCTTCAGAAGGTTAAAGGATATATTTCTGCAGAAAAAAAAACAGGGGAGATGAAGTGTTCTTCCACCTTCAACCATCCTGGATGTCTGGTGGATGCATTGTACCTCTGTCCAGTGGTTCTCACAGCACTGCTGGGTGTCATTTAACTTTGCCGTGATGATATCTCAGCAAGACAAGGTCATGAACAGCCACAGAGAGATCAAGTTGCAGAGAAATATTGAATATTGACTCAGACGAAGTAAACCCCCAAGGTTCAGGTAGCTAAACATACACCAGATATGCTGTCTCCAGAGGGCAGATGTTTAGGAACCTATGTCCTCTAGGGTACCTTCCTTTCTCAGAAACCTCTGGGAAGGTCAGTGCCTTAATATGATGCAGACATCTCTATACTTTGGATGATACTGTGCAGGCTAAATCCCGAATGATAAGCTAGTCCTAGGCTCTGATAATGCTCCTATTTATCATTGAAGTAGTCGATTCAGTTATGATAAGTAAAAATAGAGCATTTTCAGTCATTTTCCCACAATATCATCTCCATTTTCTCCCCAGACCCCAATGTTTCAGTGCTGGGCAGCAGTATTTTCCCTCTCCTTTGATCCTTCAATCACTCTCTTTTATTGCAGCCCATTTTTCAAGCAGTGGGTATGAGAAAGAAGTGAGGTTCAAAGGTGCCTGGTATCAGCATGAGCAAATGGAGTCTGGGTCCTCAGATTGTCGAGGCATGACCTCCTTGTTTTGTAGGTCCTTGCTGCATGGGGGATATGTATACCAATAGGAGTTCAGCCAGCATTAAGGAAGAGAAGGTTCCCGCCTTTTTAAATGCTTGCAAAGGAGCAGGAGATCAAGCATACGCTTGCCCATGTGAAGCTCTGTGATCCATACATTTCCTATTCACATTTGTTGGCTGCTAGCCCAGCTGTAAACAAGCCTTGAAGCACCGTGCTTAGGAAGAGCTAAAAACTGGATCACTCCTAGTGATTCTTTGGAAAACAAGATCAGTCCCTCATTTCCAATGGCATCTTGGGTTTTGGCAGTAGTATTCAATAAAACAGGCCAGGGCCATATTTCTGGCCCTGAGACATTCTGACTTGTGTGTCCCCATGTGCTTAATCTTTCTTGCCCCCAGCACAGCGCAGCTTTGCCCAAGTCCTACTGGAACCCCATCACAAGCTAACTTTGTCAAGACAGTTTTTGGTGAATGGGAGGCAAAATCAGGTCAGGGAACATGCTGATAAGTAGCCTGACTGAACTGTAGACAGAACTTGAAGATGCTTCTCCTCTCTATTTACAGAGATAACCAAGACATTTCTCAACAGATGAACATGCTTGCATGTGACTATGGTCATGCACTCACATGTATATGCTTGCTGTGAGCTGGCCATCCTCACAAAGAGCTTGTTTTATATTGGAGATGTTTTTGCATTAATGTGTAAATTAAAGTACAACTGCAATGATAGTCAAGAGGGAGCCCAAAAGAGAATAGAGGAGATTGATTTTGTGTATATTTTAAGTGCTCCATGTCTGTGAATGTTTATTTGAAAAATAAGAGTGAAAGAGAAGCACTGACACTACAAATAAAAATAATATAGGGAAATACATCTCTTTTATTATTAAATTATAGATTAAAATAGGAACCGTGGGGGAATATAGAAACATATATCTCTTTGTGGAGGCTTTCTATAACAATCAGCATAAAATAACATAGCGGTACCTGACAGCTTAAATAAAGATAGGAGCTTCTGCGTCTATCTACGCATTTATCTCCTCTGATCCAGACAGGGTAAAGAGGCATAAAAGGCTCAGATAATAGCATCTTTTCTGCACACCAGCTCCCAAACGATAGGCAGATTTTATACTCGGTTACTCCACATAATGTCAACATTGTTAGAAAACAAAAGCACCATGAAGGAACATTTTTTCCCCTCCTTCTCCCTCTCTTTCACCCTTTTTTCCTTCAGATCTCTTGCCTTGTCATTTCTACATAAAACTTAAGAGGGCAGATTCAAGGCTCCGTGCCTCTTGGTCAGGCCCTAAATTTGTGGGGCAGTCAGACATGGCACAAGAAGAACAAATGAGATTCAACGGATGTGCATGAATCTTATGGGCAGAAGAGGGGAAACACTAGCTGATGCACTTAATCCCTGTCCCCTCTTCAAGGCAAACTGTCACAATATCTATTGCCGTCAATAGCTATCGACCACTGCACGCCATGCCATTAACCTTCCCCACCCCACATGTCAGATGATGGAGACCAGGAAAGTCTTGTCACATTTGAGCAGAGCAGCATTTGGGAGGCAATGCAAGCAGAGTCACAGCACACACTGAAGAAAGTGGAGCTGCCAAAAAGTCTTATTCCATGGGAAAAGCCAGCGTGTTCCCTGTTCTGTGTGGTTTGTGCAGTGCATGGTCTTCTTGAATGCTTGGGTTGGTTGCACAGTAGGGTAGTCCCCTCTGGAGACCAGCCTGTGATTTTCCCAGCTCCTTTCATCACCTCCAGCTAATTTGCACCCTTTGAGCAATTCTCCTGCTTACTTGACATGTCCAAGGTGACATCACTAACTTATCATCAAGGAATTCCTGCAACCTTTGTGCACTTATGTCCATCTCACTGGAAACTATAGCCCTCATCAGCAGCTGGAGATGTCATGGCACCAGGTCCTGGGCATCACCTGAGAGACTGCATGCCATATTAGCTTCCACAGCCATGTTACTTTGTGATGGCTCATTTCCACAAGATCATCCTTCTCTTTCAGCATTGATCAGCTGTTTTTACCTTGCAAATAGTCCTGAATCCACAGAGAGCTTTCAGGTCACCTGTCCTTTCTAGACACACTGCACAGACAGTGTTTATAGCCAGAGACCCTGAGCCCTCACTGGTTTTCACCTAGCACTCACCTGAATCCTAGAACTTGTTCCCATGGCTCTGCACAGAGATGCAGCAGGTGTTTTACTGCTAAATCAGGAATTAAATAAGTACCAGAATGAAGGAAGGATGGATTTCTTCATCTCCTTTGAAATGCACATTTTCTGATGTGAACTTAACTTTTTTCCAATGGAAGTAATAGAAGCTCACTTTTTTTTTTTTTTTTTTTTTTCGTATCAGACCATTTCGCATCATCCTGTGGAATTTGAATAGCTTTGGAGACTTCTAATTAGACCTCTTTGAGACTTAGACGGGGGTTCCTTTGGGTAGACACAAAGATACACATGCACTAACTTCAGCTACTCAGGGAACCGCAGGTTGAGGAACAGCATAATCAGCCTGTTTACTTTAGTCAGATTATTTTGTTTGTTTGTTTGTTTTTCCCGTAGAGATCTCTATTTGGCTGGTTTGTTGTGAGGAGGAGTTCTTTATTTCTGCTTGAGGAGATAGGGAAAAACCTTAGCAGTGACTACTCATGTTTTCTGGTACTTACTTTTGAGGTCTAGCATAATGGAAAGTGTCAAACAGAATTAAGTGATTAATCATCCCAGAGAACACTGGGCAGCACCTAGTGACACTGTTGCAGAGGCTGCACAGGCCCCTCACAACTGCATGCACTTGCAAATCGTAGACACACCTGCCAAACCCACAACTCTCCTGAAGAAAGAATTGCACCAAGCCTCATGCTTGGTCTAAACTGAGAATCTTCAATTTCTTTTTCTAGTTAAAAAAAAACAAGATGGGGGGGGGGGGGAATAAATAACCTAAACATTTTTCTCCTAAATCCTAGCTTAAAACTTTCTGTTTCGTGCTGTTGCTCTCTGCTTCCCCTCTGTCTTACAGAACTGTGACTAATCCTCTTCCTTCCCTTGCTCTGTTACCTTGAAGGTATTTATAGAGTGTGATCATGTTCTCTCCTGTGTCTTTCTTCCCTTTTCAACTCTGGATAAATCAAGCTTCCTCAGACTTCTCTCATGTGTCTTATCTTTCACGAGGTCATGCAACGGCAAGCCAAGAAAGGCTCTGTCTGTCGAAGAGGACACTTCAGAGTTGATTCAGGTGCTATATGGGCTCTGCAAGAAACTTCTGGGGACTCAATCTGCATATGCACATCTCAGGCTCCTTGCTGGCACTGCAGGTGTATAGTGTGTATGCACCTGCAAGTGTTGGAAACAGAGGGATTTATCTTCTCCCAATCAAATTAGGCAGCGCTATCACTTATTTTACATTATCTCATGTCACTGTCAGTGTTCTGACTTTTGAGCTGGAAGTAGCAGAGGGAAAGATGAATCTGCAGGGTTGAAAGAGATTAAGCTGAAACACGTTTGCCCAACAGTATCTGCAGGCTGTGTCTGAGAAATTGCAGGTGTCTGGAACTAAACGGGTATTCTTGCACGCTGTGTCTAGATTAGTTAATTAAGTAAACTCAAGGTGCTGGTCCAAATGGCACAAAACTGCCTGTCTCCATGCTGCAAAATGATAGTCTCCTTCAAAACAGAGCAAACCACCTGCTGGGAATGGTCCCTGGCTTGTGCTAACCCCTGACTAGTGTCCAGAACATGGTTAGTTGGGCCAGGCCAAAACCATTTCAGGGAATATTCAGCACTTTAATAGGCTGGACAAACAAGTCCTGGTGACTTAGAAGGTTCCTAGGGGCTGCATGGCCTTCGTGATCCCCAACAGAGCTGTCAGCTTCAGGCACTTCCAGTCATCACTGCTTACTTGGACCAGCAGATCTGCAAAACTGATTGGGAATTTCCCATTGGATTTCTTCTTTTCTCTTTTAGCCATGGAAAAAAAAAAATGGATTTTTGCAACTAAGTAAAATAAAAAGTGCTAAAGGGTTAAGCATTACTTCTCTCTTTTGTTTGAGCTGGGAACATCGAAAAGATTTCTGCCTGGCTCCATTTCTTTTCTCTTGGATGAGGTCTGCTTGGTGCTTCAGTGGAATTCCCCTTACTGAACATAGGGTCACCAGAACTGCCATAGGGTCAGGGGAACGGTTCATTTTTTCCTTCCTGGAGGTGCACTAATCGGTGTAGATACACTGATTCTCTAATCAAACCATTGATTAGAGGAATAACTCATATGACCTGGTAAAAACCAGGTGGAAAACTGCAGCCTGTTGAGGACACTTAGGTCTGGAGCAGGGTGGGGGATGAAGGAGAAACAGGGTCCTTTTCTCTTCCTGTCTGGTGATCCTCCCGGAAGGTTGTGAAAAACTTCTGCTATTTCATGAAGATCAGGTAAAACAGAAGAGAGGCACCTGGGGCTTCAAACATTTGAGCCCTCTTTTTTTTTTAACCTAAAAATAACAATTTATTTTTTTCTCTTTCTATCTTTTATTGTAAATTCTGCTATTTCCAATTTTCTGTTGTTGTTTGGAAGCCAAATTGTACCAAAGGCCTTTTTTTTTTCCTAGCAGAAGGGGTTTTGGTTTCCCAGCCTGCTCTTCTGTCAGTGTTTTCCATGCTTTGCACCCCAGGGCTGTTCCCGCATCTCTGCAGCACATCGCAGAGCTCATCCCCCTCTCCTTAGCAGTACACATCTCTAATCCTGGCACAAAACAGGATCACTGGTCTCCATGTAGAGGGATACAAGCAGATTTTCAGAGCCGATTAGCCAGCTACTGCTCTTGAATTTAGTCCCAGTCCAAGTACCAAAATAAGAGCTCAGTGGATTGTATGCGCAGCAGGTGCTGCTAAAAGTCACATTGTTTCTGATATTCTGATGAGTAATTTTGATCCCAGCTTGCAGCTAGCAGCTTTGCACAAGCACAAATATCCCAGGCCAAAAGCTTCTCTGTCACCTGGTCCCACCTCCCAGTAACTCAGCTGCCATGCGAATGCTCTCGTTTTACATGAGATGTAGTAAGCTTGCATGGCTTTTGAAAACCTGAGAAAACCGGAAAGAGACAAACTCCAGGACTCCTAATCCCAGCTGCATATTCTAATCACACTTGTCCTGCAGAGTGAGGGGCCTTTTTGGAGAGTTCACTGTATTTCTTTGGGGGACTTGGTGTTGTTTGGGGTATTGTTGCTTTTTTTGTCCTTTTTGAGTTTTCTCCAACCCTTCTGATTATAATTAATACTTATTGGTAATGTGATAGTATATAAAGAACCTGACCAGAGATCTGGGCCCCCTAGAGTCAGGTACTTAATTACAAACAGGCTTTCTAACACACATTAAGGATTGGCCTGGCTGGGTCTGCAGGGAGGAAGAATGAAAGAGTATTAGGAGAGGGAGATAAATTTCCTTGCATTAGTCCCAGGAGAGTGGTAACTCTGGGCTGCTTTACCCAACGTGCATGTCTCCACACGCCTCACTGATGGATGGGTCCCCACGCCACTACTTAACATGCCCTTCCCTGCAGAGACTCACATCACCTCTCAGAGATGGGGAAATCCAACCCTTATGGCCTTCCCAGTTCCTGACTCAGCTTCAGATGTTTGCTAAGGTCCTACAATATTTTTTCTCCCAGCGCTTACATTCCCTATGAAGGTTCATCTGTATCTTCCGTGCAGCCTCTCAATAGCCCTTTCACCTCCACTTCCCACCTCCAGACCCTCTCTGCTATTTCCTGCTTTCTTGCCTACATGAAGAAGTCTCAAATCACAGGTTTAACACAATTACAGATCTCCTTTGCCAAAACAGTGGGAGAGGCCCACGAAACACAGTGAGTCTTAGAGAAGGTTCCATATCTGGGTTTCATGACATTTCCTTTAGATTTTCCCTGTAATTAGCAGCCTAAAACACCAAAAAAAAAAAGGAGATGAGCTTTGAAATCAAACTTGAAAAAGCAGAAAATTCTCTGAGAATGGGGCACCCAACCTCCTTCAGGAGCTCCTAGGGAAGAACAGCTTGTGACTGTAAGGTCTATAAACCCCAATGAGACCCTGAGGTGACCCCATAATCTTCCTAAGGGGGGAAGCTGCTCTTCTCTCTTGTTTTAACTGGTGATCTGAAACAAAGGTTTTACTTCTAACTTGTGTCTCAAGTTCTTCTTCTCTCCACTTCCAAAGGCTATTCTAGCTCCTAGTGAGCAGAACAAGCCCTGCACCTCACCTCCAATGTGTTTTTAGCCAAGACTGGGAATACCTTCTGGCATTTTTTCCTACACCGAACTCTCAGCTGAGGTAATTCTGCCAGTGCCCTCTCTCCAAAAAGATGATGTTGCTGTGGCAGACAGACCCGGGTGCTCAGTTTGTCTCAAGCAGCCTCACGGGGTCGTATTCTCTTACCAAGAAGAAACAAAACAAACAGATTGAGCTAGAAGGAAAGGAGGAGAAAAAAAAAAAAGGACCTATTGTGAAATTGCTATAACTCAAGTGTCAAACCTGGGGCATAAATCAGCTAACCCTTGCAAGGAGGAGTGTAATTCCTCACTGTGCAGAGCAAACACTTAGGCAAACTCAGCCTTGTCTGGGGCTTTACACAAACAGGTCAAATGGCTTTGATTCATTCCAAACCCTGTCTAATAATTCAGCATGCTGGTTTGCTCCCCTCTCCATTAGTAGATGGCAAACACATCATCCTACCACATAGCCTTTATTACAGAAGATTCAGTGTGCATGGCTTTATTTCACCTCATTCCTTGCGATACCTTTTAAGATGCCTTCTGCTGTACATACTGAATATCAAAGGAAAACACAGACAGCGACAAAGGAAAAAAAATGCATGGCACAACCGGAGACATCTGCTACCTATTTCCAGATAGCAGGTAACAGAGTCAGCTGTAAAATATCCGAGAGATATTGCTGTGAAGGCTGTCACAGAGTGATGCATTTTTCTTAGCATGCATGGAAGTTTTAATCTCAGAAGAAATATGTAGCCTGTTATTAAGATTTGTTTATCCAAAGTTGCAGACCGTGGTAGCTCTGAGAAGCTATGAGTTTCCTCTTTTCCAGGGCAAATCTGAATTTCTTTGGCTGGAAGAAGAGGCAGGTTTTCTGCAGGCTGGCTGCCCATCCCTGCTGCACAGCTAGCTGAAAAGTGCCACAAAAATGATTGCATCTACAACAGACACATGAGGAGTCAGTCTGCAAGCCTTGGACAGTGGTTATGGGTGATGAGGTGGACCCTCACTTTGCCTTCATGAGAAAAGGCAAACTATAGTCATTTCTATTCACAACAGAGCAGATACCTGTGGAGGGTCTGGTATGAACAACAGGGAAAAAATGGAGCAGTACATGTGATAATATTTGCCACATCAGAAGAAGACCAACTGCAATGTTCAAAAGCCTTCATAAATGACCTACCCCTTTGTGTAAAATTGTCATGTTCAGGTCCATGTAAGTCTATAACAAATATTGGCAAGTTTGCTTCAAACAATAGAAAGCCGCCATGCAAAGGAAGGTTCCCTTCCCCTGAGGCTGCCCTGTGTTTTCTTTGCTCTGTTTAATCGAGGATGATGGGATCTCCCAGGAGACTGCTCCAAAGGCATCATCCAGCCTTGCCTGATGCAGCGCTCAGAGCAAAGCCCAAGTATCTCTGTGGAGTTTGTGTGCAGTTCACCCTCCCTGAGCTCACGCTCACATCCCCCCAGGGCTTGTCCTCAGCTTTTACTTGGCCAAGCTCATCTCGGCATCTCCAGAGAGCCCAGGTCACATAGACAGGGTCTCCCAAAATCCCAGCTTGAATGATGTGCTTGGCCATTATGTGCATGGTCATTCTCTTCTCTGGACAAGTAACAGGCACAGGCAGGAAAAGCAAAGTCCACTGGTTTCTCTGATCTTAATTCCCAGCCCTGTAGCATCTGGGCCAGCTTAAAATTCATCAGCCAAAGTGGACAGCTATCCCCTTGGGGGCAAACAGTACATGGCTGGGCCTGGCAATATGTCAAAGAGCAATTTGATCCTGAGTTTGGAAGAAGCCTCAGACAACCTGAACCTCTTCTTTTCTCTGCAATAGCATGGATCCATGAGTTTGAAAACAGCTGCCTGCACTTGCATGACAGAATGGCCCTTAAGTTGGCAGCAGCATGGGGAATGCTGCTAACAACCCTGTCAAAGCACTCAGCAAAGACAGCTATCACAGACAGGCTTTTCCAGTTGGGTTCAATAAATCAAAACCGCTGCACAACTCTTTTTTACAGCATCTTTCATGCAAACGGCCTCCCAGATGGCCTTGGACAGAAAAAGGAACGTGTGCAGTGAGCAGCTGCCTGCAGAGGAAGAGCAGGGATTTGCATGAAGGGAGGTGAAAAGAGGAGAGACTCGAGAGTGGCAGGATGTGGTGAAGACAGTTCTGATCTGGAGATGGGATGGGATGGGTCTGATGGGATGTAGGGAAACGCTTTTTCCCCACGAGGACATCCAAGCAGTGGAACACAGACAGGTTTTGCAGCCTCCATCCCTTGGGGTAGCAGGGTTCAATACCAGGGTAGGTAAAGCCCCTCATAACCTCATCTGAGCTACTGTAAAGTTGACTCTGCCTCAAGCAGATCCCACCATCCCTTCCAACCTGAATTGTCCTATGATCTCAAAGGCAACAGTTTAGGTACATGTCAGGATGACTGAGGGCACCCCAAGGCGGATCCAGGTCCTTCTCTATCACTGTGACCATCGCAAACATCCCCTGGACTCTTACACCAACAAATCCCCAAACTAAGCCACGCCAGTGGCTTAGTTTCTCCACTGTCCATCTCCAGGATCAAATATCCATCCACAACTCCACTTATCCATCGACACCTTCAAACTTTTCCCCTCTGCCCTGATTTTGGAAGTCTGCTCTCACCAGGAGTCCAATCCCAACGCTCCCATGCTCATACTATTGAAGTTAAGATGGCTAAAAGAGGTGAAGGGAATCCATAGGGGGTGGTATAAAAAAGTGCACCTGTACTGAATTGAAGATTGACAGGAACAGGCTTTTCAAAGCTTTCTTCCTTTTTTCTTCCTTTTTATTTCTTTTTTTAGTGAAATATTTCTGTCTAAAAAATGTTTTACTGGGAGAACCACCTTTGAATTTGCTCTCTTCCACTTTTGGACTGAGAAGAAAGGAGTCTCTTTTAAAATATATATATATATATATATATGTATAAGCAAAAAGAAAATAAAGCCCACTGGAGGGTATCAAGGAGGAAATGGAAACCTTGGTAGCAGTATATTTTTACTGAATAGTTTATAAACTTCAGCCACATTAGACATTAGCTTTTATAACTTTTCATTTGATTTTTTTTTTATGAGTCAAGTCTTTTGTGTAAAAAACAATCAACTGAATTTCAGGAACAATGGAATTCTAGTGTAGGACAGAGAAGACATTTCTGTCCCCAAAAGCAAAATAAAATACCATTCACATTAATTCACACTATTTATCAGACTTAACCGGTACTATTTTTTACCCAGCAGTAATTATTATTTAAGGCTCCAGAACTCTGGAAAAAATATTTTCCAGGTGTGGTGAAAATCCACCGCCGATATCCTTGCCGAGGAATAGGCATGGGGCTTGAGGACGGCCTGTTGAGGGAGAAGTTTTATTCCTTCTGAGACAATGCAGAGAGACATAAATATCACATTCTTATTGATGCAAATAAAGGATGGCTCCTGTCAGAACTGACAAAGACACTAATTTAAGCAGCTTTCCCCTCTGTCACACACACACGCATGCATTTTGCAAGAGATTCTGCTCTCCCCCTGGGATCACAGTCCCAAAACCAGGTGAAAATCTGCCAGACGATCTCTTGCGTTTGATTGCATCTGTGAAGAGTCAGTGGGAAACATATGCTGCAAATTATGCTAACAACCGAGCTCAGTTAAAATCTGCCCACTAAACACAGTACTTGTCAGCAGAAGATACCCCAGCCCTCCACCACTGGAGGTTTTGCTCTGCATGGTCCAGATCTGACTCTGGGGGACACATAGGCTTTGCAACGAACTGCTGATTTCAGCTCTAGTCCAGATTTTCATTCTCATCCTTGTGAGTGAGCGAGTGAGTGAGTGAGTGAGTGTCCTCCAGTATCATTTTGCAATGAACAAAGCCACATCCCTGTCTCAAGCTGTGTGCTCCTGCCATGTCCATGCAGCTGCCCCTGGCATTTGTGTTGCTGCTCGTGAGACAGATCAGGATCTAATCTGGCTGAAAAGCATTCCAAACAAACAAACAAAACAAAAAAAGTGTTGAACTAGACCAATTTTGTGGTCTGGCTCAGCCTGGATGCCTGTGCCACCAGGAAGCTGAGTATGAAGTGGTGGCAGGAGCTTTCTGTCCAACCCGGATGATGGTGACACTGCCTAGTTCCACCTCAGAAAGCTGTCATTCCCCTAGAGGTTGCCTCGTCCACCCGACAGCCCCTCAAAAGCAGAGGACACAACAGCGAGGGTCTCTTATTACGGCCCATGTGGCTCCAACTCAGCACAGGCAAAGCTGGGAATTGACACACTTGCAGTTTGAGGAGCTGCAATTTGAGTTGTCTCCACACTGGATCTCCGCTCCAGCACTCCTGATCCCTGCAGGACATCTCCCTAGGCACTTCTAAATGTGCAATCCCTTGTCTATCCATTACGTGCCCATCCGGAAAACATCTAGAGAGGACAACGGCCGCCTCGATGGTGTCCACTGGGAACAGTGCCGAGTCTGCAGGGGTCAAATGCCAGTTCAAAGGTCTTCTGGAGACCAGGAGGCCAAAAACTGAAAACTAGCTGATGATTTCACTGTGAATTGGACCAGGAGCGATGAATGTGTCCTTAAAACCTGTCCACGGATCGCAATTGCATTGCTGATGGTAAGGCGCTGGCCATTTGCAGAAGCTCTTTTCTTTCAGCTACTTTCTCTAGAGAAAATCAATCAGTCACCCAGTCAGTCAATCAGTCAGTCAATCAGTGACTCAGTCAATCTGAACCACTTGGAAAATGGATCCTGCGGAGACCTGGGCTGCCATCCCAGAGGCCCTGCAATCCTTGCAGGGAAGATCTCCAGCTCTGAGGGAGGCTGGAACGTATTCCCTGGCCCCTGAAATACTGAGCCATCCCAACCTGAGGTCTATTCGGACCCTGGGATCCTCCAACCCCCTGGAATGAAATGCTCCAGGATTGGATATGGTACCCTCTGTGGGGCCAAAAATCCCCCAGTGCTGTTGGGACTTGCAAGAGTTGCTGCTGGTGACATCTAGTGACAGGCAGAGCTGACACGAGGAGCTACCTGAAGCTCAGATGGAGCCTTCCTCATAGAGGGAGAAATCTCCTCAAGCTCTAGCCCAGGATCCTGGCTGGCAGCGGGGGTGTTTGGGGTGCAGAGGAGCCACACCGTGACCAGGATACACCATGACGGACAGGAGGTCCCAGCTACAGTGACACATCTCAAGACAATTCCCCCCTGCAACAGCCACCCGAAAAAAGGACCAGTATATCCAAGCCCTTTCGTGGTCTATTTAAGCATGGGCTCATTGTTGGGTTCGCTGTCTCAGAGAAGCGCAATGAAAACAAATAAATAAATTTGAAATAAAGTAATAATGAAAAAAGCACCCTGAAAGGAGCTGTCAGGGTTGCAGGCAGGTGGAGTAAGTCAGCACTGTCTGCCTGCTACTACCAGCATCTTTGCACAGCTCTTGCTGGGGACATGGGTGAGCCACGGGCATTGCAAACTGCCTGCTCCGAGAAGCGGGATGCGAGTGGGATGCTGAAAGCAGGGATGTGGTAGACCATATCCAAATGGATACGGCTGCACGCTGCGGGGGACAGCATGTTCCGCACCAGCACTTGCAGCTGCCTTTAAAGACCTTAGGGGCACAGGGGGAGATGGGGGTCCTTAACCTCGTGCTGCTGGTGCACAAAGAGCCAAGGGCAGCCCAGCCTGTGTGGAAATCTGCCGCGGGAAGCCCTGCCCGCACACGCACATGCAGGTCAGACGGACAGTCAGGACACACTCCAGCACCGTGCACGGTGCTGCACACGCACGGCAGCAGGGATGGAGCTCTCACACCTCCAGTCTGCTCCCACCGGTGCAGAAACCCATGGTTTTGCCCCTGACATTTCTCCAGCCTCCCGCCCATGCTGTACGGCTGCTCAGCACCCACAAAATCTGTGCCATCTCCGCCTCCACCAGCTTATTTTCCCAAGCAAGACATGCATTGTTTGAGTTATTTAGATGTTTCCATTGCAAACAGGAGTGACATTAGGAAAGATCCCAGAGTGGTGAGGTCCAAAGTACATCCAGCCGGAGCGGCAGCCAGCCTTTAACTAAGAGGGACTTGGAAAGCTCCCCCTTCCTCCCCCCAAAAAGATAAACCCAGGTAATGCAATCCTCAGGATTTTCCCCCTTGGCTACTAGGGTTCTCCCCTGGGATGCTGGAGGAGGGTGGGACAGACACCCCATGCTCCAAACAGTGTCAGATAAAACAGCCCCACCAGCAGAAAGTTTCCTCCCCGGGGGGCACGCATCGCTACTCACCCAGGAGGACCAGCGTGCAGAAGCAGAGGATGCCCCTCATCCTACCGCCGCGCTCGCCTCGGCTCCGCTCCGCAGGTGGCCCGGCCCGGCGGCGCCGGAGGATGCGCGGAGGCCGCCCCGGCCCCCCTGCCCTTGCCCGGGCTAGCGCGGGGCGAGCGCTGCCGGCTCAGCCCCGCACTCCCGCCCGCAGCCGGGCCGGGCAGGCGGCTCCTCTTCGCCGCATGCCTCCGGGGCAAGCGGAACACCACTTTTTTTTTTTTTTTTTTTTCCTTTTTCCCCTCTATTTTTTTCCTCCTTTTTTCCTTTTTTTTTTCTTTTCTTTTTTCCTTTTTTTTTCTTTTTTTTTAATTGCTGATGTTGCCTTTTTTCCCCCCTTTCTCCTCTCCAGCAGCAAACTTCTGCGCAGCGCTGCGGGGGATGATGCTCCCCGCCGGTTTATCCCGAGCCGCCCGCCCGAGCCCGCAGCCCGCAGCCCGCAGCCCGCAGCCCGCAGCCCGCGCCTCGCCTCCCCGGCCGCGGACGAGCGGGGAGGGGCTTAGCGCCTTCCTCCTCCTCCTCCTCCTCCTCCTCCTGCTCTTTCCCGGCCCCGCTGATCCCCCCTCTCCGCCTGCCCTCTCCCCGACACCTGCATCTCCAGCGAGCCCCCCTAGTGCCCCGTTTAGCCCCGCTCCAGCTCCAAGTTGTCTTCACACTGCCTCATTGCCCTCGTGAAGAGGATCTAAGGGTTGGACTAGATGATCTCTGAAGGTCCCTTTCAACTGTGATCATTCTGTGATTCTGCCATCCCACTGTTCCCCCGAAGTCCTGTCTCTGTGCTGGGCGCTTGCTTGCAGTGGCACGTCCAGCCCCTGGTCCCAATCCATCTTCTGATCTGAAGGACAAGCAGCACAGCGTGGCTCACACCTGCACGGCTGGACTCTGCTCCCAAAGCTGCCCCTCCTGCATCCGTCGCACCAGGGAAGATCAGGACAAAGCCCATAACTGCCCATGCAGCAACACTTAAGACTGGTGTTGACCATTTATTAGTGGGGACACAGCCCTTCAGCCTTGGGCCACCCTGAGAGCCACCTCCTACCTGCTGCCACCATGGCAATACCTTCCATTAATCCTCCCATGACACAATAGTCTCCTAAGTGGCCCCCAAAAACACCTCAGACATCCTACCACACCCGTCACCCTCCATCTGCATCCCCAAGTGTCCTCCTCCTCCAACCCTATCCAACCCCAGGCTTTGACATCATCCCTTTGTGCTCCCTCCCCACAGCCTCCTGCACCTGTAATCCTCATGTCCTGGAGGGTCACCCTCCCTCAGGGAGCTGAGCAGTAGAGCCTGGCTCCTGCAGCCACCTCTTAATCTTTACGATGATGAGTGAGCATCATTTCCCACCACCTCCATTTCATGCTTGGAATAGCTGAGACACAAAAAATGTGAAGTGATGTCTTCAGTTTTACCCAGTAATTGACTGGCCGTCAGGGTAAGAAGCCACATTCCCAAGTCTGCACCCTATATAAGTGGCCACTCTTACTCCTCCTTCCAATGCAGGCCTGACCTTTAAATGACTTATTTTTCTATTCTTCCCCCCCCCCCCCGCCCCTTCTTTACACCTATTACTCTCCTCTTGCATCCCATGTCCCTCTTTCTTTTTCCCTTCCATCCTCCCTCCCTTCTTCCCTCAAAAACTTTTGCCTTTCTTCATAAGCACAGAGGCATTTTTGGCAAATGAGAGAAATAGTGGGTGTTTTTTTCAAACTTTGAAACATTTTTTGAAAGTTCAGGAGGTTCTTTTGAACTTCTGCAATGAGAAGTTTTCTCTAATGCTAGGTCAGATATTTTGATTAAATAGGTATTATAAACTAATAGATCTTTTTCTTCCCTGCTGGAGCTGTTCAGGGTTTTTAATTTGCATTTCCTAGTGGTGTAACCTTATTAATTCTCCATCAAGTCCCTCCTTAAAACCAGGGGAAATGGAATCTCTTATTTTTCAGGAGAAAAAACAATGCCGGAAAATAATTCGTACAGTTGTTTCTAGATATTATATTTAAAGAGGTTGATTTAAAACAACTTTTTTTTATCCCTTTTTTTTCTTTTCTCTGCTTGGTAAATCAAGAGGAAGGAGTGGTCCATGGTCTTGCTCTCTCCTTTTGAAAGTTTTTGCCATGTACCAATCTGGAGCTGTTCAGTTTAACAGTTTTTTAGTTCTGAGTCAGAATAGGAAAACTATAAATAAATGAATGTCTTTAAAAACTATTTCACATCCAAAATGAGTATTTTCTGAGTTAGTCACTGGGGAAAAATAAAGTGTTAATAAAACCTCATTTAGAGCAAAAAAAAAGATATTGCTTTTGAGCTTTTTTTTGACTCCTTTAAGAGGAGTATGATTGCATTTAAGAAAATTTCAAAATGAAATTGCATTGAAATGCAATTGAAACATCTAGCGGAGAAACTGGGGAAATGATTGGATTTTTCTGCTTATTATTATTTTTAATTATTTTTCAGACTCTTTTTTAGAGTTCTATTTTTGCAGGAGCTATTTGCCTGAAAAAAAAAAGAAAAAGAAGAAATATCTGCTAGAACATATGTGAGGTTTGCATTCTTTTAACAATGAGAGAGTATTTTCCTTGGAAAACCTCTGCTGTCCCCACAGGGGTGAGATAGTCCTACACCTTCAGCCCCAATCCTTTCTGTGCTGAAGGAGGTGACTCGGTTCCCATCAACTCCTGCCTTAAGGGTGAAACAGGGTCAATTGGTTCAGTTCAGTGTCCCATTGCACACAGTGATGCTCGTGGCAGCAGGGATGCTCTCCTTGGCCCTGCACCTCCTCCTGCCTTTGAGCTACCATAACGCCTTCCTTTGGGTCAAACCATTTCCACCCTCTTTGTGTACACATGAAAGGCTGGATCATGCCAGAACTAGCCATACATGAATGTGCTCACTTTTACTGCAGCAGAGAGGTCACCTTCTAAGGCTAAAATTGTCTGAGCATCTCCTTCCAGCTCTAGTTAAGCCTGAGCTTAACTACTGAGCTACTCTGAGCTAGTAGTTTCCCTCTACTGCAGTGCTCGATGCCCATGGCCATCAAGACAGGTTAAAGCGATTGGGGAAAGGACACCAGCAGCAAACACCTCCATCCAAAATGCTGGGGATGGAAAAGGAGACATCAACATGGCCTTGCTGTCTCTTGTCAGGCTAAGGGCAGGCCACAAGCTCTCCTGTCTAGATAAGGGCAAGGATTCTCAAAGAATCAGTGCCATGAAAGCAATGTTTCTCCTTCTTTTTGCAGAAAAAAATAATATTAAGGGGGTCCGAGGAGAAAGAGGACATTCAGATAGAGTCAACGCCCAGCATTGGTCCAAACAGGGAGTAATTTCCTGTCTTTTCTGTAATTACATGCGCTGGGGAAGAAGAGAGGGAACTAATGCATGGGGAAAACCACTCAGAAGGCACATGCTTCAAACACTGTGAAGGGAGAACTGCTTTATTGGCCCTGAGCTTTCTGCTAGTTGTTGGATAGATACTGAGATGAACAGTTAATTAAAAAGCACTTCTTCCATGCACACACCCCAATCCTAAAATTACCTGCTACCTTTCCCTATAAACAAATCAAAGTATTGATCAGCCAAGTCTAAAAAAATCCCACTGTGACTCACATTAGACCTACCCTGAACAGCCTCTCCCTGGAGCCCTGGACTTAGCAGAGAGGAGAGAGGAGAATTGTCCATGGAGGAATCACTGGGAAGGAAAGTCACATAAAATACACTGACTGCAAGAAATGCATTTATAAGAATGAAATTGGCTATCCTGGAAGGAACTTCACATCTGCCTTCACCGAATAAGATCTCAGTAGAGATTATGACCTTTGATATGCCCTACATGCTCATGTGCTAAGAGATGGTCCTTGATCTAAAAATTGCTGTGAAAACAGGACAAGGAAATGAGAGAGGTCTCTTTTTATGAATGGAGATGTGATGCACAGACAGATGAAGGGATTCACACAACTCAGGGAGGCTGGGAAAAAGCCAGGACATTCCTGGGACATCCAGCCAGCCAGGCCACAGCAGCACCCAGACACAAACCTCCCTTGTTTCAATGCCTCCCAGGGAAATAATAGTGGCAGCTTCCTGGCCCATGATGCACAAGGACAAGCTACTATTGCTAGGAAAATAGGGGACTTCAGACTAAAAAGCAGAACTGGATAGGGAAGTGGGGTGAGAAATGTCAGAATTTGTGGAAACAACTGCTGTGGTGACAGAAAAAGCCAGGCACACATGAGAAGCATGCATCAGACAGCTTGGGAAACCCTTGCACTAACTATCTTGGTCTCCAGAGCTGGGAGAGATTGGAGTGTTCCTGCTCTTGGCCAGGTCCCTCAAACATTTCTAGACCTCACGTGTTGGAAAATCTCCACATTTGGACTCTTACCACTAAAAAAGAAAAGTCAGTGCACTTTTAGGTCAGTTCTGCAAACTTTTTTGGACTTACCTTGAAAAGACTTGATGTTCAGCAGTGCTATTGATGAGCTGACCTTGTTGATAAGATTGATATGGTTGTGATACTACTGCTCAAAGCTTCTGAGAATCCACCCATACACACATCAGTCGAGCAAAAGTCTAGCAACTGCAGAAACCCAGAAAGTCAGTCCCTCTTTGCTTTAGGAATAATCCATGTTTCCATGCTGGATTTTCATTTGCTTTTCAGAGCCAAAACATGTGGACCCTAAAGCAAAGGTTTGTGTACAAGGAGAAATATTTGCCAAAGCAATCTGCCGAACAAAGCAGGAATATACTGCCTGCTGTGCTAAGGATGTTCAGAAATAGAGGAGAAAAAGAGGTGAACTGTCTCTTCTGTAATGCTCACACTCGTGAACTGTCTCTTCTGTAATGCTCACACTCAGAAATATTTGGCAGACTAGCCCAGGAAGCAAATCCGGCAGCAGATATCGGGTAGCCTTTAAGAGGGAAGAAGGAGTGAAGGACATCAGAAGTGAGATGAAACTCCTTGCCCCATAGCAATGCTGCTGGGGACACCAAAAGAAGATGCATCAGGAACAGAGTTATTTTCTGGATGTGTTAAACTGAGGGAATGGGAAAGATAAGCTCAGGGTGTCAGAGATGACTGGCACCTTGACTGCAGGTGCAGGAAGATGCTTCTAAGCAAGGAGGCGCGGGATGATTTGCAGTGGGATGGTTCCTGGGGAAGCTCTCAGATCATACCCTTCCTAGAGGCCTGTAGAACCTTTATTTGACTGCTGTTCACAGGGACAACAGGAGAAAGGGGCCATGTCCATGAAGCCAGGGTAGGAATTTTCAATGACAGTCAACAGCATGCTTGCCCTTAGCATTCTGGTGCTGTTTTCTCTCTTCTGGACATCTTTCCCCAAAAAATGTTTCCACTCACAGAGTTAGAGGCAAGGATTTTCTCACACACTTTATCAATACATGTGATCAAAGATGGGGTATAACAGGCCAGAGCTGCAGGGAATAGCCTCAAACTTAAATCTGTGAGGTCACACCAATTGCTCAAGGGCATGTGGTTTCCTTGCATGTTTTAGCTCTGTCTCATCAGGTTTTTGCTAGGGTGAAAGAGCTGTGAACTGAAAATGTGACGGGGTTTTCCAATACGGTAAGTGTTCTTCCAGGTCCTCTGAATTGTTTGCAGATGTGTAGTTTTGGGACTCCCTTGTTGCTGACCCTTTGGGAGAATGTCACATAAACCTATTAAACTGGGTTAGCAAGACAGTAGGAAAGTTATTTGCTACCAATTAAGACAGAGAGAAAAGGAAATAAATAAATAAATAAAAAACTGTAGCTGTTGTAGAGCCTTTCCAGGAAGATCTTAATTATCCCGAGGACTCGAGAGTTTCTCAGAGCCTGTAGGATGTTTAAGATCACTGCCAGCAAGCATTACTTTCTGGAAAAAAAAAATGCAATAACCTTGGGAATCCTTGCGCATTTTGCAAATGAAGGATCTGGAGCTGAGCTCCTTTGGTGAGACCCTGGGAAAGCTGAGGTTCTAATCAAGTCAATTGTGGGACCATCACCTTGTATAATTGTGCCATAGGTAAATATAAAAAAATCACACTTCTCTCAAGCGACCATTGAAATGCAGCTGATCCTGGATAGGATAGCAGGTTTAATCTGTCACACTGCAGTTACATTGAGGTGAACAAAAGGAAGAGGTGATTTGAAGGACGCAATTCTCCTTATCCCTGTATATTCTATGTATAAGGACATATATGGGATACAATTTAAAAAAAACATGGAAGAAACCAGGGAGACACTATGCAACAAAATGAGGCTAGAGATTATAGCTAATCCCTAGATATGGGCATTAGGGATAATATTTACACTAGCCATAATGTAGGCAAGACACCTTAGACAAAATAAATACTTTCCTCTGTCATTTTTGTTTTCAGTAAAACTATTGAAGAGGGCAGAAAGGAGATCATGCCATGTGTACCTGGTATTTTCTGGGGTAAAATAGCTGATTTTCTAGGGAGGGGGAGGCACATGTGAAATATCTTCTCTTTATATTTTAAAGGAATAACTGATGTGTTGCCATGAGATAACATTGTAACTCCAGCAGGAGAAAATGGAGTTTGTTGAGGGAACCATGAGAGAAGTAAGAAACTGTCTAATGGGGAAATTGTATTAAAAGGTTCTGGAAGGGGATCTAACTACTAGTGGAGTTCCTCATGCATCTGTCTTTGGATTGACCTTTTTAAAGGCTTTCAATAATGATTTTGGTCTCCACTGTGGAACTGAAGTCCTAATGAAGTGTGTTGAAGGAAGGGAGGCGAGAAATATTCTTGAAATGTAAAAGGAACTAGCCATCACGTAGAAGTCCTCCAAACTGAGCATAAATAAGATAAAAGGGTACAAAATATATGCATCCTACTCCTGAGGAATTCATACTTACCATATCAGCATCTGCCTTGCAAACTCAGGGAGGAGGGACCACATTTGGGGGAAAGTTGAAAATCCATGGATTAAGCAGACCCAACCAGGTGCTGTTCCTGCCAGGATGTGACACAATCTAGCCAAGCTTTCTGAGTGGTGAGATGGAGCCACTTCTCCTCCATCCACTTAAGACATTCAAGCAGCCCTGTCAATAAGAGCTCACAAAGCTGTGTGCTCAACTGTGGCTTTCTCTGGGCTGCAGTAGCCTTGGTAACTCTCGGGGAAAAATAACCTAATTTTCTCTTTCATCCATAAGCCGAACCCTTTAATTTGCTTTCAAGTGAATTAAACATAAGCCTCCATTTTTCTAATTCCTTTGTCCTAATTTAAAAGTACTGACATTTATCAAATGAGTTTCATAGATTTCTAGTTCTCAGCTCGTTGTTTTAATTTTTTTTAAATAAACCAGAGATTGATATTTTTATTGCTGAACTACTTTCCTTCCCTCTTCCTTTTCTTAATAACATGGTGATACTGTGTTCATTTCTAAACTTTTTCTAATAACAAGGAGAGCAGCCTATGTCCTGCTCCGTAATCAAGGTCACCATGTGTTATTACTGGGCTATATTACATTGACTTGTTCAATGCAAGAGGAGCTTTGAAGGCAAACAGCCACATTCAAATGCCCTCAAAGCCCGCTTAGACCCTTTAATGTTCAACCTACGAAATGACCCTTCAGCTTCATTTGGTGGGGTCTCACTTTCTCCATGACTTCATGACACATGAATTTGGATGAAGTTAAGGTTGCCTGAGTGTCCCCAAGATCTTTATACTGCTAGTTTCTATCTGTGTCATGGTAGCATAGAGCAGTGTCAGGTGGCCCTTGCAGCTCTGGTTTGGAGGAATTGCCAAGCACAAGTATGTGCTGGACATTTGCGGCATATTTGATCCATAGGTAGTTGCATTCCAATATCTCTGCAAGTACCTGTGCACATATCCAACCTGAGCAGGTTCATCCCATGAAAGTATGAGAAGTACCAGGTACTCAGGAACAACCTTGATGCTATGAAAACATCTACATAGCAGTACCAATGTATTCACCTTTCCAGGAGCAACTGCTGTCTGAATAACTTTCATCATGCAAAGTGGTTCTGTTGTACTGTATTTAGCTGCCTAGCTTTTCCAAGGAAGGAATTTCTCTTCTTTGGTGTTTGCATAGTGTCATAGGTATTGAGATTCTCTTCTCTGAGTTAGCACATGCATGAACACAGCTTAATATATATACTGGGGTAAAAAATATCCTTCCCTGTGCTGGGGAGACCTCTAGGAAAGTCCATGCATTTATTTTCCAAACCTGTTTTTCTCTTAGTAAATTACAGTTCTGGTGGAATGGCCTCAAAGCTGATGGACAGCCCTTGGGGACCAAAGTCCTCCATTTGTCCACGGGCAAGGAGAGATGACATTGGAAATATTTCCCACACAGTTTTGCCAGGAAGTCTCAACGCATTCTAAGAAGGGCAAGATGATAAAGTTCACCTACCTCTAGATGATGGCCCTTCTCCAGACAGTGTTATTCTTCATACCAGCACCAAGCTGTTTTTAGTGGTTCGTGACAAATCTCCGTCTTCCCTCAGAATTTTGAGTTATATTTTCTTTTGCTTTCGTATACTGGGAGTTATTCCAGTGTTCACAAAGTTATTTAAGAGCATCTGATCTTCCATCAGTGCCAATGAGTGCACTCTTAGGTTATACCATTTGGGGGGAAATGGTCAGATGTTCTTAGTGCTAGATTTGA
The DNA here is from genome assembly GCF_059628265.1 of Tinamus guttatus. Classification (NCBI taxonomy): domain Eukaryota; kingdom Metazoa; phylum Chordata; class Aves; order Tinamiformes; family Tinamidae; genus Tinamus; species Tinamus guttatus. The sequence continues at coordinate 4,507,409 of NW_028288752.1, forward strand.
AGATATTAAATTCTAGGGGATTCAATCCACACCAGGTCAAATCCTGAAGCTCACACTAAAGTGATATTTCCAGTTACTTAAAGCATTTCCTGTCTTTACTGAGAACTAAAGACATTGCCGTTGTAATAGGGTTTGCTTTAAAGGCCTGACATGAGACAGGTAGGGATGTACTAATTTGTACTACGCAGCCTGCACTATAGCGTGGGGTTAGTCCTTCCTAGAGGCATAACCCTATCCTCTTGAGGACCACAACATGGTATCCAGTGATGTCCAGTCTTGTACACAATGCCTTCTATTCTGGAAGGCATGACACATGAAGTTGGGCTGCTAAATGTAGGTTTGAATTATTGTCAGAAGTGAAAACTAGCTGGGTTAAAGCTTGGGGTAAAGACAGCTACATACAAACCAGGATTTCAGGTATTATAGGAAGCAAAGTGGAGAAATAGCCTTGAAGGAAGACATAAACATCGACAGTCCCTTAATCTCCTAAATTCCCATTTCCACTGTCTATCACGTGGGTTCAACAGATTGTTGCAGAGCAGTAGAAGGACAGCTCAGCTTGGGAAGTTTGTTGGCTACAGATCAGTTGCCTCTCAGTCCATCTAAGCCTCATAAACAGGAGTGGAAACCGGGATGTGAATTGGTTCCTGCCTCATTAAGGCATCCAAGCGCTGTGGTCTCTTACAACTCATCTGGTTGGCAAATCTTGTGTCAAGAGTGAATGAAGACATACACTCAGCTAAGCATGTGGATGTTCCCTAAGGCATCTTGAGGAAAGGTCTACACTGCATCTGGCCCCTTGTTAGGGTAGGGTAGCCGAGGGCTCCCACTGGCAAATATATGTCCATCTCATTTGGCCAGATGGACTTTTTTTCAGTTGTCTTTTGACAGGAGTGGAACTCCAAAATAAAAAATAAAACTCTTTTTTTTTTTTTTTGAGGAACCTCTGTCCCTCCTGCACTGTTGGGCAACATTTTCAGTAGAAATTATTTGCAAATAATTAAAGAAAAAGTTTTCTTTTGGGAGGTGAAAATACCTTTTAAAAGTATATTTCAGTCAGTTGCAGTGGTAATTAAGAAATGCAGGGCATTGGAGCTTGTGAAAATTGAGCCTCTTATTTAACGGTCTAAATACAGATTTCATTTTCCTGCTTTTGGCACCTAACCTTGAAAATTTTCTTCTTACAGATGAAAACAGAATATTATAGAAATTGAGTGTGTGCCATTTCTTTTGTGATTAAAAAAATACAGAGGATGATTTATCATTATTTGCAGATTTTTTATTCTAACCATTTTGAATCAAAATCCCCCAGGGATATCAATTCTGGACCATTCTGGATAGACCAAAAAGAGCTTTTCCCCCTTGATGTGACAGTCCACAGTTAGCCAACCTGTGGCAATTGGGCATGTGTTAGCTGCGCCGTATCCCTCCAGGGTCTCAGCCAGGTTATGCCAATGTGAGGGCAGCTGTACGCTTCAGTCTCCAGCTGTGATAGGAAATGAGCCATGAGGTGATGCCAACACTGCTATTGAGGCGTCCTGGATCCCAACTGTCTGCCCATCATAGTGCCAATCCAACAGGTGAAGAGTGGGGAACTCAGCATGCTTGGATCATCTCACACATGTGAGCAACTGTGAGACTACCTCTTTTCAAAAGATGTGACCTGTGCCCAGAGTTTCTTGACTTGGGGAATATGTCGTTTGGGTTTCTGGCCAGCCCGACAAAAACATGTTTTGCATGAGCCCTTTGTGCTTTCTCCACAAATTTTCTCTGTGTGCAAGACATTTGCACTGCCCTGTTCCCAACACATACGCACATTGCCTGGTTTCTGTTTGCCCTATATCTGACACATCATCTCTCCCAGCTCAAACCATGCCAGTGCATGCACTTCAACACAGAAGCCAGTGCTAGACTGAGTCTTGCAACATCCAGCAACATCTCATCAGATGCATGTGACAGACATGGTGCAATAGGTATGGTTTCTTCATGCCACACTTCGTGAAATATTTTCCAGTATCACCTAGAGCGGCCAGTAGAATTCACTTCTGCTTCAGAAGAAACCCACAGGTAGTGAGACAGTTGATTTAGAAAAAGGGGTGGGAGAGATACTCCAAACTTTGGACTATGGGCAAGATAGTTTGCCTTCCAAGCCTACCTACCTCTATCTCTTTCCCTTCTCAGATCAGCAGTTCTCTGGGGCAGGAACCACCTTTTTTCCCAACAGTGAGGCCTTGATCTCTGTGGTGGTCTTAAGACTTCTGGAATTTAAGAGAGCAAGCGAGAAGGGGAAGGATGGTGGTGTTTGCATCTGGATCTGCTCACTCTCTTGCCTTGCATGAGGTGTTGCATGGGATTAGGAATGCCCTCAGGGCTGCTCGGAGGAGTAGAGGAGCAGTCCCTCTGGGGCTATCTCTTCAAACACAGCTCTGGTATCATCTTCCCAGTGAGCCTGCTTGCTCAAGGGTTGAGTGAGGCAGAGGAAATGGTGGGGGGCAGGGGATACACATGTTCCAGAAACCAGGGAAACACATCAGAAAAGTACTTAGATGATAATGGGGAAAACAGAGTGACCTGGGCTGCCTCTGGTAAATATTTTTCTGAGGAGTGATAGGCTGCTGTGTCAGATATGTCATATTTGTTTCTGCTCCCAAAGGCTGATTTAATGAAGACAAATTCAGCAGGGAGAAGGGAAATGCGCACGTGGAGAGAAATGCCTCTCCTTTTCAGAAAGGCTGTGAGTGCAGGGGAGAAAAAGGGACAGGGTTGTCCTCAGAAGTGTTTCCATGCTTCTGGTTAACTGGACAGGTCCATGGAGATGGGTCTGCCAAAGTCATTGCTGAGATGATCTGTGAGGATCTGTGAGGATCTCTGAGGCTCATTTCATACCAGCTGACCCTCAAGGAAGGTGCAGGGTCTCTAAGCATCCCCCAGCTTTTCCTGCAGCTCCCATGGCTGTGGGATCCTTCCTCACTGGGGTAACTTGACTGGGCCATCATAGCTTCATGATGTCCCCAAGATGCACCAACCCAGACTAGCTCATAACCTCTGCCTGTAGAGGTGCCTGGGAGATGGCATAGGGCCACTGGGACAACATGCTTGAGGAGCAACAGCAAGTAAGCAGGAAGGACAAGAGAAGAGAAAAAGAAAAAAGAAAGAAAAGTGAAAAAAAGAGAAAGAGAGGAAGAAAAAAAAACAGGGATACAGGAAGAGATGGAGGAAGAAAGGGAGAGAGGAAAGGTAAAGGACTGAACAAGCCCAGATTTTTACTTTTTATTGCCTTTTCCAAATGTACCCTTTAATTTTATTTTTTTTTTAAGTTTCACATGTATTTATGAGGTCGATCTTTCTTAGCCCTCTTGTCCAACTGGCTCTTCAGACAGGCTCTGTTACATCTTCTGGAACAACATTCCATATCTTTAGGTGTCCTTCCACACAGCAACTCTGCCCAGCATGTTCTGTATGATAAAATCTGCCTGTTTGTCCCCAGAGCCGAACCTACAAAATCTCATACACAGTGAGTTCACTGTAATTGCTGTAATCTGCTGCCTATTAAATCTGATAGCTCTGTTATCACTGTTAATAACAACTAATTAGTAAGGCTGTCACAAGGAGTGGTTCTGTAAGGGAAGGTATTTGTCCTTAACTTCACATCAATGCTCTGTATTAATTCAGAGGAAGGCACATTAGTTCAAAGGCACTTTAGTAACTTTTAGGAACTAGCAGGGGAATGAAAACGCCCTGCCAGCTTCTCCCTGAGGAGCTGGGTTTGCAGATTTGCCAAAATGAAAAAATCCTTGGAAAGGAGTCGCACACAGAGAACATCTCCAGAAGGGATGAGCCAATCTCTCCCGGAGAGACCCATGCAGTGTGCAAATTTGGGACAGGATCCAGATGTCAGGAGCACAGCTGGGAATGAAGCTATTTGCCTCTGTGATCAAGCCTATAGACCCCTCCAAGGCAACAGCTCACCTAGAGTGTTGTTAGATGACAGCTGTATTTGTATTTGCTGGGAAGCTGTTTGGGATTAGATATGGGAAGAATAAGAGGCCAAAATACATCTTCTTCTTGGTATCACTAGAAGCACCAAGTCCCCTCCATGCCATAAAAGATTAGCTGAATGTTGACAAAGATGCCACTGAGAAGTGAAGGATGCTTTCACCTTTGATGATGAAACATGGACACTTTTTCCACAGAATTTCTTTTTTTTTCCCAGTGAAAACCTGCTCAGTAGAGAGAAAAAAAGCTCACATCTTTCATTCCTAATATTCTATGATTTCTTCCCTGCCCCAGAACCTCCATAAACTAGAACAACTGATTTATCAGGAGACAGGACATATTAGAAAGCGACCATTGCTCACCCCAAACCTTGACATGTGTGAATTTGTAGTGGATTGACTGCGACTTCATTCCAATTTCTCTGAGCCACACGCTCCAAAAGCTGCTGCAGCGGAAACAGAGATTTAGAAGATGGAAATGTTAACAGAAAAAGGCAGCGGCTACAGAAAGAACCGAATCCCATTTGTTGAACAACAACAAAAAAATCTAAGGTCTGTTTGACATCAGACCTAGGTGGGAGGTAGGCGGAAGAGGTAGTCGCAACAAGCGTATGGAAAAGCCAAGGAAGAGGAGATTTGGTGTTGGAAGGATTCATCAGATCAGGAGCAAGGCACCTGGATGGAGATGATATGGGTTTGGATTTCTTCCCCTGAGAAACCTTCATGATCAAAGCCCTGAGCCTGTGGGAAAGCCTCTCTTCAGAGGAAAAACCACTTCCCATGATACAAAAACAGGCAGAATGCATCAGACTGAAAATATGTTGAGCCTGCAAGAGAAAGGAAGAGGTAGGGGGTAGCGGAAAGGGGATTCCTACTTTGCCTCCAGCACTATGTGGTTAAGGATGCTGACCTAAAGATGCTTGCTGAGTGAAACTCCTACTTCCAAATACCAGCAAAGCCTTTAATCACTTTTGCAGTCAATGACTGTATTTCCTTTCCAATACTTGATAAATAAATCCAAATCACTGATGTCTCTTTTTTTTAATTAGAGCAGCAGAGATTTTTTGATATGATGGATGGTCCCTTGATGACTTTACTAAGGTGGCCTTGCACTGCTACCAGGTTCAGGAGGTGAATCTGCCGGATAAGTTTGTTTTACTGCGGCTTCCCCTTCTGGGTTTTTGGCATCTGGTTTCACTTGTAAGAACTGAACCTAAAAGCTTTCTTAATGGACTTTTGGGACCCTGTGAAGGGAAATGGTTTTGTAAAAGGAGCCACAAGGGACAAGCCTTCGGTTCTATGCTTTAATCTTTTTCCTTCTTCTTTTCTCCTCACAGGTCACCTACAGCCAGTATTTTCCCTCCCACATTGGAAGGATGTGGAGGGGATCAGCAATATCAAATCCGAGAAAGTGAATTTTTGAGTGCTCAAAGCATGGTCTTAAGAATTAGGGCAAGTAGGTTCATCCTTTGGCTTTGCCACCCATCACTTGAAGTCCTTGGAAATGTCACTTATGCCACCATGGCCTGCCTCAGTTCCCCCAGTTGTAAAATATCAGTAGTGTTTGGGCAAGGTGCCTGGGACTGTTATGTATATTGTGCAAGAAAAAAAAATCACCTTTCCGTCTCCACTCCTTGAGCTGTTATGGGCATTTGGATGATCAGATATCCACCTGGAACCAAACGTCCCTAAAACCCAAGAGACCATTAACCACAAATTTGCCCTTCACAGGCCCTTCACAGGCCCGCAGTTTTAACGTGAGGCACAAACGGATCAGCGAAAGGTCAATGCAGTGGAGGCTTTAGGCTTGGTTTTCCTCATGTTTACACGCTAGCCCAAGACTACGTTTCTCCAGCACTAGGATAAAGAGCATTGCCGTTACATCTTCACTCAGGCCTCAGGAATTCATCTACCCTTCTGTGTCCTGGTCTTGGGATAATCTCAGGCAGCAGGGAGATGAGTCCCATTCTCATTAGGAGCTGGGAGAGGTCATCTTCTGCAGCTGAGGACTTGTTATGGGACTTGTTTGGCCCCAGCCTGGATTCCAGTCACCACAGAGCTTCTGGCTGCCCCAGTAGCTGCAGCAGGGAGACTCCACCAACACCACCAACACCAGCAAGAGCTTCACAGAGCAGACAGATCCCTTGAGGATGCCACTTCTTAATTCACCTTGTCTTTCTTCCCTTCTGCTACACAGAAACTGAATTAAACTCAACTAAACTAAAAGCTATTATTTGCACAAGTTGGATTTATTTTGACAGTTTGGGTCATATCTGATGCTTACCAAATACTTTGCTGGGTTGAAGGGAGTTGTTTCCAGCAAAATTCAGATCCAGGCTTCCAATCTAGTTACATTTCAAAGTTCTCAGATCTTGTCCTGGATTAAGGAGAATTTGGATCTGCCCTTGGCAACTGTCTCTGCAATTTGGAGAATTCAGAGTCAGAAACTGGAAACAATTTCAAAGCTTTTCTCAAGAGTCTTCAAGGCCTTTGATTGGGTATCATCCAATGATTCGTTATCCCAAAACAGTGTAATTACAGCCCAGACACAGGATTGAACTGAAACTTTTGAGACTTCTTCCAAAACCTTCTAAGACTATCCAAGTCTTTAACCTGACCAATTTTTAAGAGGAATGTGTCTAGCAAAACTTTTATTCTTTCTTGAAAACAGAGACCAAATCAAAACAGAAAATTTTCTTTCAAGGACAAAAAAAATAATAATTAAAAAAATAAAAGTCTTTCACTGTACTCGGTGTTTTGTGAGGTTCTGGCAATGTTTTGTGAACGTTTGCAAAGAAAGCCAATATTTCCCCCACACACAAAATAAGTAAAATAGAATTGTTTCATTCCTCTCAATTCTCTCTTAAAAATGGTATCACTGGAAATATTTTGACAGCTACCTTCTTGATGTGATGCTGCATTTTAGTGTCTTGAGTCACCTTTGAAAAGAAATCTTGCCAGACTCTGCTTTTCTTAAATCCACACTGTCCAGACTTTTTCATCCTGAACAAACTGATTGATGGATGTCGTATCTACTTTCATTCACAGTTAGGTAGCTCACAACATCACACATCATCTTCTCCTTTGGCACTTACCACTTTCTACAGAGCCAATGCCCAGATAATCTCTCCTGTGCTGGCTCCCCATTCCATGGCTGGGCCAAATCCTTCTGCATCCTCCTTCTGGAGGATGACTCACTGTATTACTACTTTGGAGAGAACTTTCCGGTTTATTAGATGGGAATCTTCCAATTCATTAACCAGGATTTGTTTAGTTTTGTTTTAAGTATGATGGCATCCTAGATTTTATCCTGTGCTCTCCAATTAGCGTTTCCAATAACCACTCCAATAGAGAGGGAAGACATTATTTTTAAAGGCTGGCATTCTCCCACGTCTTCTCTTACAGCTTTTAAAATTAGGTGCTATTACAACTTTTCTCGAGGGAAGCATTTGAGGATATTCTTTGCTTCCAATCACAATTATAATATATCTCCTTGCATTTCATCTCCCCTCTGGGCTTGAAGGAAGGAGCTCAGACTCGCAGCTTCCTGCCCCAGAGTTTCCTCAGCTATGATAATTTTCTGTGTACTGCAGGAAGCTGAACAGAAGCAGAGAAGGATGTCAGCAGGAATTCTGTGGGAATGATGCATTATTTTTTCTCCCTCTAGCCTTGTATCCTATGTAACTCAGCAGTTCAATACTGCAGTTCCTGGACAGCACTGTAGATGCCTGCTCAGACTAAAAACTGTAACAGACCATGCAGTTTATAGACTTTTTTTTTCCTCTGAGATATGAAATATCTCAGTCAATTGTGAGGACGGCTCCCCTCTGGGACATGGTTACAATTCCCACACGCTGCAAGCCAGCATTCCCTGTTTTCCAGGAGTCCTGCCTGGATTTGGGTGTCAACATGCATTCTTCAAGCTTTGGTCTGTGAAGTTGGTACAAAGTAAGTTGCCCATGGCCTGATATAGCCACCTAAGAAGATGGCTGCAGTAAAATTTCTGGGTTGTTTTTGTTTTTTTGACTAAGTTAGGAAATGTAAAAAAAAGTCTTTGTCTCTTATTCTGTGTTATCTAGCAAGCAGTAAACTCACCCAAAGTTTCCTAGGAAAGCAAAGTCTTCAACTTTCAGAACACTATTGGCATGCACAATTTTGCCAGTCCTCTTGCATCCCAGAAGCTGGTGTTGGGTTCAGGGCTCTCATGTTCACAGGATGCACATCAGAACTGCACCGAGAGACGATGAGTTCAGGAGTTCCTGCTCTTCAAGACAAGAGCCCTGAGAAGCTCTGGATACAATTCCTGTGAATTCCTGAGGATCTCTCTAGTGATGTGGGGTCTTGCGTGATCTTTTCTCATCATTGTCCTCATCCTATTCCTGATGTTTGGAGGAGCTCCTCCCATTCCCATCAACCATACTGCCTCCTTGCCTTGAGTCCTCTCCTTTCCTTGCTGCATGGGGAGGCTGGAGAAGTTCCCTATCATCTGCTCTATAAATCCAGCTTTGTTCCCAGTGCTGGCTCCATCATCCAATACGTGATGCTGAAAAAGCAGCACTCCATTACTCAGTGGTGCTGTGGAAGAAGACCACATCTAGCCCACCATTCTCTGTCCGTGACACAAAGCTCTTGAGCTACCACCGACTCTCATCCCTTCAGATATCAGGGCCTGTGATTCCCATCTCTCACTCCATGCCAATATAGCCCCCCAGCACCACAGGTCCCCTTCCTTACTGCAAGAGGATATATAAATGAGCCCCTTGTCCTGAAACTGAAACTTCAGCACTACTCATTGACCCCATATGACTCCCTTCTCTTATTTATCTGGATTTTATGCTGTCTTATTTATCTGGATTTTATGCTGCCTGATCCTCCATCTCCCTCTCTTTTTTTTTTTTTTTTTTTTCCTGGGGGCAGTATATTAGGATGCAGTTGCTGTCTGTATAATGAGAACTCCAGGCCTGGTTTCTCAGCTGGTGTAAGTGAATGTATATCCACCAGTTCAACTGGCATCAATACACAAACAGGGTGAGCACTGACCCCCTTTCTTCCTGTTCTCTTTCAGTTCTTTCCATAAAATAAAATGTAAAAAGATGCCTTTTTTTTTCTTTTCTTCCCAGGTGGATATTACAGAGGAGCAATTTCCCCAAAGGGTGCACCAGGAGCAGTGTAAATTACAGCTTGATTAGTTTGCAAGCTTTTTCCATGCCACAGCTGCCCAGAAAGGGTAAGAAACATTGCAGCCCACAGCCTCAGTGCAAAGAAATTCTGCCTGCTTAGACAGTCTCTTGCTTCCAAAGATCATTCTTTTGCTGTGCTTTCCCTCTGGGGCTGCTGAAGCTGCTCTGTTTTCTCAAATGACATTTCTTATATTCTTTCTTCTTCCTTTTTTTTTTTCTTTATATACATAAAAACAGTGTATGTAGAGAGGGAGAGGTGTTGAGCATGGATTCAGTGCTCAGTTGACAGGACACAGAACAGAGTCCTCCCTCAGGAGAATACAAACGTGTCAGGAAAAAATAAAAAGCGAAGACTGTTTGAATTTAAGTCCTAATAGCCCCAACATGTGTGAGTCTTCAAGGAAGATTTACTGGAGTAGAGGGACAGGAATATTTCTCTTTCCACCTTCCCATTACCACTTCTGACAGCAGCCAAATTCCCTGCTCCTGTGATAGGAGCAGCATTAGCATCATCTTCTCCCAAAAGCTACATGCCAGGTTTTATTTTGGTCCAGCTCTAGACAACTGTCCCAGTGGTCATGGCCCATGTTGACAGAATAGCATAGACTTCCTGAAACTCCTGAGGTCCTGACAAGAGGCCGAATGTGCTCCTGTGGAGTTCAGTGCTCAAATCTGTCCTGTGCTGGTGTGGAGAGGGCAAAGATGAGAAGTCTGGGGCCTAGAAAACTAAAACCACCTTGTTCTTTTCAAAGCACATCCACAAATATCCTCAGTGAATGAAAATTAGGCTGGGAAGTGTGGTTGAACTGTGTGAGCAAGAAAGTGTGAAGGTAAAAGATCATGAAATGTGAACGCCTTCTCTCAGCCAGCATCCCTTTGCAAACACTTCCTCTTGTTCTAGAGCAGACACCACTGTCTCTCTTTATGAATAACTGTGGAGACCAGGACATACATAGATATTGTCCAGTAAATCCTGATCCCCCCTACCCCCTCCTGTTCTCCTCAACCCCCTTTGGAGTATTTTAAGGTCCCTTACCTGCTATGGATTCTCTGGTGTCTACTCTGAGAGCCTGTGTTTCACTTGTCCCTTCTGAGCTTACGGATTTCTCTTCTGCACCTTGCTGCTTCTTTCCCCAGAACTTTGTTATTTCTGAAAACTGTCCCTTGAAACTGGCTGCAACTGATAAAACAGGTTTAAGGGTTGATGAGAGGAGGATAGGGGAGCAGTGGGAAGGAAAGACCTAAATGCAGACAGAGACTATTCCTACATCCTTTAAGAAAAAGACTGACTGTTTCTGACTGCTGCAGTCTACTGTGGACAATGCAGAGTCAATGCAAATAGCAGGAAATCTATAAAGACCCATATTTGTAGCTGATATGCAACTGGGATTCAGACATTTGGGTGAATTCCTTCCAGGAGCTTTTGCACTCTGCCTGCTTACCAAATTCTGGACCAGGACATTCTACGTTTGTGATAGAAAGCATAGACAAATTAACATGTTGTTGCAAGAATGTTTAAAAGGAGACTTCAAGTCTTGGGAGTCCCTGGGCATTGCGTCAGCACAAGACACCATAAAGGAGCAAATTCAACATTTTCTGTTCTCACTGCCTCATTCCCAGTAGAGGACTATAGAAGAACAGGATCAGATGAAGTGCTATGGACAGAAGTGCTCTCCTCAGGGAGCAAATGTGAGCAGAGCCATTCTCTCCTGTAATGCTCCTTTGAGAAGAGAGCAAGGTGGCAGCTGTGTGGTGTCATGCTCATAAACGTGAGCCAAGTGGCCCTGCTCATCACCTTACCCCTTCCACTCGCAGCATCTGGCCACAGCACTCTCTCCATCCTTACCCAGTCTCTAAGGACTGTCTTGCTTCCTGCTACAACCCCAGGAGAGCAGAGGTCTGTCAACATGCAGGGAGCTACAAAGAAATTCAGAAAGCTTTTCTTCCCTGGTCTTTGTAGAATCTTCATATTTTTGATTACCGACTGTAAACTCTACCTATTAATAAGCAGGAAAAGGTACTCTACTCAAAAGATGCAGCATAGTCCAGAGCAAGGACTCAGAGCTTGGAAATAATTCTGTTTCATTATCATTGTTTTGCTAGTAAATTAAAAAAAAAATGACTTTTTTTTTTAAGTCAAGCCCTTTATTTTTTTTTTTCAGAAAAGTGAAAAAAGCTGAACAAAGGCCCTACTTGACTTGGGGTCAAGTAGAATATTTCTCTTCCCTCCCTAATTCACTGTTTTGACTCATTTCTAAGTTATTAAAAATAAACAAGTCCCTTCTGAAATAAACTCCATTTAGAAATGACAAATAGAAGTCAAAAAGTTTTGTTTTGAAATCACCCTGGTGTTTCTGATGTGAAACATGAGACAGGTTAAAATGAAATGTTTTGACATCTCCCTTCCATTATTCCCATGCTTTTATTTTCAGCTGAAATTATTAGCTAAGTTCAGCCCATAATCACAAAAAGCCCAGGGCCCCCAAGCTTCCAGTTTTTATTGGATTAATTGTTGGTGAAAAATAACTTGCCAGACTCTATATATTTTGTCCAAGTCATTCAATGACCTTTAATCGCTTCTCTCTTTCTTTGGAGTAATGTTGAGCAATTGGTGGTCACAGACCGATCCCCAAATGCCGAAGAAAAGAGTTTGGTCTCTTTTTCTGTTGTGGAAGTGGAGAAAGGAAGAGAGAAGAGGATAGAAACTTCTTTCTTGAGAGAAAGCCCATGGCAGTCTCTCCAGAAGGTCTGCAAAGCTCAGCCTGTCATCGGAGACCTGTTTTACTCATCACAAACAGCCACACAGAGGAGCCTGAGTATGGGAGCAGGCCAGCAGCCAAGTACAGGTTGAGAACTATCTTTGGCTACGTCAGCTCTCAAACTGACCGTAAAGAAGAAAAGTGAATTTTCCCAAGTTCTGTCTGAGGGGAAGTAGGCAAGGGAGAACATCTTTGTTTCTTTGTGAAAACCATCTCTCCTTTTAATAATCCTTTTCAGTCAGCCCTTTCAAAATTGAACTGGATAATCATCTGGGTTGAAGTAAATCTTCTTGTTACAAACTGGCTATTAGCTCACCACGTCTGCATCCCTTGTGCACACCTTGCTATTATTCCATCCAAGACATAGGGCGCATTCGTTAGGGATAGCCACAAAGGGAGCAAGAAGACATTGGTCATGTGAAAGGTAGCAGCTATCCCATGAAGGAGAACTCATGCTGTGCACCTTCCTCTCTAGGGGACTGTGTACCGTCAGGAGGAATAAATTTCCAGTGGCAAAGGGTCCTGCTATGACCCTGAAGTATTCAAGGGTAGATGGAAATACCTCTTGGGTTGGCCAGACTTTGCAGCACAGCCTGTCTTGGTCAATTTTCATGTAAAATCAGCTGTGATCAATTAAAAGCTCTGGTCACTGTTTGTTCAAGGGAGTCTAATTATCTAGAGCCTAAACATCTTTTGCCCTTGGACTGGTTTTGCTTTTGCAACTTGCTTTTGCAAGGTTGAAATTACAGTCAATGCCAATTACAAATATTTCATGTCTCCGTGTTCCCAATCTCCAATTAGTCTGACAGCTCTGGTAAGCAATGGAAGCAACCAGGACAAACTAGACATCTTTAAAAAAAAGAAAATCCACGTTCTATTGCCTCAAAAGGGAAAATTTTCCTTTTTTTGAAATTTTGCTTTTCTTCCTCTTTTAGGCAAATGTGAATTATTGGGTGGTCAAAATGGAGGGCTCCAGAGCTGTTCATCATTAGGATGCTGTTGAAATCCAGGTGTTAAAGACCCAAAGGATTGTCATCTTCTTGTTTTCTGAAATGATTTCTGTCTGGAGAGGAAGCACCCCAGCAAGCTGCTAGGCAGCAGCTGCAAACTGGCTCTAAGAGATGGAATAATAATATTATTCTACCTGGAGGTGCATCCTCCTAACTGGCGGCTCCTCCTGAAAACAGGCAGGTGAGGAACAGCAAGCCTTCTTTCTAAGGGTAATGCAGGATCATGCTTTCCCAGGCTGTCAGTATGGCACTTTGGATTAGGTCCCAAATTCACTTTAAAAAAAAAATAAATCTGTATCTGACCAATTTTCTCATGCTAGCCACGTCACTGAAGAGAATGTAGATAAATGCTGTGGGACACAGTTTATGAACTCATGCTTTCTGGGTCAGGAATGACACTTCTGCCCCTCTGTAGGGCCAAATTCATGGAGTTAGCACTGTCTCTTGCTTCATTAACTCTTTGCCATGCAGCAGGGGAGAGGCTGTGGGTCTGCAAAATACCCTGTTGCCACCTCTCCATGCACTGCTGTGACACTCAAAGCTGCCTGTAGGATCAACCTCTCCTCTCCTGGCTGACTCAAACACTGTTAAGAGGTACCATCTGTCACTCCAAACTGCCCTGCTTCAGTTCATAGCAAATGCATCAAAGCATTTACTTCATTAAGGTAGCGCTTTGGAGCCTTCAATCAAAGAGTCAGGCAGAGAAGAACAGTGTCCAGGACTGCGTGTAACAGAACCAGAGTTTATTGCTTATGGAGATCCTATCCTCAAACAAGTCCCTGCACAGATTAGGAACCAAAACTTGATGTCACCAATGGATGGTTGAGGTTGGAAGGGACCTCTAGAGATCATCCAGTCCAATGGTGGAAGAGCTACCATGAACATCTTTTACTTGGTCTCCTCTGACCCACAGAATCAGGTAGAGGCACCTCTGCCAAGAGGAGCAGTAGGAATAAGGACATACTGAGGACAGTCCAGCTGCTGCAATGTCCTATTTGTAACAAAACTCTGCTGTTCAATATCTTATCTGACAGCACACAGAGGCTGATCAAGGAAAGTGATTTGATTTATGCCAGATGATAATCCAGTCTGTTGTCCAAAAGGAGAGGGAAGAGTTTGTTTCTTTTGTTTGCTTGTTTCTGTTTTCCATAAAAAGAGAGGTGAATGCCTGGAAAACTCATTAAAAATTCCCAAAACACAATGGATAATGAATCCTCAGGGGGCTAAAATGTGTAACCCAGTGGGCGGCGGACATCACATTTATCTTTCAAATGTTACTGCTGGCCCCTTAAAACACATTATCAGAGCATATCTGTGTTGCTGGAGGATTGAAAATATAAACACTCCAATTAAAATCTTTATCAGTCAGACAATGCCTGAGAATTGAAGTCCTGCTCCGGGCCTGCCCATCTCCCACTGATGACCTCTAAGATATATTGCTGAAAAGCTTTGCAAAGTAGACTGGGGAAACATATCATTCTTTTGCTGGTTGTCAGCTAATTGTGGATTTTTTTTTTGTCATTTTGTTTTTTTTCTCTGTCCCCCAGCATTGAAAATTCATTAGTCATGGGGGCGCGGGGTTAAACGGCACTGCGTGCAAATCACATTTTATTTTAGGGTTGCATAAGCTTCACAGAATTTCTGCCTAATGCTTTTGCATTCTCTTGTGCCCTCTCCTCCTCCTCGCCATTATTCTTGTCATTCTAACAACTAACAAGACTGATCTTGTTCACTGGTTTCTGATCCCCACTCCCCCTCTCAGCTCCCAGTTTTCAGTAGTTTTTATTGTCATCCAGCTCAATAGGAAGGATTCAAAAACACAAAGTACTGTGAGGGATTTTCTTCCCATCCGTCTCCGATGAAGCACAGCTGTCTTTTGCCATTGAAATCTCACCAGCACTGAGAATCTGTGGGGTCTCAGGCTGATCTTCACATTAATCCTTATGTTGCTCTTGTTCTGCCTGCTCCTAGGGTCTTTTTGGTGCTCGGGTTCATTGGTCAAGGAGTTTGGAAGTTAACAGAGATAGCAGGTTTCCACCAGCTGGGAAACTGACCCAAATGCTTGTTTAATAGCAGAACATGGGGTCTTGGCTCTGTATTTTTATTCTTGCTCCTTATTTCACAAGTATCATAATGATGCTGAAATGCTTTTCCTTCCTACTTAAGCTGTAATTATGGTCATTTGGATTCACATCATTTGAAGTCTTTAAACTCTAAATCTTTAAGATTTTGAATCAGTGTTCACATCCCCAGCCAGGCTGGCTGTCCACCCTCCATTTCTAATCAAGGGAGCAAAATGGGTACTTCTAGGAATGACTCATTGCCACTGAAGTAGATTTCTAGAAGACACCAGATGGCTTTTATCATGTTTCTTCCCACTAGCTCTAAAGAGAGCCCAAGGGACTAGCTCCAACAGAGACATCTATATCACGAGCATCATGATCCTTTCTTCTTGGCCAGAGGAATCCCACTGGAGACACCTTGCTCAGAAGTAGGAATATATACTGTGGGTGTCTAACAATAGGGTTGATTTGAGCTCCCCTAATAAGGTCAGAGGAAGTCTGGTAGCCTGAATTATGTGAGCATTAAGAGTAGACAGGAATCATGGTCCTCTCTATAGCCACATCAGCTATATACTTGCCTAATGATATCAAGAAATATGCTGGATATGTAACATTATAAAGAGAGACATGGTGACAATTCCAGGTAGGAAGCCATAAAGCATCTAACAAGAAGTGAAACTGGACATGGAAGGAAATATCAGGGCAACAAAAAAGATTTTTGTGTCATGTCTGCCAGCTGTTCCGTGTTTTTGGCTATTAACTCAGAGCTGCCAAAGGATCTCAGAAAGTTACTGAGTGGCCTTGTACTTAGGGCTCTTTGGAACTTTGGGCCATATTTACTGCTTACAGATAAGCTAGTGCTAGGCTCTGAAAATGGTGAGGTTAAATATTTGCTGAGAAAATAAGGATCGGTGTCTGTGTTCATGCCAACACCAGACTACAATTTTGTTAACCCTTCTTTCAGCCTCAGATAGATAGAAGAAGCAACAGGGCTCCTGTGTCCTGCCAATGCTCAGCAAAAGCTTTTTCAACTCACAGTCCAGATGAGCACTATCTTCTCTCTGATGTGATGGGCACCAGCCAAACATCCCCACCTCAAGGCATAAAATAGACTTAGAGACCCTTAAACGGCTTCTTTTCAGGAATAATTGTTCAGTCTAAAGCAACCCAGGCATGTACATGCTGTGGAAAGTCCCCTTTGGATAATATTCCTAAAGGAGCAAAACAGGGAGGCAGATGCATTGGAGACCAGTTAGAGGCCAGCCACGCACTCTATCAAGCTTAAAGGAATGAGCTGTCACATGGATATATTGGGAGAAGTACGTAGGTTAGTAAATTAAAGCTCTGACAGCTCTTGACTCCAATCCAACATGCTAATTGGAAAGACTTCAACTGTTGCCACCCCTGGGGACCTATATCTCAATCACAGGCCTGCCCTCCCCAGCTAAGCCTAAAGAGCTGTTATCGTCTACTGCTTAATCTCTTCCTGGAAAAGGCTCAGGAGTGTGAGAAGAGGAGAAATGATGTTTTCTTTGCTCCTGGAGGACTTTGCTGGGCATTTCTGTGCCTGAGCAGGAACTCACGCAGAAGGGTCTGATCCTCTGCTGGTGACAAGTCAATGTCTCACCATTGTGGAGATATCACTATCCAAGAAGCTACACCGCTGTCTGCAATTTGGGCACCTTTAGGTGGTAGATGACAGCAGAGTTACTCCTCTTCATGCTGGGAGAGGATCAGTGCTCATTACACTGATGTAATAAACACTGAAATTTCACACTCTTAATTATGGCTGTAACTGATTCTACTATTATTGGTTAAGTACCAATTATGCAGATTTACAATAGCCTGTGGCATTGTATATATTCAGCATCTGATGTCCCAGAATGACTTGGATAGCACTGTATTAACCATCAAAAGGTGGGATCCAAGACTCTTGCTAGACTGGCAGGAAATAATTGAGTTGCCTGGGTGGTACATGTGGGAAAATGCTGACTGTCCAGTGATGGCTACCTTGACTTTTCTATTTGCATCCAGCTCACTTTTGTTTATAAAACTGTCTTGTTTCCCTTAGAAGATCCTGAAATCTTTGAAACCTCTTGGCGGCATTCCTGGGTAGACACTTTCCCCAATGCTGTTAGCCAGAGTTGGACCCAGAGCCTTTATGATAAATCCATGCCCTCTTGCAGCCTCTTTGTCTGAGAGAGGCTGTATTTTCCTCTCCTCTGTGGAAGTAACATGAGAATGTGGCAATGTGCATTTTATATATCATATCATAACAGAAATGCACAGATGCTGACCTGGGGACAGGTGCTCTGAAGTTATTGGACATGCTGTCCTTCTCAAGAGGCAGAATGTGATCACCTCGTCAGAAACCGGCCAAGAAATGTAGATAAATCCTTCACCTCTTCCAAGAAAGCCCCCAGAGTTACAATTACTGCAAGAAATCAAGACTACAGCTCTTTGCCATGACCCAGTAACAGCAGCTGAAAAAAAATACATACATATATCCTTCTGAACACTTACCTCAGTTCAGTCTGATCTCATATATAGACCTGAGCAATATGAGGTTTTCTTATTAAATTATTTTAATTCCAGCTTATTGAAACACTTTTCCTGTGGCTTCTTAGAAAATGAGCACCATTGGTAAATCCTCATTTATCTAAGTATGGGAGAGGGAAAACCACTTTTGTTTCCATACAATGGACTGCAGAGGCACGTGGACAATGCTACCACAGTGGGATGGAGGAAAGGACAGTTTTCTTCAGGAGTGTTTTTCAAATAGTCCATTCAAATGTATTATCGCTAAACAGCCCAGCGACTCAGAAGGGTATTTGATTAATGGGTGAATGGACAGTTTAAGTATTCTATTTTGGGAGAGTGGAGCAAACAGGGCTCCAGAGGAAGTCAGTGGGAGAGGAAAACAATCATCATCTCTGAGAGCGTTCAAAGAGAAGATGCTTTTCTGGTGTGTACTATCAGGATTGATACTACTGCTAAAAAGGCATTTAAATGTCACTGCACAGTACTTACACTTGTGGATTCAGACATTTTGAATGGGTATGGAAAATAAAGTAAAGGAAGTGAAGAAAGAAGAGTGATCAGTGTTCAGAGTGTTTCAAACACTAAACTCAGAAATAGTAGGACCCCTGGTAACTATCCAAAGGTGAGAACCTTGATTAAATATATACTAACAAACCTGATTAAATATTATATATATATATATATAAAATAGTATATAATATATGTTAAATATATACTAATAAAACTTACAGAACAGAAATAATTAAGGAACCTTAGTGTCCTACAAGCTTCCCCAAAAGCCTATGCAATACCTCCATTACTGCTGATTTACAAGGTGGTGTATAAAGATCAGTTTTTCAGTCTGTGTTTTTTGGCGCAGCATGTTTGTCCTGGCAGAGAAAACGTTCATGGACCAACCTCATCCAGGAACATGTACCCTTGTGGGACCTAACCCAGGCTGAACTTTCAATGAATATTCACATTTGGATTTTAATTACTGTTAAAATTAGTGTCAGTTTCTCGTTTTTTTCTTCACAGAGAACAGAAGCACTGAAGCCATATGGGGAAATGATGTGTCCTTAAAGTTCAAGGTGGGAAGATAAAGGGAAGAAAAGAGCTAATCTGAGAACCAAAGAAGTTGAAATTGTGTTAGAAATGCTGAGGGTCCTGTTCAGCACCTGGAGGTTCGTACCAAAAGTGATCAGAAAGCAATGCATCATCTTTTGAATGGAGCTATTCACATTATGTCACCTGGAGGCCTGAATGAAATGCATCAATAGAAAGTAGTGCCTACTGTTTTTCCATCACAACCATTTGTACTCAGTTCTTCAACGAGACACTCTCAGCACTGGCTTCCCTCACGTCAAGCGCAGCTCATACCTTATATGCAAAGGTCCAATGTCCATGAAGGACTTGTGTCTCAAATGAATAGTGCTGCTGCTGCCACCACACTCTCTGAAGATAAGCAAAACATGTATGGAGAACTAGCAGTGATACCAAGTCACCCATCTCTGCTTCAGAGACACCTGCTATGCTTGCTTCACTGATCAGCAAGTGAAACACAGAATAATTCTCTCCATCCTGATCTTAGCTTGAGATTTGCTGCTTTTGCCTCAGAATTGCCAAAAGTGTTGCGAACCTACAAACTCCCCTCTTCACCCGCAACACACTCACGTACACGTTTATATCTGATGGATGAATAGAGGACTCAGGCTTTTCCTACCAACCCATTTGATTCCACTACCAGAATGATTGCCAACACCATGTTTATTAGGGATTAGGGATAGTTACTCTGTGAAATGCACAATGTGCATCATCATGTCTCCTCAAAATGGTGGTCCTGGCTCTGAGACCTTATGTGCCATTTGCTGGATGTGTCCGACAACACAAAAAGGGTTACTGTGCAGCCAAGGAGCCTGTGGTGTGGCAGGGACATACAAGGAAAGCATTAATCACAATCAAAAAATGTGAGGAATGTCTCCCTCTATAAAATCAAGCCCTTGTTATCATCAGTTTGAATGACCACCATTCTGGAGCAGACTGGGATTTGCTTCCCTCCTGGACCTCAGTCAATGCCACTGAAATGAGACAAGATTCACCTTTCACTATGCAAACTTAAGACAGCCACTGATCACTCTGACTCAGTGACAGAGCCCTCGTTGCCTTGCCAGGCCCTGTGAAACTTTGGGGACTTCAGCAGTTTGGACACCCAAAAGCCAAAATTGCAGCAGGCCAGAGAAAGCATGCACTACAATACATAGGAACACAGGCTTTTGAGGTGGCTTGAGAGATTGACAGGGAGGTGGTCTGATGGATAGAGGAGAACCATTACCTCCATGGTATGGGCAGACAGAAGAGCAAGGATGACTCAATAGTGATGATGAACTTGGTTTGTGGGGGAACTGCAAAAGGAAAGAATAGACTCTGCAAGTCAGAGAGGATGTTGCACATTGTAGTGCTCTTCCTTGCGCCATCCCAAGGCATTTCATTCTTGATGAAGAGAAAGGCATCCTTGGGAAACTTCCAAGGTTGTAGAAGATCTTCAAAGAGTCCTTTCTACTTTTTTAAGCACAGCCCAAAATATTTCCCCCCTAAATGTCTCAGTTTGTATTCAGCTTGAATCTCCTTCTCTGAAGATATTCCAAACCTGCATGGATGTGATCCTGCTTGAGCAGGGGAGTTGGGCTAGATGATCTCCGGAGGTCCCTTCCAACCTCAACTACTCTGTAATTCTGTGATTCTGTATACCAGATGGACTATTTTCAGTTGGGCTTCTATTTGGGTGACTAGTGCAATTGTTAGTGGAGGAGACCAAGGATGGATATCCCTTGAACTTAAAGCTCTCTCTGCAGCCATATTTCTCAGTCAATAATTAAAGGACAAAAAGCATCTCCTGATCTGGAAGGACTAGTCTCATTAGTTCTGGCAACCACTCATGCAGATGTAGTGCTTTGGCTTCTTCCCTCTACTTACCTTCAGATGGCAGAAGGAGCGACTGACTTATTCTCTGAGCTTTAAACCTGAGTGTTGATATTCCTTACACCTAGAGAGGACATGGAGAGGTGTTTAATTTGCTGGAGGAAATGTATTTTCACAGTGATGAGTTTCACTCAATTACATAATTTCTGTAAAATATGGGTATTACACCTGAGGATAAAAGCCAAATTCTGTTCCCTGGCTTCTAAGAGGCCAGGCTAGTCTCAGCTCATAAATGAAGAAGCTAAGGCACATATGCTCCCAGCCCTGGGGTAACACAGAAAGCAGATCATAGGAATAGCAATCACTGAAGGATCTCACAAGCACCAAGCTATGCTTTCTTCTGGCTCTGGAGCGCAAAAGCAGTTATTTTTTAGCCAACATCCCAGGACATTAGTGAATACAGTCTCCTCTGTCCACACCTGCTTTGGAGCAGGGAGTAGCAGCACTCCATCTCCCAGGCTCAGTCATAGGGATTCACAGCACAAGGCAACATACAGCTCTTGGGTGCCCAAATGCTGGCAAATCCCTGCCTGTTCTTGCTGAGGAGTGCAGAGGCATCAAAGGAAAGTATGAAGAGGCAGGATCAAAATGAATAAAAGAAAGTGGTTCTTGAGGTGTCTTGCTAAGCTGTGGAGCTCTTTGCTGCAGCATGCAACATGTGCCTAAAATTTATTACACTTCAAAAGCCACCTGAATAAATTTATGATGGGAAATCTGGTGAGGTCTATTGATTATAGAGAGCAGTGAATTACTGCAGACTGTGGCAGTATGATGTGATACTGTCATGTATGTCATGTGTGTTGTCCTCTTCATACTCTTCTTGCAGCATCTGCTCTGGGTGCTGCTAGAGGCAGGTTAATAGGCTAAGCAGTAAGACAGTTCTTATATGCCTATGATCTTTCTTTATTATTATTATTATTATTTTTCACTCTGGATTTAAATGAAATTAACCATCTTTGTAACAACAGGGACTTTTACAACTAGACACATGAGGGCAGAAATGCAGCATAACGTTCTTCTATGGACCTGGAATGATAAGCCCCAGACTTATATTTAAGGACCTCTATGCCTTTTTCTTCCAAAAGTGGCAAATAGAAGCTACCCATTGTCCGGAAAGATTCTTTGATATATGAGCATCTCATTTGATGTAATGTCTTTGCACCCAATATACATGTGAGGAAAACAGCAAGGAAATAACCTTCCAGGATTAGGAAGGGTTGAGAGACCAATAGTCTCCAATCTTGGAGGTTTGCAAGAGCAGACTGGATAAGTAAATTTATCCAGTAAGTTACCTGGCCCAATTTTGAAGTTGATTCTTCTCTGAGTAGGAGGTTAGACTAGACTCCCTGAGGTTCCTTCCATGAATGAGCCTCTAAGCTTCTGAACACCAAATGGAGCATGGACAAAAAACCTTCACAAACATGGTTGACCTGACAGCCAAAGCTTCTTGGTGGTGTGAAAGGCAGAGTGACTTTCTGCAGGGAAGTCAAACCAGTCAGCAGGGGTTAGTGCTTTCCCAGGTGAACCCCATTGCTCTTCTCATCCAAGCCCCAGCTACATCTACAAGCCAGAGAAACTATATATATAGCCTTGCAAAGCTGATCAGCTTTTGTGCATTTTTTGTGTGGTTTTGTAAACATTTTGGCATTTATTCTTTGTGGATTGCTCATGATATTGGACTACTTTTGTGAAATTACAGTGCAAAAAAAAAAAAAAAAGAAAAAAGAAAAATCGACTGTGTGCATTTTCAAATTGTAATGCTTTAAAGCTGCACGGATCTTACATGTTCGGTGACCCAAATGGCCAAGAGCAGCTTTTACATCTCATTGGGAATCACAATGATTCAGAACTAAGAGAAATTGATGACAACATTGATTTTAACAGAATTTTCAGTTGAAAATAATCCAAACAAGCCTTCTCATTTGCACTTCTCATTTTGAACAGGTGTTCATCTCTGGTCTTCCAGTTCCACACGGAATTGGTAATTCTAGGTGCCCTAAGCCCCAGGTTTGCCTTATATGCCCCTTTTTTTCTCTGGACAACATCTCATGTGATATCTGTCATTCTCTTTCTTTACCTGAGCTATACCTGGTATACCTTGAGCCTTTGTAGACACTTTTTTTCTGTTATTCCTTTATTCCTTCTAAATGTGTTTTCAATAATTTACTTTTTTTTTTCTTGGATCAAGGAAAGGAGACATTTCTTAGAAGGCAAAACTTCTCGTTTTAGCATACTCGGGAATTAACTTTCTCTTTTGTCTTCCTCCCCCAATCTGATCCAGTAACCCCATTGCTCTGCTGGGTAGAGGTGATGAAATTACAGCCCTAGAAGCAGGTGAATCCTCCTTCCTCACACCTTGGTGGCAGTTACTTCTTGTGTTTGAAGGAAATGATTTAGATGTGTCTGAATCTGAAATTCACTTTTGTTCTTTAAACTCAGAGGAGCATGGGTCCAAGATCAGGACATAGCTTGGCATTCGAAACTACACTGAAATAATTATTAATGCAATATTTCAGGAGTGATTCTTGTTGCTAAGCTCCAGAATTGTGCTAATTTCCTGCCATAAGTTTGCAAGACTGTTTTCTTCTTTTTCTTTTTTTGACCTTAGCTGGCATTCTTTTCTGTCTCAGGAGAAATTTCTGTATCACAGTCAGAGCAGCAGCTGCAAGCTGCGCACGCATAGGGACATTTCAGCAAATCAATCCTCTTTGCTTTTTAAAACAGGGCAACCGCTTAACTAGGAATCCAGTGGGATGCAAGTTGAATGCCAGCCTGCTCTGGAAGACAGGAGGGTTCTGGTCTGGTCTCTGGGTGACTGTGCGAGTCACTTTGCACCAAATTCCCAGTAACTCGTTCACGATCCGCAAGGTCCCAGCCTGGCCATGCCTTTTTCATCAAAGAGCATCATGTTCTTGAGGAGGTACCTTTGATTGCCTCCCCTCAGTTTGTTGCTGGGAAATCTCAGAACAATGAACTTTGCTTCAGACCTCGGCAATGCCCCAAGCAAATCAAGACCAGTCCACTCGCAACTGCTCTTTACTTTTTCATTTCCAACTAGAGGGATCCTGGAGCAGAGAAATCAGGGACAATGCAGAAACCAGGACTTCACATCATGGTCCTCTTTCAATCAGGCAAGAAGCAGCAGCTTGGAGATGTCATGCATCTGGATTTGCAACACACTCCTTCAGAACGTGGGATAAAATTTAGGGCAAGTGGTCCAGTCCAACTCACATTCATATGGCCAAATTAACCTCCTCCCCTCAAACTTGGACGCTTGTGACCAGAGAATTCATCCCTGGACTTCACTTGACGTATTCTAGTCATGAGTCCCAACAGCTCAGGGTGAGAACAGGGCATTTCTAAAACTCCAAAGGGACCTGTTTGGACCTATTTGCTTCAGACAGTCCATCTCCTTGGACTTGACCACTGCCTCAGCAAGGGCCTGGCATTGAAGGTGCAGATCAAAGAGTCCCGTTTGCTTGTGTCATGCAGTGCTGATCTCATCATCAGACCAAAGGCCAATATTGTTCTGAGCTCTGTGGTAATCAGATACCCTGGAGAAACTCATATACAACTGGCTGCATTTCAATAATCCTATGTTCCTTTGAAGATCTTCGACAAAAAATAATAATAATAATCACAGCAACATGGGAGACAAACACTGTGTTTTAAAGCACACTAGGCCTAAATCTTAGTAGAGGACACAGGCGGTCTGGCACTTTGCTGCAGCTGAGGATCTGACCCAGAGAAAATTTGTTTTGTTTGAGGAGAAAAATCCTCCCTGAGCATCTTTACAGGCAAGTGATGGACTCTAAATCCTCCCAAATACCTTCAGCACGAATGTCCTTCAGCCACACAGGAACATTAAAAAAAATGCAAGAAAAGTTTCCCAAGTCCAAAATGAATTCAAATAAGCCAAGAGCTGAGTAGCAGTCTCATTAGTCTCGCTGCTGTGCAGCCTTCTATTCACGCCATGGCTCTGCGCATCGTAACAGCTGCTGGTGCCAGGGGAGACACCTCTCCCCCGGGCTGGGCAGGAGGAGGAAAACTCGGACACTTGGGCCAGCCTGTTCTGACCAGCATGCTGTGCACTAATTGCAATCTGCCATCTCCAAGTAACAGACAGATTTGTTTAAATAAAGACAGCCCCAAATGCACCTGTCCCCCGATGAAAATGATTCTGTCTCCAGTGCCGGTGTGAAAGGTGCAATTTGTGTCCGTGACTGAGTTTTATTAAAAGCTCTCCCCCACTCCCTCCTATCACTATCGAAGTCAGGATCCTCACTCTTTTCCTCCAGGCACCTCAGTATTGCTTTGGGATTGGAAAGAGAGCAGTTTTGGGGTATGTATATGAGTATTTGGGTAAATTAGCTGCATTCAAGAGTTAAAAACACACTCTCTGGTTTTATTATTACAGACTAAATCTTGCTTGGATTAGTCACTCCACAGCTTACCATGTTGACAAGCTTTTATTCCAGATTCAGAGATTAAATCCCAGGAGAACTTGCCCCTGCATCCTTGCTGTGTTCTGTCACCCTCACTGTTAAAAAATTTTTCCTTAAATTCATGCAGAACTTTTGGTGCTTCACTTTGTGGCCATTACCTCTAGTTCTGTTGGTGGCCACCACTGAAAAGAGGCCAGCACCATCCTCTGCACTCCCTCCCTTGAGGTACTTATAGACACTGATTAGATCCTCTCTCAGCCTTCTCTTCTTCAGGCTGAACAGGCCCAGCTCCCTCAGCCTCTCCTCGTAGGGCAGATGTTCCAGGCCCCTGATCATCCTTGTGGCCCTGCGCTGGACACTCTCCAGCAGCTCCACATCCCTCTTGTACTGTGGAGCCCAGAACTGGACACAATACTCCAGATGTGGCCTCACCAGGGCTGAGTAGAGGGACAGGATCACCTCCCTCGACCTGCTGGAGACGCTCTTCTTAATGCACCCCAGGATCCCCTTGGTCTTCTTGGCCACGAGGGCACACTGCTGCCTCATGGTCAACTTGTCATCCACCATGACACCCAGGTCTTTCTCTGCAGAGCTGCTCTCCAGAAGGTCAGTCCCCAGCCTGTCCTGGTGTCTAGGGTTATTCCTCCCCAGGTGCAGGGCCTTGCACTTGGCCTCGTTGAATTTCATGAGGTTTTTCACCGCCCAGTTGTCCAGTCTGTCCAGGTCCCTCTGGGTGGCAGCGCAGCCCTCTGGGGTATCGGCTACTCCTCCCAGTTTGGTGTCATCAGCAAACTTGCTGAGGGAGCACTCTGTGCCTTCATCCAGGTCACTGATGAATAAATTGAACAGGACTGGACCAAGGACTGACCCCTGGGGGACCCCGCTAGCTACAGGCCTCCAACTAGACTCGGCACCGCTGATCACCACCCTCTGAGCTCTGAGCTCCTAATCCACCCCACTGTGCACTCATCTATCCCACACTTCCGGAGCTTACCCAGGAGGATGTTGTGAGGGATGGTGTCAAAACCTTGAACTCCAAAAATCATCACACATAGGCCACTTTATTTAGCTTATCAGGAGAGGGGGGCACTGGAGGGATCTTGTAGGACTGATCCCATTCCAGATGGGACATATGCTCCTGGTATCCAGGCTCAGATAGTCAGCAGATAGTCCCTGCTACACTTTCACTGCTGTCATCTTATTGATCCAGACTAAAAAAACTGTGGAGAGGAAAGAGGATGCTGAGGCTATCAGACAGTAATGCAGAATTATAGTTCCTGCAAGATCTGTCTGCTCTACAAGTCCAGTGGGGTGCCTGTGTTTGGATGAAGGGCCAGTGAGCGATGGCAGCCCGAGGACGGGTCCGCGTGGGTATCCTGCTGCATCTACATGTTTCTGATGAGGTCTCTGATCTCATATTTTCTTTTTACCTCAGCACATCGACATGTGTTCTCCCAGTTAGCACCAAGGGATTTATGTCACCTATAGGTCTAAATGTAAAGTTACCTTTGGGAAGATCCACACAGGGACCACTGGGCTGTGAGGAGTTTATGTCGGGCAGCCAAATGCTGGCGATGTGACAGCTTTGGACATTTGGCACATGACAGACTTTAATAATGCCATTGCCCAGCTCTAGCAAATGAGACCTCAAGGAGCTGCAGTTCTGATCATCAAGAAAGGAGCAGAAGGATATTTAAAAAGGCCAGTGACAGGTAATAAGAAGAGTGAAGTGGCATCTCTGCTAAAAATCTCGATGCTCTCCCATTCCTTCCATTCAACAGACTCCCTGATGCCCATGACCATGACTTTCTCCAGGAACTTCCTCCACTCTCACTGCTGGAAACATCAGCGCTAATTGGGCAGGACCAGAGCAAGTGCCCAGAACAAGGTGTCCCTAAATCCCTGAAAAAATTTAGTAGGTTTCTTTCTTTTTTAAAAAGAAAATGTTCCCGTGAAAGTTTCAGCAGGAAGTCTCCCCAGGGTGGAGCTTTTATGCCAACAGTTAATATCAAGTTCCCCTGAAATGACATTAAATGGGGTAGGCAGTGTTAGAGGACACTCAGGTTTGGATCAATGCCCTGCAGAGCACTTGCATTTACCATGGAGCAACAAGGAAAACTTTGGTACATCAAAAATACATCTGAATCTCTTAGATTAGACAATATATGCTGTTATAATGCTTGATCCCACAAATCCTGCACTCTCCTACAGCTAGATTTCTCCCCTGCAACATTTGTGAAAACCCTGATTTATTTTCTCCTGCTGTCTTATAGGCAACTCTCATTTCACTTCTAGTGGTGAAGAATATTAGAAAATTGAGTGAAAGGGATTTGCTTTGTGCATTGTTGTTATTTTTATTGCCATCAGAAAAGTGTTCTGACCTCCAGTGCTTCAACATTTTATGATCACCCATACTGAAATCTCCCCAGATTTATGTACTGTAAATGGTAAGTGCTTTGTTCTTTAGGTTATACGCTGAGGATCCAGATGGCCATGCCGTGATGGTCTGTAAAGTTTAAGGGCATTTGGGGAGCTTATAAGGAGAACTTCCATGATGTTGTGCTCAAAATTCTCCCAGCAGGCAACTTACATGCACACCTCATTGCCAGGTTTCACATGGGTGATGCCTTCACCCTTCTGCATTCAAAATTTCTAATAGAGCCTTGAAGAAATAAGCCTAAGATTAACTGCAGATATCTGCTCAAGCTGATGGAAGGTCAGCTCTTGTGTTTGGTGTTTCATCCATTATGTTGGCTAAACAAAACATTTACAACATGCATTTCATCCTCTGGTAGCTGAGTCTCAGTAGGAGGGGGAAAGATGGCAGAGGTGATAGGGAGACTGAGCCAGAAATAGCTGGGAGATAAAACTTCTTGTTTTAAATCCATCTGTAATTAATAGCTAAGACAAATTGTGAAGCTATCTGGAAAAGCAGGATGGCTATTGATAAAGAGGCAATAAGGGAATTCTCAGAAACTGTGAACAGACACAGCACAAATCAACCATCCGATTTGGTTCTGTGGAGGATGCTAAGAAAATTCACTAAGAGATTTTTTAAACTGAGAATTGCAGAATTTATGAAATAATGTGGAGCAGCTTGGACAAGGCAGCCCTGTGCAGTATTCGGCAGGGTCTAATACTGAGGAAAGAGATTTGCTTCCCACTGTCTTTTGCTGGGGGGATGTTTTGGCCAGCTCAGATGATTTGGAAAGATGCTTGGTGCCTTTTCCTCAGCTGTGGGAGGAGAGATGCTATCACAGACCCATGGTGCCCAGGAGCAGCCCAGCTGAGCTAAGAAATTTTGGGTTTTTTTTCTTTTTATAGGCTAGTGAAAATGAAAAGAGGGTAAGAAACTATAATGCAAAAATAAAAATGCAAAAGCAAATGCCAAGAAAATACAGTCAATGAAAAAGATGAGTATTCTGTCAATTCTAACTGTAACTAATGGAACAAGTATTGAAAGAAATCAGTATTTATATAGTGAATAAAGAGGAGGGGAAAATCCCACACCCACAACCATATGCTTGAGTTTATACACAGTAAATCTCAACAAAGAAATTTGTAGTCTATTTTTAGCTGAAGCTATTAGTGGATAAAGAGTTTCTGTTTGGATTTTGTTAAAACCCTTGCAACCCTGCTCTCAGAATGAATTAAAATGTGCATTGCTTAGCCAGGCTGCAATGAAGAGAAACTGGGGTGTGAAATGTGTTAACCATCTATGGAAGCCCGAAGTGGCAGGGTGATGCTTTAAGAGGGTTTAAGCTGAAGAACATGGATGGAAATACCACAAAGATAACACAGCTGAGTTTCAGAGAAGAAATAGGTCTTCACAGGAAGATTTTGTAGGCTTCAGGTAACAGGGGGGAAATGGAAATTTAGTTCTTTTGGATAGATCCTGCCAGAATATCTGAAACACTTCTGTTTCTTCTCCAGCCATCAAGCCAGGCCTTCCTTTCCTTCCGCACAGCTCTCAATTCCTAATCACATTTTAAGCTTTACCTTTCTCAGTGAGGATTCACATATTCCTCATTTAACCCAAGTAAATCCCATGAACTAAGCTTGCATTGCTTTGGAGGAGGAATCCTACTGCTCCGCTCTCCAGACCACAACACTGTGGGGAAGCTTGTTGTGAACTTTTAGGTGATTTCTCCAAAATGTGACTAAGTGCCTTTGTCTACTTATACTTGGTGGTTTGCAGGAAAGTCATCTCCATCTGAGCTTGCCAGCCTGAGCAGAGTTAGCCAGTGTTGTTGGCTGAGGGCAGGATTGAGTTGAGTTGAGTGATTCACCCCACTGAAAGGAATGCCTCTGCTCAGTGAGGTGAATCACACCTCCAACTCCATCAACTTCACTGATGACTTCTCCAGAGAGAGCTTGCCCACCCAGAACCCATAGAGACACCCACACCTTTTGCTATCTTATTCTGTGATGTCTTGCTTTATGAGCTCGACAAGGTCTTCCAGGTAATGAGGGCATGCCATCTGGCTACTGGGAAGATCTGGTTCTCCTGTAAGTCCTTTGTCCTGCCTGGCAGACCTATAGAGGTGTCTCAGATAGCCCACTGCAACTCAAATGCAACTGAAGTTACAGCCTAGTAATTCCTCTCTAGTCATCACAGACTGTGTTGACTAGGTCTCTTCTGAGTTATAATGGGAACCAGACACCTCATAAGCAGTCACCAACCTCATAAGCAGTCACCATCTACAAGCTGAATCACACAGCTAGTGTTAGGGAAGACAGATGCTCCTCTTACAGAATTTTTGCTCTGAAGACATCAGACTATACTTATGTGCCCTGACTCTAGACACAAGTGTCTGCACTGTTGCTTCCCCAGGTGGTAACATCCATACTCAGGGTCCCTTCAAGTCCCAAGAAAAATTCCCAGAAGCTTCCAGTGCATCGAGGCCACAGGTCTGGTCTTTGATTCATCCAAGTGTCAGATCTCTTCAGTCCCCTTTATCTTCCCCAGAGCATCGGAGAAGACACAGCTGTTTGTAGCAACTCTCCCTGTCACGCTGGCAAGAGGCTGTGATGGAGAACCATTGGGCACGCAGAAAGATTAAAAGCAGAGACTCCAAGTCAGGGACATTTTAAAAATGTGTGTGTTCAAGTAAAGGACTTTTTAATGTTTTAATAACAAATATTACAAGATATTTTTCTCCATGCCCAGAGCCTGCTGAGCCATCATGCTGAGCCTGTATTTATGGCACTGTAAAACACAATGAAGGCAACAGCGCTAGGAATACTAATAGCCTCAAGTTTATTACACTAAGGCTGAGTGCTTCATTTTAATTGCATGGAAACATTTAATTTGTTAGATGAGGTGTCATGTAGTTTTCCTCAGGCACCAGTAACTCATATCCACACTGGGACAATCTAATAATCTAGGGGAGCCTTTAAAATTAAATGGATTTTACTATTTCTTACCTTCTATGAGTATGTGTGTGGTCAGCTCCTTGGGCCCTGCAGAGTTAAAAATATTTCTGTCACCTTGCTGTAAGACTTGACTGGGTAAAGCATCATCTTCACAGCTGTCCAAGGCAGAAAAGGAGCTTGCAGAGCATAGCGTTAGGTCATGAGCAATTAGGTGCGAGGGTCATGCTTTCTGCATCTCACTGGGTAGATCAAGGATGCCCGCTGCCTGTCCTCAGCAGCTGGACCTCCCCATGCTGCCAGCCAGTGCCCTTTCCCTAACATGACGGGAGCACAGCATTTCTTGCAAGGAAGGGTGGGAGTTTGGAGAGCGTTTGACTGATGGAACAAAGGCACTGCCGTGTCTCTCCTCAGCAGCCCTCGCTCTCCACTGCTTTTCTGATCATTTACATCAGTAGCATTTAAGGAGTAAGCAGGAGAAGAAACCCAGCAGAAGAGAAATGTGCTTATGCTTTCAACTGTTGTCAGAATAGAATATCCCTCCTCCCCGCCCCCACAAAAAAAAGTATTTTTTCTGCAAATAAAAAAAAGGAAATCCAATTAGAAAATAAAGGAAGTCCTTCTTTTTCTGATATTATTTCTTTTTCTTCTCAGGATGTCCCAGGCTGTGAAAATGATTGGGCAGAAGTGAAAAAAAAAATCAAGGACAGCTGGAGACAAGTTGGGTCTGTCAAAGTAATGATGACAGCTTCAGCGTTGTGGATAGTTCACACACGTGCTCCGACAGTGATGATGAATGTGGAATAAATGCGTGAGTTGGCAAGGTTTCATTTACATCTGGCATTAGGGGACCTGTACATTATTTTTCCCTTCATGTACTTTCCTATATGCTTGGGCAGCAAAGTCAGAGAACATCACACTAGAAAAGAGAGGTGATTTTGTTGTTGTTGTTGTTGTTGTTGTAACCACACAGATAAGTAAAGACAGGAACAGCTTCACACGAGTGGTAAACACCCTCTTGCCCTGGGTTTTAAAGTGAGAACGGACAGTGCTCTGGACGATATGCCATACCCTGGATCCCATTTTATGGGCTCAGTGCTGCCATGTAGCAGAAAAAGCGATTCCTCTTGCAAGGAATTACCAGGGAAGAGGTGCAAGGCGGTAATATGCAGAAGATGAAAGGCTCTGGTGTCCTTAAAATACATTGCATCTCCTTTAAGGCGATGCACTGGGCAATGCAGTGATGAGCAAATGCGTGTGACAAGAAGCCATGTGTTAAGGAAAGTCCTGGCCGAGGCTCACGTTACCTTAAGCAACGTTTTCCCCCCGGGAAGGTGGGAATTGCACGTACCCCCGCGCACGGCTGACTACCCCAGCCTGGCTGGCTGTCAGGCAGCGAGCGCGGATGTCAGATCCACCGTGGGCTTTTACCTCCCTGAAATGTCAATGCCGGAGCCATCACACACGCCGAACAATTCCCTCTGTCAAACGACAGCATTTTGGGTTTTTTCTTTTTTTATGATTATTTTCTTTTTATAGAAATTTTGTAGGAGGCGTCCGCCAGAAAACCAGTGATGTAAAAGTCAGGGATGGCAAGAAGGTTTTCTTCATGTTCTTTGTATTGCCTCCAAAAAAAAAAAAAAAAAAAAAAAGTCACAGAGTGGTTTCACTTTCTGAGGACACATTTCTGCCCTGCTGCTAAAGCAGCAGTGAGCGAGTGCTGGGAAGAGATTTCCCTCACTGTTTGCTAGAAATTTTAAGCTAGCCTCTTCAGATGTGCCAGTGACCCGTTTTTTGGAGCGTGTGTTTGCTGCAAGTGGTCTCGGGAATGATCTTGTTGAGGCATCAGCCGCAGGAATTGGCTGACCCCAACCAGTATCTGAGAATAATCATGAGGATGGAGTTTCAAATTGATTTTTAAGGCTAAAAGAGGCTCTGTATGTAAATGGCTATTGGATTTCAGTCAGCTGCTCCTATACTGAGAGCAATAGCTCATGTTTAGTTAATGCACGTTTTCTAGGAACTTGCATTCAAATTTTGAAACTACCCCCAGAAACCTCATTTAAAGTTATTTATCCAACCAGAAACAAAGCCTTTATAAGGTCAGCTCTTCGAACTCACCGCTCTGTACAAACCTGTAAGTTTCTATTCCCACCTTGTGCCCTACAACAGGCACCATCATAAAAGCACCTCAAAGCCATGAATAAGTTCATCGATATCATCAAAGCAACCCTTGCCACGGAAGGGCAGGCTCAGCTCACACATGGAATTGATAACTCGAAGGCATTAGGTGATGTGACTAGGGTCAGCTGGAGATACATTGGCTCAAGTAATTCTCCTGGAGGCCAGAGCAGCTCCTTAACCTCAAAGGTGTTGCTGCTTTCAGACACTGTTGTGCTCATATACTCCTGGCTGATAACAGAAAGATCAAGAATACCCACAAGATCATTGGTGAATAATTTTGAATAATGGACAACCCTGAAAAAATGACAGGTTGCTCACAGGGAATTCAGGAGCAGGAAGAAGCAAAAATGGCAGAATTAATTCTTTCTTGGATGTCCACTGCTAGTTTGGTTTCTTTGAAAATGGACACAAGGAAGTCCTGTTTCCTGACAATGAATTAATCCACATGGACAGCACAGAAAAATCTCACCAGTTTCCAGCAGTTTCGAAAATCAGTCACCTGCAGAAAACTGTGATTTTGCGACTAATCACACCAACCAAATGGTTGGCTGCTGCCAGAAGACTGATCTCAGCATGGACATAGCCACGCTTCCCAGGGAAGCTCCTGGAAACACCCATGGATCTCAAAATTTTGGTGAATGCAGAATTTGACCCCTTTTGCCCTGATTTGCAATGTAGGCTGCGGTGAGGAATTAACTCCGAATGAACGTTGGGATGTGGCATGTGCCGTGGGGATAGGAAATGAATTGCACTATATGCCTAAGTGTTTTCTTCCTTCATCAGGACCTTTACTGCCTGCCTGAATGAATATTTACGAATCTAACTAAGGGAATCTAATTTTGTAACTCTTGACCGATGGGCCAAACTAATTTGCAGCTGCCCTCTCATGTATTAATTAATTTATAATAGGAGAATAATGTGTTTTCCCATGCCAAAATAAGTATATTCAGATGTGTGTGTGGGGCGTGCGTGTGTGTGTGAAGGGGGATTCTTTCTTTCTCTCTTTTTTTTTCTTTTTTTTTTTAAGGAAAAGACAAAGCTATTTTGTGCCTGATTTGAATTTCAGGCAAACATTTAACAGATCACTTTGCTTTCCCAAATGTACAGTGCAGCCTCTAAGAGCAAGCTAAATTGCTATAAATTAAAGTTAAATGTCAAAAAGCCAAAGATGTGCAGGAATGCAGGAGGCAATCTCTGTGCAATTGGGGTTGTTACCGAGCTGCTTTTATCCACTTTGCTTGCATATTGTTAAGTGCTCTTCCTGGAAAGGGGAACTTTCTTTCTTTTTTTTTTTTAATTTTATTTTTAAATAATCCCCAACCCCTTGTTGCCCTGAAATAGGCTGTTGTAATTTCTCATTTTCAAATACCATCAGAGAAGTAGTTATGATTGTCCACTTGTTGTGCTTATCATTTCATTTGAGTTTTGCAGCCTGCTCTTAGAAAAATGTCATCCTTTTGATGCACCAGGTATCAACCTGATCAGTAAAAAAGAAATTAAGTTGCCATTCCACCTATGCTGAGTAGTTGGCCTCTGTGGGAGGGAAGTGATGAAATCCCGCTTCTTCTGACACTTTAAAATAGAAAATATAAGGGGAGATGCAGTGGGTGCTACATGTGACATAAGAGAAAAAAATGTCTCAGTAAATGAATCTCAACCAAAAAAAAAAATAAATCACTAATGATTTTTGCTTCAGTGAGGCCAACCTGCTCTTGACCTCCCCACCTATAGCAGGACCTTCATGGCCAGCCCCAGGGAGTCTTTGCATCATCCAGCATGAGCCAGAGCACATGAAGGTGCCCAAGCTGGGTGCCAATGAGGCAGGGACCAGAGCTCCAATGCAAGCCTCGCTTACCAAGACAAACTCTGGGTAGATTATGCCTTGTGATGAGCAGTGTTTGAGTTCAGCTTTTCATTTACTAATTTTCTCCAGTAAAGAAATGAGTTCAGGGCTGGATACAGGGACTGACAGGAGGAGGCTCTTATGCCATCTGTGTAGTCTAAATGCTCCCCCATGCCCTGCAGAAACCTGAATCTAGTCCCAGATAATTTAAAAGGTTCCTATGGCCTCAAAGACACAAAGAAAAGGTCCTTCTGACCCGAAAAGATGCAAAGCAGCACCCACAGTTTCTACATAAATCCTTCAATAGATGAAGACTGAGGGATGTGAATAAGTGCCCAGATTATCAAACAGGTCCACTTGTCTTTATGAGCCCTGGTTTTAGCTAATATCCCACATTTCTTCACCTGCAGGGTAATGAAGGCTGCAGGTGTCTGCTTTCCTCCCTGCCCATACACCAAAAATGAGCAGAACTCATCTGCGTTAGACTAGGGACACGTAGAAAGTAAAGACACTGCTGCTGGTATCCCAGTTGTGCTCTGCTGGAAAAGTGTATCTCCTCCTTCCCCAGGAGGAACAAGCGCTGTGAACTGAGACTCAATGAGGCATGAGGTCCAGTTTTGGCTCTGACACAACACTTATTGTCAACAGGATAAAAGCTTCTTGCCAGGATCTCTGGTTGAGACAGCAGAGGTGGGAGGATGCCCTTCAAACCAGAATCCTGAATGTGTGTATAGTTCAGACTGCTGTCTGATGGGACTTTTTACATAAATACTCTGTCTGTATATCTTAGAACCCCTTCCCAAATTTGGAATGCACTGGCAAATTTCAAGTTCTTTGGATCAATAACCTTAAGTTTCTACAAGTTTTATGACAGAAGAAGAAAAAAAAAGAAGAAGGAATTTTTTTTAAAAAAGAAGTCTGGCCAGAGGGAGAGATATGAAACAATTCTCCTAGTGAGAAAAAAGTGCTTCAGAAAGATGCGTGATCACACAGTGAGATTGCAGAGAGGCTACATTTACAAAATTTTTTCCTGTAACACGATAAATGCACTTAGTTCAATAGAGTTCACATGCAAGGGATGAGTCCTTTAACACCCCCGGGGTCTTTCGACACCCATCTGGACCCCACTGATCCAGAAGGAACATCAGCTTTCCTGTTCCAGATGGCACATCAGGTTCCCATAAGCCTTCTAAGTTTCTGAAACACTCTCTCTCTTTGCTGTTTTCTTCTTTGGTAAGGAGAAAGTGGGACTCTGATTCATGTTTCTCTCCCTTGCGGTATTGTATCCATTGAGGAATCAGAGCGGAGTGCCAGAAAAAACCTTCAATAAGAATGTTTTTTTTCTCTATTAATATGAAATTTGCTTTCTGTAGACACTGGGGAAAACTCTGTCTTTCATGTGAACCTCTCCTTCCCATGCCCACAAGCCTAGCTAGACAGACAATGGAGTTGGTACCTTTTTGGTCATCCCAAAGCACCTAGAAGACAGAGTTTTTAAGCTGTGTGATCTGTCCTTGCAAGCAAACGGCTGGCTCAGTGTACACTGTAAATTCATGTTATACCTAAAGTTCAGGCAATCGGTCTGAATTCCTATTTCTATCTGCAGAGAATTCACAATCTACATGAGTGCAATCTTATCCAGCTAGATATTGCGACCAGCTCAGAAGTCTGAAAGCTAGGAATATATTGCTGGTATATGGAGCCTTCGTCTTCCTCCTAGAGTTCTGATTCTAATCTCTTTAGGACTCAGTGAGCATTTTGTCAGTGATTTCAGATGGGAACAGAGTGACACCACAGATTCATTACTCCCTAAATTTAGTTGTGGATGAACTACAGGGAAAAGGGATCCTTTTGGAGACAGTCTGAGAAGATCCCAGGCTAAAGGTGTGAACATCTACTTCATGAGTGCAACTCTCCTCCATGGGAAAGGGAGAAGAAAGTGGAGCACACTGATTATGTTTGCAGTGATATATTCAACTGAACATGATGTCACCTTCAGGCAGCCGCACCAAGATGTCTTTTGCCATTTATGTTGTATCCCAGAGCCTGCCCACAAGCAGCTTTGCATCTTGAGTCCCTCCCTATAGTTTGCCTCTGGCCTATCCTCATCAAAGACTGTGGCAAGAAATTAGTCTTAGATAACTATCAAGTCCATGAACACACTCATCTGGATATGTCTCTTATCACATGCTCATCCAAGCCAGTGAATTCCCAATAGATAATCTCTGATTTTGACTTCTTTTGGGCTTCCATGTTTTGTACCAACTTATTCCACTTTGAAGATTGTAATGTCCTGGCCTGAGAGCTCATCTTCCTCTCCTGGGGTAACCAACAGCAAGTCACTCGCACACGGTCCCCATATCTCCTGCCCACCTTGTGGTCAGTGTCTTTAATCTCTTCAAATTGAGAAATGGATGTGCCAGGCATCCTTGTGCAATCACACACACACACAAGAAGCCCCTCATAACTTCAGAAAGAAGCAGATGCTCCTTCTGTGCTTCCTGCACACTCTTTTGAAATGCTCAGGATCCTTGCTCCCACCAAAAATAAAATCTTTACAAAAACCGCCACCAAAATAAATCATTTCCCTTGCCATGTTCTGTCTCCTTCTCCCATGCCTCAGTTTCTTCCAAGTACATTTATTTGTAGCTCAGAACCTGATCTAGGTCCATCCTGGAGTTATTTCTGTTAATACCATCTCCAGGGTCTGTATTTTCGCTTCAGGTAAAGATACAGGAGGAATCATGGATTTTTTTCCTACGGGGGCACATGCACTGTGTACCTGTGACTGACCTGGGATATTACGTTCCCCACACCAGCAGCAGTCAAGATCTCTGCATCCTCAGTGCCCTTAGGCTCCCTGTGCAGCTGCCAATTTGAAAACACTGCAGACACAATTAGCTTCTGTGCATCAGCAGCAGAAGGTTGAGTTATGGCCCATTTACCCATGACCTCAGGACTCGCAAAGTTTAGGAATCAAGGGCTAGGAGTTTTGGAACATAGAGGATAGTGACTGCATCCAACTCACCAATAAATAAATAAATAAATAAATAGCAAAAGAAGACCATGATCTTGCTAGCTCTCTGAACAACTGAGCTTAGAGACATTCCTGCCACTATTATTCATGATGGTTATTCTCTCCTTCTGACCTGACAGAGTCTTGTGCTGCTTTCAGCTTCTTGAGGCTTGCATGCTTTTCGCTATAGTGTTTTTTTTTTTTTTTTGCTTTTAACTAGTTCATCCAGAAACCAAATAAATATAGTACTCTCTTTATATACACATACATACATTTATATATATATTTATATGTAAGTCGCACTTCATAAAATTCCTGGAGAAGCCACTGACAGGATTGATTGAAACAGGCAATTTCGTAGCAAGCTGCTAAGTTCTTCCCTGAATCAGTGAGTCATGATGCCCTATAAAACACACACTAAAACGTCATAATGACCTACCACTATTATTTCTTCTTTAAATCACTGCGAGAGGAAGGGAGTTTGCGGAGTGCAGGCAGGAGGAATCAAGCTGACTGCAGCAGATCTGGAGGCTCCCTTTGCAGCCCATGCATGTACACATGTAGGGAAGGCTCAGCGTGGTCAATGCTGCAGTAATGTGGTCAGGGAGAAGACACGGCATGTGGTCCTGGGGCCAGCGGTTCTCAGATCACTTATTTGCTTTCCTAGAGACAGAATAGGTTGGACATTTTGCAACATTAGACTTTC
Organism: Tinamus guttatus; assembly: GCF_059628265.1. Taxonomy (NCBI): domain Eukaryota; kingdom Metazoa; phylum Chordata; class Aves; order Tinamiformes; family Tinamidae; genus Tinamus; species Tinamus guttatus. The sequence continues at coordinate 4,545,482 of NW_028288752.1, forward strand.
TACCCACAGTTTATTTAGGTATGAAAGAAGTTACGAATGAAGTAGACATTAACTTCCATGCACAACACACACAAAACACAAGAATGTTTTCTCCCACTCTTCTCAATGTTTTTTCTCACTCTTCTCAATGATTATATGAAGTTTACAAGGATGTGTTTTTTTTTATTTCACTTTTACAATAACTTTTTCTACTTCCTAATCTCCTGCATAACCATGTCTCTGTCATTTCTCACTCACTCTTTTTTTTCTTTAAATGAATATTCATGAATTCATGACATCAAATGGAAGAAAAAATGTAAGCTTGAAAAAAAATAAAAAATAAACATTTCTGGTTGGATGGCTTGTTTGTTTGTTTCTGGAAAAAAAATAACCAGAAACATTTTCCCCTCAACAGTATGTTTTGCTTGAAAAGATCTTTCCTCTTCATGAAACATTTCATCATCAGTGTTTCTACTAGTTCTAGAGTTTTGCTGCCAAATGAATCCTGAAGCTCAAGTGAATTTTGAACAAGTAGTCTTAACTTTTTTTTTATTTTATTTTTCATACTGAGAACTCCATGGAAATGGAACCACCACCAAACAATGGGACAATTTTGGTGGCAGTAGTACTTGTTAGTTCATCCAGAAAGGAACTGAAAGTAGCAAAATGTACTGATCTGACTCTTGTTTGCTATGTAATACAATCTTGCAAGCTCCTTCCTTCTTCTTACCCCTGCTTTGAAGGACACAAGTATAGACACAAACTAAAGATTTTGTGTTGACTTTGAGAAATTTCATCTTGTTTTAAAACACAGCCTGAGCTAAAACTGAGGGGCATACTTAAAATAATACTTTTAAGCTGAGTCCATGAAATAGAAATAGAAAGTGCACAGAGAGGTAAGTGCAAATGCAAAAAAAGAAAAAAAAAAAAAAAAAAAAAAAAGATAACTGCTCATTCAAATGAGCTTTCCATTAACCTGGTCCCTCATTGCCCTATATCTTGATGCAAATTCTTCTATCCACAGATGGGAAGTCAGTGCTTCTCTAGCCCTGACTGGCTGCATGACAGCTCCTGAAGGCAGACACTGACTTCTCTGTGCCCGTCAATGCTGAGCTCAAGCAAACCCTGCTCTTAACTGAACTTTTCGCACTGCAATATAATATTAACATCACAGTCATGCCATTGAAGTGCCCAGACAAGAAGGTAGCAACACCGCCTTTCACTGCCCTATCCTGTCCTCCAGTGCTATCCTAATAATCTTTGCACCTTCACCTCTGCCTTCATGCACATTTAGGATGCTCAGGCTATAATATTATAATGATACTATAAATCTAAGCTCCAGTGGCCTGCAGCATGGCCTGCACATGATTTTGGACACCCTGCATTAGCATGTGCAGAGTTGTAGAGTTGCACGAGCACCAGAGGTGCCCCACTGTTTTGTGGACATCACCCAGTGCTTTACATAAAGCAGTGCTGTAGAAGTACACCCTGCTAAAGAAGTGAAATGAAGATGATGTACTGAATTATTTGGACTTGGGACCAAATATTGCTCCTTGCCCCTAATTTATATAGCATACAGACATGCCCTAATGGATAATTTCAAATTCAGGCACAAATTTACCCACTTCCAGGAACAAAGACTTTCCTGTCCATCAGAGGAGCTGAAGGATTATGCACTCACAGGGTTAGAATCAGATTTTGACTGAACAGGGCCTGGTATCTATTTTAGGCTGCAACAAATTGCTCCCTTGCAGTGCTGGTCTTTTTGCACTGTCTAGAGAAAGAGTCTTTTTGACTGGTTTAGTCTCCACTACAAATTTTTAGAGAATTGATGTGAGAACATGTGCATGGCAGTGCGAGAAAAACTCTACTGGGTCATACCATATGCCCAGAAACCTTCCTGAAACAGTGGCTTTAAAGCAGATGTCAAGGGAAGAGTGTAAGGACAAGGAGGATGTCTGCACCTTCTAACCTCCAGGCATCCAAGGCTAAAGGACTCTGGGGCTGGGCCTGGTTTCTATGGACCTTCAAGGGATGACTGTTGGTAGTCCGTGCTCCTCTTTAACGAATGTAGATATTTAGCATCACAGCACCTTGCATCATGGAGTTCTGCAGCTCCTCTACCTGTTGTATAAAGAAAAACCTCTATTTAGGTTCATTTTCCTTTTTCTGAACTAGTCTGTCATTATTTTCCTTCAGTGGCTCCTAATTCTTGTAGTGGAAAAGACCATGAGCAATCCCATCCGTGGTTTCTGTAGCACTTTTAGGTATATATTGACTTCTATCCCTCCATATCTGTCTCTTTCCCAGCATGAATCCCTCCACAAGCTCCTTATTTCCCCACTGAATTGGACCAGACGAATGTAGGTTTCATGCCATTAATTTGAATGATCATCTGACCACCCAGACATGGTATTAATGCAAGAATAAGGAAAAAAAAATGTATTTCTGGATTATCTTGTGATGTTTTGCTGGTGCACACATTTTTATTGACTTTTACTAGATCAATTTTTGATGTCTGTGTATTTTTTTAAGCAGACGCCAGCAAATTTAGTTGGGATTGACAACCTAGATGTGTAGAAAGATACAGCAGCATAAATGACATTGAAATAAGACACCAAGGACATGAAGGAAGATGAAAACCTTGTGATATGGAAGACAAATAGCATCCATACATTTTTTTCCTACCTCATTTCCTCTTTCCTGATCCTGATACACACATTTCAGCATTAAGGAGTGTGAGGAATTGGGCTGAAGTTGATGGAGGTATTCATGATGCTTAAAGTTAAATGAATTTAAGTGTCTTTGTAGGACTGATGACTCAATTAGCAAAAGCAACTGAGGAATTCAAGTACATTTGAAAATCACTTTCAACTCTTACTCCTCTCTTCCACCCAAATATGGAGCTTTGCAATTTAGTTTGTCTTGTTTTTTGATTAAAGGTTGATTTTGTTGCCATTTCCATTGTTGAATATCCTGAATTTCCTTCAAGGTGATTGAAAACCTATTTCCCAAGGAAAGATAGAAAATATATATATATTGCTGGATTTTTCTTTCTTTTTTTTTTTTCCTGGATGAACATATTACTTAGTAAACAAAGAAGATTTATTTCTGTTCATGTCTGTATTATTTCTGAATAGTTGTTGAGCATCTGGGCTCCCCAGTACAAGACGGACATAGAACTACTGGAAAGAGTCCAGCGTAAGGCTATGAAGATGATTCGGGAACTGGAGCCTCTCTCATGTGAGGAGAGGCAGAAAGAACTGGGCCTGCTTAGCCTAAAGAAAAGAAGGTTGGGAGAGATCTTATCAATGTGTATAAATACCTTACAGAAGGGCATCAAGATGATTGCGTCAGACTCTTCTCAGCGATAGCCAGCAACAGGACAAGAGGCAATGGCCACAAAGTGAAACACAGGAAATTTCACCTGAATTTGAGGAAAAACTTCTTGACTGTGGGGGTGACAGAGCACTGGAACAGGTTGCCCAGAGAGGTTGTGGAGTCTCCTTCTTTGGAGATATTCAAAACCCACTTGGACACGATCCAGTGCAACATGCTCTAGATGACCCTGCTTGTGCAGAGAGGTTGGGCTGGATGATATCCAGAGGTGCCTTCCAACCTCAACAATTCTGTAATTCTGTGATCTGTGAAATGAACATATTGTCCCTTTTAAAATAATAATAAGAAAAAAGTAAAGCTCAGGCACCTCTTTGTCATCACCCACAACACAGCAAATGAAGGCACTATCTCTGCTATTCAAATCCGATAGACTCTTCAAGCCTCTTCTCCACTGCTAGAAATGGCAACTGTAAATGTGAACCAGGGGTGAGCTGGTGTCTCAGGTCTTTTAATTATGTTAATAGGCAGTTCTGGGAACAGAGACACTTATGAAGCCTGAGTAGATTCTCTGCTGTCTAATAACATTTTGAAGTTCATTCTGCAACCTTCGGAAATAATAAAGTCTTTCTGCTGCTCAGTCATTTGTTTTTATGAAGTCTAGGGAAGCTTAATGCACTCTGGGTTTAATACATTGGGGACACCTCTCTTGGTTGAAATTTCCCAGGAGAGTCAAATATTATTGTCAGAGAAAAAGGATATGGCCACAGACACATAAATGCACAGGAAGTATGGTTGCCTGAGCTCGTCTTTAGGAAACGAGGCCCCAGAACGCATTGCTATTGCTCCTGCAACGATTGTGCACACAGACCTCAATTCCACAGTTTGTTCCTGCAGGACAGGACAAGGATGCAATGCTTTTCAGCCCCTACTAAGGCTCTCAGTAAATACAAGCAATGATACATCTTTCCATCTGTTGATGAAGCTCGTCATGGCAGGAGTCTACTGCTGCAGAGCTCTTGAGAGCAATGAGTTTGTGCATCTCTGCTTTGGGTTGTGTGAGAATTAGTTGCTGCACTAGTGAAAGAGTCTGCACATATTAGCTTCTGTCTGTCCTCAACAGGATATTGTTGGTGATCATGGTGATGTTGGTGATCATGGCATAATCACATGGATCCATGACAGGCCGGTCTATATAGTCAGCTCCTCTAGAAAGGTAAATTTATGCTTTCTGGAAAAAAACATGAGCCAGTAATCCAGCAAAGAGTTAAGAATATGAAAGCCTTTCCAGAAGTGGCTTAGTGCACACAGGTAAAGCAATTGGGAAGTGGGCACATTACCGCCACCGAATGAGTGACCTGTAACGTCATGATGACACATCACTATTGTTCCCTTGTAGAATATTTCCTTTGGGAGCAAAATGAATGAGAAACCAGTTCCCAAATGATTGCTATCAGGAAAAAAATGAGGGAGGGGATATAAAAGAGGGGAAAAAAAGAAAGGCTCCATAGGCTAAGAGCAAATTACTCTGCAATTCAGAGAGTGATTTCATGGACATGCTGCAGGGATAATGTATTCTGAGTGGCTAGAATTTCATTTAATTCCACTTCATTGTTGAGCATCTTTTCCAGTAGTTTTATGACTGAACACTGTGTGCCCATTTTCCTTGTTCTAATCTGGCTGTTTGACAGTCACTCTGGATACACAATGTTCATGTTTATTTGCACAACGCCTCTTTACGGTATGTATCCTGAGACAGAAGCAAAATATTCACAAATGAAGCCTAATTTCTCTACCGCTGCTGCTTAGGCTGGTGACGCAGAACTCAAGGTCTTCGCCTCTACCAAACAACCAGGTAGGTAGCATAGCCTGTCAGTCACTCACCGATCAATCATTCAATTGATCAATCTAGTTTTCTATCCTATAGAAATCCCTAAAATTATGTCCAATAACTGAAGCATTATATCATGGCTGGGAAGCCCTGTAAGCGCTGCACAACTGAGTGCAGAATTGGGAAGCAGTTCTGGGACAGTCCCATGCTGCAGTCAGGAACATCTCTCAGTTTTCTGTAGTTCCTTCAAAATGCAAATGAAACCTCGAGTGTTATGATCAGATTAATGGTGAGATCTGAGGTTTATTTGAACCCACAAAATGAGAATTAAATTCTGGCACCGCAACTGAATGACCAGAGTGATGCTGCCAAGAACTTTTCACTGAGCCCTCCTCCTTGGCAACTCTTTCCAAAACAGTAAAGCAAATAAAAGGAAAGAGCAATTTCTTCTTCTTCCACCCACACAAAGTTGAAACCTCTTTTTGGAAGAGAAAGACAGAAAAATGAGGATTGTGTCTGAATCTTTCTTCCTGACAATCATGTTCTAAATACACGACTTCTGAGATCAAGAAACTCAGCTGGAAGAGTGAAGTTATATCAAAAAGAAGCACTTCGCAGGGTGCTATAAGTGACACCAGTCTTCTCAGCTTGGACCAAGAAGCTAGTGGAGGCTGCAAAACTTTTGTTTTTGCTTGTGTTTTAAGTTTTCTTTGTGTTTTGAAGCACAAGCTTTCCAAAAGACATGATGAAAGACTCTGAACTAGAGCCTGTACAGCCATACTCATGCAAATTACTTCACCAGATGTATTTATCATGCGGTTGTAGTATCTTCATAGCGAAAAGTATTTTGTAAAGATACATTTTGTCTCTTACCTGTTCTCTGAGTGTGTCAGTAGACCCATCCTTCTGCTTGGTATTCAAAAACCACCATGCACTTTTAGCGATTAGCTTTTAATTAGATCCAGCTTTCCTTATAGTTTTCTGAGGCAGTTATGGCTGACTTACACTGGCCAGCATGCCACTGTCAGAACCATAAAACTATTCTGCTTTGGTACATTTTGTTTTTTCTCTTCTCTTCCAGCAGTGGCCGGGTCAACCCAACTTGCTTGGCAGTAAGTCTGTGATGTCAAAATTGTCCCATGTCACTTTTACTGTTGATTTGTTCTGTCCTTGGAAGGTCTTTTTGTTGCAGAGGACAACAGTCCCTCTTGGAATGTGTTAATTCCACTTCAAGCTCTAACAATTCATCTTCGGGCATGAAATTAAGCCCATTCCTTCAACTGTGAGCACTTTTTAAGCAAAGTAGACTGTAGGAAAATGGTGTCTTTTTAGGCAGAAGAACTCACTGTCTCACCATGGACAGATAAACCCATTGGCATGAAGGTTGTCCAGCCTGGCAGAGCAAGAGGTTTTGCAGATAGGTGCAAGTGGGGATGTTTCCCTCAGTGTTTTCTTGTGCAGATACATCTGCCTTTATCCACTGTTCTGTCTTGCTTTATCATTAGTGCTAGCTCTCTGTTTCAAGGATTGATTTGTCATTCTCTCCATATACAATTGCCAGCACAATGGAGCTTCAATTTAAGTCACACTTCCATATAGGACCAGTATTTGCCAATCAAGAAAAAGGACAGCACAGACCAAAAATCCCATGTCGGCCCAATGGTGAAATGAAGGCAACAATTAGAAATAAATAATCGACTGAAGAAAAACCAGAACTAGAAAGATGGTAATTAGCAAAAATTAGAAACTATGATAGTTGGTGAAGAAAGCTAAAGGTATTAGGGAAAGTCCCAGGCTTAGAGGACTGTAAGGCATATTATAAAACAAGAGGAATTGCAGCAATGATATTTACCTCATTGCTAGTTGAGGAGAATAAAATAGTAACAATTTTTCAGAAAATGTTTAGATGTTCTCCTTTGCTCAAGCTATTCTCACCTTCTTTTCCCATTTTTGAAAAGAAAATTAGAGATTTATTTGTATTTCATGAAGATGAATAGTAATAATCAAGGAAGATATAAAGCATCAACTAGAAAAGCATTTTTTTTAAGTTGTCGTGTCATTGTAATTCACCCAAGAGAGCTTAAAGTGTTGACTGAGGAGATATATGAGGTAGTGAAGATGATTATATGTCTTGGAATTACCAGAAGATACAAGAATGCGTCAAAAAAGCTAAGGAGATGAATCAGCCAATATATTCAAAATTAGGAAATGCTGAAAAAGAATTTAATTTTAAGTAAAAATGTAATAAATCACTAAGATTTACTAGCTAAGGGTATAATTAATCCTAGTAATTCACCACATCATTATCTTTTGGAGCTCATTGTCTTCAGGAGGATGTGCAGGATGAAAATATAAATGGATTGGAAAAAAAAAAGAAAGAACAAATAAACCAGGAGACAATAGGTCCATTAGAAGCCATTAAATGTGGTGGCCCAAAGAAAACCTCCAGGTCACAAATCCTTAAAAACTAATTGCCAAAAACTAGGTTCATCCATTTTGAATACATTTTCCTCAAGCACATGCTGGAGGACCCTTGCCCTGAGTCACAACTACTCTTCTTTCGTCTTCACAGCATGTGCTCAGGACTGCCAAAAGAAGTCTTACCAAACCTGATTCACTGTCAGACTCCACGGATTAGGCTGACTAGGGGGATGACACAGATGGGAGAGTCTTGGCTTCTCAAGACATCCCCCTGATTAACACACAGGCAGCGTGCAAGACCAGCAGCAGCTGTGTAACCTAGTTTTAGCTAGATGAAAGGCTGGTTATTCAGCAGATCGTAGCAACCAGCTGTCAACTGGGAGCCATCAGGAAAGGCAAGAATTTCCAGGAGAGCTCTGCGCAAACGCATGATAAGCCCTGCACTATTTAACTTGAGCTTTTGCTCAAAGTAAACACAATATCAGCCCTGACAGTGATAGGGAGAATTTTAAAATGCCCAATTGCAAAGTTACCCATGGAGATTTAAGGAATGCAGGCAATGTTTGAGAATAAGGTTAAGGGGTCTCGGAAAGCAAGCAGCTCACCAGAAACTCCCACTGTGGCCTAGTAGCACAGAGATTGAACAGAAGTCGTAAGGGAATCAGCAAGGGAGATGTAATTAGGAGAGCAGAAATGTTTTCCATTTCTGTGTGAGACACTAGGATATGTAGACTAGCTGATTCTCTGCCGTCACCTCTTTAAAAAGGGGTCATGGAGGTGCTGAAGAGTGCATGAAAAAAATAACCATAAGAAAAATTACTTCAGAGGTTGAGAGAGTACCTTGCACTAAGACTTTCTACAATCCAATCTGCTTCATTTATAAAAAAAAAAAAAGAAGAAGATTGAGAGGTGACTGATTTGATTAAGGTGTGTAAGTACTTTCATAGGGAGAAAATTATGGTTAGCAAAGCATTCTTTAGTCTTGTGGAGAAATGTATATTTATGACTGGAAATGGAATCCTGGCATATTCAAATGGAAACAATTTTTAACAGAAAGCGACGGACCATTTGAACAAACTGCCCAAGAACGCACTGCATGTCTCTTCTGTCGAATGCTTTCAAATCAAGACTAACTCTCTTCCTCAAAGGGGAAGTGGCATTTAACTAAGCTCTCAGCAGACTGCTAACTGATAAAATTCAACAACAAATAAGAATTTGTATGAAGTAATCTTTGATAAATTCTGGCCTTGGAGTTGCCAGATACACAGCACAAGACTCCAGGGTCTAGCTGTTTCCCAATATGATTTTCAGCTGTCCTGATACCCCGATATCAGCCCTGGGCTATCAGCCTTGATACCCCAACAGGGCAATATACATCTTAATAGCCACTTCTGGACATGGTACCAGCCCTGGCAATGACCAGCCGAGTGTCAAATCGCTTTCACTCTCTGAGCTTCCTTCCACTACCATTTCTTCATCCTTTCTTTTAGGTTTTTCAGTTGTTCACAAGGGACCACTGCAAAATTCAAAATCACACGTAGCATAACAGATTGCCCAATCTGATGTCCTTCATCAACCCTATGATTTAGTATGGTCCCTGTAAGTATTTTCACTAGATTAAATGACTTTGCTGGAAGTGCGATGAGATGGTACGTTTCAGGACATATATTCTTAGTCCATGCATGAGTATAACATCTACCACGATCTAGCTGTGGCTTTGGAGAGCTGCTATGATGCAAACAAGAATGAATATATGAAGGTCATAAAAAGGAAACGCTGAAGTGGAAAATGCTTCCTGGACAGATGACGGCGTTTTGAGGATACCTCTAAGCAAGTGGCAATAAAAGGAAAGATGTTGTGCATCTCTCTGCATTCTGGGGAGAATTTGCAGAGCATCCTGCCTTGCATAACGCTGCGACCAGGGCAAGTGCTTCCCTCCTGGCTCCTTGATACGCTCTTGGCACTTTGCCTTGTACCAGGCTCCGACTGCATTTTTGATCTTCAGTTCCTCTGGAAAATGTGAAGGAGCCCTCTGGGGAGCATCACCCCAAGTGAATGCTGAGGAGACTTAATTGCAATACCAATGGATAGCCGAGCTGCCAGCTGGGACTCAGTGCACATTGTCTCCACAATATGAAAGTCATCTCACTGAAGCAGAAAATAGTAATATGTTGAGCCATCACATGGCCTGCTCTAAAGACAGAAGTGCTACCAGGGGTTTCCAGGCTGGCTGTATACATCCCCTCATTTTCTAATTAATATTTTCCCCCCAGCCTTTTCAGCAATAAATAAATAAAGAAATGTTTCCATTCCTGTGATAATAGCTGGTGTATCTATTTAGCCCTCAGCCATTCACTGATATTCAGAAGTCTCAGGCTGGCACTGGTGACCATGATTTGAATTAAAAAGGTGTAGCAGCGAATTTAAAATCAATGGGCCAGATCATTATCTGGTGCAAGTCAGTGTAGACCAATGGAAGCCAATAGAGCTACAATTATTCAGATTAATCAGGAATATCTGGCTGTATGCAGATGAAACCCTGCCGAATCATTCCTTACTCATACCTCCAAGCTCTTGCTATTTGTTATCTGCTGCAGAAAGGGAGGTTAATTATCATCATCTGGAAGCACTGGAGTGAAATTAACTAAAAGAGGATTTAGGAGGTATGTCAGGAAGCTTTGCCTTGCTGTGAGCTCTATTAGTGCATAGGATATTTTTCCAAAAAAAAAAAAAAAAAAAAAAAAAAAGAACAAGGGGCATCTCATTGCACATACCGCTGAAACTTAGGGTTCTTGAAGCACGGGAAAAGATGCTATAAGAAGCAGCACCCCTCTATCCTAGGACAAGATCTAAGATCTCTTTGAGTGCTTCCAGTTCTTTTACTCCTCTATTTCTGAGAGATCTGATTTTCCAACAAAAATGCTACGCAGGGCACAGGCTATCTGAATTATTATCCAAGCAAACACTTTCACTCTCGAAATCTGGGAAGTTTTCCAGCTTAATTAACATTAACATTTGTTTTCACTAAGCCGTCTGTCAATGTGCCACCAGAAGCACTAAATATGAGCTCTGAGTACACACATGGGTAGGTAGCAATTCAGGTGGAGCATGCAGCTTTATTTCCAAGCTTTGTTCCTTACAAGCTTCATTATTTTTCAGGTCTGTAAATCATTCCCTCTTCAAACTGCAGAACCCTTTCCCTTGACACACGGTCTCATTGAAAGCTAATGACCAAACATCATGTAACATCCTCGGCTCATCTGTACCCAGACATGAACCCTGATTGCTTTTTTGCTGGTAGTGCTGTTGGTAGTAAGGGAAAGGCAATAAAATGGTTTGAAAGCAGCATTGTGTCCCTGTGGGTGTATCTTTGTCCCCGCCACAGCTGCACTGAGATGCAGCTTTCTTAAATTTCTGTCATGTGCATGCACTGGGTTAACGTATGCTTAAGGGATGGCGAAACCCAAGGACTGCAGAGAATCTATGTGAATGTGAGTCCTAGCACAGGTCATTTCCCTTCTGTGCTGTACAGCACTGGCACAACCTACCCCACCAACCATGCTTTCCCATTGTCAACATCAACTTAATTCTTTGGGCAACCGAGTGTTCACTCCCTGTAGACAGCTTTAAGCTTGCACAATGGATATTGTGGCCTTACCAACCTGGACAAGCTTGCAAATGTCATGTTTTTCCTATAGACAAACTGCTCTCAGGGATGTTATATGGGACAAACAGGTCCATCTCCACATTTGAGATTGCTCCGTGCTTCTGTTTTGCTCTCTTCAAAAGGTAAATTTGTTGCATCAGTCATCAGATACACAGCAGCAAATAGGGATTTGCTCAACAAGGAGTGCATGGACTATGGAGCAGTCCCTGTTGCCATCAACCCTTTCCCCTGACTGATGTCCTCTCTGGAATGTATAAGGCTCCCATAAACATTGCGGGAGGCAGCTAAGTGATATCGAGGCCAGAGCATTTCTGGCTCCTCAAAGCCAATCTTTCTTTCCTGATGGAACTTCCCATGTGGAGAGAACTCCAAAAACTTAGTCTCATCTATGGCTGTGCTGATGAATGAAAGAGTAAAGAGCTCACTATAGAAAACAGATGTTCACTGGGCTATGTTTGACGTTGGCTAGCTTCGCTCAGACCAACTCACGAAAGAGTGATAAGCTTTGGGCCGAAAATGTCCAGTTTGAGATCTTTGCATTTGCCTGTGTATTTCTGTGTAAGGGAGATGGCTCCCTGCGAAATCTGGTGCCTTGCAGTGAATTGGAAGTGCAAACTATCACTCTAGCATCTACTTGGTAACAGAACAAAAGGTTGGCATAGCAACTCTTTTCCAACATGCAAAAAGTTGTTATAAAGAGGACAGAGATCAACTGTTGTCATGTCCACTGAGAGAAGGACAGGGAGGAAACCAGCTTCATTTGAATTAAAAAATTATGCATAGCAGGGAAAAATTTCTAATCACGCAGTACTGAAATGTTGCATCTGGCTCTTGGGGATGGTTATAGCATCTCCCTTCCAGTAAGGTTTTCTGAATAGGTTAGATAAAACTGTCAAGGCTAGTCTAGATACACTCAAACCTCTTCAGTGTAGCATTGAATGGGGAGATTTCTTGGAGTTATTTCATCTGTAGTCTTCAAGGACTCCTCCAATGCTTGAGCTCTCCTTGGCTTCTCTCCCCTGCTTTGCATGAAGAGTCAAGGAACTCTTAATTTTCCGTTTTCTCCCTGACTCTATCTTGCCACCACTGGATGCTATCAAATTGCTGCAGACCCAGGTTTTGCACTCTCCTATATTACTCAGCCTCATCTTATTCCCCAGTTTCTTTGTTGTTTGGAACAACAAGTCTTATATCCTGTTTTCCTAGTGCTTTTACTTCCATTTATTAACTTCCGGACTAATTGAAGATTTGTCTCTTTTGCACTCCATCCTTCCTTCTTTCTCCTTCCCCTCTTACATGACTCACCCAGGAAACTAACTATTCTAACTATATTTTGTGTCCATTGCTTCTAAAATTGTAGAACACTTGCTTTTAGCAGTTTCTCACTTGCTTTTAGCAGTTTCTGAATCAAAAAATCATATTTGAAACAGATGGAATTTCTGAGGCTTTAGATAGGGAGGCGTGAGAGATAGTAGTTGTGGGATCTCTCACATGTTAATATACATTAATGGAATAGGAATATTATGGAACAAGAAACCTTTTATCAAAGGAGAATATAGATCTGGTTGGGACTTCAATGTGTCCTGTGTCAATTTAGCCTCTGTCTTCTGGCTTAAATACCTGAATTGGACAATTAGCCAGCAGAAGATGGGATTGTCTCCTTAAGACTGCAGAATACCCTTGATGCTGACTATGCTTTAGATATCTCGATACATAAAGAAATGTTGTGAGATGATTCAGGGGAAGTCCAGAAACCTAGTTCAACCCAGAACATGCATTCCTTTTGCTCTGCTCTGCAAGTCACTTTCCATGAAACCATCCCTCCCTATTAATTTGGACCACATCTCCTTAAATTAGAGCCTTCTGCACATTAAGGTTAGGATCTATTGTATCTACTTTGTCACCTCTATCATCTAGAAATGAGCCAGTCCCGCCTGACTACTCCTATATTCAGTGGCATTTGGAGGAATGATTAATCTATGCACATACAGAACCTACGCTAGGACAAGATGAATCACACCCAAGAGCTACTTGCTTTTTTACGTTCCATATAGAACCATGGGGCAAACTGACATTAGTCAGATTTATCCGATTGCAGGACTTTGTAGATGAAGTGGTTTCTTATATACTGGGTTCTCACGATAGAAATTCACTGAATGCATTGTAGGCAGTTCTTGACCTTGGCAGTGCCCATAATTATCCATTGTAACCTGTCTAACAAAGTAGAGAATGGCACACAGTGCAAATTAAGATGATATTAGAAGAGCATCGTGGGATGAGCAAAAACCTAAGGCTGGAAATATCACACCATTAAGGAGCAATGAGAAACATGACTGCAAAGAAATAACTCTCTACCTTCAGACCTTTAACATAAATAAAACACTTTAGAAGAATCCTGAAGTTTATAGTAAGCTTATTTTCAGTAGGATCACATAAAGACAAGCAGGTGCTTGGTATGAGTAAGGACAGAATCAGTCCTTCATTCTAATTTATTCTTTGTCTTTGCCTGGTTAAAAAGGTAAAACATAACCCAGGAACCACAAGACAGAATCTCAAGCTTTTGACAAAATAAATAATAATAAAATAGAAAACCCAAGCCTTTCCATTCTCAGCACAGAATCTCAGCCTACTATAAACACTGCTGGATTTAAATATCAAATATATTCAATGCATCAACAACAACAAAATATAATCCATGTTATTTCACATGACAATGGACAGAGTACAAAAATAGAAAAGCCCGCTCCACTAAGCTTGCATCTCAAACTGCACTGAAATTATAATCAACAGCTTCTTCAGGGCAAAGGAAGAGAAAACAAAAGAAGGAAAGGAGGGAGAAAGGACAAAAAAAGGAAGCCTATTCCATGGTGTTCAGTAGAAGCCAATTCTTATCTTTTTCTGGTTTCTTGTCATGTGTAAAAGTACATTCAGCTAAGATACTGTCACGATACACAGATAGATAGATAGATACATACATACATAGATGGATAGATAGATAGATAAAATACACCCAAGTTGTCCATATGGGCACAGTTCCTGTGCTGCCATCTCTATTCATACCAGTGCTATCAAATATAATTTACTACCCAGATATGTCTGGGACATTAAGTGCCTTTGCCACGGCAATTTGTGGCAACATATAGAACAAGACTCAGAAGAGGATACAACGTGTTTGCTTCAGATGTTCAGAGCACTTAGCCATTTTGTTTCATCTTCATTTTATTTAAGGATATTCTGAGACCTAGAATTTTCTACTGATGAGGGTTTTCACTGGGCAGTAGAATCGGCATCCAAGTTATCATTCACCCCAAGCTGTAGACCTGTAACACATGGACCCCTTCCTTGCCCCTACAGTTCAGCCAACCTGGTTATAGAGACTTTGCTAAACTCTGAGTTTTTTGTTTGTTTTTTGTTTTGTTTTGTTTTTCCCAGCATTATGCATAGAGCCACAAGCCAGGAGCAAGTCAATCCAACAGCAGGATCCACACAGCTGTGTCTGCTCCAAGGCCCTCCTGCATTTTCCTGTCTCAGTTTGCTCGACATCAAGATTGCTTACAAGGAAAGCCAAATTTCCCAAAAGAAGTCTATCAATGGATCAAGAAAACTTGATTTTGGAGGTGGTAGGATATGTCTTGGGTTGGAAAGTCTGTCCTTTAGGACAGGTCTCTGGTCTGTTTGCTGCTTGCTTATCTTGAAGCCACAGTAAAATTATACCATTCCATTTTGGATGCTTTTCAGACAGATTTTTCATTAGATATCTGAGTTTCATGGAGATTTTTCCATGTTTTTCTAAGTATTATTTGTTTTTAAACCAACCACAACTTGTTGAATCACCATTTTAAAGTCAAAATTAAAGAAAATCAAACTAACCAATCATTGAAGAAAATCAAACTAAACCAATAAACATGAAGTTAAAGGTAGAAATTTTATTATTTTTTTTTCCTGCCAGGAACTTACCACTGGGAGGTACAAACCTAGGCTACCTTGTTTGAGCAAGAAAAACAAGAAAGATTTAGAAAATCATTCTCTTTGATGCTGTTCTGTTTGGACCATGTCTATAATCCCCAGACTCTCTTCTCAGATTCCCCTGGTTCCCTGCAGCTACAGAATCTGATTTCCTTTATTACACTTTTTTCATCATTGATTTATGTAAATTAAATAGTAAGAAATACCACCACTCCAGCCAAAAGGAGAAAAGCTGGTTTTACAGGCTCCATATTTCACGGGGATTATTCATTCTTCCTTGTGAGCAACTTCTTCTTTTCGCCTCACATTATATTTTTACAGATAGCATTAAATGCTGGATGTGGGCAATATCTTTGATTTATAGACAATTTACAATACACACAGAGAACCTTGACAGGATTCCTTTTCGTTTCTTTATCATCCTGTTCATAAATTAGAGCTCTCAGAAAAGGGGGCTCAGCAATAAGGAAGAAGGACAGCATCCAGGGGTGAACACATGGCCTATCTATAACACATGACCAGGAGCGTCAAGCTGCATTTGACACATATATCTTTTAAAAACACTAAGGCAGCCCATTTATGGCCTGAGGGTTGTATATGGCCCAGTAGGGCAGTTAATTTTGTTTTCAGTCCCCTTCTGAGCACTAGCCTTTTTCAGGACAACTTGGGAAGGGAGGCAGAGGGGAAAACTGAATGGATTAACTCACGTGAGAACTAGCACACCGCCTCCAACCAAAGGGTCATCTAAACCTGCAGCAGCTACAGATTCAAGCAGCCCAGTGACAGCCAGTTGCTGCCCTAGCAGCTGTCCAAGGAGGGTTATAGCAGACTGGTGACATTTGTTGGTATATTCTAACAATTGGCATGTGTGTTATAAAATGCTAGAAGTTTTTTGCCATTATTCTGGGATGGGTCAGTCTGCCTGGCGTCAGTCTCATCCTTGCCATCACAGACGCAGAGCCAGGCAAACTTTGCAGAGCTCCCTTGACTTGCATCTATATAGATGCAAGGAGAAGGGATTGACAACCTGCGTAGTTGCCTTGACCCTCATGTAAGGAAGGAAATTCAACCCACCTCCCCATCATCATCACCAGTGCTTGTACTGACCAGACACTGCTCTGAGTCTGGCTCTGGGATTTCTCCATTTTTCCCCCTTGAGAGTTGTATCCTTGCAGTCCCCCGCCCTCTCTACATAAGAAATAGATGCCATTAGCAGAAACTAAGGATGGAGAGTGTGACCTGCCTTGCCAGGATGGCAAAGGAGCGGTTCAATGACTTCTTGAAGGCTAGGGATGTACTTGGAGAGAACAGAGCTGGATGACAAGGACAGATGAACTATGAGTTTGCTTCATCTCTTAGGATAAAAACACTCTGTTCCTTTCTCTGGGTCATAATAGCAGCAGTGCTGAGTCCTGAATGCATAGCAAGTTGCTGGGGGGAATGCCAAGCAAAGAATTATAAGGATAGGAAAGAAAAATGCATGACATTTCTTCAAACGCACCCTACTAAGATGTTCTGTAAATACAAAGGTTAGACTTCTCACCCCCAAATTAGTCACTTAAAGATACATTGAAGACATACAAGGAGATGGTGTGGGTTGGATGGCTCTCATAACTAGCAAGTCATCTGTCTCAACAAAGACGTGGTGTGACCCTCAAATCTGGGGCTTTTAGCATCTGCTCCATGTCAATTCACATTGGCTCACGCTGAACAGGGAGATCACAGCTTCCACTACCTGCTAGCTCTGGGTTGCAGTTTCAGGTCACAGGCTTCTAGAGGATCATTCCAGAGCAGCACTACATGCTGTAAATTGTGTAGGAGCTATATTATTCTTACTCTTCATGCATCTGTAGTCATTTTCGGCAGGTTGTAAGAAGCATTTTGCTGCATAATTGCATACTACCCCCTGGGGTCTGTTACAAGCAAATCTCGTGTTTAAAATAGAGCTGTTAAACTGATTCCCTTTCTGTTTTCAGGATACAGGTCGATGCACAGCTGTTATAAAACATCTGTATGTAAAATAATAGCAACTACCTTTATGTGATGTGAAGCCATGGTATCTATCTGGCTGCTGGTTCTTGAATCATGACCCTGAAGCTACCACGAGTTAGAACAAACAGTGACAACAGTGAAAGCTTTGCCACAGACTTTCCTGCAAAATGACTGATTGCTCTGTCCTCAAACCTCCTTCCACACGGCTACTCTAACAGATGTGTAATCCACCTCCAGAGACCTGCTCTGCAGATCAGGCCTTCAGGGAGATAGAGCCAGTGCAGACATGCTGGGGTTAATGAAAGTGCATTGGTTTTATCCAGCTGAGGATGATGGTATGTAAACTGAGCCCTAGAGCTGGCTTTGGCTAGGAAATCTTTTTCCTCACCCATCCCTTATCAGAGCTGCAGGGTTTGCTGGAATTCCCTTTTCCTTCCCCTGCAGTGTAGCCCATGAGAGGTACAAAACCTCTGTGCTTCTGATCTCGGTCTGTAAAAGTGCTGTCCTCCAACTAGATCCTCTTACCAAAATATATTGTGTCTGTTTTTATAGAACTAGTCATTGCTAAGAAAAGCAAAGCTTTTTGTCACAAACAACATGATGTTCTGGATCTGTTATTCCCCCTTTCTGGAGCACACTTTTTTTTCTTTGGACTTTTTTTTTTTTCTCCCATCCTTACCACAGGCCATTGGAAAGCATTTTTCAGCTGGTGGAGTGAATATTCTATCAACCTTTCTGGACCAGCCACATGGTCCATGCCTAGGGTTCTGCAGGCATATGTACCACAGTGCAGGCATTCACTCCTGTGCTGTAATTTTTTATGGCATTATAATCATGTTATTCCACAGCTCTCATTCCTGTAGCAGAAGCATAGAGTGCGAGCAAATTCAGGGAGATATAGTTTGTCCATATGAAGGAGATATATGTATATATTTTCTGCTCATGAACCACTCACAAGCCAGGCTTGCTTTCTTACACATGCCTCCATCATTTACAATTCATATTATATGATCTGTGCACTTTAGAAGAGATATGAAGGCACAAATTACACAGACTTTACAGCAGCTGCTTTAGATTTGCAAAGCTGCTCAGAGGGAGGTGAACGTATCAGCCCTTGAGCAACATCAGGATCATGTTTGATTGGAGATTAGTTCAAGCTGAGTCCGAACTAAGACAATATTGGAGATGCTTAAATCTATTGTAAGTATCAGAGAGACTTAGTAAGGACCTCCTATTTATGGCTTATCAATGTGATTCTTACCATGACAAAGATCCATTAAATGTTTCTCTTAACATGCAATATATCCTTTGGTATAGATCCTTGCTGAGCTGCAGTTTGCAACTGATGCTGTTTCTCCTAAACCAAGCTAATTCCAAGAGAGCAAGTATAACACCTTTTACCATGAGAAAGGTTGCCTCTAGCTTTTGATCTGCCTTGTAATGCCATCAGATGCTACTATTGCCCCTTTCTGCCACACAGATGATTTTCTGTCATGAACCAGAGGCAAAATTCATTAAAAAGCAAAAAAGCTTTATTTCATTAGTGCTAAATCCCCAGTAGAGGCAAACCCAGCAGACAAAAGAGAATCTAAGAATTAAGAAGTCAGAGATCAGCCCTTGTGGTGACTCACGGGACTCATGATAACACATCAGCGCACAATAAAATGTCACACTATGAAAAATCTTCATTGTCTGGCCATAAATCCTTCTCCCTGCTGGGCCGTCTCCCTGTCTCCTGCTTTGCTAAAGGCCACAGAACTGTTGGGACTCGCTTGTAGAGCTCCTTGTGTAATATGGATTTCAGGAAGGGAGCCAACAGCCCCTCAGACTTGGGCTAGGAAGGCCATCCTTCAGCTCTGATGGCATCTGGATTGACATCTCTTTGGAGCTAGAGCTGAGAAACAGTGCATTAACCCACTAGAGTCAGGGTAGATGCATGAAAACGTGCTATAATGGCTAGAGAGAGGAATATGTGGTCTATAACCACTGCTCCAATGAGTGGACATAGGGATCTCCTTGTGCTGGAATATTCTGGCATCATATTGTCAGAGCCCTCATGGGGAACAAGCAGGGTCATGTCCTTTCAGGCAATGGCCTGAAACCATGCACTGACCTCTAACCATTTGGGTAGGTTGGAGTCTAGTCAATCTGTTGTGATCTAGCCAATCTGTTGTACCAGGACAGGCAAGGACTTCTCTCTTCCTCCACCAATGATCTATACAAGGACAGTTTGGAAGGTGGGTTTCTGGAGTAAAATAGTCAAAGTGCTGCCTATTTTGTCATTCTACTGGGTCTTAAATGTGGATCATGCTTAGGGCAGAATGTAAAGGAAGCATCTTCCCTAAGATTGGGCTCCCTGTCTATCCCACACAGAAGCACCTCCAATTGTCTGCGTGTCTATAGGTCCACCTGAGAGACCTAAGCATCTGCTTTGGAATGGACACGTGGCATTTACTCAGCTGAAGGCCTCAGCTAAAGGAGCTGAATCTTGCTGTGGAAACCATTTCCAGAAAGCAAGCAGTCTACAAGATAATCTATGAAACAAGTAGACTGTTTTTTATTGGATCATGGATATGAGCAGTTAGAGATGAAAGCACAAGGTCAATTTTTTTTTTTTTCAGATTTTACACCTAGTGGCAGACTGTGGGCAGCAGTTGTGATATCTCCATCTGAGATGCTTTGTGCTTACACAGTGAAGAAAAGAGAGCAAATAAACCCTTGGTCTGATAGACCCTACATGTGTCTTAGGATAACAGTTCCATCAGGGTCAATACATTTGTTGTCTCTGACTTCAATACAAGCAGGAACATGACCTTTTGTACCTCAGCTTAAGTCAAAACACAGAAGATGATAATTCAAAGGTTGTTTTCCATGCCTAAAAAGGGGCATTAATCAACTCTATGGTGATAACACTGCCACTCTCCTCTGCAGAACAAAGAGCAAGGCAAGTAGTGGAAAAGAGAAACCATAACCTGACAAGAGCTGAAATCTAACTCCTACACAAGTGACCTCAGCTCTGCTCCCTGCCTGGCAGAACAATATTTTAGAGTATTTGTAGATCCCCTTGGAATAAAGTAATCAGTTTGGATGTTTTCTATCTCGGCCACTCCTCCAGGCACATAAAACACTTCCCTCCCTGTAAAGATATGTGTTGAAACTGGATAGATGCCCCCAAGTTGTATTTTCATAATGGGCAAGTGCAGAACTACCTCCAGCCAAGCAGTGAGGCTGCCTCTTTGGTGGGCATCTCTCCAAAGGGTTTGGTGAACTCCACCAGCCAAGCTGTCAGCAAATCAGCTCTCATCTGTCTCCTGAGGACTGTCAACACATTTTCCATGTACTGAGGAAGCAGTTTGTGTACAAGCAAGGACTACTACCATCTAGCACATGCAGTTGTTTCTTCTTCTCTTGAAATCACCAGAAGACTTTTCTTTGCTATTGTAGAAACCCACATTAGGCCTTGAGGGATGAGTTTTCCTTTGGATGATTTAATCCTAACAGAAAGTTGTGTTGTTCCATCCATGTGGTTCTACTCTGTCCTCATATACGTAGATGGGGCCCTGGAGAATGCTCAGCTTCCAATTTATGGAGAAGCAGTAGTTCAGCATTAGTCTTTAAGTAGCCTAGGGAACAACTAGGAACGACAATCCGGATGATTCCCATAATCAGCTCTCACTCTGGCTGGCTGGATGTGTTCAGCTGCTCAGGATCAACGAGTCTCGATGAAAACTGTGCTGTCCATCTGAATGCGTGGCAACCAGAAGCTTTGAGCTTGCATTGCTGAACGCCATGATGCCATTGGTGCACACTCATGTCCTTGTCTCTAGGAAGGACATCTGGTCTATTCACCTGTTTTCTTAAGACAGAGTTCCTAGAGACATGCTCACAAAGTCCTAGGTTTTTGAACTACCTAAAGTTGTGTTCTGTTTTGAGAAAAGCAAATCAGATCTCCGATTATCACTATCCCACAGTGGAAAAACAGCCACTACCTACGGTGAACATATCCCGTGGAAACCAGGAATGGAATTTTTGGTCAAGTGAGAATCCCATCAGGGCTCTTTTACATCTTTGAAATGCAATGTAAGAAGATCTCTGATTTATATGACACTGTGATGAAATGCCTCATTTTGCATCTGGTTTTAATCATAGTATTTTTGATAAGAAGTAAAGGCTTCAAATATATCACGATTTCTGTCCCAAGTGACATTTTCCTTTCACATGGGCTTTGCATTAACAGAGTGGGACCTCCAAAATCTAAACTGCTTTCTGAGCTGAGTTCACTGAAGAACTATATATCCCATAGTGCAGAAGACATCACTTTACTGCCTGAGCTATGATGCACTGTGAGAGTCAAATGGTAAAGTGCATTACAGAAGACTTAGTTCAGCCAAGGAACAAAGCCAATAGCACACAGATGGTAGTGGGCAAAATGAAATTACAAGGAAAGTGCCAAAATGTGAAAATGTTTGATAAACAGTGTGACTTCCTACAAAATATTGGGGGACATGGTAACAAACTCAGATACTGGGAATTGACTTTAAAAATTCCTTTGGATTTGAAGCTCCTAAAGCCAAAGTCTGACATTTCTGTCTGACAATCTAGGCTGCAGAAGATTTTGCAGTGTCAGTGTTTTTGTCTCAAGAGAAAGCCAATATTGGAATTCTTATGGGAATAAGGGTGATTTGCACATTCATTCACCTGTAATTAAAGCTGCTGTTTGAGAAAGGGGGCAGGACTTTTCATCTAAGGAAGGAGCCTTCACTTCTTGCCTCTGCAGAGGCATGTGCACTATTCCCAGTCTTCTCTTTCAGTCAAATATCCTTCTATCATGCACTGAAGTGCAGGTTGTAACCTTCACTAGAAGTGGAGAGTTTTAGCATCTGCCACCGGTAGTTTCCCTTCCTCCAACTACTTGTTTTGTTATGCTTCAGTCTCAGAAAATACACCTCACTCCAGCTCATAGCCAGTGGTTCTTATTATCCTTTTGTCATCCAAACTGAATAGCTCTCTCATCTCAAATTATTGTTCCCAAAGCAAGTACTTACAAACAATGAAAAATTATCCTTTAACCTTCTATCCTTACCACCAAGCAGCAGAAGCCTCTTATTATCAGACAAGTGTCCTCCCACTGCTCCTGCCATCCTCATCCCCAAGTCTTTGGTTATTCTTGTTGTTTTGCCCTGAACTGTTCCCAATTAAGTAGCATCCTTCTGGAACAGACACAAACCAGATGAAAGCAAAGCCACCTGTCTCCACCTGAAAGTTCTTGGCCTCTAAGTGAATGCTTGCTTTGCTCCTTGTTAGCAGCAGATCTCTGCTGAGCACTCATCCTCAGCAGATGCTGAGTACTCATCATGACTGCAGTGCAGTCCGACTCAGGATCATCCAGGATATAATTCCTCTCCAAAACACACTAATTTCTCATTTTCTAAGTGGCAAAGCACAGAGGATATCTTCAAGGCAAGCACTAACCACAGTTGTCGTTGATCCAAAGTTGTCGAATCAAGTAGATAGCATGGAACTGGGAAAATATTCTTGCAACCCATGGATGAACAGTCAGCCTAGAAAACTGCGAGGACTGAGAGCTGGTCGGACAGCCTTCAGTTGGTCTGAGAGCCAGGACATTCTCAAGTTACCATGTCCTTGAGCCAGCTGGAAAGATCTGTACTGCAGCAAGTAAACAACTTAAAGGAAGTAAAGATGCGGAAGTTGCCAGCGAAGAGGAACTAAGCGGCACGGCCCATCACAAATCAACATGCAGCCATGATCAGGATGAAGAGTATAAAAGAAGGACTCAAGAGCGGGGAACGCGCGCGAGCATGGGGTCTGCAATACTGTACCTTCTTGATCAATAAAGGCTTACGAACAGCATGCATTGCTATGTGTAGTCCATTCCGACCCAGTCACGGAGCAAGGTGACAGATGATGACCCCAACGTGATATTGCAAACAAAGGCCAAGCGGAGATCAGCGGTGACAGAGCCCAGTAGATGAGTTCCGGCAAGGAGAGCTGAGGAATTCCAGTGCAGACAGCCAAAGAACCCCGGGGAAGTCACAGCTTGACTGTGACAAGGTGAGCTACTGGGGACAAAAGATGGGAGCAAACCCATCTATGGAGGAAAAGGCTATAGTGAACACTTGGGATCGCATGCTGCTGAAAAGAGGGATCAAGTATGACAAAACTGCCATGTCCTTGAGCCAGCTGGAAAGATCTGTACTGCAGCAAGTAAACAACTTAAAGCAAGTTAAAATGTGGACGTTGCCAGCAAAGAGGAACTAAGCGGCACAGCCCATCACAAATCAACATGCAGCCATGATCAGGATGAAGAGTATAAAAGAAGGACTCAGGAGGGGGAATGCAAGCACATGCGAGCATGTGGCCTGCAATACTGTACCTCCTTGATCAATAAAGGCTTACGTATAGCATGCATCCCTGTCCGTCCCGACTTAGTCACGGAGCAAGCAACAGAAAACCTCTTGAAATTCATATTTGTCCCATTTTCTAAAATATTATGCTGCTTCAAACCTCTGATGCTATGTAAATGAAGGAATCTTTGTAAGGAGATAAAGCTCTTCACCCTTGGTTATGGAGAATGAAGAAATCTCAGCAGCTTACAGCCCTATTCACTATAGTATAGCGTAATAATATACTTCGTTGGTAGCATTTTCCCTGTCTTTTCTTAAATATGGAAAAATATGGAAATGAGACCAAGACAACCCTTCCAGCTACTCTTTTGAGATATTTGGTACTTGCCTATCACTACTAGAAATGGTAGCAACATTCATTGGTACCTCATCAATCATATCCAAATGACACAGGTTAACATATAAGGTAAGCTTAAAGCAGTGGCTACAGAGAGCAGTGTGTTTTTGGGGTAGATGAAGCTGTTTTACTTTTCTATTACATTTGACAGCTGGAATGGTGCCAGAACAGCATGGTTTCATGATGTCTCTGTAAATTACAGTAGGACTGTGACATACTCAATCAGTGTTAATTCTATCCACAAGACATTCAGAGTGAGGAGAAAGGTCTCTTTCAGTCTACAAGTGTATTGACCTGAGTGCACAGGACCCTTGGTGGGAATGAAAAAAAGTGCTGGCATTTATGAAAGGGAAAAAGGCTGCATTGTACTTGGTGGCTAGAAGAAAAAGAAAAGGCTGCTTGTCAAATTCAATGAGCAGTTTCATATGTAGGAAACTGTTTATGGCCCTTTCTAATTGCTGTAATATTCCTGCTGCAGCCACAACTCTTTTTCTAGCTGCTTCACTTGTGCTGACAAATCAGCTGCCAGGGGAAGAGAATACAGTAAAGTAAATAATTTAAGCAATGAAAGGAAGGGTGACCAATCCTGCTGATTTCTCAGCCTCTGTACTCTGCTTGCAGGAAGGTGTCCAAATTAGGCACAAGGATAAACCGTGTCCAATCAAATATTGGCCTAGTGACCTCTAGCAATGATCGCTCTGCTATGTACACCTTCAGGGAAAAGTGTTCCCTTTCCACACTAGGCATCTTTTAAGCTGTGCATTATCATCCACAGAAGTTGGCCATAAATGTCCTCTTGTGTCTACCTCTTTACTGAAGCATGAGGGGCAGGTTACCCTTGGTTAATCTTCAGAGTAAGAAGCATTCTCCAGGGCATAGAGCTCAGCATAACTTTGAAAACCATGCACAGTCTCAGATCCAATGCCTTTCAGAACAGGTTTCACTGGTAACTGTGCTTTGTTTTTGGTTAGCAAAGGAACAACCAACTTACTTGTAGTAAGACTGCAAGCTTTCCTGGATAGGTTCATTTCCTGATGGCCTCTTGCACAAATGTCATGCAGTCCCAAGGACAGGGAAAAAAATCCTATTCAAAGACAAAAAGATGCTTCATGATTTGCAAATTCTCAAGTCATGTTTTTTTGTTTGGCTTTGAGAATCCGAGTTTTATGTTGCATCTGCATTGCCCAGTGCATGAATTGTCCACTGCTCGGTCCCTTGATCACCCACACTCTACATACATCAGTCCATCCCCAACTCAAATCAGAAGAGAACAAACTCTGAAACGAAACCTGAGCACAGTTTGAAGGCTATTTCACTCTAGGGAGAATGCTCTGCAAGCAATATGCCTTAGCCTAAGTTCCCTAAACCTCAGCACCATTCTAACAAGATGTGGATTCTCTAAAGATTCGTGTGTTTTTACACCACACCTAAAGGCAGGCAACACATGCCTTCAGTGTACTGCAATAACGCCAGCTGTGACACAGATCCTGTTTTATTTTGAGTCCTTTGTCTAAAAACACACATACGCATTCAATAATAATAGTTACGTACTAGTCGCAGGGGCCTAAAGGGGAAGAACCACTTCAGGGGATAGCTCCCACAGTGTGCACGTGAACTGATTTGTGCCAGGTGGCCAAAAGAACAGAGCTTGGTCCCTGGTTGGAGGACTTCAGCCTTTTAAATGTCTCTCTGGTGTTTCTGGAGCTGCCAAGGGCAGGTAGGAGATACCTGTAGAGATACTCGGAAACAGGCACTTCTGCAAACCCCATCCAGCATTTCGACATCTTCAGGCACCTGAGTGCCTTTAGAAATCTGCATTTCAGCTTCACCAACTGAAAAAAAAACCACAAAGTTTTAGCACTTCCAGACTGAACAAAACTGTGTGATGATACCTATGGGCTGCTGAATTAATATGATTTGCTCATGAGTTGTTCTGAGTTAGAGACAAGAGCTGTGCCCTTAGGTAGTTTGATTGTTTTAATCTTCATTCTTAGCCTTGAGCTGTCCACTGAGGACTCACCTGGGATTCTTCAGCTATTTTTCAAGAAGCTTTAGCAACTGTTGGATGAAGCCATTCTCATCCATGCTTGGATGGAATGAGTGACTAGAGACAGTGACCAGTGGTCCCCTATGTCCCAC
Source organism: Tinamus guttatus (assembly GCF_059628265.1). Classification (NCBI taxonomy): domain Eukaryota; kingdom Metazoa; phylum Chordata; class Aves; order Tinamiformes; family Tinamidae; genus Tinamus; species Tinamus guttatus. The sequence continues at coordinate 4,571,575 of NW_028288752.1, forward strand.
ATAAATGGAGTGTTGAACTGGGAGCCGAACATGAGCTACAGCCCCAGGGGGGAAAAAAAAAGGTCTGGTCTGTGTTCTGGTGGAAGGCCCAAATGAAGGAGGGGAGAGGGTCTTCTCTCCACTCTTTATGCAGTGGTTTGTGAAACTGTTTAGCTATCACACACTGAGAAGAAAAGGGGAAAATTAAGAAACTGAGTCAGCATTGCATAGTAGAACTGCTGACTTGATGAAGATGAAAAGAGAAATTTAAAATGACAGGTCCTTCAGCAGCATGGTGTCCTAATGAAACATTAGAAGAGCTAAAAAAAAACTGTGAAAGAGACCTAAGCTTAATATCCTTTCCTCCAGTGTTCAAAGAATCAAGGTCAAAGGTGTTGGGATTCCCTTTGCAAATCACAATTCCCAGGTGAGGTGTGACAGGACTTTTCTCCAGATGTCTCCATGCCCTGAAATTAAGGGATAGATCCCCTCCTCTTCAGATCAGACACAGATGTTGTGACTCAGTGCATTTGATGCTACCTGTACCCGTTCCTCGTGTTTAAAAGGTTATCAGCAACCCTAACTCCTCCTCAGCCTTGGTGGGAGTTCATATCCCCTAATGTCAGGAATGCAGGGTGCAAATGCCTGGCTTGACCACTTTTGGCTCACCTGGCAGTGAAGACAAAGCCACGCTCATTGCGGATGATTCTTTTGGACTAATTTCAGTGGGATGAATCATGCTATGGAAGTGCCATTGACTATAAAGGAAGCTGAGGATGAATATTGCTAATGGAGACATTTCTGGGAGTACTGCTCTATGTAAGGTCAAGAGAGGCAATCAGTGTGAAGCACCTATTCTGCAAAAGCTGCCTCCTTATTTCCCTAGGGATAGAATAATCCCTGGCATCTGCTGGAGGTTATCTTAAGTGCTGCAACTACTACTCTCACCCTTCTGTAGGGAGGCAAGGTCTGGCTGCCCAGTGGAGCAGTGATAAGAATTGGTACTTACTGTCGCAGCTGTGCTGGGCACAGGAACAGCTTGCAGATCTGGATCCCTCCAGAATATCTGCTCTGTGCAAGGCTTTCCTCATGAGATGAAGCTCCTTCTGTGGCAATCCGGATGCTGCAGGGCTGAGAGGCACGGCTAAATGACCCCTGTGCCCTCACTGCTCCCACGCACGGGGATATCCTTCTTGGGAGGTCCCCTATGCCCAAGGAGCACTGAATGCAAAGTCCATGATGTCTGTAGTCCTAGTGTCAGCTGGAGGCACAGTAGGGGAGAAACAGAGCTGACCTAAGGGTCCTGTTGCCTCTTTGATCCTGAAACTGGTCTGAATTGAAGCATCATTGAATACTGCCCCTTCCTTCAACTAGGCAAGCCGGGTGCATTTCTAAAGAAATAAATTGAGGAGAAAAAGAAAAAAAGAAAAGCATCAGATGCAAGGAAGATAATGCCAGACCCTTGTCTTCCCGAAAATGCCACTCTGCCAGCAAATGAACAGAAGAATTGTTTAGGTCTTTCCAGTCTAAAGCGCTGCATGGAGCAAGTCACAAACAATCCTTTTAAAGAGCAGGCATGACCTGGCCTGCTCACCCCTCTCTCCCAACATAGGGCTTGACATTTCAGGCCAGGCTTGTGACACGCTGCGTGAGATCACCATTTGACCCAAAGCACTCGGTTAGAGAAATACTCACCCGTCTCTTCCCAGCAGCACTGCCGTGTTCATTTTGCAAGGCATCGATTGCAGCACATTAGCTGCCAGTCACAGAGAGGAATACTGATCCTAGTGAAAACTTCCCACTTAGCCATGCAGAACAGATCATCAATGTTGTCTCTAGCATTATTTATTTTTATTAATTTATCTCTGTGAGGCACGAAGGTCAGAATCAGGGTTCAGTTGTCATTTGGCTATCCAAAACATAGTAGGGCGTAACTTTACCCTGCCTGGTAAAGTTTCCTGTGTTGGTCTACCTTGCTGAAAGTTTTCAAGAAAGATGGATCAGGACAAGATGGCATTTTCCACCTTTTTCTTTCATCCTTGCTCTTTACTGCAATCCTTCCTCTGGCTGTGTCCTCACATCAACGTTATGAGCTGGGAACTGCTCTGAGTGTAGACAAGCTATTTCTGCAACGATCACATCCCAGCTGCAAGTTGATGATGGGCAACTGTCCAGAGTAGGGAAAAAAATCCAGAGAACAGAGTAAGAGGGTTTTTTTTTCTTTTTTTTTTCCCAGTAGTTACAACCAGGAACATCAAATTTGAGGCACCAAAGGGCTGTAGCAGCTCAAGCAGAGTAAGAATCTCTCGTGGCATCGCTCAGCTCATTTCCCACGCGATGCCCCATGCATCACTCAGACCTTGCCCACTGGCTTCCTCCCACTTTTATCTTTTCTCAGCAGTAAACAGTTCTGAGCACATGTGGTGTCAATGAGGATGAGCTGTTTGGATGATAACTCACGCATCTCAAGTCAATGGCATTAAAAGTCTTCTACAATATATCCATGAAGGTTCCCAGTCCAGAAAGAGATAAAATCTTCCAAATGATTCAGGAAAGAGATTTTTTTCTCAGATGTCGTAATTTTAAGGAAAAAAAAATTTTAAATGAATCCTAGTTACATTTCATGGTGCCACCGATGGTTAGACACAAGCCGTAATTTCAATAAGCAAAACGCAAAACTGGAAATACAGCAAGAGCCTTTGATCGAATTCTGTGTATGCTGCATTAATTCTGCATATTAATCATAGAATCATAGAATCGGTAAGGTTGGAAAGGACCTCTGGAGATCATCTAGTCCAACCCCTCTGCACACGCAGGGTCACCTAGAGCACATGGCACAGGACTGCATCCAAGAGGGTTTTGAAGATCTCCAGAGAAGGAGACTCCACAACCTCTCTGGGCAGCCTGTTCCAGTGCTCTGTCACCCTCACTGTTAAAAAACTTTTCCTTAAGTTCCTGTGGAACTTTTGGTGTTTCAGTTTGTGGCCATTTCCTCTAGTTCTGTCAATGGCCAGCACTGAAAAGAGGCCAGCACCATCCTCCTCACTGCCTCCCTTGAGGTACTTATAGACACTGATTAGATCCCCTCTCAGCCTTCTCTTCTCCAGGCTGAACAGGCCCAGCTCCCTCAGCCTCTCCTCATAGGGCAGATGTTCCAGGCCCCTGATCATCCTTGTAGCCCTGCGCTGGACCCTCTCCAGCAGCTCCACATCCCTCTTGTACCGTGGAGCCCAGAACTGGACACAATACTCCAGATGTGGCCTCACCAGGGCTGAGTAGAGGGGCAGGATCACCTCCCTCGACCTGCTGGAGACGCTCTTCTTAATGTACTCCAGGATCCCATTGGCCTTCTTGGCCACGAGGGCACCCTGCTGCCTCATGGTCAGCTTGTCGTCCACCATGACACTCAGGTCTTTCTCTGCAGAGCTGCTCTCCAGAAGGTCAGTCCCCAGCCTGTACTGGTGTCTGGGGTTATTCCTCCCCAGGTGCAGGGCCTTGCACTTGGCCTTGTTGAATTGCATGAGGTTTTTCACCGCCCAGTTGTCCAGTCTGTCCAGGTCCCTCTGGATGGCAGCGCAGCCCTCTGGGGTATCAGCTACTCCTCCCAGTTTGGTATCATCAGCAAACTTGCTGAGGGAGCACTCTGTGCCTTCATCCAGGTCATTGATGAATAAATTGAACAGGACTGGACCAAGGACTGACCCCTGAGGGACACTGCTAGCTACAGGCCTCCAACTAGACTCGGCACCTCTGATCACCACCCTCTGAGCTCTGCCATCCAGCCAGTTGTCAATTCACCCCAGTGTCCACTCATCTAACCCACACTTCCAGAGCATATTAATGCAGATCGGAAAGTTGTAAACAATGTTTAAACCCCTATAGCTCTACTAGCCAATGACCTATGATAGCCCCAGACTGAACAAAGCTTCCCAGTGCTGAAGTTTGTGGTGGCTGAAGAACATTATTTGGCTTTACAAGGTGGTAAGAGGAAGGGGAGTTGGTGGCTATTGCCAAGTTTAGCAAAGGGTTGGCTCAGGAGACTGAGGATGAGGAAGATGTTCTGGTGACATGCTCTTCATCCTAAGAACAATGATGGTATTAAGGGCCTAGGTGAAAAAACGCACCTGAAAATTCATCTATTCCCATGAGGAATATCGTGTAGAAGAGGATAGAAGAGCAATTAAAAAAAATCCATTCTGGAAGAATTTCTCTTGTTTCCTATTTGCTCTTGTAACTGAGTCAGGATGAAAAGCTAAGTATTAAAACAAAAGATCAACTGGAACTCTATTTTTGTTAAAATCACTCCAGATTTTCTCTTTTCTATCCCACCTACAGTTTCAGGACAGGACTTTTTGGCCAGAGCCCATTCTATGTGCAATGAATTACAGGTCACTCATAATGTAGCTGGTCCATGACTGAGATTCGTGCCTGTGTATGTTTATATACATGCACCTCTGTATGTTTGCAGGGATCATGGGTTTTGTTCAGACTAGAGGAGTATTTTACACACGTGCACTTTTTTGCCATAATTTTTCTGGTTCAGGAGGCCAGGTCCCACTGCTTGTTTCCATTCCTTCCTCTGATGGCATCCCAGGTGAACTCCTATTGAAATAGATGGGATTTTTTTCAAGCTTAAGTTACTCCAAAAGAACGAATGGGTTTGTCTATGTTTCTTTTTCAGCAGACCCGTCTGGCACCAGAGTGCTGCCAGACTGATGACACAACATCAGTCTGAAACATCTGAAACATCAAGAGTCACTGAGAAGTTGAGTCATTTTTTGTCCTTTTCTAAATGGGGTGCTATGACAAGCAGAGAAATAAGGGAAAAGGTGCAGTAACTGAGGTGCCCTTTGGAGAGTAAAAGGGTTGGCTTGACTCTCTCTGTCTCACCACTTTATTAATGATATTTTCCCCTACAGAGGATTTACACACCTGGTCTCAAGGTGGAGGAGGTGACACGGTTTTGGGTGGCCACTTTGCATCTCTTTTGGACAATGAGCTTCGTAAGGAATCACTTCTCCAGCTGCAGTGCAAAATCTCTCTTCTTTTCGTGACCTCACATACCAGATAAGGCTTGTCATACTGCTCCCCTTTGCCATTCTCTGCCTAACAAGAACCCAAGGGGAGATCCTGCTAGCCACAGACATCATAGCTTCCCTTCGTTCCAGAGGGGTGAGGACTTTGTACATGATGCACAGAAGTGGCAGGTGTCAGTACTCAGACAGGCTTTGTGGCTAAAATACTGGTTGAGTATGCTGTACACATGCGTGCAAGGGTGGCTGCCGCCTCAGATCTCAAAAACAAGGCCAGGGTTTGCTTCCAGACCACCCTGGGACAGGGTTCATCAGGGAGCCCTGGATCAATCACATCAGTTCCTTCCTGGCAAAGACCTGGACCCTGATCGCACAAGGATGCTCAGTGCAGACAGTGCCCAGCATAGGCTTATGTACTCAATGTACTATGACTAGTACATAATTATGCTGCTGAGGCCCCCAGTCTTGAGTGTTGGGGCCCCTCTCTCTGGATTGTATAATTTTGGCTCATGGGTGTATAATTTTGGAAAGGATGCAGGGAGGCAGAGGGTTGGAGGACCACAGTAGCTCCCCTTCAGACCTGTCTCAGCCTCCGTGCAGTGGAGAGATCCCACCTGCATGAAGGGGCCGTGGGAGCATGAACAGAGGAGAAGGGAAAAAGGGTAATGAGAGGAGCGTTTGGTGAGGCAGCACATGTTCAAATCCCAAACGGCTCTTTGCACCCGCAGGGCTGGTATGTTGCTCGTTGAACCGGGCTGCTAATTTCCAAATTGATACTTACTCTAATCCTCTCCCTGAAGGCGCCATTATGGTGCATTCAGTAATGGGCTGCTATTTGGGCTTTTTGCAGGGGGCAGGAGAGGGAAGAGGAACATTTTGGGGAGAGCATGTGGCTGTTGGAACAAATCAACATCGCGATGCTCCTTCCCCAATTTGCAAAGCGATTAGACTGTTTTAGAGCTACTCACACTCCTTTGCTTTGTCTATAGCCTTGTTTTGGGGAGGAATTTTATGGAGTTTTACTGCCTCATATAACACTTATCCCCGGCAATCAATATTGATTTTAACATAACATTTTGTTTTAAGACTCCTTTTGTTGTTTTGCATTCACTACGCATGTTAATAAGGTTTATAAAATCCATAATATTTTTTCGTTTCATGAAATCTTATTGGGATAATTACCTTACTCTGTTGACAGATAGTTGTGCCTGAGTTATATAAAAAAGCAGATATTATTATCAGCTTTCCTTTCATTGCTTGAAGGATGCTTTCCTACTTTGGTATGTGTTCAGTGTATGAATATATAGTAAATACTGATACATATTTATGCAGTCTAACCTGAGTTACATTTTTCCCGTAGAAAGGAAACCCCAAAGTGCCACCCAGTACTTTCAAATAGAATGACCTTTGCTGTAAATAGAAAATCAAACAAAGGAATGGCTAAGTCTTCAGGACAGGGCATGTACTACATGTTTTTCTTCTCTATCTATCTATACCTGGCAGAGAGCAGAAATGACTGACAAGCTCTTGAGATGTCAAGGGAAGAGCATTACTGGGAAAATCCTTCCCAGCAAGGTCACTGTCACACCATTACCTCTAGGAGATTTGACCCTCCTGCTTTCAGGACATGCCTGCCAGGCTGAGCATCTTGTTTCTGCTTTGCTCTGCTCACACATCAGGCTACATCTAAAATGACATTTCCTGTCAATTCTGATATCCCTCAACTACCACCAAAGCCATGCAAACTGCCCAGTCCCTACAGGCATCAGCCCTTGGCTGTCTGCTGCCTTTTTTCCTGTACAAGGCATCAAGAAGTCCTAGACTCCTTCTGCCTTCCAGGAGCTGGACTCGAAATCTCATGTCTCTTCTAGGTCAGATGGAGAAGTGTTGAGGTAAGAAATTTTGGCCCTAGAGTGACTCTGCCTTAGCCAGCATATATAACTATTTTTCAAACTCTCTGCATAAAAAGGGAAGACTGGTAGATGTGCAAGGGAAGCAGAGTTGAGTCCGTTACAGGAGTTGGACAGCTGTAAATTGAGATGATAGATCAGTGAACGACTGTGCCTGATAGCCTTAAGGCTTTCCCTAATTGCCCTTGTGGAAGGAGACAAATCTAGGGCCAGGTGCTAAAAGAGCACCACCAAGTTCAGTGCACATGGTGACACAATCCATAGTCAAACATATGATTATTTCTCCTTTCTCTTTTCCTGGTTGATATCTGCAGACAGTCATCTCCTAATGTTTGAGACTACTAGATTCATTGCTGATGGAGATTGCTATTAGAAATGTAGCACTTCGGAGAGATTAATGCTTACTTTTCATCTGACCTGGAATCCCTCACAAAGTGTGTCTGTTGTCTACCACAGAGCATGCTGAACCTACAGATGGCTTTGATTTCTAGACTTTCAGGGACACACAGTGAGATAGAAATGTATAAATACGTGTAGATGGTCCCCCCGCCTGCATTTTTTTTTATTTTTGGAAATTCCTTAGGAAACAAACTTTGTTTAAACCTTCACAGGATGCTATATTATATATCTATGCTCCAGCTGACTGTTGCCATGCACTTGCCTCTCAGTCATTACCCACGGCTTTTTGGTAGCAGATAACCCCTGTGCAGAAATAGTCAGTAACACTGTGAATAGGTACAGCATAACCAAATGCTTCCAGATTTTACAGTGGCCAAAAGAAGGGCCAAGCTTTTTCTCAGGCCTGATCTCTGAAGACCTGGGCACCCGTCACTGAGGGTCTGATTTGCACTGGTGGTGGTGGGAACTACCAGCTGCAATCAAAATAACTTGCAAGACTGCATGAAAGTCTTTGATGTCACATAGACTTCTGAGACTTGCTCTGGAAAACATAAGGAAAGAGAAGGTAAGGAGAAAGGGAGCTTGGATTCTCTGTCTTATATAGAAAAGACTTTCCAGAACTCTTAGGCGAGATGATACAAAGCTCTCCTTGTCATGCTCAGCCAGGTAGAAAAAGAGACACAAGATGCAGCAAAGCTCTTGCAAGTGCCTTAAGCACTGAGCGATATCAGAACACCTGGTCTCATGTTTATGCTGGACTGCAAACAGGACTAGAAATAACTCAAAGCTGCACAGCTGAGCAGAGGGCTGTGTCCATCAGAGCCCATCGCCATTCCCTACCACAAAGCCAGGCAGGGCTGGGAAGTTTATCACATCATTTATTGATGGCCTGACATGTCTGAGTGACTAGGAAGCATAGACCTAGCCATCATGCTACCCCAAGTTACTGTTGGATACGCTACCTGTCCTCACAGCTGGGAAATCTGGGGAGGAGTTTCTTTTAGCTGCATTAAAATAGGTGCAGATGGCAAAGCCAGCTGCTTGTTCGCTTGCTCTTGTTGGCACTGTAACAACAGCTCTCGGTCAATTAACAGTTATTGCTGTATGGCTGCTGGTTTTCTCAGGTTGACACTGCCACACACACACATGCAATGGCCATGCTGAGTTGGAGTGAAGCATTGGAGGCTGGATGAGAACTGATTCTCAGATGGCAAATCCAGAAAAGTGCTGTGGGCATTAGTGACAGAAGATGTTTCTACAGGGCCATCACTGCTGTTTTCCAAAGTGCAGCAATGCTTTAATGGGATGGTTCAAGTGATGATGGTTCACCAAGTCTCCCTGATATGGGAGACGCAAAAAGCCATAGGAACTGAGCTAAGCAGCTCAGTATCCTATAAAGCAGCGTCACGAAGGGCAGGTAGCTACTCAGAGCTCATCATTACATAGCTGCTCTGGCTCATCATTACAGCCAGCTGTTGTTCTGTGGGAAGAAAATTTTGGTGGCAACTCTGTAAAAGTATGTTTTAAGGAGGCTAGGAGATAGAGGGATGGAGTAGGAGTAGTCACACTGAGTAATAAGGCAGCCTTGAGATTTCTGAGTCTCAAGCACAGTGCCTTTGTTCAGCATATTTCAGGGATTCAAGGACTCAGGTCCATCACAACAACCACTGTTAAAAAGAAAGAAAAAAAAAAGGAGAAGACTCATTCTGAAACATGTTGTTAAAGACTGAGGAAAGAAAGAGGAAGGAAAAGTCAGTTAAGTTTTCACTTCTTTACCAATACTTTTCCTATAATCATTTGCCTGCTCTCTTTGCCAGTCTTTTAGGAAGTTGCAAAGGGAATAATTGATCTTTCTTTTCTCTTTTTAAATTTTTTTTTTCCTGAGGAAAGAGGGGAGAAGAATTACTTAGAAGGGCCTGAAGATAAGGATAAAGCTGGATTCTACTTCTTCTAGAAAAACACAACAACAAGTGGAAAAACAAATGTATGTATAAAGAGAGGAGAAGACACAAGACCAACAACAACCAGATGATGTAGCTTTCTGCTGGGAAACCTGACTATCCCTGAGGAATGGTGGAGAAAGTACCAGCGACATTGCGTTCACTTATGAAACAGGTAATACCATGATAAGGACAGTCATCAAAATGAGAGTTATTTAATTTTTAAATTAATCTAAGAGATTGTGAGATACTCTGGTATCAGGGTGTACCTTTGAGAAGGTGAGACGGGTGAGATTTTCCCAGAAAAGACTGTATGGATATCTCATGGTATGGGCAATTTAAAAATTTCTCTTGAAAGTCTGTTCTAATTTGCCTGTGCGGAATTTGTTTGTTTCATGACACAAGAGCCAAAGGAAAAAAAAAAAAGAAAAAAAAAGAAAAAAAAAACAGCTCCAGTGGTGATTAAACTTGATAAACAAAGCTCAAGTCATAAATACCAAAAGCAACATTCAGTGCTTATGTCCAGTGGCAATCTAGAGCATATTGGAAGTGCCATAGCTGACTAATTGGCCCTCTGTAGTGTAGGCACCTTCTGAACTCAGGAGGGAATTCTCCATGCAGAGGTCAGGAAGAACTCCAAAACATCCCCCACTAAATGTCGCTGCATGATGGCATGTTAATGAGCAACAACTATGTGCATTTTGTCAAGCTTTCCAAATAAGTGAAGACAATATGACACTAGAAAGAAGAGAATGATACTAAGGCATTTCATAATGGTAATAAATCTTCCTCCTCCAAAAGTTAATAACTGCAATCAGGAAAAAATGAGACATTTAAGCACAGATAGCTGTCATAAAAGTATATCTAAACTTCCAGAGGATTTTAAGGAAGGCTGCAAGTCATCACTAACAGATACTGTATGAAATAAAGGGTTAACAGAAAGCCAGAAATGCTGATTTTTAGTGTCCATTGATTTGTTTTTCAATGTGATCTGGAGGACGTTCCATAATTAGACAAGCACTGGATTGGAAACCTTCTCGCTGAAACTTTCCCATCAGCAGATGGAGCAGGGGAGTCCTCTGGAAGAAGGATCAACAGTAGGACGCATGCCAAGCTAATAGCCATCACACGCTCTCCTTCATTTAAACGAGCAGCCCCACTGTCTGGAGCTGGGTGACCTTTACGGGAGTTTTCTAGCCCATGACATGAGGCTTTCGTCCACTCACCAACCTGTGCAGACCTATGAAACGACCTGAATTACAGAGAGGTGGGCCCATATATCCCTGCAGATGGTAATAGTACCCAAGGGCAGAAAAGGTCTCTACCCTCTTTATGTGATCCTCCTTATCCCCTTTGCATTTCACTCATAACCTTTGGGGGAAACTTCTTGAGAGAAATACCATGTATGATTGGTTATTTACTTGGACACAGTTATTTAACAGGACATGGACACAGTAAAACCATCCTGGTTTCACTCATCTAGAGCACTAGAATGTGTTCACAGAAGCACAATACAGCTGTATGCCTACACTATCTCGTAACATATCAGAAGCCTCACAGCCCTTTGCTCCACCATGGAAAAGCTCCTCCATGCACCACAAGGCATCTGGATTTTTCCTATCAAATTATGCGAGAGGAAAAAAAAGATTACAGAGAGACTCACTGAAGGCCACAGCATTCAAAACAGGAATGGGACCTTCTACTTGGGATTTCCTTCTCAGTCTTCTCTGTTGGCTTCTCAAAAAACAGACAGGTTAAAAAAATTGCCCAAGGAAACAGGAAACTGGGTTCCTGGCAATACATGCCTGGAATTTAAATTTACCCTTGGAACAATGTAAGCATTTACTTAGCTGCACTGAGATTTTTGCTCTTTTTCACTTTCTCTCTTCTACTGAGAGTCTCAAGGGAGAGCATCAGAGATGCAACCATTGCAGCCAACTCTACCAAGTGAAAGCCTGAGGACACTTAGACACTGGGTAGGTTTTAAAATGGAGTGAGACAGAGGTCTTGATGTAGCATCCTTGGGCAGAATAAGCAATGATGAGATTTGTGATGGCCACTGATGATTCATGTTCCCCATATTTGGCTCTCCAAGCAGGGCAGCAATATTCATGAATGTTCCTTGTGCTTTTTTTGCCAAGGAAGTGAGAAGATGAAAGCAGATGCCAGCCTGTCTCAGCCTGACCAGCTCTAGCCTAAGGTTTCTGCAGTGAAATCCCTTGAGCAGCAGGAATGATATAAATCAACACTGTGGCAAAAGTCGCAGGGAAACTGAGGCTCAAGAAAATCATGGTGTCTTTATCCTAGTGTCAGTGCATCTCACCAGGGCTTGCTGAGCCTGCCTGTGCAGAGCTGTGCATGGCGTTCTCTCGAGTTCTCTAAGGCCAGATAGTTAGTCCTGCCTCAGAGCACTATATGTGGTCATCTGAGTGATATACATCCATACGGAGCTGGAGGGGAGCAGGATTGGGGCAGACTGAGGAAGCAGAGCAGGAGGAATGGAGGATACGATGGGTCCATTGCCCACTTCCAGACCAAACACATTGCAGGAACTATAGCTCAAAGCACAGCTCAAACCTATTCTACAGACAGGTACTGAAGAAACCTCCTCTTACCTTACCTTAGAAAGAAAATAAAACCAAAAAACCCTCCTTCCCTTGAAGTTAAAAATCTGCCAATTTATAAGCGCTAACTATTATTTCAATTTTTCTCTTTGGTGGTTAGAAAGTGCTAATATTTTTGGCTCTGTCCCAGCTGACCTGACCTTTTCAACATCCTATATCACATGAAAACACTCTTGTAGATCAAAGCTGGTGATAGTGTCATAAAAAAGCATAGAGAGGGAGGGAGGTGAGGGACTGGGAGGGAAGGGAAAGGAATGATTAAACAAAGCAATAGCCAGGCACCCACATAAAAATCTATCTAGGTGATGAAGCTGCAATAAATGTGGCACATCAGAGCTTTCATATAAATGGTTGAGGTAAAATATCTCTCTAAATATATATATATATATATTTACATGAAAGAGTAGTTTAAAAATTACTCAGAGACCACAATCCACCCAACACCAAAAGAAAAAAAAATGACTGAGGTGTAACATGTTATTGATTTTTTATAAGTCAGGGTCAAATTTATTGAAGAGAAAAGTTCATTATTTAGTAATCCCACAGCTCAGTCCGCTCTGTTGGCCATTAACCCTCAACAGTTCCCATGATAAACTCCCTGTGAACTCTCTCAGCATGTTGCCTCAATGAACTGCAGATGAATTTTGCTGAATGCTCATTTGGCCTCACCTGGATATTCATTGTGCCTTTTGCTGACGCAGATCTCAGCTCACCTGGGTTTCGGGTTTATCAACACACAGCTGTGTCCCTGCCCACCTTGTCACCCACACAATGACACTTCCAAGAAATCACCCTCCAAGTCATAGCTCAGCTGTGAGCCCTCTGTGGGCCCCATCTCTAAGAGAAGAGGAAAATGAGGACTGAGCAAAGAGGTGCATGCATAAAACGTGCCAACTCCCATAATTTTGGTTGAGAATTTCTATTGGCAATTTGCAAAGTATGTATACATGGAAAAAAAAAGTATGCATCATAGCATTATTGTCACTGGGTGGTCATGTATGGCTGCAGAGGCACATGCAAAGCACAATTACATGCAGTTCTGCACTCTGAACCTACAGGTGGACGTGAAGCTCCTCAGGAGTTAACAGTCCTACCCTCAGCCACAGTTCCTGTGCTTGTGTGTTGCTGCAGCCTTACAGAAGTGTCTCTCAATGCTTTTCTAACCCAGCCCAGCCAGTTCTGTTTATCAAGTCACGTACTGTGGGGAGTGCTGTGGCATGAGGGTCAGGAAAAAATAGGGGTAAGTGCCACCATCCCTCTCTGACAGAATTTTTCACCCACCTTGCAAGGGTGGAAAGCTCTGCTCTTGGTAAAGCTTCCCTGGGAATAAGACAAGGGAAGTGGAATTATAAAAAAAGCAGTGTTGTGAAATTATGAGGGGAGGAAAAATATATTTGCCCTGAATGTGAAATCTATCTTGCTAAGTCATTTGATAGAGTAGATGAATTGTTCATCCGAGTCAGGTTGAAATACAGAGTGTGAAGGAAAGAAATAATTGAAACCAGCCATCGTAAACATTCAGGGTAAGGGAAATCATGCGTTCAGGAAAGGTCCTAATCATCCAGTGACCATGAGGCAGGTTACAAAACACAGGGCAGCGTCATGGAAAAGGAGCTATTGCTTCACTTATCACTTCACTCCACTTCTTGTAAATCATTGCGTTTTCTGCATCCCCACTTCTCAGAGACACCAGCTCTGCTTCCTTTCATGTTGATGCAACGCGATGAAGGCCCATAGAGAGGGAAGGAAGTAATAAGGGGGGAAACAGACACAGGTGGGTAGTCAAAAGGTCATTGATATCAAGTTATAGTTAATCAGCTGCAATACAGGTTGCACTAGAAGAGGAGAGCACACCAGTTGCTGAGTCTCAGCTGGTGGCGACCAGTGTAAATATGCATAGGAAATTTTCTGTGTGGGAAGCCAATTGGCAAGGGACCCCCCTCCCCATTACTCTGCGAGTGCAGGATGCAAGAAAGTAAAGATCATGAGCATTGGAGCTATACCATGGTCTCACAGATGTACAGCTGAGTGAGGTGCAAACCACTTTTACCCTGCAGAAGACTTACCTGCTTCTCCCGGATGCACCCCCAGAGAGCCAGGGAGCAGAACGGGTTGAAAACAGTCCCAGTCATACAGGTTGCAGACACATTATCCTCCATAACAGGGAATCCTGCTTAGCTGTTAATGAAAGGAGGATGGAGAGGAGTCCTCCAAGGTGCTTGCCAAGGAGGGCTCGGATCAGTGGGTGACTCTGCTGATAAGCTTAAAAACACCTGGATCTGTGTGGGCTAAGGAAGTTATTATGCAGTGTTAAGAAGCCTGTCCTTTTGCTAGGCAGTATCATCTCCACCAAAAATTCATAACATGATGTTATTCCATAGTCCATCTATCTCCATGCACCTAAAGGATAAGCCACGTGCAAGAAACTGCAACTTGAATTCATCATTTCATTATTGCCAGAAAAAGAAAACACAAATGCAGAGTGAGAGAAGTACCATCGTACACCTCATATAACCAATCCTTATCAAGAAGGAGCAATAAATTTATTTTGTAAATAATATGTCTTATAAATACACCATCTCCATGACCTCTGATGGTCCTGAAGGTTTTAAAGTTGCGTTTCTTGATCTCATTTAATGTTCCTCTCTGCACTGAGAAAGCAAGAGATCAGGGCAGTGAGGGCAAGAAATTCCACTCAATGGGGAGACCTCCAGTCTGGGGGACATGCTACAGTCTTAGGGACATGTCACAACACACAGAAATCCTCTAGATCTGACCAGCTAAATAGATCAAGGTGATGTAGAAGACTCTGCTTTCACCCTCATCTTTCCCATTCCCTAGCTGGTGTGGAGGGGAAGAAAGCAAAACAGAGCCAGACAGGAAAAAAACACCACCAAGTGGCCTCTATGCTTTAATAAAGCACCATGTCATGTCTAAAAAAAAATGACTCTCCCCAGGGCAATGAACTCACTTCCTAAGCACCTGCCAGGAGGCTTCACAGTTTTAAACAAAAAAAAAAAAAAAAAAAAAAAAAAAAGGAGGACTTGGTGTTTGGAGTTTATTTATTTATGCACTGGTTAATTCTGAGCCCCATACTCGTATGTGAAAAAGCCTCCGGGAAAAACTGGGTACAAACAACTATTTCAGCTGCTTTCCGTGACAGGTTGGTGCTTCATCTGGCCAACATGCACAGGAAGGCAAGAAATCAGCTTACGGCAGCATCGCACCTCCCACACACGATCCCTCCAAGCAGCTGCAAAGTGAGGGGCAGGAGTGTCCCCAGGAAGAGGGACTGGCACGACGGGCCCCCTTCCTGCCCCTGGGGTGTCTGAGCAGCCGTTTCCAACCTCACTTCGTGCTGAAGGGTGCTGATTGTAGCGTCTGCTGCCAGGATGGGAATCTTCATGGCTGCAGAAAATAATGTGCTTAGAGCTGTAGCTCATATTTCAGAAAAAGAGAAAGTCAGTGCAGCTATAAAAATGAATAGGAGTGGGACTGAGTTTTCCTAAAAGTGACATTTCTTTAAACCCTCATGAGAGTATTTACTGTTTTCTTTGTGGAGACATCTCTTGATCTGCCGCACTTGCTTCTCAGCATTGCCAAAGCCATTGGGTGCCACAATGCGTACTGGCCAGGGACTACCTCTGTCCTGGTGTTTTCTTCCATTCCCAAGCCACCTGTGGTTTTCCCAGGCTGTTTCCAGAGGGTTTGAGGTATCCACAGATAGAGTTGGTAAGGCGGCAATATGGATGCTCTGTGCATCGTGCTCAAGAACCAGTCCTTGCTGCCATGGGTTTCTTTTGACATCAGTGAGTTGACACCTGAATAGGACCAGGTCCTTTCCATGTGCCCCAGCTTGACAAGTTAATAGAGCTTTGCCACTCTGCACAGACACTTCAGATATTCAGGCCTGTGAATCACTTTATCCAGGTCACTTGCCTTTTAGGCCTGACAGAGGCCAGCACAGCTTTTCCTCTGCCCGCAAGCAGTGACTGCATTTGTAGCTGTCTCCCAGGGTGAAAGGAAAAGATTTAACCTCCTCTTACTGATTCTGGAGTCAGCGAACTCAAGCAGGTCCTGGAAAGATCTCGGGGATAAGAAAAGGATATGCAAATATGGGTGACAGCCAGAACTCCAGCTGATGAGCTTTGCA
The DNA here is from genome assembly GCF_059628265.1 of Tinamus guttatus. NCBI lineage: Eukaryota > Metazoa > Chordata > Aves > Tinamiformes > Tinamidae > Tinamus > Tinamus guttatus. The sequence continues at coordinate 4,587,613 of NW_028288752.1, forward strand.
AAGAGAAAGCTGTCTGCTCTTTGGGCTTTTGGACTCAAGGAATAACAGGATTCCATGTTTGGAAGCAGACTCTGGACATACTTTACTGAGAACTAAGGTATGCACTTTCATCAAGGGACATTGGTCCATGGAACGACTCAAAGGCCCCAAATAATTTCATGTTACCTCAACTTTAATGATTTGTAGAGTATGATGCACTGTTTTTAAGCCACAGATAACCAGCTGTGGCTACCTACCACATATCTGAGCCACTAATGAGTATTATTTTGTTTGCAGGCAGCAACACAACACAAAATAAAGGATGTGTCTTTGCATGTGCTAGACAAAAGCCACCTTGCTCCTTTCCAGGTCACACCTATGGTGCTTGTAGAAGCTTTCACCAACTCATTGCTCTGTATCAGTTTTTTAAGAATTAGTAAATCAACACATCCCTATGTCATAGCAGGAGCTTGTTATCCTTTAAATCTGCTTTGACAGAAGGTATGGATCGGAGATTAAATAGTATTAAGAGGCGAGATTTGCGGCCCTTGTAAAATCCATGATTTTTGTCCACAGGTATGGGAAGAGACTCTTTTCCAAGCCAACCCTTATTAAGTTCTTCTACTGACTGCTAGTTAAATATTTTCTGGTAATGACTCAGAATAAACACTTAAATCTTCAACAGCATATTGAATAACATTTTTCTAAGGAACATAAATAAAGCAGATCCAAAGCCATCTGCCCACAATCACAGACTGTTTATGTTTCAAGACTGGGTCCAGTGCAGTTTTAGATGAAATGGTGCAGGGAAATGCATTGGAAATGGAAGTTTCTCCACAACTCACCAGAATTGGAGGGATGCTGCCTTCTCATAGCAGATGCAGACACCAGCACACCATTGGGTAGGAAAAGACACAGTGTCCAAAACGTCAGTGTAAGATATTGTAGGATTTTGTGCAGTGGACAAAAAAACACCTTGATGTTTTACCCTCTGTCACAAAGGTTAAAATACAGCTGAAAGGAGATGCTGATTTCCAGCCCAGTGAACAGACAGAGAAGATAACTTTTTCCCAACCCATCTTGGGCAATCAAGTAAATTTACAGCCAAGCACCCACCAGCCAACTAACTGGTTTGTGTAACTCTTTTTTTTTTTTTTTTACTACTTTCATAGACAGGCAATTGATACCTAAAATGACTGAGTGAGAAGACCTTGATTGCAGCAACATCTTACAGTCCTCTCTCATCTAGATGGTGGAGGGGGCAATAGAAGGTTCAAGTCACTTCACCATAATTTTACTTGGGCTTTCAGCTCTTTGGAGAGAAGGAAACCCTTGTCTAATGTGCAGTACATTGTAAAATGGAGCAGTTGTTGTTTAGAAGAGCGTGATGCTGCTGCGGTACAAATAGTTAAAAATATAAAGTAACTCAAGAAAGAATCCTTATGCTGAAAATGGCTAAATGTACATTCTGTGGCACAGTATTTGTATCCACAATCCTTGACCAACTGATTTTGGCTCATAAAGTGTCTTAGATTACCGTAAAGTATCTTCAAATCCTGTGTCATGGCTGTCAGGCAGATGGAGAGACTTTCCTTCCTCCAGCCAGAGCGGTGCTGGGCAGTAACCCAGCACTTGGCAAATCTGGTCTGTTCCAATGTGGAAGCACATTAGAGCATTTCTCTTACTGGGAAGTTTGCTAATTATTACAGGGAATAAAATGACATGGTCATTGGCTGAATTGGTTCCTTGGAGAAGGTTTGAAAATAATTGGCATTTGTTTGCTTTCCAGGAACAAGTGGATGATCTAGAAAGTTCTGAAGACATTTTCTATTTTTTTCCCATAGCTTTGCTTTTGTCAATGGTCTTTTTATGGATGGATGTTAGAGAAGCACTCCCCAAATGATAGCTGTGATTTGCAGTCATGGTTTCTTAGAGACGGAGAGGGCCACTATAGAGGAAGATGCTGAGTGAAGAGGATAGAAGCTGGAATAGGAAGACATGAAGATGATGAAAGGCCTTACAGAAAATAAGTCTGGATAATCCATAGCTCTCTTATTTTTGAGGAATATTTGTCTAGTCAGGTTTCCAGCTCCCAAGGATGGAGTTCCCTCCCTTCCCCTAGGCATTCTGCTCCAACCCTCTGTCTATTCCAAAACCCCAGATTAGCATTTTTCTGAATACTTTGCCAAGCAGGTTTCGTGCTTCTGTAATATCTGGCTCCAATTCAGTCAAAAATTTCATGTGACTAACCTTCCTGGTGATGTTATGTTGTGGTTTTTTCTCCCCTTCTTGGATTGAACGAAGAAGCCAAGGGGAAAGGCAAATTGCAGAAGAAAAAGAAAGTGATGGAATTTCTCCAAAGCTCAAAACAAATTAAAAATGCTTGGGTTTGAATTCTGGGCATAGATTCAGGATGACTCTGAATTTATTTAAACTGGGTGGCCCATTTCTATGTTCATTAGGACTGCTACACTAATGAAAGCTTAAGGAGAAATGCACGAGAACAAATGCTGGGAAAGTCTTTTACGATCTAATGACACGACACTTAATTTCCATAGTAAATGCCTAATGTTTAACGAGTATTTTATTCTTTTCCCATTTACATATTTATAGTTAACTTTTGTAGCTGATCGTGAGTAATTAGCCGTCTGCTTAAAGCAAGCCCATGAACTACGCAGCCACATGATCATTCCAATGATGGCAACAAAAGTTCTTTTTGGGAAATAAGCTAGTCATAGTTAGCTTGAAAGAAAGTCAGGAAGAGCAAAGGATTACGTAATAAGGGAGAAAAACTACGACAAAAGCAAACTGGATTGACTGTGGTCTCACATGTCAAATCCATCGCCTGTACAATTGACCCATGGCTGTGGTCACCACAGAAACCCCACAAGAGGACTCTGAACGTTGGAGCAACAAATCTTTCTTCTACAACAGAAGAGAAGAGTTATTGTGAAGCTATGGAAGGTGTCAGGTTGCTAGGCTTTCTAAAGAGAAAGACCCCAAACTGTCAAACTACTGCAAGGCACCAGAATATATGATATTTTGTCTGTCATTCAGCCATGTCCATATATGACTTCATCAACCTTTTCCAAAAATAAACAAGAAGAAGCCCTAGAATTCAAGATGCATCTTTTCTCATTGAAAGTCTTCTTACAAGTGTGGAGGGGAAAAAGAAGTCTTCATCGAAATTCATTGAGATTAAAGGGATTTTTGTGATTGACCTTAAAACCTTAAAAGCCTTAAAACCTTAAAAGCCTGAGGAAAATCCTAAGACACACTGTAGTTTCTCTGTTTGCAGTCAGTGATCCCTCTGATGAAATAAGAAGAGAAATTAAGGGTTATAACAAAGTGTAATGAAGGCGCTTGCAAGAAATGTTTGCTAAAACGCACCTTGAATCTAATTTCTGATCAGCCCTAGAGGAAAGGCCAAGTCAATGTCGAGGAATGGAACTGAGCTTCTAGGAAGATATTAACAAAGTCATTTATTGTGTTTGTCCATAACTTTGTTACCAAATACAATAATTGGATATTTAACCTTTAATTTGATAGGGTAAGCTATAGTCATTCTCCTCTTTTTCTAAAGCATTGCATATGGTTGAACTGCATAAGTAATGGCAAACACAGTTTAGAAATATACACAAAGCCTGGATGTGCATCTGTTCCAGGTATCTGTCACTGAGCATAAGACCAGTGAATCAGATCCCCCTAAACGCCCACTAATCACCACAGATACGAAGAGAGTCAGATGATGGTAACCAAGTTTAGCACATGAGCTCATGTTTCCCAGTATCTAACTGGATGCTGTTCCTTCTGATCTGAATTAGTGTCTTCCCCTTTAGCATCACTACAGCGCATAGAGCAAAATGCTCTGAATGACAGGGAAAAGATATCTCCTTGCTTGGAGACATCTCATTCAGACATCACATGAGAAAGGTGAAGGAAGAGCACACTAAAGGTCAACAGATCCAGTGAGGCATATTTTGTCTCCTATTGAATTCTCCCTTGCCCATCCTGTTTAACCACCTTTTGAAGGGTATGTTACTCTCAACGGACATAGAGGTCTGCTTTCCTATGTTCCTAAACTGCTCCAGTGACTGGAAATCTTATTCTGCTCCCCATTATCCGTGACTACTTTCAGCATGAGAGTTTGTACACACTGCATCTGCTGCAAAGCAGAATTAAGTCAGTAGGAGATTTCGTATCCATCCCAGTGGGCTTATATATTTCTCCATGTTGTCTCTGATCATGCTTCTCCATGGTCCCTTCCCAAATATTTCTTTGAAAGAAACTGCAATATTGTTCAGCCCCTTAGGACCCATAGGGATATTAAGTTGAGGGAGTGAAGGAGAGCACTTACAAGAGGTATTGATGAATAGAAGAGAGCAAATCTGGCACGAGAACTGCATGTTCTTCTCTAGATAATGACCTCTAGGACAGCCTCAACTCAAGTTCTGGACATACAGCAAAGGAGGTGTAAGTGCTACATTTTCTAATCCTCAGTTGCACAGCACCAAGGTCGTTCAGGAGATCATAAAGCCACTAAAATTGCAGGTCTGTGGCTTCTTAATGTGTCTAGATTAAAGATTTTGTAATTAAAAAAGGAAAAAAAAGTCCCAGATTCATCCAGTGTTTTCCCCAAATTCATCTAGTAGAGAGGCTCAGCAGACCCTTTCTCAATGGCCCGCAGTCTGTGTAACATTTATTCTACCTCTCTGGGGCTTGAGTCAAGAACCTGGTCCCACCCAGTGACCGGGTCTTTTGATGAAACACATGTCAGAGTCCAGTATCAGATGGGGTCAAGCAGGTCGTCACAGAGACAGAAGATACACCAGATTAGGTGTACCAGAGCGCAAGGGAGGAGGAAGGGGTGGATGGAAGTGAACAGAAAGCCTCAAAAGATCCAGAGTGATGAGATCATCATCAAGTGACTTCTTGTTGCTTACTGCTCAACTTCCCTCCATGTGAACATCGACCATATGAGGACAGCACCATAGATCACATCGCTTGGATGAAGGCCATTGAAGGCAAATATTTAATCATGCCACGAAGAGTCGCAGCTGCGCAGCTAGGGCCACAGGGAAGACCAAGACACTTTTCTTGTGGAGCTCCAGATCCTGCATGGCTCTGAGGAAGAAAAAAAGTATTTACATGCATAAAACAGAAGAGCTCTTGGAAGTGACAGCATGCCATCCAGATCTCTCAAACTTTTCAGTTTGCTGTATTGCGAGGTCCTTACTGGTGCCATTAAGTTGGTGACTTTATAAACACGTAGAAAGGAGAACTTGAGGAAAGTACAAATGAGTTTCACCTCAATTTTAATGACTGTAATTTTCCCTCCTAACAGTAATTTCTGTAATTAATGGCTGCATTCTTCTATTGTCGCAGTATTTGGAGATGACATGAAAAGAGCAAGTGTTTTTGTTTCAGTGACAAAAGAAGAAGATTAGCTGGTTGAATGCTGATAGGAAGTGTTTGGTGGGAGGAATAAGCAAGGAAGGATTGATAACGAGTTTAGTGATATTGTTTCTTTGCTGTATTATCTCTATTTTACTGGAAGGGAACTGCAGCAAGAGCAACGATCTGATGGGATACCAAAAGCTCCTTCAAGTGATTTTAAGGGTCTTGGCTCAAACCTCAGTTCTTCCCAGACTTCACTACTGGTCACTTTACCTCTTTCCTTGGTCACCATCCCATTGGTAGAAAGAAGCAGCTCTTCTTTCCTACATCCTTTAAAGGTCTCAGAAGGACACATGGTCTCTGCATGGTTTGCACCAAAACTTGGCCAATGGGAATCCCAGCAGGATTTTCTTTCCTTTCAGATGAAATCTCCAAGACAATCTGACAGTAATAATAATAACTAATAATAACAGTAATAATAATATTCTTCAGCTTCTTGGAATCCAGCCCTGTTATGAAAGAGTTATATGTCCCACAACAGTCAGCACTCCCCAGATGACGCTATTTGAAACGAGTTTCTGGTATCAAGCAATTTCCAAAGATGGAGGTATCCCCCATGCAGCTGGCTTCCTGGCTAGCACTGCTAACATAAGGACTGACTTCCTTTCTTTCCTATAGAGGTTTGTTGTTACAAAACCTTAATGAGCAATTGGACTCTGCTGTCACACCCAGGTCAGATGGTTATTTAGGTGAACAGTGAACCTGACAGGAGTTACCTTCTGGATTCAACTGACCAGGGTCTCACTGGATGTTTCCAGTCTAAATTAACTTGTCTCCAAAGACTATCTCATGACTTTGTTTCTGAGGCTAGAGGGCAGGGAGATAATAAAATCCAGACTTCACCTGCAACATTTCCAGAGAGAAGCAATGACTTCATACATATCCGGTCCCAGCATGGGGCCATCAACTCATGTAGGTCTCTCTGGAAGCACACTGGGATTTTCTGTATATAGTATATTCAATAACACATTTTCCTGGGAGGGAAGAAGGTGAGTTTCACCTCAGGAAGGTGATTTTTTCCCTTTCTCCTTGCTAACAGACTTTGTTAGTTTATAGTCCTCTACTCAGGCTTTGCCAACAAGGGAGGATGTTCACGACTACACGTCATTTCTCTTCCCACTCTGGGAGCAGGGATTTGCATCTATGCTTTTTGTGTCTCCTGTAGATATACCAGAAAACTGACCCCAGCCTTTTACCCTGCTAAGCTATACCCATCAGGAAGGCCACAGAAGATTGTTTTCCAGTCATGTTTTCCATCTCTCTCTCCCTGCCTTTTACTGCCATATGTTTGTTTGAAGCATAAATAGGAACGGGAAGCATCTTAGTACTGCATTAGCAACAGAGTCCTTTCCCTGGTGCCCAGAAGCTAGTCTTAGGGGGAAAAAAAATTAACAGTTTCCTACCTTAAAAATAGGTTGTGTGGTGTTTTCTGCTCCATTATCAGAGCAAAATGACTGTAGGCTTTTACAGTCCAAACGTGAAGATTTTCTGTCCTTTTGGTTTGAGTTTAACAGCCTAAAAAGAGTATTCATTGTAAAACAAGGATATATCCTAAGAGATGGGGTTGATCTCTATGCAGATTTCTGCAAATGTTTGGATGTTACTGTCCACAGTTGATTATTATAATTTCTTTCCTGCTTGTGATAGTCTCTCAGCACAGTTGTTGAGATGAAAACTTATGAGAACTCCAACCCTCGTCTATGCAAAATTAAAATTTTTAGTGCAAAGCTGGCATGGAAGGTGGTTTGAGCCACCATGGCCCATCTTGCACCAAAGCAGGCAGGCCTATCACAAAAGCAACTGATGTTCTCGTACAGTGCTTGAGCTGTGACAAGCCTCCATCCAACCCTGATGGGAGATATACTGCACAGCTCCCACCTCAGGTTCATGATCATTAAGCAGAGAGACTTTTCCTGAACGGCTCTAAATATTTCTTAGAGCTGAGAAAAGGATGCTTTCAACCCAGGCCCTCATTTCTCCTATGTTGGCTGGAAGATCCTTCTAAGAAACACCTTTGCAAACTTTTTCTTTTTTTTCTTTTTTTTTCCTTTTTTTTTTTTTTCAGCATGGCACAACCACAGGAACTTTGTGACATCTCAACCATGGCCAATGGCATGAAGCTGGCTTTATACGAGCTCATTAAATGTCTTTCTGATAACAGACAAACTCCATTTCCAACTAACTCATCCACAGCAGATTCACTGGTATTGCCACTTCCACAGTAGTGCTCACAGCTGGCTAAGGTCACAAGAGGAATGTCACTGTCTCATTCACTCAGTTTCACCATAGTTGTCGCAGATACAGGTCCTACTCTCCCATTTCCAATGCAACCACTGAGCTGTACCAGGCTCCTTTTCCAAAAAGTCATACCAACACGTACGTGTTGGCTTCCAGTCTTGCAAAAGAGCTTGGTTACGATGAACTGCTACATGCTTTGTCTTCTCATTGCCCATGCTCCCAGCTCCTTGTTTTGCAATTGACCAGATGGAAATCACTTATTAATCTGCCAACAACACAGAGTTGCATGATACTGGGAACATGATACTGCTTTTCCGCAAGAAGGGAATTCGAAGCGAGAAGGGGGTTGTAGCATGTCTGTTGCAGAGTTGGGTTTTTTTGAGTCCTTTCTTGAAAGGACTCGAATAGGACCTCTTTTGTGCTTTTTAGAGACTATTCTTCCCCTTGGGTTGCTGAGATGGAGGTCCAAACCCTAGGGTGGAAATTATACCCAAGTCATTTAGATATTGCTTCCAATCATCAAAAAGTCCAAGGCAGAGAAGACAAAAAAACATTACATTGCCATGGTTGACTGAAGCTTTAGTTGGCATACATAGGAGAAAAGCAGAAAGATCTGTTTTAAGTCATTTTTTTGTGTGTGTTTCTCACCCAATCAAAATATGCAAAGAAGAAAAAGGCATTTAATTATGGGTCGAACCAGACCCGGAATAAAGCCTTTCTCTCCTTCTTTAAATTTTTATAAAAACTAAAGGTTTAAGGGAGGTCAATTTTGAAACATCACTTCAAACCTCCAGAAAGGAAGTGTTTTGTTCCAGAATTGCAATCAAAGACCACTTCACATCTAAGGACAAAAAAAAACACCACACTTTGTTTTGTGCTTTTAGCCAAAACGTTTTGCTGAGTCCAGCCAGAATGAACAAACTCGGTCCACCTGAATAATTTTTTTTCCCAAGGAGATAAAATATTCTACCAAATGCAGATGCATTTATTTATTATGCATTTGGGCTGTAAATACACTGCTTCATGCCTACAGAATGTGCAAGCTATCATTTAAAAAAATGTTTATATTAACCCTGGAAGTTGGGCGTACTGCCTAGCAGAGAAAATAATGTCAATTACCCACAGAAATAGCTTTCCAAATCTCTCAGTGCCTGCTTTCTGCATGAGCAGTTAGATTCATAGAAATTAGAGATGGGAAAAGATCTTATTAACGTATCTCATCTACCTCACTGATAGCAAAGGTTGGACCCCCCACTGTGTGTTTTCTAGTTAGGTTTTCTCAGCCTAGATTTAGAATAATGGGGCTCTCTAGGTGTTGTTTTTTGATTGTTTGTTTGTTTGTTTTCCAATATCTCTATTCACAAGCAGAAATATTTATTGAAATTCTGTTGCAGAAGACAGTGACTTGGATCCTGATGTGTGTATTAAAAAATCTCTCACCTGTAGTCAAACATGCAAGAGTTGTGAGCAAGCAGTCCCATAGGCTCAGTATTGGAGAGCTAATGCACCCTGGAGATGCTGCTTTGCATCAGTCCTTGAGGGTCTGGGATTACTGAGATAGAGGCTTGGTCATGCAAAGGCGTTCCTCTTCTACCCTTTGCTCCTGATGAACACTTTCCTGCTGGAAAATCCTCTAATTTTCTGGAAGGCTCAAGGAACACCCAAGATCTCTACTAGGCATGGCTCTGATGCCTCCTGCACAGACTCACACAGACTCACAGAGTGCTTGAGGCTGGAAGGGACCTCTGAAGATCATCTAGTCCAACTCCCTGCTCCAGCAGGGACACCCAGAGCACTGAAATGTACTTGCTAGTATGGAACAGATGAGCCAAGAAGACTGAAAATTCTGGAAAATCTTTGATTCTCTTGGGGTACTTACGTAGTTCTTCAGCACAGATTGGTCCGTTTTTTCCCTCTGTCGTAGAATTGTAGAATTGTAGAATTGTTAAGGTTGGAAGGGACCTTTAGACATCATCTAGTCCAACTCCCCTGCACAAGCAGGTACACCTAGAGCATGTGGCACAGGATTGTGTCCAAGCAGGTTTTGAATATCTCCAGAGAAAGAGATTCCACAGCCTCTCATGGTAACCTGTTCCAGTTGGTGATCTTCAGGTTCCCCATGGATGCAATTCTGATGCGATTCACTTGCTGACACTCAGCATAGAGGGGAAGAGCTTTATACACACAAATATATGATCCCTGCACCAGCTGAGCTTGTGGAAGGTCCCAAATCTGGGATGTGACTGCATGCAGCACAAATGCTGCACACACTGCTGGTGTCTCCAGCAACCCTGCTGATTCTCCACCTTGGACCCGCACTGGCATCACAACAGCCTGCAAGCAAGATGCCACAGATTGCAATGCCTGAGAGGCAAAGAAAGCCCAAGATGACTCTAGTCCTGGGTCTTTCTTGCCCAACCTGAGGTCAAGGGGTGCCAAGCGGAGGAGTGGGGAAGCATGCGAAAACTTTGTTTACCTGCCAGCTCTCCCCAGGATATCAGCAATCAGCTTTTAAATCTTCTAGCAAATACATGGCTGTGGCTCACACTCAGCCAAAACAAGTTTGACAGTGAAACCCTGTCATATTCTTTTTAAAGGTCACCAAAAGCGAGCTGGGCTCCTTCTATCAACTTATCAGTTCTTTACTTAAACCAGCTTAAAGAGAAACTTTCCATGGTGAATTATAGTTTAACAGCATGTTATTCTGTGATAAGCTCAATCTGTGGGGCCCAAAACGCTCTCTGCTGCTGAAATCACTGATAACAGTGCACCTCTTTGGTGCAGCAGGAAGTTTTCCACAAAAATTACAGTGCACCTTCTCCTCCACCTAGACACCGGGCACTTAAGCAACCACTAGGGCAAACGAGATGCACACAGCATGATTTCTTGCTTTGCCAAATCATTAGCTAATTCAGTGCTGCTTTAAGAGAGAGGTATCTGCATATTTGTTAAATCCTGCCTCATTATCTCAGCTCTGCGGATACTCTGATTTCTCCGCCTGCACCCCACTCCATGCCCTCCAAATTCAACATTAGCACATGTCATTCGTGAGTCATTTCTGCTGTCCCACAGACCAGGTGTGAGTTAATTCAGCTGTTAACAGGGGCAACCCCCAAGCAAAATTAAACTTTCATGTTAGACATTTTTTTCCCAAGGCTCTGTTTTCAGGGGCTGTAAATATTGCCAAAGCTCGAACAGTTTAAACTCAAATTTTTGGCATATCCAGTCCAGGCTGTGTGGTCTTGGAAAGCTTTAACCAGTGCATGGCATCTATCTCCAGCAGATAATATCCATGCTGTTAAAAACAAAATGACAACGGCAGCAATGGTTCTCCCATGGTGGAGGGAGGGTGTCCCAGTGTGTCTTGGTGGGAAACAGAGAACTGAGTTGCTCCAATGTCAAGAGTGTGAAAACTCTTTCAAAATCCATGGACGATATTTTGCTGTTTATTCCCAGTGCAGCAGAAATGGAGCTGGTTCCAGACAGACCCTGATCTGCTATTCAGAACATGAACTTTTTTCTTCCCTTCTCTCACACTACTGTCCCCAGGGCATCTCAGTGCCAGCCAGAAAGGACAGAAAGATTTCTGAGCGGCAGAAAAACTCCCAAAGCACTTCCCTAAAGTAGCCAAGATGGTGACTCCCACCTAGATTAGAAGAGCATGCTGATCCATCCCTTGCCTGAGGGAGAACATCCTTCTCTGAGTCCCCACCAGCAGCACCCTTCTCGTAGGAGGACAGAGGTATGTGTATTTCTTATGGCATTTGTGCCAGATGGGCTATGTGAACATGGTGATTGGGAGAGTGATGCTTGCTTTTCCTCTAGAAAACACCCCATGGTTCAGGTGACAAGCTGTATCCTAACGTGAAACTTCTCAGACCTCAGGGGTGGTGTGCTGTTGGCCAGACTCAACTCTCATGCCATCTGTATAGATCCGGAGCAATGTAACATCACTCTGGATTTTAATTCAGTGTAAGCAAGTCTTACAAGTCCTCCCTGACTCCCCTCCTAGGCTGGGAGTGCGGGAAACCTGCTCCTACCACCACCAAAATGCAGGTCTCAGCGTTACCTGCCAGGACGTGGGCAGTGACAGAGAACGCCAGTCACAATGCTAATCCGAGGGCAGAGCAGAGAGCTTAGTGGAAACTGGCCAGTCTTCCTTTTGCCAAGACGAAAGAGATGATCCCAGACTCACAAACCTATTGCTATGATGAAAACAGCCCCTCTGAAGCTGTCTCACCAACATTCGAAGGGTTACAAATTGTCTGTGCAAAGATTTCATAGAATCATAGAATCATAGAATGCTTAGGGTTGGAAGGGACCTCTAGAGGTCATCTAGTCCAGCCCCCCTGCACACGCAGGGACACCTAGAGCACGTGGCACAGGACTGCGTCCAAGCGGGTTTGGAAGATCTTCAGAGAAGGAGACTCCACAACCTCTCTGGGCAGCCTGTTCCAGTGCTCTGTCACCCTCACTGTTAAGAAATTTTTCCTTAAGTTCCTGTGGAACTTTTGGTGCTTCAGTTTCCGGCCATTTCCTCTAGTAGGAAATGCAGTGTCACTGGCTAATTGTCCATTAAGAAGATGCAGCTGTCTGTAAACTTGGTATAAATATAGACCATCATTACAGACTTTTGTGGATGCAGCAGAGGCAGAATTCATCCCTTCACTAGTTTGTCTGGATCTCACCTGATCTAGCTCCCTAGCTGGAAGATATCATTTGGTCTCTTCTATATCATATCTCAGTATCTGTCACACATCTGTAAGCTGCTGGTCACAGCCCTAAGTTACCAAGACATGAACATGCTGTACCAGAAGGTCATAGATGTCCTTTACTAAAGGGACATTATAGTTCCTGCCAAATGAGTTCTTCTTAAAGGTTTTGTTACCAAAATATGGTGCAAGCCTGACGGATCAGAAAGCTTCAGTCTTTTTCCAGGCCTTTAACACAGTGCTTCAGACATTGCTTGCAGGGAGCATCTCTGCAAGCAATCTCTAATCTCACTAATCTCTTAACCTTGCTGTAGGTACCAATCCACAAGACTTTACTTACTCCATTGGCAGGGTGGATGCTGGATCACTAGGAGAATTAGTGCAAATCTGACAACTGCAACATTAAAAAAAAAACAAAAACAAACAAAAACAAACAAACAAACCCAGCTCCCCTCCTCAGTTCTCTAAAACTCTGGCTCCCCAAACCACATCCTGAGTCCTTGCAACATCACCCGTGTCCCCTCATCGAGGATAATGTATGTCCTTTCCACAACATCATGGACTTGGTTTAGCCAGGATCTAGCTCTTTTGGGAAGAATTAAAAGACTGAATGGCTCCTTTATTTCTGTGCCAGCTATGAATAAGACTGTGCTCATCCTAGGATCTCTTCCAGGCTCCCCCTGTCACTCCTGTGGTGGGAAACTTTTGGTAAATCACTCCTTTTCTCTCCTCACCTCAGATCTGTACAGTGCCTAGTCTGACACAGCCCAAAATTGGCAGAGGTTTTGGGGCCCTTGCATATGAAATAGTGAGTCCCGGGGCCCTTGGAAATACTGATGAATTTAGCACAACCCTTAGGAATGAATCAGAGACGCAGAGATTCATTCAGTGACAGAGTAGCAATTGCAGCCAGTTCTCCTGAACTCAAAACTGGTATCTCCTCTGCAAGGTCACTTTTGTCCTCTTCAGTGTCCCTGAATGCCCCAGTCTCCCTTGGACATCTTGGCTAGGCCAAGCAAGCAAGTCCCTTCCCAGTGCCTGATGTTATGTTTCCCTAATACCTCACTTCTTTACCACTGTTTATATTCCTCTCCAAGTAATTCTTTCTCCCTCGGTTGCCTTCATTTTTTTTTAAATTCTCTTCTTCCTTTGTAAAAACTTATAGTATTACTATAGTGACAGTAATTGGTCAAGAAACTGAGGGAGAGGTGTATTTTTTGAATAATTCATTTTATTACTTCTCTTCATTCCCCATTCTTTTGCTATACTGCTTCTCTGATGTTACCCAGGAGTGGTTTCCTCATTTCCAATCCTCTGCTTGTAGCCTAGTTTTATAAGTCCAAGAAGGAAAATTAAAATGCAACAACAATGGATAAAGATGAAGTGAGAGCAGCAGAAAGCAAATGAGTGGTCATTAATGCTATCTAGCCCTGAGAGCTGATGTTGTGCCAGAGACTGATCCAGAAGTTCATAAACATGAACTGCTCAAGAGTCTATATTAAGGCCTCCAGATTTTGGGCATTTAAGCTCTTCTGCATGGTGGAACCCCTCAGGGTTGCCTCAAGATCTAATGGGAAAGGTGTAGGCCAGCTAGAAAGGGTCTAGACTGGTGGAAACCAAGGGCCCAGTCTTGCCTTTGCCTCCACACAGTGTGGCAAGCAGTGAGAGCAAAGGAGGGGTGACCTCCAGCCATTCAGCCCTTCCCCATTGCACCATCTTCCTTCAGAAGATCTTTAAGACATCTGCAGCGATTTACAAGGGGAACAAGCCACCAAAAAACAGGAGGAACAGAAATTACTGGTATCAGGATACAGACGGAGTGAGATCCAGAAGGTTAATCCCTGGGACAAGCATGACGACCATGCAGAATAAACCCAGCAAAGCTCCTTCCAGGTGTGGTGCCTTCAAATATCTTTCTGCACCTCTGCGTGGGCAGTACTGGACTTCATTTCCCTTCTTTCTCCTGAAAAAACTATTAATAGGGTTAATACCTGGGTAGAAAAGAGCCTGGAAACATTTCTAGGTATATAGCAGGTACCTCTGTTTTTTATGGGTTCTATTATTACGCTCATTATTCAGCTCAAATGTGGCTATTGGCTCATTAGTATTTAAATCAGTTGATAATACGCGGAGAGATATTCCTTCTGACACAGGCTTTACAGCTGGTCTCAGTAGTGCGGAGGTTATAATGGTGCCACTTGATGCCATTTATGTCCTACCAGCTTTGATTTTGAGGCCACAGTAGTGGTAGAGCCGGTACATGCAATTTGGTGGGATTAGCATTTTGCCATCCACAAAGGGAGGATTACGGAGCTGACTGTGGATGGCAAAAATGACTCTTGAGGGAGAAACGCCTGCCGCTTCGCTTTCTCTACGGACAATATAGCCCCGTGGCAGTGTCAGGGTGGGAATGCAAAGGGTGTGTTTTAAGCTTCTTTGACAGCTGCAGAGATCCCGTCTCTGCCCATTCAGATTCTGAATAATGAGCCAAATCTCACAAGTCACTTGGTAAAAGGGGGATTGAAGCAGCATGGGGAAGGGAGGGGGAAAAAATGGGAGAAAAGGCTATTTTGCTAGGGAATGATCAGGGCAGGGGTAGTAAGAAAAGATGATTGTCCTCTCCTCCCCATACATACATACCCTATATTTAGAGACTGGCTTCAGCTGTTTGCAAGAAGAAAACAAAATAGTGCAATTACCGGCTTCTGTTGTCCTTGGAGATTTTGCTTGTGATTTTGCCGCGTTTTGCGCAGACTTGGGAAGTTTTAAGCCTTTCCTTTCAAAACAGAGAGTCAGACTCATCTCTACACACACAGCAGGTACTTACAACCCTGGGTTATTTCTTAAGTGATTAGTTCATGCATGTATATTGGAGGTAAAAGAACATACAGATTAGATGCATAGTCACATACATGAACTTGGTGTGAGGGTCCCTCTGGGGAAGATGCGGCCTCTGTAGCCTTGATCCGAGGAATGTCTCTTTTTGAGGGCTACAATGCCAAATTCCATATTCCTGATGCACTGAGGGAGTTCAGCATTGCTCCCCATCTGTTCTTCCCCAAGTAGGCCAAAAATCTGAGGTGTTGTCTGGTGTCCAGCTTGACATCTGGAGCCCCACATGTCCAGAAAGTGGATGACACCGATATGCTAGAATTTGCCTCAAAACTGGAGGTCCTCACTGACAAAGCCCTCAAAGAGCATGAGTTCTCTTATGCCCTATGTCTCACAGCAAATCTATGCTGATTTCACCATTATGCTGAATTTCTAGCTATCTTTTCCTTTGCTGCACTGCCCTGCAGAGTTGGAACAACTCTTTCCATGCCATGAAGGGTTCGAGGTGAAAATCCAACACAGCCTGGCATCTACCAAGGAAAACTCTGTATTGGAGGAAAGTCTTCTCCTTCCCCAGCAGAATTCCCAGCAGTGCACATGTGAGGGGACCATTTGTGCACATGCGAAGAGTGAATGTGCACACCTCTGGGGCCAGGATCCCACTTGCTGCAGAGACTGAAATACCCACCTGCTTCTCCAGCTAATGAATCTGTCTACATATTTATGTCACGCTCCAGCCATTTGCTGCAAGCACTTTAACAGACTCCTTAAAAGATCACACACGTTCTCAAGTTTCTCCTCTCTCCTAGCTGGGGAAAAGTGTGTGTGCATAAGGTTAGCAGAAAGAAGAAGAAAAAAATGCTCTGCATTTTCTCCAGTGGTGTGACTCCACAAGGGAGAAAGAAAAAAAAAAGAAGAAGAAGAAAAAAAAAACTTCTGCATTTTTCCATTCCAAACCAAAAGCTTATTTTTCCCTTGTGCAGCCCTCAGTGTGACAAAATAGCTTCATTTCATCTAGTCTGGGATGGTCAAGAGTGGGAGTCAAAATGAGCTGTCTCCTCCTAAAAACCACAATAGTAAAATTAGTATTAAAAAAGGAAAGAAGGTCTATTTTATGACTGCAGTCAGAGCCTGGAGGCATTAAAGATTTGTGCTTTCCTAGGCCTTGACTGAAGTGAGCTGTGCCACTGTGGCCACAGAGCCGCCTGCACGTTCTCGACGTGTTCTTTAGAAGGAAAGCAGTTGTCACAACTAATTACAACGAGGTGGAGGAGGTGGTCTCAAGTCATCACGAGCACTTCTGGTAGAAGCTGTCAGACCGAGAAGAATGCTCAGGTAAATGTTTGAACCTTTCTTGGTTGTTTTCTTGGTGCTGAGGAATGGGATCCTCCCTAAAAAACTGTCCACAGCCTCTCTGTGCATCACTTTTGTGTTTTCAAAGTGTAGATGATGTCTCGTGGTGTCTTGTGAGGCCCAAGGGCTGGAAAAGAGGATGTAGGTGCTCCTGAGAGCCTGACCCAGCACAAGAATCTGGGAGAACTGGGGGCAATGGAGCTTTCACTTTGGAAATGGAGCTTTCACAGTTCAAGAACTCCCTCCCTCTGTGCCCAAAGCAACCAAGCAGATATGTCCTAAGCTATTTTATACTCTGTTAGTTACAAAAGAGAAGGACTAGGATCATGAATAATGAGAATGTCTAAAATTACCTTACAGGGACAAACTAGCATCCCCAGTGAGAGCATCTCCTGACTTCCTAGGGTGGTATGTTCATACCCAGCATCAGCCTTTGCAGATTCATCCTCTCTCCACTGAGACCACATTCCAGCTCTTTGTGACTTCCTCATCCTCCTCTTCCCTCTCCCTCAAGGAGCCCTGAATCAGACACAGAGCAAACAGGAGCATAAACCCAGGCTTGGATTGCCGCTATAAAAATGCCTTCCCCGACTCAAACCACCTACCAGTCTTTTGAGCACCCTCCCAGCTTTGAGCAGAGAAACAAATGCATCGTAGCCCCGGAGTGGCAGAAGGATGGTACTAACCTTGCACATTCAGCAGCTGTTTTTCCTCAGGCTGGAAGGCAGTTATCGGTCAAAATTAACACTGCATGAATGCCCCAAGTTAGGGTTTTTCATTGCTGAGCTATAACAGCATAGAAAAGGAGAAAGGAGATAGTTTAGCTGGAGAGACCAGTCTTATAGAGTAGAAAAGGGCAGAATTTCACCTCTGTTCCTAGTTGAGTGTTAGAAACATCTTTGTTGAAAGCCACAGATTTATTTTGCTAGCATGAATCAAACGCTTGCAGACAAATCAAGACCTCGTAGCTTCTGTTCCATAGATGGCCAGTGCCCTGGCAGTTTCTCTCCTGCTTCCTGCCTTCACATTGAGATGATGTTGCTCAAACAGGCCTCGCTCATATTGCTTTTCCTTGGGACCAGATAGCTTCAAAAAGCCCTTACTGTCTTTGCACATGGACAGCCAAAACTTGCCAGCCTGTGCCTGAAGAAGGGAAGATGATGAGGGGAAATTGAGGAGGATGAGGGAAACTGAGGAGGTGATGTGGAGGAATCAAATCTGAGTCACCTAAGAATTTGTGGCCCTGTATTATGTTAGAAAAATGTAGAGTGAGCATTTCCATCAAAAATAGTCCCTTGTCCTTTTCCACAGAGAGTCTGGTACTCCTTCCTAGGGCATTGCAATGATCACAGCATTAAAGAGAGTCTGGGTCCACTAAGAATAACCCTAAAGAAAGCAAACTGGGTCTCACAGGTGACCGAATTAGCTGGTTGCACAGTATCTCCAAAGGAGATTCCGCATCACTGCCACGGTACAGTGCAGGCCCCAGCTGTAATGAGCACACTTAGTTCTCAAGGTCCTGAAGCCTCTGGGAACCCCAGCAGAGGCTGCAGAGTTGTTCTTATGAAAGCTGTGCCAATCTGCCAGGGCAGGAAGGAGACAGAGACATCTCTGATGCTGTGGGCTGCACAGAAAATCAGAATAACAGCAATTTCTCTGTGTCTCATTCTTCAGACTAATGTGTGACTGATTACTTTTTTATTTCCTTCCATTTTAATCTGGTGATTTTTTCTTTTCCTTCTGAACTCAGCAGAACGTATTTCCCCTCCTTCCCTTCCCTGTAGGATCTCAGCCCAACATTTCAAAGCTCTTTCCTCTCTCCGGATAGAACCCGAGCAGACAATATTGATCTAAGCTCCTCTCCAAAACAAAAGAGGAAGATGCTCCCTGGTGCTGTTGCGCATGGTGCAAAAGTGATCCCTGTGGAGAGGAGTTTGCAAATGAAAAGCGACAGTTGCTTCCCACGACGGCGTTGCTTCCCTAATCACCTTCCACGGAGCTGGCAATGTGGCAGCTCCCAGCCTGACTGGAGCAGCCCCCCTTTTCCTCCATGCAGCAGCTGGGGCTCTCCCTTGCAGCTCTTCCCCCCGGGATTCTCATGGTCCTGCAGTCCTGAGACAAGGTGAGAGCACACAGGGAAAACCCTGCATGGACAGGAGAGTGGAGCATGAGCAATGCTTCCTGCAGCCCATCCAGGTTCACTGGTGCACAGGACCCAACAAAGTCTCTGCTGGTTGATGTCCTCCATCAACCACATCCCTGTCACCTTCTTCACACAGGGTTCCCAAGCCAAACCATGCCATGTAACCCTCTGTGATAGACACCTACCAAATGTGACAATGTGGATTTGGATGAGCAGAAGTGCTTTCTAGAGTGCTTTCCCATCCCACCATGAGATTGGAAGCTCCTCCATCACTAGACAATGGAGACTTTCCTTTTTCATGGGATGGAGCCAATTCTGGGCACAAGAGAGATGAAGACCACAGCCTCTGAACATGGACCTTCTTCCTAAGGAGCCCTACAAGTGAATCCCTTCCCACATTTGGAAAGAAGTATCACTGCATGAGTCAAAATGAAAAATATGCCCAAAGTGATTCAACAGAGAGCTTTCATGCTGGAAATCTATGCATTTTCATAAGAAAGGCTCCTGTTCCTCCTAATTCCTATTTGCACTCTTTCCTATGCTGTGGGAAATAAGCTGTTCCATTTTAATGGGGAGAACTGTCGCAATAACTTGTTTAAATGCATCTTGGGCCCACCCAAAGCAGAACTTGAAGAACAGAGCAAAATTAAAAATGCAGTATTCCTGCTGCCCCTCTCTCCAAAGCAGGGGGGAAAAAAAAGCATTTTGGGATGCAAATAAATAGGATATTGTTTTTCCTATCTCAAAGGAAATGTTTCATTTTGTTGATTTTTTTTCCTCTCATTTTAATTGTAGAATAGCCACTGCACTTTGCTAAATTTTGAAATGGGAAAACACTGGAAAAATGCAAACATTTTGTGTAAGAAAAATATTGAAATCAAAGTGCTGTGACTTTTCAACAGCAGAATAATTTGAAAAAGCAACCAAAAAAAGAAATCCTATAAGTGGCTTTTGACCAAATGACTAGAAAATGAGCTCACTGAGAGTTTCCGTCAAGCCAAATTTGCATTTTTCAGCATAATAAACTAGTTGACCAAACATCATTTCATGTGCTTGTGTGGCCTCTGTTCTACATATCAATATGAAGGCTTTAAGAAAGAGCATACCCAGCTGGGTGCTCTGTTAATGGGTCGATTTGCTGCTCATTTTCCATTATCGTATGGCATGGCAGACAGGCTTCTCCATGGTAAGTGGGAACCCTGCAAGGACAATGGGATTAAATGGGTTTCGTTTGCCCCTCCGTCTCTGAATTTTCCTTCGCCTCCTTGTGTTCCAGGAAACCTGTCTTGGCATGGGCTTGGGCAGCCAACGTTGCACTTGATTTGTCCTCATGGGCATTCCTTCACTTCTCGTTTGATAAACAGGGATCTTCACCCTGAGTAAACTCTGCGAGGCTGCTGAGAGTGGGATTAATGTACCCTCTTCTTCTGCAAGATGTCCCATCCTCTTCTTCTCATACCCAGGTATGTCCCCTCCAAGGACCATGGCACTGCAGCATCCCAGGTCTTCCATGCCATTGAGCTCTTCCTGCAAGCTGGAGAAAGTGAAACATCTGCGGCCATAGAGACTCTTCCAGTCAAAGGGTCAGGGAGCAAACCAAGGACCTAATGGACCTGGGATGTACCCCACAAGGAGAGACAGTGGAGCAGAGCCAGGGGAACTGGCATCCAGGAAGCTGGCACAGCTCATTCCCAGTCTCCCATCCAGAGCAGGGAGAGGGGATGAGTTACAGTAAACTAGCTCATTTGCCAGCAAGCAGGAGCATTTGATTGCCCACGTTCGTACAAGAAGATAAAGTGGATAAAGTAATGAGTATTTACTCTTCTCTGCTTGTGCACACAACAGAATTGTGTTTCTTTTAATGGGAGCTCTATTCTAATTGCAGTCGTTACCGAAGTGAGATTTTAAGCTCAACACCATCTTTCTATTACTGCTGTGTGCAACGTGCTGCATTTCTGGTACACTCTTTTAATACGCTGTCTTCGATGTGCTCGGACATGGTCTGGGCAACCTCCCCAAAATGTTTTACGGAGCCCCCTCCCCAGTGCTGAGCACATTCACCTCTCTGCGGGATCCGAAGGATCCTGGTGACGTTTCATTAATGGCACTCATCTGCCCATGGATCCAATTTTGTTTGCTCATCACTGCAGCCTGTATGTCGTGTGAGCAGCATATGCCACAGCAGATGGTGTGGAATCAATTCCAGAGAACAGCACTGGAGTGAAAACATTCATCTGCTCTGTCTTGCTTTGGGTAGATCAGGGGTGTTGGGAGGAGATGGGTTTGAGCTGCAAGGGGATACAGACTGACAGAGCATTAGCTGAGCTCTACTTCCATGTCTCCACCATCCAGAGCCTGCAGAGGAGTCACAGACAAGCGCTGGGGTAGGTCACCAGCTGCTGCACCATGTCCAGCACCCAGCCATGATGCCACTTGTCCCGTCCGGGTATGAAGAGGAGCATCTTGGGCACTCACACAGGAGACAGAGAAATATTAAATTCCAGCACTAGAAACAGCAAGATGTTGTCGATGTTCCACGGTTCGTTTGTGTTGTACCATGTGCACCTACTCTGTCACCTTCTAGGTCTTTATGTCGCATGCATGACATACAGACCCACCATATCCTGCTTGTTAGATGAGTCAATCAGCTTGGGAGCTGGTGTTGCTGGCTCAGGTCTTTTAGCCCTGGCTACTTCTGTGCATCTTCTCTGCATGCCACAAAGAGGGAAAACAAGCCTTGTTTTGCATGAGCTCTTCCTTTCTCTAGCTCTGCTTGCCCATTCTTAACCCGCACAGCCTAGGAGATGGTATCATCTCTCACACCCCTGGTTAGAACCTCTGGTATAGAACAACTGAAAGAGGAGGAAGGATCTTGTTCCTTCAGCAAAGACAGAAAACAAAAGCAAACACAACCCTTGAGCGAGGCTCGCGGGCATTGTAGAGCAGATCATTAATATTCTTTACCAGCCTGGTCAAAGATTTGAATGGTGATCAGACAGTAGTTCAACGCATCCAATTTATAATGCAATTACCTTTTAATAAGTTGCAACCCTGGAGGCAGGACCTGCCACCTGTCAGCTGAGACCCAGTGGCTGACCTAATCTCAACCCTGGATGATGGGCTGCAGCTGAGCAGGTGGCAATGCAGTGAGACAGCTGCCCAAATAACTCTCCAGCCAGACCCTTGCAGTCTGACCTCAGCAAGTAGTGGGAAACAGATGCCTCAGTTTCCCCTTCTGCATAATTGAGATTATTTCTGCTTTTATGGAAAGGCTATCAAGTCTTGCAAAGTCCTTTGCCCTGCTCTCACCTACCCTGCAGAGAAGTAATAACTGTTCTGGGAGGAAACAGGGAAGTGTGCAACAGAAGTGCGTTATATACCCTTATCTCTCCTTGCTCTGATCTGGGCTGAGAGCAGCCCAGAAGAGCTCTGCCTAGCTCTGAGTATAACTAAGAGGCTTCCACTGGCTGAAAGCATTTAATAACCAAAAAAGAAAAAAAAATCCATCTATAATCCCCAATGACAAATTCCAGAGAGGGTCAAATTCCTTTATGAGCATGAGACGAGAGTTTTTATGATCACATTGCCTTATTATACCCGGCTCCCTGTAGTGTCATACGCATCCTAAGAACCAATTTAATATGTTCTTCCCTCACTACAGCAACATTAGGAACAGAACGACGTGTAAATATCCTTCCACAGCCATAGCTAGTGTTTTTTCAGTAAACATTTGCTTAGTGATGTTCAGGGACCCAATCCTTGCAGAAGGGCCAAAGACTCCAAGCATTTTCTGAGGAGTCAAGTCGGTATTGTGCTACTTTCCTGGGAGTAAAGATTTAATGGCTCAATTTCTTGGCCATGTAAAAGGGTACAGTCTCCTGAGCATGAGGGCTAGAGTAAGGATTACATGAGTCTTTTGTTTTATTTTTCCCAAGTGACTTTCATCAGCAGAAGAGTCCCTGGTTTAAAGGGTGGTAGTGAATTGCTCCTACAAGCAGACGAAAACTGTGGAGACAACTCTTCCCACTTAGTTTTCCTAGAGTATATGTGGGGATTTTGTTGTTGGATTTTTGTGGGGGTTTTTTCCACTGAACATGCATGGTACATTATATGTTCCTTGAGGTGGAGGAGTCAACACCACTTGGAAGAACAAGCCTGGGACTTGATCCAAGCTGTGGTTCCTCCATGGCTGGGGATGCTGGACTGCATTGATGGTGGTGCCTGTTGCTGATGGGCAGCCAAGATGGTGTTAGGAAAACTCACTGCATGCAGTGAAGGAAAAGCAATGACCAGCCTGGCATGCCTTGTAGAGACCCCCAAGCATCTCTCATGGGGTAATCCAGTGCTTTTTCATGTTGCAGAAAGGTGTGGAGAAATTACGCAGATGCACAGGGCATCTTGTTCTCCAGACAGGGGTAATGAAACATCTAGACTTCCTCCATGG
Source organism: Tinamus guttatus (assembly GCF_059628265.1). NCBI lineage: Eukaryota > Metazoa > Chordata > Aves > Tinamiformes > Tinamidae > Tinamus > Tinamus guttatus. The sequence continues at coordinate 4,610,771 of NW_028288752.1, forward strand.
TGCTGGCCTCTGAGGAGGATTCTTGGCTAAGGAATTCTTGGCTAACGAATCCCTATGACAGTCTAACACGCCTGTCAGCTCACAGCAGACCTTGACTGCAGTCCCTGGCAGGAATCAGGGCTCAGCACCAGTTCAGTGAAACGTTTTTCTCCTCTGCTGTTCCTCCACAAAATGAGACTCTTCTATCCACCTGGAAGGACCCACAGGAAATCCATTTGGATCCAAAAATTAAATGGAAATAAACAAAATGATTTTTCCTCTATTTTTTAATGATTTTATAAATTGGAAAATATCTTCTGGTTTTTGGTTGCTATTCAGTTGCTATATTCCTGCAGACATTAGCTGGTTGCACCTGGAGCTTTGCTCTCTGTTCTGGACTCCACAGTCACTGTTAGATGTTTCTATGACTTTGCATGTGGCAGGCGAGCCCAGATGTTCCCCCTGACAGCTGGAACCATCTTGGTTTATGGTTTACAAGTTTATAGTCAGGGTTTACGGTTGGACCTGAAGATCTTTGGGTTGGAGTTGATGATCTTGAAGGTCTTTTCCAACCATAATGATTTTATAGTTGAGCACTATATCCAAGGAAATAACCCCACCGAGGGCATAAATAATTCGCATGAACGCAATATCCTGCAAATGGGGATGTGTTGCCTCATTACAGGGCTCACAGCTCCATGTGACATGCCCATGTTGGGACTTTCCACGGTCTGACAGCAACAACAGCCTGTGCTTAGGGGAACCTTTTAAGGGCAGGGCTGGTGTGAAGTGATACCCTTTTGCATACAACCTTTCAATTTAGGGCTTTCCTGAGCCAGATCATGTTCATTGTGCTGCTTTTACTTGCTCTTGTGAGTTATTCTTCCCTGCATGTCTTCAGCCCATAAGAAGCAGCAGTGCAGAGTTGTTTAGACGCTGGAAACTGCTGTGTCAGGGCATTTTAGATGCAATCCCTGACTACAGAGGTGTAGAGGGCTCTTACAACAGACTCCGGGGGACTAAATGATGGAAAGTAATGAGAAGGTTTTTGTTTTCCAGGCTCTGAAGGAAAGGACAGGCCATAGGAGGAATCAAACCCAACTGTCCCAAAACACTTTGTAACAAAGTTAGTTCATCTGCAAAGGAGCCACAAATTCAGCGCTGAGAAACCACAACAGCACCAGCAAAAGCAAGAACAGCGTGAAGTGCCTGTCCTGTAGGTGATCTTTGCTTCCATAGGGCAGCTCCATGCTTGGAGCTTGCCACGGAATTTTCCTTGAAAGGGGGACAGATGACATGTAGCAAAAGGGAATCCTTCTTGGGATACCCTTTATCAGGAGACGGTCGTAGACTGAGTCTACATGTCTTGAGCTTGCATACCAGCCTAACTGGCTGTGCAGAATGCATTTAATTTGCTTTTTGTCTTCCCTTCCCTTTGGCTTTATTTATTTATCTTCCTCTTTCCTTTCTTGTGGTTCTTTGAGTCTCCTCTTTCCTACCTTTCTTCATTTTTTTTTCTGATTCACACTTTCAAAGGCATCCTTGGCACAGGGGAGGGGAATCGAGGATACAACTCCATGGACACTTCCCTTTTCTTTATTTTCTGTCTTGCTCAGAAAAGAAGGAGGGTGGAGTAGAGAAAAAGATCCCACTCTGATAAAAACGCTGGAAATACGTTCCTGCTGCTTTCTTGAGTGTCAGGGGAGCGTTATCTGGCCTTGCACACAAGCAAGGAGAACTTACGCCTTGTGAAGTGTAATAAGGAACACAGAGCCTAATGGAAAAATCATTTGCTTGTGGCATTTAATTAAATATGTAAATTTATGAACGGCCCTGAAATCATCAAATGAAAAGGCAGAGCTGTCATGAATTTTGATTTGATTTTCTCCACGGGTTTTCCTTCCCACCCTCCCGCGCTCCCTTTGCCTTTAATCAAAGAGGTGACGTGTGAGGATGGCTGAGTGGCCTGTCAGGTTTGTCCTCAGGGTTTCCCCAAACATGACGCACTGACAAGGTGTTTTTATTCCCTGCACATCGACCGCAGGTCCAAGGAGATGCCAGATGTGCATGCGCTCGCACTGTCCTCCTTTCCTTGCAGGGGATGCTGTGCACATTGCAGGAGGTGTAGTCTGCTGAGCTGAGGGGTGCTGGAGCTACTCATACCTCGGGATTAAGGTGGTGAATGATGCAAAGGTGTCAAGGCATGGGCCGGCTGGGTATCTGTGTGGCTACAACAAGGCCCTAGCATCATCTGCAGTGAGACATAAGCAGTTCTAACTACACTGTCTCCCCATGTCTCCCAGGGCTTGATGGAGGAGTGTCTCAACCCTGGAGAGACCTGCCTATCCACAAACCCACCCTGCATGTGGAGGACCAGCATCGCACTGTCCTCTCTGCTGCTCCTTTGTGCATACTCAAAAGTGTTGCACAGTCAGAGCACTGTCCCCATTGCTCTTGCCTCACGTACTACCCTCCAGTATAGCCAGTGCCTCCAATGGGAGGGCTTCATCTCCAAAACAGCGTCCTGAGCATGGTTCATTGTGTCACAATTCACACCACTAGGTGCTACCATAGAGGAAAGACTTCTGAGTTTTTGAACCCTAAGACCGACCTTATCTCACAGCATCAGCAACCCAAGACACTTGGACTGCATAGAAGGTGTCTCAAGAAGGACCTGACTAGCCACGTAAGATCTGGTCCAGGAGTGGAGATTTGAGACAATACAGCTTTGATCTAAAGGGTAAGACTCTTGGATACAGCCTAGTAGGAGCATGAGGGAAGGATGGAGATTGATCTGGGTCTACATGCGTCTCCTGATGCAAGGAACACTAGAGAGTCACCTGCCTTTTGACAAATCCCATTTCTCTCCTTGGTAACTGGGTGACACATGACCCTTCATCACTCCAGGACAGTATCACAGTATGCAATTTTCTAGTGGTTAGGGATCTTGCAAGCACTAAGAAACCCCATTCCTATAGAAAGTGAGTATTGAACTCTGGACAACAGAAGACCAAAGCAAAAGCAAATGGAGGGGAAGGGGAAGTCTTTGACAAAAAGGCCATAAATTGATGCTTTCAGTGAGCTGTCACTAGCACTGGAGCTATGTCGAAGGGGAGGTGTTTATGTCTCTCTCCATCACAGCAAACTGTGCACAGGATCAAGGAGTCTGACTAGCATTTCCACCAGCTGTAGCCTTTCCCCTCCTGGGCTGCTGTGACAAAGCCAGATGAAAGAAGACACTTCACAGGGGCCACCCAGGGTTTCCAGGGAGCAGAATTCAGTTCCTTCTTTCTTGTATTTAGGAGAAATTGAACATATTTTGTCTCCTTGCCTGGGCAGCATTAGCTCTGGGGTGAATAGATCTGAAAGCCACAAAATCTGGCTCACTTCGGCACTGAGACATTTCCTGAGCACAACTCACACAGTAGGCAAAACACCTCACTTTTCACCTCCAGGTCCTCCCAGGAGATGCTGTAAGCAAGTGGATTGCTGACTCCCCAGGTATACTGACGATTATATATTCGGTTTATTTATACACCTATCTAAAGTGGCTAGAAGAAATCTGTCATTAGCATCCAGGACATACAGTGACATATTTGTCTTACCTAGATGCTGTACTGATATACTTTGAAAACAGAAAATGGCAAAGGGGTGTCCTTTCTTCCAGCTCATTCATATCACTGGTTTTCTGAAGAGACCAGGGACAGCTCCAGCTGTGCAAGTGAAATTCAAGAGACTTAATAACATTTTAATGCATGCTCTTAGCACTGAAGATTTTTCTTTTTTTTCCCTCCTCTTCTTGCTTTCCCTTTGATGGTTATAAATGGAGGGGATGTCATTTGCTTGTACAACTGCAAGGCCGGGTCTTCTGAGAAGGTAGGGAAGAAGGCAGGGGGATTATTTTATCAGGAACTTGAAAGAGGCATAAAACAGCAATATGCAGGTGTGCTGATTTCCCAAAGAGCTCTAATCAGCTAAAAACCTAATCTATCAGCCTGTCACAGCAGCAATATAGATCTTTGCAGTTCCTGGGATGAAGCTAGAGCGTCCGTTGTCCCAGCGCCAAAGAGAGCTTCTTGAGTCATTACTGGAGAAGTCAGAAACCTGGCTATGGACATCTGGAACTGACTCTGTGAATTGCCCACCAAGACCTTTATCTTTATATGTCCTTGATCTGCAGGAAATGTCAAGGGCTCCTGTGGCTACTGAAGATGGCTGTGAAGGAGATCTAGGGTTTTTTTGTTTTTGGTTTTTTGGTTTTTTTTTTTTTTTTGCTCCTGGATACTCTACATAGACTTACAAAATGTTCACAGGGAGTTATATTGGTCAGTACTGAAAACCTCTGCCTGTGCCTTTCAGGGTTTCAGGCGATACCTTCCTGTGACAGTTTTACTGTGTATGATCCCAAATAAGTGCTTTGGGGGTGTTCCTGAGGTGTGCCCTACATTCTTGACGGACCACTGCCATTTAGAATGAAGGTTTTTTCGGTCTTTGTGTGGGTGATGGCAGGGTGCTTCTGTATTCAGCAGCTTCTGCAACAGCACAGGGTGAAGATGTGAAAGGGCAGGGCAGACACGTTCAAGCCATGCCAGCTGGAGCTTCTTGGCTGTTTCTCCCACCACTGCCTTTTGAACAAGCCAAATAACAGGGACAGCCTGTGTAACAGGGTCGAAGGTGATGGAGGAGTTATGGAGATGCAGGGTTATGGAGAAGGAGGAGTTACCTGGGAATTCATAATAAGACCATGCTTAGAAGTCATTGTGACTATCTCATTCTAAACCAGACGGACTCTGCATTGTACATACATATTGCCATTATAGTTATGCATTTGCTCCATAATCTGATCCTTACCCTGAGCCCCTGTCTTTAAGGAGCCTGCAGAAGGCCTCAAAGTCCAGCTATGAGAATGCAGTGCTTCGGTCATTGCAAGCACAATCAGGACACATGTGAGCTGGAAGAATTCACTGGTGACATGTCCACAGGCATTCGTGCTACGCCAGCTTCATTATCACCTTTTGGATATCAAGATGACAGTGCTCCGTGCTATTTGTCTTTGTTCCAGCAAAAGATGAGTTCCTAGTCTGTAAGTCAAGTTGCTGCAGTACCTGATTGCCATTCACCAAGCTTTCTCTTCTACAATGGGTTCATTCCCCATAGAAGAGGAAAGACAAGTCATGGACAAATGACATCATAAGAAAATTACTGGATCCACTCATAACTGTGGCATCCATATCTGTTCTCCCTTGCACCACCCAGGACATGCAAATCCACCCATATCCTTGAGTTACTGAACAGCCTCTCTGCTCTCACCAGGGAGTGACGAGAGAGAAGGACTAGAGGTTTGCTATGCCTGCCTTACCCTCTTGAGCCAAAACCATGACCAAAACCATCGTAATAGAGATTGTCCATGCTGGGCCAGCAAGCAGTGAGATCTTTCCAGCACCCTGAAGTATTTGGGCTAAACACAGAGGCAAAGAAGCCATTCCCCCGCTCAAGGGCTACTCTGATGCCTGGATCTGCCTACACAGTAATGTATGGACAGACTCAAGCTAAACATATTCATACCGTGATCCGTGCATCAGGACTCAACATGTCCACACTAAGCTCGGTCCTTCTGGAGTTCATGAACAAGAGCTTAGAGCCATATTAAGGTCAGGAGAGAAGATCCTCAATGTTTTCTGCCTACGAGCATGTGGTCTTTCACCGATATCTGTCCCCACTCCAAAGTTCTAAGAGTGGGATGCATATCACCATTTAAGTGGTGCCTACATTCTTTGGTTAAGTCCCAGGATCAAATTTTGCCATCATATTTTGCCATCCTACCTTGAATCTGGAGAAATAAAGCCTTCTTGCTCTCTCCTGCACAGTTAATTTTATTTTCCAAGTTTTCTCTGTTCAGTTTGTTTGGAGAACTGCTGTATGTTGCCATCAGAGGAAAACAACACCCTGCACATCCAAAGAACTCAGCGCAAAAGTGTTTCGAAAATGCAAATAGTCACAACAGCCTGCCAGGAAGGGGCCCTGTTTGAAGACAGATCTCTTCATTCCTCAAAGGCTGGCTCAGGGCTTGGCTCTCAACGCTCTTATATGCTACCAGCTTGCTGCTATCACACTGATGTTCCTTCCCCTCCAAGCTCACTGCTTTCACATTTGGGAGTGACTGCACTAAACGCATGGGTCTGCCCCAGAGCAAGCTCGTCCAAGTCCCTTCAGCCTTCAAAAAGAGTTTATGCAAACCAAAAAAAAAAAAACCAACTATGCCAAATCTTTCCCTCTTTCGGCTTTCTTCCAGTGCTGTTATGGCTGGTGGGAAGCTCCTGGCTCTTCCCAAAATCAGGCTGGATGCGATGCTGCATGCTGAGCAATCATTTACCTTCCAGCACTGCTACCTACCAAGGATTCTGTCCCCACTCCATTCAGATCATAAAAACAGCTAAAAATTAGTTCCTTCTTCCTCAGCAGACTTTCTTCTGGCTTAGTGAATATAAGCTTAATGGCTGCAAAATGTTATAAATGCTCCCCTAAGACCTGCAAGAGCCTGGGTCCCAGCAAAACCTTCAAGAATTAGGGCCCTGAATGTTAAAAAAAAAAAAAAACATAAACAGGTTCCCAATTGTGAAGGGTGCCTATTGCCACATTCAGTCACTCAATTAGTGAAAGTACCTGGTTTTCAAGGTAGTCTCCTAATTTTAGAACTTAAGCTCCTCTGAGATGTGAGGAGGGAAAAATGTGATTTTTTTGCCCTCTCTCTCAAAAAAAGCTTTCATTGCTTCCAGCAAAGAGAAGGTGGCAAAGGGTTTCTAATTCTGAAGCTGTCAGCTCATTTGTTTTTGTGGCAGCTGGAGCGAGCCGAAGTGACGAGCATCTGGAAATCGGTGTGTCTGAAAACCGTGTCTGAGCCAGCAGTTTTTGTCTGGCTAATAGTATTTATAATTGGGTGACTTTTATTAGAGGGAGAAAAAAAATACGTATATCAGAAGGTTTCAAATCTTGCCTGGAGATTTTTAACTCTGTCAAGTATCATGCAATCTTTCCTCATCATTTCGTATTCAGTGGCCAACATCAAAAATTTTTCTGTGTCTGTCTTGAGTGGAGTTGTCTAGTGAAATTAGTGTTTGTTAATTGAAACTATTCCTGGCAGGACAGAGTCAAAGTGGTTCTTTTGGAAAGAAGGGGGCAGGGAGGAACCCTGTGTCCAACCACCTTTCATCGTCTTCTAGGGCTAGAAGTATCCTTCAGACCTGGCTTCATTCCCCTGGTCAGGAGACCAGGTGTCTGGTGAGTGGGGAGACATGAACACCATGGCTGGGGAGACTGGGGTTGCCCTTTGGTGCATCCTGTAGGATTTACAGAGCCTGGACAGTGGATAGCAGTCTGGAGAGGTAGGGATTGGATGCGGTTCTCCACACGGTGAGATGGGGAAGAACTCGTAGGGTGCCAAGCTAATTCCCAACCCAGAGGAAGAGGTCCAAAAAGGCCTGGGGCTCTCAGAGGATGTGATGCCCAGACCATGTCACCTGGTCCCTGCTGTAGCCTGCTCTGGGCTAGGAGCCTGGCTGGCTGGGAGGGAGGGAGGCCCAGCAAATTGCAGGATTAGTCCCTAGAGCTGGCAGGATGCACAGATAAGGGACAGACCACCACAGCCATCTACACACTGGTCCACATCTCGGTAGCACCGGCTGCTGAAGGTCAGAAAACTAAAGCCTTGTGATTGCAAAAGAAGAAGAAAAAAAAGAGATTTTAGCCTTTCAAAGCAATGCAGGTTTCTGAGGCAGCTCAGTGGGGAAGGTTTTCTCTCTTTTTGTGTTATGTTTGCTCTTCAGGATATTCTCACAAAAGCGTGGAAGCTTGCTAAGGGCAACCAGAGACCCTCGGGCGAGGAGAGGAGCTGGAGAATGAAAGTGGCAGAGTCCACCCTTCCAAGCCCTTGTCCCGCTTTGCAGCAGCCCGCGCTGGGCAGCAGAGCTCAGACCAAGGGGTGCAGCTTCCGAGCGGCACCGAGCTGCGTCCGCGGCCACCGTCCTGCGATGTGCCGAGCACAGGAATCAAAGGCGACCGTGCTGGTGGGGAGCCTGGCACACACAAAAGCCTCCTTTTGAAGAGTATATTTAGGGCTCCAAGGATACCCAGTGTGCCGGTCTCCTTGGCAACACAGCATCCCCTGCCCCCAAAGAAGACAACTCTGAGAACTCGCCCCACGTGTCTTCAGCAATGCGACGCATGAGAGGGAAGGGTTGACCTTGTCCCTGGCTGACTGGTGACAGCCATGGAGGTACCTTTTCTCCCCAGAGCCCAAACAGAAAATAATCCTGAGAAAGGAGAATGAGACACTGTGGAGATTGCCAAGACAGTCAGACCACTAAAACCAGAGCGGAGGAGGCGGTTTCTCTGCTGATCCCTCCTGGGGTCTCACAGAGAGTCTCAGATCTATGAGTGACCATCAACAACTCTTCCTATGCACAAGTGCCAGGTTTGCTCAGACCAAGGGATTCCACTGTATTCCACTGTTGGTAGCTCCAGTTGACCTTACCCTCTGCCAGCTGATGAACCCTCAGAGGAGCAGTCATCTAACGGGAGCGTGCTGCCACCATGCTGATCTAGCATGAAGGTGGTTATTCAGCATGAGAGTCCTGGGGAATATTTTGCTTTCCAGGAGCTGGGATGTCTCTGCCCACACCCTGTGTCTTAGCTGGCAACCCTAAAGGTCAATCTCTTCAAGTCTTTGGCTTCTTCTTTATTCATCTGCTGGTCAGAGGCAGGGTACTTCACTGGCTCAGAGGGATCTTCGATTGACCCAGCAGGGCTATTTCTTAGGGCCCTCAATATCAGTGAAGCAAGGGAATGAAGACAGGAGAAGTTCTCACACTGCCTGCTCTTTGCCAGCCTGAACAAACCAAGGCAGATGCTGCAATGGAAAGCAGAGGTAGTTGAAGCCTTTTTGTCTTCCTGCCTTGCCTGGTTCCAACTCTGTCCACTGCAAGGAACCTGCACAGACTCATGGGATAATTAAATACCAGATTATTCCTTATGGTTGTTTTTCTCAGGGTCAGTGACAGCAGCAGCCTGTAACAGAGGCACAGAGCAGGTCGTTGTTATTAGCCATGAGATGAAGTGATAACCTTGAAGACCGTGGCAGACCTAAGCAAGGCTAATATTACCTATCAAACCAGCAGCATCTCAAAGGCTGTCAGCTGAGATGTGCACGAAGGAGGGAAAACAAAGCAGCTTGTCTGGCCTCTCACAGCATCTCGGGAGCAGCAAGGAAGAAGGGGAGGGAGAGAAGCAATAGGAACCAATAAATCAGGACTCCCAGTGTGTCCCTCACACAAAGCTGCCCATGGTGTCTGGATGTGCTGCAAGATGCCTTGTTCATTAAAGCAGGGCAAGCTCTGCCTTTGAGGCACTACAGCCAACAGATGTGCGAACAGCTGGTGCCAGGAGGACTGGCTGCAAACAGCACCTGCTTCTCCCAGTGCCTGATGTGCAGCTAGGAGGAAGGAAGCAGTGGGGCACCCTGAGACCCAGCAGCAAATGGAGTCTGTTGCCCCCAGGCTTTGCCTCACCAAGTCAGAAGCTGCTGCAGGAGGGGGAGATGGGAGTCACCTGCAGACACATGGAAGATGTGTCTAACACTAACACTCATTTCCTATGGAAACCAAGCTGTAACATCTCCGAGTCAACCTGGTTAGCTGCAACCACCGTTTGCATTCTCATTGGTGCAGAATGTTCACAACATATTTTAACAACGCAAAATCCTTTGGCTCCCAGCTTGGGCTGTGACCTTGGGCAGGGCAATTCAACCAGAAATGCCTTTGTTTCACTGTCTCTGTACATATCCAAGTGGTCCTTTTACTCTGAAAGTTTGAGCTGCCTCCCTGATTGTTCTAATGCTGTTATTAAAAAGCACCTACAATATTTCACGGAGAAAAAGAGTATTCTTTGCAGAGGCATCTTCCCCTTTCTCCCATACACTGCTCAGCTCTTTGCTGTCTGGGAAAGGCGGATGTAAGTGGATCTTCCAGCCTGGAACAGATGCAAATTGGCTGCCAAGATAAGTAAAGAAGAGAGGAGTAAAGGGATGCAATGTGCTGCAGACAGTCGAGGTGATGGCCATGCTTCCTTCCCTGAACAGTTCTGGAGATGGGATCTGGGGCTGGCGCCCACAGATGACCCAATCTGTCAGGCTGGGCCAGCTCTTCCTTCCCGAAGATAAACCCTAAAGGACATGAGGAAGGGCTAAGGCTGTTCTTTAAGGAGGATATTTTGACAGCTGCTCGGCCTTAGAGAACTAAAGGTCCCTTTCTCCTCCCTGGATCGCAATGAACTCTGACTTTCTAACTCACAGAAGAGAATCATCATTTCTCCTTCAGCCAGAACAGCCCAAAATAGATTGCTATGACTTTGCATCTGCCCAAGCTCCCTTGAGAATAGCAGCGCTGCTATTTGTACTGCCGTCAGTGTTATCTGCCACTCCTAAAACCTGACACCCTGCAAGCAGTGTCCTCCAGCAACCCAGATAGGAGAGAAGGAGGCCGGACACCTGGGCACTGCTGTCGCTTGAATCATCAGCTTTGGTGCGGTCCCTCAAGAGTTACACTGCAGAACACACCAAGCCGCATTGTCCCCATTTTAAAATGGATGAATAAAATACCCCAGAATAATATTGTACATGCTGACCTCAGGGCTCTAATTGAAAAGGTAGATGCCAATGTCTAGGCAGATATCATCCCCTAATTTCCATCCAGTCCCTTAAAGCTATGGCTATTCTAGTCACTTAACCAGGGTGAGGCCATGCAATCATCTTCTAGACCAATTAGCTATTTACACATCCCTGGATTTTGGATTTTACCAACTAGAATTTCCCCAGCCAGCACCTTGAAATGACTGAGATCATTTCATTGGTCAGCCAGCGACAGGTCCCGTTAAGGAAAATGCATGTTTCCACTTCCTTCTTAAGAGAAACCATGCTTGGAGGTTGCAGGTAGGCCCACAGTGGATTATCTGGCAGCCTGGGGCAAGAACAGGCCTAACATTCAGTATTGGCTAATGGGGTAGCCAAGTGTCCGGCAGTCAAATGTCTCCTCCCAGGCTCATGCATGAAAAGGAGACGAGAGTCATGAGCTCCTGCTGCCGTGACAGCATGATCTGCAAAAATAAGGGGAGAGAGATCGATGACAAAAGCTTGTAGCCCTCTCACAAAGCTAAAAGGTTGGGACTAAAGAACCTTCAGCCATCACCTCATGCTGTGGCCAATCCGTCTAAGATGGCTTTAATTATTCTCCATGGAAGGCAGTTGCTCCAAACAACCATTAAATGAAGAAGGATGTGGAATTAACATGGAGAATTAACTCAGTCAATGCATTTTCTCTGTGGTCTCTCGAGAGAATCTCTTCACACAACCATAAACAACTATAACCACCTGGTACAGTCCTGAAGACAGAGAGGCAACCCAGCCTAGAGGTTAGGTGATCTATCTCTCACCAACTATAGGAGCTAGCTTCTCATATACCTTGACTGCACATCTCCCAGTGCTGGAGAGAGGCCTGAAGGGTGAAACGTTATGGTCTTGTAGTAAGAATTGGGTCAGAAGGGCTTAGAAGAGGGGTATCATACATACACTCTGAGGCTCAAAAATGCTGGGCTCTATCTACTTACAGCAGGTTAACAGAACACTACTCAATGTGCAAAGAGGATGTCCATTTCCCTGCCTGAACGATCATCTGATAGTGATTCTTTTTCCAGATATCCTCCCCGGAGAAACCATCAATGTGAGCCATGTAAGTGAACAGACAGTCAGATGAACTGCCTCGGATCTTGACAACACCCTAAAATGTGGCCCTATGTGTGCATGGACAAGCAGACAGAGAGCCTAATGCTTAAATCAGGCTCCAAAACTTAAATTCAGATCAATCTCATAATTATTATGGACCTAATTATTACAGACATAAATAACTAAATAGGGGAAATGCCAATAATCCCATCCCAGGCCTGTTGGGATGACACTGATCCTGAGCTTCCCCTGACCTCTCCATCAGCTCTGGAGTACCATGGGTGCAGCATCCTTTATCTACATCCAGGTATCAGCTTGCAACAGGCCATGTGCTTTGGTCCAGAGAGGCTGGAGAGCATGGGAAATCTTCTCAGGAGGAAGAGAAGACCTCAACAGTACCCCCTAACATATCCTTAAGGAACAAGCAATAGTTACAACAATGTCACTGCCCGCACAGTGAGAACTTCAGGCTGCCTCTGTCTTTCACAAATAAGAGAATAACTGATGTCAGGGTGAAGATAAAACCATGTGCGTGTGTGAACATGTGCAAGAGCAGAGGGAAGCTATTTTTACCTATTATTTTCCTCAGGAAATAAGGCATATACAATCCCAATTACATGTGCTTACTCAATTAAACCCCTCTCTGTTCCATAAATATTTTGCACATGTTGGCCAAATTCACCAAACTGGATGAAGCAGTGTTAGCTTCACTGGCCATGTTATCACATCACAGACGTCCACTCGGACCCCAGTCCCTTGACCCAGTCCATCCTCACAGTGAGACCTGTTAGTGTTCAGCAGAGATGGATGACATGTGTGCTCAAAAGGAACAGAGACAAAACTGGATGCCTTCCTGAGGACATGCATCGACCAGCTCCCTCTTCTGCACTATCTTCTAGGGTCCCTCTCCCACTGCTCGGCTTCATCAGGCAATGCTGATCTTTGGCAAGGCATGCAGATCTCCAAACCTAAACAGAGGGACTTTGGGAATGTCCTTCTCCCTGCAATGTGGGCTCCTATGGGAATGTCCCACCCCTGATAAAATTTTTGGTTCCACATCAGGCAGCTCTCCTAGCCTTCGCTAGGATGTTTGCCTCTCGTTCTGGAAGGGTACAGCTCTTCTATTTTCCAGCTTTTGAGGCTGAGGTCTTTTTCCAGCAAAACAAATGCACAGTAGATCTTAGTAACTGCTCCCTGTAAGCAAACAGCATGTGTGAATAGTCACTTTGAGCTGTGGCTTTTGTGCGAAAGGAGCACGGAGGGCATTATGCTACACCCCACCAGCTCAGGTGGCTATAAAAGCAGCAGGAGTTGCTGGAGAGCGGCTTGTCTCTCTACAAACCCACAGACTTCCATCTTCACCATCATCACATTATTCTTACTATTATAAATAAAATGGTAAAATCCCACCCTGAGCCTTGCAGAGGGAAGAAACAACTTCTTGCAGAGATGGTAAGAAAAAGCAGGGAGAACGTCATGTAGGAGCTGCTGCATGTAAGGAAAGCTACAATCCTCATGGGCTGTCATCCAGTGCTGAGAACATTTGGCTGGAGATGGCTCAGAGGATGGAAAGATCCTTATTTTTTTTCTCCATTATGGTCAGTTTGCAGCCAAAACAAGCCCTGGGAGGAATCGCTTTTGGAAACGCACCTCCTTCCCATCTCTTCTGGCTCAGAGGTCAGGCCACATGGTGAAACTGTGGCAAAGCAGGGACTTCGTCCAAGATGTTCCGCTTCAACCACAGAGCCTCCCTTCTCGGCTGATACCTACATCTCCTGCAGGCTCAGTTCTCAGAGAGCCTTAGGGTCAAGCCCCTGGAGATCAGAACCCCCCAAAATAAATGCAGCTTATCACTCCTCCTCCACCACCCCCGTGGTCCAGGTGCCATCTGTTCCCATGTCCCCCTCCTCATGCGACTGTGTCTCCTTGCTCCTCTCTCTGCCGTAGCCACAGCTCAGAGTAAGAAACGCAACAGGGCATTTGCAGAGGACGATCCGCCAGAGCAGGGGCAAAGGGCTGTGTTTAATGGGAACCGGCACCTGCACAGGGGCCAGGGAGGAAGGGGTTCTGCTTCTTATCACACAGCGGAGCGGAAGGCTGGCTCTGAGGACGGGGGCCTGAGGCAAAGCGATTGAAAGATTTGAGCGTTTAAGAGATTTTCTGCAAAGGTTTTCACTTCGATTGACCTTTAAAAGGTCAATTCTTTTGCTTTTGTAGTTAAAGCTGATCAGTGGGGGATGTTGTTAGCATGTAATTTTTTCCTCACTTTTTACCCATGATTTTTTTTTTAAAAAAAAGCTGTAAATTCTCTAATCCCACCTCTACCTGCACTTATTGGAAAAACAGGCTAGTACCTCAAGACACTTCTTCTTCTTTTTCTTATTAAATATACATATCCCTGATGTCCCAGCTGTATGCTGTTGAACAGCTTCCCTCCATCCCCTAGGCCCTTCATGGACCTCAGCATTGTGCTGCCCTGGGATGCACCAGCATCTGCCCTCAAAGTCTGCGTTTTCACTTGTGTTGGGAGCTCTGGACTGCCTCGGTCGTGCCTTACATTTCCAGTTGTCGTCCTCTTCTCCATGACCCTCAATACAGCTATCCTGCCCAACTGTCAATCCAGACAATTGGCAGCATGGAGTCAATCATCTAGTGGTAGAGACCCTGCTCCAGCAACAGGACCCTGCATTTTGGGGAGCCCTAGGGACATTCAACACAGTTCACCTGGATATACGCATGTTTATGTGCGTATGTTTATATTTCTGCATAAAAATGGGGAAAAAAAATCCATCCTCATAGCCTGAAATGCTCCAAAAATAGCTCTTCACAGCCTACTGGTTTGTGTGCATCATACTTCTGCTAATAAATTAGGACTTTTATAGACCAGAAGGGCAGATGTATTGCCACCAGGTAAATTACCTTATCTTCTCCAGCTGATAGGCAGTGTAAAGAGAGCATGGAGAATGGGTGAGCTGTAGAAAATCATACAAAAGATGTATTGATTTCTTTTTTTTATTATTATTCCCCCTCCTTTTTTCCCATCTTCCAGCCAGTGCCAAAGAGGAGATAAGAATTGCTGGGATTTCTAAGGGGATGAGTGAACTTATTTCAAGACTCTGTGACTTGTCTTTAAAGAGTCAATGAAAGAAAAGTCTCAACAAAGTGAAAAATCGGAAGATCCACCAACTCAATTCCAAGGAGGAATTACCTAAGGAAAATCTGATAATACGAGCAGAAAGAGGAGAAAGGGGATTTTCTGTGGAGATGTTAAAATCTTGGCTCTGCCCCAGACTCCTACTCTAACCTTGGGCCAACCTATTGCTGCACACAGCAACCACCCATGTCCAAGGTCTGGAGCTCAGTGACTGAGCAAAGCATCCCCTTAACACCACATAATCTTTTATTTATGCAGTCTGAAGAGATGAAGTGCTTCCCTCATGAGTTGCTATCAGCAAGGAAGATGGAAAATGCATTTACAATGGGGAAGCAGCCCACCTGTCACAACCTGCGTGGTGTCAAGATCTCCATGGAGTCATTTCATACAACAAGCGGAGTAAACTCTTCACCCAGCTAAAACCCAGCTGCAATTACTTCCAGGGCAGGGAACTTGCAGAAGAGGCTGCAAGCAGAGAGGACACAGAAAGGACATTTCCTCCCATTTGTCTCCATCCTCCACGGCTTTAAAGCCTCAAGATCAGTGACCGGGTGACTCAGAGTCCCTCCAAGGAGGCATTTTCCCCAGGACTTCCCTCTGAGGGCTCTGGTGACTCACAGGGTGCTTTTGGCCACGCCGGCTCCCTATCTTCCTTGCTGAGCCCAGTTCTGTCCAAGGAAGGGTGAGAAGGCTGCTGGCTCCATCCCACATCCCACACATCACCCTGACCCAAGCATGGTGCAGCGACCTTCATGCTGGCCCTTTCCCTGCCGCATCAGAGCTCCTGGCTGCTTTCACCGTCCTGCTGACGAGCATCCATGAGTCTCATCTCATCTGCCTCGACATCTGCCTAGAGCTAAGCACTAGACAAAACATATTCTTGCACAAAATAATCCTCTTCTATTATCCATGGGGTCTTTTTGTCAGTAGAGGGTTCAGCCCTCCAGCCAAAAGGCTTCCGGGGGTGGAATTATTTGTGTCTTCCACAGCCAGACCTCCATCTGTCCTTGAACAACTCCTCTGACCTCCTTCAGCCTGCATTCAAACGATGTTCACATCTCTCTCTCCACTAGCTTGTGCTATTTAAAAGCTCGGTTTAAAAGGGCAGCATGGAGAAAGCTGTAGGGCCAGTACTTAAAAACAAGAAAATAACAAAAGGAATGTTTCTTTGCCACTGGATTTTTTTTCTTCTGCATATATATGTGTGCATGCTGTGATTTAAACTCCAGGCATGGGATGATGCACCCTTTCCACCCTCTCCCAAGGGCTATGCCTCACTCAGTGCTTGCTTCTTGAACAAATGATTGAGCCAAAGGGGCTTCTCCCTGTGTGTACAATATAGCACCAGGATGCCTCTACCATACACTGTCCAAATCCCACTGGAGAAACAGAATCCCAGATCTGGTGGGAAAGTTATAAGATATTTACTGCAGCTTAGGAATCCACCTTAGACATAAACATGCCAACATTTTACGTTCTGGCTTTGGAGAAGGCTATAATCCACCTCCAAAACAGAGTACTGAAATCTCCACATAGCCAGCAGAAGGGGGATAAAAAGCTCAATAGCCTCATG
Organism: Tinamus guttatus; assembly: GCF_059628265.1. Lineage (NCBI taxonomy): Eukaryota > Metazoa > Chordata > Aves > Tinamiformes > Tinamidae > Tinamus > Tinamus guttatus. The sequence goes on from NW_028288752.1 coordinate 4,627,247, forward strand.
GGTGATCCTGCCCCCCAAGTTAGATGCCTAAATAAAACACACTGAATCAAAGCCTTAAGCACGGACTTACTAGTGGGGCTCATTATCACAGCATCAGAGTATGCCACGACCCATTAATTAACTAAAATTTGGATCCTTCGAGTATATTATCCCTGCTTAAGAATGGGGAAATGTAGTTCAGGAAGCTTAATAAACAAAAGTTTCCAGGAATTTTTAGCGCTCCATTTAACACATGATCCAGCATGCTTGCCAGCAGAGACAGCACTAAGTGATGCACAATGTAACAGTGCTTTCTCCAAGTCTTTATGGCACCGATTCATCTATTTCTAGTTTTCCCTCTTTTCCCTTATTCTTTCTCATCCCTTTTTATATCCACTTCCTGCATTAAGTCTATTTTATCTGGCAGAAAAAATATCCTCGGACTCTCCACATCCTCCTTTACAACACTGGTGATCTTTATGCTGTGGCTGAATCAAAGATGTGACCTGTGGTTGACGTGCTCAGCTCTCACTCCCTCTGAGGAGCTTCTCCTTCTTCCAGTCAAACCTTGCCTTAGCTCTGACCGGACACCTTCCCTGGTCAGCATTTAAAACCCTTCCCTGACGTGGCAGCGAAAAGGGAAGGGGAAGAGATGGAAGTTTGAAGTCTGAGGCCATGCACGATAACCAGGATAGTGAATGCATGGCAGCTTGGGGGCAGCTCTTGGACACCTTCCTCTTGCAGGAACAGGGGGATGGCTCTTCTCTAACTATCAGTAGGATAGGGCATGATTGCCCCAAGAAGTGACAATGCCATCTCCTGATAAATGCCAAGAATATTCTTCATGTCTTCATGTTTGTATGTGCCATCCCCAATGCTCACAAGTAAGAGGAGTCCTCCAGAGGAGCAGCTCTGCTCCGAGCTACCTCCATTTGTTCTCTCTGCAGATCTGAGCCTCTCTTTCCCAGGTGAGTTTACATCCCGTGAAGGTAATGTTACCCAATAGCAGTCATCAGCTACACAGCTTCAATTGACTATGAAATGGAGAAAATCCCAAATGGGAGTGCAATCTGTGAAGCACTTTTTGATGGATGTTTAATGTGAATATTGACTATCTGGGCTTTTCAGCCTAATAAGTGGAGTGGATTTATATGAAGGCTCATTGTTCAGCTTTCAGTGTCATAAAGCAGCTCTGTTTTGATTATGGTGATTTATACTGCTCTGCTGCACTATCTGTAACAGCCTAAAACTGATTCTGTTCCCTCTTAGCTTCCCCCACTCCTCCAAAAACTCTAACATTGGGGATTCATAGATTTTTTTCCTAAAAGCACACACATATACACACTCACACAAAAAAATAACTGTGATTGTTTTATCTGCCCTTCTGGCCAGTCTAACTCATGAGCTTTGTGCATCGATTTCCACCTCTGATCCAACAGCCATGATCAAACAAGGATCCCTGCTTCTGAAACACAGCTAGTCTCAGTACAAACCCTGTTAGAGACGACTAATGCAACGGAGTCTCTGTCCTCTGCTCCTATGCTCAAATATCCTCATTGCTAAAAAGCTGCATTTTTGCCCGGTCTGATTTCTCTAGCTTGAGCTTCCATTCACTGACTCCAATATGTTGCCTTCAAACTAGAAGAATTTCAGTCATTAATTGTTGCTCTCCAGGTAGTCATCCATGCTCCAGCATAAAGTTGTTTCTTAAGCCTCTCTTTGCTAAGCTAAATAACCTGCAGCTTCTCACAATAAAGCAGGTTCCCACTTCTTGAAAAATTTTACTGGCTCTTCTCTGAACCCTCCTCAATTAACTCTTGATACTAGTCTGGGCACAGTCTTCCAGAGCATCTTTTGCAGTCATGTCAAAACCACAGTTGATATAGCCTCCTTTTTCCTCACTAAAGCATTACCTTATCTAACTAAAGCATCAGGCAGAGAGCTCAAGCTCAAGACAGTAGGTCTATTAGGTCCTTTGAAAACAGCCTTTGAGGAAATACCCTATAACTGTGGACAGATCCTGGAATCTGGCACTCAGATCATGCCCAGGTCCTCTGTAGGTCTGACACAAAGGTGTCATTTCTGGAGTTCAAGCAGAGAGGCTGTACTGAGTCTGTTCTCTCTATACATGTTGTATAGGCTCTATCTATTGAGCTCTTTAGGTGGATCTCCACATCTGCAAGCGTTTTAAACTGTCTTGAATACATGAATTCTGCTCCTCCAAGGACACTGGACCAGCACTAAAGACCACAGACCTGGCACTTAATCTATTAATGTGTGGATGTAAATAGTAGCCTAGACTTTGAGTTCTCTGCAGAAGCATCTCCTCATAAAAGTTCATGTAAAAGCTAGGTGAAGAGGAGCCTCTATTTAATTCCTTTTAGGCATTAAGTTAAACTGTCTCCAAATAAGTCCTCTCCCCATCTTACCCCTACCACCTCCCAGATGTAGCACCAGTGTAGAACGTGACTGAAACTATTTTACAATACAACACATAACCTGTCAATCCTGCATCAACCAGGCCATGAGTGATAATGTTCCCAGTCAGCCTTCATACACTAAATGAGGCCATCTTCTGCATCATTTCCAGCTATTGTTTATCCTATCTAAAGTTAAGCCTATGAGGAAGGGCTGGCCTCACTTGGACAGGTAAGGCCAAGAAAGATGAGGTTGTATCTGGGGACCACTTCCTAACTCTTTTAAAACTCCTCCAGCCAAATGTTTCCAACCTGCTGGTCAATGCATGCAACCTCCCTGCAAATGCTCTGACCTTGTCATATCTTCAGGGTTGCTGAGTGACCTCTTCAAACTCATTGCTGTCCAAGCTATTGAGGCAAGGAGGCATGAAAGACATCTCCCACTTGAGACCACTGGTGTTTTCCCACCTAAAACGCTTGTTGAACTCAGACTCTGAGCTATGATTGAAACTTTGCAAAGACAGAAAGAGACCCCATCAGAAGATGGAATCCCTTCTGTATTCCACTTTCCAAGCTACCACTTGGAAGGACCCATTTATCCACCTAAACTATTGCAGAAAATAAATGTTTCCAAGGAGACATCTTTCTCCTCAAGTCACTAGACTTTATACTTGGGGAGCAGGGTTTCAAAACTTGGCTCTGCCTCAGACTGCCCATGTGATTTTAGACAAGTTTTATCAGGCCACAGATTTCAAAGACCTCGGTTTGTTAGAAAGCCCCCAAAAGAGCCAAATTTGTTCCTGACCACGAGGCATCTGGCAACTCCTACTGTGACATTAAGAGCCAGATCTTCAGAAGGGCTGGCTGAAATCCAGCCCTTATTCACCCTGGGGCTTGTCTCTTTTTCATCCAAATCAGAACACTATCTCAGATCACCAAGCTGTTTTGAGGACAGACTCACTGAAATCTGTGGGCAGTCATACAGTGAAGGAAGGAAGGACAGATAAGATATTTCACTGGACAGGCAGAGTGATTTTCTACTTCTCTGTTACAGTCCTTGTAGAGATGGCAAAAGGATTTTGCTCTGAGCAAGAAATATTCCTCCTTGTCACAGCATCCTTCCTTGCAAGATCTGCAGGAACTTTTCTATAGTATGACAAGAGCTCTCCAGAGCACAATCCCAGCTTCCCAGCTCTCTTGGCTTCCTCAACCAGTTTCCATGCATTTAGTAACCTTCAGAGCATCTCCCTTCAGCAAACACCTCCAGTTTCCCTTCCCTGTTAACTTCTAGCCCGCCTAAGTGAAGCCATGCTGAAAGTAAGGTGAAGCAGATCGATTATTTCAGCACGTGCTGCGTGAAGAACCTTCTCCCCTGTCCTACTGCCATCCTGTCACTGGCTGGCCAACTCTAGAACACGATAAATGACCCCTCTGCCGCCAGTATGGGGCATCTTGCAGCGTATCGAGGCCATTCCTCTCACTGAACTGGACAGAGAAAGAAAAGGAGCTGTCTCAGGAAACAAAAAATTGCCTTCTGATGGTCCAATTAAGCTAGGCTTGGGGTTAGGATGCAATCAAAAATCACTCTGTTTCAAGGATCTGTTTATGGATTGTGACTTCACCAGTGAAGAACTGTTTAATAAATTCTTAAACAATTGCTGAGAAGCCCAAGAAGTTGATCTGTGCCTTGTAAACATGGCTCTTTATACACAGAGCAAGTAAAAAAAACCTATAGTTCAGGCTGCCTGACACTTTCCATTACAAGAGCTTATTTGCAGTAACTTACAAGTTTGCAAAGCTGAAACTACGTAGTTGAAAATTTTCTAGGCAGGCTGTTTTACCTCGGGTTGACCTTACCTATAGAAATTTTTCCATTATTTCCAAGAACAAGGTTATAGGAATATCTACTAATTTCCTAGTATTCATCAATTTGTGGCAAGATTTTTGTTTTAAAAATTCTGTAGACCTGTTATTCCGCCACAGGATATAACTGGAAAATACAGCATCTGATCAGCAAGTTAGAGTTTGCATCATATGTAGAGGAATTCAAATTATAAATCCAACCTTGCATACTGCATTTCCCAGATTTGCATTTTCTAGTCTTAACATTATATGACCTAGTAGTTCGGTGAGAGTATATTTTTTGTGGGGAGATAGGAGTAAGGGGAAAGTGAGCATAGTGCTTGTAAGCCCTTCTGCTGAAACTGGTGTCACGGACTCCAAGACCTGTTCCGCTCTTGACTTCTCAAGTTTATCTTTTAATGAAAAAAAATCTCAGGCCTTTCTTTTTGGGAAGAAACAGCTTGTGATTGCCTAAAATTGCTTTGCTTCTTTGCAGCTCGCCGTGGGTCTGCTTTCCCATGTATGGAGCCAGATAACATGGAGCCATGGATCAGCAGCAACACAAGACGGGTCTTCACAGCAATCCAGCTCGTGAATTAGCAACCTAAGGTGGGAGCAGAAAAGCAAGGCTGTTACAGATTTTTCCGCCATGGCAATATCATTTGCACCACTCTGCCCAAAAATCCTTGCAGCAGCTGATGCCTGGGAACCAGTTTTTATCACCGCCGCCTGCCTCTGGCCTTTGCTGCGAGCTGTTGTGATGCTGGTTTGGCGTTATTTCACCACTGTAGTCTGCCAGGTCCTACACACCAGCCTGGTTTGGGATCTTCTGTAGTTTCTGCATGGAAAAGCTTGGATCTAAAAGCTACTACTTCAGCCACTCCTGGTTTTCCATAGTTGTTTCCTGCTTTCTGTCTCTTTCTAACTTTCTGCAGTACTCTGGCTGTCACTTCTGTCTCTCGGACACTGTTGCCAATTCTGCTGGGGAGGGAGAGCAGCTTTCCCCAGGCTTAGTGGACATTTCTCTTCTTAAGTCCTCAGTAGCCTGTCACTCATTTTACCAATATTCACGCTGCAAAGTGGAGAGGCAAGCAGACTTTCTAACAGAAGCCGAGCCTCTAAGCCATCTGCATGAGGATTTCCAGCTCTGTATTTCTGTATTATTCAGCAACCCAGCTCTCCGTACCGCAGGCAGCCTCAAACTCGCACCTCCTGCACAGAGAATGAAGCCCAGAATAATTCTGCCAGACGGCCAAGTGCCAAGAAATAGAAAACTTGTAACTGGAAACACGAGGAAAAAAATTGCTGTTGTCAGAAGCAATCCAGCTGCCCTTCCCATCTTCTGCAGAGCAGGGACTTCAGCGGCAAAATGAAAGCGAGTGTCCAGAATGAACTCATCGGCGGTGCCTTGTCTCGAGTAATTCTTGGCATTACAGTGATAAAGCTCTCCCAAAAGGGCAGCAGAAGAGAGCAGAGTGCTACAAGCTGTAGATCAAACCAAGGCAGCTCTGGAGTGACCAGTCCTCACCCATGAGGAGGTAGAACGATGCTCCATGAGGCTGCTACAGTCGCATAGCAGGGAAGGAAGATGATATTAGCGCGAGATGAGTTTTTCGCTGTGAATGCTGGAAGTCAGGGTCGGCATGTACCCATCCCACATCCTTAATGACACAAAAACAAATCCCAGGCCCCTAGGCTGCAGTATTCTGTCTCGCTGGAGTAGTTCACCACATCCATTTTCTCCCCCTGGAAGCCCAGCAAAATAGCTTGGGCAAGGCACATCTTTGCAGGGGGATATAACTACTGGTATGTGAGGCATTTGCTTACCTCAAAACTTTTTCTTGTTTATCTGCAGACTGCCTGGCTGTCAGGATGCAGCCTGCGGCATCTACTGAAGGAGTCCCATTTGTTTCCACAGATCAGTCCTTCTCGGTGTTCTCTCTCCCTGTGAAGAAAAAATATTCCCACAAGCTCCTGAAGCAATGCAAAGAAGGATACTGCAAACATCTCAGCATCTGCCATCCATTCCTCCTTTGTGAGATGCAAAGTCCCCAAAGGTTGACCCAGGTTGTTGGGCCATATCGCTTCACACTGGCCCAGTTCTTACAGTCTTGTCTAAGCATCAGTCAGCGCCATCCCAAGGGACAGCACATAGGCAGGACACTTGATCCAATCCAGGACACTTGTCCTCATCATAGAGTTCAGCTCTTGTGCCCAAAGCATGTGACCAACTCACCTACAAAGAAGCTGTCATTACAGGGCAGCACTACAGAGGCTTGGACAGACAACTGAAGATATTGGGTGCTATTCAGAAGAAGGCTTTTACCTGGTATCACGCATTACAGCTAATTCAGCAGCACCTTTTTTTTCCTATGAAGCACTTACAAAAACAGCAATGACAAAAGATATCCCAACCCAGACATTTCAAATTTCTGTGCTCTCACTGCTATTAAATGAATGTCTAAAAGGTCAGAATTGTATAAAGTAAAGCGAATATGGAGACCAGATCCTCAGGTGGTGTAAGAGAACATCCCTCTAAGGGAATCAAATGACTCTTACTGATTTTTGCTCAGTTGACTGTCTTAAAAACTCAGCAGAGAAGATTGCATTGCTATTGATCAGGTACTAGCTATCACCAACACAGGGGGAGATTTGTGCTTCTTGGGATGCAATAGAACAGTCTCACAGACCCTGCTGAGAAAAACAGCAATTTAATAAGTGTTGAAACGTGCCGTCCACTGAAAGGAAATGGAATAATCATGCACACTGTTGAGAAGCAGGACGTGATTCCTACAGAGGAGGAGGTTTCTTTGTGAGAACAGGATTAACAGCCAGAGTCCAAATCCTGCTGCCTGGGTTTTGGAAGAGTAGCTCCTGCCTTGCATAAATCCGTGTGTACTGGAGACAGAGTCACTTAAAATAACATTAGGGCCGCAGCATCCACACCAATTTGTCTGATAAAGCCCTTATCTTAATCTTAATAGGAGCTGACAATTGTTGTCATCATGGGTTAGCAGCTCGGAGCTGCAGCCCAAGACCTGCTGAAAGGACTAAACTGCAGCTCTTAAAGATTTTTTTTTAAAGTGTTGAAAATATGTACAAAATACAGAGGCAGGGTTCAATCCGTCTTATGCAGTCTGCTGGCCTGATTCTCCAGTGTCCTGCCTCAACATAGTCTGCAACAACACAGCAGACTAGAGTGCAGGTGAGACCTAGCATCTTGCCCTGGTGCAACCATCTGTGCAGCATGTGGTGAGGCTCCAGGACTGGCGCAAAGCTTTTTAGAGGGGATGACACTGTGCAAAGACAGGAAAACTTTCTAGGATTCTTCTGGCCATAGTATAACTCTAAAACTGTGTTCAACAGGGAGAGAAAAGTCTGATATATAAGAGATGAGCTGGATCTAGGCGGTGTGTTTGTGCGTACAGGTTCATCTTTTCAGTTCATTGCAACCCACGTAGATAAAAAAGAAAACAGGTGGCAGCAGGATGATTCCTACAATGTAAATGAGACTCTCTAGGTATAATGATGTGAGACACTGATATGTTGTGTTCTCATATCACCTCTATTTCTGTCTTGCAGTTCTTGCAACTTCAGATATTTACAACACATACCCACTTGTCTCAATTTTTTTCTCAATTCATACTTAGTGCAGGTAGACATCTAAAAGTAGGTCACATTAATCCAAATGTGGACAAATGAATCCCACCTTAAGTGACAACTTCTGTCATATGCAATTCCCCGTTCTCACCTTTTTGTCTCAAATGGTGTCCAGCAGACCATGTTGTTTTGGTAACACTACTGTTGTGTGCATGTCATTGACTGGAGAAACGTCCTGTGTGATGTCCACAGGCCATGGTAAATAGACCACAAAACCATCCTGCTCTTACAGTGAAATTGAAAGCTTCATGACAAGTCTAAGGGTGACTTTCAAGAGGTTTAGAAATTCCTTGAAGCTCCATCCACAGCCCATCCAGAGATCACTATTTTACACATTCCTGGTGGTATCGACACACTGACGAGTTAAGTCAGGAGGCTGTCAGTAAGACCACCTCAAACAAAATTGTTAAACAATGCCTATAAATGCATTAAGTGATTCAGACCACAGAAATTTCCCAGCCCACCATCTCATCATCAACATTCCTGATTTCCGCGTCAGCTTCACCAACTGTCAGCATATTTAAAAGGAGCTTTTTTTTTTTTTTTTTTTTTTCAGTCTGGTGCTGTTTTGTCTGGCACAGCAGGCAAGATAAAACAACCTGAGCAGCTTTGCCCAGCACGATAAAACCTAACATGCAGTCCCTAATGCCTTGCACTGATTGCGAGCGAACACAAAAAGAAGACCATATATATAACTGCAGGAGAATCAGCATCACACAGGAGGCAGAGAAATGCCTTGTTAGTTCTGCATTGCACCGTGTGTGATCTATGTTAAGGGGCTCTGGACACCAGCTCCCACCCGATTTGGGCATCTCTTTGTATTGGACCAACCTCCTGCACTCCCGGCTCTGCTCCTGGCTCTCCAGGTATTACCAGTTCTGCTCCTGATCAACGTGATCCTCTCCCTTCTGGCTGGGGACCCCTCAGGACCATGTAGATGGGAGCATGCGCTACACAGGGAGGTCCCTCAGATGCTCCATAGACTTTGGTTTGTGCTGCCTGGCCATCCTTCACTTGCTCAGGTAGATCCCTAACAAGTCCCAGAGTTTGAAGAGACTTAGATGGACCAGGACTTCATAGAATCATAGAATGCTTAGGGTTGGAAGGGACCTCTAGAGCTCATCTAGTCCAACCCCCCTGCACACGCAGGGTCACCTAGAGCACGTGGCACAGGACTGCGTCCAAGCGGGTTTTGAAGATCTCCAGAGAAGGAGACTCCACAACCTCTCTGGGCAGCCTGTTCCAGTGCTCTGTCACCCTCACTGTTAAGAAATTTTTCCCTAAGTTTCTGTGGAACTTCTGATGCTTTAGTTTCTGGTTGTTTCCTCTAGTTCTATCAGTGGCCACCACTGAAAAGAGGCCTTGACTCATAAAGATTTGCAGGGAAAACCTGCCAATGACTTAGTGGAGTAGAGCTAGACCACTTTGATCTTATTAATTCTGACTTGACCTCTGGCCAGTCCTATAGCAATTTGACAAGTGTCACACAAGGCACAATCTCCCTAAATCGTGCTGGAGGTGCTAGGGGCAGGAATTCAATAGGTTGCAAGGTGGATCCAGCAAATAGAGAGCCTATGCACCCTGACCCTTATACACCCTGCACAGGACAACTGGTAACCACTTGCAGAACTCCTCTGGTACCTTGTTTCTCCATGCAGGATGGGCAAGAGGGACAGGAAAGATGCTGCATTATTCTGATTACTCTATTTAAGAGACCTTTGGTGGCAAATATTTCCACTTTATTTTGGCTTCTATTGAAAGATTTCAGGCTTAATTTTGCAGCTGTTCTCCCATCCCATTACCCCCCAGTCTGTCCGCTTTTCAGGGCAAAAACTGTTTTATATTTTTGCTGTGGCATTTCCAGGTATTTTCCTGTGAAAACTGAAGTGACCAGCACAGCTTTAATTGCATTTCTTGAGGGGTCTTATATAAAGAAGTAAACTGTTTTCATGCTGAGTTTCGAAGGCTGTCAGGGGGCCACACTGGGCTTTGTGAAAGGTACTTAAGAGCTTAGCGCTCGCTACCAAATTATTGTAGTAAGGGGCAACATCTAGCTTTTTATCATAGTATGGTCAGGGAATTTTCCATTTTTTTTTCTCTTACTTTTAACCCATTTCTCCTGAGACTTGCTCTAAAATACCTTTTTTTTTTTTTTTTTTTTTTTTGTCCACTTAACTGATGATCCCGTTCTAGCTCTATTTCTAGCTCTACTCCTTCCTTCTCTCCATCATTCATCCCAGCTATTTGGGTGATGCTTGTGCACTGTTTCAGTCAGGCTGGGTTGATAAAACTGATAAAAATCTATTCTACCTGGCTTTTCTGGAAATTAAGGAAAGATCCATCTGAAGAGCAGTGACACAGGCAGACCTGAGGACCAAAGGCAACAGTCCTTCATCCCAAGCAAGCATGGGACGAATGGATAAGCAAGACCAAGGATGCTCCGGAAGGAAACTTCAATGGAGTTTGGAAACTTCAATGGGTGCATCTGGCCAAACGGAAACATCCACTCAGAACTGAATTGTCCCCTGAAATCACTACTGGTAGATGTGGTACACAACACTGGTGTTATTGCTGCTCAGGATTTTATGGCAAATCCTTCGCACCACTTCCTTGCACGTTGTATATGTCATCATTAAGGTGTTTCTCTTATTCAGAAACAGGCTATTACAGCATAATTCCTCTTCCAACTGCACAAATGAGATGTGATACTGCAGGAGCTCCCTTGTTCCTAAGCCAATATATATTGAGTGAAACAGAGGGCTTGAGTGCACACGACTTCTAAATAAAAATGATTCGAGCAGATAATCTGCTAGGGCAAACAGTACTGTCAGCTGCAAAAATAAAATAAAAAAATAAAAAAAATAAAAAAGCACAAATCATCCTCCCTCCTTCCCCAAATCACCAGATTTAGGTTAAACTGTACTTTTTAGCAAGACACAACAGTGTGTGCTTGTTAAGCTCCTCATGTTTAAGGTGCTTAAGGTCACTTTTCTATTTTTCCTCTATTATTACAGGAGTTTTTCCAAATCCGTTTTAGAGAGGGAAGGAGAAAAAATAGCATAATCACATGACTCCCGGAACAGGTACTTTAAAAATACATCAAATGTCGCAACATTTGTGATAAGAGGTGTTGCCAGCGGAGGGACCATTGCAAAACCTTGGACTCAAGGATTTGATCAGAGAGAATACTTGCTTGGATTGGGCTAACCCTTCTGAATTTCTGAGCTCTGTTCTTTGCCTTTTGTGGGATGAAAGGATACTCGCTTTGAATCCATGTCCTCTGCAGCTTTTCCCAATGCGATTTCCCTCCTCTACTTCTGTGTTTCAGGGTAATACCAGAAATTTTTACCATCAAAGTGCAGTTCCCAGCAATCCAGATCCTTGATGCAGTGCAAATGTGGCCTAACCCTACTACTCCCACTACTCCAGATGTGCTCCTCAGCCAAAATCAGCAAAGTTTAAGGGCTCCTTTAGACTAGCACTTGTTTAAAAAAAAAAAAAAATCTCTGCTGGCACTTTAATTCTGCCTTTTCCTGATTGAGAGGAGGCCCTATCTGGGTCATGTCTGTCTTGCTGAGCTGCTGGCGGCGGTAGGAGCAGGCAGGTGGACTGGGCTCCCTGCGGAGCAGTGGGTGAATTCACCGCTCTCATTTTTTGTGGCTGGCCTTTGCATATTGCAAGGAGCAAACTCACCATGGGCAAAGGGACAGAGAAGCTCTGACGGCCGCGACGCCTGTCACTCATGCTGGGCCAGCCCGGAGTGACAGGCTGGGCTGCTGAGCGAGGAAGCGGCAGGTTTCTTGGGGGGTTTTCAGCCTCTGCACCAGGGACAAGATGTCTCAGTCACTATTTCAGTAGCCAGAGAGCCCTGCGCTTCCTTCTGAGGGTTTCACAGCCCTAAGAGGCATCTTGGCATGAAGAAATGGGAGGCAAGGACACGGGACCAGAGGGGAGCAGAAAAACACTTATTTTCTGCTACAGTTACACGAGCAAAGCCCAGATCAGAAGTTTTCCTCTGTGGGCAATCTCTCTCTGGTGGGCATGTCAGGACCTGCAAACGGGTCTGACATAAGCCCTCAGATGTGAAGAATCAATCATACCGGCTAAAACATGCAGCCTTAGTATATTTTTCCAATATTTCCCCCAATGGCTCCTTATGGCATCTGCCCCTTCCCATTGGTTGTTCCTTGGCCAGGTGGGACACACACTTGGTGCTTTCTCCCAGAGACCATGTTCTGCTCATGCATTCCTTGTTTTTATCTCATTTTTTAATTATATCTCTAAACAATTGAGAGATCTATTTCCCGCTTTGGGATTACATGATTGCTCTCCAATGAGAGCATTTCACCCAGCCTGCATGGGTGAATCAAGATTACTGTGCCATGATGATGTGTGATCAATGTCCTGAGAGGATGTGCGAGGCTGGAAATAACTGAAATGATGCCTGAGAAGTGGCAGGAAACTGATGGTGAGTGGGCTGATGGAGATAAAGGGGGGAGATACCAGTCGGTTTGGCTGTGCAAAGGACGTGGGCTGAGTGCCACATATCAGAGCCAGAGAGGGGGAGGTTGTTAGGAGACCCTGACATCTGAAGGGCAATGGGATCCCAGGGCAGAGCAGGTCTGGGGAAAGAGCGAGGCTTGGGAGGAGCATGGTCCGTACTCCACGTTGCATGGTCAGACTGCAAGCATGGCTGGAAGCATGTGAACATGGAAGGGTGCTCTTGGTTATAGGGATTAAAGCAATCACATAAAATAGTCCCTGCCTAGTTACTGCAGAAGAACCAGCTGGAAGATGCATCTTCTCTGTGCGTACAGAAGATGCACTTGGAGCACTAGCTCTCTCCCACTTGACCAGCAGATGGGTGTCTGCCCTCATCCCAGCTTCCAGGGACGGAAGCAGAGGGGCCCATCTCTCCAGAGCCACAACCTGTGTCCTACCCTCCTGTCTATGGGTCATCAGACCCTAAAGACTCATTTATAGCCCATTTCGCAGGTGTTTACCAAAATCCTTCTGTCAGAAAGCAGGAACTGTACATATGGGAAGGCACAGGACTAATTCCTTGTATCAGCTGTGTATCTTAATACGCACATCAGGGCGAGGATGACTCATAGACAGGAGGGCAGGACACAGGTTGTGGCAGAGAGAGATGGAGAGAAAGAGGGAGATGGAAGGAACCAGGAGCCGATACAGGCTTTGCCATGTGTGGAGCATCTCCCACTCTTCAATTTTGGTCATTACAGCGTTTCCTATGTTGTTTTTAATTCATTCCCAGTGATTGTTCCTTCAAGGATGAAACCCACTGTTTTTTCTTTCTGGCTAGTTATTCAGGATAGTTTGAAGGGAGGGATGAACATCAGGAGCTCTACTCATGAGAAATGCTTGGACAAAAAGTTATGTTCTGCTTTGGCAATTGCATGCAAAAGTGTGGGTGTTTCAGGCAGTTTGCAACCAAATTAAAAACAGCAGGTGAAGATGCATCCTTTTTGGTAGCTCTCTGTGTTTCTGCAGGTAGGGTAGGGCTGAGGAAGACTAATTTACTACTCTGGTTACTAAAGGCAGTAATGCTTATTTAATGTGCTTCCATGAGGTATCAGACTTGCTATTCCACAACTCTTTGACGAGCAGATAGGATGATCTAAAATGAACACGACATACCTTAAAGGCACTCAAAACTGCAGTTTGACCTCAGCTTGTGTCAGCAGATTGAGAATGTTTGTCAAGAAGCTGCATTATCCAAAGGGATCCATATCTTTGTACCTATAAGTGACCCAAAAGCAAATTCCAGGGCCTCACAGATGAAACCTGCAGAAGAAACAGAACCATGAGAACAGGTTGCAGACACAGGACAGCCTAGCTGACATGGTGTGCAGGACATAAGCAATCAGGGAGCATGTTAACATGGTCCAAAGTATCACCAGATGCAGAGACACACAGTGTGATATTGAACATGATGTTCTTTTTTTGTTTTCTTTCAAATGGATAGAACAGGGGTTTAGCAAAGAGAGGTCAAAGTATCATATCTGCATATGTTAGCAGAGACACTGTGCCTGGGACGTTGCATCTCATTCTGGTAGCTACACTGTGAAAGCGACAGCAGAGATGAATGCTGGAAAGTCTGAGTTAACCTGAGGGAACCCAGGAATTCAAGCTGTTTTGTTATGAAAGAGGAAGGCCAAGGGGTGGCAAGATCACAGCCTGCAAGCCCCTCAGTAGATGCAGAAATCTAGCATCACTTGTCAGTCTGTCAGACAAAGACATAACAGGATCCTGAGGCTGAATGTTAAAGCAAGACAAAATCAAACAAGAAGGAAGGTCCAGTTGCTCTTTTACTAGAAAAGATAAAAAATTCGAACAACTTTTCAGGACTCTGATGGATTGTCCATTGCTGGAACTTTTAGAACAGTCCTAGATTGAAACTTTTAAAGCAGTCCTGGGTTCATTTTGTTCTTTTACCCAAAAGCTACTCCGAACCCATTAAATAGGAGGTGGACAACCTCTCGCTGACCTGACAAGCCATCTGCAAAGACTGCATGTGGCTAAGAGCTGCAGGGCAGTTTCCACAAACACTGAAAAACAGTGAAGAAAGAAGCTGCAGAACTACCTTCTAGGTAAGAAAATGCAACAGCTTCCTGATGTCCTCTTTTTTTCTCTTGCAGGACAGAGCTGCACTGGGCACCTCTCTTGGTTCCTGGGACTCATTTTCTTCTATGGCCAGGACTGAGATAATGCAGCAACCCTCACACCAGGGTAGCATGAGTGCAATTCCTATGCAGTAACCCCAGTCTGAGACATGACCATGAGCTGTCTGTGAATTGCACATGGTCTAAGGTCGAGGATGGCTCCCTTTAGGCAGCACCCCTCAAGGAATCACTGCATTAATTTATGCTGAATATGCTTTATATGAAATTCACACTCTCTGCAATACAGAATACTGCAATATTTTTCCTGGACTCAACAGCAATCTCATCCCATAGGAGAGACTGAACATGCTGAGACAAGACTAGGAAAATCCAAGGGTCCTACAAGAGATGCATGATTATAGAGCCCTTAGGGAAGCAGTAGTCCTTGCTGCCATGCCCCAATGTCTGTCAGTGCGACTCTCCAGGATGTCCTCATGTGGTGGTGTCCAACAGGTAACACTACATGCCTGATTTCAGAGCTAACAAATTTCCCAAATGGAAGTAGCAGGAGTTACTGAATATTCACCACCTATAAATGATCAATTTTTTGGTGGTGATTTTGCTCCATATCACTCCTCCAAGCTGTTGCGCCAATGGCCCCATCTTCAAAAGCTGTTCAATACATACTTGACAGCATGACTTTGCCCTGTGCCGTGGCCGCAGGCAGGATGACTGTCCATAGTGTCTCAGGCTCAGTTGCTTTCCCATCAGACAGCATGTTCTCCTATGTCCGTGATTAGATATTATAACTGCAATACTGATGAAAATACACTGTTAAGAAAAGAGAGAAAGAAAATAAAGCAGCACCTAAAATCAATGAGCCATTAAATAGGTGATGATCATTTCCACAGAAGCTTAGAGTATTTAATTAGAACAAACTGGGGAAAAAACAGACAATAAAAGTAAAACCCTTATCTGGCCTCTAAAGCAGCCCCTACAGCCATTCCTCCACACTGCCGAGGACAAAATACAGCATCTCCAAGAATGTGGAGGTAGAAGGGTAGAACTATAAGGGAATGAACAGACCCGGATCTAGATCCCTGAATTAGGTCCTCTCTGCTGTGCAAGGGACAGGGGGAAGAGGAGGTCTCAGCAGGTCCCGGAGAGGGTTCCCAGTCAAGGGACAGCAAATGGATGAGTTTAACTGCTTGAGCCAGCGTTAAGCTGGTAACGCCAGGACCGCCCTTCACTATCAGCAAGGGCACTAGGCAATGCCACCACAGGGGGCTGGCCCTGTTCTTCACGCATCTGATCTGCTGATGCATGAAAGTCTCTTTGCCATCCTTCTCCTGGCTGTGTTGCCTTCTTTATTTGCCCCAGGATAGCTGGAGCGGTACAAAATGGAACAGCCTACACAATGGGACAAATCCTGGTTTCGCCTGGCTACGATTTTGCATTTCTCCTTGACTTGAGTTGAGCTCCACTCCAGCTGGTCTCCTGCTCAAGTAACAACCCTGTAGAAAGGTCATCTTGTCCTCAGGCCAGAGGACCAGCAGCAACACAACCATTCTGCTGCTCACCCGCTTTCCACTTCCTTGGGCTCGTGGATGGGATCTTGTCCACTCCTAACCTGACCCAATGAGGATATCCTTTTCTTGCTAGTAACAGAAAAAGATGCTTGCACATTTTCAAAGCAAATTAAGAACATATATCCACCAGTAAACCATTTGCGGTGGGGAGAGGAAACAGCTGCAGCGGTTAGAGTTTCCAATCTAGATTGTTTTTCACTGAGCTGATCCAATAAATAGGGATAAGGGCTTATTCAAGGACAAATACATCACCCATCTGAGGTGCTGGTCACTATCTATATCCCTAAAAAAGGGAGTGTAGAGAGACATCCTGCAACAAACTGATGTGTAGGTAGTTCATGTTAAGCAAGACAAATCCAACCCCAAGGCCCGGAAATGTTTATATATATATATATATATATATATATATATATATATATATGCATATATATCAACCCACAGATGGCATGAGCCACTGCTCAGCTCATAGCACACCCGGAGATGTGCATGCAAGAAGGGCTGGAAGTTTTCACAGCAGCCATCAAATGAGTTGTGCAGGGTGCTCAACGGATTTTGGCAGCCCTGTGGCTGGTCATATCCACCCTCCTTGTCATGGCCCCAGGAGCAATGCTGGGGACTCTTCCAGGTCCATTTACTATTTACATTAAAAAAAGGGCAAACTGCAGGAGCCCATGGGGGTATTTTGGGGAGCCCATCCTCAGTCGCCACCAGACTGCAGTATTCTGCCTTCTCATTAACTCATTGGGCACCTCCAGAGAGCTTTTTTAAAAGCAATTTATTTTCTTTTTAAATGAGCACAAGTCTGACTACTGGAATGAGATGAGGAGGTTGGGAGGGAGCAAGGGGTGTATTCTGCAAGCAAATCCCCATTGGCTCTGGTTGTTATGTTGAATTGGGCTGCATCTGTCACATCTGATTAGGTTGTGTTGTCCTTTTTTATCTCCCTGATCTAAGCTATGATTCTTCCATTTTTATGTGACATTTCCTTGGCAATATAACTGCTTGGATTGTACATTCAGAATGTTTCCCAAACTATAAAACACCCAGATTGCAAAGAGTATTTATTTGCAGTTATGTTTTTGGTTTGCCTTTTGCTTTATCTTGTTTTGTTTTGTTTTAAAATGTTGCTTCTTTTTTTGTGTGTGTGCTGCTGTTACTTGGAAAGAGGATCCGTGAGGCTTTGGGCATTAAAAAGATATTACTGGATTAAATCTCTAGCAAGGCTTTTTACGCCCTGCCTCTGGAAGGATAAGATTTCTGGGTTTCAGGCCCATGTCCCCTGTAGTCCTGGTGTCAGGACAGAGTAAACCACGAAGTCCGATGGGTCACCGAAGATTTAAGGGAGGCGCCTCCCCCAGAGTGGACTTGTCTACGCTTTGTTAGGAAGCCTCCAGACTGCAGCAGCACTTGTGCAAGCCATGATTGCTGAGAACAGTGACACAAACAGCAATCAGGAGCTGCTGGTTTCCAAGCCATGATACCTCCAAGGCTCAGTCTCTGAGAAACACTGGGCTTCCCTGACAGCAGACAAGCCAGCATCCCAGCTAACTCACTTTCCAGGTGTGGCTGTGCCCACAGCTCTTCTTGCAGATGGTCACAAGCCAAAGCCATCCACATTCTGATATGGAAACAAGCCTGATGAGTCTGAGTGCACCCCTGAATGATCGCTTCTAAATCAGTCAGAAGATCTGAGCCATTACAAAGGCCCATCTAGCCCTGTCTGCTGCCCTGCACATGAGCCGAGTGCACTGCCTGGAAAAGGCACAGGAAAGAGGACAACAATGGGAAGGTCTTTCTCCTCTCTGCCCTCCAGTGAAACCCTCCCCCTTTACCTAGTTCTAGCTGTGCAGATGTGTGCCAGATTGCAATGAGATCTTGTAAATACACCAGTTCAGGCCTGGAAGAAGCTACTGTAGAAGGACGAAGGATTGTGCCCATTCTCAAACAGCATTCCTTCAAAGATATCTCCTCTCTGAAGGTCCAGTCACATCCTGGAGCTCTAGAGATCCCAGAAGGACCTCTGATCTCTAGAGGTCCCTTCCAACCTTAACCATTCTGTGATTATGTGAACCCTGCCCTTCCAGCTCCTCAGTATGTCAGCCAGCTCTGAAAAGACTCAGCTACACACTGCTCTGACCACTGCTGGCAATGCTGGCCTGCACAACCCCATATGAAGTGTTGTCCCAGCCTAGTCTGGCTCTGGCAGCTCCTGCAGTCCAGTCCTGACTAGAGAGTTGCCAGGAGGTTTCATAGTTTCAGAAGTTTCACACTAGGATTTCCAGCCAGAATGTGTATCACATTGTATTGCTCTCCAGGTGTTCACCCCTCACATTGCAATCTCCAAAGGACCTTTCATGTCACACACAAATAAAAACAAATTGAAATCACACAGATAATGACATAGAGAACCTGGGTCAGCTCTTCAGCTCTGTCAATAAATGTTGCTTTATGAAAGTGGATAGGGTTAAACTGATTGATATCAGCCGAGAATTTCAACAATTTGTTTTCCTAAAGAAATCTCCTAGCTTCCCATCATCTTTAAGCTTTCTTACTTAAATGTTTTTTTCTGGGTTCCTCTCTCCTTGAATACCTCCTGTAAGCTCTTCCACCCCTTTCCCACCAAGCCATGCTGGGGCCCTCAGGTAATTCAGCATCAGAGTTACCTGATGAATGTATCACTGTGGGAGATGATTGGAAAAGGCATTTTGGTCCTCTTAAATACTCTAGCTGAAGTGAAGCTGGATTAATTTTAATGTGAAAAGACATGCAGAAAAAAGGGGTTAAAACAAAAAGAAAATGGAAAAAAAAATACAAAAATGAAGGAGTTTTTTTTTACATTCAGATTTCTAATTAAAAAATCCCATTCCCAATTAAAGGTAGATACACACTGGTAAAAATGTGCTTGGCTGACAGAAACTTCCTTCTGATTTCTTCAGGAAAAGGTTGTTTTAGCTAGTTCTTGTCCATCTCCCTCAGCAATGCACTGTGCCCCTTTGCATCAATGGGGCTCAGTCCTCGCTCCCAGGTTGGAACACATATCACAAGGAAGAAACAAGCTATTTTACAGACATGCCCTCGGAAGGTGCACCCTGCTATGGTGTTTGCTGCATGGGTCTCCAAGGAGAATTGAAGCCCAGTCTTTGTAAATGCATGGAGTGGACACCAGGCTCCAGAAACCCGCAAGGTGAGGGATCTATGTCTGACCTTCATGTTTCATCCTGGTGGACAACCCAAGTGGAGAAATGGGAGAGGGAAATGGTGGTTGGGCTGGTGATGGATCCAGCAATGGTGATGATCCCACACAGCCCCATTCTGGCACTTCCTCTCTCAGACTTGCAGATACTGAAGCCAAACACTCCCCTGAGAAAAAATCTCTGACCTGATACCATCTCACTAAACCTGGTCACATCTTTGTGCCAACATAATCTTTCTTCATTTTCATCCATTAGCAGCATGGGCTGAAAGAGCCCTATTAAAAAGCAACTTTGTGCATGTGTGTGTGTGCTCAGAAGATAAATGCAATCACTGGGACTGATTGACTAATAAACTCTTTTCTAGAGCCTGCTGATTATTCCTATGGAAGTGAAACCATGCTGATGAATTAGCAATGGATTATTAGAGTAGTCCTGCGTCCTGTCTGCAGGGCTAATTTTGCTGCTGATGTAATGTATGTTTAGTAAGAAGACAGATATTTGACTGTCTTATCTTTGTCTTCTTGTTTGCAAGAAAATAATTCAAAGCTTCCTGACAAAACTGTGGTCATGGATAGGAGAATGATTGAAAGGTTCAGCTAGTTTGACAGGCTGAGAAAAGAGGTTGTGTAAAGAAGCGCATCACAGCTCAAACACGAGACATTTATTAAATAAACTGACAACAAAGCTAGACAAACCCACTCCCACTGAACTTGAGTGCCAGCTTTGGGTCTTGTGTTTACCAAGTGAATCTCACATGTGTAGGACAGAGATGCCACCAGAGTGTTTGGTACCCTGGCAAGAAAGCATAACATCAGAAGGGCCAAGGCTGTTGGGAGCCCTGGTACCCAACTGGGAAATCAAGGGCCCATAAAGCACAAATTATTTATACCTGAGCAGTGGTGAACCTTTGGAGCCAGACCAAGGATCATTTTCATCTGAGAATAACTGACCAGGAAAAGTGCATTCTTTACTTTGTCAAGGGCAATGACATTGGAGGACCACTGACAGCAAGCCATGAGGGGATAGGACAAGGATGACCAGGAGGACTGGCCCAGGTCAGGAAGGAGCTGCTCATTCACTTGGTGGCATATGGCATCCCTGCAGAGTCACAGAAAACAACAGATCTCCTGTTCACCAATGGGCATGGAAATGAGTTTCTGCCCTTAGTGCAGAGCTGCCGTCACTCTGCCTTCTAGGATAAGAAAACAAAGGGAAATTCAAACACTTTCCTCTGGAAAGGCCTTATTTTACGAGTCATGTCTAGCTGTGAGCTCACCATTCTGGAACGGCTTAATGGATGCCGCAGATGAGTTACTGAAGTGGTGTTTTACTCAGAGTTTTTTTACTACCCAACATACTCTCTGCCCTTGTACGATCCTAAATCACTGCTGAAGCCTTTTGGTCTCTCTTCTTGTCTTTCCAGAGCCCACTGAGAGCTTTTCAGGCCGTATCCTTCTCTGTCTGAATTGTGTGACCACCTGGACCTCCCCCTAGCCAAGCAGTTACCCAGGACAGTGATGAGGCCAGACTCAATAGCCCACATCACCTATGGTCTGGAGGGCCAAGGCTTCCCTTGACACTTCGCCGCAGCCCAGTCTGGAGTCCCGGAAATCTCTCCAAAGAACAAAGGGGAAGACAAATGATAGAGAATATGACATGGGGCAGGCATATATGACAGCTGTGTCAATAGCTCATGATCCACTTTCCCACTCTGGATCTACCTGGACTGGCTGTTGTGGAAGGACTGGGAACCCAGGTTGCTCCAAGTATTGAGCCAGGAGATGCACCCCTCTCCTCTCTGGTTAAGAACACGACAATATCTGCATTTAGATGAGAACAGCTACCAACTCAAATGGCCTTTGTCACCACACAGCTGCTGCACACCGCTGCTCCTTGAGACAAAAACATCCCTTCTGGTTGTTACCCATCAGGGCCCCGCAGTTCTTTATTGTGCTACCCCATTCATCTGAATAAAGACATCAGGTGGAAATGCCAGAGAACTGCAAGACTTCCCTGCCGAGTCCTCCTATCAGTCCGTGAATCACAGCGTGTCCGTGTCTGGTACCACCCCACATGCCAAGGCTGCAGGATGAGTTGGAAGTGGGTACAATGCTCACCGATTTGGATACCTCAATGTAAGCATCACTGTGTGACCTCAGTGCTCAGTTCAAATATGGCAAATGACACAAAATATACTTTACCTTCCCCAGAATGCCTCCAGCCACCACCCTAGAAGGTGACTGCTGGTCTACAAGCTCCATGTGGATGTCTCAGACATCCCTGGGCATCTCAAATGCCAATAGATACCTGCCCTTAGGAAACTGAATCAAACCTCTGCTAAAAATACAGTAGAGTTTCGAAAGCAATTTGGCTGACAGCACCTGCTCCAGAGTGAGCAGAATTATTCTGCAGACTCCTTGGAGTATATTAACTAATTCCACTGGATTATAACCCTCACTCCTAAGAGACATCTGCAAGTACAGAGCTAAACTTAGGATCTGAGTCTGAAGCTGGGTCTCTGCTGAAGTGTTTTTGGCATCAGAAAGTTTTATAGCAGGATCTGAAAAGTTACTTCTCTTTTGGTATAGCAACAGGAACAGCCTTTTCTGTAATGCTCTGAGAAACTGTAATAGCATTTAACAAAGGGAAAGCCCCCAGAAAGCATAGACCTGTTTTTCCCAATTG
Organism: Tinamus guttatus; assembly: GCF_059628265.1. Classification (NCBI taxonomy): domain Eukaryota; kingdom Metazoa; phylum Chordata; class Aves; order Tinamiformes; family Tinamidae; genus Tinamus; species Tinamus guttatus. The sequence continues at coordinate 4,649,236 of NW_028288752.1, forward strand.
GCACATCACACCCTTGTTGTCAGTAGTAGTGGCTCCAGATTCACACAGGGTGAGGTCCAGTGGTCTCCAGGCGTTTCCGTGACCCAACAGGACTGTGAGATCCTCTTGGTGAAATCAGCTCTCACTATTAAATACTGATTCATTGAAATTGCAGTGTTTTGCAGAGCATGCTGATGATTCATGAGCATGTGGGACCTCACACTGTCCATTCCTGATGCCGGGCATGGGATAAAAGCTAAGCATCTAACACAAGGTCCAGGAGTCTCCAGTGGCTGGAAACGAAACCCTCCACTTTGCAAATTCAGGAGATACCGTCTTACCACCTCAGAAGCTGTAAGTTAGTTGGCTGGACTTAGCAGAGCCAATATTTAGAGTACTGGATTTTAGATGTCAGAAAACAGGGATTAGTTGCAAAGCTTCAATAAAGATCTCATCCCAAAGTTTAAGATTTTTACATATGAAGATCAGTTGAAAACTTTCTGAATGTGAATGCATTCTCACCAGCTAGGACTGATTTTTGCTGCCTCATCTATAAATTCCCACAAACTAGCTCCTTCCCTTCCCTTGCCTCCCTTCCCTTCTCAACTAGAGCAATAGTACTGGACATCTTCCTCCTCTCTAAGAAGCCTCCCTCTCAGCCCCTTGCGGAAGCACCTTCCATTTGTTTACCAATTTTATTTTAGACCTAAGTATTAAACCAATATTGGTCTCTTGCCAGAGGTGGCTTTTCCCCTTCAATGGTGAAATTGCGTGCAAATTCTGAATTTCCCAGTTATCTGGGCAAGCAAGGGGCAATGTAGCAGGCCCCTGTAATGTACATATGCTCTAGTCTGCTTCTCCTCAAGAGGCCCATATTCAAATAGTCATAAGGAAAAGAAGAGACAAGGGAAAAAGGGAAGACACTTTTGGTAACTTACAGAGTCATTTCATGGGATTCTCCATGCTCCATCCCAGCTCTGGTCTCTGCATCTTGGGGTCATTTCCATATGCCCCAAAAGTAGTAATGTACCTATCAGTGGAAAGTGGAGAGTAAAAGGGGGTCATAAGGAGAGGAGTAACAGAACTGATTAGAAATGGGACACTTGTTCAGAGGTCCAGCAGTCCAGCACAGCTGACCTCTTTGAGCACCTTCCTGCAGAATCAACCCCATCCCAGGGAGTACCTCGGAACTGGGGGTTTTCCCTCAAGGAAAGCCAGTCCATCAGCTCTGGAATATAAAACCCATCAGCTCCAAGGCTCAGTGTAACCGAGGGCCAGGTCCTTCACTGGTGTAAAGCACTGTGGCTCCATCAACACCCAGCACTGGGAAGTCTGTGGAAAAAAGCCAATTTGCAGCCAGCAGGAAGCTGGCCCTGTATCAAGAAGTGCATTAAATCTCCATTTGGGTGATAGGATTTTACTTAACATATGCTCCTCATTGGCACAGTTTGCTTATGAAAGAAAAGACTCACAGTGGGATGGTTTTAGAGAACAGCAGGTGCATGTAAACACCGTGCTCAGTGATGGGTCTGCCTGGCGCTGGAGGGCAGGACTGGCTCAGCACCTGCTTGGGGTACAGCTCCGTATTTGCAAACAGGGCTTGCTTTCTCCTCCGGTTACCAGGCAAAATCCGAGTTAGGTGTGACTTCCACTCCCTGTATTTATCTGTTTCAAGTGCAGGAAATTCCTCCCTCCATTAAATAAAGCATTATTTCCCCTCTGTTTGGAGATGGGGGTTTTGCAGAAGTTCTCCTTCCCGTGGCTGGAGAGTCAGGGATGTGAAGGGCCGGAAAGGCCCACACTCTCCATCTAGCAGCCACAGACAGGCTTAAAAAAGAGAAGGATGTGTTTCCAGATGCCTATTTTTAAACTGAGTCTGAAGGCCCACAGATTTCTTACTTAAATGCTTCACCTTCTAGGGTTTGCAAGACATTTCTTAATTTCCTTACTCCCTACTATCACCACAAACCAAGACTCCAATCATTCCCAGGTCCTTCCTTTTCACCATCACACTGGAGATTTGGGGAACTGGCTCTGTTTTACCCTTCACCTTTCCCTTGTTGACCAACTCTGCACTGCAGCTCCCACCATCTTTCCTTTCACCAGCCCTGGCTGAGATATTCCCTACAAATTTCCTCTTCCTCCCTTAAAAGAGTTAAAAATGAATCACTTCCAAACCAGCCCAGCCACTTATTCCCAGAAACCCTTTCAAGTGGGACCTGCTGCCAATGCCGGAACATATTTGCATCCCACCGTTCCCAGCCATGTGGCAGGTGATTCAGAGTCACAACGCATTTGCTCTGCTCCTGCAGGACTGTCATCTAGTGTTTACGCTGGGACTGCAGGAAAGAATAGCTGGTCGGCGGCAGGGCTTGAACATGGGAACTACTCATTTACTGTCTTGCACAGGGTGTCATAATTTTATTAAAAACCAGACAAGCCTGACACCTTGGTGACAGAATATAATTTCCCCAGCCAAATGCCTTGACACCAAAAATTAGGCTAAATTGCATTATTTTAAAGGAACAGATGGGGAATGCTAAACATTTACCCAGGGAAATGGTTAGATTGCCACAGACCATTACTGCCACAGCCCGGCAGGGTACCCAATGGCCTCCATTAGGGCGAGTCGAGAGGAAAGCACATGTAAAGGTCCATTGCTGGGTGGTCATCCTCCTTTGCAAGAAACAGCCTTGCCCATCACTGACCATAGCAGGTCTGGAGCTGCTGGAAGAGGAGACCAGATTTCAGTGAGACTGCAAAGATGGGAGAATAAGGGGTTAAGGCATTAACTTTTGCATGGGCAGTCATCAGATTTGCCCTTTCCCAACTTACAACCCATCACCTGTGGTCAATTTGTGCCACTGCAAATTGACAAACCATCCCAGGAACATGGCAATAGATTGGGAATCCAAAGACACCAGTATTGGCTTATCCAAATTTCTGCAGCGTGACCGCACATCCTGGCCTCAATCTGTACAGTTGTGAAAATGTCATAGCAAAAGCCAAACACCCAGAAAGCGAATCAAGCTTTATGCTCACTGCATTTACATCTTCACAATTCAGCACACAGCTGGTCAGCAAACCAAGTGAACTTTCATGTGAGGAGAAAGTAACTCATCACTTTGTCCCTCTAAGCAAGAACGACCTGCCGAGCTCTGAAAGCTTTTCTGCATCTGACTCACAATGTCAGCACAGCTCACAGCTCACATATTGCGGGTTACTCGCTTGTCCATCACATCCCTGGATCATCGTGGATGCAGGTTGGTCCAAGCTGATTACAACCTGTATGGTGAGGCCAGACAGGAGAGGGTGGCAGAGCTGCTGCTCCCGTGCAGGACAGGTGCATTCCCATGTTTGTCAACCAGGCAGTAGCACGGACACAGGGGACCTGGGAAAGCAGATGGAAGGAGGCAAGGAGAAGAACATGATAAAATAGCAATCAGCAGGCTCCTCTGAGTCAGAGGGGTGCAGGTGCCCACAGGACCACGTCTTCGGAGGCTGCAAAAAATGAAAACATCTGCTGAGGCCTGGACCCTTTTGCAGCTGAGGGTCACTGCATGAGTCTGTCCTTCCCCCAACTCATATGGATTCCCTTGGCCCCAGTAAAGGTGAAAGGGAGCAGGGTGCCATGCAAGTAACTCCTGCTGAGACACAGTTGGATCCTGGTCAAGAAAACACCCATCCCCAGGAGCCAGGAAGAGATCCACAGACCACAGCAGAGCTATAGCCCGAGGGAAGCAAATAGGCCAGGAGGAAGAAATCCTCTGCCTGGGGCTCTTCTTGGCACCACAGACAGACCTGCAGGTTTTTCTCGAGGCATAGCTGAGCTCACAGCATCCACACACAGCACAGCTGCCCAGGCAAGAGCTGACCCAAATCTGAGCTAAGTTAGAGCACTGCTGAGCTTTAATAACCTGAGAAAGCTGCTGCACTAGCCAGATCTGCTTCATTTCTGCCTTGGAGCTGTCTTGCAGTTGGCTCCAGCTATGGGCACAGTAAAATCCATGTTGACACATAACCCATGCCTGTCCCTAGAAAGCAGGTTTCCCACAACTCAAATCTGTCCAGTAGCACTTTGCTGAACACTTTCCAAACTGTCAATGCGCTTTTTGAATCACGAACTCCACACTCAGCTAGTGATGTCAACAGTTCTGGACAAGGATGGTATTTTCCACTCTTCCTGGATACCCTCCCATTACACATCCACAGTTCCTCATGACTTGCCAGCCCCATTCCTGTCCTGAAACACCCTTAGCTAGAAGTGGCTGTAAAAACAAAACAGCCCAGAAAACCCAGGGCAATTTCTAGAAACGCAAACCCGAGTCCAAATTGGAGTAGATTGGACAATTTCTGCACGCTCGGAAAGCAGAAACGCAAGGAGCATTTAAGGAACAGTTTGGGAGAAAGCAATCAAGAGGACAACAACAACAACAAAGTAGATGATAAAAAAAAAAAACTTGGTATGCTGAAAACAGAAGTGCTTTAGCTGGAAAGAGCCCCCCAGGAGAGCAAAGAGATGATGGTTTGAGATGTTGGAGGGGGGGAAACAGCATCAGAGAGAAAAAATCACAACAGAGACTGAGCTGGGGAAAGAGAGTGAGATCCACAAAACAAGCAGAGAAAATAGAAAGTAATCATTAATTAGAGGAGCAAAAAAGAAATAATGTGCAACAAATTGCAGAGAGCATCGGCAATTAGCAGCAAGGAATCCATTCCCTTCTGCACACAAAGAGAGCAAAATAAGAACAACCATTCCGGGCTGTTTTGCTCATATACTGCTGGAGGGCAACAGCAATGCAGACAGGCAGCTGTGCAGACACTGCCTTTATGCAAGAAAGCTCTAGGGCGAATGAAGGAAGCAACGCTCCACCCAGGTGGTTCTCAAACCAGTGCAGGGTTCACAGGCAGAGAAATCTGTTCGAGGTCATGACTCAACATGAACAAATTACCCCTGCTCCCCAGGGACTAAACCTGGCACATCCCAAATAAAACTGTGCAAGTGCAAGGTCAATTTTCATTGTTCAGGTGATGGGTGGTAACTTTTTTAAGGCACAGTCATGCAATTACTTTTGATCATATTGAAAGCAGCTGTAGTTGTCCAAGTTTCCTGGAAGACTCCCAGCTCCATTAGTTGTCTTGGCCTGCAATGAAAGCTGGGTGGGCTTTTTCCTTACCTCCTGCCCAACTCACAGCTCAGGAGCGTGGCTCAGCCACAAAGCAGGTCAAGCACAGATCGATCCCTAGTCACTGCAGGTGGGATTTAATTCACAGCTTCCACTAGTCATGTTTACACATCTTCATGTGTGAGTTCATGTGTGCACGAGGTGTCTGAGTACCACTATAGACGTTGGAAACCTGGTCAACACAGCCAAGGGAGCTTGGAGGACTGCCCCGTTGACCTGAGACAGAGGTCTAACTTAGGGAGAGCCAAGGGGTTCTCTAGTGATTAAACGAGCTTAAGAGCTTAAGCAAGAGCTTAAACACTTAGTGCACACATAGGCACTTACATGGGGCTGCTGGAGTCCAAGAAGGATACCTGAAGGTGTTTAAATGGCACTAGACATGTTTAGGTAACTGAATTGACTTCAGCTTCAGCGAGCTGAATTCCCACGTGTGAGACATCTTGGAGAGAGTCTTGGACGCCAGCCTCTCATCCAAAATGAGTCACCTCTTGTCAAGCATCAAATCTGTCACCCCTGGGCACATGCCTTGGAAATCCAAGGGAAGCTGAGTGCCCATGTCTGGGGGAATGGGGCTCATAGGGCTGGGGAGGCAGAAGGCATGGAAGAGAGAGCAATAGAGAAGAGCCAAGGTCTGGAGGTACACCCATTGCAGCTGAGAAAGGTGAAAAATAAGCCGGAGGGATGGATTTCCTGGGTGGGGAGAGCCCAGAAAGTGTGGCAATGCTAGAGCCAGCAGGAAAGGCCAAACCATTTCTGCACTCCTCCAGAGCTGACATCCTCCCCATGGTGGAAGCAAGTCTGATGGTGAGATGGATAAACTACCACCAGCTCATGCCTCTCAGTCACATTTGGTGAGTTCAACACCACTGAAAGCCATACAGACAATGGAAAACCTAGAAAACCCTGTCCTGGTCAAAGGCAGTAGAGCGAGAGCAGGGATGAGGGATCACATTTGGATAATTTGTTAAACATCTCTGAGACGTCGCTATGATGGTATCAGAAGGAAAGTGAATTCACTAGCTGTTACATCTCCCATTTTTTCAAAGAACATCTCAGGTTTCAACTGTGAGATAAATGGTTGAAGTGAAGGTGTCGAGGAGTGAGAGGAAGGGAGAAAAAGCACCAATGGGAGAACAAACTAGTTAAAGAACAGGCAACGACGCAATGCCAGAGATAGAAACAAGCTGAGTTCTAAAACAGGCTGCACCAAAGGGGCCATTGAGGGAGCCGTGATTTATAACAAAGAGGCAGCAAGAGGCTACATGTTGTTAGCAAGAACTGGGCAAAGCACAGAAAAGCTGAGGAACCTAAATCACTTTTCAAAATAGACATAGGCACCTACTTCATTTTTTTCTTTAGATTTTAAAGACCTTTTTCCCTGACTTCCAACAAAGCAGTACCTGCCACACTGCAGCCTTGAGCCTCACACTTTAAAAGGAAAACAAATCCCACAAACCAAAAGGTCCTATTATATATATATACGTATATATATATAATAGGACTCCTTTCCTGAGAATGGAGAGGGAAACTTGAATTGAGCCAAAGGGGGAAATGGGCAGACAGTAACTGTCAGTTTCGCAGAGCAGGACAGGATTTCAGATCTAAATATTCCAGGGCTGAAAAATGAGCATATCTCTGAAATTCTAAGTTTTCTAAGAAAATCTCTCTTGTTTCATCTTTTCTAACTCACATGCTGAGAAATAATAAAATATTCTGAAAAATTCTTATATTTCAAATATGAGTCCATTGATACTTTCCAAAAAAAAAAAAAAAAAACACCTCAACAATCAGAATCCAAAAGAAGATTTAAATATAAGCCAAAATGAAGGGAATATCTGATCTTGTTTTAAAGTTTCTTGGTCAAAAAAACCACAAATCTTTCCATTTAAAGTTTGATTCTACCTTTGTATTAGTATTATTTTGGGGATAGGGCAAGGGAGAGAGTGTTTAGAAACCAGAGTTTTGCTAACCCGCCCACGTTATTGGGAAATCATTCCTTCTGCACAGTTAGAACAGCATGCTGACACCAAGAAAATCTCCTACATTATATATTTGAAAATGAATCTCATCCATAGACAAGATAGCTGGTTAACATTCATCGTTACCTCTCTTTCTTGAATTTTCCAGCTTCTCTATCAGAGATGCCATTCACTTTTCAGCTGAATATTTCATTCAGGAGCAAGGAATTCTTTTTTGGGGATAAGTATCTGCCACTCCCTCCTATTAGCAGTAATTAAAGTCATATGATGCAGCCCTCAGTGTCACAAGTGATGAGCAGTTCGTGGCTGTTGTTGATGGGTAACAAATTCTTCTGGGCAAGGAGCTGGCAGTCACTATATAACATATAGCCTGCAACACATATAACATGTTGTGAGCTCCTGGGTCCTCCCAGGACAGAGAGGCCACCCAGAGCCACCATCACCCTAGACCAGAGATAAAGTCATTTACATTAGTAAGAGATATTGATGCTGGAGCTCTTTAATCCCACTTACCTGGGTCACCCTGCTTTTCCCAGCCCCACAGCTCGCTCAGCAGAGATGGTGGTTCTCATTTTCATTCCAATTTAGTTCAATATCCTTGAGAAGTAAAGCCACGTACAGGCACTGATAGTGGATTTCATATGAAGTAATCAGAATGCAATAATATTCTCCCCAGTAACCGTCCTGGCAAAAGCCTAGGAGATGTTGACATTATTTGCATCTTTATTGTTCCTGAGCAGTAGAGCAATGATGTTGTCGTGTTTTGACTAAATAGACGAAGAGAGATGTTTTGTTGCTTCCTTGAGTGTGGGAAGATTAAGCCCAATTACACATTCGCTCCATCTCTCCCCATTCACACATACGGATTCCACCTTTGTCGAAATTGCAAAACCGCCCTGCGAGTTATTTAAGGCAGGCATTAAAGGAGAGCGAGTATCATTTGCATGAAATGGAGGAGAATGGCACCCATCAAGCTGGATTAGTATCATTTTGTCTAGACAGGTCGAGAGTGGTGGCGCACAGGAGGTCTGTGCCTTCCCTTGTTGCACCTGCAGCATCCGCTTGGAGGACTTAGAAAAACAGGGGCTAATTCTTCAGTCAAAGAGGATGAAGCCCCATAGAATCATTACGGTTTGAAAACACCTTCAGGATTATCATCAAGTCCAACTGTAAATCCACCATCACCATGCCTACTAAACCATGACCCTAAGCGCCTCATCTCCAAATCTGCTGCCTTCTAGTTGGAGCCACTAGGTAGGGTGCACTTTGGGTCGACTAAACATCTCTCTAAAGTTGCAAGCAGCTTTGCAGATCAGGCCCCATCCTTCCCCTTTTTTGCTGCACTTGTCCTCAGGCAACGCAAACCTCTGTAGTTCCCTTGCCAGGGAAGAAATTACAATGTCCCTTTGGCCATCAGGCTTCTGCCTTGGCATCAGCTAAGATCAGACTAGGGGAGGAGGAGGATGGCAGGGGGAATGTGGAGAGAAGTGAGAGCGGGGAGAAGAGGAAGATGAGCAAAGGTTTGTGCAGGAAAGTGGGCAACAGCTGGTGCTGCAAAATACAAACGGCAAAGAGCCAGAGCAAAGGCCAGATTTTGCTTTCTGGCCTTCCCACCTGGAGGGGGGAAAGAAGGAGCCATTGGTTGAGGATGTGGAAGAGAAAATTAGAGTCCAGGTGGCAAGGCTGACTCAAGGCAAAGGGACGTCAGGCTTCCCCAGCTTCCTAAGAAAATGCATAAACTTTGGCCAGTCTCACATCTGGTTCTGAGGGTGGGAGCAGTGAAGCTGGGACCTAGCTGGGACACGCAGCCTAAAGCTGGGGTTGCCGTAGGGTGGGATAGATGGAGTCGGCACAGCCCTCCTGACCCCAGGAGGGCAATTCCCACCCTGTCCGGTATCTCTCCACCTTCCTCAGCCCTCTGGGTCTGCTATTCATGCAGAAGGCCACAGCCAGCACACACATAAGAAACACCCAAGGATGGAGCAAGCCCAGACCTCCTCATCCCAGCCCGTGCAGGGGCCAGGCTCCCCTGGCTGTGCTCAGGACCCGCCACCTGCCCTGCCACGTGGCTGCAGACACGGAGCTCCTCGAGCCCCGTGTAAACAGCGCTCGCCCGCCTGCCAGGTGCCCTCATGCATCACTGGTACCTCTCTCCGAGCAAGGCAGAGCACAGCCCTGAGCCTTTCCGGCCTTTCAGGTGATGTGTTTAAGCTCCCTGACATCCCTCTAGGAAAAGAACTTTGCTAAGGTCCTGGCAGGTTTAATGCATGGCAGAAGCTCCTCCTTTTTCTCTACACATTCTTTCATGAGCATAAATCCTCCCAATCCTCTCAATTACAGGCACTTCCAGTTCTTAGGAAAGCTGATCTAATTTTCCACAAATGCAACAGAAAGATGCTTAAAACTGAAAAGAGAAAATGACCATCACTTAGCATGAAGGCACAGAGGCAAGAGACAGTTTTGGCTTCATCACATATCTGGCTTTTCATAATAAAAAACAGCATTAAGGCTGTATTTATGGGATGTCCTGGGCTTTGGGTCTCCAAGGGTCTCCGTTCATAAAGCGACATATTTTCACATGAAGGTGGAACCCAAAATCACACACAGAGCTGGCACATGGCCTGGATACAGCCCAGCTGGGATGCATGCAACTAAATCTTCACAGCAGTTAAGCAAGTCTGGGAGAAAGATGCATTACTCTGACCTTGTAAGATGGGGGAACTTGTAGAACTGAGGGATGGTAAAATAGCTACACTGGGCCAGATGTCCTGATGGACACAAGATCCCCAAAATCTCACGTTTACAAGTTGATTGATGCATTATCTGTTCTTATGCACCATGCCATGAGGCTAGTGAGTGAGAAGCCCTACCCACCTCTCTGCATCTCCCACCTTGTGCAAGGTGAACAGGGTCCAAGCAGGAATCACTACACAGACGTCCCCTGAGGTGATGGTTTTGGCCATGGATGAACCATCTCAAGGGTTAATGGCACCTGGCAGTTTTCCTTCTCCGATTCTGTTCCTGAAAGGGGAACGCTGTGAGCCAAGCTGTCTTCTATGGACAGGAGATTAGATCTAAGAAACGGGCGCTGCGTTTTCTGCTCCCACCATCTCCACCAAGGCTTCGGGAAGGCTTTCAAACAGCACATTTTGTCATTAGCCACCGAAAAAGAAAGGTTAGTTGCTTCTCTCCCTGGGTTGCTGCTACTTGAAGGCTGCACACTGAGGCAGCAGTCACAAAGCCACCGTCAACGGCAGCTGCTTTCAAGTGCCACTGACGCTCAGCGGAAAATGGGGAATGAGGCTCACTAATTAGGCAGACAGTTCACTCAAAGCCCCTCTGCAATTCTGCTTTGTTGGGATTTTTTTTTTCTACTCGCTTCAGCTGAAACTCACCCCCGGGGTAAGAGCCAGCATAGACCTGTGCACAATTTCAAACATAACTTGAAGACAAAACAAGTGCACCAGCCTTGTGTTGGCAAGGGTTTTGCTCTGTTACCTCCCTTCTGCCAATTTAACAACCTGTTTCCACCCAGTGGGACCCCTTACCCCTGCCCAAACATTACACTCTAACCAACAGCAAATTTTTAAATATCTGTCCATTTCCATCCATGGGGCAACGCCATAAAGCCACCAATGAATTTTTTAGAGTCTGAAATCCAGGCATAAAACTCTCCTACCTTTGACTGGGAGATTTGTGCTGGTAACTCTTAGTCCTACCAATATTTATCTTTTGCTGATCCTTGACCAAGAAATGCCAGAACATTTATGAAGGAGGAACAATTTCCTCATCCTCTCATTTCCTTGCTCTTTCTCTTCCAGAGAGGAGCCCAGTGCATGTCCCCAAGGAGCTGCATTCTCCTTGCATGGGAAGACTTCTCACCTTGGCTTTTGGCTCAGCATCCCGTGGAGATGGAGTGCATTAATCTTTCCCTCTCTGCTTTCCTCTGGGAGCAATTTACATGGTGAACCTGAAGTTTGAAAGGGGTCAGCAATACTTATGGGTCAGCAATGTTTATCTGCTTCTAATATAAAGAACAAGATCGGGTGAAACTGTTTCCCAACACCAAACACTCATTTAAGAGATGCATTTGGATTTGCTTCTTAATGCTGGGCATGGATACCCTCCTTTTGGAAGAACAACGACAATAAAATCAAGGAGACTAGGATCCTCTCCCCTGTGGTCTCTGCAGTCCATGGTCAGACCCCAGCCACCTCCAAATCAGCAGTTCTGCTGGTGGGGCAGCTCCTATGGACAGCACAGTCACCTGCCCAAAAGCCACATGCCAGGGGTTTAGCACCCCAGAAATCCTCCATTACAAGCTACAGATCTCTCCTGGTGCCCAGTAAGATATGGCAATAAGAGAACTCAAAGTGGGCTGGCTTTAATGCCCCAGCTCATGGCACAGTCATACCTGTACCCACCACTCATCTGAATCCCAGTAGGAACCTGCAGGATTTCAGTGTATTAAAAAAATCAAATCCCTTTTCTTTCTCCCAGAAGTCAGAGGACTTTCAAAAGATTTTCTTCTAATTGGCTTTCAATAGGTTGTGCTACAAAATCCATTGGGCACCCTGGGAAGCGGATCCTGAAATACCAAGCTCTTTCGCTGAGTTTGAGTACAGAGCACCTTGCCTCAGGGGACTGACCCTGCTCAGGTATCTTAGAGCTGCCATAGTTAACACTGAAAAGATTAGAAAATCCTTCCCTGCAGACACAGCGTTTAAATGGCAGCATATCTGCGTGCCTATATGACATGTCAATGGTGATTGTGGGTCGGAGGGGTGAGAAAAGCTTTGTGATTAAGCAATTGAAGAAAAACAGTCCCTTGGACCTATCTAAAGGGTATATTTAAAAATTTTTATCTTCCAAATCATTTGAGCTAAAATAAGCATATTTTGTTTACTTGGGATCTTCTTTCCATTTAAAATAAATACTTGTGTGTTTTAAGTTGAAGAGAAATAACGGAAAAAAAAATATTGTTTGAAAAGGAGATATCAAATTGCTTGAAGAGGAGGGGGATGAATTGAAGTTTTTCTTTTCAGAATTGTCTCTTTGGGCTATTTGGATCCAAGCAATGAACCAAGCCTGAGATAAAGACAAAGCATGTGGCAGATGACCTGAAACTATCTTCCAGTGCAAGAAGTTGCAGGTGAGAATATTTTCCAGGCTCCATCAACGATTGATTTAGGAGCACTATTAGGATTTAAAGTCTGGGACATGTAGTTTAATCCACTTCCTCTAAATGCAGCCAAATCTGCATCAAAAATGGCCAGAGTAGAGGAAAAGGGAGAAGTTCAAAGAAATCTGCAAGGAAAATACAAGCGCAGCCTTAGAAGACACCGGCATCCACTTAACTTGAAAATGAAAAAGCAAGCAGTATAAGACCAGGACAATTAGATCCTGAGCAACACAGACCTTTCCAAAAATGAAAGACAGCAGGGGGAATTAATGGGCATAAATGCAACCCAGTAATTAATTGATAAATGGCACTAGAGAGTTTCCTAAAGAAGAAGAGCCAACGTGACTTATCTTTTCAGTGGCAGGAGACAATTTCTCTCTTCTTTCACCTTGCAGATAAGGACACTGAGCAGGGATCTTTGAGTTTTGAAGCTTAAGAGGGATCTGGAAGTTGAAGACAAAAGAGAAAGGAAAAAAAAAAAGCATAGGCAGGAATGACAGAGGGGCCTGTTGAGTGCTGAAGCTGTTATTATTGACTGAGTTGCCAAAGCTGGAGAACAGCAGACTGCAGTTATTTACCACCAAATGATGTCTCCTCCAACGGTGGGAGCAAGACAGGAGGCAATCCTGCTGCAAAGACAATAAAAATAAATAAATAACACCCTGTAGTAGAGAGGGTGACCCAGACCTTTCTGGGCAGACACCTTCACCTTTCATGCTGGGCAATGGGGCAGGTCTGCAGGTGGGACCATTTCTACCCGCTGCATGTTCCCAGCTATCACTCAGTCACACACATTGCCCTCCTCAGACGAGACAGGGCCCAGCAACAGGCTCTCAATCTACTCCCTTTGCTGTCTGTATGTTGGCTGCAAGGTCTCATCCACACTCGACCCCTGCCCACCCAACCACTAAAACTATCCTGGAGGCTCCACCATCTCCCAAGACATCCTGTCAGCAGCTTTGTGGCTGACAATCCAGCAGCAGTGATTTTTTTGAGGCTGAATATGCGTTAAAATTGACACACTTCCCCTCTGCCCCACCAGACATCTATGTTTAACAACCGTATTGAATACTTGGATGGGACCTACCCCTCACTGGGACCCTCCTCTGCCATTCCTGCAGGCTCTGCTCATCTAGGGCTCCCTTCTGAGCCATACATGAGGGTTTTCTTTGCTTGGAAAGCAGGGTAGGACTGTGAGGTGGCACAGAGCATGCCCAGGTATTCCTATATGGACAACAAGATTTAACTAGGACACATTTCTGGTCCAGGGATCTAGGAAGAACTTAGCTTCCCTAATGCAGGAGCCATCTCTCATCCCACTATCTTGCAGGATGAAGTAAGGTCTATAATTGGAAACCATTATCTGACACTTTGACCTTTCATGGAACAATTCCTTGCTCCCTAGTCCCTCCAGGTACCAGGAAGACAGAACAGTTCAGCATCTATTCTTTCTTGTCCTGAAAATAGTTGTAATCTCTGGCCAGTGCACCAAGCCAATTCAGCAAAAATGTGAACAATTGCCCTTAGCCGAATCAATAGCCCCTCAGCATCATTGCTGGAACAGGTCACTCTCTTATCAAGGGACAGCTGAAATCATTCATAGGATGCTCCTAGCTTTTCTGTCCTTGCATTGGCTTTCCTGAACTCTGTCCAAACCAGAGACGTGTCATTTAGATTCCATTAAAACAAAGCCTTCCATTAAAGGTGCACGTACACACGCGCGGGAAGAAAAGCAAGGAAAAGAAGGACGTAGTTGGGTGTCCTTGAGGTCATGTAATCTAACAAATCACGGAGAAGCCATTAACACCACGAAATGACAGGAGGCAAAACAAGGCAGAATGTTAAGCGCCCGGCGCTACCACATCCATCGCTGTCCCCATTACTCTGATAGTGTGTCGGTGCAGCGTATAATCATCAAAATTGGCATTCTGCTGCAAATCATCCGTCTCCTGCTTTCACTCCAGGCTGAGCTTCCCTGGTCACTAGGGAGCAAGGAGAAAGTACAGAGTCCACCTAGCATCAGTTATCCCAAAGTTTCCCAGGTCTTCCATGAGATGTTTTTTCCCCGGAGAAATGAAACAAGCAGGGTCCTAAATAAAATCATCTGTGTTGTACTTTTTGCAAGGAAGGAAAATAACTAAAAAAAAACAGCTTAATCAGCCTCAGAGTCAAGAAGACTGTGAGCATGAGTGGCTTTTAGAGATAAAGGGTTGCAAAGCTACAAGGGTGCCTGATCTTCAAGGCCTTGGGGCTGAGTCAGTGCTCAGAAGAGTCCTTGCCTCTTTATCCAGGCCTGCAGTGCTGAAGTGGGTTGTTCTAGCTTTTATGGTGGTGGCACAACCTACGCACTTGCAGGCACACCTATCAGGCCAAGGATGGGGGTTAAATGCATCGGTCTGGCCCTTCAGCTGGAGAGGGAAAGAGGAGGGCTCTCAACAGGCCATTCCACACAGCTGACAGGTAAGGACAGAGGTCCAGCCAGCACCTTGCGAAGTCTTGGAAATGGATGAAGTTCACATTCTGCAAACCAAGAGATGGACTTGCCCCATCCAAGGTCCCAAGAGCTTTTCAATCCAAGAGACCTCCTTCAGAGGCAGCATTTTCCCTGGGGTCATTTGCTAGCAACCCCATAGTAGCTCCTTTAAGAACTTTGCAAGCTCCACTTGAGAGGCCTCCAAGCAGCTCTGCTCTCTGCAAAGTGCCAGCAGGGCTCAAAGCTCTTTTTGCACCAAGCTGTTGCCTGAAATGTGCTGGAGATCCAGAACTGGGCAGGCATCCAAAAGAGCAGTTAGGCCACTTGTACCTGTGCTCCTCTGCTCTCAAGCCAGGCCTCAAGATGTTTCCAAGGCACTGCAAAACTTCTAAAAAAGGAGGCATCATCGGGATGTTTGTGATGTCCCAGTCCCAGCTCTGCAAGCCCTGGATCAGAACCTGATCTTCTGCTGGAAAATAAAGCAGAGCTCCCTTTAGCTACATGCAAGATCCTGTTCTCTAATAGGAAGAGAACAGAAAAGAAGAGCAACCATTGACTGTACAAGGAAAAAAAAATCTTTTTTGAAGTTTAATAGAGAAAGTTCTCCAGCCGATTGTTTTGTGGGCTTCTTCAACTGTTGTGCATGTCACTCAATGCCAAGGATTGCAAAGTGTGTCATCGCTGATTTTCTTTTGTCGTTAACTGCCAGGTTGGGGGCTGGTTCAGAGCAGAGCCGGAGGAAGATTGGGAGGCAAAGCTGACTTGATTAAGACAGTGTTTTGAAACCTTTCTGCATTTTGTTTAAATTGATTTTCTTCTGCTTCTGCTCTAAAAGAGGAAGAAAAAAAAAAGCAACTCCATACGAGGGAACATCAAAGGGAACTGAGCTATTTTCACCGCTGGTATGAAAACGAAAAACATGCAAAGACCAAACTGCAAGACCGATGCTAATTAGGTGTCCAGGAGCAGAGCCCCACGGAGCCAGGGTGCGAGAGCTGACACCGATACCTTGACTCAGTCCTGAGGGAATGGAGATGCCAGCAACACAAAAGCCTCACGCACGCAAAATCCTCCAGGGAAAATCACTGCTGAGGAGCCAGTGGTAAAAAAACCTCGCCAAGAATGATCTGACACTCAGAGAATGACTAAACTTCATCTTGTGGTCATAGCTTTTTCCTTTTTCTTTTTCGGAAAGGGCAAGCAGGGGGAGAAAACCCTGCAGAACAAAACATAAAAAAGAAAGAATCGAAACCCCAGCTGTTTTTTTTAATGCCCAGAATTAAATCAGACAGTTTATCCAAACTGCAGCTCGTGCTGGATGCACTGAGCAAAGCCAGAAGAATGTCTCTGCAGGCAGGACTGTCTTCCAGACATCTTGAGGACTCTCAGGTGTTTAACGGCTGCTTTAGCCCTACAGAGAACAAGTGTCTCCTGTCAGTGTCTCACCAGATACTGCCTATACCTGCTGCCCCACGTGTGTGCTCATCCTGACGTGTGTTGGCAGCTCAGGTCCTGCCCCAACACCCACATCTCCCACTGGAGACCCTGGCACAACGGGGACAAGTTCTCTTGGGGATGCCATGGGGATTGCAGGGCATAGGAGTTGGCGACTGCCAATGCCAATCTCTCCATGGACAGGTCCCATCCTATGTTTCTAAAATCCTGGTCTGCCAGATCACCTGCACACCCTGACTGTGGTATCTCCAGCTCTGGCTTTCAGGCCTGGCCCATTCTCTTCACTTGCAGGCTAGACAAACTGGCTGAGCATAGGGACCAAACCACATCCTTCACAGGAGGCTGCTTTGGACTGTGACTTTGGATAGAAACAGCTTTATTTTTATAATGCAAACCCAATAAAGAACAAACGATCCATTTAGGACCAGAATTTCATCCTTAAACCCGTTTCTTTAAAGCACCTTTGGATACCAAAGAAGTAGCAGTTAATAGCAATAAACACCTCTCTGTCCTATTTCATTTTACTATCTAGGGGTTCATCTTGACTAATTTTAACTAACTAAACATTAAATGTCTAGACAAAGCTATTCATCCAGGCTCCATTCACAGCCTGTGGAGACAGACTGACAATTTTAACGCACTTGTGCTTCACACCCTTCAACACCTGCCACAGGAACCACCCTCGGCAGGAGCCAGGCTCATCCCGTCCATCACGGAGGACATTGGGGACCTCTTCAAGCAGCTCTGCAGTTCATGGCAGGCGAGTCCTACCCAGGGCGGGTAGGACTAATCCTAAATACAGACAACTCAATGCAGGGTGGAGGTAAGCAGGGCTTTGAGAGCAGAAGTTGGAAGAAAGCTGGTCACTCGTGCCAGAAATGTCATTGTGCCTTTGCACGAGGAACCAGCACCAAGGTCCAGAATGCCTGACTGCGTTTGGGATGGGAAGAGGCAATGTAGGACCTGTTCAACAGCAACACTGAGCCTTTTCTTCTGTTGCTTTTAACCAGAGAAGAAATTGCCTGGGATGCCAATGTCCCCACAGCTTTCCTTGTTCATGTAGGGAAGTTGGTTAAGCAATTCCCTCCTCTTCGTGGCTTTGCCACAGCTCAACCCAGTGGAGGTGTAGGAGAAAATCCCTGGACTTGGCGGGACTGACAGCACAGGCAGCCTTATTAATGGGCACTATTAACCCAATTCAGTCACCAACAAGTCATCACTGGCCCCTGTGAGCAGCTCACAGCACATCGTCAGCAACCGCTGTGGGGCAACACTCTAAGTCAGCCCAGTCTTTTTACAGTCCCCAAGTCCTCAGGAGTATTTTCAGCCTTGCTTTCTTAAAAGCATCACTTACACTGGGAATAATCTTTGGGGATGCCCTGGCTAAAACAAGGGCATTGAGATCTGCCTGCAGAATGAAAATCGTGTGCAGCAGAGATAAATCTGCTCTAATCTGGTAAATCTGGTGCAATAGGATCAGCACACCCGCTGTGTGAGTCTCTTGTAGGACCCTCACAGCGCAAGGCAGGGTGGCAGGTCTCCTCCTGGGATCCCAGGCTCTGCACTGAGGTTTCTTGTCACTCCGCACACGCTCGTCCCGTTCACACTCGTTGAACCAACAGCTCGCCGGCTGGCAAAGTCTCCTTGGCAACAAGTTCCTTTGGCTCTCTCAGAGGTCTAGAAGAAAAAAAAATCAGAGACAAAAGCTCTTTCCTGCCCATCACCACCCAGAAAACTAATACGTTCAGTCCCGGGAAGGGCTCTAACAGGGGCCTGCTGACTGAGGAAGATGGTCCAGTTTCCGGCAGGTGGGTCAAGCTGTGTGAGCACAGCAGCCCCAAACAGAGCACATCACACAAGGTAACAAGCATCATCTAACCCAGAGACCAGGCTATGGGGTCCCCACCTCAAAACGTGCTTGGGAAAACACCACCCACACGGAGAACTTCTGAATGCTGCAAAGAGCAGAATATTGTCGTATAGGTTACTTTAATATGACCCCAAAGCTGCAAGAGAAAGTAAGTTCTACTGAGGAGACAGGAGGAGAAAAATAAAACACTCAGAGACGTGTTTATCCGGGCAGTAATTCAGTAAGTCTTGCTAAATTAGGCCAGGACATCTCTTCTTTCCTTTAAACATCCTATCTTTTGAACTCCTTCCACAGCTGGCCACCCGGGTCTCACAAAGAAGTTTTTAAGCCACACTGTGGTGGGTTTGGTGGGTTTCTCCCTCTCCTGGGTTTGGAACAGTTTGGCTCGATTATCCAGAACCAAAAGACATGTCTCATGCTCTCTGATAAGCACATACAGTTTCCCTTTGTTCACAGATGTTTTCAAACCACAGTGGATGGCAGAAGCATTTTCTTTGCATTAATATGCTGTGTCTTCGAGGAGCTGGAGAGATGGATTTGGGCAGCAATCCCTCCTCCAACCGAGCAGCAGGGGCTTTACTAGCTTTCCATCTCCATCCAGTCACAGGATGCTCAGACACTCCTCACGTTAAGCTTTGTGGGCACCTTGCAGCAGGGCCAGGGGAAATGCTGCTCACCAGCTTAGCCTCCTCCTCCCCTTCAGAGCTTGAATCCCAGCTCAGCCCTGCTCCAGAGAAGGCAGCGAGACAAATATCTCCCTCATCCTTGAGCACATCCCTCAGCTCTGCACGGTCCCAGGCCCCAGAGAGACAAGGAAACCTCCTTAGCTCGTTCCCCAGAAGCTGCTCCCCAGATGGGGAAGTTGGAGACAGGGAGCTGCTTCTTGCTTTGACGCTCCTAACACAAAAGTGCTTCATCTCCATGCTCATTTTGTACTTCATAGCACTGGGACTTGACAGACACTCACTTCTTTAAGAAATACTTAGAAATTAGAGAGATAAGAGATCAGCTTTAGGCAACACTTCAGTGGCAACACTCAACGGGACCCCAGTCTTTAGCACGTATGCATGTGTATAATATTATAAAAATTCTCTCCTTCTCTCTGTATATAGAGAAATGTTGATGCAGGGAATTAAAATCAAGCTGTGCTTTATGCTTTCATTTTTAAGGAGACTGTTCGTGGCTCCAAGGAGAGAACTATCAGCCCCCAGAATAGCAGAAAGGGGTGCAGAGAGCAATTGTCTTCTGCCAAAGACAAATAAAGCAAAAGGAAAGAAAAGGCGCTAGAAGATGATGAATGGTTCAGCTTCCTGGGCTGCAGGAGCCTCTTCATTAACCGCTTCACTGCCTTTTTTCCTTTTTTTTCCTTTTTTTTTTTTTTATTTTTCTTCTCTCCCTGGCTCTGTATATGCACCGCTCTGCCAGCAGCACTGAGTGTCCGTGTGTTGCCTGCCCACGGACACGTGCTCCCACTTTGGTCTCCTTCCCTTTCATCCTTCCCACCCTGGGATATAACATTAAATGAGAAAAGAGGATGATTTTACCATCCTTGCAAAGGATTCACCCGACCTGCACTGAGCAGCGGAGGACAGAGCAGGCCGGGTGCTGCCTGCAGAAAGCTGGACCTGGAGGTGCAGAGGGACAGCGGCGGTCTGGCACTGCCACCAAGTGCTGCACCCTGCAGGACAGGGCCTGCCCATGCCAGGACATGCAAGGACATGCACAGCTCTACCTACAAACTTGGCGTCCCTCTAAACCCAGCGAGCAGGGTACCCGGGGGGACACTGTGGTCCATGCTTCCCGACTCAAGGAGATGTCCCCAGCTTGCTCCAGAAAGGCCCCCAAATTCTGCTTGCTCCCTCAAAGCCAATTGAGCCTTGGGGATTCTGCCCTTCATCCACAGCCCTGCTCACCTGGTGACCCCTGCAGAGCCAAAGCAGATGAGGAGCCCCAGGATGGAACCAAGTGTCCATTCAGGTCCTGGAGAGCTCAGGCCTTTCTGGGGGTCAGGATCCAGTCTCTTGCTGCAGCTCCCACGTCTCATGGTAATTGGGCAGGACAGGACGTGGCTGGGACAGCAGAAGAATCAACATTTCACAAGTGGGGAACCTAAGGTGGAGTCAGCCTCAAGGTGACAGAAGTTGGCTGTAGTTCCTTCGCCACTACCAGAGCAAGTTGGATCATGCCGGAGCCAATTCTCTATGTTTAGCTGTCCTATTCCCAGGGTGGCTGGTCCAAAGAAGTTCACCATGTTAAAAGAAAGCCTAGGAGATATTAAAACACACCCCACACACACTCCTACACCCCCTAATCAGGAAGGGTGAAAGCATCTCGAAAGCCCAAAGGCCCCAGCTAATTTCACAGCAGCTGGATCCCAAGCTGCAAGCTCTGCTGCTTGCAAAACGCCTGGCACGCTGGGACCTCTTGGAAGTCTTGGGAAGAATGTTAATGGAGATGAGACAACAGCAGGAGAAGAGCTGCTAGGCAGAGAAAGAGACACTGCTGGAAACGACTCACTCAAGTTACCCCAGCTTAACTTGTCTTGCATTACATAGGACATGGAGTATCTCAATGCAAGAGCAAGAAAGAATCCCATAAATTAAACAAAAGCCAGAGAAAACACCTGTACTGCTGGGACTGTTTCCTGCAGCAGTGTTGGCTCTCCGTCACTAGAAGGTCCAAGAACAGAAGGGCAATTGTAGTGAGACAGAGCAAAGAGCTTAAACGAGTCTCCATTAGGGATTGGGTTGAATCTGCAAGGAGCTCAGCTTTGCTCCTTATGTTCTACCTTTCTTCTGAATGGTCTGGATTCAGCTGCTGCTGCAAATCGGATATCAGACCAGAGAGACCAAAGGGATGGGCCCATCCTGTATCTCAAATCCTTACTGGGAATAAAGAGAATAAAGAATTCATTGAATTTCACATTGATGCTTTCCCTGGGGGAGATAGGAGTTTTTTTGTGTTGCCCACTGTGATCTCGCAAACTCTCCCATGTGGCAAGTACAAATACCACTAAATAACAAGAAACATTCGTGCTAAAGGAGTGTTCAAACCAGCAAATAAGCATTAGCCCGAGCATTAGCTCCCCAGAGGTGGAAGGTTTCAGTGCACACCTCCATAATCACGGACCCAAGTTCTCCCCAGACCTCCAAGCCTTTGGGAGACTCCAGGACATTTAAGCAGCAGATGGGATGCTGCATGTCTCAATGCCCTGGGTTTTCAGGGAAATGGCTAAGCCAGAACCATCACAGCAGGAGCCTTCGCCTATCCCCTTCACAGAGCGCAGGCTCCATTGACCAGGAAGGTGCCTTTGATGTTGAGGTGCAGTAGAGAAAGGCTGGAATTTTTAATTCTCCACCATGATTTCTCAAAGGTGCCAAACTGCAGGACCCCTCTATTAAGGGGAGAGCTTCATTTGAGCAACCTTCATGCTCAGCTAGCCAGCACAGGAGCTCAGCAGCTTTCAGGACCAGCTCATGCCTGTAATGGGATTGCAGATGCTGAGGTGGGCTAGGAAAGAGCAAGAAGAAAAGCTATGCCTGAGGACTGGGTCCTTGGAAAGGCTGAATCCTGGGTTTGATGGTTATCTGCTGCCATCTAGTGTTCTCTGAGCACTCAAAGGCCTTCCCTGAAATCATGAATCTCGCTAACAAGCCTGACCCGCAGAGCACAAGGCACATCTTGCATCTGTGGCTGCATCAGGATGGACGCGCTTGCAGCTCAAGGCCAGATGATCTGGGTTGGTCCGTTCTCATGGACTTGGCCTGGGAGGGCTGTGCTCAGCACTAATGATCCACCTGGGGAACAGAGCATTTGACTGTGGTTATTCCACACCACAGAGCAGCTTTTCTGGCTCAAAAAAAAAGTCTACTGGTGCATGGAAGGAGATCGTCCAGGAAAAGAACTGTGCAGGACCCCCATGAAACAGAAATGGGGGTTTCCATCAATTCCTTTCCAGTCTAAATGGCTAAAATCTAACGTGCATGACCTGGCTCTGCACCACTGGTGAAGACTGGGTACTTCCAAAGAAAATTCAAACCCTCTAGGTGGGTAAATCTCTATCTGCCCCCATTCGCACAACAGGAGAAGGCAAAGGGGAGCATGACATGACACCAAGAGGCAGGAATCCAATGAAAACAACACAGCATCTGCTTGATGTGATGATTAAAGTGCTGGGCTCCAAACTTAAGATGCTTTTCGACTGTGGCACTGTCCTCCCCTCACCACCTTCTCATTCAACAAAATGAATCAACTCACTGAAAATAGGTTCCCCTGCCCCTTTATCACTGCGATTTCTCTAAATCCTCTCCAGCTGTTCAACCCTCTGCCAACCCCAATGCTAACGGAAGGATGGACATCCACATGCAGGGAGCAGTCTCCCTTCTCAAGCAGCTCTGGAGACTCATGCTCAAGTCTGACCATGCTGAGGTGTCCTTGGGATGCCACAGAAAAACATGGGACCCCATAAAGTTTTAGGAACCTGTTTATTCTGTCCTCTGGAAAACTGCTAAGATTCATGTAGTCCTCTTCTCCCACCCAATTCCTGCTGAGCCAGTGAGAGTGCCCAGAGCTGCACTTGGCAGGTATTTGAATGCCACCCCAGGCAGATCTAGAGGTGAGGGCTCTCGTTCCAGCTGCTCTATGGCCAGATACTCCTTCTTCCTTGTGCAGAGAACAGTGAATTTCTGAGGCAAGGTCTAGCAGAGAGCCATGCAAACATCAGTGCAACCCTACAAACAGCATGAGCTCATTACCACATTTATGACAAATGCAAACACTACTGCTCAGTCCTTCTCAGTTGATTCAATAGGAAACATCCATCAGCAGCCTTCAAAGCACAATCTGCAGGTCCCTGATCCCCTCTGATCCAGAGGGCACCAGTCACAGCATTGGTCTTGGGTGTCCAGTACAGAGCAACATCTATCATGCTTCATGGGCTCAGAGGAAATACAATTCTCTGAAGATGCACTGTTTCCTGAGGTTCATCCCTGAGCCTCTATCACAGCAACTTCACAATGGCTGGAGGTGTTTCAGAAAGGTTTGTTCTAGGCCAAATGGGATGTAACCCAGGTTACACACTCTTGGACCAAATGAACCCAGTTTTAAGGGCTGAGAGGGATTTCTAGGGTGTTTCCTTACACTGGTGAGGTGGAAGACATGGAGCTCTTGGTGTCTAAAGGCTACGGAATCTTCTGAGCAACAAAAGAGCTCAAGCAACAAGAGACAGTACAAAGCCGTTGTTCTCATTTCAGACCCTGCCGGAGATGTACATCAAGTCACAGGAAAGTGGCACGGTACAGCACTGTGCAGCTCAACAGCACCTTTGATCTGAGGATTGCAAAGCCCTTTCAAGACATCAGTTTGTTAAACCTCACAACACCCCTGTGAGGTAGGTAGCACCCCCTCACTGTACAGATGAGGGAACTGAGGCACAGAGAAAAGCAATGGCTTGGTCAAGGCCATCAGGAAAGCCAATGGCGCAAGCAGGAGGTGGTCCTGCTCTTGTTCCTGGCTTGTGGCTCCTTCTCCTTTTGGACAGCAGAGTATTAGCAGCTCACAAAGCTACTGCTGGGCTTGTCCCAGGAGCAGGGGACGTGCAATGTTTTTGGAGGGCTCCTGAGCCCCTCAAAAGCAGCCTGCTAACCAGCCACCACCAGCACTGCAGGGATTAAACCATTTCCCAGATGGATGCTCCTTGCAGGTACAGTCCCAGGATTCCACTGCTTTCTTCTTTTGCAGTTACAAAGGAGCCTGAGAGGGTCCTGAGAACTTAGTCCTTTGTGCAGAAGACTCAGTATCGTCTAGCACAGTTCGAACTGGAAAGCACTTCTTTTCTCTCACTGCAAACGGCTCCAAAGACAATGCCCAGCATTGAAGTCTGGTGACAACAGGTGGTGCAGGATGTCACCAGGACTGCAGGAGAAGGAGGAGGTAGCTAATAGGATATTACACGGCTTCTGCTGGCACTGTCGTCACTTTTTTTTTTTTTTTTTTTTTTCCTGTCACTGTTGGAGGCTCTCTTGACCCCAAGTCACCCTATCCCAGCTCAAGTGCAACATCAGTAAAAAACCAAGGCTGGAGGATAAACCAGCAAGGAAGCAATGCCAGGAATGGTGGTGGAGTCTCTATCGTGATAACACTATCACCAGTCCATTCCAACCCTTATTTGCATCATGGTACCAATTTCCCCTCTCCTCCCCTCCCTAACCCCCCCACTACTGTTTTTGTGCTGAATACACAGACAGTCTTATAAAAATAGTCCTTTGGTATCAAAATACAAATAAAACAAGAGAGGAATAAAAGACCCCTGTCGCCAGCAGCAGTGCAAATCAGGAGAGCCAGCTCAGGAAGGATGGATTTAGAGTGTCCGTGGTTTGTCATTTCTTCAAAGGGAATGAGGCTGATTGGACTTTGATGGTTGGGACTGGCCTAGGAGCAAAAAGAGTAAGAAAATAACTCATAATGAGTACAGAGAGACAAGTAGCCACCATCCATACTACGATCATCTTTCCATAGCTCAAGGAACACTGAGAAGCAGCTGTCCCTCAGACCAGAGGGGATGCAACCAAGGCTGTCCCAGGTCACTCCGGCATCATGCTGACAATCTACTCAACTTGAATTGCTTTGCTGCTAGGCTTCAAATATAAACCTATACCTTCCCACTTCCCTTATTTCCTTTTTCCAGGCAGTAGAATAAATAACACTGATTTCAGCCTAGTGTTTAACCAGATGTCCTCTCCTCCAGAGCAATCCCATTCCCAGCAACAGCACTGTCCTGCATGGGGTCTGGGACTCACCTTTGAGGAGGCATTGGCCTGTAGGAAGGAAAGACAAACAAGGGGTCACTAAACATTCCTTCAGTCATCTCCTTCCAAAAATCTGACTCCACAAGACCTGAGGGCCATTACCTGACCTTGATCATATTACTTACAGCCCCCTGGACCCTTTGGCATAGGTGACTCCCCAAAGGTGCAAGCAAGGACCACCTGCTAGAAATTTAAAGGCCTTTTTCACAGTTCTCTTGGACTTGGTGGACTTTGATGTCCTTTGTAGCCAGGCAGCAGGGCACAGACCAGCACTCCCTACAGCCCAGATCATTCCTCTTGCTCCTTGGCAGCCCAGCCTGGACACATTAGCCATTATCAGAGAGGAGCAGAAGCTCAGGTAACCCTGCAGACACCACAGGCTGAGGGAACAAGGGGCAGACCACTGCATCCAGACAACACTTGGGACATATCCCCCACAAAAGATACAACCACAGCATCCCACACCCCATGTGCCTGCAGAACCCCCAGCCATAGTGTGAGGCAGCTCAGCTCCTCTCTCCACTTACTTGAGCGGCCTCGTGGAGTGGCTCGTGGTGCTTGTACCTGACGTCTTGAAGTTGGTGGGAGGAACCATGACCAGAAGGGTCTTTCCACGTGCAGGAGGCAGCTCTTTGGCCAAGAGTGGACAACCAGGCAGCGGCCGACGTGGGGGCTGGTGTTTTGGGACAACCTGCGATCGTAAAGTGCGTGGGGAAAGAACATCCTTAGAAAAACATCCAATAACTTCCTACAACCCTCTCCCCCTCCTGACGCGTGGCTGAAATGCTTCAAACCATAAAGTGGCACACTGCCAACTCCTAAACTACCTCAGGACGTTCTAGCTAATGAACTTTCTTCACTGTTGCAACGGACTTAGGTTGGCATGACAGCTCCTTAATGGTGCCCAACAACTTCAGAGAAGAGCCATAGGTGCTCACATCCCTAAGGTTCCCAGGAGCAAGGCTGGAGTGGGATGCACATTTTCTGTGCACAAACAAGCCCTTAGCACCAAATGGTGTCATCTAAAAAGACATCCCATCTAGGATAGCTAGAAAGGAGAAAAAAAAAAAAAACAAGCTTCTGTTGCTGAAGTTAAAACAAAAAATCAGAGACAGGCCAGAGCATCCTCTGCTTTTATGTGGGACATCTGAGCACCAAGAACCAAGCTGTGCTGGCTGGCTGTTTAATTGTACTGAATTCGTGGCAAGCTGTTGTCCTGCAGGAGGCGGGTGGCAGCCAACACCAAGCAAATCCTGCAAGGCTGGTGGGGCCAAGGCCGCCAGCAACGCTCACCAGCGGAGTCCTCACAGGGCTGCAGGGAAGAGGCTTCTTGGGAGGCGGCAGCTTGGTGTGAGACACGACTGTTTTGGTGGGGCCGGCGGGTGACCTGCTGACTGGAGGAGGTGGCCTCGCAGGCTTGGGGTCTCTCGGAGCCTGAGGGACGGGGTGCGGAGCCGGGCGGAGCGGGTGGACGATGTGGACGGGCTGGGAGCTGTTCTGCTGAGGCCTGGGTTTGTGAGGTAACGCGGCCCGCGCTGCCTGCAGGAACAAGAAAGGCAAAAACCCAGGGTAAAACATCAGGTGCGTTTTCCTGGGTGTTGGAAAGCAGAAGTCCCCTCATGGTCTGGGCACTAGGGAGTCACAGGAGGAGGACAGGATCTTTACTCCACTTCTGGGACTGACCTTTCACCATCCTGTCCCAAAGTGAACCTACTCTCTCTATACAAAGAGGAGAAGGCACTAGGAGAGGACTCAGGAGACCTAGAGCAGGAACATGCCAGGTTTCCACTACACTGGCCAGTTGCTGAGGCGGAAGGTGTCATCCCTTCTGCCTTACTCTCAAGCCACTGTGACCATATTCATAAAAAGAAAAAAAAATCGCTCTGTCTTCCTAAATTCTGCTCTGTTTATCTATCTCAAGGTTGCCAGAGCTGTAACAACCAACAGCAAACCATCTGCCTTCATGAAGGCTCAACCAAAAGCTTTCAGGGAGATCAGAGGATCCCTGCTGAGCTTTGCCACGGGGACACGACTATTTCCCTGCGGAGGCTCCTGGCAGAGGAGAAATTTGCCCTTCACCACGGTCCTTCCGAGCAGGCAGAGCTCAGAAGACTCCCCTTTGGCTGGGGACGTGCCAGCATGTGCATTGCAGCGCAAGGCTGGGACTGAAGGTGACACTGCAAGGGGCTCTACGTTTTGTTTGGGAGCACACGGGATTTGTTTGTCCTGAATTACAAACACCTGGGACCAAACTCAGGGCACGGCCACGCTGCACATGCAGAGCCAGGCAGGTCACATCGCAGCTCGGAGCCTGCGGGCAGCGCAGTTGGCATCAGTATTGCCCACATCCTCACTCGGAGGAGCTTCTTATCCAGGCCCAGCACAGCACCCTGCTCAGCAGGGCCACCTCTGACACACAGCCCAGGGTCCAGGCTGCCACATCACTCTTGTGGTCGCAACGCAATGGAAATCTGAGGGAAAAGTTGTCCTTCGACCACAATGTTGCCCAAGCAGCTGAATCTTGCACGTCATAGGCAGGCTGGAGGTTCATACCTCCATATAGACACACACAACTCAGACCTTTACGCCCAGTATGAATCTTCTGAGTCCCAGTCACCCTGAAAGCCACCAGCAAAGCAGATTTTGTACCCCGAGCTGCAGTCACAGATGTGGTGACCATAGGACCAAATGGCCTGAAAGTTTCTCCTTAAAGCACAGACACATGCAAAGCAGAGCACTGCTGGCTCAGCTCAAGAAAGAGATGAGATCACCCGCAGCTATCGGTCCCCAAGAGGGAAAGCCAGGCTGCAGGGGTACTTAGCACTTACTTTATTAGTGTGGCTGGAGGTGGAAATGTCCCGTAAGGTGAAAGCAGCTTTGGAATGACCGCTGTTTGCCTTCCGACCCGCAGCTTTGTTCCTGCCCAGGATCACAAACAGAAACCACAGATGATAAAGCAACTCTCACTCTACAGCTGCCTCTCCAGTAAGTGCTCTTCAGAGATACCCTGTCTCCATTAATGGTCAGCCAAATATCAGGCCAAATACGCAGTGCTGGGTTAGAGAGAGCTGTAATTTGCTTTAAAATAATGAGCACGGTGGCATTTTTGAAGTTGTTTATGAAATAAAAAGAGGAGGCTTATTTGGTTCAGAGTTTTTTTTCCTCACACGTTTGCAGGGGCTCCATGTGTACCTGTGCTGGGGAGACAGGGCTCAGAGAGAAGGAAATAATGAGAATATTTAAATGTAGAGCTCATGTAGAGCTATTCCAGCACACCTCGTCTGCTAGGAACGGATGGCAAGCCAGCTCCTCAGCACCAGCCACTTTCCTCATCACTCTCTGGGGTCATGCTGGCCCTGATGGATCATTTCTGTCCTCTGCTCATGACAGAGCTGAAAACTTCAGACCATCCCTAGGAAAACCTCTTCTGATCTCAAGCCATGTCTAAGCTCTTCCATATACACTCAGGATGTCAGTAAGTAACCAACTCTGTCGGATTCATTTGTGCTCAGATGTGACCCTATTTCTTCCTTGAAAAGGGAACTCAGAAGCAGAACAGGGTAAAATTCACACCAGAGCCTGCAGCTCCAAACACCACAGACACAAGCCAGCCTGCATCATGGCCCACAGATCAGGGCTCATAACCTGCAAGTTGGAAAGGATGCTTGGAAAGGATGGAACAGCTACAGCCCCTGTGATCCCAAATTCAAGTGTCTTGTGCCAATTTACCATTTGCAGGGTACTAAAACATGAGTATAGGTGGACTTCTAACCTGGCCCCAGGGTGACTTGCTTTGGTAGCACCTCCTGCCAGGACTGGCACTACCAGAAGCACAGGCTCCTCTGACAGCTTCCAGAAGCCAGTTCTGGACACTAAGACCTTGCATTTCTCCCAAGTATCTCATGACCCCAGAGGATGGAGACCTAAGTGCTGTGTCTGAAACTTCCCTGAGTTCATACCAGGTTGAAACAGGCCCTGTGCACATCCTCCATTTCCTCACAATCACTCCTACCAAGCTGCATTCTGCAAGTGGCAAGAAAACAAGGTTTTTAAGGGTCTCACTGAGTGCTCACAAGACGACATATTAAGGATGTATCACTCACCTGTACGTGTCATGACTCCTCCTTATTTCCTTTATCCATTTATTCAGGAGCGAGTTCTCCTGCCGATACCAGAAGTAGATGCTCATGGCCAGGGCCGGGAGGAAGAGCAGGAAGACGAGCAGAAGGGAGATGAGGATGGCTTCGTGATCTAGCAGGGAAAGCACAAAGATGAGCACAAGGCTGTCAGTGTAACTTCAGAGCGTGGCTCAGCTCTGCTCAGTGCAAACAACCAACCCTTCTGCCTGCTCCTGGCAGCCACCTAGGCCTGAGACATCACCGCACACCTTCAAGGAAAGGGGAAGGAAAGGGCCCTGTTTGGCAGCCTCCGAGAGTCACCGAATGACTGGAGCTGGACAGAGCCTGCAAGTCTGCCTGATCTGGTTAGACCCAACACAAATGGGAACAAAGCTGCCCACAGGATCACAGAATGGTTGATGTTGGAAGGGACCTCTGGAGATCATCTAGTCCAACGTCCCCGCACAAGCAGGGTCACCTACAGCACATAGCACCGTATCATGTCCAGACAGATTTTGAGTATCTCCAGAGCAGGAGACTCGACGATCTCTCTGGACAACCTGTTCCAGGTCTCTGTCACCCCCACAGTCAACAAGTTTCTCCTCCTTATCTCACCATCTCCCTGTCTTTGTGGCACTGCTCCATTCCCAGCAGCAGCACAAGGTGCAGGGCCCTCCCCCAACCACCTCAGCCTGTTGCACCACACTGAGGAGACACCAGAACTCACTGTCCCGCTGCACAGGGCCGCTGTCCACACTGCCACCCAGGCCAGCCTTCTCACAGTACGGGGGAGCCCAGCCGGCTCTGCAGTGGCAGTTCTTGTTGCTGTTGCAGACCTGTGGGAAAAGGATGGTTGGAGACCATGAGGAGCAATGGAAACTCTCATGGAAATCACAATCCACACAGTTGGGATGAGATGAGATGGCCAACGAAAGGAATTTGGGCTGGAGACAGAGAAGGAGCTAAATCCCTGCCAATATCCACCCCTTGGACATCACTTGGATCATGTCTATGTTGCCCTCAGAGCTTCAGTTACAATGTATGGAGATGGTTTTTTGCTGACACATTTATTTCCATGCTCTTTACATAAACCTTTAAAGACAAGTACTTAGATCTTTGGTTTTCATGCCATTTGGCTAAACAAGCCCAATGACCTCAAATACTTCTCTGGAGGCCAGAAGTTGGTTAGATATTAAGTCTCCCCCTCGGAGTCTTAGCCAGTAACCCATACCTTTCATAAAGCAGAAATTACAAACCTGAAGCCACAGCAGTGCTGAGCAGAATGCCGGGTAAATTCAGGTGCCAGCCTAGGACCTCATATATAATCACACTGTCATCTTATGCAGCAGTTCGTTGTTGCCTTATATGACAAAGCTTGAGTTGATGACCTAAGGAAACCTTGTCTGCAGGGGTCAAGGCTTTGTAGCCTTTAAGCTTCGGACAATAGTGACTCTTCCTACTCTCTGTAGCACTTCCTTGATTTTCCTAAAGCCCCAGTAGTGTTTCTGACTATTGCTTTGCTCTCAAAGGGAACAGGCATCTGCTCAAAGCTCTGAATCACCAATTCAAATTTCGCAGGTGGTCCTTACATCAGGAACAACCTTCTCCAATTTGGACACAGATAGCAAAGATCACAACTCAGTCTCATTCACAGCTGACATGAATGTGACAGTTATGAAAAGCAGGTGCCTGCTGCACTGCAAGACGACCCATCCCTGTGGGAGATGTTTGGTTTTGTTTAAGAATCTGAGCTCATCTCAGGACCCTGCTGTAGGTCTCGGATAGTAACTCACCCCATGGCCGTTGCACTGGGAAACACATTTTTCCAGCTCAAAAAGGGAGGCATTCTGGCACCGGCGATCTTTGCAAACCTGAGAGAGAGCCAAGAAGCCAAGTTAAAGAAAGGCCAGGGTTAGAGGAGAAGCAGCGAGATCTTCTGGCTTCACAGATAGGAGTCTTCTGAAATGACACTGCTGGAAAATGCAGGTTGGTTAAATCATGTTATTCCAGATCAATGCACTGACTTCACTCCAATTTTCAGCACTCCCTAGGAAAGCTCTGCCACTCTCAGTCCATGCCAGCCCACCAGACAAAAGCCAAGGCAGCTCCCTGCCCTGACAACCCACCTGGCAGCTCCTGCACACGGCGTTTCCCACCTGCCCCAACAGGTGGGCAGAAGCCAAAAGAGCCGACTTTGGCTCTTCAAAATGGGCATCCTTCCTCATGAAAATGTCAATGTTTTAGCCTTTTATCCTAAACTGTGATGAAAATTTCCTAGCTAAAATGCCAACTGGCAAAGTCTGTATCCTCCCAGCCGGTTCTGTTTGGCTTGCGTCCCTGCTACTGTGTCATCCACAAAGTCTCTGCCACTTCTCAGATGACCTGACCCCTCTTCTAAGGCATTGAGGGATGCAGGGACTGTAAAAGCAACTAATGCTTAGCTAGCAACATCTGCTTGAAACTATCCTACTGATGTCTAACACAATATTCATTTGGGAAACAGTTTATTCACCGACAAATTATCTGGAATTTACTAGTAAGCTTATGTGCAAGAGGGACATTTCAGATTCAGACTCACAAGACCACCATGACTTTGGCATTTCTGTTTATCCTAGTCCAGTGAACAAGGTAAAATTAACAGGAAATTTAATTCTATTTGAAAAGGAAGAAAATTGCTTGGATCCAAATAGGACTGATATTATTGAAAATCATTGTTTCTCGATGCCCTGTTGAGCAGGTAAATCAGGTGTTTGTACTGTCATTGCCAAAGACATTCCCCCAAGAGCACTTGTCCTCCTACTAAAAGGGACCTCTGATTTGGGGGTGTCAGTAAAACCATGGTCCTGCTGTCAGGCAATGAAACAAGAGGCTGAGGAGCCAATTTCCCCCGTGCCACCACCCCATCCTCACACCCCAGCCCTAGGAAGAGATGCTCACCATGCCATCTCCGCATTTGGTCCCCGTCATCACCAGCCCGGGGTCGGAGAGGTCCTCCTCATCATCCTTGGCCGTGTACATGTACGTGCCCCGGCACTTCACCTCCCGCCCGTTGAAGCGGATGGTGGTGTCGATGGAGACCGTGTTGGTGCCCTGGGGTTTCTTGGCTGAGCTCTGGCACTGGATCTTGCCGCACATCGCGTCTCTAGGAGGAGAGGCAGAGCCGTGAGGACGCAGCCTGCCCGTTGCTTTCTGCTCCTTCTACTGGAGCCGAAGTGAGGACAGGAGATGCCGTAGGAGATGCAGGTACCAGGAACATGGAGCTGCATTTTGGCAAGGCTCCTGCCATCCCAGGTGGCTGACCCCTGCTTTCATACATTCCATATGGCCCCAGGAAGGCTGCTCCTGGCTTCACAGCACACAGTTAGGGACACTGCTCACTCACCACCCTGTCACCCTATGCCCCTCTGCCTGCTGGCTCCCTTTCCTCCTAATTTATTGCCAGAGAACTGTGAGTTCAGACAGAGTCTCAGCAGGTTCATAACGGGCTTTGACAAATTCAGGGACATCACAGAGACATGGTAGAGGGAACAGGCAGGGATGTCCCCTCTGACATCCCAGTGGATGCTGGGGAGCACAGGGGACAGGGCTGCTGATACATTCCCTGGATAGCGTCTCCCACTGTCACTGCTCCTGTTGACTTTCCCTTTGGGCTGGGGTTGGAGGTGACACTTGGTGCAACAACCTCCCTGCAATGATGAGGGCTGAGCCAAGAAAGGAGCTGGCAGTTGGCTCAGGTTCTGAATGGAGCTGGCCTAAAGCTGGGACCTTGGGTACAATCCCGGCATTCCCAGTGCAGGGAGCACCAGGGGCTGAGGGTGCCGGCACACAGGGCACCTGCAGTGTCTGCTGCACTCACCGCTTTTCACACTTGACGTAGCGCCCTTGGCTGTCTTTGCCACAGTTGCCATAGGTGTTGCCAGCCATGTTCACGTCCTGGAAACAGGCATCAGGGGCTGGCCAGGCACCTGCAGGGAAAAAGAAAAATCCAACATAAGCAGAGGTCCAGAAAAGCAGCCATGAGGGAGAGGATAGAAACACTGAAAGCAGGAACAGTGCCTGAAAACTCCTGCAGAAAACACCATGCAAGGTCCTGGAGCACCAGTGCTGCGGGTGTAAGGCTGAGAACAGCAAACAGGGGTGAGTCCCATTGCTTGGGGGGCTTGTGGGGGACTCCCCACGCTGCAGCTCTCCTGCAGAGGGGCCTAACACCGCACTGACCCCAGGAGGTGGCAGCACTGCTGCACAGATGGGGACTCGAGGATGCGGAGAGCTGTGAGAGGTATGTGCATATGCAGGATGTCAAGCAGGGACTCTGCCGGGTGCATATAAGCTGTAGGCAATATGTGGCTGTATGCAGCGTGGAGGCCATATGCAGCGCATGAGCTGCATCACCTATGGGCCATAGGCAGCATCGTGGCCATATGCAGCAGAGGGGAGCCCGGCTGGGCGCACGGCGCTTACCCGGGCCCCAGAGCTGCACGCACTGCTGGAGGTGGGTCATGCACATGCCGTTGCTGCAGTAAGCCTCGCCGGAGGCGCACGAGGAGCCGTCCAGCAGGTAGACGTTGGCCGGGCAGTAAGGGGAGGCGCCCGTGCAGTACTCGGGGAGGTCACAAGATCCCGCTGCTTCCCGGCACATGGTACCAGCCACCTTCAGCTGCCAAAGGAGGAGACACAAGTGTCAGTGAGCTGAGGAGTCCCAAGCCAGGACTGGCACCACCTGCCAGCACGGCTCAGGTGAGAAGCCTATGGGACCAGAAGGGACTCCCAAGGTGGACGTTTATGTAAGGCCAGATTCCCAGAGCTGGACCCCAGTCACGGGAACAGCCAGCAGAGAATCCGCAGAGGATGCGTATTCCTGGATAAACCTCCCCAGTTACCCCGGAGGTGCTGAACTTGGGATCTGAGGAGGGACTTGGAGAGCACGAGTCCTGGGGGGATGTTGGGGGTCATGTCCCCCTCCTTGGCCCCAGAGTCCCCACCTTGCAAGCGGGTGGGCACAGGAGACACGAGTTACCCTGCAGCTCTGGCAGCAGTCGCCATGGGCGCACTGGGCCCCCATCTTGAGTGTGCAGTTGTGGGCGTTGCAGCAGGGGTTGGTGCACTCCTGCACGGAGAGAAGACATCACAGTGAGCACGGCTGTCCCTGCCCCTGCCCCAGCCAAGCCACAGTCATCCCTCGGGCTCCCTCACCAAGCACAATATCCCCCTCACTTTGCCAAAGGGGAACATGAAGCAGAGGTCAGGAAGGAACAGAAGCATGGAGGAGTTCAGGATGAAATAGGCACGTGGGGCAAAGTCAGGAGAAGAGGCAGGTGGAACAGGATTTAGGAGCACAGGACTGGAAAAAGGCCTTGGGATGGAGTCCCCAGTGGGGACTTCCCTGAGGGTCGGTGCCCACAAACCCATTTCCAGTGGAAATAAACCTCTCCACATGGGATGCACTCCTGCCTGCCTGACCCCCTGCAAGCAGCCAAGAGCCAAGCTGAAAAGCACCTTTAGGAAAGGGCTGCAGCACCTGGGTCCTACCTCGACCTCTCCGCAGTCACAATCCTCTCCCTCCTCCAAAAAGCCGTTGCCGCATTTCCGGCCAACCACCAGGTCCTTGGTGTCGGGCAGGTTGAAGAGACACATGCCACCCCCCTTCTGGAAGTAGCTCTCCAGCTGCCTCTTGCTGCAGGAGCTGAACACACGAGGGAAGGGATGTCTGTGCAGGGGAGAGATGGGGAGAGATGGGAACTGAGGCAGTCAGGACTAGGAAAAGATGGAGAAAAATAATCACAAGCACAGCTTGGAAACAGGGAAACGAGAAAATGAGCAATGATGCTTCCAAATCACAGAGTAGAAGCCAGGTGCTGCTGACATCCTTCACCCTAACCGCAAGGTTGGGCTCTGTGGCACCATAAAAAAAAAAAAAAAGGAAAAGAATGAGAAAACACAGAAAAATGGCTGTATTAACTAACAAGGCTTGAGGAAGAATAAAAATCAGTGGACACTACGTGTATGAACATTTCTCTAACAGCCCAACTGAACTTTCGTCTAAGCAGCTGGACAGAAACCAGCGATTTGAGAAACTCTGAGAACAGTTCTGCTTTAATTTTGCATAGGTTTGTTGGGGTTTTTGCACGAAGCATTAAAAAGGAAGAAGCAGATGGTAAAAATGTAGGCATTGCTCTCTGCTGCAGTGTTGTTTTCACTTCCTCACATTGCTGATTTGTTTTTTTTATTTGAGATTAGGACATCCTCTTTTTGACATAAACCAAAATGCTTTTTCTGTGGTATTTTGAGTCTGGGGGGAATCTCTTGAGCTATAGGAAAAATGTAGGCGCCTACAAGCTATTGCAGAGCAAGCAAGCAAATAAGCCCACAAATTGGTGCATGAATGTGCAAATAGGAACAGCCTAAAGATAG
Source organism: Tinamus guttatus (assembly GCF_059628265.1). Taxonomy (NCBI): domain Eukaryota; kingdom Metazoa; phylum Chordata; class Aves; order Tinamiformes; family Tinamidae; genus Tinamus; species Tinamus guttatus. The sequence continues at coordinate 4,684,695 of NW_028288752.1, forward strand.
TTGAAAATGTATTTCCCACTCTTGGGGAGGAAAACATTTTAGCAAAAAAAAAAAAAAAAAAAAAAAAAAAAAAAAGGAAAAAGAAAAAAAATTATATATATATACATATATGTATATATTATAGGGGTGGGTGGGGGATGCTGGAGAGTGTGAAAGTTATTTACTCTTAATGAGGAACGTCCTGCTTCCCGATTTAGTGAGGCTGGGTTTAGGGAGCAGGAGCTCATCCCACGCTAGCCCTCCTTCATCCTTCAGGCCTGCAGGGATTAGCAGGTTCTCCAGGGTGTAGCCTGGCCCAGGAAGAGGCCTTAGCTGCCTCAGCAGTGCTCGGCTGCACGATGCTCCACTGGTTGTGCCGCAGGATATCGAGGCTGGGAGGAAGTGGCCATGTAACATGTCAGCGGGATGAAATCTCTTCCCCTCTATCCCCAGCTCTTCCCAGGGCCGGGGCGGCCCAGGGAGGGGGCTGGAAACCAGGCTCTGCCTTCCTCTGTGCTCCCTCATCCTCTCCCAGCTGCTCTGGGGTCTTTTGGAGACCTCGAGCACAGTCCCGAGCAAAGCAGGAGGCCACGGAGACGCTGCCATCCTTTTCCCTGCATGTTTTGTCAGGGAGGGAGGAGCAGTGCTGGCTGCCCTTGGCCTCTGCGGGCTCTGCAGAAGCAGGGCAAGCAGGAGGAAGGCAGCCAGCTCCCCCTGCGCGATGGGAAGCCACGTGCACAGAAGAGCATCTGCAAGACAGGTCTCCTCTCTCTGCTGCCCTTCCACACATGTGGGAAGGGCATCCGGAATCACTCGTGTTTCCCATATCCCTCCCCGCCATCCCCCTGTCCCTTACCCGGTAGCCGCGGCCATGACGCAGCCGCCTTGCTCAGGGGTGGCCTCCACGCAGCAGCCCTGGCTGTCGTGGCTCATGCCGAAGTTGTGGCCGATCTCGTGGGCCATGGTGGCGGCCGCTCCGATGGGCTGCTCCGAGTGGTCCTGCGTGGGGAGGCAGGGGTTGCCTCAGGAAGGCAGCCACGGAGCAGGGAAATGTCCCACGGGGGGGACAGGGCCGAGGCGGAAGCGTGTGGCAGAGGGACCACGGCACCCAGCTGGGTTCACAGCTGGGTCCCACAGGAAGGAGGGAGGGAAGTGTCACCCCACAGGGCAGCAGGAAAAGCAGAACCAGTTTGATACAGAATCACAGAAACCCAGGATGGCTGAGGCTGGAAAGGACCCATAGAGATCATCTAGTCCAACCCCTTGCTCCAGCAGGGATACCCGGAGCACTGAGGCACAGGGTGGCATCCAAGTGGTTTTGGAAGATTTCCAGAGAAAGAGATGAATGAAGGTCAAACGAGGGGCCAGGAGCACCTCTCAGTACAACAGACCCTAATTGTGTGGCCAACAGCAGAGATGGACAAGGGACCACACGCATCTCTGGTACAACCAGGATGGTTGCTCCTCTATGTCAGCAAACGAAATGGGGTAACAACGGGGTGCCCAGGCTGGAAAGACGAGCAGAGACTTCCCCATGTCCCTTACCACGCTGACGCCTCCGGAGTTATCGGGGCTGCACATCCCCTCCAGCGGGGCCATGCCGATGGTGGTGCCCCGGAACGTCTTCCCGCTGTCCAGATGTATTCCGGAAAGGAGAGCGGACAGGCCGTTAGAGCCTGCGGACGGGGCCGTTAGCAGCCCAGGGGGCCCTGGAGCCCCCGTCCCGCCAGGCCCGTGTCCCCGGGCGCTCACGTCAGCAGCTGGGCGTTGTCGTGCTTCTTGCGAGCGCGCAGCGTCTTCCTCCACTGCAGGAAGGACCAGAGCGTGGCGTTGGCGTCGCTCGTCACCGTGCACTGGTCCCGCTCCGTCCACACCTCCAGGCCGATCAGGGCCACCTTGATATTCAGCGACCTGTAAAACTGCAGGAAGGGGACAGGGATGGAGGGGACAGGGACTCCCAGGGCTGGTGACATAGGGAGAGGCCCTGAGGGTTGCCAAAGGGGTGGCCCTGACCTCAAGCACTTTCCCATGCACTGGGAGTGACCAAACGGCCAGGCTGGTCCCTCATCCCTGTTCTTACCTTGTCCACGTAGTTTGCGATCTCCACGATGCGCTGCTTGGTGTGGCCCAGGTTGAGATTCTGGTTCCTGAACTGCAAGGACATGAGCCCAGGGAAGGGGGTTGCTACCCCAAGTTTGATGCTTTCAGTCCCCTTTTCCCTGTCACGCCGGGCTGTGGGTGACCCCCGGTGCAGAGGACAGGATAAGAGGGATTGGCACTGGCAGGGCTTGTGCAGTGGGAGAGCTGAAACCACCAAAGATCTGCCATTTCACTAGTGACTCTGCACTGCTGCTGATGTTCTTAAGCTGCAGCAGCATCTCTGCATGAGGGAAGCAGCGGGAGGACACCCAGAGCTCTCAGGACGTGACAATATGTGATCTCAAGTGAAAAACACAGCTTCCAGGTGAGGCCTGGAGGCAGTCTGAGCTGGCACACCCAGAGTCCAGGCTTGTGCTGGACACATCCTAGACGTGCTGCACCTGAGAAGCTTGGAAAGGGAAACGGAGAGGAGCCCTGGCTTATCTGCAAAGGACCGTGTTTCTGTCCCGGGGAGCTCACCAGGGTGTAATCAGCAACGATGAAGAGCTCCATGTACTTCATGGTCCTCCAGGCATCTCTCCTGGCCTGCAAGACAGACGCAAGGCTCACAAGAGGGAAGGAGCAGACAGACAGGGACAGAGAGGCCTGGGCCACGGGGTATCTAAGGTCACCAGACACGGCAGCCCTGTCCGGGAGGATTGGTTAAGGGCAGCAACTGAGGCATGAGAAGACAGGAAAATTGGGGTGGCTGTTGGATGCAATTCCCAGTCTCATCCCAGGACCCCAAGCCCAGTTCCCTGGTCAGGACTCACCGCAGTGCTGCATTCAAACACATTTGCTCTCACCCTGTACCACCCAGCACCTCTCCCTGGGCTTCCCATTGAGGTCTCCTGCGCAAGCACAACCCACACGACCTATCACCACCCCGGGCAGCAGAGGACATTTAGCAGGGGCACAGATGGCCCTCCATCCCTCCTGCGAGCGAGGGGCCGCGGGGTTTACCCGGGGACGCGCTGGCGCGAAGACGCGGGCGATGTCGGCGACGCTGCTGCCGAAGGCGTCTCCGTGGCCGCAGGTCCCAGCGCGGAGGGGCAGGTGCTCCGCTCGGTAGATGACGTGGTGCCCGGGCTCCGGGGTGCCCAGGGGTTGCAGGTAATAGCTGTCATTGCTGCTCACCACAATGAGGCCTCTGCAAGAAGGGGAGCAGGCCCCGAGTGGCTCCTGTTGCTCTTTCACTCTTTCCTGCTCCCTCAGCCCTTGCTGAGGCCTCACAAACTGCCTGCACCTCAGGCTGGGGGCACAGAAAGGAGTCAGGTGCCTCTGTGAAGGCAGCCCTACGAGCTAGCACACCCTCAGCCTCCAAAGCTCCACGGTGTAGGGCTGCTTGAACGTCACGTTGCCTCGACCAGCTTGGGTCGTGGCTGCGTCTGCCCCTCTCCTTCTCCCAGATGGAGCTGGGAAACGCGGCCCTTGTGCTGCGGCAGGAGGGCTGCCAAGCCCTGCGGGAGCCAAGGGGACTTCCCCGGAGCACTTCCAAACCCTCCCTTGGGGAACAAGAGAGACACCAGCAGGAAGAGCCCCTTCTCTGCTCCCCCGACTCAGCAACACTCCAAACTCTGCCCAGGGAGACCCCCTCCTGGACAAAACTGACCCCAAGCAACCAGGGATCCAGACCTCCAGGATGGATACGAAGGACTGGGGAAGGGAAGCACGGAACATCAGCCATGCAAACCATCCAGCACTCCACGTGTTGGATAGCCCCTGGTGCAAAGAAGGGATGCAGTCAAGCTTGTCGGATGCGCTGCCTTCATTTGAACTTCCAGGATCTTCCTCTCTACTTTTTGTGTGGGGGATTTACCAGAGCAGGATAACTGAGAAGAAAGGGGCTGCTGGATCCAAGAGCCCCTTGCCCACAACCACACACTCCCTTCGGCTCGTGACAACAGCAGCCAAGAGCCTCCCACTCCCAAGCTGCCCTGTCCTTATTCCTTGCTCCCTACCTTATTCCTGAGCAGGTGCTGACAACAACCCAGGAGCGCCAGTACCCCCGGACATGTCCATGGTAGTAGCAATGGTCCTGGGAGAAAAACAACGGACACTACCGATTAGAAACCTTCAGGAAGGCCCCCAAGTCAGGCAGAGCTGCGTGCCTTGTCCTGAATGCCGCCCCACTCCCTTCTCTGAGCATTTAGCAGCTGGGAGAGCAGTGCTGTGCCATGCCGGTGAGAGAGAGGGATGGAGCCAGGATACAATCAATGCCAGGACATGAACAACCTGCTCCTCACTGCAGGTTATCACCCGTGGCATCACCTGGAGCAGAGCCAGGACCCCTGAGTCCTGCTGCTGCCACTGCCCCGGCCCCCGGGGTGGCTGTTCTGCCACTTGCTTTACGTTTCCACCACAATGAGGATCAAGTGCAGTTTTGGGGGAGGACCTGAGGTGAGCTGAGCTGCCCCATTCTCAGCAAAGGAAGGAGATGGTCTACCTGCAAAAGGCAGCTCTACTTGACGTGGATCAGTGGCTTTGGGGGCCGGAAGGAGAATGCAGGAAGGGAGAAACGTCCCCAGAGTCACTTAATATGGCACCTCCGTGGGAAGGAAGCCACTGGGGAATGCACAAGTCTCCTCCCCTGCTTCCTCCCTGAGGAAGCCATGGAGTCAGGAGCCACCGCAGGATCCTGCCACGGCAGCCCAGCTTGTCCTCTCCCTGCCCTGCAGCTGTAGCGCATCTGGGCTCTCCAGCCCAGGAAACACAGGAGCCCCTGCCGAGCTGCACTGGAGCCCACATGGGTGCACCGAGCATGTCCGGGCTCTGCATCGGTACCGTCCGTGTGGGGCCAGCAGCCTGATAACAAGCCTGGGCCGTGAGAGAGCTTGGACCCAAGGCAGTGTGCCCAGCGCACCAGCTCTGTAGCCACTGGGCAATGCCACCTCCTTGAGCATCTGTGCCCAGCTCCAGGGACAAGGGGGAAAATGAGGCACCCAAAAAAGCACCTCAGGAGCTGCAGAGGATGGAAGGAGCTTCAGGAGGCAGGTTTTGGCTGCAGGGAGCAAAACACACAGCGTAAACACTGTCCCACCCTCTCCTGGCACTCACCGTGTGGTTGGGAGCGACAGTCACAGGCTGCCCGTCCTCAGCATAGTGCGTCTCAGTGTAGCCTGGGGACAGCAGCCTGCCAAGAGAGAAAGGAGGAGGTGGGTCATGTCCCCCTGCTGTCCCTGGGCGCACGGAGCCCCTTGGCTGCCGGGTAAGGCCAGCCCAGGGTCCTGCCCATGACACAGCTCCGGCCCGGCTGCTCAGGCGCTTCCTGCTGCTGCGATGGGCGATGACACCCAGGAAGCATGAGGGAGCGGGAAGAAGATGTAACGTTTGCATCTGGGGAATGTAGGTGCATGGGAGCTGAGGGGCCAGTGAGGAAACGGGGGAATTAGATGGAATTCCCAGTCTACCAGGCAGGATGCTGCCAAGGCAGCTCCCACCTCAAGAAGCTCAGCCTAAGGCATGAGTGCTGGGAAGGGCGTTTGGCACCAAGAAACCCCAACTTGCTCCTGGCAGAAATGCATGCAACAGGGACACTAATCCTGTCCTGTCCATTTGCACTACTGTGCCCAGATGCCACGGTGATGGGCACCCTGCATGAGCTGTGTCTGGGTGCCACCAAGAGAACAGAGTGCAACCAGACACACACACATGGACCTCTGCAGACTCAAGAGCCCTAAATTACTGATCCCGCAGGAAGAACAAAGCAGGACTAAGTTTATCCCTGGTGGCAGCCAGGCCCTCGATTCTGGCCCCATCCCAGTGAATTTACTCTGCGGTAGAAGCAAATCAGCTCAGCACCCACCCCCAGCCTAACCTCAGGCTCTCTCTCCTCTGGGTTTCTATTTTGCAACCAGCTTGACCCAAAAATGCCCCTGTGGGCTCCAGCTTCCAGGCGCCCTAGCCCCTGGCCTGGTCAGCCCGGAGCAGCAGCAGAGCCAGCACCAGTTCCACCACTGCAGGGTCTGCCCCGGGGCAGGCAAAGCACCAGGAGCCTCCAGAAAGGAAGGGCAGGGAAGAGATGAGGTGACTCCTGCTACTGCACAAGGTGAAGTCTTGCTAGAAGGCACTGCCGAGGATGGGCTCTGATGACAACCAGCTCTCCTGGCCCCCAGGGAAAGCCGCTTTGAGGTTTGTCCCTTGGCTGTGAGCTGGCAGGAGGCAGCGGTGGGAACGGCCGCAGCCGCCTGGGTCCCCTCAGCAGACACCGCCTCTATGCACAGAGGGTTTTGGACACTGGGGACGCTCCTGGTCCTCGGCTCCCGTTTGCTGCCCCAGAGCCCCTCACCCGAGCTCAGCCTCCTCCTGCCCTGCCCAGCCTCCTTGCACCCCTGCAGACACTCGGCAGGTACCAGGCCTCCTGTCAGACTTCTGTTTTGCCCCTTACAGCCACGTTTCAGCCCTCGGGAGGGCAAAGCAGCACCAAGACCTCTACTCACGGCTCCTGCATGCGCTGCCACCCCTGGGGCTCCCCAGTTTTGCTCCCAAACACGCCCAGCTTCCCCTCCCTCCAGGGCCAGGCCCTGCTCCCCATCAGCCCTTTTCCTCGGCCCCCTTCTCCCGAGTTCAGCACTTTTCCGAGCACCGTCTCCACTCGTTCTACAACACCCAGGGTGATGGGTACCACGACGAGCAGCAAGAACAGGGCTCTGTCCCTCCAAGGACCCCTCTGCTCCCCAGTGCACTCAAGGGATTGGGGAGGCAGATGTGGTCAGATGTGCTCTGGTTCAGGCATGACAAAAGGCAGCGCAAGGGGATGCAGCGTAGAGAAGTGACACGGTGCCCCCATGGGACCGTCCCCAACGCCACCCCAGCCCTGGCCAGGGCAGGGGTCTCCCAGAATCACCAGGAAAAGCAGAAGCCAAAAGCAGAAGCCCCTTCTGTAGAGAACGGCTTCGTGGTGCCTTGCAGCATGCTGCTCTGTCACAGGGGAACACCCGGACGGATCCAGATCAGAGGGATCCCAAGAGATCCCTTCTCCAAAGCCTCCTAGGAGTCTACACGCCCATCCTGCCGAGCCTTCATCCTCACCACTAGCCTAGTTCTTGCACAAGCAGCTTGGCTGAGTGATGGGGCAGCAGCTGAGAGTCAGTGGCTCATAGAGTGAAGGCTGCAGTAGAGCTGTCAGGAGGACGGGTGAGCTCTCTGCACAGGATGCAGCATCTCCAAAAAGGAAAGGGCAGGAAAGAGCTGGCGAGCGGCAGGGAGAGGTGGCTGTGAGTGGTGGAAAAAAACATGAGCGTTTCAGCCCTATCTGGGCATGGCCGAGCATGGCGCTGGCTCCGGCTGTCAGGAAGCCACACGGGGCTGTCACTTCCCCTGCAGGGCAGAGGAGCCAGGGCAGGGCCCAGACCCAGACCCAGGACAATACTGACTCAGCCTTAGCGGTGCCGCGATGCCCAACGTGCCACAAGGCTGGGCCAGCCCCGCGGCCCTTCCCCATCCACTGCGGGCAGAGCCAGGCTCTGCAGCAACCCTCGGCCCCAGGCTGGGTGATGCAGGAAGAGGAAGGGAAATCCCAGGAATTCCCTTCCCCATTGCGCCACCTGCAAGGGCGGCCTCAGCCCCGACACTTACTGGTTTCTCTCCAGCACCAAGATGAGCTCTCTGCCTTCAGCCATCACGGCCACTTCCCCTCGTGCAGGCGCTGGCACCTGCAGAGAAGGCAAAGGAGGGAGAGAGTTAGAAATAAAAGACCCCAGAGCACTGCCAGTCGGCTACCTGTCCCTACTGCTGCTTATCCATGGCCCCGTAGGACACGTGCCTAGTAGTAGCCACTGCAGTAACACATGCAGCGAGGTTGGAGCACCGAGTCTTGTTCAGGAAAGCGGGAGCTGCTTTTCCAATTGCAAAATCATGGTGCTGGGAGCAGGCCTGGCCTCAGGCGCTGAGTGACACGGCTTAGGGACACTAGGGACACACATGCCCAAGGACAGAGGCGAATGCTGCCACCCCCTCCAACCTGAGTCCCCCAAATTCTCATCTCTGAGCAGCTCAGTCTCCCTTGGGGTGAGCTCCAGGCAGCCTGGGCTGTTCAGGGAACAGTCCCCTTTGCCCATCCCTGTCCCCAGCATCTTCCTCTGCTGCCCAGTTCACGTCACATCTCCCTGTCTTTCATCTCTGGGTCCACTCTACCTACTCCATCCCATGCTGTGAACTCGAGGAAGGAGAGAAATAAGTCCTCCCGCTTGATTTACTGTGAGTTTCCACACTCGCAGGAGGCAGAAGAGAAGAAAGCACCTGCCAAGCAGCCAAGGACAGGGGAGAGAGAGCAAGTCCAACCTCTGCTCATTGCTCCCCACAGGGAAACACACCACCAAGAGCACGTTCAGAAGCCAGACAGCCACATAGACCAAAACAACTTGCTTTACAATGATGTTAGCAGGGGTCAGGATGCTGCTGCATCCAAGCATTCTGCCCAGGGATGCTTGGAGCGCCTGGATCATCCCCTCCGGAATGGATGGGCAGTACAGAGTCAGAGTCAGGCAGATATAGGAATGTGGGTGACTACACAGCTCATCACCATCCGGAGCAACCGCCCCAGCCCCAGCACCGGATAAAGGTGACACTAAAAACGCTGCCGGGCAGCAGGCCAAAACAGCTGACTTGGCCTCGCCAGGATGTGAGGGGATTCACTCACTCCCTCACTTTGGAAAAAGCTAAATGGGAATCGACCCCCTCAGCGCACGCCCCGTTGGGGCCAGCACAGCGTGACGGGCTGCACTGGGGCGCCTGAGCCCAGCGACACTGCCCTCCCCTGCGTCACCCGTCCCACTCCCCGCCTGGGGACACGAGAGCATCCTGAGCAAAGGATGCTCCTCGGCGCACACGGACGCGGAGGGGACATCCCACGTGCCCCAGGACGGGGAGGCGCCAGCCCGCACGGGGCCACGGTGACAACAGAGCCGGGCTGGCCCAGGCCCCCTTCAGCACCATCGTCCCAGCTCCAAAAAAGGAGACCAGACAGAGCATTAACAGAAACGAGCCAAACCGCAGCAGGCGAAGGCGAGCGGGAGCCCGGCGCGTTCCCAGCACCCCCTCAGGCCCGGCCCAGGCGCCAGCCCCGGCTGATGGATGGAGGAGGAAGCCGGGGCAGAGGGCTCCTCTCCTCCGGCACTGGTGGGAACGGGCTGTATTTTTAGAACATGATCTTATACAAACAGCGCAGCCTGGCCAAACATGGTCTGCGCGTTTTTCTTGCCGTTTCCCTTCTTCCTCCCCAGCCTGCCCCGACCTCAGGCTGTTTCTGATTCTGCTCTGATTCTCCTTAGCACCCTCTCCCCGCCATCCCTCTCCTCCTCCCTTCAGCCGATTCCTTCCTCCCGGGCGCTGGACGGCCTTAAATTCCCCAGCACTTACACCCTGCCTGCGCTGAAGGGCCTTCCTGGCAAAAATGCTCTTCTCCAGCTGCTGCCTTAAAGGGACCCGAGCACCCACTGCCCCTGCTCACGCGCGGAGTCACCACAAAGCTCTGGGGCCACCAAACAAGCAGGTGACACATCATGCCCTGACTCAGTTTCCCCTGCAGCCAAATGAGAGGCACAGGCCCCAGGACTGCCCTTAGGAGCCTAAGATTTGGGGAGATTTCTCCCGCTATAGAAAAATCTGGAAAGGATTTGGGGCCAAACAGGCCAAGGGGAGAAGGGCTGAGCGGACACCACTTAGCCCAGGAGGGTAAGTCGGAGGAGTAAGTGCTGAAGTCCCAAGGAGGCCACCAGACAACAGCTCTCCAGGGAGGGACCAGCTCCACACAAGGCCCCAACTCAGGCCCGGGCAGCTCAGCCAAAGCACCAGGGCTGGGGGAAGTGAAGAGCAGCTGAGACGAAGCTGCCCTGGCCCCAGCCCAGCCCACGAGGAGCCCAGCAGACCCACTGGGCAGAGCTCGAGTCTGTTTTCCGTGCTCAGTCTGCTGATCAGAAAAACCACAAGAGATGTTTGCAGAAGAGCTGAGGCCAAAGTGTTTGCTGCCTTCTTGGAGGGGGAAAATGATCTTTGTTTCTCCAGAGCTCCCGGCCATCTTCCTCGATGCTCCCTCCTGCACCGCTGCCGGAAAGCTCTGCTGTAGAGTATGAGAGCGGCCCGAGGAAACACTAAATGCTCAGGAAATCAATAGTTACACCAAGACCCAGAAGCCTCACTACAGTCACAGCCCGTCCATCTGCTTGGGCAGGCCACCAAAGCCCCCCTTTCCAAAGTGAGTGTGAACACAAGAAGGAAGGATGGAGCACAAGTTCCCATCCCGCCGCCACGGATCCAGGTTTACCAGGAAACGCTCGGCAGAGAACGGCTGGATTCTACAGCTCAGTTGTTGGCTGGGAAATAATCAAGGTTGAAGCTGGCTCCAGCAAGGGACTTCAAGATGGACATCAGGGGGAGTTTAGCCATCATTTTTGCCACCAGATCAGGCAGGCGATGCATGTGATCCCTCAGCACCGTGGCCAAGGAAGCAGGGCTGCAGAAGCCCCTGACAGAAGTGCCTCCCTCCAAAGAGGGGTTCAGCTCCACCAATTCCTGGATAAACCTCTGCCTTGCTCCAGCTGCTCCCTGGAAAGGCAGCTAAGAAGCTGGGCTGCGCTGCCTGGGGAATCCAGGTCCTGGAGGCAGGATTTTGTTTCAGGTGTTTCCAAGCAAGCTCAGCCCTGCTGTGGCTCCATCTGCCCTGGCTTATGCTGAAGAGGAAAAGGGGCTTCCCTGCAGGAAGCAGATTGCAGAGGCAGCCTGGGCAGAGCCAGCAGAGCCGCCAGGCACCTGCTGCAGGGTGGAGGCCCCAAAAACATGGGCCTCCCTCCACCCTTCCTGCCCCGCAGCGCCAGCAGCAGGACCGTGACGCCAGCAGCACTCACTGCAACCCCATGGGCTCGCTGCTCCCCATGAGAAGGCAGGGAAAACCCTGTCCCTCTTGGGGCGGAGGTCCCCAGTGCAGAGCGAGAAGAGGCGCCAGGTGTCACAGCCCTGCCAAGGCCATGGGAGACGCTTCAAGCACTCCTCGTGCCCCGACGTGCCCACAGGGACATGGCAGCTCCCATTCCCTGCTGAGCAGGACGTGTAACGCACTCAGGGCAGCCGTGGGGTCCCACCCAGCACGAGGGACCCAAACCAGCTGGCAGCTGAGCCAGGGGCCTGGGAAGCAGCCACAGGACCTGCAGGACACCCAGTTCCACACAGGGAAGATCAATAAGGCCAAGCCTAGCAAACACCCGAGCCAAACGCAGAGATGAAGTCGCGTGATGGGCCGTCCCGCCAGCAACATGGGACACTGTGATCCCTCGGGATGAGGGCCAGGTGACTCAGTGCATCTGCACTGGGTACTCACGCAGCAGTCACTGGATGCTGGTCTGGTGTCAACAAGGAAGCAGAAGAGCAGGAGAGGGTTCAGCCAAGCGCTGAAAGAGCAACTCCAGGGTTGGGAAGGCGCCCCAGCGCTGCGCTTCTGTGCACAGCACAGCTGACAGCGGCAAGGCCGGCCCCGCTGGCATCTTCACCAGCCCATCCCAAGCAGCTCCCCTGGCTCCCGGCCACCGCGCAGGGTGCCCAGAGCCAGCCCAGCAGCCGGCCTTGGCACAGGGAGATGTGGCCTGGCCGGGCTACAGGGCACAACCCATCCCCGGCAGCCGGGAAGGCCTGCGGGCCAATTCCGGCGCAGGCTGCCCGCCCCGTTCCCGATATCCTCAACTTCCTCTCCTGTTCCCTCTTTGCTACGCACAGGGTGGTGACCTCAGTGCTGAAACCAGTCCATGGCGGGAGCATCCCCAGTGTCCACAGGCAGGATCCAGGATCCCCGAGCCACAGGGAGGAAGCGGGAGCTCGGCAGCAGCTCCCTCCTGCTCATCCTCAGAGCAGCCTTCGCTCCGTCCCCGCTGGGAGGGAAGGAGCGGGAGGAGGATCCCGGCAGCAGCGGGACGGGACCTCATGCCCAGGGATCAGAGGAAGCTGTTGGCAATCAGGGTCCCCTCAGCCTCCTGCCAGCCACGCTCGGCCCCCCGCAAACCTCAGGCCCCGCTGCCACCAGTGCTGCGGAGCGCAGGGAAATCGCTTCCATCTGTGCCAGGAGCCACGGAACCCACAGGGAATCCGGACCAAACAATAAGAAAGAGGAGAGGGGAAGACAAGGCCAGGCCCATGCCAGGGTTTTCAAGCACTGTGATGTCCCAGCTCTCTTCCTGTTGCCCAATCTCGGCTCTGCTACGGGGCTCATGGGGAAGGAGAGCCCGGGCTCAGGGTCTAACACATCAGGAATGCCCTCGCTGCAAAAGGAGCTGTGGCTACATCCCTCGGGAGAGGGCAGCTTCCCAGGACAAGCAGGAACAGCAGCAGATGGACCCGGCAGCATCCCACCCTCTGCCACAGCCTGGCTCCACGCTGCAGCTACGGGTGTGGAAAGGAGGAGGAAACAGAGGTTTGAGGCAGGTTGCCTCGTCCTGCGAGGGCAAAGCGAGGCCCCTGAATGAACTGAGCCCAGGCCGCTGACACCCTCCGTTCGCAGCAGCCACGTCCGTACCGAGATGGGTCTCGCCAGGCTTGGTGCAGCCCCGGGGCTGAAGGGCAACCCTGGCACCTCTCTCCTGTGCCCCAGGCCTCATTTTCTAGCACATGTCGGAGCCTGGCCAAGCCTGAACAACTCCCTACCCCAGCCCGTGCCCCCAGCTCTCTGCGAGCCGCTCTGGAGCAGGAAAGCCAGGATGGAGAATCAGGGTGCTGCCACGCTGAGCTCAGTGTGAAATTCAAGCAGCAGATCTTGTTTCCTTATCAACATTCAAGGCACAGAGGGACTAAGCACCCGTCCAGCAGCCTGGGTGGATGCCTTGCCCCAGGGTACGCAAAGGGATGGCCTAGAGCCCTGGGATCCCCAAGGAAACCAAGTGGCGGCCAACAATTCCCTTCATACTCCGATACTGAATCTGCTCGGGCCACACTTGACTTCTCAGCCCTTTCCTGTCCCTGCTGATGTTCCCCCCAACATCACGGTGCAAAAACCTGGGACGCCTGTTTGGGGAACCCACCAGAGAGAAGGAGCTCATGGCAGGAACATCGCACACTGCAGCCTTGTGCTTGGCAGGAAGAACCAAGACCTGCTGCTTCTAAAGAACCAGAAAATCCCCCTTCCAAGCCCCAGGCAGCCCCAGCTGTGCAGAGGGGCTGAGGAACAGCAGCTTCCTATGCAAGCAGGCAGAGGCATTCCCAAAGACAACCCCTCCCGCTCCCTGTCTGCCCCCAGCAGCCTGACTGCCACGCAGGGAGCTGAGATAAAAGTATCTCCTTTTCCTTCCCGTTGCTTCAGGCCATGCACGAGTTTCCACTGCTCCCAGCCCGACAAGCAGTGGCTCGGGATGCTCCGGAGAGCGGCGCCGATCCGGGCCGGGCAGCCCCAGTGAGTGGGCGACACCGACCGCGCGTTGATTTGGAGCCTCTTTGCTGCTGGGCACAAGGCAACAGGGTGGGGACGAATCCAAATAGCTTTATCCTAAAAATAAGCACTTTTCCACAGCGGCTGTCGGCAGAGAAATGCAGACCAAGCTGTAAGCTGCTCCCTGCAGATCCTCGGGGTATCCCGGCAAAGGGACCCGCTCTCCCGCGCCTGGTTCCCACAGCGCGACCACCCTTCCTCCCGCCCTCTGGAGAAACAGGAGCCTCCTTGTTCCGCGCTGTCTGCAGCGAGCTGAGGCAGAACAGATGCCAGGAAGCGAGCACAGATCTTGCCCGCACGGGGGCTGGCGTTTTAGCACCACGGGGGTCCCTGAGCAAATTGCAGGAAGCCGGGGGGCCCCCGCGCATTTGCACCGTATGATTCGTGCTCTCCCAGCACCGTGATGCAGTTCTGGGCAGTGGGACATTTGCTAGGGTATAAATAAACCTTCTGTTGCGCCACATTCCCCATCCCAAATGCCCTATATATAGGCTGGACCGCTCTGGCCTGGGACTGTCATCTGCTTGGAACGGAGGGGACATTTCTGCAGTGCGCACAGGATCCTGCACACAAGGGGGTGTCACGGGCAGGGAGGGCAGCTGCGGGAGGGCCACCCGGCACCCAGGATCAGGGCACCAGAGCCTGTTCCTCCTTCTCGCCCGCGCGGCCCTGCAACCCCTCCTGTTCTACAAGCAGGAAATGGAGCTGACTCACCCCTTGTATCTATTCCACGGAGCAAAGAGAAGTCACAGACAGGCCAATAGCTCTCACCTAGAGACACGCCGATTGCTCCAAAGCTGCTGCTCAGCTTCTCATCCAAACCAATACCGCCAAAGAGGCCAAAGAAGAATCACATTCACCTAAATCTTCCCAGCAAGAAGTATGCTCAGCCCCCAGCAGCAGGTTTTCCCGCAAGGACTTGCATCAGGGCTTGTTCTGCTCAAAACCCATTTAATTTGCCTCCAGGAGGACCAGAGCCCCCAGACCCTCCCCAGCTGCTGGGTCTAGGGAGCAGCTGCTGAGGCCCACGGGCAGCTGTGGAGCAAGCTGACCCCAGGGCTGGGAAAGGCGCCAAATACAGGCAAGGGTTGAACGCAGACCAAAGTGGATTTAGAGGTGGTGGGGGCAGAGGGGAGGGTTTGATGACCAGCAGAGCAGTTCTGGGAAGAAAATTTTCCAAGGATACTATCCCCTTAGCCCCCGGGGTCTGTCTGTGTGTCCTGGCCAAGCCGTTTGCAATCAGTCTGATGAGCTACCTCCATTTCACCTCTATAAACTGTCCAGCTGCCTTCTACTCACCCCTGTGCACAGGTCCTGCAGCTCTTGGACATCCTTCCAACTACCTGATGCTTCAGACCACGTTTAATTCATTTGCTACTGAATATTCTGCCTTCCCAGGCCTGTTTGAGGCCTAGAGCCACACTCATCCGCGCTCTGTTTCTGCAGGTGAGATGGGCCAGCCTAGGTGCTAATCTGACCAACCTTGCTGACAGCTTCTGCTTTCTGGGTTCACCCCTGATTTTCATTCTCATCAGCCCCTTCAGAAAAAAATATATGATGTTTTCGCTTACCAAACAGACCCCTTCTCCCCTTCTTGTTCAGGGAGAACAAGTTCTTGCTCAGTGCTGTTCATATGTCCCTTGGCACTGTGCAACCCGTGAAACCTGTTGTTCCCCTGAACATTTGCAGTAAGGGCTAACCTAAAAACCTTCTCGGTGTCACTGTCAATGCTGCTCAGGGCAGCCGCAGTAGCAGCCCTGGACCTATCTGGTTGCAACGTAAGTAGGTGGTTATTTCTGGAACCATAAAGGGCAGCAAGTTTGTTAAGAGGAAAAAAAAAAAAAAAAAAAACAGCCAACTCCTGCAAAAACCCAGCACCTCCGCACAAGCCTGAGCTCTGCTCGCAGCAATGGGCGCTCTGAGCAGGACGCGATTCCCTGCTCCGAGCACTCGCGGAGGGGACGGGAAGCGTCGCCTCCCTTCACATCCACACTCACCTTCTCATCCAGGCTGACAGCTCGTCTGCTGCGTCCTCCGAGGAGCCAGCGTGGAGTGACCACTTCTCCTTGGGGTGGGGGTCCTAGGAAAGAAGGGACAGAGCGAACGCATGAAGGAATCGGGGATTTCGCTGTAATTGCTGGCAGCGAGAGCTTCTCTGCACCCATGTCCAGAGAGGAGGCGCAGAGACAAAGCTGATGGCTCTGGCTGGCACCCAGGTGTCAGCAGCCCCGGGGGTGACACCTCTCAGGTGTCATTGCCAGACAGATACCACTACTGAAACCAAAGAGTTCCCCCCACGTCGCTGAACCAGCACGTTTCCTTGAAGCGCCCCAGGGATGTCACCGCTCTCACGTGCTGCTGGGGCCACGCTCAGGTCTCAAATCCAGAGCCAAATCCACAAAACCTGCCCCTACAGCAGCATCCCAAGGAGAGGGGCTGCACGGGCTCCCTGTGCCGGGGCGGCTCTAGGGCCGAGACGGCAGCGCTCACCCACCACAACCCCGTGCTGTCCTCACCTCTTGCACCACATTTACCAAGCTACGTGCCCGGGCAGCGCTGCGGTCGCTGCCCTCGCTCGGGTCACTGCTAACAACGCCTCCCGTTGCAGGTGTTTTGGGTTTGTGTGTCTCTCAGCACACCTGCTGCTAACCTCTTGGTTAGGAGAGGACCTGCTCAAAGGAGGGCTGCGGCGAGGCGAGGCTGAGATGCAGGAACTGATAAGTCAGCACTTGCAGCCTCCTACCAGCAAGCAGGTGGGCCCAGCCTAGCAGAGCCGGGCTGGAGAGCTCGGCTCCATCCACCCTGACCTAACCACCCTTGAGCACCCGAGCACACACGAGGCTGCAAAGCTTGAAAACAACCAGGGAGTTTAGAGAGCAGCATGCGCATCTCACCCGCTCCACCTCTCCCCACTCATTCTGAAAGTTTCATAACATCAGCTTTAGGTCTTACATTATAAAAATACGTTTTTTTTTGCCATATCTATGTTTTCACTCTACTGATTCTCATAACTTATGGCATCAGGAAATGTACTTCAATTGCACAGAAATCCAGTAGAAGCCACGATCTCCTGCTCGCTTCTAGCCAAAGCTGGACATGAAAAATGGAGCAGAGCAGCTAAAAGCGCTGCAGGATGTTACGGGTTTCTCTGAGACATCCCAGCTCCCCAGGGCAAAGCAGCACAAGTCATTCCTTGGCTCGCTTAGAGCCGTGCAGACTTTCTAAGATTTTTTTTTTCTTTTTCATAAACAATGTGGCTGTATCTGATTGCAGGAGCACAAGCGGCTACTGATGACTTAAGCCTGGAAAACAACAAAAAAAAACAACACGTTGCTGCTGAAGATACTGCGAAAAGGGGAGAAGGTCTGGCAAAGGACGGGCCACCTTGCCAAAGAAAACGTCGTCAGTGAACGCTTGGATCCAGTAACCCTCCCCAAGACAGGGCAGTTATTTACTAAGGGAGTGGAAAAATAGGGCTTACAGCTTCATAATTTTACATGCTTGTTTTGATTCCCCGTGCAACTATCTGGGGAGATCTGGCTGGAGGAAATAGTAAAAGATGAAGTTATTGAAAAAAAGCTGAAGTTAATGGTTAGAGACTGCAGTCTGAGTGTTTAAAAAGACCACAGTGTCCAAAGCACGGCCATGTGTGTCACACAGGGCCCCCAAGGACTCCTTCTGCGATAGCACACGGTGGCATTTAATCAGCTTTTATTATATATAGCATTTAATCAGATTCCACGAATAACTGTAGATAAGGTGGCGGCAGGATCCGAGTTTCCCTCTCCTCTCCTCCTCCAAGAGCGTTAGCGAGGCCACCGAGGCCATGGCCGTAAATAATTACTTGGCTGCAGGGAAACTGAGGCAGCGCAGGGAAACGACTTGACTTAAACCACGTGTGGTAAAGGCAGAGTACACAGGAGATGCACAGAAGTGCCAAGCTCTGGCAATCACACTTTTATTCACTGGAGTTTTCAGTCTTTTCGTTGCAGTTAAGTGAAGAACAACTTTTTTTCCTCAACTTGCTCCTGCAAAGCAAGAAGGGCAAATAAAAGCTCTCCCCCACTCACACACAGACCATCAGGAGGCAGAAATGGCCTTTCCGTCCCATCTGCCAGGGGCTAAATTGAGGGTTTTCAGCTCCTTGGGAAAAACATCTAGAAACCCCTTAGAGACAACGCGGGGGTCGCTTGCTCTCCTCGCTTCCCACAAAGCCCATCTCTCTCCCACGCTGTCTGGGGAGAAGATGGGATGAGAGGGGCAGCATTTCTGCAGGGATTACTGGGCTGGGCTTCAGGCCACATCCTAGAAGCCTCTTGGTTATTATATTAAGCTTCGAGCTGTTTTGACTATAGCTTTTGCTGGGAATAGGATAGACTCAGAGCATGAGACAGAGTTTTAAAATCTAAGTCAAATAAACCAAAACGTATCGCAGAGGGGGTTTCCCATCCCTTCCTCATTTTTCCCCCCGGAAAACTCACACGCACACTCATTCCCAGACCTTTCTGGGAATGTTTCATCTGAACTGCGGTGCTTTCGCAGTTCAGACATTGTGAGTGCTCGACCAGAGCGGCATTTCTCCTGAAAAGCCCCGTGGTCAGGGAGGTAGGAGCCCCAAAATAAGCCCCGGAGTAGGCGGGCAGGTTCTCCGTCTGCTTCTCCTCTCCCCTTTATCCAAACAGAAGTTCCTGGCTCCCAATACAGTCTCCATTCCTCTCCCACATACACACCTCACAAGGAACTCTCAAGCTTAGAGTTGCTGGAAAACTTATTTTAAGCAGTAACAGAGTCCAGAAAGGCTGAAAAATCATGCTTACGAAGAAGAAAAAAAGCAGTCTCAGCTTGTGGGGTTGCAGAAGAAAAGTGATGGAGAACAGAGACCACAAGAGACTGAACCCAGGCTGGCAAAACCCCACCAGGCTTCCAAAAAAACGACAAAAACACATGTCTAGATTTGAAAGGTGACAAAAAACTTTGAGGAAAACTGTGTGTTGTTTCACCCCAGCAAAAGTCACTTCTAGGTTTGCTTCAGGGTACCGCATGCTGGAGCTGGGGCACTGTCTGGACCCCAAAACACCGGGTTCCTCTGCAGCGGGATGGAGAGGAGGGGAGGGGGGTATCTGCTGTTTGCAGGGACCCCCAAGGGCTCCAGCAGGGACCAAGGTGGCACCGGGGGGTCAGGGGGCGTCTCGGCCGCCTCTCGCAGGGGGTGCCGGCCGGTCCTGGCGCTCCGCTCCCGAGCGGACCATATAGAGTCATAGCGCGAGCCCGGCTGTCCCGCACGGGCTTTGCCGGAGGGAGCAGCCTAGGGGGCACTTCCCTGGCAGCCTAAACCCGTCCCTGGCCCATTCGAACAGACCCCATTCCAGCGGTGCCACCCCCGCCGTGACCCCAAAAGCCACCGTCCTTCTCCCGAACGGCACCGCTCTTCCCGCAGCCCTGGCCCGCCTGCCGGCGCTCTTACCTCGCGGCCCCGAGGCGCCCGCCTGGCCGGGCAGCAGCAGCAGCCCCAGGAGCAGCACGGGGTCCCCCCAGAGCGCGGCGAGGAAGGGCCGCCGGGGGGCTCTCCTCGCCATGCCCGCTCCGGCGGGGCCCTCAGCGCCTCTGCCCGCCCGCCGCCTCCGGCGCGGCCTTCCCTCTTATGCGCCCGCCGCCCGTCCCACTTCCCCCCGCCGCCCCCATGCGCGCTCGCCCGCGGCCGGAGCCCCTCGCCTCGGGCGGGCGGCCGCGTCCCGGCCTCGGCGGCGCGCGGGGAGGGATGGCGGGGAGGAGGGGGGTGGCATTGTTCGCCTTTATTTATTGCTGTGTTTCTTGGCCCAGCCGCGCCGGCTAATGAAAACCAGAGCGGCGGAGCGGGCGGCTCGCAGGCTCCCCCCGCCGGGACGGGGCCGAGGCGGCAGCCCCCCGCGCGCAGCCCGCCGCCCCATCGCACGCGTTTTGCCGAACGGCGCCCCGATTTCCCTCGCGGCTGCGTCCTCCGAGCAAAGGAGCTGCCCGCGAGGAGGTACCGCCGCGCTGCACGTGAGGAGGAGGAAGGAAGAGCAGTTCAGTATCTCCATCCCCCTGCAGCACCCAAAGCTGGGATGGGACAGAGCAGACACCTCCAGGACCCTCAGAGAAAGGCATGGAAAGCCTTGGAAAGGGGTGCTGCTTGCTTTCCCTCTAACACATCCCCCAAAACGCGCTCCACGGTTTCACTACATAGCTTCATCCTCCTCCATCCCTGCAGCCAGCTGGAGCTCCTGCCCGGGGTCACCAACCCCTTCCCCATGGGGTTCAGCCTGCGCCGCTGTTCCCAGGATTCAGGACATCATTCTTCCCTTCACTCCTCCTCCTTCCTTACCAAATCTCGAGCGGGCTCTTCCAGAGAAAGGCTTTCGTTCTGCCCTGTCGCCTTTCAGACGAGATGCAAAAGAGGCTTCAGGGCCGCACTGGCTATCAGAGATCCCTCAAGCTTCTCCCTCTCCCCGTAATCATCACCGAGTTAAAAATCAGCTTGGGAAGATGAACAACCTGCCTGTACAAAGGAGAGCAGGTAGGAGAGCACTAGCTCCCATTCAATTAGCGGATATTTCAAATAGGTCCGTAAGAATTCAAATTATTCAAAATCCTAATAATAATAGTGATTTACCCTAGTAATCAAATTAACACCCAAGCCACACTTTTACTGTCTCCCCGACCTGAGACAGGGCAAATTAGAAGTTGTACTAAAAAAGGCCTGGGGCTCACCTGTCCTTCAGGAGAGATGGGCACAGGGAAGGCATCCTAGTGCCCCAGAGCAAAGGGCAGCACAGATAGCAGAGCAGCGTGGTCAGACACTCTCCTGCAACGTGATAGCTTTTAAAGTCCTGTTCAGTAGAAGGTGTCCCAGGTCTGCGAGGAGACTTTGAAGGCCTGTTCCAAGCCAGCACCCTGAGGCCGTTGCTGCTGGCCTGGTGTTAAAAGCTCGCTCAGTGTGAGCACGGAATTTCACCACTGAGCCGCTCCATCTCCCCAGGCAATCTCAGTATCTTGCTCAGCCCTGCTCAGACATTCCCCCTACTCACACACTGGCTGCAAGTCTTTGGCAGGGCTTTAGGAGCCCCCATTAACAGATGGTCAAGCAGCCCTGAGATGCAGCATTTCTCAGTACCTTTTAGCACTCTTACCACAAACTTCTTTCTCCTTCTTAGGTTGAGCTCTGTAATAAAGCACCAAGAAGGCCTCACTGAAGCTGGAAGCTGCTAAACCTCACCAAGGTAGCCTGTGCATTCCCCACGCCTTCCACGAGAGGACAGGAGGAACAGCAAACCCTGCCAAATAAAAGAAAAAGGTCACTTTAAAAGATAAACCTGTGCGCCATGGGGCTGCTGGGAAGTGGAAGGCATTATCACCCCATCTGAAATCCAGACAGCTCCATGGAAGCCTAACAGAGCTACTATAAATCAAGAGCCTCAGAAAAACCTCGTCAGCAATGTCCAGAGGGGCAAGGCTCTGCGGAGCTGCAGGGCGCTGCGAATATCCTTCTAAGAAAGGGAGATTTGTGGTCACAAATGACATGGAGGGGTGAGCCAGGGACTAGGACGCAGTAGGGATCATAAGCCAGAGGAAAACCTTATTGCAGTACGATAGCCAGCAGCCAAATGTCTTCCCACACGACATCTTTATCCCACATGCTTCCAAGAGGGGACATGAAGGAAATTAGCCATTGACAAAGCATTTTGCTGGTAGTTTATTTGCCCATATTGCATTTGCCCACTGAATCACCCCACATCTGCACCTTCAGCATTACCGTGCACGCAAGTGCCAATGTCTGCTCCCTGACTTTCTCAACCAGTGCAAACAACTGGTTTCCATTTCTTAATTACCTTGTTTAAGCATTCGGAGCAAGCACGGGTTTGGTAAAAGCATCTAAAATTAGTGCAGCCTCAGGAGTGAGTTAACACAGGCTATTGCCGCTTCCCATGCCACAGGGAATCTCGGAGTAGCTGTAGGCCATGGCACTACACGCGGCATGAGACCGCAACAGCTGGTGATTATCCAGCACAGCTTATAAAAGGGCTTCTTGTGAAAAGGAACAGGCGCCCTTACGCCCGCCTACAGCCTTAATCACTTGATATCCCTGCTGACAAAGCCAGCAGGAGCTATGGCACCAAGCACGGTTCTGCAGCTGGATGGCAGGGCCAGGCAGCTGTGGCTCCGATCAGCTCAGGGGGTTCTGTACCACCACCTGAGCCAAGAACAGTGCGTGTGAAGCAGGGGTGGAAAGATCACTCCGCTGTGGAATTGACACCCTGGGTATCCTCCATCCACCTCTATGCTCCGGCCTGTCCTCAACACTCACCCTTCCCTGTGTCCTTCATGTTCACACAGGGAAGCGAGCAGCACACCTGGCAAGCCTGGGCTATGCATTTGCCATCACACCACCAAGGCTCTTAGACTGTTACAGCTCCTTCTGCAAGGATAAGACAGTTGTAGAGCAGTATTAGGACTCTATACTACTTGTAAGAATTTCTGCCTTGATAGGCAAAAAAATGGTCTCCCCACATCCAAGTTGACAAAGTCATCCATTAAAAATACCATTCAACCTGCACACAAAACCACAGACATCCATGCCTTTGGGAGTCCAGGAAACACAGGTGGTGTGTTACGACCTCCAGATCCAACCAGCAAGTCTAAGAGACTTACTTGCCCAAGGAAGGCCAAGGACAGGGTCTGTGCATGACTCGAGAGACTTGGCAGCGCCTCACAACAAGCACCCTACGGCAACAGCGACTCAGGAGATGCACCAAATTGACACCAGGTAGAAAAGCCAACATAGCTATGGGAAAATGAGAAGGGAAGAATCCTGCAGTTTGTGTCACTCTACTTGTGATATAGCTAGGAAGTAACAGGGTTGCAGCACTCTACTTCAGGGCATGTGAATACAGTTTAGACTGTGTGAAAAAAATCTCTCCTATTGGTGTTCTTATAACAGTCCTCATAACCATGGAATCCGAGTGTCTTCCAGAAACATATTCATCAACATGGATTTCATTTGTCATATGGAGGTTATTCACCCTCCCACAGGGTCTAATTTGGCCTGGAGAACTCGGTTTATCTGCTGATGTAGGGAGAAAAGTATTAATAAAAGTTTGACTTTCAAACCTTACTTGAGTGAAGGAATCAGGCCTTTTTCATTTACAGTGTTTCAACTTGGTTTGTTGGTCAAGCCTGCAATAAACATGTCTTGTGGCTACGTTACAACTTAAGCCTATAGAAGTACAGCTCCCCAGCTGGTGAACTAATAAATGCAATGCAAAGTAGCATTATAATATAAGCAATATATTAAAATGTTTTTTACAGTTTCCTCTGAACTAATGAGCAGCCAGCCAGGAAGCCCCATTCTTCGTCATTACACTCTCATTTCAGAGAGGAAGTGAATTTTGAAACCAAGATGCTTTTACAGATGGGCAAAAGCGATTAGCTTACCTGGTTTAGCATTGGGCAAATCCTTCTTCAGCTTCCAGTGCTTCAAAGGCATTCGGCTGCATTCCCCTACAGGCCATCACACAACATCTAACAAAAAATTAGCATAGAAGGAGGAGAGAGCAGAGGTCTTTCTGGGAAGCAATCCTCCAAGGGAGAACCACTGGGAAACAGGCAGTATCTAGAAAGATCTCCAGTAAATGCTACTGTATTCTGGGGGGAACAAAGTTCCCAAAGAAGTCAGACACTTCAACTTTCCTTTTGCATCATTCCTACGATTGGTTTCCATAGTGATCTTTCCAGTTAACAGCAACGAGAGATGTGAATGTGTCCCGGGCAGGAACAGCTCGAACTCCTCAGTCATTCTCCCGTCACTGCCTGATTAAGTGAACCTCTACCTTCGTATTTGTTCTCCATAGTCAGGACTCCAAAAACATCCATTAACAACTGAGGATTCATCAATTTTATATATATATATATATATATATATATATACACGTGTATATATATATATGTTATATATATATATATATATATATATATAAAAGGTCCTTCAAGATAGCATTTACAGCACAAAAGCTAGAACTAATTAAGAACATCATGACAGCGTTACTGAGAAGCATGTCTGAATGGTGAATGAGCTTTTCTGAAAACACTTTTAAAGCATGAAGTGACTTTCTACCCGCCTCTTCTCCACCATTTTTTCTTGCCTCGCCAACCTGACCACAACCCTGACCACAGCTCCAGCCTGTAGACAGTACATCTACAGGCAAGTCCAAAGGCCCAAACCAGTCATTACATTTACTCAGCAATGAACAAGGTACAAGTGAATAATGATAGAACTGTATCAAACCTGCTTTCAGGTTCTGGAGACAATGAGAGAAAAAAAAAAAAAAAAAAAAGAAAGTCAGGCCACTGGGCTGCTGTTTACTGAGACAGCAACTATGATAGTCAGCCTCAGTGAGATCCATCAGCATACTCAGCATCTGCACAATAAAAGTTGGGGGGATGTGGCAAGTGCAGACCAAAGAGCATTGCTAATTGAATTAGAACATGAAGTCTGCTCCTTTAGGGTCCCACAGAAATAATTCTGTCCTCTTTAAACATTCAAGCATTGGCAGAACTTACCCTCAAAGTCTTTGCATAGCAGTGGATTAAAAGATGACTCCATTCTGGAATCAACACAAGACAAGCATAATTTCCTGAGACTTTGGAACAAAGTTTTGCGTGTTGGAACCAATGACTTCAAATTTCAACAGTCTCTTCCAGAGAATTATAAACACTGGATGCTCTGCACTCTGCATGAGCGTGAACTGACCTGATGACAACCCGCAATTCCAAAGTGGAATGAGTGTGAGTCATCTTCACTAGCACCCTTCACGGAGAAACCAAGCAAAGGATAAATGGAAATGCTGTTGGAGGACTGAGGAGACCACCTGCCTCTTCCTTTATAACCTAGCCATAAAGGATCTCATACTTAGAAGGCTTTGAAAAGCTGCATTCTTGCCGATTTCATCTGTAATTCCACAGGCTCACTCCTCTGGGGAGAAAAATAAAACAACCTTGTGAAGTTCTACAAGACCTACCTCCTGCTCCCCGCCTTGTGGGGAACAAGCTCAAGACCAGTGTAAAATACCCATACACAATCTTCAGATCACAAAGCCTAACATATTAAGTTCAAGTATACTTGAACTGAAACCACTTCTTCCCTAGGAAAAGGAAGAAAGCTATTTACTGTTGCCAATTGAGGAATTATGCCTATTATTTGCTAAAGCTCTCAAGTTAAATCCCTAACAGCTTACAGAACAGTGACTGCTACATAACTTGGTTAATTTTTCTTTTTTTTTAAAAAAAAGAACAAGATTAAACAAACTTTTGCAGCAGCCCTTTGTTTGCTTTTGCAGGTTTTACAACCTGCAGTTATCTTTACTTACATGAGGGTGGGAACTCAATTAGTTTAAATGCAGAGCCTCTACCTTTCTCTATCTGCCTTGCATCTGACTATTGGCCTCTATGTTTCTGTTAGGGAACAACACACGGGCAGTGCGGACACTTAAATAAAAACAACTGTCACATATTATCTGAATGCAAGAAGACTCCCATGGATACCCCGAGGCATCAGGAGGGCCCTTCAGCTTTATTTGGAGAGTGTTTTTCATCAGTTGAAAGCCTAAATGTACTTTTTAAGAAGCTAACTGGCTTTAAATGAGCACTCAGTAAGACAAGATCTTGTCACACTGACTCCAACACAGCTGAATTTCTTATCACCTGCAAAAAGAAAGTCTTTTCATATGCATATGAGAGCAACTAGCGAGAAACCTCAGTACCAGTGAGCTTTAGCATCCTCTGATTCAGCAACATATAAAAGCAGGTTTCTAGCCCCAAAGGAGCAATCTAAAGGCACACCAGCAACTCCCATCCAAACTGGTCCCAAGGAAAACAGTTACTTCAAGGCGCAAAGAAGTAAAAACAGATTTTGAAAGGTGGAAAGCTCTAAAGTTCTAAGCAAATATGAAAGCTCATCTATCACAGGCATACACTGTTGTAACGCTTTAACCCACTCCTAAAATTTCTGAGGCCAGACCAGATACAGCCTTCCAACATATTAGATGATGTTTCTGTATTTTTTTTTAAACATTATTTTTTATGCTACTCTGAAGTCACATTTTCTGATTGTCCTCTGTCTCTGGGGCAGCAGCTACTTTAACAGCATGTGCTACCACAGGACAGGACAGTTGCAAGGGGATGTCTCAGGTAATTTAGTGTAGTCCCATTGACTTCCAAAGGAATCACATTGCTTCCCATGAATTGGGATTTGATTCACTACATCCCAATGGAAATACGTAGGGTAATCAGTGCAGCTGGGACGCAGCCATCACAGAACAGGTCAGCCAATGGGCTCAAACAAAAAGGTCCGTGAAATTCTTAACTAAGTGTCAGCATGTCTGCCTTGCCCAATCTGATCTACCACTAGTGTCTTTCTTTGAATTAAAACGTTATGGACACCTTAACTGCATAAACAATTTGGTAGGAGGAACACACGAAAAACACCGTTTGCATACACGAAGCTTTCCTCAATGTATTTTCCTGTTTGTACACTATGTGTGTCACTCCTTCGTGACAAAGAAATGAAACCATCATTTCTATCACCAAGAACCACAATCTGTTCCATCTTTTGCCACTGTGAAGCTAGTTGAGTGTCTAATCAAATATCATGCAACTATGCAGTATCTAATGCAGTTAAGGAGCCTCCCCAGGCACGGCTTACCAAAAGCTGGTGGCCTCGTTTCCATTATCAACCCATCGCTGTTCAGCTAGAGGGGCTAGGAACATTTTATAGGTACATCTGGTTTATTTCCATTTTGATTCACGAACTTGGCATCTTTTCTAGCATCCGTGAGCATCGACAAAAGTCCTTTTGCATATGTTATAGGAGGGGAAATCTAATTTCCCAACACAATAAAAACAAGTATGTTCTGATTAGACTCTCCTGGTTAGCACAGGAGGGCAGCAAATCATGCAGACAGCAAATGGAAGCCACAATCCATCTACTCTTTCAGGTACTAATAGTGTCCAACTTTACAGCTCTTACTAGTTACCTTATGAGTTCTTATGCTTTCCAACAGAGAATTTAAGTCCAGTTTCCTCAGATGCAGTCCATATGAACAGTGAACACGGTTCCTGCAACAGTTGCTACCAACTGATTCGATGTTTATTTTTTTTTGCAATACAAAACAGTACAAATCGTTTTTCTACGTTGAAATGGGAAATAAAAAACAAAAATTGTTAAAAACAATTTATAATAAATATAAAACAATTATGCTAATCAGGTAATCATAAATATATTATGAACCAAATACTTCCAACCTGTGTTTACTTAGAAGTGCACAACACTACAAACCGCAGCCATTTACTTAAAAGACTTTCATTCACATTAAAATCCTGATCCTTAAAGTACTTATAAATATGGCTGATTGCATTAGTACAAAAATGACATTATTACATATCACAGAGCATATGCTGCACAAGCGTTTACTGCATTATCTGTTTCTCAATCTCCTTTACAGAGGAAGCCACTAAATTTATTGAGCGCAAAACACCTTTGAGCACCAGATCCTTATCAGTTCCATGGTACCTTCCTCCCCAAGACACGGTTGGTGATTTTCTGTAATATAAAAACAAAATGAAAGATGTCAGTAGCAATCCTCTAAGAATAAAATTATTAAGCATTAAGATATCATTGACAAATTTTCTAAAGAAAAATGAAAAAAGAGATACAGAGAAAGGTAACAAAAATGACAGACAATATCAAAAGTGTTTGATACAATAAGTGAATGAATAAATTAGGACTCTCTGCCATGGTAGAGGATGAAGGGGGAGGCATGATCGAAAGGGAAGTGATGAAGGGCTACGCAATCATAAACAGCCTGAAAAAGGAGAAAAAGAAGTGTGATTCACCAACTTTTTTAAAAAAGAAGAAAAAGTTAAAAAAGGGGAAGGAAGTACTTTAACTGGTAAGAGCGTCCAAGAAAAAATAAATAAATAAATAAATAATAAAGTTTTGGTATGAAGAGTTGCAGTCTTTTGTAGTTAAATTGGGCAAAATGCACAGTCTGCTCAATGATGTTAGAACACCAGGAGTTAACATTTCATAGAGCAAATGGATAAATCCATGGAAGAAAAAAAATATATGTATATATATAAATGTAACATATCTGAAATTGTCTCAGCCCCTCAGTTGTGAATCACATGAGATTCCTGCGGTGCTTCAGGACAGCGCCGCTACCCAGGGGCTCCCTTATCACGTTTCTCCCTAGGCACCTGCGTTCCTGTCACGACAGGCATTCCAAGTTATGATATATCCCAGCATCCTGCTCGCTCAGCCAGCAGCCCACAAAAGTTTTGAAGCACAGCATACATATCCCTTGGCTTTTAAAGAGTGTCATATAAAGCGACGGCATCACCCAACTCATCTGGTACTAATAGCAGAGGGAATGATATGGCCTCTTGCATCACACAGGAGCAGCAGATGAAGACATTTTGCAGCTCATGTATAGATATACACTCGGGCACACACATACGTGCTGCGTACTCTGTGTATATCTGCTGTATAGAATATATATATTTATATTCACATAAATGCAATTGAGTTTTCTGCCTCCAGAAACCCATGCTTTTCCCTTTGGGATACTGACACCTAGTGGCCCATCTTGCATGTGTTCTCCCAAGGAGATGTTCCAGCAATAACAGGAATAATGTTAATACTAGAAGTGCTCACTGCTCCTGAATAGCTAGCACTCTGTTTTTCTCTTTCTAGGGTAGGGGAAAATACGTAAGTGATCCCTTTATGGAGGTTTCTCCCATACTGCCTATTTACAAAAATGGCGAAGTAATCACAGCCAAGGAAAAAGCCCCAGTGAGCGACTGGGGACACAGGCAGTCCTCACTGCTGTGATGGAAATTCACTCCCTCTCTCTGAGCAGGCTTTATCTAGACAGATGCCAAACAATTTTGGAAAGCATTGTGCTCTACTAGGTTTGTGAAAGGTACAAAAGAAGCCCTCAAGAAAGGTCTGCTCTAGACTATTGAGCTGCTGTTCCAGACCAGGTGCTCACAAGGTCACCCCTGGCAAGCATGACCATCCCCAGCAGCAAGACCCATCTGACCCATCTCTGCAAGGACTGCGCCCCTGCCTGAACCAGCTTGAAAACTATTCATGACACCAAAGTGACACCTAGGGAACAACCCTAAATCACCTATGTTACTAATCTAGCTCTTGCCAAGGCAACAACAAATAAACAAAACCAGCTTTCTTCTCCTAATACTCTGCAATCTCTGGAGCTATTCCACAAAATCTGTATGTTTGTTCTTGTACAATCATCCACGCAGAAATCGATGCCCACAAGAACACATTAATAAAATTCCACACAAAACATTCCCTATATCCATAGCTATTCACTACAGCTGCTCTCTATCACCAAGGAAGATGACAGAAGATGACAATATTCCCTTCGATGAATCACCATCCCCCTTGGGATCAAAACCACGCTAGTATAAAAAACTTCCTATCGGATTCCTTCTCTTCTTCCAGCTGACTGTGCTACCTCGAGCTACCATGCAGCAACCCTTCCTTCCCCAGACCCTTCTGCACTGGCACCCGAGACCCTCAAGCTCGTAACAAAGATTCTGAATGCACCCTGGAGAGTCTCTAGTTCAAGGATTTCTAGCAATAAGCACCCGCAGCCAGATTAGGCAGACACTCTGGATAATACTTTGTGCTACAAACCCTCAGCTTTTAATATCTCATTACTGCTGCTCCCAGCAAATAACTAAGCCCATTTACTCCCGCTCTGGTGGGAGTATCTCAGCCAGGAAAGAGCTAATTTTTCATAATTCCATGTGACCACAAGGTGAAAATATTCCAGAGAAAGCCGCTTGCCAGAACACTTGCCGTTTTGTAAAGCTGTGCTTTTAGCCGGTATGATTTGTATTCTGATTTTCTCTTCTCTTCCTCTCGCTTCTTCTGCACTTCTGGCAGCTGCTCGTAGATCCTTAGGGTAGATACAAAAAGTCAAAGACAGTGACTGGAAAGAAAGGAATTTATTAATATAAAAACATTCTCTGTTTTGTCTTCACGTTCTGCTAAAGGATACCAGCCAACCACATTGGAGAAAAATTCAGCTAGGGGCTCACAACTATCACAGAGAAAGTGTGGAATACACAACAGTTGTGTTACTGGAAATTCTCACAACCCATAATGCCTTTTCCTTACTGCAGCACTCTTCTAAAAACAACATTTAGGACATTAAAATGACCATAAAACTGCTCTAATTACCTGTCTGCAAAAGATAAAGATTCAATATCAGCAATACAGAATAGTCCTACTGTTTAGAGGATGTGTTGATTCTGAACAACATGTTTATTCATAAATAGTAATACATTTGGCAGAGGAATAAACTAATTTAAGAATCTTTTATGCCCAAACATCGCTCTTAGACCAATATTCTGCCTTCTCCACAGCTGAAGAAATGCTCCCATGCCAGAGGCAAACAAAAGACGCTTTGAACTCAGTAGAAGGTGAGCAGTGCTCAGCAGGGAGCAAGGACATTACTAGGCTCTTTTACAAGCTACCATCTGAAGGAGGAGGTAGCTAGCAAGGCTGGCAACATCGTGCTCACATTCTCTTCCCCATAACTTCTAGTGCTTCCTTTAATATCAAAAAGCTTTTTAGTTTCCTCGCAGTCATTACCAAGATCCACACAGCTTCAAAAAGACTGTGGTTTATGGGAAGCCAAAGCGAATCACATTGAAAAATGCCAGCCACAGAACACTCAAGAGATCATACTCCTTTTTTAACCTACAGATTTGATATTCAGCAAATGGAGCAAAAACTACTGCAGAGTGTATCTTTGTAGTGCTGTATCTTTTAAGAGACCATTTTATTCTTCTGTCAATACGATATCATCCATTGCACAGTTACTGTTGGCACTTTAAATAGTTTAAACACATCTATGCCATCAACTTGTATTATATGAAAGTGTTTCAACACATTCCACTTTAAAAATTGCAAATCAATACAGCCCACCAGCCAGGAGCAAGGAGGGCAGCTTTGACAGTCATCTTGATGCTAATTCCAGCAGGAAAGTGAGTCGAACTGGCAAGATAAGTGAGGAAGGCAAACGTGTGCCAGTTTGCCCTGATTTACTGTTCAGTTAGTCCCCAAGTTGGGTGTCACTCACATGTTTCAATGGACAGAAGGACTAGAAATCAGCTGGAAAAGAAAGCAACAGGAAGGAAAAAGTTGCACATAACTAAGCAGCAGTGTTGTCTGCAAGGAATCAAGTCCAAGTCTCAACCAATTCCACTTCCAATCTAATTTCCCAGCATCAGCTGGAAAATCCATTTTCCCACACACACCTATTTACCGGTCCAGACTCCACTGTGGAATCCACGACTTTTTGTTCAAGAGCAGGCATTTATACCAGGAAACACTACAGAAGGCCACTCAATACTATACTTACAAGTATCTATACTTAGAATTACAATTATATGCTAAAATTCGGCATCTGAACTCTTTTCGGTGACCTACCTTCCTGCGCATCCCTGCTTTCCTACTCTGTCTGCAGCTGCTTTTAGGAGGCCACCTTTTCTAAAACTGTTACTGTCCACGTTACCTCTACAGAAAAGAGGAAACAAAGCACATTTTGAATGTTATTTTACTTGTCTTTCAATTTGCTGGAATGGCAGCAGAGGGTGTGAGGTCTTCAAAAGTGCTACTGAATGTGGGGCAAGGGGGAGAGATATCTGAAGATTTCAGGATTTGCTTTAGTACCACCCCACCGCTCTCTAAATGCTTCCACCACTCCGGGGCCCACCTCAGTTAAAGATCAACTCACTGATTCATCCTGTTTTTATTAGTGCTAGCTAATTTGCCATAAGACTCTCCATTTACTTTCCTCCACTTAGAGGAAAAATAAAAAGCTCCTGCGTGCGGATGTCAAAAGGATGGTACAGAATAGATCACTTCTCAGCTCCAACCGCGAGCTGGAGTATGACAGCAGCATAAAAAAAGCCACAGAGTGTGACTGCCTGAATCAGTCTCCATAGAAATCCCGCTGATTTTGGTTTTCTGAAATCAGAGGTCCTGAAAACACAGGAGCTCAGATAACATCAATCATATGATACAAATAACCTGACTCAAAAATCTTTCCCTTTCAGTTAAAAGGTGTGGATATGCACTCTTCACAGAATTTGCATACATCTCTCTTTTGTCATCCATTAATGTTCTAAAAAGCCTTAAATACCAAATACTGCTGAAATCAAACATCCTGTTTGGACTCTTCTACCACATAAACCATTAATTAAGCGGTTTATTTTATATATTACATATTCCAACATATATTTTCTAGGTTCACAGAATAATTTTGGTGGAAAGGGACCTCTGGAGACCAGCTAGTCCAACCTCCTGGTCAAAGTAGGCCAACTTCAAAACAAAATCAGGTTGCTCAGGCCTTGTCCAGTCCACTTCTGTCTCCAAGGACAGAGATTTCACTATCACTGCCAGTCCCTACTCAGCATTTAACCCTCCCTTTTTGTGAGGAACCAATTTCCCTGCATCCAGTCAGAATCTTCCCTTCCTGTAAGGTGTGACTGTTGCTACTCATCTTTTCACCGTGCAGTTCCCACAAAGGTTGACCTGTTCTGGGAAAAGACTCTATATTTTTCACTCTCAAACTTCATGGCATAAACTTCATGATAGAAATTTCTATCAGCCACAGTAGTGTCCCTTGCACATACCCTTTCCATCCCATGTCCTATCAGTTCAAGAAAGTCCCAATGCTTATGCTGCAACCCAAATTTTACACACTCGTTGCCTCAGGGCATGTTCTTGGCCTTTGCTGCTGCTTTGACTCTAACTCACATTACAAGCCATCAGAGACAATTTCAGAAGCTTCTGACCTGAAGCCTCCAAACCTCTTCCTTTTGCCTCCTCTATCATTTCATAACCCAGTTGTAATAAATCCACCCCCCCCTTTTTTTTCTTTTTTTTAATTTTACCTTCACTTATCACCTTTGCAGAGGCAGTGCTTACACTGGCAAGTAAGCACTGTGTTTTATACACAATTGCTTCCATCGAACATTAAGATACAGGTTAGCAGAAGGCAGTTTTCTTCAGAATTAAAAGCCTCCAAATTCCTTAATGGGTAACTATTTTTAACATAAAGCTACTTCATTTGCAGAAATGATGCCTCATTTCCAGCACCGATTACCTAGTGTGTTAAATATAGTGTGTTATGTTTGACCATACACATGCACTAGCAGCCTGTATCCTATCTGTCTTCTCCCTTTGGGATCCACAATTTGGACAGCTGGCTGTAGTGTCTAGATTGCAAATACTGAGCAAAATATGCAGCTCTAGTTACAGAAATTCTTTTTTTTTTTTTTTTTAAATAGTCTTGTTTCTATGATTTTCTTAGCACATTTTCTTCCTCCAATAAAACACCGACGTTGTGGAGAAGCTGACTTATCCCTAGTGCACAGTTTTTCACTTGCAAAGACAATGCACCTATCTTTTCTGCCCATTTATTCAGGTCACTTATTACCCAAAACAAGATTTTCTTAACCTTACCTTTTGGATCTTTGAACCATTTCACTCTTTGTAATCGTTCTTCTCTTTTGGCTGGTCAGATAACCTACATGTGACATTTTGAGATAAGAGAACAGTAAATGAGTCTACTCCTCGCTAAGAATACTACTGCAACAAACTTCCTCCTTTTTAAGGCATGGATTCTTACAGACAGTAGAGGTAAACAACGCTAATTTTATTATAAAAATACATATCTTTAAGCATACATAGGAAGTTCATTAATTCCTAGAGAATATAAAAAAGCATAACCATGAAGTACCTCTTTCAGAGAGCAGGCGACTTGCATTCCTGTGGCCTGTTCTTTTCTCAGGAGGATTAAAAAGCTGTTCTCGTTCACACTGCAACACACTCTGCATCTTCCTCTCCTCCATGACCAGCTTCAGGTGCTTCACGCGCTCTCCAGAGCGGGAGATGAAGTCGGGGCGACGCAGTGCAAGAGCCTCCTAAGACCAGATGACAC
Source organism: Tinamus guttatus (assembly GCF_059628265.1). Taxonomy (NCBI): domain Eukaryota; kingdom Metazoa; phylum Chordata; class Aves; order Tinamiformes; family Tinamidae; genus Tinamus; species Tinamus guttatus. Next base: position 4,718,271 of record NW_028288752.1, read on the forward strand.
AAAACAGGCTAGATTGGCCATGACTTCCCTTTCAGGCTGGAAGAGGTTAAGCAAAATATCAAAGCACTGGGGAGGAGGAGGAAACACTTCAAAGGAGCATTCAGTGTAAAATACAAAATCTTGCATCTTTAAGGCTGGCTGGGGTATCTTAACATCAAAGTATTTGTCAACAACCTGGAAACTAACTAGATGTGAAGAAAAGAAAAAAGAAAAAAAATGAGGGCAGCTAAAATAATTAGCCATGGGGACACAAGCTCCTCATAAGAGCGCAGTGAAGTTCAGATAGGGCTGGACACACAGAACAAAAGTGCAGTGATATGTTACAGCCTCCGTCACGCTAAGGCAGAGACCATGTCAGTATACACACTCTTTGCACTGTATGAATTAAATCCCATTTTAATCACACACTATTTACATCGTACAGGAATACTCCTGCAGGGGAGCAAATATAACTTGAAACTATCTCAGCTGCATTCTCTCTAGTTCCTGAAGTTGCTTGATTTAAGCCCTGAAGTACCAGATCAAGTCACATACATTATCACACCGTGCACAGCCAGGTTACCATAAGCAAACAAGACTGACAACTTTGTTTTCTTTTTCTTTTGAACATGAGTGGGCTCTAACTTGTTGACTCTCAATGATAACAAAAGTGGAAACAAATAAATAACTGAAAAAAGGACTGAAACTTCTTTCCAGAAGGTTCAGCTTTGTTCTTAGAACTGCAGAGTGACCCCAGCAGCCTGTACCTGCAGCGTCAGCTTCACAAAGGGCTGTGGGGCCCTGTTCTCAGCATCCCTTTCTGGATGAGACGGCTGGTTCATGCTCCTCTGCTGCTGCTCCTGCCCGTTCTGCTCCCGGAGAGGCTCCCGCCAAGGCTTCGTGCTGGTCAGTGGTTCAAACCAAGAGGGACCCGGGCCAGAGGAGGGATTGGAACAGTTTTCTTTCTTGGATTCGGGTTGCAAATCCTCCACTTGGACAAGCCAGGAAGCTCCTATTAAAGACAAAACAAAAGCAAATGAAGACTTGTAGGCAACACATTTCCTATTTGCCCTCCCCATCTCTGTCCCTTCATTCTCAAGATCTCGGCTAAATGCGATCAGTAGCTTAACACTGTAGAGGAGACTCCCTCCAGCAATTCCACTGATTCCAGTGGGACCCTGTATCCAATGTCCTTGGCACGTTCAGGAAGGTCCCTTTGCCAAGGGTCAGAAACGCCCCAGGTCTTCACCAACCACCACTTTGGAAAGGCACAAAATGGCTTAGCTTGCAAACTGCTCTCTTTACAGGAAGAACAGCTATCAGCAGTAATACGTATTTAAGGAATCTCGCTGACGTCCTAAACTCTGTCACTCTCTATAGATATTTCTGAAGGGCAAATGCTTTACATTTTCTGAGTGTTAAATATGTATATGAGAATCAGATTACTCACAGTTTACACACATAATGGGCTTTGAATACATCACCCAGTACTCTGAAGAGATATTCTAGGTTTTCTAAATTAAACTGATATGAGAGAGAACGATTCGTCCCTAACAGCAATGATGATTAAGGGTAAATATTTTAAAACATTTAGTTAGTATCTTTGGGCAGCGGGGGAGAAAGTAAAAGGGGAAAACAAAACACAAATAAATAAATACATAAATAAATACACATCAAAACAGGTGGCAACATTTCATCATTGCAAAAATTGCAAAAAAGCAATTCTAGCTAAAAGGGCAGAACAAGTCTAGTTCCTCCAGCACCATAATCTTTTTCTTACTCCAGCACTGCTTAAAAATGCTTGTTCTGTGTAACCTCAGTAGCTGAAATAGTAAGTCAAGCTACAAGATCTACATGATGACCATTTTATTTGTCTTTCTTCACTTTATTTATTGCCTCCTATTTACCACCATCACTGGTTAAGCCACATATAAAAACCAGATTGAAAATTCAATCATAGGGGAGAACGAAGAGAATCTTACTTGACAGAAGTGTTTTTGTTTAGAATTAATTGCAGAAAATAAAAAGGACTGCGACTACACCAGTAAGGGAGACCACTTTGTGTTCTAGCTAACCTTGACCTTGTACTTTGCTGGTTGCTGTTATGTGTCTTTTCCAGTCTATAGAGAAATGCTCTTTGGACTCACCTTGTGGCAAATGCAGCCTGCTCCTTTTCATCTTTTTCTCCATGAAAAGATTGCCCGTCTGTCCCTTCTGTTTACTCCTGCCTCCTGGTACCTGGCGATCTGTGACCGCACCAGCTGACTCTCCGAAAATACCAGGGACACAAAGGCAGGGTTCCTGTGGCCGTGTACTTGGTTGGCTAGATCTCGGAGTGGGAAAAGTCACACCAACGTCCCGAGTGTTCTTTTTAGTGGCACTGTTCACAATCTCCAAGTCTCCTGCAGTTCAAAATGAAGAAGTAATATCTTATTCTGGAGCAGCTGTGACAACATATTATATCACCCTCTCCTCCCTCAAAAAAAATTTCTTCCTCATTTTTAATCAAAATGAAAATGGCCACTGCCATAGTCCTTTATCTCCAGCCTTAATCAGCACTTTCTACCTTAGGAGACCTGACAGAAATAAAACATTCCTTGGAAGCATTTTAACATCAGCGTGTGTGACATGAATAATGTAGATAACAATTTTAAAGAAGTGAAGGATGTGATGCAGAAAGACAAAATTTCTTATATTCCCGCTTCAAATTCAAACAAATTTACAGTGACCCAAGATAGCTACTATCTGATAATCCGAGTAAAACTGGATGGATGTCTATTTGGTTCCCTCTGAACAAGACAAGCACACGGGGTGGAAAGGAAGATATCAAACTTGAAACAAGTGTGTCCCTTGCTGGGAAAATAAGCAGAGGTCTGAAAATGCAACTTCTGAAAGACAACAACTATTACACAACTGCCAGGATAGAGCTGTATGGCTGCAGGCTTTTCTGGGTAGACTGGCAGGTCCAGAAATGCTCATCGAAAACTCAGCTTTATCTTCAAAACACAGGGCTTGTCCACGACACCAAAAACATTCAAAAGAAACATAAATCGAAGGTGTTAACGACTGTTTAGAAGAATCGTAATGCAACTTTGAAAGCAAGTAATGAAAATATTTTTCTGATGCAGCTCACTTGTCCATATCAACAATTCATTACTGCACTTTTTTCAAATATCTGATGAATAAAACAGAAGTATTATTCAACCCTATGATGGGAACTTGAGGTGTAAATGAAAGAAATGGAGAAACTGAAAACTACCACCAGAAGAAAAAGGCCAAATACAAGACTGCACTGATCAAGGACCAGCTCATGGCTTCAGTAGACTAGTAACATTCGTTATAATACGTACTCATCACCAGGAATGCACAGACTTTGAAGAAAGATTTCCAAAAAGATGAAAGGGAGAAGAAAAAACACACAAGTCTGGTTTGGAACCCAAAAACTCACCTGCTTGGATACCTTTATTTAACATCCGGATTCGTCTCTTGTTACTAAGAGCAGAGCTTGGTCCCCAAGAACTACTGCTAGTGGAAGCTGAATCAGGTGAAAAAGCAGCTGCATTCTAGAAAAAACAAAACAACACACACATGTAAAAGACCGAAAAGTCCTAAAAATCTAACTGAAATGAGCGAAAAGTTAGTTTCAAACAGCAAGAAAAATCAAGATTAGGTATTTAACACAGGCTGATCAGTAATTCTTACCCAATATCCAGCCTTGACTTTATATACGCACACACTAATCCACTTCCAGCACCCAATCCTAGTAGGAAGGGGTTGCCTGCGGACTGCACGTTGGCTGCAGGCAAGAGCCACCCTGTGTAGTCAGATTTTGGGAGCTGCTGGGCATCCTCCACAGGTCACGGCACAACATGGGCCATCCCAACTACAGCATTTAAAAGACTGCTGGGTTACGGCAGGGACAGCCCATCTGGAAGCACTCACGTGGCTCTTGGCTCCCCAGGAATTTGAGTTCTGCACCATGGGCATGGAAAAACAAGGTCCATTGAAAGCACAACCAGTTCTGCCACTCTGGGTGATGCCCCCTGCGCATAGTTCACCAGGCAGAGAAAATTAAACTCAATAAAAACGAGAAATAGCAGCCATCCAGTAAGAGTGTGACTTCGGCTTCGCTGTTACACAGGTTCCAGTTGCGCAGAGCAGACAGCATGACTAAGTTGAATCTTATGAGATGTAATGACTTAATAGCCACTTCCACAGTAACATATTGTGTCTGCAAGTGTAATGCACCTAGAGCCCGAGCTCTGCGTTTGGGCAGAGTACGAAAGGGCTAACGGGGCACAGGCCAATGCCTGCAACACCGCCCCATTTCCTTCTTAATTATGAAACTGATCCTCCTCCTCCCATCACAGTAATTACTGTCCTATTAGAAACCCATAAAGCAAGCAATGATGGAAGGAACAGGGGCTTTTTTATTATCTTTTTACTGAACCTCTGCTATTGCTGCTTCAATGCGAAGCAATTTCATTTCAACATTAGACAGGGGTAATTTCTACCCTCAAACATTCAGCCATTAACTGGTTTTCAGTTCTCTAAAACCACTGCAGCTCAGGTGCAGCACACTAGATCATTGCAGATATGCAGCTACGAGTAGAGAAAAACAAATTTGAACAGATGCACTCAGGAAAAAGGAAGACTGAAGATAAGGCAAGGAAAAGCACAGGCATATCAGCAGCCTAACAGGAATAAATACCAGCAGCCACCAGGTCCCGAATATTGACAGCTATTTCCATTGGGACTAGAATATTCAGTGTGAGGCTTTCACAGCCCTTCAGTAGTTAAATAGCACAACCTTTAGCTTTGTACCTGCTACCAGATGGCAGCATGAAGAGTGCTTTAGAAATAACATAAACTGGAATAGATTAAAAACGCTTCTGGGATGGGTCCAGCGCCTATAAATAAAAGCTGTAATCGAGTTTTCTGGGAGCAGAGCTGACAATAGGTTCTCATTCAACACTGAGCTAGCAAATGCAAAAGCCCAACTCCAGAAGCCTGAAGGGCTTGTGCAGGGCTCCTGCTGCACTTATGTACCTCTTTGAACCACAGATATTTGCAAATACAAAAATAAACTGAATTTCTATTCTCTTAGACAGCACAGAAATTATCAATGTCTCGATTATAAAATGAAGTCTAGCGTGTTTGTCATCAAATTTTTCTCACCCTCATTTGAGGTGGATCACGTGTCTCAACATGTTAAAACCAAACGAAGTCCCACAGCAGGTAAGTGCTGCTTTCTGCGAAGACCCAGGTTCAAAGAAACCTCTAGCATTAAGAAAAATAAAGTTTTATTTTAGTATAAGGTATCCGCCGCCTCGTGGGCGATTTTAAAATGCAAAACAAGGGGTTGCTTCTCCAAGGCCTGGGAGACACTGCAAGATCAGTGGTAAGAAGGGGAAAATATGTAAAATCTTCTCCTAAACAGTATAATCATGAAAGAAATGTAGCATCCCAAGGCCATATTTAGAGGATCACTGATTGACTGTCCTGATGCTGCAGACAGCGTATGACAGTTTTATTTCAACACTGAACCTGTTTGCTTCCTCTCAGGCAAGCTTTCAGTAACTTACTTGGCACAAACATTGCATTTTAGTTGTTTCCATATAAAAACAATATTTTATTTCAGTGAAGAGCATCCATTAGTAATGATGACAGCACCATTTCTGGTAAAGAACACCACAACACTGTAACTTGCAAGCCTCAAATCCACACCAAGGTCCCCTTTCAGGGAGTTCAGTTATCATTTACCACTGCTGTCAGGATTGTTTAAAAGCAGAGCCTTTAAGTAACCAGCAATCAGACACAGCATGATCTTGCTTTCCAAGACAAACTCCCAGACAAATAAGGAGGAAAAAAAAAAAAAAAAAAAAAAGGACAAACATAACCAAAGGGACAGAAAAAAATATAAACAAAGGAAAAGAAAGCCAGGTTGATGATGTTAGAGATTTCACTCTCCTCCTTATACCTGGAAAGGCAAAGAGCCTGGTTTGCTTTTGAGCTACTCAGATCAAAGACATAAGCCTATCATATAAATGACACTCGCTGGGAAATATTAATCACTTTCTGAATAAAAACTCTGCTGTACACAACCTATGTGTGTAAAAGAATAGCAGAAGTTGCCTTTTGGTCTAACGTACCTGCATCTCTTTCCTTTTCTCCGATCTCTCAGAAGTCTCCCTAGGATATTCTACACCCGTTGCTGTGCTGCTCCACTTGTCCCACTTTTCCAAGCGATTTTTCTGCTTATCAATGGTACAGTAAAGCTGGGACAGGCGCGGTGACACATGCACCCTTTCGTGTCCAAAGGCCCTGACCAGCCTGGCGGTGTCAATGGTGGAAATGGAGCTGCTGCCCTCAGTCTGAGTGGTAGTTTCTGTCTCCGTTTGGGTCATCGTCTCCCACTCAGAGGTGCTGGACGTGACCACGGTGCCGTGATCTTTACTGAGCCTTGTCTCTGAGGAAATGTCACTAGGAGTTTCCAAGTACAGCTGTTGCTCCAAAATTTTATCCATGTGACAGATCGTTTTCTCTCCTGTCCTATTCTTCCTGAACTCGGCATGGCTATTTTTACCGTGGTTGATATGTGTTCTTTCTTCACCGTGTGCTGCATTAGGCTCTAAGATACTTTCACATGTGTTCTTTTCCTGAACCCTTGTTTTCTGCTGCTCTCCTCCCTTACTTTTCTTTTCAGGAACATTTTTTCCAGGCTCTGTAGGTATCAGTGTGTGCTTAATGGGGTTCTGAAGGACCCTAGCCAACCGATCAAGGCGTTCAACAAGGGACAGCTCTCCATCCCTCCTACAATTGTGGTGCTGGTGTCTCCTCTGGCACTGCAGAAATTTAGACCAGAGCTCATCTAAGCTACCACTGGAATGGGTTCTTCGCTTCACCAACAGGTCTCCCTCCAGATTCTTGTTCATGCCAGTCATTTCAGTCTTCTTTTGTTCTGCTTCTCCTCTGGCATGTTGAAACAGCTCCTTTCCTGAAGTTCCATTCCCTGTGGACATATTAACTCTTATATCCTCATTCCTGCTGTAATCTGCTTCTGCAGTCAGGGGCAGGAATTCATTTTCATCCTCCTTCCTATGATGAGCAAAGGAAACTCGCTGATGGGGATTTGTCTTTTTCCAGGTCTGGAAGGAAGCGATGGAGGAAGGTGCACCGTGTCCCGTGCCAGAACACTCCTCGCTGTTGGACAGCGAGGAGCTGTCGTCCATGGGCACGGGAGGATGAAGGTAGAACTGTGCAGACCCAAAGGTGGAATGACTGGTTTTTACAGGTTTCAAATGACGCAGGCACTCTAGAAGAAAAAGAAAAAAAAAAAAAGTATATAGGTATATGTATTTTTCTGTTCCCTTACATCTAAGTAAGTAGCAAAAAGGGAAATACTTGTCCTAAGACTCCCCAACCACTTAAATAGGCTAAAAACAGGAATCACTTTGCCGTTTCCTGAAATGCAATTATTTTTAGAATAAAGTCTCAGCAGTAACAGCACTGCATGAATAATATTTTCTATCGTTTGCCACATACAATCCAAGAGAATATTGTACCCTGCTGAATCTGGAGGAGGAAGCAGAGTTGCTGTATGTAATTCCTCAGGCTCTAAGTGAGACAGCGTCTTCACCTGTGTTGATGGCAAGTCAGCGTCAGGCAGCCCCGAGTCCATTCACCTCTTCACTGGAGCGTCCAGGGAGAATCAGGGCCCCCTAGGACTACACCAGGACGTGTCTGGGGTTATTCCTCCCCAGGTGCAGGACCTTGCACTTGGCCTTGTTGAATTGCATGAGGTTTTTCACTGCCCAGTTGTCCAGTCTGTCCAGGTCCCTCTGGATAGCAGCGCAGCCCTCTGGGGTATCGGCTACTCCTCCCAGTTTGGTGTCATCAGCAAACTTGCTGAGGGAGCACTCTGTGCCTTCATCCAGGTCACTGATGAATAAATTGAACAGGACTGGACCAAGGACTGACCCCTGGGGGACCCCGCTAGCTACAGGCCTCCAACTAGACTCGGCACCGCTGATCACCACCCTCTGGGCCCTGCCATCCAGCCAGTTCCTAATCCACCTCACTGTGCACTCATATTGGATAGATAGATATAGATAGATAGATATTGGAAAGATCCAACCCTGCTTTGCTTTTAATATCATATAAGCAAGCTTAGTCAAAAGTAGCAATAAAATCCTTCCAGAAAATCTGAAGCTATCAAGGACCATACATAGAAACTTAAATACAAACTTATTTGTAACAGGCCTGAGGTACGTGCAAATGGAGCATGTGCAAGCAGGACCATACTCTAAAATCATTCTATAAAATCCTTTGTTGTAGGTCATATATGTTTCATATCATATTCCTTGTATAACAACTTTAATTGTATAAAGATCTGTAAATGCTGAAAGCAGAATTAGAGCTGTTAGTGCCAGAAGGACACTGAGGTCTTAGGCTTATTGTAAGCTATCCTTCTCCTATGCCATTTCGCTCAAAAAGTAGTTTAAAAGATACACTAGAAAATATTAATAGCCTTAATCTAAATAAAATAGTGAATAGTGAATAAAATAGTCCATTTACTAATGGTGACAGCAACTAGGTAAAGGGGAGCAATCAGCGAATGCATATTGATCAAGTGCCATTTACGACATGGATCAGATTCAAATCATTTTTTCTCCTAGCTTTGCAACATTCCCCTCTTTTTTTCCTTCAAGGAGTCTTCTCTTGTTTTGCTCTGGGATTGCAATCTACTGAAAAGATCAATCTAGAAACTTGATTTTTTTTCTTTTTGAGCTAGTCTTTGCCATTGATTCAACACAAGGGCAGTGAGCAGGTCCCACAGTCACACCTCTGCCTCCCCCAGGGAGGCAACATCCCTTTCCTCCTCCAAAATCACGGGTTGAGGCATTATTTGTAAAACCTCGAGGTCCCAATGGGAAAACATAACGCAGGATAAATACAAGAGAATATGATAGAATTGTGTCAGTTTGGTTAACACTGCTTCATAAAACTTACTTTTAATTTGCCACTGGTTTTCCTTCTATTTTAAGCACCTCTTTCCTTTCCTTTCTCAACAGGGACAATGTTAGTATCATCCCAAGATTACAAATAGCCCCTCCAGGCTCAGAGTTACTAGGACTGGGTCTGCAGGACTTCGTCCTTACCTACAAGGTCAATATTTACACACCCATGAAAGAAGATTCCTTCATGTCCTGCTGCCTAGGGAGACTGGGCTTGGGAACACTGTGCAGAATTTTTGCTATTTAAGTATTTTAATAAAATTACCAATAAAATAGAAGAGATGCAAGCACAGAAAAAAAAAATAAGCTTCTATAAAGAAACATTAAAAAAACATAACTTGCATAATTTTAAGCTCTAGACAAGCTCTGTGGGTAGAAGCAGTCTTTTATTAGACCAACTAAAAATACAGTTGGAGAAGTCAGAGAAATTTTGGATATGCAAGCCTGGGTTTAGATATGCAAGCCTAGGCTTTCTTCAGAGCACTTGTTTAACCTTCCTGCTATACTAGCTGGTCTGGCAAAAGATTCTCTCTGCTTACAGGACAAATTAGATAGTTTTATCATCAACGCTTGTGTTCCCATGGCATTTATATCAGGGTATTCAGACAGGTATCCATCAGCTCCAATATGGCATTTTATTTCTATACCCAGATTCTTAAGACCTCATTTCTATACTCAGATTCATTCCTACACCCCCACTTTTTTCACCTCTACCCCCATGGCATAAACACTGTATTCTGATTACCCTGAGCAAATTAAGAAAATGTTTTCTATCCTTCTCTCTCTGTATCCTCGCATTTTATAAATGTTCACAGAGAATTATTTCTTCTATAAGAAAAACTATGTTAAGACAATATTGTCTTTACTATTGCACAAACTCAACCACTGATCCCACAAATACGTACTGAAAAAGTAAAACAAGCTAATGTAAAGTTTTATCTGTTTTAGACTATCAAATGTTTTAAATTATCTTCTGGAAATATCAGAAATATATAGCCATTCTGAAGTGAAAAGTTTCAAAAAACATCTCCTCTAAAGTGCAGAATTAAAGTCAGCAAAAGGTTTCGCTATGGATACATCAGCGTAGCTCCAAAAAGTGACCTTAATGCAGGCACATTGTGCTGGCTGCTTAAAAAAGGACACAAAAAGTCATAGGGCAAGTTCATGTGATGCTCAGAAAAATAAACAGGCTCCAGAGAAATTGCATATATGACTGCCCATAGCAGTATAGGAACTCTCCAATTCAGGGTCTATTAGGCTGCTTGGATCTTTCCAGTGCCATTTCTCATTAATGGCCATAATGATATTACCTCCTTGCAGCTCTTTGTTTAATAAAGGCAAATAGTTCAAATCCCTGTACTGGGCAATAAACCTCTCACCCAGTCTCCTACTCGCAGTTACCTCTGCCCAGGAACCAGACGATGCAGTTCTCACCAACCCCAACGAAATCCTCATTCCTGCTCACATTAAAGGATATTTATCCATAGTCCAAAATGAGGTCTAAACATGTCCATCAGGAGCAAATTTGGCTACACCATGGTATACAGTGTCAAAGTTACCAACTATCTCAGTATAATTTTATTTTATAGCAAAAGGCAGCACTGTCCTAAAGTAGGTTACTGCAGTAATAAAACCCGACCTTCACCCCTCAGCAACAGCATCCAGCAGGGCTAACGGAGGGACGAGATACCTTGGTCAATCAAATCAAGACTTGGGTAGAACATAAGAGATACCTGACGTGGCATCATAAGGTAACAACACAAGCCCTATCAAATAAATACTGCCATCCTATCTGCTTTCATTCATCATGGGATTTCTGTCATTTTCTATATTTGCATCATTTTCTACACTTAAAAATAACTTTGCACTTCACAAACTTAATATTGGTGCCTTAAACCATCTTAGAGAGGCTCTGTTAATTGTCAGGGTCACTAGAATGCTAGCAAGTACTAACACCTAAGTTTTTTTAGGGCTGAGCAACAGAAAGGAGGGGAAGAGAGTAAAAAAGGGAGAGTCAAATTTAGTATCTTCAGACAGAGTATCAGCAGATCGTGAGCCTGTAAATGACAGTTCCCAAAATCTAGCTCTTCTGCTCTATTTTTTTCCTGCTTGTGGAAAGCAAAGCCAAACACACACTTTAATTACCTGGGGCAACCTCCAGTGGCATCATTTTCCTCTCAGTCCAGGCTAGCTTGGGCTTGGCCTTTTTACTATAGATTCCTTCTTTATGCTTAATAGCTATACTGCCTGGAGGATTCTCGTCCCTTCCACCAAGCACATCAGCTGGGAAGCTTGGAGGAAAAGCATCATTTGATCCTGCAGAAAAAGCAAGCAACAGTAGCAGGTAAAAGGAGGAAGCAAGAAACAGATACACACATTTCACAAGGACTGTCTGAAAGGCAGATCTGTGTTCAGCTGTTAGTGGCAGTATATCCACCAACCGCCACGATCACTAGGGAGCAAATTCTAGTGACCAACAGCAGGAGATACCGATTTTACCTTTTCTACTAACAAGCACAGAAGACAACAATAAAATTAGCATTAGAAAAACCAGCTAGGGAGCCAGACACAGGACTTAAATTCCAGACTTCCCTCCATTAAAATTCCAGACATTTTCACCCACTGATGTAAATAGCTATTTTCTGAACTCAGACAAGCAATGGAGAAAGCTGGAAGACTAGAGCAGATCTGTTTAACCCTTGAAGAAGAATCCTAGATGATAATGGCAGAGTTCCCTCAGCATCATATCTGTCTCCTAACAGTTAGGAACCTAAACTGGCACCTAACTGATTTATCATCCCTGTCAACACCGCCTGGTTACACTCAGCAGACCTGACAATTTCCTTCAGCTACTGCTCATGAAATCCTAGCTGCACAGGGAGTTTAAAAACTAAATTTTTTAGTTCTGCTGTACATCTTCTAGAAGCTTGAGCTGCCTCATCTATATATTGTACCTTCACATTTATCACGATCGTTCCTGCAAAATGTCACAGACTCATCACATTCATATCTCACTTTACCCCTGCTACAACAGACAGACTGGAAAAGGTAATGAGTGCAGACACATAAATAATTACAAGCACAATTTATGGCAGTAATGACTAACCTGTGCACTTCCTGTCACTTACATCAACCTACACCCCTGGGGCAGATTTGTCAGGAACTGGCCGTCTCTAACATGAGTTTTGTCTACAGATAACTGTGGATGTCAAAAAGTCCTGATTGACAACAACCTGAAAATAAGCGCTGCAATGCTAAAGTGACATTACGTTCCTTACATATAGAAAAAGAACTGAGTATAAGAGGCAGAGGGAAAGAATCAGAGATGATCCCTTCCTCCATTTCATGAGAAAAGCATTTTATTGAGGGTGAAGGGAAATTAATGTGTATTTCAAACCATAGTCACAAATGATATTGTTTAAAGAAAGCAACCTTCAGTACTAAGAAAGCTATTATCCAAAATTCACGTTACATTATGCAAATGTTTCACAATACACACTTGCCAAGCAAAAATGTGGTAGAAAGTCATAGCAAGCAGGGAACTATCAAGAATTATCAAGCTCTAACACCCTGAGATGTGCTTCCCCCCCACCCCCCACTGCCAATGAAATGAGACACTAAACTCACCCTCACCATAAAAAGATTCATAGATCTTCACTATCAAAGTGGTGTGAACATCAGCACACTTAATCTAAACTGATAGGACAGAACAGCTCTGAGCTCAGCTGAGAATTCTGGATATGAAACACATGTATTTAAACACGGTGCTGTATTCAAAGATATGAAAGTACCTGAGTGAGAGCTCTCAACAGTCACTTCTGATGGAGCTGGAGACATCTGGGAAGCTGCCTTTGGGTAAGGTACATAATACACGCTGGTGCTTCCCAAAGGTTTATACGGCAGCAGCAGCGGCTGACCTGCAGGAGGGGAAGTCAAGGCAGTGAACAGAAACAAGGCTTTAATCCTTTAATGCAACTAAAGATAAAAGGTAACAGATCAAGACCCCAGGAGATGGCAGATGTTATCCGCCACAAAGCTAGAGAAATATAATTTAATTTTCCTATAGAATATAATGATTAATAATTACTTAATGAACACTCCCCCATTCATAAAAAGGTTGAGCACCAGTCAGCTAAATGGAAATCATACCTCAACTCATCTATAATATTGATCATTGAAAATTAACATTTGTAACTAGGTTTATATCAATGATTTTATATTAATTCAATAGATACTAAAATGTCTTGTATTTTTTAAATTTTATTCTAATGCTAATACTGGTGTGTATATTTTCTCCTTAACACCTGTGCAAACAAATCACCCTGACAACAGAGCAAATTAATAATCAGATAAGTCCCTTTGTAGCGCCGAAGCAATTAACTGCATCCGGTTATCCACCAATTAGGTCTGCTTTTTTTTTTTTAAGCTAGATCTGTATATAAATTCAGTCCTGTGTTAACCTGAACCACAACCTTTTGATAAAGCTCTCTACCCAACAAGACTGTAAAGTCCGAAGTCTCTATGAGCAAACTTAAATATCAATGAGAAAATATAAGAATTTATTTTTGAAGAGAAAAAAAAAAGTCACTCAAAACCCCCATTTTTGCCTACTAAATGTTTCTTAAAATTGAATAAATGAAAGACTACATATACATAGAAGATGCTTTAATCTGCTCACCGCCCTGCCTTGGAAGAGAAGAAATCCTGTTATGGCTCGAAGCTGCACAACTGGAGACTTCCGGGGCTTTCTGGAGACATGGCTGCTGGAAGGCATTTTCACTGTCTTTAGAATTAACATAAATTTCTGCTGAAAAGGTTATCTTTTCAGGACTTTCTGTTGTTATCTGAGTGGTAGCATCAGAAGTAGTTTTCCTATTTTTTTCCAGAACCACAGATCTGAAGTTATTCTTCAGATGAGACCCCTCTGAGCCCAGAGCAGTGGCCTGTGGTCTCTCACAGCTTGGCTGAGGAAGAGGTTTTAGTTCTGGTCCTGCTGTGCTTGCAACAGAGGAAAGCACAAGGCAGGAATCTGCTGAAGATACTGGGACAGGAAAAGATGATCTTTGATCCACTGGGATAGGGTCAGTAGTTGATGATTTAGAAATGACATCTAATAAAATTTCTGGAGTTTCTGAAGAGACTGGTTGAGTATCACCTTCAAGCTTATTCCCCAGTCTCTTCTCATCTTCAGTGTTCAAGTCACCACACAGCTCTGAGTTACCACACTTTGGGGAAAGAGTTATATGGACACAAGACAGTACTTTCTTAGTCGGGGATGACGGATATGCAGACGTAGTGGAGAAAACCTCATTCAGAGCTGAATGGCAAGACAGGTTGATTTGTTCTCTGGCAACCTCTTTTTGAATGACAGAGGCTGCATCAGAAGGACTTTTCTCTTTTTCTAACAAATTAACATGGTCCTTCAGCAAATCAGCTGCTACAGTTGGACCAGGACCTCCTGTGTCCTCATAACGTTGGATGCCTCCAGGTGAGCTGCTCTTTAGAGAAGGGGGTTCGTGAAGTCCACTCATGTCTTGACTAAGTCTTACATCGCAGTCAGTCCCTGGGACTCTGGCACTACATCTGTCTGATGTGCTCACATCTCGAAGCAGAACTTCCTCAATTTTCGTTGCAGTACAGGTCTTTTCTTCATCACCATGGATGCTTAAAGAACCCTGATCTGATACCAAATCTTTTTGATTCACTCCAGTTTTGCTCTTGTCAGCAGAAACACGATGAGACCTATCTTTGTCAGCAGTAAATGAAATCTCATTAGACAGTGAACCAGCAAACACTGGACTCGAAGGACAGACCTTGGACCTTTCCCAGCGTTGTTTACCATGGTCCTGCTCCTCAGTACCAGCAGAGCCAACCCCTAACGGCATTATCCCATCAAAGCCATCTCCAGTAAGGCTCCTGCCAAGTACCGTGGAATTCAGGGGTGACTGAGAACGTTTTCGTGATGAAAAGGTGATAGAAGTAATTTGCTTAGTCATTTCTTCAGAAGACTTTTCCATAGACAGCTTCTGAGTTGGCAGACCTACTCCCTCCATCTGTGTATCAGAAGCAGCTGGAAATCTCATTACCTGGCTGTCCCATTCCTTCTGCCTAGGTGCATGAAGTTCAGTACTGGCACCAGAATCACTAGTTGCAGCTGCCTGATATTGGGGTATTCGAACAGTACTCGAGAATTGTGCATTTTTCAGGAGGCAACAATCAGCAGCATGAGCCCTATGCATTGGTGTGACCTGTTGTGAACTTGACTCCAAAACATCCTCCGTCCTGAACACTCCTGCATGGCTGCCAACATGAACATTTTTGTTGCTCAAGGCTCTGGAGCGCTCTCTGTCCTGTTCCCAATTATGGTTATACTCGGAAGCAGCTTCCAAAGCTGGATCCTTAAAAAAAAAAAATACAGAATTCTCAAAGGTTATGAAGACAACTTTCTACCTCTATCAAAATGAGATTTTAAGAATTCAGAGACAAACACTGTTAATAATCAGGAGCCTGTCATTATGAATGAGAATGCACTTTCTCTGAAACTCATTTGTTAATGCAACTAATTAAAAACTTACCATCTTAAGTGCCAGCAAATTAGCTAATATGGTTCTGATGCTATAACAAACACCAGTGGCATTTATAATAGAATCCTTTAGTTATGTTTTGGGAGCTAAAAAGTTAGTAACTCTCCATCAGGTAGACTGATTAAGATTTAAATACTTGAAAATATTCCTCCACTGACAGGCAAACAAGCCTGGAACTTTTTACCTTTCCCTTCAGTTTGCTTCATACAAAGCTGGACCTCATCATGAACTCGGTTCATGATGTATCAGAAATAAGGGCTGGCTTCTGAGCAATTCAGATGCTCTCCCCCCAACAGCTTCAGAGATTTTTTTTTTTTTAAATTAAGCAGCCAATTATCCACAGTCACAGAAACATTTAGGTTGAAAGAGGCTTCTGGAAGCCTTTTATATGTGTGTGTGTGTGTGTGTGTGTGTGTGTGTGTGTGTGTGTGTATATAAGAAAAGCAGGCAAGCACTTCTTAAAAAATAGAGAGAAAAACATTTAACTCAAAAAAGCTTTAATTCTCCATAATTAATACTAAAACAGGTATGCCAATACTCCTCAGGCATGAGCTGGAGCAAGACTTCTTATGGTCATTGCCTAATGCTAACAATTAAAATATGACTGAAAATACTCCAATCTTTATTTACTCTTTAAGGCATTTAACTTGAGAAAATTTCCAATTTTCATATGCACTTTATTTTCATTCCCTTTAATGAGACAGGTAACATCTTTTCCATAGGAGTTTTTGTTTGCTTTGGACAGCTGCTGAAACTGTTGAACAAGAAAAAAAGATTGAATTACTAGAAACAGGTAAGACAGTAATCCAAACAAAGCCAAAGTCCAGATATACCCTGGTGATTGTGTTGGCTCATGAAATCTTAGGCTAAATTACACCTTCATCTAACCATGAAAATTGCCCCATAATAGTAACACATCCCCAATATCAATTGCATTTAGGAGCAACTGTATTTGCCAGTATTTAAGCATCTCTGCCATATATTTTACAATCACAAAATTGTAAAAAAAAAAAAAAAAAAAAAAAAAAAGCTGAGTCCTAAATTACCTCTCCATGCCAAACTCACAATTTACTTTGGTACTAACTTCTACCCTTGAGTCTTTGCTTGATGTTGCTGTCGCTGTTCTCCCAGCACTTCCCATTCATCACTGCTTAGTCTTCTCTCCTTATCTCAAGCCCTATCACCATCAAAGAACAATCCCGGCAGCAAACAACAACTTATCTTATCTTAGCAGGTAAACAATTGCAAGTGACGCATGTGACAGCCCCTCAGCTGAATCAGAAGGAAAAGCAGCCACACTACTGCCTGAGCAGGCACTTCCATCAGACGGCGCTGCCTTTCAGCAGGCTGTTAACGAGGCACATGGGGCAAAATTCCCTCCAGGATCTGTTCCTTGGTTACAGCCTTGGCTCTAAAGGGACCTGCTCCTTCTTCTGTGACCTCCAACTGAAATCTGATTTCTCTATTCCCCTCTGGCAGACAAAAGCACTAAGCAAGCTGAGTAGAGCTAAAAGGCTTGAAGACTTCAGCAAACAGCTCTGGTTACTTGTCAAGCCAGGTAGAAATAAACACACATTAGGAAAGCTTTAATATTCCATATGCTCCTTTTATTTCTCGCTATAAAGAGAAAGACTAACGAGAAACATTCATCAAGCATTGGGGATAAGTTCGTGCAGAGATCTCCCGAGACAGACAACCAAAGTGTGACCCTCCTTGCGACTGCCTCACCCTCCTTGCCTGCTCACATAGGGGGCCCTAGGGGTGGTTTCAACCTTGGTTTCCAATATCTTTACTGATATTTTGCAACAGCAGCTCCAAATAGAGTTAAATTTTGCAGCATCTTACCTGGCTGGTGTAAGAGAAGACAGTCGTGAAGGAAAGAAATGCAAAGCACCTCTAGATTAAATACCACACTGCAAACAACTGAACAAAATGTCATGCTCCCAAAAGCATGCAGAAAACCTATTAGTCTACGAGCACAAAGAGATAAAACCTTGCAAATGTGACTAGAAAAGCTTCAGTTACCATCCCCAGTAATTTGTCACCCTCAGCACTGATCAGAACAACGACATGATGGAATCTGCCCTGAAGCAAATTCGGGCCAGGACTTACCTGATCCACTACCACTGCTCAGCTGTGGATGGCAACCAAGCAGCTGGGGCTGCAACAGCTGGAAGTAGCTGAAGCAATGCTAAAAAGCCAGTATTTATCCACTCTCTTAGATAAGTGCCAAGTAAAATAGGTATCAGACACTTAGTCCCCCTGCGGACACAAAATACCAAGTCACTTCTCACACAACATGCTGGAGCAGCTCTTTCTTACATTGTTTCACCCCATCGCTTTTATACCGGTCGGGTGAGGCCAGAGGCAGAAGCACTGCTAGAGCTGCTGCAAACAGACAAGACAGAGACAGTTTCATCAGCATCCCAAGTTTATAGCAAAATCAGAGTTCATGCTAATGTATATGAAGCTATAAGGCCACTAGGCTTCTCCAGAGAGAGTTTCATAAGCTTGGATATCAGCATTAGCTTACCAGTATCAGCACTTCTTTACTTTGATTTAGCCTTATTAAAAATTGTGTTTTCTTTGACGTGCAGAAAAACAAATCCGAAATAAATGCAGTGCCAGGAAGATGGTCCACATGAATTTATAGTAATAAAAAAATAAATATGCGGTGCTTTTAATGCAAACCACCTATTTAAAGGCAATTATTCTGCAAATTAAAAATACATACTTCACAAATCAAAGAAAAAAAATCCGCAAAAGGTTTTCCCTCCGTTCTCCATCCATCATGTCACTAGCAGCAAACTATTTCAGCAAGGCCTTGATTCTCCTTCCAAAACAAAACCCTCTGTGGTGTTATCTACATTAAGGAAGTTCCTTGGCCTCCCATGTTCCCTCTGGCCAAGGTACAGGGGACTGGAGAAGGGGACAAGAAGATGGGTCAGCCCTGGGCCAGAGCAGATCCCAAGAGGATCCAATTCCCAAACCTCCAAACCTGCCTGATATCATTACAAGGTGGCTGCAACAGAAGCGAGCACAGAAGCTCATCTTCAACTCTTTCACATGTTTTAATGCACTCCTTATGTGTCATCTATCCGAGAGAAGTCCTTCATAGAGCATGATCCTCAAGAGACTGCAGGGTAACTTTACAGCTACAACTTGGTTGCCTTCCTGAAAAAACTCCTAGGTATGAGGAGTGCTAGAACAGAGCGTTCTGCACGCGAAGGGGGAATGATCTTCAGCAAGAGTAAAGACACCCTATGTACCTTCCTATGGATGCCAAGTAGCTAAATGAGGCCATAGCACAATAGGGTCTCCAATTTAGAGGGAAACTTGAAGTGTTTGAGAAACGTGTTGAAGCTTCACTTACATTCAATAACAACCAGAAAATCCTCAGCCTTAACTGGGGGGCCAAAATAAACACATAGACAAACAGCACAGGAAGATGGTTCTCCCAAACAGGACGCTACCTAAGCATCTCCTGGCTTTCCCCAGTTCCTTACTCTGGAAATTCTTTTACCTGGAAAGACCCTAAGAGTTTAGGCAGAAGAAGAGAAACCAGGAGGATTTCTTAAGACCGATATTTTTTATGTTTTCCTTAACAATCCCAAAGAACTTCCTATTGCTGTATGGTTCTTTAAGGCTGAAAAGCATCATCCACCTTTTCAAATCCACAAAAGAATAAATATTGTCAACTTACCTGCTTAGGCTAAAACCAAACCTCTACAGCCACAGACAAGGAATATCATCCAAAAAAAGCAGTGTATTTACAGGCATGTCTTGGCAACCACCTTCTGCCCCCTTACCACAACACTATTCTAAAGGCAAGTTTATAGGAAAGTACAATCAGCTAATCCTGAACTTCACAAGACATGTCTCTTGGCAATCTGTAATGTAACACTTCTTAGGCCACTTTTTCAAAGATTTGCAGAGTTAATAAATCCATACTCTTTGACTCCTGCTCCTTTGAAATGTAACTCAGTTGTACAAGCACTAGCCACGTACGACAGCAATGTGCAATAGGGAATGCAACCCAATGCAGCCCGAGGTTGTTGTTTAGTGGCAGCTGTTAGTTTAATCTGACCATTCATTTTTGCTAAAACCAAAATGACACCACTCAAAGGTCTATCTACCAAGAGAGGCAAAGAAGAATAATACTGAGCAATGCTCCTCAGGGGGCCCTGTTCCCTGCCATACCAGGAAGGTAAAGACCTTTAGGAAGGGTTGACAGGAAATGGAGGCAATTTAGAAGAAAAAGGTCAAAAGTTACATATTCACTATTTATTCCTAAGCATCCCTGCCACATTTTAGTGTTTATTGCTTACACAGTTGTGCTTTCGTAGGATATTTCTCACCTTTGTGTAATGGAAGAGGTGTAAGAATCAGAAGGGACCCCCTCCCCCCAAATTAAATGCATAGAAAACAAACTCACTGTGCAAGACTGGCTAGCTGTTACAGAAGAGAAAACAAAAAAAATAAAATGCTCATTTTAAGGCATAGCCACAAGCATTACTTGCTCTTTGGGCTACATCTTCAAAATGGGATGCCGATTTCATACTGAATTTTACTTTGGGGGAAGTCACAATTCAGCCACAGCACTTCAAGAAATGCTTGACGCATGATTACATATATATGCCCCAAACATATTTTTAAGCATTCTGATCAGCTGGAGTTTGGGAAATAATACTTTCTAAAAATATGTTTATTATTAACTGTTTCTTAAGTAGCAGATATCAAACAACGCTCCACTATCCAAGGAGTGAAATGGAGCGGTGTTCAGAAGTTAAGATTCCTGAGAAGAATTCTCCCAAGCTGTCCTGCTCCCTCATTGTATTCACTCTTTTACAGAAAACTCTCATCCACTTCTTGCTGGAAATAGTAACATCTTCAGCTTTCACCCATAAAAATGGGAGGCAAATCCTAAACTTCCTAAAAAGGACATTCATAAGGAGACTGCAGCAGAAGCCGTAAACAAAGATGTTCTTACAAAAGAATTGTTTGCATGAACACTAAGAGCAGTTTGGGTTTGAATTTTTTGCCCTTTTTTTTTTTTTTTTTTCTGTCTTCCCCCCAAAATCAATGTATATTGTAAAACTGTTTGGTCCTAGTCCATATCAAATCAGTATTGGACACCAAGCTAATCTACAAAATCTAAGTTGAAAAAAATACATTAAAAAGCCTGTAGTTTGATAAGCAGATTGCAGCAAAGATGTACTTTTTTTCTTTGTTAAGTGAGAGGAATTCTTTGTCTAAATCTCCAAAAATAAATAACTTCAATTGATTTTTTTAGGCTCCCCAAATAGAAGATTACCTTAAAACCTGAACAACTCAAAGGTTTGGTTTGACGTATTTCCAAAACCGATGTCTGAACTAGGGCCTAATAAACTGTAAACACAAATGGGGTTACTTCTAAGACAATTGTTTTTTTCTAGCTGATGAAAGACTTTTTTCTACCGGTTTTGCCAAGAGGCAGCCAATCTACTGAAAAAGCAGGAGATATTGTGAATGCTAAAATCATTTGTCTGAAACACCAGACCAAGGACAGATTATGATTGCATTTTAAAACATAAAGTTTCCATACTCAGAAACTGCCCCAACCTAAAGTCTGCTTAATTATCAAGTCTCTCTTCTACCATCTCAGGATTCTCTACCTCATGGTATGAATTCACCACCCATCCATTGCATCTTCTCATAAAAATATCTCCACATTTCTTCCAGTCTGTGTCTTTTGCTCAAAATATTCTCTATGAGGAGTGCTTTATCTTAGGACACATGGACAGCCACTAAAAAGCATGATATGAGAAGCCTGAAACTCATCTAATTCTCTATCATCTAATTCTCTATCCCTCATCTAATTCTCTATCCCTGCCCCAGCTCAGCATTAATTGTGCTTACATTATTTACAGATACTTCCTTACCTGTTCTCAAAAGCATACTATGATTAACACATGGTAATCTTCCTAGCCTGTCTGCTCTCCTCATCCTAACTGAGGAAGCATTTATTTTCTAATAGCATCTTTTTTTTGCCCTTTAGGCCCACTACTTTTGACATCATCAACACAAAGCAGGAGCAATTTACTGCCTTTCTCCCAAAAGTATCCTTTTTCATCCAAACATCGCATTTCTTAAACACTTCAGAACACATGGGAAGTAATACAACAAAGGCTGCTATCACTTAAACAATTGTATTGCCTTGTATAATATCCTCCTCCATAGGATGAGAAGTTTACAAGACAAACATCACCTGCACAAGTGTGTTCTGAAAAGCAGAACTCATCAAGCCTACTGGAACTGCAACCTGTGTGCACCTTCCTGTCACACTAGCTCCCCCGCACCACTGACCCCATCTCTCCCTCATTCCTTCAGAGTATCCATAGTTCTCCCTCTCTGACCACGTCTCTCTTCTACTACATCCAGCTGCTGTATGGGAGCGGGGAAAAGCTGCCATTTAAAAGAAATGTCCCCAGAGAGGCTGCTCTGTGACGTCTCTACCTTGCCTGCTCCAGCTTTCTTGGCACTCAGCAGCAGCTCGGCCTTGATCTCCTCTATCCTTCGCCGGTCCTCTTCATTCAGGTCTGCCACAGACTCCAGAGAGCGGCTGGCCAGTTTCAGCTTCACCCAGGCTATACAAAGAGAAAACAAAACACATAGCAGTTCTCTTCATTTTCTTGAATCATATGTAGCAGTTTTATTACTTAAAACCAACATTATGCAATGCATTTCTAACTACCATGACTGAGGACAAAGTCTGTCCACTGTCAAATACCAGAGCTGGGTGACCAAGAATATGATTCGAATTTGTTTTTTCGAACATTTCTTTGGAAAGATAAATCCAGAACCCATTGCCTGGTTCTGACAGTCATCCTTATGGTCTCTGATTCATGTCAATACTCTTTCACACAATCCCCTCCCCAATTCCTTAACCTAGCACATTTTTAACAACTGTGTGGACAAGCTATGCTTTGCACAGTGCTTTTTCATATCATTTTGATATATTAGGTAAAAAGGTACCCAAAGTGGGAAAGTACAGCAGTTATATCTCATTCTAATATGCTACTTAAGACATTTAAAAGACATTGATCACTTACGCCTTACAAAGATTAAGATACAACTGGCTCTTTTCAAAGCTATGAGTAGACAGGAGGATAATAGAGGAGTAGCACAAAGATGACGAGATATTTCCCAAAGCACAATGTTAACAAAGGGACAAATAGGTGCAAAATCACTCTGAGACTGAAAACTAGAAGGGGTTTCTAAGCATTAAAGGTCTAGAATAGGCTCCCATGCAAGACTGGAGTTCCAGTTATTTTTACTGAGTTCCATTAAAGCTTATCAATATCATGATAAAAATATGTTTAAAATCTGGGGGAACAGAATCAAATGACCTAGAATTTCCTTTTACTTCAAAAATATCTTAAAGCTCTAAAACGTATACAGTAATCAAGATTTAGCATTTTTAAAATAACCTGAAACATATTACCTCGTGCTTTCCTCTCCTCTTCCTCCACACTTCTCAAAATTTGTTTTGCATGTGCCACAGGCGATCCAGTTCGGAGAAGGTTTTTGACACGGGCAGCCAGTGAATCTCCACTGCTACTGTTATCACTCTCTTGAATTCCTCCCTCCTTGCTGCCAACACTAGCTTTAGCCAAGGCACTCGGGAAGCTTCCCAGGGCATCTGTGACACAGCCTAGAGGCTCTGCTGGGGAAGGATTCAGGAGCTCTGAAGTTTTTCCACTGCTCAGTTCACTACTTGCATTACTGTGTGCAACAGGCACAAAAGCAGGTGCATTTCTGTCTGTAGTTGCACTGCTGCAGCCTTCTGGCTCAGACCTTCCTACAGATTTTCTGGTCTTAAACTCTTTGGTCATCTCTTTCACCACCTCTTCACTGCTGTGTAAATCGACATCAAGAGAACTTCCCCATCTCATACTGCCTTGGTAAGAATTTAGGCACTTTACAGTTGACCCCTCTTCTTGCAAACGTCTTTGAGTCAGAGCTTCATCCCACGATGAAATCCTTCGAAACTCTGGGCCGTTGTCTTTTACTACCCTGGAACCTTTGAGGCCATCCTCCTTTTTAATTAGCGCTGGAGAAGAGTCAACAGTTTCTCTAGAAGAGGCACTGGAAATGACAGGGTTGCACCAGCTGCCAGCTATATCCTCTGCCTCTGCTAAAAGCTTGCGGATTTCTTTTAAAGTATCAGATCCAATCAAGGAATCACTTTCTTGATCCTTGTTCCTCTCGTTATCAGAAGTACCTACACTTGAAGACTGTGATCCTATCTCAACTTCCATTTCTCTTCTAACTCCAGACAAAGAACCTGCAGGCCACCTCTGTATGCTGCTATCTGCATCTTTTGCCTTATTTTTAGCCACCAGATTTTGAACACGTTTTGCAGTCTCTGCATGAGAACAGCAGTCAGGTGCGACCGCCTGCAGCTGCTGATTTGGATCAGCCAGTTTGGAGACAGCCAAATATTCTGCCCTGCTTACAACACACTGGGAGGCAGTTAGCTCCTGTTGGTGGCATGAAACACTGCACTGACTCACTGGTCTGTCTCCAGAAGATCTTGAGAAGCAAGGAGAGAGCTCACTGGGTAAGCGACCATCACAGCCAATTTCTGAATCCATTGACATAGACATATTGAGAGTATAAGTGCCAGAGTTAAAGGTTTTTTGTGTAGTGTCAACTGCAGCCAGCAATTCATCTACAAAGAAACAGAAGATTCATTAGGTTTGGAGATTTGAAAAATATCCGCTTCAATAAAGACGACAGAGCTTGTAAAGGCGGGGGAGAAATTGCTTTCCAAAAAAGTACTTATGCACCAATGTTATTCTTAAAAACCTACTGACAGGTACTAACAACAGTCAAGAGGGAAGTCCCAAGTATGCCTGACAACAGTTATTCTCTGTTTCAAACAATTTCATTTCATGTTCTAACCACTGACTTCTTAAATACACCACACAGACCAGCTGAATAGTATCTCTACTGAGGAAAACTGTCCCTGCACTGCCTGCCAAGTTGTCTCCTCGGCCGAGTATTCCATGATGCATATTCCATGATGATTCCATGATGTATTCCATGATGCAGCAGACGGAAAAAGATAAAAATAAAAATATATAGAAAAATACACCTGTACACAAGCAAGAAAGCCTGATGGACATGAGAAAGACATATTTAATCACTGCTGGTCAGAAAGAAAGGTCAGCACAGTTTTCCTGAGACTCACAGCATTCAGGAATAAGACAGGTATTCGCTGTGAAAACCCTTCAGATTAGCTCTCCTGTGTGGGGTACAAGATGCAAATGCCAAAACAAAAGAGGGCAACATCTGCTAAGGCACATGCCGATTTTTAAGCATATTACAATGCATGTTTTAATATAGTAGACATACTGCATAGGCATACCACTGACGCATATCTTAACTCTATCTGAGCATATACAGTTCTTTGCATAAAACAACTTAATATTGAGTTTAACTGACTAATGAACTGATTTGGTCAGTTATGAAGTGTGCTATGACTTACTGCTCTCACTACAGGACAGAATCTGGTAGCATTTCCTTAACCCTTAGATGAAAGACAGACAGACAGATGGACAGACAGACAGAAATGTTTTTCTGGAACTCTCTTAAGGAAAAAAAATAAAGGAATAAAAAATAGACTTTAAAAATTGAAATTTAAAAAATAAAATTAATAAATAAGAACAACTGCCACTGCACGGACTACAATCATCATATAACCCTGAGTCCTAAATGAGGAGGCCTCTTATCAAAGGTTTTGATCCCAACTTATCCAGTGCCAAATATCTCAGACATATGAGATCTCATATCACAGAATGGACAAAGTTGAACCACATGAATGAAAGAGCACCACAGGAAAAGCACACCAGACACTGCAGGCCAGGAGCAACCTCACGGAGGCATCTCTGCATCTGGATCCTCTAAGGCTGCACATACCTTGCAGCCGCTGAGCTGTCCTCCTAAGCGAGTCGCAGGAGTCCTTCAGCGTTCGAAGCTCTGAAGGGGAAAATTCCACTTCCCTGATGGGTCCTTGGGGCACAAACGGAGTCAGTATAGATCCAGGGGACTGGTCGATGCCAAGATTGCGAAGATATACCTGACAAGAGAGGAAAAGTAGCAGGAAAAATGTGAGGAAAAACGTGTCAAGAAACAGAAAGTCAGTACGTTCGGAAGTTACAGACGCTCTCCCCATCAGCCTAACACACACACGGCTTGTTCTAAAGCAACATCTTGAGCCTAAATCACGTTAAACTTGCACCAACACTTAACACAAAACACTAATCATGTGTCACACACCACTTGCAACGTCTTGCCTGCTTTGAAGCACAAGCAACAGGCCTTGTTAGTTAAAAATCACTAAAACAGGCCCGCCGAACCACCATCTTACCAGTCACATGCAGCCCAACAGGACAACTCACACATCTTGCAACCTACTCCTCATTATTGTGTATCTGGAAGCAAATCAGAAATAAACTGCAAGAACCTGACCAACCATTTCTCTGTTTCTTGTCATGACTTTTCCCTCATTAGGGGCCAAAACAATTGGCAACAGTCTGCTACCAACAAAACAGTTAATCCAGTGCCTTGTTCTTCCCATAGGACCCTGAAATTGGGGAAAAGGCCAGCAAAAGAGGGCCACATAACTTATTCTTGTGACAACTGATAGCTTTTTTACTCATACACATATTCTATACATTGCACAAGTGAAAAACAAACATGATACTTCAAAGCAGGCGGGAAAGCTTCATTTAACAGCTAGAAGACAGAGCTTTGGTTAAGAAGTTTTTCCTATATAACGTCAAAGCTAGTAGACATAAAACAACCATGTGAAGCAGCTTTCTGCAACATCACTACAGGGAATAAATCTGTATTGGCCAAGAGACAGTCTCCTCTAAACTTTTACAAGAAAAATCAGCTGGTTAATAAAAATTATTAGCAGCTTTATTTTACTGCAGCAGTTACTCAGTAACTCCCTGGTTATGATACTGGATTTGGATACTGGATCCATTTCTGGATGCTGT
The DNA here is from genome assembly GCF_059628265.1 of Tinamus guttatus. NCBI lineage: Eukaryota > Metazoa > Chordata > Aves > Tinamiformes > Tinamidae > Tinamus > Tinamus guttatus. The sequence continues at coordinate 4,744,899 of NW_028288752.1, forward strand.
CAACTTCACAGTACATCTGTACATCTATAACTCCTAGGACCCCCAAGCAAACAAACTCTATGCTCAGTTAAGGCCTAGGCTTACAAGCAGAGCTAAAGCAGTAAATCATTTCATATTTTTTTTAAAAGGCATAAAATTCATGACTTTTCCTTTAAGAACAGCACACACAGAATAAATGTGTATGAGCACTTGTTGGAGCAGCATATAAACATCTACAAACACTATCCAGTTCTAGTTTTTCATTAACATTAAACAAACCAACTAGTTTAAAGCAGCCTAACAAAAATTCACACGCAAAGATTCTGCAAAATGCATTAACAAAAATGAAAGTGAAACCATCTCTGTGCAACATGCACAAGTCGGTTCGTTCAGACAGTATCATACACTGCCTAAATGTAATTTGAAAGCTGGAGCAGTCATTTGGAGGCAAAAGCCCCCAAGATCTCTTGTGAAATCACTGTATTCCCTTTGCCCAACCAGGTCTGCATACACACATTGTAAGTGGCCAGGCAAATTTACCTTTACTTGATCAATTCCAGGGATGTTAGTTTTAACTCGTCTGTACTATGCTCTAAAATCAAAAAAATAAATAAAATAAAATTTCATATAGGACTTCCTCCCTAAAATATTTGTTTTAATACATATTTTCAGAGACAACTTTACAGAAGAATGCTTCTAAAACCTAGCTCCAGACACCTAATGATTGTAAGAGTCATTCTGCAAGAGGAAGAGCTATTTATTCTCAATATAATTGCATGTTTATCAACATAAATCTGCATTTAATTTTCTCTAGCACTCAATAGTTATTATTAGACTTAACACGGCTGCCACGATCTGCCCTCTATTCTCACCAACTATCCTAAAATGGGGAAGGGATGAATTAAAGCTGCATTAGCCAAATATGATGTAATGGAAAAGATATGCAGAGGATTCTAACATTCCTTATGAGCAACATATAATGAACCAGGAATGTATGCCTTAGATACTTGAACAAGCAAAAAGGAATATTTATAGCAAAAAAGGGTGATTTCATTTGCCAGGAAGTTCTGTGTTGGCTTTGCTATTATTGAAGAGCCGTGGGCGTGTGAAGTTCAGCCCTTTTCTGCAGTCTAACATTTCCTTAGTCAGCATTTGAGTCTCAACCACATGTTTGGGAAATTATAACCTGATCCTTTGAAAGAGCCTAGAAGGTCAGAAATGACTTACCAATACAGTAACAGAATGTCATGCATCTAATTTACTAGTCTTTGTATAAAGATCACACTTTCATCGCTATGTCCCATTCTTTTCTTTTGCCCTTTATGTTCTGCATCATCAGCCACCACTCTTCAGATTTCTCTTCACACCTCTCTATTGCAACACCTGGGCAATGGCAGATATCTCCAGATCCGACCCTTGCTTTACCTGTGTTGAGTATTATTATAAAGGACTCTCTAAGATTTCTTAGGCTCCATTACATAAAGCATCTATGTTAACTAATATCTCTAACAGAGCACTTATTGCATGACAGGTTCCCTACATGATTGGATACCAGAAACTAGCTAAAAGCAGGCTAGTCTTCTGGCCTGGAGAACCATTCCTGCTATAATTCTATACCTCTGTCCTACTTGGTATTACACACACAAGTATACTCCAATCTTTTCATAATCAAAGTTAAATAATAATCATTAAAAACAACTTACTGGGATCCTTTCTTCAATATTTAGCTCTTGTTTTTCTGGAGTTTTCAAAGGGGTTAGTTGAAAGGGGATGAAGTTATCCTCTTCGGCACCGAAGAAGTGCCTAGAAACCAGAGAAGGGCCCAAGTCCACCTGGCTGCTTCCCCCAGAACTAGCAAGAAGATTCAAACTGTCTGGGGATATATCACTGAAATGGTCCATAGTGACATGGCCAGGAGTAACACCTAGATTAGGAGATTGTCTTTGGTTTTCAAGGCCCCCACAACTCTCTTCGCCATCATCTGGAGAGTTTCCAACCTTTCTAAGTTGATCAATTTTTTCTCTAGAAATGATGAAATGTGGGTCTGAACTTTGTTCTGTATTGTTACTCTCAGCATCTTCATCACTAGACCCAGTGACAACAAGCTTGGCGGTAAACTTCTGTAACACGGAGTCCAGGGAACTATTACTGCTTTCTTTAGTTTCAGGCACTCCTAAAACAGCACTTTTTTCTTCCAGCGTTTGCATTGCCTGGGTCGAGTTTGCTGGCTGAACAACTTGCGTCAGAGAGGGGTCCCTACAGGTGACGCTCACTGAGGTGTCAGGCTGAGATCCGGTAAGCGAGCGGGTGGGCACTGCGCTTTCATTATGAAAAAGCAAATTTGCCAATGACACCGTCTCTCCAGTGGAAGCAGCAACATAATCCTTGGGATCTCCACGGCTATATCGCATTGATAAAATGTGGTTTGAAGAACTGGCAATTGCACTGTAGGCTTTCCTTCGAGGAGAACTTCCACTTGCGTCACATAAAGCCAGTGAACTGGACATCTTCTCCATCTGGCTCACATTCCAAGCCCCTACCTTCTCCATGAAGCTAAGGGATGGGAGAGATTGGATTCTTCCAGTATGGGGATATTTCAATTTTAATGGCTCAGACTGGTCATTGTTTTCTACCCAGTCACACTGGAGTGAATGGTGCTGCTCAACAGAAGAAGTAGGTGAACTAGTAGATGAGCTCCCTACAGGTTCTTCATTTAAACATGCAAGTGACACTTGAATATTTGATTTGTTCGGAATGGTTTTACTTAGTTCATCTGCCTTAAGATTTTTGCTTGCAAGTAACCCTGGTGTAGATTGATATTTTGGATGAGCCAAGTTTCCAGAGAACGAGCCATCACCTACAAGGAGGTTAAATGAAGGAGAAATACCTGTAATTTTATGTCCCCTTTCTATAGAAAGATCTGATATGGTTAATTCAGTCCTGCTTCCTCCAGGTTCTACTTCTACTGATGCACTCTCCTTCTCACCGCCTGGAGATGGAGCTTTCACAGTGGTAATATCTAGTTGTTTAGATGCACAGTCGCTGGTAGCTGACACAGTAGGGATAAATTCTTCCTTCTCCAACATCATTGCAGAACCTGGTTGTTTCTGGTGAGGTACAAAAGCTCCCTGGAGTTCCTTTAACTTCAGGCTTCCTGATTCATTCAAATCCACACCAGGTTCCCTTGACAGCCTGGATGTTTCAGAATTCTTTGCCGAAAATATATCTTGTTTTTCCAAATTTTTGTGATTGTCTTTTCTTAAATCATCGGGTAACGTATTAGAGGAGCCAAGCTCAGGAACTTTCCTTTCCTTTTCCAGCTTCTCTGTCTGTCTTACCCACCCTTCTGACTCACTCTCTGCCATTTTTACCTTTTCCGTTTGCATCGCTATTTCGCATTTTTCCGAGGTCTGCAACAACTCAGTTTTACAAGAGTTTTCTGAAGATGAGGAGAACTCCTCATGTCTCGATAACCTTTCTTCTTTCTCTGAAAGCTCCAGAACAAAAGCTGGTACATTACTGATGAGAGAGAAACCTTCATCTTTCACAGAAGAATTATAGGGCAGCATTGCAGGAGAAACTTCAGTCTGCTTCAGTTCATGTGCCCTGGTTAGTGTTTTACTTGAGGGTGAGTGTGCTATACTGTCACCTGTTTGACGGACCGATTCCTTCTCACTAATATCACTTTTACAGTCTTCATTTGTCTTCTTGTCCACAGGTAGTGGTCCAGAAAAAGAAATCTGATGAGACAAATTACCACCAAGACTGACATCCCCAGGATCTGCACTTCTGTACAGAAGAGGATACTGAGACAAAGTAAGGCAGTCGCTGGGAGCATCAGAAGGTATTTCTGGGTCTGTCAGCCATAGAGCTTCATGGGTCTGCAAAGGCTTCGAATGTACCTCAGAAGCACTAGAAACATCAGGAATTCCTCTAGAAAAGGCAAGAAAAGTAAGTGAACTTCCAAAGATATTTTGATTTTAACCACCATGTTTACTGCCTAAATAGAAAACACAAAAAAAAAAACTTTACCCAGACAAACTACTATGGTGTAAAATGTATAAATATACCCTGTAAGTAGGCCAAAAATATTTAAAGTCTTTAAATGAAGACCAAAGAACATCAAAAAGTACTCCTATTCTATAAAATAAAGGTCTGAAACGAATACTTATTTCTACTTAGTATGTTAATTTTTTTTAAAACAATTCAATTCAGGATTGAAGCATTTTTAATTCAGATATTTATTAGTTAAATAAATGCAAAAGAGGCAATATGCAAAGAAAATACAGAAGTTCCGTACACGCACACATATAAAAGTAGATGTGTTTGGTTTTTCTTCAAAATCACCCATGCCATAGTGTATCTGCTATTTGCTTAAAAGTCACAAAACAAACCAGGTCTCAGTTGAAGACAAAAGTTCAACGAATATATTCCTACACGCTTCCATTTTTTTGTTGTTGTGACTTTTTAAATTATCGTCTGATTTTATTTTGATGATCATTCCATATAATATTACTTGACAATAAGGGGCAGAGAATTTCTTGCCTCCTTTGCACAAGGAAGGAAGGTATGGACAAATATGTTTAGTGAAGTAGCAGTTTATGCATTTGTATTTTCCACTATATAATAGATAGTAGTCTATATTCTGTATATATAGAACGTATTTTTATATGCATGTATAGGAGGGTGGAGTTCCCCATCTTCCTTTTTCTTCAGCTATAAATGACATTCAGAAGAATGTTTTCCCTTGAACAGAATGTCTGTTTTCCCTTGTTCAAATCCTTTTGAAGGTAAAATAAAATGACTAGCAGAACTCTGACAAAGCCTTCACTTTAAAAAATAATACAACTTTATGCTATTTTTGTATATTCATAAATTATTTAAATAATCAGAGTTTAAAAAAAGTCAATCAGGAAGGAAGTGGAAGTTATGTCATGACATAGGCAATTTTATCCTACCTTAAAGGAATAAAATCCACTTCAGATTGCTGGAAAAGGGTATCGCCTAAAATTTTTTGACCTTGTGTTGAGTATGTCATCAGCAGCGGAAGACAGGGTGAGAATCGACTGTCCTGAATATCTGTTGAAATTTTTTAAAAAAAAATGAAATACAATAATACTATAATCAAAGTTTGCAATATAACCCCTCTTTAAGCCTGTCCTGCCAACTAATAAAGCCTTCAAAGCTCAAAAACATACAAAATACAGTCAAAATAACATAATGCCCACATACGAGCCCTATACAGAAGCACATTCCCCCATGGATCAAATTCAGCTTTCCTGTCAAGTATCAAATATAGTTGTGGGATTTGTTTGTTTGCTTTTTACCATCAGCCCATGCAATTTTCTAACATTCTTAAACACTGCGCTGCTTGCTGAACTGAGTTACGTGGCATATAATCTATGAAATGGCTTTTTTTTTTTTTGCCTTTTTTTTTTTTTTTTTAAACAGAATTTACTATTTACTCATTTGAAAACTCAGGAGCCCTGATAATGCTTTTTCCAAATGCCATTTTCCATAGATTTTGATTAGAGTAAGGACTGTAAAGGATTGTTCTCCATGATTTCATGGGGCAAGTAATAATAAAATTTAGTCAACATAATTACAAAATTATCAAGATCTATTTCTGCAGCAAAATTTTAATTTGTATCACATGTTTCTGTATTCTTTGATGTTTTGGGCACTTCTACCTTTTTTAATTAATTGCTTATAAACACAATTTCTTTTGTGTTATGCCATAATAAGAACAATCAAACTTGTAGCTGATCAATGTAAACAGCTAGATAGGTAGATGGAATAACAAGCTGTCTTTGATTGCTTTAAAAAAAAAAAAATCTAAAAAGTGCCTTCTCATTAAGAGCCTGATTTTCACAACCAGAGTTCTCATTTACTTAAATTATGTTTATTAGTATTCAAACTACATTCTGTATCACTTACAGAAGCACAAAATCACATCAGATAAGATGACCATGACACAAAAAAGGGGGAAAATTAAATTTACATTATCAGCTTTAACCTCAGGCTTTCTATACCCTATATTACATCACCTCATGAGTGATATCAGACCACAAGCAAAACATTTCTGATTCATTTTTAATTTGATAGTGCAAGTTAACCACGATATTTTAATTACTTTAGCACTCCATTACATAGCAAGAGCATGATTGCATGGATAGAAGCGACTACCCTCATACAATAAAGATGGCTCAAAATGTGGATGCCCCGTCATCCCATCCCATCCATGGCTACAATAATACGATTCCTACGCAGATCCAGACATTTCTTTCTATCTCAACAGCTGTCTCCACCACATGGAAAGCCTAATGTCTCCCAGAGAAAGCCAAATTTATATGGTAGCATCTGCAGTACAGATGGCACAAACATGCGATAGCAATTTAAATGGGGAGACTTTGTTTTTCTAGCAGCTTGGACCTCCTTAAACTTCTACTTTCCTCGTTACTTAGGTAAATACATTACTCTGGTCACCAGCCCATCTCCTTTTGCTCTCAATAATTATCTGTGATACAAGTATGAAAATTAAAATAATTTTTAAAAGACTAGGAAAACAGAAGGTTCACATGTTTAAGAAAAAGGTATGAATGGCTCCTTTAGAGCAATTTGACAAGAGGAGACGTTCAGAAGATACTTACATGTAGACTGGTACACATTCGTGCAAAGCACGATGAAAAAAGTCACAGCACAGGGAGAACCTCAGAAAAAAGTGGAAGAAGGAAAAGGCAAGAACTCAACACTTCGAGCATAAGCCCATAGGGAGCAAGATCCAGGGAAAAAAGCAGCCAGGTCAGGGATGCCTCACCAGTAGTAGGGTCTCAGCATGCCAACCAAGACTGGTCTAATATCCTACACCCATTCGTACTTGCATTATTTTAAGCACAATTTGAATCTTGATGTAAAAATCAAAAACAAAACGGTGATGAAATTCACCACCATCTTCAACTTTATTTAAAACTTATCTTAAGCAAGAGTTTGCTTTTGGCAGCCGACACTGGTTCAGAACTACTTTGAATTTCTTATTCCCAACCAATAACTGGAAGTGGACATCATTATCTACAACATATTTAGTCAAATATTTGTTTACTGTATATTTCTTCATTTCTATTCAATATGCTTAAAAATGATGAAACGGTAGATTAATCATAGCTAACTTGGAAATAGAACTCCACTGAAGATAGAGAGATATAAATTTTAAGAAACTTTAAGCAGGTTAGAAAACTAATATTCTTTTAGCTGTTAGAGGCACTTTTTTTTTTCTCCATAACTTGCTTTATTTTTAGAACTAAAAATACTAGTGAACAAATGAAATAATAATTGCAGTAATTGAATTAAACTTGTCATTTCATACCATGATATACTTCATGTTTTCAGAACTGGTGTCTCATTTTTATCCCTACTACAGAAAAGGAAAAGAATCTTCCTGACTTTCAGATTAATTTCTTAACTTTGAGTGAAACTGTGCTTCCAAGTCAAATTGAGAATCAGGAATGATTAAGATTTGCATGCACTAACTTTATATGTGAAGAAACAGAAAAAGACTATGAGGGAGAAAAGAAAAAATAATTGAAAAAAGTCTGTTAAAAATAAATTGTGACAAATAGTTTTATTTAAATACATATTCACACACATATAAACATGGATGTACATGAATTCCAGCATACCTGGGACAGAGTATGCTGTCTTATCCAAACACAGTCAAGGAGCATCTGGGAAGGCAACTATTCAGGTGGGGACCTGGGGTCTTGACAAAGAAACTACTGATATGAGCCCAGGGCAACATTGTATTAAAATTATTTTTCCACCCTGAAGTTTATGCATGCTCATACTACAGAGACGACGCTCTCGCCTGTATCAACACAAAACATCAGTGCAAGCAGCTTTCAGCAAAAGCTGCAAGGCAGTTGAGCTCAATCATTAGTTTCCTCCAACATTATTTCAAGTGCACACATTTTGCTTTGATTCTTGCCCCTCTGCAGCAGCCTACAGAGAAAGCCTCTAACAGCATCCTTAAGGAGATCAATAAGCAGCACTTAACAGGTGTTCCAGGGCTACAGAACTCATTTTGTTATAAAATACAACCTCACCAATCTTAAAAAGTTCTTCCTGCTCCAGCTTTTTATGGAAGGTTTTCTAATCTTACGCTACACAATCTGAAATGTTTTCGGTAACTTATTTTCTTCAGAGCTCATCACTATCATAGTCAGACTGCTCATGGTGATTTAGGGGCTCGTTACGCTCAGACAGAGCCCATGTTTCGCAGGCAGAGAAGCAGGTGCTCGATGCTTAAAGCAGCAAGTGACGTCAGTGCCACGCTCTGGAAGCATCTCCTGTCAAAACAGCGATTCTTCCCGCTGTCACTCTGAAGGTCAAACACTTCCTCACCACTGAATTTCCTGAGCAGGCAAAGCTGGGCTCACTACTTCATCTCGCAGCCTGCGATAACTCTGAATGCCAGAGTCAAACTGCCATTTGCGGGAGAGAAGCAGGGAGAGGAAGGGGGAGGCAAAACAAAAACAAAACCTTCCGGCATTGTCAATCTGCTCCACAATGTAGCAACTTCTGTACAACTGTCATTGTGATTCTTTTATTTTTTTCTTCCTCCAAAATGACGCTGAAAATACTTTTGGAGAAGAAAAATGAATAATTAGGATTATAGCTTATGTTCCTTCCTTCCTGCTCACGTTCCTCCCAAGTTTGGGGAATTAAACTCATATGCAAAAGAAACGTTGCTGCTGACACTTTCCAGAGAGCAACAAGTAAAATATTGGAGTATAAAATATTCCTAGATCTTTAAGTATCACATTAAAAAAGCTTCTCTTTTCTCATTATTTACAGCTATATTTAAAAATAAATGCTGAAAAAAATCACCATTTTTCTTGATGAAATATTTTCAGCTGTGCAAGTCATATTGATGATGCTCAAAACACTAGAAAGCATACTAAAAAAATAAAAATATAGTACCCTTGGATATGATCAACCCAAACTATTCTGTGATTCTGCTAATAACTGATTTTAAACTGAAATTCATACCTGGCAAAATTTTATTTACTCAATATTGACCTGCTCTGCTCAGGGGGCAGCTCACTGTGATGCACACACAGGTTTTAGTAGTGAAACTGCCTGGAGATCCAAATGTCAGCTAGCTAGGGGTGTTTGTTACTTTGTAAGAGAGAAAACTTATTCAAAAAGAAAAAGAACACTCAGAAATAACTCCAAATTAACTCAGCAGCGTCAGCCTTTCTGCTTTACTTACCATGCTGGAGTAGCACCTCACTTAACCTTGATTCCGTGATGTTTAAAGAAAGCAGGGGAGTATCAAGGCACTAAGGGACAGGGCTAAGCAGTCAGTCTAAGACTGACATATGAATTGTGACTTGGCAAAAGTCTAACTCCAGGACTTGCAATAAATTAGCTAGTTTCTAAGAAACCAAACAAAATGCTGGTCTTTCCCTCTATGCTTTTGTATCACACATAGGATTTTAAAGCTTTTAAGCTGGCTTTGACAGTGGTAATCAGCATATCTACCCCCAGATTTTAAATCAACAAATAATACCTCTCTTTCTGTCTTGAGTTTCCTTACAGAAATCCAGGTATATTCACTACCATAAAGTTAACAGACGACTCTCCCCACAACAGTCAGTCAAGGTTGAGCAACTAAAACAAGAAATTCAAGCAGAGAAAGGCATTTCTTGGACCTGGTCTTGAAAGTTTATCTGGGTGGCCCAAAAACTGATTCAGACTTTGAAGAAAGCATTACGGGAGCAGCAAGGAACAGCTGCAGTTTGTGGTGCAAGAGCTACACTGGAAGCATCTGGAGTATTGTGTCCAGTTCTGGACTCCACAGTACAAGAGGGATGTGGAGCTACTGGAGAGAGTCCAGGACAGGGCTAAGAGGATGATCAGGGGCCTGGAACATCTGCCCTATGAGGAGAGGCTGAGGGAGCTGGGCCTGTTCAGCCTGGAGAAGAGAAGGCTGAGAGGGGATCTGATCAGTGTCTATAAGTACCTCAAGGGAGGCAGTGAGGAGGATGGTGCTGGTCTCTCTTCACTGGTGGCCACCCACAGAACTAGAGGTAATGGCCACAAACTGAAACACCAAAAGTTCCACAAGAACTTAAGGAAAAAATTCTTAGCAGTGAGGGTGACAGAGCACTGGAACAGGCTGCCCAGAGAGGTTGTGAAGTCTCCTTCTCTGGAGATCTTCAAAATCAGTTTGGACGCAGTCCTGTGCCACGTGCTCTAGGTGACCCTGCGTGTGCAGGGGGGTTGGACTAGATGACCTCTAGAGGTCCCTTCCAACCTTAAGCATTCTATGATTCTATGAAGGCATCAAGGCTTGGGATCTGGAGGGATTCAGTATGAGAATCTCTGGATCCGGACTCACCGGACTGCCTCTCTCCCATTATTTGCCTCTGCGCAAGGGATGGATCCAAGTATTACCAAAATTCTCTCAGAAACTGGTAAGAAGGAGCATGGAGAACATATTGTAATCAGAGCTGAGCTCATAAAACCTGGAGAGTTGCAGCTTATGATTATCAAGCCACTGCCAAGGTACTTACAGTTGCATCCATTTAAACAGCTTGTTCAACTTAACAGAGAGAGGGATTTGCACACAAGAAATATCACACAAGGAAACCCTGGCATTCTGAACTGCAAACTGAACTTGCACTTCACTAAATGTGACATAGGTTTTGTTTAAAATATCACAAGGAATCATGTTAATCACCTATAATTATTTGTTTGTTCATGGAAAAAAGCTAGCCCTCTGACATATCGAGCAGTCAGAAAGATGAGGGCAACCCTAGAAGCAGCTTTACTCAGCAGTTTCTCTTAAATTTTGGAAAAGTGAGTCACAAATATCATAACCTAATGGCTGGGATAATGCTTTATTTTGTGGAGTGATCCTCTAAGAGATAGCAACGCAAAGGCTTAGTAATAGCTTCCTTAAATTCAAGGATGTGTTTCCAAAAATGTGTTTCTAAGGAAGAATATGGGACTATATGCATAATAAGAATTGAGGAAGAATGTCATAAAAGTACACAGAAAGGAAAGAAAAATGTTTGAAAGAGAGGAACTAAGTGCTATAAGTATGTAAGTAGTTAAGAGATTACAGTGCGTTAAGGTGCAAGTAGATGAAGCATGAAAATTAAAGTTTGAGCAATGAAAATAAAATTACTAATTCATTACAACATAAATTACTAATTATTAATAATTAATAAAATTACCTTTGAAAGTCAAAGTGAAAGGTGGTTGTGCATGATTGAATTTGATGTCAAAACTAGAATTTAAGAGTAGAAAAAAAACACAGAAACTTGCAGCTAAACCCAACAGCTGCTAATTTAGGCTAATGGTTAGAACCAAGAGAAACAAGCAAGCCTGGGGGTCTGGTGAACAGCTGTTTAACATCCTAACTTGGATGAATATAAAAAAGCAGAAATGTAACAAAGTAAAATAATGCTAATAAAGTAAGGCAAATGAGGAAAATGTTCTAGCTTGGATAGTAAAAATGGTCCTAACTGCAGTCTTTGCCAATTTTGTCTTCCATGGGTAGCACAGGAGAAAAAAACAAATGATTTCAACTGTATGAATATTGTTAGCTAAAGTTTGTTGAGCAGCTCTGCGTTAGCAGTTTTGGGTTTTACAAAAAGAGAAAGACATCACACTGAATAGATCAATTGCCATGGCTGAAGATTGAAGTTAAAAGAAGTAAAATACGGACAAATAAAGGTAATAAAAGATGAATCTCATAAAAGGTTTGGTTTCATCTCCAAGCAAAGCCTCTTTCTCTTGTCAGGGATAAATGCTTCCCATTGTTGACGGCCACCATGAAGATAAGTGCAAATGTTTCCAACCACCTTGAGGATTGTTAGAAATTATCACAATAAATTAGTTTATACTCTTTGTGCCTTATGAAGTTAAGAATAATACTATGTTATTAAGAAAACTTTTCTGTTTCAGTGAGATACTTTTTAGCTCCTTTATAGTGTAAGTGTTAAATGTGAAAAAAGTATAAATCTACTAACAGAATAGTACACACTATAAATGGTCTATAGCCACAAAAACACCTATTATCTGAACAGGCCTAAAGACAAAGACAAAGGATAAAGAGAGGTGTCCAGCCTGATTTGAATTCCAGGCATGGAAATCATGTCATTAAGGAGAAATTAAAACCAGGATATTGTATGTGAAAAGTAAATGCACAACAAATGCCCAATCCCCACTAGCATTACTGAAAATAATCCAGTCATTCTGGATACCTAATATGATCCTTGATGCATTAGTAATGATGTATTAATAAAGATTAAAATGTGCTGTGAAAAATTGAGTTAACAAATGTGTTGTCCTACAAGGGTATGGATGGCCTGAAAGAGTCTCATACACACAGTACTGCAAATAGGTGTATGTGTGTTTTTCACCTGCATCCCGCTTTTTGGAATCATGTTAGAAAGCTGAACACCGTGTGTAAAAGATTCATCATGACCCTCATGTAGATAAAACATATGCAGGGTCCATTCATGTAACACATCAGCTATAATCAGAATTATGTAATATGGAAGAACTCTGGGATTAGAAAAAAAATCATAGAGAATCACAAGGAATTGGACAAGAAATAAAAGTATAAGGAAACATCAAGCCAGGAAACTTCAAATTAAGTCAGAAAAACAACAGCCATTATGATGAAGTCTTGCAGAAACCCTAACTATCCACCACCATCACATTATTTTTAAATAAATGCACTTGCCGCCACAGCAGTAACCCAGTTAGCTTTAGCACCCTGCTGTCACTTTATTTGCTTTGCAAACAGTACTGCTAATAGTAATGCTCATAATAGAGCAAAGCACTGCACGGAGCTTTGCACACCTTAGCACTACGATTAACAGTCCTGAACACCTCATACTCACTGAGAAAGCAGGGGGAGGCCCAAATGCTACTCACATTGTGTTTTAGTGCACTGATTTCCTAAATAAGCAAAGCTATGTAGATGAAGGGATTTGCTCCAGGCTTGCAGTAAAGCAGTACTTGTATCTAAAATCCCTCAGGTTTTCTCTTTTCTGCAACGGAATACATACATGGCTAACTAAAGAGCAGTAACATTTATAAAATGCTTTTGCAGAGGGCTGTGGAAAACTTTGTCCATCAGGGAAATATTTTAAGTAGTAAAGAAATGTAGAAGTACAAAATAGTTTGAATACATCAGAAAGGGGTGGCAAACATGCACTTCCTCTTAACAGTTTTTCTTGCTATCATAAATAAAGTGTGCTTTACTATTTTGAAATTAGCTAAGAATGACTCATGACCAAATTAAAGCAAGTTTTAAGCTCAAAAAGAATTATCAGGTCATCTTAAAAGATCTTAAGCATTTTTATTGTCACTCAAGTTTACTGTTAATTCTAAAGACAAACAAGGCTACAATTTTACTTCAGATGAAATATAATTAGTCTTCCTATTAAAACTAGGAAGGTTATACAAGCTCCCTGCTTAATTTTGAAGATCCTCTTGGACAATAACATATGTTCAACGTACTTTGTAAACACCACCTGCAGTAATATTAAGTCAAATACAGGCTGAGGAGTACTTTAAAAGCAAACTTGTAATTGCTTAGTAGGTAACAAAAAGCAGCTTTGAACATACCTAGAAGCGAGCCGTGCGCTGCATTCCCAGGGCACTGTCTTGTGGAGGCTTCTGCCGAAGTCAACACTCCCTCCTCCATCGTAGGGAACTCCGTCAGGTCGTTCCTATCCCAAGTCAGGCCAAGCTTCGACTCCGAAGCAGCCGTTACGCGGCTGACATCCACTTCTGCTGGAAGGTGATACCATGGCTCCATTCCCTAAAAGCAGGTGGGGAGAAAAACGCTACCAAATGTTAATAAATCAGATGTTGTGATGAAAAACATCAAACATGAAACAAATTTCTTGTGTCAGGTGAATACCTCTCTAATACATCTAGCTTTCATCTCTAACATACTAATTAAGTGCCACCATCACATTAAGTTCTGAAAACTAAAGGTAGCAACAAAAGCACACAAATAAAAAGGCACATTAAAAGTGGGTCTTATTTAGCTATCTGTTTTGATTATGACTCAGCAATATTATGGAATTAAGTAGTCTTTTCTTTACCTTACCACATTATCAAAAGCTCTTAAATAAACCTTTTGGTGAAAAAACACCCCTGGAGCATCAGAGTCTCAACATGATATCCTAACTCCACAACTAAGAATTACAGCATAAATCTGTTGCCATTTAAACAAAAAGTCATCATTTCTTTTTTTCAAAAGAAAAAATACCTCACCAATGAGGTACAATAATCATTGCCTTTAAAAGCAAATGAAATGTTGAAGATTCGACATTAACATGATACAGGGTTTTCTGTATTCTCAGAGTTAGTTTCTCTGAGTCACAGGAGAGCAGAAGTGTTTGCAAGAGGCTGCTGCTTCTTCCAGCCATTGCTGAAATGAAGGCTCTGAAGGAAGAAAGAAGCACAGGAGGCAGCAAGTCCCAGAAAGCTACCCAGAGGCACAAGTCTTTCAGCCCCATTCAGCCTCCCTAGCATATTTGGCTACTGTTCCCCCACCCAATATAACCCTACTAGAAAGCTTTGGGGTTGACATTCCAAAAACAATAGATTTTCTATAGCACAACTTCTACAACAAACCAGTTTTAAAATATCTGGAGGGGGTGAAATAGGCAGGATCTTAAGCATCAGCAAAAGCTAAGTTATATTTTTGAAGAGAAAAAGACTAAAATTATTATTAAAAGTGCACTTTCTGTACTTTTTTTAATCTAACAAGAGTATGGTCCGCAAGAGAACTGAAGTCCACAGTCAGTTCTTACTATTTCCTAAAGCCTCATCACTTATTCAGCTCACTGGCCTTCGGTCGCTCATCTGAAACTCAATTCCATTTCCAAGACATCCTACTAGAGCAGAGGGCTTTTCCAAACTCGAACAAAATATCATACAAACAAGGCATCTGATGAGCAGAATTGCTTCAGCAAGATGCTGAGTCAGAGTTCCTGGCACTGCTTAATGAAGGTGGTTCGCCCTGTACAAGTGGGGATTAACACATGCAGCATTTTCTGATTTGCCTTTAAAAAAGGTTTCCAGTTGTACAAATTCTGAATTCACCCAGACAATGACTAAGGTTTTTAACCAGCTCTTGGTATTTTTTTAAAGACTTTCAGTCCATATTTAAACAGAAAGCAGCAACTCTATTTCAAATAATTCATTACAGAATTTGCACTGGGATTAATGGTAAAGTAATTAAAATGGATAAATTTTAATTATGGACAAGGCACAAGCTAGTCTTCAATGCTGCAAATTAAGAATATCCATCACTGATAATGCACTGCACCATTACTATGAGCATATATAATTTACAATTACAGATATGTTAGTATAAAGGGAAAAAAAAGTCCAAGAGACTCAGTAAGAGGAAAATAGTATTCCTATTTCACAGTCACAAGATCTCCTACCTTTTGAAACACAGATAAGGTATTAAAAAGAACTTTTCAAACCAGGATCTTGCTGTATTAATTGCATTTATCTAAGATTCTTATAACCATTAGGAAATTAATTTCTGATCTTTTCAAAGATGTATGGTTTATACCGTTTCTTAGAATAATAAACTATCTTGCAGCACAGCCCTTTCACAGAACTAGTATGACTATCATATATGATTAAGGAAAATTATATTCATATCATGAAATACCCTTCATTAAAGCTAAGGACTGAAAGTAGCCAGGTTTCACACGAATAAAAGCTCTTCTCTGCTCACATACAGATCAGATGTTTTGAGCTAGACAGATCTGACAATTTAGAGGCAGTAACAGGATCAATTAGAGTGAAGCACGAGCTGAATACAGATCAAAGACATGCTGGTGCAAAGGTAACAACATGCTAGAATATACGTTTAAGTTTAGAACCAGAAGGTAGAACAAAATTCACTCCAATCTCCTCAGGCCAGGCAAGTCCTCAGCTTAACTACTAGGTGCTCATTTTTGAATTACACATGCCAAAAATATGTTAAACTTGGAGCAAGAATAGACTAGGTAACTTGTCAGAGTCCATAAAAGACCTATATTTCTGCAGTATCAATATACAGAAATACAAAACTCATCTGTGGGGACCTATATTAAGCAGGATAAAGCATTTGGTCTTATTTTAACCCACATAATTAAGCTTCGAGCACAAAGCAACAGACCTGTACTGCTCAGCACTCGCAAGCAAAAGCAAAGCACAGCAGAAATACCTCATTCCTGGCAGACTTCTGACGGATTGTTTCTCCCAGGGAGACACCGCTGGCGACCGACACCTGGGTGCCACTGCTGCTCTGGCTTAGGAACTCCTCGATCCAGCTCGAATGTGGCGGAGTTGTAGAAATAGGCTGCAATGGCCAAACAAGGCAAGCTGATAATACAGAAATATATCTGCAAGGCTGAAACATCCAGAGGCTTTTAGGTAAGGGACAACACAGTATACATAATACTCACACATGCCCAATAGCTAAAATTAGGCCTCTACTTCAATATTCCTCAGTGATGACCTATATCCCACCCACTATACACATTTGATTAAAAGAGGTAGATTCATTTGTTATTTTATATCACAAAATAACAGTAATGATCATTTTATATGCATTAGTAAATCACACTTTGAGGGCCAAAAATTTATTTCTCATTCCTTGCCTCCTTCCATCCTATTTACATGGGGCACTGAGCAAGTTGCAGAACACAAACCAAAAAGACTCACCTTCCTCCACAATATCACTATCTCGCATTTGTCCTGCTGTTACAGCTGTTGACATTTTTTTAATAGTCAGTTATTTTTAATTACTTGTTAATATTTAAGTTTCAAAACAAATAAACTATATCAATGTTGCAAAAACAGCATAAAAAGACAACCCACTGAAACATCTTCAAGCAACTAAAAGTTAATTTCTACATTATAATTTAGCAATATCTGACACACTTTTAGGGTAAGAATTCAAGGTAAATTGGATGTGTGCCTAGAAAAGCAGCTGTAACATCTATTCCCCCATGAGGTACCAGAGAAGCATTTCTACATTCAGAAGGAAATTTCTCTTCCATATATCCCACACCTGAGGTCACAGCAACTGCTACAGTCTTCTTCAAACAAGCAAGACGGCCAGGCCCAAAATTAACACATGCAAGTGCAAAAATAGGCACTTTGAAATATCAGGTTTCAGAGAAAACAAACATGCTCTAGGCTGTAAAGCTCAAAAACAAGAACAAAATAATGAAAGAAGGCAAAAAAAACAAGCTAAAGCTTTCCAGGCACAGAAAGGTGTAATGGTAGTCAGCAGCAGCACTGGAGGGAGTCAGCTAATATTAATGCTACAATTTCACAAAAAGCTTCAACCAGAAAACAGGCCAAACTCCTCCCCACATCGTTATCGCCCTCCTCCCTTCATTCATCATCTTCCTCAAGCCAGCTCCTGTTCTAACACAGTAAGAACCGAAAAAGCCCAACTGTCTCTGGCATTAGTGATGACACCAGCAAAAGGTGGGTCTGGAGACCAGACGGAGGCGGCACAAGGCAGGGAGCAGAGGAAGCTCCGCATCCCTCACACCTCCAGTCGCTGCTCTCCGCGCTGCCGGCTGCCATAGGAATCACAACGGGTCTTAATGTGCGCAAGCCATGTGCGAGGAGCGGAGGAGTCAGAGACCTGTTGCTTCTTATCAGCCTCCCCAAAACCTACATGAATAATAATACTGTTGGGTGCATGCCTTAACTTAAGAAGTCCTGCAGTGATAACTGTTTTCTTTTTATGGTTATTTCTGATAAACCAGAGTGATTTCCAGCTCATCTAGTCTATTCTACTCGGCAGCACAGATCGACACTGACTGAACGAGCAGCGTGCAAGAGGAAAACCAAACTGCAAGAGCCTTTCTGGAGACATTGACCACACTCTAGGATAGAGCAAACACAAATGCAGTTACAAAGTCCAGAACATAGATTTGCTTCAATGTAAAAATAAGCATGTCAAATTCATGATGTGGGATTTTTTGCTTTAGAAATGAATATTACTACAGAAACAGCTAAATTGACACCCAAGTTCCATTTCATTTTTCTTATGCTGTATACAGATGATAAGGAGGTGAATAAAACCTTGAATTTTTATTTCATGTGTTTATTATTTATATGACTTTTAGCATGTATTAGAATTTGAGTGAACTGAATCTTGACTGCTTATGTAGTCTCAGTTGAATGTGATTTTTTTTAATCACACAAAACACATAACTTTCAAAATCATCCATAAAAATAATGTTATCATATACAAATCTTTACTTTACTTATATGGTAAGAAGCTATTAAATTTTGCCACAAAGACAGCAGGTTTATGAAGATCATAGAGAAGCTATGGGAAAAACCTTCCAATTTAAAGTCATTTGGAGAAGATATATCTCAAAGAAACACCCAAACATCATCCAATGGCTAGTTTGGGACCTACATACTGAGAGTTTGGGCCTTCCATCTAATTTCCAGTTATTAGACAGTCATTACGTAAAAGCTTCCAGCAAGTGACATTTTTCCATCCTTACCAAGTCAAGGGGCATGCAATGCTGAAGGTAAAGTAAACTTTACTTGCCTTTAAAGAGCATAGGCTCACGGAAATGCCAAAATCCATTGGCAAAATGGCCATGGCCCCTGGTTAGCATTAACCCCTATTCTGCCTCTGAAGAAAGGGTAACATTCAACTCCCCTCTAAACTGTGGCTCACTTCACTTTTAAGATGGAGGATACTCTTTAGAACTGCCTCACTTTTTCATCCCCTAAATGGCTCCTTTAAAGTAAAAAAGCCAGCGGCTCAAATGCCTGGTTTCAAGCAAGGCAAGTAATCGGGACCGCATCTCCGCCCTTTTCTCAGTGCTGCTAAAAGCCCAGCTCTGCGCACTAAGCTACAAATTTTAGCTCTTGGACGAACAACAATTGTCAAAATTTCAGCACAGTTTGCCATCCTCAACTCTTCCACAAAATAGTACCACCGAAAAAAAAACATGACGTAGCTTTCCTTTGCTTCTGAACAAGCGTGGGCGTGCAACACGGGGCTGTCTCTGAATATAGCCATTCCCAAGTTGTTGACTGGAGCCAGTTTAACAGCACATTACTTGCAGAAGGCTTAAAGTGTCATTTTGAAGACCTACACATTGCTACCTACTGCTTTGGTACAGAACAGTGTTCTAAAGAAAATCGTTCTGAATGGCAAGAACATCTTTAAGTTTAAACAAACCACAGAGCTCAACAAAAGTTATTACCGCCAAGCGGGATTTGCTTTGCACATCAGTATGTCTGTTTGAATGCCTGCAGTAAGAATAGAAATTGCTCGAGAGCATCATGGTGCTGCACGTGAAGATGCCCATTAAAAGATCATTCAACATCTCTAACATGAGAAATAAATCAGGCCAAGAAGTAGAAACACATACTAACCCTAAACCTCAACTCTCAGAATATCTGTGACCATTTGTAACCCATACACAGAAAACTAAGATTCAGACAGGCAAAAACAACTAAATGAATGCAGTGTTTGCAACCTTCGGCGCATACTGGCGCATAACAACCACGGTTTCCTTTGAGTCCAGATGCAGAAATACCAAGGAACTTGTTGTGATTAATAATCTCTCGCTGTCCCCTGGAGGTGGAGAGGGAGGAGCAGCTGCTCTGCACTCCTCCAAATTAATTCCCACCACAAAATCAGTCTATTTGGGCTTGGCATAGAGGCTAAAGGTAACCACACTAGTCTGCATGAATACATATCCATTCGCTTCTGCATTCCCCTAGTTCTTGTTGTTCATACTAATCAAGTCATTAAAAGATACAGCACAGAAGTATATGTGACAATACCTCTGAATGCAAAACACTCCTGCAGCTATTGGCAATTTAATTAAGGTCTTTTATTTAAAATCTGGTTTGACAATATATATCTTCAGCAAAGGGCAATTTTATTAATCCAGCTGGAAATTAATAGTGTTTGGTAAGGGACCCATACTGTCCTTAGGAAACTAATTTCCAAAAAAATAGGCATTGATATTATTTAGATATGTTAAGCATAGCTAATTAAGTAGATATTCTAGAGGATATTACAATAGATGAGTAATGACAGCATTAAAGACGCACACAGTGAACAAAAGATTAAACAACTGAGCTGTGCATGTTATTCTTCATTCTCCTCTTCAAAATGACCTTCCTTAGCCTTTGGTAAGCAATTCCTCTCCAAATTATATTATTCATAGACCTACTAGCCACTGAAATAAAATCCTTCTTTAAAAAAAAATATTAATTGTTGCACTGCAGACTTCCCTCACCATACCCACAGACAGGCAAAAAGCAGCCATTTTTAAATGACACGAATCCTGCTGCTTCACATCTCTCTCTACCTCATTCTGTATTAAATAAAGGTTAAAAAAATATATTCTATAGCAATTGAAGTCACGAAGATTATTCTTTATACAGATAATTTAACTCTTGGGACAAATGTGGATAAAAAGGCTACTGAAGAACAGACCACAACTGAGCTCCCACTTTATGGAAAATTCTTTCCACAAAGCTCCCTCCTCCCCAAAATGACTTTAGCACCTGCAGTTTTCCAAATATGTTTATTTTATATCAGAATTTGGACCAGTCTTATTTGGGGAAAAAAAATCAGACATGTATCATGTATCCCACCATCCCAGTTCCAGAAAAGCTCACCTAGCAAATGCTCAGCAAAATCTACCACTTCAGAACTGACATTTAAATACCTTAAATACTGTCCACCACCGCAAGAACCTCGTTCATTTTAATCAAGAGTTATCAGGGGTCTTCTATTGAAAGTTATAGTAATAGATTTCATAAAATCTCCCTCCTCAAATAGGAAATATCACTGGCTGAAGTCAATTTACTTTTCTGCACAAGTAGGAATTTCCTGGTAGCAGGACATTCTGTCTCATTACTTTGTTTTTAATCCTTGTACCAAACAGCAATACTCAATCAGCCGCACAGTGAAGCAGATCTGCCACATATTAGCACTGTGTGTGCCAGCAGTTATAAATAAAAATACATTATGATTTACTAAATTAGTATAATCATCTCCAAGGGCTTGGGCAAGTTTAAGCTCAAATGAAGAAAATTTTAAAAGGCTTTTACTCATGAAATTCAGCAAGTCAAATGGTAGCTTTCACTGTTAACTATATAATGAGAAGAAAAGATGAGGAAATAGAGCTGCACAGCTGTGATTATACCTACCATGTAAAGTTAATGGTCCTGTGGTGGGGAGTAATAGCCTCAGTTAAGAATGCCAAGCAGAAGTTATTTTGTGCAAAGAAATGTGGTAGTAGGAAAGTTTGAATACACACACTCATCTCTCCAGACTTTATTCTGACCCACAGATCACTGAAAATACTCTAGTAGAAACACTGTAAGAATTCTGGTTGAAATACTCAACAGCACAACACAACAGCCAACACAGGAAAAACAAATAACTAAAAAGATAGAGGAAAGAACTCCCTAGATGAGGAAAAAACTGATCTGCCCAAAGCATCAGAAATACTATAATTTCTCTCAAACACTGTATTTCATGTCTGTAGTAAACATACACAGTGGTGCATTCAACACAGGAATGATACACGTTCCCAACCTCCAAGATAAATTGTTCTGTTGTGATGTTGTCCTTTTTCCCCCACATACACACAATGAATCGGAGAACAACCTCGCCCTCCCTTTTAACAGTCTTTTGTGTATTGTATGTATCTTTCCTTCTTCTTCAAAATAGTATCCTCCTTCATAAACTGGAACATAGAATATGTTCAATAAGGCAGCATCTAAGTCTCCTAACAGTCCAAGGGGGAGCAGAGCAAGTTGTCAGCAAGCGGGAGACGTTCCTTGTTAATTTATGAACCCCAAAACTGGCGAAACTAGTTGTGGCGCAGATTAATCACCGCAAACTTATCTTCCTTAGACTTCACCCTGATAATTTCACAGCTTTTTTTTTTTTTATCCATTTTGTCAAGATCAGCCTCAATTTCAATACCATCTTCTGCAGCCTTTGTCAGCTTCTTCAGCTTAGCATTATCTACTAGTTTTCTCTACCCTAATTCAGTTCATTTACTTATTTTCTCCATCATCAATGAAAATACAGAGCAGAAATGAGCCAGAAAAAAAGAACTGTACCTGAAATGCCTTCTAGATCTGCTATATATTTCCTTAGTTTATTCCAGTCAGCCTATTCCCAAGTTTAAAAAGCTCACTCATGTCAAGATACAATTATACCTCCTCCCCTTTATCTTCCAGATAATTTACCCTCTCAAAGAGGATAATTAAATAGGCTTGAAATTAATTGTTCTTAAAGTCACACTGGGGTGTTTTCTTAATTTATTTCAAGTGGTTACAAATAGTTTGCCTTAAATTTTGCATTTTTTGTACTTTCATCTACTAGTAAATGATAAACTAACATGCAATAGAAGAATGCAATTAAGGAACATGTCAACAGAACTTTAAGTTTCAGACAAATGTGAAACTGACCTTCTGTCTGTATACATGATTAATATTTAAATATAGGTACATTAAAGTCTCCAACCTATAAACCCCAGGCACATCTGTCACACAGGTGGACCCAAAGCACGCATAGCCAAAATCCTATCACTGGAGGTTTCTTCATAGCTGTACAAAGTATTTAAAAAAAAATCTGTTATTTTACATTCCAGTAACTTTAAAGAGCTATAAGTGGTAATTTATCACAAGTGACAGCAGAATTGAATTTTCAAGGCTCTACCATGGCTTCCTACCCAGTCTGAAAAACCTTCCAAGCAGACAGCGAAGGTCCAAGCTCTCGTGTGACCTGTAACACCAGTGCAGTGCAAGCCTCGTGCCGCTTGGAGTCAGCAACCCACTGCTGCAGGACAACGTCTTTCCCAACTGTGGGGCCCTGCCTGGCAAATGAACATAGAAACAAGCACATGGTTTACCATAATGTTCGAGAACACAAAGTAAGAAAATGATGTCTCATTCAAATACAGGTAAAAGTTTTAAATAGAAGATGGTTTTGGCTGGAAGCCCAAAGTCCCTGCTTACAAGTTTTATTAAAATCATTATCATTTAAGTCCAGCTCCTCCTGAACTCATTGGTAAAATTTCCACTGTTTGCACATAATCCAGCCCTAAAAGACTATTTAGGAACAGGCTAATTATCATTTGGGTTTCAAAAACAAACCTAACTGATTTTCACTGATTTGGCACTATCAGGTATTATCCAGTACAGATTAAATATTTTTAAAAAAATAAGCGCTGATGTCCTAGCAGTTCCTCTTCCTTTTTCCTCACTGCACAAAATCTACAGCCAACATGAAGATTATCCACTGTGTAAATTCTGAAATGTTTACACTGCCTTTGTGCAATGCACACTGGGCCCTTTTTATAGTCACAAGGGATGAGAACCAGTGTAACAGATCTCAAATAAATCCACAGAAGATTTGCAGCAAAGTAACCTGTCAGGTCTGTTCTGGAAGTGCTTCAGAAAAAAATACAAACGTACAAATACAAACGTACAAATGCTAAAACAATATACACTGACATGGCAAAGACTGAGCATCATTCTTCTAGAGCACCATTTTGCATCTTTGAAATATTCTGAACACCAGTAGTTTCCATGGTCAAGGTTATAATATCACTGTTACTCCAACAGAAGTTTTATGTAGTGTTCTAAAAGAACAGTTGGAATAATTATCTTTTTTTCATCTGCACTAAGTTTTCCTAGTCTCTGTCTAGTTTCCTAGGGATATGGGGCATGGAAGATAAACAAAAAGCAAGCTTTCCTATTTTGTGTCCAATCAAGCCTCAATGTAGCCAACCTATGCCAATCTCAGCACCAATTAATGCTTGCAAAAGAAGCTTTATTCGTACAGTTATACAATAGCTTATGTAGGAAGGGATCTCTGGAGATCAGCCAGTTCAACCTCCTGCTCAAAGCAGACTAACTTCAAAACCAGGCTCATCCAGTCAACTTGTGACTATTCCCAAGAATGGAGATTTCATCTGTAGGGCCTGGTCAAGCACTCAACCTTTGCTTTTTGAGAAAGTAGCTTCCTTACAACCTCCCTTCTGGTAGGAAGATACTACTGCCAGCTCCCTGCCTTCAGCTTTTTTTTTCCCCCTCACCAATCAAACCCAACTCACACACCATGCTCCAACTTCCTGGCCTCCACTAGACTCACACCAATTTGTTGATGTTTCTCTTGTAGTGGCAACCCAGAACAGGACCCAGGACCCAACTGTGGCCAAGCAGAGGTATGAACGACCTCCCTCCACCTGCCAGCTTTGCTCTTATTAGCGCAGCTCAATGTATGGCTGGTCTTCACTGCTGCAAGGACGTACTGAGGACTCACATTCATCTTTGTGACCACCAGGCATTCAGGCTCCTTCCCAGACAGTCTGGCCTCAGTATTGATGCATGGGGTTGTTATCTCTGAGGCAGAAAGCCTCTTCTTCTGTCATTGTTAAACTTCATGAGATTTCTCTTGGCCCACTTCTCCAGCTTGCCAAGTTCCCTCTGATTTAGTCCCTCTGATTTAGTCCCATCCATATCATCCACTCCATCCAAACTGGCATCATCCACAAACTTGATGAGATGGCATCCAGTTCACCTCTTGGGTCTTCAGTGGTGACATTACATAGTATCAGCCCAAGCACTGACCCCTGAGGAACACCACCAGTTGAATTTTGACTGGCTGACCACTGCCCTGTCAGCCCAGCATGTGAGTCAGTTTTTCCACCATCTTATGTCCTCCTACTCAGTCCCAATCTCCCCACTGTGGTAACCAGAAAAGGAGATCATGACGACAACCTTGGGAAACTCAGATAAATGACATCCACTGATCATCAGCCAGCTCCCTCACCACCGTCCGTTATACAGAAATATATAGGACTGGACAGGGTATGTCCAGCTTACTTGAACAGTCACTATCTTGAGTGTCTTCTTGAGCCTCTTCTATCACAGGCACCACCTCTTACCCAAGCTCTGCTACTATGTACAGAGACTAGGCAAAGATTTACATGAAACTATGGTCTTCGGCACTGAAGAAGAATTAGTTTTGAATTAAGAGAAAAACATTTGAATTTGTAGTTATAAGCACATAGCAAAGTCCCAGTATTTACTAATACTACTACAATCACTTCAGCTACCTAACAATGGAGAGTCAAAGCTATCAACTTGCTTTTGAGAACCAAACTCTTCTCTACTTATTCCAAATTAAGAAAAAAAAAAAAAACGCCATAAGAATCCACCTGAGATTTCAGAACAACTTGCTTCACACATGGTAGCTAAGCCATGTTATATTCATTCTTGAGCAAAAAATTTTTAATTCCTTGTTGCCCAAATCTTAAATTCAATACAAACATAGAAATATCCCCCTCGGCACAATTATATGTAATGAGATAATCAACAACTTCTTAACTATCTGCAAAATCTGTAATTTGTATCCTACTGTCTGTCCTCCAGGTTGTATGAAAATACTCATCCTTTTATCTTTCCCAGACTAAATTACTATTAAAATAAATTACCTCTGCCAGACGTACCTTAGTTTGATGTTTAGCTTTAAAAAAGGAGAAAGAAAAACTTTTATTGATGATGGCCCTTCTGGAACATATCCATCAATTCACAGTATTATCCTAAGAATAAGGAACAAAAGCAAGAGACTACAGGATCTTATCTGTAATATTTACATGCTTAGCTAAATACACAACCAAAAACTTTCCAGGACAGGGCTTAAATCATCCTCATAATCAAACATACCATTTTCATTGATAAAAAAAAAAAAAAAAAACAGTGCAAGTAATAAACATACTGCTATAGTAGAGAATTTCTTCCAGCTGTTATAACCTGATGCCATAATCTCATATCTTTAAAACAGCATAAACTAGTGTGGTGCTAGAGCTGGAAGATGAAGTTTAGCCCACATCAGTGTGCAAAAATTTAGAATAAAAGTTGATTGCAAGATTTTTAAAGCAACTTTAGCCCTTGTTCACTGCATAACTGCACGGGCAGGGGGGAGGTATGTGCTGGAATACTTGACAAAAAACACACTGAGGTATCAACAAGTAGCCAAATCACAGCAGAACAGATCATTTCTTCTGGTAGAGACCTAGGTTTTGCTGATTCATGGAGCAGTCTTGAAACTATAGCTTTCCATGCTACACCTAACACAAATAAAGGTTTTCAGTGTTATTATCTCTCTGCCAACTGAAACTCTTGCAAGGGAATAACCTCTTGCAACAAAAATACGCAAAGGAAGTAAAGCAGCAGCTGTACTAGAGCAGACAGGAGCTCCACTTGGTCTATCTATTGACACCTGCGTCCCCTTGTCCCAGAAGGGCAGCACCAGGCTGGCAACAAGCTTGGATCAGCTCCACCTGATATTCCCAGATCTATGCTGTGGTTGCCGGAGCAGCAATTAAACCACAGTGCAAAACAAGGGCAGAGAGCGAAGCAGCGGCACTGTAAAAATCAAGAGAAGAGTGAGGCCCCAAAACAGAAAACAAACACCACGAGGATGCGAAGCCAAAGGCAATTTCACCAGTCTACAAAATCACATACAATTTAGCATCATAAAGTTAACTACAGAACTTATCTGTCTCTCTAAATCAACATGCTTTAAAACTCCACTTCTACTTAAAATACAAAAGAAAAATACATATCCATGCAGGAACCTTCCCTTCTAGTCTATGGCTACTTAGTTTTCCTGAATACTTTTCAAAGATCCTTCACCAAAAGGCTTTTGGAAACTGTATTAGACAAAGCCATCTGAATGCCCTTAGTCACATATTTGTTGGGGCTGGACATTCTTTTAACACACCATATTTATCCACTTGGCTGTTTCATTGTAGTTTTATTAATTTTCCTGGTAAAATAGTACCAGTCTGTTGGTCTTCCCAGGAATCATTTGTAAAAACTGGAATATCTACCACAGGTCATCATTTGCCTGTTGCACCTTGAGTGCCTTCAGAGGACTAGGGAGAAGCTCTCAACATGACCTGGTCCTTGCAGCTTGCTACTTCTCCTTTGTGTGGTTCTCCTCTATCTTCTTATGTACTTTCTTTTACACTTTCCCTAATAATCGAATGGGACATAGCACTTGGAAGCACCTCCAGACCCAAGTTTCCAGAACCACCTTCTCATGTACCTAGCACAAAGGTGCCTTCCCATGATTTTGGGAAAGCAAGGACTTGCACAAGTAGTCCAGTTCCTCCGCAATTCTGGGAACCATCCCCTCCCCAGCAGGCCAGGTAAGGCCAGGTGCCACAACCTATAGCCCAAGAAAGCAGCTCCCCAAAAGTCTCAACCAGGGCGGCACTCAGGACGGCACCAATACCCGAATGCGGAGATAACAGCTGTTGTTGCATGAGATGGGACACCCTGATCCAGGAATCTCCTCTTCCCGGTCTCCTACCTTCCAACACCAGCACAGCAGGGCACGTGGAGCTGCACATGGGGCACGAAGGGCTCCACAGAGCTGCTCCAACTCCCCTAGCTGCAATAGCCCAGGATGGACAGCGGTCACGCCAGGGGCACTCCACACCTCCCCAGGGCTGCAAAAGCGACAGAGGAACCAGTCCCGCTGCACAACCCCCTCCTCTGCAGGAGAAGCAGGAGGAATCACTAACTTTTTCCAGGGGGAAATCAGGTAAGTCACAGCCCCTCTTCCCATGTCCAGAGGAAGGGAGGGAAGAAAGCAGTTAAAGCCCTTCTTTCCCCAGGGCGGGACAACCGAACCAACTGTACCTTCCGCTGCCCAGGTGCTGGAGAAACGGGGAGGAATCAGCCGGAGATAGACCCTTCCTGGGGCAAAACAAGACGGAAAGGGGGACAGGCCAGTGCCGCCGACTCCCTTCCCGCGGAAGGAGACGGAGTGGCCGAGGCAAGAGGCTCAGGCTACCGCCCCCCGGCCCAAGCCGCCCCGCTGCCGGCACTCACCGGGACCCGCTCCTCCGCCTCCTCCGGCTCCATGGGCGGCCGCGCGGCCCCCACCCTCCTCGGCGGCCGCCTCAGGCCCCCGCGCCCATCCCGTCGTTAGGGACTCGCTGCCCGCCGCGCATGCGCGCCCGCCGCGCGCGCCGAGCCGTTAGGGCGCCCCCCCACCGCGCGCCACGCACGTACTGCGCATGCGCGCCGCGAGCGGCCGTTGAGGCGGGACGGGGCGAGGCGGGACGGGGCGGGGCGTCCGGGGCGGGCGGTGTTAGCAGCGGCCGTTGGAAAGGGCCGTTAGAAGCGCCTGTTAGAAGTGCCCGCATGCGGCTCGTGATAGGAACCCACGCCTCGCAGCCCCTCACGGAGGCGGGTCTCGGCTCTGCGGCCCGGCAAAGCTCGACCAAGCCACCATCCCCTCCCAAATCGGTTCAAGCCCGGTGGGCACACGGGGAGAAGATATCAGGGTGAAGGAGCTGCACCACTGGGAGGTTTCTGGGGTGGTTCCTGTGGCGAGGACTTCTGTGCTGGCCCGTTCATAAAGAAGCAATACTCCATCTTAAATAACAAGAATATAGCAAAACCTAATGGCAGGTGTTTTGAGCTTACATGGGTGTAATCAGGAGAGCCGAGATGCAGTTTCCCAGGTGTGAAATCCACTTGGATTATTTAAAGGGTGGAGTGACCAGGGAGAAGTGGTCTAGCTCGTTGGTCACCACTGACATCTTTCCCCTTAGGTTTGAGAGAGGATGGGTGCCAACTTGAGCCTGAGCATATGGGGAAGTCCAAAGGAATCCGTACAGGGTCCAGGTGAATCCATAATGATGGATTTGAATGTTGAATCCTTTACAGCGATCCTTGTAGGACTTGATGTAAGCTTCTCCTCTCTGCTGGCAGAACCATGACGCTTTTCCTGAGGAATCTGAGTTTTCTTTATTTCCCCTTCTCTAAAGCATCCGGATCAGGTGGCAGGTGAAGCCAGAGCAGCAAAAGATGCAGATCATTGATCTGATATAGTCTGGAGCTTGCTTCCCACAAGAACGCCAAGGGTCATTTAGCACGGGCTCAAAATACTTTATTTTGCAGACAGAATGTCATTTAATCTTTCATAAACTTATTGAGCTCCTTCTCAAAGCAATTAGGCTCTTCGGCTATCAATACAAGCAATATATCCTGCTGTCAGTTACAGTATAGCTCCAAACTGCCCACTTCCTTGCATATAAGACAATTAATGGTACCAATTTTCATTCTCTGCTAAGTGGAGGGAAACTGGAGCAGATTAGGAAATAAAGGAGCTTCCATAACCTTTTCTTTCTCCTGAGTTATTTATTCTCCCCATAGCAGTTTTCCACCATGTAGCCAATGTGGAGTCTCCCAAAAGGCAGTCTACGGTCTCTTCTGGCTGTGAATTGGGTGTTATTTTTCAGCACTGGATAAATCAGAGCACTAAAACATAACAAGGAAAACATTCCTTAACACAATTATAATGAAACAAAATGCTGACAAGAAAATCCATTTTTATATCCAAGCGCTTCTGCTATTAAGAATGCAATTAAATTCGCTGGTTCAGCCTATCCCAGTCCTTGTCTACGTGCATCCCCCTAATTGTCACCTAGTAATTCAAGAGCGAGGATTAAGAGCATAACAAGTGCAAGGGTGTGTGCCAAGGACAGTGGGGTGACAAAGATGAGAGGCCTCAATAAGAAATAAATACTCGTGCAAGAAGCCGAGATCCTATTCGCACTTGCACCGGGAAGCACAAGGAATAGCCTGTTTGATTTCAGAGCTGTATTTTCCTAATTACAGTGCTATAAAGGAGTGCAAAATTTGGCCCATACGCTGTAGAGCTAATAACAGTTCCAAATGTCATCTGTGAGAAAGCTTGCCGTTTGCTTTTTCTCCACTGCAAGTGACTGAAGGGCTTCTCTTGTCATACAGTACCAAAATCCTGTCATACCTTTATTTTTAGAAGAGCAATTCACAGGGAGGGAGGGGAGGAGGAAGGGTTTTCTGAATGTTTATCGCTTACACATCATACAGGAAGCTGCTCAAACTCTATTAATTTTCTAACAATATCTAGGGACTTACTCAGTCTGAGATGTAATATGCTAAATCCTTTCCAATAAAATGTCACTTGAAATGTAAATCAGACAGGGAGGATTTTTTAAAAAAATCAGGCCATTGCTGTGCAAGACTATCAAGAGAGCCAGGTCTGAACAACACTACCTGCCTGGGCTTTCCCCAAAACTGTCGGTTCCAAGGGCTTTTAAAGGTGAAGTGCAATGTATTAAAATAAGCAACTGAAGAATGGACTAATTCCTGAAGAATGTACTAATTCCTTGTTAGAATATAAAATGTAGGCACCCGTCATTACCGCAAATATCTTGTTGGAATAAATATTTAAATATCAGGTCCTGACTTGTACCGGTGACGTATTAATTGCAAAACAGTTGGCATGGGGCTTCTTTATGTCTAATGCAAAAGCACCCAAGCAGACTGAGGAACACTACAGCTGGCCTTCAAAGAAAAGAATAATAGAAGCAGCTCTGGAGAACTGTGAATATTACAACCCCTTAGTTAGGAGTCCCTGGCCCGTACCACAACTGAAAATACCAGGCAGCCAGAGACAACACAGAGAAATGTGATTTGGAAATGGTTGGGATATCCTCAGTTACTGCAATTTTTAACCAGCCTCTTGGCACACCAACAAAACAAGATTTCCAAATATTTTTTTCTAAAGATATAATTGAG
Organism: Tinamus guttatus; assembly: GCF_059628265.1. NCBI lineage: Eukaryota > Metazoa > Chordata > Aves > Tinamiformes > Tinamidae > Tinamus > Tinamus guttatus. Next base: position 4,775,592 of record NW_028288752.1, read on the forward strand.
TTTGCAGAGTGATTTGGATGCACAGAAGTACTTGGAAACTCAACATTATTGGCAGCTGGTCAACAGGATCCCTCACTTGTCTTCGAAAATCTCAGCTATGATACTTTTTGGTTCGAGGTATTAGTATTATCAGTGTCAGGTATTTTTAGAGCTTACAGCTGGCAGAGGCTACTCCACTCTATATTTTCCTGGCTTGTGTTTTTTAAAATGTGTTTGATTTAGTGGGAGAGACTTGTGTAATCTTTATATCTAGTCTTGGTAAAAGTGAAAGAAAAATCAGGTGAATGGCAGCAAAGAATTTCAGTGGGCAAAAGGGTGGGCAGCAAGGAGAAAGAAAGTGCTCAGACTCGAGAAGACTGATTAGATGATACAATTAATGAGAGGACAGTGGGAGGGATCAGTTAAAAGAAAAAGCTCAAATATATATGAATTAATTCAAGAGAAGGAGTTCGAACTGCTCATGCAGGACATGAAACCAGGTATTATAATAACAGTAATAATAAGTTACAAATCATGATTAAAGCACTGGTACCAAGGAATATGTGCTTCTTAGGAAAGATGAAAATAAATGTATGAATGGGAAGGCTGCTTTGTGCACCAGTTGTTTACTAGGGTAAAGAAACAGGAAGTAGAATGAACGAAATGGAGCTCGAATAGGTCGAAATCATTTGAAGGAGAGCTGATAAAAGATTTTTCTTTTTGCTGTTTGCAGTAGTACTAGCAATTTGTCATAATTACTGAGACACTGCCAGAGAAAGCATGCGGGTTTATTAGCTGATTCTGTCTAAATTAGGTTGAGGGATAAACAGAATCTGGATTTAGCTGCAGTCTTCAATCTCAAAAGAGCAAAGCGTGATTAAGCTAAAAACATTATTTAATGGGATGAAATGATGTGAGGAACTTGGGCCCGGTTTTACTCCAGTGAACGTGGGGCACCTAAGGGGGCTGCCTTGGGTGGTACCACAGTGCTCAGCAGTCCCGAGGCGCATGGGACTCAGCGCACGCAGGATTCCCTCTCTGAGGGTATGCGGTTCTTGAAAGTGGCCCCAGAAGGTGCCTTGGATAGTTAAACACGTAAGTTCAGTACACTCATAACATGCCAAATACATTAAGTAAAGCCCAGTTTGGGGTACCTTAAAGAGAGCCATGTCTTGGGTGTGAAAAAAATTTGGATGCAATTAAGAGCATGAAGAGGTAAACTGGGATAAAAACAGGAATCCCAGTAATTTCCTTCCAAAAAAAAAAAAACAGGTATTGCTGAGCCCTGATTTCAAAGAAAATGAAAATCCAGTAGTCGATCTTTCCCCATTGGTCCACGAGCAGGCTGTATCACTGCTGCAAAGTGTGCTGCCTACTGACACTGCGCCTGACAGCACATAGTGCAGGTCCTGCAAGTGTGGCAGTCCCAGATTCAAGACCTGCGCCTTGACTCACATGTTATGCAACCCCTCTCCTCACCAGGAAGCTAGAAAGAATCTATTAAATCTGCCCACACAACATCTCTAATGCCTGAGCTGAAAGTGTTAGGAAATTATGATGGATTTATAGGGTCGTTCTCCAGGTTTCAGATAAATCAGGGGGAAGTTCCTTCAGAAAAAATGCATGGCTAATTGTGGATTTTCCAGCTGAGGTAATGTTTGAAGATATAAGGGGGTTTTTTAAATTAAATCAGAGGTTTGCAATTGAATGCTGACATTTCTGGTAAGAGTCTGTAGGGAGTAGCCTTTGAATTGGCAAAAATCAGCTGCCTGAATAAACCAACTTGTCAAGCTAAAACACTACATTACATTCTTTGAGTTATGTGCTATATTTAGGGAAAAAAGAAGTGGATTTAGTGAGAATGAAAAGCGACAAACTGACAGTTCTGGAAACCGGAGTACTTTACCCACGGAATCAGGACAGCACCTGCAATACACTTTCTGTCTGTGCCATCCACAATATGATTTTGCTCTGACAACAAATGCCCTTCGAATAGTTTGTCCTTCATCACCCACTCGGACCTTGGTTTCTGTGCTGCAAATGACTGCTAAAAAAGACACCAGTTTCATCTAGTTCTGTCAGTGACTTTTGGATACTTCAAGCCTTCAAGTGTACCCCACGTTACCTTGCTCTGCAGACAGATCTTCCTGATGCCATCTGCAGGAGGCATAAGGGCTCTGAGACTGCCCATGGAAGCTGAGGCATCTGTTTATGCTTGAGACGTTAAGGAGTCTATTTAAGTTTTTGATCTGTCTTCATCAGTAACATGCTCTAAGTCCACCAAAAAACCCTAGTGCATTGGCATCCAGGGTACCTGAATTAAAGACCAAGGATGTAATTCAGATGGCTGATTAAAACACCAACATTTAAGTGCCTGCATAGAGGTTTCTACATGTGGATTATGTGTGTAAACCCCACTATAATCAGAGGCAACCCAGGATGGGATCCAGCTGCCTAAATATAGCACCTAGTTCCAGCTGAGGTACTCCTACATCTGCCTGGAGCTGAAGAGGAGGAAGGCCCTCTCCCTTCTGGAATGACAACTTTCCATGGATGCTTTGGAGGCATCCAGCTCCTCAGAAGCAGGTGTCTACTTTAAAGCAAGCTGAATTATTCCTACTCTTCATTGAGCTAACTCTGTGATCTGCACCTAGTGCCACATGAGATGTAGCAGAGAACCCAAGACAGCCCTGCGGAGCTGGTAAATCGAACACCAGAGCTAGGGAGACCTGTGCCCTTATGGAAATGGAGATGTGATAGCGCTGGGCATCTCAAGTAGCACTAGACACCTATGTTTAGGCGACAGAATTGATCCTCAGACTTTAATTGGCTATAAAGGGAGCTCAGACACCTAACTCAGATGCAAATGTTTGCATTAAAATGTGAAACAGTGAGTTGAATCCTACCCCTCATGCCCTGTTTTGAAAGCTGGCTTTACTGTTGTGAGTTCCTTGGCCAGCATTTTTTCTAGACACTGATCCACCAGGAGGATGCTCTTCTCACTAACCTTGTCCCAGGCTGCTGCAACCAGTGGAATTCCCCTGATGTGAAGAGGTGCTTTCAGTGCTCCTGTGTTAGGACCAAAGCCGAAATTTCTAAAAGGTCTATGAAGATATAAACTGCTACAAACCAGGCTCATGCTTGTCTCCCTTATTTGCTTTCACACTCAAGAGGAACCACTCCCTAAGTACTCTCCACTTTTTTTTTCTGAGGGTCATTTCTGAATCCGCTTGCTCTCTTTTAGCATTGACGATTAATCTACGGTCAGTTTTTCCATGATGAGCAGTACTGACATATCCTCTTCTGCGCTCAGCCCTCCTATCTCTCTGTCATTACTACAGTCATTACTTATCTCCACTCTCTTTCTTCTACCTTTGACTCTCCTGCCCTTCTTTCCTACTGCAGGCTTGCCTAGTCTTAGCTCACCCTGATATCAGTTCTGTGTTTCTGCGCTCAGACTGCAATGTGTTTTGGGTGGATAGACACATGGGAGTTACCTGAAGTTGTATTTCTCCAGTGAGACTTCTAATCTGGGCTCATGAATGTGAATTCCCTTTGTAATCTGTAGGGAAAGATCCTGTCTTTTTAGGCATGAGTCAGCTGATCTGTTTTAGACACCTATTTTAGGATGAGATGAAGCATATCCTCGATGTTTTTGTTCTTCGCCGTTGACTTCATAAGGAACCCACTGGCCAAAGATATAAAAGTCTATTTTTGGTCTGATTAATCCCAAGAGCAGAGAGCAAGGGTGACTTCATCCACTATGTGTTCGTTCTCCTGAGCGAATTCATTCAACCTCAAGTGATGCTACAGGTGTAATATGCTGTTACTTTGTTCTTTGCTATGCTTCTCTGTCCACACAGGATCTTGCCTAAGATTCCCAAAATAGCATGGATGAAAAACATGGTGACCCTTAGCTACCTCTGTGCTTCCCTGCCCTTATCTGCCTTTTATTCTCTGCCTCCAGGGTCATCAATGCAGGAGTTTCCTCATCTTGCCCACGCTTGCCTCAAAAATCTTTTACTACCTCATGGTCTCCTTTGCACTTGTTTTCAACCCTTCCCCTATGCCCTCCTTAAACTGGTAATTTCTCCTCACAAGGCAATCATACATCAGGTTATATCATCTTCAAAAACTCTGAAATCCACTTGCGACCCCCGTTTCTGCCCCGTCCTGCTTCCTCTCTCCATCTCTAAGGCCATTGAATGCAATCCTCATAATTGCTATCAGAGTCATAGCAGAGCTTAGTTTAGAAGGGATTTCTGGAAGTCATTTAGTCCAACCTCCTGCTCAAAACGGGTTCATTGGGTTGCTCAGGACTTTATTCAGTCAAGTTCTGAATGTTTTCAAGGATGGAGATACCAAATCCATCCCAGATTCCATTTCTGCAGTCTACACCCCTTCCAATACCCAGGAATTTCCCATTCCAGAATCCCTAGTGACTTTTTAGAGGTAAATCTCAAAAACAGTAGTTCATCCTCCCTATTCATAACCTGACAGTCCATTCCAAAAGTTACAGTGATCTTCTGGAAGTCTTGTCCTACTTTGACAACCTTCTACTTCTGTAATGGATGCTTTGGTATTTTCTTTGGATAATCTTTCCCTTCTCACTTCTGACGTAGGTGTCCCAAGGCTGTGCCATGTGGTTTCCCCTTACATCCCTTCAATCCCAGACAAACACAAATCCAGGTACTGCTTCTGTGATAATGGATGTTTTTGCTTGTTTGCTGCATCCTCCTAGTGCTCCCTGCTCTGCGTTGCCTCCAACTTGGTTTTGGTCCTCCTTCCCAAGGCCCCATTTGCCTTGCTCACCTCGCACCCCTCGCCTTCCACCCGCAGCCGGGAGGCAGCCGGTGCTCCCAGCCCTCACTGCCTCCGTGTTAGCTCTTCGCAAGCCCCTTCGTGCTCTTTCCCCGTGTTTTGCTGTGATTCCTGCACGAAAAGCTGCCTAACAGACTACTGGGGTGCTGAGATTACTTCCTGTCATGCTGATTAACATTGTATCATTGTTTCCTTGCATTGCTCCATCTGTCCGTTTCCATCTGTTATATCTTGCCTTATCCTTAGGCCGTCAGCTCCTGGAGCCGGAGACTGCCTTTTTTATTCCTGTGTCCGTACAGCACACGTTGCAGCGTGGCCCTTGCCTCTGAGCAGGGCTTGGGGACGCTTCGGTAAGAAACATTCCGTAAAACACATTCATAGCAGCAGACAGCTAGTCTCTGACTCTCACCAAGGGGAAAAAAGGACCTGAATTTGTACAGAACCTTCTATTCCTCAAATGCTCTTTAGGGGAAGTAGCATATTACCTCAGCTTTAACTGCCCCATCGGCCTTAAATTATTTCTCTTTTAAGCCTAAAAAATGAGACTAGTAACAGGGAATTGTAGTTCATTTTCAGGCTTGGCTAAGAAAAAGATGTAACAAGCCTGAACAATTTTAGTTTAAGTAAATTAAGGGTCCAAATTTAGCTCTACAGCTAAAATCTTGCTAATCATAAACTATTACCCTAAGTCAACTGCACGATCATCTACTTCTTATAGTTTGGTATTTTATAGAATCTTTGTTATTTGGTTTCTGACCAGTCTAAATTCATCATTTTAGCATTAGTCATGCCGTGAATGTCTGGAACTTACAATGCTTAACATTTGGTTTCTTTCTTACTTCATAGAAGTTTTTTTTGGGTTACTTTACCAATGAAGTACAATACAGTACTATTTTTGCATATAACCCTTTAAAAGTATCTGAGTTTTTATACTTCATGAAAGTGAGAGACTTACATGAGAAACTGCCTATTTAAATGCTCTTTCTTCAATTTAATATTGCATAGCAGAAGCAGCAAATGAATTTGCTCTTAATCACATTAACGAACTTGATTATTTTAGGAATACATTCTGCCAAGCAGGTTATCTATTTTAGTAGAGAATAGCATCATAAATTAAATGGGGCAATCAGAAAAAAACATGTAGCAAATAACAGATACATGAGAAGTTTTGGCAGAGGCAGGAGCATGTTGAAGGGGAGAACAGTATAAAAGCAACAGAGTCATAAAAGTGTGTTTTATGGGATCCAGTTCTCTCGGGTGGTCATTCTCAATATAGTCAAGAAGGAGAAAGGATTTCCTTGGGCAGAAATTTTGATTACATTACATTATCAATAAATGTTTTCTACATAGCCCTTTTTTTCCATTTTCGTATCCCCAAAACCTGGTAAATTCTAGATATACTCCTGGGAAATCTAGTAATAAAAGGAAATATTTATGTCTTGGCACATTAAAATTCCCCAGTCAGAAATAAGGTCTGAAAAACTAGGCAAGGTACAAATGCATACTGGAGATATTTAGTGTGCTGAAAGGGTTATAGACCGAATGCTTAGAGAGAAAGTAATTTCTGAAACGGCGCCACGACCGGGACAGTGAATCCTTTGGGAGAGGTAGCTACTGAAAAATCACCTGAACCTTTGCTTTGTCACTGACTTATTGGAACGAGTTGCCCTTGGAATTCCCATCGTGACAGCACCGATGAGCTTTTCGTCGCCATCCTGCCAAATGCTCCCTCCAGCTCCTCTCTAAAGTAGGTCATCTGTGCACTGGAAACACAAGATACCTGAGGTGCACAGAGCAGAGTAAGCACAGACTACGCTGCTCCCCACTGTGCTTAAACCTGCCTCGAAAATAAGCACAGATCAGCAGCTCCGGCCTCTTCCCTCTTAAGTGAGGATTTATGTGGTGGTGTCATTAACTTCCCAACATCTCAAGAAGAGGAGAAAGAAAATTAGCCTTTCGTTGCCACAGCAGTTTGCCAGTTCTGATGGAAAACAACTGCTGCTGGGGAATAGTGAATGTTTCCCATTGGCAGCTCTCCTTTTCCGCAGCCCACAGCTCCCCACGAGGGTGGCAGCCACTTGCTTTGCTGATGCTCAAAGCTGCCTTGGTGATGGAAGTGACATTCAGGCCTCAGCTATTGCCAGTTCTAAATCATTCGTGCCCATTTCAACCCCCTGATGAATTCTGGTTGGTTTTACTACGTGGTCTCTTTGGTGCCTGGGATGAGCTCGCTTACTCAGCCACGCTGCGCAGAGCTATCCAATGATGCAGCATTCAGTACCCTTGATTGAAGTCCAGTTAAGTTGTATGAGGACTGCCAGCCTGCAGCTAAAGGATGATAAAAGAAATCTGAAATAAAGTAAAATGAGAGATGTTTGATAAAAGTACAATTCTGCCGATAATTTCACCTGTTGGCTGATAACTGAATTTTTTAATAATAATAACTCATTCTTACATAACATCTCATATAGATGGCTTTCTAAGCACTTTATTAATCAATCTATAACATGCCCAGGAAAGGTGTAGGATCTCTTCATACACATCCTAGATACCCTTTGTTCTCATTACCATTTGCAAAAGTTTTCCCAAGTGGAAAGGAAAATGCCACTAGCCCCATCCCTGAGGTAGGCACTGCTGATGAGTAGAAGTGAGAATAAATTGCAATGAGAGTTAGTGGAATGGTCCGTTCAATCCCTGAGACACACAGGTGGGCTTATTTTTTTTCTGTCTGTATGTGGCTCCCCACTTGTATAGATGGCATCTGACCTCCCATATAGTCCTGATAGGAGATCAGGCAGTGGAGTCTAGAGAATGGTTCACGTCACCTTAAAATGAATGCTTATATTTGCTATGCTCTTTATGCCATCTGAGCAGAACTGGGGCATGAGGGACCGTAGAAATGCAGGCAATTTATACTAGCATTGAACTTCTCCAGTTTATTTAAAAATATATATTTGTAATTACCCTCTGCAGATTTCTTTGCTGAGCCACATATTTACAGTGTGTTTTTCCCTATTTTTAATCTGTAATTTTCAGTTACTAAGACAAAACAAAACCCCATAAGGCAGCCTTCGGAGGGCTCACACATCCACTTACATTCCATAAGGTGGTCAGCTCCTCAGTTACATCCCCAAAATCCCAGGCACAGAGATTAAGAGCAAATGCATAGCCCGTCCTCACCCAAATGACCCACTCTTTTGCGGTGACTCGTTTTGTCTGTGCTCCTTCAGCCTTTTCATGGTCTCCCCCACTCCTTTCAGTACAGAAACGAATCTAAAATAGTGATTGACTAAAAGTGTTGATTCCCTTCCATGACTACTGAGATGTGGTCAGGGTGGTATATACTAATAGTGAAATATAGTGTGAATATAGTGAAATAGCAGGCTGGTATTTCACACGCACGCATTATCAAAGCCTGTTGCCAACAAGACGTGACGTTGACTTTTGCCTGGCTGGTCACTGCCCACGCAGGGCTTTAGGAATCCACACTGGAGAAGTGGAAGTTGTCCGTACTCATTCCCAGAGCTCCCCCCAGAACATCAGGAGCCTGAATTCCTTGGGAGCAAGACTGAGCTGTTCACATCCCGATTAGGCTGGTCTCTGCCTGTCTCTCCATCTCCTTAATTTTAAAGGAACAAACTAATAATTGGCCAGTAGACACTGGGCAGTTTAAATCAAATGTTATGAATGTCCCAAGCACAGGAAGGCTTTATAAAGTCCGTTATTTAAAGCCTTGCAAGATAGAGGTGGACCCAGCTGTGAGCTACAATAGGCGCTGAATAAGCCTGCAGGCTTCACTGGTTCTTCTGTCACTGCCCACCTTGTCCCTTACATTGGTCATCGTAGTTCATGAGCAAAGTTCTCCAGGTGGGGAAGCCTCTTTTTCCTTCAGTGTTGCATGTGAGTTAGCCTGAATATGTCAGGCAGGGAAGGTAAGTAATAGCATATTATCCCATTGTAGCTCTCCAAGCAGAGTATGAGACCAAATAAACCTCCTTAACAGATAGCCCAAGCCAGGACAGGCATTTGGCCCAAGCCCCAGCCCACAGCGGGAAAGAAGAGGTCTGAAATCTTGGCACACATAAGGCTAGTCTTGAGCCTGCTTCAGCACCTCTTCAAGAGAGCCTGGGGACCTGCAGCTGCCTTCATGGGCAGGGAATGAAGCATGAAATGAAGCATAGGCTTCATTTGTCCTGGTCCGAGGATGCAGGACAACCTCTCTGAGGGCACTGTTGCGCTGAGCAGGGTGCGTTCCTCTTTGCAAGCTTGCTGCTGTTGGACATTCCCTTCCCCTGAGTTCAAGCACAGTGTGCCTTCATGATGCGGCAATGGCCTATATGTGTTGACCCTACTCACGTGTTCCAGCAGCATATGTGTATGTTATCCCTTCTACTTCCATCTCTTTCTCAGTTTCTCTTCCATTATACTACCCCTTTCCCTGTTTGGTTTTCATTTCTCCTTGACTTGCCCACAATAAGCCAAGGGTAACTTCTTGATCTTTCACAGTGACTGGCACTTCTGTTTTGCCAACCGTTCTGAATCCTTCTGGCTGGTTCAACACATATCTCCAGAGCTGACATGTATCATTATTCTCGGATGCGAAGTTATATGAAGGAATTGCATTCCCTCAGGTTGCTTTTCAGCTTGCCATTTTCAGCTACAGGATCACCCGGAATTTGCATGCAAAAAATACATGGTAGCCTGTGTGTTGTGGGTGTGTTACAGTTTTCAGTAATTTTATCAGCACGATTTTGAATCTTTCCATCTGTGAAGCAAGATGCCCTTAGCTTATGTATTTGTCATCCACTATGCTAGGATTTTAGCAGCTTAGAATTGATCTCCTTTGAAAATCAGTGCAACACAAATTCAGGGTTTGTTCTTGTGAGACAAGGTCTGCCTTAACTAACCTCAGATCTCCAGATGATCTTAGAATCCTGCCTCCTGAGAAAGACAAGATATGTGTGTATTAAGACACTTGCTCATTCTCTGATGAACCATAATTCTGTCACTGAAACGTACCTGTTGTTGACCTTGGGGCAGTGCAGTTATCATGAAGCAAGGGTGAAAACTCTTCGTAGTGCAAAAAAAAAAAGGCAGTAGATGCTGTTGGATTTAACATTTTGCCAAGGTATGGAAGCCAAAGGTGGAACTAAAATGTAGTTGGTTTCATGCACATAAAGCTAAAGAAACTGTTGCTTTGGTAGCAATACAGACCTTTTCTGGTTCTTCTGGCCCCAACTGCTCTGATCATTAGGACAGCCCAGCATTTCCAGGGCCTGATTTCAATTGCTTTTGCCAAACTGTACTTGTGCATACAAGTGTTATTTTCAGGACAAATGTCTCTTTCCAGCTGAGATTTTGTGTAATGTTTCAGATAAAACCATTCTGTGGTTTTCAGGAGTGAGGGGAGGAGAAAAATATATTGGTTTGCCAGATTAAAAAATATTTTATACTTGTAAAATGCAAGATGGTCATGGAGATGCTTATTCCAGAAGAATCCACCTAAATGTGCTTGGATAAATATCTTTGGAAAATCTGGCTTTTTCTCTTGTTGGTCAGGAAGTCTTATGGGAGCTCTGCAGTCATGTTCTCTGAATGTGTTTGCCCTGGATGAGTATAACTCAGCCCTGCACAGCTCCTGGATGTGAACAGAGTGTCCTCTGCTTGCTCCTACAACAAATAGGATGCATTAGGAATACAAGAACTCAGCAGAACTTACTTGACCAGTGCCAAGAATGATTTGCGCTGACATGAAGAGCAGGAGCCCATCTTCAAAAGTCACTGTGGAGAGGAGAGGTACGCAGGAGCCCATCTTCAAAAGTCACCATGGAGAGGAGAGGTACATGTCCCTAATAGAGAAGGAGCAGAGGTGAGGTACATGTCTCCCAGGAGACTGGGAAAAAGGAAAGAGGGAGAGAAAATGAGCTGAGGAGAAAAGGAGCAGGTAGCAGAAGAGACTGGAGAAGCAGGAGAGCAGGAAGCAGGTTTTTGTCAGCAATCAGCTAGTGACACATCTGGGTACCCCGCTTGGGCTCTGCCACTCAAGGCCACAGGGCTTCTGCAGATCGTCTGTCATATGTGGAGGATGTCAGGACACATCAAGTGACTCCCGGTGCTGATTTTGGGGCTGCTTCTCTGGCACTGTGGATGACCTGAGCCCAGGGGTGCTCTCCGGATCAGCATGTGTGCTAGGCTGTATCCTGGCTCTATAGGAGGGCCAGACTTCCACAGTGAGGAGTTATGGCCCCCTGCACTGCTGACATGGATCACGTTTGGGACCACAAGGATGGCTGTGCCCTGATCATTCAGTTCTGACATAGTCTGGTATCAGCCTGCAGAGGATTGCACAGGCAGCCTTCCCTCTGGCATTCCCTGCTTGGAGCAGTCTGATCTCCTGCATCATAGAATCATAGAATGCTTAAGGTTGGAAGGGACCTCCAGAGGACATCGAGTCCAACCCCCCTGCACATGCAGGGTCACCTAGAGCACGTGGCACAGGATGCGTCCCTCTTCTGTGCGTACAGTGGGAGATAAGGGTTGTATTGCCTCTGTGAAAAGTAGACTAACGTGTTCAGGAGCTCATCATATACATATTGCATAATTTGATTCCCTAGTTTTCCTGATCTGACAAGTTCTATGGATAATAATGAAGAGCTAATATAGATATTCTTGCTCCACTGGATTTCAAACAACGCCCCGCTGGGGGTTATGGCCTCAGCTTTGTCTTCTCTGGAAGAGCAATTCAACAACACCAGCCAAGTTTTATGAGTCAGGTCTTCAGTTAGTGTAAATTGTTTAGCTCCAGCGACTTATTGGGGCCTATGATTCAATGGAAATTGAAATGTAATGCCTGTTTTTCATGAGCTTAAACATGAAACTGGGGAAGTGAAACCTGACAAACGGAAGAAAACATTCCCAGCTCAGTTTAGGCAAGACTCTGGCATTTGCAAAGAATCTGCGGTATTTTATTTAACACATCAGAAGCATCGAATGTTATTAATCACCATATACAGTGAGTGCAGAGGAAGCTGGAGCAGTTTAGTGAGATGTTCTAATCACCAAAGAGAATGAGGAGAAAGTGCAGGTGACATCTTCTGATGTAATATATGTTCAAAGCATTATCTGCAGATCATCCCGGGAAGTCACAACAATGCCAACAAAACATAATCTCTTTTCATGTCTCTTTTCAGGAATGAAAAGAGATGCTCCAAAAGTTTTCCCGGCAACTCTCCAGCTCCCAATGCTTTGTGTTTGTTAGACATTTTACTATTAGTAATTGAATTCAGGAAATAGATGTTTCCTGAGAAATAAAATTTATTTATTTTTATGGGAGGAGGAGGAAAAGAGAATGCAGACTAAAGAGTCATGAAACAGAGTTGTATATGACATAAAATGTGTCTGTGTGCCCAAAGTCCGAGATATGTTAGAAACCTGCCAGAAATTTTGGCTCCATTAAAATCACCAGCAAAATTCCCAAAGGAAAATCCCTACAGCAAACAGCTCTCACTCCTCAATTCTTTCAGCCTCAGCTCTGCAGATGACTGGTGGCGTGCACAAGATTGGGCAGAGAATACTCACAGGGCTTTCTGAAGTACTTCACAGACTTGAATGAATTAAATCTCATCGCGTTCCTCTGCAGCAAGTCATTAATATAATTGCAAATCAATCCCCATCCTCAGGGGCCGCTGAGCAGTCAATCCATGCTCCCTGCGTTACAGTAAGCAGTTACATTTCCCTAGTGAATTTCAAAGGGAATGTAGGGCTGCAGCTCCGCTATCTTCCTCCTGGTTGGTTTTATGGACATAGGAGAAAACTATCAAGGCTTCCCTCTAGTTTTGGCTCTTTTATTTAGCGCAGGTTGTTTGGAGCTGGCACCATCCAGGAAGCATTTCCAGGAGGCAGTTTGCAGAAAGCCCCATGATTTGGAGGGTGAGGAAGTTCCCTATCCCACGGTCCAGCATCCCAAGTGTGTTTCATTCCCTACCGTGTGTCGTGAAGGATAGGCCTGGACCACAGGCAGGTGACTGTGGAGTCCCAAAGCCTCTGCCAGCCAGACCAGGGAACCTAGTGGTCACGACACGGACCTCCCACATCCACTTCCTCTCTATAGGTGACCAGCACATGGACGAGAGGGATGGGTGGATGAGGTGTAGCTAGGTCTCTTCCCACCACGGTTTCAAAGCATGTTCAAGGCACAAAATAAACCTAGTCCCGAACACAGTAAGTCCAACCTGCAAAGGGTGGAAGACTATTGACATAAGGAATTCTGTTGTATTTATTATGCTCCATGCAGAACCTCCTGCAAGGAAAAGTGGGATGCAGCAGCCACGGCAAGGCTGCAGCGGAAGTCAGGCCCTGACTCGACCTACATTTCAACCAAACTGGATGGAGATTTCTTACCAGGGACCCTGCTCCCCTCCGTCACCTCACCAGAGAGTCTAGTCAAGCTCGCTGCAGCCAAAGGGGCTTCCTGGTGTGCGCAGGCGCTGCGGATGCCGAGGGATGGGCAGGTGTGTGCCCAGGATTCGCCCTGGTGTGGAGCCGGGATGCACCCGCAGCGGGGGAGACTCCATCCTCAGGAGCTCCGGAGTGTTTCCTGCCCTCCAGGAAATATAACCTCAATTAGGAGCCTAGTTACTGGCTAACCTAGATTCATGGAATCACGCTGGTTAGACAGAAGTGTGAGTAGCTCCTCCATGCAAAAGCAAATTTTAAAAAAGAAAGCAGAACTTGGTCTCCATGCGTGTAGCAGTTTGGGGAGACATCAATGTATTTGCCAAACACTTGGGATCAGCAGTGCCGACTTCATCCTCATCTCTCAATATTTTCCTGGCCATATGTGAAAGGAAGGTTTATTTTTTCGGAGGAACTCGCTGATTTTGTGACGTTTCCAGGGCAGAGGTGTAAAGGGCCGACACTGAGCTGACATAGCTTTGGCAATGTCCCCACTCGGGAGCTTTGCTGGTTACTTTTATCCATTGCCCCACGGTTCGTCAGAGCAGACTCAGCTCCTTCTTCTGCTTATTTTTAGCCGTGAACCGGAGCGGCGCGGGCGAAGCGGGCGCGCGTGGCGTGCGGCTGTCACCACGAGCTGCCGCAACCGCAGAGACGGCGTGTCCGTCCGTGCCCTGCGCCCGGCCTTGTCTCCAGGGATTACCTTCCACTTTCCTTAAAAAACCCCAGAAGTGCCGAGAAGGAAGTTCACCGCGCTGCCAGGCTGCGGGATTATTCCTGTGAGCGTCAGACCCCATTGCCAGGTGTTTCTATGGAGACCGCGCGCTGTCCTTGCAGGCGCTGTTTGCTCCGTGCCGGTTGTATTTATCTGTGTTTGTCACCGAGCTGAACCCAGCGCGCTCCATCCGGAGCGACTCCGGTTCCGCGCCGGCTCCTTGTGGCAGAGCAGGGAGGCCCTCATGGCTTTCTGCTCGTGCTCCGCCGGCTCGCGTTGGGTTTGTTTAATGCCCTGCAGCTCCAGGCCGTTTTCTGCTCCTCTCGGCCTCTGCGAGTAAGATGCACGTGGCTAAAAGTGAGAAGAGACAACCGTGGGTGAGGAAATGCTGCTCATGCAAGGCTCGGGGAGCCTGAGTTCAGCTTCCTCGGTGCTGCTCGCCCCATCTAGCAGTTTTGGGAGCTTCATGTGTCATTTCCTCGTCCTCTCAGCGTAAGCATGTCTGAACCCTTGGGGAGATCATTCAGGGCAGGCCGCAACCTCCTTCTGGATGCATCTGAGGAGAAGAAATCACAGCCACCATCAAGTACATGGCGAGAGGTGCGTGCTTCTCCCCAGAATATAAGTGGCTCCTATCAGTCCATTCGCACACGTCCAGTCATGTCAAATTGTCGTTTGTGCTGTGGGATTATGTGGCTGCAATCACAGCCCGATATTCCTGCTCCAAGTACTGTGTGCTTTATAAATGGCACAACGCACTGTTAGTGACTGCCTGCAGACCTCGTGAGATATCCTGGTTCTCGGTCCCTAGTTGTTTCTCAGCTGCCGTGCTTGTTTACAGCTGGATATAAACTGTGCAACTGATGCTAACGGCTCTACTCGTCGACTGGGGTGGATTTCCCTGCATCTGAACTGCCGTAACCGAGTGTTAACAGGCACTGATGGGAAGAGGACGCACGCTGAGGAAGGCTTGGGGACCAGGAGAGCTGAAATGTGAAGTGAAATCACTAGCTGAAAGCTGAAGTAGAAAGCTGGGGCAACAGAAGACTGTTCATCATGTGGACACGAAGAGTAGGGAGTGTCCTGGGACCACCATCAAACGCTGGAGCACTCCATTCTCCACAGCTTCTGGCCAGAGACCTCAGGAATATTTACAGGATTGGCTGCTGCTGTCACTTTCCCTATACTTCCATCACCCCATCCCACTGCTGCCAAAGGCAAAGCCCTCCAGGTGTTGCTGGAATCCCTCCCTGGGCAGATGCAAGGGAGTGAAATGACCCTTTGGTTGGCATCAAAAAGGAGCTGAACATCTCCAGAGCGTTCCTGCAAAACCAACTCTTGAGAGTTCCTATTTCTTACTGCTTTTCAGACTACTTGTCAATACTATTGCTGAAGTGAGACGTTATGGTGATTCATATGTTCATAGGAAAGTTCCAGCCCCTGTGCCTCGCTTTCCAGCTCAGGCTAGTGCCTGCATTCCGCTTTCCCACGGCAGCATTTCGTGATGTGCTCCCTGTTCAAGTTAATCCCAGTAAGGTGATACATGGCCGTGAAGCAAGGAGCTGGCCTGGCATGACTTTGTTGTCTGTGCTCTGCACACACAGATTTCCAGGAGCCTGTTGTTCCCCTGGATGGAGCTGCTCTGGCCTGGACCTGGTGACAAGCATGAACAGGCAGCAAGGAGAGGCCTCCAACGCCCTGCCAACCTGGATGAGGCACCGGAGTGCAGATGTGCGACACAACAACCCCAAAACACAACCTCACTGCCTCGTCACGGCAAAGGCACCTCTACCTGAAGCAGAAACGTAAGTTTGGTCCTTCCAAATGAAGCCAAAGAGCACTCCAGAGCGGTAGTTTGTCCCTGGCCACTGATGGAGGCTTAGAGGAAAGTCCAAGGAGCGTTTGTATGTTGTCACGTCCCCCTTGCTATGTCCTTGCAGGTTCTGGCAGCAATTTACCTCAAGATGCAGGTTAAGAGTTATTTAAAGGTAGGCAAAAATAGTGTTCTCCCATGATATTTTTCACTGAAAGTGACCTGGGGTAAAAAATTCCTGTGCACTCTGATATATACATTTGAAAATGACATTTTTTTCAGTTTAAGCCTGGGTTGAACCGCCAGTTTTTTGCAGTTGAGATGGCAAATCATGCTTCTTTCATAGCTAAATTGAGGAATTGTGTTGTAGATACAACTTATGTTAATTTGCAGAGCACTGTATTTAATGCTTTTCCTAATTACATGTCAAGAGACCAGAGCAGCTAAATGGAAGAGTTTCATGAATTTCCACGCACTTCCAACTTTTGGCATGAATATCATTAACTTTTATTAACGCAATTAATACTAGTAAAAAAAAGATATTATTTCACTCTGGTATTTCAGATACAAATGTCAATTAGTAATTTCCAAACACAAGCAACAAATCAGAAGTTGATAGATGGATTTGCCTTCTCGAGCAGCTACCAGTGACAGCCTGTAAATTTACTTGGGAGGAAGAATTGATGGCATAGAAAGCTGACTCTGGAGGCTGATGATTTTATTTCATTGAGAGGAGAGTTAATAAATCATCATGCTGCTCTGATTAATGATTCAGGGGAGCATCTCTCCCAATTCTTGGAAGCATTCCTGAGAAGAATAGCAAGCTGGTCAAGGAAGCAAGTAACTAATGAAAAGCTGGGGGATAATTTCATCTCAGAGCAAGCACCGGCCGGCTTCCCTTTGCGATCAGAGGGGCCACTAATTGAGCACGATTCAAGAGCTGCAGGAGGTGGTTCGGACCACGGTTGGAAAAGCAATGTGGGATGTGACAAACCGCATTAGTTCCTGCCTCTGCACCAATCTCTGCCCGTCCTCAGCCAGTTTGGTGCCGGTGGGTCCAAAAAGAGTGCTATTATTTCCAGGTTTGTCTAGGAAGCCCCTTGGGAATTGTCATCACCCTTAGGAATCCACAGCACGGCACGGATCTCAGCCAGTGCCCATCGAGAAAGGGATGGGTCCAGACAAAGCAAAGGCAGCCAGAGCCTCAGGGCTCTTCCTCTCCCTGAGCAAGGAAACCTGCACGGGGGCCCCTCTCCTCCCTCCCCAGCCGCCTTGTTTTCTCATGTCCGCTCCCTTGAAGTGGATTTTATTCTAATGATTTGTTAATGAACTTCCTTATCTGATTTCCAGGCTGCTCTCCTTTTCGGTCTGACGACACTGGTGGTGCAGGGGCCAATTGCCCCAGCACCTGTGCTCAATTCGGGGCAGATGTCCTTGGTACACCTTGCTGTACCCATCACCTCTACCATATCCATCACCTCCACTGTATCTGTCACCTCCACCATATCCACCATCTCACCATATCGGCTGCAAGGACGGAGCCTGGAGCCTGAAACTCACCCAGCTCAAGTAGCAAATGGATTTTGCATCCTCCAAAGGGTGGAGCCTCCTGGTGTCTTTCCAACAAGGGGCTTCTTTCAGGCTCCGCAGTTGTGTCCGAAGGTCTCTGGGTCCCCAGGGTCCACTCCAGCCCCTTGGCCTGGGTCACTGGTTCACTCGGACAGCTTTGGGCTGCGAACTGCCTCCCTGCACGTGATGGACTGGGCTGGCAGAGCCAAAGAGCCGCTGCAGCATAATGCCAGGAGGCCTAGGGGAAAAACACGAAGGCTGTGATTTTCAGCTGAAAAAGCACTGAAAGAAACTTAAAAAAAAAAAGAAAAAGAAGTGCGAAACATTTGGCTTCAGCCTTTTTCTATGTGAAACAGTCCAGTAGCTTGGTTTAGAGAATGTTTCATTTTTAAAAGCACAGATTTTTTTGCAGGTGATTAAGAATCAACCTGGTAATGAGTGGTGAAGACCAGTCTGAGCTTCAATGAATCATTTCATTCAAGCTGGAAAGCTGGCTGGCTTGGGAGAGTTTGCAGCCTTCCAGCCAATAAACCAAAGTCAAGTTAAAAAAAAAAAAAATCAAAGTGCAGTAGTCGAAAGACCCCATGCCTGGCAAGGCGGGCATATTTTTACCAAGGCAATTGCTAAAAAAAAAATTGTCCTCTTCCAGTTTATTCCTGGGAATCATTCCCATTGGCTGCCCAGCAGATCCTCCTGACAGCCCTTGCATCCCTCAGCCCTGCCCAGCCTGAGCCCCATCAACCTGCCTGCCCTTCCTGCCCAAAAAAGCACCTGCTAAAAATATTGCAGCAGGGAAACGCGAAGGAGGAGAGAGCAGGAACACTGCTCTTGTGGAGAGCTGGCACTGCTGGCGAGGCCGGGTTTGATGTTGTTATTGGGGAGCCTCTGGAATCAAGCAGAGGAAGGCAACGGGGCTGGAGCACGGAGAGGATGGAGGTCTCCACCTTCCCGGCCCCTGCGCAGCGCCAGGAATAGGGCCAGAGCGGAGCCGCACGGCTGGTGGCGTGCCAGTTGCCATGGCAATGCAGAGCGATGTCTTCTCCACGTTTTCCTGGAACGGGGAATCATCAGAGCGATCAGAGCGGGAGAGCGAAGGCAACGAGATGGGATCAAGCGCCTGGGCAGTGACCGGTCAGAGCGCCCTGTCCCCAGGGGCCTTCCCAGGAGGAATCACTGCTCCGTCGCATGCTGCCATCCTCCTTTGCAGGCTTCCATGGATGCTGCTCCCTTCTCCGACCCTTTTCCTTCAGGCAGTGCGTAAAGGAGCTGCTTTGCTCCACAAGATAGTGATTGCCCAAGGTAATTTGGAGGTTTGCAGTGGTTTCTCACCTGCAAAGGAGCCATTGGGAGATGTTGGCACTGCTGGGAGCAGGCTCTTCTGAAGAACTTCCCGGCTTCACCCATCGCCACGGAGAGGTTTTGATGGCCAGGAGGAAAGGACTAGTACGGCAGGAGGCCCCGTGCGAGCAGCGTGCGGGTTTAGCACATGCACATGGGGTTGCGTGGAGGCTCTCCCAAAACTGCCGGCTTGGAGGCAATGGAGAAGTGTTTGGAGAGGTGAGCATGGAGGGAAGTGCCGGGTACCTGTGCTTTCAAAACCAAGGAAGGAGGAAGGAAATGCCGGAGACACAAAACCCCTCAATTTCTACCTCCATTCCTGGGACCATCCCGTGCATCCAGCCCTAATGCAGCATGAGTATCCAATGAACCTGGCAGCTTCCCAACAAGCAGCAAGACCCATTCCTTCACCAAACACGCACCTCGTCACTGAGCTGAGGCTTCAGGAAGCATCTGGACTAAATCATGGCAAAGCAGATCCATGAACCACAAATACCTGTGGATGGGAGAAAGCACCTGGGAATTTGTTCCTCCCCAGGGGCCAGCTGTGGGCACACAGGTGCAGGTTTCGCAGTCGGAAAGGTGTCCCCAGCTCTGCAGAGGGAGCATCTTGGCCTGCAGAGTGCTGTGCTCCCCTTCTCCTCCTCTTTATACTGCCATTAAGCACTTCTCAAGCCATCCCTTTGGAAAATGCAGTTCCAGCCGCCCCATATTGCCGTCAACCAGCCCATCCCTTTGGAAAATTTAATTCCTTCTCCAGTGAGCACAGCTGCCTCTGCCTGTCCCTCTCCTCCTGTCTGCCCTGGCCACCAGCTCCTCTTCCCAATGCCACGTGGTGCGGCGGGATATCCGGTGCCAGCCCTTTCTCCGACTCCCTGCAGCCTCATGCGAGGATGAAGCAGACAGAGGAGGTTGAGGTTGGTCTTCCCATGGCAGCTTCCCCGTCTCCTCTCCCTTGAGCACAAACAGCACCGTTTCGCCTACGAACAGAGCCGGGAATCCCAGGAGCATCCACCCCCATGCCACAGGTCCCCGAAGGCCGTACCCAAGGCACCGCGCGCCCCATCCCGGGAATAGTTCAGCAGCAGCCGCTGTTACCATTTAGAGCCTGGTTGCGGTTTTGCTCTCCGTGACCTCTTGCGGCGGCAGGTCCCCGTCTCATCGCACACGGCGGCGCTGGGGGGGCTTTGGGGGGACTCAAAACCCGCTGGGAACTCTTGTCAAGCGGCCCCTGATGCGGGAAGCACCTTCAAAGGCAACTTGCCCGAGGCACTGCAATGACTTTGCTTCCTTTTATTTTATATATGTTGATTTTGTCACAGACTCTGCAACCCAAGGGCCCCTTTCCAGATCACCTGGATAAATCCCTCCCTTCCAGCCAGCAGGGATGCGCTCGATTCCAGCGGCGATATCCACTCCCCCAAAACCGTTGCTGCTTTTCCGGATTTGGCTCCAAATCAAAGCTCCCCTTCGGGAATTTGGAAATCCCCAGGCAATTAAGCAGGAAAAGCAGCAGCCTCCGCACTTTCTCTACCACTCTCACCCGCGTGAGCAACTTCACTGGAAAATTCACCCGGAGCTGGGGCAGCCCCAGAAGGAGCTGGATCCTTCCGAGCAACATCCCATCCTTTACCCAGACATCCCGCATTGCTGAATCCACGGGATTTAGGGTGCCCAGGTCTCATCTCAGCTGGGGCAGGAGCCATGGACTCAGATGACTGAAAGCCGGAGCCAACTGCAGTGTTTTCCCTCTCGGTTTGGCTGCTTGCTCCATCGCATGAGAAGCCAGCACAGCCGGCGCGCTCCAGGATCCACTTTGTGGCTCTGAATCAGATGCAAAATGCCAGCAGAAACACAAAGTATTGAAAAAAAAAAAAAGAAAGAAAGAAAAAAAAAATCAGCCGCGGGAAGGAAGGAAGGGGGGGACCTAGCAAACCCGGCACCTTTCACGCTTCTAGAAAGAACAAGAGCAACAAAAGGCATTCATAGGGAAAAAATAGCATAAGGCGAATAAGAGCCTGGGGAGATGTAAATCTGGAATAACAGCAGCCCACGTCGGGAGGGAAGCCAAAGCCGAGGCGCTCGGGGAGGGCCACGTCCTGCGCGGTGCCGAGCACCCTCCGGCCATGGCAGCCGCAGCGAGGGCCGGGGGTTGCTGCGTGGGTGTTTGCACGCGTGTGTGTTTGCACACGTGTATGTGCTTGCACACCTGTGCATTTGCACACCTGTGTGTTTGCATGGGGGCCTGGAGCGCAGCATTTCTGCACGCGTGTGCATGCATGTGCAACCTGCCAGGAAACCCCCATGTAGGTGTGTTCGTGCGAGCAGGGGGCCGGAGGGGTGTGCAAGGGGTGCACGCGCACGCACATATGGGCATGCGCACATATATCTATACAAACACACACATATACAAGCACACACATATACAAACACACACATATGCAAACACACCCCTGCCCTGGAGGCCCGCAGATCTGGGGCTGCCTGAGCGGCCGCAATGTGTTAAAAATATCGCGATTATTAGTTTAAAAAAAAATAAAAAGGTAAAAAAAAAATAAAAAGAGAGAAAAGAGGCGGAGGGAGGGCTGGGGGGAGGGAGGGGGCAGCGCGTCACGGGCAGAGATTTCCTTATTGGGACTCCCTAGCCTACATCCTGAGTCCATATATGGGCATTTACGTCACGGCAGCCTCACTGGGGACTCCAGAAATGGACGCGGCGGAAGGTCGGAGCGGCGCCGCGGCCGCTATAAAAGCGGCACCGGGGCGGGCGAGCCGGGCGTGCGCACGGGCTGGCGCGGCGGCCCCGGCAGCCCGGCCCGACCCCCCGAGCAGCCCCCGAGCGTCCCCGGGCACCCCCGAGCGTCCCCGAGCAGCCCCGGGAAGATGCTCAACGTGATGGATTTCTCCTGCCCGGAGCCGCTCTACTCCAAGTACGAGGAGGAGACGGGCGCGATGAAAGCCGGGCAGCCGCAGGGCTCCGGGCAGCCCGAGCAGCAGCAGCAGCAGCTCCTGGCAGAGGCCGATTTCCTCACAGGTAAAAGAAAAAAAAAAAAAAAAAAAAAAGGGGGAAGGGGCCAAGCGGGGAGGTCCCACCGGCAGCGGCATCTCCAAGCAGGAGCATCCGTGTCGCTGCCCTGCGCCGGGCCCTGGCTGCAGGACAAAGCGGCCCTGGGTGGCTGGGATGGGGGTGCTGGGAGCCTTGGGACTGGGGGGAACCAGGGGTTCCTCTGGGATGTGGTCGGGATGGGGACCATGCGGTGACACAATTCCCAGTGCTCCCCCCCTTCCCACCACCCCATATCCTGGCGTCCCAGGAGCCGCTGACGGTCCTGCTGCGCTTTCCTCCTGCAGGCGAGTTCGGGGGCTCCCCGCTGAGCGGCGAGGCGCTCGACCTGCTGCTGCGGGGCGGGCAGCCGTCCCCCTCGCTCAGCTACACCGGCAGCTTCGTCATCAAGGCGGTGCCCGAGCACCCGCAGGACCCCGAGTCCCTCTTCAACCTCATGTCAGGCATCTTGGGCATCTCCCCTTTCGCCGCCCCCGAGGGCCAGCAGAGACAATCGGACCCTCTTTACTCCTCCTGCCCCGAGGTGACTCACGACCAGCTGGACCTTTATGCCAACTGCCAGCCCGAAATGAGCGCGTGTGTCCAAGCGCCCTTCCCGGAGCAGGGATACGCCAGCTTCCCTGGCGCAGAGAGCGAGCCCGCGCTGCAGGGAAGCGCCTCGCAGGGCTTCTTCGACACCAAGCTCCTGGACAGCAAGCAGGACATCAAGCTGCCCTCGCTTTCCCCAGCCCTGGACAAGTTCAAGGCGCCCTGCTCGCAGTGGGAGCCCATCACCCAGCACCAGGCCTTCGTGCCCACCGGCTACCAGCCCGCCGAGGCCTTTGCCGCTGCGGACGCTTGCCACGCTCTGTTCCACGCACTGGGCTCCAAGATGGAAAACGTGCTCTCTGTGAGCTGCCAGTCACAGCTCGGCAGCCTCGCGGAGGATCCCGGCTGCTTTGGCAGCAATTTGGGGTTTGCTTGCGAGCCGGAAAATTTCCAGGCCCGTGGTGACTTTGGCGATGCCAAAATCCACAGCCTCCCCACGCAGCTGATCCCAGAGTTTGACACCTCCTTGGCGCAGCCGGACGTCCTGCCGGGTTTGATGAGCTCAAACGAGCTGCTCCATCCTCAGCCGTCCCCCTCCATCCCCGCCACGGACTTTCTGGCCCATCCGGCGCCGTCTTCCATCGCCTCCCTGCTCCCTGCCACCCCGCCAGCCCTCGGCGAGCCCAAGAAGAAGACGCGCAGGACCAAGTGCTCATCCAAATGCTTCTGCCCCAAACCCCATGAGAAGGCCTTCGCCTGCCCCGTGGAGAGCTGCATCCGGAGCTTCGCCCGCTCCGACGAGCTCAACCGGCACCTGCGCATCCACACGGGCCACAAGCCCTTCCAGTGCCGCATCTGCCTGCGCAACTTCAGCCGCAGCGACCACCTCACCACGCACATCCGCACGCACACGGGCGAGAAGCCCTTCTCGTGCGACGTGTGCGGGCGCCGCTTCGCCCGGAGCGACGAGAAGAAGCGGCACAGCAAGGTGCACATGAAGCAGAAAGCCCGCGCCGAGGAGAAGCTCAAAGGCCTCGGCTTCTTCTCGGTGGGTCTCTCCTTCGGGGCACTGTGAGGCCCGGGCGAAGGCGACAGAAGGTGACGTTTCCCGAGGCGGGTCCCCGTTGTGGAGGAGCTGGGGGTGCCGATAGGCCCCGGGCTCAGCGGGGCGGCCCTGCGCAAGAAGGTGGCAAATAGCAGTGGGTGTGAGGTGCCCCTGCTGCACTGGTGGCAGGCGCGAGGTGACGGAGGACAAGGGGACAGCCCTGAGCCTGCTCGGTGGCCAGGCCAGCCTGGAGCTTCTCCACGCTGTGGGGACTGAGTCGTTTGGTAGCTTCGGTGTGGGGCAAAGGCAAAGGAAAAAACAAAAAAAAATGCACAGAAAGAGACCGCCACCGGCCTTCTACACCCCACTGCGCCGGCCGAGGCGATGTTTGCACTAAGGGGACTCCGTGCCAGCACTTTCCATGGCCTTCCGGAGCCGTCCCCTCTAACATATGGTGCTGGGGCTGCGGCAGCCCGGCCAGAGCGCTGCGCCGGGAGCAGGGAGACACGGGCAGCGCTGCCGTGACGCTGCGCCTCGGCGGACTCCGGAGAACGCTCCGTAACGCTCCCTTTGGAGAGGTGATGTCATGCTCCATTTTTTTTTTCTCGATTTGTAAAAGGACTCTATCAGGAATATCACAGATTTGTGTCTATTTTTGTAATTAAAGCTTTGTTGCTACCTAAAAGCGTGCTGCGGTGGCTCCTTTCGAAACCTGGCAGTGGTCGCAGGTGGAACCCGCCCTGCAGGGTGTCCTACCCCAACCTCCTCCTGCTCCAGCCGCCACGCAGGACTGGGGGGCACTGGCCGCTTTCCCGGTCCTCCCGGTTTCCTCCCTCCTTGGCTCCTTTTCCCTTGCTCGGGTGACCCAGGGCTGCTGCGGGCTGGGGACGCCAGTGCTCCCAGCGCTGGCTGCAGCCTGACACCCCGTCAGGATGCTCAGGTGAGGTGCACGTGGCCCGGGTAGGATGTACGTGCCCCGGGTGAGATGCATGTGCCCTGGGTGAGAAATATGCAGCCCAGGTGAGATGCACTTGTCCTGGGCGAGATGCATGCACCCTGCGCAGGATGCACGTGCTCTGGGTGAGATGCACCTGCCCCAGGAAGGGTGCACATGTCCTGGGCAAGATGCACATGTCCCAGGCGAGCTGCACATGCCCTGGGCTGAATGCTTCTGCTCCAGCATCGTTCAGGCCCGTTATCACCCAGCACTCGCCCCCTTCCACGTGCACTGCCTGTTTTCCCTCCATGACGCACAAACGCTGCATCCGGCAGCTCCCGGAACCGCTGCTCTCACAACCCCGCTGGAGCGCAGCTTCGGCTTAGGGAAAAGCAAACTGGGGTCACAGCCCTCAGGCTGGGACACCTTGGACACAATATCCAACATTTCCCTTGGTCTGGGCCCAGCACAGAGCCCAGCAGCAGGAAGCATTTGGGGCAGACACCCAGCTCGCGAGCAGCTCGGCCATCCCGCGGACTTCCTGACCCCTTTCCAGCTCTCAGCAGAGCCCACGGCCCCATTTTGCTGCTGCCTCATGCAGTGGCAGCTCGAGGCGCTAAGGCACCAGTGTCCCGAGCACGAGCCGTTCTCAGCACCACTGGGGGGAAGTCCCGCACCTGCAGGAGGCTCCATCCTGCCTTTTGCAGGCAAAAGGCGCCGTCCTGCCCTTCTCCTGCTTCATCTCCATTAGACATGCAGGTTGCAATGGAAAACTGATGCTGGGCCTGAAAGGGTTGCAAAGACACAGGGGCTGCCCTGGGGCTCCGGGGACGGGTGTCAGTGATGCAGCTCTCTCCTGTGGCAGCCAGAGGTCCTTCATGGGGCCTGAACCATGGGGAATACCAAAAGCAGATGGAAAAAATATATAGAAGCATATAGATATATATATATTAGATATATATATGTATTATATGTATATATAATATATATATACACACACACACACACATATACATATATATATATAATATATTCAGTGGTAATACTGCAAGCCATTTCCACATAAGCAGGCCCCCCACGAGCTGAAAAGAGGTCGGTGCTGCCCGGCTGCAGTGCCGGGAGTGACCCACGGTGCTCACAACCGCTCCGGATGGCACCCATGGGTGCGAGGACAGGGTGCCAGAGACGGGATGCAGGTGCCTGGCCACGGTCCCCAGGGTCCCTCGTGCTGGGGGTGGCGGTGGCGGGAGCCGCAGGGCCCGGCGGTGGCGGCCGGGCTGGCAGAGGGAGCTGCAAGGAGGGAAGAGGCAGCGCTCGCAGGCTCAGGCTGCGGCGGAGGAGGCGGCGGCTGCAGCGCTCGCCCTCCCTCCTTCCTCCCTCCATCCCTCCTTCCTCCCTCCATCCCTCCTTCCCTCCCTCCATCATCCCTCCCTGCTGTCATCGCGTTCGCTGCCCCCCTTCCCCAAACCCCGCAGTGCCCCGGGGGCCACCCCATCCCCGCGGGTGGGGGGGGGACCCAACCCGCCTTTCTCCTCCTCCTCCTCTTCCTCCTCCTCCTCCCGCCCGCCGGGGCCTGGGCACGGAGGTGCCGGCGGCGCCGAGCGGAGCCGCCTCCTTTGTGCGCCGGGCTCCGTCCCTGCTCCCTCCCCGTGTCCCTGTGTCCCTGCGTCCCCCCCGCTTTGAAGCCGCCGGGGGAGCGATGCCGCCGCAGCCCGGCCGCGCCGCAGGTAGGGACCGCGCCGGGGGGAGAGGGGGGAACTGGGGCAGCGGGAGGGCGGCCCGTGCGTCCCCATCCCCATCCCCATCCCCATCCCCATCCCGGGCACAGGTGGGATGCGGCGCCGGAATGAGGTCCCTTCCCCACCTCCCCGCGCCGCGGCTGCCGCTGGAGATTTAACCCGGCGGGGGTGGTGGGTGTTAAAAAAAATGGAAATAATAAAAAAATCTCCATGCTCGCTGCAAAGGAAGGAAGGCTCCATGATGGAGCGCAGGTAGTGGCAGCCAAGCGGCCCCGGCTGCGGCAGCGGTGCCCGCGGGGGCAGCGGGCACCCCAGCATCGCGCCCACCCTGTGCATATTGCCCTTAACCTCCCCCACCCCTTGGGTTTGAGCCCTCTGCCCAAATCCCGGGGATGTGCCCAGGAGCGGGGCGTCACGCGGCTGCGTTGGAGGCCGGCGCTGCCGCCCGCGATGGGGCCCTGGAAACGCGCGCCGAGGTGCTCGGGGACCCCGTGCCACGGGCGGCGGTGGGGCCTGCGCCGCGGGAGCAGCGGGCTGCAGCCCCGTCCCCGGAGCCGAAAAGCGCTTCATCATCCCGCCGGCGCCGGGATGAAATGAAGTTACGGGCGGTGCTTTGTGCGGGCTGCGTTTCGGCTGTGCTCGTTCACGTGCGGGGAGGCATTTTGTGACACCCCCGAATGCACAACCGAGCGAGCAAGACAGGTTCAGGAACAACCGGACAGCTCCATTAACCTCCCCCACTCCCAGCATAGATTCATTTTACTGTTTTTTTTTCCGCCTTCAAGCTCTTTCTCAAACCTCACGGCTGGGGCGTCTCTTCCAAGCTCTGTCTTGAGCACCAATGGAGGGTTTGGGGGCCATTTAGGGACACTTGACATCCTGGGGTGTCCCAGGTTTAACTACACAGGGATTCATTGCAGAGGGAGATTTCTGAAAACAAGGGGGAAAAAAGGTCTGTACAGGGACTGTCCATTGCCCCAGTATGGGAAAACCAGTGGTTTCCCCTGGAGCACTCCGTGCCGGAGCATTGTGGGCTTGGAGGGCTCCCCATCTCCCTTCGGCCGCCCATCAACCTCTGGGAGCTGGAGACCCGGAGCACGAGGGGCTGATTCTGAGTAAAACCTGGCTTTGCCCCTTCCCTCTCGGGACGAGACGCAGCAGGGCAGGATGGAGGTAGACAGGGGATCAGGAAGGGACTTTGGGGCACAGCTGTCCTTGCCTTACCAACCCCCTCTCTTTCGCAGCGCCTGGCACTGCCCGATGCTGAGCAGGTCCCCACGGGCTCGCCGGACACCCTGCGCCCATCCCACCGCTCCTGCTCTCGCCATGTCCCTGCGGAGCTGCAGCCGCATGTCCCGGGTCACTGGCGTCCCCAGCGGGCTCTCTCCAACTCACCCCGCGCCATGAGCGGGAGCTCGACGTTCCCCTCCGCCGCGGCGCGTTGCTGAGGAATGGCCTCGCTGGACCTGCCCTACCGGTGCCCGCGGTGCGGCGAGCACAAGCGCTTCCGGAGCCTGTCGTCGCTGCGGGCGCACCTGGAGTACAACCACACCTACGAGACCCTCTACGTGCTCTCCAAGACCAACAGCATCTGCGATGCCGCCGTCTTCCCCTTGGCCGCCGACGCGTCGCTGCTGACGCCGGCCGCCCGGCGGGACTACTTCGAGAGCACCTCCTTCCAGGGCAAGGAGCAGCGCTTCTCCTGCGACCTCGTGCCCGCTGAGGAGCTCGAGCCGGCGCCGTCCTCCTCGCCCTCGCCCCGCTATGTCCACGAGATCGAGATCCCGCTGACGGAGATCTTCAGCCGCGGCAAAGCCGTGGCGCCGGCCCCCACGCCGCCGGCCACTATGGACGCGGCCTACGAGGAGGGCCTGGCCCGCCTCAAGATCCGCGCCTTGGAGAAGCTGGAGGTGGACAAGCGGCTGGAGAAGCTCACCGAGGAGGTGGAGCAGAAGATCGCCTCGCAGGTTGGCCGGCTCCAGGTGGAGCTGGACAGGAAGAGCTCAGAGCTGGAAAAGGCCAAGCAGGAGAGCCTGCGGCTCAGCCGGGAGAAGCAGGAGCTGGAGGACCGGGCATCCGAGCTGTCCCGCCAGGTGGACGTCAGCGTGGAGATGCTGGCCTCCCTCAAGCAGGACCTGGTGCAGAAGGAGCAGGAGCTGACACGCAAGCAACAGTGAGTCCATTCCCTTCTCTTCTTGCTGCAGAGTGGGTGGAAATCGTCCTCTTAGGGCCTTGCATGCTCGTGGTGGACCCCGTTTTGCCAGCAAACCTTTGGACCAACTGCTGGGGTGCAATCCCCTAGAATCACCAGGTCGGATTTTACTATACTGGGAAGTTTTTGCATGTTCTCTCCCACAAGAAACCCCATGGGCAGATGTCCACATAGACCCGAGCTTCCTCCATGTCCAGGAAAATTTGCCCCACAGCCACCAGTGCCCCCAGGCCATGGCCAAACTGGCGGAACCCATCACCATCTCACTGCCCCCCTAGGGAATGCCACAATGGCCATGTTGCTCCCACCTGTCTCTAGCAGCAAAGGGTGTCCCCCAAAATGAGAACTGCATCGTCCCCTTTGGCTGTACAGCTGAGAGGCTTGGCTCTATTCAACAAGAGCAATCCCATCCACTTGTCATAACCATGAGAGGGGCCACGCTGGCCATGCACAATTCCCAGAACAGGGATGACGTATTCCATGCACTGTAACCTCCGTCTGCTATTAGGCCTGTGCCATAGCCACCACCTTTTTCATCCCATCACCCCCAACCAAAGCCTCTCTTCACACCTTACTACTGCCCAGAGTTCCCTCCCAGTCAAATGCTGGGTTATTTTGCCCGTCAGTGCTGCGAGACCTTGGTTCTTGGGAGTTTCTTAGCAAAGTTGAAGCTCATCATGGGGGAGCATCATAAAGTCTGAGGAGGTTAAAGGGGGACTGTAACAGTTGTACTGGACCAAGAGTAGTGGTGGGCTTCCTCAAGGGTTAGCCTTGATCCCTAGCATCTTCTGCTAGGGGCTTTGGCTCGAAAACTAATGACTTTGTCTTGGAAACAAGACACATTTTCATGACATTTGCTGACAACTCAAAGGCTGAGGTCCTTAGGCAAAAGAGCGGGATGATGGTTCAGATTGGCATAAAGGGAATAAGATTTGGTTCAGAGAGTGCTGAATAAGAGAAAGTAGGACCATGATGTACAGGGAACCAAAGGGGAGATTTCCGTGTTGCTGTCAGCTGTTTTGTGGGGACACCAGAGCAGGTGGCGTCTCGGAGGTGCTTGGTTGTAGGACAACGGGGTGGCCAAATGCAGCACTGGTGCCCAGAGAGACAGTGGCACCTTTGTCCATGCTCATCTACACTGGGCTCACTTTGAGGATGTGCAGGGAGCAGAGACCTGCTGGGGTGGGTGGCGGGGTCGGTGGGCCCAGAATATGAGGAGATATTGGCTGGGGGAGCCAGCCCAATGCAGGGAGGCAACCAAAGCCTGCAGAGATGTTGGGACAGGGACAGACAATGTCAGCTAAAGGGCAGTGCTGGCACCAGGAGGAGCAGTGGCAAGTTGGCCATGAATAAAACTCAGTCTGGAAATTAAAAAGGGCATGAACACAAGAGCAACCGGGGTGTGAAACAGTCTTGGCAGGACTGGTAGAGGGTGACGGTCAAATACTGCTTGATCAGTCCATGGGAGGTCCTGGACTAGTCCACTACAGCCTAAGGTGCCCTGGATGTATGTCCCAAAACTGCCTCCTGGATCCACCTTTCCTTAGAGAAACCCTCCAGCCCTTGAACCATTCGTGCGGGTCTCCAATCTCCTCTAGTTGAGGCCAGAGAGGGTCCAGGAGGGAGCAGCAGACAGGGACATGGTGGGAGCCCCTCTGCAATGATGGACTGCAAGGCAGACGCGGGACACACTGCACTCCCTGGGCAAGAAGCAGCTACCAAAAAAAAAAAAAAGAAAGAAAAGAAAAAAGAAAAGAAAAAGCAAACAAAGCATTAAATCAGCCACAGCCTTCTCGAAGGTTTCATAAAAAAGCTGAAAGTATCAGAATTTTTTCTGATCTGAAATGCTTTGGGTGGGGGTTGCTAGGAATTAAATGACTTGGCATCTGCCAGAGCAAGACATGGAAAGAAGCTCATGAAACGAGACGATTTCCCTCGGCCGTGGGGAAATCACTGTGAATCGTTTTCATTGGAAAAGCCGTGTTCACCCTTCCCCCAAGAACGAAACGAGATTACCAGGGACATTTTCCAGCCCTGCTTTCTCAGAAAGGCTGGGAAGCAGATGGGGATGAGCATCCAACTTGCCGCCCCTGCATCCCTTCCCTGCCCAAGGTCTCCTCTGATGGTGATGATTTATGAGGTGATCCCTGGGCCCATCTCTGCCCGCTGTGGCCACACGTCTCCAGTCCCTCCTGTGGGTCTGGAGAGCCCTGAGCCCAGCAGGCTTCCATGGCCACCATGCAGGTGATGCCCCCCTTCCCACAGCACTCGAGCTCTCGCCAACACCGAGAGCTGCCGCCTGCCTTGCAATTTGCTGCGCTGCCATTTATTATCCTTCCTTGTTTATGGTCTTCCAGCCAATTCTCCATCCATGCGAGTGTTCAGATCCCTGTCGGCTTGAATAAATTCTTCGAGGAAGGTTTCACGAGCCACGATACGTAAATGCTTTAGCTCGTATCTAAATACATTGCATCCATCGTGCTCCCAACGCCTGCAATAACGCCCAAGAGCATGGAGTCACCCAGTGACATTTATTTTCGAGGCCATAGGTCCAACATCCAGCCTTGGAGCTACATCGTAGGTGTTGGGAGCCCTTTTTGCTTGCAGGCACAACTGGTTTTGCTGTGGATATTTTTTCCATCAGGTGCCTAGGAATGAGAGGAGCTGCAGGAGGCGATAAGCATCAGGATCACTTTACACCCGCTGCCTGGGTGCCCCATTTGCCTTCCAAATCTCCCAGGCTCTTCACTATGAGCCTTCCCAAATGATCGCCAGGGAGCTCCCCCATTTTTCCTGGAAATGTTCGGGAGCCGGCAGGGATCCAGCATCACATTGCCCTGGCATTTCCTCGGGGCGGCTGCATGAAAGGTCACGGCTGGATTTGCATGCTTGGCTCCAGCATCACTCACGCGTTAGTAGCTCCGAGTGCCTCCAAGTGTTTTGCTGTTGCCGGAGCGGAGACAACCCTTAGAGCCTCCTGACTTCCCATCCGCTCCCCTCTTGCTTTGCATCTCTCTGCCAGGGCTGGTTTTGACTCGTTTTCTTCTTCTCTCTGGCTATGCCACGTATCTGTGGGTCAGGGACATGGGTTTGGCTGGAGTACCTTGTTGGACCTCCATGAAAACCTCATCCCCGGCTCTTCCGAGATGCTCCTTAGCTTGGCGTCCACGTGAAGGAGGCCTTGTGTTCAATAGCATCAGCCTTTGCTACAGTGCATAATTAGCAGTCATTAAGAGTAATCGCATTGAAGAGAGCTGCTCCCTCACCCTCACGTTCCTCCTGGCTGTGGCTCAGCACACACAGGTGGCCAACTGAGCACACCCAGGCACACACGAAACATCTTCATGGGGCTGCAGGAGCTTGGGCTGCTAAACAGAAATGTGAGGTCACCTCTGTTCCCTCTAATTAGCACCTTAACGAGGGAGATGGGCCTCCTTCCTGCACACTGGCTGCTCATGCTGAGGGCACAGGGACGAGGAGGTCTTGCCACAAGGCTCTGCAGGTGCTGGGCACTTCCCTAGGGAGAGCAGGAGCTCAGTGTGATTTAGGTGTTTAAAGCTGCCCTTAATGTTGGTCTGCCTGAATCTGGCCTTCCTGAATGGGGCAGGCCGTGCCATTGACACCTTTGTACTGCCTTCCCACATTGTCCACCTCCTCCTCAAACCTCCTCTCCGTCTTTCCTCCATGTCCTTATCCCTCCTCTCCATCTTCCCTCTCTCCATCATCTTCCTTGCCACCTTTCTTCTGTGCCATCAGCTGGACCGAATTCCCCAGGGATAGATGCAGAGCAGGCTTCAAGGGGCAGGGAGGGAGGCGAGGATGTGTGGGACCCTGCACCCATGGGTTGCAGGAGGACCTGGACATCGTGGGGAGGACAGGCGAGCCCCAGCCCCATCCCTGCCACTGGTGCCTCTGTGCAGGGAGGTGATGCAGATCGACCAGTTCCTAAAGGAGACAGCGGCACGTGAGGCCAACGCCAAGGTGCGACTGCAGCACTTCATCGAGGAGCTGCTGGACCGCGCCGACCGCGCCGAGAAGCAGCTCCAGATCATCAGCAGCAGCTGCGGCACCACCCCCAACGGCAGCCTGGGACGCTGCAGCGTGCCCGGCGCCAAGGGCATCGGCCGCCCGGTACCTCCGCTCCCCAACCGGGGCCTGGGGCGCGGGTCCCTCCATGGGGGCGCGGGGAGGGCACAGGAGCCACCCCTGCTCCTTCCAGGAGCGATGCATGCGATGGCATCACTAGTTGCCCTGGATTCGTGCGCCAGGGCGGTCGGGTGCATCCGCTAAGGGAGGCAAAGGGTTGTGCTCAGACATCAATGGGGCCCCATCAAATCCACAGAAAACGAGCCTGGAAAAATCCCCTGGGGAGAGATTTCCCAAAAGGGGAGGTGTGTTTTGGGTCTCACTGCTCGCCCCATCCAGGGCTGCATCTCCGAGGTGAGGGATGCAAGGGCACAGATGCCGTAGGTGCTGTTGTCCATCCCAGAAAGTCGTACCACCGCAACGATGGTGACGGTGGTAGCCGTGTTGGCGGATTCGTCCCCCTTGGTCTCATCACCACATTATCTCCTCCCTCCAGAGAGACAGGCACCCGGGCCCAGGGGTGGCCGTGCACGGCCCATATGGCATTTGCAACCAGCGCTCCTCTTCCAGCACGGGGTGAGTGTCCCCTTCCTTGTCGGCAGGTTAATCGGAACGTGTTAATGAGGGGGATGCAGGAGAAGGTTGATCTGGGGCTGCGGGCTCATCCAGGAGCACGAGGCGGCAAGCGCTGAGGCCGCCCCTCGCCGTCCTCCTCCCGCAGGGCCTCGAGCCGCGCCAAGGCTGTGTCGCAGAGCTCGGGCTGCTACGACAGTGACAGCGCGGAGCCGTGCCCCATGGACGGCGACGGCGATGGGCACCGCTACGGCGGCGGGGCGCCGCGGGGCGCCGAGCGCGACGGCGCGCGCGGCTCGGGGCTGCGCCGGCAGGCCATCCAGAACTGGCAGCGCCGGCCCTACCGCAACAGCACCGAGGGCGAGGAGGGCGACATCTCCGACGTGGGCTCCCGCACCACCGAGTCGGAGGCCGAGGGGTGGGAGCCCGAGGCGCCCGGCGCCTCCCGGCCCGTGAGCAGCTGCCGGCTGACAGGTGAGAGCCGATGGCGTCCCCGGGGATCCCTGTCCTTTTCCTTGAAGTTTCCTGCTCTAAGTAGAGACAGAGGTTGGGTTTGTGCCCAGACTGAGATTTCCTGCCTGCCCTGGGGCTTGGGGCACGAAGGCAGAAAGCCTGGAGAGGGGATGGAGCCATTCCTTGGGGTTCCCCTTATCCCCTTCCTCATCTTGGCCAGCCTGGCAGCCTGTACATCCCTCGGGAAGGCTGGTCCAGGGACAGCCTGGGGACTGAGGCCGCGTGTCACACAGCCAGGTCCGAGGGGGCGGTGGGCAAGGCGGGCCGGCTGGAGAAGGGCAGCCCGGGCCACTCCAGCGAGGTGATCAGCCCCGAGATCCTCAAGATGCGGGCGGCGCTGTTCTGCATCTTCACCTACCTGGACACCAAGACGCTGCTGCGCGTGGCTGAGGTCTGCAAGGACTGGAAGTTCGTGGCCCGGCACCCGGCCGTGTGGACACGGGTGCTGCTGGAGAACGCCAGGGTGTCCTCAAAGGTAACGGCGCGGGGACGATCCCCGCGTCCCCATCCGTGGAGGGATGCAATGCTCTTGTCCTTCCAGGAGGACAAAGCAGGATGTGCGCATGTGTTGCACGTGTGTGTGTTCACGAGTGCCATGGCCACGTGAAAGGCAAGGCCCACGGGGTTTGCATGGGAGGTTTTGCACGCTCCTGCACGCCTGCTCACGCATTTCTACGCGGTGCCTGTCACATGCACGTGTGCTCCTGCCCATGCCGTGGGGCTCCGTGTGTGCCACATCCCTCTGCAACCGCATGTTCCGAGATGGTCTGGGGTGGAGGGTGTGCAAGCCAAGAGAGATGAGGACGGGCGGCGCGGGGCACTGTGAGACCGTCCCCAGCCAACGGGCACCCTCCGTCCCCCCAGTTCCTGGCCATGCTGTCGCAGTGGTGCACCCAGACACACTCCCTCACCCTCCAAAACCTCAAGCCGCGCCAGCGCGGGAAGAAGGAGAGCAAGGAGGATTACATGAAGAGCACACGGTGAGTCCTGGGCACCCGCCAGCTTTAGCATCCGCTCTTACCGGCCAGTTCCAGCATCTCCGGGTCAATGCCACAGCGTCACGCGCCAGGTGTGGGACACGGCACCCCATCTGCGAGCAAGGAGCAAAACGCAGCCCTCCTCAGTGCACACATGCACACACACTGGCTCCGGTGTGGGGAGCCCTCAGTGGCACCCAGGGATTGAACCAGTCCCTTTTCCTACAGGGGACTTGCCTCGCGCAGCTGAGGGGCTCCTGAGCCAACAAGGTTGCCCCTTGCAGCCAGATTAAAGCCACAATAATGGGACCTCTCCAAGAAACTGTGGGGTTTTTTGAGTTGTTTTTCCCTGTCCCCTTGGGATGAGCCCAAATTTCCCTCTGTCCTCGGCAGGGGCTGCCTCGAAGCCGGGCTGGAGTCACTGCTGAAGGCCACGGGCAGCAACCTGCTGATCCTGCGCATCTCCCACTGCCCCAACGTGCTGACCGACCGCTCGCTCTGGCTGGCCAGCTGCTACTGCCGGGCCCTGCAGGCCGTCACGTACCGGTGAGCGAGGAGCCGCCGCGCGCCGCGGCGCCCAGCACCGCTCCTGCCGGCAGGTCGCTCCTGCTGGGGAGAGGGGAGCAGGGAGGAAAAACCTGGGGCCACCAGTGTCCTTCAGCTGCTGAGTTTCCCTCTG
The DNA here is from genome assembly GCF_059628265.1 of Tinamus guttatus. Lineage (NCBI taxonomy): Eukaryota > Metazoa > Chordata > Aves > Tinamiformes > Tinamidae > Tinamus > Tinamus guttatus. The sequence continues at coordinate 4,810,634 of NW_028288752.1, forward strand.
CTAAGGGAGCAATTTCCCAAGCCAGTGTTGCCTGGCAGGACAGCCTGGGGGTTGTTCTCCAGGCAGTTCAGCCTCAGTATCCTGCCTGCACCAAGACAAACCCCAGAGCAAGCAACACACAATGCCTGGATTTCTCCTTGTCTTGTCCAGAGCAGATAGTCTTTGCGGTGGGGAAGTGCGAGGCTGGAGGTGGCCTCACTCCAGGCATACAGGAAGGTCTTGTGGTCGTGCCGCTGTGTGCTGCCACGAGACAGCCCTGAACCATGGGGTTCGACCCAGTGACTTGTCCGTGTGCCCTTCCAAGGGCTGAGCAAGCCCAAGTGCTCCCAGCGCCTCGCTAACCTGTGACTGTGACTCACGTGCTCTAATTAATGCAAGGGACTCTTGGCAGGCATCTTCCACGGAAATGTGTGAACTGCTCACAGTAACACCCGTCACTTATTTTTAGGCCTGCCTGGAGCTCTGAACTAGGTCGTTCGGAGTTGGTAAGCATGTCCTCCATCTTCAGAAGGGAGCTCGGTGTGGCAGAGAGGCCCGGAGCCTCCAGCAGCACCTCTCTCTGGCCTAGTGGCATCAGAAAGACCTGGAAATTCAACATCTCTCCTCCATTAACCAAGTTAACTCTTGGAGGAGAGAGCCAATAGCTTCAGGGCTCTGGAGAAGACACTGCCCTTGGATAGACATTGCCACCCCTCAGCTGAAATGTCATTACCAGCTCCCAGGCCAGGCAGGGAGAAAGTGACACCACCCTAGTGGGCCTCACAGGGATGATATGTTCATTTTGCAGGGGAACACAGCCTGGTCAGCCTCAGCTCAATTACTTGCAGCCATCCTTTTCCTTTTCCTTTTAGGACAAGGGAAAACGGCCTTAAGTCGTGTCAAGGAAGGTTCAGGTTAGGAATTAGGAAAAAAATCTACATGGAAAGAGTAGTCAAGCATTGAAACAGGCTACCCGGAGAAGTGGTGGAGTCACCATCCCTGGTAGTGTTCAAGAAATGGATAAATGAAGCACTCAGGGACATGGTTTTACAGGCATGGTGTTGAGGAGCTTATGGTTGGACTCAACCTCAAAGGTCTTTCCCAACCATACTGTTTCTATGATTCTATGATCCAGCCCCATCATGGGCACTGCATGGCTCATGTGCCATCTCTGAATCTGGAAGACACTGCCCTGCCTTCGTCTTCAACCTCATCACCCACCTCATCTTCAACAGCAATCTCTTCCATTTTTCTTGGCACTGCATGTCCAATTCCAGATGGAAGTGCCTTTAGTCTTCCTCCTGCATGTGCTGGTGCTGGGACTGTCTGGTTCACAGGCAGAAAACAGATTAAACACAATAACTAGATTTGAGCCTCCATGTGTGGAGAGTGGCCTGGAAGCTGCAGACACAGCCCCATGGCACAGCACACAGCTGGCAGGGACTACCACGTGTCTTCTGTGTCATTCCAGGAGCTCTACAGACCCTGTGGGTCACGAAGTCATCTGGGCCCTTGGAGCAGGTTGCAGAGACATCATCTCTCTCCAGGTCGCACCTCTACATCCCTGGTAAGAGTCGTGCTCAGCAGCTGCCGGGCTGGGAGGGGACCAGGCTAAGCCTAAGAGATATCATTGGCCTGGAAAGAAATCAGGTGCCAAATCCGGATTTTCTAGTGGGGTCCTCATGAGCCAAGCAGCAATCCTGGAGGACAGTTTGGAAGAATGGGAGCTCATCCCCGTCCCTCGCTGCACGGGCTGAAAGCTGTTGAATGTAGCCACATTTCTGCCAAGCTGGGAATGGTTCTGAGGCTGCTGCTAACAACAGAGATGAAAGAGGGGCTGTGATCACTCTGCTAGCGAGTCTGAACATCAAACAGTTTTCTGAGCTCTTCACTGCTTACATAATGGCAGCCTGAAGAGCCTGGGTGTTTTTAAAAGGGTGTTGAGTTGCTGTTTAAGAGATGACTACAGTTTCTCTCACTTTGGAAGACTATTTTGGGCATGAAGACGCTGGAGGTTCCCCACTCCGCAGCATCTCTGAGTGCTAATGAATTTATCACTTAGACAACGTCATCAAGAGGGTGTCTGAGAAACCAGAGCAGGTCCCTCGTCTTCTCGCCTCCATACCATAAAGTTGCTCTTGGGCCTTTCTTTTTGTCCTGGAAGGTTTATTGCAATGTCACATCCTCCTTCAGCCCACGGGTCCATGGCTATGAGGTGGCATTGCTGGATCAAGGGGTAGGGAAGGGCTATCATTCAGCAGGGAAAATCAGTGGCAGCTTGTGTCCTTCTCCAGGTGAAATGCCAGGCAGCACATGCTGTGTCCCTCCAGCTGTGAGTGTCTGCCTGTGCTGCACATCTATCTTATGAGGAAGGACTAAGCGAGCTGGGCCTGTTTAGTCTGGAGAAGAGAAGGCTGAGAGGAGACTTGATCAACATGTTCAAGTACCTGAGGGGTGACTGTAGGGAGGATGGGGCCAGGCTCTTCTCTGTAGTGGCCAGTGACAGGACAAGGGGTAACGGGTGCAAGCTGAAACATAAGAAGTTCCATCTCTATGTGAGGAAGAACTTCTTTCCTGTGAGGGTGCCAGAGCCTTGGCACAGGCTGCCAGACAGGTTGTGGAGGCTCCTTCTCTGGACATCTTCTGTGATTCTGTGTGCTCATACTGGGGGGGACGAGGCAGCCGGTCTGATGTTTTGGGGGGCCTTAAGACAAATGTGTGCTCCGGTAGTCTGCCAATGAGTGGAGACACGCAGAGAAACACGTCCTGCTGCTGTTCGGTGCAGAGCAGCCCCGATGCTGGACATCCGCACGCAGATGTAGATATCCAAGGCAGGAGGCAAGCTCATCCGCCAGCTCTCCCCAGCTTTTCTCCTTTATCTCCCCAGCCAGCAGCCAACGCGTTTCAGCAACCGCTGTCTTCAGATGATCGGCCGCTGCTGGCCGCACCTGCGGGCACTGGGTGTCGGAGGGGCAGGCTGTGGTGTCCAGGGCCTGGCATCCTTAGGTAGGTGAAGCCAGAAGCTCTCCTCTGATGGGGCACGAGAAAGGGACCTTGCCAGGGGCAGATCCCTTGTGGATCCCATGAGGACCTCCAAGGACAAGCCCCAAGACCATGGCAGAGGCCCTGCCCCTCCACGTGCTGCCACCCCAGCTCTCCCACCACCCTGATCTCATCCTCTCTCCCCATCCTCTCTCCATGGGGTGATGTGAATGAGTGTTGTCACCTCCAATGGCACATGCCCTGTCTCTCCAGCCCGGAACTGCATGCGGCTGCAGGTCCTGGAGCTGGACCACGTGGCGGAGATCAACCAGGAGGTTGCAGCAGAAGTGTGTAGAGAGGGATTGAAGGGGCTGGAGATGCTCGTGCTGACTTCCACACCAGTCACCCCCAAAGCCCTGCTGCACTTCAACAGTGAGTAGTGATGCCTAAGTATGACACAGAATCCATAAAAATGGAGACATCCAGTGTGGAGGGTGCTATGACAGAGAGGAGGGTGATCAAAAGGTCCAGATCCCTGAGCCAGACCTTGCCTTCCAGTTCCAAGAGAACCCATTGCTGACACTGGGAGCTAATCGGAGGTTGGGAAGTGCTGGAATCTCCATAGTAGGAGGTTTCTAAGAGCAGCTTCAGCATAACCCTGCCAGGGATGGGTTAAGAAGAGCTGATCTTGCCTTGGGACATGGGATGATGGAGACACTCCCTCTAGACTTTTCCCAGTCTAACCTACACCATGGCGGCATATCCCAGACCCACCTTGGCACGCACAAGTCTGGAGTTGCTCACGTTTGGAGTTTACTGAGGCCATTTGCCAGGGCAGGAGCTCCTTGTAGGAAGAGACTACAGCCAATGCAAGGGTCTGTTTGAGGTGCCATTCTTGGTGATGGTGGCACATGTGACCATGACGGGACTTGCTGGGCTTTTGCCTTCTGGATGGAAGTGTAGAGGTTTCTCAGGGAAGGACATCTGAATGGCATAGGGCAAGCAGAGACCATCATATAGATCACCATCCTGCTATGAAGGGCAGATCTCCTCCCTCTTCAGGGTGAGGTTTCCACAAATACCTAAGGCCTTGAGGAACCCTGGGTGGGTTGTAGGATCCTGTAACCTCATCCCCACTGTCCATCCTAGCTGTGGGGAAGCTCTTCCTCCCCCAGCTGTGACAAAGCCAGGTGGTGTCTCTGCTCCCAGGTGTGTGCCGGAACCTGAAGTCCATCGTCGTGCAGGTGGGCATTGTGGACTACTTCAAGGAGCCCCACAGCCCAGAAGCCAAGAAGATGTTTGAAGAAATGGTGAATAAACTGCAGGTAAAGGATGCCAGTGCCATGTCACTGTGTCCCCTCTATGTCCCATGAAGAGGCAGAGTCCCCAAGGGATGTGTATGGTGGGGACACCAGTATAGATCAACCATTGGTGGCATTTCAGGTGTTTTCCTCCCTTCTTGACCCCACTCTCTGCTTCCCTCCCAGGCCCTGAGGAAAAGACCTGGCTTTTCCAAGATTTTACACATCAAAGTGGAAGGAGGCTGTTAGACCTTCACGGATCCACAAAGCACATTCCCTCTATTGCCCGACGGACCCAGTGGCCCAGAGAAACCAAACTGATGGTCCAACACTCATCTGCTCTGGACCTGGAGCCACGGAGACGCCGGCCCATGCACAAAAGCAAATGACTCTTGCAGGCCTTAGTGCCCCGCCGCCGGCGCTGGCTCGTGGACACGTTGCGGGTGAGAAGGTGCTACTCACTGAAACTTGGAGACTGCCCCAGGGGACACGGCCGCACTCTTTCCCAGGAGGGAGGACGGCTGCGAACCCTGCAGCTGCTCATTGCCAAGGATCCCTGCTTAGGCAATGTCTTTTTCTTTGAACTTCTTTATTTATTTTTTCTCTTTTTTTGGGCTGTTGGTTGTCACGGGGACCAAGCATGTCTCAGCCCACAGGCCTTCACCGTGCCCTGCCACCACATGGGGGCATCTTCTCCACTGCTGTGGTAGGTGATGTGGAGGCCTGTTTGGAGGCCATGAGCCGGTGCCTCTTGGCAGATGACCCGCTGGGCTTGCTGCTGGTCCCTCATAGAGCTCCTGGAGCCAGTTGAGCTCCATGGCTGAAGCAGCCCTGTGCTCTCCATGGCATGGTGCAAGTGGCATAGGAAGGGCCCATCTCCTCTTTGGGCGCTCCTGCAGACTCTCTGCCTTTTTATTTACCTGTTTCTTCAGGAAGGAGGGCACCCAAACAAGGGCAAATACTGCCCAGAAACCAGCAGCACAACCAGACCGCAGACTGGAGGTGGTTGCTCCTCGGGAGGTCTCCAGCCTCACCTCCTCTCCACCCAATCCTTCCCACTAAGGCAATAAACCCTTTCCAAAAAACACCAAGGAACACGGGTAATGCTTCTGTCTTCATGAACGTCCACCTTCCACTCAACCCCCTTCCAGAATGGATCATCTCATGCCAAGAGAGGGACCTCCGTGGGCAGAAGGAAGCACTCAGAGGGACGTGCCACCGCTCGCACCAATGTCCAGCCATCGCCTAGCCCATCCCAAGCAGCTTGGCGCAGAAATCCTGCCCAAATTGTTCCAAAACCTAAAGCTGCTCTCTTTTTTTTCACCAACCCACTGCCCTGAACAGCAGATCCCTTATCTACAGGCATGGCTTTTTTTTTTTTTTTTTTTTTTTTGTCTTCAGTTAATCCTCTTCTTCCCTTTGGCTACCTTATTCCTGGAGGGAAGTCACCCTTCCCCACATCCCCTTTCTTTTTTGTTTTCCAAAGAAAAAGGCTCTCAATTGGCATCCAACAGAGTCAATCGTTTCCATCCTCCACCCCATGAAGAAGATACCAGGAGGACTCCAGGCTGTGGGGGACCCCATCAGAGCACTGCCAGCAGCAAAGACACATTGGCCTTAAACACAGCTCCCAAAACTCAGTGCCGTTGGGGAGGAGCGAGCCCCAGACCCAACCACACGTGATTGGACCCAAAACATCCAGGTGAGAAGAGCCAAGCAGGAGAAGCAGCCCTGGGGGCAGTTCGTCCTCAGCTCTGGGCTCACTGGTTTTGGTGCCTGTTGGCCAACGGGAGCTGCCGTGCGGCTCTTAGGGACCAGCCTTTCCTGAGACAGCTGCTCTTCCTCCCAACTGAGTCATGGGCCAGAGAGCAGAGCCACAGGCTGACACCTTCCTCATCCTCATCATGAGACCCGCAGACCTCAGCCTGGGCCTCCCCAGCGCAGAACGCCACAGGAACCAGCCCAAAGGCCTCCAGCGCCGAACCCAGGACACGCTGTCCTGGAGCATCCCCAGCAGCTCCCACCCTGCTGACAACCCCGTAGAGAAAACACCTGGTTCGTGGATCCCGGAGAACCCTTGGGCTGCTGCGTGGGCTGTAGGCACCTCCCGGTGCTCCAGGTGCAGTGGATGTCTCAGCAGAGCATTTCATCCGCCCCCTCGTCCTGTCCAAGCTGCCTTCTCTGAAGCAGGGTAGGGTTGTGCGCAGCGTCTTCGCCGCAACCCCCAATTCGAAGCACCTCCGTTTTTCCCCCAACTGCAGGAAATAGCTGCTTGCCCCCAAAACTCAGCCCCAAGAGCTGCCTTGAAGAAATCCCCATGTCCCAGGAGGGCTGTGCTAGGGGGGATGTCACCTCCACACACAGAGACCTCATCCGTCACGCTGCCGGACGCTCTCCTCCATCCTGGGGCTGGGAAGGAAGGTGGGATGGGTGCAACTCCATGAGGAAAAAGCAAGAATGGAGAAAAAAAAAAAAAAAAAGGCATTTTAAAAGAGCAGAGCAACGAGCAGTCCCTGGGAGGGACCCACCAGCCTCCACATCTGCCACCTCCCCATGAGAGCTGCCACAAGGGTTGCAGCTTCTGCCCCAGCGCAGAGACTTGCGAAATTAAGTCTTAAAAGAAACAAAATAAGTATTTATTTCTGTAAAGAACAAAAAAGATGAAGAACAAGAAAAGGTTTTAAAGAAAAATATATATACTCAGCATGTTTATAGACTATGCTTAAAGACTATCACGTTGAGAGCCCCATCTGACGACAGAAGGTGTCTGCTCCAGGTTTGCTGCTGGTTCGAGGACGTCCCTGTCCCTCCCGCAATGCCCAGCTCTCCTCGGGGTTGTGGGAAAGATGAGGACAAGCTGGTGGAAATGGGGGGAATAAGGATGTTGAGGATGTTGAGGACTCTTGCAGGAACGGTGGTTGTTGGTTGGCGAGTGGCTGTTTGTGTCGTCCGTGGACGTTTCTGCTCATGATCGCGGTGGCGTGGAGCCGTAGGTGTGTGATAGTCCGTGTGTGACATCTCCCGTCATTGTCCCCTCCCTGCAAACCCTGCTGGGTCAATGTCACCCAAATTTGGTACTTGGCACGACAGGCACCCACTCTGAGAGCGGGCCAAGCCACCGGCCTCCCAGACATCGGCCTTTCACTCCAAAACGAAGCCAACCCCTGGGCTTAGAACAAAGCAAATGTAGTCCATATTAAAAAAAAAAAAACCTAGCACAGCAGAGTGAGACCCTGGGTGGGTTTCCAGGCATTGAAGATGACCAAAGTGGGGTTTATTTCCTCCCATTTTGCTCGGTGTGAGTCGTGGGCAAGGCTCCCGGCGCGGGATGCTGCTGGATCCCCGGTGGTGCAGGGCTGGGATTGGGACCCGTTGGGCTGCCAGCTTAAGAGTGTGTCCCAAGGACGGACAAGCTGGCTAAATGAGCAGAAAATTAGGGGGTTTTTTTCCCCCCGTCCAGCTTATTTTTCTGCTGATGCAGGAGAGGAGCTGGTTCACACACCTCCACACCAGTCTCTGGTCTAAGCAAGCCCATCGCTCACCAGACAAGCTCCTCCAGAACCCAGGATATCCCCCCCAGCCGAGCGCGGCAGCACCCGCAGCCTGGCTGCTCCCTTCCTCCTCCTCCTTCTCCTCCGCAGCCAGGACGAAGGTGTCGGTTGGGAAACAGGAGCCCGCAGCGTGTGCCGCTCTGACGTGGCGATACGGGCTCGGCAGCACCAAGGGCCCCTTGTCTTCCCGGCTTCCTCCTCTCCCAGCGCCTCAGGATTGGCCTCATTGTTGGTGGCAACGAGCTCATTAAGACACTGTGTTTCTTCCGCTGGGATGTCGCATTGACCCGCTCCCCGACAGCTCCGCGGGAGAGCTGAGGCTGGGGCGAGCTGCACGTGGTGTCCTAGTCCCTCCCCATCCCACTGGGGTGGCCTGTGGAAACCTCCCTTCTGCTCAGCTCCGGGGGCTCATCCTGTGCTCCCCTGTATCCATAGGATTCACTCGTCAGTCCTGAGATTTCAGCCCGATCCCCTCTGCAAATGAGGGCAACACGCTCACATTCTGCATCTGGTCTCCTTCCCCAAGGACTTGTAAACCCTCTGGGTGGTTTTAGCCAAATTGGATGGTGATGGACAAGGCAGAGGATCTCAAGTCCTCTGGAAGCAACGGGAAATCAGGCCGCTGGAGAGGGAGCTCATAGGGAAGGATCTGCTGCAGTGAAGCTCAACCTTGTATTAGACACCAGAGAAGCCACGCCAGGAATCAGCCATGACAATCCACAGTGTGATGCCAGGAAAATGAGGGGTGAGTGTCCACCAAGAGCTGCTTTTTCCAGGAGGAGTCGGCCCATGGTGGCACCCGGCTCTGCTGGGACCTGCTTCCATGTGAGGCTTCTGGGACCAGGTTTTGGTGGTTCCCTTTTGCTCCTGACATTGCCCAAAGCTTCTCGTGGCCAATTTTAGCAGGATTTCCCTCCGTTTCTCTTACGGTGGTGCCAGTCGGGGATTCCAAGAGGATCAACACCAGCAAACCCAGCAAGGGTTGGTGGCACAAGGACGGGCGCCACCGGCTGCTCTTTCAAGGAGAGACTTTGCTCTCAAAGTGTCACTCAAGAGCCCTGAGGATCCAGGGTGTTGGGATGATGCCCTGGATGTTGGACATTGGAGAGGGGCCAAAAGGCAGCTGCTTTTCCCTCTTCTGTCCATTTTTCCCCAACGTGGCCAGGAGCAGAGGTGGCCAGGGCCACCACCCTCTGGGAGGCACCAAGCAGAGCAGGGCAGGGACGGAACATCTCAAAGACAGACAAACGCGGCCCTGGGCTGGGACAGTTTCAAAGAAGGCAAACGGAAAACAAAAAAAAAAAGGAAAAAAAAAGAAAAAAGAAAAAAAGAAAATTTTTTTTTTTGCTGTGTCACAGCCCCAGCTGCCACCCAGGGCACAGCCAAGGCACTTTGCTCAGCTCCTCTAAAGGCTCCTGATGAGATTAAAACAAGAGGAAAGAAAAATACCGAAAATACCAATAGAGGCCGTTCTCAGCACAGTTTTTTCTCTAAACTCAAAATGTGGGTTTTTTTTCTCCACTCCTAGCTTTCCTCCACCAGGCGAGGCTGGTGTTTCCCCAAGGCAACGTCCCAGCTCCGTGGCGAGACGAGGACGAGCGCCTTCGCAGCGCTGCTCGAGCGGCCCCGGGCCAAGCCTTAACCAACGTGAGTGCGTTTCCGCAGCCAGTGCTGGGGCTGAAAACCGCAGGTTCAGGCCGAGTGAAACCCTTTAGGAATTGGTGCCAAATAACACTGGTTAGGGACAGAAACCAGCCCCTTCCCACCTCCCGGGAAAAGCCCTCGAGGATCCTTCCCTGCAAGCAAAGAGAGGAAGGAAAAATAAAAAATACCCCAAAGCGGTAAAATAGGGTTTTTTTCCTGGCCAAACTAAGGGACCAAGCGGGTGCAATGGGCTAGGAGGGCAGGATGGCTTTTAGCAAGGGAGCCCCCAGCCGTGGAGCCAAACTTGCTTCGAGATAATCATGCAGACCGAGATAAATATATATATATATATAGACATATATATATGTCCCCCGAAATGGCAATCATTTCCCCAAAGCACTTCTTCCTCACAGCGGTCCCTCCAGCTCGGCCCCTGGGAAGGCAGCAAGTCGGTCCTCTAACTTATTTTTTTAAACTCTCTACAAATCTAGCTTTATTTTAGTCTTTCGCAGCGACGTGCCAGTGTCCGGAGAACCAAACGCCCCTCCTGCGCCGCCAGCGCCCGCGGGAGCCCCTCGTTTTAGCACTTTGGTTGGTACTGTCACCTGTAGCCGCACTTTGATGTTGTTGCTTTGAACCTTTGCCGAGTGTAAACTACGCGTATTTAAGAATTACAAAAAGAAAAAGGAAAAAAAAAAAACACCATGTGCAAAGAGCTATTTTATGTTTCGGTGCTCAATAAGGGACTCTTGAAAGCAACACAGGGTTTGGGAACTCATCCTCTCTCCCTGCTGGAGTGCAATGGGATAAATCCAGGCCAGCAGGATGGAGCCATGGCCCAAGCTCCAGGATCAGCCTTTGCCTTGGGCCTGGAAGACACTGTCGGGGGGAAAAGGGTTGGAAAGGCCAAGGGGGCTGGGGGACACGCGCATTGCCAGGGGCAGGAGCCGCCCCGAGCGGCAGTGGGAATCACGCTACGGATGCGGCGGCTGGATGTAGGTCAGCAGCTGCAGCGGCTCCAGGAGCCACTGGTGGCCAATGCCAAGACCGAGTGGCCGCACCCCGTGACACCAGCACGGAGCTCCGGGTCCCCTTGTGCCCGCGGCAGGTCAGCCCAGGGACACCTCGGTCCCTGGCTTCCCAGCTGCGAGGGGGAAATACCCGCAAGGCTTCGTTGGAGGCGCAGGTTTACCTAGGAGAGCCCCTGCCTCGGAGCCTGGCGGCATTCGTGGCTAAGTGCCGTGACTAAGAAATCCCAGGGCAGTTTTAGAGGGAAGCTGCAGCCTCCCCCTTCTCCAGCACAACGACTCGCGCGCTGCCAAGTGCCCTTCGAATGAGCTGAAGTGGCCTCGAGAGCCACGTAAGGGACGGGCCTGCTGCCGAAACAGCCGCTGCAGGGGGCTCTTACAGGTCGATTCGGGGCAGTGCTTCATGAGCAGAGCTGTAATACATTTCATGGTGTAACAGGCCATCAATTTGCCTAATGAAACGAGATCTCAAGGGCTGATCTTTTTTCCCCACTTGCTTCATCACTTACCAGCCTCAGTTCAGCCCGTGCTGGAGCCCTTACACTCCCACCGTTCCCCATGAGAAACTAGAAGCAAAAAAAGAGAGCCCAGCCCCTTGGCCACTGAAACACCGGATCCTTTTATTGTGTTTGAGCCTGGGGTCAAAACACCCGGGGGGAAAGAAGAAATTATAAATACGGCCCAAGCCCCTGCGCCGGGAGAGCTCGGCTCAGCGCAGCTCCGCGGAAGGACAGGAGCGGCCTCGGGGCATCAGTGCTGTGTAGAGAACGTGGGGACAGGGCGTCTCGCAGGAGGCTCCCGCTCCCCGTGCCAAGACTTGATTCTAATTAAACAAGGCCGGGGGTGCCCGGAGGCCCTCGAAGGACCATATGCTGAACAGCCTCTTAATTAAACGAGAGGTCGATCCTCCTCCCCTGTCCCGGCAGCGCCGGGGCCTCAGTGGTTGTGGGGACGGCCTCGTCCCCTGCCGCGGCCGCCGGGCGCCGCCTCCACCGTCGAGCGGGGGTTCCTGATGGTCTCGTCCACGGACACGATGAGGCAGGCGGCCTCGGAGGCGGCGGTGAGCGCGTTGATGCGCACGATGGCCGGCTCCCACACGCAGGCCGCAAAGTTGTCGGCGATGTCCTCGTTGTTGACGTCCACGCCGTACCACATGCCGCCCTGGCGGGAGACGAGGGCAGGTGAGATGCAGGGCAGGAGGGGGCGCGGGGGCCAGCACGGGGCAGGGGACACGGCACCAAGACGAGAGCCGGGCGCGTGCAGGGGGCACATGTGAGGGGAACGACACGGAGCGTCTGTCCCCTCCGCACAGCCCCATCCCCGCCTGGCAACACACAGGCCTGCTCCATTCTACAAGGCGGCTGCAGGAGGGACTTCTACTCGCTGCCGTCTCCTCTCCTCATCCACATCTTATCCCTTATCTTGTGGCCCAAGGTACAACTCTCATTCCGGAGCATCTTCCTCTACGATTCCCAAAGCGCCCTCTGCGCAGCGCAACGTGGCAGCGTCACCTCATGACAGCGCAGAGCCCAGCAGGGAAGCCGGGTGCAGCCACAGGGAGACACCGTGCGCCAACACCCGGACTCCACAACACTCGAGGTGACCACCAGCCACCAGGACCCGTGGGCTGCAGCGCACCCGAAACCCACGGGGCTCGGCCAGCTTGGAGCCCAACCACCTCCATGTTGAACAGAGCAGCCTCCCTCCTGACAAATGATGCGTTTGTAAAAACCAAACCAAAAACCCCAGCTCTTAAAGCTTCACCCAACAGCTGAGTCAAAGCCACTCGTTTTAGACGCCTGCACTGGATCCCCAAACCCAACCCTGCATCTAACCTACAGAAACACAAGGCCAACGTGGGCACAGCCAAACTGAGCACCACGAGGGGGACGAGGCTGCAGGGCTGCAGGCTGTCGGTTCACCCACCTGCGCGTGCTTGGCTCGCAGCTTGTTGAGGATGTTGGTGGCGTCGAAGCCGGCGTTGTCACACAGCTGGCGGGGAATGATCTCCAGGGCTTTCGCGTAGGCCCCAATGAGCAGCTGCTGCTTGCCTGGAATGGTCCTGGAATAGTCCCGGAGGTACTTGGAAAGCTCCATCTCTATGGCACCGCCACCAGCCACAACTGAGTCGTTCTGAAAGGCAGAGGGAAAAGGGGCCGTGAGCTCTGCTCGTGCTGCTGGAGGGGAAGAGCACAAGACACCCTTTCTTGGAGCTTTTACAGATCAGGGTGACACAGACACGTGGGGCCCTCGCGAGCGCTGACTGCACGAGCAGGGCAAGAGCCTCCGGCAGCCTCTTTGCTCCCCAAGGCTGTGTGCAGAAGAGGGCAGAAAGGGGTGCACTGGGAGCACTGTGTCAGCGCAGGGAGAGCAGAGCTGGATACAACCCCCTCGTTTCCTTAAAACACACCAAACCAAAGATATCTGCAACAGCACTTAGCAGCCACGTTCTGTTAGCAGCTATTTTTAATGCCTTATTTGCTTCAGTAGAGAGAGCAGGATGTTCTTACTAAACGCAAAACAGCTCCAAAATGGGAGAAAAAAAGACACTCCTTCCCAGCCCCTCTGGGCACTCAGCCCCAAGGCGCCTTTTGCCATGAGCTGCCACATTAACATGTAATTAGGCCTACCCCAGAAATGCCCAGAGCAGCCCCCACCCCGAATCAGTAACTCCGCAAATATTACACAGTCACATGTAGAATATTTGGTTAGAGCTCTTTGTGCTCCCCGTCTCGCCTCAGAAACGCCCCTCATGGTCTGTACCTTGATGGCTCTCCTGACTATCATGATGGCATCATGCAGGGAGCGCTCCGTCTCCTCCATGAACTGCTCCGCGCCCCCTCGCAGGATTATTGTGCAGGTCTTGGCCTTGGGGCAGCCCGTGAAGAAGTTGTACCTGCCCGCGGCACAGGAGAAGAAGGGTCAGGCCAACCGAGAGGCCGTGTCACTTCCGAACCGATTTTACAGCAACAAGAAACATGGTGGGAACAGAAATTCTCAAAACAGATGCACAAATGCAGCTGCTTCACCCTGCACAGTGACTATCAGATTTAGGTTGAGAAGGAGTCAACCAGGCAATGTACAAGTGAACTACAAGCTGATCTGGAGAAATCAATTTCTTTCTGCTGAGAAGGCTTTACACCAAACCAGGGCTCTCATTTTCACTTAGCAGGAACACAGCAGATGTTGGGGGATGGTTCCAAAGAGGATTTCTCTTCCAGCAATATAGAAGGGCCCATTTTACAGTACCTGGCTTCATTTGCACCAATAATAGAGTTTCACCGTGGGATATTACACAAAATACCACAGTCAACTCCAAAGGGTGATGTTTTTAAGTTGTGAATGAAATGTATTCTGTGAGTCAGTGGGGAATTACAAGTATTAAAAAGAGCAGGAGAAATAAGATTTGAATGAAGCTTGTTTCTGCTTGCAGCCCGAGAGCGCTCCCACGGGAGCGAAGCCTCCCAGCTCCCGGGGATTTACCTGTCTCCTCCAATCTGGGTCTCCTCGAACACTTCGCATCGGCCCAGCACGTCGTCCGACAGGGCGTTGACACTGGTCTGGATGGAGCCGCCACAGGCCTGCACAAAGGGAGATAAAACCAGAGTGTCACCCGCAGTGACAGACAAGACAGGTTTGCGCAGCGGGGTCCCATTCTGCAGAGACAGCTCTGGAAAAACACAGGGCAGGTGGGATTCAGGAGGGGGGGAAAAACCCAAAACAACACAGGACACTTGTACTTTCTTCCCATCTCGAACATCCAGGCAGGCAACATCAGAAATAATCCTCAAGAGCAAAATAAGATCAGGGCTCTCCTAAGTGCTGACTCACAGCTCCAGGGTCCAGAGGCTACATAGAGACTTAGGAAAAAAACACCCAGGACAGAACAGGCAACTAGACTGAACCAGGGGAAATAAATTAGCTGAATGGACAGTCTTCCAATAGATTACAATATTAAAGGGCCATAAACACACCACAGATGCAATTAGATTTTGATTCCTTATTCCATCAAGGAATAGCTTTGTCAGTGGATGGCAATTGAATCACACAGTGACAGTCACAGAGTCACAGAATGGCTGAGGCTGGCAGGAACCTCTAAAGATCATGCAGTCCAACCCCCTGCTCCAGCAGGGACACCCAGTGCATGGGGCACTTGGTCACATCCAGGCGTGTTTGGAAGATCTCCAGAGAAGGAGACTCCACAGCCTCTCTGGGCAGCCTGTGCCAGGGCTCTGTCACCCTCACAGGAAAGAATAACTGCATTTTAAAAAAAAAAGTGATGTAAAATTGTAAACATTCATATTTTTATGATGTGAAATTTCATAAAAATTCATGTTTATTTCATGAAATAAGAGATTTTATGTAAGTAACTGTGGATTCACTGACTGTTGTCCTGTTTTGGGAATGATATGACCAGGCACCACCAGAGATGAATTTAAAACAGATATATACTTTTTGAAAGCCAAAGCAGCTCACCATCATAGTTCTCTTGAGATCTTCTTCGGGGACACGGCCAGCACAAAACATGTCTCTATCTGCAAAGTACTGCGTAGCCACATCCCCGATCGGAAGCTTGGACAGGACAACTTTGGCTCCCGACTTGTGGATTTTGTCCAGTTTGTCGTACAGGATGTTCCACTCGGCATCCACGATGGCCTGGTAATCCTGGCAGAGACAGGAGAAACGTGTAACGCGCCGGGTGACGCAGGGCTGCCAACGCTGCCGCGTTTACAGAAACTGCACGAATGCTGGGGAGGAGGAATTAACCCATTACTGAGAGCAGAGCAGAGCACCCGCGGATCTTTAGGCACTGCACCCACTGCAGGAACCAAACACAGGCTGTGCTGGGACACGGGAATTTCAGCTTCTCTCCCCTGGGGCTACCTATATGTTTTGGGTGACTTCTCAAGAGGGCAGCAGTGAGTGACTTCAGGAAGGCATTTTACCAAGGTGACAGGAGAACTAGTGTTTGAACAGCTACTTTATTCGCTTAACAAGCACAGGACTGACTTCTCAGCATCTGAAGTGCTGCTTAGCAAGACTTCCCTGGGAGGCCATTTACTGAGCATGAAGAAGTCACCACGTGACTGGCAGCACTGCTCACAGTTTATACCAGCAGCTCTCAAGCACCATCACATCTTGTGGGCACAAGGATGTGGGACAGGCAGGGGTATCAGGTCTCCACTGAGGACTGACATGCAAGCCAGGCAAGCAGGAATCCAGCCACAGGCAGGTACTGCACCCTCAGGCACCTACCCAGCTCGCTCAGCTGCCCCAAGAGAAACCCGAGGCAGGAGGAGTTACTGCTGGGCACCCTGCTGTCCGCCCAACATGGGACACGTTTCCCCCAGTGCATGTTCCACACGCCGTGGACAAGCAGCACATCAGACAAGTGCATGTTTCAGCTGTGAGCTCCCACCTCCACTGTGTTCACTCTGACTTCAGCGTTGTCCTTCTCGGCTTTGAGCTCCAGCTCCACATTCAGCAGGGCGATCTTGGGACACTGGTATTTCTTGGGCTGCATTTCAAAGCCAGCGTAAGAGAACGTCTTCTTGAAGGCCACCCCGGCCACCAGTTGGGAATCCTTGGAAACAGGGATTTCTGTTAAGCTGGGGCACCCCAGGTTTCTGCAGCAGGGTTAATAACCCTCACAGGAGACTCCCTGGTTCAGAGCCCTCATTTACAAACACTGTGCTATTTACTCACCAATGGCTGTCTCCTTTGATTAACCCATTTTTGAAGAAAATAAGCAGTGAATATTCTCTTTCCTCTGCTCACAAAACCAGCCTCCATCATTTTCTTTCTGCCCCTCAAACACTGCAGTGAAAGATGCTCTACACAAGATCAAGGGATGAAACAGCCTGCTTTCTCTGATGTCTTTCCATTTTCTACCTTTGAAGACAGATACTTCTTCCCATCCACAGCCCAAACTTTTTGTTTGTTTTCCTTTGTTTTCGCCCTGGTTTGTTTTACAGGCTCCACTGCCATCCTTTGAAGCCTTTTGCAACAGAACCACTGTGCTCAGCACTGCCCTCTGATGAGACCTTCCTGACTTCGCAGCCAGGAGAGAAACTGCATCCCAATTTCCTACCCCTCGGGTATCTAATCACCCACTGCAGGCTCAGCTCTGCCAAGGCAGCTAAACCCAGAGGAGAACCTGCAATTTTACCCTCATTAGCCAGGAAGGACACAGACTTTCTCTTCTCTAGCTTACAGACTGAGATGACCCTGGATCTATCAAAAGTCACCCTGAAAGGCAGCGTGCTAAATTATTTACCCCATCCTGATAATGCTCTCCAAGGAGTCCTTATAAATAAACCCTCTGCATTCAGCCTCCAGCAGCTAAAAAGACAAAACCACAAGAGAGAAGCTCTCATCCGGGAGGTGAGACACCTCCCTTAACAAGGGACCATTTTCCACATGCCTTAAAATACCAATAGGCCCAGACTCCTCACACACACACACACACACACAAAAAAAAAAAAAAAAAACCCACACAGATGCTGAAACAATCCTAATTCACTCAGTCAGTTGTCTGGGCAAGATAATGGCATAATTACCATGTCTCTTCTCATGAAAAATGCTCGTCTGAAGTGTTTACAGAGAGCAACAGACACAGAATTAACATTCTGATATTCCACAGCAATTTTGCTTTTCTGGCAGAAACATGCCCAGCTATCAGTCAAACCTGAGACCTGAGTCAAACCAGAGATTCTTCTGCCAATAGAGGAGCAAACCCACCTCACTTTTTCCTCTTGTCAACAGCTTTGTTCTGCCTTGATAATTTCCCAACAAACATTACCAAGTTGGGCTGTATTTCCATTAGGATCAACCCACCAAAGGAGCTGTAATCGTTTCTCCTATCCCTTCAAAACAGGCTCTGATGAGACTTACTTCCAGAGCGCCTCCTTGCACCTTCTTTATTCCAATCATTTTGAGTTGTAACAAGTCATCTAACATCATAACAGCATCTACAACCATCTTGGAAAAAAACTCCTTGCTCTGGGATATCAGCTTGGAGCTCAGGGCCGTGGCTGCACACTTCTCCAGCAGGCTCCTCTGCTCACTGCAAAAAGGGAGGAAAGCAAAAAAACAGCGGTTTGTTCACAGATCAATTATTCTTGTTAACATAAACAAAAAACACTGTGCACGGTATGAGTGACCCACTCTGAGGGGGACAAAGATCACCTTGAATCCCTCTAAAGATGACATATTCTCTGGAGGATTAACTTAGGTAACATGTCAGGACAAAGTGGCTGAGAATGAAAACCAGGACAGCTGGGAAGCCTGGATCCCCTCTCAGGCTCCACCACCCTGGTTACTGTTACCATGAGAACTACTGTATTTTGCTCTGCAAGTTAGCACAAATCCTTTTGGCTTATTTGGGACTTATGTGGGAATTTGGGACTTATTTGGGAATCCACTTGATTTTTTACTGTAGATATTAGTCAGGTCAGACAAAGAAGATAAGAGCTTGGAATGCAGGGAGAAAACCTCTGTTCTCATCTCATCCCAACGGACATGTTTGTTGTTGCTATCAGCTCTCTGACTTCATGTACTCAACAACTACAGTGTGATCTAGCTTCCTGATCTGATTTTCAGAGGGCTGCTTAACACTTCCACTGATCATAGCAGAAAGTGCAACTTCCACCACCCCTGGAAATAAAAGATATCAAGCCATTTATTTGGGGACCTCGTCTCTTCCATGCGCACTGGCAAACACTGGTCTACACATTTCACTGCAGGGGCAGGCAAAGTGAAAATGCAGCACCCTCCTGCCCAAGAGCAGCAACAAATTCCAAAAGTCAAAAAAAAAAAAAAAAAAAAAACCCTGGGCTGGTGCCCCAGCTGCTCACCTGACCTGAAGTGCTGAGCAAGAGTCACAACAGAGGTTAGAAATCACTTCACACCAAAGAAATGAAGGCCCTCTACTCACAATCAGACCATCTAGTCACGGATCCATATGGGAAACTTACTCTTTATCTTCCTTCTTCACTGTAACGGCGATGTCTTTGATCTTGTTCACAGCCTGTCAAAACACAACCCAGCTGAATTAACAACTCATGTTTTTAAATTGATCAGATCTCCAGCTTTTCATTTTGCATAAGAAAAAAAAAAAAGGAAAAAAAACCTCAAACACACACCTAAAGAATACAGAAGATTTAGAAAACAAGCTCAAAACTGCACTGCTGCTTTCTGCACATCTGGGGGAGCAGATCTACAAACCTACAAGATGATCAGAAGCGGCTCGTACAGTCCAAGCATATTGACATGCAACAACAGTCCCCATTAAAGCAAAAATCCCCTGGACTCTAGTGGCTGTTTTCTCACTCCCACAGCACTATGTTAAGATTTTCCTCTTTTATACCATAAAAATACACATTTTAACCATCTTGGATGGGATCTTGAAGTGCGGCCCTTGCGTATTTAACAGCCTCCTCACTTAGGAGGAAGTTTAAGAAAAAGGCTATGAACAGAGTTAACCTCCAGAAGAAGTTCCAGCTTAATGAGACTGAAGTGTTCCAGGAGATGTAAGGTTTGCCAAGCAGCAAAAAAATCACTAGAATGGGAAACTAATTTAATGAATTTTACCACTTATTAATTCTTCCCTGGAGAGGAAAAAGGAACATAAAAAATAAATAAAAAGGGAACGCAAGATTATTCAGGAAACACACTGGAAATACCAGCTTGCTGACACCAAAGCAGCCAGGTGATGTTTGCAGGAAAACGTCATGAGGTTGTTACTGCCACCCCCTTCTCCCCACCCCACTCCAGAAATGATTTCCCTGGAGGGAACGTTATGTCGTGCTGTGCAGGTACAGAGCTGCTCTGCTCACACCTCCTCATCGAGCCCAACAAACTCGCAAACCCAGGGGCAGCAGGGCCCCGTGTGCCCCCCCGAGCAGCCTCTCCTCACCAGCTGCGTGGCCGTGCGGAAGGCACGGATGATGATCTGGGGGTGAAGGCCTTCCTCCACGTAGGGCTTCACCTGCTTCAGGAACTCGGCGGCGAGCAGCGTCACGGACGTGGTGCCGTCACCAACCTGCACGGACACGGAACGCGCTGCGTCACCGGCACGACGCCAAGGTGCCAAGATAACAACACGCGGGGAAAGAGATTCCAGGACTTCCCTGCTTGCAGGTTTGCAGCTGTGTTCTTTGGTGATTAAGAAATGGTGAGGTCCACACCACCTCCCTTCTGTCCATCCCCTTCATTCCTGACACACAAGCTCTGAAGCTCCCCAAACCCCTAATCAAATCTAGCTGAAACAGCTTGAAAGATCTGCATAAAGAAGCAAAATCCCTCAAAAAATAACAAAATAAAATAAAAAAGAGGCTAAATGCAGGCACAAGGCTGCTGCAGCAGCCAGGGGACCCTCCTACCTCTGCATCTTGAGACTTGGCAATGTCCACTAGCGTCTTGGCAGCCGGATGGACAACGTCGAGGAGCTTCAGGATAGTGGCACCATCATTAGATATAGTGGCTTTGCCTGCGATTGATTTGGAAAAGAGAGTCAAGCTCGACCGTGCTGAATGAAGCCATAACCTGCTGGAAAAGGGCAGGCCCAGTAGGCGACGAAGCTTTCCAGGCTCCAGAGACATTTTAGCACCACAAGAGACACTTCAAACCACTCAGCCTGACTCTGCTTCACAGAGTAAGCACAGCCCCACGATTTACCAGCTCTCAGATTCTTCCCCTGATCCAGCAACCCCACATGAGCTTGGTCATGTCCAAGCACCACAGGCTCACGTCCCAAACCGTCACTTGGAAATCTTATTTTCTTTAGCCAAACTGCTGTTTTTCCCTATGTGATCCGTAATGTGATCACTGCGATATTTTAAACACGTTCCTGCATCCAGAAAGATACAAAAATATCCAATCAGCTAAGTAAGGGGCCTTCTCCATGCACAGGAGGAGCCCAGAACAGCTGTTTCCCAGGAGGACTCCAAGAAGGAACTTCCACTGAGTATTAACAGTGTCTTTTTTACTCTGAGGAAAAAAATGAGGTGGAAGTGCAAAACTATTCATACCAGCTAACAGGGGCTTTACATTCACCACCTCTTCTTATTTCTCAATAGCATCTCCACACTGATTAAAAATAATAATGATCAGGTATTCCACTCTGACACTTGACAGGAAAAAAAAAATCAAAAAGAATCACTGGAAAGCAACAGAATCAGTTACTAAACTAAAAAGTCAGTGATCCTTTCTAAAATAAATGTTTTTACAGATAAAACCTGCACTATAAGGACAATCCTAGCACACATTAACAAAATGCAAGGCAGAGATTTGTTATGATTTAATACCAATATCATGACTTCATACAATCCTTTCCAGAGGAGGCATCTCCAGTTCATACAAAAATACCAGCCAAGAGCTGAGTAACTTTACACATTATGAGTCTCATCTAGAGCAACCATCTAGAAGAAGATGGTTGGGAATATGCAAGGACCAAGTTCAAAACACACCATTTCTCCTCTCTGGCACTTTCTAACACTCTAACCCTGCCCCTAGTGTAGAATTCAGCTACCTTTACCCAGCCTGGTAAATAACTGACGGCTAGCCCAGGTTTCAAACTGAATGTTGAAACAGAAGCTGAACCTCTGCATCACAGGAGCTGAGATTCTCCGTGTTGAAGGAAGCTGAAGTTTGTGTATAGGCAAACGCTCATTCAATTAACACAAAGCTATAATTCAAATTACAGCACAAAATTCCCACTAGCAGCAGGAGGATGAGGCATTCCACACGCCTTAGCCTCTAGCTGTACAAAAACCCACGCTGGCGAGTGTGTTTTACCCATAAATGTTATTTCTGAGTCATCTTTCACGCAGCGCTCACCTCTGTCGTCCACGATGAGCTTGTCCATGCCGCGGGGCCCCAGCGTGGTGCGCACGGCCTCGGCGATCACCTGGCACGCGTTGATGTTGCTCACGAGCTGGGGAATGCCCTGCGAGGTGTCCGTGCCCTCCTTGAGCAGGATAACCGGTGTGGGCTGCCGAGAGAAGCCACCGCAGAGCTGTCACTCTCATCCTAACCACCCAGACAGCCTGCACAGTGACTAGGTTAGGCAAAAGCCTATTCTTTCCCCAGTACAAGGAGTTAAGAGATGTGATGGATCTTTCACTTCCATGACCAAAAACTACAGTATCTTTAAAGGCTCGTTGACCAAAATAAAACACGCAAAAATCCTTATCCCTAAGCACCCTGCTTTGCTTATTGACCTAACCCCAGCTTCCAAGTGAGGCTGTGACCACAGGAAGCCCTGAAAGAGAAAGCCACAGGCTGCCCCCGCTACACAAAAGTAACTGCTCGTTTGAACACTGCAAAGGTTTATTCCCACAAGCTTTCCTTGTTTAAGCTTCATCTTCAAGGCACGCCTATGGCTTCAGGGAAGGGATTTGTGCGAGTGTTTCTTGGTTAAAGGGTGACGGCTCAGAGAAAGAAGGGAGAGCAGGAAACCCTGGGCATTTTTGCTTTTAAGCAACCGCTTGCAGGCAGAGAGAGAAGCTGTAACGACAAAGAGTGACCGGAGCAGAGGCTCCAGGGTCGATGGGGGGGATGAGGCTTGGGAAAACCTCGAGTGAGCAGCATGTACTGCCAGAGCTGCGAGCTAAAGAGAAAACCGCACCCCGGAGGATAAGCGGGTTAGACAGAGTGACAGGACCCAGCACTGGGACCGGGGCTCGGCGCGGCCCCCAGGCCCGGGCCGCCTCCCTTCCCAGCGCCCTGCGGACTACAACTCCCGGCGTGCCCCGCACGCCCGCTGCCCTGCAGCCGCGGCGCCCGCCACGGAAGGCCTGACGGGAGCTGTAGTCCCCGCGGGAGCCCGGCGGGCCCAGCTCGCGCCTTCACGGACGCCCGGGGCGGCGACGGCGCCGCCACCGGGGCCGAGCCCGCGCCGGCCCCGCTCCGGCCCCCGGCAGCACCGGCGGCGGCGCGAGGGCGCAGCGGGGGCGCGCGGATGGCGGCCGATGAGGCGGGCGCCACTCACCATCATCGCGGCGGCTCCCCCGGTGCAGACCGCTCCCGCTCCCACAATGCCCCGCGCGCGCCCAGAAGCTTCCCGATGGCGGGGGGAAGGGAAAGAGGGCGTTGCTAGGCAACCGCTTCCGGCCGCGCTCTATGGTCGGGCAGCGGACAGAGCGGCCCCAGCGGAGCCCCCTTCCCCCGCGAGAAACCATAGAGAGGCGGTGACGTGCCGCGCGGTTCCCCGGGCGGGGGCGGCGGGGGCGGCTCTCAATGTGGCGGGCGCGGGGCCGCGCCGCCGATCCCGATGTGGCGGCGCCCACGGAGGCCACGCGCGGCTCACTGTGTGGCAGGGCGGGCTGTGCGCGGCTGATTGACGGCGGCGGCGGCCAATGGCGGCGCGGCGGGGGCGGCGCGGCGGCGGGGGGCGGGGCGGCGCGCAGCCATGCTGCGCCGCTCGCTCTGGCTCTGTCTCTGCGTCTGCCTCTGCTCCTGCCCGGCCCGCGGTGAGTGCGGAACCCGCGGGCGCTGCCGGGAGCGTTGGAGCCGCGGACACCCGGATCCCGGTGAATTTCTTCCTGGGATACCCCGATTCGGGGGCATTTCCCCTTGGGCCATGCCGATCCCGGTGCATTACCCCTTGGGACATCCCGATCGCGGCGAATTTCCTCCTGGGATACCCCGATCCGGGGGCATTTCCTCTTGGGGTCCCTCATCCGGGTGCATTTCCCCTCGAGCACCCCGACCTGGGTGTATTTCTCCCCGGGCACCTTGACCCGGGTGCATTTCCCCTTGGGACACCCCGATCCGGGTGCATTTCTCCTGGGGGTCCCACATCTGACTGCATTTCCCCTCTGTGCATCCCAATCTGGGTGCATTTCTCCTTGCTGCACCACGACCCGGGTGCATTTCCCCTTGGGAAACCTCGATCCAGGTGCATTTCTCCCTGGGGCACCTTAATCTGAGCGCATTTTCCCTTGGGACACCCTGATCCAGGTGCCTTTCCCCCGGATCACCTCCATCTGGGTGCATTTCCCCCGGGGACATGCAGATCCGGGTGCATTTCCCCTCTGTGCATCCCAAGCCAAGTGCATTTTCCCTCCCAGCACCTCAGTCCGGGTGTGTTTCCCTGCCTGACACCTCTGTCCGGGTACATTTTCCCTTGAGGCACCCCAGTCTGGGTGCTTTTCCCCACCCCCCTGCTGGGCACTGCAGCTCCAGGTCTGCAAACGGCTGCAAAAACCATAAACAGGGTTAAAAAGGCAGGCGCTTCCCCGGGATGAGCCGCATCGGAGGCTGCGGCTGCGCGTTGGGATTTTCCGTTGCCGTTTCTTTGCCTCTCACCTCTCTCCATGTGCCCGCAGGCTTGCGCATCCATGAATACTTGTACTTCCAAGTGCTGAGTCCCGGCGACATCCGCTACATCTTCACGGCCACTCCAGCTAAGGATTTCGGGGGAGTGTTTGTAAGTAGAAGGATGGGGTTTGCCTGGGAGCCACCGTTCCTGGCTGAGCCTGATGCTTCACGCAGCTCTGTGCCTCATTTTCCCTTTCGTGACGCATCCACGGGGTCCCCTTGGGCGGCCCGGCGGGTCCCGTGGGCACATCCTGCATGAGGCCGGGGACAGCCGTTCCCTGGGGGCCCCCTGGGCTCAGTCCTGCCTGTCTCTTCCTGGGAGAACACGCGGTACGAGCAGATCCACCTGGTGCCGGCGGATCCGCCTGAAGCCTGCGGGGAGCTCCGGAATGGGGTCTTCATCCAGGACCAGATCGCCCTGGTGGAGCGCGGGTAGGTGCGGGGCCTCACGGGGCAGCCGGTCCCAAAGATGAGGAGGGCTTGGAAAACGCGTGAGGCCCTGGAATCGGCCCCTGTTTGGGGCATCCCCGGTGAGTTGTGGTCCCTCTGCGCCGCAGGGGCTGCTCGTTCCTGTCCAAGACGCGCGTGGTGCAGGAGCACGGCGGCCGCGCCGTCATCATCGCCGACAACGCCTACGACAACGACAGCTTCTACATCGAGATGATCCAGGACAGCACGCGGCGCACGGCCGACATCCCCGCGCTCTTCCTGCTCGGCAGGGACGGGTAGGGAGAAGCTGGCAGCTGGATCCATGCCAGGATGCTGAGGGCGGGTGTCGGAGCGGATCCGCTCGGGTGGCATCGTCCCGCGTGGGAGCAGCAGGTCTCTGTGTCACCATGTGCTTCGCGCTGCAGCCCAACGTCTGGCTCTTGTCCTGACCTTGTTTGTGGGAATCTTTTGGGGATCCCATTCCAGTCACACCATGCTCTGATCTTCCCAGATGTGGAAGGTCTTGTGCGAAGGGCCGAGTGCCCTTGTGCCCATGAACCAGAGGGTCCCCACCAGCCGCATGTCCCATCTGCGCCTGACGAGCCGGGTTTCTGCTATAATCCAGAGCATTTCTCCTGGAATTCGTCCGCAGTTGGTGCCAACAGTGCCCAGGGAGGCTCACAGGGCCCTGTCCCATCTCTGTGCCCCCAGGTACATGATCCGGCGCTCCCTGGAGCAGCACGGACTCCCCTGGGCCGTCATCTCCATCCCAGTCAACGTCACCAGCATCCCGACCTACGAGATGATGCAGCCCCCCTGGACCTTCTGGTAGTGGTGAGAAGCCGTGGAGCATCGCGATGGCTCCAGGGATCTCACAAGCTCTTCCTAGGGACGGGCTTGGAGGAAAGGACCCCTGCGATAAGAGCCCACAGCCCGGATTCAGCAGCGGGAAGATCATCACACACTGGGGATGTGGCCCGTGGCGCTGAACAACCTTTGTGGGGACTTTGTGGGAGGGCGGTGATGGCCCCAGGCACGGAAGGAGGCCGGCGCTTTCCCAGGAAGTGCTGGGCGCCGCAGGGGAGCCGCCGCGGGGCTGGTCCAATGGGGCTCGCCCCACGGCGCCGTGGTTTTGTCTCAGCTCACGAAGCCTCAACAGGTTTTAGACAATTCCTCCTTGTTCCTGCTTGCTGTTCTGCTGTTCCTGGGCCGCTGCTGGGGGATCCCCCTGCCCTCAGCCCAAGCCCCCGTTGTGCCCCCGGGTCGTGCCCCCCCCTCTGCCCTCTGGCTTCCTGGCATAGAGGACGCGGCGCCACTTTTCACCACTCAGTTTATTACGAACACGGAAGGGCGTGAGGCCCGGGACACCCCAGGGCTGGGGACAAGCGGCGGGGACCACGGGGACAGTAGTGGCGGGGGCACCTGTCTCTGCTTCCCTGCAGCGTCCCCCTTGGCCCCAATCTGGGGACAACCCAAGGGCCCCGGTGACGACCCCACGCAGCGCCCAGAGGTCCCGGGGCTGCTCCTGTGCGTGCGCAGGGCGCGCGGGGACACGGCGGGAGGGACATCCCAGCTGTTCCGCTCGCTCGTGGAGCCACCCCAGCTGTGTCCCTGTCCCCACGGCGCGGTCGCTTCAGCCCCTGCTGCACGCCAAGCCAGGGCAGGGAATGGAGTGGATATATAAGGGCCTGGGCTCCTTAGTGTGTACATAGTGCTAATATAGACATTAAATAGTAACCTCGTGCGCAAACACACACACACACACGCTCGTGGGGAGGACAGGAACGGCCTCGCACACACAGAGCACACGACAGGGACAGGCGGGAGCAGGACCTGCCTCCCAAGCCGCCTGCACGACCCTGGTCCGAGCAGGAGAGCTGCTGCGTCGCAGAGGAATCCCCCTTTCCCTGCCTTTCTCCTTCTCCGGGGCGCGGGATCACACGTCGGTCATCTCATCCTCCAGCTCGGCATCGTCTGTCTCGCCTTCGCCCTCCTCCTCCTCATCTGACGTCACGTCGGCATCGTCGGCTTGCGCCAGGCACTTGGGACACGAGCAGGTGAACAAGTAGTTCTCCCTGGAAGAGGTGACAGGAGAGGGGGAAGGAGCAATGGGGTTGGGCAAGAGATGGGATCAGAGGAGACGAGACCCCCGCGGTCAAGCCTAGTGTGGACCCCAAGGCTCCTTATTCCTCAGGAGCCCTGGTGCCACCGCGGGCACCATGTCCCCTCTGAGCAGCCCTCACCTGAGTATCTTGTGGCGGCTGTGTCTGCTCCGATCCCTCTGGCAGCAGTCCAGGTAACTGATGCAGATTTCCTAAGGGGTAAAGAGCAAGGGGCCTGGCTGCAAGTGGGTCCCGCAGACCCCGGTGGCCCTTGGGAGCAGCTTCCCCCAGGAGCCTCCTGTGCAGAGGTGGGAGGCCAGGCCTCACCTCTCCGGCCTCGATGTCCTCCAGCGCTGTGAGATGCAGCAGGAAGTTGTTGTCCGGGAAGGAGGTCTCGGCATTGGGGATGCAGCTGTGGTTACCTGCAGGAGACAGCGCTCAGCTGCGAGGAGGGCTCCAGAAAAGGGGCAGGGGGAGGCCAGAGCCCTCAGCACGACAAGCAGGGCTGCTCCTGGGCCGTGCACCGGGCTGCCTAATCCAGCAGGCACTGCTGGTGGCCCTGCTCATCCCTGCTCTGCTACAGATGCTTGGGAGGGAAGAAGGTGGCTCTGGGTGGCTCATGGCCTGGCCAAGGCAGCTGGCTCCCCTCATGTGAGCGGTTGCCCCAGCTCCACTGCACTCTAACAAGGCCACAGAAGGGCTCTCTGCTAACGGCCCACGCGGCTCCTGGAGCCTCCAGCATCTGTTCAAGCCAGGACTGACCAGCTCAGAAGGGGGAAAGATCCCGGGAGACCCTGAGAGGACAGCCAGGACCTAGGACAGCATCCATCCATCCATCCTGTCCCATCCCACCCTGGCACAGGCTGCCCAGAGAGGCTGTGGAGTCTCCTTCTCTGGAGATCCTAAAACCAACCTGGATGCTGCCCTGTGCCCCGTGCTCTGGGTGTCCCTGCTGGAGCAGGAGGTTGGACTGCATGATCTCTAGAGGTCCCTGCCAACCTCAACCATTCTGGGATTCTGTGATTCCATCCTTTCCCACCCAGAAGCGTTCAGGGAAATGCAAGAGAGTCCAGGACTGGACAACCCCTTTCCCCCTAATAGTTTTCCTGCCAGTCCCTGTGTCACTTACAGCAGCTCTGGAGCACGTAGAGACCCGATCCCTCGCAGTTGAGGAACTCTCCTGACTCTGCAGCACAGAGAGGATGTTAAGGGCCTGCGAGGGCCACTCCACACATGCAGCTCAGTGAGGGGCACACGGGGGGACATCTGCCAATGCTGAACACACATGCATGTCCCACTAGCACTTGCTTTAGGGACTGCAGGGTGGTTTCCAAGCCCCTTCCTTTGCCGCCGAGGGGCATGAGGACATGGAGAGCTGCACCTCCCATTCAAGCCGATGCTCCCCTGTCCCTCACCCAGCTGCACCAGCAGCTCCAAGGGGCGAACCTAAGTCAAGCCAAAAATGGTAAAAAAGGGTCTTTGGCACTGCTATAAGCTAGAATCTCTGCCTGGGATCCCTCTGTAACCCCAGTCTGCCACAGGACACCTGGACCACGCAGTTCACAGACACGTGGCTCATGTACACGGGGGAGGGAGGGATCTCCTGATCCCCAGTGGGAATCTCAGAGCAGAGTCCGCAGGGGCAGAACCCGCCAGGGTCCTGCAGACCCTCACCCTTCTCGATGTCCTTGTAGAGCTGGTCGATGAAGGTGTCGAGCTGCTCGCGCTGCGCCCCGGGGAGCTCCAGCGCGTCGCACGCGTGCACCCACTGGCTCAGGGAGCTGGCAGGGAGGCAGAGGGGCCCTCTGAGCCACGGCCCAGCGCAAGGGGACAGCCGTCCTGGCCACCCCACGAGCCCCCTTACCTCGTTCCGATGCCTTGGCCGTTCGTCCCGACGAGGGCAAAGAGGGACTGGAAGCCTTCGGGAGTGAACCACTGTGGAGGGAGAGGGCAGTGCAGTGAGCTGCAGCCACACCGCCCCAACAGCCCCAGGCCCACACAGATGGGGCAGAAAGGCTCCTGCAGGCGCCCAGCTCCTCTGGAGACGTCTGCAGCAAGATCCACTGGGGGAAACACAGCGAGATCCATTGGGGGAAATGGAGAAGCAGGATCTGTAGCTCTGATTTTAAGCTCTACCATGATTTTCAGGAGGGAGAT
Organism: Tinamus guttatus; assembly: GCF_059628265.1. Classification (NCBI taxonomy): domain Eukaryota; kingdom Metazoa; phylum Chordata; class Aves; order Tinamiformes; family Tinamidae; genus Tinamus; species Tinamus guttatus. Next base: position 4,839,130 of record NW_028288752.1, read on the forward strand.
GCTCACACACGGGTGAGACCAGCCCTGATACTGTGAGCACTGGGTCTCCCTGCGAAGGGATCCCTGCCTGCCATTGGAGCAGTCCCCTGTGCCCGCACTTTGAATCCCTCAGCGCACGCTGAGGAAGGCCCCCTTGCACAAACGCGCACCTCGAATCCCTCGGGGAGCTCTGGGGGTCGTGGGCTCTCAGGAGAGCGTGGTGTAGACGTGCCCCAGAGGGGCTGGTGCCCAACGGAGGGTCCCACCACTCTCTTGAGCTGTGCAGGCAGTCACCCACTCACCCTGCTGAGATGCTCATCGTAAAGGGCTTCTGTGAAGAGCACTCGCAGCAGCTCCAGCTGGCCCTGGTGGGAGAGGCAACTGCGTCAGGGGGGAAGATGCTGCTCTGAGTCACGCTCAGGGCCCAGCAGGAGCTTCAGGACTCAGGGTCCTCGGCCTTTATGGCAAGGCTGGAGGCTGCTGCCTTCAAAGCAGCAAAACTGACCCATTTTGTTAGCAAAATCCACCCATTCGGCAGCAAAATATCATCCTGTTCCACTCCCAACCAGAAGCATCTCTGTCACAGAAACTACCAGCTTGATCTTCTGTAGCCTCCCAAAGCCTGCTAAGTGACCCTCCCTGCCTCGGCAGGAGGGACCCCTGCCAGCTCAGTCGGGGTCCCTCCTGGGGCTGGAGACCCCACTTTGGGGCTTCCAGCATCTCCCAGCCCAGCACACGCTTAGCTTGCAGCAGGGCCAACACAGTGTGCTCATTGCTGCACCCCTGGGTGCTGGGGCCCGCTGTATGTGGGGCCACAAACCCCACTCAGAGAACCTGCTCCCATCCCTGGAGAAACAGGGCCTCCACAACCACGGGCTGGCACGTGCGGGCTGGGAGACCTGCCATTCAGGTATTCCCAGGACTCAGCATGTCCAAGCACTGCTCTTACCTTAAATTTGTCCCCCAGCAACTTGTGCACAATCTCCTCCTCCTCGTTTGCTGTCTTATTGCAGAACTGGGAGAAGACCTTGATCCACCAGTCCTTGTCCTTGGCCTGAAAGGGATGTCAAGCAGATGCTCTGCACTAACACCGCCTTCCTGGCCAGACGGGGACAGGGACAAGCCCCACTATGCTCACAGGTGCCAACCCGCTATGAAGGCACAACAGAAGCATCCACACAGTGGTAATTAACTCAGAGTGAAGCTGGGCAAAAGAGCCAAAGGAAAGGCTTGTTTCTGAAAAAAATGTATGTTTATCTGGTAAGGAAAGAAAGTCCTGCTTGGCTCAGGACACAGGAGCCTTCTCTGCCGCCTGCTGTACCCAAGACCAAGGATCACTCAATGTTGCAGCCTCTTAGAGCAGGATCCTGCTTTGCCAAGTGCTACAAGAAAGATCGGTCTTCAGAACAGGCACAACAGAAAGAGAAAACCACACCCTGGCTCCAAATCACAGACATACCTGTTTGACGGTGGCCACCATCCGTGCCATCAGCATGATGCTGGAAGTTTCCGGTGGGTAATGCATGTTTCTGCAGGGATAAGAGGGAAGAAGACAGACGGGCAGATCAGTGTTGGTACGGAAAGAGAAGGCTGGAGGGAGGCCAAAACAGCCTGTTGCACCAAAGCAGCCAGCCCAGCATCACCACATAGGGAGCCGGGGTTGCTCAGGGCAAAGAAAAGAAGCCTTGGCCTGCCTGCTGTCACCAAACATGCTGTTAGTCCCCAGGCATCCTGCTAAAACATGGCCTGGGGGAGAGTCCTGATCTCACACAAAGCCCAGCAGTGCAGCGAGGGCTGGGATTTGTGACCATTTTGGGGTCAGGGGTGTCGCTTCTCCTCTCTGTGCCCATCTTGTCCTCTGCAAGCAGGGGTAGTTCTGGGTACCTGCAGGGGTGCTACAAGGCAGATGTCGAGGAGGTTGGAGAGGGGCAGGCACACGGAGAAACAGCAGGAGCAAGGGATGCGCTCCTTGGAGCGTCGGGAATTGCTCAGCCCCAAGCCAGGGACCCCGCCAAGCAGCAGGGAGCCCATGGCTTCGGAGCGGAGCAGTGTCTCTCAGCCACCAAGTCCCACCAGCCACCTCACACAGGGATGGGAAGCCAGGACTGTCCCCAGCCAATGTCACAGTCGCCAGGTCCCACCAGTCACCTCATGCAGGGATGGGAAGCCAGGACTGTCCCCAACCAATGTCATCACCCAGGCCAGGAAAGCCACCTCTTGGTGCCCTAGAGCAGCAGGCAGACTGGTCCCCTACCTCCATGCCTCCTGCAGCTTGTTGAGGGGGTGTGCGGGGTCCTCGCGGGCTGGGCCGAGGCAGAGCACCTGGTGGTACTGCTCCCACGCGGACTGCCTGCACTCAGCACTGCAGTACGTCACCTAGAGTGAGGGGCACAGCGCCTGCCGTCAGCCGCGGCAGCAGGAGAAGCGGGTGCCAGGCCACAGACCATGCCCAGCCTGCCCCTAAAGAGCCCAGGCTCTTTAGCAAGAGGGAGAGGTGAAGAGCAGACACCGATTTTACACCATGGCAAACCCCTCCCTGGGCCCTAGGAGATGAAAACTCTGCCAAGGAGCTGAGTGAAGCCTGTAGGAATTAACTCATGCAGCGTTAGGGGCAGAAAGCTGGACTAAGTGTTTGCCTCAATGCTATAAAGGATCTAGCAGCCCCAGTCAGATCGTGCTCCTTCCCGGCAGCTCCATACCTGGCACTGGGGACACTGCTGGTGCAGGTCCTTCCGGATGCTGCACTGCTCTGGGTGAGGCAGCACCTGGGAGCTCCTTCCCAGCAGCCGCTGGGCATTTTCCTGAGCCGTCTCCAAGGCCCGCAGGCAGTGATCACAGGCTGTGGAGGAAAACACAACCGGACAGCAAGGTGAGAGGGCAGCCTGCACGAGCGAAGAGGCCCAGGATAACCCGGCACTGCCGGGATGGGCAGCAGAGCCCAGCACCTCTGATCCGGGGTCACCACCTCCTACCTTTCCCTCTGTTTCTTCCCTCATTTCTGCTGTAATTCAAAATTCCTGCCCTCAGTCCTCATCTGCTGTCTTTATAATGCTGGGAAATGCTTAACGGCCATATGATGCACAAGGAAAACGTCCTCATTTGGCTCCCGTGTGATGCAGCTCAGCAGGGAGCAATGTGCAGTTAGCAGAAGACCCAGCTCGTATCAAGACCTCCCACTCTTGCATTTATTTCCCCCAAATCACCCCTGGCTGTTGGGTGGCCCCCGCTCACCCCTATAGTTGTACAGGGCATTCCAGAGGAACTGCGAGGCCACCACGGGCCGCTCCACGAAGATGGTGTCCCCTTTGCGGATGCTCCTGGTGGCGAACAGGCCTTTCCCCTGCGAGCGGAGATGGGGCCGTCAGCAGGAGGAAGAAGAAAGGGGAGCGGGAGAATGAAGAACAGTGAGGGAAACGGGGAAAAGGGAAAATAAAACGGTGACCCGACACCCAAAAGACACCCAGGGAGGCCCCCTCAGATCGCTCCTCGGCTCCCCAGCCTGTGGCGATGGGGAGAACACGCTGCAAGGCGACTCCTTCCACCCAGCCCCAGCGGCTCCCGAGCTATTTCCCGGGGGGAATGGGGGGATAATTTCCCCAAGGGGGCCGAGGGGCGCGGGCAGGAAGGAGACGGGGCGCGGGGGGCCTCACCTTGGCGCTGCTGATGAAACGCGCCTCGGCCGCCGCCCCGGCCCGGCTGCCCGGGCCGCCGCACGCGTCCCCCGCGGAGGCCGCCATCTTCGGGCGGCCACTTCCCCCCCGCTCTGACCCGCGCCGGGGGCGGGAACGGGGCGGGAGACGCCTCTTCTGCCTCCTCCTCCTCGCCAGGGGCTGGCGAAGATGGCTGAGGGCGGCCGCTTTCCTCACGTCGCCCCTTCCCCGGACATGGGGACCACGGGGACCCCAGGGCAGGCGAAGGGCGACCGCCATCTTAGGGAACCCTCCCTCCCCGTTGCCCCGAAATGGGGCTCCGCCACACACCCAGCACTTCATTGTCTCCCCGCTGTGAAAAATCCTTTATTTTTCAATTTTCAACCTCCCCACTATGGGGGATTGGGTTGCAGTATCCAAAAAGTAGCTTACTCAGGGAAGGGGGGCAGGGGTGGTTTGCACCTTTGCAGGAGGTACAGGGAGATGTGCCTTCAGCACTAGGGCATCCCGCAAAGGCCCCTAAAGTGAGGAGGGAAGGAAGGCACATTTATCGACATTAATTCAGGATGAGACCTTGCAGGTGCAACAGGCGGTTGGCACCAGTGTGGGGAACTGGGGGGGAAAATGCCTAGTTTTCACATAGATAGAGCCGGGGGCTTTGGGAGTCGCTAGATGTCACTGTCGGCTTGTGGGACACCGAGGCTAGCAGGCTCGGCCCATGATTGACCATAGGAGCATCCCTCGGGGACAAGGATGCGGGACCCACCTCAAAGCCTGAGGCACAAAAGCCAAAGCAAGAGCAAAATCCAGCAAAAAGCATAGATAAACCACCCCAGAGAGCCATGCACCAAGTCCCAGATCCCACATTTCACCAAGGCTCTTTGGTGCCAGTCCCAGGAGAAGCCACCCAGACACTGCTCAGAAACCAAAGAGATGCAGAAACTTACTTCTCCCCAATCAGGCCCATCACTTTTTTTTTTTCTTTTTAAAACTAGATTTTTATTAATACAGAAATAAAGGAAATAAATAAATGACACCTGTCAAGAAAAAAAAGTTATTTCTATAAATAACAATATAAGAGTAAAGTGATATACAGTGTTCCAAGTCAGAAAGAGACACAATAAATTATCCTGAGCTCATGTGACATCATGCTTGGCAAACCTTGGAAGACGAGGTGACAGCCTGCGTGCTGACAGCCTCACTTAAGAGCACTTAGCTTCTGCTGTGGACTCCAGCCCCCAAGAATTACTAAAACGTATCAGGGAGAGTCTGATACTCGGTTCTGACCCCTCAAAGCCCTTCCACCCAGTAAAACCACAGCTATTAATCACATGGTGCAGTTGCACATGTGCTAGCCAAAAGCTCCCAGTGCTGCTTCCCATGGCACCGTGGTGTAAAATGAGGAGAGCACCCAGAACTCATACCTGGATTGAGGACAGGAGGTTGTCTGAAGCATCAGAAGTGTTTGAAAGCTGCCTTTTCATAAAAGCCCTCCTCCCCACGCCTCAGTTACCCAAGTCCCTGCAGTAGCAGCATACAATCTCAGCAACGTAAGGCAATGCAAGAAGGCAGAGGGACAGCCTGGGCTCTATCATGGGGGTTTGGGAAGATAAAACAAAGGCAAGAGTACACCAAGCAGTGCACAGGACAGGAGAAGGCACTTCTGCTGCAGGCTGTGAGCACCCACAGCTCTTGGGGAGACCTAGGGCTACTTTGTTCCCATTCTGCAGCCACTTGGGGACCCAGTATGGAATTACATCAGGCTAAAATCCAGTCAAGAGCATAGGAAAGGCAGGAGCACAACCTGGGATAAAGCTCCCATGTCCTGGCAGTGGCATGCCCTGCAGCTCACTTGTGTTTGCTCAGGCCCAGCTCATCTCACTGAGAATGTCATGACAACAGTTTGTGGGTAGAAGCAAGAACTTCCCAATTTGTTGTGATCTAAGCATTAAACAGGGGCATCAAACTGACCTGAAGAAAACTATTTCCCCAGCATAGGTCTCTCCTGGGAGCACAGTCACATTCAAAGTAAGTGACACTGTGTTCAAATGCCCTTACAATAGTCAGGGACACCATCTAATTGTCACCCTGGCCTCTCTGCTCAAATGGTTTGTGCTTCCTGGCACATCAATAGTGAACAAACAAGATCAGCTGTTGTGCCACAACCAGGGCACCATGAGGCAGAAGTCCCAGCCTAGTGTTTAAGCCTCAGGAATTGCAGCACACAGCTAGGAGACGGGGGCCTCTCTAAGTTTGGACATTTCCTCCCAGTCAACAGCAGTTTAGTCCTACAGCTCCAACTCTCAGAGAAGAGCTTTAAGTCCAGCTTGGACCAAAGCAGCACAGATATGTCTGCATCCCCAGTATCACCATCAAGCAGACACAGCTGAAACTTTACAGTTTTTGCTCTGAAACAGCAGCAGCATGGCAGCTGTTCAAAGCTCAACATCCACAGTGTCCTCCTCGTGGTCCTTGATGTCTGTTGAGTCTGCAGTGGCAGGCTGAATCACTCCAAACTGGGTCAGCTTTGCCTTCTTCTGCTCCATACTCTGCTTCCGCCATTTGATTCTCCGGTTCTGGAACCAGACTTTCACCTAGCAGGAAAATGGCACAACAGCAGAGTGAGCCTCCCAGGACACCATGTCCAGGCCATGGCACATACAAAGTCCCCCAGTTGGGCAGCAAGTCCAGGTCCCCATTTCTAATGGTGGGCACTGCTGTTTGCTTCTAAGGTATGTCCCCAGAAGGCAGAGTTCCTTATAGAAGGGACATGCCCCTTTGATTCTCAGAGCATAGTAAGCATGATCAGTGCCATCCCCCTGATCTACTTTGCTTTTCCCCACAGCTGAATATCCTGCTTGGATCCTACCAAGACTCTTCAAGCATGTGGTTTCAAAGTTATCCTGCAGTAGAGTATTCCCCAGGTCACTCAGCATCACATCCTCCTCCAGCCACTCTCCATGGAGGAGGAATCATCACAGACTGAGTCCAGATCCTGGATCTTACACCTCCACCAACCCCCCTTGCTCCTTACCTGAGTCTCTGTGAGATGCAAAGTTGCAGCCAGGTCTACTCGCTCTGTGCCCACCATGTACTGCTGCTTGAGGAACTCTTGCTCCAGCCGCTCCAGCTGCTCTGGTTTGAACACTGTGCGGACCCTTTTCATCTTACAGGGCCCCCCAGACCTCCAAGGCACAGGAGGTCCCAGCGAGCCAGCGCCTACGCAGTGAGACAGCTCCAGACCTGCAAGCACAGAGCAGGAATCATCAAGGAGCAACCAAGGAGGTCTCCACATCTCCCAGCAAACACCCTGTGCCCAGACCACACTGTACCCTGGGGACATCGAGTACCAGGTCCAGCTTGCTTCAGCTGACATCAAGGTCAGCCATGCTACAACATGTTGCAAAAAAGTACATTGGAGGAAAGCAGCAGAAACAGCCCAAAAGGATCCTCCCCACAATGGGACCTGCCTACCCAGGTGAAATGACCGGTCACAGCTGGTCACTGGGTGCCACAAAAACATCCAAGTATCCAAATACAATTGTGTACATGTTAGGGACTTGTTAATCCCAGCACTAAGTTATTTCTGATGGTAAAACTATTAAGCTGTTTGAATGATGTGTTTGTCCTGCAAACACTCAAGACACATGCTTCACTTTTAAATTATTACAGCTAACAGGAGTGTCCTGGGGCAGGAAGCAGAGCTCACAGGCATGTGCTTGTAGGAGGCCATGAATGGTCAAACTGTAGCAGCTGCAGGAAAAACAGCCGCAGGCAACACAGGTTTGCCCTGACCACGAGGTCTGCTTCAGGCTTGGGATTTAACAGCCTGCAGAGGTCCTCCCAAGCTATTTTACAGTATAACTGGGGTATAACAGCAGAATACAACAGCCACGAGACATCTCACTGCTCATATGACTGTACAACTTTATCTTGGCAAGCAGAAAAGGTTTCTTTAAATTCTGTGAAAACACGCTACAAAATCATGCTGATTCATAGCAGCAACTCATCTCCCATTAAATGCCTGATGTTGTAACAACCTTCTCCTCATCCACTGGGTAGAAGTTGTGCAGCTGATTAAGGATTTATGTGACAGACCTGACAGCTTAACAGCCACAATTGCACCTAAAACTATTTTCATCACTGAAATAATTTCAGCAGTCACCTTTTTCCCCTCCATTTTTAATACCTGGATAATAGCAAATATTCTTTAAAGTGTGAATTACTCCATGGAAATAGCTTTGCAAGTTGTCTAACGGTATTTTCATATCTGTATATTTGATATAATGCAACAGAATAGTATACATATATGTTATTTCTTAAATATGCAGATGCTGTCTAGTATATTAAATAACTATTTAAGTAACTAAAAATAGACTGAGTATAGTAATTAGTTTCTCAATCCAGCAACCACCAGGACCAAATCTGAGTTTTTAATAAAAGGGAATTCTTAGATGTAGATTTGAAGTTTTTGGTCAGGTGCTGAATGCAGAAAGATATGTAATTTCAAGAAAGTTTAAGGGGTCAGCTATTCTGAATTGAGACAATCCAATGAGGAAAACAAACGAGTAATTTTTGCTTTTAGAGTATTACTAGGCAGCTAAATGAAAATACAGAGAAAACAGTGGATTAGCCTGCATCATCCACAACCACAGTGTAATTCTACCACTTCTTTTATTGACTTGGGTTTTCTGGGGTAGGGACAAAAATCAAGACTTTTTTCTTTAAAAATAAAGAAGCCCCCACAGTATTTTCCCTGACCCCATTAGGTGTTTTTACACTAAGCATGCAAGCAGTTGTTGGGACCAGGTGATGCCAAACACACAGAGCAGCCCCAAACACAGGAAAGTTACACAGGGACAGGGACCGCTTCAACAAGGCGGTGCCCCCCCCATGTGCAGAGTGGGGAGAACTTGGGGGAAATCACAGGTTTCTTGCACACACACACACTTCAGCCCCCCACACAAATTTGTCTACACAAACAACCACACAGATGAACAGCCATCCACAAGTTTTGTGCACATGTACAAGCAAACGCACACACCCTACGCCAACACCTGCCAGGCACATACACCTCCATGCTCACCGCCACAGCCCTCCAGAGACACATCATCACCTGTAGCCAAACACTCCTATCCACATATCCCCATCCACATGTACTCTAGCCACTACCTGAAACTCCTACAGCCGATCACCAAACACTTGTCCCTACACACACCTCAAAATACACACACAGACAAACACATCCACTCACACCATGCGCATCCTCTTGCCACACTGCACCCACACAGCCCACAACCTAGAGGGAGAAACTACACACACCCCACTAACACCCTTTGCACACACCTGAAAGCAATGCTGCCATATGTCCATATATGTTCCCCACCCCACACACACACAAGGGAAAAAGACACGACTGAAACACTACCACATGGACACTCAAACACCTGAAACAGTATCCCACATCCACACACCCCATCACAGCTCCACAGCCCCTCACACACACACCTGAGAGAAACAGTACCACACACACACCCCCTCACACACACCTCAGGAACAGAGTCGCACGCACACACCCCTCACGCATCTGAGGGTACTGCGCACACAGTACCGCGCACACAGTACCACGGACACACCACTCACACCTGAAGGGAACCGCACCACAGCTGCGCACCCCTCACACACAGCCCCGAGACACGGTACCGCGCGCACACACACCCCTCGCCCGAAGGGACCGACAACACAAGCGTGTGCGCACACCCCTCACACACACCCCCCAGTGAGACACGGTACCGCGCACACCCTCACACACACACACCCCAGTGAGACACGGTCCCGCGCACACCCTCACACACACACACCCCAGTGAGACACGGTCCCGCGCACACCCTCACACACACACACCCCAGTGAGACACGGTACCGCGCACCCCTCACACACACACCCCCCAGTGAGACACGGTACCGCGCACCCCTCACACACACACCCCCCAGTGAGACACGGTACCGCGCACCCCTCACACACACACCCCCCAGTGAGACACGGTACCGCGCACCCCTCACACACACACACCCCAGTGAGACACGGTACCGCGCACCCCTCACACACACACCCCCGTGAGACACGGTACCGCGCACCCCTCACACACACACCCCCGTGAGACACGGTACCGCGCACACCCCTCACACACACACCCCCCAGTGAGACACGGTACCGCGCACACCCTCACACACACACACCCCAGTGAGACACGGTACCGCGCACCCCTCACACACACACAAGACACGGTACCGCGCACCCCTCACACACACACACACCCCCGAGGCGCGCGCCCCGCTCGCACCCACCACCCTCCCGGGCCCCCGCTCACCTGCGCCGCCGCCGGGCCGCGCGGCCCAGCCGCAGCCCCAGCGCCAGCCGCAGCCCCAGCGCCAGCCCCAGGCGCCGCCCGGCGGCGGCCCCGGCCCCAGCGCGGGCACCGGCAGCGCCGCGGGCCACCCCGGCGCGGCGGCGGGGCTGGGGGCGGCGGCGGGGCGCGGGGCCGCGCGGCGCGGAGCCTCGGCCAGCAGCGCCTCGATGTGGAAGGGCGGCCGCGCCGGGGGTGACGGCGGAGGCGGCGGCGAGGGGCCGCTCCCGGCGGGGCTGCGCGGCATGGCCGTGGCGGGCCGCCCGCCTGCGGCCCCGCGCTTATATGGGGCGGCGGCGAGCAGGGCCGGCCCGGCCCGGCCGTTCATATGCAAAGCGGGGGCCGGGCCCGGCTGTGGGGCGGCCCTGCCGGCGGCCGCAGCACCCACACCCACATCTACACCCACACTTTTCTCTGGCTGTCGCGCTGGCACCTCACCTTGTCCCAACACCGACACAGCCGCCGCACCTGTTCCCCACTGCCACACTGACACCTCGTCTTGCCCGACATGGGCTCTACACTTTCCTCACTGACACTCACATGGACACCGGCACCACCCTCTACGCTCGTGTGGACCGCATTGACATGCTCATTGACACCTGCACCTTCCCCCAACACCTACATGGACACTACACCTTTCCCCTGACTCCCTCATTGACACCCACACTTTCCCTCGAGCGTGCTGACACCTTCGTGGCCTCCACACCTTCTCCAGAGACACCTGCATTGACACACGCACCTGCATGGATCCCTGTGCCAACACCCCCAACTCCACTGACACCCGCACCCAACTGCACACCAGCACTGCCATCTTCCCCGCCATCGTCCACAGCAACACCCACACCTTCCCCCCTCAGGCCTGCTAACACCCACACCAACACCCACATGGCGCTGTGACCCCCTACACCCTGTCTGGTCATGCGCAGACACTCACACTCTGCACAGCTGCACATGTGTCAGACTGACACAGCCAGCACTAGGCACACACCAGAGCGAGGACCCCACACCTTTACCACGTCCCACCACCCACCCAGAAACACCCCCACACATGTGCCTGTATGTGTCAGGTGGATGCACACCCATGATGCCTGTGCGTGCTGGGGCTGATGGGCAAGCAGGTGAGCGGGTCCGCCTGCATGAGCCTATGCACCTCACAGGGTATGTGTGTCTGACACAGGGGAACAACAACGTGTGCACACTGTTGCAGATGCCTCCCGTGGCCAGGGGAAAGCTGCACCACACGTTGTGCATTTCCATGTTGTGCACGAACACACCAGCATTTTGCAAAGGCCAAAAAGGGTGCGTGACCACGCTTTGGAAATCCAACTTTTGCTGAAACATCGGTGTAACAGCCCAGACCCGTCTGCATGACCGTGTTGCCCTGATGGAAAAAAACACCCCACCGCAACACGGGAAAGTCACGCTGAAAATGCAGCCCACTGTACCCAAGCACGGGGAAACGCCTGTACCAGAGTCTCCAGGTTAACACAGAGCCCAAATCCCCCGCTGCTTAATAACCTGTCATTAAACACCGCCGCCTGCACGTGCAAGTTGCGCCCATCCAGCAAATCCAACCTTAAATAAAGTATACAGCCTCTTTCGGTGTTCTTTAAAGCTCCTTTTCACTGTTAGAGCCATAAAAATAGGCCTGGTTATATATCCCTATATAAAATATATATATTTATATGTATCCATCTCTCTAGAAAGCATCTGTATATTTTTTTCAGTGAATGGAGCATTTGGGGGAAATGTAAAGAACGGGAATGCATTGGCATAATTATCCCGCTCGCAAGGAAATCCCCCGGTGATGGCAGCCCATATAAGAGCTTAAAGGGAAGATGATGCCTGCAGGAGACAAAGGAGACCATCGCTTTTTTTCTTTTAAACACTTTTTTTCTTTTTTTCCTCCCTTTTAACATCCTGTCGTTCCCGGCAGCTTCAAAATAAGTGAATAAATACAGCTGCCAGTTGATTGCTCCTTATACAAATACGCAGCCCCAGTGCTGCCAGTCTTTAAATACAGGCTTAATTGCAGTCACATGTTCAAAGTTAGGCAAGCGCCCAAGCACCTCTGTGAAAAAATCCCTCCCTGCAATTGAAAAATAAAAGTAATAAAGCGCTTCTAAATTCATCCAAGATTCCCAGCTCCGGTTCCTTCACATTGTTTGCACGGACATGGCGTGCGTTAAAGCAAGGGGTATATTGCATGCGTTTTACCATGTGCCTTCTCAACCTGCCTCATTAAGGCTCTATTAAATCTGATTATTTTTCCCTCCTTGCAATGAACAGCCGGTGTCCAGGTGTAGTTTCCTGTGGCGAGACCTGCGGGAGATGCTCCATGCTATGCACAACAGCAAGTGGGAATGGTGTGGTTTCGCCCGGGTCACCGGGGTGGAGGAGACAACACCTGGACGAACAGGCAGATGGACAGGCGGACGGACAGGCAGATGCCTGACACAGCGCCGCCTGCGCTGGCATTAGCAGCCTAATGATGCTCTCTGCTTCCCATTAGGACTGTGTGCTCTGCTAATGCTTCACCCTTCGGGAGCTGGGAATTTTCACTCTCCGGCAACGACTTGGGAAATCTAGCACTGGGCAGTGAGGAAAACAGGCTGCCCGGGCCCTGGGAACCGCTTGGGCCGCACGGCACCGGCCCCAAACCCCAGTGTAAAATCTCCGGCTTGGAGATGAAAGGACGCCCCCTGATCCTCTTTCTTTTTTTGGAGTTTTTTCTTAAAAAAAAAAATCCCCCAAACAAAACAACAACACAAAAAAAGCCCCCAGCCCTTTGTAAACACCCTCCTCGCGCCCAGGGAAGGGGGTGGAAAGCATTTCCTGATAACTCCATTAAAGAATGAGGCTGCATTAACATTCCAAGTACCTTGACAAGAGATGAAAGTGGGGAACTTGAGCTCAGCCTCTCCTTGCTCCAGATGTTATTATGGGTTCCCTGAAAGGTTTTTTTATTTCTTTTTTTTGCAAAGAGACAAAGATGTGGCCTACTTCAAACGAGTCTAATTGATGCTAATGACTATCAGATAGAGGTGGGGGGGATCCTTATTCCCGCCTGGAAAGGGGGGGAAGAGCGAGCGCATTTTACAATCCCCCCATAGAAAACGCCCCGCTCTTCAAACCGGGGCTGCTGCCCCCCGCCTTCGGGATTTGTGTTCCTTTTTGGATGCTGCTTTCGCTCCGCTTTTGCTTTCTCCCCCCTTGTCGGCTCCTTTCCTCCTCCTCCTCCCTGGCTGCTCCCGGGCACCCTGCAGCTCTCCCTTGTTTGCCCATGAGAAATTTCGCACCTCGCCTGGGTCCGATCCCGCGGGGGAAGCCCGGCCGTGCTCCCGGCTCCGCTCAGGCCTTCCCAGCGGGCAAGGGAGGCGGCGGAAACGTCCCCGAACCCGCGGCGAGCACACGCGAAAACGTGACGGCAGGAGGGGCTCGCACGTCCGCACCCAGGCCTTGAGCCATCCCCAAAGCGGTGCAAAAATGGGGGGAAACGGTCTCCTTGGCTGGCAGGGTCCATCCAGGGAGACCCCGATAGGGAAATTGGGGTCCCGAGCTCTTGCAGGACTCGTTAGGGTAACCAACCTGGCACTGTCAACCTAAGGAGCCTGAAACTATGAGCTCAAAACACAACCCTAGCCTAAAATAGAGGTGCCAACCACTGGCTCTGGCTTCTCCCCCGGTGTCAAGCGCCCATGGCCGCTTCTCCTGTGGGAATGTGTGGTGGGAGCACCGGGCGGCTGCAAAGGGGCAGCCTCTCCTGGGGATCCGGCCCTTGCTGCCTTCCTGAGCAGATTGCCGCCGGATCACGGGTGGCGAGGGGAGCGGGGGGTTCTCCCTGGGGGTTTCTTGGGTGTGCGGGTTCATTCATGACAGAGCCAAGGGAAGACAAGCTCCGAGGCCAAGCATGCTCCAAAAAGGATGATGGGGAGGTGGGTATGGGCACAACAACGGGGGGACACAAGCAGCACCTCTGAAAAAGACAGGCCGAAGGGCGGAGGTGGCTGATGGCAAAGCAATATCCTGCTGTCCCCATGCTCTCCGGTCCCATCTCCCGCTCAGCAACCCTCTGGCACAGCATCCAGAGGGTGGATAACCCCATGGGATGTGCGAGCAAAGCGGGGTGCGGGGGGACAGGGAGAGGGCAGCACCCCCAGCCCCAGACGGCCAATACACAACCCAGTCCCGCTTCAGACACCCGCCCCGGCTCCTTTGTCAGGTTAATGTGGGGTAATGGCCTGCAAAGCACCTCAGCCCCATCCAGGGCTCATTAGCACTTGATAATGTGGAGCATCCTGGAGAATCGCCGCTCTGCTCCCTCCCCGGGGCCCTGCTCCCAGATAGCCAGGGGACCTGGGGACGTGAGGACATGGGGACGTGACGATATGGGGACCTGGGATATGGGGATGTGGGGATGTGAAACATGGGCGTGTGGGGACATGAAACGCGGGGACCTTCCTGCACTTTGGCTCCTGTTGTCACTCCATCGCCCAGAGCACGGGGAAAGCGCCTCTGTCTCTGGGCGCCCCCGAGGGTTCCCATGATTTATCACCCCAATCCCTCCAGTTCGGCCCAGGATCCCCCAGCCACGTGTGGGCCCTGAGCACCCTGTCCCCAGGCCCGCCAGCGGGCTGCAGTCGCAGGTATCAAGAGCATCCCCAAACGGTGCATTTAAAATTAATTGGGAATTATAACCAAACTAGGCACCAGGGCCGCATGGGTACAGTCATGAGTGCGTGATCAGCCTCGCTGCCCCCTTCAATTATCTTTTTCTCTCCGACATTGTTCTCCCCTAATGAGGAGGCTAATGACCAAAGGATGGTTCATAAGTGGTTCCCAGACTCTCCTCGCCCAGGGCAAACACCGGCCACAATAGGATCACAAATTGTAGGGAGAAGCCCCGGCTGATCACATCAGAAACGGTGCAGGGATTTATCTCTCTGCCTTAACAATAACAGTATGTTCTTAATCGCCGCTCCAAAGGGACAGCTAGCAGGGGATCAGCCGGGCCTCATCATTAAAAGCTGGCAGCATCTTTGCTAGCGCTGCCCCTTTTGTTCGTCTTTCATTATCCCAGCGCCCCGGCCCCCGTTAATTCCTCTCCATCTTATTAAATCAATAGACATGGAGTGGGGGAAGGACGGGGCAGAGCAGGGGTCGGATCCAGCTCGGTCCCGCTGACTTCCCCAGCGCCGGAGGGCTCCGACCGTCCGAGAGGGGAGCCGGTGTTTATGACCTGACTTGGGCTAAGAGGGAATTTCTGCATAAGAATCCAAATATTGCACTGAAGGGGCCGTTAAACAATCAACACCCAGGCCCTGCTGCCATCCAGGTTTATACAGACCAGGCTATATCCACAAATCCACAGCTCCCGGGTATTTGCCCAGGTCCTGGCACACAGGGAAACGGAGGCACAAGGGGCCTGAGCCCGAGGGGGTTGAGCAGAACTGGGAAGGGTTTCTCCGGCTGCCATGGTCCCTCTGCACTTGCCTTAATGCAATCCCCTTCCACGCAGCGCCCCGGGGCCTGGGCTCGGCCTGCGCCTTGGGGAGCTTTGGGGTTTTTTTCTTGTTGTTCTCCCTGATCTCATCACTCTCCCATCCCAGGTCCCCCACAGAGCGCAGAAAAGCTCAGTCAGGAGCTTCCAATTGCTCCCTATGGATTTTTGGATACCTTTCTGCTCAGAGCTGTCTGCCTACCCGGGGAGGCTTGATTTGATGTTTCAATTTGGGAATTCAGGAGCACGGAGCAGGGACGGGGGGTGCGGGGAAGGCTCCCGAACCGTTTAACAAGATTACACAAGGAGCCGGAGCCTGCGAGCGCGCCCGGCTGACCCTGGCCTGCGGTACGCATGGAGCCGGCTTCGCCCGGAGCCCTAATCCCATTTGGGAACCCGGAAAGAGAGCAAGGGGCAGGGGGGTTGGCCGTGGGAAATGGAGCCACGAGTTGGAGATGAACATGAAAAGCTCTGGGAAAATCGTGGCGGGGCCGTGTGTCTTCGGCTCCATCCCTGTATCCCATCGGTGTCTCCCCATCCCGTCCATTTACACCTCTTCATCCATGTGGCGACATCTCACTCATCCTCCCGCTTATCCATCAGGCCGACAGGCTATTCCCCCCGGGTAAATACGTCTGCCAGGCTATTCCCCCGGGTAAATATGTCCACCCGTCTGTCTGCTGACCCCCCTGCCCCCAGCAGCTACCTGCTCATGTGCCCGCTTGGCGGGAGGAGAGGTAGCCGATAACCTCACCCTCTTGGTACCACTGCTTAACTCTCACTTTCTTGGCATTAAGAGGCCAATCTGTTTTCTGCAGATGAGTAAAAAAAGCAAAAATCAGCATCGCTCAAAGGGAACCAGTGGGTACGTGGGATGGGGAAGGGGGTGAGAGGTTTTGGCACGAGTGGCAGGGCACGGCGCTCCAAGACTGTCCTTAAATCCTCCCTCCATCACTCCCCGGGAGGGACTTTTGTGCCCAGGCTGCATTTTGGCCATGCCCAAATCCGGCTTTTCTGGAAACCATCATCACATCACGCCTGGCCCCTCGGAGCTGGACTCTTATCATCGTCCCCATTTGGGCGGCGACGGGTGGCTTTTGTCCTGCAGATACTCATGCTCCCTCCCCAGCCCAAGGAGACACAGACAAACTAATCAGTGGGTAGGAGACCTGCGGGGCTCCGGCTCCCTCCTGGCACCCACCAGACCAAGACGGGGCCCCAGGCTTCCTGGGTCCCCTTGGAGCCCCCAGGACTGGCCAACCCTGAGGAACATCAGGCAGGGGGAGAAAATCTCCCAGCTCCACCACGGACACGGTTTAGCCCAGGCCATATAAACGTTGCTTCTGGAAAGGCTCCAGCGGAGCCGGGCAGGGTCAATTAAAGGCTGCGGATGCCGCCCGCAGCCGGGCGGGAGCCAGGCTGAGCACCAGCACCAGCACGGACGGGAGCCCCCGTCCCGCCGGGCACTGAGCGGGGGATTATCCACGTCCTGAGAACAACTTAACTCCCTCCGCCGGCTCGGCCCCCGGCCGGGCCGTATTGAAACACCCCGCGGCAGCTGCCTTGTCCCGGGGCCGCTGCAATAAAGGCCACGGAGCGGGTTAAGCTCGCGGGGCGGCGCGGGAAGGCGCTCGCACAGTTTGGGCCCTTTGAGCTGCGCCGGCTAATCCGGGCGCCGAGCGCGGCCGGAACGAAAGCGCCGCTTCCGTCACATCATCCCCTTCTCCTCGCTCGCTCCCCCACTCCGGGAATGAATTCCCTGCTCCCGCAGAGCAGGACCGAAGGAGATATCCGAGTAGGAAGAGCTGTTCTGCTCTGCACAGGTGCCTGCTTCAAGCCACCATCTTGGCATCCCTTGGGAATATCCCTGGAGAGTGGGATTCAAACAGGAGCAAAGCTGAGCTGCCACCCTCAGCTCATTCCTAGCTCTGCCAGAGACAAGTGTCAGGAAATTCCAACACCTACATGTTTGTCCACTATTTTACCCTCTTCCCGGAGGAATCCTATGCCCTGGGAGCCAGCTTGTTGGCTGTGGGGAACACCCTTTTTAAACCTTCTGAAGCCTTCTGGAGTTTTGTCTGGAAAGGACTTGGACAAAGTTAAACCAGCGAAGTGAAGAGAGGTGGGGAGGTGAAATGATGCTAGTGAATGACTTGAGGGAAATCTACAGCTAAATTCCACATTCCCTGGGGAGGGAGAAAAGGTGAATGGGGTGGCTTAATGCACAGATAGGGAGGAGGGAAGAATGGAAGAACCCGCAGGAAAACCAGGGCAGGCAAGTCACCGAGAAGGGTGACGTTTGCTCTGAAGCCTCTCTCTTAAAATAAAAGTTACACAAAGGAATTATTTTCACACTGCAAAAACATTGACTGCTCTGAATATATTTGATGCACTCACTGCCAGCTACGATGCATTAACAAATACACATGGGAAATGAAGACAAGCACAGCGGCTCAGCAGCTTGTTGCAACAGTCGGCGCAGGGACCTGTGCGGCTGTTGCCTCCGAGCAGGGGGAGGACGTCTTCCTGACTGGGAGTCCCCATCCTGCTCACCGTGGTGGCCCTGTGAGCCCGGGCTCCTATGCGGGGGTCCTGGGCCCATTTTGGCCGTTTTGACTTGTTGCTGTTCCAGGCTGCGTTCCCACCCCTTGATCCTGCGGTTCTGGAACCAGGTTTTGGCCTGCGGAAGAGGCGAAGTTTGGCTTTTAGCCCCAGCTCCCCCGCTAAAAAACCCTCCTCCGCAGGCATGTTCCCCTGGCTGGTCAGGAGGGCAGATATCCCCTGCCACGATCCAGCCCCTCCTGCGCACAGGCCTAATTCAGGGGCCCAATCCCACTCCGCCTGAAACTGAACCTGTCCTCTCCTCTCCTCTCATTTTTATTTATTTGTTAGAGGGGAGCCTTTTTATTTGAAGTACCTGGATACAGCTAACAGGAAAATTCTGAGGAGTCCTAATTACAGAGGAATTGCGGTTACAATTTAGGGAAAAATCCCATTTTCCGAGCACACCCTGAAGCAGGAGCCCAGCTCCAGAGCCCAGCTTCTCGCTTTGGGTTTTTCTCCCCCCAAAAAGGGGGCCTGTTGCCCATTGTGTACGCAGCAGCAAGACTCCTGTCGCAAAAAAATAGGGACATTTGAGGTGGCAGAGTCCCCGCGGAAGGGTCCGTATGGAAGGTGTCCCCCCAGGAGGATCTCCATGGAGTACCCCAGGGAAGGTCTCCCCTCAAGAGGGTCTCCATGGAAGGATCCATATGGAAGGTGTCCTCTCAGGAGGATCCCCATGGAAGGTCCCCATGAAGGGTCCCCTCTCAAGAGGGTCCCCATGGAAGGTCTCCCCTCTCAGGGGAGACGTCAGGAAGGTCCCCACAGCAGGTTCCCATAGAGGGTCCCCACAGAAAGTCCCCTCAGGAGGGTCCTCACGGCCGAGGGGGTGGCACTGGAGGCCCTGCCTTTGCTGTGGGGTTGTCACCCCTTCATGTCCCACTATTGATACGAGATTGTTCCCTCCATGTCCCCTGCCCTCAATGCGGGGTTGTCACCAGGTGCCCTAAACTCAGCGTGGGGGTGTCCCCCCATGCGCCTTGTCTTAGCATGGTGATGACAGTGTGTCCCCTGTCATCACCATGGCATTGTCCCCCGTGTCCCCTCTTCCCTGCCATATTGTCCCCCTGTCCCCTTTCGCAGTCTGAATCGGGGCAGGAAGGGGGAGTGTGAGGCCAGCCAGTGCGGCCAGCGTCACCCCGAGGCCAATGGAGCCCCTTCAGAGGGAAGTGACCCGGGACTCACGCGGAGGCCCCACTGATGGGATTCAGATGATCATTAGGGTTTGAGATCCTTAAAATGGGGCAGCTTTTCCTAACGAGCTGGGAAAAGTCACACCTGGGGCCCGGCGCGGCAGGGGAGCAGCCCCGCGCAAAGCCCCTGTCGCTGCTCCGATCTTTATGGGGAGGAAACGGGGCTGGAGGGAGCCCGTGTGCCGGGCCCTGCATCTGCAGAGTGTCCTGCCACGCGGAGCCGGGATCCCTCCGCTGGCCGGGGGTCTCGCTACATCCCGCCAAAGAGGGGACAGAGACCTGTGGGAAAGCTGGGAAAAGGGAGCCTCCGGCTGCATCCCGATGGCACCCACGTGACCCGTGTTGGGGACAGCACCCGGGTGGCACCGCTGCTGGTGCAGGTGGCACAGGGAAGGGTTGTCCAAGCTCGTGGCGGGCACCCCGAGCCTGTTTCTCTGGGATATCTTTGCACGGGGCAAGGAAGGGCCTGGGGGGCCCAGATGAAAGGGCCGCCCTCGCACACAGGCTTGTCCCCAGGAGCTCTTAATTACGGCCTTGAAAGGACCGACATAAAAAAGCAGGAGGCCCCGGCGGGGCTCCAGCCCCGTTTCACTAGGAGGTACTAGGAGGCACTTTCCCTTTTTTTATCCTCCTTTATTTTTTCCTTTTCCCCCCTCCCCAGGGTGCTCAGCAAACATCCCCCCGGCCCCCGTGAAGGCCTGGGAGCCCTTGGAGCAGCCGCAAGCGCCGGCTCCCTGCGGCCACGTCCCCTCGGCAGGGCAAACACAGCCGTGTTTGGGCAGAGTCAACACAGGCAGTAGAAGGTGGGTTTGCAAATCCTGCCCCCTCTCCTTTTTTTTTTTTTTTTACCAGGAAACTGCCCCCCTGTGCCTCATTTTCTCCACCTGGCACCAAGATTTGGATTATTTCCCGCTTCAGTGACATGTTCAGGTTGATCCTGCCTCAGGAAAGGCTTTAATGCTTCGCTTCCCTCCTGTGGTTCTTGATCTGGGGACATGGAGAAGTGAATGAAAGGGGCGGTTTGGAGCAAGCAAATTGGGTGACAAGGGAGCAATGGGGGATGCCAGCAAGCCCCGGCGCTTCGCGATGTCAGGCGGAAGCCTTGGGTCACAGCCGGCTGCTCACAGCCCTTCCCAGCATCCTGGGGACCTGTGTCAGGAGCCGCATGGGAATGGACAGAGGGAAAATGCTGCCCTGGAGAGATGGGGACAGTCTGGGGAGGGGGTGACACAGTGGGCCGGGGTGTTAAGCACAGCCGTGACAACAGGCAGGGCAGGTGTTGGGCGGCAGACAGCGCTGTCCCCAAATCACAGCCCCCTCAGCCCCGGTGGCTCTTGCAGCCAGGTGAATCCTCTGTTATCCCGACTGCTCCGTGCAGGAGAAGCTCCTGAGCTAATTAATAACAATGATGGTCATTAGGCCGGCAAAGGGCCGTCTGGTCTGGGGGCTTTGTGGATTGCCGGCTGCCCCCGGAGGCTCCGTCTCCATCCCGGGCTCCCGGCTGCCTCCAAAGGGCTGGGAGAAGCAGGGAGGCTGCAAACAGTGATGGAGAGCTGGGAAAACCACAACTCTGCGGGACTGGAGGACTGGGAGCAGCCCGAAATGCGAGACTGAAGCCTGGGCTCCCATGGCCGGGCTCTGCTCGTTGGCATCCGGTGTCTGTGGCACTTTGCAAAGGGCCTGATCAGTTTTATTTGAACACTGGGATGCTCTGAACACCAAGTATCCCCTTATCTGGCTGCTGTTAAAGGTCTCCTGGCAGGATTTAGGATGAAGCTCTCCCTTAAGCCCCTTAAGGGATGCGGCTGCATCGCTCAGCTCCCTAAACTTGACCCAGGCGGCGAGTGCGGCGCGCTCCGACACGGCTCGTCACCACCGCCTTGTGGAATCATTTCACTGGGAAAAGGAAAATGACTTTCCTAAAGCTGGCAGCAGAGTGACCTGGGAAATCCCTGCCCATGGGTTTCTTCAAATGCTACTTGATAGGGGCTAAAATGCACAGGGACAGTGGTGTTGGCTCCTGGGCACATGTCCCCTGCCCGAGGCCTGGCAATGAGCTGGCTGGAGGGTTGGCATGTGCAGCCAACTCATCCCTCCCCGAAAAGAGGGATTTTCTGCCCGCCGCTTGACCTGCTCGCATGGGCTTGGGAATTCAAGCAAGGAGCTGGCGCTGAGGGCTGCAAGTTAGCAGGGATCCCAGTTATCAGGATCGCAGTTAGCAGCATTCCCAGTTAGCAGGATTCTCAGCTGGATCCCAGGCTCATGGCCCCCAGGGGTGCGCATCATCTAGGGGATCCCAGTGGGCGCAGAGCAGTCAGAAGGTCCTTGCTAGTAGCTCCTAGGTAAGGGAATCCCAGTTAGTGGGGCCTAGTTAGCAGAGCACCCTAAGCAGGTTCCTGTTAGTGGGTTCCCACTAGCAGGGCCCCCTCAGCGAGTCCCTACAAGCAGCTCCCCATCAGTGGCTCCCCATCGTTGCATCCCTGTTTGCCAACTCCTCTTGATGAGTCTCCTTCAGCAGATTCCCATTAGTAGGTCCCAATTAGTAGGTTCCCATTAGCAGACCCCTGTTAGCGGACCCTCATTAACAGATCCTCATTAATGGCTCCATGTTAGCACAGCCCCAGCGGAAGGATGGATCTCCTGTTAGTGGGTGCCCGTTAGCAGGGGCATCCCCAGGAGATCTGCATTAGGGCCTTCCCGTTAGTAGATCCGCATTAAGAGGCTCCCCGGTGGCGGATTCGCATTAGGGGCTCTCCTGTGGCCGGTCCCCTCGCGCCCTTCTCCCCGCCGCCACCGGGGGCCGCTGCCGCCCGCTGCATCCCAATCCCGCCGCATCCCAATCCCGATCCCGCCGCGGCCCTGCGCCCGCTAAATCCTGGTCCAATCCCCGCCACATCCCTGTCCCCACCGCATCATGCTCCCGATCTTGCCTCATCCCTGTCCCTGCTGCAGCCCTGTGCCCATCGCATCTCCGCTCCTGCTGCTCCTCTGTCCCTACTGTATCTCCCGTCCCCTTACATTGCCGGTCCTGCTACATCACCCGCTTCCAGTCCCACTGCATCCCTGCTCCTGTTGCATCCTTATCCACTTCATCCCCAGGCCCAGCCCCACCACATCCCTGGTCCCACCGCATTCCCAGTCCTGCTTCATCACCACCTGGCCTCATCACCTGATCCCACTGCATCTGTGGTCCCAAACCTGCTGCATTCCCCACCTTCCTGTGTCCCCTGTTCCACTGCATGCCCAGTCCTGCCACGTTGCCCAGTCCCAGTCTTGCCACAACCCCAGCCCAGTCCCACTGCATCCCTGGGACTGCTGCATCCCGAGGCAATTGGATCCTCAGCCCCGGTCCTGCTGCATCCCCACCCCTCATCCCACTGCATCCTTGGACCACCGTGTCCCCAGCGCAGTCCCAGCGCATCCCGCAGCCCTGCTACATCCTTGTCCCGTTCCATCCTATCCCATCCCATCCCATCCTGTCCCATCCCATGGCAGGTCCCAGGCACTCATGGTGCCAACCCAGTCCCTGCAGTCCCTCTCCAGGGACCAGATCAGGATGGGAGCAGGAGACTAACCCCGGCAGGAGCATCCACAGCCCCGGTCACCCCGGAGAGAGTCCCAGCCGCGTCCTTGGCAGATCCCGAGGCGCCGCTAGAATTGATGCCGGCGGATTTTCCGCTCACATTTGTCAACAGGGGCGGCCGCCCGCCCCGGCCCCGCTAATCCCCCGGCCGGGCTGTGCAAACAGCGCGGGGGCAGCGCGGGCCCTGCATGAGAAGCGCGTCCTTGCGCCTAAGCCGCCGCGCGGGCGGCCGCATCCCGAACGCCGGATTGCGGCCGGAGCTGCCGCCGGAGCCTGCCCTAATCCTCGGCATGGGGACAAGGACAGGAGGGGTGTTAGATCTGGGCATTATTCCCGCTTTTATTATCTATCGATTTGCAGTGTCGGCAGGGTCACGGTGGGAAGGGGCTCGCTTGGCCCTGCGTTCCCCTGCTGCAAAATTATTATTATTTATTAGATAATAATAATAAGATACAGCCCAATAATAATAAGAACAACCCAAACTCATTTCTCCCATTTTCCCTCCTGAGATTAATGATAAACCACCTGTCCCCTCAGCAAAACTGATAACGCCTCTAATTTTACTCGGAGGGCTGGAAATACCATTTCCAGGCGAAGCAGTCACCGTACGACTCCCTTCCCGACAGCTTTCATTGAATTATTATTTTTTTCTGCTTTCTTTGCTTCTTTTTTTTTTACTTTATCCCCCCCTCCCTTTCACTTTGAAAGCGGCAATGCCCCCGGAGCTACAAACAATGCACAATGCAGCAAAAATCATATTTTAGTCAAAACAGGCAGACGGCGCTTGCAGCCAACTTCCAAATTAGCATTTTGAGGGCAAATACGGAGCAATTGGAGATAATGAGGCCTGATTATTCAGTCCAATGAATGTTAACGAGGGAGCGAGGGTGCTGGCTCCTTATCTCCCTGGCTTTCCATTTTGTTCCGTTTATTTTGCTCCCGAGCGCTTCACATTTGAACTCTCCATTTGTTTTTGCCTCTGCGGGGGCAGCCAGCGCCAATCCCGGGGGATTTGGAGGTTTCCCCTGCCCAAAGGGTCCCGCTTGGCCAGTGCCTGAGGCCTGGGGAACTCGGGACACCCATGGGATGGGATTCCCAGCAGCTTGGAGCAAAATCCCCTGGAAAACCTAATCCAGGGGCTGTTTGCTGGGTCGATGCGGCAGCTGCTGGGGTCCCACCGTAAGACATAAAGCGCCGGAGAGGCAGAAAGTGCCGAGATAATCAAGCGAGGAGGGGGGGAAAAGAGGGAAAAACAATCAAAAGAAGGGAAAATAAAAGGCAGATCATGAATAAGGATAAGAGGAGGCAGAAAGCGGGGCCGGGCCCCGGAACTGCAGGTATAATTGGATTTCAGGCCGTGTCTGCGGCGATAAGAAATTCCTCGTGGTTTTTCTTTTCCCCCTGTTTTGGGGGAATATTTGATGGGGATGTTTGGATCCTGCCAGGCAGTGCCTCTTTGGCATCCCGCTAGCCAACAGGTGGGAAAAACAAACAAACAAACAAACAAAAACAACAACAAAAAATAAAAACAGGAGAAAAACTCTTCAGGGAAGGCATAAAATATCACAGTATTTTTTTTTCCCCATTCTGGGCAAAAATCAGTGCCCAAAATCACTCCTGCCCCCCAAATCCCGCCAAATCCGCCGCTTTCTCCCCCCTCCCCAGGCGCCTGCAGCCGAGCAGAACAAACGGTGCCGGCCTGAGGGGGAGGAAGGAGGCGGCGGGGGAGGAAGGAGCCGCCGTCCCCGCCCCGGGCCGGGCGGCCGAGCGCAGCGCGATGGCCTCGATAGAGCAGGGCCCGCCCGAAACGGCCCCGAAACGGCCCCGAAACGGCCCTTATCGCGGCCGCATCGGCCCCGCCGCCGCTCTCGCCCCGCGGCTGCGATGGCCTCGCGATGGCCCCGGCCGCCGACCTTGCCGCGGGAGCGGGAAAAAGGCGGGGGGCAAAAAAAGCAGAAAAAAAAGCGCCGTTTTCCCAAGTTTTGCCTCTCTGGTTGTCACGGGAGGCGGGAAAGGGCCCCCTCACATGCAGGTTTGCAGGGAGGC
The DNA here is from genome assembly GCF_059628265.1 of Tinamus guttatus. NCBI lineage: Eukaryota > Metazoa > Chordata > Aves > Tinamiformes > Tinamidae > Tinamus > Tinamus guttatus. Next base: position 4,864,088 of record NW_028288752.1, read on the forward strand.
TGCCGGAAGGGGAATGCTCGGCTGCATTTCTTAAGTATTCTTAAGTATTATTAAGTATTTATTTACTTAGTTATTATCATATTTTCTTGGGAAGGGGGGGAGGTGGCGTCTGGGCAGAGATGAGTTCTTTTTTTTTTTTTTTTCTTTTCCCGCCGTGCCGTGACTGCAGCGCAGGGGACAGGAAAGCGGAGCGGCCTCCCCCCCACCCGCCCTATGTTTCAGTGTTTCAAATTTTAATTATTTTGCATTAATTCTTTGGCCGCTTGCGGCTGGCCGGGCGCTGCGTTCAGGGGCCGGCGGTGCCGGCAGATGGAGCTGGCGGCCCAGCCGCTGCGGAAAAGTCATCGATGGTGCAAAAATCCCGTCCGGAATCACCGTCCGGCAGCATTCCCGGTGGGCAGGAGCTGGGGTCCTGAGAGCCGTTCGTGCACACGCGTGTGCATGAGTGTAAGCGCGTGCACGCGCGTCCCCCTGCAGCCGCTCACGCGCGTGAGCCGCGCAAACCGGGGGCGCTTTGGGGCGAAAAATGGGACTTCTGGGTCTCTTGGCACATTGCAGGCGGTGCCCGGGCTCCAGAGCGCCGTCGCTGCCCCGGCCGTCCTGGAAAGTGACTCGGTGCTGGGCCGGGCCGGGGCCGCTCCCGGTGCGATCCCGCTGCCTCCCTGCTCCGCAGTCCCGCCGCGGCCGGACCCGGGAAGGGGCGTGGCCAGCGCGGATAGGGGCGTGGCCAGCCGGCCACGGGAGCGGGGCAGCGGGCCGGGAGAGGGGCGGGGTCTCATAAAGGGGCGGGGCTTCTCAGAGGGGCGGAACGGGCACGACGCTGGGGAAGGGGCGTGGTCAGAGCGAGGGGTGGGGGCGTGGCTATGGTTGGAGAGGCGGGGCCATCTCCGGGGCGTGGCCACGGCTGGGGAGAGGCGTGGTTATGGCAGGGGAGGGGCGTGGCTAGCGCAGACGGGGCGTGGCCAGCACGGGCGGGGCGGGGCGGGGCGGGTGCCCGTGGCGCTCGCGCTGCGGCAGCGGCGGCGCAGGGGTCGGCGCGGCCAGTTCCGCTCCGCTCCGGTTTGCCCCGGCCCGGCCCGCGGCGCCGCCGCCGCCATGGCCCTGCTGCGGGCGGCCTCGGCGCTGCCGGCCGAGGAGGCCCCGGCCTGGCTGCCCACGCACGTCCAGGTGACCGTGTTGCGGGCGCGGGGCCTGCGCTGCAAGGGCGGCGGCGGCGGCGGCGGGCGGGCGGCCACGAGCGACGCGTACGCGGTGCTGGAGCTGGGCCGCGAGAAGTACCGCACGGCGGTGGCGGAGAAGAGCGCGGGCGAGGCGGAGTGGCGCGAGCAGTGCGCGCTGGAGCTGCCCGCCGCGCCCGCCGCGCGCCGCCTGCGCCTCACCGTGCTGCACCGCGCGCTGCTGGGCGCCGACCGCTTCCTCGGGCGGGCCGAGGTGCCGCTGCAGCCCGCGCGCGCGCCCGACACGCGGTGAGTGCGGCCGCGGCGCGGGAGGGCGCGCGGGGGGCCGGGCACGCGCCGGGGGGCGTGTGGGCCCGGGAAGGGCGTCGAGCGCCGCGGGGCGTCGCTGGGTCCGCACGTGTCCTGGGAAGGGCGACATGGGGCATGGGGCATGGCAGGGTCCATGTGTGTGCTGGGAAGGGGGACATGGGGCATGGGACATAGCAGAGTCTATGTGTGTCCTGGGAAGGGGGTCATGGGGCATGGCAGGGGCCATGTGTGTCCTGGGAAGGGGGACATGGGACATGGGGCGTAGCAGAGTCTATGTGTGTCCTGGGAAGGGGGACATGGGGCATGGCAGGGTCCATGTGTGTCCTGGGAAGGGGGACATGGGGCATGGGGCATAGCAGAGTCTATGTGTGTCCTGGGAAGGGGGACATGGGGCATGGCAGGGTCCATGTGTGTCCTGGGAAGGGGGACATGGGACGTAGGATGTCACTTGGTCTGCACATGTCCTGGGAAGGGTGACACAGGACATTGGACATTACTGGGTCCATGTGTGTCCTGGGAAGGGTGTCAAGGGCTACATGTCCTGGAAAGGGTGGCATGGGACATTGGACATCACTGGGTCCATGTGTGTCTGGGGAAGGGCGACAGGGGACATGTAAGGGTCCGTGTGTGCCCTGGGAAAGGTGACATGGGACATCAGACATGTCAGGGTCCATGTGTGTCCTGGGAAGGGGGACATGGCACATGAGACATGTCAGGGTCCATACGTGTCCTGGGAAGGGTGTCAAGGGCCACAGGATGTCACTTGGTCTGCACATGTCCTGGAAAGGGTGACACGGGACATTGGACATCACTGGGTCCATGTGTGCCCTGGGAAGGGTTCCATGGGACACAGGATGTCACTGGGTCCATGTGTGTCCTGGGGAGGGTGTTATGGGACACAGGACCTGTCAGGGTCCATGTACATCCTGGACAGAGGGTAATGGGGCACAGAAGATACAAGGGTCCCTGTGTGCCCTAGTAAGGGTGACATGGGACACAGGATGTCACTGGGTCCATGTGTGCCCTGAGAAGGGTAACATGGGACCCAGGATGTCACTGGGTCCATGCATGTGCTGGGGAGGGTGACATGGGACACAGGATGTCACTGGGTCCATGCGTGTGCTGGGTAGGGTGTCACAAGGCCCAGGCCATCACGGAGCCCTTCCAGGCCTTGGGAAGGGCCCTGTGAGGGATCTGTGTGACCCGGGAAGGGTGTCACTGGGGACAGTGTGTCCTTGACCCCGGGTGGCTGCTGAGGGGGTCACATCCCCCAGGAAGGGAGTTCTGGGGGCCAGGGCTTTGTAGGGAGCATCTTTCCCATCAGGAAAGGATTCCCAGGCTTGACCCACTTTGTTGCGGCGCTGCCACCATTTCTTTTTCTTTTTTTTTTTTTTTTTTGTCAGGCAGAGAAATGCAGGAATGTGGATAAAATTCCTGCAGGGAAGCAGCTTGCTGAGGTTCACTCCGGGCAAGGCCGGTCGCTTGGCAGGAAGCTCGGCCTGCTCCAGGAGAGCGGGATTAGCACAGGAAGGGGCTGGAGCAGCCTCTGCCAGGGCGGAATCTGCCCTCGGAGTGCCGGGAATCCAGCAGGGAGGAGAAGGAAGCGGCCCTGGGGCTCCGGCCGGAGCGATCCCCCCCCTCCGCCCTTGTTTCCCTTGAGGAGCGATACCGGGAGAGGGGGCGGCGCAGCCAGACCTGGATTCTCCGGGCCTAATTCAAAACAGGAGGCCCTGAGGTTGGAACTGTTTGGATTTGGGGAATATTTGCGCAAATCTCTCAAGGGGGAGCGCACTGGGATGAGCCCGGGGGATATGGAGCTGGGTGATCCGCAGGGAGCCGACACCGCCAGCTGCCTTGGCACGAGCTTGGATCCAGCTCCCGGTGTCCAGGCAAGTCCTGGCTTTACTCGGGAGAAAGCTCCCGCTCCCAGATCAAAAGCAGCGACATGAACGCTGCCTCCAGAGCCTCGCACGGGCGGAAAAGGCCCGAAATTCCGCCCCGGCTCCTGCTGCCTGCCGACTCTTCCCGCCGCGTGCCGGGCTGCGAGGCCCAGCGCCTGCTCCCACCATCCGGATCTGTGTCCGGAGCTGTCGCCTGCAGAAGGGCTCGAGTCCAACGCTGCCCTTGTTCCTGTTTTCTTGTTGGGCGGAAGCTGTGGTAGCCGCGATCCTCATCCTGGTTTGGAGAATGTTCTGCTGGGCTCGGGCGCGGGCCGAGCGCCAGCCTGTGCTAGGGGTGCCGCTTTGCTGCCCTGCTCAGCCGGACGTTGAGGCATTCCCGCCTATGGGAACAGTCACGGATGTGTGTGGGAGCGTCGCAGCCTGGGGCATTCCGGGCATCCCGCATGTCCCAAGCCGCCTCCAAGACACTTGGAGATGCTTGAATGTGTCCCCAAGGCCAGGGTTTTGTGGCCGTCCGTGTTGGCGGTGCCGGAGCGGCTTCTCCAGCTCTTGATGGTGGGTTTTCACTAGATTTTCCTAGGATTTTTCCCCAGGGCTGCCCGTTCTCTCTGGTGCTCTCCTGTCGGGGCCTCTCTGTGGTTCTGCTCCTGCCCGGAGCAGCTCCGAGTGACCGTCCTTTCTTGCTCCGAAGCTCGTCCTTGACGTTGTCCTGGGGAGATGGGCATGGTGCCTCTCTGCGTTTGCAGGGTCCGTGTCCATGAGGACATATTCCTGGCTCCAGGCTTCTCCCGCTGGCCGCTGCCTCGGACACGGGCTCCCCTTTCCTTGCGTTTCGGTGGGTTTTGGGGCTGACTTGGCCTCTTCTTTGTGTCTCCGCTGCCTTCGTGCAGCCTGTCTGGCTTGTCCTTGGCAGCAGCACCCTGAAAAGCGCGGGGCCATCTGCAGCTTTCCTGTCCATCCCCTCTCCTTGCCCATCCGGAGCCCCTGGACATACACGGCCCTTTGGAAGGGCCCCTTGGAAGCGGCCTGGGCACAAACCCTCCCCCTGCCTCGGCGGGGATGTCTCTCTGAGACCTGGCGGCTTCTCCAAGGTGGCTCCTGGCCACATCTCACGGCGGGATCTGGGTCTGGGAGCTCCCTCTGCTCCAGATTGGGAGCTGGGGACCTCCAGCCGCATCCCCTGCGTCTCCACCTCAAAGCAGGGGAAAACCCTCACGGAGGCAGGAAAGGAGGATCCCTCGCAGGGGATGGGGAGCCAGGGGCAGGCTCCGCGCTGCCCCCCTTACCCAGCCCCGTGTTTTTCCCAGACGGATGTTGTGGGTTTAATAACCGCCCAGGCAGCAGCGGGGGCCGCTCCGCAGCCTTCCGCTTCGGAAAGGGCCGTTGCGCAGGATCCCCCGGAGCCCGCGGAGCCTCCGGCCGCACTTCCCCCTTGGCAGCTGCAGCGAAAACCTGTGGCCGGCCCCAAATACCCGGCCTTGTTGCTGCAAAGCAGCAGCCCCGGGCGGAGCCAGCCTCGGGCTCCCGGTTTCCTCCAGGAGCCGACGCTCCGGGAGCGCTTCCCGCTGCCCGGTCCTGGACGCTCCCTCTGGAGCTGCTCCTGGAGCTGCTGCCATCACCTCGTGCGTGAGGGAGAGGGGCCCGTTTTGCTGAGGAAATGAATGAGCAACCGATCCCAGAGCTGTTTCCATCAGCATCTCGTGCCCCATCCTGCAGCTCCTGGAATCTTCCCTCACTCCCCGGCTCCCACCTACCCCCAGACGCCCCCGTGCTCCCTCAGGAAGGGGAAAGTCGCTGGTTTCCATCCCAAAAGATTCCTGGGAAAGCTGCCGTGCGCTGGGCGCTCGCTTGGGCGAGCGGGACGTGTCGCACGGACAGGGCAGAGTCGCCCCATTTGCAGCATGTTGGATTTGGGATATTTTGATGATTTGGGGCAGGGGTTGGATATTTTTCCTCTGAGTCTGTTTGTGAGCGGTTCCCAGGGGAAGGTCTGGGGAGAGGAGCCTCTTCCGGCGCCCCCTCCTCCCCATCCATGCGGGATCCACTGGGTTCTTCCCCCCTGCTCTTCCGGCCGCCTCACGGGGTTCCCCTTGCAGAACCTCCACGAGAGGAACCCGCCGTGCAGAAAACACGGAGCGCCTGACGTGGCGCTTCCCGTTCCCCTTCCCTGAGCCGCTTCCTCCTTTTCGAGGGTTTTTTCCTCTTTTCAGGGTCTCCCCACTCCCACCCTGCGGTGCCCACCGCCCTGTGTCCCCGCTGCAGTCTGGGGCCGCGTTGCTCTGATTAGAGGCTCGGGGCTGCTTCGGCGGGCAGGGCCGGCCCCGGTGCAGGATGATTCAGCAGCCTCCGGCAGCCAAGGCCGGCGCGGGAGCACCGGAGGCTCCGGCTCCGCGGGCAGCTGAGCCTGGAGCACGAGCCCTGCTGTGATCCCGGCCTCCCGCGTGCCCCGGGCGGTTCGGGGAGGTTCTCCAGAGGTGTCCGGCTGTGCTGGAAATGCCTGCTTGGGCACGAGCCCCCGAGCGGCTCCCGCAGCTCTAAAGCTGGGAGCGCTGAGCTGGGAGCAGCTCTGCCACCGGTGTCCGGAGCGTGCGGGACGGGTCCCGTCGGGGCCAGGTAGGTGAGACTGAGCCCCCGGCAGCTCTCAGGGAGCCTAAACAGAGCAAACAGGGACCCGAAGCAGAGCAGAGCGGGGAGCAAAGCGCCCAGGGCCGTCTCCTGCTTTCCTGTCTCCTGCTTTCCTTTACTCTGGAAGGAGACCCACGTGGGACAAACAGGAGCCGGATTCGGAGCTCAGCTCGTTCTGATCCCTAGCGCTGCTGGAGCCGCGTGCAGATGTGCACGGGAGGGGCGGAAAAGGGTAGGGGAAAAGCAGGAGCATCTGGCTAAGGAGGGAGCTCGTGGTCCTTGCGCTCCCGCCCGTCTCCGTGTCCCTCTTGTTGTCCCAGCAGCTCCGCTTCCCGTCGCCGCAGGTGCTGGGACCAGCTGCCCACCGAGCCCGACCGAACCTTCCCCACGATGGGAGAAGCGGCTGCTCCAGCGTTTCCCTTCGCTGTGACCCGCAGCCTGGGCACCAGGGCGTCCCTCAAACGGTGCTCGCCGACCCGGCCGAGATCCCGGCCTTGCTGGGGGCTCCCTTTGGGACAGTGGCTCCTGCTGGGCAGATCCTACAGGTTCCTGCAGGAATCCAGCTGCTCCCGCGGGATGAGGAGCCACCGGGCGCTGCTGGGCATCGTGCTCGCGCAGCCTCGGGGCCTCCTCTCCTGTTGGTGCTTGTGAGGGGCTCAGGAGGGAAGAACAGGCTGCTTTTCCCACACAAAAGCAGTTTTCCTGATCTACGGGGCCCTGAGGTGGCTCCTCTTGCCGCTGTGATCCGACAATGTCTGTGGCAGGAACGCACCGACTTCGGGATCGTGTTTTCCCCGCATGCTGCTGCTCTCCGCCTGGTTACACCCATCGCCGCCGCTTCACATTTTCCTTCCCTTTTTTCCTTTTCCTCTGCATGACTTCACCCTTCCAGCCCACTCTAACAAGCGGGCGCAAAACACGGTGGAGATTTTTATTTATTCTCTTATTTTTATCACAAACCCTTGGGAAATGGTTGCATTTACAGGCCCGGGAGTTTATTCCTCTTCTTGGCTGTGTACTTCAGCCTCTCCCAAGGCCCCGTGTGCCCCCATGTGCACCATGGACCCATGCGTTTCCTTTGGCCTCACTAAGGGGAATTTTAGTGTTTGGATCCAGCAGGGTTGGAGTTGTTTTGCTTACGGTGTGGTTTGGAGTGGTTGTGTGTGTGGTAGCAGCGGAGCTGCAGTTTTTTTTACCTGCCTTGCCAAGGCTTTAACCCTTTAGAGATGCATTTGCACCAAAACTCAGGAGTTTGCACCAGAAAACAGTGTCCGCTTCTCTGCAGAGAGGCGGGATTTGAGCGAGGGAGCAGGAGTGGGTCCCATCCGAGCCCGGGCACCTCGTCCTGCTCCCACGAGGCTCCTCCTGGCGGTTTTTGCCCCATGGGGGTGACAGAGGGACCCTCTTTTTCCTCTTCCCTGCTCCAGGTGGCACAAGCTGCACTCCAAGCCCGGCAAGAAGGAGAAGGAGCGTGGCGAGATCGAGGTGAGCATCCAGTTCACGCGGCACAACCTCTCGGCCAGCATGTTCGACCTGTCCATGAAGGAGAAGCCGCGCTCGCCCTTCGGCAAGCTCAAGGACAAGGTGAAGGGCAAGAAGAAGTACGACCTGGAGTCGGCCTCGGCCATCATCCCCAGCAGCATCGGCGCCCTCGACGAGGACGACGACGATGATTTTGGGGGCAAGAAGTCCAAGGTGAAGGGCTTCTTCCTGAGGAACAAGCTGCGCAAGTCGTCCCTGACCCAGTCCAACACGTCCCTGGGCTCCGACAGCACCATCTCCTCTGCCAGCCTGGGCATGGCTGGGAGCGTTCCCGAGGGAACCCCATCCCCGAGCAGACATGGCAGCCTGTCCATGGAGCGCTCTGGTAAGAGAAGAACAGTCCTAATCTCCCAGCCTTTTCCCTTGCTTTGCTTCATAACGGGCTGCTTTCCTGCAAATCTCTGAGCTTGCTGCTTCCAATGTCCTGCACAAACCCTCGGACACCTTCTCGGGAACACATGGAATGGGAAGAGACGTCCCGGGGTTCAGTTTTAATGCTGAGCCGGGGCTTGGAAGCCCCTCGGCAGTGCCAGCGCTGCCCTAGGAGGGTGGCCAGGACCGGTTCTCCTTGCTCCAGGAGAACGGCTCTGACGGGAGCGGGGAGCCCCGACGCAGGATACTCATTCCCATTTCTAATGCGGCGCCTCCGGCTCGGATGCAGTTGAAGCAGTGGCCGGTTCCCGGTGATTAAAGCAATCCGAGCTCTTGGCTCGCAGACAGTGGTGATTTGCAAACAAAAAAGGCCCTTGTAATACATTAATTCCGTCCGTTCCCTGGGAACGAGGTATATAATTAAATGAGTTCCTTGGCTGGAGATGGCAAATTCCCGCGTGCGCTGGGAGTCGTTTGGGTGCCACTTCCCACGCACAGAGCAAATGGAGGCGCTGGCTCGGCCCTCCTCATCCTCGCCCTGTGATGAAGATCCAGCTGGGAAGGGACACCAGAGGTCTTTCACCTGGTATGTGGGCAGCTTTTCCAACCGTGCTTCCCAGATGAGTATAAAACCCCTAGAAAACACAAAAACACAGATCCGGGCAGGGGGCCGGGCGGGCAGGGGACCTCCTCGGTCCACCTGGGCTGTGCAGGAGCAGGAGCGGCGCCGGCAGCCTCCTTGTCTCTTACTCCATGCAAAACTGTAGCCCGCCCTTAAGCATAAGCCCCTTAAGCGGCTTTGGGGAAGCTCCCTGCAGTCCCGGCGCACTCGGGGCCCCTCGGGCTGGGACCTGGTCATCTCGCGGGGGACCCAGGGGGGTCCCGGCCGAGCTGCCTTGGTGCTCGCGGGGCAGCCGCGCGGGAAGGAGCCGGCGGGAAGGAGCCGACCGCTGCGCAGTGCCCGGGTGCCCCCGCGCTCACGGCTGCTCCGTGTCTCCTCCCGCCGCCAGGTCAGGACCTGCCGCTGTCCGCGACGCACCGGAGGGCGCTGAGCGACGCCGGCGCGGAGCCCGCGTCCCGCTCGTCGCTCTGCATCAACGGCAGCCACGTGTACAGCGGCGAGGCCGCCCCGCGCAGCCCCCGGCGGCCCCACGACGGCTTCGGCTTCGCGCCCCTCCATGCCGACCCCCGCGAGGGACCCTGGGCGGGCGGCAGCTTCCCCAGGGCGCAGCACAGGGACGAGCCCCGCTTCATCCCGTCGCCCCCCAGCCTGGCCCTGCAAGAGGAGCTCAAGGTCTCCACGAAAGCCGTGACCCTCAGTAACCATCTGGGCAGAGCCAGGATGGAGGAGAGCAGCCGTGCGGGGGGCAAACCCGCCCCGGCGGCAGCGCCCACGGGCTGCCCCACGGAGGGGACACAAGGAAAACCCAACGAGGAGGCGAGGAAGGAAGAGAAGAAAGACAAGGGCAGCCTCTCCCACCACGGAGGCGGTGGGAGCGACGCGGGCGGCAAAGGCCAGGGGGAGAAAGCAGGAGCCTCGCACGGCGCCTCCATCCCAGCAGCAGCAGGAGACGAACGGAAAAAGCCCAGCAGCCGCTTTGGATCCAAGGAGCCCCAGGAGCCTCCTCAGAAACCCAGGTCAGTGCGAGGGGGCTCGGGGCACGGAGCCACGAGGGTGCCCGTGGTGCTAAGTGCTCCCAGCGGGTCCCCTGCACCCATGGCAGGCCGAGCTTTGTAGGTCTGCCACAAAAATACTGGGGAAAACGCTGCTTTGGTGGCAAACATCCCTTCTCGGAGCGAGGAGAGGGTGAAGCAGAAACCAGGCAGCCGGGAGACCTGGATCTTCCCCTTGCTGCTAATGCAAGGCGAGTCCAGGCCGTGCGCGCCGGTTGGAGCGAGGCCGGAATCGGCAGCCGACCTGGCCCCGTGCCAAGCGCTCCCGCCGCCTCCGAGAGCAGCGGGAATGCGCAGAGCCTTCAGTCAGCTGAAGCGCTTCCTGGCACCCGGGGCGGGATGCCCTGGCGGCGGTTGCGCTTCTTCATTCGCCCCACAGTCTCCTCCTCTGTGCCCGGCCTGCGCTGCGGCTCTGCTAACCCGAGACGTCCTGCAGGCACTAACCCCAGCCCTGCTCTGCTCTCCTCCCACCCCGGCCTTTCCTTCTGCCCATTGCGAATCCCTCATTGTTCCAGCTTAACGTGGTGATTCATCCCTCCAGATCCCACACGGGTCGGGCTGGTTCCGGGCCTGTTTTCCTGCCCGGGATTAGCGGAGCGCGCCGGCTCCGCGTGAGCTTTGCCCTTGGTGCGGGACGGAGCCGCTCGGCTTCGGGCCCCGCAGCCCCGCTCCGGGTGCAGAGGTTGTCCGGGAGCACAGGGTGGAGGCAGGAAAAGAGCCGGTGGGAGCAACTCGCAGCCTGGGGCTGGAGGGAGCAAGGGGCTTGGTTTGTTATCAGGGTTTTCTGATCCCGGCTGACTTTACCCTCGTTTAAGCAGAAGGATTTCAGTGTAAGTCTCCTCCGACAAGGAGGACGCGCAGGGTTTGTTCAGCTCAACCGGATTCCTGCACGAGCTAAAGAAAATTCCTCGTAAAACGCTGCTCCGATGTAAGCGAGGAGCCGGGAGCAGCAGCCCCTGCAGCAGAGAGACCCTTCGTGCAGCTCACAAGAGGTTTCACACTCGGAGGGCTCTCGGAGGCCAACAGGGAGCAAGGACACGGGGCCACCCCTGCGCCAGGCCCCGCTGCTCGGAGGGACGCGCGCGACATCCCAGCCACAGGGGATCCGGCCTCCCAGCGGGGCAGGTTTCCACCTCCTCTTCGGCTTCTCCATGCAGAGGATTAGGTTTTTCCCCCCTTTCCACTCTCCAGATCCAGGAAAACTTCAATTTTCCGCTCCCGGCAGCTGACGACGCTGCCCATCCCGCCTGGGTTTGGTCTGACCCGCAGGCGATTGCTGGGGGCCAGTGTGACACAGCGAAACCCGGCCTGTAATTAGTTAAAGAGCCCTAATTAGGCCGATTCCTTATAGTGAAGGTTTAAATTAGCCGGCAGCCAAGGCAGAGCCGGTGCTTAGCTCGCTCTTGAGAAACTGCCCCCTCGAAAATAAGGAAGCGACGCTCTCGAGGTCGGTCTCGACTTCAGCTTTCCAGTAATGCTCTGTCCCTGAATCCCAGGGTCTCTGTTCCTGAAACACAGGGTTTTGGGGGGTTTTTGTTTGGTCGACCCCACCAGACATGGGGACAGGCTCCTCGGGGGGCTGCTGTTTCCAGGGCTGTCGGCAAGGAAGGAGCTCGGCCGTGTTATCTGCTCTGGGCCTGGAGCAGTCGGCTGGGCCGTTCCTGGCGTTTCCGACCACGTTATCGGGGCGCCGCGGGGCCCGTTTCCTGCACCGGGGTGATAACGGGGCTGCCTCTCGCACGGGGCACGAGGGCAGAGGGCTGCACCGGGAACGTTGTCCCCACGTGAGGGCTGCTCCGGTCTCAGGCTCTCGCTCCTTGGATTCGCCCCGTTGCAGTGTCCTCTGAGTCCAGGGCCTGGAGCGAGGACGGAGGATCTGCTCCACTGGGAGAAGCGGCGCCAAGATCCTCCTGGAGCGGCCAGGAGAGGGATCTGTGCGGGAGCTGAGCAGGAGGAGAAAGCAGGGCAGTTCTTGCAGTTCTTGCACTATTAATAGCCAAAACCCCTGCCCTGACCATCGAGTTTCCTATTTAAAAGCTCCCAAATCACCGATTCCTTACAGCTGTGGTTCCCAGCCCCTGGAACGAACATCCCAGGCTGCCGTATGGCTCCCTCCCCATCCCCTTTCTGCACAAATTTCCGTAGCTACCTCGGGCCGGGAGGAAACTCCCGATTCCCGCGGGGCTCCAGGGGTGCTGTGGGTCCTTCGGCTTCCCCCCCTCCAGCAGAACCGCACCGGGCTCCTTATCCCCAAGCTTTCCTTGCAAATCCCTGCCGGGACACGGCCCTGCCGCCTGCCGGCCTCTCCTAGTTCCTGCCCCAGCAGGGATTTTCCGCTGGAGCATCCGCACAGCTTGGCCTCGGCACCAGATTCCAGCCCTGCCTCCCCGCCCTCCCTCCACCCTTCACTTTATCCCACACCAGACCGGAGCCTGGGGCCAGGACTGCCATCCCGAGGGAGAAGCACCCTGGAACCAGCTCTTCCCTATCGATTTTCCATCGCGGGGCTGCTCAGCAGTTGGATTTATTTCGTTTTCTTCTGCTAAGAGGCTCAGAGGCGCCTGGGAGGCGCTGCCAAATGAGCAACCGCGGCCAGGAAGGTGCCCGGGATTTATTTTGGCTGCACCATGGGCTCCGGGAGGAGGAGGAGGGTGAGTCAGCGTTTGATGCTGCAGAGAAGCCGCAGGCGGAGGTTTCCCTCTAGAGGCACCCGCCGGCCTCAGCTCCGCGCTCCGCATCCCAGGGAGGACGGGATCGGCCCTGCCGGAGGGTCCGACCTGCCGGGAAAGAGGTTCCCCTGGTGGGAACGCTCGTTCGGAGCCTCGTGCTGGTGGCTGCTCGGCCGCTTAGTGCCCGGCGTCGGGATCCGAAGGATCCGCATGTGAACACAGGCACTGGAAGGAGCAAGCGGGAGCGCTGGGAGCGAGTGGGAAGCACCGAGATCCTAGGGCCTTGCGCTGGGTCTCCTGCTTCCCACGGCTCCGTAGCTGCTGCCTCGACATCCAGGGTGTTGCTGCTCTGCTCCCAGCTGGATCCGGCTGCGCGCTCGGGAAGAGGATGGAATTTCTCCTAGATCTGCAGGACCGAGAGACTGAGCCCCGCCTGGCTGGCTCCTCTATCCGTGCTTAAATCTGGGGGAAATTGGGGAAAAACAGGAGTTTGCAGAGGTGATTTGGAGCTCGTGCCCTGGTGCGGGCTCAGCTGAGGGGCCGCACGGTGGCTCTGTGGCCACAGGCACTTGTGTCCCCTCCGCCCTCGGTCACAGAGCCAGGGGAATCCAGGCGCTCTCCCAGCATCCTTAGGATGGAAACTCCAAGGAGCGGCTGCTTCCCGTGCTTGGTTCATCCCTGGCTGCGGGATGGGGTAGCCCATTGGAATATGTCTCTGCTGGCTGCCCTGCAGAGGGACATCCCGGTGTTCGCGATTGGGGGGAATGGGAAGGCTGTACCCGCAGGGCCGGTGCGATCCGTCCCGAACGCTGCGGCACCTTTTCCAGCTGCTTCTCCCAGGGCTTCCTGCAGGTCCAGGTCTCCCCGTGCTGCGGCCGTCCCCGCGGCCTCGTGGCAGCAGGAGGGGGCACCCACGAGCTGGCCGGGCTCCCGTTTGGTCGCTGAGTGGCACCGGCAGCACCGACCCGGGGCCGGTTTCGCTGCAGGTCGGTGCCCGTCAGGGACCCCCTCGTCGCCCCAATCCGTCCCCGCGCCGGGCGGGTGGCAGCGGGTGCCGTCTTGTGCGCGGGCTCCTGGCTCAGGCTTTCCAGCTCCGGTGGCACCTTAACAAGTGGTTCAGAAACGCCCTGTGCTGGGAAGGAGGAGCAGGAGGCCCCAAGTGCTCTGCAGGGTTCTGGGGACGGAACCGCCGCTCCCGGAGCCGCTTCCCTCCCGTCCTGCCACGTCGCAGCCCGTGGCGGGGGACGTTTCCCGGGTCTCCGGTGGCTGGGTCGGAAGTGGATCTTGACAAAGGGGAGTCCTGCACACAGGTCCTGCCCGGGGCAGCCCGGCGCTCCGAGCAGGCCGAGTCCTGCTGGAAACCTGTTTTCCCCATCCAGTCGTTCCCTGGCAGCAGGAGATGCTGCCCGCGGGCGCCGTCCCGCTCCTTGCTCCTGGGAGCACCGGAGGCTCCTGCTGCTTGACCACACAGGGTAGGAGGCACCGGAGTAACCGGGAAGGGTTCAGCTCCTGTGGGTCCCTCCTGGCCTCACCGAGGGCTTGTCCGGGCTCCGCGAGTGCCCTCGGGATGCACCAGGACCAGCTGAGCCCGCGGGAGGCGGGATGAACCTCTCCCGCTCCCGAGTTTTAGGGCCTGCCTAAGCAAGCCGGGGTGGGAATTCGGACGCCCGCTCCAAGCCAGGGGCTGCCCTTTCCCTTTCCTCTCCCCGCGTTGCTCCGTGCCCAGCAGGAGCGTCGGGGCGGCCGGCGCGCGGGGCCGGCCTGTGCAGCAGCGCTAACCAGGAGGGCTGTTCTGTCTTCCCTCCACAGCCTGCAAGTGTCTCCTCAGGCAGAAACCAGCTCCGAGGGCCCTTCCCGCGCTGCTCCCCGCTCCCCGGCCCGCGGCCCTCCCGCTCGCTTGCTTGGCGCTAACCCCGCTGCCGCTCCCGCAGAAAGTCCCTCCGGATGCTTGTCCCCTACCAACCCCTTCCTCAGCTCCCTGCAGAGCAATCCCTTCTTGGAGGACCTCCTCGCTGAGCAGCTACTAAATTCTCCTTCACCTGCTCACTTTTTCTCTAGTTTCCCGCCTGGGCCGCATGCTTCAACCGAGGTCGCTGGGAGCTTTTATTCTGCTGAGGATCCCTCTGCCTCCCTAAGCGTTACAGACCCGGAGAGGGAGCCTGCAGCCCAAAGCGTCGGTGTCCCCGTTCCAGAAACAACTCCGCCGGCACAAGGAGAGCTGGCTGCTCCGGACGAGGATCCCGCTGCTCCCGCTGCGCGCTCCGAGTGGGACGACACTTTCGATGCCTTCGCCAGCAGCCGGCTCAAGCCGGAGGCGAGAAAGGAGCCCACGTTGGAGCCCTTGGCTTTCCTTGACGATGCCAGCGCCACGGAGAGGCCGGGCGCCCTGGCTGGCGAGGACGGGAGCGAGGCGTTTGGAAAGGCCCCGGTTATCAGAGAAGTGCCCCCAAGCCTGCGCTCCTGGGCCCCTTACTCCGGTTTGGACGTGGGGGCGAACCTGGTGAGCACGACCCAGGAGGCCACGGTGATAGAAGACGTGTTGAGCCCCGTGTCCGCGGGGTCCCTGGGGAGGAGGAAGAGCAGCACGCCGGCGGTTTGGGCGCCCATTTTTGCATCGGGAAACGCAGGGGAGAAGGGAGCTTCAACCCAACAAGCTGCTGAGAACACTGCCAGGGAGGAAGGGGATAGCAACGAGGAAGAGCTCCCTAGCGCAGGGGAGAACGGCTGGATGACCATAGCCACGGAGACAGCGCCGGAGCCGGCGGCAAACGCGTTTGAGAGGGAGCGGAGAGCCCCGGCGAGCGTGTTCGGGCAGCGGCCGTTCCTCAGCGAGGGCCCCTCGGAGGAGCCGAGCGGCTCCCGCGCCGCCTGCGCGCTGCCCCGGAGCGGCCTCCGCGCCGCGAACCCCTCGGAGGCGCCGGCCGGCAGCAACGTGGCAGCGGTGCCGCCGCGGGTGCTCGCGGAGCCGACGCGGGCGCCGCGGGGCGCCGGGAGCCCCGGGCTGCTCCACGGCCGCCCCTCGCTCCAGCGGCCGCAGGGCAGCGACGGTGGCGCCGCGGCCGCGCCGCCCCCCAAGCCCCCGCGGCAGTTCGTGGCGGCCGGCGGCCTCGGCGAAGGCGACGACGACGACGTCCCCGAGGAGCCGGAGGCGGCACCGACGCCGCCCGGGGCCCCGCGGAGCCACGAGGACTCCGTGCCCGCAGCTCCCGGGCTGGGAATGGGAGCCGGGAGTGAGTTCCCGCTCTGCGGGGAGGCCGGCTCCGCCGCTGAGGAGCTGGCGGCTCGTTCGGAGCCGGCGGAGTGGGGCAGCGCTGCTGGGGAGCAGCCCTTGGAGAGCAGCGGGTCGGACGTGGCCGAGTTCGAGAGCTGCCCATCGCGATTCTCCCTGGATGCACTGGCTGAGCCAAGCCCAGCTGCCGGATCCCTGCCCGAGCGGCTGCTTCCCGCGGGACTCAGCCCGGCTCCCGAAGCCGACTCGGGCCGAGCGGAAACCTTCTGGACGGCCCTGGAGGAGCCGGAGGCGGCGGCACGAGCGCCTCCAGGCTCCGTGGGCCGCGCCGTGGACTTCAAGAAGGCCGATTTCTGGCAGGCGGATGGAGCAGAGGCCGGGAGCGCACGCAATGCCCTGGCCCCGGGCAACCCCTTCGCCGCGGCGCTCAGCCCGAGCGCCCCAACGAACCCCTTCGTGGAACGGCCGCCGGACGCTCCCCCCGTTCACGCCGTGCGGCCCGGCCGGGGCGGCCTCCGCGAGGAAGCGCCTCCGCCGGCTGCCCAGGCCGCTAACGCCCCCCGGGAGCAGCCTCCTTCCCCGCATGCCAGCCAGCCCTTGGCCTCCTCCAGCCCTTTCCCCGCGGCTGCCGCTAACCCCGAGCACTCTGGTTTCCCCGCGCGCCGCGGGGTCCCCGCCGCCGCCGCCGGCCTCGCAGCCGCCCAGCCCTGCCCCGGCGACTCGCCAGCTTCAGCGCTCCTGGTTTTGCCCAGGGAGACACAGCCGGCTGGGAAGGCCCTTGTGCAGCAGACGAGCAGGTGAGCACTGCGGGGAAGGAGAGGCGTCCTTGCTTGAGGTTAACCCTGTGCCCTGGCAGCTCCCAGTGCTGCTAACGCGGAGGAGGCCGCTCCAGGTGGCCGCTCTTCCCGCATCCCACATTGGCCCGGGCTGGGAATTGAGCAGAGCTGCAGCCCACTCCCCTCGGGGCTGGTTGGCTCCATGGTCTTCCCTGTGCTTGCCGAATAGGCGCCTTCCCCATGGTGCCCGGGGAGCTTCCAGCCGTCAGCGCTCTCCTGAGCGCCTTCATGGCATGTTTGCAGCCATTGCCCCTTCCCTTTCTGTTAATCCCGCTTTGATTTCTCTCCTTTAGCCACCAGGTAAAAAAATTCCTTCGCTCCGGAGCCAAAGCAAAAGGGGTTTCACTGGGGCCGTGGCAAAAGGCCCCTCTGCCCTCCCTCTTGCCAAGATGCGCCTTGGTAAGGAAGAAGGTAGAACTTGGCACTGGAGACGGCGGGGTGGGAGACACTGTGTCCGTGTGGCAGAGGGGAAAGGTCTGTCCCTGCTCCCAAGCAGAGCCTTGGGCTTGCAGAAATCCTGCGGGGCAGAGGAGGGTGCAGGGCCTCAGGTCTCCTGCTCTGGCTTCTCCAGGGCATCTGGTTTCCCTAGTGTTCCTTCCTCCAGGCTGTTTAGGGCAGGAGAAGATTGTCATGGGATCCACGTGCTTGGAATATCGGGGATCGGGTCATGCGTATTTGGAAGCTCTTGCAGCAAAAATGGGAAGCAGAGGGACCTGGTTCTTCTAGCACTGGTTTGATCTGCCTCCCTTCCGTGGCGGAGGGAAAAGTGGGGACATTGAAATGATAAAATCCCTTCTGGCCTATGGATAGTGATGGTCGTGTCCTTGGGACGACGGAGTGCGAGAGGGGAAGTCACCCGGAGTCCCGGTCCTGTGTGGGGATCCCTCCCTGGCTCCGGCTGGGCTTGGCAGAACCAGCTCGAGAGCAGACGCCAACAACGGGCTGCTCTCTTGGGTGATTTTTCTTTTATTTTTTTCTTTCTTGTTGCCAGCACCTCAGATCCCCCTTAACTGGATTGTTTATTCTCCAGCAGATAACCTTGATCAAAATCTGCAGGTAGCAAATATACAGAAACCTTTTGATTTTTGTTAATGGAAAGAGAAGTGTTGTGCAGTCCTACAGGGTAAAATTGGGTAATGAGAGGAGGTTGGAGCCCTCCTCTAGGTAGGACATGCTGCCGCCTCAGGGCTTGACCACACAACTATCCAAGACCTGACAAAGTTGCACCAGGAAAGGGGCTGGTCCAGGTCATGCTCCCTGTGCTGGGCCCTGTCACGTTACCTGCAGGAGAAGCTCTTGAACCTCTTCTGCGGGTTCTCTGCCTGGAAAATGTGGACGTTTTCCTGCTGCTGTGACTCAGGAATCCTTGAAGAGTTCCTGAGGCCTCTGCAGGAGGCTGAGGACGGGCACTTCACTCTGGGGACATGAACACCCTCGTGGGGGAGGCAAGGCAAGGAGGAGCCGTTCCTGCACAATCGTGTGGCTTGTCCAGAGCAGCATCTCCTGAAGGATGGTCAGCAGGAGGCACAAAAGGAAAGAAAAGTGACAGGAGAGGTGGAAGAAGAAAGGACTTCAAACCAAGAGCAGGACTCGAAGGCCTAGTGGGAGAGCAGTCCCTGCCATGGGAGAGAGGAGACGCTGGTGCCCGGGGTGCGCGAGGAGGGAGCCTGCGCGCCAGCTGCCAGCCTAAACACAGGCTGGTCTTGGGCATCTGAGCTTCATCCCTGTGGAGCCCTTGCGGCTGCTTTCGTGTGCGCCGTTCCTGTTCCTGCCGTGGCTGTTTCAGCCCTGGTGAGGCCGCATCTGGAGTATTGTGTCCAGTTCTGGGCCCCACAGTGCAAGAAGGATGTGGAGCTGCTGGAGAGAGTCCAGCGCAGGGCTACAAGGATGATCAGGGGCCTGGAACATCTGCCCTATGAGGAGAGGCTGAGGGAGCTGGGCCTGTTCAGCCTGGAGAAGAGAAGGCTGAGAGGGGATATGATCAGTGTCTATAAGTACCTCAAGGGAGGCAGTGAGGAGGATGGTGCTGGCCTCTTTTCAGTGGTGGCCACCAACAGAACTAGAGGTAATGGCCGCAAACTGAAGCACCAAAAGTTCCACATGAACTTAGGGAAAAAAAATTAACAGTGAGGGTGACAGAGCACTGGAACAGGCTGCCCAGAGAGGTTGTGGAGTCTCCTTCTCTGGAGATCTTCAAAACCCGCTTGGACGCAGTCCTGTGCCACGTGCTCTAGGTGACCCTGCGTGTGCAGGGGAGTTGGACTAGATGACCTCTAGAGGTCCCTTCCAGCCTTAAGCATTCTATGATTCTATGTGGACGTTTCTCTGAGGAGGCCAGGCCCTCGATGCTGCTCCGGGTACAGCAGCTCATCCACTGGAAGCTGGGAGACAGACTGGCCTCCATCCGTCTCGTTGTGTCGTCCGAGGAGCATTTTAATAAGAAGACATGGGCGTCATTTCCAAAGTGCTGCAGGGAGGTTCCTCCGGTTTTTCCACCATGCTCAGCAGTGACCTTGGGAGCATCCCTGAAGGCTATGCTGGGACACAGGATTTGCTTGGGAGATGGGGAAAGGGAGAGAGGCCAGGACTGTTCCTCCTCTGTCTTGAGCTGTTTCCGCTAAAAACTTCTAAGATCATTTTAAACCTCTGAGCTCTCCAAGTGCAAGACCGTCCCCCTCACACTGGCACAGCGCTTCCAAACCACCTTGTCCTTCACAAGCACTTCCAGGATCAGCGAGAGGATTCCTTCTCTGCCTCTATGCTTTCAGGAGATTCCAATTCTTACCGTATTGGTAACGTTATTTTATAGCAAAGTGCATGTGACACTCAGATTCTGTATAAATCTGTTTTCCAGAGGATTCCACAGGCAGTTTTCTGAGGTGTTACTCAAAGGCTGGGTTTCATTCTTACCTCTAGCAGCCGCTTCCCTTCACAGCTGTGACCTGTCACCTCCTCAGGCGCCTTCCAGGCGCTGCCATGTGCAGCCTGGGCATCCCTGTATCCCTGTCGTAAAGAGCAGAGCAAATCATGACAGCCCCAGGAAGCTGCAGCGCAGAGAGAGGGAATCGCAGGCAGAACTCTCCCTGGGTTTGGAGTGTCGATGCTTTGGCTGTTGGACACTGCTTGGTGGCTCTGGTCTCTGTCTCTCCCCCACAGTGCCAGTGGGTGCGCAGTGTATGGGATGAATTTCCTTTCTGGGGCAGCTGCCGGGTAGGTTTTAGGGTATAATCTGTAAGTGCTGGCACGCAGGACTGCGGGTGATGGCAGGAAAGCAGCATCAGGTCACTGCTGTCCCTGTCACTCTGGAAAACAGGCACTTGGTTAAGCCCGGGAGCAATATGAAGTGCCTGGATGAACTGAGACAGCTCAGCTGGGCTGAACAGCGAGGCACAAATAAAACCCCCTCATAGCTGACAAGGAAGGGACATCGGGACGTGCTGTCCTTACCCGTGGCTTTGGCTAATGTATCTCAGGACAAGCTCTATGGGTGCAAGTTGAACCTCAGGCAGTTCCATCTCCATGTGAGGAAGAACTTCTTTCCTGTGAGGGTGCCAGAGCCCTGGCACAGGCTGCCCAGAGAGGCTGTGGAGTCTCCTTCTCTGGAGATCTTCCAAACCCACCTGGATGCCACCCTGTGCCCCGTGCTGTGGATGTCCCTGCTGGAGCAGGGAAGTTGGACCGGATGATCTCTAGGGGTCCCTGCCAGCCTCAGCCATTCTGGGATTCTGTGATATGGAGCCCTAGAGGCCGGTGGCCGAGTCCTCCTGCTCCGTGTGGACACAGATCCCATCCGTGCCTGGGGATGGTGCCAGAGAGCTCTCCGCGTTCCCTGTTCCCAGACTCGGGCTCTTCTGGGAGCACACTGAGTCTGACAAGCGGGTGCCACCCCGTGAGCGGGGACGGGGAGCAGTGCGTGTGCGAGCTGTGTGGGGTGCTGATGTCCAACCTGCTTGTTCCCGCAGCCCCCACGCCGTGAGACCGCTCAGCCCCACGAGCGCTCCGAGCAGCGGCCCGGAGAAGCTGAGAACGGCCGCCACGAGCAGCGTGCAGCCCCTGGCATCAGTGTCCCACCTGGAGAAGACGGACTCGAAGAAGATAAAGGTAAAATCCCCCTGCCACATTCCCACCTCCTCGTGATGTGGCTCTGTTGGTAACGAGGAGGAGCTGTGTTGAGGTCCCACTTGCCTGGCTGCCTTCTGCTTTTGCCTCTGTGCGCGGCCCCAAAAGCCCTTGGTGGCAGCTAGTTTACAGGGCGCCTCTCACCACCTTGCCCCTTCTGACGGGATGTGGCCGGTTCCGCTGCCCTGCGCTGCTCCGCACAGCTTTGCCCTTGGGGAGCTTCGCAGGACTCGTTCTACTCACCAGGAGCTTGAGGTTTACACCGACTTCCTGACCGTTTCCCTTGGTTTCTGCCCCAGGATGCCACCGTCCCAGACCAGTCGGCCAAGTACTATCACCTGACGCACGACGAACTCATCCAGCTGCTGCTGCAGAGGGAGAAGGAGCTCAGCAAGAAGGAGGAGCACATCCGCGAACTGGAGAACTACATCGACCAGCTGCTCGTGCGCATCATGGAACACTCCCCCACGCTGCTCCAGATCCCGCTGGGCGAAGGAGAGACCCAGTAACCTCTGCACGAGCAGCACCTCCCGCCTAGAGCACCTCTGTGATAACCGAACGCCCCGCGCTCCCCGCCGCCCTGCGAGAGGGCCCCAGTGGCTTCAGTTTGCAGAGCTCAGCAGGACACGTTCCCTGCTGCGCCCCAGCCCGCGCTCGTCCCCGCGCTGCTCCAGGGACCGCTCCGGCGGCGGGAGGAGCGGAGCCCTCCGCGAGGGCAGCGGCTGCCTTGGCTCCTGTCACCGTGCCCGAGTCGCATCTCCTCAGGCGCTCACCCTGCCGCTGCTGGAAGTGCCCCAGGAGAGCCAGAAGCTGCCCTCGCCATCACCCTGCTGCGGCTGCTGTCCCCGGCCACCCTCCTGCTCCTCCCCGTTCTCCGGAATGCCAAATCCAGGCGGCTGGGCTGGATTGGTGCCTTACGGAGGCTGCCTGCCTCGGGAACGGCCCAGTCGCAGGTTGTTGGCTGCCTCCTTCCCCCCTGCCCCTGTGTCGTGCCCCAGGGTGAAGGGCAGCTCCGCCTGCACAGGCAGCTCCTCTCCGTCCCGACCGCGTGGAGCGGCTTCGGAAAGGGGCAGCGCTGGGATGGGCCGGTGCCACGGTGCGAGCTCAGCGCAGATGCCGCGATCGGGATGAAGGGCCGCGCACGGGCAGGACGCCTTGTCCAGCACCGCCCGCCCGTCCGGGCGGGGATGTGCTGGGGCTCCCCTGGGCACAGAGCACGGCTGCATTTTCCACCCAGGATCAGCACTGCCCCTTTCCCGCATTCCCAGGGGTTGCTCCTCCCCGGCTGCCCCTCTCCCCCTGCCGACTCTGCGTTGCCTTCCTTAGCGCGGCAGGAAAATGCCATGAGGACGGAAGCCGGCGGGAAGGGACACCCGGCTGCGCGGCCGGCCGTGTCTCCGTGCATGCCTCCCCGTGCAGGTGCATTCCGTGTAAAACAGCAGCTCCCTAGTAGGCGCAGACCTCCTAAACACCAGTATTAAGAACACAGCTAGAATTGCATCAAATCTCACCCACGCGAGGCCTCGGCCGCCTCGGGCCCCCCATTAGATGCTCCAGGCCGGCTCTGTCAGGAGCCGAGCGCTTCTTGCTGCTAACGTGAGCGACCACATCGAGCCCCCGATCCACCTGGTGTAATAACTGCCCGTGACGTGAGTCCGAGGGCCCCCGACGTAGCTCTGGTTCGGAGGTGCTGGGCAAGGGCACGTAAAGGAACCCGCTCCCTCTCTGGCTCTGCCAGCTTTTGGCTGGAAGGATCGGAAGGATTTTGTCTTTAAAGCTCTATATTCTTTTCTCATCATCTGTTTCAGCATGTATGGAAACTTCGAGAAAATGTGCCTTTTGCAATAGAAAAAGGGGAATTTTCTAAAAAAAAAAGGCTCTCAAAACCCCAATTTCCAGTTCAGTGTAACCCAGCTCAACCAGCTTTCTTTTGTCTCTGCTAATTGGAGAGAGGTGAGCGTATTTTTAGAAGCTGTTAGCAGAGCCTTCCCGTCTCTAATTGCAATCTGGTGGTTCTGGTCCCGGCAGGAAGGCAGGCGACATGGGAGGCACGGATACTAAAAGACGACGTGGGGGGGACAGCAGCTTGGAAAATGTTCCGAGGTAAAACACAGGATAGAGCCCGAGTGGGGTTGCGCTGGTGGGGCAGGTGTGGGACACGTCCTGGCGGAAGGGCTGCCAGGAACGTGTTTGTCCCTCCTTCTGTGACGTCCCAAGAATGCCGTGTTGCCGACGCAGCGGGAGGCCTGGGAAGCAGGTCCCTCCTCCGGGTGCCTTCACTCCCATGGGGAATCCTTGGGCCGTTCTCCCTCTCGCTGCTCGTGTGACACATTGTCTGTGGCTCCATCTCCTTCTGAGGATGACGGTGCCGTAGGTGCTCCCCACACACAAGTGCCACTGTTTATAAGAGCTTCCTGCACCTCCCTTCTCTCCCGTTACATGTAGCTGCCTCCCGAAGCCCCTCTCTGCCTTAGTCAGCTCTGCCTGTTCTCCCCAAAGCTGGAATGCTCTGCACTTTATATATCCAGGGTTATCTCAGAGTGACAGGAGACTGTATCGGGAGTGCGAGTCTCCTCTGCAGCAATACGAGGCACCTTCCTGTGACCCGCTTGCCATACAGCGCAGCGGAGCCCTGCTCCGTGCTGGAGCCTGCTCCGTGTTGGAGCCTGCTCCACGTGGCAGAGCCTGCTCCACGCGGCGCCCGCTCCGCGTTGCCGTGCTTGCAAAGCCGGAGACGCGAGCAGGGCTGAGCTGCCTCCGCTCTGATGTCCCCAGAGGACACGGCGGGTCACGGGAGGCACGGGCCGCCTGGATAATCTTTTTGTTAAAACCTCCAAGAAAAGGTTAAAGGTTAAAACCTGCCCAAAAAGACCTTGAGGACCGAGACGTCTTCTCCTGGAGGGGGAATAAACCACAGGATTGGAGGACGTGTTGTAAACTTGAACCTTGCTCATGTCCCACAGTGGCACTGAGTGATTTATTTGCAAAAAGAGGGAGATGAGCAGTACCTTCCCCCGTGCGAGACAGCCCCAGCAGAGCTGCGCTTTGCTGGGCCGGGCAGGTCGGGTGGCTTGAACGGAGCTGCCGGGTGCCGTTCGCACGAGGCCATCGCAATAACTCTGTGTTCGTGTCTCGCGTCCCGCTATGTCCTTCGCTTCCCGCTCTCAAACCATCTCACAGGTTTCCACAGACACTGGTGGTCACATCTGGGCTCTGCTTTTGTCGTCTGCCCACGATTTATTGTTTTTATTTTAAAGTTCTGTGGTCAAGTTGTTTATTTTTGTCTTTGCTGGCCCTTCTGACCCAGAGTTACGAAGAGGGACAGAAGAAAAGCCAAGTTATATCCTTAAACTGGAACAAACCTGGAGGGATGTGGATAGCAAACAGTGTTACAGAAACCCAGCCTTAGTACTTGTCTGTGTCTGTTACAAACGTGGGGTGGAAAAAAACCCAAAACCATCCCGAATTTGGGAGAGAAAAATGTTGGGGTGTTTGGGGGTTTTTGGACTTCATGTGTGCAGGAAGCGGGTTCAGTGTGTTTCATGTTTTAGTAGTTGCAACTAATGTTTATAAAGAGCTTGTTATTTACGTTTAAAGCACTTTAAAAAAAATAAAAGTTGTTCAAGCCGTTCCTAGATACTTCGGATTCACTGACAGGAGCGTCTGTGCTGACGGCGCGTGGACAGCGGGTGACGCTCATCCCTGTGTCTCCTGGAGCAGAATGACGGCGCCCAACGTCCCCGGCAGTTTCTGGGCACAGCGTCAGTGTCACTAATGTCCCCTTCTGCTCCTGGGACCACAGGCTCCACTGTCCCCATCCTAATCCCACCCACCTGCTCTACCCACCCGCTGTTTTCCTTCTCAAGGCTTGATTTTTTCCCCCTCTCAATTCGTGCTTGCTCCTTAAATTAACCCGAAATTAACTCCCCTTAAGCTTTGCTAAATGACTTTGCTGCCCCGGCGGAGGAGCGTTCCGTTGGGGTAATCCCGGTTTGTTTTCCATCTGGCTGGATTGCAGTCGGTTATGGAGCCCGGCACCTGTCCGGGGGGATCATGTTGGTGCCAAGAGCCCCGATGCGCTGCCGAGGAAAAGCTTGGAGCTGCTCCCGGGGTCAGGGCGGCTGAACTGTGACCTCTGGAAGGCTGCGTTAAGTAAAGACAACTTGAAATTATTGGGTTTTTAATGGGATTTTTAGTGTTTTTTTCCCTGGCTGCAGGCACATGGCGCAGGGCAGAGCAGCAGTTAATCGGGAGGCTGCAGACGCGGACTCCTTCGTGTCGGAAAACGGGATCACCCCCAAACGTGGCCCTAAAAAGGGCAAGATTGGCAAAAAAACGATAGCTGGGGGCTCTTCCTTCCTCCGGCCTGGCAAACAGGAAAGAAATGTTGATTTAACAGCGGTGATCTGGGGAAGCAAAGCTCCCCCTTCTTCCCCGCGCCACCAAAATGCGAGTTGTCAGTCTAAATGCACCGCGTGAGATTGATGTGATCCAAAAAGTTGAATTCTTTCTGGTATTCAACCAAAAAAGTGATAGTCTTATGTCACTCCAAATGTGGTTTGGGATAAACAGATTCTCTCCCCTCTGTTGTTATAAAACATTAAGTGTCTCAACATTAGGGATTGTCTCCATTATCTGGCTCTAACTGCACTAGGAGGGAGTGGGATTTCCCTCCTGCATAAACTGAGGGAAGATCCAGGATCAAAGTGGCATAATGATAATTACTGGAGGGTCCTAACGATTTTGCTGTGTTTACTCGGGCGAAGTTTGGGATGAAACCTTTGGGGAAGCGGGAGGAGTTGCCTCCTGAAGTTAGTCCCAGCGACTTTTATGTATTTACTCATTTTTGCGGCAGTCTTAGAGCTTCAAGCAGCGTTAGATCCTGCTTGGGAAAGGCAGATCCTAGATTTCGTGCTGTTCTTCAGGACAAGGGTTAAAACGGCCCAGCAGGAAGAGAGGTAAGGAGTAAGGAAGCAGCAGGGCAAATGGTGCTACCAGCTAACCCGGGATGGGCTGCAGAGGCAGCAGCCGCTTCACCCCCATAGGTAAAACGTGTTGTGGGACCAGATCTGTGTTCATCCTCCCTCCTGGGAAGGTCACGTTGCCACCCGAAATGACACAGCAGGACAGGGATGGACATAGGGCGATGCAAGGCCACAAGGCTGTGTTTGAAACAGACTTGCTGATGGAGCAGATCAGGAGGCACTAACACATATAAATTGGATATATTTATATCCAATAAAATTTATAAATTTTAAATTATTTAATTTTAAAATAATTATTTAATTTATAAATTTATAAATCTGACTTTTTTTTTAATTGAATAGTATTTCTAAAGGAAGATGAACAAGGAGAAAATTCCATTTTTCTGTTCTGGCAGAAGTTCTTTCTGTCCCTCGGGTCTCTGGTCACCCACTGATTTGCAAACACGACGGGAACATGAAACGGTTCACAGTAGCTGATTCCTCAAGTGGGAATCCTGCTCTCCGGTGCTTGTGGAAGGGGCGGATATTCCGCCTTCTTCCCAAATGACAACCTTTAAACTGATGGTGATTTAGAGATCTAAAGGATCGCGGTGTTGCCGCTGATTACTGCTGGGTTTTCAGGATGTAGAAAACCTCTTTGCTGTGTTTTGATGGATCTCAGCAGAAGCAAAACCACACTGTCTCATCACGCTGCTTTTCGAACATTAGTTTGGATTTCCCCCTGTCTCTTCGTCCCTCTTTTCTTCCCTGAACCAAATTCCTGGGGCAGACTAAAGCTCCAGTAAAACACGGTTTAACTTTGCCCTTCTCATATAACAGGAATGAGCTCCCGTCCCCGTCTTCGCCCACTTCTTGGCCCGTTACGACGGGAGACGCGCTCGGGCAGAGACATGAGGTATCGTATTTGCAGCTGAGCCTCTTTTCTGCCCCTTTTCTGCCCGAAACCGCCTGGCAGCTTTGAGCTTCAGCTCAGATCTGCAGGGACTTGGCCTAAAAACGCTTGCGGTGGCTGCACGTGGAGAGGCAGCCCGGAGCGTTCCGGCTCCTGGGAGCACAGCAGCGCTCCCTCAACAAAATCCCCCCGTGTTTATGCTTGTCAAGTGTACAGCAAAAAAGAAAAATAGAGATTTTTGTTTTCTCCGGTACATCGCTTTATTCCAGCCTAGCTGGAAGATCCTTTACAACCTGCTCTCATTTCTATTGCCTTCTGCAGAGCCAAGGCTTCCCCTCGTGCCCCGACTACCTCCCCTACTTCATCTGCATCTCCGCGTTATCCCCGGCTCTTTGCTCTTCCCAGGACGATCGATCCTAATCCTCTGAGCAATTCTGCAGGCATCTGAAGGGCCACACGTTTCTTATTCCACTAATCTAGGGAGCAGAATTCTCCATACGCCTCCCTTTGGCTCTCCACCCCCCTCAAACCTAGGTTTTATCCCTACAAATCCTAATACCGATGAAGCAGATAAATAGACTGCCTCAAAGTAAACTTATTATCCCCGGATTTCCCATTCTTTATGTTTAATCGCATATTTTCAAGGTCAATAGCAATTGTTAGGCTCTTCCTCAAAGAAATGATGAGTCTTTAGTTTATTCAGGACCTCTTGAGCTTTCATCTTCCTGTGCATTATTATTTGCTTGAACAGTTGTCAGGGTTAAAGCCCGTGTCTACCCTCCGTGTCACGCGCATCTTATGTCAGCATGAATATTTTAGCTGCTGTGTCACTGCAAGAAAAAGTGGCACTTGGGCACCAAAAATCAAGCACATTTTGGAATGAGTATTGAGTGAATCGCTCGGAAACATGCAGCGTGAAGTAGGGGGGCTTTCAGGAAGAATATACTCTCATCCAGTGATGGTGTGATGTCTACGGAATTTCTGTCAGAGCCCAAATTCTGCTGTTTTAAGGAAGAAACCGTGTGTAAGGAAAGGGAGCGGCTGCCGTGGGGGAGCCCCAGAGCCCCCAGGTCCTCCTTGGACCTCACGTCCCACAGCCCCGGGACAGGGGGCGCCCCGGGCCCCGCCATGACCCGTCTCTCCCTCGCTCGCCTCAGAGCTTCCCGCCAAACTACAGCTCCCGGCCTGCCCCGCGGCGCCGCTGCCTCTGGACTACAACTCCCGCGCTGCCTCGCGCGCGCGCCCATTGGCCAACTACATGTCCCGGCGTGCCCCGCGGAGGCTGCGGTGGGCCGCGGCCAATGAGCGCGGCGCCGCCGCGAGGGGCGGGCGCGGCGGCGGCGGCGGAGGCCGTTTAAAGTGGCGCTCGCGGCGGGGATGGCGGAGTCTGTTGAGTATCCGCCCTTCCAGCTGGGCAAGCCCCGCTTCGAGCAGGTACGGGGGGCCCTGGGGTGCGCACGGCGGGGCGGGCGCGACGCCGGCGGGAGTGCCCCTTTCCCCCCCCCACCTCGCTGCTGAGGAGACCCCCCCCCCCCCCCCCCCAGAGCAGCGTTATTTTGCCCGCCCTCGCCCAGGGCCGCGCGCTGATTGGCTCGCAGCCGCCCTCCCATTGGGCCGCTGCGCTGCCACTCACACCCTTTCCTTTAGCCACGCCCTCCGCGCCGCGGGGGCTCCCGCGGCGGGCGCTCATTGGCGCTTCCCGCCGTGCCCCCCGGGTGTCGCGCGGGGCGGTGGGTTCGAGCCCCGCTGCCGGCGGGGCCGCATCCGCCCCTGCAGCTGGAGACGCCTCGGGGTGCTTTAGTGTCCCCTGCTCCGCGGGGACACCCGGAGAGCCCCCTCGCTCGGCCTGAACCGCGCTGGTGTGTGGCGCACGTCCCTGCACCTTGCAGGGGGTGATGGGGTGCCCAAGGTTGAATGGAGGTGAGGAGCAGGGACGGTCCCTGGTGGCCCCCGGGCTGCCAGCAGAGCCAGCCCGCTGTGACACTTGCGAGGCAGCGCTGACCTGTCCTCGTGGCTGCTGCCACACGCTGCACCCTGCGGCGCCCTGATCCCAGCATGGGACCCCATTCCCGTGGTCATGGCCCTGTCCTGGTGCGAAGCCAAGGTCCTCCTGGCTCCTCAACAAGGCTGCTCAGTACCAAGGGCCACAGCCCTCTGGAACCCACAGCTGAGGGACTCCCTGCCCGACCCGCTGGGCCCTGAGGAATTTCTCCTCTGCGTGTTTTAACTGGTGGAAGTTTGTTTTGTTTTTAACATCAGGGGGAAAATGGGCTTGTCCTGGTATGCAAAGCCGGGGTTCGTGGCGTGTTGTAAAATGTCTTCTTAATGTGCACAACCTGTGCTGCCGAAAGTCAAGGCTGGGCATCCAGAAGCCTACTTTCACACGGATTTGTCATTAACAAAGAAGCCAGTACATTAAAGCCAAAAAAAATGGGTGAAAGAGGTGTAACTGATGCTGCTTTGTGCTCGAGGGTTTGTTGTTCCTGGATGTGGATCCTGCTTGCTTTAGGTTGAAGTAGCAGAGGAATACAGCGCGTTTTCTTAGGGTGTGCTATGGGAAACCCCAAACTGCACAGCAGCCAGAGCGTTGGTGGGACTTGGCTTTGGTGGGGGGAAATGTGGGGCTGCTTCCTGCACGTTGAGTCCTGCAGGGATTACTGGATTGCGGGATGTGATTCTGGTGGGCAGCAGAGCAGCCTGCCCTCCTCCTGGCTGGCTGTAAGTGCTCTGGAGAAGCACCCTTGCTCTGTTGATTCACATGGCCACTTAGCACTCTAAATACCTCTTTGCACGAGCATAGGCATCACTTGGCAAGCAGAGGCCTGACACGCATGAGACTGCTCCAGATCAACATTGCACCTGCACAGCTGATCTTGCAGAGGAGGAAATAGGATTTTTGGAAGACACTGCAGGTTAGGAAACTGTAGAAATGCAGAGCTACAGACCTGAAACAGTCAGAAATTGGCTTGATAAACATAGAGGTAAGAAAATGCAGTGCAATTCTGGTGTGGTCCTCACGCTACTCCTTCCTTA
Source organism: Tinamus guttatus (assembly GCF_059628265.1). Taxonomy (NCBI): domain Eukaryota; kingdom Metazoa; phylum Chordata; class Aves; order Tinamiformes; family Tinamidae; genus Tinamus; species Tinamus guttatus. The sequence continues at coordinate 4,893,452 of NW_028288752.1, forward strand.
GGAGATCCCCAAGGAGACTCTTTCTACTCCATGCTTGAAGTCCATGAGAGACAAACTTGACGTCCCAAGCACCAAGGCTGGTGTTTGCCAAGCACCTGAGCTGATGAACACGAGCCTTGGGTTTGCTTGAGGGAAGCCCTCTCTCCCAGGCCCAGTTGCCCGAGCGGTCCCAGCGCTTTCGGAGGCAGGTATGTGAGTCCATGAGCTTCTCTCCAAGGAAAGTGCTTGTCGTAACAAGCCTTCTGCACCAAGGGGCTATTTCCCCATGCCTCTCTGTGTAAACCCAGGGCTGCTTGGGCTGAGGAGACGGAGCTTTTTAATAAGGAGAGGAGGAGGAGGAGACGCTACTCCCTTCTAGACACCACAGATGATTCGAGGCACAGTTGGCAGCGTGTCAGGCCCAGAATCGGTGCATTCTGTTCATTAAGGAGTGACTGTCACTTGTAGCAACATTTAGAAAACGTTTTGAGGGGTAAGGCAGGATGCTAGTGGCTGTGTGCGTAGCTGAACGGAGCTGTCCCCTCTGCCCTGGGGCTCCTGGCTGGAAATCCAGCCGTGTCCCAGCAGATGCTGCTGGAATAAGCGCCCTTGGAAGTGGATGTTTTGGGGGGAGACGACTTGCTGGAACCCAAGCTCTGAGTTCATTTCCCCTCGTATCTCCCATCCTTATGGTCCCTTCCTGCAAATCCTTGTGTTTGTGTCATGAAGCAGCGTGACAGCCCGGCAGCAGGAGCCCCAGCAAGAGCTGGAGTCCTGTGGCCACCGCTCCAAGCCCATCAAGGCAGATGAGAAATGGAGACCAGAGACCCATCCATGCATGAGCTCCTGCTGATGGGAATTGAAAGGGAACGGAAGGCTGGGAAAGAGTTCCCTGCTCCAGGGTTGTTTCCAGCTGCCTGGGGGCCCTTCCTGCAGTGCTGCTCTCAGTGAACTGGATGCTCCCCCATGACGTGACCTGGTGCAAGTTTTAACTTTAACTCAGAGATGAGACCCTTGATCTTTAACCCTGGCACAGGTAGAGGAAACTGGTATTTATCTTCTCACCTTGATCATATCGTTTGTCAGAAAACCGACGTCTCCGGGGCTGCTGACCGGTGCAGAATGCAGCATTAACACATTAGAGTGACACGAGGGAATTGCACCCGAAACAGAGCCATCCTTTTATATTGGCATGCCACGGGTTTCCCCCACGACAGCTCCAAGAGCTTCTTCCAAATCTGTTCGGTGGCCTCCAGCAACGTGACATCAGTTTCAAAGGTCGCAGGTTGAAACAGTCAGTTAACGAGGACATTGGACTTGTTTTGGGAAGCACTCGAGGCTCTTAAGGTAGTTGTTCGGACTGCAGAAATTGTCCTTTATGGTGACATTACCCCCTTTCTGTAGCGGGAGGCCAAGCCGTGGCCCTTTAAGAGGGGACCAGGCTGGATGCAGTGAAGCATCCTTGTGCTCCAGGAGGAAACAAGGAAAGTTGTGTGCGAGCAACAAAAGCCTTGGGAAAACCCGGCTCCCTGGGCATCCACGTCCCAAGAGATGAGGGGCTTTCCTTCTCTCAGTACCCAGAGCCCCAAGGAAGGAAATGGAGAAACCGCAGGACAGCTGATGGAAAGCATCGCTACCCTGCAGAACCACTGGAAGTTATTAAATCCCCCTTCCCCAACCTCTTCCTCTCCAGTTCATTTGTTTTTTCTTGATCTTTGGACAAGCTGCACTGGGTCAAGTCACTTTTTGTGGGTGTTTGCGTGTGAGGTTAAGGCTCATACCTCATGAGGTTCTAGCAGAAATAAATTATTCATTGCTAAAAGGAGAAATAAGGGTGTTAAACTCTCATCACAGCACTTCTCCAGCCTCATTTCCTGGCAGGTAGCTTCAGTCCATTCGGCAAACCCTCTCCTTAGGGGATTTGCCAAGTGCAATCCCTCTCCACGAGTGGAAGCACCGAATGCACCTCCCTAATGCTTCAGGGTCCAGCATTTTGTCAGTGTTCCACAGATTTTGCCATGCAAAGAAAAGGAAAAAGAAATGATGGATCTTGATGCTCCTTTAGGGGAAGCAGAGGGAAATGGAGAGGAATAAACCCAGAGCAGACCCATAACCATCTCTACCCCCTGACAGCCTAGTGTATTCATTGGAAGCTGTGTACGGCCACGTAGTCCCTCATGTGCTTAGGATGTATGGGGTTTTTTGCCTTTTTTTTTTTTTTTTTCCTCCTGTTGGCCAAACATGTCATTTTTTTATGACTGCAATATTAACAGCATAATTAGAGCCACGCTGTTGTCAGAGCTTGACCTTGCAGATATCCCTAGTCTCTGAACCCAACACATGCTAATCTCGTAGACACTTTGCAAGGACACTTAGTGCTAAAAATCATTATTTCCTGCTCTTTGCATAGTTTAATCTGATAGATTTTTAACACACAACAGGGTTTATTACCCATTAACAAACCACATGGCTCCTGTGTCCAGATAACCCTTGCGATAACACGGAGATTAGAAGCTCCCTATCAGATTTGCCTCTCCGAAGCCCGGCGCCTTGTCTCTTGTGTAGCGTGATGGCCAAAATCCTTGGTGTAGGGGCAGCAGGAGGAACGAGAACAACAAAACAAGCAGAGTAAGAATGCTAGATTCTACTCATGCTGCTTTGATGAATGCTATTTTTTTCCCATTTAAGAATGTGAATGAGGCTCCTTTCTCCTAGCGGCTCTGGATGGTCATTGTGGAGAAGGGATTTCCTTCAATCTGGCCTTGAAAGCTTCACACCATGAAGTCTGTCAAGTTCCCAAGGTAGAGGAAGGATGATGGTCCCTTCCAGATCCTGCTGGAGCTGCAGCTGATCCATTCCGTTTTGCTTAGGAAATGGGGAAGGTCCCTGGTGAGGAGCTGGGACCATTTACCATGTGGCTCCAGATCTGCCACCTCCATTTGTCAAGTGATGATGCTCTGAATATTGCAAGGAGAGTTTGCAACTGATTTAACTCTAGGTGCTTGCGATGGGGTTTCTGTGCCCTAACCAGCGTTTCCTGTCTCCAAACGTGCCTTCCTCCATGCAGAAGAGAGCTGCTGACCCTGTTTATCCCATGCAGTCTATCAGACTGCGAACACCTGCTTGAGGATGAGTTGCATAGGAGAAGAGGAAATCCAGACACCTTTGGGTTTGCTGTTTATCTGCTGACTTTGTGTTATCTGCCAAAAAACCCATCCGTTGCCTTTTCTAATGTTTCTATCGGCCAGGATTGGATTTACAAACAATTTCTGTTTAAATCTTGGGCTACCCAGCCTAACCCCCTGCCCAGAGCTGAGGAGCACCCAAATGGAGCCTCCACGCAGATCCCTCGTCTGCAGCTCCCTTGGGAAGTGCCCGTGGATGCTCCCATGTGGGGCTGAGCAGCTTGTGGCACATGAGGAATCTGTTACTTGAGGGTCACCTCCAACATGGGGACCAACTCCAGCGGTCAAGGAATAGACCCACAATCTGCAGCATGGGGGGAAAAGTCAGGGCTCGGGGCCACCATCCTGCTGGAGGTGGAAGATGGAGGCTCCGTATCCTCCCTGTGGCTCCATAGGGGCACTTGGACATCCCACACGGGCAGAAAACCCTGCTGTTGGGTTGCACGGTTTCCACCAACCTGTCCCACGTTGTGGTCGCTCTCGGCCACCGGGGATGCAGGACCTCATCCTGCGGAGACCCCGGCCCTTTCGTACCACAAAGTCAGCTCCTAAACCATCTTCTTCCCTCTTTTACTAGGGCAGACTACAAATGTGCATGCAATTACCACAGCTCTGCTGGCAGGCGGTACCTTGCCAAAGTGCAGTTGCTCAATTGCTTGATTTTTCTTTTTTCTTTTTTTTTCCCTTTTTTTTCTTTCCCAGTTTAGCTTAAGTCTCTTCCTAATTAATTTAAAGCAAGCTGACGTAAGCCTGATTTTTTTGGCTAGAAGAAGCCAGTCGATGTGTCTTTTGCTCTGACTTAATTAAATGCTTTTTAAAGTCGCACTGTAATTAAATGGGTAAAATTCGGCATGTTTCCTGCTATTCCCCTGGGCTGTCCAGTTTCTGAAGCACCTCTTTACCTGCAGATTTGAGGAATGCAGGAAGGAGGGATTTTTTTTTTTTTAAGAAAATGGGTGTTAAGCAAGTGTTTCCGATTGGTCTTGTTACTTCGCTGCCCTTCTCTCCAAGTTTTTTGAGCCTTTAAGGAGCATTTTCAGTCTCGTGCTGCTTCTCTTGGAGTCGTTTGGGTCTCGCCTGGCTTTAATGGAGCGGGAGCTGTAACGTAGCCGCTGCTCTCCCCGAGCCGCTCTGCGGGGAAGGGAATTAATATTCCCAGCCACTTTCCAGAACTTAATCTTGCTTGCAGGCTGGTGAGAGCTGGTACCAAAATAGCCATGATTAATCACAGGAAATTTGTGTTATTCAGTCTTTCTTCCAAATCACCATTTACTGCCGCAGCTGCTGCAGGAATAAAATGGCAAAAAGGAGGGGAAAAAATTAAGGCGCCGCATGGGGATTTGGGAGCCGAAGGTCAGCACTTGGGCCGAGCTGCTCCCTTGCATGGAATATGAGAGCCAGGACCTGGAGCTGCCGGCAGGAATCCCAGTAAGTGCAAATTCAGGAGGAAAATTTGGGATATCTCCCGGTTAAGCCTGTGCTGAGGGTGCTGCTACCTGGTGCTGCACATGATCCTGAATTTGCATCTGAAAGGCACTAAAAATTGCATTTTTTTCCCCCTTCTCGGATTTTGGGATGAAGGAAGGAAAGGCATTCCCAGGATAGCCCTGCACCATGCGGCTTTCAGCACACCTACCTGGTGGATGCAGGAAGCTGCCTGTGTTCCTGCATGAAACAAATTGCCAAAAACTCCTTTTACTGCCTTAAAGAGGATGCTGCCGTGGCCCAGGAAAGCCAGGATTTCTGTTAGAGCTGGTAGAGCTTCAAGCAGGAAGCACAAGAGGAGCCTGAAACCAAGAACCTGCAATTTTGTGCTTTTGGGTGACATTGCTCTCTTGTTATCCCATCGTTTAGACTTCTAGTGAGATGTCTCTTTCCCATAGAAACCCCAGAGTAAAGTGGCACTGTCTGGTCTGATATAGATAACTACAAAACTTTTATTATGTTTTCTTGGTTTTTTTTTTTTTTTTTTTTTTACTTAGCATCACCACAAAATGCTATCTGACATACATTTCTGACTTGATTCCTGCCAACTGTTTTAAATTGGCTGTTTGAGGGGATTTTGGGGGGCTTCTCCGTTCTCCTAACCAGATCCTATAAAAATGAGTCCCAGAAGTCCCCCAAGAAAACAGAAGAGAGCGGGGCCTGGTTGATCAGCTAGTTTTGCTTGGTGCTTTGGGCAGCAGTGCAGCAAACCAGCAACGTGCAGTGCATTTATCTGCCTTTGGAAACAGTGTGGCAGTTGAATGTATTTTAAGCCAAAAGATCTTGTCTTTCTTATTTATGTCATTATTGATGACATTGCACTTGTCTCCAGAGCACGTCCAGCGTTCACTTTCAGGCAGCTCAAGACACCCGAACGCAGGGCTCTTGCAGAGGTTTTGTTTTGGTTCGTGCTATGGGGGAATTTGGTTTAATTCGGAATAAAAGTGATCGTTCGGTGCTTGCACACACGGTGGGGCCTGCCTAGCAGGGCAGTGGTGTGAAATTCAGGACGTAACTGAGAGCAGAGGCTCGGAGGGCTCTGGTTTGACTACGGAAACTGATTTTTTATGTTTCTATTGGAAGCAAATAGGAAGTTCTCGAGTGCTTTTCTCCTTGGCTGCAGTGCTGTCTGCGAAACAGTCTATTACACTGTGGCTATTTGTTCCTTCTGTGTCCTGCAGCCTTTGGGAATTCGCAGGGAAGTGTTCGAGTGGGAATTGGAGAGGGAATTTGTTGTCCTGGCCTGTCTGGTGAGCAGCAGCGCTGCGGCTGTGTCGGTGAGGGCATGGCGGGTGCATTTGGGGGCAACCATAGGCTCTGATGGAATTTGCCCCTACATTGCAGAAAGATTTGATTTTTTTTTTTCCAACTCTTTCACGTTTGTGTTTGCGCAAAAGCAAACACCAGTCATTAATTTAACGCTGTCTAATGGCCTTTTGTCAAGAGACTAGGACCTAAGAAGCAGAAGCTGACCTGAAAGATAGGAAGGCAAGCAGCGAAGTGCTGGAATAAAGTGGCTTTTTGGGATCTCCGGGAGATGGAAAAGGTGGGAAGTCCCCTGGCTGGACAGCAGGTGCATCGACAACCGCAACTCCTTGCCTGGTGGCCGAGGCGAATAGGCTGCTGCTGAGGAGGAATGTGCTGCTTCCCTATCCAGGCCTGGGCTTTATCCCCTTTTATTCTCCGCAGACTGTTCTGGTTGCAAGCGTGAGCCCAGCTTGAGTATTCGTGTGAGGGGGGAGAAGCAGCAGAACAGGCAAATACTCTTGCACCAGTTTTTCTCTTTTTCAGATGCTTGATTAACAAAGCTGCTCTTTAAAATCCAGGCCTGGACGTGGGAGTAAAGGAGGTTTAATGCAGAAGAAGCTTGGATTAGAGACAGCAGAGCGAGAGTTTGCTAATAGCTCGTGTGCCGCCGTAGCGAGGCGGGCAGGCGGGATGTCCCCAAATCCAGCCTGTGCATTGCCAGCCGGGGCAGGGGACGTTAAAGAATTATTCATGGCCTGCAAAAATTACAGCTGATCCTGTTTGTTGGGATCTGGGAAACGGAGCAGGAAGGGTCGGGCTTAGATTGTGGTCTTGGAGATTTCGCTTGTGCTGCTGGGGTTGGGTAGGTGTTTGAGCAGGAATGCAGTCCCGTCCGCTGGAGGTTTGGGGAGTGTTTCCCACTTCCAAGGGGCTGGTACCAAAAATCTGCAAAGAAGTTCCCAGGGCTGCGCTTTAGAGACGGGGACAACTCACAAAGGTGGAAGCCACAAGACAGGTCGGGTCCTGCTCCTGCGTTAGGGTGGGGAGGGAGGACGAGATCTCAGGGCTGCTCGCCTGGTACTCCGTGGTTCCCCGGGGATCAGAAGTCCTTGAACCTCCCCATGTTTCAGCCTAGGAAAAAGGCACATTCCTCTTCTCATTGCCTCTGGAAAGGGCCCTCTGCACCGTCCTTTCCTGGCTAGTCAGTGGCACAATGTCCACTGCTCGTCATCAGCGTCAATATTCTTGCTCCCCAGTCTGTGTTTTGTGACTCCTCTCAGGAAGGAGGCTGAGAGGTGAGGGCAGTTTAACTTCTTGGGGGTGAGAGTCATCAAAATGCATCAGGACTGTTTCATACAGATCTCCTACAAACCTGTAAGACAGCTTTGCTGCTTACTGAGCCACAGCAGCTTCTGATTCCTGGTGCATGTGTACGTGTGTGCTTAAAGATATATTTTTTAGCTGTAAGCATTTGAAATTATATCTGTGTGCAGCAGCATTAGGGTTTATCTTGTTCCAAAGCTCCATGTGCAGCTCCAGGGCAGCATGAGTCAGGGCTCTGTCCTGACCACAGTGAAACAGCCCTGCCCTTGCCCCAGGCTTGTCTGACCACAGGATAAACTGGTTTCAGTACCTGGAACCGTGTAGCTTTCTTCAGGACTTGTCCCTTGGTCACGGCAGCAGGTGAGAGTCAGTCGGTGCTGACCCCAGAGAGGAGCAGGGACGTGGGGACAGGGCGGCTGCAGCGGCTGGTCCTGTGCCAGGAGCTGCAGGCCGGGCCGGAGCCGCTTGCGAAGGCTGAACCCACGTGAGCCCAGCAGCTCCCTGCCCTCGAGCCTCCCCAGCTCCGTGCTTCTCAATCCGTACTTGGAAAACCGCATTTGCATCATGCGGGATCACACGTTTTAACTTACAGGCACAGAAATGGTCTCTCTTTTTTTTTTTTCCCTTCTTTGTGCCTTGTATTGTCACTTGCACCTTCCCAAAGTGAGTGTAAAATCCTAATGATCGGATCCAGCAGTGCTCAACGCCGGCTTCTCGCAGCTCCGTGATGGAAGCGAGGAGATGGCGGGGGAGCAGGGGCCGGTTGAGTCTCAAAATCCCCCTCCTCCTGTTCTCCAACGAGCCACCTGCTTCCAGCTGCTCCGGATCCTCCCATTGCCGCTCGGCAAATGCTGAGGGATGGGCAGTGGGAGCGCTGGGATAACGCGCCGGGTGGCTGGATCCGCGTTACCCGGATCGGGCGGCCACGCTGTGCGGGGCAGCGTCCAACAGAAAGGTGCTGGGGGAAATAAAAGGAAGGCGGAGAAGCAGCAAGCTCCCCAAAGCTAGGAAGAGCCAGAATGAGTGTTAATTAAATCGATGCTAATGAAAGTGTTCATGGAAAAAGTACTGGGCTTTTTTTTTTCTTGAAATAATTTGGAGGTTTTTTTCTTCCTGCCTTTTTAGTGCAGAACACGGAAAGCCACCAGCGCATTTTGCACGCGGAGAGCAGGGCAGCAGAGCCAACGAGGGGCAGCTCGGGAGCCGGCGCGAGCCCTGCCGGGATCCCCCGCAGCCCCTCTGCGGAGCTCTGTCCTTCCCGAGAGTGACTCTGGCTGCTTTAAGGTCCCTGCGTCCACGGGAGATCCCAGTTTGTGTCCCTGTAGCTCTGCATTTCTCAATTTTCCATCCTGAGCCTCCATCCCCTGCATCTCCAGCTGCCTCGGGCTGCAGGAGCTGTGATTTTGCTGGGGTTTGCCCAAACTCCCCCATTTTTATGCTTTGCCCTCATTATTTTCCTTGCTCTTCAGTTATTGTGAGTGTGTTGAGGGGAGTTGTCTGGCTTGGAGGTGAGGGGTTTAATATGGCTATTTTTCACAAAGCTGTAAAGCTTTTCAAATTATTTTATCACACGTGTGTTTCTGTGTGGTGTTTTCTATATTCAGATGTCCTGGAGGTTGATGATATGTTTTCCAAACATGCAGCTAGGAACAATCTCCAGCCATCATTTCTTTTCCATATGCTGAGGCAACACCGTATCTTCTCCTGGGCTTTTATATGGAATGGCATGATGAAACCTTGCCCTAGCTTAATGCCTGGATGATGAAATTAATCATTAAATGCCTCTAATAAATGCAGGGTTTAAAAATGGTTTTGTACTTGGTCTCACCTGTTACCTTTCTCCCCCTCGTTCAAACTTCTGCAGCTCTTCCAAGAGCGCCTGAGATTGTTGTGTCCTTGTTCTCTGCAGCGCGCTGTTTTGAAGAGCTCTTTTGTGCTCGTTTCTCTCCCAAAATTGGGGCAAGGAGGGGGTTTTTGCCTCGGACCAGGTCATGGCTCTGTGTGGCCCTGTGAAATGGCTTCTGGCAGGAGCGAGGAGCAGCAGCACGGGGACGTGTTGCAGGTCTGGCAGGGTGGGATTTCCTTTCATCTGGGACCATCCCATTAGGTTTCTGCGGTGCAGGATATCTCCATTGTGATCCCCATAAGGAAGTATTTTGGGGAGAGCAAAAGATATTTCAACAGCTTAATCAGTATCACTTTATTCTGGCATCTATATTGCTATGGTGAGTGCTAACAGGGTCAGTGTCCTCATCTGCTCCCTTGCAGAGCTCCTCTCCCAAGCAAATTGTGAGCAAATGGCTTTGTCATTCTTCCTTTCAGCTTCTCCTTCGCTCTACAGAGGAAATAAAATCTTTCCCCGCAGCAGATGAAGAGGCAGTTTCTAACTGAGCACGTTTTGTTCTTTTTCTCCTGTCTTGCAGACTTCGTTTTATGGCCGATTCAGGCACTTCTTGGATATCATTGATCCGCGCACTCTCTTTGTGACTGAGGTAAGGGATATGCTCCCGTGCTTTCCGAAAGTGCTCTTTATTGGGCAGGCTGGGATTAAAAACAATTTGTCCTGTGAACAGCAGGACTAATGAAGCCAGGTTTCCCATAGATCTGTGTCTCGCAGTCCATTGATCGCCCGGCCAACTTCTGTTGCCTCCGCAGCCGAAGCTCGGCCTGGATCAGACATCAGCGAATCCCCACCGACCTGCCTGCCCTGTTGTGATCCCCTGGGCACCTTTGGGGCAAAATGGCCACAAATGTTGGAATTTTCTGCCTGTGGACACCACACATTTTCCTGAAAAAATGGAGCGCTGTCCATGAGGGCACCCACGTTAGGAGCTCGTGGAAGAGGTGAGCGGCAGCGTGAGCTCCCTGCTGGGCAGCACGTGCCGGAGGGGCATCACGAGTGCCGTAACTGCTGTGAAAATGTCCATTTGCCCATTAGCCAACGAAAAACCCACTGTTAATGGTGGTTCTTGTGTGCCCTCTGGTCCTTCTTGTGTGGACTCTGCTTTTAATCAGAGATGAGTGCATCCTGCAGGTTTCCAAGGCCATGTGTAGCGAGAAGACACTTTCCCAGTGAGGTGGTATATTTTTTTTCATAATAATTATCCGGTCTGAAATGGGCTTTTAAGCTTCCTGCCCTATTTGCATCCTTAGCGTTGTCCAGCACTGCTGTTTTTCACCACATTCACAAAATAGCCAGCTAATAACTGCATGGGAGGAAACCCTCGGGAAGAATATTCCTCTTGGTAATCTTAAACTCCAGCCAGAAAACTCGTGGTTTTGCCTTCAGTGAAAGGCAGCTGCTTTTCTCTTCTGTTTTTCTCTCTTGAGAGTAGTATAAATTGCAAAAAAATACATGCAAATCTCATTCTTGGGGCACTGGGAGCCGAGCTGCCCACTGCAGCTGGTGGTGAACAGAGTCCAGTTCCTTGTGCATCGTGATGGAAAAGTATCTGGGACCATTTAAAAAATTTTTTTTTTTCCCCAAAATCTTTTGGCTTCTTTTTTTTTTTTTTTTTTTTTTCCAAATCTGTTGGCATCTTTCAAAGACATACGGCTAAGATGTGCTGGGTAGCTCCTTTTGACAACTACCTTTTGGATCTGTGCCCAAGAGAAATGCAGACAATAAGGCAGCTGTTTTTACAGCAAATTGAAGATTATGATTTCACTTGTAAAAACACAGGTTCTGATGAAGTACGAGATCAGTTCTCAGAAGCCAACACTCTTGTTATGGAGCCTAATGTGGGGAAGCAACTTAGCTGCAAAAAGAGCGTCGTGATTCCAGCGAGAGCGTGTTTGCTGCCAGGGTCGTGATAAAGAGAAATGAAAATCCCAGTGTTACCTGAGGATCCAGTGCACTTTGCAGACACCAGAGTTGGGTTTTAAATATTAAAATCTTATGCAAGCACATGTGGCAGAATCAGAAACAATGTCGTGCCTTGGAGGCTGGGTGCTGCCGTGACCGTCACAGGGGTTTGGAGCTAAACACAGCGCAGAGCGTGTTGAAGGGGCGGATGCGATAGAATTCCCCAGGTTACATTTTGAGTGACTTGATACCATATTTTTGCAATGAAGCTTTAGCAAGTGGTGGCCCAGCGTGGTTTCTAGGAGGGAAGGCAAAACCTTTTGAGAGACCAACCCTTGGGAGAAGAGGTTTACGCTGGTGAGGTGGTAACAGAGCAAGCGCCAACTCGGGTGAGGGAGACGGGCTGTCCTTGGCCAATATTGTGGTGCACCGAGGATGCTAATTAAAAACTAAAAGGCCCGTGAGGAAACTGAAGCTCAGACATGTCTGGAACCTGGCAAACATTAAAACACCTCTTTCTAGCAGCCTAATATGAGCTAATTTGCCCTGGGAATCTTTACAGAGTTGGTATTTGAAGTGTGTGACAGTGTCGTGCTCCAGGGCTTCAGGGTCCCTATGCTTTAGGGATCTTGGGGATCCAGGAGTTCCCCATCTGCTCCCCCACAAGCGGAGAAGGCAGGTGCCCGGCTCTGATTCACAGACAGAGCAGGGCAAAACTTTAGCAGTTTTGTCTTGTTTTGCACATTGGTGAATCTGGAGGCGAGAGAGACTTGGCTGAACTCAATGGGGCTCTGTGAATCTGTCACGCTCTGTCTCCCTGAAGTCTGGTTCCACTGTGTTCCTTTCTTTTTCCCTCTTTTATCCTCTTGGGTGGAGATAATCCATCCAGTTCTGTTTAGCTGAAATTTCTCTTCCTTTGGGAATGTTTCCATATTCTAATAATATCTTTACCTTTCTTAAAACTTGCTTTCAGTCTATAGTAGGCGTATGAATATACACAGAGTGTGTATGTGTGTGTGGTATGTGTATATATATTTTTAGCTAGTTAACCTGCTGTGTACCATATAATGCCAAATTATTGATTTTTAGAATGATATTACTGCAGAAAAAATAACAAATTCTCAAATTTATTTCCTGTGTATCCCAAGGGTGCAGAGAGACGACTGAACTTGATCAAATTAGTGGTTTCAGGATTTTTGCTTGTTTTTCTGTTTCTATTACAAAATAGGCTTAAGAAAATGCACTGTATTCCCATTTGGGATGGGGCCATTTGCCTTCACACTACAGTTAAGGTAGCAGGGTGAAAAAGTTGTGTGTTGGAGCGGTACCACTCGCTGCGTGCCCAAAGCCGGTTGTTCCCTTTGCCCATCCCGTTACCCACAGAAACATGCAGCTGGTCCCAGCACCAAAGCAGGTGTTTTAGCATCTCCAAAGGGTCACTCTCCCCCTCTTCTGTGCGTTTCTTTTTCTGCGGTTTGGAGCTCTTCTGGAGTTATATCCAGACCCCTTGGAGGGCAGTTATCTCTCTTGTTACACTCCATGGAATGCGAAGGGTGCCAAGGCACCTAAGTGAGCTCTCTGGAAGCTGCACACCAGCTCGCAGCTTGAATGCGATGAATCCATCCTTGCGCTCAATTGCATCCTTACATCTTCTTGCTCCCTTTTCAGATTTTTAGAAGCTTTTGAAGATGTTGGAAAGGTTGGCGTAGTCACCCCATCAAGCTGTAGTCAGTCGGTGTAATGTAAACTTTCCAGGAAGATTCTCCTAAGCAGGTGAGACACAGGGAAAAAAAAAAAAGAGCCAAATCTGAGCTGTCCGTGTTCATCTTGGCACCAAATAAAAGAATCGAGTGTCGCGAGCGATTCTGGACCCAAAACAAGCCTCAACAAAGAGGAGATTTGTTTTCCTTCTGTCTGAACCCAGATTTGAAATCCCTGATTTTTGGAAATGACTTGATGGCTCTCCACAGAAGGAGACATTCTTGTCCTTTCTCTGGCTGTTTGAATTGCATTAGAGTGATGACCTTCTGCATTAGGCTAATGGACCTTCTGCAGCATGTCGTGGAGTTTGCATTAGCTCTTTTTCCTGATACAGTCTCTCTGCAAAACAGATATTAATACGTGGCTTCATGGGAAGCAGAACATAAACCTGCTTTGTTGATTGACCTACTTGCTGAGCGCCGTGCATCTGATTTTGTGCTTTAAAATACTGGTATGCGTCTATGTATGTGTAACCAAAAGCTGTTTGGTTTCATTTGATAATTTAAGTGGCAAATTAAAATCTATAAAGGGTTTGAAGGCAAAAAGATGAACAAGCAGCCGGTTACGGAGCGCTCCTTCCCGCTGACAGATGGCTGCAGCTTTCAAGCCCAGGTTCTCGAGAACAAATAGCTTGCTGTTTGTCTTGGAGGAGCTCACCAGCAAATGAGAAAAGTAAATAAATGTGTCTCTAGCGAGAATGGGGGTTAATCCCATGAAAAAAAGCTGGGGAATGTAATAATGTGTATATTTTTTTCCTCCTCCTTTTAATTGCTGTGCATTACATCATTCTATCTTGCTGGTGGCCGATGTTTCCCTGCGTGAGGTAACCAAGCACAGTGACAGCAAGAATAATTCATAATTTGTATTTTACCCAAATAGCTGCATGGTGTCTTTAGTTTTGGTCTCAATAGCAATCATCTTTTACCTATTTATTTATTTTTAATACAGAAAATTGTTGGCACAGTGAAAAGCTGTCTTGTCTTTTAGAGGTTCTTACCCTTGAATCTCATGGGGTGCATGGCAAGCATGAGGTTGGGCATCGCTGTCCTGAGCAGTCTGAGCTCCTGCAAAGAAGATCCATCCTTGTGCAAAACGTGTTGTGGAGCTGAAGGTTGGGTGGCCCAGTTTTGTGCAGGGAGCATCCAGGTAGAAAGACTATCTGCACCCAGGTTAGGAAGCAAATAAAATGGGTAGGTCTGCGCTTCTCTGGAGCGAAGTACCACCCTTGGGGCAGGGCTGCATGTCACCTTTGAAGAGAGGATTTCCGTGTGTGCTAATTCACGGCATTGCTCGCTTTCTAGTGGAATAATATTTGGCCACAGCAAATTTGCAAACTTTTCCAACGAGCAGGAAATGTGTCAGTTCTGAGGTCCAGCCCAGTGAGCCTCGTCGCCGAGGCTCTGAGAAGCCCCACAGTGGGCGGAATGTCTATTTTCTGCAATGTGTGAGGTCAAAGTGGCTGGAGTAATACTTTTAATTGCTTTGTAATTAAGGTTCATTGGGAGAAGCAGGAGGGACCAGCAGATATTTTTGTAAGGCTTCTTCCATCTGACACCTGCTTGGACAGACTGTTAACACACTGTGGGAAGCTCCTCATGGAGGAAGCTCTAGATGTGACAATAATTTGAAGCAAAAGTCAAATAAGAGCTGAGAGTTCCGTGGTGCTGTATGTGTGCTATCTGCCTGTACTTCATCTCATTGTTTAAAGCATAAATCTACAGAGCACTGAGCATCTTGCATTCCCATATTTGGGTTTAAAATGGAAGCAGGATTAGATGTATGTTATTTATATGAACGATACCTTCTTACTCAGCAGATTGACTGTCTGTGTTTATTCAGTGTCACATCTGCTGGCTCGACTTGAACAAAAAGTTTCTGGCTCCTGTTGTCTGTCACTTAGATCCAATACAATAGGGCCAGCTGGAGTCGAGTCTGCCGTTTGTATCATCCCATCGATGAGGCAGGGAAGAATGCGAAAGTGTGGAGTCACCGGAGGGCGAGCACAGCTGGATTTCGGAATCGTGTGTGGAGGTTGTGGTGCCCGCGAGCAGCGGCATCCCGCTTGGTTTGTGTGGTGAGTGGGTTGGTCCTGATGGGGAACCTCACAGGAGGCTACGGAGCCTCAGCAAGGCCTCCAAACGTGACGTTTTCCATCGCTTGTGTGGCAGGAGTGACGTGGCTTGCGTGGTACCGTGACCGTCGCTCAGGCCTGTACAGGCACATGCAGTTTTTCAGAAGCAGCTCCAAGCCCCATGTAGGCATCAGCTGGGATTCAAGGCACGAGGCCACTGGCGATGGCAAGTGACAGGATGAGGGGTAATGGGTGCAAGTTGAAACATAGGAATTTTAATCTCCATGTGAGGAAGAACTTCTTTCCTGTGAGGGTGCCAGAGCCCTGGCACAGGCTGCCCAGAGATGCTGTGGAGTCTCCTTCTCTGGAGATGTTCACACCCGCCTGGATGCCACCCTGTGCCCCGTGCTCTGGGTGTCCCTGCTGGAGCAGGGGGGCTGGACTAGGTGATCTTTAGAGGTCCCTGCCAACCTCAGCTGTTCTGGGATTCTGTGATGCTGTGAAGAGGAGGCACAGATCTCCACCACAGCGCCCTTGAGCAAAGAGGACAAGGTAGGAAACAGTCCGGAGAGCTTCCCTGCCGAAGGAGGTGTTTGACACATAACCGTTAGTCCAGTCATCTGTGGGACATGGTGCCGTTGTCCTCTGTCCCACCACAGCTGCTCTGGCCTGCGTCCATGCTGCTGAGCAGCCTTCCTCCCAAAAGGATGAGGGCTGGCGGCTGTCCCAGCCCATGGTGAGTCCCAAACCACGACTGGGAATCGTCTGGGAGAGGGGACGTTGGTCCGACTGCAAACCGTGCTCAAAGCCTTGCTCATAGTTGACCAGCCTTGAGGTCTGCAAGCCGGTGCCCAGGCCCGGACTGGTCCAAGAGCACAACCATGGCCATAAAACCTCGTGGCGAGGTTTATCAGGAGCCCACTGCAGTGCCCTTGTGGCCCAAAAGAGTCTTTTAAGCAGCTTGGGGCCAAGACAGAGGCTGGGCCGCTGCTCAGAGCCCTGGGGTGGCGCTTCCTGGCGTGCGGGGCCGCGGCGGCGGAGCCGAGCGTGGAGCTGGTGCCGCTCCGTGCCGAGCGCCGTGCGTCCCTGGCACCGCTGCTGGATTTGGGGCTGCAGGAACGTTCTCCGGGTACAGATGGTCTGTCTAGCACCCTATTGTGGGAACTGAGACCCTGCAAGCCACCACTAGAAGTGCTGTGGCTTCTAGGAGGAAAGGGCTATGAAAGAAATGTCGCATGCTAGTAAAAACTGTAGTTGCACAGTTCCTTTTTTTTTTCTTTTTCAGTCAGTGCTGTAAAAACTCAAGTGACACTTCTCCCTACAGATATCTGCATTTAAAAAAAGAGATGGAGCCACAATAAATATTGAGATAGCAGCACAACCTCGTAGGCAGCGTGCTGTAGGCCTCTCTCCTCCCTGCTGAAATGGAAGTGCAGCCCAGTCCTAGTTGGGAGCACATCCCAGCTACCACGATAACGGTGCGCTGAGCTAAGCTGCAGCGAGGGGAGCTGCTTGGCATGCAGAAATCTTTATTTCCTGCCCTTTTTGGAGAATCAAGCTCTTAAGACCATGCTTGGCATTCTGGAAAGCTGCAGGACAACCACATATTTTCACAAATACAATATGGAGGCTGTAAGTGGTTCCCTAAAACTACCTGGGCACCTCCAAGCCATTTGGAAGGTTTCATCTCAATGCGATCCTTACATTTCCACTTGCTTTCTGCCCCACTTCTTGCAAACTGTAGAAACTATCAGCAATTTTGTTCTCGGGCTCTTTTCTTTCTTTGAGAAAGTTCCCTCTCTCTCCAAGCTGAAAGGGAATTCATGAAGACTGCAATTTTAAAAGCAAAATCGGGCCTTTTTGTTTTCTGTTTGTTACCACACTAAACAAGATGGGATCTGGCCAGGGTTGTTATAGTAACTACTAAGATTTCCTCAAGAGAAGGAGGAAAAAAATAGAACACAAACCCATTCATCTATTACTTCCAGTTTTTCATTCAGAGTTACATGCTGTTCTGTGTGGATGATTTGCAAGACACACAGTGTAGGTAATCTCAGTGACAAAAAAACATACCAGTAATGAGCACAAATGGCTCTCCAGAACGTTGTGCTGATGCTACTGCTTTATTTTTTTAGCTTTGGAGGCAAGGGTGGCCGTTGTCCCCAGATCTGCAGTTCTTAGTTGGTCGCCTGGCTCTGGCTTCTCACCTCTGGGTTTTGCCTTGGAATATCAGGCTGTCTGAAATGTTACACAATTTTGTTGATAATGCAGGGTAGGTGGTAGCTTTCTTTCCTACCTGAATGATGAGTTTTAAGCAAGTGACCTTAAGGTTCCTAAGGCAAGAAGCTATCAAGAAGAACTAAAAGAGAGTAACGTCCTGCTATGATCTTGTGCGATTATTTCCTTTCACACACTGGAAATACTTCACTTGAAAAAGCCTGATTTTTTTTTTTTTTTTTTCAGGGCTGTGGTGGTTCGTAGGCTTCCTACGACCGTCCTTCCTGGACGATGGTCCAGTGCTCTAACTAGGTCTTTCTCCTATTCAAGAGATCTTTTGCAGTTCGGTATTAAGCAGGATAATGAAGAACCAGCCTGTCCCTGCAATGAGGAGGCCCAGCAGGTTAGAGGAGAGTAGGTTGTTGATGGTCTGTGTTTTTGCATCTTCTACACGGTACGTGGGTCGCTATAGCCCTGCATCACCAGCAATCTTCATAATTCCTAATTCTTCCTTTTTGTCAGCAATAAATAGGAAATCGGCTCAAAATTTGCCTCTGAAGAATGTCCAGGTGTGAAACTAGTTTTCTAGTTCCATGTCGATCCTCTTCTGCCACTTCTGACGGGAGAAAATCTGTCTGTAGGACACGGCCCTGCTGCAGTTGCCAGCCAGTGTTCACCCTACTAGGAAAATGTGTAACCTGGTGTGGAATTTGGCTTAAGCAATAAGGAATCATTTCTTAAAGCTGTGGGATACTGTATAGATGTGAAGTATGGCAGATGACTGCTTTCATTCACTTTAGCATCTGGATGAAGCTTAGTCGTGTTTCTGAAGTAATGAAGTTCCTTCCAAGGAAGGACCTAAATGTTAATTCCTTGCACAGTAATCACTTGCACAGTAAAATGATCCAGTAAGGTCAGCTCAAACCTCAAGAGAGGTTCAGTGTGTTTGTGCATAAGGGAAGGGGGGCAGTTAAGAGAAGGTTGGTTGCACTGTTGGTGGCAGTGGATGCTGCCAGTTTGTTGGTCCAGGAAATAGGGAATGAGTAGCTAGAAGGAAAGTCCACTAAATATTGTTAAATGTGGAGAAACCTCATCTGGTTTTGGCCACCCGTAGACCACAGTGGTTGGATGGGAAAGGGACTTAGGGGAGACATCTGCTTGCCCAGTTCTTGCTTTTCCCTGTGCATCTGGCTTACGAGCCCTGTAGGAGAAAGTCTGAGCTGGGTGGGTGTTTTTCTGAGTCACTGATGAAAGAATTTTTTATTGATTGTTTTAAATAATTCTCTGATTTTTGTGGTGTTTCTAAAACCTGCTTCTAGGTGAAACTGGGGAACTGGGGAGCTTCTTGTACACAGCCTGTTACTCATCTTCAATACCCTGTGAAATATTTAATACTTGAGAAATGCAGCTTTCTAGTTTTCCCAATTCCCCAATGAAATAAGAATAGAAGAGAGCAAAAGAAAGATCTCACACCTCTTGCTAGGAAATAGTCCAGATTTGTTTTAATCTTCTTTTGGTATCCTACATGTTCTTTATATGACTTAGTCCCCTTCAGGAAGAACCTCACAGCAGCCCAGGGTGATGCCAAGTTCCAGGAATGGATTTAAATCCAGCTGGCAGAAAATACCCTAGCAGGAATTCATAGGAGTCTTTGCTTGAGGAGCAAGTTCACAGTCTTCTTGTTTAGCCACCAAAAGGTCGAAATGTGGCTGTGTTGCCAAAACCAGATTTGGGAGATAATCTTGCTTTAGTGCAGGCATCTGCATCCAGGACATCTCCTTGATTTCTGGGTGAGAATTTGTCCCCGGACACGTGTGCACAGTGACACGGTGCAGCGAGCTCCGCTTTATCCCCTGGAAAGAGCAGCCCGAGCTCCGAGCGTGCATTTCCCCGGGGACACACGGAGCTCTGCAGAGGTCATTCCCACTCCGATAGCGAGGGGACTTTGGCATCTTTCCCTTACACTGAGTAGCTGCTGATCAGTGTGAGGGAACAAAATGTGAAATACTAGGGCAGAAAACAGGCGACACTTGGGATGTTAGTGAATCCCGTGCAGAAGCGGCCAGGAATCCTGTCGGCGAGCAGGAGAATTAGCGCTCTCCGGATCGTCTCTTGCTCCGTGTAAAGGCACCAGCCCTTCATTAGCCGCCGCTCGCAGGTTGGCGGGACTGCTGGCACCTCCGAGAAAACAAAGTCCCCTTTGATGTTTGCATGAAAGGCAGGGAAGCGGCCTCGGTGCCACCGATCCTGATCCCTAATGAGCTCCGGGGAGCCTGGCGCTGGCAACGAGGGGCCCTGCCGCTGCGACGGTAAAACCTCACGTCTGTACACGAGTCGTAATCGCTCTGCATGTTGTTTTAGACAAAACATCCCCTATCTGTAAAACATCCCCGGGCAGTAATATTATAAAAACTGCGGCCGCCCCAGCTAGCGCAGAAATGCCAAATGAAGCCCCCGCTATCCATCGGGATGGCAGATAACCCGCAGCAATCTTTTTAAAATGTTAATCTGCGTCGCGTGTTTGGCTTTGAATATTTGGGGACCATTACTCGGTTATCTGCCGCTTTCTGCAGGCTTGGATAAGCAGATTTAACTCCACCAAAGCCACTGTTTATACCCCGACTTGTTCTTCTCTGGGTGAAATTATTTCAGCAATAATGAATAAAATTAAAAAACAAAAGCATTTGACTGCTTTAACTGCAAAAGACTCTGCTTTTATATGAATAACTGTTCTGGGAGGAAAATGATGATTCTAACAGGCGGGTGTAGCATGACTTAATGCCCTCGTGATCACTTAAACACATGAAATGTACTCGTTTTTCTGCTTTATCACAATGTGAAGATGATCTTTATTTGCACATGCATTTATTTTAATTGCTAGGGTTTTCGCACGCGTTCTTGTTGATATTCCAATTCTAATTTTAACTGCACCAATGACTTGCTACCAATTCTTTGATATTTTTAGAGAGCATGTAACCAATAGCCAAAATAACAAATAAAAAAATAAAAAGAAAGAAAAAACACCCAGCTACAAACAGCACGATGGGTAGAGACAAGGCACTGTAACCAAGCAGCACAGGTTGGCAGTTCTGTCTAGGGTGAGTTTTGTCTGAACTGTGTAAAAATTGTGTTTAAGATAAATTAACCCAGCTTGATCTCTAGTGCACAGCTACAAAGCGGGGCTGTTACTGTCTTGATTTGGTTGGGCTTCTCTACGCTGCAGTGCTGGAAATCAGGCTCAGATTTGCTCTTCTGTGACTTTCTAGTGGCTCTGCCTTCCTGTGGATGGTGGCTGGAACCTTGCTGGAGAAGCCTATTTGTGCAGGCTGATGCCTTCCTTCTCCCTTCAGTAATTTCCATGTTTGCCAGTGCGTTTTAGAGGTGTCTGCCCTGGAAAGGGCTGTGGGAGCAGAGTCGCTCTTCAGGGTTTCTCTGGAGTTTCCCAGGTCGACATCCTGGGAGGTTTCATCTGAGACTTTGATACATAATCAGTTCCTTAAAAATCTGTTCTGCATTAGCCATAAATGCATCCATTTTATCTTAAATTATTTCCTGGTTTCTGTTGTATGTACAGAAGGACCCATCACAAGGTCTGCGTGAAAGAAGATGGGATTATGCAACTTAAAGGCGTTGCTGTAGATAATTCAGCACAGAATAAATGTTGCCACTGCTTTGTTTGCAGAGTCGCCTGAAAGAAGCCGTGCAGTTGCTGGAGGATTACAAGCATGGAACTTTACCCCCAGGAGTCACCAACAAAGAGGTAAAAGAGAAAGCCTGGCTGACCTTGTACCCCTTCGTGCAGTGCGAGGGGAGCCGCTGTCGACACTCAATTGTGGGTTACGGTTTTGGAGCTCCGACTGTTTCAGGATCTGGTGCTGGATGTGCTCGGTGGAACTGCTGCCTGTCGCAGTGGAGCTGTTGGTCCATCACAGCTGCCCCTGCGTTGTACAAAACTTGGGCTGCTTTGAAATCTCCGTCTTGCAAATGCTGCTGGGCAAGAATGGCAGCAAGGAGCTTCCCATTAAAAATCTTGCAGGTTTTTATGTAGAACAAGTAGAAAGCTTGTTTTTTATTCTGCTTGCGCAAATACTGATTATCTTCAGTCAAAGTTATTGCTTCCTTTCCCTCGCAAGATGTTTTTGTTATTAAGAATTCATAAAAAAGGACGTGGCTTCCTTTGCTTCAGTGAGGGAGAGCTTGCTGTCAGTTTTATACTTGCAATTGTGGTTCGTGAGGCCTCTCTCCTACTGTGCTCCTGCTCTGGGATATAAAAAAAATACCCTACACTGAATATTCCTTCACCAAAATAAATGTAGCCTAGACAACAGTCCTCCAACTAACCAGTTTCTCACAATGTGTATATATATTCATATATATTTGCATATATATATATTTCATGTTTTCAGAAATGGTACTTTTTAGGAGGCAGCATTGCTGCCATTGGGATCCCTAAGCACGGAGCAGATTTGCTAAAGGAGGTTGTGGAAACCCCACTGCAGGGAAGTTCTTAGCACAATTTGCCAAGAAGAAGGAAGTTCTGGGGAGACCTTGGCCTGCTTGGGGATGGAGGGTTGCACTCAGTGATCCCTCTTAGCTATAGAGCTATGAAACTTGTGAAGTCTGAGGTGAGGACTGCAGAGCAACGAGGCTGCATTTAGAGCCTTTTACATCCAGATCATTAGCATCATTGCTGTGACTTTCCTTCAGGCTTTCTTCTTCTCTCTTTCTCTTTTTTTTTTTTTTCCATATTTGTTGGTGTTTGGAGTCCTGACCATAACACCAGCACAAGGGCTCTTCTACAATGTGTCTCTGTATAACATCTGCTGTCTACCAGCATCAGTCCTAAGTTATCTCCTGATCTAAAATATGGATAAAATGCCTAAGCAGACTTTGTTGCAATGCTAGAAATGCAGGACTTTGTTCCCCTGGACAGGGCTTCAGTCCTTAGTGCTGCCTTAAACTTCTGTCTCCCAGCTCTCCATCACGGCCTTGGGTACAGTGCTGAGGTTTGTAAGTGCCCCAGATTAAAAGGGAGGAGTAAAGAGCAGCGTTTTGTCGGCAGGCCTGTTTCAGGGGTTGTGAGAAGCACCTGTGACAAAGAACTGGTTCAACTCTGAAGTAAACGACAGAAAAAATATGTTTGTCTCTTAACTCCCTGCAGGTTAAATAACCCTTTTATTTCTTCTCGTGTCCGCGTGCAATCGTTGCTTTTCATGTAAAGAAGCTATAGGATGTCAACGAAGAAAACTGAGGTTTGCATTCACTTTAAGCTGCTTGTGAGCTGGGTACTGTTTTGGGAAAGAGACATTGCTTCAACACAAACTCGGTGGGAATGATCCCTTCCCGGTGCGATTCGCTCTGTGGGGCATCGTGCTCATGGTCATTTGATGTCGCTCCTTTCGGTCAACCTTAACTTGATGGTAAGAAAAAGAAAGCAGGGCTCAGGAAAAGAGGAAAGCAAAGCATGATGCGGCAGCAGATGACTCAGTCCCCATCTGCCCTAAGGCAGATGAAGTACAAGTCATTCACTGTTTCAAGCCTCACAGGCTTCTGACCTCTATTTTGGGGTTGGTGTAGTGATAAACCTAGGGTACACCCAGAGTTCATTCCGAACTGCATAGAGAGAGAGAAAAGTGTCATACATTGCTTGTTTCCCTCAGCCATGACAACATGAAGCATGAGGCTCTCCTTATTATGCAATCTGGAGGAATTAAAGTGTAAAATAAAGGTATGCGGTGGAGCAGGAAAGAGAAAATGGGGCTAAAAATGTCTTTCCTAGAAAAAATGTCAGCACATCAGTGTAAAAAAAAAAAAAAAATCCTGAGCATTTGATCCTGATCACAGTATAAATGGTGTTAGGGGGTCCTAAACACTGCTGACAGATGGCTTGTTCCTACATTTGACTGGAGGATAAGTCGCTTTCCAAGGAGTTGGATACGGCTTCCCTTGGTGATCAGAGCGAGGAGCAGCCATGAAGCTGGTCTGGGAATGGCAGCGTGTCCTTGTCCTTGTGACAGACCGTGTTTAAGCAGCAGCCAAAACCAGCTTGGTAACGTGGGGAAACGATTGGTGAAGTCAACAGGCATCAGTTCTTCCCTGGTCCTTGAGCTGGTTGTAAGGAATGATCAACCCCCTCGTTGATGGAACAGGAGAGGCAGGGACTGCACAGCAGGCCGGAGTTGAGGAAGGTCACTGCTGTGCATGGAAAACATCAAAAAGGGTTGAGACTTTCTAAGGAGAAAGCGATTCTTCCCTCTTGGCACCATGGTTTCCCCAACACTCTTGGGTGGAGAATTAGGGCCTGCAGAGGAGACCACTGTTAATGCCGGTGGTTTTGGAAGTGAAAACTGAGTTAGAGTGAAGAAAAAAACACATTTCCGCTCAGGAATGCCAATGCCCCTGGGCAGAGTGAGAAGAAGATCCAGGTCTCCTGAGTTTCAGCTCCTCTAATCTTGGAGACTCTCCTCCTTTTGGAAGGGCCAAGGATGGGATTTCCTCCTCCTAGGAAGGCCCTGTCAGCTTTGCTTGCAGAGAGATTCTTTTGACCTGATCTCCTCCAGCAGTTCACATGCATTTCAATTTCAAAAACTTACTGTGAGGATTTTAATTTTTTAATTTTGACCATTGCATGTGTAGATAGATATTTCAGGACATGCTCTTTTATTTTTTTGCTTGAAAGGTAATGTCTGAAGTCTTGTAGTGACACCTGTAGTTTTCTTGCCCTATGGTATTCTCTTGTCATGGTGATAACTTGGTGTCATATTCCCTGGGTTATTGCTGTGTTGCAGTCAAATAACATTTTTTTTTCTTTAAATTCTTTTATCTGTTCTCTTCCTTTTCTCTTGTCCAGGCTAAACTTTACCCCAAAATTGTTATGGAAAGCACTATTCCTTTTCCAAATAACTTATTTTCACTTAGGCAAGTGATGGCCCTCTCTACCGAGCAAGGATGCTCTATAATAAAACAAGGTATCACCAAATGTTAAGGTTATGGTGGCACGTTGCATTTAGTAGTTCTCATGTGGAAGACTCATCACCAAATAATCCCCTTGGAGTCAGAGAGGAAGATCTAACTATAAAACCGATTAAAAGGTGGTTGGAAAGGCGCTCTCTGCTTGGAGAAACATGGCCAGCAGTAGCTCTGAGCTCCCATCATGGGACTCGTGCTCTGTTGTCTAACTTGGGGGCAGAGGAGGAGCTCAAGGGGAGCATGTGGAGAGGTTTATCTAGCTGGCAAGTGTGTTGGTACTCATTGGCATATGGCAATGCCAGATATACAGAGCTGGAAGTGTCTCATTAATTATGGGGGCCTTCGCAGAACACACCATGTGCTGGTTGCTTGCTTGGGGGAAAGGGAAGCCTCTCCCTTACATTGTTTTTGCCCCAAATTTTTCATTGGTGAACCAAAGGAGATGGGAGAACACTCTGATTTTGCTTCCCCAAGGCCAGTTGCCACTTTTGTGGGTTTTTTGCATGCACCGCTATGTGGGATGGACTTTGTCTACAAGGCAGTAAGTGGAGGAGAGAGTTCAACAACGTTTGAGGTGAGTTTGCAGTTGTTTGAGCGCTGGTTGGGAAAAGGGACCCAGAGCTGCATGGACAAGGTGCTTGCTTTGGGGAGAGGGGCTCACATGCCTGGGCATCCTAGTCAGAATTGCAACTATAATCACCAAATTGCAACCTTAAAGATAAAAGTTTGGCCATTTATTAGCATTTTGATCAACTCAATAAACTCCCCAAATGCCAACTTCCCATCTGAAAGACAACATGTTTTGACTGAGATGTTTAATTTTCTGACTGATCTGCAGTACACTATGTTTGACAGGGTTCAAGCTCCCTTTTTTTTCCCCCCATGCAGAAACTTGTGGATCTCATCAGGGTTTGCCAGGCAGTTGCTGAAAGCATCCCCAAAGCTCAGCTCAATCTATATTGCCTGCTGAAATGCTTTCACTGCATGAAAAATGAAAAGATAAAAGCCTAAAATGATGTCAAATATCTCCTCAACACTTCTTATCTTCTTGGCAGGCCTTTATAGAGGGAGTGTTTCTTCTCCCTTCCTAAAGATTTAAATGAATTGAAATGGTACAATTATGGACCATTCTTAAATTAAATAACAATAAGAAAAACACATCCAGAGTGATTAATTAATTGCTTCTGTTCCTCACAACTATCTCTAATCCAGATTGCAGGAGAAACGCAGTGTATCTCCAGTTGAGAGAAGCCTTGTGGACTTCAGCGCCCCCAAAATCCATGTTTTTCGTAGCATCTTTCCACCATCTTTCTGTGCACCAGCTCTGTGTTCATCTCGGGGTCAGAGAGGCCAGCTGAAGCAGGAGCATTTGCGGAAAGGGGAGAGTTTCCCCCTTCGGGTCTGTCCCCTGCTGCCTCTCGTGGTTGCCACCGTGGCCTCGTGCTTCCCGCTGCACCAGGAAGCTCCTGGCTCCTCTCTGCTGCTCGCGGGTCTCACGCTGACCCAGCAGCTCCTGCACTCGCTCGTGAATGAGCAGTTTCACTGCTCAGGAAAACAACCGTTAACTCAGGGTGGTAAAAACCTATTTCTTGGGCACTATTAGCAAAAATGATGAATTGATCTTCTAACTGTCAATAGCTGCTAGACTGCTGATAGCTTTTTAATGAGGGGAAACTACAATGATTTCTACATTGGAAAAATGTTTTCAAAACATGATTTTTACCAGAGCTGGTACATAATTTATGTACTTAGCAAAGCTAAGGACGAATACGTGTTTGATTATTGTTTGTTTAGTGCTTTGTATCTGAGCAAAGAAACGTGCTCCAAGCTCCTCCCTGGCAGCTTAGCTCATTTACCCAGCCTTGTCTTCCCATATTTGACAACTGGATTTAGTTTGGATTAGACATGAGTGAAACTGGGTGTTTTCATTTCATTTATTAAAATCCCACCAACCAAAAACATTCCCTGTAGTTGAAAATACCCAGCTCTATGGTCGATCTCCCTTGCTGACACGTTATTATTATTTCAGGATTTTTCTCTAAGTAAGAAGTTATGCCACGATTCAGGGTTTATCTCTAGGGTGGTGGTGGTGTTATTTGGATTAGATGTTTAATGGGATGATGAGAACTGCATAAAACCTACTTGAAGAACAGCCCTCCTGAAGACTTTGGAGACATTTGTTCTCCAAAATGGGAGTCTGGGGACTGCCACATGTCTCTGAATGGAATGACTGAATTCCATATATCTCTATATGCTTTGGTGGAAGCAGCAGCATTTTCTAATACTGGTTTAGAAATAAAAACTGTCCTGAAAACTACAGGAGAGATGGTGAGCTACAGAACCTCCTATTGGATTAGCTGCTGTTGGCATTTCAAATGGAAAGGTGGATGTCCCAGTGGATATCCTGCTGATGCTGGTCGCCCAGCGCCTTCTGCTAAGGACTGGTGCATGTGAAGAGTATCACGAAGGGATATGTCACCCTGTTTCATCTGCTGCTCCTGTAGCAGACTAAAAAATTGTCGGATTCCTAGAAGGCGGAGAAGGGAACGTGAAGGATTCGTGTTGATGGCAGAAACTGGTTCACGTGCAATCCGTGTCCCGTCTTCTCCAGCTCTGGAGATCCTGTTGCACCTTTGCGATTGGGAAGGGCTGCTCCGTCTCGCTGGTGCGTTCCTTGTGCTCCAGACGTGCTCCCCGTTCAGGCCAGCCCTCGTTTCGGCCGCGTTCCTCGCAGCGAGGGGGGACGTGTTGAGATGTCAAAGGCGGTTTCCGCGGCAGGCGGCCTTGGGCCCTCAGCACCAAGCACCGGTGCCCGCTGCCACCCGGGAGCGGGAGGGTGACAGTGACACCCGCGAGTGCCCCTGGAGCCAACTTGCAGCAGAAGGATAGACGGTAACGGATCCAATCTGAAACAGGGCCGGCAATCCCCAAACTGCCTCCCCTGCAGGGAATCTCTGCTGGAGTAATGTGGTTTAATTTGAGGGAATACTTTCTTCTAGGAAAAAAAGAAAAAAGCAGTTTTTGCAAAATATCAGCCTGATCAATAAGAATCCTGAGGCAGTTTCCTTGGAAGTGGATCTTTCCTCTAATCCTGGTGCTGCAGTTTATCCTCCAACCGCACGGCCATACCCACTGCAAGCAGCACAATGTGGCTTTTGTCCCTTATCCTCAGACTTCCTTGGCTAATTTGTAGCATTGCATCTGTGTCCTCTGTGTGTGCGAGTCCCTTCTCCAACCTGTCCAACAGACCAGCACAGATTGGAGGAACAGATTGGTGCTGGCATGTCAGCAGTGGTAAAAGTTAGGAGAAGCGGCACTCGGCGGCTCTCGGAGGAAGGGAGATTTAGATCATCCCCGTTTTATGACACAGCTGCTTTTCCCTGCATGATTGTCACGCTGCAGAGACGTGGCTTGGGAAGAGGAGCCTTCTCCAAGGCTCGAACTACGTTGCAGGCAGGTGCAGCAAAACGTGCCCAGGGAATGTGTTGAATCCTGAGGTCCCTTCTCATCTTCGGAAGGGAGGTAGGAGGCTGCTGCTCCAGCATCCAAGAGCCAAAGCTGGATGTTCAGCATTCGTGGTGACCCGAGCCTGCTGCTCCAGTTAGGATCAGAGCCCCAAAGTGCCCGTTTGCAGACTCGTAGCACTCTGCTCTAAAACCCTGGTGTCTAAACAGGACACAGAATACAGGCCAGGCAATAGAGCGAGGAAGGTTTCGTCCTCCTCTCCCTCACATCTGTCCCTCCGTTCTTGCTTTGGTGCCCCGGCTCTTCCTGTGGGTCGTGTTGGTAGGGAGAGGAGAAGAGCCCCAGCCTCTGAGCCTGACCTGAGCACTGAACTCAAAGGAGTTAGTATGGAGTGATGCTGCAGCCAGACAAAATTTGATCTTTAACACCAGCAAGGGACCAAGGAGATGTCTCAAAACTAATAGAATTAATTGCATGTAACCCTTGTGCGGATGCAGCTCTTAGCCTGGTGGAAATAGCTGTTTTTTTAAACATGCACCCTGAATGACGGTCTGCACTGTTGTTCTCTGCACTTTATACCCGCACGGGTACAAATTTGGTCTGTGTGCAGAATATCGTGAGGGAAAGTGTGACTCCGCGGCAGCACGAGCTGCTCTCAGCCAGCAGTGCCGCGTGGCTGCCGTCTCCTCCCGGCCATGTGTTCCCACCTCCTTGCTTGCTTGCATTGGCACAGCTGGTTCAGAGAGCTGAGATTAATAAAAAAAAACACCCTAGAGCTCCCTTCCCCCCTTGTGAAACACTTGGTTTCTCGACGTGAGCGGCTCCCTGAACTTTGCCTGCTCAGCGTGAGCATCTCTGGTGTAGGGAAAGGATGGGGGGTGGCATAAATCTGTATCTGCTGGAGCTGGCCAGGATGAGAGCAAGTCTCAGGTGAGGGCAGAAGATGAACCCAGGCTTCCTAAGACCCAACCTAAATACCCTGAGGTGTGAATTGTCTCCCAGCTAAAATCCTGTATCTTTGACACCCCAGTACTCAGATCTGGAGCCACCCAGGGCAGGAACCAGATTTTCCTCTGTGCCTCCCATGGGATCTTAGGATGGTTTGAGTTGGAGGGGACCTTGGAGGTCACCTCATCCAACAATTTCCTACCTTTGTGACCCTAGCTGCTCGTCTGATATCTATATATGTAGATGCTACAGCACATATCTGGTTGTTAGCACGTATCTGGTGTTACAGCACGTGGCTATCTGGTTGTTAGAAAGCCAGACAGCAGCACGGCAGCTCCCTGCTCCTCTGCGCTGTTGCCCTTCGGGGCCCCCCTTGGAAAGCTGCAGCCCGCAGCGGTGGCAGGATAAACCTGAGGGATTTATAGCGAGAGGAGAAATGTGGCTTTTGGAAGGGGTCCCTGGGGACAGCCTGCGCCCATCAGCCCCTTCCTGCAGTGTTGGCCGAGCACGAACCAGCCTGTGGCTGGTGGCTTCGCACCCCCGAGCCTTTCCAAATGTGGCTTTGGCAACTTGCTGTTTTGAAACTGTTTCATTTCTTCCCCATTAGTATCAGTGAAGTGAAAAGAGGCTCACCGGCTTAATGGCCATGTATTTATTACTGTGTTCTTCCCTCAATCATGTTAGCAGCGGGAAGAGCCGCTCACGCTGTCCCAGGCACAGCAGAGAACAACGAATCCATCAGGGTCTAAACAGCATCCCTTTTGGAGAATAATAGCTTTCCACAGCAGTGTTGATGAAGAGCGAAGAGGTCCATTTGCAGTAAACTGTACTTTTTTTCCTCTGGTCTCTTGCTGAATGTAAGCCCTGGCTGTCCGTGCTGCCCCGCTGCTTCCCTGGCGTTCGGGAAAGCAGCCTTTTCCGTGCTCCGGAGAGGGCACTCGGTCCTCCTGCCTGCTGCAGGCTCCGTGCTCCTCTGCCGCCTGCTCTAGCTCAATGGTTTGGGCATCGTGTCCAGGCTGTTAGGGGCCAAAAGGGATTTAGGGCACAAGTGGAAGGGTTGTAGATCAATGCACCTTAATGAAGCCAAGCTAAATTGGACCGTGCAAGCTTTTGCTTGGCAGCAGCTCGCCTTAGCTTCCTGTAATCATCCGAGGACTGAGGGACTCTAAATTCACAACCAGATTACAAATCGGGCTGGATTCACACGTTCTGCCTGCATTAAAGCAAGCTGAAACCATCGGAATTGGAGCGAGCTCCAGGATCCGCAAGCATGCGATGGTTAGCAAGCATGGTTTCCACGGCTGGGCTTCAAGCCGTGTCGTGGACGAGGGCTTCTTATTCTGCTTAAACCCTCCCCGTGGCAGGCTCTGAGGATTAATTAGTTAATGTTTATTGAGTGCAGCAAAGCGGTGAAGTGTTATTTAAGTGCTATCTTTTTTTATTGGTTAGGATTCGATTCTCTTTCCACCTACACTGGTTTTATAGCCATGTGGATCTGCGCGTTTGAGCGCACTTGCTCCCGGTCCGCAGTGCAATTCCCAGCCCGATTCCCAGCCGTCGGGGCGGCCTGCAGCAGTGCTGCGTGGATGAGCGCCGCACACGGGGGCTCTGCACAATTCCCAGGTCTTGGCTGATGCTTCTTGCCCGTTCACAGGTAACTTGAGCTTCCTCTCCTTGGAGCTAACCCCTTTCTAAGGTCAAGTTTGCTAGGAGCATTGCTGGAAGGTGTCCAAGAGGCAAGGCTTCCAAGTGAGGAGCAAGTGCAGACGGGGGGTTCGGTTACCTTGCTTTTCATGTTTGTAACAAAGCCAGACATCAAATTCCATGTAAATCAGCTGCTAGGGTAGGCACCTCAGCCAGATTTATAGGCATTTAGACCATGTTTAACGCAGAGCCAAGAAGCAAGCAGTTCCACCACTGCAAGCCTTTCTGAAAGCATTTAACCATAACCGACTGGAGCTTTGAGCACGCATCGCCTCTGTGTTAAATATCACTTTGCAAGAAGTGGGAAATGTGGGTTTGGGGACTCGAGCTGGAGCAGGCAGGAGAGGAGTGGGAGAAAGGCAGGCGAAGCACGAGTGCTCACGCTCCGGGAAGGGCTGGAGAGCGGAGCGCGTTCCCGGCGCCACTCCGTCAGGCTGCACCAACCGCCTCGTGACTGCCGCTGGGTTTCAGGTTTACCGAACACTAAAAATACTTGCGTGCTTATTTCTTCTCCTGTCACCTGCTGGTCTTCGTGGGGAGTAAGTACTGGGGCTTTTCCAGGACGTTCAACCTTACAAGAGAGAGAAATGTGAGCTACTCCTGCTGACTTTGCAGTGAACCTGCTGCTGGGTGCTCCTGCTTCACGTGGTGGCCCTGGTGGAACTGGAGCTGCCAGGAGAGGAAAGCAACAGGCAGGTGAGACCTGCTTGGAAGAAAAAAAAATGCACAAGCCTCAATGTTCCCTCAAATTCCCACCAGGATCCAAAGAATGGCAAACAAGCCAAGCCCATGTCAGTTCGAGCTGCAGGTGTTTGATACCTTGGGGTGTTTTTGTATCTCGGGCCACGCAGTTTGAGCCAGAACTAACCTCTGGAAGATGATGGAGAGAAATGAGAGCTGCTGGAGTGCAAGTCATGCAGGCTGGACCCGTCAGCTGCTCAGGGTGAGACAAATGGCCTGTCTGGTGCCTGCTGGCGTAAAGGGACCCTGGAGAAGTCGCTACAGTAGATGTTTGAGTTGTAGATGCCCTGGAGGAGGTTAGGCCCATCTCCAGCGTCCTATTCTGACCCTTTGACTACTAGTTAAGGCATCTAGAAAGAAGAAAATTGTTAGTATTGCTGCACATTACTATGATGACAGATTCCTGCTGTTGGTCTGAAGAGTGAGCTTTTCAGTGAGCTTTTCTGTCACGGTAAGTTATGTTTTTACATAGCTTCTCCATTATACAATTTTGTATACTGTGAATGATGGGGATTGGTGAAAGCAAGGCTGATTTTGGAGGCTGTCCCTCGAGTGACCACAACATACATGAAAAATAGCTCGCTGTTGTATTTGAGAATGAGCTTTGCTGTATCACACGCTCCTGGCCCCACTCTGAAATATTTGGAGTTCAGTGTTGGATGGATAATCGGAGCTCTGCTTTAATCCACCTTGCAACTCCCAGAGTGTGAAACCGCTGGGGCTTTCTGATGGGTGCAAACTGCAGGCTGCTGCCTCATGAAAACGGGGCGCTCCGGGTGCAGGCGGACCACGTGCGAGGGGAGAGAACCTCTCTGAGGGAGCAAGAAGAGGATGCAGGAGCTTTGGAGCAGAGCTCGTCTCCTCTCGACTGCACGGACGCGATAAAGTAACTACAACTCTTCACCCTTGTGCAGATTTCCTCATCTGCCTTGTCTTTACTGGGACATTTTGCAATGCTTAACAGAGGTAGGGCACCCAGTCTTTGCATACGCTGCGTTGCTTGCTAAGGTCTTGCCTAACATGTTACTCCTCATGAGCTCTTTGCAAACAACTGCGCTGCGTCACGATGAATTTTTAATGTGCAGCCACTCAGCAAGGGCGCCTCTGCATGCAGTGTTATTCCTGGCTTGGCATATTTAGGGCATGCACTGCGGGATTTAAGGCAGGGTGTTTGCATGGCTCCTTGGGGCACGAGAGCCTCAAAGGAGCCTCCTTGAAGCAGGAGGAGGTAGGAGCATCTACTGCCCATTCCCGACCCACATCTCGGTGTCTCCATTGACTCTGCCATTGTACTGCTAAGCAAGGAAAGCTAATAGGGTCCTGCCTACCCCAAATCATATCTATTCTCCAAGAGTTATTCTTTATTTCCTTACTTTGGATAAGCTTTGGGTCTCCTTAAACTTCGTAAGTGCATAAAATTTCTTTATAGCAGATATAACCTTATAAAATTTCTTTATAGCTGAGTACAGTTCCTGAGTTGATTTTTTTCAAAGCTATCTGCCACAGGTCATGAGCGAAGTGGGTGAAAATCTATTCTTCATAGAATTATTGAAAAACAGCAGCCTGGGAAAGAAGAGCAACTAAGCACCTGCCTGTCCGTGGCTGCTGAGGTTGCTTTGCAGAAAGGGAAATGTGTTAACTATGAGCTAACATATGGGCCCATGTAGCTATGGGCTGCTTCCCCTTGTCCTCAGGGTTCCTTTGGTGCAAATCCATGTAGGAGCATGTTTGCTCCTTGCACCTAGATCCGAGCGGTGACAAAGTACCCCCTCTCCACCTTGGTGTCATCCAAATCCAGGTGAGCTGCTAGGAAGGAGGATGATCTGCTGGAGGAGACCCATCTCCTGTAGACTGCCTATATTTAGAGATCGTGGACCGAATCCTAACACAAATTCCGCATGAATCTGGAGTGGTTCCACATGCTCCAGTGAGGATGCTTTGGATCCACGCTCGTGTAAATGAGATCAAAATCTGGCTGCTTCTCCAAGATGGCCAGAGAGGGTGTGAATGAAATCCCTAGCTAAAATAGAGACATGCTCTCAGAAACAAGCCCCCCAACTGCAAGACTGCTCAGAGCACTGGAGCTATTGAAAAAGGCTGCAGACAGAAAATGAATTAGAGGATACAGAAAAAAAAAAAGTGAAAATGAGCTGGCAGAATCCATAGGTGACTCATCAGGTGCATCTTGTAAAGTCTCCTTCGGAGAAGTAATGAAATCTCATGTTCTAACAATATTTGCACTGCAGCGGGAAAATGCATAAATATTGGGATCAATTAATGAAATTGGATATCTTGACCAAAACAGCCGTCGAGCTGGCTCGGAAAGCATCCCTCTTCCTTGGTGCCGGTGTTTGTGCTTGCTGTGGGAGAGGCAGGATGGCTCCGCGTTGCAGTTTCGCTCCTAAGGGGATTGCTGGGACACAGTGTCCCTTCTCTGTGGCATCCTTGTCCCACAGATGTCCCCCTGGACATGACAGACCGGCCAAATGTAGGAGAGCCCCGTGAGCTGTCCCGACTCCCTGTCTCCTGCCCTTTGGATTTTAGGCTTAGCACATAGAGCTTGGGTTGACCTCCTGATCAGCAGGTTGCCTTGTTGTTTATAAAAGAGTAATTGCCTCATTGCAGCAGCATTTTCACGGATTTGTATTTGTCTGGAGGAAACCTTGAGGCTCGGGTGATGAAGAATGGCAGAACTTTGCTTAATAGATAAGGCTTGAGCCTTAATAACAGCAAAACCCTCAAAGAAAATCTAACCCCCAGACGCCTGGATGGCCAAGTGGGTGCACAGCGCTTAGGTGGGTATTCCGGTGGCTAATCCGAGAAACAGGAGTTCTCTCAAAGCAAAAAGAGCTATCACTATCTTTGGATTTATAAACAGCAGAGTGCAAATCATCAGGTTATCCCAGGCTCGATTTGGCACCGCTGCGGCTGTTGCTGGAATAATTTGCCTTCTTCCTGGCATCCGTGCCGCAAGAGGATGTTGACAAATTGGAAAGACGTAAAAGAGCCACAAGGGTGGTTAAAAGATTGGCAAACGCCCGCTGCCAGTGAAGCAGCCCATCTTTTGGCTCCGTTTAATTTTTCTTGTGTGTATGGGGGTTATTTTTTTTTCTTTTTTCTCATTTTTTTGAGCAAAGAGTGACTTAGCACCTACGTGCCGAGCAGAGCGGGGCAGCTTGGAAGCTGTCGCACGGAGGGGTATAACACGAGTCAGAGACAGCCCTTGGCTGGAAAGGTAGAACAGGTTTTTCAGTAATAAAGACAATGTCACTGTTGTGACAATTTACTGTAGTCCTGGGATTGTTATTTATTTTTTTGTTGTTGATGTCTCTGGAAATATATATATAAAGATGTTTTTTTTCCAAACTATCATTTGCATTTAAGCATCATTTGAGAAGGAAAGTCCTCTGGCCTCCTCATCTGGTAGACGATGAGTCACAAGCAGGGGCTGGGCAGTGTATTGCAGTGTCTCTTGGTGCTGTGCCCTGCTCATTGCCTTTATCTATACACAATTTATAAGCTCCTCTGCTTGTGACCTGGATTTTCTCCGTGTATGCAGATCTCTGCTGTCTGTGCCTGGTTTGGGGTGTTTTGGTGCTGCTAGATTGCAATGATTAGTAAATAAAAATAGGCACTTGTGAGAGTTTTAAACTCATTCTTTTCCACTCATTCTTTTTCCGCTTTCTGAGTATTTTTTTGGTGAGAATGTTTCCTGCCCTCTGAAAAAAAATGAAAAATAGCGGAGGCTGCCCATGATGAAGTTATTTGGCAGTTTTTATTTGAAGATATCTTTGCTTATGTACTGCTGCAGGGTTTGCTCCACCTTTGTTCCCCAGCAGGCTTTGATTTCCGCAGGAATACTGGGAGCTCGTTGAAGGAAAGCTTGTGCTAAATTTATGTCAAGATCTATGTGCAGCAGATTTGAGAGGATAAAAGCATAGCCTGAATTCAATTTTTATTTATTTATTTATCATGCTGTTATTCTTTCTAATCGTTCACAATAAGAGAGAGAATCTTCTCTCCTGATAGTCTTGCTGGACCCTGAATTTATCAGAGCTCAGAGTGACTAAAGGACCCTTAAACAGCAGCGAGAGGTCCCAGGAGGACGTTGAAAAGGCTCCTGCTTTAAAGCTGCTCCTCCCATTTGTTTCCTATGGCAGCTCAAGGGCAAATGGTTGGGGTTTTGAATGAAACTTGGAACTGTGAAAGCTCTGCTGCTCTTGCCTAAATGTAATATTCTCTTTTCTTCTTCTAGCTGTGGGGAGCTCAAAAAATAAAACAGGTAATGTACCTTTTTTGTATATATATATACATATATAAATAGCGGTTTATATGCTTTTTCCCATTACACTGCTGTTTTAAAATATGGCTTTTTTTTTCCCTTTTTACTAAATGAGGGAACAGCGCTGTCCCCTTCTGCATTCCTGGATTTGTCCGTTGCTGCTCTGTCTTACCACAGGACATACATATGCAAAGAACACTGTTTCAAGCTACAATTCTGATTTTTGTTTTTGCATTAACATATTTCAATCTCTCCATTTTTTCTCCTTCTTATCTAGTCAAGATATTTCCAGGCTCCAGTATTCTAGAGACAATTTGATGGTTCTTCAAGGAGACACTTCTCTCCACTGTGCTTCCAGATCACTCAGGGATCCGTTTTTCCCCCTGGCCTGCCAGGTTATGCCAGATTCACATGTGGACCCATATCTGCAAACGTCTGCAGATGGGGGAAATATTTCCCTCTTGGTTGTGGTGCATTCACTGTGCATTCACATATTCACTGTGCTCAGAGAAAGATATGGTGATAGAATTAGTGGAAGTGATGCTAGAACCCATCATTTTTAATAAAGTTAAATGGGCTGCCTTCCCAAAAGGCATGTCGTGAATTTTCTAGGAAGAACGACTTGTTTTTACTGTGGAAACGTAAATAATGTTTGGGGAATCTTGGGACTGCACAACCACAACTCAGCCCTGTGGTGGCCAGGCCTTGGGTCTGCTGCTTCCTTGGGCAGCAAGCGCTGGCAATGCCCGTGGTTCCGACCCGGGGTGAGAGGGCCCTGGTGGCCCGAGGGGTTTGCACTGATTTACACCCTTGTCCCCACCAGAGGAGCCAACCCTGCCCCATATTCCCCCTTTTCCCTCCTTCTCGAGCTGCATTTTCCTGCTTGAGCTCAGGCACAACAGTGGGTGGCCTTGAGGGATGTTATGCTGCCAAGCAAGAGATGCTTCTCTCTTTCATGTTGGTAGGCACTCAGACTGAATTATGTCAAGCATCCTTAAAAGAGACAGGGGAACCAGAAGCTGGAGCAGCTTTTGTGGCGCCTACTGCACAATAGCTGGCTTTGGTGGGCGCTTGACACGAGGGGAGCTGCTGCCATGCCCCTGCCAAGGCACGACGGCCCTCTCTCCTCTCCTCTCCTCTCCTCTCCTCTCCTCTCCTCTCCTCTCCTCTCCTCTCCTCTCCTCTCCTCTCCTCTCCTCTCCTCTCCTCTCCTCTCCGATTGCCAACTGTTGCTGTGCCTTCACTCCGGCTCTGTTTGCTGACTGTTTTACAGGCCATCATCCATCCCGACACAAACGAGACCATCTTCATGCCTTTCAGGATGTCAGGTACGGTGGAGCCGCGGCAGGGAAGCGCTCAACGTGCTGCAAGAGCTGTAGGAAACGTTGCCTTTTTTTTTTTTCCCTGCTTTTGCATTCCTTTTAGGCTAAGATCACCAACCAGTTCAAACGCCAAACAAAAAGCAAGGAGAATTGGCACCCTAAACACCTGAGAGATGCCAGTGCTTAGTGTTTTCTTGTCCCTTGGATATTTCGAAGTGGCTCCAAGCTGATGTCCCTGCCAGCATCTGCGAGGTCTGCGTCACTGTAGTGGTCATTTTGGCTTTGCAAAGGAAGACACTTGGTGCTCAGTGAGCACCTTAGTGCTTCGCAGTCCAGGGAGGAGGATGAGCCCCATTTCTCAGTGCACGGTGGCACGTCGTAGCCACAGCGGGGAGGAGCCCTGGCCGGATCAGCTGCAGGTGACCACGAGTTGGCCTTGGCCATGCTCCTTCCCCTCTGGAAACTGCCCTAAATAAGGCAGAGAGAATTGAACCATCGCCTCTTAACCCATTCTCCTCTTGGCAGGACCGTTCTTGCATGTCTATGGGAAAAGTAGCAGGGTTAATGGACTCCGTTCTCCAGGTCTTTGGAGTAACTTTAAGGGCAAGGTGCAGGAGGGAAAAGCCAGGACCCACTCCTTATCTGCCTTGTTTTTAACTTTTAAAAATCCTTTCTTCCTCTGAGGTCTTTGCCCTTTCTGACTCAATTGGTGCTGTAAGGCTTAATTTGGGAATGGTGGTAAAATACTCTGAGACTTCTAATGGAAGTTGTGAAAATATTTTATAGGTAGCATAAGAATTGACAGCCTTCAGCGGGGAAGGGGAAATGTGAAGCCTTTGAATTTATCTGTCTATTTTTGTGGTAGTCATTAAGATTTGGGCTCATTATTGTAGCAAACTTTACTTATTTCTGCCAGTAGGACTAAAAGAGTTCCTCTCTCCTCTATTTTGCCTGGATGCAAATGTACTTTCTCCAAAGGCTGTGTGCCCTGCTGCTTTTTGTGCTCACCCAGAAATAAATAGGTTACCATTTATATAAATATAAATATTTATAAATATAAAGCCATTCTTGGAGTTGCCAATGGAGCAAGGGCGGTGGAGGAGGGAGGTCTCATGCATGGTGACATCCTCCTGCTCCTAAACACGGACCCTGCGGCTTCCCAGACCACTTCCCGAGCGCTTCCCTGTTGGAGATGGGGTCCAGCAAGAAGCGGGGAAGAGGAACCAGGGTCGTTTTCTCCCGGGTAGCTTGTTGGAGAGTCTGTGAGCAGCAGAGCTGGCGCGGGGAGGGAACAGATTGTGCGAGCGGGGAAGGGGGGCAGGATCCCCCTCGGTGGCAGGGAGCCACCAGGTCAGTTGAGTCCTCGCGACGGCCGCAGGGCTTAGGGGGGCTTGGGGGCACCTCCTGGTGCACAAGCCAAAAAAAGAGGGTGACAAGGACATTTGGCAGAGCCCCAGGGGCCGTTCTGCCCTGCCCCGCGTGCCTCGTGCCCTAGCCCAGCAGCGTGCTCAGCTGGGATCTCTTTCACCCCCAAAATGCGTGTACTATAATGCATCTTTCTCTCTTCCTCTCTCTCTCTTCTTTTTGTTTTTTTTTTCTTTTCTATTTTCCCATTTTTCCAGGTTACATTCCCTTCGGAACACCCATTGTAAGTACTTGAGCATCCCTGCCGGCCTCGCGGTGCCTCGTACGGGAATGGCACCCTTGGGCGCCCGCGCCGAGCTCGCCCCATGCCCCGTGGCCACGTGGTGACAGATCCCCCCGGGGCTGGCACCGTCCCTGTACGCGCTGTGCAGAATACACCCTGTGGACCTGGGCCTTGTGCTGGGAGTTATTTGCCTATTCGACATTATTCCCCCAGCGCGTACATGCGCTCCGCCTGGTTGTTTTTTTTAAATAACCTCTCCAGCTTTTTATTTCCGTTTTGCAAAGGGAAAACCAAGCTGAGCTCCCTGCCTACAAAATGCAGCTTTTGCAACTCTGGGATTAATCTTGAGGGGTTTTTTCTCCGCCCCTTTGCCTGTTTTAAGAGTCACTTCCCAAATGTGACAAACCTAGGGAGCATGAGCATCCTGAGGTCACTGATGTGCTTTCCCTTTTGTTAATTAAAACCATGGGTGCTTTATACAGATTTATTTCTACATACATTTTTAGTTTGTTTTTGTTAGAAAATAGCAAAACCCACTAAATTTAATCTTTCTAAACCCAACGGCCCGGGGCACAGGGCTTACCTAAAGGTAACGATCCTTTCCAAAATGGGGATAACAGGGTTGCTAAAGACTAAAAGCAGAAATCACCACGACTGTTGCTATTTGTTGTTGTACATAACATTTTGATGGTAGCTTTGTATGGGGCCTTTTAAAAAGAAAAGGTTAAACAAAAATGAGTTAACGATCAAATTGACAATGAATTCGGCCCAAATCCAGAGCTGTCAGAGGAGCCGAGAGCTGTCAGATGAGCCCAATTTCACTAGCTGTAAAGGATAAACTGGAACCTCTTGTCATTTAAAAAAAAAAAAAAAGAAAAAAAAAGAAACCAAACGTTTCAAATGTTAAAATTAAAATGTAACATTTATGCCAATCGATCTGTGAAATTTAGTGACAAAATTGGCAGCCTGCTCTAGCATAAAAACAGTTTGAGTCTTACATTTAACATAGGGGGATGGGATTTCCTCAAGAGAGGCTTAATGTGCCTGGGTTTGCTCTGACTGAACCATCTCGGGGGGCTTTGCTGGGCTGAGGTCCTTGTCCTTTCTTCTCGGGGTCTCCTAGAGCACCCTGGATTTGTTTTTGCCTAAAACAGGGCAAATTATGCATTTACTGGCTGCCCATCAGGCAGCGCGCGGTCCTGTTGCTTTGCCCTATGGCTAATGCAAAGTGGTTGAATGTAGTTCAGCTCCTGGGGTGAGAGATCGAGGTGGTGCTGACACAGTCGCTTCTTTTTTGCCCTAAGCGACACGCCTGTGATTGCACCACGTTTATTCTTGCCTGTGATCACTCCCTCGAGCACCCCAGCACCGTGTCTGGGGCTTGTGGTGATCTGAAGCACAGAAGTAATCCACAGTTTTGGGTGAACTCCTTTCCACGGACATTTTTATACATGAGGAGAAGCTGCCCCATATTGAAGAGCTTCGCAAGCGGGGTGGAAAAGCAGCAGCCGTGTTACGGGGTTTGCGCTGCAGGAACCCGGGAGCTCCCACTGTCCCGGCAGCCTCCTGCAAGGAATGTCATTTAAAACACACCTAGTAACAAAGGAGCGAAGCAAATTTCTAGCCTTGGTCCTCCGGGAATTCAGGAGGCCTCGCTCGGACTTCCGAAGGCTCAGAGAGGCCCCACGTCAGCCTTAACCTGGCGTCTCTGAGACACGAGGCCCGATCGGGGCTGTGAGACGAGAGCTCCCAGCACTGATGTACCGAGCGCTCCTCAGTACATCCCTTCAGGTGTTCAGCCCTGCCTCTTTGGCCACGACTGGCCATTCACACCTAATAGGCAATTAAATTTCATAGTCGCTACTTTTCTAGTGTTTAGGAGCTTTTTTTTTTATTTTGTTTTCCTTCTTAGTTATTTTTTCCCCTGACAGTAATTAAAAGTGAAACTGTACATTTCTTGACAGACTCTTGCACATATGGAGAGTTTGCATTTAAACGTGCCTCTTTCAGTCATACAGATTTTGGGTGCTCTTTTATTTATTTATTTTCCTCTTGTATTTTCTCCCGTGCGGAGCTTCAGCTGACAACGTAGTCGCTGCCGGCAGCCTTCCCTCTCCTCCCGAGTCTCATTAGCCCGGCGGCCTCCGGGGCCGGAGGCAGAGCTGGGGCGAGGAGGAGCATCGCCCGTTGAATTGGCCTGGCCGAGACCAGCAGATCTGTAATTAGTGGCCAGATCGGCACGCTGAATGGGAGCGGTAAATTAGCGCAAGGCGCCCGCGTTGGCGTTCAGCCAGCGCACCAAGTAGCTGCAACTTCGAGAAGGGCTGTAGGAGGAAAAGCTGGAGGAGGAAGGGGAGAAGATGTGAATTAAATCAGGCCTCCCAACCCCTTTACCCTTTTGTTTGTTGTTATTTCTCTGTTAAGTCTGTGAGTGTAGAAGTTGCCTCCTCTTCAACGGATGCTGCTGCAGATGTGCAGAGATCGCTTGTCCCTCTCTGTGGCCCAGCTGCAGCAGGGACGTTTACTTTGCTCTTGGCTGCTGCAGGAATTGAGCTAAAGCAGCTGCTTCAGAGCCAAGTCTCATGACCTTTCTGCCCTGATGTGCAACAGAGATAACTTCTA
Source organism: Tinamus guttatus (assembly GCF_059628265.1). Lineage (NCBI taxonomy): Eukaryota > Metazoa > Chordata > Aves > Tinamiformes > Tinamidae > Tinamus > Tinamus guttatus. Next base: position 4,934,227 of record NW_028288752.1, read on the forward strand.
TCCACATTTTTCCCTGAGTGCCCCAAAAAAGAAATCTATTTTTAGTTGAAATGCATTGTTTGGCCTTTCTTTTTATACCTTTAACAAAGACACATGTCATTTTGTTACATGAAGGCCGTCTTCTTTGGAAACTATCAGTAGTGCAAGGAGTTTGTGGGGGATAATACAACAGGAGTGAGAATCATCACGTCTGACCCGTTCTTAGTGGGGAACTTCTCCTCTGGAGATGCGTGCTCAGGTTCATCCGTGGCAGTCCCTGTGCTTGGCATCTCTCTCCTCTTCAATTTCGTGCTTCTTAAGAGGAAACATGGCCACAAAAGCAAGGCAGGAGAGGGCAGGTTGAATATTCGACTTGGGGGCCGTTAAAGATTAGGGAGCAGGTCTATACTGCATTTTGTGACATGTCTCAAGGACTCTCTGTGCGGGCAGCACGTGAGCGCGTGGTCCCTGATGCTGCAAAGGGTGACCTGGCGGAGCCGTGGGGATCTCACCTCTGGCCAGATGTGCAGCACAGGCTGCTTAAAAGCCTTTTTGGTTGATACCCATATCAACCTGCTCATAGCCCCAGCAGGAGTCTTCGCAGCTCTGACTATGACACATCAACAATCCCCTTATCTTAAAACAAAATTCAGACTCCCAAACAGGAGCACATGTGCTTCCAGGTGGCACTCCTGTCTTCAGATGTTCAAATATGATTTCTTTCCTAGGCTTGGAGCAGTGAATGTGCCAAATTAAAATATGAAAAAAAAAGAAAAACCTTCACTGCCAATAGAAACAATTTTGAACTCTTTCATTAATGCAACATTTGAGCTATATTCTAGAAATACCTGGATTTAACAAGTGATTGTAGTTTAATGTACTAATCTGTGGATAGCATATATGGCCACTCACCATGATACAAACCCAGAAATGAAGGTAATTTAATTATTTAATTAAATATTGTTGACATAATTTAATTATGTCAATAGGAGTGAACTTGCTGTTTTTGTGCCCACAAGAACACCAAGGAGAAGCCAATAGTGTTTTTGTTAGTAAGAACCTCTCTTCTCTTGCAGGTCGTTGGTCTTCTCTTGCCCAACCAGACCTTGGCATCCACCGTGTTTTGGCAGGTAACGCTCTTCAGCCTCCGTGCACTGAATGTGATGCAAAGGGGAGCAGAATTCGGTTTGTACCTGCAGGAAAAACGGATGAACAAGACTTGTCCGCATGAACAGCATTTTAGTTAGTGAAATGATGTGGCTGGGTATAATCAGGAAGAGTTTGGTAGGTCTGGTGTGTGCTGTAAGGGAGCTCTTGGGCCTGCTTGTGGTGCCCTGCAGTCTGTGCTACCATGGACACCTTGCGAGGGAGAGGCAAGATAGCATTTGATCTCAAAATCAGCTTTTTAGAGCTTTTTTTTTTTTGTGCAGATGTAAATGATTGCATGGTGTGTACTTCCAGGGAAATGTAGGCCCCTGTGTTCGCACATTGGCTCTCAGAGATTCTCTATCAAGTAGTAGGAATCTACCTTGGAAAATTCCTGTTTGGAAGTACAAATTATCCACAGGACTGGGACAGCAGGGTATCCCAGTGCTGAGGAATTGCAGGAATAGCTGTAGATCATAAAGGCAAAGAGCTTTGCACTCAGTGCACTAAATGAAGGGGAAGTTTGGTTTCCCTGGGAAATAAATCAGGTTTATTGGTATTAGGCCCAGTAAAATGCTGGGAGTTAAGAGGAAGAGGAGGATGTGTGTCTGAAAGAGTTTTACCTATTGCAAACTTCTGATTTAAGAAGCAATAGCTGAAATAGCAAAGCAAGTTATGTTCAGACTTGCTTTTAATTGCCAGTGCCTTTTTTATTATTATCTATAATGTAAGTTAGGATAGAGAATTGCATGGTTAAGGAATATCAAAGCAGGTTAGGGTCTGCCTAGCATGTTAGAAAGACTGTGCAGAACGGCAAAAATAATAAATATATCCCAGTGGCTTGTGGCTTGGTTGGTTTAGCCATGAGTTGTGGCCGCATGGCAACATGCTGGAGATGTCCAGAAACATTCATATTTTTAAAGGGCCATTTACCTCACTTTTTTTTGGACTTCCAAGATGGAAAGAGGAATCACCCTCAAGTGACTAAAGGGTGAACCAACCCAAGCAGCTAGTTTAGACGAGGTGTAGGTACCTTAGGTTAGGAGAACATGTTCCCATCATTGCTGCGTAGTGAGTCTAAATGTAGTCAGAGGAACCTTTCAGCATGAGAAGGTGGAATAATCCTTTTGGAACTGGAAAGAATATTTAAAACACAAAATCAAAAATGAACTTCAAGGAGACATTAATTAACAAAATACACAGACTTCAAGTTCCAAGCCAATTTTAGCGCAGCGTTGGTTTCACTGGGAGTTAGATGTGCTAGGTAGAACTTGGCAAGGCATACGTAGGAATCGAACTGCTTGACAAACTGTCAGATTTTGTTTATGGCTCCTCAGAGATGATCAGATGCAAAACTATCCCACTGGAATGAGGGGTTGTAGCGGGAAAGTCCAGGAACCAGAGACCCCTGGAGAAACTGCAGTTCGTTTAATGGTTCTCAGACTTTTCCAGGTCATAATCTGCTGGATCCATCATCAAACTGGAGAGCCCCAAATTGGAGTGCTGTTTTGGAGGTCCTACCCTAATTTATTACTCCTTCTCACTTCAAAAATATGACGAACGTGAAGCTCCCCAGACAAAGAACGCTCATACCTCCCCTTCAGTGTTCCTACTTTTATTTTTCTTCTGTCCTCCCTCACCATCATCTTTCTGACTCTCTCTCTTTTTCCCTGTGCTTTCCTCCTTCCTTTCCTGACTCCTTTCTGATTCTTTCCCCTCTTTTCTCCTCCCAACCTCATTTCCCAGGTTCTGAACAGCAGCTGGAGAAGAGCAGCCCCAAACTGCCATGCTTTAACCCCAGCACCCTGAGCACCCATGTTGCAGCTCAGGGCATGTCAGGCCCTGGGTTGAGGTAAGCAGTCAACGGGGCAATGACTTAGTTTTGAGCCTTGCTCTTGCTGGCCAAAGCAGCCACCCTCTACTAGTCTCTCTGCTTGTACGGGCTTGGACGCTGGCCACAGTTGTCTGAAAAAGGGTGAATGGGAAGAGTTGGAGCACGCAGAGCCATAACCCCAAAGCCCAGCAGGGTGTCAGGCCTCCAGCCAGGAGGACAGTGGAGGTCAGGAATGGGCAGTGAGGATATTTCAGTGAGGATATTTCCAATGTGGAGATCACTTAGGGTAGGAAGAATATCTGAGTGAATGTCTACATCTCTCTCTGAAAAGGAGATTCATCCAGATAAGCAGTGCAGGATTTTGGGGCTATATACGTGACCGCATTAACAGCAGTCTACAGGAGCCTCTGTAGGGTCTATAGGAGGACTTGATGCCCATGACAGATGCTTTTCCAATAGCTCTAGCCTGGTCCGATGGACCTGAGTTCCTTGGTGGGTGCTGAAGTCTTAGTTGCGTGCCTCGTTTGACATGGTTAGAGGGGGCTCGGTGACCTTGAAGGTCTTTTCCAACCATAATGATTCTAAGGGAATGCAGGGCATGCGTGTTGAGATGCTGTGTTGTTTGAAGCAGAGCGTGGGAGGGTAAGTGGGGACAGGGAGGAGATACGCTCTGAAAGAGGCCTCTTGACCTGCTCATGTCAACGTGCCCTGTGGCTGCTTGGACATGGGTCTACGTTCACAGGGTAACTCTGTTACTACCTGCCTTATGGTTCAATGCAGGGCAGATGCGTTATGGTCCAGCTCTTGGCTCCTTGGGATTCTTCAGGGGAAGCTTTTAGAAAGAGGAGTTTTCTAAAAATCCTCTAGTAAATTGAGACAGATTTCCAGCACTTGTTGGCAAGCTGAATCCTTCTTTTTAAAAAAAAATAAAAATAAAAAATAAAGAAAACAAACAGAAGATCAAACTTTGCTAGGTGAGATGTTCCTCGATAGAAAATCGTGGTTGGCAGGGAGAACATTTTCCTAGGCACTCTCCATGCCATAGTGCCTTGTTTCACTCCACATCGTGACTCTTCTCATTCCCCGCTTCTCTTTTTCCTTTCTTCTCTCAGTTGACCATTGCTGATGAGGAATCAAGTTCTATCAATAGTCTCAGTTGAAAATATGGTATTTATGGAGTGGAAACCATTGTTTTCTTGTTCCTAATGGCTGCTGTGGATAAAGCCCTTTGGGAGTCTGGTGCTACTCTTCCCTAGCTGCTGAGACACTTCTATACCAATCTAGTGTCATCTGTGTCCCTAAAATGGTGCATTTGCTCAGATGATGCATCCTATGACCCACTGTTTGAGAACCATGGAGCTTAATAAAGGATAGAAGAACAGGTTGCTGGACTTACTGTTATGTATTACAGCTGTTTCTAAAGGATTTGCGGGAACAGTTTTTAATATTGAAGTTGTTACCGACCACAGACCCCATTGGCACTGCATTAATAAAAGGAAAAAAGGTGTTAAGTAAAATTTTAGTGTTTAGATTGCTTTTGCTCATAATTTTGAAGTTTATGTTCAGAGCTAGTTATTTTCATGTGCTTGTGCTTGCAGTTGCGCATGTGCTTAATATGAATTTAGCACAAGTGTGTTAGAGCAGATTTATTGTATGCACAAGCCTTAGAAAAGAAGTAGCAAGTGGTGAGCAGGTATGGAGGAAGACAAGTTTTCCTATGGTACTCCTGTGTTTATAGATTTATTGGTGCAAAGTTGTGTTCATGTCTCCCTCTTTTTGTTTCCTTTTTAGTGGTTGAATCAGAGCCACAATGCGTGCGTCAACTATGCAAACCGAAATGCGACAAAGGTGAGGAGACCCAACATATGCAGTGCCTGCAGCAAGGCTGATCTGTTTTGACACAGAAACATAAATCCTGTCTCTTTGCTGTTAATAGAAACTATGGAGTAGGCACTGTGATGAATTTATAGATTGGCCGTTCTCCTATATAGAATTCGAATTTAAACTTAGCCTGGAAATGACATGAGCGTTTTGCTTATGTTCCAGTCTTAGATGAATTTGTCACTAGCCACTAGTGACACCAGTCACTAAAAGTCCTTGGCACAGATTAGGGGCTGCCCTGCAGAGTATCGCTGGTTGGAATGTAGGTAGAAAACTCTCTATAAAAATTATTATGTGTATTGCCGCGTCCAAGAGCATGGAAACATGAGATTTCTGTGTTACAAAACTCTTTGCTGCTTTATGCTTAATACCCATCAAGTTGGGTAAATGTCCTAGTTTTTCTTTCAGATCTTGAAATCACCCAGTGCATAAGTAATGTATAGCACTGTTGCTCTTGAGCTAAACCATTATATTGTTTAATTAATATGAAATGGCTTAATATGAGATGTGAATGAGCAAAAAGCAAAAGGTCGGCATTTGGATTTTCATGTAGCAAAAGAAGGCTCCATGCTCATGCTTGCCTCTTCTAAGGACTTTGTATGCTCTACCAGCAATATTTCTGCAAAGATTGCCAACAAGGTGAAGTGGTGCTGTTCCAGCTCTCCTCTTCTCATCACATTTGTTTATTTCATTTCGTCTTGGGATGCTGGAAGCTCAAGAAAGGAAGCTGAATTGGAAACCATCCAGCTCATCAAGATGATCTTTCAAAGATGTGTGTTTAATTTGGAGAGTTTGGGGTTCATCACTAGTGTATAAGGGGGCTAGTATTTTTACTGTTTGCTAAATTGCGTTCATATACTCTCTTTAAGCTGAGAACATTATAATTTTCTGGTGCCAATTAATTTTCTATTACATTTAACCTTGTTCATGAAGCTATGATTTTCCATGGTTTTGCCACTACTAAATGACAGATCCTGTGTCACAGAACAACATGACAAAATTAAACCTGTATCTAGTTTAAAAAAGAAAAGAAAAAGCAAAAACAAAGAACAGAAAAAAAAAAAAAGGTTGTATTTTAAAACCCAAAAGTTTGCTTATTGAAAATATGTTGTTTTTGTTTTCAAAGCCTTCTCCGACATCGAAATTCATCCAGGGATACTTGGGAGCTGTGATAAGCGCTGTCTCAATTGCAGTGGGTAACGCTTTATATCTATATATTTCACTACTAACTGCTCCCTTGCAGTAGTACTGTAGTGCTTTTGAGATACTTGTTTGATTTGCCAAGCATGTTTATTTTAATTGACATAGATCTGTCTACATAACAGGAAAGCACCTTAACTGTGGGGTGTCTCTGCCTATGCATGCTCCAACTTTGCTTACATGTCCTGCACTGTGCACTGCTTGGCTCCATGCACGGGAACTCTTGAGTCTGTCTTTCCTGTTGAGCAAACTTGCTTGCATTGCCCAATATTGTGCGATTAATTATCTGCACTTGCGTTAACTTCCACCGAATTAGCCTAGTCCAAGTTAGTGCCCAACCGAGTGATCTTGAGGCTGCACCGTGTGACAGCCGATGTGCTGAACGAACTTGGGCTTTTGGAAATACCCCCCTGGCGGGTCAGCACTTTGGTCTAAGTAAATGAAAATGCTCAAGCTGAAATCTACCTGTGGGCAGCCGGCGAGCAGGAATCAATATTCAAGTTGTTGCTGAAGTCCTCTGTAATAGAGGAGTCCTTAAAAGCTAAATTTACTGAAATTGTGATTTGTGGTGTTACCATCAGGCTTAGGCTCCCCTGATGCCCGAGTTTTCTTTGACAGCTAATTCCCAAGGAGGTAGATATGTTTCTCAGAGGCAACTTGAGTTACCTTTCCTGATGGCTTTTCGGTATGACCGTGTTTTTTTTTCTGGAACATTAAAGGTCCCAAGGCAGTTTTAACCTCAGACAAAACTTCTCCCTCTGTCTCAAACCGCAGACATCCCTTTCCAGACCTTCTTCTGCAAACAGACTGTGCCATGGGGAGAGGTCTTCACTTAGGCCCCTGCTCTGCTTCTGGAAAGCACCCGGCTCGCAGCCAGGTTCCCTCATTCACCCTGGAGAAGAGTCATCAGGGGCTTGTTTAGATACCTTTCCAAGGTAAATGTGGTGCCTGGAGCAGGTTTGGGATTGCTAGCAGAATTGTGGAGACGGGAGCTGCTGGAGGGCAGCTGACAGTGAGCAGCTGGGCTTATCGTGTTGCCGCATGGGAAGACTTGACTCCCTTTTTCAGTGCAGATTTTTTCCCGTTTTATAAATTCAGCCAAGGAAAGTGCTGCGGCGTGGCGTGCCCGTGCTGCTGCTCGAGGCCTGTGCTCCAGCCCCGAGGAGGGCACGGGTCCACCGAGGGACGGCCGCTGCCCCCGCAGTGCTGGCATTAATGCTCCTCTCCGTTTTGGCCACAGGGGCAGATAGAGGTGAGGAGACACAGAGGAGCTGATGTTGGCAGCGTTTTGTCACCCTGAGACGCTGGCAGGCTTTGGTAAGGAAACCACTGGAACTGCAAAAGCAATGGCCATACTGGGACAGGTGACACTGGTTTCAGAACCTCTGGTTCCTGCCAGGCTGCCTGTAGAAGTGCTGGAGCAGAACCATAGGTTCAACGTGCCAGAGGGATTTCACATGACCAGCAATGACTGCATGAAACATAGGTTCTCTGCAAAAAAAAACTTGTCCTAGATCTTGAGCACCAAGTCTTGCAGATTAATGAAATTCTTGTTGATTATGAGGTGGCTGTCACCACAGCATGACTGGTCACTCTAGTTGGTCAGTCAGTTCTTCATCCTGTGGTGCTCTATGACTCCATGGGTTTATAGTTTGATTTCTGGAAGTCATACTGATGTAGAGGCCATAGCAGGCACCTTTGAATCAGCCCCCAAATCCAAATGATCCTGGGATTTATCTGACCACGTAATTTGCAAACGAGTTTCAGGCAGAAGCAGCAACACTTGAGCATCTTGCACACTTCAGCTGTCCATCTTAGGGAAATCTTTAAAAGCACCATGAAGAAACATGAGGCCACAGTATTCCCTAATTCCAGCATTTCCAAATTTGTGCAAACGAAAACGTGTTTTCCTTCAGGAGTGTGGATGCCGGCTGGGAGCCGAGCCTCGCTGGGTAGATGCTGTGGTGCTAACACCAAACTGAACTTCCACTTGGGTGCCCTATGGCAGGGCTGATGTTTCCAAGGGGCTCTGCCTGCCGCCTGTGCACTGACATCCCTGCTCAGGCAAGCCCCAAGTCACCCCAGAAACTGTGTGTGACACTGCACAGCCCTGGGGCTGCGCATGGCATGCGGAATTCCCTACGTGGATAAGCCTGGAGTCAATCCTGCAGGGCAGGGAGTGTTTGTTTTGTTTTATGTGGCAAATATCTTCCTTGATAACCAGCATCTCCTCAAGCATTTTTTTTCCTAGTGGTGATGATGGCAGATTATTTAGAAATAGCCCTAAGTTTTGCCAGCTCAGATTCTAAATCCTCAGCCCTCATTAACTGATCTCTGCTGTCAGTTAGCAACGAATCACCTCCTAGTGTGAGCCTATTAGGGCCAGATGACCTGAAAACAAGTGCCAGGACCTGCAGTAGTCTGCTGAGACCTGGTATTAATTAAAGTGAGCCCCTTCCATGTTGCAGTTGGCACAGAGTGGTGCAGAGAAGGCGCACAGGGAGGCAGCTCCGCTCGCTTGTGCTTCCAGTTGTCTTAACCCTCCTCGTCTTCACCCCGAGGCAGAGGCACGCAAGCCGCTTTCTCACATCTACCCAGGAGCAGATTTTGGCTTTAGGCTTCTTGCAGTCAACTGAAAGTCTTAGCAAGTCTTTGCAAATATTCTTATTCTTTTTTTTTTTTTTTTCATTTTGCAGAGAAAGATTTTCCAGCACAGAGAAGTAACGCTTTCCTTTTCGGGCTACTTTCTCTTCTAAACATCTCTTTCTGTGAGATCAAAGTCTGTTGTGCTTCATGTATGTGTTGAACATATAACTTTTATTAGTAGGTGGTCGTGTTTTTTTCTTAGCAGTTTTGATGGGTGTTATTTCCAGGGGATATTTGAGCAATTTAACTTTAGGCAAGGAAAGCTCTGCCAGGCCCATAACTTTATGTCACCTCCCACCTGGTACTGAGGTGAAACAGCCTCATGAAAAATGGGGCTAGGAAAGACATGAGAAGAAGTGATACATAAGAAGTGATATTAAGAGCACTGTGGCTAAGAGGAGGTGGAAGAGCTGATTTAAAAGATGTTCTGCATCCTTTTGCATGTGCCCAATCCCAGCAGAACACTTTTGCTGGCCGTTCCTGGGCTGGGTGAGATGAGGGATGCGGGATACGGGATGTGGGATGCAGGATGCCGGATACGGGATGCAGGATGCCGGATACGGGATGCGGGATACGGGATGCGGGATGCTGGCCATGGGCACTAGGCTGACGGCGCTGACTGAGCGCCGCACACACACAACTTCTAAAAGCTCCGAGCAGACAATATGTTTAGAGGATTCTGATTACTGTTAAGTAACCTAGATTTATGTTTCTCCTTCTGTGGTTTTAGTTTATTTTTATCGTGTTCTCCATATACAAGCCTCCTTCCTGCCTTTTATTTTGATTGCGCTGGCTCCACTGCTTTTCTGAACACTAAGCAGTAATTGTTATTTTTTTTCAACAATTGAATGGATTCCTGTTATTAGGCCTTATTTTCTCATATCTGGCTACCGTTCATGATGGTGGTGGTTGAGGCACAATTAATACCAGCTGGTTTTCCTAAGCAAGGCAAACAAAGCCAGAGAGTCGCAGTAAGAATTGAGAAAGACCAAGCATATTTTACATGTGTTTTTTTTTTTCTCAAATATTCTAGCGCCAAGAGCTATACTAATCACAGAGTTTGTGATTATACAGAAACTCTTTCCAGCAAATACACATACACACACACACTCTGCTGATTTTGTCAAGCTCCTCAAAGGTTAAAGAAAAGCTATGGAATCCCAATGTCTTTATTGCTTTTTAGATGTTTCCCAAGCAGGTTTCTTAATTTCCGATCCAGACTAGATTTGCAGCTGTGTTGCGGATCCGCTTTGCTTCCGGCTCGACTCTTTGGTGTAGCTTCAGGCCGAGGTCAGCAGCGACTCTTGCAGGTGCAGTTCAGTGGCACAAGGAGAGGGAGCAGCCATGTAGGTCGTGGCAGCTCTGCAGGGCATCACATCGGCACAAACCCAAGTGCATGCCGTGGTTTTGGGTTGTCACGAGACTTGCAGAGCCCTCCTGGAGCAGCAGAACCAGGTCCACCAGTGCTCACTGAGAGCCCATGGTGGTTCGTCCCTGGCTTTCCCAGGAGCTCACAGCTGGATAGAGACACGTTTTCACTTTATCCGGTGCCTTCCTCAACCTGAAGATCCAGAACAGATGTTCGTTGTGCCTCCTCATCTGTACAAAGGATGCTGAGACTTCTCAGACGCTGCATCCCCCATCCTTGGTCACCCCGAACTCTGCTGATCCTGCACTCGCAGGGGGTATGCTTTGGTTCCTTTCAAAGTTGGTTTGTTAGTGGAATTACTCCCACTGGTGGCTGGAGTTTTCGGAGCTGAGCTTTGTGCATCAGCTTTTCAAATTCCACAGTCGCAGCTTCAGATTCTGCCAAGGCTGGCTCCAAATCCTGCTCTTTGTGATACCGCGAGTCCCAGACGGATTCCCCAGGAGAGTTCTCTCTCGCAGGAAGCAATGTAGTGTATCTTGGTTAGTTGCCCAGCTCAGTGGCTAGTTGTCCATCTGTTGTCCACTCCACAAACTCCGGAGGTGCTCCCAGCGTATGTGCTGCTGGCAGTGTCCTTTCCTAGGGACAGGGTGGTCCCTATTTAGTACTAAGTAAAGCCGGAATGTGTTGGAGCATGGCATACAGAGCAGTGTGGCCAGCAGGTCGAGGGAGGGGATCCTGCCCCTCTGCTCGGCTCTGCGGAGGCCACACCTGGAGTATTGGCTTCAGTTCTGGGCTCCCTGGGACAGGAGGGACAGGGAGCTTCTAGAGAGGGTCCAGCATAGGGCCATGAAGATGATTAAGGGACTGGAGCATCTATTGTATGAGGAAAGACTAAGCGAGCTGGGCCTGTTTAGCCTAGGGAAGAGAAGAGAGATCTGATCAATATGTACAAGTACATGAGAGGAGAATGTAGGGAGGATGGGGCCAAACTCTTCATGATGGTGACTGGTGACCGGACAAGCTCTATGGGTGCAAGTTGAAACACAGGGAGTTCCATCTCTATGTGAGGAAGAACTTCTTTCCTGTGGGGGTGCTGAGCCCTGGCACAGGCTGCCCAGGGAGGCTGTGGAGTCTCCTTCTCTGGAGATCTTCAAACCTGCCTGGATGCCGCCCTGTGCCCCGTGCTGAGTGGCGATTTGTGGCTGTTCATTTGGATGCTCTTAGGTGCTGGGGTCTTTTCAACAGAGAGATAAATAAATGCACTGGTATCACTTAGCAACCTGAGCTAGCTTCCGTGCAGAGGTAGGTGTTTTGTCTTCTCTGGTAGAAAAGCTGGAACTGCTGCGTGATAGAACTATGACTGTCAGTCACATGTATTGTGTATTGTTCTGTAGCCATAAGATTTACCTGCCTGGGACTTAAGAATTTCCTTTTGTCTCGCCTTTTTGGGTAACCTTTGACTAGAAACCAGGTGATTCATGCTTTTGTAGCTCTGGTGTCTAGTGCTGTCAGCTACTAATGACCCACCTTGGAGCCATCTCTAGTCCTGGAGCTCAGGAAGATGGATAAAGCACCTCTTCCCGGGCAGGTCCAGGTGTTTGTGTTGTAGTCTTAAAAGTGCTTTTTTTTATGGACACTTCATTGCTTCCTGACCCTAAATCCTGGCTTTTGACAAGCTAGTGAAGGCAGGGATCCTGTGCCTTGATGTTGTAGTCAAGCTGTGTTTTGCTGTAGGACATGTAGGGCATGCACCTGCTGTTTTAGTGAATGATGCAAGTAGATGAAGTTTTAAGAAGGAATGGGGGAGTTAAACTTGAATGTTAGTGTTAGAACTAGAACCAGAGGGAAACAGGACAATTTTGATGATTTAATCTAATTTATTGAGGCATCTTGGGATCCTTTTCTATTTTCCTGTGGAAAAATGCAAGGAAAAAAAAAAGCAATGTTGCTAGCACAGAGTTTGGTACAGAGCAGTTTTAGGACACCTTACACCCTCGATCTCGGTTTGTAGATTTGAACACATTTTCTTGCAACAAATTACTTCAGCAGATGCAACTTTCTCTTGTGCAGCAGCCTCAGAGACAGTATTTCCAGGAAAATAAAACTTACTAATTGAGGAAGAAGCAGAAAGATGAGGATGCCCTGCTGTCTGTCTGGTCTATGTGTTGAAATCAGGAGGCAGCGAAAACCGGAGCTGGTGAATTTAGGGAATTGCTGTGTACCATGAACTCTGCGGAGCTTTCGTTGCACCTTGGAACGCAATTAATTTGTCTTGGAGATTTTTAGTTGTGTTTCCATGGGGTCCCTAAGTTGCAGGAATCTTGCTAGGAATCTCGGCTGTGATCTGAACTGGCAGAGGTTATGCCAAAATTTGAACTTCTGGACTGTATATTTGGCTGTACCGAAGAAGAAAAAAAAAAGTGCAATGGTCTAATCTAGAGCTCTAAAAATGCCAGAGTGTGCCTGAGGCACTGGATTAAAGCAGAGCCTGCTTCAAGATGACTGGATGGCAAGAAAGGCATTTTTAAACCGCGCTGGTTTTTAATTTTTCCTTTTTTTTCCCCCAAAAGATGTCAGCAGCTTGCAAAATCAAAACAGGTTTGTTCTCGGAAACATCCCTCACCACCTAAGACGTGCTGGAGGCCACAGAGGATTGGAACAGAAAGTCCTCCCCCATCTCAGGAAGCCCTAGACATGTTCAAGGTTTTGCTCCCAGGTGCAGGATTAAAACCTTTCCTACGTCAGGGAGTGGGAATAAGGAGGTTATATTTGCACACAGCAGCTCTTTCCCTTTATGGGATGAATTACTTAAGAGCCGTGTGTGTTTTTCTCCTGAAAGTTGGTTGAACTTGAGAGCTCCTGGAGTCGTGGCTCCATCGGCCGAAGCTGCTCCTTGACGCTCCGTACGTTTCGGACGCGCATCCCAGCACATCCCGGGGTGCGCAGGCATTTGGGGACTGGGTGTCCAACCAAGGCAAGCAGGAGAATCCAAGGCTGTAATTAGATCTATTAAATTTACACTTGTTGCATTTAAGCATTGAAAGTTTATTTAAATGAAAAGAAGCGCTGAGCGGAGGCAGCGGGACGGCGCCCGTTCCTCCTCCCTGCTCCCAGCACACGCTTAGCTCACGCGCCCGGAGACACAATTTGGCACTCTCCTCTCTAGGTGAAGGTGCCCCTGTGGCTTTTTCTAATCCCAGCTCCCTCTTCCCGATAATTGTCTGCGAGCCGCGCGGAGCGGCTGCATTGACAGCCTGCGAATTTGATGTGATGGCCGTAATCAGTGTGAGCCGGCGCGGGCGGCCACCCACCGCCCTCCGGACTAGCTGCCACTTAGTGTGATAAAGCAACGCTCAGGAGGGGGAGGAAGGTGGGAGGAGGAGGAAGGCAGCACAAAGTAGGCCAGGGGACGGGAGAGGAAGGAGTTGTTCAGAGTAGGCACTTAGAGCCCTTAACCCTGCGTCTGGGCTCAGGAGTACATGGCGCCCATCGGACTCTTGCCCATTGCCTTCCTCCAAATTCCTTGGTCTTTCCTGCAGCATTTTTTTTTCCTGTTGTTTCACTGGAATCTTTCCGTTGCCATAAATTTGTTTCCATCCGTGGCTTCTTCTTCCGCCCAGACCAGCCTTGCAGAACAGGATCTGGTCACTTGGAAAGCTTGGTCAAAAACAGCAGCTTCCATGTCTTGAGCATGGGGCTTTGCCATCCTTCTCTGCAAATCCTTCTGCTCATTCTCCATCATTTATCAAATCAAGTTTGTCTCTTTAACACTTTTAAGTAAGTCTCTCTTCTCCTGCTTATCCCTCTCCTGCATTGTCACCCAACTTACTTTTCCAACTCCAACTTATCTTTCTTAGTAGCGTGCTGGGTTTTTCCTTTGAGGCTCACAGCCACTAGGCTGCTCCGAGTGCTGCTCTGACTGCTGTTTCCCTCCTGTCTTTCCTCTTGCCCCTCTCTATCTCCTTTTTCCACTCAGGTCATTACTACTGCCCCCTCCCTTGTTCCCCTTCCCTTAGCACATCTCCAGCTGGAAAAAAATCCCCGTTTTCCATCTCCGTCTTCACCTCTCAGCTTTAATGTTTTTCATTAAGGGAGTATAAAGAGCAGCTCAGCTATGGTTAGGTGCCCCAGCCTGCAGACTGATGTCCTGCCAGTTGCCTGGACTCTCGATATTCTTCTATTTCGTAAGAGCTTGCTGTCGAAAGTAAGAGTGGTACCTTCCTTGTAAGTGAGCCAGTGCTGTACTTACTATGTAAGAGCTGAGTTATGAGGAACAGGATTTTGAAATGAAATTTTCTCAAATCACTTAGTAAGTACCAACTTACTTGTAAGTACCAGAAGTTGGTTGTCAGGCTTCAGAAATAATCAGCATTTTAATAAAATGCAAATTTTTCCCCCAAAAAAGTCTTTTTCTTTGGAGGTGGGGTGTTGACTTGTGCTTTCCGTGCATCTTGACTTATGTGTCTTTGTGAATACAAGGTCAGGATGTTTTCTAGAAGACTGAGAAAAAAAAAGGAAAAAAAAAGGAAGGAAGCAGAAAACTGCTTTTATACTATGTAGTCGTTTGTGTCCAGAAAGTGGAGTTTCAGTGCAAGCATCCCATTTAGTAGGTTCACTCGTGGGCATGGCGGCCTTACAAATGCTGTCCTCCCTACTGGGGCCAAACTCTTGAGACCAAAAATGAAAAAGATGAAGAAATTAGTTCTCCACAGTTAAAGAAAGGTCAGGAGGAGGCAGAAGCACTGTCCAGAGACACAGGACTGCCCTCACTGCAGTTTTCCATTTTCACATTATGAGATTTTGCAACAGCAATGTAACATATTCCCAGGGCCCAGTTTGTTGGGATGCTCTGCAGATGGAATTGAGGAAATGCTCCATAAAGAGATATCGGGGAATATGCAACTTTTGAAAGCTGGATCTATGCCCTCCACTCTCAGCGCCTCGGGGAAAGGCTTCACTGAGTGATGGAGAGGCAGGAATGTCCTAAAGCAGAGCCCAGAGCTCCAGGGTACATGGAGGAGCTCTGCCTTTCCTTGGCTTAGATGTCATCTGCACAGGCACCTTCCTTGGAGCTGGGGCCCCAGGACTCTTATGGTAGTCTGTGTGGACCAGTGGCACCTTCGGGGGTGTTTCACATGGCCACACAGAAGCATCTGTCTTTGGAAGAGATGAAACATCCTAAAAAATGCCTGTTTCTCCCCCCTGGGCTGCCAAGTGAGCCCTTGGAGATGCCACCTTTGCTGTTAGTGCAGAGCTGGTGTAGTAGATCCCTCATGGGCCTGTAGGCAGCATTATCATCACTGTAGTCCTCCTGGGGTCATTTCCTTAGCTTTGGTGATGAACTTGGGTCGATAGTCCATGTTCTTTGGGCAGCCTTTAGGAATTAACCTAACTAAAGCATCCTTGCTGCTTTGGTGGAGCAACACAGAGAAGTTCCTACTCCTCAGGTGCATTCACTGCAAGTGGACGAGCAAGTTGAGCCACGGCACCAAATTGAAGCTGAAAACCAAAGGTTTTTGGTAGCCCAACCTCAGTCTGCCTCCATGGGCAGCACCAGCAAAGCCATAGTCAAGACTGACTTCGTTTTACCATCAAAGGGACCCGTTTTAGGCTCATTTGCAGTTTCTTAGCGATTTCACAGACTGGCAATACGTATTCCCAGCACTCAGGAAATTTAAGAGAATATCGTTCAGCAAAACAGCCTTCAGCTCTGGGGAGATGAAGACCGAACACCCGCGGTGCCCAGGATAAGAAGCGATGCCACTTGGCTGGTGTCATCGCGGCGGGGGACAGCAGGACGCGTGTCCAGGGGCTGGTGACGCTCCCCGCGCTCTCACCCACCGCTCGTGCTTCTCCTCATCCTCCTTCGCCCCGCAGACAGGCAGCGCGCGCTGGGCATGCATGTATAATGTAGCAGCTCACAAAATATGTTCTTCCATGGCTTTCTTATTTTTTCCTTCCTTTTCTTCCCTTTTTTTTTTCTTTTTAAAGCCCCCAAACCACTATTTGCTGGCAGATTTTTGGCTGAAAAAATTTTTGAATTTCGCTGCATTTTTTTTTCCTTTGGCTGAAAACTTTTTGGCCAGGCGTTGCTAAACACTTCCATTTTCAGCCTAAAATTTCTGGTTTGGGGCTGCTGGGTTATGTTTGCATGTTTGGGGGATTTTTTGATTTTGGATGTAAAAGAGAGAATACTTTGGGGAAGGGGGGAAGTAATTTGGAGAAATTGTAGACAGAAGTCATTTTTTTGCAAATAAGCTTGCTAATAACCCCTGTTCTGACTGAAAATAACCCCAAACACTGATGACAACGCTCTGTCACTAATACCTAACAGCGCTGGTGCTGACAAGCTGGGCGCTCCTCCCTGCTTTTCACATTAACATATGCAATGATTTCGATCACTGTAAAGCTGCAGAGAGCTGCATTATTCAAGCGTTGGAGGAGAAAATGAGCTGTGGTTATAAAAAAAAAAAAAAAAGCCTTGCTTCTATTAATAAATTTATGATGGCCCAAAGCTTTGCTTTGGAGTGGGGTGGTTGGCACGGGAGAGGAGGGATGACCTAGGAGCCTGGTTTGGACCAAGCCCTGAGTTCTGTCGCGTGCTCCTTGTCACTCAGTGTCTGCATTTCTCTCATTTTTTGCTCTCTCTGTCCCCAGGTGGGCCTTAACATGCTGATCCAGCGAGCAAACAAGTTCACCCCCGCCACGCGTCTCCTCATCCAGAGGTTTGTGCCATTCCCTGCTGTAGGTAAGAAACCATCCTGCTTCTCTCTACTGCGAGGGTTCGCCGCAAACCTCACCGGGGTAATGCTGGCAAAACATCCTGCCGACTCCTGCCCTTCTGCCTTGTGCTGGGTTTATGTGGGCTGCAATGTGAACGCCTGGACATGGGGCTGTGCTAGTGCAGCCCGGTGTCGAGCCGTAGGTCACCGAAACAATCAGCCTTGCCTGACCACAGACTCCCCAAATCCTAGAGCTTTTCCTTTTCAAGATCCTGCTTGAATCCGTGTCAGATTAAATCCTTGAATCAGCAGTAGCACAGCTTTGTATATTTTTATTTTTCAATGAAAAAGGAATGAAATGCTCCCGAATACATAAATTTCTAAGGCACAGATTAAGCGGGGCTGAGATGTGTGAGTGTGAAAACTGCTGCTGGCTTTTCGGAGTATGAGATAAACCGTTCGGCAGTTTATCAGCGAGCTGACGAGAGGAGGAGAGCACTGGGCTCAGCCTGTGAACCTCTCTGAATCCAGTGGTTACAGCTGTCAGGGAATTATGAGTTATTTTGACTGTAAAGGAATCTCTAGTGCTCTTTTTTTTTAATATGTATATATATATACATATATAAGCTCACTTATTTACAAAGTGCAAAGATATTTTTGTTCAAAGCAGGAAGGAAATCAAGCAAGGTATTTTTTTTCTCCACTTGCTGTTGTAGGTCCTGTTCTCAAACTGTTGGGAACCCAAGGCTTTTCTTTAAAGTTTTCCTTTGCCTTTTCCATGCTCCACCTTCAGAGCTTCTTCTGAACGCTGTCCTACAGCATCACCACCCAAAGAGCATCGTTCCCTAGGCTGCTTTGTGTGGCCTCATTTCCAGTTCTCGTAGCCAAATCTGGTTTCCAAGTGGTTTAAGGGTCTGCTTGCCAGCTAGGAGGCACTGCTGACCTTAAAGGGCTGGGAGGACTCTGCATGTCCCATGGACCTCAGTGCCAAGGCCATGGCACTGGGGGACCAAGTTCATCTTAAAAGCTTCCCCCACTGATTTCATTGCATGGATGCATTAATTTCTGTGTGAGTTAATTTTATTCTTTGGCTTTGGGCACTGTAAAATAAATAGAGGAATGGCTGAGATATCGTGGCAGTCTGAGACTGGCGTGCTTGGGTGAGACAGGCAATGACATCCTTGAGTAAAGCCACCAGAGCCCTCTGTGCACCATCTGCTTATGTGAGATTTACTGGTACTCACCAATTCTGAGCGTGATCCCTTCAGTATTTCTAAAATTCCTAGATCTTCTAGAATACATATTTCTGTATTTTTAGATCTTCAGCAGGAGGGTCACTAAAATGCCTTTGAATCAGATACCTCCTGATGCTTCCTTGCCCGATGGGCTGGTCTCAAGGGTGGTTGTGGCATATGGAGAAGATGCAGTTTCTGTGAGTCCGTGACAGAGTTTGTTGCTCTGACCCTCCTACCTTCCGTTCCCAGCATATGGGGGCTTATTTCCACCAGCCAAGCAGGGAGGACCTGGGGTCATGGTCTGTAGTTTGCACCTGGTGGACAACATCTGTGGATTCTGTTACTTAAAAAGAAGCGTCTAAATCAATCCTGGTGTTTATGGAATCAACTATTTTATTCCCGTTTCCTAGTGCTGCAGATAGATGGGTTTTGTTTTCTTGGTTTTACATAAGTCACTGCAGTGTGGTATTGGATGAAGAGCAGTAAAATCCTCTCTCCTCACCCAGAAGATGATGCAGGGCTCCCTGAGAGGTCAAACTTTTCCTTTATGTCTCCGTGTTTTCTCCCGGCTCAATCGGAATGAAGCTCCGAGTGAAGCAGCAGTGATCCGCAGGAAAACCTCCAATGTCGCCGTTTTGCTGTTCTTCCTGTTCCCAGTGTATTTTTAGAGGTTTTCAGCTCTTCATTTGTGTATTCCAGAGGGCACCGAAGGTTAGTACGAGACCCGCCAGGCAGCTCCGAGCCGGGGTTTGAATCCGAGAGGCGGCTGGAAAATCTTTGCCGGCAGCTTGTTCTATTTTTGCACCAAGGTGTTAGGAGGAAGAGGTTAGGCTTGTGTCAGAATTGATTGAGGACCCGTAATTAATATGTTTAGCCCTTAATTAATTCTCTAGTTCTTACTTTATTTGTGTACTGTCGTGCTTAATTATGTGCCAGGGCATCAGGAATCGCCCGACTAATTGCTGTATTTTGTTGTTTCGGAAGCTGCAAGTTACTGCTTTGCAGACCTGGGCAAACTGCTTAATTAAGATGCTCCTGCCCATTACTTTGTAATCTGCCAACCGCAGGAAAAGGGCAGGATTTCACCTCTTACACCCAAGAGGGCAGGAGCTACGGTGAAGCTCTTGCTCTACTGACATACATACAACTAACCAGGGTTTCCCCCTGCTCTTCGGTCATACTCTGAAGGACCTTTTCCAGAGGAGAAGAGAAGTATGATGATGCCTCAGCTGTGGCGGATGGGTTCACTCCAGACTGCACTCCAGCTCCCAGGCTTGAATTCCACATTGAGGTCCTCGGATGGATCATCAGAGCCCCTGGAAGAAGGATCGGGCTAGCACAGGATCTGTGGTCCCCAGTTACTATAGTGATAAAAATAAAGTGTTAATGCTTTTTTTTCCTGCTTCGGCATCCAAAGGCAGCTTCCCAAGTCAGCTCTGCAGCCGGAGAAGGACCTGCCGGGCGATCCCGGTGCTTCCTAACTCGCTGTCTCTTGGGACGTTGAAGGCAGCGCTTCCTAAGTGCCTCCCAAAGTGAGAGTGATCTTAACAAACAATTAATCATCTAAATCAGTGCTGCCCAATGCATCTACTGGGTGTGGGAAGCTGTCACTGGCCCATCAGATGAAGACGGAGATGTCACAGTGTCCTTTATACTGGGGATGTGTGTCATTCAGAAATAAAAAATACCACACAAAGGAAGTTTTCCCCCAAATTCTGAAAATCTAATTTTCTCCCCTATTGTTTTTTTCTTATTTTCCATATCTTGCATTTGAAACCTTCATAAAATCAAATATTACCCATTATCTGCCACAGTTCATGCTTCCTCAGGATTTTACAGCAGCAGAATGGAGGCAGCAGCTAGAGTTTGGAATCCAGGGATGGGAATTTGAGGTCTCGACAACGAAGCCTTCAAAGGGGGGTAGCAACTTGGAGAAGCACCTGGAGCTGCCATGTGAACTTTAGGTCTGGAAACCACAATGAAATCACTATGAGCATCTTGTGCCAGCACTTCTCGCCTTGACCACACCACACACATGACAAAACCAGTCTCTTCTGGCACGCTGCTATCTGCTCAATCTTGACTGAAAGCTCGAAGGTTGGGGAGAATTACAAAAAAAAAAAAGAAAAAGAAGGTGGGGGTAAACTTTCTTTAAATGAAATGCCTGCTTGTTTTTTTTTTTTTTTGTTTTTAATCTTAGATTAGTGAGCTGAAGGCCTGGTAACACGGATATTTTGATAGATAGGAAGAGTGGTCCGGTACTCAGAAGATTAGCGAGAGAGACAGAGTGTGCGTGTGTGTGTGTTCCTCTCCTTCGGGAGTGTAAGGAGCATTTGTCACCACAAATCATCTTTGATTGCCTAGAGCTGCGCTCGTATAGGGCTCACCCACCCACCACCCTCAAAAAATTAGACATTTGTTATATGACATGAATTGAGATTAATTAGCGAATATTAACCCATCAGACGGCACAGAAGCACATTTTTGGAAGCGGTGGTACTGCAGCAGCAGTGGCTTTGCATTAGTTCTGATTGGAAAGTTTGCAGCAAAATGTTGTGGTTTTTATTTTTTTTTTACCCTGGAAAATGCCAGTTTGTCAATGCCAGTTGAATTTTGAAGATATTCAACTTTTCTCTTGAAAATTTCTTGAAAGATGGGATGGGGTTTGGCAATAAAGCATCACAGAGAATAGCCAGTGAGTCAGTAGTTCAGCATGTGGTCCATGTCCAAATTCCGCTTCCTCACTTATACCTGGAGTACCCCTTTATAGGAGAAAAGGGACCTGAGAGCAGAGGGCCTCTGGACATTACTTAGGATAAACTGCATGAGATGGGGAGGCCAGCAGGCCAACTGTGTGTGCCAAAACATGAGTCTTTGCCCTCAAAACTCTTCTAACCTGCAGGACTTGGTGAACAGTAGAGTTACTGACTCCCAGGCAGGGTGTAGATGTAGCAACTTGTGTGCAGGACCTGGAGGAGGGTTGTACAGGGGAAGGACAATCCCGAAGCACACTCCGTAAATCCCACGTTGTGCTTTCCCGGGATTACAGCCAGCTTTGGGGCTCCAAAAGAGGTGGCAATGTCCTTTCTCCATGCTCGTGCCAGCCATGAACTCCTGCACACCCATCCCATGCTTGTGCCCCTCACGCTTATCCTGGAGCAACTTGGCTTGCTGAGCAGGGCAGCTCCAAGTATGGGGAAATGCCCATGTCCCTTCTTGCCTCAGTACATCTCCTCCTGTGGCAGCAAATTCCTTTGCAAAAGGAATAAAAGGGAATGATCTTGATGTATTATTCTCCTCCCCAAAATCACAGCATTCACCCCTCTGTATAGGGGTGAACCCTTGACTTTCAGAAACTCCTCGGCAAACTGGTGGGAACGAAGCTGTCGGAGTATTACAGGGAAGAGAAACCTGCCATTGGATATTGACCGGGGCCCCACTGCTAATCATCCTGCTTTTCTCATCCTCAGCTAGTGCCAATATCTGCAATGTTGTCCTGATGAGGCACGCGGAGCTGGAAGAAGGAATTGATGTTTTGGACAATAACGGAAACATTGTTGGATCTTCCAGAATTGCTGCAAAACATGTATGTACCCGTGATGTTCCTTGCGAGCCTTCGACGTAAGCATGCACACAACAGGCCCCAAGGCTCAACAAATCCCACAGCTGTAGGAATTGACAACTTAGAAGCTAGAAATAGGTGAAAGTAACCGATCGTGCAGGGGGAATGATGGAAAACTTGCTGCTTGCTCTGTGACCACCCTTGCAATTGGGTGCACGCAGCCACTGCACATGCTGCTGGGCACTGAATTTTAGAGGTGACAAGCTGGGGTGTTGCTCTTAGAGCACATGATCAAGAGTAATTTATCTCAGGACTGTGTTTCCCAAAAGCATTCAAGTCAAGGCTAGGGAGCTTTTCTGAAAAACAGAAAATCTCTCAGCAGAAATTGAAGCTCTGTGGAGGAAGAAACTTGTGTTGCACAAGAACCCAATAGCTGCTCAAACTGGACTGAAAGCCTACGGATTTACATCGGAAGGATCCACTGCTTCCCTCGTGCATTCCCAGCCTTAGGATTTCTTTGTGGAAACTTGTACGCAGTTCATGTTGAATATGAAGCAAAGATAACTTACACCTTTTTCTAAATGAGGAAGACTTCATTTTCAAGTTGAGGAGCTTTTTAACCCTTGCCATGTCAAAATCACTTTCACAATTGCCATCCAGAGCTTTCTAAGGGTGGCCAGATGTTTTTAGTCTTGTGCTAACACCTGGTTTGTTTTTGCCTGTAACCTTCTACCCTCCACCATCTGCTTGCAATTATTGCGTTTTCTTCCTTTTTACATAGTTTTGCCTGCTGAGCATCCTCTGATTGTTTGAGGCAGGTTGTTTGCAAGTGGGCTTGCAGCTGAAATGTAGAGCGTGTACAGAAGCACACGCCCAGGCAGAGGAGTTAATAATATAATGCTTGGCATTTCTCTCGCTCCTTCTGTCCAAGGCTCTTGAGGCACTTCATAGACAGCAATTATGTACAGATTTACAGTCTTCTGCAAGAAATGGGAGATCTCTAATATATCTCCATATTGTTGTTTAACAGGGAGCTTAAAACAATCTGTTGGAGGGCTCGGAGACACTTACTTGAGCCAGTTTGCCTAACTTACATTACTGGCTTCAAGACCCTTCCTCCTCTCTCCATGCTAATGGTGTAGGAGAATACAGACAAGACAAAAATAAATACTGAAAATGAAGGTACAGTAAATGTCATTTAGGTGGAGTTCAAGCACCAAATTGGGAATCTGAGAACTTCCACTCAGCTGCCACCTAATCCTGATGGTTCTTCCCAAACAGAGCAGTACCTGGCAGGTCCTTAGTTTTGTAATCTGCACCTTTCCAAGACATTCTCCCATTTTGGAAGGTTTGAGCACTGTGAGCGTGTTCAGCATTCCCATCCCTGCTGCCCTAGATCTTGCAGAGAACCAGGCGTACGGGCGTCTCCTCCCAGGCGGGAGATCAGGACTGCCCATAGCTCAGCCTGCATGGGGGTCTTTAACTTGCAGAATATGCCACACAGCTGTTCTGCCTTTTATTTCTATCCCCAGGCAGCACTAACGTATTTGTGTAGGAGTATGATATTTGGGTACTTTGGGTCATGCCGGCAAAGTGGGGAAAGCCCGGGTGCCTTGGAGCTGCGGAGCCCTGTGACCAAACCTGGCCCAAACCCACCCGGTGACACAGCAGCACAAAACCAACTTGCACACAGATAACTGAGAGCAAAGTTGAAGACATTTGTTGACACGTTCGTTCACACATGCAACACCAGAAGGGCCAGCCAAGACATTTCCGTGCCCACACGCTGGCAGCTCGGTGCAGGGGCATCCTGAGCTTCATTTTCAATGTCTTGGGTCACTTTGTTTGTTTTTGCTTTGCAGGCACTGCTTGAAACGGCCCTGACTAGAGTGGTCCTGCCGATGCCTATACTGGTTCTACCTCCAATTATTATGTCCATACTGGAAAAGTAAGTGTTGGACAGTATGAAAGCAGGTGGCTTTTCATGGGGAAGGGAGAAAAGGCGCTTAATAGATGTTACTCATTGATACTGTTTAGCAGTTGTCTATCAAAGACTTTTTTTGCTTATTACAATATTCATTTCTCGGCATCTTTGACCGTTCTTGTAGACTGTTGACGTGTTGTGTTGGTGGTGTTATTTTAAATAATCTTCTGAGACTCTGCAGCAGTTTGAATAACCCTGTTCTGTAGGGTCAGTGTGAACCAAAACCCTCCGAATTCAGTGGAAAACTTCACAAATTTTCAATCCTCCGTTTTGCAAACATTCGAGCTGCCACATGGGGTCAGACTAAAGGTCTTCAGCACGATGCTCTTTCTGACGGGAAGATCAGTGGATAAATAGGGATAAAGGATAAGAATGGAGGCAATCGTACTGCTGGAGGCCTGGGTGGCTTTGCAAGGCTCCAGCTTGGGGTCGTTCTGCCATTGCACAGCCAGACCAGGCGCAGCATCGACGCAGGAGCTCTCAGGGGTTTGGGATGTTTCACCCAGGCTCCGTGCCTGGACCCTCTTGGCCGTGTCACTGCAGGGCTTGACTTCTGTGAACTTGCCTGGACCCTGTTTGAACCACATGTACTTCAGGTAACGTCCTGGGGCTCTGAGCCACACTCATGGTTACGCAGAGTGGGGAAGAGCACTGCCTTCTGTTTGTTTAAAACTTCTCTGACCTCTGAATTGGCAGCTTCCTTCCTCTCTTCTGGTGGGGGACTGCAAAGAATAAGCTCCTTTCACTTTCTCCATTTCGTTCGTCATTACAGGACCTCTGCCTTGGTCTTCTCCTTCCTACCTGTCATCTACATTCCTGTGTCAGTCCCGGGGGCACCCGCATGGTGACCAAAAGGAAGAGCGATGGAGCACTAACCTTCACGAACTGGGCAGAATTTTGCTTTCCATCACTCTATAAGCCAGGGTCTCCCCTGAGAGATGTCTCTGTGAAGCCCCAGTGCTCCAGGAGAAACACTGCATTTCTGGTAGCACTTCTGAAGAGTTGACAGGACAGGACAAGGTTATTACCTTGTGTCCAATTGTCCCATGTCACTGGTTTCTAATGAAGAAATCAAAGCACTATGAGCATGGGCTCTTCTCCCCACTTTTTGGTCCTCCACATCAGCTTTTTCCTCTGCTCAGAGATGCTGTAAGCATCTCTTTGGAGTCTCTATTTGGAGTCTGGCTGGTGTGTCCTTACCCCATGTCCTTGCACTCCGGCAGACCAGCAGACTTGGGGCAAATGGCTCTCACTGGGCCGTGCATCTCCCCAGGAGCCCTGGGAGACTGATCATGCCCTGAAAGATGGGACTGCTAAGGACTTGCTGTCTTTGTCCAGACAGCGGAGCTGGAAGCACTTTTTAAACAAACTTGTTGATAATGGCAGCTCTGAAGCACTCTGCTGACAAAGTAAATAGCAATTAGGATGATTAGATATTGACCCTCAGCTTCGCTTGGCCTTGTTTGCTCTTGTAAAAATACCCGAGGGCAATTCTCTGTCCCTGGCAGAGGTGTGGAGGGCTTTTCTGCAAATGTTGAGTCTCCATTTCAGTGTCTATATTTAAAATACATGTATATATCGTGCGTACCCCTGTAGCACCCAGAGCCTTGCACCAAGGCCAGCTGATGTGTGTGAGCTCCAACCTAAGCAGTGAGGGAGGTGAGAGGTCTGGGTTAGTCTAGCTTTGCAGGCTGGGAATGGAGGGCAGAGCTCTCCACTGGGGAATGACCTTCCTTTCCTCTGCGGTGCCTTGCAGCTTGCTCAGTGTCATATGCATGATGAACAGGAGCTGTCCTGTTTCTTTGGACCCCAGCACCTCAACAGCTTCTCTGCTTTAAACTTGGACACATTAATCTAGTCTTTATAATCCCATCAAAACTGCTTTGCTGCTGTCAGTCTAAAGAACCTCTGTTTTCACCTGTCCACATGGCAGACACTTAAGAAATGCCACAGTTTTGTGATGTTTCCTACCCCGGAGATCTTTCTTTCAGTCTTTCTGTAGCATTAAGGCCTTTCACCGAAGTGCCTGTGTGTGTCACTGCTTACTCAACACGGCCCTGTGTTCTGGTGGAGCTGTGGCTTGGTGATTAGCTCATCCGAGAAAGATCTTCCCAGAAAATAAACTCTTTTATGCCTGTGATTCAAAGGCTCTATGCTATTCTGGTTAACAACACACACACAAATCTGCACGTGCAAAAACACAAAGTTCATAGGTTCCAAGTCAGTGAAGAATTGTCTCCAACAGGAAACACTGAGGACTATCATGGGTCTTTCAAAGCATCAGTAAGCTCAAATGAAGCTATTAGTAAAATTTATTTCGTTTGTGGACATGATAACTTTGGTTATAATAGGATGCAGTTTACTCAGTGTAACTGTGCTCCTTGCAAGAGGCTTGAAATTAATTTTATCTGTCAAACTAACATGGAAATATAAGATGTTGTCCTTGAAAAGTTATTATTTTCAGTGATAGAAAGACCTAATTAAGATTTGCATGAGAACCCTTTTCTTCTTACCTCCCCCAAAAGAGGTTCTGTAGAAGCAAAATATACAGGTACTGATTTTGCTTGCCTAAATTCCACTTCAATCTTTGTGCATACTGTTTTATTTTACACTAAATACCTCTGGGTTTCTGGAAGCCTGTCAAGGAGCAATAACAGGCTTAGGAACGGGGTGAGCTTTGGCCAAAGAAATGCAGATTGTGGTCCAAAAGATGCTCATATGCCCATTTTTGCTCTAGGACATGTGGAACCATCCCTCTGATTCGGAAAGTCTCCCTTTTCATATCTGAAGGATTCATGGTCCAGATACTGACCCATAGATCTCTTGGTGGTTACTGAAGGACACAGGTGGAAGTGGATTACATTTCAGGAGATATAGGATGCTCAAGAAACCCAAAGCAGAGAGTGCACTCTTAAGTCATCTGGGAGGCAGGAGCCCAAGCGTTTGAAGCAGGAGTGTTTCGGGTTGGATCCGAAACAATAGAAAAATTAAATCTGTCCCAGCCAACATTGCATATATCAATCTTGTTTTCCCAGTTTGATTGGGGAGGGGGCTGTGAAAAGTTCAGCTTTTTAAATTTAGTGCAATTTTAGTTAGATGAGGGCTTTTAAAATGAGAGTCATATTGAAGCATGTATTATCAATTTATTTATAGCAATCCTGACAGTGTCTATAAATGAGAAAGATGAGGGTGACAGCTCATTACTTGATGGCTGGAGATCTGGAATCAGGAGTCGCAATCTGGATCCTGTGCTTGAGGTGGTGGTGAAGGCGGAAAGCGGCTCTCCTGCCTCCAGGAGAGGTCCAGGTGTAACTGGGTGACGGTGCCGACGCTGTGTGGGCGTTGAACCACCTGAGGAGCAGGCTGTGGTGTCCCAGCAGTGGTTTTCCGATGTATGGAAAACCTGCTCCCTCGTTTTTGCCTCAGTATTTGAAAAGTTTTATTTTAAGTGGCCAGTTCCCGGTCGTCGTCTTTCCTCTTGGATCCAGGTCTTCCCTCTCTCTCAGCCATCTCTCCATCTGCATGTTTTAACTCCCCCAGCTGCCTCTCTCGTCTCTTGTGCCATTTTTTTCAGCTCTCTTGGCTTCTCTCATCTCTTTGCCTGCTGTGTATTTTAACTCCCAGGGCCGCCTTCTCTGCTCTCCAAGTAATTCAATGTTACCTCCCACTGCTGAGCTCCGTAGCGTTCCATTCTTTCCCCATGTTTCATGCATTTCCTGCTGCTTGGACGCTCTGTTGAAGCAGCTAACATATAGAATCAATGTTTATTTTGAGACTGCATATGCCATGCGGGGAACACGGTGTCAGTTATTTTGTGCAGATGTATTCTCATTTAAGTTTTATAAATAATATCTATGTTGGCAACTTTAATACAGAAAAATATTGGTTTCACATCATCTCTAAGATGAAGGAAATTCATCTACGGGAGGCAGCTGACTTTAGAGCAGACAGTGGGAACTTCATCACAACCTTTCCACAGAGGAGAAGAAGGTGCAGGAACAATTATGTCCATTGGACATAAGCATTGGATCTCTTGAACTTCATACATTTCATGTTATTCAGATGCTGGTGCAAATCTTTTTATCTGATGGTGATTAATGAAAGAATGAGAAACAGCACAAGTTTCTTGCAGAAAGCACCTGCCATCTTCCAGCCTTCTCCATCAGTTTCTGTCCAGCTTCCTACTTCTTGCAGAGTTGGAGCCCATCATCTAGGCAGTCTTGCAGACCATCCATGCAGTCTTGCAGACCATCCAGGCTGTCCAGGTCTCGCATATGCAAACACAGGTTCCCTGGCAGCCTGAACTTGTGGTGGAAAGAGCCCAAATTCAGTGGACTAGGTTCTCATGGTCTGGATAAGGGGCCACGACAGCTCAGTCCACCACTAGTGTCTTCTGTGGATGCCTTGGACTAACAGCCATCAGTGGGTCAGTGGGGACAGGAGAACATAAGCTATAAGCTCTTCATCCATAAGACTTTTCCCCATCTTACAGCAGAAGTAACCTCAGAGGGTCTGAAGTACAGCAGGCCTGAGTTTGAGCTCCAAGAGCTCATGGATGTCAGGCTAGATAGGAGAACACCACAGAGGTGACTGTGCAAATTATGGGGAGATAAAGACAGAACTCTTGGCAGGGGACAAGAGCTGACAAAGAAACAAGAAGCAGAATGGTTGTGTCCCCAGAAGAGGAGCATTTTTACTCTTTCTTCATCTCTACGTCGTCCTAATTGTGAGGCTCGCAGAGCTGCTAGCACCACAGTATGTCACCAGCCTCACACACCAGTTGTCAGGGCTGTTTTCCCATAAAGCTCATAAAATAAGGACATTTCAGGGCTGCTGTGGCATAGCACAGTATAATGAGCTACTTTCTTGATAGCTAACAGCATAATGAGCTACTCTCTTGATGGCCAATGCTCAGCCCGTGGCTGGTGGTAGTAGAAGGGAGCTTTCTTCCATGTGGACCTTCTCTTTCACTGCAAAACATGCACGTGAAGCAGGAGGACCTCCTGGCCCTTGTGTCTGTGCCCTTTTGCCAGAGGTTTTCTCCTCACAGCGGCGTTTGCAGGACATTTCCTACCAAGGCTCTTCCTCCTCTGAAGCGCTAAGTCGCTCTGTCCGGCTAAGCCTGTGGTGAAGTTTGTTTGAGCTAAACAGCTGACAGCAGTGACACCTTAATTTGTCACGGCTGTTACCAGAGTAAACATTGAAACTGCTCCCTTTAATTATGTCAATCAAGACAAAAATACCCGGCCTGCGCTCGGTCTGCATCCGCTGGGAGGGAGCACTATGGGAAGAGCTGGAGCAAGAGGTGCCACCCTGGGTACACGAGGTCCTGGAGGACAGAAAGTCACCAGCCAAGATCCTGCTCACAGAAGAGCTGGTTTTCCTGCAGTGCCCCAAGTGAGCATGGAAGGCTCGGAACGACCCCAGGGAGACAGCAGTGGGGCAGCCCCGACGTGAAGGATGGTCGCAGATGGAGCCACGGGGCACGTTGCACAGTCAGGATTTGGAGCGAGCCAGCCGGGATTGGACAGCAATGCCAAACTCCCTTTTTGGATATCGGGGGCTTTAGCCTCCAGGGCTTTTCTTACCCTGACAGCGTCCTCGGCGTCTTGCAGTGTATGTATTAGCTTTGAACCTGTTTATACCAAACACTACAGAAACCCCACAGAATCTGTCAGCTGGGAGACTTTGGTTAACTCCTGTCATATTTAGTTTAGCATCTGACACCTCCTTCTAGACAAATACAGCTCTGGTTCGCTGAACCTGATAACTCCTTTTTAGTACAGCGAGTGACTTCCATATGGAATAAATTACAGTACCTCTTGAAAAACGCCAGAGGCAGCTGCCAAATTATGCAAAATTTAAACCACTAATGAACAATGTGATGAAAGTTGAATGAAGGTGTATTTACAAGATCTACAACACACTGTCTCTGTGGAGCAGATGTACTGTCTGTACAAGTATGCGTGTGTCTGTGTATGTACCTACGTACATGCACACTCATGCATATTTAAGCATTACCCTAAAGATCTAGTTGTTTTAGGTATATCTGTTAACAGTAGATGCTACCTAAGATCAGTAAGCCAGAAGGTCCCCAACATGTTACTCCCTTATTTCTAGCTGCCAGGCAAATTTCATGACAGCAGATTACCAGGAGAATAAGCATTAGGGGATTTGAAAGAGAGTAAAGAAGAGAAATGCAACAGGAAAGTATTAGAAAAATGTGTTTTCTTGTGCATCCAGAGAGCAATGTATAAGCATTAATTATCATTCGTGTTGGTCCATGGCAAGGATTGGTGGAAAAAAAAAGGCTTCTATAAAAGGAACAACAGAGCATGCATATTGCTGTCTTCTTGCAGCCTTAAAGCATAAGACTTTGTCTTGGCACAAACCTTTTAAGCCCTCATGTCCCATTTGAAAGCCACCATTTAGTTCACTAGATCTTGGCCAATTCTGACCTGTGGACAGGGCAGTGTATAAAACTACTTTTGTCGTGTACAAATAGTGTCCCTTTGCTTGCGCAGAACGACTGCTAAGGTAGGATAATATTCACCTTCTTCTGGGTAAAGCAGTCTGGTTTAGAAGAAGCTCAGAGCAAAGTTGAGCTTTCACAAGGATCTAAGGGTCTAGACCTCCCCACCCATGATCTCACCCCCTGGTAGAGCACACAGCACAATGCAGTAGCATAATTCAGTCTTGGACAAACAGAAAATTGTTTTGTTTAGTTATGGCTTGCTATAATACAATACTCTGCAATTAAGCCATTAGGAAGCATCTAATCAGGCACTTCCATCGTGGAAGGCGGGTGGTTGTGGGTGAAGGGAGATCATTTTTGGTTGCATTTGACAGGTAACAAAATGCAGCATAGAATAATTAACTAAATTTTCTTCCAAAATCTGTGCAAGGATCCTAGGGACTGAAGAAAAGTGACCTCCCAACTGATCATGAGTCATTTAGTCTGAACACAAATTTTAGAAGCCGCATCCCAATTAAGACATTACACTACATGTGTTAATTAGTCCCCTCCCCCTTTAAAATCGAGCCATAGCTCTTCTTAATTAGGACGTTAGCTGCTGTAATTTGAACTGGCCCGAGTCTGGAACGCTCCTGGAAATCACACCTGGAGGCTGAACCACGGATCATTTTAAATTGGTGTGGTTTTTACTTGGGTGATTATAAGGTCCCCAACAGGGCAATAATTAAAGAGGGTGCAGCTTCCAAATTAAAGTGTCAGGGCAGTATAAGCAGCGATGTCTTGCTTCTAAACTGTACTCCAGGGAGGCTAGAAGGATGCTGGTCCTGTGATTTTTCTCAGCAAGGGCTCTAATGGATCATGACATTTTAAGCATAAGGATAAATCAGTTTCAGCAATTGCCCCTCTGCATCCTGGGGACTGGTTGTCACAGCTCGTTGCTGGCAAATCTTGAACGTCTCATGTACAGAAGAGCAGCTGGTGAGTGCAGTTAGCGTATGGAGCAAGGAGTTAAGATATTGGTGGGATTAGAGTTTTGGATGTTGCTTTCCTGGTTCTCCTTCTCCACCCCTCCTTGAGATGAAGACAACCACCCGTTGCTGGGCAAGAGCGAAGAGCCTGGACGCCGGGGCACACGCACCCAGCCCGCAGCAGCTAACGAGTTCCACACGGCAGCTGCGCTGTTGTAATCCATGAGGTGCTTGCTCGGAGCCTGCAGGAGATGAGAAGCAGATGGGCATGGAGATAATCTGTTATCTTGCCTTTCTGGCAGGCTCAGGCTGCACGGGGAGGTGGTCCTCCAATATAAGGTGTGTGTGTGTGTGTGTGCGAAAGCACTTAGGTTCAGGGCCCAGCAGCGTCCCCTGATGTAGATAGATTTCTTCCATTTTGGCTGGGGTCCTGGTGAACGGCACACATTTGATTAGAAACATGTTTTGAAACCCAGTGATGGAAACCACAATGCTGTTGAGTGTCATCAGATCATTCCTAGGCCTTCCCTTCTCCCCAGGAGAGCTCCTCTGGTGTTATCCCATTGGAAAGGCACTAACTAGCAGGTTCCTGCCTGTGGTTGATGGCAGGACACCTCCAGGCATCAGCATCCTCTGGGCACTGTTGGTCAGGCCAAGCAGTGGAGAGAGACATGCTGGGACTAAGGCTGGAGATGGTGGCCCCCTGGATGGTCCATCTGCATTGCCAAAGTCTGCTGAATACCTGGTCAAAACCTATTGTCATTCTCAGTTCTCAGTTGTTTCAGATTGGTGAAAAAAAAAAAAAAAAAAAGTGTTCAGGGAATACCTCCCTGAACAAAACGCTCAAGGATTCCATTTTTCTCCCTAAAGCATCAGTTCACACTCATTTGCAAACTGTCTGAGGTCCTGTCTCCTGTAACATACTTAAAATACCAGCTTCTATCGGCTGAATGTTGTCCATGTCATTCAGTGTTAATTGCATCATTAGGGTCACTTAATGGGTCATTATCAGAACTTGACCTTGCAGATATCTTTAAGCGGTTGCTGTTAACACATCTTAAACTCATAAATATCCCCTGGGGACAGCTCGTGTTAAAACAGCCTTATCACCCACTCTAAAGATGTTTGATTTTTAACAAATTAAGATATTGTCAAGTTTACTGCTTTATTACACCACTAAGTCAAATGCCCTTTTCAGTATTATTCTGTTCCACAAATGACAAAGTCCTCAGAGAATTATGAAGCTTCACTTCTTTCTGTTCATTCAGCATCATCTCCAAAGCCTTAATACAGGCAACACCTGCACCCATCCACATCACCTTGTGTAGTGTTTTCTCCAGAGTGAGACTGGTTTGAAGTGGAGGAAGGGAGCGTGAAGCTGTTTTAATCTGGGAGAACTGAGCACCAAAGTTGCCCATGGCTGTGTAACGTGGTGGGGTGGAAGACCATAGTGTGTTGTACACAGGACTGCCCTGGGGCTGGATCGTGCTCTTCTATTCGTGAACTCACAGAGATGACCCTCAGAGAAAGACTCAAGGTGACACAAAAAAAGGCAGAAAAACGTGGTCCTTAATTATTCGTGATCTGTAAAATGAAGGGCTAGAGTCATAGACCAGGCCGAAGACCTGGTCTCCACACAGGTTTTAACACCAGCTGGGGTGTAGGAGGCCAGCAGGTCTGAGCAAAGGTCTGTTTGGGTGGCAGCACAGGCTAACGTGGTCTATGGAGCGGCCTAACCCAGCCTTTTCTTTGCAGAACGTCCCTCCTGAGGTCCCGTCCCCGGATGATTCTCCCGGTCCAAAGCCTTGTGTGCCTCGCTGCCTTTGGCCTGGCCCTCCCCTTGGCCATCAGCCTCTTCCCGCAGATGTCTGAGGTCAGTACACAGCCGGGCAAAAACTGGGATATCTCATCACTGCTTATCTGTGCTTGTTTTGCTTTCCAAGCAGCAGAGACCTGTTACAGTAGCTCTAAGGAGGTAAGACCATAGAAGCTCTTTGCTTTTGGACAAATCCCACTCTAAGAGTCAAGGGAAACTCATGCTGCTCCTTGTTGACTTTTCACAGGTTGTGTTGGCTTAGAAATGGGAAGGGAGAGGGCACACGGGACATATTGGGTGTTTGCATGTGAGAAATGTGCCGGCAGCAGCAATCAACCCTTCTGTTGCATGTTTCATTCCTACCAGGCTCCTTCTTTCATGGATAAAGCCCTTTGCTGTCTCATTCATTTGAATAAGTGTAGATTCACTGAGGAAAGGGTGGTTATGGTAGTCCCTCTCTTCTAATGCTTGCCAGTTTAGGATAGATTAATATCACGTGGCTTTCCCACAACTTTAGCCAGCCCTTGGGTCGTATGGGGTGATACACCCTTCTAGTAAACACGAATGAACTGAGCAGAAGCATCTTGGTTTGACCACAGACATGTTTTAAAGACACAAAGGAGGCGACCACATGATCCTTCTCCCTTCCATTGCATCCGTGTTCTCCCCCATCAGTGCTCTCTCCTGTATGGAGGGTTTTTGGGGTGTAAGATAATGTATTTACAGCACCAGCGGCAAATGTGGTGGAGCAAGAGATTTCCATAAACATATGAGGATAATGTTGTGCCTGCCTGGTCTCCAATCGGGAAAGGATTTCAGCTGGCAGTGTGGGCAGCTGCTTCCTCTTCTGGCAATGTGCAGGTCAGACGTGTTCAGATCACAAGTCAAGCAATGTTTATGTTTCTAGCCAAGGGCTCTCACTATGATAGTGAAGCCGGGCTCTTCCTGTCCTTATAATGGAGCTGCGTCTCCCAGGACATGGCTCAGCTCCTGCTCTCTGAGGACGGTGCAGTTTCCCTGGTATCATCACAGTCTGTCCATCAAGCAAACAGTGGTACCTGGGATATCCACTACAAGCTGTTCTACTTTCCAGGCGTTTCTTTGAGGGCTTTGGCCTTTCCATTTTCTAGTCTGTCTCCCCAGATATACAACCTAGAGAGCAGGGGATGTTGGGTCTCTGTTTTCTCAGCTGCATTGTTGGTGCTTCAAAATGATATTTGCTCCAAATTTGAGTGATTTCCAGGGGAAATCCCCACAATTCTGCACCTAGCAGATTCTGCATCTCATGGCCACTAAAATGAAAGCAGGAAGGCAGGGTGAGAATTGGGCAATGGAGCTGTTAAAGTGAAAGGGAACTAGCAGAATGGCTAATTAAATCATTTATACTTTAGTTAGTTGAACACATTGTTAAAGTGTAATCTTTTTTAAGTCATTAATTTCAGTCATTCAGTGTTGAGAGATTTGAGCATTGCAAATAAGGGAGGATCACTATTATGAAGTGTTAAAAACGATGTCAAACAGGGCAAAGGACTTCAATGTCATTCTTTCTGTTTGCACTAGAACAGTTGATCAGAGATTGGTATCACAGTCTTTGCTGTGTTATTCCACTGGTTAATTCTTTTTTTTTTTTTCTCCTAGCCAGGAAATCTTGTTGCACACTTGTCTGCTAGACTGAAAAAACGTGTTAAGAATTTGCTGTTGTCCTTCTAGTTGTTTACAGGCTGAGATAAAATTGTCCCTTAATCTTCTCTTTAGGAAGCTGAATATATCTCAATCTTGGAGGCTCTTGCTAAAACACATTTTCTGAAGCTTTAATGATTCACACGGCTCTTCCTTAAACTCTTCCTAATTAGTCAACATCCTTTCGGGGTCACTTACATGAGAACCAGAAGCAGTATTCCAATAGGAAGCTGTGCACAAGCACCAGTTGCAGGGGCAAAGTGATTTACCTTCTCGTCCTTGAGTTCATACATCCACGGAGCTTGTTAGTTGTTTTGGCATGAGCTCATGCCTTGGCTCATGGTCACTAATTATTTGCTGTGTCCTCAATTTCTGCTCAGAGTTTTTGGCCATGAAGAACAGGGGAGTATTTCCAAGTCCAGCATCCATTCAAGGAATATGCCCAGCATATGGCCAAAGTTCATGTTGGAAGGATATTTCATCCCCTTCACAAGGGATGCACTGCCAGAAAGTAGCCAGGGCCTTTCCCGACAGATCTCCTTTTAGAATAACCAGGATAATGGGGCTATGGGATTTACCACCAAGCTTGTTTACCTCAAAGGTTACACATTGCCACTGTTCCCCAAAAAGGGTGCCCTATGATGTGAGTATGGGCTTTGCTTCCAGAAGCAACTTTATATTTGACCATAGTGTGATGCACATTGACTTCCTTTCCACAGATCACTGTGTGAGCCACATGTCCCTGTAGCAGTGACCTGCGTTCTTAATTATTTACCACTTTCCCAAGCATTACCTCTTCTCAAATCTTTAATAGCAGTCACTGTATTTATTCTTCCTTGTCACTGGCAAAGCACATTTTATACTGTTGGCCAAACCAAACCATTCAACATAGCAGGAAATTTGCCCTACAATTCCTTTTTGAAATGATGTGGTGCATTTAGTGCATTTTAGTATATTCTGTAGGTTCACCTAGCATCACTCCACACCTGAGTCTCTGAAGTATTGCCTGATAAGGTCAGTGAGAACTAATAGTTGGAAAGCGGAATCCGAGGTGCTCTGAGCAAAAAATATCTGAGCAAAAATGTCTATTCGATGTTATAGGTTTTCTAGCTATATAATGAAATTCATGAGGCCTTTCTGCCTGTTTTGGTATAGTCTGAGCTTCATGGGTGAAAGATATGCTGTAATGTGTACTGTTTGATATTGCTGCTTGAGAAACTGTGATGATGCTAACACCTGCATGAATTCGAGCCCTCTCTGACACAAGGGAAGATTAAGGTCTATCTTCCTTCAGAGAATATTACAGGCAACAAGCAATACTGAAACAATGCAGAATCACTTGGAAATGACCTTCTAAGAGCAGATGAAATGTTATCTGCAGTGTAAACATGAATCAGCGCTGATTAGTAGATCAAACAGAATGATGTGCTCTCTGCCCACGCGTCATGTCAATGACGAGAAACCACTACAGCCGGTGCTATAGCTCATTAATTAACGGGGTCTCAGCTCTGGTCAGCTGCAGTTATCTCCACTTGCACAACTGGATCTCTTGAAACCAAGCAATTAGGTTCTCTAAAGCCCTATCCAGTCAATCTTCCAGTCATATTTGCATTCACTGTAGATGTGTGTATGTATAAAGGTGTTCAACCCATTTTGCAGGATCTCATTGAGATCTCCTCAGTGGTGGCTATTTTGGGGTCATTCAAGCAAACAGAGTAAGTGATTTATGTGAAACATGGTCTTCAGAGGCATTTCTTCACTGTCTTGGATATGAAATCTGATTTTCATTGCAAAGAGTGTCTGTCAATGATCGTGTGACTTTTTGATCATTCACCACTGATCCATGAATGTGTCAGACACCTAAGATAATAGACTTTGCCGAACATCTGGAAATAGACCCTATTCCAAGTGTTTTTTTTCTCTCTCCGTAAGTAAATATAGGCATGTATGTATGGGTGCATTTACTTTTTTCATAACTGCAGTCATTGAAGCAGCTATGAACATAACACTACTGAGACAATGCTGTTGTAATGAGCTCTACCCAGGGAGTAAATTATTAACAACAAGAATGTGATAGGCGTGTTCTGCTCCAAAAATATGATAATGGTCTGAAGAGCAACCCTTTAAGGAATTGTAAATGAGCCAAATTATGCCCTTAATCACACATTCACAGTCCTTTTTTCTTTACTCAGAGAGCAAACGCAAAAGCTGATGTGTTATTAAGCTCTGGTTTTAGCATTGGAGCTTGACTGGTCTCCTTTGATCCACTCTCCTAACAGGGGTTCTGAGCATGCTTCAAACTTGCAATTAATTTTCAGGCAGAACTAAAGCCTCATGATAGATTTAATAAAATATAAAACATCCCAGAGAATTGCAGCCACCAAATCACATGCGACCAAAATTCTCCTTCCCTGTCTTTCCAAATACCTATTTCTCACTTATCTGGGGAAAAAAAAAAAAAAAAAAAAAAAAGTGTGTTTTGACATATATCTGAAGGTTCATGGGGCATATCCCCTCTAGTACTAGTGGAAGAATGAATCAGCCTTGATGTGTCTGTGAACTTTGTGCCTAAATGCTGCCATGGCCAAAAGCCTACAAGGCACTCATCACAGCTTGGAGAGACGAGGAGAAGGAGAACCCCAGGAGTGAGTCAGAGGCAGGAATTGGCTCCCTGGGACTCCCATGTTTGGTTGTGGGTGACCTGGCAATGTGGGCACTGGCAGCCCCTCTTGGCTCGCTGCTTCTCACAGTTGGGGAGCCGCCTCAGACCAACATGGTCCTGTTATCGCTTATGTGATATCCTGGCATGGAAGCCCCATTTGAACTGCTGGTGGGCTGATGCAACTCAAGAGCCATGGTTTCACCACTCTCTTTACTGTCTTTGCTTCTGCTTATACATCACTAACTATACATCAATATACATCAGGCATAGCTGCTTCATAGTGAGTGGAATTATAGGTGTTTTAAGGCAGCATAAGAGAAGTTATAACCCAGCTCTGACTGTGTGCAGAAACATCGCTAATAGACTAAATGAAAATTGTGGAGCTGAACTTTCCCATGCTGGGAAACATAATGCATCTAGACCTTCTCTTGGTTTGGTAGTCAGTCAAACTAAGACCTCATATTTTTCTTGATTTGGCACAGATGGAATCCACTTTACTGTCTACAAGTGTTATTCAAAATTACAGCTTGTTTCTAGGTGTTATGTTTTAGAAGAAGATAGCCTTAAAAAATGAAAACCTAGTGTCAGTCATAAAGACATGGGTTCCTGACTCTGAGCAGACTTCGTATACTGAGAAATATTCTTTTCATCCCAATAGAGCGTTAACTCTAATACCTAAATACATAAATACACATCAAATAATTCACTACTGTTAAGTTAATGCATCTAGTTAATGCATTTAGCCCACAACCTAAAACTGCCTCCCAAGCCCCCCAGGGAATCTCTTTTCTAGCCGCCTATCCTACAGCATCCCCACTGACAACTCCTACTCAGTTATGCACTGCCAATAGAAACAGCTGTGACAGTTCCAAACTGAAAATGGGACTTGTGTAAATTAAATTCAGTGTAGCAGCAAAAGAAATAACCATGGGGTTGCTCCACTGATTTTCCACTCTTTGGTCCCTGCTCCTCCAGCGCCTTCATTTTGCAGCATCAAAGAGGATGCATGCTGCAAACCCCCAGAAATGTGCTCATCCCACACCTTGTGTGATGAATGGGGCTGATAAAGAAGGATAAACCCAGGTGAGAAATGGAGCTGAAGCATCTGTGGCAGGATCTGATGGCAGAGAAACCGTTGCACCAGCTCTGTTAATACAAGTGCCCTCATCCCAGGTTAAGTTTAAAGAGCTTTCGTATCTGGTTAGGGCAAAACAAGCCATCTTCTGGAACTAGGCTGATTTCAGCTGAAAGCCTTTTCTTAAAAATAATCTTCCTTTTGGATCTCCAGGACAAGGGGAATAAACAGCCTAAAATCCAAGGCTGAGCTATTGTTTTCCAATCTGTTTTAGCCTTCATCTTGTTGGCAGGCTGCTTTAGAAAAGCAAAAGGTTAATGAGCCAATGTGCAGTGGGATTATTGCAGTAAAGATGACAGTGAACCAGTAATTACTAATTAGATGCAGTTTAACAGGAGGAACAAGTGAAATCTCCTCTTCACCAACTGTCAATAATTAGCAGATTTGGTGAGGTTGAAATGTGTCCACAGTTAAAAGGCTGATTTTTTAATGAAATGGCACTTGACAAAAGAGCTGTATGGAGGTCACAGCCATAGCCCTCGAGACGCTTCCCTATACCATACTTAGGAGGGAAATCAGATGCAAGACAGCAGGGGGTCCCCATGAAACCATTTCTCCCTTGGGATTGCATTGCACTGGGGGAGGGGAGCCGGAGGGATTCTCTGCAGTAATTTTGTCCAACTTGGATGAGAAGCAAAGGAAAGGATTTGCCAGCTGCCACAGGGAAAAATGTTTGAGAAGTGAGAAGTTCTGTGGTATTTCTTTGCTTCTGTGTCTGAAGAATGGTTTCCTGAGAATCTGGTGACCTAAGTGTGCTGCCCAAAGTCTACCCCTGGCGATGGAGATTGATCCTCAAAGGAACTACTCTTAAGAAAGAAGGGCCACAAGGTCCTTAAGGACTTGTAAGAGGCTGGATCTCAGTTGTATGTGTCTCCAAAAGATTGAAGAAGATTGTCACTACAGCCGTGCTCCAAGGGTTTGGTTCCCTACTGACACATAGACTGGACACTTTGTCATTGACTTCTGAGGCACCAAGAAGTTCCCCTGAGATTTCTCTCCTAGAATTTCTCCTAGAATTTCCTAGAATCTCCTAGAATTTCCTAGAGACTCAAAAGAGTTTTTCCTTTGGATGTCAGCAGGAGCTGGACATAGACAAAACTATTTTCAATGTGAGCTTAAAATATGTAGTTGACCTGTGTGAGCCAACTTAAGTTGCATGTAGCTCTTTTTACTTAAGTAGAAGCCCATCAAGATTTATATGATACTGAGTGATTGAACGCTGGTGTGGTTCACGTTGGACTAGAGAGAACTGGGGTATTTGGAAGTGTGTTGAGCTCTGATCTGCATTTCAGAAGAAGGTGGTGCAAAACAAGGTTTGTGCCTGGCATTTTTGTTAAGCATAGGTCATTTCTATAAGAGGTTGCAGGGCAAATATTTGTGAATATTTGGAGGGCAAATTATTGTGAAGGGCAGCACGAAGTCCTGCATTTGGAAGGAGAAAGCAGTGGGTGAGGAGGTGATTTTTAGGGAGTAGCAGGATGATATTAGACACACAGGTTTGAAAAAGTTGCACCAAATTCAAATGTAAGTTGCTAGCTCATCCTTAATAAGAAATAATAGCCCATGGAGATCATAGTCTAGGTCTGGAGACCATAGTCATGTTTGCATCCTCTCAGGTCAGTTTTGGTTTCTGCCAGCCACCACTTCCCAGCTAATTCCTGTATGGCTGCGAGTGGCACTTCCAGGGACTGCTCCTGTGAGCAGCATGCATAAAGCCACCCTCTTCACTGGGAGAAGGGAGTTTAGCCACATGGATGCAAGATGGTTTATGCCAGTTGTCCACAGGGGCTGAGAACAGATTGGGGTTCGTATTATTTAATACAGAGTCAGTCTTATGCACCCCATGGCAATGGAGTATTGGCAAGTGTTCAAGAAGTTTTGACACACTAATTGTGATCTGGGATTTCTCTGGTTTAATTGATTCATGACCCATAGGGATTATCTGAGCTGATTTTTGACATCAAAGGACCTTAGTCTTAGTTTTGTATTACAGAAGAGCCATGTCATCCTGCCTGGGCCTTCTCTGAGCAGTGGAAAGCAAGGATCTCTACAGCCTTTGTGTTTGATGTCTCCACTAAGTCGTGGTGGCTCCAGGCTGAACAGGCAGTTTGTGAGAAAGGTTGTAGTCCCTGTTGACCTGAAACACAAGGGGGTTTTACTGTTTGTTTCTCTGCTGCCTCCCACCCATTCCTGTTCCCACCAGCCTTCTCTGATGGAGACATCACTTGTTTCCAGTGCTGTTGATCCCCCTAACATGCCTAACTTCTAGTTCCTTCCAGCTGTGTTGCTCAGGAAGGCTGCTGCCCAGGAGCCTGCCAGCACAAAGTATTTTTGTTGCATTGGAAAACCAAAGCATTTCCCATGTCAACTCAGTCCTGAACAGGCTGTGCTTGGAATATCTCATGCACTCAAGATTTCTGGGGAGCAAATGTCTCCTTTTCCAAGGAAAGTGAGAAGTTAGATCCTGTCCAGGATGATTGGAGGAGGAGATATTTTCCAAAGACAACTTGGCAAGGGTTGTAAAATGAGTTAGCACTTCTTCAGAGACCATGAGTAAATATTTGTGTTGCGGGACTTGTCCACACCTGCGTCATTGGTTTAGCAGGACGGGCAAGGTTTGGGTTGAATTGAGCAGGGATGTTCTGCACCTTGGGGAGAGCATGGCCATGCTCTGTGCCCAGCGCAGGGGAAGGACCACATCTTCAGGGGCATCAGCTCCACCGCTGGCCTTTGCAGGCCCGTAGGAAGCGTCGTGGTGTGTAAGATTTACAACCTCCTCGCCTGTTTGCACCTCGCAGGGTAATTATGAGGCTCGGTGACATCCCGCGCCTGGGAAGGTCACGAGCGAGCAGTGCTGTGATTGATTTGGAGCCGGCGTCTTTGTTCTCACCTTGCCTGTCCGCGAAGCTTTGATTTGCATCGTGGCTGCGTTTTGAAGTCTGTCCCTGAGAGCAGCCCTTTGTTTCAGCAGCAAAGGTGAAGTCCGTGGGAGTTAAAGGTGCTGCAGATTTCACAGGACCTGACCCTAAAGTTGTAACCTGGGCCAGCCGAGCTTATTCTGAGTGCGAAGCAATGGCTTGAAGCGAGCGCTTCTTTGTGGTCATTCAACGTGGGTGTGGGAGAAAGGACCCTCTTGTAGTGCCCAGGGGCTTCGGCAGCAGTGTCAGACGGGGATCTGGTTTCATGTTTATATCTCTGTCCCTGGGATACAGGTTCAAGTATGTAAACTATCTCTCCTGCAAGCACAGGCTCCTGCAGGTGTGTGGGTGCTAGTGGGCATAAAAAAACATTCCTGACACCATCTCTTTTGAGGAGTCTTCACCTCCTGATGGCTATAAGCCATTAAGAGTCAAAAGAAAGAGCTGACATCCGACAACTCCGGATAAACAGCTAAACATTAACCCTTAAAGGGGCTCAAAAAACATACTTAAAAGGCACTTTGTGGAAAGAAGCCATTTTTTTTCTTTTGCAGGCCTGCTAATTGCTGTCTTTCTTCGGGACACCTTTCAGCAGCACCTACTATAAACAGAGCGGCTCCTCCCGAAGCACTTCCCCCAGGGATGCCAACCCTCCGTCCATCCAGGGGATTTCAGTCTTGTCTCCTTGGCCCTGTTCAGTCCATGGAGCCTCCTGCGGCTTTTCAGTTTCACTCCCTTCTTCTTGGCCTGAAAGCTGAGACCTTTCCTTGCTGTCTGCCAGCCCACCCCGTGTTCCCCTTTCTGATCTTGGGGCAGCCTTTCTGTTGGGTGCAGCTGGGCCCTTCTCCAGCTCTTCCCTAGCTGTTGCCTGGCTCTCTTGCCATACAGAGCAAGTCCTTTGGTAAAATTGCCTCCTCTTCTTGTGTAAATCCTTCTCTGCTTCCTCAGAGATGCTTGGTTTGGCTCATCTGAAGCCACTGTTCCTCCAAGTACTCCAACTGAGACATTGCGGATATGAACAAAGCAAGAAGGCCTGTTGTCCAGACTCGCCTGCTCTAATTATACTTGGTTATTGTAGAAAATACCTTATTAACCATGTTTTCCCAGCGAAAGTATTTATAATTCTCTCTAATTGCTTCTTAAATCATTTAGATCTTGCAGCTGGTTTATGATGAGACTGTTGGCCCTTCAAGACAAGGGAATGGGAAAAAGACTTGGGATCCTGAGGAAATTGCTTAGCTTTGTTGAAGCAACCAAAACATTCCTAAATTCCTGTAATATCCACCACACTGTTCCTGCCTCATAACTAGAGTATTGCAAGGTTTGGTATTTCTACCAAACAGCAACACATTCTCTCTTTCTCTTGAAAGATTCATATTAAAGTGGACCTAATTGATCATTTTCATCAAAAGGAAAGTTTGCCTACATCAAAATTGTGGTGACACAATTCCCCTTTCCATCTCCAGAAGAGACTTTTTGCATTTCTTGAAAACCCTGCTCCTTCATTTACCTGTAGAGAAGATTTTTATCACACTGCTTTAGGTTTGTCTAGCAAACAAATGGTCTTTCCATGCCATTTTTATGTCCCAGAAATCCTTATGGCACAGACTTGCACAGGCCAACACTGCAGGACAGTCCCCTCTGGGGCTCAGCGGGATTGTCCACAACAACTTAGGACAGGAAGAGAAGATCATGTTGCGGTGAGTTAAAGGCCTCTTGTACTCTGATCCTGATCTGTTTTTGGCAGGATGAAGCCATTTGGATTGATGAGGGAATGTCTTCCAGTCACTTTCCTGTATGACAAAAGTTAGAGATTTTCATTTCACATAGAGCTCAGCACTCCTGAGATCAGGCCCTTCTTTTGCAGTTCCTAAACATAGGTCAAGTTGCCTCCTTCAGCTGTCAATATTTGAAAGCGGAGGATTGTGTTTCTTCCAAAGAGAGAAGACAACTCTGTTTGCTGATACCTTATGTTCCAGACAGAAACAAGGGAGTTGCAGAGCTCCTGAACTCTCCAAATTGGAGGGTTTCTCCAGATGATATTTTAGGTGGCCTGATGACTTTTCCATCCATCAGTTGGCTTGAATATCTTCCAACTAAGTCTACAACGTGACTTCTTCATGATGCAGTGGAAGAAGCCTCCTTTTGTCCTGAATGCCCTGCATGATTTCAGGAGAATGACCTCTCATGAAGAAGGGTTTTTCACCCTCATCACTGGGTGACTTGAGATGAGAGCACCGTAGCAGCCTGAGGGATGCGCACCATTCAGGACCTGGATGGGAGCAGAAGTTCATTTAGTTTACCTCTTGAGCACTTGCCTTCTACACAAGAGCAGAACTCCTCCAGAGTTGGAGAGTTTAGGAGCTCTATTGCTAGAAAGAACTGGAAGTGTCACTTTTTTCCTTCAGGATAAGAAACTGGAAGACTCTTTTCACCTTGCTTTTTAAAAAATCAGGATTTCGTGGTTCACATCTTTTTCAGTGCTTGGGATTTCTGTTGCTGTGGACATCACTCTTGCTTCACAAAAGATTCACAAAGCACTAGTTTGCAAGGCCTGGGAGATGTTTTTTTCTAGGGGAATAATCTTGCCATGCACTGAGAAATCTGGAGGGCTTGAGAACGTCCTGCTTCCTGGTGAGAGGCTCTCGGAGTGGT
Source organism: Tinamus guttatus (assembly GCF_059628265.1). NCBI lineage: Eukaryota > Metazoa > Chordata > Aves > Tinamiformes > Tinamidae > Tinamus > Tinamus guttatus. Next base: position 4,978,094 of record NW_028288752.1, read on the forward strand.
TTGATCCATGTGCTCCCTGGGCTCAGCTCGTCTGGGCACAGTTTTCCTTCATCCAGAGGTGGGAAATTAAAGCCCATGGATTATTGAGAAGCTGCTACAGGGTAGGGAAGGGACATAGGGGACCGAGCACAGGAGTGAAACGTGTCTGTGAGCTGCTGTGTTCCCAGGACAGGCAGGGACATGTCGAACAGCTGAAGCTTCCTCGCAGCCTTAGGTGCCTGCGGTCATGGGTTATCTTCCCACCTCCTGGGGGCTGGCGTTGTTCTCATCCATCATTTCTGTGGCACCGGAAACAAACGTACTCCCCACCATGCACGTGAATGGGCAATACCCCAAAATGCTGTGTTTTCCACTCATTTTCCTCGTGATGAAAACATTTTCTTGCTGTAGTAGCAGCGCCTAATATTTTTCTTTGCAGGAGCTGTGACGCACTAGTCTGTGACTCCGTGTATAGGCAGCTGTGTTCTCACCAAGCTGGGGAGCAGCAGTTAAAACCTGCCGCCTTGATGAGCTGCTGTCCCGTGCTGACCCCATCAATCCTGCAGCCTCCCTGTCCTGCTGCGGGGCAAAGACCCCAGCTGTGGTTGAGGTGAGGGCAGATGCACCTCGAGCCTTGCAGCTGCACCAGAGGCTGCACCTCATTTGAGAAGAGCCTCCGTTTTCTGCTCTGCCCCTCAGACAGATGGAGGGGGATGCTGGTGGTCAACACACCCCTAGCAGGAACCAGGCACAAAAAAAAAAAAAATCACCCTTCTTAAATGGATAACCCTCAAGAGCTAGGATGGCCAAATATTTCAGTTATCCTCCTGGTGCTAATTTGTATTTTCTCAAGGAGGGGAGAGAAAATGAAGATGAAATTAATTTCAAGGGATAGTACTTTTTAATGCCGGTTCCAGGGATGCCCAACCAGAGGTTTGACAACAACCTCCATAAATGCACCCAAATCAGCTGGGAAGAAGCTGCTCAGAAGCAGTCGGTGGCATGGCTGGAGCAGGGGCTGCAGCACCTCTATCTATCTGCCCCATTTCCTGGGCAGGTTTTGAAGCCTGCTCTGGACGTTGCCTCTTCCAAGGACGCTTAGGAGACCTTGTGCTAGCCGGTTTCAAGTGACCCAGGTCCTATGGGGAGGCAACACGTTTCTATCTCGTGCTTTGGTGTCGGCCGGGCTTAGTGACTGCAGAGAAGGGACAGACCCCGGCAGAGAGCTCTGAATGCAGAGCCAGTCGTGTGTGTGAAACCCGCCACCGAGTTACTCTGTTGCAGGGATTTAAGACACGTTACCCACCTGCTAGACACATCTCACTAGCTCCAGATTTGCAGTCAAGCCATAGACTTGGATTGTTTCATGGCTCCTTGCTCTCCGTGTGTGCTGAATTACATGTGAATCCCCTCCTGTGGCAGTAAAAGGGTGGTATAAATCAAGTGCAGCCCTGAACGTCTTGTCTCCTTGCTCATCCCTATCTGCTACTGGCTGCGTTTCACTCCAAAACACGTGCGGAAGAGGGAGGCTTCAGCTGGCAGGCGCAGACCCGAGTGCAGCTGCCCTCCCAGAGCGATGCATCCCAAGATTAATCGCATTTATGGTCTTCATCAGGCTTTGAGCGCTGGGGTGAGGCTGTGCCGTGACTTTCTTCCTAGCAGTAAGTCCGTGCCAGGTTCTCCACGTCTTGCATAGGATGCTCCAGAGCACCGGCTCGCTGCCCAACGTGCTGCATCCGCCTGCATGGGCTAAGGAAGGACATCTGGGATTTGCCTGCTGCCATCCCGACCAGGGAGCGTTGCAGACGCTGAGGGAATGTCAGTTCCCTGCTTAAAATTCCTTAAGGTGTCAGACAAAAGGCAAGGATCAAAGTGGAGGCAGCAGGGAACAGGCGTCCGAACCCTCAGCAGGGGAAGCAGTTACTGCTGAAATGCCGGAGCCTCCTGCAGGTGCCTGTGCCACCGGCTTTGATCCCGGCGTTCCGGAGCGGCCAGCGGCATCGCCGGCCACGCTTCTATTTGGGATGCAAAGGGCATCATCAAGACCGGGAGAGCCCAGGTGCCATGGAATGCCACCAGCTGAGGAGCATCATGCTCCAAGCCTCTTGCTGTGGCCAGACCCACTGCAGGATTTTCCCAGATTTCAGTTAATGTAAATATATATTTAATATTTTAGCCAACATCCAGGAGTTGAATAACCCACTCGCATGCATTTGGGGAAAACATTTAGGTTTGCTGACTCAGCAGGATGGTTTTACTCCGTGATCAGGCCGTTGCAAGGGGCAGTTTAAAAGACTCAGGGAAAACAAACAAGCACGACGGGGAGGAAGCGTTGCAGGCTCCAGTTCCACTTCTCTTGTTAATTTGAAAGAAAGCCAAGCAAAATTCAGGTTTAGCTCAAAATACTTTCCCCCCAGCTCTGTCATTTGGCCAGCAAGCCGTGTAGCGGGCCCTGACACGGTTATTTATCACAGTGAACATTAGTCGCGAGACCGGCTCGCAACCAGTGTGTCCACTTGCCGGGCGCATAGTTTCTGAAGTATGTCGGAAAACTGGAAAGAGGTCAGGAAAGAGCTGTAACACCAACTTTTTAAACGACAACCTCACAGGGGAGAAGGCAGAGGAGTTTTTCGCTCTGAACATTAGCAGAGAGGTGGTTTGATCCTCTTTGAATGCCTTTCACAGAAAGACGATGCGATTGCAGAGAGCTCCTTGGTCTGAGCTGTTTTTACCGCGGCCCCGACCTGCTTTTTACCTGCTGGTCTCCCGTCACTGTCGCCTTTCCAAGCAGTGATCTTTAGGAAATCCCAATTTCCTGATCTTGAGGCTTAGCAAGTGGATTTGTAATTCTTGAGTGTGCAGGAAAAGTTTGGAAGAAGTTTATCAGAGCAGAGGAGAGGAAAATCTTGGTGTCTTTAAATCATTCATTTTCATTTTTCTGTTTTTGGAAAGCCTTACAAAAATAAGTGCAGGTTCTGGGACAGATTTGCAGTTTGGGTCCTATTAGTGTTCTTTCAGCTACTGTCAATTAAGAGAAGATCTGAGAGACCAGAAAGCAACAATGTTTAGGCACTTCTACTGCAGGAACAAGAATGAACATTACAAAAACACATTTTTTTCTGGTTTCTGGGTTTTTCTGCCCCAAGTAATCATGTCACACCTGGCCTCCGAGGTCCTTCTGCACAGAGGAGCCCCAGTTGGCCGCACTCTGAGCCCCGGGCAGAGCAGGTTGACATGAACCATCACAACGGAGCTGCCGGAGCCCAAGGTGGCTTTGTGCCGCGGTGGCATCACGCTGCAAGGAGACCCCTCTGGTCCCAAAGCTTGGATGAGGAGCGGTAGCTTGGGGGAAAACTGGATCATACTGGTAATGGCCTCTGCTGAGCCGCTTTGAGCGGCGCTGGGGCCCAGCCAGCCTGGCCATTTCGGAGGGACACGCAGCCGGGCAGCGCAGCAGGGCCACCTTCCCAGCGTCCTTCCCAAGGGACACGCAGGGGAGGAGGTGAGCAGCCAGACGATGCCTTCCCCCTCCTCCTGCCGCAGCACCCGGCAGTCCACGGGACCCCCCCACCAAAATTGGCTGCTTTCTGCTTCCTTCCCCCCCTCCTTTTTTTTTTGGCTGAGCGAGGAGCTGTATGCCAAATCCATCTGCTCCTGTCTCCCCTAGCTGCCTCCCATATCATTACCGGCTCGCTGGCAGCGCGCCTAGACCTATCTCTCTCCGTGCGCTCTCCGGAGCACATTCCTTTCTACACCTTTCCCCGAGCTGGGATAGAAATGAGTATCAACCCCAAACAAAAAGCATCTGCTTGCTGCCTGCTGCTGCTGCTGCGCCGGACGCGCCGCGCGCGGTGCCCGCGCGCAAGGGACGCGGGGACGCGCGGGGCGCCCGGCTCCGCGGCGCCAGCTGTGCCCGCCGCGCCATTTGTTCGGGCAGCCCACGCCAGCGCGCGGAGCCAGCTCTTCATCACCCCAATTAGCCCTGTCGGTGCTGACGAGAGGCGCGCGGCTCCCGCGGCGAGGCGGAGATGGGGAGGGCTCCTCGCCGGGCCCCGCGCGCCGCGTTGTCCCCCGACGGGGATGGGTATCAACAAGGTGGAACCCCCAGTGAGGTTGGACTGGGTGATCTCTAGAGATCCCTTCCAACCTCAGCCGTTCTGGGATCGTGTGATCCCGGTGCTGCTGGCTCCAAACACACCTGGACAAGGCCGGCGGTTGCAGGTCTTGCTTTTTCCTTCCTAACGCCCTTGGGGATGTGCTGGAAGGGGAAGGGTCCTCCGGGTGAGTGCTGGGAGCGTCTAAGCAGTTCCGGCCACCTCTGCTCATGTGCTCGGAGAGACGCTCCTAGGGGAAGAGCAGCCTTTCCCCTTCTCCTGCTGCCTTGCTCCGGCGGCTCCCATCCTGGCACGGCTTTCCCCCATCATCACTTGATGGCTTTTTGTGTCAGGCACCTCAGCATGGTCACCCTTGGCACAGGAAGGGGACCCATCCTTTGCCCCAGCAGGACAAGCAGGTCTTCCTCTTCAGGAGGAAGAGGATGGGCACCACTCAGGGCCAGGCCCATGGTAGCCCTCACTTTGGAAGGACAAGGAGCAGCATCCTTGGGGGCAGCCCCTGTGAAGCTTTCCTTGTGCCCTCCATGGCTGACGTTTCCTTCCGGAGGGCTTCTGCTTGCCCTGACCAAGACGGACCCCTGTGGGTCTTGAGGCTGGGACACAGGAACGTGAGTCAAGCCCAACCTCCAGAGACCCTCAGCGCTTTGGGAGCCGCTACCAAACCCCGCTGTGGAGGACGCTGTCCTTGTCTCAGCGGTGCAGGAGTAGGAGCAGCTCCATGAGACCAGCCCTGAGACGGCCCTTCCTGGAGGCGCTTTGCTTAGGAGAAAGGAAGGCCTGGAGCAGAGCTGTGTTGCGGACAAGGCAGCGAGCGGAGCGTCGCGCAGAGGTGCCCAGGGGAGGCCAGAGCCGATGGCGTGAGGGGAGACGATGGCTCAGGGTGCCGGGTGCGGAGCGGCGACAGCACCAAGCTCAGCGAGAGCTGGTTCAGCTGCTCCTGAGGGGGCTTCTGCCACCAGGCCTCAACCCAGGAGGTCCCCGGCCCTGCTGGGAGTCCCGAGCTGCCCGTGGACAGCACGTCCTTCGGGGGTGCCATGGTCCAGGGAGGAGGATGCAGGCAGGATCCTTGGCCAAGAATCCAACAACTGGAAGAGCCCCCAACCCAACAGGGCTGAAATTCCCCTTCCGACCCGACCCCGGCCCCGCCGGACCGCAGGAAGGGGCCGGCAGCAGGCGGCCGCTTTCCCGGGCTCCCGCGGGGGATTTTTCCGGGCTGTCCGTGGCTCCCTGCGGGAGGCGGGAGGGAGGCCGGGAGGCGAGCGGGAGCGCGAGGAGAGCCCTGCGTTCCCGGCGCCGGCCACGCGCCCCCCTCGCGCGGCGCCGCTGGGGGCTGCGGCACCGGCAGCACCGGCGAAGTTGCTAATAATGGCACGAAAAGAAAATATGCTACATCTGTTATGGATAGCAGTACAAAATTAGCTGATCACACCTCTGACACCCAAGATGTCTTCACTTAAAATACTCGCTGGCTTACTTTACATAATTTGCTGATTATATTTCGGAGAAATACACTTTTGCAATTACTGTTCTTTCTGGTGCGCTATCTCCGCATCATTTTCTTTTTATGTTTATATATTTCTCCTTCATTAGTGCAGTCTGAAGGGTGATTAGATCCCTTCAAACATTTTACAGAGGTTAAACGTTGATTAAGATTTAATTATTACTGTAAATAGCTTGGAATGACATATGGTGCAAAAACCTGACATATGTGCATTTGAATAAATGAAGTGCTATTTCCCGTGATGCCTCAGTAGCTGTTTAACAGCTTTGCTGAAGGGTTATGTTGCACCTCATGTTAAGATTGCTTTGATGTTATATTTTGTTGGGTTTTTGCAGCTGAAAGCTAAGAACAGTTTTTCCAGTTTTTAAAAACATTGAATATTTTAAATACCTAAATTGTTTTGCACAAATTTTTGCTAATTTGTCTAACTAGGTTAAACATTTTTCCAAAGCGCTCCCGTTCCGAACGTGGGCTCCGCGCGGCGCCGCTGAGGAGCCGGGAGCGCCGGGACGCGCCGGCCCTGCGGGACGGGGACGGCGCCGGAGCGGGATGTTCCCCCGGCTCCGCTCGCGCCGCTGGTTCGATGCGCCGGGCGCTGGCGCGAGGGACCGCGCGCAGGTGACGCTGATGCCACCTCCTCTCTCCTTGCGCAGATCGAGACGGCCCGTCTGGAGCCCGAGATCGCCACGGCCACCAGCAGCAAGACGGTCGTCTACAACAAGGGCTTGTGAGCGGCCACCTCGTCGCACGCGGCGCGGGGACGCTTTAGAGCAAGGAGCAAACCCCTAGCGAGGTACCAGCAGCCCGAGCGCGGGCCGTGCCGCCGCCGCCGGCGCTCCGGGCGGGATCTAACGCTTGCCGAGAACTGACACCGCCGCCCCGGCGGGAGGATTAACACTACCAGTAAGTTTTAAGTTAGCGATCTGCATCCACACGCCGTAGCTGAGGAACGCGCCGGCCGGCCCGCGGGGCCGGCTCCCGGCGGCCGCCCGAGGGGTCTCGCGGGGAGGCCGTCCTGGTGATCCCGCAGGAAAGGCGCCCGTCTCCGCTCTGACGTCCACGTCTCAGCCCACCTCGCAGAGACCCTCAGAAAAATCAGGTAGAGAATTGAAGCCATCGGGGAGGCCACGTCACACTCCGCGCGTCCTCGCAGCCCTGCGGCCGCCCGTGCTTCGCGCCCGTGTCCCCAAGGAAGCCGGAGCATCCCGCATGGAGGAGGCCTTGGTGTCGGAGCATCTACCATGCACCGGTCCTGAACCGCCCCCACCGAGTCCTGGCCCAGGGGAAAAACCTATTCCTGAAGGATTTTGTGGCATTTTGAGGCCCCGGTGACTTCCCGAGGGGCCGGGAGCGCAGCCCGGCTGTTCCATAGGGCAACAAATCGCACCATCAAAAAAAAAAAAAAAAAAAAAAAAAGCTTGCACACACAGCAGCTAACCATGCTAACATTACGCGCCTTCACTTAAGAGCTAATTAATCGCTTCGCCTTTCCTAATGCACAAGCGGAGCCGCCGGGACTGCTCGCGTGTGGCCGGACGGTCCCTGCGGCGCCGGGAGCCAGGAGCCGTCGTCGGCAGCGTCTCCGCAGCCTTCCTGGATGTTGGGATGTGCTGGGAAGCAGCCACGAGGTCCCGGCATCGCCCGCCACGTCTTCCAGCGGCTCCCAAGGGCACCCGGTGCCTTCCAACGCCCGGGGTCACTCCTGGCTTCCCCCCTTGTGTAACACTTGTAACCGTCGGGAATAAAAAGCGGATGCGTTTAAAGGCTGCCTGATTATTGGGGTGACCCGGGCAGGTTGGCGCCTCGACATCAGGAATGTCCATGTCCCTCCGCTCGGAGCTCAGCGTGGCCCCGGCTGCGGGCTGCTCCGCAAGGGCTGGAGCCAGGTGGCCCCACGGATGTCCGTCCCCCGACCCCCTGATGGACATCCGTCCTCCCCAGCCCCGCGGATGTCTGTCTGTGCCAGCCCCGTGGACACCCATCCGTGCGGATGTCCATCTCCATGGATGTCCTTCCTCACAGGCATCTATTCCCACCAGCCTAAGGACATCCATCCCCCCAGATGTCCTTCCCTGTCGGCACCATCCCCCTCCAGCCCTGTGGACACCCATCCCCAGGACCGTCCATCCCCTCCAGCCTTGCGGACGTCCGTCCCTATGGATATCCTTCCATGCAGATGTCCATCCCCAGATCATCCCTCCCCGCTATCCCTGCAGATGTCCATTCCCAAGGATGTCCATCCCCTGGACACCCTTCCCCTCCAGCCCCGCAGACGCTGTCCTTGCCATCCCAGAGGATGCTTTGGCACCACCAGGAGCACTTTGGTGGCCAAACATCCCTTTCCATGGGTGGTTTGAGATCATCCTGTTGGGATGAAACCCAAGGTGCTGCATCCCGCTGCCGCAGGGGCACCACGGGGGGCTCGATGGCTCTCGGGGATGGGTTGGACATTTTGCTCCAAACCGCCCCAAATCTGCTCCTCCAGGAGGTTTTCCCCATCATCGGTTCATCTCGTTGCTGCTCCACTTCCTCCCAGGCCTAAAGGCTCCTCTGAAGCCGCAGGTCCATGGTGCTTCCCAGGGATGCCGACAGCATCCCCGCTTCCAGCAGTGACATCGGGGACACTCAGAGCCCCTCCAGCCCCTGCCTCCGTGCTCCACCCACCAAAACCCCCCGTTTTCCCCCAAATATCGTCCGTCCGCCCCCCGTGCTGGGCACAGAGAGGCATCGAGCCCGTTTCGCTTTTTATTTCCACGCAGTAACACACACTACAGCTGCCGGCTACCTACGGCGGGGAGCGCACGCACACAGCCACGGGGAGAATAAATTAAATCCGGAACCGCGGGGTCGGCTTTTGTAAAAAAAAAAAAAAAAAAAAAAGAAGAAGAAAAAGAAAAAAGAAAAGGAGAGGAAAAAAGAAAAAAAAAAAGGAGAGGAAAAAAGAAAAAGTGGAAAAAAGAAAAAGTGGGAAACGGAAAAAATAGAGAGGGAGAATAAAAAAACAGTAAAGAAAAAAGAACAGGAAAAAAAAGGGGGGCTTAGGTACATGGAGCGTCTAGGTAGGACGTTTTCATTGGAGCTCGCGGCCGCCGGCCGGCGTCCAGCTCGGAGGCGGGCGTCGTGCCGGGGCGCCCTTCGGCCTCCTCCTCCTCCTCTTGCTGCTGCCGGCCGCGCGTCCCGGGACGGGGCGCCGGGAGCTGCCGGAGCGGCCGGAGCGGCGCGCGGCGGCCGGGCGGGCGGCCTAGGGTCCGTGTGGCGCGCTGGGCATGGCGGGAGCCGCGGGGCCCCGCGCCCGCCCTAGTCGTTGGAGGTGACGTCGATGTCCTCGCCGGGCGCCTGCTTGGTGGCCAGGCGCCATCGGTTTGATGTGGTGCGAGCCCTTCTTCTTCTGGTCCGCCTCGGGCCCTTCCTCCTCCAGCTTCTGCCGCTTGTACTTCGTCGCCTGTTCTGGAACCAGACCTTCACCTGCAACGAGGGGACACAGGCGGTGGGCGAGGGTGACGACAACTCCAACATCCTCCCCCCTGAAAAAATAACCCTGCCACAACCACCCCAAATCCTGGCCAGAGAGGTGAGAGGGAGACCAGCGACGCCGCCAAGTGCAGGAGACCAGCCTCGTGCCCCTCACCCTGGTGTCTGGGCACAGTCCCTGTAGTCAGCGTGTTTAGCTGCAGGAACTGCATTTTTTTTCCCAGGTTGGTGCTTGGACATCCCAGGGAGGTGACAGGTCTCCAGGCTCAGAGGCGCTCGCTCCTCGCCTGGGGAGGTCCCTCAGCTCCAACCCTTGGTGCTTTGGATGGGAAGCCCATGCTGGGAGCACGGCTGGGACACAGCAGACGCAGCATCCTGGATTCAGGATGCTGAGGACACTCATGCAGCCAGCACCATGGGATGCAGCTGATGCCCAGGGATGCCGCAGGCTCCATGCAGCTGGTACCCGGGATGCAGCAGGTGCCCAGGATGCCGCAGGGTCCATGCAGCTGGTTCCTGGGATGCAGCCGGTGCCCGGGATGCAGCCGGTGCCCGGGATGCTGCAGGCGGCCGGCACCGCGGGATGCTCCTGTCCCTGGGCCCCTGCAGGACACCGGGTGCCGCTGCTCGGCTGCTTCCACCAGCCCCGAGGTGGCACCTGCCCGCAGGTCACACGGACCCCGGAGCAGCCCTGCATTCCAGGGCAGGTTTCCACCCTTCCAATAGCTACTTTTTGGCAGCAATATTTATTAACGCCCTCCCGGGATGCACTCAGAGCACTCGCCTTCCTTCTGCTGGGGCCGTCTCCCAAACAACACCGAGCACTTTGCAAAGTTTAATTAAACCCCCAGCCCGCGGGGAGATGCCTTAGCCCTAAATCACAGCAGGGAAACCGAGGCCCTAAGCGCCTGAGCAATCGGACGGTCCGCGACGCGGCTCCGGCCAGCAGCGCTGAAAGCTCCAGAGCGGCTGCTCCAAGGTCTATCCCGATGTTTTTTTTCCCCTTGGCATCATTGAAACAGGGCCCCGAGAAGCAATGAAAAGTGGTCGCTCAGTCTGGGCCGGGAGCATCCAGAAATTAAATGGATTCGGGAAAGAGGCCAAAAATCTCCCAGCCCAAACTGAGGGAACTTTCTCCGTTGGCAGCCGACTGCAACGCTGAATATTAACGGCAATGCAGCATCTTCCTGCTGGGATTGTGACCTCCAGTGCCCACTTTGGTGCTCTCCGTCTTGCCTCCATTTTTCCCAAATCGCCACTTTTCCCACAGTCCTGTGTGCTCTATCATTCACTTCCGTCCCTCCAGGGTTGCACTTTTCCTTACGCTGCAGGGCAAATGCCTGCAAAAAGGTTTTTTTTTTCCCTTAAAACGAGAAAGTCCCAGCTACAACAAGCCCTGGGTGCCTTGCCTGGCTTTTGCCAAGAAACCAGCCAGGAAATGGGAGCAAAGCCTCAGGAAACAGGAGCAAACTGCCGAGAAATGGGGCAAAGTGCCTGGAGATGGGAGCAAAGTGCCAGGAAGCTGGAGCAAAGCTCAGGAGCCGGTGGGAGCAGCTGCGGTCCCCAGCCTCGGCCGCCCCATCGCAGAGAATGCGGATGCTACAACGCAGCTTCGCCACCGACAACCGTTCCAACTCCCCTCGTTACGAATAAAAAAGCCTTAAAAGCGCACGGATCCTCCCGGCTCGGGAGGCAATTCCCGCGGACGGAGGCTGACGCGAGCGTCCGGCGGGGCCGTACCTGGGTCTCGGAGAGGCTGAGGCTGCTGGCGAGCTGCTTGCGCTCGGCGCCCACCACGTAGTGGTTCTTCTCGAAGGCGCGCTCGAGGCGCAGCAGCTGTGAGGGCGAGAAGGCCGTGCGGATGCGCTTGGGCTTGCGGGCGAAGGGGCCGTGCAGCAGCAGGCTCTCCTGGGCCACCTCGCTCCCTGCGGGAATGGCAGCGTCAGCGGCCCCGGCGCTCGCTGCCACCACCCCCGACCGGCCCCGGCGCTCCCCGTGTCCCTGCTGTCCCATCGCTCCCCAGCCTGTCCCCTGCCATCCTGCTCCTCACTTTAGCACAGTGTGGACAGCACAGGAAAGCGAGGTGAGAGCGGGAGAAGGAGAGGAGAAGGGAAAAAGGAAGGAAGGGAGGAAGGGAAAGAGAGAGAGAAAGAGAAAAAGAAAAAGAAAAAGAAGGAAAGAGAGAGAGAGAGAGAGAAAGAGAAAGAGAAAGAGAAAGAGAAAGAGA